>NC_090924.1:155131851-157631851 GCF_040938575.1 Ambystoma mexicanum
CCAGTCCATTCAACCTAACCCCTGAGCAGATCCAACCCTGTACCGTCTGTACCAGGACACTATCACCACTATTGTGGACATGATACACGACGACATTGTCAACCTCATTGAAATATGCACCGCTATCCCCCCTCTACTCAAGATAGTGTCGGTGCTCAACTTCCTTGCCACAGGCACCTACCAGCACACAGTGGGGCACCTGCATGGCATACCACAACCCTCATTTTCTCGTATTCTGAACCAAGTACTGGATGCCCTCATGAAGCACACAAGAGACTACATTTCTCTTCCACGGACTCCCCAGGAGATTTTTGATTTAAAAGTCGGCTTCCGTGCACTGGCAGGCATGCCAAATTGTATAGGTTCCCTCGACTGCACCCACGTGGAGTTGATGGTCTCGCATGCCATGGAGGTGGTGTACCACAACCGCAAGCAATACCACTCCATCAATGTCCAGATGGTATGTGACGCCAGCAAGTTCATCACACATTGTTGTGCCCGATATCCCGAATTAACTCATGACTCAATGGTCCTGCGGAACTCCACGCTACCACGCTACATGGAGCGACATGCAGGACGACGTGCCTGGCTGCTTGGTAAATTGCATGACAGGCACATGGCATTGAAATGGGTGGAGAGATGCACACACCACCATGGTGTCATTGTTGATGTGACAGCACGATGTGCACATCACAAAACACTGTGCCCCAAAGCATCCCTAACTGAACATGACAACCAACTCCCATAGCAATGAAGTTAGCTGGACACCTATCACAACATGCCAAACTTAAAAACACCCCACATGCCACAAATCATCCAACACCCATCATCGTACATCACCCTCCGTAACACAATCCAGCAACATACTGTGAATAATCACTATGTAAATGTCAGCAGCAAATCACTACACAGGACAAGCACCCATGGGAGTGCACCAAACAAAATCACAAAGGGAATCCACAGCTTGTCACAGGGCCGCCACCACTGCAGAAGTGCAGCATGTCACCATTGTAATAATCAGCGCTGAATGCCTAATATTGCAGAGCCTACCCCTAACACTGCCAGTTAGAAAATCATACAGAACACAACACATCACAAATTTGACACAAACACAGCGGTATGCATCCACAATGCATGAGCAACATCAAGGCAGTGTACACTGTGTATCATCTTGGAGATGCAACCCACACCATAAGTCCATGGCACATAACACATTGAGGGCATTAAACATGTGTGCATACAACCAGGGACATGTGCATGTGACGAACGATAATCTGCAGGCATGTGTGACTAGTACAGCTGTCAATCATTATTCGACTGACATATACCTTTTATTGCCTCTCATGCAGGTGATAGTGGCTATCATTGGAAGCTGTGGCTCCTCACCCCTGTTTGAAACCCACAGAACAGGCACGAGGAGGACTACAATCTTTTCCATACCCGTACCTGTGTGGTCATCGAGCAGACCTTTGGCCTGTTGAAGGCACGGTTTCGCTGCCTTAGCCAGTCGGGTGGGGCACTCCACTACAGGTATGAGAAGGTGGCCAAGATCATCATGGCATGGTTCATACTGCACAACATGTGTATCCGACGGAACGTGCCCCTGCCCCCTGACATTGGGGGTCATTACGAGGTTGGTGGTAAGGGATAAACGATGCCGGTAAAGGATTACCGGCATAGTTTACCGCTCCGGGGCGTTACGACCCACCAACCCGACCCTTCATGCCGGCAATATCGGCATGGAGTAAACAGGAGGACATCACAAGTCAGGCGGACATGCAAATAACGGCCTACTGAAGCCCGAAAAGTACCTTACCGGCATGGAGTAAATACCGGTATCGCGGACCACCCGTAAACGCCCATGTGCAGTGTTCCCAATCAGAACAGGTGGAGGCAATATAGACTGGGCAAGCACAAAAGAGCACACCCAGTCACACACCAACATGATTCCAATACTACTAGCAATGCTGGGGCTGGAGGACATGATTGCAGTGGAACTGCTGCAACACCAACAACAACAACAGGCAGCACAGAGGAGCCGCAGGAGAAGGAGGGTGAGGCAGGCCCAGCATGCCCCACCAGTGCAGCCAGTGGTACCATGCAGGCAGCCCCCAATCCCTTGCATCCGAGCCAGTCCATTCAACCTAACCCTTGAGCAGATCCACACGCTGTACCGTCTGGACCAGGACACCATCACCACCATTGTGGACATGATACATGACGACATCGTCAGCCTGATTGAAATACGCACCGCCATCCCACCTCTACTGAAGGTAGTGTCTGTGCTCCACTTCCTGGCCATAGGCACCTACCAGCACACAGTGGGGCACATGCATGGCATATCACAACCATTATTCTCATGTACGCTGAACCAAGTGCTCGATGCCCTCCTGAAGCACACATGCGACCACATTTTCCTACGACGGTCAGCCCAGGAGATCTCCAACACCAAAGTTTGTTTCCATTCACTGGCCGGCATCCCTGGTTGCATTGACGCCATCGACTGCACCCATGTTGAATTGGTGGTCCCACATGCTATGGAGGCAGTGTACCGCAACCGTAAATTATACCACTCCATCAACGTGCAAATGATATGTGACCCAAACAAGATCATCACACGTTGTTGTGCCCGATTTACAGGATCAACCCATGGTTCAATGGTCATGCGGAACTCCACGATACCACGCTACATGGAACGACACGCAGGGCACAGATCCTGGCTACTCGGGAGTTGCATGTCAGGCTCATGGCAATGCGATGTGGGTAGGTGATTGGGGGGTGAGATGCATACTTCACCTGGCTGGGTGCAAACAGCAAATAAATGCATGCTATGGTGTCATTGATACATGTCCCATATGATGTGAGGACTTACACATAATTATTGTTGCCCACATGCAGGTGATGCAGGCTATCCCTTGAAAAGGTGGCGCCTTACCCCAGTCCGGAACCCGCAGAACAGGCACGAGGAGGACTACAATCATGCGCATACACGTACCCGTGTGGTGATTGAGCAGACATTTGGCCTCCTGAAGGCACGGTTTTGCTGCCTCAGCAGGTCTGGTGGGGCACTACTGTACGCCCATGAGAAGGTGGGCAAAATCGTCATGGCATGTGTCATGCTACACAATATGTGCATCAGAAGGAATGTTCCTATTCCCCCATGACGCTGAACTGCCACCACCTGACGATGAGGAAGAGGAGGGTGGAGATGGGGCTGCACTTCAGGGAAGCAGCGATGCACAGGAGGGACTTGCCATGCGTCAGACTCTGATTGACCAATGTTTCTAGCGCACATGGATGGGGAGTGTGACATGGAGGTGGAACTCAGGGCACTGGGTGTGTCAGGGACATGGACACTGTAGACTTTTCACCAATAAAGCACATGTACACAATAAGCAATGTCTGCACATGTGAATTCAGATTTCACAACAGGTATATTCAGAATATATAACATATCAAGTGCACAAGCCCTCCACCCCACACACCCTCTCCCCCTTCCCCCTCCCCCCTCAACTCCCCCACACACCCTCTCCCCCTCTCCCCTCAACTCCCCCACACACCCTCTCCCCCTCCGCCCTCAACTTCCCCACACACCCACTCCCACCTCCCCCTCCCCCTTCAACTTCCCCACACACCAACTCCCTCCTCCCCCCTCAACTTCCCCACACATGGTGTGCACTGGCATGCACCATAAATCTACATGAGACCAGAATGCCTGGCTGAACCTACAGCTCTTCTCCTCTTCCGGCAGCAGGTGGACCCCTGTCTGACCTGCGCAGCTGCCCAGACCTACGCAGGGGGCTGGACTTAGTGGAGCTGGCATTGGAGGATATCCCAGGTTGTTCTACCACCTGTGCTGGATGCATGGTCTCCATTGCTGCCACCATTTGGGTGAGGACCTGCCTCGCAGCTGCCAATTCACTGCATATGTCTTTTGAGGTGGTCTCAATTGCAGATTTGACGGATGAAGCACATTCCCTTATTTCATCCCTTGCCCGGCCACATTCCGTGATGTGCTGTGTCAACAGCCCTGTCAGCTCCTCCTGCCGCTTTTGGATTGCCCTGATCCCCTCTTGGCTGTTCAGGACACTGGTGGATGTATGAGGTGCTACCGACATGGTTGGTTCCTCGTGCATGGTTGGCGTGGGGCTGAAACTACCGGGCCATGACTCCCCAGGAGACAGCTCATGGCTGTTGCTGTTGTGTATGCTGGATGGGGAGAGGTGTGGTGAATGCGGGGGGCCTGTAGTGGTAGTTGTGCCATGTGGCAGAACATCTGGCTCGTCATCGGACACGGCTGCTGTGGCAGCTGTCTCCCCCACAATACTGCTGGCAGCCGATGCAGTGCCTTCAGCCACTGGCTCCTGTGTGTTGGTGGCTGGTGTGGGTGCTGTGGTCGGGGCCGTAGTGCACATTGGTGCTGTGGGTTCTCGGGTTGTCTTGCCCTTCCACGGTGTCCAGGTTGCCCTCTTCCCCTTGATGTTGAGGGGCGGGTTTCTCCTTCCATGCCCCTGGCCTTCTTCTGTGGTGTCGCAGCATCCTCCCTGAGGTCCTGGTCATCGCTGTCTGATTGCGTGCCTGTAGGGGACCAAGAGAGGACTAGGATTAGTGATGGGCCTACATGCATCGGGTATGCATTGGGGTAGCTGCATTTATATGGAATGGCAGTTGATTGGCATTGAGGTAGTGACATACGGGTTGCTTGGCTTTTGGGTGGGTGATGCAGGGATGCGTCTGGGATGAAACATATATGGGGTGCACCATGCATGCGGACAAGATGGTGCTGTGCACTGCCTGTGGGCAGTCTTGCAAATATGTGTCTGGGGGACCCTGCTTTCAATCATTGCACTGTCACTGTCAGTTCAGGCGGACATCATCGTGTTGGTCTTTGCAGTGTTTCATTTGAGACACCTACCTGGATCAGCCGATGACAGGGCTCCTCGCTCCATGTCCCCGACTCCCTTAATAGCCTCCATCCCAATGGTGCTTGCACAGATCTCCTCCCAGGGTTGCATCTTTATGGGGGAGTCCGCACCTCCACCTGTTGGCAACCCCTTTTTGCGGTTGGCCGAGAGGATGTTCCGCACGCGTAAGTGCAGGTCGTCCCAGCGCTTCTGGACATCTTTACGGGTGCGGGGGGTGGTGCCAACAGCACTTACTTTCTGCGCCACCTCCGCCCATATCTCTTTCTTCCGCTGCACAGCAGGTTGAGACATGTTGATGGAGAATACGACATGTGCATGTTCTTGCAGCGTCTCGGCCAGCATGTTCAAATCCTCTTGTGAGAAGCGCTCCTTGCGCAAGCGCTATGCACTTTTTTTGAGTGCCTTGGGCATTGTGATATGCTGCAGGTAGAGGTAGAGGTGTGGTAGAGGTGTGGTGGTGAGATGGGTCCTGGTTACAGAGGATGGCAATAGATTGTGTTTTTAAAGATGGCCACCATGCTCTTTCCCGTTCCTGTGCGATGACGCTACTTCCGGTTCCGCTTATTAGCAGTGACCGCTAATAACCGCTAATAGCGGTCACCGCTAATGACGATGGCTTGGATGGTGGTGGAGCTATCTGCGCTTCGCGCAATGCCGGTAAGGGTGACTTTTTGCCCTTTTACGGCAGGGCGGTAAGGTCGTTACCGGCATGGCGCAAAGCTCGTGCTCGCGTACTCATAATCGCCCTCTAATAGCGGCCTTGTGGCAACACAGACATGGTATTTGCTCCATGCCGGTAAGGGCCGTACCTTACCTCCAAACTCGTATTGAGGGCCATTGAATTGCAACCACCTGGTGATGATGAAGGGGATGAAGAAGATGTGGTTGCACATCATCGCAGTGCCGATGCACTGGAGGGACGTGCTGTGCGTCAGTCAGTGATTGCACAATATTTCTGACACACATGGGTGCAGAGGCTGACATGAAAGTCGGACACAGGGCACTGGGTGTGGGAGTACATGTAAAATATGCACTGTATATCAATAAATGACACATAAGCAATAAGGAATGTCCACTCAAGAATTATTTTTCACACAACTGTCCAAAAAATATTAAAGTGCTGAAACCCTCCACCTCACACACCCTCACCTCCTCCCTCTCCCCCACAACTTCCCCACACACCCTAACCCCCCTCCCCCCACAACTCGCCCTTGCCTTCATCAGGCTGCCCAGGTGGCGGCATGTCCGAGCGACGCAGGGTGCGTGCCGACCTGCGTAGGGGGCTGGTTTGCGTGGAGCTTGAGGAAGATGGGGTGGCCGCCTGCTCCATTCTGGGGGCTTGATGCTCAGCCTCCATTGAATCAGCAATGCGGGTGAGGACCTGCCTCAGGGAAGACACCTCCTCACACAATCTATTTGTGCTTTCCACGATGATCTCCCTCAGGGAGGCGGTGTTGTCGCGCTCCTCCTGCCTTGCTTGGGCACTGTCTGTGACAAACTGTCTCACCAGGGCAGTGAGTTCCTCCTGCCGTTGTGCAGCATGTCCTGCCTGCTGCACCCCTGCCGGTACACCAGTGGAGGTGGAGGGTGCATGTGTTACATGGGCATTGCATTTGGGTCCTCTATTGGACTCATGCTCCCTTGTATGGACTCCCCCCCCCCAGACTGCTCCGGGGTGGTGTTGTGGTATGAGTCAACAGGTGTGAGCTGGGGGGATGGGGCCGGACTTGGTGTAGCAGGTAGGTCGGAGGAGTCGTCCTCGACAGGCACACACACCTGTCCCTGCACGTCGTCATCTGTGAAGGGTGCTGTAGCTGCCGCATACCAAACAGGGCTGTTATCTGCAGATTGTGGCCCTTCAACTGTCTCCTCTGCAGGTGCCATAGGTGTTGTGGGTACTGTGGTGATGGGCATTGGTAGCACCAGTGCCGTGGCATCCAGGGCATGTTTGGTCTTTGGTGCCTGTCGTGGCTTGTGTGGGGCTTTGGAAGTGGAAGGCATGTTGCCCTCATCCCTGGGCCTCTTCCGGGGTGTATTCGCCTGTGGTGGTGAGTCCCGTGCCTCGCTGTCAGGATCTGAGCCTGTGGGGGACGAAGAGAGGGACGGCATAAGTGATGGTTTGACAAGCATCATGCAGACATTTGTATTATTGCTCATCTACACATTAGAGGGGAATGGGCAGTGGAGTTTTGATGATCAAGTTGTTTGCTATATGGGTGGATCATGCAGGCATCCGTCAGGTTCACTCATGTTGAGGCGGCCGTATGCTGTGTGACATGCATTTCTGTTGTGGCCTGCGTGTAGTGTGACTTATGCCATATTCATATTTGTATGGTGTGTGTCAGGTATGGCATTGCCATGCTGCAGGCATGTGCATGCATCAGTGCTGCAGACTACAACTAGGCTGGGATTGTGTATGTATTGGGCCATGCCTTGCCTCTTTAGACAGACAAATTGGTGGACTGTCATCAGACTTTGCATTACAGTCTTTTCTTATGCAACTCACCTCCCTCCGGCGATGACGTGGCGCCACACTCCATATCGCCCATGCCTTCGATGGCCTCTATGCCAATCGTGCTGGCACAGATCTCCTCCCACCGGCTCAGCTTTATTGGAGAGCTTGCTCCTCCACCAGTAGCCATGGCCTGTCTCCTGTGTGCGGACAGGAAGTTCCTGACTCGCAGGCGCAGGTCATCCCATCTCTTAGGGACATCCTTTGTGGTGCGGGGGGTGTTGCTTACCGCGCTGACCCTTTGGGCGACTAGTTCCCAAATGTCCTTCTCCCTCTTGAGGCTGTTTGCAAATACGACATCTGCATTGTCAGCCAGTGTCTCAGCCAACATGGTGAGCTCATCCTTGTTAAAGCGCTCCTTGCGCTTGCGGGAGCCGCCTTTTTTAACTGCCTTGGGCATTACATAGTTGTTGGAGTTTGATCTATGTACTCAGCAATATGCTCCATGATCCTGGGTACTGAGGATGGCAATGGATTATGTTTTTAAAGATGGCCGCCGTGTTCTTTCCCGTTCCTGTGTGATGACGCTACTTTTGGTTCCGCTTATTTAGGGGCACCGCTAATAGCAGTCACCGTTATTAACGGTCACCGCTAATAGCGTTACCCGCTAATGCCATATCCATTGATGCCGGTAGTGCTGTCAGCGCTTTCCATGATGCAGCTAAGGTCCTTTTTTTGGACTTTAGCGGCATGCCGGTAATGTCATTACCAGCATGGCGCAAAGCTCGTGCCTGCGAACTCGTAATAGCCCTCTATTAGCGGGCTCTTTACTACACGGACACGGTATTTGCTCCATGCCGGTAATTCCGACCTTGGAGGACCCGGTAAGTCCCCATTCTGAAAACCATTCCCCATTCCCATTTGAGCCCACATAGGGCTCAATGGGAATGGGGAAGGAGCTAATAACGAGCCCGCAAATAGCGGGCCCGTTATTAGCTCCCCGGTCCTTTAGTGGCTCCCGCTAAGGGCGGCTGGTAAAACCAGCCAGCGTTCGTGGGACCCGCTAAGGGACCTTGGAATGCGGCGGTAGGGGGTTAACGGCACCAGCATCCTTACCGGTGCCGTTAACCCCTTAGCGCCACACTTTTAATGAGGATAGTCATTATTTTACTTGGGTATTAAGCACGTTATTAAAAAAACATAAATAAATAAATAAAGCATGCAACGTTATGCACCCTTTCCTTCTCACTGCTGATTACTCCCTCCCATGCACAACAGTCCCTGCTAATAGTCCCTCCTCCCTCGCATCAGGGCCTAATGGCTCACATTGAAATGCTCTGTTGACACAGAGCGACGTGAATGCCCCTCTGCTGCCCGGAGCTCCTTGGGACATTATCATGTTTGCAAAGGGTAAGGTGTCCTGCTGCCAGGACGATGAGGTTGCTAAGCAGGAATTGCTCAGCACACATTGGGCCTCATTACACGGTAGGCGGTGGACCAAGGTGTTATTAGCACCTTGGTCCATGCCGGTAAAATACCGGCACCGCCTTGGAGGAAAGCGGAATTACCGCCCTATTCCAAGGTTGGCGGGGCGGTAATTCCCCCTTCCCCCATTGCCCTTCCCCATTCCCATTTTTGCCCCATAGGGCATAATGGGAATGGGGAAGGTGCTAATTACGGTAACGCAAATTGCGGTGCCGTAATTAGCACCCTGGTCCCTTTGCGGGTTGGTTTTTAACGCCTGCTAAAAAAGCAGGCGTTAAAGTACCAACCCGAAAAGGGACCTCATAGTAAGGCGGTAAGGGTTAACGGTCAACAGTAGCATTACCGGTGACCGTTAACCCTTACCGCCTTCCGTGTAATGAGGCCCATTGTCCTCCCAGCAGGACACCTTTCCTGTTGAGCACCCTCATTGGTGCTGAACGGGACAGGTGTCCCGCTGACAAAAGTCCTGGCCAGGCTCTCAAAAGAGCCTGTGGGTTGGCAGCTTGCCGCCCCGCCCCCCACCCCTCCCTCCTGCTCGCTACACCACTGATTAGCAGCTTGTGAAAAGGATCAAATGGCACACAACTTGCGAGTCCTAAAAATCAGGAAACACATAGGGCCTCATTACGAGGTGGGCGGTAAAGCATTACCGGCACCGGTAAGGGCACCGGTGCCAGTAATCCCTTACCGCCCTACTATGAGTTCCCTTTGCGGGTACTTCCCTAACGCCTGTTTTTTTCAGGCGTTAAGGACGGGACCCGCAAAGGGACTCTAGACCTAATAACGGTACCGCAATTTGCAGTACCGTTATTAGCGCCTTCCCCATTGAGCCTTATGGGGGCTCAAATGGGAATGGGAATGGCCCGGGTGAATGGGGAATTACCGGTCCCGCCAACCTCGGAATGGACCGGTAATTGCTCCATTCACCAGGGCGGAATCGGAACGAGTTTGGAGGCAGCCATGCCGCTAATAGCGCCATGGCTACCTCCAACCTCGTAATGAGGCCCATAGACTGGGCCGGGGAGAGTCAAATGTCTACACATAATGAAAGTAACGTTAAACAAGGAAAAGGAAAGGCCATTCATAATTTGTTATGGCAAAAGGGATGTTGCTTTAATGGTGATAAGAAGTGTTTAATGGTCCCTGATTCTCAAAGATTTAAGAGGGACCCATGGGTCGTCTCAGAAGCCCCCCAAGGACCTGTTTCAACCGTTGCGGCCCTAAATCCGCTTCTGCCTGCCTTTATGCGTGCCTTCCTCTATATCGGATGGAGTTTTGGAGGCCAAACCAAAGAGAAGCAGGTTTGTCACGTAGGAACCATTTAAAACCAGAGCACATTGCACAGCCACGACCTTTTCATTAAAGTAGTTTGATAGGTGTATTATGTGAGTTCTTTATTGGTGGACATTTCTAAAAGGAGCAAAAGTGCATTTTTGTAATCACTTTTGTCGTTTTAATGTCTTCATCTGTCTTTTATTTTTCCAGAATTTAGGGCTGACAGACCGTAAGAAGGTGTTTTTCATCTTTTGGAATAGCCTGCAACTGCCGCAAATGTCCCTCAACAGAAGGTAGTTTTTTCCTTACCTAAAATGTACAGCGTTTAAACTTTGCCACAGGGTAGAAGAGAAGTGAACAGAGTAGCAGGGCTCCACATTCAGATTTCAACTTCTTATGCGCGGTTGGGGGAGGTGAGGATGAGAGGTAGGAGCTCTGCATGAGAGATTTCTGTGCCAGAGGAAAACTCGGGACAAATCCCTGCCCCATGTTATGACCAGGCACAGAGAGGAGGACACCTGGACTGGCTGTGCAAAACAAGTATTAATAGCCAATATTCTAAAGTGGCAAATTGCTTCAGGCATGCATAAGACTGTCATTCCTAAAACTAAAAAAAGTGTATTGAAACCACACAATTTGGAGAGGCCTCAAATTGTCAGCTTCAGGATGTACATATATCTATATATATTCATTGAAAAACATGGACGTTATGGTTAAGTTGCACTAATAAAAACCCACTAAATTCATTGAAATAACGTTGTTAAAGGAACGTTATGGTTAAGTTGCTGAACTGCAGAACTTCCAGCCCTTTAAGATGGGTCAGCAATACATTTGAGAGGAATGGGGATGCATAGGTTACTCAAATATCAATCAACTAAATGACTCAGGGGGTTGGTAAAAAGATCACGGTTTAATATCATTTATCTCTGGTTTCCAACATATAGGCATTCTGGGTAAAGTGGTTGAAGTGGGGGTACTTAGCTCCTTCTCTAAATTGCACTAATAAAAACCTATGAAATTCACAAAAAAAAGCTTTGTTGAAGGGACGTTATGGTTACAAGTAAAACCGAAACCCCACAGAAATTTGCCAGTTATGGTAAACTAAGCAACCATAACTCGTACCACCACCGTGCTCTGCTAAGACTAACACCGAGGACATCAGAGATGACATCACAAATGTCATTGATGAGATCATAGTACACTTCCACAGACCAACTGCCACTTAATAATGTTCTACACATTTTTTACATCTGCATTTCTGCATTTACCTTACTTATGCAAACAGATTGTACACAGTGCTTCCATAAATGCACATATGCATTATGCAGTGAGAGCAGTGCATAAACAGAAGGGGCAGTACAGATGGCCAAGTGCTCATGGGAGCCTATGACCGAACTGCCAAGGGATGGTGGCCACTGGCTAACTGCTGGGGCGGAGAAGTCATAAGGGTGGGTGCATCTTAACTGTAACATCCCTTTAACAATGCTTTTTCTGTCAATTTAAAAGGTTTTTCTAAGTGTCTAAGTGAAAATGGTTTATAATGTTACATCACTGTATCTAAGTTATTGAAAATTCTTCTTTTTACATATCTGAAAAAACTATAAACCTATTTTTTGCAACACGACTGTGTGTTGTTATCAGCAGCGCATGCTGGGGGTGCAAATCATCATTGAATTGCCTATGGCATAAGGCTCAATCATAACCCCAGCCCCAACAAACCACCCCGTTATCCACTGCACTTACCCTGCATCCTAGTTCAGTGTCCACTATACCCTCATAATGTGACCAATGTCCAGAACTCATGGCTTGCAGACATGGCCAGTTTCCACAATCAATGGAGCATGGGCTGCACCAATAGGCAAATCACAGTAGACATTCGTCCTTGCCGAGGGCCAGGCCCACTGCCCAGGCAGTTATACTACAGTTTTTTGTACTTACGTTTTCACACTTTTAAAAAGAAAAACACAGGACAGATTTCCAAAAGCACGCTTTCAGGTCCTTGCTCATGCTCCTTGTGCAAGTTTGTTGTAATCCAGTACAGCACTTCAGGCTGTAGCCGCAAGCTGAATATTTTTTCCCATTCAAATCTAGGGCTTTGGCCATGTCACATGTCCCAATGTGTAAATCAGAATACACATTTTGTCCTTGCTTAGGTCCAGGCCCGTTGCCCAGGCACCAAAGTTATATCATATTTTTTTTTACTTACATTTTAACGCTTCAGAAAAAATAAAACACAGGACAGATTTGTAAAACCATCCTTTCAAGTCCTTGCTGATCCTCCTCACAAATGTTTGCTGCAATCCTGCCCAGTACTTCACGCTGTAGCTAGAGCAGATTTATTTTCCCATTGAAACCTATCCTGATTTCGAAAAACGTTACCAAACAGCCGGTCCCTGGTAGCCATGGCCACTTTAACCCCATTGCCAGTCCCTCGTGGTCATGGCCAGTAGCTGGATGTTTTGGGTCACGGCCTTTGACAATCAGTCCACTGCCCAGAGCCACAGGCTATACCTCAATCACCAGAGGTATATCACAATTTATTGTACTTACATTATGAAACTTTTCACAAAATAAAACACTGACACATTTGCAAAACCATGCTTTCAGGTCTTTGCCAATATTCCTTGCACGAGTTTGCTGCAAATCCGTCCATATTTTTTTTTTAAATGCACAAAAATGTACAGACATACTATAGTCATATAACTTAGGCCCCACTTGCCAAATTCAATTCAGACGTTGCAGAAACATTCACGGTGGGGGTCTATAATCTTACTGAAAGCCTTTGTGCAGATTTGTTAAACAGCAACAAAGTTATAAGCCATCTAAAAATGTTAAGACCCCCCTCTTATTTTGCCTCCTCTTGACATAATCCTACCAAACTTTGCAAAACCATACAAATCTGGGTCTAAAATCTTTTTGCAAACTTTTGTGCAGATTCATCAAACGGCACCAAATTTATAAGCCTTTCAAATATTTTGGGAGCCCCCACTAATTTTGCTCACCCTTGCCAAAACAGCACCAGACTTTTCAGAACCATTCAGAGTCAGGTCTAGAATGATACTGCAAAATTTCATGCAGTTTCACTGAGTGGAGCCAAAGTTATAAACCATTCAAAAACTGCTTTTCACCAACCCTGTAATTCAGAAATAGGCATGGATGCCCCTGAACATCTGAAATGTCCACGAACAACACAGGAAGGTCCCGAACATCTGAGATGTTCGCGGACATCAGAGAAAAATATACAGCAAGTTTATGGCTTTTTATGGACACATCCCATCCCCTCCTGATCACTCCTCACCTCCTCAGACATAGTTTCATGAGATTGACAAGTGCAATGTTGTGTTATTTAATATGTTTTTACCGCAATGTCCGCCGACAATGGTGGCTGTTCGTGGAGCAAATATAGTGGGCGCTTTATAAAAAAAAATGACGCATCACGCATTTTTGAACATCCAAACAGCGGCCGCATCCGATGTCCGTGGACATCATGCCAGTCCCTGATTGGTCCAGGGGGAAGTCCACGGACCGAATAGGGAAGTGAGGCCACGGACCTAACCCAGATATCACAAATCTTTTTCAGCTACTTTTTGGCTGTTTTAAAAAAAAAACGACTGGATAGATTTACACCAAATTTACAAAAGCATGCTTTCGGGACCAAGCCACATCTCCTGCCGCAAATTTGGTGAAAATCCATCCAGCGGTTTGTGCTGCAGGCCCGAGCACATTTTATTTCCTTTGCGTCTATGAGGAAAACCACACATTTTGGGACACGCCCCCCTATAACTCTGCCTCTCCCCTGGATGAAATTCAAGGAAAAAACTTTAGTTGCAGGAATGTTAAGGTGAGAACATAGTGCAACAAAACCACTGGAAGTCACCTAAATCCATCTTAACTTCAGGCCCCCTGTTGCGATGCCTGTGACCACAATGAAGACATCACTAATCAAAGATCACATCATTGATGACATCACTAATTACATTACAACAGTAACTGACATTAAGCATGGCCTTCAGCCATCGCCATTGTGCATGGCCAAATATATTTGAACACATGAATGGCCTTCAGTTATGGACAGTGGTCACAACCTTCACCCGTGTGCACTGAATATTTTAAAACACTACCAGGCTACCAACCATCAATGTTATCCTTTACCAGTGGATACAGCTTTCAACCATGTCCACTGTATGTTATATACACTGAACAGGCACTAGCCATGGACTTTAGCAGAATACTGGCCAGTGGCCACGATCTTTGGCTGTGCCCACTATATATTCTAACATATAAATGGGGCACTTGCCATGGCCTTTGACCTTCAGCAGTTTTTACATCTTTTTGCTATGTCCACTGTATATTTTAAAATAATTAAGTACAATAAGTGATGGCCTTTGGCCGTGCCCACTGTGTATTATACAACACTAAACAGCCACTAGCTATGGCCTATGGCTGTGGCCACTGTATATTATATAAACTAAACAGTCACTAGACATGGTCTTCAACACAATACTGGCCAGTGGCCACAGCCTTTGGCTGTGCCGACTGTTTATTTTAACATATTAATGTGCACTAGCTATTGCCTTTAGCCATGACCACTGACTACAGATTTCAACGTTGCCCACTGTATATTTTCAAACAGTGATGGGCTACTATGCATGGCTTTTAAACATGCATATTGGTATTTTTGAACGCTAACCAACCACTAGCTATGGCCTTTGGCGCTGGCCAGTGACCCCAGCCTTTGCCATGGCCAAGTCCACGGGCTAAATTGTTATTAAGTTGATCAAACCTTTCATCTGCTAAATTATAAATGTGTTATGTCTAATTCCATTACTGATGTAATCAGTTATTTACAATGTAATTAGTGTTGTCACCAGTGATGGCTTCAGTGATGCGATTTGTAATGCCATCAGTGTTCTCATACAACATGTAATTAGTGATGTCATCAGTGATCTGATCTGTGATGTCATCATTGTGGTCATAGGCTGTGGAAAGTTGAGGTGGATTCAGCTGAATTTCAGGGGTTTTGTTGCGTTAAGCTCTCACCTTAACCTCCCTGCAACTAAAGTGTTTTCCTTCAATTTCAAAGGTTTTGTTACAATGTATTGCTCACCTTAACGTCCCTGCAACTAAAGTATTTTCCTTGAATACCAAGGGTTTTGTTATTCCATAGATTTTTAGAATGCTTCCAGACCACTAGCATGGTGTTCCGCAATGACCTGTGGGCACGGGCACTCCATATTTTAAATAACTTTTAAAAAGAAATAAAACACAATCACCATAAAATCTATAGCCGCGGGCACAGAACTACTCATACCCGCGGCTATCTGTAGTCCTGTATAGTCTTGAATATAGCCGCGAATATTGAAAAAATGGCCCAAAAGAAAAAGGCTTTCCTGCCCCGCCAGGCCTTCACCAAGTGCCCCCCTCATCTGTGCCAGCACCCCCCAATCCCCAGATGGCCTCCTCACCTCCCCTACCCTCTCTCTTTCCCCGCACAACACATACTGTTTCTGTGATGCAGTTTGCTCTGAGATGTCGGCTATTCGAGGCTATAGCCGTGGCTACAGAAAGCCGTGGCTACAGAAAGCTTTGTGTTGCAAACTCAGTCCCACATTTTACTTGGTGTCCTCCAGCAACCTCCCCACCACTAGACTAAACTTGTTTTCAATTATTTTAACACGCAAATAGCTTTTTAACTACTTTTCATTTCCTGGTATCCTTGGCTATAGCCACGTTTATCTATCGCATCAAGAGATATACAAGATGGTGGTTGTTTCATTTCTAAAAACACTTTGTTTTGGGTAAATTCCTGAGATATAGCTATCTATTTTTGAGAAGGGGGGACCCCCTTCTCTGTCAAATATTTAAATAACTGTGCACGGAATAACCGTGAACCACGCATGGATAGCGAGTCAACGCTTTGTGCGCAAGTTGTTTTGGACCTGGTCCAAATCTGTGCAGCGTTTTGGGCTGTGTGCTTTGGCAAAAATGGACCGTGTTTCTCTTTGGGAAAATGAATGGAAAGTAGGCTGCAAATGTTTTTGTCTTCTTAATAACTTTTTTATTTCAAATGAATCTTTATGAAACTTTGCAGTGTGGGTGACCTGCGAGTCCTTAATAACCTTCAAGATTTCAGTCAAATCTGTTACTCGAATCAAAAGTTATTAACAATAGAATTTTGAGGGGTTCCTTTGAGATTACGACTCAACTTAAATATAGGGCAGAGAACGCCATCCTATAATAATACAGTGCGTCGCCTCACTATGGTTAAAGTGTTTATTGAGTACCCCAGGAAATCCAAACAATGAATTGCTAATAACGTTTGATTTGTTCAAGGGAAAACAAAAAAAACTTTGGCCTAGTCCCCATTTAATTTCTCATTTCATTCTCAAAAAAGGTCAGTTTGTGCCAAACTGCACATGGAAAACCGCTGGACAGAATTGGAACAGGTCCAAAACAACTTGGACATGAAGCATTTACTCACAATCCTTTTGGGGCCTGGAGCTATGAAGTCCAGTATTATTTTAAATTATTGACGTAGAATGGGCTGCCCCATTCCTCCCAAAAAATAGAGATATCTCCCATGGTGCTTTGGAGGAAAGAGACTTTTTAGAAATAAATAAAATGATATGTATATAGCTACAGAGAGGACAGGGGTAAACAACCACTGGCCATGGGCAAATGGCTGATGGTCCGGTAATGTAAAATATACAGCAGGCACGGACTGGCCATGGCTGAAGGCCAGGACTAGTGCCCAGGGAGTGATTTTAAAAATACAATGGGCATGTGGGCAAATATACAGTGTGCACAGCCGAAGGGCGTGGCCACTTGTCATGTCTGTAGGCCAAGGCTTTTGGCTCGTTAGTGTTTTCAAATAAACGGTGGGCACGACCGAAGACCATGCTAGTGGCCTGTTACTAATTTAAAATGTTCGGCCATGCCCACTGACCATGTCCAGTGGCACTGAAAAAAACTATGGTGTAACAAAACCCTTGAAATTCAAGGAAATCTTTAGTGAAAGTGCAATTAAGGTGACTGAACATATTGCAGCAAAACACTTTAAATTCATCGCATTGGGAAAATCAGGACCAGCTTAACTCAGCGTGTTCCCATTGCAAAGCCCAAGAGCACATATATATTACAAGAGAAGGGATTCTCAATGCCATCCAAAATGGCATTTTAGGGTAGATGACATTATCGGAGAAGATCAACGGGAACGCATCGAGTTAAGCCGGTCCTGAGTTTCCCAATGTGCTGAATTTCAAAGGTTTTGTTGCGTTATGTGTAGTCACCTTAACTGCATTTTAACTAAAGATTTTCCTTGAAAATATATATAGTATAGGGCGATGGTCGTCCCCCTATACCTAAGGTAAAATGGAGTTACATAGGAAATCCCAATAATGAATTGCTAATAACTTTTGTCTCGTGCAGCAAATTTGGCTGACAGTTTGCAAAACAAAACGTTTGTCATTTGCCCTCCAGAATGAAATGTGTCAGAATGATTCTTTGAAAAATAAAAAAAGTAACTAAGAACACACAAAAAAGCCTAGTATCAATTCATTTTCCCATAGAGAAAAAGGTCAATTTGTTCCAGACTGCACAGCCCAAACCGTTTGACAGATTTGGATCAGGTTCAAAATAACTTGGGCACGAAGCATTGACTCACAATCCTTTTGTGGTTTGGAGTTATTCCACCCAGTACTTTTATTTAGTATTTGACAGAAAAGGTGGTGATCCTTCTCCATAACAGCTATATCTTGGGTAAATTGGAAAGAAACCGGGTGTTTATAAATGAAACAGCCCCATCTTTTTTTTTTCTCGATGCAAGATATACCTGCAGTTATACCCCAAGTTATAGCCAAACATACCAGAAAATGGAATGCAGAAAAAAAACATTTGCAGGTCAAAAGACATGCAAATGCATCAGGGTAGAGGCGGAGGGGGGAGGCAAGAGGACACCAGGTGAAATTTGGGAGTTGAAGGGGAGCTAGGGACCAAGTTTGCAACATGAGGCTCAAACACTTTTCTCGTACCCTCTGCTATAACCTGGGGTATAACCGCAAATAGCCGACATCTCAAAGCAAACTGCGTCCCAGAAACATCATGGGGGAATGGGAGGGGGAGGGGGTGGCGAGGAGGCAAGGAGGCAATCAGGGGAGTGAGGTGAGCTGGCACAGATGAGTGGCACACTTGGTTAGGGCCTTGGGGGGGGTTCAAAAAAGCCTTTTTTTACCAGCAGCTATAAAATGACACATATGATATGATATTTTATTGATATTGTGCTCATACACAAGTGTTTCAGAGCGCGACCAAGCAAAGGGAGGGGAACTAGGGAGAACAAAATAAACAACAAACTTACTAGGCCCAGAGACATTAAGAACACACAAGTGCATGGAAAAGGGAAAAAGGGTGAAAGTGCTTGGAAGGGGGAGAAGTGGAAAGTGCGGAACAGAGGAGAGGACAGAATATATGATAAGTGCAGTAAATAAATAAGGCAGTGAAAAGTGGTACTGCAGCCAGCAAGTGGCAAGTGGCAAGTACAATATTAGTCAGATCGTGTATATCTGATAAGTTCAGAAGAAGAGTGGGGGACTGTATGGATACAGATACAGAAACCCAGTACAAGGGGTGGCCCTAAGGCAGTGCTGGAGGTAGGCAGGGTGAGCAGGTACCTGGGCCCGAAGGACAGAGGGTGTCCAGGTGCACGGTGCCGAGAGAGAAAAACATGTCAGCAGGGGGTAGAGGGGCAAAGGTGGAAGCAAAGAGGAAGGTCTTAAGGTGCTTCCGGAACCGGAGATGGTTCTCCTCATGTTTCAGGATGGCCGGGAGACTGTTTTAAAAGGAGGCCCCAGCCGAAGACAGAGATCTGCCCCAAGCTTGTTTCTTTGAAAAAACACTAACCCTGAGGGAGTTAGAAGTAGAGGAGTAAAGGGCTCGAGAGGGGAGGTATTTGTGGAGGGATAGTTGAAGGTATTTTGGACCCAGGCCCCAGAAAGCCTTATGGAAATGTAGAGTTTTAAATGTAATCCTTGCATCCACTTGGAGCCAATGAAGGGATTTCAGAGCTGGAGAGATACGATCCCAGGGCTTGAGGCCAAGGACAAGTCTTGCAGTTTTGTTCTGGATTAGTTGTAGAGGGTGGAGAGTGGAGGCAGGTAGATTTAGAAAGAGGCTGTTAAAGTAGTCCAACCTGGAGAGAACCAGAGCTTGGGAGACAGTGGACTTCTGAGGGAAGGAGAGGAAAGGCAGAGTACCTCTAAGGAGGTGCAGTAAGAAGTTTGACTTTGATCAGAGATGTGTGCGGTGAAGGAAAGTGTGGAGTCAAAGATGACCCCAAGATTCTTAGCCTCGCAGGTAGGGGTAGGAGGAGGGCCAGAGAGTGAGGGGAAACGATGGTGAAGGTGTATATAAATAGCTGTGGATATCTGTAGTCCATCCATGCAGTAACAACGAGGAAGGTGCCTGCCAACTCAGGCCATGTTGCCTAATAAATGAGCACAAGTTAAAACACCACTTGACCACTTAGAGCAACATGGCTTGGGGGGGCCGTCGACTTCTTCGCTTTGAAGCTAAGAAGAGTCGGTCCCGGTTACAGCACGGATGGGATACAGTCCACAGTCCCGGATGCCATTTGTTTTCTTAGATTAAATATCTTATCACACACTTAGAAAACATACAGCATCCCCATTCTTTTTTTAATGCTTTTCTACTGTCAGTCCATGAAAGTAATGCACTCTAAAGGGCAAACTAACATGCGGCCCACGTGAAAACAGCAGCCCTCTCTGGGTAAGGAGCTGCTAATACATGGAGAATTGCGTATTTGTAATATGCCCCAATATGGTTTAAAGAGCTTCTATGCTCCCAGTGTTCTCTGAGAACTCCGAGAGACCATTATTCTGCCTTTTGCTAAATTGCATTCTGGTATTTGTAGTCTCCCATTCAAGATGGGGGATGGATGCCACAATTGTACACTTTTTGCCTAGCATAGTTCTATAATGATTTATATATTTAAGTGACACAATGGTATGTGTACATTTCAAGTTATCTTTATACAGCAGAGTATTGTTGAAACCCAGACATTGGGGTGAGGAGAAGAAATGATGGGAGGGCAAATAAGTAATGAGTATTTGTCCAGGATGTTGCAAGAGAGGTTGATATCTTGGACACTGGTGCAGTTATTCTCCCTTCATTGTGGCTGCTTTTCAGGGCAAACGTAAAGGACACATGTGGGTAGAAAGCATAACTTTTTTCAGAGGGCGGACGCAACCCAGAGGTGGCGAGCTTGTTCAAGTTTTTGGTTATCAGGATTTTACTCGGGTTGTCATGTTCCCAGTGCGGACACTTACCCACAAGACCACAGGCACTTGTCTTGTATTGGGATTTTGTTTTGCAGGAATTATTTCACTACAGATTCCTGGATTTAAAAGGTGAGCACATTTTATACTTTCCCAGCATATTTATTGGAACATTTCCTCTCTCTGGTTATTTTTTTGGTGTTCATTACTTTTGTTTTTAAAGTCCAGTGCTATTTGTCTTGCAAACTTTCTTCGAAGGGGTAGTTCAATTGAACTACATTTGTATATTTCACTTTAAGATACATTTTCACTTACTGTGTGCATATTCATGGGTGCCAGCTTTTGATTTTGACTGTGGGGCAAAAGTACTTGTGCATATGTTAATCTTGCAGCCGGTCATTTTTTTCACTTTTCCGTGCTGCATAAGTGCGGTTAGTTGGTGTTGTGCGATGTTTCACAACAGACACCAAGAGACCACCATAAAACAAGGGGCTTGTAGCACGCTGCCTAACCAAAGTGTGTGATCCATGGCAAATAATTTAATCTCACTGTACATTGCCTAAAACAATGATGAGTTCTCAAAGCCTGCCATCTTATATACATAACAATACCACTAAAAAACCAGGTCAAAATCAATTTATGATTGATGAATGTTATGAGCGATGGTTGCATTAGGATGGATTTCGAGGATAACCTGTGAAAACTGGGTATATGTTATTCTTGGAGCCAGTTATGACAGATAGAGACTATCTTTTTTGCCTTTTGCTGAATTGCATTCTGGTATTTGTAGTCTCCCAGTCAAGATAGGGTGAATAATGGAACAATCGTACACTTTTCGCCTAACATAGTTCTGTAAGGATCTATATATTTGAGTGACACTATGGTATGTGTACGTTTCAGGTTATCTTTATAAAGCATAGTATTGCTGAAAACCCGACATGGGTGTGAGGATGGGAACTGTTGAGAGGGCAAGTAAGTCATGAGTATTTGCCCAGGATATGGTAATTTAGGTTGCAATCCTGGGTACTGGTACAGTTATTCTCCCCTGATTGTCGCTGCTTTTCAGGGCACAAGCAAAGGACACATGTGGGTGGACAGCATAACTTTTTTTCTGAGGGCGGATGCAACCCCTTGGGTTTTTGCTAAGGAGGACTGTATAGTGATAGGGAGGCCTACAAACGCTGGCTGGACTCTATGGTGGCAAGCTAGGGACCATCCTTGAGAGTGGTGGAACCAGACCCCTGCCCTGTCCTTCCAGAGGGTCTTGACATGCAGCTGGCTTTCCTGAACTTTAAAAAGAGGTGTTCAATGCAAGTAGACTTGAACCCTTTGCAACCCAAAGGTAGGGGAATCTGCTGGCCTTAAATCCTTTCCCTATATAGTGGGCGGGGGAGGGAGGGGCAATTAATTCCCTATGTGGCGGAACACCACAGGATGATTTTTCTTAAAAAGGCTCATTCCCAATGTGTGCTGAAAACTATAGCCTGTAATTTTACTGGGCAATCTTTCTGTTCAGCTTCCCCAACACAGGCCTTTAAGTGGATGGGGGGTTTGAAATCCAAAATGTTGAAATCATCTCAGTTTTTACCATCCCGCTTCCCAAGGGGGCCTGAAATCCAAAATTCTCAAATCATCCCAATTTTTACCATCCAGATTCCCCAATACAAGCCTTTAAGGGGAGGGGTTTTCTGAAATCCAAAATGTCCAAATCATTCCAATTTTTCTGTCCGACTTCCCCAACACAGACCAAAATACACAGACAAACCGCTAAATCACCCTGGCCCTCATTACGACCCTGGCGGAAAGTAACTGACCTGACCGCCATAGCGTAAATAGCGTTTCCGCCATTGCACGACGGAGTAAAGTGCGGCTAATTCTGACCCATCGGGCACGAGCACTACGCCATGGCGGAAGTGCAAAGTCCGCGATGGCGGAAATGTCGCCAAAACGCCCCTCACCGCCGTCGTACGGCGCCCTAGGTGCAATTCCGCCACCCATCATAGCGGTCACCGTAATGAGCGGTAATCGCAAAATACGGTGACCGTAAATATACGGAAACGGAAGTAAAAACATGGGCCCGGAACGGGAAACAGCACGCCGTACACCTATAAAATCAGAATCCCAACACAACCATCAAAAATCCTACCCTGAGACACATCCCAACCCGTTAGCCACCCTAGTGAAAACAATAAAAATGGGAAAAGTTGCAAAAAAGCGTGCGACCGCAAGCGGCAGGTCCACTTCTCCCATGAGGAACTCACCGTGCTCACAGAGACCCTCCAGGAGAATGCTGCCGTCGTCTTCTCGACGCAAATGACCAGGACGGCACTTGCGAACAAGAAGGCCATATGGGCCCTGGTGGCACAGCGGGTAAGTGCGGTGGGGACCGCACCCCGCAACCCACAGCAATGCAGAAAGCGATGGGACGACTTGCGGATACGCGTACGGAGCATACTATCAGCCAACCGTAACATTGCCACAGCTACCGGGGGAGGATCGGAATCACCCATCAAGTTGACCCCCTGGGAAGAAATCTGTGCCTCCACCATTGGAATGGAGAGTATAGAGGGAGTCGGAGGGATGGAGAAAGGAGTGCAGACATCCGAAGAATCAGGTAGGTGGGCCAAATAAAACAATGCTAAATCCACAATGTCCAATCATGTGAAGTACCATGTGTCCACATAGTGCAACAGAAACACATGTCCAGGAGAACGTCCACATACATTGGCCTGATAGCGCACTTTAAAAGTCACTTTAAATACATAAATAATTAAAAATCCTAAAAACACCCTCTACACGTGCAGCAAGCACACCCTAACTGCAGGCTGCAAAACAACTGCATCCTCAATCCACACAAAAATGAAACCACCTCCAAGGCCCTGACCCAAATCACCCTCAGGTACCACCCCGATGCATGTGATACATTGCCATTCCAATTTCCACAGACCCATAAATAACGCTCGCCCTCCTTTACTCCAACACAGGGTCCGATTCAAACGACGAGCTTCAGGACACCCCTACCAGCACACCTGCAAAGAGGGCCAAGACCAACGGCCAAAGACCCTCCACCTCAGCTGCACGGATCAAGACACGGCAGCAGCACAAATCAAGTGGCAGCACACAGGAGGGGACTTCAACAGGCACCCCAGCAGCCAGCATGCCCACAACAGCAGCACCACAGGTCCCCCCAATGGATGCCACAGAAGGCACTGCTTCTGGTGGCAGCAGCACCATAGGTGACACTGCATTAATGGCAGCATGCTCCGACACAGAAAACGGTGCTGTCGATGTAGGGTCCATCCATGACCTGTCTCAATCCCCCTGTTTGTTTCATCCCGTACACCATGAGGATACCACGCAGGGGCACCCACAAGACGACGACTGGCCATCCCCCACAAGCCCTGTGGCAAGGCAACATGAGGTGATCAGCCCCTCTGTGACACCACCGCAAATGGGCATGGCCCAGCAGAGGCAACAGTCCCTCGACCAGGTGATCGTGCAACAGCAGCAACTGGCCACGCTCCTCAAGGAGCATGCTGATGAATGTGGGGGTACTAAGGCAGCCATAGAAACATCAACTGAGACACTTAGGTCAGAAATGGAGAGAAGTACAGAGACACTAAGGGCACAAATGGAGAGAAGCACCGAGAGCCTGAGGGTACAAATGGAGAGAAGCACCGAGAGCCTGAGGGGGGAACTGCATGCGACGTCCAAAGACGTATGTGCTGAACTTGCCGCTGTGCGCCGTGTGCTCACTGAGCTCTCACAAACCCTTAGGGACATGCATGGACGTGAGCAGGCAGAGACATCATCCGTTGCAAGTTCCGTCCAGGGCAGCCCCCAACGTAGATCTGGGAGGAACCTGCGCTCCACAGGCAGGGGTGCCCCTGATACCCGGAGAGGGGGCTTGCAATAGCGTCTGCCCACTGACAATGAGCATCTTTGGACACTGGTGTTCGGGGGGGAGGTAGGAGGGTGGAGGGGGTGTGTTGGGCTTTCTTGGGTGGCGGGTCGATGGGGTGTGTAACATAATTTCACATATGCTATAAACATTTCACAATCATCCAATGAGATGTGTGGACATTGATCTTTGTGTACGAGGCCTTTATAGGCGTACAGTCCATATTGTGCATGTTCCAGACACACACAGTGCCACAAGTCCCGTGTCCATGTATCAGCCACCAGGCGTGAGTGCTAGAAGCATGAATATATGATAATCTGACGAATTTCACTGCCCTCCTGTGCCTCGCGGACTCCTTGAGGTGCTGCCACATCCCCAACCTCATCATGACCATCTTCAGGTGCCTGCAGTTCTGCGTCAGGGGGCATGGGCACATTTCTACGTACGCACATGTTGTGTAGCATGACACATGCCATGACCATCTTTGCAACCTTCTCATGGCGGTACAGGAGTGCCCCGCCAGACCTGCTGAGGCAGCGGAAACGAGCCTTCAGTAGGCCGAATGCCTGTTCTATGACTACACGGGTACGTGAGTGGGCATGGTTGTAGTCCTCCTCATGCTGGTTCTGTGGGTTCCGGAGTGGTGTAAGGAGCCATCTCTTCAGTGGATACCCGGCATCACCTGTATGTGGACAATAAAGGATGTTTGTGGAATGACATTGCTACGTACGCATCCCCCCCCCTTCCTGCCAGGTCATTGCCGCATCACATACCCCACATTATCATGCATGAAATGAGACTCACCGAGTAGCCAGGATCTGTTCCCTGCGTGTCGCTCCATGTAGCGTGGTATTGTAGAGTTCCTCAAGACCATAGAATCATGGGTTGATCCAGGAAATCGGGCACAACAATGTGTAATGATCCTGTTGGAGTCACACACCATTTGTACATTAAGAGAATGATATTGTTTTCGGTTGCGGTACTGGGCCTCCATGGCATGTGGGACAACCAATTCCACATGGGTGCAGTCGATGGCACCAATGCAACCCGGTATGCCGGCAAGTGCATGGAATCCCACTTTTGTGTTCGTAATTTCCTGCTCCGAGCGTGGTAGAGAGATGTAGTCGTCTGCGTGCTTCAGGAGGGCATCGAGCACTTGCGATAGTGTCCGTGACAACAGTGGCTGTGAAATGCCATGCAACTGTCCGACTGTGTGCTGGTAGGTGCCTGTGGCCAGGAAGTGTAGTACAGACACCACCTTCAGTAGGGGTGGGATGGCGGTTGGGCTATCTATCATGCTGGCAAGGTCAGCGTGTGTCATGTCCACAATGGCGGTTATGGTGTCCCGGTCCAAACGGTAGAGGGTGTGGATCTGCTCATCAGTGAGGTTGAACGGATGAGCTCGGAGGCGTGGGATTGCGGGCTGCCTGCGTGGTGGTAGTGGCTGTGCTGGTGGGCCTTGCTGGCCCTGCCTTGCCCTCCTCCTCCTCCTGCGTCTCCTCTGTGCGGCCGGTTGTTGTAGTAGTTGGTGTTCGTCTTCTTCTTGAAGTTGGAGTACTTGCAGTGCTATCAGGTCCCCCAGGGCCAACATCGCTAGTCCTGCCGGTAGCATTTTGGAGTGGGTGTGGTTGTGGGAGGGGGTTGGGTGTGCAATTTATGTGTTTTCAGGCAGTATAGCCTCCACCTGTGGTGATTCATTCCACCTGTGCAAGCTGCAATCCCCTTTGGGCGAGCACGTCCCGCACACAACGCTGCAATTCGACGCATGGCATCTTGCTATTACAATCATGTATTTAATCCCGATGGCAGTGGAATATTGGTTCATATGTTCATTCTGCTATGGTCCCATTGTTTCACATACTATCTTTACAGTCGCGAACAAACTTGTGAAGGGTCAGTGGAATGTAGTACTCGATTAACGGTGGACCCTCATGCAGCACTGTACCGAGGTTCACCGACGGGCGGGGCGTCCCATTTGTGAGTGAAGGCAGTTGCCATTTGCACACACTGCCGCACTACATGGATGAATTTGTGATTTCAAGCGGTCACAGATGCCTTTTCGACGTGATGTTGCAAATGAGGAATTCGAAGGACAGCGCTTTCAGTTTTCAGCTAGCGGCGAGGAGACGCCCACAGGTCTGACTGCAGATATAAAGTTCTATTGTTTAATGTCCTTCGGACAGGGGCCATGGCGAGAATGCAATGATTGATATGAATAGTATGGGATGCGCAATAGCGTAGTGGACGATAAGGCAGGACGTTCCCAAATACATGTTACTTCACAACACTAGAATTCCGGGCTGGGGCACAGTGGATTTTGCAGACTGCATTACGCACAGACTCAATGGAAATTTCACATGTTATGTGAGTAAATAATCAGGCATTTTCATACCGGGATGAGGGAATGATGTATGGATGCATGGACAGATGATTTAATTGAGAGTTTACCATGTACATGGCTTTTTGGAATCTATCCCCTTCCCCTGCGCTATGTGATGCAGAGCTGCCATAGTGGGACCATCGTCTATCTGCCCTTGTTGAACCCTCCCTGTCTCGACGCGCCTTCAAACACTTGTGTCTATGCACGTTACTAATCCCATCTAATGGATTCTGTTTTAACAGACGCATGCACACAAAGACTTGTTTGTAATAGTGTTTTCACCTCGATTTATATAGTTATGATTCGCAAGTGATTTTTGGGTGGGAATAATCCTTTTGAGTGGGCTAACATGCATATGGCTGTAGATTTAGTGTGATCATTGAAGTGAGTAATTCAAATTAAGTTCTGATGCCCATACCATTCTTTTTCATTTCATTTGGGTGACAGGTATCTCCTCCCCTTTTGCCGCTGCCATCTGTATGCCACTCCTGCAGATGGCTTTTACTCCCGACTCCTGCTGCTTCGTGTTAATCAGTCGAGCACCATTACGATCTTATGGGACGATCGCCAATGGGCCACATGCCCTTACGCAGTGCTAGTGGCTAGGAGCAACATATCGACCTTTCAGCTGGACTAGTGCCTACCTAATGGGACGGCCCTGCGGTTCTAGGCGCTTCCATGTTGCCTTTTTGAACGTGAATGTAGCCCCTGTGTACCATGAAGGAACAGGGCGTCACACAAGAAGAAGCTGGTCATTTATTGCGGATGCAGCCCACAATAATGAAATATATTTTGGAGTTCATGACCTAATAGCTGTATGGGCTTGGTGATTTTGTTGTGCATTAAATTTCTATTATGATATTAACTGTGTAGCGTTATTCTTTGCAAGTAATGTAGCATATTCCTATTTGTGGAGCGATGTATTGTGAGTAGATCTGCATTGGGTTCCGGCTTCTGAGTGTAGTTGCGTGGTACTGTACTTGGCGCGTTTGCCTACGAAGCCCAGTGAGGTCAGGGATAGGGGCTGCCATTATGACTGTTTTAATGATGTCATGCTCAGGGGCGGGGGATTAGCTTTTGTGTAACAGATGCCGGTCAGCCAGGTGGATTGGTGGAATGATGTGATTATCAGAATATGGCTGGTCACAGGTGCCTGTGTTTGCGTGCGTTTCTTGAAGGGAGACTGAGGTCATGTCCATTGGAATAGCTTCTGTATTCATGCCATCTGTGCCCTGCAGCTCCCATTGGCCCCTCTTGAGATGGGCCTGGCTGCTCAGTCACTCTGCCAACTTGTGTGGTACATGCTTATGCTGATGGTTGGTTTGTTTACTGGCAAGGGTACAGGGCTGGTGCAGTCTCCCTCAGGTTACTGCTTTGAATGTTGCCTTACACTGGTGTCAAGCGATGGGGGCCTGTTGTTGTTTTGTCTCATATTTCAGTTCATATTGCTGTACTTGAACCTTCACATGCCTGTGCTGCATCAGTATGGCAATGGTGACATGGCAAATATGGATGGCCACTCACAAGGCACTTGGAGCCCCTACATTCATTTGTTCGTTGGCATGCATGGGTGACTTGTACATTTCACTGGTTGCATTGTGTGACTTCATTGCACCTACGAGGAGTTGTGCAATGTGGCCAGGGAGTGGTGTACAGGCACTCAGTAGGGCCATTTACGGTTGGTTCGCGTTGCCGTACTTCTCACCATGGCGGAATGGTACTTTCCGCCATGCTTGATGGCGTTAGGTAAATGTCCGCTAGGGTCAGAATTCGCGTACCGTTGCGCCATGGTGGTAATTACGGTTTCGCATGGCGCGCGTGCGCGTACTTGGTGCAGTTAGCGTTGGCGTTCACTACAGTGTCGCTAATGGCATCGTACTTTACGGTGACGGGTCATAATCGCACCGAGCGCTATTCGATGGCGGTATTGCATTTCCGCCATCGTTTTTCGATTTCCGCCAGGGTCGTAATGAGGGCCCCTGTGTTTCTGATAAAGCGAAAGTGTGGGTGAAATAATAATTCCCATATGCATTTGCACACATTTTAAAAACGAAAATGCTAACCTTTTAAGCACACTTCAAAAACTGAAATTGCACAGCATTGCATACATAACTGTTTTGTTTATTGATCAGATTATTGTGTGACACTTAGCTTGTGGAGGGAAGAAACTCCCTGTGTTGAGGGTGGCCTCTCAACAAACTGTTACAAATTGGGGGCTTGTGGCCGGGATTAGGCTGGCTATTTTTGACTCATGACTAGTGCATTGTTACAGACTATTCATTTTGATGTAAATGCATTAAGGTGGAGGGAAAGTCATGTTTGCCTTGTTAAAGTGCTGAGAGGACTTGACCACTAAAGTCCAGGGAGATGCATAGGTGAAAAAATAAGTTTGAGTAAGAATTGATTTTTGATTTGGCATTGTGAGTGGAAATTAAGCATGAACAGGGGGATTTTTGCCCCTGTGCAAAGGAAATTCTACAAAAATTTCAAAAAGGACATTTTAAAAAATGAATACAATTGAGTTAGATGATGCCAGGAGACATTTCCTTGCTAGATTGTTCATTCATGGTGAGTGGACAGAGGCGGATGAAGGGAAATGGCAAGCGAAAATGATGCAAGATGTTACACAGAAGGAATAATTGACATTTGATGTCCAAGTGGATTGTGGCACAACGCATTAGAGCCATGCTATATGACCCAAAATGCTCAAGAAGAACTGAGTCAATGGCTTATCTTTACTTCCACTTGAAGTTATTGGAAGAGCAAGTGCAGAAGAGTGAGACCTGTGTGCAGGGTCAGACTGAGATTCTAAATGAGGTGCAGAGATAACTTAAACAGTTAGAATATGAAGCACAGCAGAAACATATTTTCAAGTTAAAACAAGAAAGCCTCATTGAACCACTCAGGAATGAGTTAGAAATCCAGCAACAAGAGAGTGCATAATGTGAAAACAGTTTTCTGAACCGTAAGATGCACATTAAAAAAATGTGCAGAAAATTTGAGCACACTGCAACATAAGGTAAATGATCTGACTATTCATAATAGAGGACTGTTCGATGACCTTATGACTTTTCAATTACAAATAAGGGAGTTGAAAAAATGAAGTCAGTTAATTATAAAAGGGGTTGATTCCCAAAATGACTTTGATCAGATATATCAGCAGAACATTTTACTGGTGAATGAAAAAGACCTCTTGAACCAGGAGAATATTGTCCTTGCATATGAGGTGCATCATTTGAAAATGGATGCAGAAAAGAGTCAGTCAGGTTGTCAGGAACAGGCTGGAAATACGCAAGAAAATGAAGAACTCATGCAGCATAACTCATAATTTAGTGAGAACTTCAGACTATGAAGTGAGCAAGTGAGCATGCAGAAACGGACCTGTTACAGGCAGTGCAGTGTAGAAATGCACAAGCCAACGGCTATGAATATGCGTACACAATGCAGGTGGCACAAAACGAAAATGAGTCAAGCCAGAATTAAATCAGGGATTTAAAAGATCAATTAATGGCCCAGAGTAAAGTGCTTGAGGTCAATCAGGCCCTGGTCTCAGAGGGTGTCCAGTCATTAATTTGAAAAAAAAGGATCGAATGCAATACATTCGAGTCAAAAGGACCGGAAAAAAAAGACGGAATGCCTTTTTTTAAATGTATTTTTTCTTTTTGGTTTTGGTAAAAATAATGGCTTTTGGCCAAAAAAAGGGGGTTTGGGCGGAGGCACCCCCACCACCCCCCCCCCAAAAAGTGCTTTTGATTATTTTTTTCTGGTCTTTTTGTTTCGAGAGTATTGTTATTCGAACCTTTGTATTTGAATCTTTGACCCTAAACCGTCTCAGAGTTAAAAAGCCAGCTCTCTGAACAGCATAAGGAAATAAGGACAGAGAGAAACAGGTGTGAGGGTTTGGCAAATGAAATTGAAAATTACAAACATGCATTGAGTTACAATGACCAATCAGGATATGGGAAATGGCCCTCTGATTCTTGGGTGATGCCCTCCTCATCACAAACCTCATGCCAGTAAACCACTACTTCCTATGAGCCGACTGCAAATGACCTCATGCTTTCCACCTACCAAGCCCAAGGATACACGGGGCACCTAGACTTACCCAGGCCTATCCAACTGATCCAGAAGGCCAGTCCTTATCTGAGATTGAGGAGTACTCACCTCTATCACACAAAAGGGAAGGTGGCTGAACCAGTGTGTCCTGGGAATTAAGGAATAATTTAGTGAGTACTTCAGACTATGAAAACTCCCTTGATGAGAAAATGAGGGAGTTGGACTAAAGAAAACATGGGATTGCAGAGAGACCACCCAACTCACTTTGCTGGAGATGAACATTCAAAGCTTCAGGCCAGGAGTGGAATATTAAAGATCTCCTTACATTCAGGTGAAGGGGGAGTTTCTCCAGACTGTCTGGAAGGTGGGAGACTACACAGTTGAGTCAGTCTGAGGAAGAGACTGAGTATTATATTGTGCCAAAAGGTGGCTAGAGGGTAAATGACCATGATAATTCACAGTAACACAGGCAAGAGGAGTCCAGACCCTGTGGTTCTGGGAGGTATTCCGAGTCTCACCGAGATAGGGAGCACCTGGAAGAGAGGGAATGGAGTACCAATAGCAGCTCTGAGTCAGAAGGTGAATGGACTCAGGTGCAGAGGAAGAAAAAGACAGGGAAACAAAGAAAGGGTTTTGTGAAAGACACAATAAGACACACAAGTTCATAAAGAGCTTCCTGACCCCATATCACAAGAAAGCAAAGTATTCGGAACTGGTACTTTATGAGCAGATGATGGCATCATTCCAAATCAGAAATTATGTGAATTGTATAGTATTTGCTAAATAGACTTCCTCACCTGAATACTCCAGTTTATTTGCAGGACTGGAGGACCAGGATCAATATAAATGGTCTACCTATAAGACAGGTAACATTCACACAAGGGTTTTCCCACTGCGTGGTGTAGGTAACCTCCTACTAAATGGGATTACAATGTATACGATCAAACAAAAGGATGGTCACTATCTAGTAATAAAAACATGTGTACCCTAACCTGCAAACAAGGACCCCTGTTATCTCCCTATAAAACAACTATGGGAAGATAACAACGTGGTCTACCTATAAGACAGCCATTTAAATACATGTCTCCTTACACAGCAACCCATAGGAGGCCCGTAAGGCTGCATATAATTTGCAATGTGGGGAGGATCAGATGCCTAGCGAGTTTGTTCAGGAGTTGAAGCAGGCATTTGCTCAGACTCCCCGGCGGGTGAACACAAATAGTAGGGAGTTCATAACTATATATTTCCACACGCTCCTCAAATAAATATATCATGACTCAGTTGGTGTGTGATTTTCACGAGCACAGGACCCTGGATTGGGTAATTGAACAGGCCACCAGGAGCTTTGAGGTCCAGAAGCCCACTGAGAGTTAAGACACCCCCAATCCTCCAAACCATCTAACCCCCTGCTGCTGCTGCAAAGGTGGTAGAGAAAAACGAACCCTCCATTGGATCGGGAGTCAGGGGGGCCTAAAAGTAACCCTCCTGCCAACAAGTAAAATGGAAGTCAGAATGGACCCCCAATCCGGCCCATTCGGAGGGTGGTCAGGCAGGATCTCAGACCAATTACCCCTCTGACCCTGCCACCTATATAAGCCCTTGATACAAGGGTGCAAAACCAATCCTGCGGTATGTATACATTCCCCCGGCCCAAGTTGGGGGACCAATCAGGTAAATACTGCCCTGGGAAACTTCACTCCAAACTTCCATCAGGAGAGAAATATGACTTTACCTCCCAACCTGAACTTTTTCCCCAGATATCCCCCGAACCACATATTCCAAAATAATGCTCCTCTCTCTCCCCAGTTCCAGGACAACAGATCCCTGAACCCGGGAGAAGGGAAGTTCAGGATGGAAAATAATGGGGGTAATTTCCAGTACATGAGCTACTCCGGGAGAAGGGTCAGTTACCCTTTTGGGAGAAGCAGAGATATGACTCGAGACTTCCTTACCACTCAGAAACAATCTAGCAGCTGGAGCGACAGGTCCAGCAACTGACCGATGACCTGGTGCACATGCTGAGGGCTCAGTACAACCCTAAACATAACCCTACTTCCCATAATTCTCCAACACCCAGGGCTGATGCCTCCAGAGGGAAATGACAGGAAAAAATGTCTGAAAAACCACAGGTTCCTGAGGAGGGCGACCGGGGGGAGGGGAGATGCCAAGCCCTAGAGGAAGCTTTCCCTCTTACCCAGACAGAACCCCTAAAAACCTCTCAGCCTGAAAGTGTCTCTTCTACCCCCAAAATGTTAGAACTCAAAGAGCAAAGAGTAAGTAGGAGAGGCCAAAGAAGAACCCAATTTGTGGAGGAGATCAAGATCATCCCCTTGAAAGAGAGGAATGCCTGGAGGATTCAGGTAAAACAGACCTTCTCTTTCAAAAACTCTAGGGATCCCTCCCAAAGACAATGGGTCCCAAAAGACCCTCAGTGGGACAGTGTAAGTAAGGAGACCAACCAAGAACTAGAAACTCTTCAACCCCAAAAAGACACGCCAGACAGAATTGAATATGAGGGGGTGTCCTGGTAAAGGGGGACAGCACAGAATCGGGGGAGAATGAGGATTCCCCAAATCCACCCATGTTAGTTGCAACATTTTCTTTACAGATTCCCAAACTCTGACACAGAAAATTGCTGAGATTACACAGTGTCAGAGTTCAAGATCAATAAAATGACCACCGGACTGTCAAATAACTCACACTTTCTTTGCACCTTCAATGAGATAGAAGGACGATTTTATGCACTGGTCAAGGTGCAGGGTCAATGTGAATTATCAGCTCTGGTGGACACTGGATCCTAAACCACCCGCCTGTCCAAAAAGGCCTTTGACCAAATCAACTCCGTATGGGGGAAGGCTGTCAAATTTCCCTTACACCACTTCACGGACACCTCCAAAATGTCTATGGGGATGACATTTCTGTCAAAGGGACTGCGGACCTGGAGATAAAAACTGTGTGACATCGAGTTAAACATCCGGTGATAGTCGTGACTCCAGAGCGCACACCTTGTTTACTGGGGAACGATCTCCTGAGGAGGTTATCATCTCTGATCAACTGTGTAAACAAGGTCCTCTGGGCCCAGACTAACAAGAGTATGCAATTAAAAATGAGTACCAATTATGTAAGCAGGAATGGTACCTGTCATTTAATTGATCAACTTTCTGAGAATGTAGAATTCCATTTCTAAAATAATGAAGTCCCAGACATCATTGTCATTTCTGTAGGAGAACAAAGTGGTGACAGGTATCCTTCTCCATTCTTGAAAATCAGCCTTACTTACAGTTTTTAAGTGACAATACACACTGGAAGGGAACACCCTACAATTGTACACCAGTCCAAAATCCGAAGAAATCTTTGGTCCTGTGAAACCAGACAAGGAAGAACCCGCTCAAAGTCTGACAGACATACTGAAAAAGCCAAACAGTTGTTTTTCCCCATTCAGTTAAATGAGGGTGAGGCGCCAGTGCTCACCAGGGTATGCCTGAAGAATTGAAGGAGCTTCATCAGTGAAACATTATTCAGGAAACTCTCAAAAAATCAGACCCATTCCCACATTTAAATTGATTGACAAATGGGAACTCCTAACTCCAAACATCTCCTGCCTAGCAGGTGCATGCTAAACTTTTCCATTGGCGACAAAAGCATAGAACATTATTGTTGGGTCGTGAGAGATGTCCCTTCCGCCTTTTATTTGGGCAGTGACATTCGCAACCGATTCGCAATCAATCTGGACCTAAGTAATAATAAAGCTTAGTCACAAATGGGGGGTGAGCCCATGGGCTTTGATAACACTGAAAGAGCATTTCGGTCATCTCAATTGCTTCCTTATGCCATTGAAGTTCAAGTTCGAGAAGAGGTTACCATCCCAGGAAAGGTGCGCCAATTCACAATTCCCCTCAAAATTAAGTGAGGACAGAACCTCAAACATTGGGACGCCTATATAAATATAACTTCCCATCTCCAAAAACAAGTTTTGTATTTGGATCCAACACCTCTAGAAGAACAAGAACACAACACTATTTGCATATTGGTGGATAACAGCGACTCTCGAAGTATTACTTTGGGTGCAGATACCTTTTTTTGAATGGTGGTTGATGCCCAACATTATTTTATTGATTCAGGTAATTAAATCATGGGACCGATCCCAAATGACTGTTTCATCATCAGCGACGGTATTCCTCCAGAAAAGATTTTTACTAGGCCTGGGGGGAATTTTGTGGTGTAATCTTCCTGCCCCTACGAGGTGGAAGAAGTGACCTGTGACATCAGGAGGCAGGAGGTAGTGTTCAGAGTCAAGGACCACTGCCTCGACTCCCTGGAACCTACTGACCAGGTCAACATCATCAAAAGAGATCTCTCCACCCAACTGGATGATACCGCTGAAATTGCCAAGCCCAAGGTCTTTCCAGGTTTCAAGCAGATGGTTGAGGAAAGGATCAATCTTGCTGATGCCTGTGTGACTGATGAGCAAAGACAGAAGCTGAAGCAGGTCTTCCTGGAATTCTTAGATATCTTTTCAGTGGACGCATACGATTGTGGACTCACATCCATTCATTCAACCACCATTTCCACAGACCCCCAGATGGCTTCAGTATTTGTGAAACAATACTGTTACCTTTCACATCCATGGAGTCACTCACTGAGACTATTAAGAACTTAGAATCCTGTGAGATAATTCATCTGATCCACAGTTCCTTCAACAATCCGGTACTGGTGATACTCAATCCAAATGGCAAATGGAGACTATGCGCAGACCTAAGGAAGTTGAACAAACATGTCCACATGTCAAGATGGCCACTTTCCAATATCGTTCAGGGACTGGCACAGATCCAAGGGTCAGAGGTGTATACCGCCATTGACCTGACCAATGGCTGATGGATAGTACCCGTGAGAAGGGAAGACCAGTAGTACAAGCTTGCCTTTACCTTTGGGGGGCAGCAATACACGTGGACCCGAACTCCTTTTGGATACACTCCGGCAATGAGTTCAACATCTTTCTACTTAAGGCTTGCCCAACTTGGGGAAAAAGGGTAAACCTGGCCCATGTAGAAGATGTTCTGATTAAGAGCTCAACTGTGGAGGAACATATCGTAGAAATTCATCCATTTATTAAAGCCCAGAGTCAAGTGGGAGTAGGGTCCGGAACAAGCCGAGGCAGTTAAATAACTGAAAATAAGCCTTTCCCAGGATCCTTGTTTGGCTTACCCCATAAAGAACAAGGAGTTGTTCTTGGAGATGGGGTTCTCAGATACTTGCCTGCAAGCAGTGTTGTATCAAAAGCACGATAAAGTCAACAAAGTTATCTCGTATGTAAGCAAGGCTTTGTCCTCAGCAGAGGAAAAATGCAAAGGCTGCGAGAAGGCACTCCTGGCAACGGTATGGACATTGAAAAATTACCACCCATTCATCCCGGGGGAGCACCTCATTGTCGAGACTCCTCACCAACCCTTGCAATATCTCCAAAGTGACAGATTACGGATGGGGAAAGTTAGTATTGCTTTCTGGATTCTGTCCATGCAAGGCTTTCCTGTGGAAGTCAGATATGGCCAAATCATGAAGAGTCCACTAGCATATGGGTTGGCACATGGGTTGGTGGACTTGCATGATTGTGTTCAAGAAAACTGTCTCGAGGACAAAAGTCTAATGATCAATAACAACATGGAGGCATACTTAACTTCCCCACCCAAGATCTATGAAGAAGACACGTGTCAGGGGATATCCACAGTTTATGTTGATGGGTGTTCCTACAATGTTGACAACAATAGGGAAAACAAACTGGTGGCTGGCATTGGACATGCCTGGGTAAATGATACCCTGGATCGCTCTGCTAGTTATAAAATAGGACCCCAAAGTAGTGTTATGCTCATCTGGTATCCACAGGGACGTCACCCTGATGTAGTGTGCAGGGAAGGTTCTGCCTTGTGGTAGAATTAGGTGTGCTCTCCGTCCTGCCTTCTTTGCAGGGGCGCGTTGTCTTTCATGGGCGAGTGTGGTCCAGTTACTTCACTGACGCCGGTCTGTTTGATATTGTTCAGGTAGGTCTTATTGCTGTTCTTTAGTTTTGTTGATATCCTGCATTCCTTTCTTTGTTTAAAATGTCTCTTTTTTCTCCCTTAGGTATGCAGAGCTTCAGCGCGGAGAACTGGCTTGGTTGAGCCTCGCTGGTAAATGATGAGGCATTAAGAGCGCTATGATGCGTTAAGTAAGCGCTATACGCAGCGCTGCAAAGTCTTGCCTTTGCTAACCTGTGTTTTCCTTCCTTGTAGGTCGCAGTGTTCTTCAGCACAAGTGGAATGTCCGGAGTGGTGCCAGCTGAGAGGCGACCAGCCAGGTAAGCCTTTTGAGCAGTTCTTAATTTGTAAATGTCTCTACAGCTTTCTTTAATGTTGCCTCTATCTTCCTCTTTCAGGTCGTTCTGTTCGGGAGGCGTGCAGATTCGAGGAAGCTGTTCTCAATAGCTGCGAGTGTTTAAAGATGAAGACTGCAGGTAAGATGCTGCTGCTAATGATGTTCCTTTTGTCTCCTTGCAGGTTCTGCTTCTCTGAGATTCGAGGGGATAGCTGGACAAGGTGAGCGTCACGTTGCAAGCTGCAAAGTAACACGAAGCATGTTCTGCAGTCAGGGTGTGGTTTATATAGCCCAGGTAAAGTAGTACCAGGGAAAGTAGTTCCAGGCCTGCCACACCCAAAACACTAGACCGCCTAGCTTGGTTCTTAGGAACCAAGCTATGTGGATGCCTCCATGTTGGCTGACAATACAATAAAGTAGTTCCCAAGCACACTGTTGTTCATGGTGTATGAGCCTGGCGCCATAGGTGCCAGGACAGGCCCATGAGAGCTTTTGAAGAGGATGCTAGGCTCTAGAGGCCCGAGTCCTGACTCCACCTGGCCAATGGGTTTGCCAGAGGGGGTTTTGGGTGAGGGTTGTGACAAGTAGTTAGGTTGCAGAGTTCATGGCCGTTCATCAAGCGATCCTCACTGCAGTGCACCACCAACTTAATGTACTGTCATGATCACTGTTTATGTCAGGAATAGGTTTGCAGAGCACATGATTAACTGGAAGAATCGAGGCATGCTTTGTGCCACCAAAAAACCCCTAAAGCATGCCAAACTGATCCCGTCAATCGATGAGCTGGTGACCTCCAATGAGATGACCATCTATTGGAAGAACATAAGAGGTCATTCCAAGATAGTGGGGCCAGATAAGACTGTGAATGACCTGTCTGACCAGCTAGCTAAAACCAGAGTTCTGCAGGGGGAATTCATAGAAACGGAATCCCTGCTGGGGGAAATCCAAATTGCTGCTGTCACCAGGTCACAAACTTGTGCAAATTGTGAACTCTCCACTGCCCAGTAGAGTAAAGATACCCCAGATGCAGATTTGATCAATGCTCAGAAAGAGGACCCGATCATTGGTAAATCTTATCGACACATTGAATACCCTGTCAGTTTTCCTCTAACAGAGTCAGATTGTAGCATCAAATAGGATCTCCAGATGTTGATGATGTTTTACAAAATGTTCTAGATCCAAGACGGTTTGTTGACAAGGAGAGACCAAACTGGCTGTGACCAGTGGGTAGTACCTACCCTATCCCGAAGCCTCAGGTGGAACCATGTCCATGATGCGGCCACTGTCAGTCATAGCGGGTTTCACACAACATTAGAAATCTTGCGTGAGGTTGCCTTCTGGCCACACATGGGCCAGGACCTCGACACTTACCAGGGGTGTCTTGTGTGAGCTCAATTTCAACCCAGTTCACTCACACACAGAGCTCCCCCACAAAAAAGGGGAATGACACTGCCTTGTTCAGATTTGCAAGTCGATTTCATTGGGCCAGTGATTCGCTCCTCTAGAGGAAACAAGTACATGTTGACTGTGACATGCGTGTTCACAAAGTGGGTAGAATGTCTTCCAGCCCAGAATTGTAAGGTGGAGACTCTTGCTACACTAATTATCAACCACACTTTCTCTCATTACAGCCTCCCGCAAAGGATTGAGTCAGATCAAGGAAGCCATTTTACCAGTAAGGTGATGGCGATGATGTGGGAGATTCTAGGGGTAAAAAGAAAGCTCCACATTGCCTACCACCTGGCCTCAAGCAAAACAATTGTGAGTATCTTGAAAAAGTTTGTGGCAGACTCTGGACCCAGTTGGGACTTCAGATTACCACTTGTACTGATGGCTATTGGGTCTACACCATCTTCTGCAACAAAGATGCCTCCATTTGAGCTAATGACCAGATAAAAAATGGTGTTACCTCAGCATCTGCTCTGTCCACTACTCAAGGATACATTGAAAATTTAAGGAAGCACCTACAGCACGCTTTTGCTTATTGTCAGTGCAATCTCCGAACAGTCGGTTGAAGGAATGAAGGCCTGCTATTATATAAAGAACAACCAAGAAAAAGTATGAAGTAGGGCACAAGGTTTACCTGTATAGTTTTCAGAGGAATCAGGCTAAGGGGTGGAAGTTTCTTCCGTCTTGGCCTGGTGCCTTTGGAATTGTAGATACAATGTCACCTGTTGGCTACAAGATCTGCATCCTAAAAGGAGAAGAAATAGAAGAACAATTCCCCACCCCCCACACACACACACACACACACACACACACATGGAGTAATTTACTAAGTGCTCATTGTCAAGAGAAAAAAAATAAATAAATAAGGTTTCGTGAAATGGTGAAAATGTTGTGTGTTATTATTGTATGCTGTTGTTGTTTTTGTCAATTCCGTGTCCATCTTCTGGGGAAAGATGTGTATAAAAAGTACTGAACCTCTTTTACTTTCTATTTGTTAGATAATGAATTCCTTAACTTCCAGCCTTGAGGCAAGAGGGGAGTCCGGAGAAGACCCTAGGACCCCCGGAAGGAGAGAATGAAGTGGGTGCCGTGCTACACCCCCAACCTAAAGACAGAAGGGGAGACTGTAGTGTGCACTCCCTAATGAAGGAAATTGAGCCAGAAGGGCTCAAACATAAAAAGATATATAAGAAGAAAAAAAGGGACATCGGATGAAACCCCACTGTGCCCTGGTCTTCCCCACCAAAGAGTCATGAAAGAACAGGGGTAGGGGGCATGTGGGGTGTAATGAAAGGGCCCCAAACCAATGGAACTGAAGGATCCACTAAAAATGATGTGCCAGCATATATAATAAAAACCTCACACTGAAAACAGGCCTAATAAGGTAGACTGTGGGGTTTCTGCAAGTATCCCAAGGAAGGGCCATGTGAAAAAGGTCTACCTGTTATTACCAAAGGAAAAGCAGAATCAAAGGTCCCTCTCACATGAAAAACAGGATTTTTAAACACAGAAACCAAAACGGCTTTGCATGTTTATTTTGCATTTTAAAGCAAAACAGGAGAAAAATGTTCCCCAGACAACATAAAGATGTCAGGGAAAAGACATTGTGCATGTAAACAAGATGTAATGTATATTATGCTTCACATGCAAAAGGGAAAAGAAAAACTTTGTTCCATGTGTCACATGAATATTTCATTTAAGCCCAAGGCAGACTCTTTTGGCTTGTTGATGGGCAAACTTCACAAATAACTCCCCCACTGCAAGGCTGGCTTTTGCATCCCCCGGCTATTTACAACTGCAATAAAGTGTGTCCTGCTAAAGGAGTTGAAAACCAAGTGTCCATCAGACTTGCTGTCTCTGAAAGCCCAGCTCGGGGCTGGACAAATGGATCTCTATTTCCAAGGCCCCAGTTTTTATGACTGGCACTTACCAACTTCAAACAACAAAGAGGATAATAAAAGAAAAAACCTCTGGTCACAGACTGGCCCAGAGCAGCAAATGGCGCTCAGGACAGGAGGCCTTCAATTTGCATATCCCAAACATTTGTTATTAATTTAAAAGAACTATTATCATGTTGCCCCTTTTTCTCAGCAACCATAAGTCGTACTTTCTTGATTGATGTGTCATTTTTTAGATAATTTCCAGTTGATTTTACTGATATAACATTCATCCCCCTGACACTTATGGAATGGTAATGGCAAGTTGACATGTGTTCTTGGTTGGTTTTAACATGTCCTGAATGTGAGAGTTTGCATGCTGGTGGAGGGTAAAATTAGGAATATGAGTAATATATCACATGTCCCAACTATTATGCTTTTTGTAAAAACGGCTTAAAATTGTCAAACGGCCGTGCACCATGGTGCGGACTCAGCTGTTGTTTTATTTAATTCCACCTGATTAGCTGAATCAGAAAATATATATATCATGGCAGCTACTACTAAATCACAACATTTTTGACACATAACAATTTTTCGTCTCAAATTTCAGAACCTAAATGGGGATTGCAAATGGAAGCTGCCATATGTTTGCTCCAGACTCCTAAGGCAATCCATTGAGAGGGGATGGATTTAGGATGAGAGAGAAGGGTAATCCTATTTGCGAGAACTCTTGCAGGGTACTCCTCGAGATTGTAAGGTTCATGGTGTCATCACTGCTATATTAAGTGGATGCACTATGAGGAAGGGACAGAGCTGCTGAAAAACCTTTGTTAAAGGGATATTATGTGTAGAAGCAAAGAACCAGGCATATATGTTCATCAGTTGGTTTATTGCTTATATGGGTAAGCTGGATAGCAGAGACCCCCCAACCATCTCCACAGAGCAGCATCAACTGATATAACTTCAAACAGTAACATTCTAATAACAATGCATAATTTGTATTGAGAACGGATCACAAACCGCCTTCAACGGTTTGTGATCCATTCTCAATACAAATTCCTGTCCCCACACAAAGTTTTTCAGCTTCTCTATGCCCCAATGACATGCCAAAGCCTCTTTTTCCAACACAGAATAGTTTAGTTCAGGACCTCTTAACATGCGTGATGCATGCAACACCACTGACTCTCCCCCTCCAATTCCTACTTGTGACATAACCACTCCGATGCCAGTTTCACTCGCATCAACAGACAATATCGTTCTCTTCTTGGTGTCATACATTGCCAAAGGCTTGGCCATATCGATTTTGGACTTAATCTCAACAAATTCTCTTTCACATTCTCCATCCCAAACAAACTCCACCCCTTTCCTCAAAAATGCTCTGAGTGAGTTCACACTATCAGCATAGTTTTCTATGAAACGATGGTAAAACTCTATTGTTCCCAAGAATGATCGTAATTCTGTCTTATTTTTCGGAGACTGCAATCTCTTTACACCATCTACTAGAGCTTTCTTAGGCTTTAGACCTTCTTCCGATATTTCGTGTCCTAAATATTCTACAACCTGAGTAGAAAAAACGCATTTCTCACTTCGCAAAGTAATGCCTCGTGCTCTGAATATTTCCAAAACCATACACAGTTTCCTTTTTAGATCCAGTACTTTCACAAATTAACACATCATCTTGGAAACACTATACATTTGTAATACCTTTGAATAACCTATCCATGACTTTTTGGAAAACCGATGAAGCTGATATTAATCCGAACGGCATGCACCGAAACTGGTAGATGCCTTCGTATGTAATAAAAGCCGTCAGCTTCCGTGACTCAACATCTAGGTTAATCAGATGGTAGGCGCTCGCCATGTCTAATTTGGCAAAGTATTTGGCGTTACCTATTCTGGTCAAAAGTTCTCCCATATTCGGGAGCGGATGCCGGTCAGCTACTACACACCGATTTAATTCTCTTAAATCTATACATACCCTCAAATCCCCACCAGACTTTTTCACAACCACCACAGGAGAAATCCATTCAACAGCCTTTGCTGGTTCAATAATGCCAGCTTTTTCTAATTTCTCCAACTCCACTCTCACAGCATCACGCATTGACACCGGCAACGACCCGAGTTTTGCCGCCACAGGCTTGCAACCATCCCTCAAAACAATCTTATGAACCATCCCTTTTAAGCACCCAACACTTTTGTTAAATACATCAGGATATTTGCCAATTAAACTCTTGGGACCATCATCCAGACCGCAGTCCACAGATATTCTCTCTACATTCAACACTTGTTCTTTGATATTAGGATCTAATTTAATAGATAAACCCCTTTGCTCTTTCCATCCCAACAATCTTTCACCTTTCTTGGTAATGTATAATTTACCATAGGTAATTCTGTCTTTAAATTTGAAAGTTGCAGGACAACATCCTAACACATCAATTCTACTGCCACTATATCCCCCCGGGGTTTTGTCCGACGGGCTTAAATCATCCATCCTACCGCCACCAACATTTTCATATACAGCTCTCGACATTAAGGTAATTTTTGAACATGAATCTGACAACATTTTAACCTGGCAACCGTTCACTTCAATCCAAGCTGAAGGATGTTCGCATTCATCAATTTCTGAACATTGGACCATATTTACAGCAACAATTTCATTTTCAGACCCTTCACATTCATCCGAGAAAGGTCCATCAGCCTCCTCGACTATCATGACACTCCTCACAGCTCCGACACTGTAATTGGAACAACAATTTTCAAAATGCCCTCATCTTTTACAATTATTACATAAAGCTCTTCTCCCAGGGCATATCGGAGAGTTAGATAGGTGACGGGCACTCCCACACCTAAAACATAAGCGTTCCTCTCTCTTTTTTCCCCCTTGTGCATTTTCTCTTTGCACGGCTTTATTAGATACTGGGACATTATTGCCACCCTTCCCTTGATACATGTCGCCTCGTTTGGACGTTTTCCCTTTCCTTTTCTTTTGATCCTTGACCACATCTCTTTTTCTATCACCAATTTTCAAGACTTCGATCTGTTGACCAGTTTTGGATTCTTTCACAGCAAGTTTCGCCACACATTTTAAAGTATGCTCAATTCCTTTTGCAATGCCCACTACTTCATCTAAGCATGGGTCATCTTTTAGCCATACTTCCTCCCTAATCTTGTCGTTGGCACAGTGTAACATGAACTGATCTCTAATATGCTCATCCAGTTTTCACCAAACTTGCAATTCAATGATAAATGCCTCAGCGCAGTAATGTATTCCTCCACTATCTCACCCTCATGCTGATGTCTCATTCCAAAGTGATAACGTTCCAGCACAGTACTTATTTTTAGTTCAAAATGTCTGTCCAGTTTCGCCAATGCCAAATCAAAATCATTCGCACCTTCCTCAATATCCAATTCACTCAATTCTGGCAGTGTTTCAAAGATTCTCTGCCCTTCATACCCAAGAAGATGCATGAGCATAGACACTTTTCTTTCAACCGACATGCCATTACCACATGTAGCCTTCACGTAATGTAAGAACCCTCTCTTCCAGGGCCCCCATTTAATTCTTGGAGGGCTAGGAGCCGGTAAGAACATCTGCAGCCCTGGGACTCCAGACAAAGCCATGGCGCTTATCAAATGTCTGTAGAGCGCTCCAAGTCTGCCCACCAAACCACACAGCACAGATAAATGACTAGTATAAGTTCAACTTCAGTGGAGTCAAAATCCCCAAAGAAATTGCATCAGCGTAAACATACCTTCCAATGTTTGTCAATGCTCACCTCCGTCACAGTGACTAAAAACCATCTTGCTGGGTAATGTTCCCAACAAACAATGCAGCGTTGGGATCTGACTCCACAATCCAGATCCAACTAGACGATCCGGCAACAGCTGTGATGCAACTCACTTCCGCAGCCTCGATGCTGCGTGCGACGCGCACCCGGCTGCCCTCCAATGGGCAAAATACCTTTGGGGACGGTGGTCTGCCCCCCGCGCACATGACAGCGTGGGCTGCTCTCCATGCGCGTCACATCTCAGACGCTACTCAGCTGCTCTCCTCATACACACAGTGGACGACTTCCGCACGGCTTGCGCTGCTCTCTGTGGGCGTCGCAGCTCAGACGCTACTCAGCTGCTCTCCTCGACGCACGGCGGACGCCTTCTGCACATGTGACACGTCACGAGTCTACAGCCGAGGTGCCTTCCTTGAGCTCTCCAGGGCGCGCGACCCCTCCTCTGCGGGCACGTCTCCTCCACACCCCAAAAAGACACGCTTACAGCACCAAATGCCAGATGAGCCCAGTACGCTCACCCCGGATGCAGGCGGACCACAAGCGATGCTGCGACGTTAACCGAAGCCTCGGTAGTGCAGGCAGTCTCTTTTGGGTCACGGCCAGCGACCAGATATAAACACCTCAGGTAGGTGCTGATGGGTGCAGGCACTCTCCGTCGATCCAGACGACACAGGGGTTATTGGAGGGAGGGCAGCTCCCCTTTTACAGGCCTGGCGGTTGGGGGTCTCAGACTGGATTCAGAATCCTCTCTCACACTCCAGCCGCTGCTTTCCTGCTGTAGCACATCCCATCCTCGTCGCCAATGTAGAAGCAAAGAACCAGGCATATATGTTCATCAGTTCGTTTATTGCTTATATGGGTAAGCTGGATAGCAGAGACCCCCAACCATCTCCACAGAGCAGCATCAACTGATATAACTTCAAACAGTAACATTCTAATAACAATGCATTAGAACCAACATGGTGTCATCACTGAACAAGGTTCTATTCAACATACAGAAGCTGCCCAGATAAACACCTAAACATTATGATTAAGTCGCACTAATAAAAAAACCAATTGAATTCAGTGAAAAACATTGTTAAAAGGACGTTATGGTTACAAGTAAAACCGAAAAACCCTTGACATTAGCCAGTTATAGTAAGCTAAGCAACCGACTTGCACCACCACGTGTACTGCTAAGACTAACACCCAGAACATGAAAGATATCATCACAAATGTCATTGATGACATCACATATATGGGCCACTTATTTTTGTTCACTGACATGTCTAGGTCAGTTGTTTTTTTTCACTAACAGTAGGAATGTTAAAATTGAAAAGGTGCTTCATATCTAGACGTTTACCTTTTCCTTTGTTGTTAAGGTACTTTCCTTAGGGTTTGGCCTCAGCTCATGGTGCACATATATGGGGAAATAAGCATGCCTCAAACACACAATTAATCTGACTATGTGATAATAAACTCTAATGTCATTTTGTCATTTTCTTGTGATGCTCTTTGTTTCCTTCTTACTGGAGTTTCACTGTATGTGCCTCAGATTCCAATGCATTGTGTCTCTTTATATGTATTCTTTGTACTAACACAAGTGTGGAGTACATTTTGTATTGTTAGCTATTCATTTGAAGTTTAATATTAGACCAAATTTTCCTGACTTATATTACCAGATTACAAATACTGTACTTCTGTGGTGCATGCTACATCTATGTACTATCTGTATGTATTATTAGGTTGGTTTATTAACAAGAACACTCCAATATAACAATTTGTTTAAATTAGTGAATTTTTTAATACATTAAGTAGTTCGTGAGCTGTCCCCTGATTATCTGTGCGATGTTGCTACAAACATTGTACACACAACCCCTTCTAACAACTTTTCATCTGAATTAATTTTCTATGTGATGTCATCAGTGATGTCATCATTGACATGTGTGATGTCATCTTTCATGTCCTATGTGTTAGTTTTAGCAGTGCACGGTGGTGGTACGATTTATGGCTGCTTAGCTCACCAGAATTGGTGAATTTCTGGGGTTTTTCAGTTTTACTTGTAACCATAATTTCCCTTTAACAAAGTTTTTGCACTGAACTTCAATGGTTTTTATTAGTGCAACTTAACCATAACGTCCCTTTAACAAAGATTTTCACAGAACTTTCATTGTTTTTTATTAGTGCAACCTAACCATAGCGTCCCTCTAACAAAGTTTTTTCCCTGAATTTCATGGGTTTTTACCAGTGCAACCGAATTTGCTACAACTTCCTAATATCCTACCCACCCCCAGTATAGCAGCATAGTCGGACGATCTAGGAAGTTTCAACAAAAAACTGTGCCATTCTCCATCTCCTAGAATTTTTTTTAACACTTCTATCAACTTTCTGCAACTTTTTATGCTGGCTTTTGGTTCATCGATGTCCGCGGACGTCTAACGTCACCGTGATCTTTCCGGACAATGTAACATGACTGCACACGCGGGCATGATGACTTGTTCGCGAACGGGTCTGTGCTTTGTGAACAGTTTGAAACTGCATTTTTGCCGATCTAGCAACTTTCAAGCTGAGAGTTTACCCTTGCACACATCCCAGACCTATTCTTACCAATTTTCCATCTGCAATCTTGGAGAGAGCACATTCTTGGAAAAGTATTACCACAAATGCTATTTAACTTAAAATATGGCATCAGCCATTGCCATCCCTCCTCCCCAGGAGCCACCACCAACACCACCACCACCAGATGGAAGGCTTAGACGATGGAAAAAGTGCAATGATGCAAAGAAATATCCAGAAAACCTGGAAGATCACATAGGATAAATGCCTACCTCCAGCACACAGAGAGAAACATGGGTGTGGCGGTTCTTTACCACCATTGGGGGTGTACTGAAAACTCAGGCCACCAAGGTGAAATTCAACATTGTACTCAGTCGCGGACAACCTGGGCCGTACTCCTACGGGACCACCTCCATGCGCAGCCACACCAAATCTAACCACTGGGATACTCTTAGAATGGCTGTTCCTTTTTCAGGAAGTAGTAGGCTGTCTTCCTATATACCATGAACCCCTAGGCCCTTTAAGCTAGTAGCGCTATATGGGATGTATGGGGATGCAGAAGTTACTCTTACACCAATGATAAGACTGACTCAGGAAGTTGGCAAACTTCAGCTGTTTTATTAACAATTATCGAAAACAGGGAGTACAACGGACATTAACAGACATCTCACAGTATTTCTCTCAACATGTTACATGAAAAAACACAGTTATATAGTAAAAACTTGTCATCACTGACGTCATACTACATGGCAAAATAAGGAAACCTACTTGGGATTGTGGTTGGTCTATGGGGAACATCTAGGTTACTTTCTATGGGGGATATGATTGTGATTGGATCCCTAAGGTCAGGTGGACAACTATGCCCACCCCCAGTGCAAGTCATCTTCAGTGTCATAAAATACACAACATTTCATTGGCTTTCAAACTATAGGGCTATTTGCTACCTGGTCCTCTACAATTGGTTGGCACATTTGTACCTGTTGAGTATATACTTTGCATTTCCTGTCTAAGAAGAGTGTATACATTCCTTTATGTGAATCTCCTTCTGCTGCCAAGCGTGAGGTCAGAGGATTCCAGAGCATGGAATTCTCAGTAGTGTTATTGCTTGAGCAACAACAGTTGGTTGAGGGCTGCAGAGCTGGTTGGGGGTCTTTATCTATGTGTTCTGTACAGAACCAAGATATTCAATAAATATTTCTTGTAACTTGCCTGGTGTGGTTTGTGGCACAACATTGGCGACGAGGATGGGATGCTGAAGCAACTGGCATACAACTGGGACCAGACCGCGACCTGAAGACCCCCAACCTTGAAGCAAGGAGAGGCCGCTGTCCTCCTGGATCTGTTTCACGCTGCCTTCCGGATCAGAGAAGCGGCTGTAAGCCCACCAGTCTGTGGAGCTGCATCACGCCTCGCTTTATCCAACGCCCGGCGGCCAGCTGTTTTGCCGTTGGGGAGGAGGACCTTGCGAGGGTGATTGCCTCCCCCGCTCCACCAGGCAAGAGGGGAGTTCTGCGTGGGAGCTGTGAATCTATATGGGGTGCAGACATGAGTGGTCACCCCTCCCGCTCTGCCAGCCGAAACGGGAGTCCTGCTTTGCAGCTGCGGATCCGCACGGAGTGCCGCCGTGGGTGATCGCCCCCCCGCTTTCCCAGCCGAGGGAGAGTTCACTCGGGAGCTGCAGATTGGTACCGGGCACTGCTGGGTCCTACTGCTCAGAGTTAGTTTGGAAGGTGAGACAGCCTATTGGCGGGGACTAAGGAACCTCCGCCCACATACATGTCCACTGTATCGTGACCAGAGCTGGTCGTGACACCAGTCACGGCCTAAGGCAGCAACCAGGAAGTGCTCCTGCATCAGAAGACCGGAGCAGGATCAGCCGCGTTCGCTAACCCGCCGAGGGCAAATCGGGAAGGTAGTGTTGGCACATGTTGTGCATTCCCTGGAGGCAATGTGCATTTTCTTATAGTGCACAGGTGAGGGCGAATGAAAAACGCGCTATCATAGAGTCCCTATTCTAATGAGAGCCCACATGGTACATTGAATGAGTGAACTAACATTGTGCTATGCCTACATTTGTTAGCATACCGGGAAAACGTGATACCTCTGCAATTTAAACTGCAAGTGTGTGTGGATTGAGTGGAAAGCAGCGATATATATTCACATTTAAGCACTGAACAGCAAATGGCTTTATCAGGTGTTCCTGGGCCCCAAATGTTTATGCCCACACCGGGCTCACCTAGGGTTAAGTGGGCCCCCTGGAAGAGGGGGTTTCTGCATAATGTCAAAGTTACATGTGGTAATGGAATGTCGGTTAAGCGAAAAGTAGCAATGCTGATGCACTTTCTTGGCTATGAAGGCCAAAGGATTTATGATACACTCCGAGCCACAGCGGAACTAGATATGGAAGGTGGAGCGAATGATTTTGATGAAGCGCTAGCAAAGTTAGATAAACATTTTGAGTCGAAAATAAGCACGGTACTTGAACGGTACCACTTTGGCATGAGGTTCCAACATGAAGGGGAGTCTGTGGAAGATTACATAACGGCCTTGAGACACCTATCGATAAATTGCAAATTTGGCAGAACATTGGACGAACACATAAGGGATCAATTCATGTTACATTGTGCCAACAACAAGATATATGAGGAAGTGTGGCTAAAGGATGACCCTAATTTGGATGAGATCGTTGGCATAGCCAAGAGGATTGAGCATATGTTACAGTGTGTGGCCAAATTGTCTATTAAAGAGACTAAGGCATCTCAGTCCAATGAGGCGCTGAGAGTGGGCGATAAAAAGAAAGATAACATGAGAGACAAAAAGAAACAGAAGCACAAACCTGCAAAGCGCTATGAACCTAACCAGAACAAGGGTGGAGGAAGTCAGCTGGGTAATAAACTATACCAGAAGGATGGGGTGCAAGGAAATGTTAAAAGGGATGATAGGTTATGCTTCCGGTTTGGAAGTGCACGCCATTTATCAACGTCTCCCATGTGTCCCGGGAGACGTGCCAATTGTAGTATTTGCAAGAGCTGGGGCATTTTGAAAACTGTTGTAAGAATCACCACATTGGCGAAGGAAAAGGCACTATGTTGGTTGATGAGTGTGAGGTGATGTCGTCCGAGGAAGGTGAGATGTCGGAGAATGAGATTGTTACAGTGCATATGGTGAAATGTACTGGAGTTGATGAGTCCAAACATCCTTCTGCTTGGGTTGAGGTAAATGGCCATCAAGTGAAAATGTTGGTGGATTCATGTTCAAAAATCACACTAATGTCCAGGGCAGTTTATGAAAACACAGTTGGTGGGTGTATGAAAGATCTGAAGCCCTCAGATAAGAATCCTGGGGGTTACAATGGAAGCAAAATAGAAGTGTTAGGATGCTGTGACGCTCAATTTAAGTTTAAAGGTAGAACAACTTGTGGAAAAATGTATGTCACTAAAAAAGGTGAAACCTTGCTTGGTTGGAAGGAGCAAAGGGGCCTGAACATCAAACTAGACCCCAATAGTAAAGAACAAGTATTGAATGTAATATCAGAAACTGATACAATTGACTGTAAAAAGAATGATACAATTTTGAAATATCCAGAAGTCTTTAACAAGGGTGTGGGATGTCTCAAAGGGATGATCCATGAAGTTATTGTGAAAGAGGGAAGTGTGCCGGTTGCGGCAAAACTCAGACCTTTGCCTATGTCAATGCGCAATGCAGTGCGTGAGGAGCTAAGAAAGTTAGAAAAAGAAGGCATTATTGAGCCTGCTAAAGCTGTGGAGTGGATTTCCCCAGTGGTAGTGGTGAAAAAAGGAAATGGCGATTTGAGAGTTTGTGTTGACTTAAGAGAACTGAATCGGTGTGTGATAGCTGATCGACACCCTCTTCCAAATATGGGAGAAATATTAAGTCGGATTGGAAATGGAAAGTTCTTTGCGAAACTAGATATGGCAAGTGCCTAACACCAGATACATTTGGATGAGGAGTCTCGCAAGCTTACAGCTTTTATTACGTACGAAGGGATTTATCAATTACGTCACATGCCATTTGGTTTGATATCAGCTTCATCTGTCTTTCAAAAAGTTATGGATAAGCTTCTTAAAGATATATGTGGTGTATGGTGTTTTCAAGACGGTGTATTGATATGTGGGAAGAGTGAGGAGGAATTAAAAGAAAAGGTTGAAGTGGTGTTGGAGATATTCAAAGGAAGAGGTATAACGTTGCGAGGGGAGAAATGTGTGTTCTCGACCCGAGTGGTAGAATACGTGGGTCATGAAATATCAGAAGATGGGTTAAGACCAAAAAGAGACTTGGTGGATGGAATAGTGAGAATGCAATCGCCCAGAAATAAAGCAGAAGTGAGATTGTTTCTGGTCATAATTGAATTTTATCATCGCTTTGTAGAAAAATATGCTGATAGTGTGACTGGACTAAGGGCATTGTTGAAAAAGCGGGTAGAGTTTGAATGGGACAAAGAGTGTGAGAGGGAATTCAATGAAATTAAATTGAAGATTGACATGGCAAAACCTTTAGCTATGTATGATACCAGGAAGAGGAACATTCTCTCTGTAGATGCAAGTGATATGGGGATAGGTGTTGTGATGTCCCAGTTAGGAACGGATGGTGTTGAAGCAGTTGTAATGCATGCCTCTCGCATGTTGAAAGGTGCTGAACTCAATTATTCTGTTTTGGAAAAGGAAGCTTTGGCATGTCATTGGGGCATAGAGAAACTCAGAAATTGTGTGTGGGGACAGGAATTTATCCTGAGAACCGACCATAAGCCTCTCAAGGCAATTTTTGAAAGCAAGGGCCTTGATAAAGTTTCTGTTACACTGTGCCCAATCTGAGATAAAACCCGTTGTGCAATTTCACTAACCTGGGCAACGGCAGACTTCGTATCAGCAACAATGCAGAAAGTGAAAGCTTCCCGGGAAGCCCTGCTTCCTCCCAGCCGCAAGTTATTTCAGCTGCGGAGGAACCACAGTCCCCAGGGAAAACCCTCCGGGGGAGAAAAACCCTGTGTTGCTGTGACGGTAAGCTGTGGACTCTCGGGACAAATCTGCCAGGCTTCCTTCAAGGAGTCAAGTGTGGACGAGGCTGATCCTGGGCGAGAGAAAAGGAGAGGTGAGTCTTGTCTACCTTCGGTCGTCTGGAGTCTTGGTAGAACAGTTATGACTAACTTACTCCGGGTACGGAGTCGAGGGGCTCAGGAATGCTGTGTGAAGTCTTCAAGAAGGGGATGAGTCCTATGAAGATAGTAAGTTTGTTTCCGGAAACCAGAAGCAGAGGTTAGTGTACTTGCTAAGAGTAGGGGTAACAAAGAAGGAAATATAGACCCCCGGGGACTCACTGTTCAGGCAGACTTCAGAACCTATCGGAGAGGTGACAAGTGGACTGACGAGAGGAAAGAGTCTAAGGGAAGAAAAAGGCAGATAAAACAGAATATCTTAGTTTCAGAAAGCTAAAAATAGGAGGACGGGATATGAACCACTTTCCCTAGGAACGAACTTACGAAGCGCCGATCTGGAGAGTAGCGACGCATCTGCTGAACTTCCTGGTAGGATTATATGGAGTCACATGATCGTCGCGACGTGAAGGTACAGAACGTGCAACCTCTGCACTGTGGCCTGCACAAACGGATTCAGGGGCGTCGGCCATCTTGGGTGAGTAAGGCGGCATCGTATTATACACACGATGTTGTCGCCAGAGCGACCATCGGTGCAAATGTGTAACAGTATGCCCCCTCCTACGGGGGGGACAACCCGGTTTCCCTGGGTGCAGCCTGAAAAATCGTCGAACCAATGAGGGAGCATGTACTCCTGATGCCAATTCCCATGTCCGTTCAGCAGGAGAATAACCCTTCCAGTCCACTAGGAATTGCAAGCGTCCCCGGTAATATCTGGAGTCGCAAATCCCTGCCACTTCATATTCCGGACCAGTACCGGTCATTATTGGAGGGGGACGAACTGCAGAGGTGCGTTGAAATCGATCCTTAACGGATAATTTGATTTGGGAGACATGAAAGACCGGATGAAGACGGGCCCAAGAAGGAGGCAACTCCAATCGGACTGCTACCGGTCCGACCAATGCTATCACTCGAAATGGTCCAAAATATTTGGGCGACAGTTTGGACGGCACCAAATGTCTCGGGAGAAACCGGGCCGATAGCCAGACGGCGTCCCCGACTTGAATGGAAGGCAGATCTTGTCGATGGCGGTCTGCTACCCTTTTGGCTCGATCTTGGGCAGCTAGCAGCGCTATCCGAGCGAGCTGTTGTCCCTTCTGAATGCCATCAATTAGACTGTCAATTCCAGGACATCTGGAGGAGGACTTTGAGATAAAAGGTTCAAAGGATGGATGGTAACCATATGAACAGTAAAAAGGACTGGTTTTTAGCGCTGAATGGCTGGCATTATTATAAGCATATTCTGCCAAGGGTAGGAGATCTCCCCAATTATCATGTGCTGCAGAAACAAAACAACGTAAGTACGTTTCTAATGTTTGGTTAAGGCGCTCAGTCTGCCCGTTGGTTTGAGGATGATAACCCGAGCTGAGGGCTCTATCGATCCCTAATGCTTGACATATACCCTTCCAAAATTGCGAGATATATTGGGGACCCCGGTCAGACACAATTGTGTTAGGAAGACCATGTCTGGAGAAGATTTCTGAGATAAAGATCTTTGACATTAGAGGAGCCCCTGGGAGTTTCTGCAGAGGGGTAAAGTGGGCCATCTTTGTGAAATAGTCGACAGTCACCATAATGGTGGTGTAGCCAGAGGACAATGGAAGATCGACAATGAAGTCAGTAGAAATGACTTCCCAGGGCTTGTCCGGAATAGGCATGCAGGTGAGTAAACCAAAAGGCGGACACCTGGGAGTCTTAGACTGCAGACAAATAGTACAAGCTGATATATAATCTTGAATATCCTTAGTTAGACCAGGCCACCAGAAATGACGAGTAATTAGCTCAAGGGTGTTTTGATATCCACGATGCCCTGCTGCTTTGGAGTCATGGCACATGAACAGGACTTCTCTCTGAAGGGTTGGGGTCGGAATGAACACTTGATTCTTGAAGAAGTAGTATCCTTTCTCCTGGGTAAGCGAATGAGTCTTTTGTAAGTTCCTGCAGATCGGATCCAGACGTGCAGTTTCCTGTTTGACTGTATGTAGGAAATCAGTCACTGTTGCCAGAAATTTAGCTTTAGGAAAGAAAGGCTCTGGGTGGAACTTATTAATTGGAGGATCCTTTCGTGAAAGTGCGTTGGCTCGAAGATTTTGATCTCCCGGAAGGAAAGTAAATTCTATCCGAAACGGTAGAAAAAAGTGAGCCCAGCGAGCCTGTCTACTGTTCGTGGTGTGGGCTTGTTGCAACACTTTGAGGTTGTGATGGTCGGTTCGAACTTCGACCTGGTGGGCCGAGCCTAGCAGAAGATGTCTCCACTCCTCAAATGCTCGCTTAACTGCCAGCAATTCTTTCTCGAGGACCGAATAATTTATTTCCGAGGAGGAGAAGGTTTTGGAGAGATAAGCAACTGGTCTTTCTTCTCCTGACTTGTCTTCTTGCAAAAGAACTGCCCCAAGAGCATGGTGAGACTCATCAGTCTCAACAATGAATGGTCGAGACTGGTCCGGGGTGAGCAAGATGGAAGCGGACGTGAAAAGGCTCTTCAGGTCCGAAAAAGCTTTCTGCGCAGAGTCGTCCCAAACGAATGTCTTCCCCTTCTTCAGAAGACTGGTGATGGGAAGCACAGTCTTGGAGAATCCAGGGATGAACTTTCTGTAAAAGTTTGCGAATCCCAAAAACCGTTGGATCTCTTTGACGTTTGAGGGTGAAGGCCAATCTAAAACTGCCGAGATCTTCCGAGGGTCCATTGAAATACCCTGGGCAGATAACACGAACCCTAGATATGTCACCTGGTTCTTATGAAATTCGCATTTTGCTAGTTTGCAGTATAGCTGGTTGGCCTTAAGACGGTCTAACACTACATTGACATGTCCGATGTGTTCCTCTATACTCTGCGAAAAAACTAGAATATCATCTAAGTAGACGATTACATAGTGAAGTAGTACATCAGCGAATAGATGATCCATAAAACGCTGAAAAACAGCGGGAGCATTAGCTAATCCAAACGGCATCACCCTATACTCATAATGACCGAATGGGGTCCGGAAGGCAGTCTTCCACTCATCGCCGGGAGCGATGCGAATCAAATGATAAGCCCCTCGTAAATCTAACTTGGTATAGAGAGAAGCCCCTTGGACGGCTTCAAGAATGTCCGGGATCAGCGGCATATATACTTATCCGGGATGGTAACCTTGTTAAGTCCTCGATAGTCTATGCATGGCCGTAGTTCTTCTGTATCTCTCTTGGGTATAAAGAAAAAAGAGGCTCCGGCTGGTGATTTGGACTCAGTTATAAGACCGTTTTGAAGATTAGTCTGAAGATAGTCTTTGAGAGCCTTTTTCTCCGGCTGTGATAAAATGTACATTCGGCCGAAAGGTATCGGTCGATCTGGGAACAAATCCAAATGACAGTCATCCCGACGATGAGGAGGTAATGTAGGGTATTCCGGCTGAGAAAATACAGACTGGAACTGTTGATGACACCTCGGGATCTCACTGATCATCCCAATCGATGGGCCTTCACTCGGTTCAACCATCATGGAAGGAGCTTGAATCCCAACAGAGGATTGAGCAAGACAATGGGAGACACAATATTCGGAACCCAAAAACAAAGTACCCGCTGCCCAATTTATGAAAGGATTATGGGTTCGCAACCATGGTAACCCCAAGATAATGGGGAAATGAGCAGTCTTGATCAAGTCGAATACTAACGTCTCCTTGTGAGCGGCAATCTGGCATGTAAGAGGGGTTGTCTGTTCTCTAATTGGTCCGGAACTGAGGGGGCACCCATCCACCCCCTGAATGGGGGTAATACAGGTCTTGGCGGATCTAATGATTCCATACTTTGCAGCCCACTGGTCGTCTATAAAGTTGCCAGCTGCTCCACTATCGATTAATGCTGGGACTCCTTGCAGCTCCAAGTCTGGTAATTTCAAGAGCAGGGGAAGTACAAACATAGTGTTTTCCGTCATCTCCTCTTTAAGAGAGGTACCAAGTCTTTTTGGGGAACTCCGTTCAGGACCTCCTGCCGTGGTTCCCCTTACGACAGGGTCTTGGCGTTTCCCTGCATCGGATTCCTGGTTCGACGAGGAGGAACGATGGGACAGTCCCTTAACACGTGAGACGAAGCCCCACAGTACATGCATAGGCCCTGACTCTTTCGTCTTTCTTTTTCTCCATCTGACAAGGGGCCTCTGGCCAATCCTATTTGCATAGGTTCGTCGGGAATCTGTGATCGAGACAAAGGGGAAGGAGAACCGGAGAAGGGTTTAGAGGGTTTCCCTTTCTTCTTCTCCTGGAAGCGCTCATGGAGACGGTAGTCTATCTGCATCGTGAGCGCAATCATCTCGGCTAAATTGGCGGGACGAGGAACCTTGGAGACTTCGTCCTTCAGCTCCTCGGAAAGACCTCTGCGAAACAGCGTGAGGAGACCATCATCCGGCCACTCTGTTTCGGCCGATAGCTGTTTAAATTGAGTCACGTAACTCATGAGATCCTTATTGCCCTGCTTTAAATCTAGTAATTTTTCTTGAGTAGAAACTGAAATCTCCTGTCTACTAAACATAGATCGTAGACTATTAGTAAAGGCTGTGTATGAGTCTAGAATGGCATTTCCCGAAGTGACTAGGGGAGTCGCCCATGCCAATGCAGGGCCTGTCAAGTGGGATATCAGATAACCTACTTTGTCTTTATCGGACGGGAAAAAACGGGCTTTAAAGGTAAACTGAATCATACAACTATCAAGGAACTCCTTGAGTTTGTGCGGATCTCCGTCATACTTATCGGTGTGCAAAGCATAAGGGGGAGTCTCCGAAAAAGCTCGAGCGACCTGTTGTCTTAACTGAGCATTGTCTTGTTTCAGAGATTGCATCTCCAAAGACATAGACTGCATGGCTGCCATTAATTGCTGCATCTGTTGCTCCATCAGAAGTCCACCGTAAACCCAGGAGCCTTGAATCGAATTTTCTCCTTACTTGGCGTCGCTAACTGTTACACTGTGCCCAATCTGAGATAAAACCCGTTGTGCAATTTCACTAACCTGGGCAACGGCAGACTTCGTATCAGCAACAATGCAGAAAGTGAAAGCTTCCCGGGAAGCCCTGCTTCCTCCCAGCCGCAAGTTATTTCAGCTGCGGAGGAACCACAGTCCCCAGGGAAAACCCTCCGGGGGAGAAAAACCCTGTGTTGCTGTGACGGTAAGCTGTGGACTCTCGGGACGAATCTGCCAGGCTTCCTTCAAGGAGTCAAGTGTGGACGAGGCTGATCCTGGGCGAGAGAAAAGGAGAGGTGAGTCTTGTCTACCTTCGGTCGTCTGGAGTCTTGGTAGAACAGTTATGACTAACTTACTCCGGGTACGGAGTCGAGGGGCTCAGGAATGCTGTGTGAAGTCTTCAAGAAGGGGATGAGTCCTATGAAGATAGTAAGTTTGTTTCCGGAAACCAGAAGCAGAGGTTAGTGTACTTGCTAAGAGTAGGGGTAACAAAGAAGGAAATATAGACCCCCGGGGACTCACTGTTCAGGCAGACTTCAGAACCTATCGGAGAGGTGACAAGTGGACTGACGAGAGGAAAGAGTCTAAGGGAAGAAAAAGGCAGATAAAACAGAATGGGCCTCATTACGACCCTGGCGGTAAGTTACCGCCAGGGCCGTGACTTTACCGCCATGGTGCTAACTACGTTAACGCCATGGCGGTAAGGGGATTTACCGCCCCATTCCGACCTTGGCGGGGCGGTAAATCCCCAATCCCCATTTACCCTTCCCCATTCCCATTTTTGCCCCATAGGGCATAATGGGAGTGGGGAAGGCGTTAATTACGCCACCGTAAATTACGGTGGCGTAATTAACACCAAGTTCCCTTACCGCCATGGTTTTTTACACCCGCTAAAAGCAGGTGTAAAAACCGCCATGGCGGAAAGGGAACTCGTAATTGGCGGTAAGGGGTCGGCGCAGCTAACGCTGGCGCTAACCCCTTACCACCAGGGTCGTAATGAGGCCCAATATCTTAGTTTCAGAAAGCTAAAAATAGGAGGACGGGATATGAACCACTTTCCCTAGGAACGAACTTACGAAGCGCCGATCTGGAGAGTAGCGACGCATCTGCTGAACTTCCTGGTAGGATTATATGGAGTCACATGATCGTCGCGACGTGAAGGTACAGAACGTGCAACCTCTGCACCGTGGCCTGCACAAACGGATTCAGGGGCGTCGGCCATCTTGGGTGAGTAAGGCGGCATCGTATTATACACACGATGTTGTCGCCAGAGCGACCATCGGTGCAAATGTGTAACAGTTTCGAGGAGTGTTGCCTGCTGGGTAACCAGGCTACAATGTCATACATTTGTCATAGAGGTAGTATCGGGCAAAGAAAATGTACAAGCTGATCATGCGTCTCGAGTAAGAATAGATGAAGATAACGTTGATGAGTATGACAAGTTTGTGGAGGTAGGGAATATGGTTTTTGCAACTGTAGAAGGTGTTATACAGAGAGAGGAATGGCTTCATGTGTTGGAGTAAGAGGAAATGTGGAAGCGTATAATGAGTTTTGTCAGAGAGGAATGGCCGGAGAAGAGGCTGTTATCTGGTGAAGAGAGACCACTAAGGGAGGTGAGGTTTGAGTTATCAGTGAAAGATGGGTTATTATACCGGTGGGACAAGTTGATTGTTCCAGGATGTTTAAGGGAGAGACTGATAAAAATTGTTCATCAAGGTCATATTGGAGTGTATAAAATGAAAGAATTAATAAAAGCTGACTATTGGTGGCCAGGCCTTGATCGAGAAATTGAAAGAAGAGTTGGAAAATGCGCTGATTGTATCAAATCAGGAAAGAATTTGTCAGCTGTAGCTCAGCTGGTGAAGAAATGACATGAACCCAAAGCGGTATGTCAGGATCTGGCTATAGATGTATTAGGCCTGGTTGATATGGGTAGAGGGCGAGGAAGATTTGTACTTGCCTTAGTAGATGCATTTTCGAGGATGGACGGAGTTCATAGTTTTGAGGGAAGTAACATGCCAGAATATTGTGAGATTCTTAGAAGATGTATTTGAGAAGGAAGGCCAAGGAGTATTCTTATGGACAATGGTCCACAGTTTACTGGGAGATTATTTCAAGAATTTTTGATCAAGTGTGGGATAAAGCACAAAAGGACTGCGCTATATTATCCTCAAGGGAATGGCATGATTGAGAGAGTACGTTATTTCATTCAGGGGTTTGCCCCACACTATGGTGATAGTCCCTCCTACCAAGTGAGGATTAATATTATTATGTTACCCAAAAGAAGGGACACTTACATCATCATTAAAAAAACATGTTACCCTCAAACATTTAACCTTACTAACAGCCACTAAACCAATGTGGGCTGTGTGTACAAATGATTAATACCAATTACAAACTATTCATTAAAAAACATATTTTAATTTATTTACTTATTCATAGCACAATTATCAACAACATTAAAAAACATATATCCCCCTCCTTCATTGGGAACTCTTCTAGGAGCGTCATCTCTGCTTCATGTGACGTCACCAGCCTCTTGCCGTCACTGCTTCACACTTCTTCAAGCACCTCCCTTGAGAGACTGTCATTTCTCTGCGGGTACATCATATAGGGCTTTCTCAATGGATACCTCGTCGGAAGGCTGCAACTTCATGCTGGACTCCGAAGACCCGCGTCCAGGCTTATACAAGTCCCAGACAGTAAGGAAGAAAGAGTCTACCTCCAAGAGCATCACAAGAAAGGAAAGACAGGTGAGAAGGGGACAAAACTTGTGACAGATTGAGACGACCTAAAACCTGAAACAAAGACAGAAATGGAAGCCGCTGTACAGGACCTTATGAGAGGCATGCAAGAATTAACCACTGAAGTTCAGAATCTAAAGGTGGAGAATGCTGCATTAAAGCAGCTGGTTTTGTCCAGGGATTCTGCTGCAAAGGAAAGCGTCCTGTTAGGCGGAGTAGTTGACAAATTCGATGGATCATCCAAAACCCTACGGGCCTTCCTAGATTCCTGTTTGGTACACTTCACTTTCAAACCATACTATTTTTCCACTCCACAAGCTAAGGTCGGCTTCATGATATCTCATCTCACGGGCAATGCCTTAACCTGGGCCACCCCCTTAGTCATGCTGGCAATGCCCTCCTGGATGACTACGATGGGTTTGGAGAAGTTCTTAAGGCCATGTTTGATCGGCCTGAGCTTGTATACAGTGCGCAGGAACGACTACTCGAATTCCAACAAGGGAACCAGGATATGCTCACGTATGTCACACGCTTCAAAAAGCTAGTCAAAGAGGCTGATCGGTCCCCAGAAGCTAGCTTTACCCTCTTTCAAAGAGGTTTAAACGAAGAGATAAAGGATCAACTAGCCAGAGTAGCTCGCCCCAGCTCCTTTCAAGCCCTCCTGGATCTCTCCCTACACATCAATTTCAGGATCCAGGAAGGGAAGGCCGAGAAGAAGAAATCAAAATTGACATCTCCTAAATCAGCCGTGAACTATCCTGGTCCTAAAGAAGCAACAAACACTCAAGCCTCTGAACATGAGCCAATGCAATTAGGAGCCTTCCGAGGACCTATTTCCCCCCAGGAAAGGATGTGCAGAATCAACACCGGGCTATGTATGTTTTGCGCCTCAGACAAACATCTTGTAAGGGAATGTGCTTTAGCACCACCTCGGCGCTCGGGAAACACCAGCTCCCGATCCTAGGCGGAGCACATCTTTGGGTGAAAGACGTTTGCTCCTCGTCCATTCCCTCCTTAAGATCTCCTGGACAGAATACTCTTGTAGTCCTACAGACTACCCTATCCTTTTCCAAAAAGGAATCCTACCCCATCCTGGCTTTAGTGGACTGTGGCGCCATGGGCATCTTCATAGACCATGATTGGGTCATTGAACATCACATACCCCGGGAACCTAAAGACGTTATTCAACCAGTCGAAGCCATTGATGGCAAACCCTTGTCTTCTGGACCCATAACCCATCAAACAAAGGATCTACTGTTGTCAATAAATAATCATCAGGAAATCCTCAGATTTGACATTATAAAATTGGCTCACTATCCTTTGGTTTTGGGTATGCCGTGGTTACAAAAGCACAATACCTACATCAATTGGGCAGCAGGGTCCTTGTTTCTCGGTTCAGAACATTGTATGTCTCAATGTTTATCCCTTACCACCTTGTCACATCCTTCAGAAGATTTCCAGGGACCTCAGCAATCCTCAGTAACTGTCTCCAACATCATCCAGATTCCCCAAACTTATCAATCATATTCAGATGTATTTTCAACTGCCATTGTTCAATCACTCCCACCTCACAGACCTGAGGATTGTGCTATTGATACTGAGCCTTCAGTGGTAATTCCTTTTGGAAGAATGTTCATTTTGTCTGAACCGGAAAAGAGGGCCCTACGAGAATATTTAGACACTAATCTAATAAATGGAACGATTCGACCATCCAAGTACCCAGCTGGTGCTTCTCTCTTCTTCATTCCAAAAAAAGATTCCAAGGAACTTAGACCCTGTCTGGATTACCGTGGCCTCAACCAGTGCACTCACAAGGATCGCTACCCACTTCCCCTTATCTCAGATATTTGGGGGCTGTGAGGCGAGCTGTCATCTACACTAAGCTTGATCTCAGGTGCGCCTACCATCTCATTCGTATAAAAGAAGACGATGAGTGGAAAACAGCATTCAGAACTCCCTTTGGCCACTTTTAGTACTTGGTAATGCCCTTTGGTCTTGCTAATGCTCTCGCCGTGTTTCAGCGTTTCATGGATCAGGTTTTTTCTGATATGTTGTTCCTTTTCGTCATAGTGTACCTAGACGACATATTGATTTACTCCAAGGATCCTGGAAAACATCAAGAACATGTGAAGGCAGTTCTACAGCGTTTACGTGAACCTAAGCTCCTAGCCAAATTTGAAAAATGCCTATTCCTTATATCAATTGTTCACTACCTTGGGTTTGTTCTTAGGTCCAAGGGCATCGGAATGGATACTTCCAAGGTCGAGTCCATCCTGTCTTGGCCTGTTCCTACTACTGTAAAACACATCCAAACCTTCCTGGGGCTTGCTAACTTTTACAGGAAATTCAGACCCACATTTTCTGACATTGTACACCCTATTGTAACACCCTATTGTGACACTCCATTTCAGTGGACCTCAGCTCAGGAGTCAGCGTTTCAGCAATTAAATTCAGAATTCACTCGGGCTCCCATCCTAGCCCAACCGGATACAGACCGACCCTTCCTAGTTGAGACTGATGCATCGGATTAGGCCATCGGAGCAGTCTTGAAACAGGAACTTGATGACAAGAAGGAACATCCCATTGCCTATCTATCCCGTACTCTAACTCCCAGTGAAACTCACTATTCTGTCCTGGAAAAGGAGTTGCTAGCCATCCGACCAGCCTTCACTGACTGCCGTCATCTCCTTCTGGGAGCCAAACACCAAGTACAAGTTAATACGGACCATCGGAATGTGCAAATCCTACAGTCCCTGGATTGCAGAAACAGCCGACAGGCCTGTTGGGCTCTCTTTTTCGCTCAATACCAGTTCCAAATACTTCATCTTCCTGGAACACATAATGTCATTTCTGACGCCCTGTCCAGATGTCCAGACTATGAGCCTCTCAAAGCACGCTCCTTTCCCAAGATGTTTCCAAACACAGTGTTCGTGGCCCAAGCTGAGTCTCTGCTGGAAAAGTTCTGAGCTGCAATCCCATCCTCTGAGTTGTGGAAGGATTACATTGGGAAGAACAACTTGAGAACCAAGATTATCCATCTTTGTCATGACACCTTCCATTCCGTACATCGAGGCATCACTTCCACCCTTCATCATATTCAGAGACAATTCTAGTGGCCACGGATGAAAGATGATGTAAGAACCTACGTTCAGTCCTGTGCGGTCTGTAACCAGAACAAACATGATAACAGAAGACCAGCAGGTCTCTTACACCAACCAGCAATGCCAACACAGCCTTGGGAAATCATTGCCACAGACTTCATCGTAGAGTTACCCCCATCCAGAGGATACACAACCATGATGGTTATAATTGATCTGTTCACTCACATGGCTCATTTTACACCCCTGCTCAAGCTACCATCTTCGTCAGAACTGGCTGGAATCTTCCTGGAACACATATTCAGACTTCATGGACTGCCTTCCGAAATCATCTCAGACAGAGGGCCTCAATACATATCCCAATTTTGGAAACACCTATGTCAAATATTGGGAATTCAGCCTGCATTATCATCCGGTTATCACCCGCAAACCAACGCAGCTATGGAACGAGCCAATCAGACTTTAGAGCAGTATCTTTGCGGTTTTTCTACCAAAGTCCAGGATGATTGGTCGCTTCTGATTCCTGTGGCCGAGTTTGCTTACAACAACTCGGACCACAAAGCCATCAAGACCAGTCCCTTCTACTGTAGTCAGGGGTTTCATCCTTCAGTTCTACCATCTATTCTACCTCATCCAACTCCAGCCCCTACGGTCAACTCCTGGATCGAAACCTTAATCAATATCCACAAAGACGCTAAGGAACGATTGGAAAAGGCCAGGAAGGATGTCAAACGTTACGCAGACACCAAAAGGAGACCAAGTCCTCCTTATACAGTTGGAGATAAGGTCTGGTTGTCCTCGAAGCTTCTTCCACGGCATCTACGGCCAAACAAATTGGCTCCTAAGTATTATGGACCCTTTTCTATAAAGGAAATCGTCAATCCAGTAGCCTACTGACTCCAGCTTCCAGATTCCTGGAAAAGGATTCATCCAGTCTTCCACACTTCTTTGTTGAAACCGTTTATACATTCTACCCAAACTTGCACTTGGCTCCTCCTCTAAACTCCCCCGTCCGGTTTATTCATTGACCATTCTCCCATCAGTCTTCACATCTAGACATCCTCATCTGAAAAAGTGCTTCTTTGGAGTCCATATCTTCGTTACTCCTTTCAGAGATAGTGCTGATTTTACATGTTCATCAACACTCCAGGTCATGTGACTACCTTGTCCATTCGGGCTGCAGTAGATCCATCTTCCCACATACTTCTTGTGGTTTCTCGGATACAGGAACTTCGTTCCCTCAGGTGCTAGAATGCTTGCTTCTATAAACTTTCTGATTTCTTCATCTGTTAACTCTTTGGGTCCAAACCCAGACACAATATCGATCATGATCTTCATTCCTACTGCTTTCTTTGCTCTTTTCTTGCACTGTGTGATTGTTATTCTGATCACACAGAATCCGAACGTGATCATCACCAATAGTGCTCCAAGGAACTTGAAAATGTTCGCCATCCATTGTGGAACCCATGAGGAGATCTATGCAAACCTGCTGTCATCTGCAATATCTTCTACTTCATCTTTCATCTTGATATGCAAGTTTGTTAGCAGCGTTATGGCCTCTGTCAAGGTCCCACTCTCGTCATTTTGAGAAGGTATAAATGTGCAACATGATTCTCTGATTTTGGCACAAACACCTCCATCCATTGCTGTGATCATGTCCAGGACATATCTGTTCTGGAGAGTCATCAGTCTTATAGCTCTCAATCCTTCATTAATAGCGTTGAATCCCTTTATGGTAGTGTTGATCGTCTTCAGGAGCTCCCAGCGAGTGATTTGCAAACACTTCGGATTCGCCTTGTCTGGCTCCCTTGCATGAAGATTGTCACGAATACCGCCGAAGTCTTACTGAATAACCTGTGTTCATACCGAATAGCATCGAAAGCTTCTATCGATTTAGCTGAAAAGTAGTTCTCCTTCTTTGTTCGATTGAGAAATTCAAGTGATCTCCTCTTCCTTAGATGAGCATCTGCTTTTGGAAACTCTACAATATTCAAGTCACTCTTTGGAATCACCAGTGCTGGAACATGAACAATCACTACAGAACACAGCCCTCCAAGGTCCTTGGGCAACTTCGTACACTCTCTGGATCCACAGGCCCAGTAGTGGTTCATTATCACTACTGTTCCATCCTTCATGCCTGGTACATCGAAAATGTGGCCGCACTGCTGATTCATTCCAACCTTTCTTGTGCCTTTTGTTTCTAAAACACAAGGATGCATTCACTTTAGGTACTATTTGCAAAGGTCCTCCTTTATCATCGACCCACATTAGCATCTTCGACCAATGATGCTTGCATTCATTCTCTACAGTGCTTATGACTGGCTCATAATATCCTGTAAGTGCTAGCGCCTTGCACCCAATCAGGCCTTCAGCCCATCGATTTGGAGTAAGCCTAGTTCCCTTGATTTGCAACTAACCTCTCTCCTTGCATCTTCGTATTTCTTCAGGGTTCTTTCCTTGACAATTGAGCTTTTTGTTTACTTCCCATCTGATTCCTGCTCCATTCATTCCAGGCTGTTCATCGCTTATCACGTGATCTCTGGTGTGGGGTCTCTCGTTGTTAAATCTTGCACATTGTCATCTTCTTCTGGGGCTGTCTTCTTGGTCACCCTTACCAAAGATGCTGTTCGACCCAGGAACCGACCTCTTGTATGGCGGAGTGCAAGGTGCGTCAGGCAGTGAGCTTTCTAGACTGCTACTTCTATAGCTATGAAAATCTTGGAATTCCCTATGGCATAAGGTATGAGAGCACAAACATAGCAACTCTCCTTAGAGGTACTCTCTCCCACCTTTTTCATGTGCTGATACCACATGTTATTCCCAAAATGTGCTGTACTGTCTAAATAATTGTTTAACTCATAATCGTCTTCCCTTGTACTACAATTCACAGATCTCTGTGCTGATATTATGAAATTAAGTAGAACCTGCTGCCAGTGAAGGGGTGCTTACAAGACAGTCATCTCCTGTCTCGGTGAGAGATAGCGTGAATTTGTGTTGAAGAAACGGTATCACCCGGGCGCTGGTTCATTGAAGTAATGACTCTTTGTATGATTATATACAGATTTTAAAAAGAATTTGAGCAGTCTTGTCGCTTTATATCCGTTGTTGATTAATGAATACACTCAGCCAACACGTGTTTCAACCCATCATGGGTCTTTTTCAAGGCGTGTGTGGTGATCACAAAGTATATATTTTATTTGATGATCTCTGTCAATAGACTCTTGCTGTATAAACCTGTGGGCCAGTAGGCCACTGCATCAATATAGGCGGTCACAGCGATCTTTTGAAGGAACACCTGGGGTCAGGTTACAGAAACTTTGCACCGATGCAAGTGCAAAGTTTGCACGGTATTATTTTATTTATTTATTTATTTGTTTATTAGGCATCAGGGAGCCACATAAAGACAGGTGCTCATACAAAACACAGGGACTAACGGGCAGAGAGGTACGGAACACTTGGCGAGGTACGGGACACTCCACAGAAAAGGAACGGATACTACTCTGGATTGCTTCAATCATTTGAATAAGAGAGTTTTCAAATGCTTTCTGAATTTCAGGTGTTTGGACTCTGTTCTCAGATTCAGTGGCAGTTTATTCTACTGGGAAGCAGACCGATTTGAGAAGGCTCTGCCCAAGCCATTTGCTTTCTTGTGGATGTTAACTGCAATAAGCCCTTGAGCCTCAGATCTTAGAGTGCGGGTTGGTATGTAGCCCACAATTTTGGACTTAAGGTAGGCCGGAGCTTTTCCATACAAACACTTGTGTGTAAGTGTCTTGGATTTGAACATCACACAGTCTTCGACCCTTAGCCAGTGTAGTTCCCTCCTTGCCTCACTGATATGATCAGATGTTTCCTTTTGCTTGATTATTTGAACAGCATGGTTCTGGATATGCTGATATTTTGTCAGGCATTGTTTACTGGTGCCCAATAGCAGGGCGTCGCCATAGTCCAGGAGAGAGTATGGTCGATCTGGCTATGGTGGTGCAGTTGGATTCATTGAGTAAATGTCTGATAGCTTTTAACACATTAGGTAGAAAGAGCAATTTTTACTAACATAAGAGACTTGAGCATCTGAGCTCAAGGAAACTTCCAGGGTCAAACACATTCAGTTATGATCCATCCACTGTGCAATGATGTTATAGAGTTTCTTTACAATTTTGTTGTCTTTCGTGTAGTCCCCACTCAATTCCACAACCAGCTGAGTGTCGTCAGCATAGTTGGTGAAAAAAGTATTAATGTTATCTAGTGCCTTGCAAAGGAGGCGTAGATATAGATTAAAGAGAAGTGGAGAAAGACTAGCTCCTTGGGGGACACTGCAGAAAATGTTTGACTCTCTTGAGAATTTATCACCCCAATGTACTCTAGAAATTCGGTCTGCTAAAAACATGTTAACCAGCCTATAGCCTCCTTAGAACAGTTAGCAATTTTCTCCAGTGCTTCTTGTAATAACTGGTGGTCTAGCAAATCGAATGCTGCACTTAGGTCGAGCAGGATTCGCAGACCAGTATTGCCCTTGACGATGATGCTCAGCATTTTTGTCTGCAGGTCCAACATCGCCGTTTCCGTACTGTGAGCCGCACGGAAACCCGATTGTTGGTAATGTAGTATTTCATTTGTCTCTACATATGCTTGCAGTTGTGCAGTGGTGACCTTATTCATTACTTTTAGTATGAAGTTACAATTAGTTATGGGTCTTAAATTCCCTGGCTCTCGTTGGTCTAGACTAGGTTGTTTTACCAATGGGGTGATAGTCACCCTTTTTATATTCTTGGTACCATTTGGTCCCGGAATTATGTATTAACCATTCTCGTGAACAGTGGTGCAAAAATGTTGGCATTTTCAAGTATAATTTTAGGGGGGGGGAGTATATTTTCTGCGCATGACGATGGCTTCATCGATGCCAGAGTGTTGAGCATGTGCTCTGTCTCCTCTGTCCTAATCTCTTGAAAGCGGAATTTATTCAGATTATCTATTGGCCTTTTCATGTGTGGTTGTTGATGGTTGATTTTGTTTAGTTGGGCGCTAGCTATTAATTCTCTTGCTTTGATGATCTTATTGCTAAAGGCAGCCTGGGTGTTTTCGCATTCTGCTTGGGACGGAACAAAGGCCGGAGTCAGCGAATCAGGTTTATCGATAGATTTTAGAATCTCAAGCAGTTTGCCTGGACATTTGAGGCTTTCTGAATTTGAGTATTGAAGTAGTTCTTTTTTGCCTCCACAATGTTCCTTTTATAGGACCTCTCGAGTTCCTTCCAGCTATCCTTATTACTGGGTGTTGGTTTCTTCACCCATCTAGCTACTTGCTGTCTTTTTTCCTTTTTCTGCGCCGCTAGGTCTGAGGTGTACCATTTCTAATGATTATTATTGGGTCTGACTAATTTAGAGCGGGGGGGCTATCTGATCAATAAGAGATGTAGTATATTGGTCATATTTAAGTATGATTTTCTCACATGTGTCATCGTCATTAAGGTCCACTAGAATTTTATTTATACAAGGAACTAGATGTATTCTTTCGATTTGCTTGAAATTTCGGCATAACGTTTTCTTGGGTTCATTTGGACTTTTCTTGACCGGAGTGGGCAGGGTCAGTGTGAAAGATATTTTATAATGATCGGACCAAATGCAGGGAGTGGTTGCAAGATTGTTTGTGATGATCCAGTCTAACTGGTGTCCTATGTTCATCGTAGGTTTGGAGTTCATAACTTGTAAGTTAAGGTCGTTTAGAGCCTTCTTAAGGCTTATAGCCTTTTTGTCTTTGGAATCGCCTTGCCAACGGTGGAAGTCACCTAGAACCAGCGTAGACGAGTTAGGGCTTTTAAATATGTTGAGTAATACGGTGAGTTCCTCATTGAAATCAGACGTAAGAGATGGGGGTCTATAAATAAGAACTATGTTCAAGCAGTTTGTGTCAGTAGGGCAGTGTTTCAGAAGTAATGTTTTGCAGCCTTGGCAAGTAGAGATAGATGGAAACATTAGGAGTGAGTCACAAATTATCATTGCTACCTTGCACCCTTTACCTGTGTCTCTGTTGGTGCGGTGTATAGTGTAACCTGTTGGGACCGCAATATTGCAAGTTGGACCAATAGGGTCTTGTAACCATGTTTCGGTGAGACACATGATGTCAGGATTTTCCTCCTGTATGATATCATGTATGCATGGGCGTGCTGATTTAAAGAGCGTGTGTTTAACAAACATGCCTTCAGGTTGATGTCTGGCATCGTTTCGTTTGATATTATATTAGTCTTGTTTGTCTTACGTTTGTGTGCCTGTCTCTGGGGAGGTTTGCATTTCAGTAGTGAGCAGTGCAGGGCATTCTGAGGCTTTTTAGCCTTCCCCATTCCATAACATGCATCGCGTGTTGTTGGATTGCTTCCAGACGCTGCATGTCACGTATTTCTACCAATAAGTTGCCCATTTCTTCGACGCCCATTCTCACTGTGTTAAGTGTGGGTAGAGCTGACGAGAAACAACCAGGGATTTGGGCTGACTCCGAGGGACGACGAGGACTGGCGCAAGACCGGCTTGGCACTCGAAGCACCGGCACTGAAGCGCCTGAAGTTTTGAGATAAAGGTGCCGTGTTTCTGGGTATTGTAGTCCAGGCAGGTCTATCAGTAACCTGCGTGACCGTAAGTGAACCTCTGCTTCACGAGTTCGGAATATATCTGAGATACACCCAACACTTAAATCAAGCAGTGCCCACACACACACTTTCATTCCGTTCTTCAGCAAGGTCACAGAACGTGTCGCGAAGGATTTGCCCTATTTTTAAAAACACTGGGACACATTACAAAAATATTTCACCTTGACAAGTGCAGTTTGGGATTTTCACACAATTTTTGCACCAGGGCAAAGTTTGCCCTAGTGCTATTACGGAATGGTATTAGCACTCGGGCAATGTTGCCCTGGTGAAAAAATGCATAAAAAATGTATCTTTTTTGCACTACGGCAATTTTAGCCAAGGTGCTTTTAATATGCTAAACTGCTCTTGTCGTGGTGCAATGATTTTTTAATGTGTCACAGTGTTTTTAAAAATAGGGCCAACTTTGCCCTAGTGCTAATACCGTGTAAACTTTGAACTTGCACCAGTGCAACATTTCTGTAATCTAGCCCCTGGTTTCTTGGTAATTTACCTGAGATTTAACAATGTTTTTTGGAGAAGGGTGCACTGCCTTCGCCATCAAATATTTTAAAAACTATTGGATGGAATAACCACAAACCACAAAAAGGCCTTCAGTCAGCGCTTCGTGCCCAAGTTTTTTCGGACCTGGTCCAAATCCACCCTGTAGTTTGTGCTATGTGGTCCAGCAAAAATGTACCTTTTTTGTTTATTGGAAAATGAATCGGGACTAGGTCCCAACTTCGTTTTTTTGTTTTCTTAATAACTTTTTTATTTTGTAACAAATCATTCCCAGAATTGAGGGAGGGGTGGGGTTCCCGGGCATACTAAGTTATCTTCAGCCTTTCAACCAAATCCGTCTCGTATACACACGTCAAAAGTTAGGAGCAATTCATTTTTTCGGGTTTCCTACGGGATTCCGACTCACCTTAACTACGGGGCACCAACTGCCGTCCGATGATAATGTTTTTGCGCTGTTTCACTTGTAGTCAGGGGCGTTGCTAGGGGGGGTAAGGGGGCTATAACCCCTGGTCTTTTGGTTGTAGCCCTGGATAGAATCTCAGGATCTACAGCCAAAAGACTAGCTAACCCCCAGTCCCAACAGTTCCCACAACAGCTTAGCCCCGGGTCTTTTCCAGACCTAGCAACTTCCCTGCTTGTAGTTTTAATTTCCCATTTTACACTACAATGCATTGATAAAAAAAGAAAAATAGGACTGGCGTGAAAGACTCATACCTGCATTTTGAAACCACTGGCTGCTCTGCGTTTGTGTCAAGTGACATTACAAACTGCTGACATTCATCCTCACTTCTCTGTGCCTGTCAGCTCTGGAGAGGCGCCAGAATGTTGAGCTCGCCGTCAGATAAGCTTCACGCCTAGTTTACTCCCAGTCTCCCATGTCGCTCCCTTATGCCCCTTCCAGTCCTATACAAAGGGATCCGGTTGCCAGTCAGTCAGCACAGCTTTCTCGCTTTCGCACCCGAGTTGCAGCATACACTTCAGTGTTGGCCGTAGGACCTCATCCACACATTGGACTCATGTTGCCACAACCATTGCAAAGTGGCAAGGAGCTGCGATGCACGCACACATTAATGACTTCATTCTAAGTTGCGCTGTAACGCTTAAAACAGGAAGCACTCACTTATGGTTTATAAGCACATATACCGCCTGTTTAACTTACAATGGCGATAAGGGCCCAGGCAAAATGACGGGGTGCAGCATTTTCGCCACTCCTCAATGGACTACTATGGGATTCAAAATGGCGAATGACCATGACACCAAATAATGCAGTGAATTACCGTCGCTGGATCCGGTATGAGCAGAACTAATACAGCCAAACCCATAACGAGGCCTTACAGTATGATTATGAGATCACAGCCTGAAACATCCGCTTTAATAGAAGACGTGTTCGAAAAAAATGTTTTATTTTTTTCTAAAATTCAAGTTGATATGCTAGGGGGGTGTACAAAGGTATCAAAACATTCATTAAAAGCTGTCTACATTACATCACTGTTAAAAAAGCATTGAAAATGCCAATAGGTTTGGATTTTTCCAGTCGGAATGTTTAGCGTGTTGATAAAGCAGCTGTGTTAGAAGCTGAGTGTTAAGATTAAAATGATAATGGGTTTCGAAGATGACAATATTATCAGAATTCTGTATAGGGCTTCATGCTGGATCCCTCACGCTTCCAATCACTGCAGAAATCGAAGTTACTATTATTCAGTTTATCAACCTTTGAATGATGAAGAGTCGAGTCAGCCTTGCTGGAATTTGAACTTGCGATTTGCAAGCTGCCCCTGGAGGGGCTATCTCCTGAGATAATGGAAGCATTAATAAAGAGGATCACTAGAAGAGTCAACCTGCAGCATTCGGATGATCCAGGCACCAGGATAACGGAGTATGAAGCGGGGGAACAAGCAGGCAATCATGGACCGGAAAGAGGGAGGGCAAGGCAGCAAAAAAGGCTTAAAGAAGGAGGGAAAGGCAAACAGAGGCCAAGCAAGAATGAAAAGGGCACAGCAAGAAGAGAATTGATAGGCGTCACCTACAGCAGGAGAAAGCAGGAGGGTTGCAACGCGCCGGTCCGGCTTCACAGAGGTGCTGATATAGAAGGGGGGACCCGGGGGGAACGTGAAGCGTTTCCCCCCGGGGAGGTTTTTGGTGCTGCACACGGCCAGCGAGCGGCCGTGGGGGCAGAGTGCCTCACTAGGGTATTTAAGGGCCAGGGAAGGTTCGGGAGGCAGGTGACGGTTGGACTTGGTGATTGTGAAGTCCTGTCGCCTGCTCCCGAGCCTTCCCTGTAGCTGGGCCTAGGGTGTTGAGGAGAAGTGAGGTAGGGGATTGGTTAGGGTCTACAGTTGGGGGTTTGGGTATAGCAATAGGGGAAGGAGGGTCGGTGGCGTTAGTATATATAAAAATAAATAATAATAAATAAAAAAAAATAAAAAAAAAGTAAAATAGCAGTGCCATTTTGGGGGTAGCGTACATAAGCTACCCCCCCTCTTACCGGAGCCGCCGGGGCCAGGTGGGGGTTGATCAGGGCGGGCGGCTTGTGCAGCTGGGGCCGCGGTGTCTCTTCCCGGGCCTGTGTTTCCTGGGCGGGAGCCGGGGCGCCGTGCGGGGTGGTCGAAGAGGGACACCCGTCATCAGGTAGGTAGAAGGGGGGGGCCGGGAGTGTTGGAGGACCCGGCTGGCCCCTCTTCGTTCCGGGCTTTGTCGCGGGTGCGCTGGCCTGGCGCAGTGCTGAGGCCGTGGGTGGCCGTTTGTCGGAGCCTGTTGTTATCGGGCTCTCCAGGCCTAGAGCGCGGTGACGTGCTTTGGCCTGTAGAGGGCGGAGCGGTCCTCTTAAAGGAACCGCTCCGTTTTCTCTCTGGGAGCGGCAGTGCACTGCGGTGCGTCGGTTGGGCCAACAGGGGGCGGGCTGCAGCGTTAGGAAGGGGCACAGAGGGGCCCAAAAAATAAATAAATACATTTAAATCAATACATAACGATAGCATAAAGGGAACAGGAGAGAGAGTAGGGGGTTTTTCCTGGGGGTTCCCAGCTCCAGGGGTGAGTGGGGGGGGGCCCTGTGTGGGGTCCCCTAGCAGGTTAGCAAGAGAGCTAGTAGGGGGTTTCCCTCCAGGCCCAGGGGGGTGTTTGGCCAGGTGGGGGGGAATTAAAAATAAAAAAAATAAAAATAAAAACATTTTTGGTAAGATAACCAGGTTGTTTTAGGAGCGGGGGTTATTTTATCCCCTGTTGTATTTAGTGGTTAGAGCGTTTTGTTTGGGGGGGTTTCTCCCGCGCTATGGGTTTTTTCTGTCCTCGGGTAGGCCCCGGCTCGGGGGCTTAGGTAGCAGGGTGCGGCAAGGGGCATAGTTGGGGTGCCAGGAAGGTGGGTGCGCGATGGTGGGGCGAGGTGCAATCAGGGAGGGGTTGGTGGATGCGAGGGTGCTGAGGGAGGCCCTGGCTATAATTAGCAGGGCAACTAAGGCCCAACTGGAGGGGGCGGTGGGGGAGGGCACGGGTGAAGGGGAGACAAGTGGGGTGAGGCCGCAGCGGAGAGCGGCAGCCGATGGGGCTCTCACGGCAGTGGTGGCTTGCGCCCCCGCAGCGGGGAGAGGGGAGGTTTGGGAATACAGGGGCAGAAAGATGAGGAGGGAGATAGACAGGAGGGCGTCCGGGGAAGAAAGGATTTCGGGTGGACAGCCACGTGGGGAGGGAATGAGGGATAGCACTAAGGGAGCAGCGAGTGCGCAAAGGGAGGTGGCTCAAAGGAACCACGGAGGGACTATGGTGGAGGTGCAGAAGGGGGTGCAAGGGCAGCGGGGAAGAGGGCGGAAATACTTACAGAAGAGTGCGGGTGGGAGACGGAGAGGGAGGTCCCCGTCAATTGAGGTCGATAGGGCGGGGTGCGGAACGGCCCCCCCGGGTAGGGTGAGTGAGGGTGGAGGGCGCTGCGCAGCCCCCGCTGGTCAAACGGAAGTAGAGGGTTTGAGAGCGGCCCCTACTCGGTCAGCGTACGGAGAGCCTAGAGGGTGCAGCACGGCCCCTAGCAATGAGGACCCCAGGGTGGAGGTCGGAGGGCCTCGCCTGAGAGAAGAGGACCAGGCAGGGGTTTCCATGGCCCCGCCGAGAAGACGTCGAAGGAGTGGCGGGGTGGACACCCCGGACTCGCAAGAGGATGAGCAACTCGAATGGGGCACGAGCTCGCAGCCGCATTGGTATTTGATGGGTGATGAAATGGGTTTGGAGAATTATGTGGGGCAGTGGGAGGTGGATGGCGATAGGCCGGCGGGTGAAAGGGGGGAGGAGAGAAGAAGTTGGGCTTGGGATATGGAAAGACAGGTGCAGGGGGGGGGGGCAAGCGGGAGGGGGAAAGGTTGGCTGGGTGAGTCTGCTGATATGTTTTGTCCCCGCAGTAGGAGCCCGATAAGGAAGGAAGTGAGGAGCATTGGTGTGGACGCAAGGCAGCAGACGGCGGGGGCAGAAAGAGGTGAGCGGGAAAGGGAATGGTCATCTGCATGGCAGAGAGGGGTCCCAGGGGGAGGGATGGGAAACGAAGGGTCGGGTTTGCATGGGCTGATGAAAGAAGTTGGTGTACAGGCCATTGGAGCCTTGGGGGTTGACAAGAGCATTTGCTCAGTGGAGATTCAGACGGACAAGGTGATGGAGCCATTGGTGCTCGAGGTGCAAGGGGGAAAAGAAAAGGAGGTTGAAGGGAAAGGAAAGGAGAAAAAATTGCCATACCTGGATATAACAAAACCGCTGGGGATGCATTTGATGGCGGCGACCAGGGAGAAGATTCAGGCGGGGGAATTTGTAGACGTTTTTAAATTGCTCCATAGGGAAGTGAGAGCTAAGGAGGGGTCTAAAGAAGAGGAGAGGGAACTTGCTGCGCGTCCAAGAGTACCGGTGACCATTGAGAATTGGACGTCGGCATTTATCATTTATGCCAGTGTTTATTGTGAAAAATTTCCTGAGCGTTGTGTGGCCCTACTAAAATATATGGACGTAATTAGGAAGGCTTTCACGAGTTTTGGGGGTTTTGCTTGGGTGAGGTATGACGAGGAATTCAGAGCAAGAATGGCGGAGGACAGTCAGGTGGTCTGGGGGGAGATAGACATGGATCTTTGGCTGGGTGTCCAGTCATAATTTTGAAAACATAATTTCGAAAGTAAAAAAAGTCGAATCAAAAATGTCGAAAAAAAAATGTCGAATTGTTTTTTTTTTCGATATTTTTTTTTTGGCTCTAGTTTCTGTGAAAAAAATAGGTAAAAATAAAAAAAAAGTGGGGTTGGGGGGGAACCCCCCCATTTCGAAAAAAAACGTCATTAAAAAAAAATTCGACATTTTTTTTTCGATGTTTTTTTTTCGACTTTTTGACTTTCGAATATTTTGTATTCGAAAATTATGTCTATGAGCCCTTTGGCTGCAATGGATGGCTCCAACGAGGCCTGCCCCGACATTGCACACAGCAAGTGGGCTGCCTGTGCCTTACCGGCCCTTTATTGGTCGCCCCGCCCATGAGGGGGCGGGGGTAGGAGGCAGAGGACAGCCCTCGACAGCATGTTGGGCGTTCAATAAAGAAGGTTGCACGAGGTGGATGTGCAAATTTAAACACGAGTGCAGCAGGTGTGCGGGTCGGCATCCGGTTACAGATTGTTTTCAGGCAGGGGACAGTGGGTCAGGGCGAGGAGTGGGGCAAGGAGGTGGGGGGGAAGGACCGCATGACAGGTAAATTGGGGTGTGCTGGTAGGCCGGGCTCAGTTTATCATAAAAGGAGGGGGGGGGGCGCAAGGTTAATGAAAGGTTTTTGGGGGCGACTTGAAAGGGGTAGGAGAAGGGTGAGGAGGAAGACGCGTAGGTAGGGGAGTGCCGCAGGTGGAGGTAACTGTGGAAATTGTTAAGGGGTGGTGGCAGTCGTTTGGAGGGCATAGACGATGGTGGCAAAGCCCTCACGCTTGCCGCACGACAAGGTGAGTAAGCTTCAGGCTGCATGGACGGAGGTGCGGGAGCGCCTCTGGTGCAGCAAGGGGAAGTGATGAGTTGGGTCTGCATGGACGGGGGTGCATTAGGGCCCCTGGTGCAGCTGGGGGAAAAAAGTGAAGCAACGAAGCGAGGTGCTGGAAGAGGAATTTAGGTGGAATGGACTGCATGGACGGGGGCGCAGGTTTAGCCCCTGGTGCAGCGGTGGAGAGGAGTAAGGCAGAAAAAGAGCCTGCATGAACGGGGGTGCTCTAGGGCCCCTGGTGCAGGTGGGAAACAGGTGGTAATGGACGCAAGGAGCTTGAGGAGTAGTTATATGGAAGGGACTGCATGGACGGGGGTGCAGGTTTGGCCCCTGGTGCAGTGGCTAGAGGAGTAATAATGTAAAGGGCCTGCATGGACGGGGGTGCACGTGGGCCCCCGGTGCAGGGGGGGCAACGCAGGGCCAAATTAATAAGGTGATGGAAGGTGGGGGGGCAAGGGTGAGCAGGAGGGTAATAGTTTAGAGGAAAAAGGGGGGCGAAGTGGGTTTAGGTGTATTTGTTTAAAGGTTAGGTGAAAGGTGCGAAATATAGGGGGACAGGCAGGAGAGGACCGGGGGTGTTTCCGGAGAGGGATAAGGAGATGACCAGGAAGGATAGGGTACTGAGGAGGTGTTACTAGTGGTGTGGGAAAGGTTAGGAGGTTGGAACTCATTCATTTAGGAGGGGTGCAGCATACGTAGCAAGCTGGGCTATTAAGAGTAGTAGGTGCAAAGTTTGGGACGCTGGAAGTAAGGGAGATACAAAAGGGTATGTCAGGGACCAGGGCAAACGGGATGTCTTTATAGAATTTTTCAGTAGGTAGCAGGAGTGTTGCATTTATTAGGATGTTGTTGATTTGTTAAGAGATTTTGTAATTTCTTTTTCAGATGCTGCTAGGAGGTCCGGTCAGATGTCAAAAATTGGGTTTTTGCATTCTAGGGTTAGTGGGCGGGGAAAGAAGCTGAGAAAAGGGTTGTTGGCAGGCAACTGGGGTGCAACTATAAAGATGTTGTGGTAAGATGGTCGGGTTTGGGGGGCTGGGCTGGGATCAGTTGCTTCCTATGTTGGCTGGGTTGAGGGAAAGTTATGGGCCTCCAGACGGGGGGGGGGGATTAGTCTTTGTGGGGAAAATGATCTGGTAAGTGATTCGGGTGTGGCTCTTCTTAGGAAAATAAAAAAGGTTTTTTGTTATGGGTCCGACAAGTGTGGCCTCAAGCAACGGTAGTGGGGACTAAGTGTTTGCCACAGACAGTGGGAGGGGAGCGAGAAATGAGGGTCCGATAGAGCGGGCAAGGAAGGGGATAAACAGAGAGATGGTAGAGTTTTGTACATCGGCGGCAGTACAGGTTGGACCATAAGGAGATGGTTTAGGAAGGATTGATGAGATTTAGAGAGGATGGGTAAACTGGCCGGTTTTTGGGGAACAATCATCTGGCGGACTTGAGCTCTTGGCTGGGAGATTGGTTGAGGAGTTGGAGGTAGGAAAATTGGTGGGGGGGGTTGGGGCAGAAAGAACACCTCGGGGGAGGGTTTTTCTGGTGCCGGGGGCATGGCCCCTTTTGATCTGGGGGGAGGGAAGCACAATGGGGGAATGACACGGGAAAGGATGGGGTGGCGCTGTTTGCACAATCGGGCCACCTCGGGGGAACAGGTATTGAGCCTGGAGGGGCATGGCCCCGGGGAGAAAGCGGGACGCCTGGAAAAGTGGTAAGGAGACGGTAGGGTCCAAGGGATAGTTAGGGAGGAAATGGCTTTATTTAATTATTTAATTGTTGGGTAAAAAATGAGAATGTTTAATTATTTAATTGGTTGTTTGAAATATGTCTTTAGTTTGTAAGGCCATGGAGCCAGGTAAGCGTTTAATTGTAAGCTTTGGCCTGTCACATTAAAGCGACCTTTTCCACTTTTAAATGAGTCTGGGTTTTTGTGCAGTAAGCCAAAAGGGGGACCCCAGGGGGAACGCAAAGCGTTTCCCCCCAGGGAGGTTTTTGGCGCTGCACACGGCCAGCGAGTGGCCGTGGGGGGCAGAGCGCCTCACTAGGGTATTTAAGGGCCAGGGAAGGTTCGGGAGGCAGGCGACGGTTGGACTTGGTGATTGTCCCGCCCTCCCACCCCTTCATTTTGGGTTAGGTCTGGGATCTGGTTTTATTAAACAGGGATGGGGGACCATTGTACTTGGTTTCTGTGGGGGTTTTTTACGTCCCATGTCAAGTTCTTACAGGGTTTTGTGGTCTGTTAAGGAGCAATTATATGGTAGTTTTGTGTGACAGGTTGGGGCAGCAGTGAAGTTGTAATGAAAAATGTTGTTGCTGATGTGGCAGGTCAGACTGGCTGCAGGTCATAGGAAGGGGGAGTTTGGTGTATAGGGGAGACTGAGGGGTATTGAAGTGGTCCTGGGTTCCGGGGGCATGGCCCCTTTTGATGTGGGGGGAGGGAAGCACAATGGGGGAATGACACGGGAAAAGATGGGGTGGCGCTGTTTGCACAATCGGGCCACCTCGGGGGAACAGGTATTGAGCCTGGAGGGGCATGGCCCCGGGGAGAAAGCGGGACGCCTGGAAAAGGGGTAAGGAGACGGTAGGGTCCAAGGTATAATTAGGGAGGAAATGGCTTTATTTAATTATTTAATTGTTGGGTAAAAAATGAGAATGTTTAATCATTTAATTGGTTGTTTGAAATATGTCTTTAGTTTGTAAGGCCATGGAGCCAGGTAAGCGTTCAATTGTAAGCTTTGGCCTGTCACATTAAAGCGACCTTTTCCACTTTTAAATGAGTCTGGGTTTTTGTGCAGTAAGCCAAAAAGCCGGATACAGCGGGTGCCAGAGGCGTAGCTAGGATTGTCTAGCAAGTGGGGCCTGAAGCTAATGTAGTTGGGCCGACCGCAGCGACATTAACATTGGTAAGTGTTGTAAGTGTTCACACAGCACTACTGAGTGGGCATTTACAGATTTTGGGTGGGCCTTGGCCGTTAGGCCCTAGCCTGTCTACGCCTCTAGCGGGTGCCATGTTGGAAAGTACTAAACAGCTTCTGCCGTTTAGGCAGATAAGTTGCAACACGTCCATATGGTTTCATGTGTCTCCAGCGATGCCAAGACAACCATTGGGTGGTTGTGACAATGGCCTTCTATGATATTATCCACTGTTCCCGGTGTACTGTGACCCTGTCTGAGCCTCCTGTCACTGATGCCACCTAGCAGCCTGAGCCTGCTGACTGTAGTGTCTGCCACTCCGGTATTAGAGAGCCTTTTGTGAGCAGTGATAGCCCTATGCTAGCATGTTTGTCAGCACATCCCCCTGTATGAGCAGCTAGATAGAGCCCCCTTTCAAGGCTCTTTACTGTCACCCACAGGGCGACCATCACACTTTTCCACCAGGGCCACCAAGCTAGTCCATTTTGCCAGCGAGAGGGGCAAAGGGCAAGAACGCATATTGGGCAAAGGGTGAGGGCAGAGATAGAAGAAAATATTGAGGGCAGATTGAGGGGAAAGAGGACAAAAGGGCGAGGGCAGAAAGAAAAGCAATGGGTGAAGTCAGAGAGAAATGCAGAGAGTGAGGGCAAAGAGAGGTGCAGGAAGTGCTGGGAATCACCATAGTGGGTGGCGGTAGAGCCTCACCGAGCGTGCATCCACCTCATATGAGGCTTGTGCTACCAGCGCTACCTGGAGTTGGGCTCTCCCTTTTTTAATTGCTGCACAAAATGAGACATAAGACTAAAACAAATGATAATGTTCTTTGCAGCTAGATAATATCAAAAGTGATTACATTAAACAACAATAAATTCGAAGAACGGCAGCAGTTAATAAGGACTTAACTAGGTTTCTATGAACACTCTGGATGGATTTATACACTACCATGCAACATGTGAGGGTTCAAGAATAGCATGAATATAAAAGACATACGAAGCATGTTTCTGTTAATCCATGCTTAATACCTAGAAACATTAAAAAGATTGTGAGTTTGGAAATTCTATGTACAAAACAACTTCGGATAGTCATAATCATTTTTCTAAATTATATTTAAAGCTCCCAGTTTTTCAACATTTCCGTCTGTATTTTTTCGTCATTCTTTCTGTATTTATCCACATTTATATTTGGACTGAAAAAAATAAGTTGCAGCTAGTGCTTTTCCGCCTTTCCTGTAATAAGAAATGCAGCACTTTGATGCATGTAATGGGAAGCCCACCTTAAAACCAAGAGCTGCTCCTTCTAGAGCGTTAAACATCACTATGGCAGCCCTTTTACTAACTCGAAAGAGAAAGAAATCACACCTTGTAGCCTCTCCATTGGTTTACGTTCCAGAGCCATTGGCCTACAAGGCATAACTGATACCCTGAATAGCTACTCAGACACATGATTTTATGACTTTTTTCAAATAAAAACTGAAAGAACTCAGAGTGATTTCTATCTGCATTTATGTGTACAAATCTGTAAAAAGGGAAAAGTGGGATTTTTCACGAATGTGTTCATTTATGCCTTTCTGAAATTCACTTTGGAGATAAAAATGCCCAGATATGACACTCTGCAAGATTTGTGTTTCGCTGTTAACCTCGTGCGAGGTTTTATCACTTTGAATACTAATGCTGGCAGATGGACCACGGTTTGGTTCATGTTAGTATAATGTCTGGCTACGCTAGATTTTACATTATGATTACGAATTTTACTTGTGTGGTCAATAAGGTGTTATTTTACTTCCTATCATTTGGAAAACTTACATCAGACAGCTCGAGCATGTCAATGTGTGGATAACCTGATGGTTAAGATAAATGGCGCAATCTATAGACAACTTTGGGCGTAGTGTCGAGGCTTCTTTGTGAGTTGTTTGTTGCGCTTTGTTGTAAGTTTCATCCCTAACTTCTTGGTCATTTCCATGTAACTGACAAGCTGTGTTCATGGATGCCATGGTTGCTTGAAATTGGAGATATGAAAGGCTGGTTCTTTTTGCTCTTGTCATTTCGGTATAAGGTAGAGAATCGATTGTGCTTTGGAGATGCATAGATTCAACATTTAGAACAGAATTCAAATCTCTTGTTTTTTGAAGAATGAAAAAATTACTTAATTTAAGTGGTGCTACTAATATCAACCTATGTGTCTACATAAGGGAACTACTCAGAACCTAGACTAAACATTAATATAATGGTTGGATGAACCGTTTTTACATGCTCAAATATTGTTCAAACAATGTCATCAATGTAGCTTAACCCTGCTAAACCACCTTTTCTTCATGTAAAATTAATCTTTATTTTAGAAAATCCATGAAATTGTTTGCCTATTTTAGCATGCATTTGGTGCTCATTGTAGCTCATCTGTTTTGTTCATAGTTATCTTTTGGAAAATGAAAGTAGTGAAAAGCTTGATAATAACTCATATGCATCATATGTATTTAAAATGGATTCCATCTCAGGTTGGTTGGGAAAACTGTGTCGTAGTTTGAAGACGCGTAAAAAATGGCTCAATTCAACCTGTGTTTGAAATGCAGAATTTTTTCAAGTAGGGACAAAGGAACTACCTTTGTTTAGTAAAGATTTATCTTATTTTGCCAAAGTGTGTTAAAACACGTTAACTACTGTTTGATGTTATGGGAATGTGTTGTAATTCTTGCAGCTTATTCTGTGCCCAAGCCTGGTGGGGGTTCTTGAGGGTGCTATAAAAAGCCTGAATATAGGTCAGTGAATGGCTTGAACGTGTTAGTTCATCATCTGATATATAATATAATTGGTTATTTATAACACGCTTAATACCCAGAAGGTTTTAAGTGCGGACCCTGGGATTGAACCTGTGTTGCTGCGCATCGTCTTGCTTCCAAAACTAGCGCTTTGCCCCTGAGCTATCCTCCCAAGATACAGGATCATGTGAAAGTGCCCCAGAGGTGATAGATTGATGGCTGGCTTTGAAGGAGCTATCTTGTATATGGTAGGAAATGGCTTCTATGGTTTCCACCAGGCAAGTATATATCCGGTTACATTTCTCATCATATAAATCAAATTTTTGGCATGGCATTTTATGACGTCCTCTAAATAGTTAAGTGAAGCTGTGGATGTTGGATAATCATCAATGAGTACATCAAGGGGATCCTTATGACACACGCCTGAAAGCTGTGATGATGACATAAGTCATTAGCCACCCAAGTGTGGCCCCCTGCCCTTGACCCTCAAGCTACACTCAAAGCCATACCTAGTTACATGAACCTCTCCCTCATTTTCTCACACATTCTTCCCATGTACCAGCGAGCCACACTACCATGAGCAAAACTAAGCACTTCCACTTCTTTGGTTATGTCACTTCCATGTAGGTTTATCCTGATTGTAGTTTGCCAGTTAATTTCCAGACTATGATTCACAGAATGTCCCTGATCAGAAGTCCAATGTGCTGGCTTCCTGAACTTTGGGACATGCACTGCCCCCCTTCCCTTGGCCCCAGAATGCTGACTGCTGCTACACCCCTTTCCTTGAACCTCAGCTTCAATTTTCGACACTCTCTTCTTAGGAACCCCCCAAGACACTCTCCCTTCACATGATCATAATGAAGCAGTCTCATACACTTCCTCAGCAATGTCACTTTAAATTGAGTACTGGGCTCTGCAATGTAATTTTTGAACTACGAATCCCAGAATGCCTTTGTTCAGAAATATGAAGTACTGACTTCCAATGCTTACGGGACAGGCACCTTCCTCGCCGGCTACACCTTGCTTAGCTCTTATTACTATGAATCCTGAAAGCTGCTGTGCCCCTTTACCTGTACCCTGGCATCATTATTTTGCACTCTTTTCCTATGAACCCTCAAGCCACAATCTGTTCAGACAGACATAGGCAAGCAGTTCCTTAGTGATGCCCCTTCTGTTTTGGTGTACCCTGAGTGTTGTAGCCTGTGAATTAATTTCCAGATAATGAATCACAGACGGCACCGGATCATAACTAAAAAGTGTTGCTTTTTCTGACAGACATGTGCTGTCAACCCACCAAAGTCCTGAGTGCTGGCTGAACTCACTGCCACAGCTGTGAACACTGTAGATCAATGGCACGGTTTAGCCAATGCAGGTACCACTGGGTATCATTGGGTAGTGATTAATAGGCACGATTGGGCATGCCAACGTTGGCAGCCAGATCTCACAAGACTCCATGTAGTGACGGAATAAACGAAGGAACCAGAGCAGACCCTGGAGCATACCAAAGGGCGTAGGTAGGGAGCCTGAACAGAAAAAACTCAGTTGAGGATTCGATCTGTAATGTCTATCAATTGGTAAATGATATGGGCTTCATTACGAGTTTTCCGGCAATTACTGCAAAACTCAATTACTATTACCGCCGCTTGGTCCCATCACTCCCTATTTTTGAAGCCCATAGCACTCTATGGGGAGATTTCTGGCAGATTTACTACTGGCGGAATTACCGTGTGGTAAATCAGATGATTTTTGGTTGTAAAGTGGAGGACTTAATCCACCACTTTTCCTGCAAAAATAACCAGATTTACTGTGCTGTAATTCCGCCGGTGGTACATTTGCCAAACATTATAATTTGACGCTATGGGGAAAAACAGCTGTAATTTCGTTACCACCAAAAATGTGGTGGTAACAGAATGGCTGCTACTTTTTTCCATCACTGCCAAACTTATAATGAGGCACATTGTGTAAAACCCAATTTTTTGATCCACCTGGTGGGTGTAGCTTGTATAAAATCAAGTGACAAATTTATTCTGCAAGAAACCTGGGCTATATATTGTATCGACATGCTATTCGTGGAATTTGTGGTCGGCCAACTGGCGGCCTTGCTATTGGTGCTCAATCCTTTTTAAATCTGGAACCCTTTTGTGATTAAATTAATTCCCTGTACGTTCTTTCTGCCGCTCTTATTGAACCTTCGTTGGCTTGCCGTATATTGATGGTTAACATTTATTCCCCTACTGGAAGGAATACGGTTAACGAGATTTCACACATTATTGATAACATTCTGTGTCATTGGTTTGAACGTTGTCCTGGAGGTAATGTCATCGTTGCTGTTTATCTGAATGCGCCCCAACTAATAGAGTACACCCTGCTATTGTCTGAAGATTTTGGCGAGGATACTTCGAATAGCCCTAAGCAGTCTAGATGTGGGGTGGAATCTGCTTGGGCCTTGGCATTTAGTATGTATGACTTAATTTGTATTAATTGTCAACTTGGTCGCACTGAGAACCCCCACTATACATGGTCTAATGGAACTAACTCGTCATGTCTTGATTATGTATTCCTTGACAGGGGTCTTCGAAATTGTTTGGGGCCCATGTAAATTGATTTTAATGCGATCAGCGACTATGCTATATTATCTTGGTCCGACAAGCTATCTACGACACAATGGGAGTCATTACCAGGTTGGAGGTAGCCAGGGCGCTATTATCGCCATGGCTACCCCCTTACCGCATACCCGGTCCGGGTTCCCTGAATGGGGAATTACCGGGCCCTTCCAACCTTTGAGGATCCGGTATTTCCCCATTCAGGGAACCCATCCCCATTCGAATTCGAGCCCCCATAGGGCTCAATGGGAATGGGGATCATGCTAACAGCGGGCCCGTTAATACGGGCCTGTTGTTAGCATGCTGGTCCTTTAGCGGCTGCCGCTAAGGTTGCCTGGTAAAACCAGCCACCCTTAGCGGGACCCGCTAAAGGACCTCGTTATGCGGCGCTAAGGGGTTAACGGCACCTGCACCTTTACCAGCGCCGTTAACCCCTTACCGCCAACCTTGTGTTGGTTCTCTTAAATATCAGGTCTCCTCGAATATGCAAGGCAACCAAATTATACTGAGTAGTGGGAATATTATTATGATTAGCAATTTTGTTGATACTAATGTCATCTTCCTTATGGAGTGGCTTGCGAAGAATCACTGGGATCTCTCCAGCTTGATACTACTATTGAGAAAGCTAATACATTTCCACCCGAGGGCTATGCATTTTTCAACTAATGGCACCAATTGTTCTGATATTCTAATGCATCGTGCTGAGAACCTTTCCAAAAAGAAAATCCCAGATTAATAATGATCCTAACTACACATGGTTAGTTAAGAAAAAAATGAAGTCACATACTGCCACTCAATATAAAAAATGGATCAAAAGTCATACAGTTAAGACTACTAACATCAATGGGAAGTTTATTTTTGGCTTTCTAAAAAATAATGATGAAAGCAAATGTTGGGCCATGGCCCGGAATTTTGTTAATACAATTTCTGAACTAAAATTGAATCCAATTGGTGAATTAGACTAGGTTAAGGCTATCAGGGATCTTCATTATACCCATGATGGTTATTCCTCAGTGCATTCATCTTTTTTGTCAGCTCCGAATTCTTTTGAGGGTTTTGAGCTCAATGATATTGTCATGATTATTAAGACCAATTCTCGGGTGCATGGGCTTGACATCATGGCTAAATGCTGTGTTAAAGGAGAATCCTCTATCCTTGGCCATGGGATTGGAGCAACTCTTCTGTAAAATATCGCATGAGGGTTCTATCCCTACCAGTTGGCAGAGGTCAATATTGATACCAGTTTTTAAAAAGGGTAGCCATACAAATCCCCCAAATTATCGGCTGCTCGCAATGCTCGATGTTAGTCAAAACATTTTACTATACTACTGAAAACATTAACATATTGGGCTGTGACAGCAGGGCTCTATCCCCATTTCAAACTGGATTTCGTAAAGGGCATAGTGCCCTTCATAATATCAGCGCTCTTCAGTTTGTCATTTCGGCATCTAAGGGCAACGCCAATGCCAAGTTGTTTTTATGTTTTATTGACTTTATTAAAGCATTTGGTACTGTCTCTAGATCCTTTCTCTGGACCAAGCTGAGAGGCTGTGGCATTGATTCTTCTTTATTCCATTTTATTACTGGAATATACACTGATGCTACTGTGGTTGTATGAATGAATCAAGACAGGGAGATTACATCTGAAATACCAACCAATACTTGAGTAAAGCAGGGCTGTGTTTTAGCTCCCCTGCTCTATAATTTGTATGTCATTGATATGGGTTTAGCTATCAATGGAGCCTGGAATATCCCCCCTCGCGTTGGAGCTACATCAGTGCCATGGATCGGTTATTCCGACAATATGCTGTTGATGGACGATACCCCTATTGGTCTTCAACACTCACTAGAATCCCTTTCTGTATATGCTGGGGAAAATATCCTTAAAGTAAATGCTTCGAAAACTAAAGTCCTAATCATTGTTGGTTTATGCAAGAAATGTAATTTCTCTTGGTCTATCAGTAAATCTTCTCTAGAGATTGTTAAAAGATACACGTATTAGCGATTTCCGGTCTGTGACTAACTCTCAGGATTTCTATGGCAACCAGATTAGATGCATAACACTAAAGAAATGGTAGTTGTTAAAATGTTTTATATGTAAAAAGGGTGGTAAGAATATTGAGGGTCTACTATAAATATACTGTGAAAGCATAATGCCTGGGATATTGTATGGACTAGCAGCCCTTGCGGCATCTGTGATGACTTGGAAGGACAAATTCGAGGGCAAGTTTTTGCGTTTCATATTGGGAACCCCCAGTTTTGTGTTGGCTGAGGCTCTCTGCTGTGAGTTGTGAGTTCCTTCCATATACTCACAATGGCTCGTGCAGCGTTGCAATCTCTATTTTACCATTACATTATCTACCCCATCCTCTAGCACCTTGATCAGCTTTTTGGCAGTTCAGTATATCCATGGACGTAAAAATAAATTTTTAGTGCAGCTTCGTCAAACTGTATTGACCCATATAGAACATCTTAATATGACCTTAATATGACTATTGATGACTTGACTCTAGTTCCTAACATCTGTCATTTAAAAAAATAAAACTAAAAACTTTGATATCTGCACTAATATTGATAGACTTGCAAAGAAGAAATTATACGCAGATTATAGTAGGCAGGGTTTTCATTTCAATTGCCTGTGCTTCTACTTAACCAAATTCCGAACAATTATTATTTATCTGTGGTTAAACATACTGCCTACGCTTGAGCATATGGGTCGATGGATTAACCTGCCTTGTAATGATAGGTTATGTCGATTATGCAAGTTGACAGTTGAGTCTGCACGCCACCTTCTTACGCAATGCTCGAAATTGAGCTCTTGTTATTTAAAGAGCTATTCTAACTTTATTGTTAATAATGATATATTTGAATCTGATCAGTTCTGAAGTGTCATATATGGTGCCGAGTCTATTGTGATCTGTGCTGCTGCTTTTCATGTCTGAGGGAAGCACTTGCTCAGATTGCTATGCCATGAGAATTTTAACATTGATATGAATTTGCTTTGATGTTCAACATTGTAATCAATTTTATTTGTGACTATAGTACTGTATTGATTGAATTGTTATTTTTCATGATATGAATATATTTATGTATATTTATTTGGAGCTATAAGGGTAGAATTTCTCTCTCTACCTTTTAAATTGGTTTCTATGCATCTATTCATTTACAGAAAGTTTAATGCAGTTCTGTGTTTATAATCATTTAATATTTACAAATGTACGTGTGCAAAAGGTTGGTTGATAACCAGAAGTGCATAAAGACAAAAAAATAATTGTCAATTGTGTCACAGGCCGTCGAGAGATCTAGGAATGGAAGATAACTGGCACCCCATCATCAAGTGTGCATTAGACATCAGCTAGGACCGCTCAGGTTGTCTCCATCCTGCATCTGGGTCAGTCAAACCAAGAGAGGGCCAGCAGATAATTCGCTAGGGCATTATTTTTCAGGTTCACTGACATCGCTCCTACAAGGATTTTAACTAGGAGTCTTAAGGTGGTCTGACAAATGATCCAAAGCCTTTGAAGCTTTCTTCAGCAATGGATAAAGAGGCCCAATTTTCAGTGTCACCAAAACTCCTGGGAACAAGAAAGAGATTGCCAAACTGTGACCAAACAGAAACCAAATGCACCATCACAGATGCTGTCTGAATGAGTTTTGATAGGATATGCCAATTTATTTATAGTCGCTTAAGGATGGAACCTGCATTGCTCCCTCTCGTTTTACTTCCAAGGCAAGCACGTTGCCACTGAACTATCCTCCCGAGACATAATTGGGGCGTTTCATGTTTCAGAAATAATGTCGCTTTCCGACAGATTAACAGGCGGTAATGGCGCTTACCACAAATTGATCAAGGATCAAGGGAGATTTCTACCTGCTAATGGCCTGAGCAGGGGATCTTTAGTGCTATTACACTCAAAGAGGGTAGAATCATCTCTTTACAGCAAGAAAGACCAAGGAAAAACATTGGAATGTTGGGACAGAAAACCTATACCAGCCATTTGAGTCCTATGCTGCTGTATTTTTGCTATGGTCCTGCCAACATAGCAATGTTCTAACTGGTATTAATGTAAAAATATCATTGGTACAAGAGTAGGCTCGCCCACCTAATGTGTAGGAAGGCATTCCAATCAGCAGTCATATGTTCTCCATACCATTGCCGGTAGTTGTGACAAATTGGTCTTAATTCATAATAGCAAAGTACCAACCCAATCTAATGTTGCCACTACCTCTGGAACACTATACCACAACACCCCTTACATTTATGTGAACCTGCTGAATTACGTGCATTCAAACCCCTGACTAGATGAACGAAAAGCCAGAATTTCATACACACACCCAGTGGTCAACCTAAAAGGGCACCTCTTATTAAAAACTAAACCCTACCTAAATTAGGAGATAACAAACATAATTTGCCTCCCGCAACCCTCATGCCATGCTCCAGATTTGAGCTCTATTCTATATAGCACGAATGGCACCTGCGAGTACCACTTATGAACCAACACCATGGATTCACAACATTAATAGGAAGCTGTTCCTCTCTCAACCAAACTGTATCTACAGTAAATGCAATCCCACAAATTGTCCTTACTGTACTTCGAAGTGCCAGTCAAACTTACATAACTGTGAGTACAGCTGTGATGTACAGTAGCTCCAAACCAGGGCCATGTCTGTAGATCAGGGATCTATGTACAAGGATTTGTGTTTGACCTCATGGTCACGGGTTCGAATCTCAGCCTGTCCACTCATCTCTTCATCCTTGCAGATCCATAATATGTGTACCATTGAGTTAGGTACCAATACACAGTTGTTATTAGTCTGCAGTGACAAGTTGCCTCCTTGTGGTGAGTGTGCACTCCATCAATACACATTATATTAAAATAAGTAATTTGAACCATTGCATGGCCCCACAATTGGGGGCGATGTGTGATCACCACAGGTGTTTGTTCAAGGTTTGAATTGCCCTGGTGGTAGCATTTTGTATGCTCCACAGTAATCAATAACCATTCGATATGAGATCTGCAGACCACACGCCTCCCCACATGCCTTTATCTAGGCATGGCACACAGAATCAATGCGCACGCAGCTTCAGGCCAAAACTCAGAAAAATAGCAATCTTATGGCAGTGTCACTTTAAACGCTTCAAAGGCATTCAGCAATCAAAGCCATGCGATGCCCTGCTTTGGGATATTCAGTGTGCAGCAGTCAAAATTGGGGGAGAATAATGAAGCTCAGAATGTGGCTACTTGTTTTCACCCTTGAACCTTAAAACAAAAATAGAGGAAAAACATGCACTGTAAAGATCAATCCAACAAAAATATCCGACCTTTCATTATACCCACCACACTGCCCCTATCTCCCTGTAGCCCCTTTCACCTCAGAATCAAGGCCCTGTGAGTCAATAGCTTTAAGCTGCTTCCTCTCAGGTGTCAATAGCTCACCCAGTTCAAGACTTTTCTTTACCTTCTGATACTTGTAGACTGACATGTATCGTTGTAGAACTCAAAATGACAGGTGCGAGAACACAATAAAAATCACATCGTTGATTAAAATATCAAACCTGATATTTAGAATTTTAAAATCTCTGCAAGCAAATCTGTGGATCCGCCTATTTTTAGTGGGAACATTAAACTCTTTTGCTGCCAGAATAAGGAGCAGCAGGGAGACCCAACAAGGCTCAAACATGTGTCTGGGGTTGCTAATGGTACTCTTGTTCATAGGCAAATTGCCTAGCATTTCGGTGCTAAACCGCCCTTGTGGGTGGGACCAGACTGATATGCAAATATCTATTTCATATTTGTGAAGGGGACTAAAACATGGATGCAGTCCCTCCTGAGTTGAAGAAACTTGATAGAACAGGATATTTGAACCATGTTCATTCCCAGTAGAGGGGCTCCCACACTCTTGTTTAATTTGTAAAACTTGGGGATCCACCCTAAGTAGCGGAAGGTAATACAAACATGGACCCCTTGCTCACTGTGCATTGGAGAGGCTCAACTTCACATCACTGAAGAGGCCCAACAAGGCCCAAACACATGAACACATGCCTGGGGATGCTGATGGTATTATTGTTGAGAGGAGAATTGCCTAGTATTTCAGTGCTGGACTGCTCTTATAGGTGGGATCAGACTGATGAGCCAATTAATATTTCTTCTTTGTGAAGGGCACAGTGAGCTACAATGTGGTCGTAGAACCTCCTGAGTGGAAGAAATTCCCTGGAACAGGTTATTTGAATCATGTTTGTTCTCAGTAGAGGGGCTCCAACAATCTGGTTAAATAACCAATGGACAGTGTAGGGAGAATCTAGAAACTCCCAGAGGGAGTCTATGTAGAAAAGGCAAATGCCTTTAGCTTTTCACAATCAGTTATTTAGGAAATTAGACTGTAGGAACAATACTCTCTATCTATGTACCTGGGAATTAGGGACACCTGGGTGACAGTGGAAACGCTGCATCAAGATGAGCGAGAGGGGGGGCAGCCCTATTGGGCTGAAACCTTAGATAAAACCATTGAACTATCATTGGGATTCAGGAGTATCATTTGGGCCATCTGTGAAAAGAGGTTCTGGTCAAATGAATTTGGAATGTAATGGTTTACTGTTATAGTGGTGTGGGGTGCTGTGGTGTTGGTTATGATGGGATGGTGAAAGGCTAGTTGGAATGAGGGTTCCTCTGTATAAGAGTTGTCTGTAAGGAGGGTCACTGAGATAAAGCACACATACTTGGAACAGCTCTTCCAATTAGAGCCCCTTGAAATGTAAGGTTCGCAAGGTCAGTGAGCATTGGCATAACAGGGTTATGAGAGGCAGCTACTATGGACAGACTGGCTCAATGGGATAGCAGGAAATCTGCCTTTGTCACTCTGTGTGATGAAGCACACACACACACACTTTGATGAATTTGTGTTGATCCATTATGTGAAGAAAACTGAGCCTTGCGTGTCTTCACCACAGTAGGCTATGCAGTTTTATTTTAAATTGGTGCATTACGATACAAAATATTGAACAAATTGTGTATGTATTCAGTTCTGGGAAAAGATGGCAGAGCATGATAGGAAATTGGGGCATCCACGCAATTCTAATCAATGACCACGCATGCAGTAGTAACAAAAGACTTCATGTAAAGTGCTGTACACTGCTCAAAGTTTGTTCCCTGCTCAATAAATACCTAAAATAAATGCAACATAAATAGAGATGAGTGAGGGACTTGCTGACAGTGCAGCAGCCCGTGGCCAAAAATGTACACTGTGTGGTGGAAATGCATAGGCCTTCCAGATGTGTGGCAGAGTACTTGCATAGGCAACGTACCTTATAGAAAGGACTGAGGAACCCAGACGTGTGAGTCTGCAACACAAGGAAATATTGAACTTGACAGAAGCAGCAGATGATGTATGGCCAGGCCAATTTTAAATTTGTTCCGTTTTTTTTAGTTCAAATGTTCTAAAGAAGTTTGCACCTCAGAAACCAGGACAATTACAGATGTACCTCTAATTTGAGAAGGACATACATGTCCAGGTCTGCAAGTATACTTACATCATGAGTAAGACAGTGAAAACATCTGGTTCGAGTGTGGATGCATGATGACATGAAGATTAGGCAAAGAAAATGATGACTTGGAAGAAACAATACAGGACAACTGACCACCACTGTCAAGGCCAACTACTACCAAAATACCACAGCCAAAGCCACCAATAAAAGCAGAGCCCTCTTCAAACCCATCATCCACTGCATCAACCCTCTGCCCACTCGCCCGTACCACACTCTATAGAAAAGCCAACCACCATCAACTCTTTCTTCATCAACAAGGTCAGCATGTTCTGCCAGACACCAATGCTACAACTGACAGCATACTACACAAACCATCATGCAAAACCACAACTACATGGACAACTTTCCAGACACTCACTAATGAAGACCTCACTACCTCCCTGCCTCAGTACTCAAGACCTTTCCTACTGAAGCACTCTTCCCTTACCTGAGAATCATCAACAGCTCCCTAACTCAAGTCACCTTCCCCTCAACCCTCAAGACAGGACAAATACTTCTAAACATGCGCAATGTCAATATACAGACCTTTTCAAACTTCTATGATGGTGAATGGATTCACACAAGCTGCACAAAACCATATTTCAATGGAGAAGCGCATAAACAAGAATAACAAAAAACAATTGCCATAGACAATAACGGTTGAGGGCATGAAATTGTGGAAGACACAATTATGGCAAAAGAAACCCTTATAGAAAAAAAGTTCCCAACAATCTTTGAACCAAATGCTCCTTTCACCCAAACAAACCATCTAGTGCATAAAATGGGCATGCTGCTCAATGTGTAATGTACGCCAAAAATCCTTTAAATCTTTAAGACAATTTCTCACTCACTATGCAAAACTAAAAGACAAAAGTAGAATGACACTTCACAAACAATTGACTCCTGTTGTCCATTGCACAACCACACTGGTTCATTAGCCTGTATTTTAGGAACTGCTTGCAGAAGCACTTTCCTCATCATCAAAATGTTAGCAACACACCATTCTACTATACGGAATCTTGTGCATCGACAATACTCTGCAAAAGGTCCTGCTCAAGAACTGCAAAATTTAAATAACATTCTCCTACATGGAAAAGCCAAAGAAATGCTTCAAGAAATAGAGCACATCCAATGTAAATGCTTTGTAACTGAAGTTGATTTATAACATTCTGTACCTTCAGAAAACATTACTGAAAACCTCATAAACACCAACGTCCTAATAAAGACATACAAAAAAGAAATAGCTAAGTTTAACTACACAACTGCTGAAATACCAGACCAAATATGTGTCTGTTGTTGCAGAACATTTTATAAAAAGAGCACAAAATATTAGATATACCCTTCAAAATAAAATCCCAATGGCCACGTCAATATATCAAGTTACTTTCACCATCGCTTCATTGCCATGCTGCACTTTATCTGCAATAAAACTACCCCTCTGCTCGGAGAAGTGCAATACTTTTGTGGATGAAAGATGCGTCTAAATTTGGTCATGATAGTGACACCACTGTTTTACGATTTATTGAAAAATACATTACCTGCATCATCCCTTCAGAAACCACAGATAGTGACCTACATACACAAATATTAAGTTTCCAAAAACTTAAGTGTGGCAAATGCTGCAAATGTGATATAAGGCAAATACTGTGCCAAATGTCGCTTTGGTTTCCCTGGACCAATTTGCAAAAAAGGACAAGTAAGTACCTTGATGTCTTCTGTTAGACACAACATAAAAGGCAAAGCCCCTAAAATACATACACCATTAAAAGGGACAACACATTCAAGTACATCAATTATTACAATGCAAACATGGCCCTCTTGTGGAATGCAAACATAGACATACAACACATTGCACACAGTTCCACTGCAGTTGCAAGATATGTCACAGCCTAACACACCAAAGCTGGGAAAGCAGAGCTAAAAGACATCTAAGATGACCTCTCATCTGACAAAATACCATCACAAAAATTGTACATCTTCTGTATAAACATGCTCTCCCATAGAGAATGCGGTGCTATGAAGCTGCTGACCGGTTAACAGGTACAGCCTTATATAGCAAATCTGAACACATTGTCTGGCTGAACCTTTGACCAGCTTCATCCTGAAAAAGAGTACTAAAATCCTCCCAAGAGATAGAAAGCATAGCCACAAATGATGCCGCTAGCCAGGAAAATAAAAAAAACTATTTAATGGACACATACTACCCAAACAGAAGTACTGCTTTGGAAAACATGTGTCTGTACGACACTGCCCATAACTACACCTACAAAAACAACGTACCACCAAATGAGACAACTGTCTCATATTCAGTCTCAACCTCTGAAGGAAGCCTAGTGAAACTCACCAAGCCCAGTCTAAATAAGCAGATACAGTTATCATTTAAATCTCCTCAACATAGAGAACTGTATTACATGGTCCTACTCCAACTTTTTAAAGCGTGGATCATTCAAAGCAAATGAAAGCAGTATGTGACAAGAAGGTAGGCAGACGGTACAGTTAATTCTCTCTAATTCTTCCATCTCCTGCTGTTTCTTTTTCCTGGTTCTTTGCAGGGAACGAAATAAGGACCTCTGGATAGTCTTCTCCTTTTAGTCCTCGTATGCCCATAAGCCTCCTGCAGCTCCGCTCTCCACTTCTGGTTGGCTCTGCAACAAAACGACCAATGAACACACATCGCTTCCATTGACTCTGGCTTATATACCCCCGTGCACCTCAGCCAATCAGGAACTGTTTTACTTCCCATTTTATAAATACCCCTCCAAGCCCCAGCCCCTTCACCCTGAGATGTTGTGGAGGAACATGCTGTGGAGGAACATGCTGTTGGGCCCCGTCTTGCCTTTACTGAGCCCCAGTGACCCAGGTAAGTGTGTTTGTTTGTGGGTGTCTCTAGGAGGCTGCCAGCCTCGTATGTTTTTAATAGTGCGTGGATCGTTTGAGGTTCCTTCTTAGCCACAGTTTCTCTGTCCTTTGCTAGTGTGGCTGCTGACTCTCGTGAGCGCGGCGGTGCTGCGACTCATGTAAACCCGGTGTTTCATTATCTCCCTGTAGTGGGGCTGCCGACTCATGCCAGCACAGCGTTTTGCTAGTTTCCCGCAGCGGGGCTGCCGACTCATGCGAGTGTGGCTCCTGCCGCGGGACTGCCACCTCATGCGAGCGCGGCTTTTCTCTAGCTGCCGCCGACTCATGCGAGCGCTTGTTCCTCAGCGTAAAATAATCTCTTGGGTTCGAGTCACAACCCCACCATGTTCCAAGTTGGTGTATGTCTGTTTGCTCCTGGTGTTCAGGCTTCGGGTTGCCACTTGAGACTGGATTTTCCCATGAGAGGATTTCACTTGTTCCTTTACTATTGACCTCAGGAAATAAGGGCACAGGTAAATGGGACTCAGTGTTTTGATTTTCTTCCAGACTATTACACAGTATAACAAATGACATTTCATACAATACAAACAAATGTTAGACAATGAACGGCAACAAGAGGAAGAAATTGAAGGTCAACTAGAAAAGACACTCCTGAGGGCCGTCAAACTTCGCTTACAGGAAGCAAGAAACACTTGGATAACCACTCATTCTAAATGAAGCAGAAATAGTTATGACTGAGGTAGAAAATACCATGCATCACTATAGACAATCTGAAGAAGACTTGTTAGTGCTCGAATCACTGCTAAATGATGAACAACTCACCATTTATCTAGAAGTCACTCAAGAAATTGAACATGGTTTTAAACATGAAACTAAAACCTGTAGCTGTAACAATTATAAGCCTCTGCTCCTGTATGTAAGTGGTGAAGCTGGTTCTGGTAACATATTCTTAATTAAAATAATCAGCAAATTTCTACAAAACTTAACAAACAACAACTTTTCGACTGTAGTAACAGCCCCCACAGGTTTAGCTGCCTACAACATAGGAGGTGTAACTTTACACCAACTACTGCTCCTCCCCCTAGAACACCAAAACAAATTAGAATGCTACAAATTATCAGCAGAAGCTGCTACTGAAGTATGCAGAATTCTAAAACAAATGAAAGTACTCCTGATAGATGAAGCAAGCATGGTTTCCAACCTCATGTTGGCTTTAATTAATTGCAGAATGCAAGACGTCCTAAAAACCAACTACGAAGAACTGTTTCGAGGAAAACATGTTATTGTTTTCGGAGACTTCCAAAAGTTAATACCAGTGAAAGGTCAACCTATTTTTCAAAACATTAGGACACAAACAATACCGAAATACCCTCAGCAGCATTGGAAATGTTAATCTCTGGAAACTTTTTCACTACAGAGAACTAACTCAAAACATGTGTCAGTCTGCAGACCTCACCTATGCTAACATTTTAAAAAGCATTAGAACTGGTCTGCTTACTAAAGATGCAAAAAATCCATCTTAAATTGATGACTTGGTACAATTAACTCAACAAAATCTAAATTGCACGTCCCTAATGACAATGTTGAAAAAAGAAATGCAACTCATACTGCATATCAGCTCCACAGACAAATGAGAAGTGCACGGCAACACCGTCTTTAAAGAAGGTATGAGTTACATAGCACTCTCACATCTCTGTACACTCAATGGTCCATTCCTAGATAACTTTGATGCAAACAAAGTCAATGCTGATATTCCTTGCATCCTAGAATACAAAAGGCTAAGGGCACTATACAACTCCCATTTAGATATGTACCCTGTACCAAAAAAAAAGAAACCTTTAAAAAGACAAGCAATACAAACAGAATCTATAGCAGACCTCCCAACAATATCGCAACAATCAACTTCTCTTGCATCAAAAAATACAACCACAAAACTGTCTAGTAGAATGTCAACTTCACGTCCATCAGAAAAGATAGACACAAATGTCTCTTGTCCAGAAAGATTTGCAGGCCCATTAAACAATCCAAAAACAGAACTCTCTTGGCCATTTAAATTCAGCAACACAACTGGAGTAAATTGTTATGCTAATGTGTCAATGAATCTTCTCGTTCAATTGCCACCAATTGTTCACAACATTTACTTAAACGGCTCGGACCAGTTGTGTTTGCAAATGCTTGTGCTTCATAGAAATGCCACAAATAATCTTGACAACACTTACAGTATCTCGGGTATAAGACAAGAATTGGACTACTGTGCAGGAATGGTAAAATATATCATAAACACACAGGAAGATCCACAAGAATTCCTAATGTACTTACTACAAGTACTGGAAACCAAAACCATCCCTATAAACGAAATCTTCCAGATTTCATGACCCAATGATTATTTAATGTCAGCAGTGTGTCATACGCTAATGTTGTACCAAACATAGTTCTTACAATGTACTGTTTATGAGGGTCTACAAAAATGTACATTGTATACCACGAAAGCTTTTAAACTATCCTGCTTAACACACTGTACTGTTTTTTCCAAAGAATTTACACCAGAGATTCCATCTTCATACCACTATGAAACTAAGTAACCATAGCAAGTATTATCAAATACATATTCTATTAGCACTATCCTCAGTTGTATAACAATCATAAGTACCATATACAGTTCAATTACATCATTCCTCCATATTACAAACACTTTGTATTCACACTACATTACCTATAATTACTATACACATATTACTACTGTGGTGATTCTGGCCATACTCCACCTACATTACCTATAATTACTATACACACACGTTACTACTGTGGTTGCCATGGCCAGTGGCCAGATTGAGGGGCCATGCCCCCCAGAATCTAGCCACTGGCCCCAACCACCACAATACAATTAACAATATATCAAGTACGTACCATAGAACACAACCACCACAATACAATTAACTATATAAGAAGTACGCACCATACACCATCAACTAATACAACTCACCCTGACCCTCCTGCAATCGAAATGATGTCCACAGACACCAAAATTGACCAGGCACGGGCAGCATTTCCAAACCCTTTTATCACCTATTAAAACAGCTCCACATTACCTTCCACTTCCCTACCATTTCTATGCCCTCTTTCAGCCATCAAATAACCCCAAATGTCTTTTCTAAGCTGTTCGTTCATGGCGCTGTTCGTGGACTACCGCGGTGTCGCAGGCTGCTATGCCACCTGCTGACATTTTTCCACCTACTAAAATAGCCCCATATCAACTTTTTTTCCACTCCCCTGCCCTTGCCAGCCCCTCTTTCAACCACCATATAACCCAACATGTGTTTTCCAGACTTTTTCCCCAGCGAACTGTTCCCGGACACCGGTGGCTGTTGTGAGGAACTCATGGTGGCAACAAATAAGACAGACACAACTAATGAAAAAAGGGTGTGTGGGATAGTTCTCAAGAAAAGAAAGAAGTGTTCTTAAATAATATGTCAGGATGCGGTAGTCTGGGTCTCCCTTCACCACGTTTTGGACACAGGGTAAGATAGGAGCTTGGAGCATAGTAAGGTTTCGGACTTCTCCAGTATGAGACAACAGTTTCAATGGCAGTTCTCAGGACTATCAATGGCAAAATGTTGTTTCATTTGAAAGTCTCTTACCTTCGAGGGCCTGACGTGATCAGCTAACAAAACTCAAGTTCATTTAACAAATAAAAGTTTGTTTCCAATGTTCGCTGGTTGATGGGTTCACTCCTTGGGTCCCCCTCTTCTGGGCACTGACCCTTCTTACATGTCTTATTCCCCAAATGATATGTCAGTTCTTTTCTTATTTGAAGTTTGGATGATAGATTCACCCCTGGATCTCCCTCCATCGGGCTCGGACCCTCTTGACTGGCGGGACTCGGGTGATGGCTTCACCCCTGGATCTCCCCATGTCGGGCTCAGACCCCTCTTGACTGCCAGTACTTGGGTGACCGCTTCACCACTGGATCTCCCTCTGCTGGGCTTGGGCCCTTCTTCTCTGGCATCCCTCCTTTGGGTTGCCATCTCTTAACTTTTAGTTTCACTTTTCTGAATCTTGGGGAGACAACTTTTCACCCTCGGATCCCCCTCTGCCGGGCTTTGACCCCTCTCGATTCTTAGCCTCCCTTCACCGGGTTTACTATGGCCCTCGATCAGGGTGATAGTAGCTCACAACTGGGTCCCGCTCTTCTCACCGCGAAGCACCGCAAAGGACTGTTGGCTGTCCTGGACTAAGCTGCTCGCCGTTTTTGTGCCGCTTGGAAAACTTATTCAGCGCTTCTGGTCTCAGTTTCCACACTCGCGCTGCCGTTCTGCAAGGAGGAAGTCCTTTTCTGTAACCCCTTGCAGTGCCTGACTTTCGTCAGTTCCAGGTGATTGGGCTCTCTTCTCAGTGCACTTCTTCACAGCATTGGAGGAAAGACTGTGGCCCTCATTACGACCCTGGCGGAAATCGTGGCGCAAAATGCACCATGGAGCACGGCGGAAAGCTGCCGATAGCGCCATGGGGGTTGGCGGATTTACCGCCCCATTCCGACCTTGGCGGGGCGGTAAATCCCCATTCCCCATTTTACCCTTCCCCATTCCCATTTTTGCCCCATAGGGTATAATGGGAGTGGGGAAGGCGTTAATTACGCCACCGTAAAATACGGTGGCGTAATTAACAACAAGGTCCCGTAGCGCCATGGATTTCTCCGCCCGGAAAAACCAGGCGGAAAACGCTCCATGGCGCTACGGGAACTCGTAGTAGGGCGGACGGGTCCGCCGCGAATACCGCTGGCGTAAACCCACTCCGCCAGGGTCGTAATGAGGCCCTGTGTGTTTTTGGATTGGACTGTGGGAGGCGCTAATTTAATAATTTACATGTTTGGTACCTCACTAAGCTTGCTCTTTTTCTTTTTAGGTACTTGTTGATTGGCCCGCGCCTTTCCACGCCCTCCACACCTCCCGTTATCCTCGGCTCTCTGGCGCACCCGCGCCGCGCACCGCGAAGCACCGCAAAGGACTGTTGGCTGTTCGCGGTGCGCGGCGTGTGGCGTGGGATTGCCCTGATGCTGTGGTAGGCATTGTGTGTCAGTCGGGCTTCACATCTACTCTATCTTTTGCTACTAGCCATATCTGTTCTACACTTCACTTGGCTTAGGCTGTATAATTTACAACTTGGTGAGCATTACGTTGTCTCCTTTCTATCAGGTATAGATAGCTATTCTCATGGATTCTACACTCGTGACACTTAGAAATGGCAAATGCCTAAAAGAAGTGGCAAAATTCCCGCAATCATCTAAGCCCCGTAAATTAATTACGGAGGCTGATCAGTTGAGCGAAGCTCAGTTTCCTGACACTTTATTTGAAGATAAACTAAATACCTCTTTTTCATTAAAAACTGCAAATGATGCAGACACCTTGTCCGATGCTTTTTTGGGGGATCTTGGCAAACCGTCTCTTGCTATCTCTGACACCTCGATGCTTGCACCTGGTGTAATATCTGCCCTAGAGCGTCGCATTAGCCTCTCTTTGGGACCTTCTACGCCAGCTGCAGCATCTTGTGGCCTGCGTGAGCAAGTACATTTCCATCCTATTATACTCTCAGACCCACTGCGATCCATCAAAACTGCGCAAGAGTGCCTTACCCCTAAAATATTAGGAAACTCGCCTCCAAGCACTTTTTCTTCAAATAGAAACCTGCATTTTGAAGATCCTCCTAGCCATGATTCTACTCTTAAAAACTTACCTCAAGACCATACCACTGCTCAAGTATATTCCCAACCTTTAATCTCTCCTATACCGACCGAGGTGAACTCTTCCCATCTGATTGAACAAGAGCTACACTCCTTCCCAGTCCTGTCTCGTATTCTAAATTTACTTGACAAAGGACATGAGTTTACTCATGAACTCCTAAAGGACTTAAGAAACTCGATCTCTTCTAACTCATTGCAACTTGCTAAACTCGAGGGCTTCATTTTGTCCCAAGAAGCTTGTTATAACTTTCACACAGCTTGCCCTCAACGTTTGGCTGAATCAGTAGCAAAGAGTCTGCCTGCTATCCCTGCTGTGCAAATCTGCACTTCACAAAGTACTCAAACAATAGATGCTCCCTTTTTGCTTAAAGGTATGCCTACTTCATTTGCGAATGCAGTAGTACCATCGGCATCAGTGGATTGCACAAATTCCATCTCTTCTTCCACTGAGTTAGCCGAAATAGCTAAACTTCAACATGATAGAATTCTCCAAATAGAACAAATAATATTCAACTCAAAATTATTTGACATGGAAGCCATTGGAACGGCGCGACCTCCCGCTCTGACTGCCCCTCTTGTCAACTCTCTTCCTTCTCCAGATAGTCCATCCGCTCTTACAAACCTTTTAGATGGTGTTGACTCCGGTGAGCCACTATACGACTCTGATAGACCAGCAACTTTATACCATCCTTCACGTAGAATGAAAAAGGCATACCAGAGAGCGTTGAAACGCAGAAATAAATTAAAAGCAAATAAAAACCCTCAATTTTCCAATGACTATGTAGCCCCTATCAGGCAAGGCTCTGCTGCTAATTGCGTAGCACCAGATGCTGTAATGAACATCTCGCAGTCAGAATCTGAAGACTTACAGCTAAACTCAAGTCAATTAAATGAAGAAAGTCAAATTGCCCTGCAACTGAAATCCGTTAAAAAAACAAAAAAAGAGAAAAAGAATCTCTTACCGTCAACACTTCTCCAACCTATTGTAGAAAACTCCTTAGAGGATCCAAAGGCTGTAGTAGGTGCTGTATGTGGTGGAGGCAGTATCCAGTCTACTGCCTCTTGTCAAGCTAATTTGTGCATGTTTTTTCCTGCTATAGAGAATAAAAAAACCTCATGCTCAATTAATGTGGCTAACTCTAAGTCAGATGTTTTGGATCATAACCCTTCTAATCTGCACGTTGCTCAAGTGCCGCACCAGCTTCCCTCTCTCAGAATTTCGCAGATAGAACCCACAACTTCTCTCCTACAGAATAGTACTCTTCAGCCTTTATCTTCTGAAGTGTCTGTACAGCGCTCTGTTCTGGTGTCAGCTGAAACAAAATCCTCCACCACAAAGTCTGTGCCTACTGCAACTTCTACATGTGTTGATTCTATGCTGCCTATATCCATTTGCGTTGAGAGACAAGAGGGGCCGGATTTATCTAAGCCAGTCGGTCCCTCTACTCCAACACTCACTGTACTCAATAGAAGCCTAACTGCCTTCAGTGATATTCCTGAGGAAACTCAAACACTGATCGGCTGGTCTAGCGATCCCCTAATTAATGGCATGGCACCGATTAATCGTTCCTTCTTGATGAACACGTTGTACAAAATTCCCTCATTACGTAACCTGATTTCACAAGATGTTGATTGGATTAAGCTGCCGTTGATTAACAATAATCGGATGGTTTGCAAAGTCTTATCCCCAATTATTGCTAAACTTATTTGGGAATATAAGAATGATCTGCTATTCTTGGGACTGGAATTGCAAGCTTTCTCTACTCTGGAAAAGGCGATGCAATTTCTAGATTTCACTCCTCCTCGGATAGTAAAAAATTCTAATACCTCGAAAGATTCCTTGTCTGAAACTTCAGAAAATGCTAAAATCTTAACACAATTGGCTTCTTTGACCACTGCTTTAAATGGCTTTTTAGGGACCTTACCTACTTTACTCCCTCTTAATATATCGGCAGCTTCTACTTCGTCTTTATCTATAAACTCATAATGTAAAAATTTCATTCTTCAGTCATGGAATTGTTGTGGCTTCAAGAACCTTTTAAATTGATTTCAAAATAAGGCTACAAATTCACTTCCTACCATTATGCTTTTACAGGAAACTATGTGTTCCAACAATTTTTCTCTGGATGGTTTTACAGCATTCCATCATGTAGCGACTCAACCATTAACAGGGCGACCAGTGGGAGGCATTTCCATACTACTCAACAATGAGTTACGATTTACAATTAACAACCAAATTGCTACTCAATTATTTTTGATGGTTGATGTTAACATCAATATTCATGGGATAAAGAGAATAGTGTTTATATCACTTTACTGGAACCCCTCCACTCTCCCCATTGTTGATGCTCTTATCTTGCTCAACGATGTGCTCATAGACATCCACCACTATCATCCTCCTCCAGAGATTTTATTTGGTGGTGACTTTAATGCACACTTATATGCGGCCTCTTTTGGTATTCCTTCACAGGCTACCTCACAGCATGGGAAAAACTCCTATGAAAATGGTGTTAAATGGTCTAACTTTCTTGCGAGCTGGGACCTTTGTGTAATTAAGACACATCGTTCAAGCTCTCCATGAACTTGGCATAGGGGGAATGCTTATTCTATTATTGATTATATAATAACGTCAAAGTTCTTGTCGGGCTTACTTTCACCAATCGTTCCCTTTTTCCCACATTATGGCGATCATGCTATTTTAGTGAGCACTTTTTCAGTCCAATCTGACGTATTTTTTAAGTTACCTGCTTTGGCTTTAGTCCAAAATGATAGGCCTTTTCTCTCAATACGCTGGAACCACTCCACATGTCGACGACTGACTTTTCTAGTCAATCGTGATTGGTGGTCGGATCCGCATACTGATGATAACTCTTCACAAGCTTTATTATCATGGAATACTATGATGATACAGAATCACCTTAGAGACATAGCAGAATCTTCCTCTATGCATTCCACCATTCCTAACTTAGCGCCAAGTTTAGCTTCTAGCCTTGTTAACATAAAAAAGGAAAAAAACTCTGCCATTCGTCTTCTTAGAAAGAATCTGTTGAATATGAGCTCCATTTGTTATATAAAAGCTAAAAATACTCTTCAAAGAAAATTCAAAATGCAAATTAAATCGGCTCGTGCTAACTCTCATTTAATTGACAATCTAAACATGATTCGCCTAATCTGCAAAAAAAACACCAGAGATATTTGGAAAATTCTTAGAGCCTCGCCAATTCGGACCATCCTCATATGGAATCAGCAATTGACGGTATCTCTTGGTTTAACTTCTTTGAGCACAAATATTCATTGCCTATGCGCTTTCAGAAGGTAAACTTACTAGACCTAACTAAATATATACCCGAGATTTGTCCATGGGATATAGATGATATTCTTCTAGCAATCTCAAAGCTAAAATCTTCTAGGTGTGCAGGCCCGGATGGTGTACCCCCTTGTGTGATAAAAGATGATCCATTATTCTGGGCCAATGTACTCTTGAAGGCAATTCAAAGTATATTTAAATCAAAAAGCATTCCTCTATCCTGGACTTGCTCTATTATTATTCCCTTGCACAAATCAGGACCCCTAAATAATCCACTTAACTTTAGGCCAATTGCGCTCATTGATGTGGCTGCAAAGATCTTCGCCTTATTGCTGCTAAAAGATATTGAAAAATTTATCTTAGAAAGGAAGATACTTAATAAAGTACAGACTGGCTTCAGAAAACATATGGGGACACAATTAAATGCCACTATTCTTGCACATCTGATTGCTAAATCCCATGAACCTGCTAACGGACCAATTTTCATTGCTTCCCTGGACCTATCATCTGCTTTTGACTCTGTAATTCGCAGCAGACTGTGGGCTAAAATGCTGCTGCTTGACTTCCCCCCTGATTTAGTGGCACTTATTGCTCTTTTACATCATAATACTTCATTCCGGGTACGGATTGCAAGCAATGGCCTTCTGACCCCATCTATTGCCACAGCTACTGGTGTCAAGCAGGGCTGCAACCTTGCAGCAGTCTTATTCAACTTATATTTGATGGACATTGAGGGTATCTGGGATTTCTCTAAATCTAATTCGGTCCGCATTGGCAAGCTTCAATTATCTTGGCTTGCCTATGCTGATGATGTGCTTTTATTCGACAGCACACAATCAGGGCTCCAGAGCAAACTAGATACCTTTTCCTCCTTTTGTAAAGAAAATAATCTCTCCATCAATGCTGCTAAATCAAATATTCTCATATTATGCTCCAAAAAAAAAATTTGTAAATTTAAGTGGCAACTCGATTCCAGATACCTTTAAGTTGTTAATCAAGTGACTTATCTTGGTTACAACCTGGCAAATAATGTTTCCGCCAGCTTTTGGAAAAGAGCAATTGTTGAAAAAATCTTACCGTTGCAAAATCAAATGCGCATAATTTATCGTAAATATTGTAAATTTACTTTGGCGCCCCTGTTTGAGTTCTATTCCAAAAAGGTAGAGGCCACTTTACTATATGGTCTGGATATATGCTTGGTGGATTTGTCGGTCTTCTTAAACAAAATACAAGCAAAACTGTGGAAAGTGACTCTTCATCTCCCTACTTCTTTGCCAAATGCACTTGTACGCCATGAATTAGGCCTAAACTCTTTGGCATCTCGACATCAGTGGCGTCTCTTGAAACTTTATCTCAAAATGAACTTCCCTCTAGAAAACTCGCTTTATGAAGATTTCCACATCATGCTGAGAGAATCGCACCCTAGATCGATTACACACTTTCGACAGCGAATATTTAACATTCTAGCTGGGCTTAATCTTCCTGCCGAAGATTTAGAGATCAAATTAAATATTGCCTATAAACGGCTTTTCAATAACGACTGGGCAGCAACTTGTCTACAAATATCTAAATATGTATCATATATGGAATATGCATCCTATAGACACGCACAGGTTCCACGTCTATCCTATCTTATGCTATGTCCTAGTGCTGAGACCCGGGAAATCTACATGCGATTTCGATTTGACCTTATTCACACTAAATCAAGAACTCAATTTTGGTCCAACAACGAACACATCTCTGCTGATACTACTTGCAGATTTTGTAAACTTGGAGAATATAGTGAAACTCTAAAACATCTCTTTATGATTTGTCCATTTTTTGAAGCAGATAGACAAAGAATCATTTTTGCTTTTAATCCCTATAATACCGAACTTGGAAGAGATTTAATTTGGACGCGCTGTATGTGGGGCACTTCAAAAGCAATTATTTTGGCAACGGTACGCCTGATAAAAATCATTGATGCAGCAATCTCTCAACAGCTAGAGACTGTACACTCATAAAAAAATTATATATTGCATTGAAATGTTTGCTAATGTATATATTTTTTAGACTGCAGAAAGGCTTGTTCATGAATAACTGCCCGTCTAATTGAATGACTTTACTAGCTCTTTGTTATGAACTATGTAGTCTGTATAATTGTGAAAACTCCGGTTGGAGAAGCTGTCTGTGCACTATGAATATCTTCCAAAAGTGAACGCGTACATACTCGTTATGTTTCTAACATCTTGCTGTCTAGTAACTATGTTTTATTTATTTATCTTAAAATAGAAGTAAATTTGTTGTAAAAAGTTTTATTGTAAATTTGAATGTGATCTAAATTTGTAACGATGCGTAAGCATCAAAAAAAAAAAAAAAAAAAAAAAAAAAAAAAACTGGGTCCCGCTCTTCTGGGAGCTAACCCATATTTACTTTCAATGTTCTCTTTTTACTCAGTTCAATGTTCATGGGATTCACCTCCCTTCCTTTCACACTGCTTGAAGATCAAAGTCTTTTGATTGTACTGGGATTTTGCTCGACCATCTGCATGACCACTTTGATCTATTTTGCTGGCCCTTCTATGGCCTTCTGGTAATTGTAGTTTCACTCGGATGGGGATCGCCATAGTCTCTGAGTTAGCTTCCACATGGTGCCGGTTTCCCTCTGCAGCTGGTCTCCCTTGAACACTTTTACAGTTCATTCACAGTTCCTTGAACTTGGTTCAAACTTGCCACTTTGTGATTCTCTCACTCAACACAGACTGGTTCTTATCAAGTCTCCCCTCAATTCACTAGCTGTGATAAACCGTCAAGGCCAGTACCGCGCGTGCAGGTGCTTCTCTCGCTCTTTCTTATCGGCATAGGCTTGCCCCGTGTACCATTGACACCTGCTGCAAGACACTTGTGCTATTGTTCGCGGTCTTAGGCTATCTTCCTCGAAGGTGTCAAGGATGGCACTCTATTAAGAGTGGCACAGGACACCCAGGAAGGATTTGGGTGGTTTTGCCAAAGTAAAGTGGACAGAATAGTTCACACACAGCTGAAAGAAAGGAGAGCGAAAGTAGGCAAGTGTAGTAAGGGAAAAGGTACAGAATAGATTCCCTATTGGGGTGTATGCAGATATAGGAAAAGAGTATTCCACGAACCTTAGGAAAACTCTAACCTTCTGCACAGTTTGCTATAACAGAGGCCCACACTGTTTGCTCATGGCTTGGAACAACAGCTATGGGTGTCTGTAACGTAGAAACTAGACAAGGGAAAGGGCAGAGGTTGCCTGACGGAAACCAACAGATAAGCTCTGTACAAGGGGTTTACAAACAGTACAAGAGAAGACAATAACAGATAAATCCAGGGAAGAGGAAGTTGAATAGCAAACTAGCAGAAGGAAATGAAGGGAAAGCCGTATAACAGGATTGGATAGGGAGAAAGAACTAAGGGTTGAAAACAAGAAAGAAAGCAAGGGGGCAGCAGTCAGGAAACAGAGGAACTGTAATAACTGAAAGTAAGTAATGAAGGTAAACTGATGTGGATAGCAGAGGACGGTAGGGTACAAGGTCGAAAGCTCAGAAAAGCAGGGAAGCAATGGGCAAGCCCAAAAGGAGCAGGGCTGTAAGGAAGGATGCCCCGAGGGATAGGGTTTAGGGCAGCGGAGTGAAGCAGGCTGCACGGCAAGGAGCACAGAAGGGCCGGGCAGCAAGGAGTGAGCCCAGAGGAGTAGGGCCACTGACTGTAGAAGGGTGCAGGAGGACTGTAGAAGGCTGCTTGACTGGAAGCCCAGCGGACGAAGACTGTAGGTTGATGGCAGTGGAGCGTGATCTGCTGTAAGGCAGGAGCCTGGGAGGCAATGGCGGAAGGTAGCAGCGGAGCGTGATCTGCTGCAAGGCAGGAGCCTGGAAGCCAAGGGCGGAAGGTAGCAGCGGAGCGTGAGCGGCTGCAAGGCAGGAGCCTGGAAGGCAATGGCGGAAGGTAGCAGCGGAGCGTGATCGGCTGCTTGGCTGGAGCCTGGAAGGCAAGGACGGAAGGTAGCAGCGGAGCGTGATCGGCTGCAAGGCTGGACCCTGGAAGGCAAGGACCGAAGGTAGCAGCGGAGCGTGATCGGCTGCAAGGCTGGATCCTGGAAGGCAAGGACGGAAAGTAGCAGCGGAGCGTGGTCGGCTGCAAGGCTGGATCCTGGAAGGCAAGGACGGAAGGTAGAAGTGGAGAGTGATCGGCTGCTATGCAGAGGAACGGCATACAAAGATACGTAGCTCGAAGCAAAAAGGTGCTGGAAGGACTCTTAATGCAAGAGACTGAGCCCCTGCAGGCAGCAGCTTTTATACTGCCCAGCCCAGCACAGAGGCAGGCTAATTGGTCGCACCTGGCTAAGCACACCTGCAGACAATCAGGCACCTCCCTCTCTGTTCCTGAGCTGGTGGAAGCAGAGCAAATCCCTAGGACTTCTGGGGATTGTAGTTCCGATGATGACCAATAGGAATAGCCAGGAATAGATGGTTATAGCCAAGTGCATTGTGGTAAGTGAAGTTTGTTGGAAAAAATAGAAAAGTACCAAAGTCTCGAAAATGGGAAATAAGGTCCATATTAATCGCCAATGTATGCGCCCATGGCGCAGGCATGACAGAAGGTTCCGCAGGCCTGGCATGAAAGGGGCAAGGTAACGTCTCTCCCGCCACCCTCTTGATTCCTGCTGCCTTTCTTCTTCACTTGAAGTGCTGCATCGAGTTAGCCGTCTCGTCGTGCTCACTTGCTCATATTGCGCTTTCCTGCTCCACCCTTTTTCCCCTGTGGTGAAAAGGAAGGGCCGTCAGGTGTGTGTGATTTAAGTCAATTGCCTGAATCTGCCTGACCCTTGTGTTGGAACATGTCAGGTAAACAGTTTTATAACAAGTCCATTGTGCAAGGGTGTTCATGTCGGAAAGGGGGATGTTAAAGAATTCGAATATCCTACGGGATATGATGGGGAAGGTTTGTAAACTGGACGAGAAAGGCCATGATTGTAAACAGAACATAGGGGGTGTTGGGAATTGTGAGTGTTGGTCGCTTTTGACTGGGAGTTCAGAAAGTGACAATCAGAGGGACAGGAATAAACGGAAATAGAAGGGACCATAAAATAAACAAGGGCGATTGTGGGAACTGACGTATTATGTCTGAGCCGGTTGGTAGTATGGAAAAACATAATAATCAGAGTGACAGGAAGAGGGACAGGAAGAAGAATGTTTGGGATTCTGGAGATGTGGTTCTCAAGGGTAACTAGGTTCCTAATTGGTCTATCAGAGTTGTCTGGGTGGCAGGATTTTGTTAAGGGGGCTTCTTTTGTCGGAAGGGAGGTAGCGGTGGACTAACCAAAGAAGATCTGGATTTCCTCCCTCTCTTCTACTTCTGCTGTAGAGTACTGCGCCTCACCTGGGACATCCTCCTGAGCATAACCCTGGTCCCCTATCCAGGTGATCCTCTCTCTCTGGTGCACCCCCAGTAACTGGATCTAACGGCGATGGCCGTGTCCTGGCCAACTGGACAAGGGATTCCTGGGTGCTACTCGAGAGAACACCCCTAGGTTTCTCACCCTATCCGCAGATCCAACATGGCGGACATTTCCAAAAATATGATGTACCTCCCGCTTTTAACCATCCAATCAGCGTGTGCTTCCGATGTCCACGAACATCACGCCGTCCTCTGGACCAATCGGTGGCCCGTCCACGGATGGGACACAGCAGTGAGTCTGCGGACCAAACCCAGATATCACAATAAAAAAAAAACTACTGGATTAATTTACACCAAATTTAGAAAAGCATTCTTTCACGACCAAGCCGCCGCTCCTGCCGCAAATCTGGTGAAAATCCGTACAGCGGTTTGGGCTGTAGCCATGGGCAAAGCTTGACCCCCTTAACAAAACCTCACCAGATTTAGCAGAATCAATCTGGCGTTGCCATATACTCTTTTTGCAAAGTTTTGTGATGATTCGTCCATGAGGGGCAAAGCTATAAGCTGTCCAAAAAGTGCTCTTCCTATGGGTTGAGCAACTCACCATAACTACAGGGCCACTACCGCAGGCCCTTTAATATTGAAAAGAGAAGGAGATAAGCATGCACCCTGGGGGACTCCACAAGCTATTGCCTTCAAGTCAGATAAAGCATTGCACCCTAGATTTCCTATTATTTAAGAAGGAGTGGATCCAGCTTTCTGCCTTTTTTGAGCATCCTCCTGTTGTAAGGTTTCTAGGAGTCGCTCATTATTGAGGAACTCAAACGCTGCTGATAGGTGTTAGTACTTGTATAGCTAGCAATTCTTTTAAGTGCCAGTGTGATATTCTCAGCAAAGGCCTGTTGGACTGTAATGAAGTCTTCATTATATGGGATCAAGGACTTTGCAGTATTTGGTCTCTCCAACTTTTTAAATATCTCAAAGAGCTTCCTTGTACTTTTTTCTGCACTCTCAATTTGATGGTTACAGAATTCATTTTAGCCTCACAAGTTGCTGATCTATAAGCCTTTTCTGTAATCTTCTATTTAGTTTTGTTTTGGGGTTATGGACTGAATCCATGTACGCTCTGTCTACATCTTTCGCGCCACCCAGAGGTAATTTTTGGCATCACTCTTTGTTAGGCTTCTCTTATATAGATATTGTACTGTCTCATTAGCTTGTCACAGGGCTGACCCTCATCTGTTTTTATCCTTCTGGAGACATGGCACCTAGATATCGCACTCTGTGAGGTCACATCATTAATTTTGGAATAACTCCGAATGTGGAGGGCTGTACTCAAATGTAACAGCCCACCAGCCTGAACTAATATACCTGAGCAAAGCAGGGGCCTTTAAAACCGGTTCCAAAGTGGTTTCTAATAGGTTGACAGAGTGATTCATTTTTGAAAATATCTTCACACTCAGATAACGATGCACTGCTAGCTCAGTTAGGCAGAAATGAACACAAAAATTGACAGATCACCACACGGCTTTGAATGTGGTCTTTTATCAGGCGATATAGACCAAGTTCTGGTCAATCTGATTGGCTGATACAAGCTGGGTGCTAATGACTGAGAGTAGCATTAGTAACACTGTGGTGGTGCACCTCATGGAGGAAGGGCGTTTGCATGTTTCTGAGGTCTTCTGCGCTTCACACAATTCCCTGTTTACAATGTGGGCGATGCTGCCCAGGGTGCAGGTTGCCGTCCCCTCCCTGACCCATTTTTGTCTTACAGTTCGACTCAGCCTAGGTATCTGCGCGCGACAATACCGACATTCAGCCGAGCCCGCAGAAGGCACTCAGTCCCGCAAATGAAAGGCATTTGAGTTCATTTCGCAGACAGTTTATTTTGATGAAGTTAATTTAGTTTCTAGACAGCTGCTGTTATCAGCGAGCGGGGAACTCATGTTTGAACTTTGCCTGATATGAAAATGTCAGCAGGGCAAAAATGCCACTCCGCCATCTCCAGACAATGGCCTCACAGTGCTCGAGGCAGGGAGGGTGGGGGCTTGGGGGCATTTATAGTAATAGGACGTTTGACTGCTGTAATTTAGCGAGGTGGAGCGAACAGATTGGATGGGAGGAAAGGTCTGCTAGTTTCTCAGGCATCCATGGTACACGTTCAACCTTCTGCTCTCATCTCTCAGCCTTCAGGCGGGCATGCTGCAAATGTTCATTATTGCTTTTGAGGATCTGCCAAAATATCTCACTGAGAGGAATTTTTTTACACGAGGCATGATACAAACACTAGCAATTAGCATTTAAATATGTATATCCTTCTGGTTCTGCTGACTTTCAACACCTCCGCCTGCCTACTTTCCAACCCCTATTTCTGAAAAGGATGCCTTTCACCTGTTCCAACTACAGCAGTGCTTTGCAGAGTTGTTTCGGGTCCAGGCAGTTTCCAGATAGACCGAAGCATACATCTCCCTCTGGATATTTTGGACACTTGGTACGGCCCAGACGCTGCATAATGTATTATCCCAAAAAGACAAGGGGATGTTTTTACTTGTGGACAATTCGTGGAGGGGATATAGGGTTACTCTGACGTGTCTGGATTGTGGATGTGCACATATGCCACCTGTGTGTTAGGCGGGATTGCTGCGCGTGGTTAGTGGTCTAGCCAGTGGCGTATTTAGGCTTTCTGCTGCCCCAGGCCCAAGTAAGTGCACGTGCCCCACAAGTTTTATCCACCTCTGTCAGAATCTGCCCCTTCACCAGATTCTGTCCTCCTTGGTCAAACTGCACCCCTTCAGCCCCATTTTTCCACAGTTTGGCTTCATGACAACCTAAGAATGTTTTTAAGGCTTTGGGGATTAGGACGTTAATGCTCCGAATCTATTATGTTAAGCATGTTATCATCTATCCTGTAATAGTTGAGGGAGTGTTTCCAGAACTCGGATGATCAGGATTTGGGGATGGCATGGGGTTGGTTCTGCAGTGGAGAGCACTAGAGCTTCTTGTTGAGGCCATTTGCCTACTTTTGGTTAGTTGGTTAGTTCAGAAAATAATCTTTTAAATGATGCGATCAGAAGAAAAGATGATTTTTAGTTTCAGGTTTCTAGTGTGTTACCTGTCACCTTATGAGAAGCATCTACTAGTCTGTTGTATTAATGTTTCAGGCAACAAAACAACCAATTTCCACAAGCGGATCCAGGTTCATCTTAGAACATTTTTGACTAAAAGTAGCCAAACCTCCTTCTCGTGATTCTAATTAGACATTACAACTGTGGAGTTTTCAGGGCACACACGAGGATACGTTAAGATAACACCAGTTGCAGCCCATGTACCTCCACACCCCTGGGGGAAATGCCATTATAAAAGTCCAAAGCCACCATTTAAAATTTGAAAATGATACCTGGGCACGGATGCTTCAGTAGACTAAGTGCTTGGAACCTTGGAAAGCTGTCCTCCTAAACTGTAACGTCTCTTGTATCTGCTGCTTTACTTGAACAGTTTTTATGTCACTCATAACGCAAATTACATGTACCTGTAATAGCGCCTCGATGCCTCTAAGCTGTTTGTGCGCTTTATAAATGAAATAAATAAATGCATAAACTAAGTGCTTGGAACCTTGAAGTGAGCACCTTATGGTGTAATAACCCATAAGGGGGGCCCTGAATACCCATGCGTGGGCAGTAACAGCATTCCTCATAGCAATGCAGTGCAGGCAGCTTTCATAACAAAAGAAGTGACAACTTACATCATTGCTGATTGCGCTATTGTCCAAAATATACAACCCAGCAAGAGCGAAACGGAGTAATATGTCAGACTTTACAGCACAATATTACCGCTGTGAGTGTGCCTGGTGTCAGGGAGCTTGCTAGCCTGCCTTGCAATTGTTCTCCTGGAAGTGCAGAGCGGGGCAGTGCATTTGAATGTGGTTAAGGGTGCATGCCATGTGTCTGCTCATCAATCAACAGGCTCTGTTGACGTGGCTGAAATGATATCTTAGTGGGGCACTTCACACCTTTCTTCATCACGGCTGTGAAACACGGCATGTACATTTGTCATTCTGTGTTTTTCTCGCCCTCCTGTGGCTGTGCGTACCATTTACAGGCTTCTTGCTGTAATTGCGCAGATATATTTCCCCCTCACCATTTTAAGGTCTACTCAATCTATTTTATGCTCGCTCCTTTTGGGCGGCCGCAGACCTGTGAAAGGTAGAGAGGGGTCAATCAACAGAAAGTACTGTTTACTTCCGAAGTCCATCTCAGTGCCAATTTGTGGGAACACTGTGCGTAACATAATAACGACAGGGAGCCACATAACTTTCACATGCTCTCTTTATTTCCTCGTCCTACCAACTGCCCTTTCATTTCCTGGCCCTTCCCCTTCCTCCACCCTCCCACCTTACACCCTGAGTCTCCAGTCCGTCCTCCTTAAAGGAGCCTTCCTCCTTTTCTCAACTGCAACAAGCATAAGCATGATTTTAACATCGTAACATGAAACATCATTTTAACCTTTACTTTTCTGAAGGAAAAATCATGATTGCTGTGATGGTTTAAAAAAAGCATGCCATGGGTATTTCACATTGGAGTTTATGTGTGAAAAGTGCTTAGTGTTGATTAGAAAAGAGCCCCAGTGAGAACACGGAGGAAGGGCAAAAATAAAACCAATGAGGGCTCTGGCTGTTTTGCATAACTAAGAGCATTTTGGGAGCATAGGAATAACCACAGATCTTTATATCTGAAAAATATTTAAGTAATTGTTGTTGCACAGTTTTGTTCAGCGTTTGTCCCTTAAAAGTATAACACACTAATATAAAAAGACATACAGCAATATCAAACAACAAAAAACACTAACATTTACAACCCATGTCACAAGATAGCAGATATTACAAAAGAAATGCAGATTTAAAATAGAACAAAGTCATACATATAGTCGACACGTACTTAAAAGAACAGGGACTCAATGCAGTAATATAGTAGATACAAATAAATAGAACAAGATAACATGTCATTAAATCTGTTTGAGCCCCTTAATATAGGATATAAAATAGATGTGCAAAAAAGGCTATCCTAGTTTGGCTTACGACAAAAGAGTTAATAACATTAACCAGCTAACCCCTCTGTTAATAGCCCCCAGACTACACTTGCCTAAACAAATAAATGGAAAATGAACAGTTCAATGGGACAGTATAGTCAATAAGTCAATAAGGGGTGGATCGAATATTACCAAGCTGCACCTACTATATATAACCTTCAACCATGCCCGATGTAGGAATTTCAAAACAAAGAAAACTGCATTTAGATCATTAGAGTCTTTGTAATGATCCACTGTGGAATCTGTTGACCTAATATTTTTCAATCTAAACAAAGGATGAAGGTATCTATATCTAAGATCCTCGAAACCTCAGCAAAACAACAGAAAAAGGATGAGTGTCTCTTCACGGGCACCGTAAACCGGGCACTTAGGATCATTGGAAGACTTCCATTTTACCGTAAAAGATGGCACCCTTAAAGTATTAGCACACAACTGGATAAATAGAGCATGTGCAAACCCTGGAGTGGTCACATCAAGATATTTGTCAAGTCCCGGAGCTTGATTGATATTTAAATATAACCAAACAGTACTTAGATTCAGACATCCTGTCTTGATTTGACCAGAGTGTGGCCTCAGAGCCTGCTGTCTTGACCAGTATCTTTGAACCCAAATTCGTAGTTTTGGGACAATCCCTGAGACCGGCCAAGTGCAGCCTCGTAAGCTCTGTGCACACATAGCTGAACCAAGGGAGCCAGGCTGCCCCATTCAGACTAAGCAGGTCTCTGAGAGCAGCTTGACATTTTTCTAAATGGGGATTGGTCCAGATCCAAACCCAATACAACAAGGGTTTGATACCCAAGGCATCGACAATTGGGGTAGGATTACACTCCCAACTAGCTATTGGGGATCCAGGGGGCTGCAGGAGTAGAGCTCTCATGAAATTGTTCTCTGACACACTGAGTGACAGGGTCTTCATCATAATTCTGCTGCATAAAGGGCCACAGACAAGGCTTGTGACCTGTACAGATGTAGTGCTGGAGTTACTATAAAAAAAATCTGATACCCCCACAATATTTATCGATGGTCACTGTCGCTTTCAGAAGTTAGTCAAACCACAGAAGGTTCTCAGAAAGTCTAATACCCAAGTATTCATAGGTAATCACCTCTTCCAGGATGTTACCATCAACTACAATACTTAGTTTAGGTCTTTTCAAAGCCTGTCTCTGAACACCATAGATTTAGTTTGATCAGTATTAAGCAGGAGACACAGTTCCTTGCAATTGCTATTCAAAATGGCAATATTGTGTATGAGACCCATTGGAGTTTTAGACAATAATATGGTGCCATTCATGAAGAAAAACACAGGACACTTGTCCAAGCTCAGTTTGGGCAGATCAAGACCGGATTTCAGGACTTCCTCAATTATTTAATTAATATATAGACAGAAGAGAAGGCGGGTCAAGACGCAACCCTGTTGGACCCCCCTCTCAACCTCTAATGGTTTGTTTGATTCCTCTCCCAGGCCCCATCTAACTGAGGCCTTATTACCAGTATAAAGTGATTTGATGTTGGCAAGTAAATTCCCTAGAATACCTTTCTTATGTAGCACCAGCCATCACCTCTTTGTTTTTGCTTTGTCACCCCGATTGGGACTGGCATGCCCAGACATGGGTTCCGTGCCTGCTGAGCCTAGAGACCCAAGCTACTCCTCACTGATCAGGTCCAACAAGGCCGAAACATGTTTGGGGATGCTTGTGGTCTTGTACAGAAGGGATGTGGCCTAGCAGTCGTTGACTGCCCCTTTTGGGGTGGTACCAAGCCTGATTTGCATATGGTCTTTCCACTTCTGCAATGGCTTGGCAGGTGAAGAACGATGGTCTGGAGGGTTGCCGAGAGCAATGGCAGAGGTTAAGATTCATTCAAAACCTTCTAGCCATCACCACTTTGTTTTTGCTTTGTCACCCCGAGTGGGACGGGTATGCCTAGACGTGGGTCTCATGCCTGCTGGGCCTAGAGACCCAAGCTACTCCTCAATGATGAGGCCCAACAAGGCTGAAACATGTTTGGGGATAATTATGGTCTCATGCAACTGGATGTGGCCTAGCAGTTCAGGCTGGACTGCCCCTTCTGGGGTGGGACCAAGCCTGATTTGCATATGGTCTTTCCCCTTCTGTAATGACTTGGCAGGTGAATAACGAGGGTCTGGAGGGTTGCCGAGAGCAATGCCAGAGGTTAAGATTCATTCAAAACCTTCCAGCCATCACCACTTTGTTTTTGCTTTGTCACCCCGAGTGGGACGGGTATGCCCAGACGTGGGTCCTATGCCTGCTGCGCCTTGAGACCCAAGTTACTCCTCAATGATGAGGCCCAACAAGGCTGAAACATGTTTGGGGATGATTGTGGTCTCGTGCAGAAGGGATGTGGCATAGCAGTTATGGCTGGACTGCCCCTTTTGGGGTGGGACAAAGCCTGATTTGCATATGGTCTTTCCCCTTCTGTAATGGCTTGGCAGGCAAAGAACGATGGTCTGGAGGGTTGCCCAGAGCAATGCAAGAGGTTAAGATTCATTCTAAACCTTCCAGCCATCACCTTTTTATTTTTGCTCTCCCATAAGAGCCTTCATGGAACACAATCGAAAGCCGTTTGAAGATCAACAAAAATTGCAGAGATCTTTAGCCGGCTGAGGGAAGCGTACTTAGCTAAAATGAGGCCCAATTTAAAACTCTGGTCCACTGTGCTTATCCCCCTCTGGAAGCCAGCCTGTAAGTGTTTGATGATTTCGCAACGTCTGCCCATGTTTGTAAATGGCCCGAGTAACACTTTGGCATAAACTTTACTGGGGGTATCCAGCAGGGATATGGGCCTATAATACCCTATTAGGCTCCTGTCACCCTACTTGTAAAGAGGCAAAACTATAGGCGAATCATATTCATCAACTAATATCTTGGCTGTAGAAATCGAACTAATTGCGGGGAGGAAAGAAATGTTTTTGTTTATAAATATGTATTTCAACCCCCAAACACAGGAAATCGAAGAATTTATTAACATCTTTGATGTCATTTTTGAAAATGCTGTTGTGAATAATAAGTATGAGGGCATAATCATTGGTGGGGACTTTAATGCAAGTTGCTTAGTTCATATGCATGATATGCAAGCACGTGTTGCCTCTTTCAATCAAAAAAAATCTGTTACAACTGGCATGCGATGGAAGGATTTTTTCCGGCCCTGGAATATGAGATTTGTAAGATTACATCAAGACACTCTACAATATACGTGGCATAGGGATAAGAATGTGTCAACAATTGATTTCTTTGTGTTATCCGAAAATCTGCTAAATTTATGCTCTTTAACCTATTCCACAGATGTGGGTCTGAGTGACCATTGTATTATCTCAATTAAAATAGATCTTCCGTGGACGAGTCTGGAAAATGTTCCCGAATTGGTCCCTATAGAAATAGAGCATCTGTCGGGCACTATTCGTTGGAACAAATATCTATGCCTAAAAGTGATGGAAAATCTAACCAGTCTAACTGAATATGACCTGATGTTGATTATACAGTACAAGATCTTTTTAATATGGAAACTCGTAATAATAATATTATACGAGATTCATTAAATTGGCTTTCTGAAAGCCACTTGAAGAAGCAGATATCTCATCTCCACCAATATGATACTCATATAGCAGCGCTGAAAAAACAAAAACGCAGTAAATTAAGACAACTTAAAACCCAAAATCTTGATTTAGGTGATTATATTGACAGCAAAAAGCAAATTCTACGTTCATTTAGTAAGAACTGTAGAAGTCACCGCCAACTTCTTCATCTACATGATAATCAAAACATTTTCAATTACTTATGTAAACATAATACCAGATCTATTTGGCAGATGGTTAATAAGTCAAAACAGAATGTAACAGAAATTGCGTTACCTAATGTAGTCTCTGCAGATAGATGGGAAACATTTGTTGGTGAAAATTTCAAACTGCCAGTATCCTTCGCAACTAAATCATTTAAGTTAAACGACTGAATACTCTGCCTCGCTTCGAGTGGTCAGTTGAAGATATCACCTGGGCCATTGGTAAGCTTAATTTCTCTATGGCTTCTGGTCCAGATGGTATACCAGCCTGTGCCTTTAAGACTGATCCGACATTCTGGGCAAAAATATTGTTTTTAAAAGTTTGAGAACATTTTTATGATGGGGTTCATTCCTTATTCGTGGCATATAGCTATGATTGTGCCCATTTATAAAAAGGGTAATTCCGCGGATCCAATTAATTATAGGCCTATTGCCTTAATGGACTGTTCATATAAAGTCGTTACTATTCTGCTTCTAAATCATATAGATCAATTTATGGAATCACATGACATTTTGTCTCAAAGTCAAACCGGTTTTCGGAAACAAATGGGAACGTCCATCAACGCGGCGATTTTATCGCATATGCTATATCCGTTCAAAACAAGAAAAACAGGTAACATCTATATGGCATCGCTTGATTTGCGTTCTGCTTTCGATTGTGTTGTTCGTGATAAGCTTTGGTGCTAATTGAGAAAGTTGGGCTTTCCTGAAAATATTATACAATTACTCGCCCTGCTGCATTCTGACACATACTTTAAGATAAGAATAAATAGGCAGGGTGACGTTACGAACAATATTCCCACTTGTATTGGGGTGAAGCAGGGCTGCAGCCTTGCTCCTACTCTCTTCAACCTTTACCTAGTTGATATTGGGGAAATTTGGAAAACAGTTTTATGCTATCCAGTGAATCTTGGGCACCTCAGGATTCACTGGCTAGCATATGCTGATGACATCATAATTTTTGATAAAACTCCCATTGGGCTTCAAAATAAACTTGAAGCCTTCTCTATATTTGCTAGTGAACACAATCTATGTGCAAATGTAGATAAATCCAAGATACTCATTTTGTCAGGATCAAAAAAGATTCCACGGTATTCATGGATGCTTAACAGTCTTAAATTGGAGAGAGTTACCATGATCAAATACTTAGGTTTTGACATCTCAAATGATTTCTCCCCAAAAAATTGGACTCAAATTATGACAAAGTCAGGCCCTTGGTTTGTCTTCTAAAAATAATATATAGGAAATATTGCACATTTTCCCTAAACCCGGCTCTTCAGTGTTACCAGATGAAGATTGAACCTATAATTCTGTACAATCTAGATCTATGTTTGCATAATATAGATGATTTATTGAACTCTGTCCAGGGCAGTATGTGGAAGCAGGTACTGGGCTTGGCCAGTTCAGTTCCTAACGCATGTATACGTATTGAATTGGGCCTATCAAGTCTATCTTTTCGTTTTTTGTGGCATCAAATAACCTTATACGCGAAAATGCAAAGTCCACCCAGAAATTCCATGTATGTTGAGTTTGCGAAAATGTTTTTGTTAGATAATCCAGTATCTATTGTAATGTTCAAACAAAGAAAGGAATCAGATTTACTGCGGATTAACATCACAAAAGAAGATCTAGTTGTGAGAGTGGGAGATTGTAAAAAAATGCTGTATCAAATGGACTGGGTTGAGTCTCAGGAGAAGGTTGGCACATATCGGTTGTATAAAGAATTTGCTACTCATTCACATAAAAAATCCCCAAGGCTAATGTATATAGAGTGTTTTCCAGACCTTGAAGTACGGGAAATTTATATGCGTTTTCGTTTAAACCAATTACACTTTAAAGAACGTATAGGTCAATGGTTGCATTTTGAAACAGATATTTGTCGCTTTTGTGAGATAGATCCACAAAAAGAAACCATAAAACATCTGGTTATCTATTGCAGATATTTTGAAGTTGACAGAATCATGTATTTGGGAAACAAAAATGTCGGGAATTCTGTTTCTTATCGTGAAATGCTATGGCAGAAATGTATGAGTAACCCTCACATTGCATTTATGTGTGCCCTTGCCAAATTACTAGTTAAAATCAAAGATGAACTTCTCCGAAAAATGAAGGACTATGATAATGATATAAACTGAACATCTAGTGTGGTCAAAGGATTTCTTTGTTTGCTATTAAGAGGTTTAGAACAGGTGCTTTACCATCTATTAATTGCAGAGGTCTTTTGGTGTTAGTTTTATTGGCATAAGTTAAGTACTTTAATATGAGAACTAGGTAATTTTTATTGTCTGCATTTTTTGTGCTTATGTTTTATGTTATTGTTGTGTATGTTTGAGCTGTTCTTATGCATTTGTATTACAAGAAGTTTAGAATCATTTTCTTAAGGATGTAATTGAACTTAAATTTTAATTTTTTTAGTGTGAAAAGTTCCTTTTTTGTAACTATAACACACTATATTAATACAAAATAAAAATAAAAAAGAGGCAAACTTCCGCCTCACACCAACCTTTCCTATAGCGGCAAAAGAGTTAAAAACACAGAACAATGTAGGCGCCCAGATAGACTTGTCATCTTTGAAGATGTCAATAAGGATCTTATCTGGGCCTGGAGCCTTCTTGGCTCCCAATCCCTCGATAGCGTCTTCCACCTCCTTTACTGCTTTTGCAGGAAAATCTGACATCGATGCTGACATCGAAGCGGAAGCTGCTGTTCCTGCAATAAGGCACACAATTTCACTGAAAGTACCAAGCATTTCTGTGGGGCTGTTTTCAACGTGACATGCTTTTTCATGAAGACTCTGAGATAGCAGAGTGCTGCAGAGTGTTCTGCAGTTATTGAACATTTGTGGAAGTTCGTGCAAGTTTTAAAGTGGAGGGTAGCATTGACTGTGAAACCAGCAGTTGTAGTTAGTTTGCGGCAGGCGCGCCTTCCCCTGCCTCCTTTGAACTCCAATGCTCCCGTGGTGGGAGTTTGTAAGCAGCTGTGATTTTGCACCCAGATTGAGGGATCAGCACATAACATTTCTATCAGCGTTGATCACACCGGTGAATGCCATAAAGTGGAAATCTGCAGCAACGCATCAGCAGAAGTAGGCACATAACTCGCAAGCAGGTTTACTTGCTAAGAGCAGGGCTTTAAGTGGCCTGGGACCAGCCCGGGACAAGCCCCGGTAGGCTCCGAAATCTCGTTTTGAGGCGGGGCCCTGCCAGGGCTCACTAGTCTCCACTGGCAGCCCTGGCCACTACATGACAAGGATTTTATTCTGAAGCTCTCGCTCATGTGCGAGAGCTTCAGGCTTCAGAAAAAAATGCCTTTCATCCATAATGGTGGTGCTGCACCTGCGAGGCATTCCTTCAAGCAAGAGATGCCCGTGGGCCGGCACCACCATTATGGGGAGAAACGTGAGGCCGCTGGAAGCAGAGGCCTTGTTTTCTAAATTCTGAAGCTCCCACGTATTTGCAGGAGTTTCAGTCTTTAGGAAAAAGGCCTTGCCTTCCAGCGGCCTCACCCTTGACGCTGCCCCTCCCCAGCTGGGGCGGGGCAGTGCCACCATTAAGGCTGAATAGGCGAGGCGATGTCCCCTGCCAGGCAAGCCTATAGAAAATAAATGCAGTGATCAGCACCCTCACCCCCATGGGGAGAGGGTCCTGATCTCTACAAAAGGCGGCCTGGCACGGGTGCCAGTAGCCCTTGGAGTGGGTACTCGTCAAGGGGCCGTGGCCTAACAGGCCAGCAGCCGACCCCCCCATCATTAGGCCACACCCCCTTGATGAGCCCTGGCTCATTCAGCAGTGTCACTTAAGGCACTGGCCAAGGGTATTGATTTCTCTGGACTTTTTTCTCAAACATTAGTTGTAAGAGAAGTCTTCCTCTTTGACTATTTTGCCAACTTGATTCTTTATCTGCGCTCATGCGACTTCCTCTGTCATGAATCAAGTTCTCTCATTGGAGCTTTGTAACTATCAATTTCTTCGCAATAACGAGCGACTTGTATGAAATTGCTTCTTTTGCTCCGCCTTTCCCCTCACCATCTTAATTGAATTGATCGTAATCTGTATGGGTGTGCAGCTCGTAAAGCATCCATGATAACATTTCAAAACCATTACATAAAACTCATTAAATCCATCAGATGCCAGTGCAGCGCTTGTAAAAATTACCTTTACTTATTGTGAAAACTCTCATTGCGGCAAAACGAAATTTGGAAAGACACAATCCTATGCTCTGCGCAGCAAGTCGAAGTGGCCTAATAAACGTGTTGCAGCCCCGTACGGTCTAGCCCGCCATCAGGTAGCCCACCACTGTGCTTGAAAAAGCCAAAAAAGGGGAAAAGAAAAAAATCACAGAAACTGCAGTTGAGCAAACTAAGATCATGTGCTTCTTCACAGCGATTCCCTCGCTAGTCACAGAGGCAGAGGTATTGGCCCAGGTCTTGAACAACAGTATATCCCCTCCACTTGAGGACTCTCTGGCTCCATCCCCTTGAATCGATAATAACAACTCTCTGTTGAATCTTTGTCTTGGACTCTAGAAAGGGTCATTAGGCGCAGTGGTACAAACTATTACCAACACAATTTCCACTCAACCTTATGACAATATCATCGGCATACATCTATCACTGACACCTGATTTTGCAGGGAAAGCAGTGACCTTGGAATCATTGTGTATGGATTTTGAGAGCACCTTTAGCTCAGCCGCCACCTATGTGGAAGAGGAAATGCCCACCCCCACATTAAATGTTGTGGCAGTTACCATTGACGCAATCTTTGGTCTTGTATCCAGTATGGCCAAGGAGCAACTGGAATTGCAAACTATTCTTGCCAGGTTGTGGATATTATTTTGACGAATAGTGCAGCTGGGGATGAATTGAATGCAACCTCCACCTCTTGGGACTGTTATTCCACTCCCTCGCCTCAAGAGCACATCACTGACAGAAATGCCAGTCGGGAGGATTCCATTGTCATCATATAGACCCCTATAATTGCTCCAAATGTATCAATGAGTAAAATGACTTGTGAAAATCCCTTGACTGTGCCATCTCAACCTGCAACGAGCACAAATGATTCCCTTGCTGCAACTGCAGAATTACAGATATCTAGTATTGTGAGCCCCGCTCCATCACGACTTTGAAAAAATCATCGTGGTATAAGGAAGAAGTCTACACAGCCAGCTAGTGAATACAATCGGGTGGAACCTGCGGCGATTTGCATTTTCTGGGGCAATGCTACCTGCGGTGGTTCATCACTCTCCCCCTAATCAACTGACCTGTGCCAACAAAGACAAGATGCTGTGCAAAAATGCAAGCCAACTTATTTCTGATCCATGTGCAGGTCACAAATGTCTGAAACCTCCAGTGGCCCTATGGACAAGTTGTTGCAACATCCGGATGAGGGCACCAGACTCGCTGGAGCTGCTCCACAGCTGGAGGTGAGATTCCCCCTTTTATTGGGGAGAGGGCACCGCAGCAAGCTTGTTATCTCTGAACCTCCCAGCCATCTCTCCAGCCTGCCCTTCCGTTGATTCTATACCAGGAGCCTTCTAACCTTTTTGGTATTACATCTGGCTCCATTATGGCCCGCAAGCAAGATCCGCTTTTGGGAATGTGGGTTAAATTTGTTGAATGCTTGCCAAAAGAAGAAAGTAATTTTCTAAATCGGTCTAATTGTCGCAGCTGCTTCATCAAATACCCTTGTTGAAGACCATTAGTACAGTATACATTGATAACGTGGAGCGGTCGGACATTGATTGTGCACAGAACTGGGCCTTTGTTGAATTTGTAACTAATTAATCTGCCCACGGAGATATTACTCTCTAAGTCTTGGACAGCTGATCCACTTATGGAGCAGGGCCAGGAATCAGAGCGCTCCAGTTTACTATCCATCCTACCTTAGCAGCCACAGCAGTAGTCAACACTTAGCCCGATTGAACGCGGGCTCCCAGAGACTTTGGGAGAGTATGGACATTGATAAAGTCTATATGTTCAGCCGAGCAATTTCATGCCTTGGAATTCATGCTGGTGTCACTCCTTCTTATGTAATGCTATAAGTTTACTAGCATTTATCACTAAAAATATTTCTACCTTACAGGAGACTTGGTCATGCCCTGGTTTTATGAATGACGGTTTCAACCCCATTCACCAGCCTGCCATTGTCAGGGCAAGAGTTGGGCCGGTCGGTGGCCTTTGTGTGCGAGCTGGGGTGCACTTACACTCAAGTAAATTCATGAATGGAATTCACTCACCTAATGTCCTGGGCGTAAAGGTGGAAGGATTACCTTCACTTTAGCATATTATTAATAATCAATCTATACGATCCTCCTTGTGGGGTTAAAACTCACTTGGTCCAGGCACAGGTGGAGGCTTTCCTCACCGAGTGGACTGCACAGTACTCCCTCACCAGCATCTTTGTTGTTGGTGACTTTAATGACCATTCTTTGGCCACCAGTCTGAATATTTGTCTTGAAGAGGAAAATGCATCGCAGTCATAGGCCCTCATTACAACACCGGCGGTAACCAATGGCGCTATTAGCACAATGGTTGCTGCCGGTATTGTAATCAGTCCGCCAATGGTAAATGGGGAAATACCGCCCCATTCCAAGGTTGGCGGGGCAGTAATTCCCCATTTACCATTGGCCCTTCCCCATTCCCATTTTTGCCCCATAGGGCTCAATGGGACTGGGGAAGGTGGTAATTACGGTACTGCAAATTGCGGTACCATAATTACCTCGAAAGTCCCTTTGCGGGTCCCTACTTTAACGGCTGGTCCAGACCAGCCATTAAGGTCGGGAGCCGCAAAGGGACCTCGTAATCAGGCGTTAAGGGTTTAACGGCGCCGACACCTTTTACGGCGCCGTTAAACCCTTAACGACAGGGTCATAATGACTCCCATAGTCTGAACCTGTTAACACTATCATTGGCCAGGACGAAACTGCTAGCAATAGATGCAACTGTGCGGAATGTTTACATGGGCACAATATACGTATCCTTGAAATCAAGGCAAATACGGTTGAGGGGGAGTCCTTCATGTGGACAAACGGGACCATATATTTACGACTTGATTATGTCTTTGTAAGTCCGCTCATTAGGAAGCATCTCAGTTCCATAACAGCAGAGTTTACATCTCACATTGACCATGCCTTCCTTTCCTGGAAACTCGCTCAATGTTGCACCAAGGTATTCAGCAAAAGCGCACATGGTGCCTCTGCTAATTCACAGGGCAGCTGGCTGGTCTGGATAGCCTGAAAACATAGCTAGGTTTAACGCTGCTATCACATGAGATTCCCGACCCCTGAACCTCCTATTGCATCAGAATAACCGAGTCCTTCGAGCCATGGTTAATAATATTCGATGTGCAATGAATTCAGGCCCTAGACTTTGAGTCGGAAGCCCTCCGACCTTGGCCTCTTGTTTTTTTGTGCATCCTCCTGGAGGTTGACTTCTGGGTTTTCTGTCGTTTTTTTTCTCCAGATGTAGCAATTTGAATTCCTCTAAAGAATTCAATCTGACAGGTTTTAGTGCAGAGTTAAAGGATTCTACTTCTGAAGATAAGGATTATATTGTTGCATCTGTATTAGTTGCCAATATTTTCTTATTATTCGTAAGTTGCTCTCTTATGGGTTCACCATATTTGCGTGCAAATGTGTAGATCCTCCCTCGTTACTAGTCTTTTTTGTCTCTTAGGAACTTTTGTTGTCTCTTACGCCTGATTTCACCATCAAACCTTTGTAGGTCTTCCTCCATCCGGGTGACTTTTCTTTTACATTCGTCTGCTTCTTTGGAGTTAAACAATGTTTCTTAAATTTCTCAATTTCCCCAATACGTTTATCTCTATCTTTTTTAGCGAACTTGATGAGAGATTGCATCATCCCAAAAGAGCAACTATTCATATAATTGGTCCATTCATCAATTAATTCTGGATCCATATCTTCATATGTGGGAATGGCAAGGATTCTGAGACCCCTAGGAATACGTTTTTCATCTAAATACATCGGCAATGTCATGGCTTCCCACCATTTGCTAATTTCTTTCTTCTTTATTCTCTCCAATTTATCCATTCTCTGCATTACTGTTAGTGCCTCACACCTGATCGTGTATTGTGTTTTGGCACTGTCAATGTCCAGCTGAAATAAGACTTACACTGCCGCAAATCTCTTTGCCTCCATTTGTTTTGCCATGCTGACTTACCTAAGTACCTCTCTCACAGAGTTCAGGTACCTAGTAGTGCACTTTGCATTCAGATCAAGGAATTGGTCTCACTACTACGGGTAGTAGTGAGACCGAAAGAGCTACATATTGTTGCCACACGAACCACGAAGTCGGCGCCTTCAGGGCTTTTCTCTGGTCTGATTACAGCGGAGGTTTGCCTAGAGAAGGAATCGCAGATCTTAAGGCAGATTTTAATTAAAACCAGCTATAAGAGTTGCAACCAGACTTGGAGCGATTCCTTGATCTGAATGCAAAGTGCAATACTAGGTACCTGAAATCTGTGAAAAACTCAATACTAACAATATGAAGCTTAGACTAACATGTGCGAGTAGCAAAGAACATTTGGTCTTTCTAGATCTAGAACTCTATGTTAGAGATGATAGAATAGAGAGTAAACGATATAGAAAGCCTGTAGCATCTAATTCCGCACTACACGGTAAAAGTCATCACCCAGAGAAGTTGAAATCTAGCATACCATATGGAGAGACTATCCATGCTAAACTCAATTGTTCACTGGAACTAGAATTTGAGAATGAAGCTGACAAAATGGATGCTCACTTTTTTTAAAGAGGCTACAATGAAAATGACACAATTCGGGCGTATACTCAAACAGCGCAAAGGCAAAGAAAAGACTTATTGGGAGTGAAACACCAGATGATTCGCAATACTGAACCAATTAGATTTATCAGTAGGTTCAGCAATCAGGCCAAAGTCATGAGACAAATTTTACAAAGACATTGGGCCTCATTACAACTCAGGCGGTAAGGGTTTTACGGCGGCGTAAACAGCGCCGACCCTTACCGCCTGAGTACGAGGTCCCTTAGCGCCATGGCGGCAAAATGGGAATGGGGAAGGGAAAATGGGAAAATGGGGATTTACCGCCCCGCCAAGGTTGGAATGGGGCGGTAAGTCCGCCTACCACCATGGCGTAAACATAGTTTACGCCATGGTGGTAAAGTCACGGCCCAGGCGGTAACTTACCGCCTGGGTCGTAATGAGGCCCATTGGCCTATTTTATGTTCAGATAACATCATTAGTGAGTCTATTGGAGAGAGACCTATGATGATCTTTGCTAAGGCCACATCCCTTAAAGATCTCATAGCCCCCAGCAGGGTAGATTGCGGGAGTACTTCAGAGAATTGGCTTGGGAAATCCAAGCAGCCAAAAGGGTTCTACAAATGTAACAATTGCAAGATGTGCAACTTTGCAGAGAAAATAAATATGTTACACTATGGACTGAATTCTAAAAAGATTTGAAAAATGAAACACAGACTCAATTGTCAGACTATGTTTGCAGAATATATGCTATAATGTGTCTTTGCAGCCTCATGTACATAGGGTCTACTATCAGCCAACTAAAATTGAGGATATTGCAACATTATAGGTCTATCCTCTATCAAGATGTGGCCTGTCCATTAGCAGTACATTTTGCAGAGAAACTCTCTAGTGATGCCACAGTAATGAGATTCTTTGCACTAGCACATATGGCTACATACAAGGAGAACATAAATTAAGAAAACTGTAATCTAGACTTATCATTACATTTAACACAAAAAATCCTAATGGACATAATGCAGGAGAAGAATTAGCAGTACATCTGTTAGGAGACTGATGGTGAAAGTGTCTATAAATGTGTCTATGTATAACATTGTTAATGCATGAAGCACTTTAGCCCTTGGCACTTTTAAAATTCTATGTCAGATACTGTGAAAAGGTGATTGTAATAATAACGAACACAAATGAATATAGAACTAGAATATGCACTAGCACTTTATGTACGTTAGAATGCTGGTCGGTTAGATATTCACCAGCCATGTGACGTAGCCCACTTGGGCTTAACTAAGACTGCATGAATACTAAAAACTTAAGTGATCTATATATGAGTAATGCTAAAGTAAGAACAGTCACCAGCACTTTATTATGAATAATTGGTTATCATATATAGATTATACACACATGACTCAGTAGAGAATTAGACTGTATCTAACATGGTTTTACGAGACAGATCGACATTGGATTTTACACCCACTTGGTTAATACTGTGATATGTCAGATGTATTAAAGGTGTAGCTGCCACTCATCCCTTTGCCTAATAAAGATGTGGTTTTCAAGCCGCCGCATTGCAGGATGCACTGCATGGGTATTGAATATGGAATACAGATATTTTACCTTTAGGGCGTACTGATGAGAATATAACAAATACAACAAACATAAACAAATCTGTAATGTGAAAGAGGGAGTATAATTGCATACCCTATGTGTATTAAAATAAAACCAAGCATAAGCCAGTCTATAAAGACTAATACAAGATGGCCGCTCGGTTTTACTCATATTAATTGGAATTACCTATGAGTCACATGACTGGATGAATTGCAGTTTCGTTTCCTGTTTGAACAATATACAAACAGCCCGTGAGCCTTAGGCTGTAAGATTAGCCTGAAGAAGTCCCAGAGAAGGGATGGAACGGGTGGTATAAGAATAGTGGCTATGGAGCCCAGCAACTAGTTTGTAAGTCCATGCTGACTTGTACTGTTTTAAATGGTTTTTATTACAAAATAAATATTACGTTTTAGCACGTGCTTTTGGGAATGAGTGCTTATGTTCTAGGCTGTATAGTGGTTTTGTGCTGTTATGAAGTCATTTCTCACACTAGTACAGCATAATGTGCACTAATTGTTGGTTTTCTCTAAACCTACATGATCACCCGCTGATAGAGGTTTTGAGCACCACTTTAAAATGTTTTGGAGTGAACACGTCAAGGAAAACCTGAAGTCAAACCTGAATTCAAACATGATGAACATGTGCACATAACACCAACAAAAGTGTGAACCATGCACAAACACACTTTTGTCAAGCATCCTTGCCACCACCAATAACATGGGTCAACTTATGACACTCCCCTCACCTTTGTGTTGCAAATTCCTCCAAACGTACACCTTTTGCCAGTCACACTTTTAGCGTCTCACAATGCCCCTGAAACACCGAACAAAACACAAACACACCCAGTGAAACACCCACCAAATATTGACATACACTAACATGCTCACAACTCACCAGACACACCCGCAGAAATGCGCACCCCACACACCCCGTCTGCAAATGCCTCCCCTCTCAAGCTTTTTGCTCCTCTACCTCTAACTCCCACAGGGTCAGTCATTTTTCAAAGAAATGAGATGGGGGTAGATCTCTGTCTTCGGCTGGGGCCTCCCTCTGGAACAGCCCCCCTGCCACTCTAAAACTTGAGGAGAACCATCTCCTGTTCCGGAAGTACCTCATGACCTTCCTCTTTGCTTCTGCCTTCACTCCCCCACTCCCCTACTGATCTCTTCTCTCTTGGCACTGTGCACCTGGCCACCCTCTGTCCTCCCGACCCAGGTACCTGCTCACCCTGCCACCCCTTGCACTGGGGTCTGTATCTGTACCCATATAGTCCCCCCTTTTTCTTCCAGCACTTATCAGACCTACCCTGTTTGCTGCCTTAAACCCAGCACTTGCCACTTGCTGGCTGCACTACCACTGTTCGTTGCCTTTATTATTTATTTATTATTATTTATCTGCTACCCCTTTGCTCCACACTTTCCACTTCTCCCCCCCTCCATGCACTTTTCCTCTCCCCCTCTCCCATGCACTTGCGTGTTCTCAATGTCACTGGGCCTAGTTAGATCATTGTTTTGTTCGCCTCCCTTGCCTTGTCAGGCTCTGAAACACTTGTGTACGAGCGCAATAGAAATAAAATATCAATTCAATTCAACAAGAAATTATGAAAGCAGGAGGAAAGTATGCCACTGACGCGCGCACATTTCATGGCGGGCAACCCATCTTGGCTATTGTACCAAGGACTGGGGGAACATGCGACACATGTCGCTTGCACACCAAAAGCACTCCAGCAATATCAACCTAGCAAACACAGTGCAAGATTGACACAGCACCCACAAGACAAACACTTCACACACTAACGCAGGCATATCCTAACATATACCAAGACATAAACATGCAGAAAACACACAGTAACCTCACTACACATGTGACATGTATCAAGAACCTGTGGACCACACAATCAGCAAATAAGGTGCACAAAAGGAAACACACATGAAAAGCACAGCACCTGCGCACACATCCATATCTGTTTCACGGACACACACACAGCACAAGAACAATCCATGTAAACTGGCAGAAATGCAGCACTACGTGTACAAACACAGGCCATGACTTGTGTCCAGTTTGTGAAGTGTGTGTGTCATGTTGCCACGTAGATTGTGCAGTGTGGTACATTGTGGTGAGTGACCCTGCACATGGTCATGGCAGGTGTGTCCATTGGCATGGCGTTGTGAGACATACACATGGGAGGCATGTATGTCCATTCATGATGCACATGGAAATCCACATATATCAGGTGAGTAGGCCTGTGCCGGAGGCAGTGTGTCCACTTCACCGATGAAGTGCCCGTTGAGCTATCAGGCAGTTGGGATTTCCATGTGCAGGCATGGGCTTGTCCTACCCATGGATGGGTGTGTACTTCGGATCTACACCTCCTTCTGTGGTGTTCATGCATGGGCGAGACAGTACATGCAGCTACGGCGGGTTCCCAAGTGGATGGTTCATGCGCATGGTATCCAAGAGGGTCGGGGGAGTGGTGTGTGGGCATGAGGTAGTTAGGTGCATTCATTACTGTGCACACCTATCATGGGCTGCCTACATCCTGGGGGAACACACTGACCTTTTACTTGCCTGCTAGGTCGATAAGGGGAATGGGCCCTTGTTACAGGCAACCTTGTGGGATGAAAGGCTTTTCTTCAACAATGAAGGACACATTGTTCAGTATGGCCTAAAACTACCGATAAGAGTAGGGGGAGAAGTGCATTTGATTGCACTTCAGAATGTGTGAGGGTCATGTGTCCTTCACCTGATGCCTATGAATATGGGCAACCAGTACCATCCAGCTGCCTGTTTTTCCCAGAGACGTTCTGGAAGGGGTGTTCCGTGGGCATCAGCCTGTTCTGCTTTGGGATACATTCATAACACAGGTGGGTATTTTGCAAGAATGCGTGTACCGGTGTGTCCTACGATGACCAACTGTGTGCATTGTGAGCACTTACATAAACATATGCCTCAATGTGTTACAGGGCAGGTGTATGAGCCGAGCACAGGGCAAAGATGTTTTCACAAGTCTATCCTTCGAGACCTCTGCACCTGATGTAAGCACACTTCTTAACTTGCATGGCTCTGTGCATGTGTTTCATGTCCCATTTTGACTTCCGACTTGGCCTTCCCTCTCCTTGTCCCCAGATACATTGTTGCTGTCTGTGACCATTAAGGAATGTTTGTCCCCAAAGATGGATTTTTCCAAGAGGTGGCAGCCATTCACTTGACATTTCTTAGCTCCCTGTTGATCATGTGCAGTGACATCAACAGGCTGATTTGTCCACATGCTGTGCTATGTATGGTGACTGACACACTTGTGCTACCTCTGTGATGCAATGTGTGAGATTTGCAATAATGTGTATAGTCGCCCCAGGCACAATGGAGTTGTCTACCTGTCATACATGGTAGTTGTTGCTCATGCTGCTGCTCTTCCACATACATGGCTATTTGCTGCTTCACTCAAATGCATGCTGGGTGGCTATGCAGGGGTGGTGGGTGCATGCAGGTATATGGGGAGATGTGTAATTCTGTGGGGTCTATGCAGGACTCCTGTAGCAATCTACCGGTTAATGTGTCGTGGAGCTTTACGACAGACCGTCTGGGCCGGTGTCCTACGACTGTTCAGGTAGGAGCACTGATGTTCACACTTCTGATGTTTTGGTCATGATCTGACATGTTGTGTGGAGAGATGTGGGAGGTGCACTCTTATGGAAAGTTCATGGCCACAGTGGGTGGGTGGAATGCAATACAATCTCATGTGGATGAGGTGGAGTCGTTGCTATAGGGTGGCTGGACCTTTCTGTGGTGTCAAGGTTGTTCCAGGTCGTTCAGTCTCCCCACGGTCTTTCATGCCAGGTAGCACAGATATACTGTGTGCATCAGAAGTTAAAGTTCACTGCAGCTCTCACTGTCAGTGCCCTCGAGAGCGCCCTCGAGGGCAGTGTTGTGGTGTTATCATGAGTGGTGTGTACTCTGTGGTTGCATGAGTTGATACTGTCATCAGCTTGTTGTAGCCTGCAGTAATTGGGCATCATGTCATGTGTGCATCCCCTGGCTGCTCCTTGCTGATGCGCTTCTGGGTTTCAGACTCATCTCACCTGTGTGTTCCCTCCCCAACATCCTTTCAGGGATTATGTGTGTGCTTCCCGACTTTGTACTTGCTTGGGCTAGTGCATCTCATTGTGTGCTCGCTGTCACCTCACCTCACCAGGCCATGTTCCATCGTGTCTGCACCCCAAGGTAGAGGCACACAGTGTTCCAGGCATCCGTTGTGCACTTTTGGTTGGCGGATGTTCCACCGGGTTATGGCGTATACTCCACTTTATATGTGGCATATCAGGTCAACCAATGTGTTTATGTTAGTCTTTCAGTGTGACATATTGGTTTCAGCACTGAGGAGTGTTTGGATTTTGTGACACTGTACTGTAGTTGTGTTACATTGTGTCATGCCCAATTGGTTATTACTGTGGGTGCGGCATGCAGACGACTGGTCATGCGTGTCATGTCATGTTGGGTGGATGTGGGGTGGTGTACGTTGGGACACATGGGGCCTCATTACGAGTTTGGAGGCAGCCATGGAGCTATTGGCTCCATGGCTGCTTCCAAACCGGGCTCCTTTACCGGGTTCCTGCAATGGGGACTTACCGGGTCATTCCGACATAGGAGGACCCAGTAAGTCCTCCTTGCAGAACCATTCCCCATTCCCATTTGAGCCCCCATAGGGCTCAATGGGAATGGGGATGGAGGTAACAAGGGGCACATTATGAGTGTCCCGTTGGACACCTCCTTCTTCCCCTGGTGGGACCCGGAAAGGATGCCTGGTTTTACCAGGCGTCTGGTCCGGGTCCCGCGAAGGGAACCTTGTAATCAGCCCTGACGAAATGAAGGGGGCTGTCCCGTACCGGACCCCTTCATTCCGTGAGCGCAAGCCTCATAATGAGGCCCATGATGTTTTAAGTGCAGCTTTGTGCAATGGAGTTGCTGTTTATTCCTGCTTGCTACATGTTCTTTCCTTTTGGGGTTTTGGTGATGTGTGCTACTGGCGTGGGGGAATGGTTGTATGTGTCTGTCCATTCTTTATTCATGTGGGGCTGTGTGTGTGGAGGCGTGAATGTTTCCTATGTTTTGGCATGGCCGGATTTGTTTCATTGCGTGTTTCAGGCATGTGATTGTGGGCAGGTTGTCCCTAGCACTTCTCATCCTTTCATCATCGACACCATCTTGTGTACGGTAATTGTTCCTTTCTGGCAGCATGCAAGGTCAATTGAAGAAGCTGTTGACCTGCTGCATCCTCACTTGTGCTGCTGTCGCATTCGGCTCCCCCCGGGATGGTGGCCTGGCTTGTGGCTCTGGCCTGAGGTCAGGTACTAGGTCTGCATGTTCACTTTGTGCACTGCGATGTTATGCAGGGTGCAACAGGCATGCATGATGTTGCACATGATGTGTGGTCTTTACAGGACAACCCCCCAAATTGAGTCATCCAAGCAGCTGAATAAGGACTTCAGGAGACCTATGGACCGCTTGATGATGCCCCTGGTGCCCCTGTGTGCTGTATTATACCTTTCCTGTAGCATGGTAGTGGCTCACCTGCAGGGCGTCAGGAGGTAGCCCTGCAATTGGTAACCGGCATCATCTGTGTGAGGAAGGACATGCATGGTGTTAGTGCACATTGGGTTTTCCTTCGTGTGTCTTATTTGGTGGTGTTGTGTGTGTGTTTTACTTGGGGTGTTTTTTCCTTTTCCTTGGGGATGGTTGTATTGTTGCACGTATTATGTTTCAGTATGTGTGTTTCATGTGTTCTGTAGTGTGTTATGCTACGTGCGTTGAGTGTTGCGTGTGCAGTCTCCTGTCTGGTAGCTTATTTATTTATTTATTTATGTATTTGTTCATTCATATAGCGCACCTAACCCTAGGGTATCAGGGTGCATTTCATGAGGTTTACAAGGTGATTACAAGACAGAGAAGGACAATTCGGTACATAGACAATGTTACAGTTAGTAAGAAATTAATCATCGCAGATAGATACAGTGTTGACATAAGAAGATTGCAGGTTTTATTGCCGCTCTTGTACAAAGAGCCAGGTTTTTACATTTTTCCTGAAGCTCCAGAATGATGGTTCCGCTTTTAGAGCTGAGGGCATGGAATTCCATAGTTTAGCAGCTAACACTGGAAAGCTGTTATCCCCTGCTCTTTGTAGTTAAATCTAGGAACCTTGAGGCAGTGTGTGTGTGGACCGTGTGGGTCGGACAGAATGGTTTCTAGAGGATTTTTTAGCAAAGGTATTTAGGTGCTGAGCTGGACAGACATGTTCATGTTAGTGCTAGTGTTTTGAACGCGATTCTGTCCTGGGCTTGCGGCCAGTGGGCATTGCGTCTTGCTGCAGATTCATGGTGGGTTCTCGGGATATTAAGAGCTGTTCTCAGGGCATTGATTTGTACTGTTTGTCATTTTTTTACATTGCGTCTGTTAGTCCCTAGATACAAGGCATTGCAGTAATCTAGTTCAGATAACATAAGGGCTCTTGCTAAGGTAGAGCAACTGTCCATTGATAGAAACGGTCGTCAGGCATTGATCAATTTACATGTGTAGGCAGTTGCTGAAGCCGTGGCATAAATTGTCTAGTAAGGTTAAGTGAGGAGTCGAGATAGACACCAAGAATGTTCACTTCCTTGGACACTTTAATGTCAATGACATCAATATTGAAAGATTTGAACTGGTTATCCAATTTGTTCAGTCTAGTCTGTGATCCAATGAGGAGTAACTCTGTCTTATCATCATTAAGACAAAGGCCATGTATGGCCATCCATGCTTGAATTGTTTGGTAAATTTAATTAACCATTTTAGTGTCAATTTCGTAGGCACTTGTGATGGGGGTGAGGATTTGGGGGTCATCTGTATAGTGTAAGTGACACCAAAGTTGTCCAACAGTGGCTTGGTAAAGATGTTATAAAGTATGGGGGGGACGCAGGAGCCCTGTGGTACTCCGCAGTTGACTGGGGCCGGCTCAGACGACGCAGTAGGTGCAAATACCCTCATGGTTCTGTTATCCGGGAAGGATTGGACCCAAGTGGTAGCTTTTGGGGAGAAATGGGCTGCTGATGTCAGGTGTTTGCAGAGGACCTTGTTATTGACTAAATCAAAAACTGCTGATAGATCTAGTAGTAGGAGAGCTGGGTTGCCTTTGTCTACTAATTCATCCATTTGAATTTTTAAATGTACAAGTGCTTACTCAGTGCCATGACCCGGTCTAAACCCTGATTGTTGAAGGCCTAGGATATTGTTAGATTCAAGATGGTACTGAATTCATAAATATGCGGTCCTGTCTAAAATTCTCAGTAAGAAAGGTACTGTAGTTATGGGCCTGTAATTAGTTGGGATGTTGGGATCAAGGCTTGTTATTTTTAGTAGCGGGAGAACCCAGGCATCTTTCAAGTTAGTCGGAACAGTGCTCATTTTGAAGTATGCATTTATTAAGGAGGTGATGAAAGGCACACATTCCTTCACCGCCTCTTTGATGAGTGTCACCAGGCAGATGTCCCCTTGACATCTGGATACTTTGAGGCTGGATATTATTCCTTCTACTTCACTAATGGAGACAGGGGTGAACTCAAATGGACTACATGAGTTCGATGAGGAATCCTGTGTCTCTAGGAATTGTGTATCGGCGAACAGACTGTGTTTCTTTATTCTATTTTTGTTTGTAAAAAAGAGATTTTGCCGAGCAGCGCTTTTTGTATGTTAGTGCACCAGGTCGCATCTTTGGTACATGTTTCTAACAGTGGTATGGGGGATTCTATTTCTCTGAGGATGATTCTCTTTCATTCCAGTGTTAGCCTTTGTGATTCTATCATTGTAGGTGTCACTTTTAGTCTGGAGGATGGCAGTTTTATAGATGTTGGAAGCTCTTGTGAATTTTACCTTTTTTTAAGTCGGTATGGTATTTTTTCCAATTTGCTTCAGCGTTTCTTTTCGCGTTGCCCAAGGTTTTGAAGTTAGTGGTAAACCACGTGTTTAGGTGAACCATTGGCTTAGCTTTGCACCTTTTCAGGGCTGCTACTTTGTCAATAGCTTGGCCTAGGGTGTGACTGTATAGATCCACTAGTGAGGAGGGGTCCATACTGATGTGCTTGGGGTGCTTAGTAATAGGTTGTAATACAGGCAGTAGTTTCTCAACTTTGATGATCTGGTTATTTCTAGTGAGTGCTGTAGGTGCATGTATGTTGCCAGAAGTTAGGTGTGGGTTATCCTGGATGGTGAAAGATATAATATGGTGGTCCGACCAGACGTAAGGTACATTGGATAAAATCTTAGTGTTGCAATTTAGGTTGGCAAGCCAAACCAGTGTTCTCACTTTACTGTGCGTAGGATTGGTAATCCGATGCAAGCCACCTAGTTTGGGGATCGTGTTAGCAAGAGCTGACACATTGTAGTCATGAGGCCTAGATTAACATCTCCTAGCAACATAATTTGAGACCCTGGTTTAGTATTCACAGTAAGGAGTTGTGTGATGTCTTCCTCAAAGGAGGATATAGGGCTTGGAGGCCTGTATATAGGGTGGATCGTTACTGTACTTGAGGCAGTGAGAGGTGCAATGAAGGCTACTCCACTGCTTCTGGAAACTTCTCCGACTGATCTAAGGATAGTATAGTTTTCAGGAAAGGGTAGGGATAGTGTAGGGCCTGCTGCAGTATGAAGCCAAGTGTCAGAAAATGCTAAAAAGTCCAAATTATACATTACAATGAGGTCAGCTATATCTAGTGCATGCTCCAGTAGAGAACATGCATTTATGAGTGTGCCCTTGTTGGGGCATTAGAGTTTGAGATAACTGTAGGTAAGGGATTATTGACAAGTGTGGGCAGGTTACAATTGTCTTTACTTTTGTCTTGTTTGTCCCTTTTGCTCCTAGTGTGGGTAGTCTTCATGCTAGTTCATATTGTATGGTGAATAGGTGTCAATTGGACATTCTTCAGTTGGGATCCTAATCTGGTATTCCTGATGTTTACCGGACAAGGGTGGTTAGGTGTGGGCCGAGCGGCATATAACCTGATCCATTGGAGAGGAGTAAGCGGGCAAAGACTGCTCACTATCGTACCTGGATTGGTATTGAGTTTAGCTTTGTCCGGCTGCAATGCCGGTAGGAATTTGGTGGGTGTTATAGTGTGAGAAGGTGGTAATAGTGTGGACATGGCGAGTGTACTGCTGTGTTTACTGGCCATGTGATAAGAGCAGTTAGCGGGGTGCTATAAATAAGTTATACCACTTGGAGTAAGGCCTAGTGCGTCACATTCAAGGCACAACGTAGCAGTACAATTAGGTAACAACACAAACTGAATGTGTACATCATATGCATGGTTGTGGGGACCTACGTGTGGTAAACCACCATGGTATAGTGGCGTAAACAAGTTTAGTTTAGTTTAGTTTAGTTTATTATTTGTATAGCGCCGCCTGGCCCTAGGGCATCCAGGCGCTTGCGATGAATACAACAAGAATAATACAACAGAAATGTACAAACCGATTACATATTTACAAATTTACAGTCTTGGTGCATGCTAGTAAGGTAGGGCTAGGCAGTTTACGTTTCTTTGGATAGAAGCCAAATTTTGGTGTTGTGTCTAAATCTGTGAAAGGAAGGTTCTGATCTCAGCTCGAGTGGAAGTGAATTCCAAAGTTTGGAGGCAAGCACGGGGAAGCTGGAGCCACCTGCTTTTTGGAGCTTAAATCTTGGGATATTTAAGCAATGTGTTTGAGCTGATCTGGTAGGGCGCGCTGGGGTGTGGTGATTGAGATTGTCGGATAGGTATCTGGGTGCTTGGTTAGCTAGGCATTTGTGTGTGAGTGAGATGGTTTTATATTCAATTCTTTGTGGTATGGATAGCCAATGGCAGGTGCGTCTGGCGTCCGAAATGTGTTCATGTTTGGGTATGTTCAGGGCTGCTCGCAAGGCGTTGTTTTGTATGACTTGTAGTTTGTTGATGTTTTTCTGACTGGTTCCCAAGTATAACGCATTGCAGTAGTCAACTTTGGAAAGGACTAGCGCTCTGGCTAAGGTGATGCAGTTGGATGGTGAGAGGTAAGGTCTGCTGGCATTGATGAGTTTACAGGTGTAAGCAGTGGCTGATGATATGGAATTGCAAATTAGAACAAAGGATGAGGCTTGTTAGCTATGCTAACATCGACTGGTAGGGTGGAGATCATGTGGGAGGTACATACCAGTAGGACCGGTTAAGAGGTTTGACAGGTCTGTAGCAGGACAATGACATGAATCTCGTAACAACAGTTACATCATTAGTGATGACAGTTAAAACATTTTGAGGGGTCTATGGCCAGCTATGAGATGGATCGTGTACAGGTGATGGCAATTGAAACAGTTTGAGAGGTCTATGACAAGACAAAGTAATGAATTACGTATCAATAGTATCAATTAAACACTTTAGCAAGTATATTGCCAGCAAGGATATAGCGAGTACATTGGCAGATCATAAGCATATGTCAGGAAGAAACAGATTGGCTAGAATCAAGTCAGGCACAGATACAGGTGACATGTTAGTGAATCACGGTGCAGCAATGTGGGTAAGCAAGTTGACAAGACTCAGTGGTGATTGTGGGTGTTATGATGTATTTCATGCTAATTGTTGGCTGAAATATTGATTCATATGTGTAGTTGTTTTTTTTTAAACGCATTTTCTGCTTTGCATAACTTCCACCTTTGACGGAAGTTCCACTTTGGTGTAGGCACTTTTTCTTGACTTCTGACTTTCTGTTTGGTCATAAGTCATTTTTGTAAATAGGTGTAAGATGCAACTCATTTTGGGCATGATTAGGATTTATGACTCATATCTTCATTGGTAAATCGGCCCATATATATGTGGGGCTAATTGACGAAGCTAAAACAATATGTAAGTAAAGCTAAATTTACTAAGATAAAAACATCTGGTGTAAGTAGAACTTAAACCATTTATTGGTGTAAGTGTAATTTCCACCATTTTTTTTAGCTTAGTAAATAAGCCCCATATATATAATTCAATGCATATCTTGCAATTGTTGACACTTGTTGCAAAGTGTTAATAAGGAAAACATCCCACATTTACATTTTCCTAATGTTAAAAAAATGCCATTTAAAGATCTGTTTACAGTCTTACAAATGACACTTGTGCACAATGTCAAAGATCAGTTAAACTAACTATTCAAGTTACACATCATTATAGCTACTTGGTGCTTACATTACTAAGATATAGCGCTCATTGTGGTAAATTAAATACTTGAATTACAAACTATACACATTCTCAAGTTTCTATTTCTGAAACTCATTACAAAACTGAAAGTATTTATCACCATGGAAACACTACATGCAGTGGATATAGCATACCATATGTGAGGCAACATTATTTATGGTTTTAATGTAATGATGAGAAATTACCACAAAAGAAAAATTGCCATAAAATGTACATTTGCATAAAAACAGTTTTATGAAAAAGGGCAACAGCACCTTAATGCTTCCACATTTCTATAACATGAAAACAAAAAACAACTCAAAATGAAAAAAATATATATATATTAATCTTTAATAACTACATTTACATACTTCCGCCATTCCAGGTGATTTCCTTTATGATTACCAGATAGATACATTTTTGACAAGTACATAACAGCATTCATGTTATACCATGTACATTAAATAACCTTTAAATGATATTTGATGTACATAAAATGTATACAAATGAAGTTTTTGCAATACAAAATGTGGCCTTTTTAATTAAACTATTTTTAAAAGGTTCTTGTTAATATTGAAGCTAAGGGACGGCTGTAAGGGACAATGTGGAGGCTGTCATACTAAATTTAAATGTGCAATACTTTACAAATTATCCCTTGGTAGATAAAAAACCCAAATGATATGACAAAAGAAATGTAAAATAACATAAGAATGTATGAATAACATGTAAGTATACTTTACATACTTCCACAATTTTTGGTAATTTTCATGATACCCAGAAAAATGTAAACAAGAACATAAAAGTATTCATGTTGTAACATGTACATTTAAGGATCCGGGTATTCATATATTATTTTTAAACTTAATATACACAAAGCTTACACAATTGTAGTTTTTGCAATTTAATTGTAGCTTTTATTATTGGACTATTTTTAAAAGGGTATTATTAACATTGGAGGCAAGGGGTGGCTGTAGGGAGTGATGTGGAGGCCATCATTCAAATGGACTACAATTTTGTAATACTTTATTAATTAATTTTTGAGTAAAACAAAAGAAACAAAATGTAACAAAATTACATTGCACAGTAATATATTAAAATACATTGATATGAATAATAACATCACAACAAACAGAACAGCACTTACAATCATGTTATCAATATTCATGTTACTGAAGAAAAATCGAAAACCTTTGAAAAGAATTACAAGAGTTAAGGTTAAACCAACAAAAACTTTAGTCTACAAGCATTAAGAATTAAAACATTAAGGAAAAAAGATAATGTAGTTTATCATTAAGTGTTCAATTCTATCATATTAAGATCAAATTTCATGGTAACCTTAACACACCCACAAACTTAAAAGAATACAATATTACCACAACCCAGTAATACTTACTTCCATTCAAACAAATACTTTTATAAAATGTAAAACAACTACAAAGTATACTAAATGTACATGTATAATACATTTTAAAACAAATGATAAAAAATGTACAAGACTAAATTAATATATTATAACACATTTAAATTATAATATACAAAAGCATATTTCCCACAAATGTTCAGAAAAAAATAGATGTAATATTGTATAAGTAATTAAACAAACATAAGCATAAATATACAATAACAATATACACATACACATTAATATAACCATAATTTACTAATTTAAATAATATAAATTAAGATAATGTATAATAATTGTAAATATATAATGTATTATTCAATAAACATTAGATTATAAAAATAAAACATGCAGGAAACAACTACAGAACAATAAAAATATCACATACATAAAAAGCTTTGTAACATGAACTTCAACAAAAACTACCAATATATACACATTTATATTTAACAATTTGAGTTTGTTTTAAAGTACCATAATTATTATACTACAGATAAAATATACCAAACATGGAATGTGTATGATAAACATTAAATCTAGTAAATAATGCAAAATGTAAAGGTTATCAGTGTGTTGTTGAGGATCAAAATTAGCTTTAATTAAAAACATAATTATCAGATAACAGGTATCGCAATGGAGAGGATGGTAGGAATGGAATGTCAAAGATAAAATCAAGGACTGTGATGGTCTGAAAGGCGGTTCAGGGCAGGGAGAGGCTTTAGGAGTGCATGGTAGCAGGTGTGGACCCCTCAAGCATATGGAAAATAAGTAAGAGTAGGCAAAAGATGAGATGGGGCTTGCATGGGTGCATAATGAGGAGAGCTGCCACAGGGACCCACCAGGGTGGATAGAGTGGAGGGAGCACGGCCTGGTGTGTATCCAGCATCAGCAGAAGTGGGATATAAGGGACATGTTATAGAAGAGAGGGGACAGCCACATTGGGCTATGTGCAAGGTGTGAGGACATAAAAACATTATATAAGGGGCAAGGTGCATCAACTGTGTTAAGTATATGAGGTGCCTGGAAGGAACTATTGGAACACCCCAAAGAAGAGAAAGACAGTTAGAGTGAGGAGAGGGTTAGAGACTGTGATGCCTCAAGACAGAAAATCTCAGGAAGACAGCTTGTCTGAGTCAGACCACCCACCCTCAGAATGGGCAAAGGGATCAGTGCCCTGTGCTACGTGAGAGGGAGCAGCCAAGCACAATCAATCTGGAAATGACAGAAAGTCCATGGTGAGACTGGAGTAATGAAAGCATAAAAGTGACAGGGAGGGACAAGGAGTGATAAGTAGGCACTCAGCTTGGATGGAGGAAGTGCTGGAGAAGGATGCATTGTGCAAAATGGGGATGTTAATGAAGCATGCCACTGGTGGCAGCCCATAGAGTGAATGGGCAAAGTTGTGCTGTAGCAGAAAGGCTGGGGCATGCAGGGCATGAAAGCACTGCTCTAATACTGTAATGCAAATGGTCTTGTGCAGCGCACTTCTGCAATGGTTGGTGGCCTCTCTCTGTGGGGCTCTGTAAGAAGAAAGGGGCCTGGGGTTTGTTAGGGGGACATTGAGTGAGGCTGTGCAAAACCCATTGGGCCTCATTCCGAGTATGGCGGTAAGGGATAGCGGCCACCGGTAACGAGACCGGTGGCGGTTATCCCTTACCGCCATACTCCGAGTTCCCTTTGCGCCCTCGCCCTTAACGCCTGCTTTGAGCAGGTGTTAAAGTCGAGGGCGCAAAGGGGCCTCCAAGCCAATAACGGTGACCGTAATGAACGGTCACCGTTATTTGCATCTTCCCCATTCCCATTGAGCCCTATGGGGGCTCATTTGGGAATGGGGAAGAGCCTTGGTGAATGGGGAATTACCGCCCCGCCAACCTTGGAATGGGGCGGTAATTCCGCCATCCACCAAGGCGCTGCCGGTCGGGGTACGGCGTCAACCAAGGCGTTAATAGCGCCATTGGTTATCGCCGTACTCGGAATGAGGCCCATTGTGTTGATGGGCTTCTAGGGATTAGGCAGAAAAAGTTGGGAGTTTGCTGTCCATAGGGGAGGGCCAAAATCTGAAATACTACAGCCGTTTGGGTCTGGTTAGACACTGATGTGGGAGAGTGATATAGGCTAAAGAGGAGAGTCATTGTTCGGTTTGTGTTGATGTGATAATAGCTATGCCTGTAGTGACCTTCTGTGAGGCTTTTGTGTGTGTAGTGTAAGGTGTTAAGTTAACTAAGAGGGGAGTTTTTCAGTATGGGGGAAAGTAGAGTAGGTCTTACACGGCTAAACAACCTGCAAATGGTGCAATCCTCACCCTTGCCATTTTCAAGGAAAGTTTAATTTCTCCAGATTTCAATGCCATCTGTGAATCCCACTATCAATTTTACTCTTGCTCTGTCTGCCTCTGTCTCAAACAGATGCACTGTATCCCATAAGGAACAACAACAATCAGTTGTGAGTTGCCAGATGAAGGAAAGGGGCAGTCTGTGAATTCCAGACATTACCATGAGCTACTTGCTATGGGAGGCAAACACCTTTAGGTCAGAGAAAGGGCTGTTTGAAATTTGAGGACATCATTCATCCATTTCACCTTCTTTAGTATTTTGTTTGGCAGGCTGGTATATGCCCCAAAACGTACTCTAAAATGCCCAGGTGCAATGATCAGTGGCCAGCTGGGATCTTTGCTCATCAAGGGCAGGGCCTATGTAGGCAGGACAAGGTATTTGTCAGGTGTACATCGGGCATTGGGCAGACAAGGGAAGTGAATCCCTGCTGGATTGTACTAAAGGTCTACCCTACTGTCTCCCACAATCCCCAAACCCTTATCATACAGTGTAAAGTAACCCCTCTACCATCTCCAATGGCCACAACTCACCAGACGTTGCAGCACAATGATTTCAGTATCAGAGTGATGCTGCAAGCCTGCAGGAGATTCTTCACAATAAAACAAGGAACATAGAAGGTACAAGAGTGTGGATTCCTGAAAAGGTGCAGCACGGTGCCCTACCCTAAAAAGGGGGGCAGGATGTTGCTGCAGAATGGTACAGAGCAGCATGTTGGTGTTGACAGAAATGGCTTTTAGGTAGGGGAATATGATGGAATTCCCAGTAACAATGCAATGTTGAGTTAATAGTCTCTCTGGCCCCTTCCTAGGTAAGACTCACAAATGATGGGACCAGGATAACATAGCCATGCTTTATTCATCCAGATTTGAAGGGCAGTCCTTTCAAGGGTATGCAGGAGGGGTACTGTGAGGGATTCGCATGTGCACAATGTTTGAGCTGTTCCCCACAATTTGTCTCCTGGTGCTGGGGAAAGTCCCACCTCGCCCATTCACAGTTATGTAGACTACTGCAGAGAGAAAGTGGGAGAGAAGCTGCCTCTTTAAAGTAACTGGGGTGTTCCCAGACTTGTGCTCTTGCATTGACAACTTTTACACAAGATGCCTGAGAAAAAATGTCAGACAGGGCAGCACAAGCACACCTAACTCACCCCTAAACTGTGCAGCTGCTGTATGCCCCCTATGTGACCACAAAAGCAATGGAGCATTGCCCTCACTCTGTCTCATACTAGAATAACTGAAATATGTAAACAAGGGAAGTGCAATAGAAAGAGGAAGCTTGTAACTCCATCCAAATTTAGCAAAACAACATCTGTTTGTGTAATCAGCAATGTTGGGGTTTTCACACAGCAGGAACCCAATGGAGTGTGATGGAGAAAGGGTGGAGGAAGATCAGGGGGAAATTCGGCAATGTGCACAAGTGTGGTGATGGGATCTTCTAGTAGTTTAGAGGGCCAATGGTTGGATTAGGACATGGGAAATGAGCATTGGGGTGGGTAGGAGGAGAGGGATACGACTGAGCCAGGCCAGATGAGGAAAACACAGGGTCCCTTTCACTAGTGGCAGTGAAATGTGGGGGACAACAGAAACCAGGATGGTTGCAAAAGGGGGAAACGGGGTGAACAGTGTGAACACTGAGGTGCAAACCTCTGGGGCAGGGAAAGGTAAGGTAGAAGTTGGTGTAAACACAGAAGGAACAGAAGTTAGATAACATGTAAGAAAAGGGGGAACAGGAAGCAGAGGAAGGAGAGATGGCTATGGCCAAAGGGGGAGTGCAGAAGCAGCTATACATTGTGATCAAAGTGCCACTCAGGCACATCTGACATAGGGAAACAAAGAAAATATTCACAAGGAAGATTGCACAGATGTCTTTAGCCTACTACACAAGCAGGTGTGAGCAAAGGAGTAGTCAGAATAATAGGAAACAGAGCTAGTGAGGTTCTATTTACAATTGAGAACAGGACATCAGTGTTTATAATCTATGCTAATGCATAGTACCTGGAGTTGCATGGCCCTCCTTAAATGTATGGATGTGGTAAGGAAGACTTTGGTAACCTTTGGGGGTTTGAGATGTGTGGTTTGATGAAATGTTCAGAGCTTGCATTGGGAGAACAATAATGTTGTCTGCGGGGAGCTTGATATGATTTTATTACAGCAATACATAGAACATATCAATGCACATAGCAAGTGACTGTCCACTACCATATCGGCTTTTTCTTTTTTCTGTCACCTAGGAAGGGGTGAGTACATGATTTAAGGGTAAAACAATAATCATCTCTTGGTCAAGTAATGACACACATTTTCTGAATTGTGTAAAACGTGAACACAAGTGGAGTAGATACGTGGGATAGCACCCATTCACTCTGCTTTGGAGCAGGGTTGGGGGGATAGCCAATGGTCAGTGTATAGTGGGCCATAGAGTGGTGGTGGGAAAGTGAACCTATGCCAGTTAAACAGTTAAAGTGCCTAAACCCAGGGAATGGCTGCAATATTATCCAGACTGGTGGCAGGGGGTGGGGGGACAAGGAGCTGATGTAAAGTGGGATTGTAGGCCCTTTCCTGGATTGGACGCTGCAGAACTTAATTGTTTCTATATAGGGCTGCTGCCAGAGAAGACACAGCTATGTAGACTTATTCACCATGTGTCCTGCCCAGAGGGAACATCAGTAAATGACTATCCCTGACTATGATTGCTTAGCTAAATTTGCGAGGATAGACCTAGAGGTTGACTTCTTTGGAAAGTGCAGTGATGGGGCAAGGTTGGTGAAATGTGGCATCAATCATGGTATTCAATTTTTGGCCATGCGCCTGAATGGTTTTTACTTACAGGGAGAAGATGTTGCCTATTATTGTGCACACTTTTTGAATGATTTATCACTTTTCTCTGGTGGTGTTTCTCACTTCACTTTGGTTGAAATCAGCCCAGGTGGTGCATTATTTAGATGATATTTTGTTTTCAAGGAGGACCCAATTAAAAAATCAATGAAAGGAAGGATACTACATTTTTTACTCCAAACCAAGTGTATTCAGGACTTGCAAAGAAAATGACACATAATGGAATATATTGAATGATTATGCAATAAGCCCTATGGTCAAGGGAGAAAAACAACAGGATTGCGGCTGTCATATTATACACTATAGATTTAACAAAATTAGTATCATTCTCAGGTTTAAACCCCTTCCCGACCCTAAAACCTCCAACCCCACCCACCACACTTTCTTGTGGATCTCCAGAGATCCTGGGCTTGTCTGCCGGATATATTTGATTATTTCGTAGCCGCAAATTTCGAATTCGAAAATTACAAATTCGAAATGAACGGCCTGAAATAATCACATAGATCAGCCCGGCTCACGGTCACTCCCACCCGCAACCTCCTACCCCTAAAATCTTACCCGCCACCACTGAATTCCCTTAATGTCGATCAAGGAGAGCGGGAGACACCCCTGCAACCACTGCTCCCCTTTTTCGACATTTTCAGAATTCATTCTTCTTTACACTGCCGAATGCACATAAGACACGTATTCAGCATTTTTTTCAAAACTTTTGTCGGAAACGTTGTTTGCCTACTTGCTCTCTGTAATCATTTGCAGGTATGTCCCATCCTCAACTTAAACAATGAAGCCCAGTGCGTGGAGTCACTGTGGCCAAAGGAGCCATAAGCAGTCACCAGACGCTAATTGTAAGAAACTTAATCTCAACCCCCTTTTGTGCATTACAGATATTTTCCATAGCAAGAGTGTGCCAGATCCTTGTTAACCACATGCCAACATCAAGAGGGTCCCACCTTCCCCACTGCCTGAGAATATGCCATCTGACCGAGAGGATAAGAGTGTAAAGTAGCGATGGGAGTTTAATCTCACTGTCATCATGAACTGTATCCAACACTAACAGCAGAGGATCATGCAGGGTAGGACCCCCACACAATTTGCTATTAAGGATCTGACTTCTAGCCAGAAGTCCTGAAGTTGAGCACAATCTCAAAGACTATAAATATAGTTTCCTTTCACTACACATTCTCTCCAGCAAGTATCTGGCCTACTGTTAACCACCTCATGCAGCCTGATCAGTGAATAGAGGCAACAGTATAATAGCTTTTAGTTAATCTCTGCGAGCTGTACACTATTAACATGTCTGTAAGCCCCCTGCCAAGCCTCCTATCATACCTGATCGAGGATCAATTAACTGAGTTCTATTCCCTTTTTGCCTCAGTTAAGCAGATTCTAAGAGAGATTTGCCATTTAAAATGTTGTACATCTTGGATATCAGGCCTTTCCCTGTGTCAGAACCAACTCCTATTTTTTAAACGTTGGTGAGGTGCCTACTAGTAGCCATGTTTCTCACTGAGCTATGCATAACACAGTGTCTGCTCTGCAGGTATTTGAACTTATCCCTTTCTTGTACTCCAATCTCCCTTTTAGATGCCTCAAATTAATTAACAGACCTCTCCCCCGAAATATGTCCCCGATCTTTCTGCATCCTACTATCTTCCAAGGAGTGAATGCCTTGGAGTCTAGCCCAGGTGTAAAATCATGATTTTGGAAACGCAGTGTGACAGGCAAAGGGACGGTGAGAACATGCTGACTTCCTAATCACCAATTCGAGTGAAGTTAGCGACTGGGTTAATCACTAAGGAGGGGACACTCTTATCTTGCATGAGCCTAGACTGTGTCCAAATTCTCATTCCATCTACTACCCATTTCATCAGGACCCTTTGCTGTTCCAATTTCATCCACTCGATAATTTCACTAAGCTGTGTAGTACTTAGCAATATCTGAACACCCCAACCCAACTGGGTCCTAGAGCACATAAGTGCATGTTTTATTTACTCTAAGTTTCCTCCCTTTCCTAACAAAATTAAATAGGCTATTTTGCATACTCTCATGTTAGGAGTATCTTGAGGGCCTGGAATAGGTAAAGCAGCTTGGGTAAAATATTCATACTGACCAAGGATATACCATCTAGCCAGGATGGCATCTGCCCCTGCCACTTGTGTATGTCTGCCCTGATGTTAGACATAATTTGGTGTAGTTGGCTTCATACATCGATCTATTTTGGGGGTTAATAGCATACCTACATTTTTGATAGACTTAGTTAACCACTTATACAGATAGCTTTCCTGTAATACCTTCATTTTAGTTGGAGGCAAAGAGGTACTGAGGATATGAAATTTGGTCTCATTTTATTTTAAATTCCAAGACCTTTGAAAAAGCAGGAACTTCTTGAAACCACTCCTATCAGTGATCTGGGGAGATCCTTCAGCAAAAGGAGGACATAATACGCAAATGAACAAATCTTATGGGTGTTCTTCATCAACGAGACCACAAATTCATGTCCACTTACCCTCACCCATGCAGCAAAGCCTTCCATTACCAGTGTTAAGAGCAGAGGAGAAAGTGGATATTCCTCTTTAGTTCCTCCTCGATACCAGGAAAGGGTATGTCAGAGCGCCATTAACGGTAACTCTCGCACTAGGTGCCTCCAAACTTTTTTTATTTTTAACTTTGTTTTTATTGGTATTTTTAATTTTTGAACATTAACATCAACAATCCCCTACCCCATTGACCTCCCCCTTCCCCGTCCCACCCCACCCCGCCCTGGATCACTGCGCTGAATATCTTCTGAGGTAAACGCTCTGGGCATAATAAATCATAGTCTATTGTAAATATAATATTCTTGGTCTCTGGGGGCACCATTGTTCATGGTAGTCCTTGTGTAGGAAGTTCAGGACCGAGTCCCATTTGCTCTTGAATTTAGTGTAGTCCCCCTGGATGGTGTACGTTACCCGTTCGAGTGAGGTGTAATGCCATATTTTAGCTATCCATTCCTGTTAGTTGGGGATTGTGGTTTGCTTCCACTTTTGTGCGATTAGGGAGAGGGCTGCCGCACTTTTTATTTTTTATTTGTTTATTAATTTCTAGGTTTAATAACAAACTCTAATTTGTGATACATCTTGGAGTCTTATGTTACATTTATCCCCCCCACCTCCTCCCTTGTTCCAACTTTAATGTAAACCCCTTTAAACTAAAACATGCTACATAAAACTCGTCACAGGCAGTAATTTGCACGTTCCTCGCCGAGGTTATTCTAGTGGTTGACTTGCGACCGGTTGCTGTTCTTCACCAGCATTCCCTTTTCAACGCCACTCGTACTTGCACTGAAGGATCACATTCAAGGGGGTTTGTCATCTGGGGAGCTGAACAAGTCTTGTAACACCTGGTTCCATGTCGTAATATCTATGGAAGTTTCCCTCCTTCCGGCTCGTAACGCCGTCCCTGCAGTGGTCTATCTTTGCAAATCCTTCCACCATGTCGCAAAGTTCGGTGCTGTTTCCTTCTTCTACGCCATTGCTATTCGCCTTTTGGCTAATACCCACGTCAGGTTGATCAACTTTGCCATTGCCTTGTTTTTATTCGGAAAGGAGTAGATGCTAAGCAAGCAGGCTTCCATTGTCCACGTTTTCCATTTTAACCCCCTACCCTTCAGGTGTTCTTCAATCTCCATCCAGTAGGAACGAAACTTTGGACAGTGCCAAAACATGTGGCCTAGATTGGCATTTTCCTCACTGCATTTTGGGCATCTTTGGGTGGTAGCTCCTGGAAAATAGCTATTCTCTCCGGAGTGAGGTACGCTAGTTGGAGTATGTAGAATTGCTGTTGCTTAAATCTGGCATTTATTGATACGTGTTTAGGGTAGAGCTTCGCTTTTTGCCAGTCCCTGTCTGTTATTTATTTCCCCAACATTTTCTCCCAGTCTTGTTCCCCTTTGTTTTTGTCTTTGGGTAGTTCCGCTTCTATCATCTGGTAAATTCTGGATACCATGTCTCCCCCTTCTATTACGTCATATAGGAGACCTAGTGTCTGGTTTTCTGTTTGTCGCTCTGCTGGGGTTGGCCACTTAACCTTTATTTGTTTGAGGAGCCTTGCATAGTTAATATATTGGCCTCTATGTAGGTCGTGCAACTCCATTAGTTTCCTGAATTCTTTTACATTCCCTTCCGGTGCCAGGTCTTCAATTGTGATGATATCCTTAGGTTCCCAGTGACTTCTGCTCTGTTGGAGATGTTCACTTGTGGTGCCATTAAGTTCCGCCAGGGGGATATGAGGTTAATACGGATCTTTAACTTTCAGTAGCTTCCATGTTCTTTCCCATATTTGTCTTCCTAATTGCAGGAGCATGGTAGTGTTTGGAAGCTTGCGTCCTCTATCCACAGTATCTCTTTGAGGAGATATGGGGACACAGCCTTGCTCCGGAGGGTGTGCTCCACTGTTTCTGTGTCTGCCAGCCAATTGGTCACGCGCTATAGCTGTCCAGCAAGATAGTACAGTTCAAAATGTGGGAGTCTCAGACCACCCTCTGTGTAGTCCCTACAAAGCGTTGCCATGGCCACTCTCTTCCTCCCTTTCCCCCATATGAAGCTACTCAATGTGGTGTTGAGATCTGCAAAGAATTTCCTCGGGACGAGGTAGGGTATGTTGTTAAAGTGGTACAGCAACCTAGGTAGCATGATCATTTTTATTAAGGATATTCGGCCCATTACTGATAGGGGGAGCTTTTCCCAGAATTTGATGGAAGCTTCTATGCTGTGCTTGGCTTGTATTGCATTGGCCTTATGGGTGTCTTCTGGGGAGTGGTGTATGTGCACACCTAGGTAGTGGAATGAATGGGTGTTCCATTTCATTTCTAGATGAGAGAGTTGTTCCAATGTGTGCCCCGCCCAGCCCGCCAGGGGAAATAGGCAAGACTTAGTTATACTGATGGCTATCCCTGAAAGGCGTGCAAAGTTATCCAAGACTTCAATGTAAGATCCCAATGTGTCTTCCGGGTTTCGTATGTACAGAAGGATGTCATCTGCATAAGGGAAATAACATGTGTGACCCCGTGGACGTGTAGTCCGGTATCTTGGAACATGTTCCTCATGTATATGGCTAGGGGCTCCAACGCTACAATATATAGAAGCCGGGAAAGTGGGCAGCCCTGCTTGGTACCCAGTGAGCTCTTGAATAGGTCTGAGATGTATTTACCTGTGCTCACTCTGGCTGTTGGGGTGGCATACAACATGTGAATTCACCTCATGAACCCCTGGCCTATCCCAAAATGTTCTAGTGTAGTGAAAATCCACTCCCATTTAACAGAATCAAAGGCCTTGATGGCATCAAATGCAGCCACAGCACAATGATCTGACCTGGCGCACGTTTCTGCTACTTTAGCCTGTAGACGTCTCAGGTTGGTGGTTGTGGCCCATCTGGGTACATAGCCCCTCTGGTCTGGGTGTATCAGAGTGGTGATCACTCTTTTAAGGCGATCCGCAAGGATCGCCGTGAGTATCTTCGTGTCTTGATTTATCAGTGCTACGGGTCGATATGATTTGCAGTGTGTGATCTTTGCCAAGTTTTAAGAGGGGAAGTATGAGTGCCTGTTCCATCGATTCTGGTAACGTGCCCCTTTCATACGAGTCATGTAGGACCTGTGGCAACCTTGGTGCCAATATGTCTGCATATTCCTTATACAATTCGGGAGACAGTCCATCGCTTCCGGGCACTTTTCCTGTGGCTAGTGCTGTATGACCTCTTCTATCTCCTCTATTGTGAGAGGGTTGTCTTGTGCTTCTCTCTGTTCTGTTGTGAGGGTTGGAAGTCCTATGTCTTCCATGGTTTCTAGTATTTCTGTTTTGTTGGAGGGGGAGGTGTCTTCATATAGTTTGGCTTAATAACTCTCGAACTCCCGTTTAATGTCTTGTTGCGATCACTGCAGTTGATCCTTCTCATCTATAATTTCCCCTATCTCTTCACTATTGTCCAGTTTTCTGACAAGCCAGGCTAGGAGTCTGACTGGTTTGTCACCCTGGCCGTGTATCTTTTCTGTGTATCTCCTGAAGCTCAGGTCCCCCATTTTCTCCCACTGTTCCATGCATTGCAGCCAAAGTTGCCTGAGGGCTTCTTCAGTGTCTGCTCCTTTAGTCGTGATTCTTTCTAGGTCTGTGATTGCTGTCTCTATCTTCGTAACCTGATTTTCAAGCACTTTTTGAGCGCCCCCTATCGTGACAATTGCTGCCCCCGTTATGACCACTTTACATGCCTCCCACTCAACACCCGAGTCCCGTGCACTATCTGAATTATGCTCAAAATACTGCTCTGACTAGGATATGAGCTCCTCCTTGAGGGCCGTGTCTCGTAAGGCTTCCGCTCTGAGCTTCCATGTGGGGATGGGTTTTGGGCAATCTGTGAGGGCCCATTGGATTATTAATGGGGAGTGGACTGATAGCGTTCTCCCCTCATATTTAGCACTTAATACATTTTCCAGGTGTTCCCTCCCTGTGAAGATATAGTCTATTCTTGTGTATAATTTATGAACCCTGGAGTAGAAAGAGTAATCACTATTATCATGATTCAGGCCATCTCCAATTTTCTTGTAGGGCTAAATCCCTGGTCAGTGCTCGGAGGGATTTTGCTGAGGGCAAATGGGTCATTGATGTGCAATTGGATCTATCCAAGGAGGGGTCTAAAACGCAATTAAAGTCTCCCCCACAAATCCAGTGAACGTCTCTGTACGGGGCCAGGGTGGTGTGGAGAGATTGGTAGAATGCTGCAGCATTATGATTGGGTGCATATGTGTTTATGATACAGACTTCAGTTTTATCTAGGTAACTGTGTACCAATGTGACCCGCCCCTCTGTGTCTGAGTAGCTATGAAGATGACGGAACGCCGTTCCTGGTGTGATCCATATCACCATCCCTCTAGCGTAGTTTCAGTATGCCGAACCGTATCCTTTGCCCCTCCATTTACTGAGGATCGTCTTCTGCCTGTCCGGTGTGAAGTGGGTCTCTTGTAGTAGTGCAATTTGGATGTGTTTTCTTCGCAGGTAGGGCAAGATTCTCATTCTCTTGGTGTAGTTATTCAAGCCTCTCACATTCCACATGGCAATTCTTATGGTTTCCGCCATCTGAAGTGTCTTATCTGGGCTTCTACTCATTCATTCTCACGTTCATATATGCCTTATACTGTGGTTTAGACAAAGAGTGGTTCGCAAAAAATTTGGGAACTCCCGTCCCCTGCACACTGTCTGCTACCTGTAAATACAGATCATTAGTTTAACCAGGTAGTAAGCAAATTAGAATAATACTTTGAAAGGCATTTTACAATTAGTAGTTAGGACAGTATGGATAAATAACCATCTCTCAAACAAAGATTTTGTCAAAAAAAATCAAATCTTTATTGTACATAGTACAGCCCAACGCGTTTTGAGTTTTTCACTCTTCTTCAGGGGCAATAGCACATTTCCTCAAGTTTCTAAAAAAGACAAAGAAATATGTACATTAGCATATTAAAGTCATCTGATGTATCTATAGATCAGAATAATTCAACTTAGTTAGGTATACTTCATTTGGTAGTCACTAATTCAAAAATTGCAATCTAGTGGGTCCTTAGAAAACGGGTACACATCAAAACCTCCATCCACCAAGTATGTCGGTCAGAATGACCCATTAAGTAAACTGTTATCTAATTAGCCCTTTCAACTCAGGTTGTAGTCGAGTGAGAGAGGATGTATAAGCCATTAGCAGTCAGGGGTCGACTTATCCTGGATAGGCAATTGGTAGGACATTTATATTGTAATAAAATGCGATATAGCCCAAGGGTAAGAGGAAGACTTACCACCTAGGGTAGGATGATCAGAAGGAAATGGAGTAGGAAAGAGTACTGGCAGATCCAGTGTATGGGCTTCACAGGCAGTCACAAATCTTCCTTAATTAAAGAACCAAGCTAAAATGGGAGACATATGTGGTAAGGATGAGTTACCAAATAGCCACAATTTCTAAAGATGTATCCCAAAATGATAAAGAGAGACTTACATGTAGTCATAAGCTTGTGGTGCTACACTTGGAATGGAGAGAAATAACTTCCACAGTTGAAGGATCCAATTCCTAGGTGGCGTAAGGATAATGTTCAATGGTAAGCAAGCAGTTAACCAAAGGTCCAACTAGAGAACCAAGAAAAAATAATTAAATGAAACATCCTGAAGGATACAGTTCCATCTTATAGACCAGAAAGTGGATAAGTAACTTACTTAAGCGTCAAGGCCTGGAAATTCAAGGTCTCAATAGTGGATCCCATCCGCTATAGGAGGATGTGTTTCCGCTATGCGAACTCTTCTTAAATACTGTCTGTGCGATGACGCGTAAGCATGTAAGCGCGGCAGTGAAGAGATAGAACGCGCATGTGTATCTTACTGGAAGAAGCCGTGAATGGCTAACATCCTACTATCTGTGCGATGACGTGTAAGCGTACATGCGCAGCAGTGAGGGGATAGACTGCGCATGTATGTCTTACTGAAAGAAGCCCTGGATGGTGAACGTCATATTTATGATGAAACAATGTACATGCGCGTTCGCAATCAAGCCAGTGACGTTTAACTGCGCATGCTCTGTTTTTTTTTAAAAAAGTCACGAATCCTAATAAATCGAGTCTAATCATTGGAAAAGAGAAATTAAAAGAATAAAGAAGGGGTAATATGAATAAGGATATAGAACAGCAATAAATCTGTGTAATGGTTCAGAATTCAAAAAGGTAGCCCCATGTAGTTCGAGTCAACAGTCAAGCAAGTAGGTCCAGTAAGTTGCATAAAAGGAAGTAAACTTGCATAGACCACATTTCCTGTTCCAATCTGGATGCACACTCTAATCTTGCTAAAAATACATTTAACAAAATAGGATACTCAAATTAAGTCATTTATGGTTTACAGGTTGACCCAACATCCCAAAAAAAACGGAGTACAGTTCAAATAAATAACATAACATCATATTTCGTAATAATTCAACTGTATCCAAGAGGAAGAAGCGAGAATATGTTTATAAGATGTTTTTAGGACATGTAAAAACTTTTGAAAAATTGGTAAAAGGTAAAGATGTTCACTCTGATCTACATCTTAGTCAGACTCAATATGTTAAACAATTAGATGATCTGGATATTTTTTAGCAGAAATCCATAGCAGAAATGTATAAAAAAGGACCCAAATAGTAGTCTTCGTGCATCCCAAGGGGGGCAAGTGAGTCAAGGCAATGTATCCAAAAGAGTTCTCTCTGTAATAGGATTTTTTGTCGGTCCCCTCCTCTTGGGAGTAGGTGTACCACTTCTAGTATTACCACTCTCATTTGTGCCACCGTATGTGGGTGATCTCTAAAATGTCTGTAGACTGGAGATTTGATATTTTTAGTACGGATGTTCGACTTATGCTCCGTCCATCTTTCCTTCGCTTTCCTAGCTGTTTTCCCAACATAGTATTTACCGCAGGGACATCGTAAGGCGTAAATGACATTTTTAGACTCACAGGTTGCATATTGCCTTACTGGTATTTTCTTACCGGTGTTGCCATGTCGAATATGATCTCCCTTTATCACATTGGAACAATGTTGGCAATTCAGACATGGATGAGTACCATTTTTTGTTTTGTTGAAGAATGTTTGGTTTGTTGGTTTACTTTTTTCAGATTTAATCAGTTTATCGCAAAAGTTTCTGCCCCTCTTATAGGCAAGCATGGGTGGTTCCAGAAAAAGATGGTTCAATTGTGGATCTGATTTAATAATGTCCCAGTTTTTGTGAATTATCCATTTTATCTGAAAACTCTGGCTCGAATATTTTAACGTGTGTATCAGATTAGTTTTTACTTCTTTAGTTTTGGTGTCCAATAAGTCTTCCCGACTTTGTGCTTTGGTTCTAAGTATGGCTTTGTCAATAAGTTCAGCTGGAAAGTGTCTGTCCTTGACCCTAGACTTCATAATTGTATATTCATCTTGAAGTTTATCGGCCTCTGAGGTAATTCTTTTCAGGTGAAGGAGTTGGCTGTATGGTAAATTTCCTTTTAAATGCTTTGGATGGAAGCTGTGGCAATGTAAGGTATTATTTACATCCGTAGGTTTTCTGTAAATTTGTGTTTTTAGACCAGAGTTGGAGATCTCAATGGTGGCATCTAGGAAGATAATGGATGGTTTTCCGATTTCAATTGTTAACTTGATCCTATCTTTGCAGTTGTTGAGATATTTCCAAAATATCACTTCTGATTCTGTACCCTTCCATATACCAAACACATCGTCAATGGGCCTCATTCCGAGTATGGCGGTAAGGGATAGCGGCCACCGCTAACGAGAGCGGTGGCGGTAATCCCTTACCGCCATACTCCGAGTTCCCTTTGCGCCATGGAGGTTTTAACACCTGCTTTTAGCAGGTGTTAAAAACCATGGCGCTAAGGGACCTTGATGTTTGATGCCCCTATGGGGCAAGAATGGGAATGGGGAAGGGTAAATGGGGATTGGGGAATTACCGCCCCGCCAACCTTGGAATGGGGCGGTAATTCCGCCATCCACCAAGGCGCTGCCGGTCCGGGTACGGCATCAACCAAGGCGTTAATAGCGCCATTGGTTAGCGCCGTACTCGGAATGAGGCCCAATGTATCTGTACTAACTTTTGATTTTGTGTTTCCACATTGGGTTCTCTAGAACATGAGTGCATTCGAAGTAATACATAAATATGTTAGCGTAAGAGGGTGCCACGGGGGACGCCATAGAAGTACCTGAAGTTTGCAAAAAGTATTGTACATTAAATCTAAAGTAATTATTATACAAAATAATGTTTATCAGTTCAATTGCAAAAATCTTTTGAATCTTGATTTCACCATGTTTAAGTAGGAACCACTCAAATGCATCAATTCCTTGGTTGTGTGGAATTGAAGTATAAAGACTACACATGTCCATTGTGAATAGTAGTAAATTAGGGTCGTCCATAGCAAGATCTTTAATATTTTGAAGCAAATGGTTTGTGTCCTTCAGTTAAGTATTTGTTTTTTGTATTAGAGGTTGTAGTGCTTTATCGAGATAAACCCCCAGGGGATGGAGGATACTTTCTGGCCCTGCGACGATGGGCCTAAAGGGTGGATCCGTTCTGTTCTTGTGAATTTTAGGTAGGCCATAGAAAACAAGAGTCACCGGGTGGTTGTTAATTAGGAAATTGCTCGTATTTTCTGAGATACAGTCCAATTCTTCTGCTTTGTCAATACTTTCTTTTGATGGGCTCTTTAATAGCATTAGTAAAATCATGATCTAGTTTAAGATAGGTATCCTGATCTGATAATAATTTTTGACAGCCCTCGTTGTAGAGCGAGGTATCCATAATCACAAGGGCTCCTCCTTTGTCAGCTTTTTTGATGGTAATCCTGTTGTCCTCAGCCAGATCTTTAATGATCTTAAGTTGGTGTTTTTTAATGTTTTGTTTGTTTGAGGTGGAGTATTTCAAGCTTTTCAGAACTCTAGTTGTTTTGGTTTTAAATAAATTAACTAGAGGGTGATTGATTTGAGGATGAAAGTGGCTCTTGTTCTTCATCTCCAAAAATGGGCATTTTTCTTTTTCATTTGTTTCTGTGATCAAATTGTCAAAAAGATTTTAAGATCCATTTTGCAAATTAATTTGAAAATATTAATTTCTTCTTCGAATAAGCTCATATTATTGGTTGGTATAAAGGATATACCCAAATTAAGATTATCCATTCGGGATTTTGATAGTACTTTGGAAGAAATATTCACAATTATAGGTTCCCTCAATGTTTGTTCTTCTGGCGAGGCTTTATTTTTCCCTCTTCTGGCTTTTCTCCTCTTCCTAAAAAAATCTCAGGTGCTGGTGTTGGTCCTACGGTAGCAGGTATTACTGGATTCTGGGGATCAAAGGGACTTGATGTAGGAAATGTAGTCCTGCTAGTAGAGGGTGTTTTGTCATGTACCGGCGTGTAAGCAGTGTCAAGAAACGAATGCATAGCCCTTTAAGAACACTACAACCAGGGGCTTGGAAGTTGGCATGGCAACGCTGGCGTCCTCTCAGCGTTTCCCACGGTCGACGCTGGAAGCCGCGGAACGCTGTCATGTGACCTCACCTTTATATTCTCCGCCTACACTCCAGATCGGTGCTTCTGATTGAGAATTGGTGGCGCCTCGTATCTTGTACCTTGTACCCAGTTTTCCTTATCATCCCGGTTCTGTCCCTTTCCCTTCCCTTTCCCTCCAGCATTCCTGATTACCTCGTTGCCTCGACCCGGACCGTTTACCTGGCTTTGGATTTTGGACTGCCTTGTTCTTGTTTGCTGCCCGCATCATTCTTCGACCTCGGACCGCTCACGGATTTCCTAGCCTTCGCCCCTTAGTTTTGGTTGCTCTTCGGTTGTCTTCTGGATCATCAATCATCTGGACTGCATCTGGGTATTTTGAGGAACTTTGGAACTTTTCTTGAACTTTGGATTGTTGACCTTGGAACTCTTGAATTTTGGATTGTTGAACTTGGAACTTATGAACCTCCTACCTGGGGTTTCCTTGTGACGCACACTATCTAGTGTGTAGTAGGCGTCCTCGTGCCGGCGGGATAGGTGGTTGAGCTTTGCTGGTATTCTGCATTGTGGACTTCGGAGTTCTTCTCTTCCTGGTTCCATCTGGTTCTCCCCGGAGTAACGGTAAGCCTAGGGGTTGTTATCAGAATTGGGATCAACGTATTGCATTCTTTCTGTTGTGTTCGGGTTTGGTCAGAAGGGCGGTTGTTATATTATCTGTATTGTGTTAACTCCTCACCTACAGATCCAACGCCTGTCCTCGGCTACTCGTACCACCCTGACTTCTGCATTACAACTTTTGCGTCATCGACATTACAACTCCTGCGTCCTCTGGGTCTCATCAGGTATCCGTTCTTTCCTCTGATTGATCGCTCTGGCTGTCCATTCCTGGGGCCAGAGGGTTCCATCGGGAGGAAGAACTCTTCGGCTACACGACGTGGGCAACTGGATTCTGACAGTTTCCTCAATTTCACCGCTCGTCACGTCACTGCTGTCAGTATTGTTATTGGTGGGTCCTGGTCTTGGTTGTCTTGGTGTATAATTAGTTGATTTATTACTGTAAAATTCCTGCCAGGAATATACGATGTCGCGGACGTAGTCTAGGGTGTCACGCCTAAATTTCCTAATTTTTCGTGGTTCTATCTCCTTTTTTATAGTCTTTCAGTTTGTTATTAGTGTCCTCCAAGATTGCCTGTAGTTCCACTGCTGTTTTGAGTTTTGATAATTGTAAAGAGACCTCCTCAATGTATTGATTGATCTGTGTTAGTGATTTAGACATTTCTTCTATTGTAAGTAGGATGAGGTCTAGGGAACATTTATTTAATATTTGCTCCCAATGTTTTACAAACTCCAGATTGTCTTTACACAGTGTTGGTCGTAGGTATATCCTTTTTCCTTTGAAATATTGTTCCAGGGTCGTGCCGTGAAGTTTTTGCGAAATTTCTCTGCGAATAAGTCTTTCTAGTCTTTGAATCAGATTTTGAGGATTATCTACAATAAGGGTTTCTTTAATAGTATCTTTGATAAGGCCCACTATCCTAATGGCTTCCTCATCCGAAAAAGCCAGCGTAGTTGCAGACTTGTCTGTAAGTGTGTTAATTTTAGAGAAAGACATTACTCAATGGGTCAGGGTGCCGGGGTTCAAAGAGATGCCAACCCCTTCAAAAAAGGAAAAGGGGAAACAAACTTTAAGAGAAGCGTATAGAACCCAGGGGCACACCTATATTAGATTAGGATGGATGCTATTCATTGATCAAGTTATTCTGTGGTTTAGTCAGGCGTGCATCCAGCACGTCACTCAGGCCCAGCATAACCGTGCCATATAATTTGATATCATCTTATGAAATTCCTCTCTGAAGCAACATGTCTGTAGGAGCTAGTCCACATTCTTATGATCTACCTGGTCAAATCCTTTCTCAACAGCAAGTTTTTAGAAATTGCTTTGAGCCCTGACCGGATGGATTTGTCTGCAATATGGCAAAGTCTCCTTATATTAGCAAAGCAATTCCTGCTTTCTTGCGAGGGTTACAAGTCCTATTGTGTGAAATATCTGCTCCCACTCTTTATGCTGGCTGAAATACACCATCTTGACGATGTTCTAGCTCATTGTAAGGATACCAGTAACTTGACAATGGTATACTTGATATCTAAATACATCCATAGGGCATGGCTATATCTACTCAAAACGGGCATTGTAATGATAGTGCCTGAACTAGATCTTGATTCTGTATTGACCTGAATCCTGTTTAATTCCATTGCTACTTGTTGTACATATCTTCTAAGAATAACTATATATTTGCACATTCCATATTTCATTGATTTTATTCCTGAATGTGTTGTTGTTTCTAAGTATCGTTGGTCAGTTTATTTTCCTTGATTGGCCATTGTTTTTATTTGTTGTTTTTGGGCTAATACCGTAATACAGCTTGACTGACTGGCAAACCAATTCTATTGAGCACAAATTCTGACTGGGCCAAATAAACCAACTCTAGTAGGATGGGTTCAAGCCTATTAGCTAAGATGCATCTGTAAATGTTTGAATCTACATTAATCAGGGCGGCCGGTCTGTAAGAAGAGCAAAACGTAGGATCTCTTCCTGGTTTTAGCTAATATTTTGATGTGCGACAGGTGCATAGAATTTGCCATCCCTCCTATTCGAGCTTTTTATGCAGTTGTTAGGCAAAATTGGGTGTCCCAACTGGCAACTGAAAAGTCAGAGTAGCCTGTAAACATCATGTGGTCTGGTTATTGAACTGGATATGAAGGCGATGTGTTCTGAATTTCTGAAGAACATAGTGAAAGCATTATTGCAGAAGTTACGCAAGGTGATGCAGGCCCAGACATTGAGATTCCAGTATACACAGAAATTGTTTGGTCATTTAATCTTTGCCTTGCCACTTAGTAGTGCCAGACGTGATGTTTTGCAGACCTATTGCATGGGCAATTGCAGGTGCTGCATACACATAATACCCATACCACAGGATAAGATTGTCTGGCGTGGTGCGGGAAGATTTGTGGATGTGGCTCACATTTTTCAGGAGTTATAATGGTGTGCCGATCTGGCTGCAAGAGGACAGGGCAGAGTAAGGTATGCAGATAGTTTTATATGCATCGGGCAAGGGTGGTTTGCTCTGCATTCATATCAAAATGGGGCATAGAGAGGTAGTGCATGGTGTTCAGAAGGTTTCAGATAAAGGTTTAGCTTTTCGTTTGTGTTTTTTTTAAACTGGTAGCTGTCATATTGTGAGGAAGTGATTTGGTAAGCAGGAAAGTATATTTGAATGTAAACTATCTTGAAAGTGTTCATCCTAAGTTATTTAATTTATTAATTTTATTGTATGTTTGGATTTGTATATCGCCCAGGCCCAGTGGTATCACAGCGCTTGTACAAGATTGGTGCAGTGATCTGAACAGTACGATAAAACAGGTCAAAACAGTTCATAAATATTTGTTGAATAGCTACGTTTTTAAGAGCTTTTTGAAGACCATGTGTTGTTTGCCGCAATAACATTGTGTTTAAAGCAAGACAAATAGCAGGCTTGGATAGCCATATAGTTGAAACCTATAATTGTTTGAAGTGGCTGATATTCTATGGGTTGGCACGCGAGGCGGATGTGGCACCAGAAAGATACCCAAAGGTTTGCAACAGCAGGAAAATGGAGGGCTCTACAGTTTGTGGTGCATCCATGTTGAATGTGTTATAGACGAGTGGATGGTTGGTGTTTGTAAGTAGTGTAGCAGGTTTATGTGCAGCAAAGAGAAATAGAGAAGATTAATAATAATAATTTGGCACTTATATAGCGCTACGAACCCTCAGGTATCTGAGCGCTGCTTATTATTACCCACGGTGTGTGGTGCTCATTTATTGACCTCGGAAGGATGAAAGGCTGAGTTTGGCCTCGCCGGGATTCAAACCTGCGTTAGCAGGCTCTGCACGGATGTCAAAGCAAGCTCTACTCGCTGTGCCACTTGACTGGCTTATAAGATTGTTGAGCTTCATATTAGATTAGGTTTTTCTAAGATAACAACCACAGGGAAACAGGCAGGTATTGTATTCCATGGCAAGTGACACAGATTTCAGGTGAATGCGTGTTAAATTTTTAAGAATCATTGAAGGTGTGTGTGATGCTGGAAATGCATCGGAGGGACAGGGCCTCTGTATTCTTGCCCTTTACTGCCTTTTTTGTGTTTTCTGCGCAGGAGTTCATGTGGGACTCCTGGCGGTGCAGCTCTCTCTTTTGGTTTTGGTGAACGGACCCATGGGATACCCTTATGGCACCCATGGGTGGGGGTACAACCCTGTGCCCCTAGTGCATGTGTTTGGGCACCTCTGTGTGACCCACAGAGCAGGGTACGGGCTGGTGGCAGCTCCCTGCTGAATTGACTGGTGCCCTGAGCGTCCTCCATTTTGGGATGCCCAGGCCCTGTCATTGGAATCGGGAGATTCCTGATGGAGACAAGATGGCCCCCGAGGCATCTTGCCCTCCATCGCCTGTTACCTTGATCTTCCCGAAGTCTCAGGAAGTCCTAACTCTGTCCCTTCCCCCCGACTGGCTGTTGGGTGGAAGTTCCATATATGGTAGTGTGGGGAAGTGCTCACCAGACTGGCCCATGTTATGGGTACGCCTGTGGGTGGGACCTGGGTGAATGGAGTGTGTGACGAACACGCATTCTGTGTTGTGGGTGTCTAGTATCTGGTGTTTGACACAGTGACTGAGACAGCCCTGCCCGAAACTGGTATGAATGCAGTGTGGAGTGTTGAATGGCTGGGTGCTTGTCCCAATACACATAACTTGTTGTGAGTGTCTGGAGAGAAGAGAATGACCTGAATGCACTGTGTGCCTGATTGGCTGCCTGTCTGCATGAATACCCTTCGCCATGATTGGATGCTTGAGTATGACGCAGCGGAATTAATGGGAGATCAACAGTATATCTGGGGACCTCTCACTTCTAGGAATCGTGTTCAGAAGCTGAAGTCCACTACGACGAGTAACTGGAGTAAACCTGAAGGTTAACCTTGAAGCCCTGCTGGAAGAGAAGAATTGCTGTTGCTCTCCTTCACAATCTGAAAGCTGCTGTGTCTCCAAGGACTGACCCAGGGAGGACCTGGTAAGGCGTCCTCTTCCCGAGCTACGAGGGACCATCGTGCACCAGCTGATCTTTGCCAAAGCTCCCTGGTAGACAGACCTTCGACAGGCTGCCGACCCGAGACGGGGACTGCCGCGGAATCCTAAGGAGAAGCGCCAGGACTGTTGTCCACCACTATCAACGACTGCCATCGCCGACCGGAGCCGCAGTGCTCCCGTTTGCCTAAGAACTTTCGGATCCAACGACGCTCTCGTCCGCATCGCCGACGCTGTAGCCCACTGGAGAAGGCCTGACCGTCGACGCGCTGAGGAGCATCGCCGGTGGGTTTCCCACCGCCCAAAGACCACAGAGACACCACGTCTCGACGCCCTTGCTGGGCCACAGTTCTTCAAACTCTTTGCGGTCCAGAACTATCGACACTGAGGTGCCCCACACGCCACTTTCTTGCAGGACATTTACGTTTCCCCGTCAACGAGCACTGCTAGGAACAAAGCTGCCACTTCACCGTCGTAGCTCACCCTGTTCTCCGACGGATGTTCGATAACACGTGACTCCTGCCTTAAAGGGAGGACACTCAAGAAGGGCCGTCGATTCCCCGACGAGGAACGCTACAACACCAGGTACTTTGGGGTTGCAGAACTATTGGAAAGTCTCTTGTGAACAATATATGGACTGGGCTTCTATCTTTATTCTACAGGTTGCCCAGTTGGGGGGATCTCCACACAGAGCTGTGTTTAACTGTAGTGACCAGTATGTGTGCCAATTGTTCTTATCAACTGCTTTCCTCTTTTCTCTATTGTTGGTTTCCTTTACGTCCTGATTTGTGTGCCATTTAACCGTACAGTTGATGCACTTTATCGAGATCGAATAGTAATTGTGGTACCACGTAGAACTGTATATTTGCCATTATAGATAACCGAGTACAAAGTGCGTTATCGTGATATTGTATATAACCTTGACTATTAATTATATAAAGACTGTGTTTTAACCAATACAGTGTGCAGACATTCCTTTGTGGGTGCATGGGGACTACACTGTACTCAAGAACCAGCCTGCATCACCTTCCTGAGAAGCTAGGCCTTGATTGCTCGACCACGTACCAATATTGAGAATCTTGGCAGGGGTCCTCTGTGCCTCTCCTCTACCAAATAGAGAGCAGAAGTGCAGACCCCCCCACCTGTCCCTCACAGTGTGTCCAAAAGTAAGGGAAAAGAAGAGATCTGAGAGGTACAGTGATATTAAAATGACTATGCAGGCTAGTGGGGATGTGAGCATAGTTTGCAGTTAGACTGAGAGCAGCTACTTTTTACAAAGTGCTTGTTGTGGATTTACTTTTAGTTTTCCTGGTTTTGGAGTTGGGCAGTAGGCATGAGTGAAGCTACCTGCTGATGAAGGAGCGAATATTATTTTCAGAATGGCAAATGGTTGGGAGCTTGGGTCTTGCCTGGTTGGTCGGAGGACATTTTACTATGCTGAGTTTGTATATTGTCACAATGGCAATGTAGCAGGGGAAAGGACAGGGTCATGTCTTTAGGGATCTAGAAGGGAAGGAGGTGTCTGCCCACCAAGTGTGAGCACATTGAAAATGTGGTTGTGGATGCCGGCCGTGGAGTTTAGAGCTAATGGCACTCAGAGATCTGGGATTAGTGCGGCATCACAGGGGAAAGCAAAAGGTCATGCAGGAGAAGGAACTGAAGAGTATGTAGCAGTAGAAGTTGAAGTGTTAGTTACAAGGGCTACATGAGAGCCTTGGAAGGATGTGGCAGTGATATGTGAAGGAGGGATGCACAATTTATGAATTATGTCTTTTGTTTTTGTTTGTTTGTATTGCCGGCCAATAATGGAGGTGAAGAGTGCGGTGATCCCCAAGAGGCATGGATGTGAAGCCATTACCTGGTGAAGCGGGCAAGGAGGTGATTTTTGGCACTGCACAGGAGAGTGTCCACCGGGGGGGGGATTTATAGGCATAGGGAAGGTTCTGGAGCAGGCGATGGTTGGGACGTGAGTTTGACCAGTCCTGGTCGCCTGCTCCCAAGCCTTCCCTGCATTAGAGGGGCCCAGTGTTACAGGTTAGCGTAGGTGAGGTGATTGTTGGTTGAGAAAAGGGGGAAGTTAGGCATTTTAGTATTTTTAGGTTTACGTTTTAACAAAATGTACCTGATAGTTGGGGGTACCATAGATAAGGTACTCCATTTGCTGGAGCCGTTTCTTTTTTCATCATCAATTAGTGTCCATGCGGCGGGAGAGCGGGGCTCCTTCTTTCCTGCTTGTAGCTTTCTTTTAGGGGAAAGTAAAATTTTCGGTTCACGCAGTTCCTTTTTGGAGCCGTGTGTATTAATTGGGGCATCTTGTTTCCAGTGTCTTGTTGTCCCCAGTGCCTCTATGTGCTCTAGGGGGAGAGCAGCCCTTTTTTGTAGTTGGCCCGTGTGGTGCCATACTTGGTGGGGGGGCAGTAAATATCACGCTCCGTAGCGTGCTGTTTTCCTGCTGGCTATCCTCGCGCATCTGTGCGTGGTAGCTGCCTCTGAACAAAGGGACCGCACCGCTTTTCTGTGCGTGACTGCTTTCCGCATGCAAGTTGATAGGGGGCAGTGTTTTTTTATGGCAGTTTAAAGTGCCAGTGGAGCTCTTGTTTCTGTTTTGTGGGGTGCTGCTTACTGGGCTTCAGTTATAAGCCAGGGGAGATGTCCTCTAGGGCACGGGCAATTTTTGGGGTGGTTACATAAAAAAAAAAAAGAATTTATATATTTATGTTTTGGTAATTCTGTCAGCAGGGTACTATAGGAGTTTAATTTACTCTTGTTGAAAAGAAATTAAGATTAGAGCTTCCCCCCTCCCAGGTATTATTAGGGCTAGTGGGAATTTTTCCCCGGGTAGTTATTTTGGCTCGGGGTTTTATTATAGCTACGTGAACAGTTAAAGGGCATATTGTGGTGCCCAGTCATAATAATTGGTGAACCATGGTGGGTCGGGGAGCTGGTAAGAAGGTATTGGTGGATGCCAGGGTGCTTAGGGAGGCCCTAGAGATCATTAGCAGGGCATCTAAGGCCCAGCTGGAAGGGGCGGTGGTAGAGGTCACAGGAGAAGGGGCGGGAGAGGGGGGTAGGCCGCAACGTAGAGAAGCAGCAGGTTGGGCTCTCGCGGCAGTGGTGGATTGCACCTCTGCGTCTGGTAGAGGGGAGGTATGGGAGTTCAGAGGCAGGCAGATGAGGAGGGAGATTGACAGGAGAGCTTCCAGGGGGAAGTGCAGTTTGGTGGGGGTCAGATATAGTGGAAGTGCTAAATGAACAGGTGGACGTAGGGGAGGTTAGGAGTGTACAGAAAGGATCAGGTCGGGGGAGCCACAAAGGTGGTGTTGATGGAGTGCATAGTGGGGTGGCAGGACAGAAGGGGCAAAGGGGGTAAATACCTGCAGAAGACTGCAAGTGGGAGAAGAAGAGAGGGGTCCCCATCAATTAGTGAGGTGAGGGAAGGGCGCGGAACAGCCCCCACGCCTAACAGGATTTCGGGCAGAGGGCACAGAGCAGCCCCCGCTGTTCCCGAGGATGAATATGGAGAGGTTTTAGGAACGGCCCCTTCTTGGACAGCGTGAGGACAGTCTAGAGGGCGCAGCACGGCCCCTAGCGAAGAAGACCACAGGGTGGAGGAGAGCACACCTCGCCTGAGAAAAGAGGACCAGGAAGAGGTTTCTGCGACCCCGCCGAGAAGACGCCAAAGGAGCAGTGGGGCGGATGCCCCGGGCTCACAAGAAGAGGATCTACTCAACCCGAGCATGAGCTCCCATCATTGCAGAGGTGATGAAGTTGGGATGTAGGAATAAGTGGGGCCACTGTAGTAGATGATGAAGGTTATAGGGCGGTAAGGAGGAGGGGGAAGGAGAGAAGGGGTTTTAGGTGGGACTCTGAAAGACAGGAGCAAGAGGCTTGGGGGGCAAGAGGTCAGGGGAAAAATTGGCTGGGTGAGACTGCTGACATGTTTTGTCTCTGCAGCAGGGGCCCAGTAAGAAAAGAGATGAGGAGCATCTGAGTGGAGGCCAGGCTGCAGACGGGCGATGGCAGGTCGGAAAGAGGTGAGCGGGAAAGGGACTGGTCAACTGCATGGCAGAGGGGGGACACGAGAACGGGGCAGGAAATGGAGAGTCTGGTTTGCAAGGGGTAAGGAGGGATATTGGTGAACATGCTATTTGAGCCTTGGTGGGTGAAAAGGGAAATTGCTCAGTGGAGGTACAAACGGACAAGTGGATTGAGCCAATGTCGCTCGAGGTACAGGTTTCAAAGGAAAAAGAGGTTGAAGTGAAGGGTAAGGAGAAAAAGCTACATTACATGGGCATCAGAAAACCTTTGGGGGCGCACTTGATGACAGCGACTGAAGATAAGATTCAAGCAGGGGAATTTGTGGATGTTTTTAAGCTGCTTCATAGGGAAATGAGAGCAAAGGAGGGTTCTAAGGAAGAGGAGAGAGAACTGGCTTGGCGCCCAAGGGTGCCAGTGACAATTGAAAATTGGACGTCAGCATTTATTATTTACGCCAGTGTCTATTGCGAGAAATTTCTGGAGAGATGCGTGGCCCTGCTAAAATACATGGATGAGATTAGGAAGGCATTTACATGTTTTGGAGGTTTTGCGTGGGTGCGTTATGACGAAGAATTCAGAGCAAGGATGGCAGAGGACAGTCATGCGGTTTGGGAGAGATAGATATGGATCTCTGGTTGCAATGGATGGCGCTGACGAGGCCAGCTCCAACGGTACACACGGCAAGCGGCTTAACCGTGCCTTACCAGCCCTTTCTTGGTCACCCCACCCCGGAAGGGGCTGGAGTAGGAGGCAGGGGTCAGCCCTCAGCAGCATGTTGGGCTTTCAATAAAGAAAGCTGCATGAGGTTGATGTGCAAATTTAAACACGAATGCTGCAGGTGTGCAGGTCGGCATCCGATTACATATTGTTTTCAGGCAGGGGACAGTAGGACAGGGTGAGGAGCGGGGCAAGGAGGTGGGGGGGAAGGACAGCATGCCAGTTAAAGTGGGGGGTGCCTGTAGGTCGGGCTCAGTTTATCAAAAAAGGAGGGGGAAACAAAGGTTGGTGAGAGGTTTTGGGGGCGATCCCAAGGGGGTAGGAGAGGGGTGAGGAGGAAGACGTTTAGGTAGGGGGGAAGAGGGCCAAAGGGGGGATGTAACTGTGAAAATGTTAAGGGGTGGTGGCCGTCATTTGGAGAGCACGGACAACGGTGGCGAAGCCCTCACGCTTTCCGCATGACAAGGTGAGCAAGCTTTAGGGGGATGGGAGATGGTTATTAGAGGCACAGAGTAAATACAGAGAGACTGACAGAGGTTAAGAGGAAATTGCAACTTCGAGCGTGCAGTAGTAGCCCTGGTTCGCTAGGAGACAGGGCACTGGTTAGTGTGGGAATTGGGTATGCACAGCAAGGGAGGAACGTGGCTCATTTGAACTTTGGTGCAGCTGGGGGGATTGAAGGGAGGTGACTGCATGGACAGGGGTGCAGGAGCGCTCCTGGTGCAGCAGGGGGAAATGATGAGATGGGACTGCATGGACGGGGGTGCACTAGGGCCTCTGGCGCAGGTGGGAAACATGGGCTAACGGACTCAAGGGGCTGGAAGAGTACATTTTTATGGATTGGACTGCATGGACGGGGCGCAGGTTTGGCCCCTGGTGCAGTGGTGGAGAGGAGTAATGAGGAAAAGGGCCTGCATGGACGGGGGTGCACGTGGGCCCTCGGTGCAGGGTGGGCAACTCGGGGCCATAGTAGGAAGGGGAGGGAAGGTGGGGGGCAAGGGTGAGTAGGAGGGTGATAGGATAGAGGAGAAAGGGAGTGCAAGTGGGAGTAGGTGCATTTGTTTAAATGATGGGTGTTAAAAGTGTGAAGTATAGGGGGACAGGTAGGAGAGGACCAGGGGTGTTTCCGTAGAGGGAATAAGGAGATGGCCAGGTGAGGATGGCTTGCCTGAGGAAGGTGTTAGTAGAGGTGGGGGAAAGGTTGAGGAGGGTGGAACTCATTGCAAGACACTATAAGCAAGTCTGGGTTTTTGTACAGTAAGCCAAAAGGGGATTCCCGGGGGGGAATGCAAAGCGTTTCCCCCCGGGATGATTTTTGGCGCTGCACAGGCCAGCGAGCTGGCCTGCACATAGAGCGCCCACCGGGGGGGGGGTTATTAATAGGCGCAAGGAAGGTTCTGGAGCAGGCGACGGTTGGGACGTGAGTTTGACCCCGCCCTCCCATCCCTTTTTTGGTTATATATCAGATGACTGGGTTTTATTTTCTAGTGGGGGGTTCCTTGTAAAGTTCCTTTCGGGCTAATCTCTCTTTTCATAGTGTCACAGGTTTTTTGTCTCTGTTTGGGTCCTTAATTTTCGGGTAGTTTTTGTGTGACAGGTTGGGCATTAGTTGGAGAAGTTGTGATGTAAAGTTTCTGTTGCTGATGTGGCAGGTCAGACTGGCTACAGGTCATAGGGTTGGCGGAGTTTGGTATAGAGGGGAGTTTTATGGGTTTTGAAGTGGTGGTTGCTAGCACATAGGGGAATGGCGCGGGAAAGGATAGGGGTGGTGCTGTTTGGGGAGAAAGCGGGACGCCTTGAGAAGTGGTAAGGAGACGGTAGGGTCAAAGGGATAGTTAGCGAGGGGGGAGAATTGTTTAATTATTTATTTGTTGGGGAAAATGAAAGTATTGAATTATTAATTGGTTGTTTAAAACATATTGTTAGTCTGTAAGGCCATGGGAGCCAGGTAAGAGGTTATTTGTAAGCTTTGGCCTGTCACATTAAAGCGACCTTTTCCACTATAAGCAAGTCTGGGTTTTTGTGCAGTAAGCCAAAAGGCAGCAAGCAGGAAAGAGAAGGAAACACAGAGGTGGTGACGAATGGTGGGGATGGCTGGTCCTGTTGAATAGAGAGAAGGGCAGGACGAAGAATGCGGCTGCTGAATGAACACATGCTGTGCTATGGCTGAAAGATTTTAATTCCTGGTATTCGAACAGCACTGCACACGGCACCAAGTGGATGCTGTTGTCTGAGGAAGAGCAAGCGTTCATAAATGCACCCACGATCTTTACAAGTGAAGGAAGTTATCAGCAAGTTTTAAAAGAAGCACAAAGACCCTCCCTCCACTCCTTCATTGTTCCATTATGTGAGGCGCTTTAAATCTCCCTTTTAACTGGTAATCTGTATTTTGGCAGAGCAGAATGGAGCTGCGCCCTTTCATGCCAAAAATTATTTTAAAAAATAATAAAAAGGAAACCGAAATCCCATTTGTAAATGAGGCCAAACAGTGGAACAGATGGGCTTCTCAGCAAAGCACCCCTCAGCGTGTAGAGTCCTCACATGCATTGATTGACAACAAAGGCATATTTCCAATATCACGACCTTTTAATAATACGAGGACGGAACTGCGTGTTCCTGGTCACGTGACCCGGCGTGTTGTGCGGCAGCTTTGTGCCTGTGAGATGGTGGGTGGCCCAAGAGGCAGAGATACGGAAAGCCTCTATTGATTGTGGCAATGCTTTATCATAATAACAGTAGGGGGTTTATTCGCCACAGAATTAAATTGGTGACCACATTAAGGTGGGTCCAGATAAAAAACGCATCTTAAGTGAAGCAGGACAAAAACAAAAACATTCTCTGTGCGGTCATTTCTGAGAAGGCTGCACAATCACAATGGCTGCTGCGACCAAACAGGGTATGTCGCTGTCAAATGGGGGCATTCACAATACACATTTGCAGGGATATCTTTATAAAGGGGTCTCCCAAGGTGACCATCCGAGTGGCCATGACATTGTAGGCCTGAATAATATCAATTTACAAATGCTATGATCGCAGCAACATCCTCAGCATGAACTATTCAAGGCAAACCATAGACAAGTGAGCGAGCCAAAGGTGGCCGACAAGCAGTCCAGTCGGCCGCGATAATTTACATATTCACCCCAAGACGTCACTTCATTTGCCATTGGTGGGAAGCCAGCTGCTGGATGGTTTAGCCACTGACCTGCTGATAGGGCTTCTATAATCTCAAAGAAATTAGAGGTCTTTCACAGAGGGCCTTTGTACATCCAAATCTAGAAAAGACGATGTAAAGGTTTACTCTGCACTTGCTTCTTCAAGTTGCGCCGCCCAAACACTTTAGAATAATCTCTCAGCCACTGGTGGGAGGCGTGCCTCTTTGCTGTGGGATTGCAGCAGATGTTTTCAGTTGGACCCGCCTGGTGACTTACAATAAGAAGGAGAACTTATTTCTCCCATCATCCTAAAATCTCAGAGACTTGTGGTGGTGGAAAGGAAATGCAGAACATTGAAGCCCCAGGATGAAAAAGATATTGCAAATATATTTAGCACGATTTCTGTTGCCTATTTAATAGGGGTTGGAGCAAAAAGGTTTTGCTCCAAATCCAATCTGGGGCATATTTCAGAAGGTTTTGAATCGTGTCAAAAATAGCTTTGTCCACTTTTGGTTCAATGCTCTGTTTGAGTAAAAACAGAACAATATTTTTCACTACTTTTCAAAAGTGAAAGTAGGCATTAAGCTTGAGGTAATATCTGCATGCCCAATTCTATATTACATAAAAAAGAAAAACACCGAGAGCAACATATATAATGTTTCCTTTTTGCGGCATTTATTTTTTAATTTGAGCCGCCATCTTACTTTTTTTGCTCTGTTTCTTGTCACTTAATCAGCACCGTCGGGGTCGTCAATGTTTTTTTTCTCCCACTAAACCTTCCCAGAATGCGACTGGTATAATAATACAAACTACAGTCTTAAATATGCGCAGAGCGTGCTGGAAAGTGAGTGGGGTGCATTGTTTTCCCAACATTGTTTTTACTAGCGTTACTCTTACTGACTGCCTTGAAACCTATACTCTCGGAACAGCCGGAAAACTTTCTGAGACCTCCAACTTAGATCTGATCTCACAACTAGAACACGAGAAGGTGTGTCCTGCTTCAGTATTTTTCTCCGCCCTTAAGGGTCTGGGTAGATGGCCCATGCAATAATTCCATGATATGGCTCTCTGTTCATCGCCATTGTGCCCTTCCCCTGATTGAAATCTTTCACTAGTGCATTGGGCATTTGCCCCCGTTTGGAAAACCTGTGTTGGTTTTTATAGCAGGATGGCCCCTTTGGCTAGTGTCAAGCACTGACTGCAATAGGCAATATGTCTGCTTTGGCAAATCATAGTTTATTGCTGTATGTATGTAAAGGTAATTTCACTGGCCCTCATTACGACCCTGGCGGAAATCAACTGACATGACCGCCATAGCGTAAATAGCGTTTCCGCCACTGCACGATGGAGGAAAGTGCGGCTAATTCTGACCCATCGGGCACGAGCATTACGCCATGGCGGAAGTGCAAAGTCCGCGATGGCGGAAATGACCCCAAAACGCCCCTTACCGCCGTCGTACGTAATGAGCGGTCAGCGCAAAATACGGTCACCGTAAATATACGGAAACGGAAGTAAAAACATGGGGCCGGAACGGGAAACAGCACGCCGTACACCTATAAAATCAGAATCCCAACACAACCATTAAAAATCCGACCCTGAGACACATCCCAACCCGTTAGCCACCCCAGTTAAAAAAATAAATATGGGAAAAGTTGCTAAAAAAGCGTGCGACCGCAAGCGGCAGGTCCACTTCTCCCACGAGGAACTCACCGTGCTCACAGAGACCCTCCAGGAGAACGCTGCCGTCGTCTTCTCGACGCAAATGACCAGGACGGCACTTGCGAACAAGAAGGCCATATGGGCGCTGGTGGCACAGCGGGTAAGTGCGGTGGGGACCACACCCCGCAACCCACAGCAATGCAGAAAGCGATGGGACGACCTACGGATACGCGTCCGGAGCATACTCTCTGCCAACCGGAACATTGCCACAGCTACCGGGGGAGGATCAGAATCACCCATCAAGTTGACCCCCTGGGAAGAAATCTGTGCCTCCACCATTGGAATGGAGAGCATAGAGGGAGTCGGAGGGATGGAGAAAGGAGTGCAGACATCAGAAGAATCAGGTAGGTGGCCCAAATGAAACTATGCCAAATCCACAATTACCAACCATGTGAAGTACCATGTGTCCCCATAGTGCACTAGAAACACATGTCCAGGAGAACGACCACATACATTGCCATGACAGTGCCCCTTAAAAGTCAGATTAAATAAATAAATATTTAAAAATCCAAAAAACACACTCTACATGTGCAGCATGCACACCCTAACTGCAGACTGCAAAATAACTGCATCCCCAATGCACACAAAAATGAGATCACCTCCAAGGCCCTGACCCAAATCACCCCCAGGTACCACCCCAATACATGTGATACAATTGCCATTACAATTACCACAGACCCATGAATAACGCTCGCCCTCCTTTACTCCACCACAGGGTCCGATTCCAACGACGAGCTTCAGGACACCCCTACCAGCACACCTGCAAAGAGGGCCAAGACCAACGGCCAAAGACCCTCCACCTCAGCTGCACGGATAAAGACACGGCAGCAGCACAAATCGAGTGGCAGCACACTTGAGGGGACATCAACAGGCACCCCAGCAGCCAGCATGTCCACAACAGCAGCACCACAGGTCCCCCCAATGGATGCCACAGAAGGCACTGCTTCTGGTGGCAGCAGCACCACAGGTGACACTGCATACATGCCAGCATGCTCCGACACAGAAAACAGTGCTGCCGAAGTAGGACACATCCATGACCTGTCTCAATCCCCCTGTTTGTATCATCCCGTACACCATGAGGAAACCACGCAGGGGCACCCACAAGACGACGACTGGCCAACCCCCACAAGGCCTGTTGCAAGGCAACATGAGGCGTCCAGCCCCTCTGTGACACCACCGCAAATGGGCATGGCCCAGCAGAGGCAACAGTCCCTCGAGCAGATGATAGTGCAACAGCAGCAAATGGCCACGCTCCTCAAGGAGCATGCTGATGAATGTGGGGGTTCTAAGGCAGCCATTGAAACATCTACTGAGACACTTAGGGCAGAAATGGAGCGAAGTACAGAGACACTAAGGGCACAAATGGAGAGAAGTACCGAGAGCCTGAGGGGACAAATGGAGAGAAGTACCGAGAGCCTGAGGGGACAAATGGAGAGAAGCACCGAGAGCCTGAGGGGGGAACTGCATGCGACGTCCAAAGACGTATGTGGTGAACTTGCCGCTGTGCGCCGTGTGCTCACTGAGCTCTCACAAACCCTTAGGGACATGCATGGACGTGAGCAGGCAGAGACATCATCCGTTGCAAGTTCCGTCCAGGGCAGCCCCCAACGTAGATCTGGGAGGAACCTGCGCTCCACAGGCAGGGGTGCCCCTGATACCCGGAGAGGGGGCTTGCAATAGCGTCTGCCCACTGACAATGAGCGTCATTGGACACTGGTGTTGGGGGGGGGGGTAGGAGGGTGGAGGGGGTGTGTTGTGCTTCTTTGGGTGGCGGTTCGATTGGGTGTGTAATGTCATTTCACATCTGCAATACAATTCTTCATATTCATCCAATGAGATGTGTGGACATTGATCTCTGTGTACGAGGCCTATCTTGGCGTACAGTCCACATTGTGCATGTTCCAGACACACACAGTGCCACAAGTCCCGTGTCCATGTAACAGCCACCAGGCGTGAGTGCTAGAAGCATGCATCTATGAGATTCTGACGTAATTCACGGGCCTCCTGTGCCTCGCGGACCCCTTGAGGTGCTGCCACATCCCCACCCTCATCATGACCATCTTCAGGTGCTAGCAGTTCTGCGTCGGGGGGCATGGCCACATTCCTACGTACGCACATGTTGTGTAGCATGACACATGCCATGACCATCTTTGCCACCTTCTCATGGCGGTACAGGAGTGCCCCGCCAGACCTGCTGAGGTAGCGGAAACGCGCCTTCAGTAGGCCGAATACCTGTTCTATGACCACACGGGTACGTGAGTGGGCATGGTTGTAGTCCTCCTCATGCTGGTCCTGTGGGTTCCGGATTGGTGTAAGGAGCCATCTCTTCAGTGGATACCCGCAATCACCTGTATGTGGACAAGAAAGGATGTTTGTGGAATGTCATTGCTACGTACGCACCCCCCCCTTCCTTCCAGGTCATTCACGCATCACCTACCCCACATACTCATGCATTAAATGAGACTCACCGAGTAGCCAGGATCGGCGCCCTGCGTGTCGCTCCATGTAGCGTGGTATTCTAGAGTTCCGCAAGACCATAGAATCATGTGTTGATCCTGGAAATCGGGCAGAACAATGTGTAAAGATCCTGTTGGAGTCACACACCATTTGTACATTGATAGAATGATATTGTTTCCGGTTGCGGTACTGGGCCTCCATGGCATGTGGGACAACCAATTCCACATGGGTGCAGTCGATGGCACCAATGCAACCCGGTATGCCGCCAAGTGCATGGAATCCCACTTTTGTGTTTGTAAGCTCCTGCTCCGAGCGTGGTAAAGTGATGTAGTCGTCTGAGTGCTTCAGGAGGGCATCAAGCACTTGAAATAGTGTCCGTGAGAATAGTGGCTGTGAAATGCCATGCAACTGTCCGACTGTGTGCTGGTAGGTGCCTGTGGCCAGGAAGTGGAGTACAGACACCACCTTCAGTAGGGGTGGGATGGCGGTTGGGCTATCTATCATGCTGACAAGGTCAGCGAGTGTCATGTCGACAATGGCGGTTATGGTGTCCCGGTCCAAACGGTAGAGGGTGTGGATCTGCTCAGCTGTGAGGTTGAACGGATTAGCTCGGAGGCGTGGGATTGCGGGCTGCCTGCGTGGTGGTAGTGGCTGTGCTGGTGGGGCTTGCTGGCCATGCCTTGCCCTCCTCCTCCTCCTCCTGCGTCTCCTCTGTGCGGCCGGTTGTTGTAGTAGTTGGCGTTCGTCTTCTTGAAGTTGGAGTACTTGCAGTGCAATCAGGTCCCCCAGGCCCAACATCGCTAGTCCTGCCGGTAGCATTCTGGAGTGGGTGTGGTTGTGGGAGGGGTTTGGGTATGCAATTTATGTGTTTTCAGGCTGTATAGCCTTCACCTGTGGTGATTCATTCCACCTGTGTCAGCTGCAATGCCTTTCGTGCGAGCACGTCCCGCACACGACGCTGCAATTCGACGCATGGCATCTTGCATTTGCATTCATGTTCTTAATCCCGAAGGCTGTGGAATATTGGTTTATATGTTAATTCTGCTATGGTCCCATTGTTGCACATACGATATTTGCATTCGCGAGCAGACTTGTGAAGGGCCAGTGGAATGTAGTGCTCGATCAACGGTGGACCCTCATGCAGCACTGTACCGACGTTCACTGACGGCGGGGAGTCCCATCAGTGATTGAGGCCAGTTACCATTTTCACACACAGCCGCACTGCATAGATGTATTTGTGAATACAAGCGTTCACAGATGCCTTTTCAACGTGATGTTGCAAATTAGGAATTCGAAGGACAGCGCTTTCGTTTTTCAACTAGCGGCGTGGAGACGCCCACAGGTCTGACTGGAAATGTAACGTTCTATTGTTGAATGTCCTTGGGACAGGGCCCATGACGGGAATGCAATGATTGATGTGATTTGAATGGGATGCGCTATAGCGTAGTGGACGATAAGGCAGGACGTTCCCAAATACATGTGACTTCACTACACAAGGAATCCGGGCAGGAGCACAGTGGATTTTGAAGGCTGCATTACGCACAGACTCAATGGAAATGTCGAATGTTATGTGAGTGAATATTCAGGCGTTTTCATTACGGGATGAGGGAATGATGAATGGATGCATGGAAAGATGATTTAATTGGGAGTCTGCCATGTACATGGCTATTTGGAATCTATCCCCTTCCCCTGCGCTATGTGATGCAAGGCTGCCATAGTGGGACCATCGTCTGTCTGCCCTTGTTGAACCCTCCCTGTCTCGACGCGCCTTCAATCACTTGTGTCTATGCACGTTGATGATCCCATCTGATGGATCCTGTTCTGACAGGCGCATGCACACAGACACTCGTTTGAAATAGTGTATTCACCTCGATTTGTGTCGTAATGATTCGCAAGTGATTTTTGGGTGCAATTGATCCTTATGAGTGGGCTGGCATGCATATGGTTGTAGGTTTGGTGTGTTGAATGAAGTGAGTAATACATATGAAGTTCGGATGCCCATACTATCTTTTTTTTCATTTGGGTGACAGGTATCTCCTCCCCTTCTGCCGCTGCCATCTGTACGCCACTCCTGCAGATGGCTTCTAGAGTCGACACCTGCAGCTTCGAGTTAATCAGTGGAGCACCATTACGATCTTATGGGACGATCGCCAATGGCCCACATGCCCTTACGCAGTACTAGTGGCTAGGTGCAGCATACCTAGCTTCCAGCTGGACTAGTGCCTACTTCATGGGACGGGCCTGCGGTCCTAGGCACTTCCATGTTGCCTTTTTGGACGTGGATGTAGCCCCTGTGTGCCATGAAGGTACAGGGCGTCACACATGGGGAATCTGGTCATTTATTGCGGATGCAGCCCACAGTAATGCTGATCATTTGTGAGTTTATGCTCAAATGGCTGTATGGGCTTGGTGATTTTGATGTGCATTAAATTTATATTCAGATATTAACCGTGTAGCGTTATTCTTTGCTAGTAATGTGGCATATTCCGATTTGTGGCGCGATGTATTGTGAGGTGTTCTGCATTGGGTTCCGGCTTCTGGGTACAGTTGTGTGGTACGTGCTTATGCTGATGGTTGGTTTGACTACTGGCATGTGTACAGGGCTGGTGCAGTCTCCCTCAGGTTACTGCTTTGACTGTTGGTTTACACTGGTGGCAAGCGATGGGGGACTGTTGTTGTTTTGTGTCATGGAATTTTCAGTTCATTTTGGTGTACTTGCACCTTCAGATGCCTGTGCTGCATCAGTACGGCAATGGTGTGTTGCCAATTGTGGATGGCCACTCACAGGGCACTTGGGGCCCCTGCATGCATTTGTTCGTTGGCATGCATGGGTGACTTGTACATTTCACTGGTTGCATGGTGTGACTGCATTGCGCCTACGAGGAGTTGTGCAATGTGGCCAGGGAGTGGAGTACAGGCACTCAGTAGGGCCATTACGGTTGGTTCGGGATGCCGTAGTTCTCGCCATGGCGGAATGGTACTTTCCGCCATGCTTGATGGCGTTAGGTGAATGTCCGCTGGGGTCAGCATTCGCGTACCGTTGCGCCATGGCGGATATTGCGGTTTTGCACGGCGCGCGTGCGCATACTTGGTGCAGTTAGCGTTGGCGTTCACTACGGTGTCGCTAATCGCATCGTACTTTACGGTGACGGGTCATGATCGCAACGGGCGGTATTCGATGGCGGTATTACATTTCCGCCATCGTTTTTCGTATTCCGCCAGGGTCGTAATGAGGGCCACTGTCTGTTACTGCCTGCAGGGAGCGCTGAGAAAACGGGTGCTCCAGAGCCCAGGGACACCCTAGGAAATGCAGTCCCGGCTAGATGTTTATATGCTTTCAATGAAACGTCCCCAAAATCTGCCCATAGCCGCCCCCCAGGAAATTCAAAAGTTGGCTCCCCTGACTGCATGTGTACAACTGCAATGCAATGTTCATTCCATTTTATATGGTAGGTCCATTTATCACTCTATTTAATTAATTCATATTTAAATAATCCTGCATCCCCTGGCCCCACCCCTTTCTTGCTCCTCATTATGCCCTCCCCCCTGGTTGCCAGATCTCTTCTCTCCGTTTCCTTTCTCCCTTATCCTTTCTGCCACCCCCCTACACCTCTTTTACTACAGGAGTTTTCTCGATTCACTATTGTCTCACCAACCTGTTGCCAGCGCTTGGATTTGACTTTATGGACACATTGACTTGGCGTTTCACCTTCTCAACTCTCATGCTGGACCTCCCCGGGATCTCACACTCAGGGTGGCCCTGAATCATGCTGTGCCCGTCTTGATTCCTTGCCTACATTCTCTGTTCCATGCAACATTATGTGTTTTTCTGACCTCTGCAACTGTATTCACTCTCCCCTCATCTTCTCTGCTTTTTCCACTGTTTATTCTCTGTTCTCTCCTGCTCTTACTCCCTCCTCCCACCCTCTCTTTCTTTTCTATGCACTTATTCTATCAGAATTGTCCCTTGACCTAGTATGATAGCAACAACGTTTGTCTCCTCCCCCCTCCCATACTTGCCCCCCCCTTCCAGCACTATCTGAAACATTGTCAGGCCTAGTACGATAGTCGTTTGTTTTGTTCCTCTCCCTCCTTCTCATCCCTTCTCTCTCTCCTCTTGTAAAATTCTGGCTCGACCAGAAATGTCGTCAGGCCTAGCCCATTGTCTTATTCTCGTGTATATACACCATAGTGCTAGGTGCAGCTTGCTCAATCTGCTGGCTGGAGCACACGTAGGGGCTGAGTGCTCTGCTCATGGTGTTTCAATAGTCTGGTTATTTTCTCCATCTTGCCGCCTTTAATGTTAAAATAGCGATTTCCATCTAGGCGCCTCGTGGCCTCTGATGTTGCTTCCCTTCCTTCCTCACCCCTTGTTCTTCCTCTTGCTCCCTCCCTCTGCCCTCCTCTGACCCTGATTGGGCGCTGACCCGTTGTCTTGTTCTGGTCTATCTACACCGTAGTGCTCGGTACAGCACGCTCAATCTGCTGGCCGGAGCACACAATAGGGGCTAAGCGCTCTGCTTGTGACATTTCAATAGATTGGTTACTTTCTCCATCTTGCTGCCTTCATTGTTAAAATAGTGATTTCCATTTACCCGCCTCACAGCCTTTGCTGTTGTTTTCTTTCCTTCCTCACTCCTGATCCCTCCCACTGCCCGGCCTGGCCCTGATTGGGCACCTGCCTGTTGTCTTTTTCTGATGTAGCTCCCCCGTAGTGCCCGGCGCCTGTCGCTCAATCTGCTGGCCGGAGCACAAGGTAGGGACTGAAAGCTCTGCTCATGGCGTTTCAATAGTTTGGTAATTTTCTCCATCTCAATGGCTTTATTGTTAAGATAGTGATTTCCATCTATCTGCCGTGCAACCTCTGCTGTTGCTTCCCTTTGCTCCCCACCCCTCGTTCCTCCTTCTGCTCTCTTCCTCTGCCCACCCCTGACCCTGATTGGACACTGGCCCATTGTCTTGTTCTGGGGTATCTACACCATAGTGCTTGGCGCAGCTCACTCAATCTGCTGGCGTAGCATCCAGTAGGGGCTGAGCGCTCTGCTTGTGGTGTTCAATAGTGTGGTTATTTTCTCCATCTTGCCGCCTTTATTGTTAAGATAGTGATTTCCAGCTTGCTGCCTCGCTGCCTTTGCTGTTGCTTCCCTTCCTTCCCCACCCCTTGTTCCTCCTCCTGCTCCCACCCTTTGCCCACACCCGACCGGGATTGGGTGCTGATCCATTGTCCTGTTCTGGTGTATCTACACTGTGTGCTCTGCTCAGCTCGCTCAATCCGCTGGCTTGAGCACATGGTGGGGGCTGAGTGCTTTGCTTGTGGTGTTTCAATAGTATGGTTACTATCTCCATCTTGCCACCTTTATTGTTAAAAGAGTGATTTTTAGCCACCTCACGGCCTTTGCTGTTGCTTCCCTTCCTTCCCTACCCTTGTTCCTCCTCCTGCTCCCTCCCTCTGCCGGCCCTGACTCTGCTTGGATACTGGCCCAATGCCTTGTTCTAGTGTATATACACTGTAATGGTCGGAACAGCTCGCTCTATTTGCTGGTCAGAGCACATGGTAGGGCTGAGCGCACTGGTCGTGGCATTTCAATAGTTTGGTTATTTTATCCATCTTGATGCCTTGATTGTTAAAATAGTTATTTCCATCTAGACACCTCAGGGCCTCTGCTGTTGCTTCCCTTCTTCCCCACCTCCTTTTCCTCCCCTTTCTCCCTACCCCTGCTTGCCCTCGACCCTGAATGGGCATTGGCCTGTTGTCTTGTTCTGGTTTATCTATGCCATATTGCTCGGCACAGCTCTCTCAATCTGCTGGCCGGAGAACATGGTAGGGGCTGAGCGCTCTGCTTGTGGCATTTCAATAGTTTGCTTATTTTCTCCATCTTGCTGCCTTTATTGTTAAAATAGTTATTTCCATCTAGACACCTTGTGACCTCTGCTGTTGCTTCCCTTCCTTCCCCACCGCTTGTTGCTGTTCCCGCCCTCTCCCTGCCTCCAACCATAATTGGGTGCAGACCCGTTGTCTTGCTCTGGTGTATTTACACCGTAGTGCTCGGGGCAGCTTGCTCAATCTGCTGGCCGGAGCACATGGTAGGGGATGAGCGCTCTGCTTGTGTCGTTTCAATAGTTGGTTTAAAATAGTTATTTAAATCTAGCTGCCTTGCGGCCTCTGCTGTTGCTTCCCTTCCTTTCCCACCCCTTGTTCCTTCTCCTGCTCCCACCCTCTGCCTGCCCGACCCTGATTGGGCACTAGGCCATGCATAACATTTTGCACTCAGGGCAGCTCCCACAGTACAAGCTCCAGGGGGGTTTTGCCGGTGTTGGCCATGGGAGCGTGGAGTGCAGCCATCTATTAGCAGCGACTGATAAGGTAAGAAAGGTGTGGGTAGGGGGAACAGACATTACTGCTCCCTATTTAACTGTTCTTCCTCTCTTTTTACTCCAATTAGCCAAGGTTGGAGTTTGCTACAAGTCACATTTTATGTTATCTATTTCTGGCATTAGGTGAATTGTGTTAGTCAACCAGTCTGCTTACTCTGCAGTAGGAAAGTCAGATTTGTGTGTTTTTAATTTTGCTGTTGTATTTAAAATGAGGGTTTCCCCCCTCTACCTACGAAAGTCAAATCTGTGTGTTTTTACATCAGCTTGTGTGTTTAAAAATTAGGTTTCCCCCCATGCCTTTATCTACGATTTTACTTCTATCATGATAATTGATATCTATGTGTTTTGCTCTTCCGCTGTCTGATGTAACTTCAGCATTTTCCCTCCCGGACACCTGATGCCGGGTTGTTGCTTTGCTGTGTGGTGTTGTTTGGTGTCGTGCACTGAAGTTCTCCCTCCTCCCCTCTAACCCACATTCTTTCTCTCTGCAATCTCCCTCAGTGGTGCTCTCTATCTCCCCTATTTTCTTTAACGGCTATTCTATCACCTATCGTATACCTATGTCAGAGTCTGGAAGGAAAGGTTTCAAGAAGGATCTCCTGGTCTCCAATCCAGACCTGCCCATCGCTGACACTTATGTCAACGCTTCTTCCAGACAGACTTTCACCGACATCCTCTTTTTTGTTTCTTTTCTGGACCTTTGGATTCCCCATATGGTCGCAGTGCTCTCCCCTTTCTCTTCCTACCCCATTAATGGTGGAACCCGTTGCAAAGTACTCTTGGCATGCTTCCTGTCCCCTAGGGCCATCATTAATGTCTTAATAGGCGTCTTCTGTGCCTCATCAACTTTCTCTCTTCTCCTGCTACTCCTCCTTCTGCCAACCTTCTGGCCCCTCTGCTACCTCCAACAGGTGAACCACACTCCTGTACCCCTCCTCAGAAGACCTTCAAAAGTGGCAACCGGCTCCACTTAGCTACCCTCAACTCTCAATCTGCTGTCAAACACTCCCCTGACATCTGCCATCTTCTTTAAGATCTTGACCTTGACATCCTTGCTCTCAGAGAGACATGGTTCACTCCCAGCTCTTTCATGAGTTTTGACACTCTCCTCCCTGAGGGCTACATGATCCTCTCTAAGCCCAGGCCTAACTGGTGCAGGGACAGAGTGGCCCTGATCTTCCCTGAGTGGGTCCCTGCTACCATCATACCCACTCAGGCTTACTCCTCTTTGAAATGCCTCGTCTGCAGGCTTGGTGTCTCTCCTGTCATCTCTCTGACTTTGGCCACCATCTACAGGCCCCGTGGTCACGTCTCCCTCTTCTTCTCAGAGTAGGCTGATCTCACTTCTTCTCTCCTGGCCTCTACCTCTAAGCTTCTCCTCCTCAGAAACTTCAATGTTCACATCAACTCATCTGATGCGGCCTCTAGACTTTTCCGCAACCTCTGTGTCTCTCTTTCCCTCTCCATTCTTCCCTTCAATCTGACATACTCAGCAGGACATACCTTTGAAGGTATCATCTCTGCAGACATCCCCATCTCCAACCCTTTCATTACTCCTCTCTCCTGGTCTGACCATGTTCTCCTGTCCTCTCACCTGGATCTCTTGGGTCCCCCAGGTAAGCACCCACCCGCACTACCACTCTCCTTCTCTGTCATTCAACTGATGAAGTGAATATCAGTTGCTGCTATTGCCGCAACTTTCACTCCCCCTCCTACTACTGTCACTGACTCTCAAACTGACACACCCTTACTAACCTTAAACTCTCCATCTACAACTCTCTTAGCATCCTTGCCCCTGTCATGAAGATCTACATGAAACCTGCCTCCAAGCGTAACTCCTGGTATGCCTCCTACCTAGCCTCTCTGAAATGCAATTGCAGAGCAGCTGTGTAAAAGTGGCAGGCTTCAAGCACATTCCCTGACAAACTGGCGTGCAACCTGCTCCTAAGGCAATACAGATATCCCATCTGCTCAAAGAAGAGGGCCTATATCCAAGCCCACATTTCTGGGGCCACTAACAACACAGCTGAACATTTCAAAATCTGTAAGGAACTCACCAATACTACTGCCTTCTCCATTTCATCTCTGCCTTCCTTGGCCCTGTGCACTTCTCTTGCCTCTCACTTTAGTACTAAAACTGAGGACATCCTGTCCTCTCCCTCCTCTATACCACACCCTCTCCCTCAGTCGCTCTCAGGCCTCCTTTACCCCTCGCCCCTTCCCTCCTACTCTCCTCTTTCTCTCCCATATCAGCTGACAAGGTTTCTAGACAAGTCTGCAGTATGAAAGTCTCATCCAAACAGGTGCACCCATACTCCTCCAGAACTATCAAGGACAACATTGTCTCCTTTGCTCCAGCTGTGGCAGATTTCTACAGTCACTCCTTTGCCACTGGAGTCTTCCTGTCACTCCCTAAGCACTCCTGTGTGCACCCTCTCCTCAAAATGCCTTCTGCCAACCCTTCCTGTCTGGCTAACTACTGCCCTATCTCCGTTACCCCCTTCCTGGGCAAACTCTTAGAGAAGCTAGCCATCTCTCAGCTTATCCACAACACTGAATCTGTAGGTTGTCTCCATGATGACCAGTCTGGCTTCCGAGCTTCCAGAGAAACTGAACGCCTGAACACTGTGAAGATTTGTTCTCTAATCTCGATTCCAGCTCTCCTTCTGTTCTCATCCTTCTTGACCTTTCCTCTGCCTTTGATACGGTCAATCATGCCAACCTTGTAAATCGGCTGTGTGACACCCTTGGCATCACTGACCTGGCTCTGGACTGGCTGTCCACCTTCCTCTCTGTACGACCATCCCAGGTACAACTGGGCAGGGCAGAACGTTTCGGTGCGACCATTTGGGCGTCAGATGTTTTGGCATGGCTGTTTTGCAGCAGGTCCCATTTCAGTGTGCCTTGTTGGACGCAGCCAACAGGGCAGAGGGACCTTTAGGCATGAGGATGTTTCTGCGCACAGAAATTAAACATGCCATTAATATGACCCATTTGCATATCTGATTTAGAGTGCAGTATTTTAATCAGTGCCAAGGTTTCCAGATTGTTTTGCATTAACCTATAATTTATGGTAAGGGAGATCTGTTCTACGGGCAAGTTGCTGACAGTGGAATCGTGAAGTCTAATCCTGGCATCCCTCTCCATAAAACCAAAAGGTGTGATCCTCATCAAAAGAATATTCCTTGCTGTGCTTCTGTACCTTTACCTGTCAGAATCTAACCTGCCAGTACTTTGAAAACATAATTAGGTGGTACTTAAGTTTAAATATAATGGAGACGTGACAGTGAATTCATAATTGTAATATTTAAAGCTAGTCATAGAAAATCAATAGTGCTAACCGGGGTGAGGGGGTGCAAGTCTTTACACTGCCGATGTCTTAGTGGTATATTTGTGTCTCTCCTTAACGTTTTCTTTAGAGGGATACACATGTATGTCTTTTTGCAAGATCACAAACAGATTTTGTGTCTACCTACCTGTCACTATAGACACAGCAGCAAAGAAAACGCCAATGCCAAAAAGTGGCGTACCGAAACTGGGCCCTTTTCTCCCTTCCATCTCACTCTGCAGCTATGGTGTTCCTCAGGGCTCTATTCACTCACCTTGGCCTTTCAATATCTACCTTGCCCCCCTACCCCACTTGATCTCTGCCTTCCAGTGTTATCCAGGTGACACGCAGCTCTCCTTCAAGCTTCCCTTCTCTTTCTCCTCCTCTTCCTCTCTCATTCCTTTCTGTCTGCTATTGAGGCATGGGGCTCTGCTAACGATTTCATGCCTTAATGCCAGTAAGACTGAGATCCTTCTCATTGGGACTCCAGCTCCCTCCTTCCCTCCTACACTCTGGCCTCCCTCCATCAGCCCCCTCCTCTCACCCTCCTGTGAGGCAACAACCCTTGGTGTCATCTCTTCTTTCTCCTTCTCCTTTTCACATCACAGACCTTGCCAAGAAGGCCCACCATCAGCTTCACCTCCTAAGAGGCATTCTCCCTTTCCTCGCCTTCCCCCAGAAACTCAATTTCTCCAGGCTGAACTACTGTAACAGCCTCTTCCTCAACCTACCTAAATCCTCTCTTTGCCCCCTTCAACTAATCCAGAATAGGACTGCAAGACTTATCCTTGGCCTCAAGCCCAGGGACCGAATCTCTCCAACTGTACAATCTCTCCACTGGCTTCCGGTTGTTGCAAGGATTAAGTTCAAAACCCTCTGCATCATCCACAAGGCTTTCTGGGGCCTGGGACCTAGCTATATACAACTCTCTCTCCCCTAATACCTCCCCTTCAGTCCTCTACCTACAATTCTGCACAGATCAGATGCTCCTCCAAGCAGAGAGTGAGGGGTAGATCTCTCTCCCTCTGGAATGGCCTCCCTCCCCATCTCAGACGTGAGCCAGATCTCCTTAAATTCTGGAAACTTCTCAAGAATCTACTTTTCTCATCCTCCTTCCCTCTCCCCCTCCCCTGCTAATGTTCCTCCTCTGCCTCTTGACTGGCTTTCTGTATCATTCAGATTCTTACAGGGCACCAGGCCCTCCCCTACCAGTCTACCCCTGCACTGGGCCTCCTCTGACCCCATTCTGCACTTGCTCTTTTGGGCACCCTTCCTCTGCACTTTCCTCTCTGCGCTTGCACCCCTTGAGCCTTTCCGGTCCAATTTTCCTCACACTTAGCACATGGACCTTCTGCCACTGCACTCTCTTTTCCCTGGGCTCTGTTCACCTAGAATGCTCTGGCACTCGCTTAACCCTACCCTACCGCACCCCCTCTCCCCTACACTTCTTTTACTGCACTTGCACAACCCAAAAGTCACACGACCTAGTAGAACCGTTTGTATGGTTTTCATCCCTGTTCTGCTCCCCCAGTCTTGTTGCGCCTTAAAAAACGTGTCTATCAGCACATTATAAAAACCCAATAAATAAAATAAATAAATATGTTTCTTTTGGACCCACTAGGTGTCCACAGCCTTTGGCCGTTTCCACTATACATGTCTTTCAGGCCCACTAGCCAGGGCCTCTGGCCAGTGAGCACAGATTTTGGCCGTGCCCACTGTATATTTTTTAACACTACTGGGGCACTGGCCTTGGCCAGTGGCAACAACCTTCGACCGTGTCCACTGTACATGTTCCCTCAGTCTCTTTCATTTGGACCCACTTAGTGGCTATGGCTTTTGGCCGTGGCCATTATACATGTCTTTCAGGCCCACTAGCCAGGGCCTTCGGCCATGGCCACGGCCATTGACTGTGTCCACTGTACATGTTCCCCAATATGTTTCTTTTGGACCCACTAGGTCACCATGGCCTTCAGCAGTGGCCACTCTAAATATTGATCCAATAGTTTTCCAAAATGGACCCACTAGCCATGGCTTTCAGCCGTGGTCACATAACTAAGTTTCGTTTGGGCACATTAGCGATGGCCGTCGGCCAGGTCCACTTTCCATATTGCAACACTTCACATGTTGCCCCAGTAGGTTTTGTTGTGGTCCACTAGCCATGGCCTTTGGCCATGTCCACTTTCCATATTGCCAAGGTAGGGAGTAATACCCAACAGCAATCCTGTCTGTTACAATACAATTGTTCCAAAAAATATACATACATTGGGCCTCATTACGACCCTGGCGCTAAGTGAAAAACGATGGCAGTAAATGGTTACCGCCATAATTTTCCGCTAGGTCCGATCATGACCCGTGACCGTTAACTACGATGCCATTAGCGGCATCGTAGTTAACGCTGCCGCTAACTGCGCCAAGGGCGCGCGCACGCGACCTCCCACACCGTACTTAGCGCCATGTCGGAAAGGTACGCGAATGCCGACCCAAGCGGACATGCACCTAACGCCATCACCCAGCCCGTTAAGTACCTTACCGCCATGGTGCTAATTACGCCATCGCGAACCAACCGTAAATGGCCATGTAAAGTGAATGCAGCTGCCACAGGTGCACAGAAACAGCACAGGTGAAGGCAATACAGACTCAGGAAGTACAAAAAGAGCACACCCCACCCCTTCCCACACCCAGTCACACTCCACAATGATACCAATACGACTAGCAATGTTGGGGCTGGAGGACCTGATAGCAATGCAAGTGCTACAACAGCAACAACAACAACAGGCAGCACAGAGGAGACGCAGGAGGAGAAGGAGGGCAAGGCAGGCCCATCAAGCCCCACCAGCACAGCCAGTGCCACCACGCAGGCAGCCCCCAATCCCACGCATCAGAGCCAATCCATTCAACCTCACTGCTGAGCAGATCCACACCCTGTACCGTTTGGACCGGGACACCATCACCGCCATCGTAGACATGACACACAACGACATCGTCAGCATGATAGAAACTCCAACCGCCATCCCACCCCGACTGAAGGTAGTGTCTGTACTCCACTTCCTGGCCACAGGCACCTACCAGCACACAGTGGGGCACTTGCATGGCATCTCACAACCATTATTCTCACGAACACTCATCCAAGTGCTCGATGCCCTCCTCAAGCACACAGACGACCACATCTCATTACCACGGACTGCCCAGGAGATTGCAAACACCAAAGTGGGTTTCCATGCACTAGCCGGCATACCTGGTTGCATTGGTGCCATTGACTGCACCCATGTGGAATTGGTGGTTCCACGTGCCATGGAGGTACCGTACCGCAACCGGAAACAGTTCCACTCAATCAACGTGCAAATGGTCTGTGACTCCAACAAGATCATCACACATTGTTGTGCCCGATTCCCCGGATCAACCCATGATTCTATGGTCCTGAGGAACTCCACAATACCACGCTACATGGAGCGACATGCAGGCCCAAGATCCTGGCTACTCGGTGATTCCAATGTCATGACCATGGAAATGTGAAGTGGGTAGGTGAATGACGTACCGATGCATACTCCACCTGGCTGAAATGGGGGGGCGGGATGATGCATACTCCACCTGGCTGAAGGGGGGGGGGATGATGCATACTCCACCTGGCTGAAAGGGGGGGGAATGATGCATACTCCACCTGGCTGAAAGGGGGGGGGATGATGCATACTCCACCTGGCTGAAAGGGGGGGGAATGATGCATACTCCACCTGGCTGAAAGGGGGGGGGATGATGCATACTCCACCTGGCCGAAAGGGGGGGGAATGATGCATACTCCACCTGGCTGAAAGGGGGGGAATGATGCATACTCCACCTGGCTGAAAGGGGGGGGAATGATGCATACTCCACCTGGCTGTGAGTAGCAGAGAGAACGGAGACAGATGATACCCTAAAGCAACCCAAACTCCACCCAACACCAGTAAAGCCAATACCCAATGTATGCAGCCCTACCATGTGAATGAGGTTGTGTCCCAACCATGACACAACCATCTGCAAGTGCATTCTACCAAATCAGACCACATTGTCAACAATGAAAAGCACCTACATGCACGTCACCAAACACCATCAACCGATAGGCCTGTCCCCCATAACTGCCCACGAAGGAGGCACATGATGGACAGAAACATCAACACACCAATAGACAGACAGCAGGGCCCCCAAAATGTCCCTGTCTACATCAGCATTGCTCACTGGGGTCATGATGAGGCCCACAGCAATGTTGCAATGATGTGCGAATTGCCATCACAGGACATGTGCCAGGCCAACTAACCAAACAGCATGAACGGACACAGTGGATGGGCACTCACAATGCACTTCACCCCTCTGCATACATTGGGTGATGGCATGCAAAACAGGCCATGGGAGCCATGAGCATTTACTGGTTGTATTGTGTGAATCAATTAGTGCATGTAGAAGTGAGCCAAAGTAACAGTTGGATGCAAGCCATGGTGGCACATCATGTTCTTGATCAGACGTCATGACTGACACATACATTCCCGCTTACATACAGGTGATGCAGGCTATCCCCTGAAGAGGTGGCTCCTTACACCAGTCCGGAACCCGCAGAACCAGCACGAGGAGGACTTCAACCGTGCACATACACGTACCCGTGTGGTCATAGAGGAGACATTCGGCCTATTGAAGGCACGGTTCCGATGCCTCAGCAGGTCTGGTGGGGCACTCCTGTACCGCCATGAGAAGGTGGCAAAGACCGTCATGGCATGTGTCATGCTACACAATATGTGCGTCAGACGGAATGTGCCCCTGCCCCCTGACGCAGAACTGCAACCACCTGACGATGAGGATGAGGAGGGTGCAGATTGGGCAGCACCCCATGGAGGAGGCGATGCACAGGAGGGGCGTGCAATGCGCCAAAATATCATCGACCACTGCTTCTAGCACACACGGCTGTTGTGTATCACATGAAGACTGCACTTGGGGCACTGTGTGTCTCTGGGACATGCACACTGTGGACTGTACACCAATAAAGCACACATATGCAATGAAAATGTCCACACATTTCATTTCGGAAAAGCAAAAAGTGTATTTCAATCATAAAACGTTGTGACACACCCCCTCCCACCTCCCCCTCCCCCTGCACACCCCAACACACCCCCTCCCACCTCCCCCCTCCCCCCTGCACACCCCAACACACCCCCTCCCACCTCCCCCCTCCCCCCTGCACACCCCAACACACCCCTTCCCACCTCCCCCCTCCCCCTGCACACCCCAACACACCCCATGTAAGTGTCAACAGATGCCTGTGACAGTGGCCACAGGCTGTTACAAGCCCCCTCTCCCGGCCCCCGGGGCACCCCTGGCTGTGGAGCGCAGGTTCCGTCCGGAACGTCGGACGGGGCTGCTCTGTGCAGAACTGGCAGCGGAGGATGTCCCTGCCTGTCCCCGTGCATGCACGTCCTGTAGGGTGTGGGTGAGCTCAGTGAGCGCACGACGCCACCCGGCAAGTTCACCACAAATGTCCCTAGACATGGCCTGCATAGCATCCCTCAGGGTGGCAGTGCTCTGCGCTATTTCGGCCCTTAGGTTCTCCGTGGCCTGTTCAATGGTTGCCCTAGCCCCCACACATTCCGCAGCATGCTCAGTCAGCATCGTGGACAGATGTTGCTGCCGTTCTATGATGTCCTCGAGGGACTGCTGCCCCTGCTGGGCCAAGCCCAGTGCTGGTGGTGTGATGGAGGGGCTGCTCCCCTCCTGTGGACTGAGGACTGGGCATGGGGTAGAAGCCCACTCCTCTTCCTCTGTGTGCCCCTGTGTGTGATCCTCATGGGGGCTGGCATTTGACAAACAGGGGGAATGTAGAAGGTCAGTGGGGCTTCTGACTTCGTGCTCCTCAATGTCAGAGTCTGAACATGCAGCAATTGCAGCTGTTTCACCCATTTTGCTGCTGGCCGCAGACCCGGTGCCTTCTGTGGCAGGCAATGTTGGTACAGGTGGAGCTGCTGCTGCTGGCCTGCTGCCTACTGGGGTGCTTGCCGGTGGGCCGTCCGGTTTGCTTGCAGCGGATTCTGCTTGTTGTGGGGTCTGCCTCACTGCAGCTGAGGTTGAGGGTGCGGGGATGGTATTATTGGCCTTCTTGGCTCTCTTCGTCGCAGGGGTGTCCTGGTCCTCGGGGTGTGAATCTGTGCCTGTGGTGGAGCAAAGGAGGGAGGGTGTTATTGATGGGTCTGCGGACTTTGGAATGACAATGATTGACATGAATCTGGTCAGTAGATGAGGCAGATTTCAGGCAGGGCCATGCAGGTTGTCTCCTTTTTGTGTGGTATGTGGATGCAGGTATGTGGGTGCCAGCAGTGTATACAGGGTGGAGCTCGCATGTGGCTATGGGCAGTGTCGAGCTAATGTGTTGCATTTACACTCTAGGGCAACATTGTGCTACACATGAATGGACTGCAGTGACTATGGCATGTCTTGTTTGAGGCACCTACCTTCATCGCCTGATGTCGGAACTCCCCTTTCCATCCCTCCGACGCCTTCAATGCCTTCCATGCCAATCGTGGTTGCACAAATCTCCTCCCACGGTTGGAGTTTCAGTGGGGATTCTGAACCTCCACCGGTACCCAGGGCAAGGTTGCGGTTCGCAGAGATGACGGCTCTGACCCATATGCGAAGGTCATCCCAGCGCTTCCTGCACTGCTGTGGGGTGCGGGGTACGGTCCCCACCGCGCTGACGCGCTCGGCCACCAGGGCCCATATGGCCTTCTTTTTTGCTATCGCTGGCCTGGTCATTTCCGGCGAGAAAACGACAGCTGCATTGTCTTGCAGGGTCTCCGTAAGCATGCAGAGTTCCTCCCGGCTAAATCTTTCCTGGCGCTGGCGGTCACATGCCTTCTTTACAACTTTAGGCATTTTTGGGTGGTTGGATGGGTGGGTGATGGGTTGGGACAGGTGTCAGGGTAGGATCTGGTGTTGTTCGGAAGGATGGCAATGGATTGTGTTTTTAAAGATGGCTGACGTGCTGTTTCCCGTTCCGCCGCGATGACGCTATTTCTGGTTCTGCTTTTTACGGTGACCGCTAATTGCGGCCACCGCTAATTACGGTGGCCGCTAATTACGGTGGCCGCTACTTACGGTGGCGGAAGTGCACCTTGCTCGCCCTACGATGCCGGTAGGGGCCTTTTCCGCCATGGCGTTATTTACATTACCGCCATGGCGTAATGCTCGAACGCGATGGGTCGTAATGTGGTGCTCTTTACGCCATCGACCCACGGCGTAAACGCTCATTACGCCATGGCGGTAATGTCGGCAGATTACAGCCTGGGTCATAATGAGGCCCATTGTATTCAGTAAATTCTAAAAAACACAATAAAATGCACCTATATTTAAAATGTAAAGTGCTAGTGACAAATAGAGATATTGGGTTAGTAAAGAACCAGCATTCATAACTGATGCCATTTAGGTTAAGTTTTGTTCAAGATTGTCTCATTATTACAGACTCTGAGCATGAACTCTGATGTAGCAGAAACTCAGTACAAAAAAAAACAGTGTCTACAAGGTCCTGGTATTATGCCTCGACATGTTTCAGATCTTTAACTTTAGTATAGAACTTTTGTAATATCTCTTCCTCCTTTCATCACGAGACTCTGCGCGAGCCCCCTCGTGATGGAAGGATGAATAGAATGTAGAGACGTATGATTAGAACGCGAGTTTCAAACCAGCTTTAGTTCAGTTGTTTTCCTTGGTCGGTGGGGCCGATTCACTTTCACTAAACACTTCAAGTAATAAATAACGTGTGAATTAACCACGTCATCTTGCGTGTATTTGACCACTTCAAGTGGCGACGAGGATCTCCAGGCCCCACCGCCCCCCCGTGTGTCCCAGGCTTTCATTTTACCTGCCTCTGTTGACTGTTTTCAACTCAGAGTCTGCGAGCGCGCAGCAGGCCGTGCAGCTGTGACAAAAGCTGTGGCCGCTCCGTTCATCTCGTTAGCTGCGATTTATGTGCGTGAGCAGGTCTTGCAGCTGTCCTAAAAGCTGTGGCCGCTCCGCTCCGCTTACAAGCAACTCGATTTCCAGCGACATCGAGTGAGGGTAAATTAAGTGAGTGCCTTTTTCATCCTGCTTGTGTTTGCTTCCAATGTATGCTGTCTGGACACGTCTTTTGGCCTGTTCTGTTATTTTTGCCGTATTTCACAGAGTACAGGTGCTTTCTGCCTGCTTCAAGCCTACCCATCTACCGTAATTCTCAGTGTATGGGCGCAAATACATGGGAAGTGAATGTACACAAGAAATTGAACCAACAAGTGTTTATACTGCAGAAAGTCATATGTTTGGCTGTGCATACCTTATTGTATTGGGACACATAATCTACTACATTTGAATTACAAGGAAAGGACGATAATTGCCTGCTTCAAGCCTCTCACCACTATTCTCAGCACATATGTGCAAGTGCATGGAAAAAAAAAACATACAGCGAATTAAAGTGACAAGTATTTGTACTGCAGCAAGTCATATGCTTGACTAGCATCTCTTATTATATTGGAATTTTCATTCACTGCATTTAAATTTAAAAGAGACAATAAGAGAACTGCATTTGCATTTTTGGTCATTCCTTTTCAATTTTGTGACACATACCCATCTCGATCAGCATGTCTTTCAATAGTGTACCGCCGCCCATGTTCTTCCTCTCTGATGTCAGTGAGCCAGCTATTCCATGGAAAAGATGGATTAAATCGTTTGAACATTACGCTGGCGTTGTGTGTGGTCAGAATTGCAGCGTGGAGAGGAGGAAGTCCCTTTTAATGCATTGTTTGGGCCCGGCAGGGCAGGAAAAGTTTGAAGACCTACCAGATCTGCTTCCTGATGAAGATAATGACCTAAATGAATATGAGCGGTCAGTGAAGAAGATGGGCAAACATTACGAAAAGAAATTGAGCACCATTTTGGAACGTTATAAGTTTGGGAAAAGAACTCAAGGAGAGGGTGAGAGCGTAGAACAATACATCACTAATTTGAGGAAGCTAGCCAAAACATGCAACTTCAATACTCAATTGGACGAGAGATTGAGTGATCAATTTATGTTGGAGTGTAGGAGTAGTAAAGTAAGAGACAGATTATGGGCTGAGGATGACCCCAACCTGGACACTGTCTTACGTGTGGCCAAGGAAGTGGAACACACTGAGAAATGTGTTAAAGAATTAGAAAGCATGATACAAACTACTGATATTAAACATGAAATTTCCAAAGAGAAGTATGCAACACTTACCGCAAGAAAAGAGAATGAATCCATTGCTAGAATATCAGGAAATCCCAATAGGAGATACAAATCAGAAAGGAGCGGGAGATTGCCTTGGAATGATGATAAAAAAAAAACAAGTTCCAGAGTTAATAACAATGACAGGAGAAAGAAAAGTCCGCACAGGCGAGGAGACGACCCTAGAAGGAAAAGTAGAGGGAGATGTTTGTTTTAGATGTGATAGCATGGATCATTGGGCGGATAACCCGGAATGTCCTACCTTGAAAATTATATGTGGGAAATGCAAAGGCAAGGGGCATTACGCCCGATGTTGCAGAATTCAGAACACTTCCACTAACTGGATAGGAAACGATGATAAGAGTGATGAAGATGGAGAACAATGTGTGTTTGTCGTAACTGACGAAGAAAATGAACAAGAAATGGAAAGTCCCAAGGCGGTAGTTTGTGTTGATGGAACTAACATGCACATGATGATTGATTCGGGTGCAAAATATACTTTGATACCACAGACCCTCTGGGACAGGAAGAAACATGAATACCTGCATGAACCAGACATAAAACCCAGGGCATATGGCGAAGTTAAAATAGATGTCATTGGATGGTTTTGGGGAGCACTCAAATTCAAGGAGAGGAAAGCCAATGGGAAAATATACATAACAAGAAAGGGGAGAACGCCTTTGTTAAGCTGGACTCACCAAAGCAAACTCAAAGTGAAGTTAGATGCTGCATCGGACGAGTCTGTATATTCGATTGAAAGCAACGCTGAAGGAATTCAAGAAAACAAAGAAATCACCAGAGAGGCTGATATAATGAAAGAAATTTTCAGGAAAGAAATTGGATGTCTGCGTGGGTTTGTTCATGAGATCAAAATGAAACCAGGACATGTTCCTGTTGCACAGAAGTTGCGCAACGTCCCGCTCTCAATGAGGGAAGAAGTAAGAAAGGAGATTAAATTATTAGAAGATCAGAAGATCATCGAGAGAATAAATGCCAGTGAATGGGTTTCACCATTAGTTGTATTAAGAAAAAAGTCCGGAAAACTGAGAATATGTGTGGACATGAGAGAATTAAATAAGAGCGTGATCCCGGACAGACATCCACTTCCCAATATTCAAGAGATCGTATCCACTATTGGGCCCTCAAAGTATTTTTCTACTCTGGATCTAACGTCAGCGTACCATCAAGTTAGACTTCATAAAGAATCCAAGAAAATGACAGCCTTTATCACACCAGATGGACTGTATCAATACAGAAGATTACCATTTGGGTTGGTGTCAGCTGCTTCCGTATTTCAGAGAATCATGCACAAGCTATTTGAGGGTGATGAAGGGATTATTTGTTTTCAAGATGACATATTGGTACATGCCATCAACCAGAAAGTGCATAATGAAAGATTACAACATGTCTACAAGAAATTATATGAAGCAGGTATGACCCTCAGTAGAGACAAATGTAACATAAATCGCAGCGAAATTGAATATTTAGGACATACCATATCTGCTAGCGGCATAAAGCCAAAGAAGCAACTTGCTGATGCCATAATGAACATGCCGAGACCTGAGTCAAAGGAAGGTGTGCGTACGTTCATTGGAATGGCGGAGTATTATTCAAAATTTATAAAGGATTTCGCTATACATACTGTTCCACTCCGTGAACTTTTAAAAAAGAAGTCAATCAAATGGAACAGGGAGTGCGAAGAAGAATTTGAAAATATCAAATCAGAATTAAACAGAGCACCATCATTGAAGAATTTCAAGAGTTGGAGGAAGACTATAATAACAACAGATGCAAGCAACCTAGGGTTAGGAGCTGTTGTCACACAAGAAGTTGAAGGAAAAGAAGTTCTTATTGCGTTTGCATCAAGACTGTTAAAAGGTGCAGAAAGATTGTACGCTGCAATAGAAAAGGAAATATTGGCCATCAAGTGGGCAACAGAAAAGTTCAGGAATTTCATCTGGGGAGTGGAGGTGAAGATTCGCACTGACCACAAACCATTGATACATGTTATTATGAATAAAGGTTTGGACAATGTATCTAACAGGATCAAAAGATGGGTTGTACTTCTGCAAGAATACAACTGTACAGTACGATATGTACCAGGCGTGAAAAATCGTGCTGCTGATTGTCTGTCGCGGCTTACCATTAATTCTGAGACAGATAATGAAAGTGAAAATAATCCAGAAGTTGTTTTGAACATTGAAGCGCTATCCATATCCAAAACTGAGTGGGAAGAAGCGGAGAGACAAGATGATAATATAAGTCAGTTGAAGCAAATTATACAAAGCAATGGAAGTCTAAAGAAAGTTATGTTTGAAGAGTCCGGTCTCATCGAATACTGGAGAGTTGCGGATGAACTCAATATAGCAAGTGACAGAATTATGAGAGTAGATCGAATAATTCCGCCTACAAGTCTAAGACAAAGAATCATCGATCTGGGTCATGAAGGCCATCAAGGGATTGTGAAGACTAAGCAGAGAATACGTGATGATTTCTGGTGGCCAGGATGTGACCTGCAAATCGAGAGAACCATCAGAGAAAGTATCCTTTGTAATCAGAGTGACAGGGTGTGTGTGAGTGTGAAATACCCGATGGTAATAACGAATATTCCAGGAAAAGTATGGGATGAAGTAGGCATGGATATACTAGGACCTATTCATTGTGATGGTAAGCAACAATTTTGCTTGGTGGTCATTGACCTTCTGACCAGATGGGTAGAAGTCTTAATCAAACCTCATATGAATGCTAAAATCATGGTAGATTTTTTGTCAGAAAAATGTACCAGGGAGAGTTTCCCAAGAAGCATATTAACAGACAATGGTGTCCAATTCAGGTCAAAAGAGATGGAGAGTTTCTGTACCGGTAATTCCATTGTACACAAAACTAGCGTAATATACCACCCACAAACCAATGGAGTGGTTGAGAGATTCAACAAAGTACTCAAGGATGCCATTCGGTGGGCTTGGTCAAATGGACTTAACTGGGAAGAAGCGGTAAATAGGAAGATAATTGCTCACCGTTTTACTCCCCATAGTACAACTGGTCTATCACCTTTTGAGTTAAGTAGAGGGCGCAGAGCAAACACCAAATTGACACCATCCTGGTTGGAGAGAGAGACTGTTGTGAGAAAAGATTTTGGAGAGGCAGTAGAGAGTATCAGGAAAATCCAGCTGAGGAATAAGGCAGCTCACGATAGTCAAATGAGCGAAGGGAAAAGAAACAAGGTTCCCAGAGTGGGGGGTCTGGTGAGAATTAAATTACCCCCTGTGCTAAGAGATGGACCCTGCAAATGGTCCAAACCAGTGGGTGTGATTGAGGTCTTTAGACATGCGGTGAGAGTGCAAGATGGTAGAGTCTGGAATATGGAGAGAGTATGTGTGATGAAGTCAAGTAAAGATGTGAGAACTGGTGAAATGGAGCACAAAGAGCAATCTAGTAGGAGTGGTAATGAAAGCATGGAGAGGAATGGTGAGCATGTGAGATCTATGTTGAATAGAAATGTGATATCGAAAATTTCCTTGCCAAAACCTAAACCAGATCCTTTGCATGTGTCAAGAACAGGAAGAGTAATCCGCAAACCAGACCACATAAAGGATTTTGTCTAATAATGCAGAATATACAGAAGAAGGATACTAGACTGTGTTCCATAAACAGCAAGAGGCTAAGGAGGGGAGATGTGTAATATCTCTTCATCCTTTCATCACGAGACTCTGCGCGAGCCCCTTCGTGATGGAATGATGAATAGAATGTAGAGACTTATGATTAGAACGCGAGTTTCAAACCAGCTTTAGTTCAGTTGCTTTCTGTGGTCGGTGGGGCCGATTCACTTTCACTAAGCACTTCAAGTAATAAATAACGTGTGAATTAACCACATCATCTTGCGTGTATTTGACCACTTCAACTTTCTTCAGGAGGAAATCACTGATGGTCACTTAGACTTTAGCACAAACACATCTTGAAGAACATTATTCCTCAACGTCTCTGTAGCTGTATAAATAGCTCAGGATTGCTCGTATGTGTGGTGGTTGTGGTATTTCAGCAGGCTGATATTTAATATTCAAGCCTGTATTCTTTCCGTCAACATGCGGAATGATAGAATCTTAGGCGTACTTCTCATGGATATTCGAGCGCAGAACTCCTTATTATTACACTGGCAGGCAACAGTTCTGTGTTTATCAACTGGACCTTTACTTTGGGCGCGATCATGCGTGCTCTGCCTGGGGCCCTCAGTTCCGTAATTCGAATGGGGGATTCTGCCTCGGGTTTCTGAGACTGGCGTGTGTCGCCTCCGTCAGCGAGCAACTGGTAGCAACTAGTAGCAACTGTAGCCTGATGTGATTGCTATTCCTATTGGTGATTATATAGTGCCCACGGCCAGGCCATCTAAGCGATGGGGTGTTTCGAAACAATCCGTTTACCCATAGGAGTGACTACATAAACAAAGGAGGTTTGTGTCTCTTTTTGAAGTTGAGAACGTTATTAAACTCTGTAATATCTTGGGGGAGTTCATTCCAAAGTTTGATGCATCCTTTTTCCTACTCCAAAAAGCGTTTTGAGTTCTTTCATTTGTTTCTTCCCCTGGTAATATCGTGGGAATCATTTGCATCATTATTTCTGCTGCAATGCACAAAGGTAGATATATATATATAACGGTTTTAAAGAACAGGGGTCCCCTGATATATCTATCAAATATTTTAAAAACTACTGGATGGATTTTCAGTACTTGCTAAACTATGTACAATATTTGTCATCAAAATGCTTTCCACTCAAAAACATATTCCTCAATAACATTACTGTTAAAAGCTCACTCTTTGTGGTCTACAGTCCACTTCACCAGGGTCGGATTGGCCCCTCGTCCTGGGGAATTGGGAGCCGGTTTCTGTGTATGCCTGGGTAAGTTTTGAAAAAAAAAGATTTTTTTTTGGCAAAACCATATTTTTCCATATTTTTGGTAGTGTACTTAGGAGCAATGCTATTTGATGTCACTTCCTGTTTTTGTCAAGGGGTGAAAGGTCATGTTTCATCGCTTCCCGGGATGTCACTTTGGGGTGGGGTCAAATGACATCACTTCCATTGTTGCAATCAGAGGTCAAGGGTCGTGAGGCAAGGGGGGCCACTTTTTTGAGGCGAGGGGCGGGCCACTTTTTTTGGGTGTCCAGGCCTATTTCGTGTCCCAGTCCCACCCTGCACTTCACTCCCATCCAGTACCCTCATGTTGCAAAATGCACCTAGTACCAACATACAATTTAGCATGTGTGAAATATACCAAACCCTCAGCCATGATATGATATGATATCATAAGATATGATATGGTATTTATAACGCGCCTATACACAAGTGTTTCAAGGCGCGACGAGGCAAGGGAGGGGGAACAAAGGCAGGACAGACAACGATCCTACTAGGCCAGGTATCATTCAGATTGTGCAAGTGCGTGGGAAGGGGGGGAAGGGACAGTGCAATACAAGGTAATAGATAATACAATAAGTAAAAGGAACGGCCTGAGTGGCAAGTGCTGGTAGGGGGGACTGTAGGGATACAGAAACAGTCCCCAAGTGAGGGGGTTGACAGGGAGGCAGTGCAAGTGTGTGAGACTGGCGGGGGAGAGACCTGGGCCCGAGATTAGAGGGTGTCCAGGTAACCAGTGCAGTTCCGGCTACAGCCAGGAGGTCTGCAGGGGAGAGGAAGGGAAAAAGCAGAAGCAAAGAGAAAGGTTTTGAGGTGCTTCCGGAGCCAGAGATGGTTCTCCTCAAGTTTAAGGGAGGCCGGGAGGCTGTTCCAGAGGGAATCCCCAGCAGAAGAAAGAGATCTACCACCAACTCTTTACTTGGAGAAGCGACTGACCCTGAGGGAGTTAGAGGCGGATGAGCAGAGAGCTCGGGAAGGAAGATATTTAGGAAGAGATAGTTGAAGGTATTGGGGTCCCATGCCCCAGAAGGCCTTGTGGACAATGCATAGGGTTTTTAACTTAATCCTCGCAACCACTGGGAGCCAGTGCAGAGATTTAAGTCCTTGGGAGATACGATTCCTGGGCTTAAGGCCAAGGACAAGTATCGCCGTCCTGTTCTGGATGAATTACAAGGGGCGGAGAGTAGAGGCAGGCAGATTTAAAAAGAGGCTGTTGCAATAATCCAGCCTAGAGAGAACCAGAGCTCTGGAGACAATGAGCTTCTGGGGGAAGGAGAGGAAAGGATGAATACCTCTGAGGAGGTGCAGCTGGTAGTGTGACTTTTTAGAGACATCAGAGATGTGAGGAGAGAAGGAGAGTGTGGAGTCGAAGATGACCCCGAGGTTTTTAGCTTTGCAGGTGGGAGCAGGAAGAGGATCAAGAGAGGCCGGCCAGAGAGCTACAGGAAAGGAGGGAGTGGGTGTGCTTATGAGGAGAATCTCAGTCTTACTGGCATTAAGGCAGAGGTAATTTGCGGCACACTACTCCTGGATAGCAGACAAACAGTCAGAGATGAAGGAGGGAGAAGAGGTGGCCAAAGGTAGCCTGAAAATGAGCTGGGTGTCATCCTCATAGCACTGGAAGTTGGAGCAGAGAACGGCAATGGGGTGGGCAAGGTGTGCCAGGTATTGGTTGAACAGCCAGCGAGAGAGGTTAGACCCCTGGGGGCACCACAGGGCGAGAAAAAGATAGCGGAGAGGAAGGAGCCAAGTTGGACCTGGGAGGTTCGGTAAGAGAGGAAAGATGTCATGATGCCCGCTCCCGGGGAGCCGGTTCAAGCCCTGCGTCCCCGAAAGCGGACATCCAGTCCCCAGGGAAGGACCCAGCAACCCCATATAGGGGCCCTTTGGACAGTGTCCTGGCGCCTATGGCGCCAGGCTCATAAAAGACATCAGTCCTGGCGCCATAGGCGCCAGGTTCATTATGGGAGTGCTTGGGTGCACTTACCTGATGCAGACCATGCTGCAGGATCCCAGCCTCCTTGAGGCCTGAAAGGAACTACTTTACCTGTGGGACTAATTTACCATCCGGGCGTGGTCGGGGAAGGATACATACCTGATTGGAGGAAGGATACATACCTGGAACTTCTTCCAAGGCTATTTAAACCCCACCCGAACAGCCACACGTGCTTCGCGTTGTTCTGCATCTAGCAGTTGGACGCTCACCGTGTCTGCTCCTGCATCCTGACTTCTGCCACGCCTGCCAGCATCCTGGATCACCTGCAAAGTAAGAGAAGAAGAGAACAGAAGAAGGAAAAGTCCTTACCTGCTAAATCCACATCCCGGAGACATCTCGCCGACAATCCTGAAAAGGAAGACTTTTATTTAAAAGCTCATTGCGTCGATCGCTGCAGTGCCGCATTCCACTCACCTTTACAGGGCGCCTTCATGTTCAGCAGCGATCATCCGGATTCGCAGTCACGCCCCAGCACCTAGGGAGAAAAAGACAAGAACAAAAGGTGAGAGAGAGAAGGGAATAAGGAAAGCTAAATCTCCATGTTAAGACTTACCTGTTGATTCATTCCCTCTTCATTTTGGGTCTGCGCCGCATCCTGGCATTTCCGGACCCCGGCCCCTAAGGGGAAAAAGAGACATCAGTGTTAATGAGCGAATGAAAAGACATTACCAAAAAACGCTCATTAAAGACTTACCTGATTTCTACAAGGATTTCACCTCTCATCTCGGGTCAGTGCCTGTTCCCCGGCATTCTGTTCCCCGGCCCCTATGGGGAAAAAGACACTAGCATTAGTACATTAATGCATGGACACAAGGGGAACCTCTTATCAAAAAACTTACCTGGAAGCCAAGCAAGTTTGGTTCTCACCAATCTGAAAATCCAGTGAAGTAACTGGATACCAACGCGCCCCTGCATCAGAAGCAGGATGGAGAGCTCGTCCTTCCAGACCCTAAGGTGAGACGCTACGGGGAATCACAGAAGGGTTTCGAGGAGGGTGAGAGGGGAAAGTGGGAGTCCAATTGCATTACCCCGCAGACAGTTAATCCCCTATTTTCGCCTACAGAAGGATACTTCTGCGAGCCAGACAAGCCAGATTTGGGGGCCCGGTCCAGTCCGTCTTCCGAACCCTGCGCATCACCTTAGAAGAGGTCAGGTGAGCGTTACAGAACGCGAAGCCTTCCTACAAATTCCCACCCAGGCGCTATGGAAAGTTCTGAGACTGATCAGTTGGCCCAATTACTGGGGGAATTACGGGCCGAAGTACATGCCGCTCGTCAAGAGACTAATGCCCTCAGGAGGGAATTAATAATATCAAAGGAAAGAACTGATGACCTGGCCAGACAGCTTTTGCAAGGTCAAGCTGGGCAAACTCCTCTACCCGGTTCCAGAGGGAACCCCGCTCCTGTGGTTTCCAGTAACCCTGTGCAGATTAATCTACCTGGAAACATGCCGCTGGCCCCACCCGAACGCTTTGCTGGGGACCCCAAACGATTCACTGTATTCATGAATCAGTGTCGTTTGCACTTCCTATGCAGACCTGGGACCTTCCCATATGATCAGACCAAGGTAGCCTTTGTATTGTCATATCTCAGCGGCTGCGCTGCCGATTGGTCAGTTCCACTGGTTACTCAAGATGACCCGATTCTCCGTGATTTTCAAGGGTTTCAAGCAAGCATGGAAAGGTTATTTGCTCGACACTCTCAGGGGCAGGCTCTGGATGACGAACTTCTATCCCTGCGACAGGGCAATCAGGACCTCCTATCCTATATTGCAACCTTTAATAGACTAATTGTGGAAACGGGATGGCCAGAGGATAAAAGAGTCACGTTGTTTTATCGAGGCCTACGCGGAGAACTTAAAGATGTCTTGGCCCAAGTTGTAAATCCGCCCCAAGAATGCACAGAGTATATAGACTTAGTGGTCCAATTGGATCACAGACTTCAAAACAGAAAAGCAGATCGGTCCAGGTTTGAGACCCGGGTGTTGGTCAAGACCCATGCTAACCCCAAGGGAGTTGATGTCTCTGAGCCTATGCAAATTGGAGGGGTTAAAGGGCCCTTAACTCAAAAGGAACGTGAAAGGAGGCGGCAGTTGAAATTATGTCTTTATTGTGGGAATTCTGGACACTTTCTATGAGATTGCCCGGCAAAACCGCCCCGAAAGGCGGTAGGAGCCGCTGATAAAAAACCATGAAGACTCTGTTTCGGGAAACGACTCCGCCCGACAAGCGTAGGGGTCCGCTTGCCGAGCTTGAAAACTAACTCTCAGACCTCGCATTTCATTGTGCCAATGGTTCTCGTAGATCCAGAACAGCCTAAGCGGTTGCATGCAATAAAGGCATACATCGATAGTGGGGCTATTGGAAACTATGTGGATTGTGAATTGGTCTCTAGGATTAACCTCCCTCTCCGTCCTAAAACCAGCAAAGATGTCATCACCAGAGTCGATGGAACTGAAATTGCCTCTGGACCGTTACACATTCCACTACTGAGGTGACTCTTATTGGTCCCGACGGCCATCGGGAGGGTGTTGTGTTTGATGTAATCAAGGCTCCACAGTTTCAGGTTATTCTTGGAATCCCTTGGTTAGAGACACATAATCCTCAAATTGATTGGCGAGCTAAGAGAATAACCTTCCCGGATTGTGCACAAACCTGCTACCCAGAAAACCTGAAGATTAATCTAGCATCTGTAACCTCTGCCTCCATGCAACTACCTCCGGAATACCAAGACTTTCAGGACGTCTTCCAAAAGGAACAGGCCAACACGTTACCTCCTCACAGATCGTACGATTGCCAAATCGATCTGGTGCCTGGTGCACAACCGCTTGTAGCAGGATTTATGCCCTTACCGAACCTGAGAACCTGCATTTGAGACAATATTTGGATCAATACCTAGCTAATGGTTTTATTCGCCCGTCAAAGTCCCCGGCATCCTCGGCTTTGTTCTTCGTGCCCAAAAAAGAAGGCGACCTTAGAACTTGTATCGATTACCGCGCATTGAACAAGATAACGGTTAAAAACCGTTATCCTCTGCCTCTGATACCTGAACTCCTTGACCAGGTGAAGGACGCTTGCATATACACCAAGTTAGATCTCTGGGGGGCTTATCATCTGGTACGAGTTAAAGAAGGCGACAAATGGAAAACTGCCTTCCGTACTAAGTACGGATTATTCGAGTACCAGGTGATGCCTTTCGGATTGTGTAACGCGCCAGCTGCCTTCCAATACTTCATGAATGATGTCCTTCGGGAACTCATCGATGTTTGTGTAGTCGTATATATCGATGACATTCTGGTGTACTCCTCTTCGGAATCTGATCACAGAAAACACGTCAGGGCAGTACTTAAAAAACTGCGCCAACACAAACTATTTGCTAAATTGGAGAAATGTGTTTTCCATACCACACAAGTCGAGTTTCTAGGTTTCATCCTGACACCCAAAGGAGTCCGAATGGACTCAAGAAAAGTGGATGCCATCCTCAAATGGCCATCACCTAGCACTGTAAAAGGGGTTCAAAGCATGCTCGGCTTTGCCAATTTCTATCGCAGGTTTATCCCGGAATTTTCAAGCGTGGTACAACCCATTAATGCACTCTTGAGGAAAAATAAACGTTTTGAATGGTCTGAAGAAGCCGAGCAGGCCTTTCAGGATTTAAAAGCTAAGTTTACCTCTGCACCTATATTGAAACACCCGCGTCCAGATCTCCCTCATGTCGTCGAGACTGACGCATCCAGCCTAGCAATGGGAGCTGTCCTGTCCCAAAGAGATCCCGAAACCAACCAACTGCATCCCGTAGCATTTTGGTCCAGAAAATTCTCGGCACCCGAGGTTAATTATGCAATCACTGACAAAGAACTGTTAGCCATTAAGTCCGCTTTTAAAGCCTGGCGGCATTATCTACTTGGCGCTCGACATACCATCACAGTGATCACTGATCACCGGAATTTACAGTATTTGAAAACCGCCAAGGCTCAGTCATCACGGCAGCTCCGATGGGCTTTGTTTTTCGCTGAATTTGATTTTGTTATTACCTATCGACCTGGCTGCAAGAATGGCAAAGCAGACGCCTTATCCCGAATTGGAATGGGAGAATCTGATACAAACACAGAACCAGTACCAATAATTCCTGAACAGAGGATTCTAGGCATGACTTTGTTACAGACGCTTGAAGACATTCAAGCCAGAGTGAAACAACTTCTGGACCCTACAACCTTACAGGATTGGATACAAAAGGGATCAGACTTTACCATAGATAATGGTTTACCTTATTTGCAAGGACGCTTATTCCTGCCACATAAGGAGTTACACGAACTAGTTATTTCCGGTTATCATGATACATTAATAGAGGGACACCCCGGTATTGCCAAGACAGAGGAAAAGGTGAAACGACAATTTTGGTGGTCCTCTTGGCGAAAAGATGTTAAATCTTTTGTGATGTCCTGTGGTGTTTGCGCCCAAAATAAAAGTCAAAAGAAAAGACCAGCCGGTCTCCTTCAATCTCTAGACATACCGCCAGCACCCTGGCACACCCTATCAATGGATTTTATTACGGACCTGCCTCCTTGTTCGGAGTACAATACTATTCTGGTAATTGTGGATTTGTTTTCCAAAATGGCCCACTTTATTCCTTTGAAAGGTTTACCTTCAGCTTCTGTCCTAGCCAAAGAATTCCTCGAAAATATTGTTCGGCTACATGGATTCCCATCTATACTAATCTCTGACCGGGGAAGCCAATTCATTTCCCACTTCTGGCGCAAATGTTGTCAAATGGCGCAGATCGACGTAAGATTATCGACCAGTCACCACCCTCAGACCGATGGTCAGACCGAGAGGACAAATCAGACCCTTGATCAGTACTTACGGTGTATGTTACAGCAATCTGAAAGCAACTGGAAAGACATTCTTTGGATAGCCGAATACGCATATAATAATTCGGTACACTCTGGAACTGGCCACAGTCCTTTTTACACTTTGTTTGGGCATCACCCTCGAACCTCAAACCTTGACTCACCTCAGAACATCGGAATGCCTGCAGTAGAACATCTGCATTCTACAATTACCCAAGCCTTCAAAGAGGCAACTACGCATTTACAACAAGCCAAGAGAAAATACAAGGAGAATGCTGATCTACATCGGAGTGAAGCACCTCCGTATCAGATTGGGGATCAAGTGTGGTTAGCTACCAGACATTTACCACTCAAAGGGCCTCGAACTTTTAACCCAAAATATCTGGGACCTTATTCTATTACGGCAATAATTAACCCAGTGGCTGTTAAACTTGATTTACCAGCTAGTATGCGAATTCACCCTGTTTTTCATGTGTCACTTCTGAAACCAGTGGTACCCGGAACCCGACTACTCAAACCTCCAGAACCTATTCTAATAGATGGGGAGCCCGAATTCGAAGTGAAGAACATTTTAGACTCAAAAATGTTTAGGTCAAAACTGTTCTACCTAATTGATTGGAAGGGGTACGGACCTCAGGAGAGGTCGTGGGAACCCAGCGACCATGTGCATGCACCTCGATTAGTCAGGAAATTCCACCGACTCTTCCCAGACAGACCAAAACCCCCGGAGGGAACAACCTTGGGAGGGGCCTTGGGGGGAGTGCTGTCATGATGCCCGCTCCCGGGGAGTCGGTTCAAGCCCTGCGTCCCTGAAAGCGGACATCCAGTCCCCAGGGAAGGACCCAGCAACCCCATATAGGGGCCCTTTGGACAGTGTCCTGGCGCCTATGGCGCCAGGCTCATAAAAGACATCAGTCCTGGCGCCATAGGCGCCAGGCTCATTATGGGAGTGCTTGGGTGCACTTGCCTGATGCAGACCATGCTGCAGGATCCCGGACTCCTTGAGGCCTGAAAGGAACTACTTTACCTGTGGGACTAATTTACCATCCGGGTGTGGTCGGGGAAGGATACAAAGCTGATTGGAGGAAGGATACATACCTGGAACTTCTTCCAAGGCTATTTAAACCCCACCCGAACAGCCACACATGCTTCGCGTTGTTCTGCATCTAGCAGTTGGACGCTCACCATGTCTGCTCCTGCATCCTGACTTCTGCCACGCCTGCCAGCATCCTGGATCACCTGCAAAGTAAGAGAAGAAGAGAACAGAAGAAGTAAAAGTCCTTACCTGCTAAATCCGCATCCCGGAGACATCTCGCCGACAATCCTGAAAAGGAAGACTTTTATTTAAAAGCTCATTGCGTCGATCGCTGCAGTGCCGCATTCCACTCACCTTTACAGGGCGCCTCCATGTTCAGCAGCGATCATCCGGATTCGCAGTCACGCCCCAGCACCTAGGGAGAAAAAGACAAGAACAAAAGGTGAGAGAGAGAAGGGAATAAGGAAAGCTAAATCTCCATGTTAAGACTTACCTGTTGATTCATTCCCTCTTCATTTCGGGTCCGCGCCGCATCCTGGCATTTCCGGACCCCGGCCCCTAAGGGGAAAAAGAGACATCAGTGTTAATGAGCGAATGAAAAGACATTACCAAAAAACGCTCATTAAAGACTTACCTGATTTCTACAAGGATTTCACCTCTCATCTCGGGTCAGTGCCTGTTACCCGGCATTCCGTACCCCGGCCCCTATGGGGAAAAAGACACTAGCATTAGTACATTAATGCATGGACACAAGGGGAACCTCTTATCAAAAAACTTACCTGGAAGCCAAGCAAGTTTGGTTCTCACCAATCTGAAAATCCAGTGAAGTAACTGGATACCAACGCGCCCCTGCATCAGAAGCAGGATGGAGAGCTCGTCCTTCCAGACCCTAAGGTGAGACGCTATGGGGAATCACAGAAGGGTTTCGAGGAGGGTGAGAGGGGAAAGTGTGAGGCCGATTGCATTACCCCGCAGACAGTTAATCCCCTATTTTCGCCTACAGAAGGATACATCTGCGAGCCAGACAAGCCAGATTTGGGGGCCCGGTCCAGTCCGTCTTCCGAACCCTGCGCATCACCTTAGAAGAGGTCACAGCAGCGCCAACCAGGCCAGCGCCTCCGTGGGAGTCAGGTGAGCATTACAGAAGAAGTCAGCCATGCCAGGGCCTGACCAGTGATACCCAGGTTATCATGGAGACGGTTGAGGAGGATGGTATGGTTGACAGTGTCAAAGGCAGAAAAGAGATCAAGCAGGATGAGGACACAGGAGGTGTTAGAGTAAATGTTGGAGAGCAGGTCTTCACAGATGTTCAGGAGAGCAGTTTCCGTGCTTCTGGCAGCTCTGAAGCTAGACTGATGGTCATGAAGACAACCAACAGATTCAGTGTGGAGATTAAGCTGGGAGATGGCCACTTTCTCCAGGAGCTTGCCCAGGAAGGGAGTGATGGAGATTGGGCGATAGTTAGCGGGGCAGGAGGGGTCGGCAGAGGGTTTCTTAAGAAGAGGATGCACAAGGGAGTGCTTCAGGGGGGATGGGAAGACTCCAGTGGCGAAGGAGTGGTTGCAGAAGTCAGCCAGGGCAGAAGCCAGGGAGTCAATGTGGTCTTTGATGGTTTTGGAGGAACCGGGGTGAATCTCCTGATATCTGAATGCACACACTCTTGGTGTGCTACGGTGCACACGTTTCCAAGGCTTTTGTGTGTGCTAGTCTCATGTATATAACGGACACTCTATTTGCCCATTGAGAAATTATTCAATCCTATATAATTCATTTTCCTAGAGGAGGAAAAGGCTGGGTGTTGAGATATGCAATACCTGCCACTAAAAAGGCAGACGATAGGGAACAGAAATACTGTATGGCACAACAGCTCGGGAAGTCCGCACACTTACTTCTGGTTCTCGTGTCTCCAATTTACATTAGACAGAATATCCAGCCAGCAATTTTGTGCACTGTATGTGAGTGTGAGTTGGGTTACTGTTGTATCCATGACGGTAGAGTACTTTGCTGTCACGCAAAGTGCAGGGCCTTGTGTTGTCCTAAGAAAATGTATGTATAAATTCATTTAAATGCCACAGGATTACCGAATCTTAAGCAGCAAAGACAGGCTGCAGCAGCGCTTGGAGCCATATCTTCTTATTGCACAGCTTTGTCAGTGGGATTGCAAATTCAGAGTATTCATCAGTTTTATTTTCACTTTGCAGCTTTTACTATTCCAATTAATATGGCAGGACTGTGGGATTAATGGCGGGGTCAGTGTCTGATCTTCTGGAAATTAATAGCTTTCAAGTTGGGGAACATTTCAAATAAAAACACTGAATAGCCCTGATGTCACCCCGATCCCTTTCTATGCAGTGCAGCAGCGCACGTCCACCGACCAGACTGCACGTAGATCAGGAAGAACATTCTTAAGGGTTTTTGGGCCCTAGGGAAATTTGTTCCCCTTAACCTAAAATATTAAGGTATTCAAGAATCTCAGTTTGCCTCCCCCCAACACCCTGTCTTTGTTTCAGTCGCTATGGGTAGCTTGATATACTGATTTGGCACCAAGGACAATAAGCATGGGAACTGCTTTGAAGTCTCCTCAATCCCTTCATCCATGCTGCATTCAGATTGATAAACAAGTGGCATTTCAAGGGATTATTGTGTTCTAGCATAGGCAAAGACAAGATGAAGTGAGCGGTGGACACCACTACGATACATTACTGTTAATGATAAAACTTTAATAGTCAATAAACGTATATGTTTAATTAATCAGAGCGTATTGGAAAAAACCCTTAGGCACAGGGATATATAATACACAGGAAAAGTTAGGGGTCTCCCCTTAACCAGCCATACACTCATGTCTTGCCCTATTAACAAGTTGCAACCATGTTTACAATCTTATTTCAATACTGTCACTTCTTATTCATTCAAGCATCCTTAAGTCATAAACTATCAGTCCATGTAGAGTGATCCAGTGTCTCTTACAATCCTTCATAAAAGGCAGTTTCAATCCAAAGGTGTCCAAACTATGCCAATGCATTTCGAAATCAAGTCCGACTTCAGGGCTGGACACTGCTAATCATGTCCAGAGGTTGCATACTCAGATACAAGTGATAAGGAGGGGAGGGGGGTGCGAAGGACAATGACACAGACAAGCGGCTACATTACTATGCCTGACGTCAATTGAGGTAGTGCTGGAATATAACAATAGGTGGGGGCAGAGGGGGTTGGAGTGAAGGGAGAAGGAGAAGAACAAAACAAGCGACTATCATACTAGGCCTGACAACATTTCAGATAGTGCTGGAGGGGGTGGGGGAGGAAACAAGTAAGGGAAGGGGGAGGAGACAAACATTGATGCTATCATACTAGGTCCAGGATAATTCTGATAGAGTAAGTGCATAGAAAATAGTAAGGGAGGGAGGGAGAAGGGAGAAAGGAGAGGAGGAAAGATCAGAAAATAAAACAGTAAATAAGAGCAGAGAAGCAGAGGGGGGGGTGAATAGAGAGACCTATTATGGTAGGGATGGATAGCCTACTCCAATCTCTTGGGAAGTACATAGACTTTTTTCTTCAACCTGTAGTCCAAGAAACTAGCACATACATTAGGGACACTACTCATTTTCTACAACAACTGAGCCTGACAGCATATGTCCAGGGATCCATCATGTTCACTATTGATGTTAAAAGTGTATGCACATCTATCCCACATGACTTAGGCATGGAAGCCATAGAATGGTTTCTACTTAATTACGGAGACATAAAGGAATCTAAAAGGTTTATCATCATACTTCTGCAGTTTATCTCAGAAAATGTGCACTTCCAATTCAAATATTGTTTCTATTTGCAAGGGTTTGCACACGTGACGTCACAGCGCCGTGACACCACCAGAAGTAGGGTAGGTTGGGGACGCTCCAGCAGCGTGTACGCAAGTCTTTGTGAGTTCTTTACTCTCATGTCTACATTTTGACGATTAGCTGGCACACACTTTTTAAATCTTAACCTTAGGACAGAGAGGCCAACAGGAGTTTGATTATATTAATTAATATATCTTCATTTAGATTGATGTAGACTACTTGAACAGGACTTGCTCCCGCATCCGGCACAAATAACTGGATTGACTCAGGTAAAATGACCTAATTTCAGCGTATTGTATCAAGTGGCTTTGGCACAACTGATTGGGTATTAGACATGAATTATACATATGCTATCTGGTTTTGCTTGCCTATACATATGCTCATAATTTTAAAACAGATAGGTAAATAGGTACCTTTTTGACCGAGTTGACATAGAGGTATGGTTACAAATGTGTGCACTTGTATCTGAGTATGCAACCTCTGATGTGATTGTTTATTTTTGTCTTTGTTTATTTTTGTTGTCTTTAGCAATTGGTATGTACATGTTTATTCTCTAATTTGATTGTGTATGTATCTGCACAAATTGTATATTTTTGGCTATGAATGATTTATTTGAACATGATTAACAGTGTCCGGCCCTAAGGTTGGACTTGGCTCCGAAATGCATTGGCATAGTTTAGACACCTTTGGATTGATACTGCCTTTTATGAAGGAATAAAAGAGACACTGTGTCACTTTACATGAACTGAGGATTTATGACTTAAGAATTACTTGAATAAATAAGAAGTAACAGTATTGAAATAAAATTGTAGACATGATTGCAACTTGTTAATAGGGCAAGACATGAGCGTTTGGCTGGTTAGGGGGCGACCCCTAACATTTCCTGTGTCTAGCATAGGTAAAGGACAAAATTAAAAATTAACAGCCAAGAGAAAGGTAATGAGGCCATATTTTGAGTCAGGGACACAGTTCAGCAGCTGTATATAAAAGGTACTGCACCACCCTCTATACATAGATGCATAACTCAAATGATCAGCCTCACAGAATGACAACATACTGAAGCATGGATAAGGAGTCAGATGGGAAGCTACATGGAAGATAGACATACCTTATTATAGATAGAGAATATGTATCAGAGGCTATCAGGATGGTACATATATCTAACCATAGACTGAGACTAGGAGGGGGCCCTGGTTTTCAAGTAGTGCTGAATAGTAGAGTGGGATACCTTTCATCAAGTGTTTCAAGTGACAGGGGACCACGCCCCTTTACCACACCCATAAACCCCTATGAATATGATTCAACACCTATAAATTTAATGACCACCCAAAAATGCTATATACATTTTATATAAACTCAATAAGAAGCCTGCTGTAGTGTAAATAACATTTGATATAGATGTGCCTGAACCCCTATACATTCAATTGAACACCAATCTATTTAATGACCCTCACAAATGTTATATACATTTTATTTTAATGTATTCGAAATTTGATAAGAAGTCAATCAATTTGATACATTTGATATAGATTTACATGAACACCTATGAATGTAATCAAATTCTAATACATTTGATGACCCCAATACATTTTATATACATGTTATATGAATTTGATAAGAACCCCAATAACTTTGATAACACCCACACATGTTATATACATTTGATAGAAACCCCAATAAATTGGATGACTCCAATACATTTTATATACATTTGACATATATTTGATAAGAACACGAATAAGTTTAATGACCCCCAAAATATGTTATATAAATTCGACATAAATATGCTACGGTCCCCAATAAATTTGATGACCCCAGCATTTTTAGATAAATACAATATAAATTTGATAATAACCCCAATAAAAGTGATGAGCTCGAAGAAATTGTATCTAAATTCGATATAAATTCAATTGAACCCCTATAAATGTAATGACCCCCAAACAATGTTGTATGCATTTTATGTAGTGTAGAGGAGGTCCCAGACATGGCCTGCACCCCTTCCCCTCATTTCGAGGTACCAGGTGTCACAGGTTTCCCCCCGTCTCACCTGTCACTGTTGTTTGCTGGAGCTCTGGGAAGGAGTCTTCTTGCGCACAGTCCGCCGGGTCTTGTATGGTGTAACGCTCACCTGGCTCCCACGGAGGCGCTGGTCTGGTCTGGGTTGCTGTGGCCTCTTCTAGCGTGATGCGCAGAATTCGGACCACCGATTGAACAGGACCCCCAAATCTTGCTTGTCTGGCCCGTAGGAATATCCTTCTGCAGATGAGAAAGGGGATTAACTGTCTGCTGAATAGTGTGCTTGCTCCCCTTTTCCCCCTTCGTTCTTCTCTGACTTCCTCCAAAACCCCCGGTTTAAGCTCACCTTATGGTTTGGAATGATGAACTCTCCATCCTGCTTCTGGTGCAGGGGCGCGCGTTCTTCCAGTTACTTCACTGGTTTTCAGAATGGCGCTGGCAAATCCACTTGACTTTTCTGAGCGATACGCCGTAAGTATGAAGATGCAAAAGTTCAAGTGTGAGACTCCTTTTATGTTGTTTTTTCTGTCCTTTATTTCAGGTGCAGAACGAAGGCGATGCGTTGAGGGGTTAAATTGCTGGTGGTAAAATCATGTGAGTTAGTGATGAGGGCGATCCCTCTAAATGTCTTTATAATTCCCCAGTAATGTCTTTTGTCCTTTCCCCATAGGGGCCGGGGTGCGGTACCTGCCAAAGATGCGGCGCCGACCCGAGATGTGGAATGGCTCACCAAGAAAAGCCGGTAAGTAATATGGCTGGAAATTCGGCTTTGCTCTTGTGTTCCCTTGCTCACCTTTTGTCTCTTCTTCTCTCCTCTAGGTGCAGAGATGTGGCGACCGGTGCTGAGAGCCGCGATGGAGCCGGGCGGCGTCTCGGGAACAGGTGAGTGAAGCGCAGCGCTGCAGCGAGCAATGCGGTGCTTTTAAATGGAAGTCTTCTTTCAGGAATGCTGGCGTGAAGATTCCGGATGCAGGTAAGAAGGTTGAATAAGTTCTTGGTTTTCACCTTTCTCTTCTCTTATTCCCTTTCAGGTGTTCCAGGTTCGAGGCGGGCGTGGCTGGAGTCCAGGTGCAGGAGCAGACACGGTGAGCGTTCAGCTGCTGGGATGCAGAACAACGCGAAGCACGTGTGGATGTCCGGGCGTGGCTTAAATAGCCTTGGAAGAAGTTCCAGGTGAGTATTCTTCCACAGCCCCACCCAAGTAACAAAATAGTTCCTTCAGAAAAATAGTCCCTCCTAAGCCTCATTTGGCTTGGTTCTTCATGCAGCATGGTCTGCATCAGGTGAGTGTGCAGCATGGTCTGCTTCAGGTAACTGCACCAAACACTTCCCCTTATGAGCCTGGCGCCTATGGCGCCAGGACTGATGTCCAACATGAGCCTTGCGCCAACGGCGCCGGGACAGAGTCCAAAGAGCCCCTATAAAGGGCCGCTGGGCTTTTACCCGGGGGCGTGATGCCTGCTCCCGGGGGTGCTGGGTCTGGCCTGGTGCTCCGGGGGTAGGCATAATGACAGCACTCCCCCCAAGGCCCCTCCCAAGGTCGTTTCCCCAGGAGGTTTCGGTTTGTTCGGGAAATTCCGATGGAACCTTTTTACTAGCCGAGGTGCATGTACGTGGTCGCTGGGTTTCCAAGATCTTTCCTGAGGCCCGTACCCCTTCCAATCAATTAGATAGAAAAGTTTTGATTATGAGATCTTAGAGTCCAAAATGTTCTTCACCTCGAATTCAAGCTCCCCATCTATCTGGATTGGTTCTGGTGGCTTTATTAATCTGGTTCCTGGTTGCACTGGTTTCAAAAGCGACACATGAAAAACGGGGTGAATCCGCATGTTAGCCGGTAGATCTAGCTTGACTGCCACTGGGTTAGTTATAGCTTTGATCGAGTAAGGGCCTAAATACCTTGGATTAAAAGTCCGAGGTCCCTTGAGCGATAAGTGTTTGGTAGCCAACCATACTTGATCCCCTATTTGGTATGGAGGCGCCTCCTTTCGATGCAGATCCGCATTCTTTTTGTATTTCCCTTTCGCATGTTGTAAGTGTGCAGTAGCATCCTTGAAGGCTTGAGTAATCGTAAAATGCAAATGGTCCACTGCGGGCATTTCGAGGCTCAAAGGTGAGTCCAAGTCTGAAGTACGAGGGTGATGTCCATATAGGGTATAAAAGGGGCTCTGACCAGTTCCAGAGTGTATCGAGTTATTGTATGCATATTCAGCCACCCATAAAATATCCTTCCAATTACCCTCCGATTGGTGCAACATACATCGTAGATATTGTTCAAGGGTCTGGTTCGTTCTCTCCGTCTGACCATCGGTCTGTGGGTGGTGGCTGGTTGAGAGTCTTACGTCGATTTGTGCCAGTTGACAACACTTTTTCCAAAAATGAGAAATAAACTGGCTTCCCCGATCGGAGATTAGTATGGACGGGAATCCATGCAGACGGATGATATTTTCAAGGAATTCCTTGGCAAGAACAAAAGCTGAAGGTAATCCTTTCAACGGAATAAAATGGGCCATCTTGGAAAATAAATCCACCACAACCAGAATAGTATTGTATCCATTACAAGAGGGCAGGTCCGTGATAAAATCTAGTGACAAGGTTTGCCAAGGTGCTGGTGGAATGTCTAAGGGTTGAAGAAGACCGGCGGGTTTTGTTTTTTGACCTTTGTTTTGGGCGCAAACTCCAGAGGACATCACGAAAGATTTAATATCCTTTCGCCTGGACGGCCACCAGAATTGTCGTTTAATTTTTTCCTCTGTTTTGGCAATGCCAGGATGTCCTTCCATCAGAGTATCGTGATGATGGGAAATAACCAGTTCTTGCAATTCCTTTTCTGGCAAAAATAAACGTCCTTGGAAGTAAGGTAAGCCATCGTTGATTGAAAAGGCAGACCCCCTTTTGATCCAATCCTGCAAGGCTGAAGAGTCCAGGAATAGTTTTACCCGTGCTTGAATGTCTTCAAGGGTTTGTAAAGTGGTTATCCCCAAGATTCTTTGCTCTGGAATTATCGGCACAGGTTCTGAGTTTGTGTCCATTTCTCCCATTCCAATTCGAGATAGCGCGTCCGCTTTGCCATTCTTACAGCCGGGACGGTAAGTGATTACAAAATCGAACTCAGCAAAGAATAAAGTCCATCGGAGCTGTCGTGAAGACTGAGCCTTGGCAGTTTTTAAATATTGTAAATTTCGGTGATCAGTGATCACGGTGATGGTATGCCTGGCGCCAAGAAGATAATGCCGCCAAGCCTTAAAGGCGGACTTAATGGCTAATAATTCCTTATCAGTGATTGCATAATTTATCTCCGGCGGCGAGAACTTTCTGGACCAAAATGCTGCGGGGTGCAGTTGGTTGGTTTCGGGGTCTCTCTGAGACAGGACAGCTCCCATGGCTAAGCTGGATGCGTCGGTTTGTCATGATCACTGCTTCCACTGCTTCCAAGGAGCCAGGACCAGCCCAACGTCCTTGGAAGCAGGCCCCTAACCCTAATCCTAAGCACCAGCCGGTCCCCACTGGGACCTTTTGGACCTTGTCCTGGCGCCGGTGGCACCAGGCTCATCAAAACCATTGGTCCCGGCACTGGAAGCGCCGGGCTCATAATAGGTATTAAGATGCTTGGGTGGACTTACCTGCAGCAGACCATGCTGCTTACTTACCAGCCACTTAGAAGCCATCTGAGAACAGGAACTACTTTCTTACCTGGGTGGGGCAGCTCCACTCCCTGGATACAGCACTGGAACTCTTCTGGAAACTGGAACTCTTTTCTTACCTAGGCGGGGCCGTGGAAGAAGACGCCTCATCACTCCAAGGCTATTTAAACCACACCCGATAGATGAAGCGTGCTTTGCGTTATTCTGCATCTGCAGCAGAACGCTCACCGAGTCTGCTCCGGCCTTTCTTCTTCCGATCCTGGACCTGCAAGAATCCTACTTACCATTTCAGTATCCAGACATCATCAGCACCTGCAAAGAACAGAAACAACAGGTTAGCAAGGCGAACTTTACACGCAGTGCTTACTTACCTGATCCATCGGCGGCGGCCGTTTCTTCACGCCGCATCTCCACCTGCAAGAACAAAAGCATTGCCATACTTACCGGCACGCTGTGAATTCCGGATTTCTTCGTTCTGCATCGCCGCCTGTGAAGACAAAGTATCGTTAACAACTTACTGGCATTCCGCGGACTCCGGCCCTACAACCCAACATCTGAAAGGCAAAAGAAAAGACATTAAGCAGGTATTTACTTACGTCCATCACGCTCGTCGCAATAAAACGCCTGCGAATACTCCGGCGTCTCTTTAACACGAACTGAGCTGCAAGGAAAGAGACAGTTAGAGCGCTTGCCATACTTACGAACTTCCAGGCGCTTCACTTCATCTTTCATCTCAAGAGACCTGCAATACATAAGGGAAAGGCATTATACAGAGTCTGCATAAACGTGCCACGCATGTAAAGACTATAAAGACAAAAGGTGTCCAGAAACTCACCGCTCGTGCAGATAACGACGGTAACCATCCTCTGAATTCAAGAGGCCTGTGTTTCACCAGTGAAGGAACTGACAACGGCACCCTGCACCAGACGCAGATGGAGAGCCCAGCATTCACCTATATAAGGTGAGCACGTTGACCTGGGGGCTCTACGAAAAAGCTGGGAAAAGAGAGAGAGAGAGAGAGAGAGACATTCAACAACCCAGACCATTAACCCCCATATTCTTTCACCTGCAGAAACCTCACTCTTCGAATCCAACACACAGTGCGAAGAGGTTCGACCCCAGAAGCCAATCGAGTCCTGCACAACACTTTTCGAGTCACAGACAGCTTCCTGCCAAGACCCGCGCCTCCGTGGGAATCAGGTGAGCGTTACAGAACGCAAAGCCCACCACAAAACTCCTACCCAGGCGCAATGGAAACCTCAGACACTGATCAACTAGCCCAGTTGCTCGGGGAATTAAGAGCAGAAGTACATGCAGCTTGTCAGGAAACGAACTCTCTAAGAAGAGAACTGATACTTTCCAAGGAGCGAACAGAGGACCTTGCTAGGCAGTTGTTACAAACGCAGGCAGGACAGACACCTTTGCCTGTTCCAGGATGAAGTTATCCTTCTGCATCATCTTTAAATCCAGTGCAAATCAATCTGCCCGGTAATGTTCCCTTGGCTCCGCCCGAACGCTTTTCTGGTGATCCAAAGAAATTCGCAGTGTTCATCAATCAGTGCCGCCTACACTTCTTATGTCGACCAGCTGCATTCCCAACAGACCAGACCAAGGTGGCTTTCGTGCTTTCTTATCTCAGTGGCAGCGCTGCAGATTGGTCGATCCCTTTAGTCACCCAGGATGATCCGGTTTTACATGACTTTCAGGCCTTCCAGTCCAGCATGGAGAAACTGTTCGCAAGACATGCACAAGGGCAGGCCTTGGACAATGAGCTTCTCTCATTACGACAGGGTAATCAAGACCTCTTGACTTATATAGCCTCCTTCAATAGACTCATAGTGGAAACACAATGGCCCGAGGACAAGAGAATAACGCTTTTCTATAGAGGCCTGCGTGGAGAGCTCAAAGATGTGTTAGCGCAAGTTGTGAATCCTCCACAAGAATGTTCTGACTATATTGACTTAGTTGTCCAATTGGACCATAGACTACAGAACAGGAAAGCAGATCGTTCCAGATTTGATACCCGAGTGTTTTCTAAACCACAGACCTCGAATAAGGGAGCTGACACTGTGGAACCCATGCAAATAGGGGGCATGAAAGGACCTTTAACCCAGAAAGAGCGGGAAAGAAGAAGGCAGCTGCAATTATGCCTCTATTGCGGAAACTCAGGACACTTTCTTCGGGACTGTCCAGTGAAACCAGCTAAGAAGACTGTAGGAGCCGCGGATACCTGTACCACAAATTCTGAGCAGGGAAACCACCTCGCCCGACAAGAGAAGAGGTCCTCTTGCCGAGCGTTAAGATCTGTCCCGTGACCTCGCACTTCGTGATACCCATGGTCCTCATTAGTCCTGAACGTCCAGATCGTTTGCATGCAATTGAAGCTTACATTGACAGCGGAGCAATCGGTAACTATGTGGACCGTGAAATGGTATCAAGGATGAATCTACCCCTTGTCCCTAAGGCAGTGAAAGACGTCATCACTACTGTGGATGGCACGGAGATAGCCTCCGGACCAGTAACGCATGCCGCCCAAGAAGTGACGCTAGTGAGTCAAGATGGACACCGGGAGAGAATCGTGTTCGATGTAATCAAGGCCCCTCAGTTCCAGATCATTCTGGGAATCCCTTGGTTAGAGAAGCACAATCCTCAGATCGATTGGTGAGCAAAGACGGTTCAGTTTCCAGAGTGTTTTACCACTTGTTATGCTCGGCCTGATGTTTCACTGGCGGCAATCTCTTCTGAGGAGGTGCCCAAATTACCTCCCGAATACCAGGAATTCCAAGACGTCTTCCGGAAGGATCAAGCCAACACCCTGCCTCCTCATAGGTCTTACGACTGTCAAATAGATCTGATACCTGGAACAACTCCTCCTTGCAGCAGGATTTATGCCCTCACCGAGCCAGAGAACCTTCACCTCAGACAATACCTAGACCAATACCTAGCTAACGGGTTTATCCGTCCTTCAAAATCTCCAGCTTCATCGGCTTTGTTCTTCGTTCCGAAAAAGGAAGGAGACCTTAGGACTTGCATAGATTACTGCGCCCTGAATCAGATCACCGTTAAAAACAGATACCCGTTACCTTTGATCCCTGAACTCCTGGATCAAGTCAAAGATGCATGTATATACACAAAGTTGGATCTCAGAGGAGCCTACCACTTGGTACGGATAAAAGAGGGCGATGAATGGAAAACGGCCTTCCGCACCAAGTACGGGCTATTCGAATATCAAGTGATGCCCTTTGGACTGTGTAATGCTCCTGCTGCTTTCCAGTATTTTATGAACGATGTCCTTAGAGAACTCATAGACGTGTGTGTTGTTGTCTACATTGATGACATCCTCGTCTATTCATCATCTGAAGAGGAACATCAGAGACACGTTAAAAAGGTTCTCGAGAGATTGCGTCAACATAATCTTTTTGCTAAGCTTGAGAAATGCGTGTTCAACGTAACGGAAGTCGAGTTCCTGGGATTCATATTGTCGCCTAACGGAGTCCATATGGATTCAAAGAAAGTTGATGCAATCATCAAGTGGCCATCACCAACCTCTGTAAAAGGAGTTCAAAGCATGTTAGGGTTCGCTAACTTTTACCGCAGATTCATTCCTGAATTTTCTCGGATAGTCCAGCCCATCACCGCTCTGTTGAAAAAGAACAAACGTTTTGAGTGGTCTTCTGAAGCAGAACAAGCTTTTCAGGACTTAAAAGCTAAATTCATTTCTGCACCTGTTTTAAAACATCCTCGCCCAGAACTCCCCTACATCGTGGAAACGGATGCTTCTAGTCTTGCTATGGGGGCAGTTTTATCACAAAGAGATCCGGTCACACACCAACTACATCCTGTTGCCTTTTGGTCCCGCAAGTTTTCGCCTCCCGAGATCAACTATTCAATTACAGACAAGGAACTTTTGGCCATCAGATCGGCCTTTAAAGCCTGGCGGCATTATCTTCTAGGAGCCAGACACACAGTCACCATAATGACTGATCACCGCAATTTACAATATCTAAAGACAGCCAAAGCTCAGTCTTCCAGACAGCTTCGCTGGGCTCTGTTTCTAGCAGAATTTGACTTTACAATTACTTATCGACCAGGCAGTAAGAACGAAAAAGCAGATGCTCTCTCCCGGATGGGAGTAGATGAACATTTGACCAATCCAGAACCAATACCCATAATCCCAGAACAAAGAATTTTGGGTTTGGTCAGCGCTCAATCTTTTGAAGACATCAAGACCATGGTTAAATCACTCCTAACTCCGGGCGATTTGCAAGATTGGCAATTAAAGGGGAAAGAATTCTCAGTGGATCAAGACCTACCATATTTCCGAGGACGATTGCATTTACCCTGTGAGAAAATACAAAAACAAGTAATCTCCTGTTATCACGACTCTCTAATGGAGGGTCACCCTGGCATTACCAAAACCATGGAAAAGATTAAAAGACATTTCTGGTGGCCGTCATGGAAAAAGGATATTAGAGACTTTGTAATCTCCTGTGGTGTGTGTGCCCAGAATAAAAGTCAGAAGGAGAAACCAGCCGGCCTATTACAGCCACTAGACATCCCTCCCTGTCCATGGCATACCCTGTCCATGGATTTCATCACGGACTTACCTCCATGCTCGGGGTATACTACCATTTTAGTAGTCGTGGATCTATTCTCCAAGATGGCTCACTTCATTCCCCTGAAGGGTCTACCATCAGCCTCAGTATTGGCCCGAGAATTCTTAGAAAATATCGTTCGGCTACACGGTTTTCCCTCGGTTTTAGTCTCCGATAGGGGAAGTCAATTCATCTCTCACTTCTGGCGCAGTTGCTGTCGTCTAGCCCAAATTGATGTAAGACTTTCAACTAGTCACCATCCCCAAACTGACGGACAAACTGAAAGGACAAATCAAACTCTAGAGCAATATCTACGTTGCATGCTCCAACAAACTGAAAACCCCTGGAAGGATATTCTTTGGATCGCTGAATACGCTTACAATAATTCGATTCATTCTGGAACAGGGAAGACTCCCTTCTTCCTACTATACGGGCACCATCCTAGAACCTCTAACCTGGATCCTCCCCAAGAATTCGAAGCACCTGCTGTGGATCACTTGCACTCGGAGATCACCCGTGCTTTTAAGGAAGCCTCGGCCCATCTGCAAAGAGCTAAAGCTCAATTCAAAAGAGGAGCAGATCGACACCGTAAAGAGGCTCCTCACTACGCTGTAGGAGATCAGGTCTGGCTATCCACTAAGCACCTGCCTCTAAAGGGACCCCGCACCTTCATCCCGAGATACCTTGGACCCTATCTCATATCTGCCATAATTAATCCGGTGGCTGTCAAATTGGAGTTACCTACGCATATGAAAATACACCCAGTATTCCATGTCTCCTTATTAAAACCAGTACAACCAGAAACCCGATTGACTGAATTCCCAGAACCAGTTTTAGTAGATGGAGAACTTGAATTCGAAGTTAAGAACATCCTAGACTCCAAGATCTCCAAATCTAAGTTATATTATCTGGTTGATTGGAAAGGTTACGGCCCCCAGGAAAGGTCTTGGGAACCTTCACAATATGTCCACGCACCTCGTCTGGTCAAGAAATTCCATCTGAATCACCCCGACAAGCCAAAACCCCCGGAGAAGACACGCTTAGGAGGGGCCTTGAGGGGGGGTACTGTCATGATCACTGCTTCCACTGCTTCCAAGGAGCCAGGTCCAGCCCAACGTCCTTGGAAGCAGGCCCCTAACCCTAATCCTAAGCACCAGCCGGTCCCCACTGGGACCTTTTGGACCTTGTCCTGGCGCCGGTGGCACCAGGCTCATCAAAACCATTGGTCCCGGCACTGGAAGCGCCGGGCTCATAATAGGTGTGAAGATGCTTGGGTGGACTTACCTGCAGCAGACCATGCTGCTTACTTACCAGCCACTTAGAAGCCATCTGAGAACAGGAACTACTTTCTTACCTGGGTGGGGCAGCTCCACTCCCTGGTTACAGCACTGGAACTCTTCTGGAAACTGGAACTCTTTTCTTACCTAGGCGGGCCGTGGAAGAAGATGCCTCATCACTCCAAGGCTATTTAAACCACACCCGATAGATGAAGCGTGCTTTGCGTTATTCTGCATCTGCAGCAGAACGCTCACCGAGTCTGCTCCGGCCTTTCTTCTTCCGATCCTGGACCTGCAAGAATCCTACTTACCATTTCAGTATCCAGACATCATCAGCACCTGCAAAGAACAGAAACAACAGGTTAGCAAGGCGAACTTTACACGCAGTGCTTACTTACCTGATCCATCGGCGGCGGCCGTTTCTTCACGCCGCATCTCCACCTGCAAGAACAAAAGCATTGCCATACTTACCGGCACGCTGTGAATTCCGGATTTCTTCGTTCTGCATCGCCGCCTGTGAAGACAAAGTATCGTTAACAACTTACTGGCATTCCGCGGACTCCGGCCCTACAACCCAACATCTGAAAGGCAAAAGAAAAGACATTAAGCAGGTATTTACTTACATCCATCACGCTCGTCGCAATAAAACGCCTGCGAATACTCCGGCGTCTCTTTAACACGAACTAAGCTGCAAGGAAAGAGACAGTTAGAGCGCTTGCCATACTTACGAACTTCCAGGCGCTTCACTTCATCTTTCATCTCAAGAGACCTGCAATACATAAGGGAAAGGCATTATACAGAGTCTGCATAAACGTGCCACGCATGTAAAGACTATAAAGACAAAAGGTGTCCAGAAACTCACCGCTCGTGCAGATAACGACGGTAACCATCCTCTGAATTCAAGAGGCCTGTGTTTCACCAGTGAAGGAACTGGCAACGGCACCCTGCACCAGACGCAGATGGAGAGCCCAGCATTCACCTATATAAGGTGAGCACGTTGACCTGGGGGCTCTACGAAAAAGCTGGGAAAAGAGAGAGAGAGAGAGGGACATTCAACAACCCAGACCATTAACCCCCATATTCTTTCACCTGCAGAAACCTCACTCTTCGAATCCAACACACAGTGCGAAGAGGTTCGACCCCAGAAGCCAATCGAGTCCTGCACAACACTTTTCGAGTCACAGACAGCTTCCTGCCAAGACCCGCGCCTCCGTGGGAATCAGGTGAGCGTTACAGAACGCAAAGCCCGCCAAAAAACTCCTACCCAGGCGCAATGGAAACCTCAGACACTGATCAACTAGCCCAGTTGCTCGGGGAATTAAGAGCAGAAGTACATGCAGCTCGTCAGGAAACGAACTCTCTAAGAAGAGAACTGATACTTTCCAAGGAGCGAACAGAGGACCTTGCTAGGCAGTTGTTACAAACGCAGGCAGGACAGACACCTTTGCCTGTTCCAGGAGGAAGTTATCCTTCTGCATCATCTTCAAATCCAGTGCAAATCAATCTGCCCGGTAATGTTCCCTTGGCTCCGCCCGAACGCTTTTCTGGTGATCCAAAGAAATTCGCAGTGTTCATCAATCAGTGCCGCCTACACTTCTTATGTCGACCAGCTGCATTCCCAACAGACCAGACCAAGGTGGCTTTCGTGCTTTCTTATCTCAGTGGCAGCGCTGCAGATTGGTCGATCCCTTTAGTCACCCAGGATGATCCGGTTTTACATGACTTTCAGGCCTTCCAGTCCAGCATGGAGAAACTGTTCGCAAGACATGCACAAGGGCAGGCCTTGGACAATGAGCTTCTCTCATTACGACAGGGTAATCAAGACCTCTTGACTTATATAGCCTCCTTCAATAGACTCATAGTGGAAACACAATGGCCCGACGACAAGAGAATAACGCTTTTCTATAGAGGCCTGCGTGGAGAGCTCAAAGATGTGTTAGCGCAAGTTGTGAATCCTCCACAAGAATGTTCTGACTATATTGACTTAGTTGTCCAATTGGACCATAGACTACAGAACAGGAAGGCAGATCGTTCCAGATTTGATACCCGAGTGTTTTCTAAACCACAGACCTCGAATAAGGGAGCTGACACTGTGGAACCCATGCAAATAGGGGGCATGAAAGGACCTTTAACCCAGAAAGAGCGGGAAAGAAGAAGGCAGCTGCAATTATGCCTCTATTGCGGAAACTCAGGACACTTTCTTCGGGACTGTCCAGTGAAACCAGCTAAGAAGACTGTAGGAGCCGCGGATACCTGTACCACAAATTCTGAGCAGGGAAACCACCTCGCCCGACAAGAGAAGAGGTCCTCTTGCCGAGCGTTAAGATCTGTCCCGTGACCTCGCACTTCGTGATACCCATGGTCCTCATTAGTCCTGAACGTCCAGATCGTTTGCATGCAATTGAAGCTTACATTGACAGCGGAGCAATCGGTAACTATGTGGACCGTGAAATGGTATCAAGGATGAATCTACCCCTTGTCCCGAAGGCAGTGAAAGACGTCATCACTACTGTGGATGGCACGGAGATAGCCTCCGGACCAGTAACGCATGCCGCCCAAGAAGTGACGCTAGTGAGTCAAGATGGACACCGGGAGAGAATCGTGTTCGATGTAATCAAGGCCCCTCAGTTCCAGATCATTCTGGGAATCCCTTGGTTAGAGAAGCACAATCCTCAGATCGATTGGTGAGCAAAGACGGTTCAGTTTCCAGAGTGTTTTACCACTTGTTATGCTCGGCCTGATGTTTCACTGGCGGCAATCTCTTCTGAGGAGGTGCCCAAATTACCTCCCGAATACCAGGAATTCCAAGACGTCTTCCGGAAGGATCAAGCCAACACCCTGCCTCCTCATAGGTCTTACGACTGTCAAATAGATCTGATACCTGGAACAACTCCTCCTTGCAGCAGGATTTATGCCCTCACCGAGCCAGAGAACCTTCACCTCAGACAATACCTAGACCAATACCTAGCTAACGGGTTTATCCGTCCTTCAAAATCTCCAGCTTCATCGGCTTTGTTCTTCATTCCGAAAAAGGAAGGAGACCTTAGGACTTGCATAGATTACCGCGCCCTGAATCAGATCACCGTTAAAAACAGATACCCGTTACCTTTGATCCCTGAACTCCTGGATCAAGTCAAAGATGCATGTATATACACAAAGTTGGATCTCAGAGGAGCCTACCACTTGGTACGGATAAAAGAGGGCGATGAATGGAAAACGGCCTTCCGCACCAAGTACGGGCTATTCGAATATCAAGTGATGCCCTTTGGACTGTGTAATGCTCCTGCTGCTTTCCAGTATTTTATGAACAATGTCCTTAGAGAACTCATAGACGTGTGTGTTGTTGTCTACATTGATGACATCCTCGTCTATTCATCATCTGAAGAGGAACATCAGAGACACGTTAAAAAGGTTCTCGAGAGATTGCGTCAACATAATCTTTTTGCTAAGCTTGAGAAATGCGTTTTCAACGTAACGGAAGTCGAGTTCCTGGGATTCATATTGTCGCCTAACGGAGTCCATATGGATTCAAAGAAAGTTGATGCAATCATCAAGTGGCCATCACCAACCTCTGTAAAAGGAGTTCAAAGCATGTTAGGGTTCGCTAACTTTTACCGCAGATTCATTCCTGAATTTTCTCGGATAGTCCAGCCCATCACCGCTCTGTTGAAAAAGAACAAACGTTTTGAGTGGTCTTCTGAAGCAGAACAAGCTTTTCAGGACTTAAAAGCTAAATTCATTTCTGCACCTGTTTTAAAACATCCTCGCCCAGAACTCCCCTACATCGTGGAAACGGATGCTTCTAGTCTTGCTATGGGGGCAGTTTTATCACAAAGAGATCCGGTCACACACCAACTACATCCTGTTGCCTTTTGGTCCCGCAAGTTTTCGCCTCCCGAGATCAACTATTCAATTACAGACAAGGAACTTTTGGCCATCAGATCGGCCTTTAAAGCCTGGCGGCATTATCTTCTAGGAGCCAGACACACAGTCACCATAATGACTGATCACCGCAATTTACAATATCTAAAGACAGCCAAAGCTCAGTCTTCCAGACAGCTTCGCTGGGCTCTGTTTCTAGCAGAATTTGACTTTACAATTACTTATCGACCAGGCAGTAAGAACGGAAAAGCAGATGCTCTCTCCCGGATGGGAGTAGATGAACATTTGACCAATCCAGAACCAATACCCATAATCCCAGAACAAAGAATTTTGGGTTTGGTCAGCGCTCAATCTTTTGAAGACATCAAGACCATGGTTAAATCACTCCTAACTCCGGGCGATTTGCAAGATTGGCAATTAAAAGGGAAATAATTCTCAGTGGATCAAGACCTACCATATTTCCGAGGACGATTGCATTTACCCTGTGAGAAAATACAAAAACAAGTAATCTCCTGTTATCACGACTCTCTAATGGAGGGTCACCCTGGCATTACCAAAACCATGGAAAAGATTAAAAGACATTTCTGGTGGCCGTCATGGAAAAAGGATATTAGAGACTTTGTAATCTCCTGTGGTGTGTGTGCCCAGAATAAAAGTCAGAAGGAGAAACCAGCCGGCCTATTACAGCCACTAGACATCCCTCCCTGTCCATGGCATACCCTGTCCATGGATTTCATCACGGACTTACCTCCATGCTCGGGGTATACTACCATTTTAGTAGTCGTGGATCTATTCTCCAAGATGGCTCACTTCATTCCCCTGAAGGGTCTACCATCAGCCTCAGTATTGGCCCGAGAATTCTTAGAAAATATCGTTCGGCTACACGGTTTTCCCTCGGTTTTAGTCTCCGATAGGGGAAGTCAATTCATCTCTCACTTCTGGCGCAGTTGCTGTCGTCTAGCCCAAATTGAGTAAGACTTTCAACTAGTCACCATCCCCAAACTGACGGACAAACCGAAAGGACAAATCAAACTCTAGAGCAATATCTACGTTGCATGCTCCAACAAACTGAAAACCCCTGGAAGGATATTCTTTGGATCGCTGAATACGCTTAGAATAATTCGATTCATTCTGGAACAGGGAAGACTCCCTTCTTCCTACTATACGGGCACCATCCTAGAACCTCTAACCTGGATCCTCCCCAAGAATTCGAAGCACCTGCTGTGGATCACTTGCACTCGGAGATCACCCGTGCTTTTAAGGAAGCCTCGGCCCATCTGCAAAGAGCTAAAGCTCAATTCAAAAGAGGAGCAGATCGACACCGTAAAGAGGCTCCTCACTACGCTGTAGGAGATCAGGTCTGGCTATCCACTAAGCACCTGCCTCTAAAGGGACCCCGCACCTTCATCCCGAGATACCTTGGACCCTATCTCATATCTGCCATAATTAATCCGGTGGCTGTCAAATTGGAGTTACCTACGCATATGAAAATACACCCAGTATTCCATGTCTCCTTATTAAAACCAGTACAACCAGAAACCCGATTGACCGAATTCCCAGAACCGGTTTTAGTAGATGGAGAACTTGAATTCGAAGTTAAGAACATCCTAGACTCCAAGATCTCCAAATCTAAGTTATATTATCTGGTTGATTGGAAAGGTTACGGCCCCCAGGAAAGGTCTTGGGAACCTTCACAATATGTCCACGCACCTCGTCTGGTCAAGAAATTCCATCTGAATCACCCCGACAAGCCAAAACCCCCGGAGAAGACACGCTTAGGAGGGGCCTTGAGGGGGGGTACTGTCATGATCACTGCTTCCACTGCTTCCAAGGAGCCAGGTCCAGCCCAACGTCCTTGGAAGCAGGCCCCTAACCCTAATCCTAAGCACCAGCCGGTCCCCACTGGGACCTTTTGGACCTTGTCCTGGCGCCGGTGGCACCAGGCTCATCAAAACCATTGGTCCCGGCACTGGAAGCGCCGGGCTCATAATAGGTGTGAAGATGCTTGGGTGGACTTACCTGCAGCAGACCATGCTGCTTACTTACCAGCCACTTAGAAGCCATCTGAGAACAGGAACTACTTTCTTACCTGGGTGGGGCAGCTCCACTCCCTGGTTACAGCACTGGAACTCTTCTGGAAACTGGAACTCTTTTCTTACCTAGGCGGGCCGTGGAAGAAGATGCCTCATCACTCCAAGGCTATTTAAACCACACCCGATAGATGAAGCGTGCTTCGTGTTATTCTGCATCTGCAGCAGAACGCTCACCGAGTCTGCTCCGGCCTTTCTTCTTCCGATCCTGGACCTGCAAGAATCCTACTTACCATTTCAGTATCCAGACATCATCAGCACCTGCAAAGAACAGAAACAACAGGTTAGCAAGGCGAACTTTACACGCAGTGCTTACTTACCTGATCCATCGGCGGCGGCCGTTTCTTCACGCCGCATCTCCACCTGCAAGAACAAAAGCATTGCCATACTTACCGGCACGCTGTGAATTCCGGATTTCTTCGTTCTGCATCGCCGCCTGTGAAGACAAAGTATCGTTAACAACTTACTGGCATTCCGCGGACTCCGGCCCTACAACCCAACATCTGAAAGGCAAAAGAAAAGACATTAAGCAGGTATTTACTTACGTCCATCACGCTCGTCGCAATAAAACGCCTGCGAATACTCCGGCGTCTCTTTAACACGAACTAAGCTGCAAGGAAAGAGACAGTTAGAGCGCTTGCCATACTTACGAACTTCCAGGCGCTTCACTTCATCTTTCATCTCAAGAGCCCTGCAATACATAAGGGAAAGGCATTATACAGAGTCTGCATAAACGTGCCACGCATGTAAAGACTATAAAGACAAAAGGTGTCCAGAAACTCACCGCTCGTCCAGATAACGACGGTAACCATCCTCTGAATTCAAGAGGCCTGTGTTTCACCAGTGAAGGAACTGGCAACGGCACCCTGCACCAGACGCAGATGGAGAGCCCAGCATTCACCTATATAAGGTGAGCACGTTGACCTGGGGGCTCTACGAAAAAGCTGGGAAAAGAGAGAGAGAGAGAGGGACATTCAACAACCCAGACCATTAACCCCCATATTCTTTCACCTGCAGAAACCTCACTCTTCGAGTCCAACACACAGTGCGAAGAGGTTCGACCCCAGAAGCCAATTGAGTCCTGCACATCACTTTTCGAGTCACAGACAGCTTCCTGCCAAGACCCGCGCCTCCGTGGGAATCAGGTGAGCGTTACAGGTTTCGATTATATATGGGAGATCAGGACGCGGGTGTTTCAAAATAGGTGCGGACGTAAATTTAGCTTTTAATTCCTGAAAGGCCTGTTCAGCTTCCTTGGTCCATTCAAAACGTTTATTCTTCCGCAAGAGTGCAGTGATGGGTTGCACCACCCGTGAAAATTCCGGGATAAACCTGCGATAAAAATTGGCAAAACCAAGCATGCTTTGACGCCTTTCACCGAACTAGGTGATGGCCATTTGAGGATGGCATCCACTTTCCGTGAGTCCATTCGGACCCCTTTAGGTGTCAGGATGAATCCAAGAAACTCAACCTCGGTGGTATGGAAAACGCATTTTTCCAGCTTTGCAAACAGTTTGTGCTGGCGCAATTTCTCAAGGACGGCCCTGACATGTTTTCTGTGATCTGATTCCGAAGAGGAGTACACCAGAATGTCATCGATATACATAACAACACAGACATCGATGAGTTCCCGAAGGACATCGTTCATGAAGAATTGGAAGGCAGCAGGCGCGTTGCACAACCCGAAAGGCATCACCTGGTATTCGAATAGTCCATATTTTGTACGGAAGGTCGTTTTCCATTCGTCGCCTTCTTTTACTCGTACTAGATGATAAGCCCCCCGGAGATCTAACTTGGTGTATATGCAAGCGTCCTTCACATGGTCAAGGAGTTCAGGGATCAAAGGCAGAGGGTAACGATTTTTAACAGTTATCTGGTTCAATGCGCGGTAATCGATACAAGTTCTAAGGTCGCCTTCTTTTTTTGGCACGAAGAACAAAGCCGAGGATGCCGGAGACTTTGACGGGCGAATGAAACCATTGGCTAGGTATTGATCTAAATATTGTCTCAAATGCAGATTCTCCGGCTCAGTAAGGGCAGAAATCCTGCTACAAGGGGGTTGTGCACCGGGCACCAGATCGATTTGGCAATCGTACGATCTGTGAGGAGGTAACGTGTTGGCCTGTTCCTTTTGGAAGACGTCCTGAAAGTCTTGGTATTCTGGAGGTAGTTGCATGGAGACAGAGGTTACTGATGCTAGACTGATCTTCAGATTTTCTGGGTAGCAGGTTCGTGCACACTCCGGAAAGGTTATTCTCTTCGCTCGCCAATCAATTTGAGGATTATGTGTCTCTAACCAAGGGATTCCGAGAATAACCTGAAACTGTGGAGCCTTGATTACATCAAACACAACTGCCTCCCGATGGCCGTCCGGACCTACAAGTGTCACCTCAGCTGTGGAATGTGTTACCGGTCCCGAGGCAATTTTGGTTCCATCAACTGTGGTGATGACATCTTTGCTGGTTTTAGGACGCAGGGGGAGGTTAATCCTGGAGACCAATTCACGATCCACGTAGTTTCCTATAGCCCCACTATCGATGTATGCCTTTATTGCATGCAACCGCTTAGACTGTTCCGGATCTACGAGGACCATTGACACAGTGAAATACGAGGTCTGAGAGTTCGTTTTCAAGCTCGGCAAGCGGACCCCTACGCTTGTCGGGCGGGGTCGTTTCCCGATACAGAGGTTTCATGGATTTTATCAGCGGCTCCTACCACCTTCCTGGGCGGCCTTGCCGGGCAATCTCGTAGAAAGTGTCCAGAGGATCCACAATAAAGACATAAGTGCATCTGCCGTCTTCTTTCACGTTCCTTTTGAGTTAAAGGTCATTTAACTCCTCCGATTTGCATTGGCTGAGAGGTTTCAGCCCTCTTGAGGTTAGCGTGGGTCTTGACTAACAACCGGGTCTCAAACTTGGACCGATCTGCTTTTCTGTTTTGCAGACTGTGATCCTATTGGACCACTAAGTCTATATATTCTGAGCATTCTTGGGGCGGATTTACAACTTGGGCCAGGACATCTTTAAGTTCTCCGCGTAGACCTCGAAAAAATAACGTGATTCTTTTATCCTCTGGCCACCCAGTTTCCACAATTAGTCTATTAAAGGTTGCAATGTAGGAAAGGAGGTCTTGATTGCCCTGTCGCAGAGATAGAAGTTCGTCATCTAGAGCCTGCCCCTGGGAGTGACGAGCAAATAACCTTTCCATGCTTGCTTGAAATCCTTGAAAATCACGAAGAATCGGGTCATCTTGAGTTACCAGTGGAACTGACCAATCGGCAGCACTGCCGCTGAGATATGACAATACAAAGGCTACCTTGGTCTGGTCATTAGGGAAGACCCCAGGTCTGCACAGGAAATGCAAACGACACTGATTCATGAATACGGCGAATCGTTTGGGGTCCCCAGCAAAGTGTTCGGGTGGGGCCAGCGGCATATTTCCAGGTAGATTAATCTGCACCGGGTTACTGGCAAGCACAGGAGCGGGGTTCCCTCCGGAACCGGGTAAAGGAGTTTGTCCAGCTTGACCTTGCAAAAGCTGTCTAGCCAGGTCATCAGCTCTTTCCTTTGTTACAATCACTTCCCTCCTGAGAGCATTAGTCTCTTGACGAGCGGCGTGTACTTCGGCCCGTAATTCCCCCAGTAGTTGGGCCAACTGGTCAGTCTCATAGCGCCTGGGTGGGAATTTGTCGGAAGTCTTCGCGTTCTGAAACGCTCACCTGGCTCCCACGGAGACGCTGGTCTGGTCTGGGTTGCTGTGGCCTCTTCTAGCGTGATGCGCAGAATTCGGACCACCGATTGAACAGGACCCCCAAATCTTGCTTGTCTGGCCCGTAGGAATATCCTTCTGCAGATGAGAAAGGGGATTAACTGTCTGCTGAATAGTGTGCTTGCTCCCCCCTTTCCCCCTTCGTTCTTCTCTGACTTCCTCCAAAACCCCGGTTTAAGCTCACCTTATGGTTTGGAAGGATGAACTCTCCATCCTGCTTCTGGTGCAGGGGCGCGCGTTCGTCCAGTTACTTCACTGGTTTTCAGAATGGCGCTGGCAAATCCACTTGACTTTTCTGAGCGATACGCCGTAAGTATGAAGATGCAAAAGTTCAAGTGTGAGCCTCCTTTTATGTTGTTTTTTCTGTCCTTTATTTCAGGTGCAGAACAAAGGCGATGCGTTGAGGGGTTAAATTGCCGGTGGTAAAATCAGGTGAGTTAGTGATGAGGACGACCCCTCTAAATGTCTTTATAATTCCCCAGTAATGTCTTTTGTCCTTTCCCCATAGGGGCCAGGATGCGGTACGTGCCAAAGATGCGGCGCCGACCCGAGATGTGGAATGGTTCACCAAGAAAAGCCGGTAAGTAATATGGCTGGAAATTCGGCTTTCCTCTTGTGTTCCCTTGCTCACCTTTTGTCTCTTCTTCTCTCCCCTAGGTGCAGAGATTTGGCGACCGGTGCTGAGAGCCGCGATGGAGCCGGGCGGCGTCTCGGGAACAGGTGAGTGAAGCGCGGCGCTGCAGCGAGCAACGCAGTGCTTTTAAATGGAAGTCTTCCTTCAGGAATGCTGGCGTGAAGATTCCGGATGCAGGTAAGAAGGTTGAATAAGTTCTTGGTTTTCACCTTTCTCTTCTCTTATTCCCTTACAGGTGTTCCAGGTTCGAGGCGGGCGTGGCTGGAGTCCAGGTGCAGGAGCAGACACGGTGAGCGTTCAGCTGCTGGGATGCAGAACAACGCGAAGCACGTGTGGCTGTCCGGGCGTGGCTTAAATAGCCTTGGAAGAAGTTCCAGGTGAGTATTCTTCCACAGCCCCACCCAAGTAACAAAATAGTTCCTTCAGAAAAATAGTCCCTCCTAAGCCTCATTTGGCTTGGTTCTTCATGCAGCATGGTCTGCATCAGGTGAGTGTGCAGCATGGTCTGCTTCAGGTAAGTGCACCAAACAATTCCCCTTATGAGCCTGGCGCCTATGGCGCCAGGACTGATGTCCAACATGAGCCTGGCGCCAACGGCGCCAGGACAGAGTCCAAAGAGCCCCTATAAAGGGCCGCTGGGCTTTTACCCGGGGGCGTGATGCCTGCTCCCGGGCGTGCTGGGCCTGGCCTGGTACTCCGGGGGTAGGCATCATGACATATAGTCCCGTGTGGACATCTTCGGAGTCCAGTGTGCGTTCTGCGTTCCAACGCCAGGAACGTTCAGTATGTCCGGGAAATCAAGGAGTCGAAGAAGTGTACTCGGAAACGGGAACACAGAAGTCCGGGAAACAGGAGGAAGGTGAATGGAAGGGAATGAAGGAGGAAGGGATAATAGGACCAGGAACCAGGTAGCGAGTAGTCAGCGAGAGCGAACTACGGCAGCACAAGTCTAGCCACTGCAAGCGGTAGCCTTGAGACGCGCAGGGGTGTGGCTTACTTATACAACGTGCTACGTCCGGCGCGGAAGCTGGTAAGCAACGTTCTGTGTTTGATGGCCATGTTGGTAGTAGCACAGAGTGTAAGCCCTGATGTCCCAGGGACCAGTAAGTCCAAAAGGGACACGTCCGACGATTCATGACAGCATGCCTCCTCTGAAGACCTGTCCCTCCGGATTTGCACGGGTGTATGAGGTGATACCTTCTAAGTAATCTGGGAGCATTCAGATTCAAAATTGGTTCCCAGGTGCATTCACTAGGCGGGTACCCTTTCCACTCAACCAGGTATTGTAGCTGACCACGTTTGTATCTGGAGTCACATATTCGGGACATTTCATATTCCAGTTGATCATTGATAAGTACAGGGTTAGGCCTGGGGACAGTTCAGGAAGACTGGATCTATGGCTTCAGTAGGGACGTATGAAACACTGGGTGGACCTTCTTCCAAGAGTCGGGTAGTTTGAGTCGGAAGGCCACTGGGTTTATGATTTCCTTTATGGAAAATGGGCCATAATACTGGGGAGCCAGCTTGTTCGGCCATAGATGTCGAGGCAGTAGTTTTGAGGATAGCCAGACCTTATCACCCACTGCATAGGATGGTCCTGGTCTTCTTTTGGAATCTGCATAATGCTTGATGTGAGTTTGGACCCTTTCCAGGTGTTCCTTGGCTTCCTTGTGCATGTTGATGAGAGTTTCGATCCAGGAGTCGACTGTGGGTACTGGTGTAGGATGTGGGAGAACAGAAGGTAGGACTGAAGGGTGGAATCCTTGACTGCAGAAGAAAGGGCTGGTCTTGACAGCCGAGTGATCCGAATTGTTGTAGGCGAATTCAGCCAGGGGTATTAAGAGTGACCAATCGTCTTGTACCTTGGTAGGGAAGCATTGAAGATACTGCTCTAGGGTTTGGTTCACACGTTCCGTAGCTCCGTTGGTCTGTGGATGATAACCTGATGAAAGGGTGGGCTGGATCCCTAGTATTTGGCATAAGTGTTTCCAAAACTGAGAAATGTATTGAGGCCCTCTGTCAGATATAATCTTGGAAGGGAGTCCATGAAGTCGGAATACGTGTTCCAGGAGGATTTCAGCAAGTTCTGATGAAGATGGTAGTTTGTACAGTGGTGTAAAATGAGCCATATGAGTGAATAAATCAATGGTGACCATGATGGTCGTGTATCCCCTGGAAGGGGGTAATTCTACAATGAAGTCTTTAGCGATGACTTCCCAGGGTCTTGGTGGTAATGTAGGTTGAAGTAGGAGGCCAGCCGGTCTCTGGTTATCGTGTTTATTTTGATTGCAAACTGCACAGGCTTGGACATACAGTTGAACATCAGTCTTCATTCTTGGCCAACAAAATTGTCTTTGAATTAGGCGGAGGGTGTTGGTGATACCACAAAGTCCTGAGTGAAGGGTAACATGACAGAGAATTATGATTTTTTGTTGTAGTTTCTGTGTGGGAATGACCAGGCCGTTATCCTTGAGCAGTTACCCGTCCTTTGTTCTTAAACCCCAGCGATTCTTCCCTATAAATTCCTTCCAGAAGTCAGAGGACTGGGTTTGTATTCGGACGTCTTCCAGGAGGTTGATTGCTTGAGCTACAAAAAGTGGGAGGACGAGTGGTCCTTTGTGGTGCATTCGTGGTGCATTCTAAGTATTTTTGCAGTTACCATCATTTGGAGGCAGAGCTTTGCACCCGTGAGCAGCAGCAGACTCTTCAAAACACCATTTCCAGCACCGAGCGCGCGCGGAGAAGTGGGAGGACAAGTGGTCCTTTGTGGTGCATTCGTGGTGCATTCTAAGTATTTTTGCAGTTACCATCATTTGGAGGCGGAGCTTTGTACCCGTGAGCAGCAGCAGACTCTTCAAAACACCATTTCCAGTGCGGAGCGCGTGCGGAGAAGTGGGAGGACAAGTGGTCCTTTGTGGTGCATTCGTGGTGCATTCTAAGTATTTTTGCAGTTACCATCATTTGGAGGCGGAGCTTTGCACCCGTGAGCAGCAGCAGACTCTTCAAAACACCATTTCCAGTGCGGAGCGCGCACGGAGAAGTGGGAGGACAAGTGGTCCTTTGTGGTCACTTGTGGACTGCGGTGGACTGCGGCGGACAATATCCTAGAATCTGGACGTGGACTTGTCTAAGGGATATCTGAAGAGTGGTAAGGTAAACACTGTTTATTGACACCGAGGCAGCATCCCGGCTGGGAGAAGGTGGAGGGTATCCCCCCTCTCTGATTCCGCCTGAGGCTTCACTACACACTGTGGGCTGTTACTCTCTCTGGCTATTCAGTGACACCTCATAAAGTATTTGTCTATGAGGTATCACTTACGATATTCCTACTGTATATCAAGGTGAGCCCGATAACAAGGGCTAACCCTAAAACAGGGAACGCAAGATACAATCTGCGCAAAGGCAATGGGGGAAAAGGGGAGAAACAACTTTCAAAGTCAGCAAAAAAGGCTTCCACTAACGGAGACTGTGCCCCACCAGGAAAAGGAACCATTCCGGCCATGTTTGGGAATGGAGTACCCAAACCCATTATAGGGGGGGATATGGTGGATCCTGACAAAGAGACTCTCTCCCCCCCACACAATGGCAGTGGGGTGCAAGATTCCACCAACTACCAAGACATCGACAACAACTCACTGTTGGATCTCTGTATATCGAGTCAAAAATCAATGGCAACTTTAAATGAACAGCCTGCTCATGTTGGGAAAAGCCCAATTATGGTGGAAGCGCAGGTTATGAGACCCGCCCTAGAGGAACATCAAAAAGTCAGTGTGACTTCTAATCCTAAGCACACGGACAATTCGATCTCCGACTTATCTGGCATCCTCCCTATTCAGCTCATTCCTACATCCCCGGTAGAGCCAACATTGGGCCGACTATCGGCATCCCCTGGCCTCTTCATCGACCCAGAAGAGCTGGAGCATACGGATTAGGAGCGTAAGGGGCTGACGGAAGACTCCAATGGCATGGCAATAAGTGAGCTGCAGGCTTCTATGGCGTCAGTACAATTTGCGCTGAAAATTTTATTAAAGCTGTGTGGGAGGATCCACACAAACACCATTATTCAGCTCAGACTATCAAACCCCTCGGGGAGTTTAGATCTAGCCCCATCAACTCCGCCTGTAATAGAAGAAGTCTCAATCCCTACGGGCCCAAGGGACAAAGTAAATTCTGTAGAGCCTGAGGAAGTCGCTACGATCGTCCCTTTGACCAAAAAGCAATGTAGACATCAGAAGCGGGAGGCGGCTAAAAACATCGTAGTAGAAATTGCCTCTCCCTTACCAGCCACTATCCCGCCGGTGGCTCGTACAAAAAAAAGCAAAAAAAGGGGGCGGAAAGCGAAGAAACATGCCAGAAAAGGGGTGGGATCCCTATCTGGCTGGATTATCCCAGACCCAGTACAAGAAGCAGAGAGTGTGGCCCAGGAGGATATGGACTCCGCAATGTCGATTAGCATTATTGGAGAATCCACTAAATGCTCGTCGCCTGGGCGAAACAAGGAAAGTAAGGGGGAAGAGTTCTTTACATCCCCCCCATAGACGAATCTGAAGATCAAGAGGATATTCAAGCAAGTAAAATCTGCATAATTAAAAACCTGAATCAGAAAAAAAAGAGATTTATGGTTGACAAGAACTGAAGTTCTGGCCAAACTGCACTTAATTCCCCAGTTGCGTGTAATACGCTCGGAAGATTTCCTCTTTGTCGAGCCATTGGAGGTGCGTAACCCTAATGTCTCGGCCCTTCATTGCTGTGTTCTAGCCTCGGCACAGCTGATCCGGACGCACAAGAAATCCCTAAAACAGATTGGCGTGGAGGTGGATGCGAACAAAGATAAGGAAGATCCATCCCTCCCCAGCAAGGACTATGTGGTACCTAAAAACAAGGCTGGTATACCCCCACAACCTTCCACCGAGAAGGTCCAATTAGCTGATATCCAGAAGACTCTGAAATGGCTAGCGGACTCATTGCCCATGGTGTTGCAGCAGCCATGAGATTATACTATGCTGAGCTGGAACACTCATGGCTACCAACACCTCCTTTCCGACAAGGGCTCGTTGGCTCTTATAAACGAACATCCAATCATTTTACTGCAAGAAACTTGGCTGACATCTGTCATAGATATGGATGGATACAGGACATATCACACTTTGGCGAAGAAGGGAGAAAGGGGGCGTCCGTTTGGGGGCCTATCATTTGCAGTGAGGAATAAGATCTCGAGCAGACAGATTCCAGTTTTTAACTGTGACCATATTTGTGCTTAATATAAGATCCCCAAGTGAAAGAATGCTATTTGTTAACATTTACAACCCACCAGGAGCAAGGATAAGAGAACTTATTCAAGACACTCTCCATGATCTCCTGGCTGAATGGAGAACGACCAATGAAAGGTTTCTTGTCATTATTGCCGGGGACCTAAATTGCCATATAAATTGTGGTGGAGGTACCGCCAATAATCCCTATCTGTCCAGGAATAGTCTCTGGGACCTCCCGTCCACTGACAAGGAGGGGGAGGGCTGGTTGGGATTCTTTGGCTGCTGGGACCTAGAGATAATTAATGGTCGGACTCAGAGTGATAGGCCTGGCAAGAATACTTGGAGTAACGGAAGATCGGGGAGTACTCTTGATTACATCTTCACTAGTGGGGAGGTTGCCTCAATTGTGCTCGATATGTTGGTAAAAGAAAGTGAATGGAGTGACCATGACCCTCTGATCCTGACTATGGGAGTGTCTATCCCTAGGGGGGCGGAGGTAAACCTGGGACAACTGTCTTGTAATCACTCCTTAAATCGCATCTCTTGGTCGGATAAGAGCATAGCAAATGCCTCTAGGGCTACTGCAAGATTGGGCCCTGAAATGATTGACCAACTTAATTGTATGTCACCAATGCAAATTGAAAAATGGATTAGTGATTTTTCGGGTGAGCATGGCGCCCGTAAATCGCAAACAGTGGTGGGGAAGAGCCCGATAGAGGTTAATTATGACAGGGCCATTAGAGATAGAAAGCGAAAATTGAGAAGAGATATACGTTGGACCAGAGACGGCCCGCTATCTAGAATGGCCGCTGCCACAATGACAAGGAAGCTGAAAAATGAATATCGGTGGTGGCTGAAAATACATAAGAGAGCGAGAAAGTTGGCTAATTGGCAACACACTGTTAGCACTATATGCAGTAGAAATACCCGGAATATCTGGTCAGTTTTGGGGGAGGTTAAGGGGCCGAAATCTTCCAATATGGTTAATCCCATATCCCATAATGTTCGGATTTCTTTTCTGGAAAAACGCAATGGTGAGGCTGATAATAACATTAGTAACACCATGAGGAGGAAACCTAGGGCCCCCCCTTTTGTGACCTCCACTAAAGAAATCCAAAGCAGAATTGAAGAACTTAATCCCTCCCGAGCGCCGGGTCCGAACGGTCTCTCAAATGTGGTACTGAAGGAAAATCCCCCTTTCTGGGCATGCCTGCTTAATATACTGTTTAGGAAAATTCTCCAAGAGGGTCGAATACCAACATCTTGGCAGGCAGCAATCCTCATACCGGTGTTCAAAAAAGGTAATAGAACGGAACCAGAAAACTACCAGCTATTATCCATGCTGGACTGCACTGGAAAGATGTTTGCTGCCCTCATACTCAGCGAACTCGTAAAATGGGTGGCAAGTGTTGGCATTCTGGACAAGTTTCAAAGTGGCTTTAGAGCAGGCTACTCTACCACCCACAATTTGTTCATAATGAATGCACTTAGAACTAAAGCCTTGAAACACCATAATCCGCCAATATATGCACTTTTCATAGATTTCAGGGCCGCTTTTGACTCAGTGAACCGATCTCTCTTGTGGGAGAAGCTCAGGAGATTTGGCTGCCCTGAAACTCTATTGTATTACCTAGAACTTCTTCATTCGGATAACACGGTGCAGGTGCGTCTGGATAACTGTGGGACAATGACCAATCCCATACCCCAGACCAGAGGGGTGAAGCAGGGGTGTGTCACAGCCCCTATTTTGTATAACTTATTTGTGTCTGATGCACCAGATTGCCTACAGGGAGTCAACAACTGCCCCCCCAAAATCGGCTCGAGCCATTGCCCTATGCTTGCATATGCCGACGATCTGGTGATTTTAGATCACACCTTTAGTGGAATGGTAAGATCGGCAAAGCAATTATGGATCTATGCTGAGACTAACGAACTTGTGATTAACATCAACAAAACAAATCTGATTTTGTTCGCGGCTGGGAGAGTTGCTAGACCTCGTATGATGATTGGGGTGACCGAAATCGACTACACCCTTAGTTATAAATATTTAGGTGTAGAGTTTGATCATAAGGGCAATTACTCCACCTGTATTCAACTGCGAAAAACTAAAGCGGCACAATTGACAGCACTTATTTATAAATTCACGCGAGAACGTAGTGGGTTCTCGATATGGGCGGCTCGCCAATTATATATCCAATGTCTGGCTCCGATGGTTACCTATGGTTTAGATCCTCTCTACAATATGAATCTGGGATGGCTACAGCTTATAGAGGGTATCTTTTGGAAGAAAATTTTAGGTCTCCCCCAATGCATACCCATGGCTGTGATCAGACTTGAACTAGGAATTAGCTCCCTCAGGGCCATAGTGCTAAAAAAGCGGATGGAATTCTATATTCGCCTTAAGAACGTACCGACAAACGACCTCCTGAGGTGCATTAGTAAGGATATGGAAATAGGCAAGTTGGAAAGCTATGAACTCCAGCTGACTAAATTATGCGAGGAAGTGGGATGGCAACCGGAGTGGGGTTGTGATAATGAATGTCTGTTCAATAAGTTTGGGCAGCGACTCAGGCTTTGGGACTGGCAATGTAACTATGTCCATCTTGAAGGCCTGAAAACCTACAACTTTATCACATATGTTTTATACACCTTTATGAAGCCACAGCCATATTTAAATCTATGCCCGTCGGATGAACTGGGGCGTTTTCTCCTACTCCTTCGCATTAATCATCTACCATTACTGGCTGCCAGGGGTCAGGAGAAGGGTCTAGTTAAAACTGTAGTTCGCATATTCTACAGGTTCTGTAGAATATGCGATCTCCCTGAGGAACCTGAAACTGCACGACATGTTTTTACATTGTGTATGGTGACGGGAGTCAGCCGCACTAGACACCTGGGCGGATTTGTTCATAACAAAGAATACATTGAACAAACAGAATTCTGGACACAGTGTGTCAACACCAGCAACCCTAAATTACACATGGCACTATTTCAGGTCTGGCGGGATGTTAAGGTCTGTATAAAACGTAGTCCCAGAGGGTCCCTTGGATTAATGTAGTAGAGACCATGTTGGTGCTTGTGTTGTTTAGACTAATGGCTACAGTTATGATAAGAGTTGTTGTCTGAACACGACGATAATTATGCGTAGGGGGCTGTATGGCTTCTATTTATTTATTCATTATCCTATGTCATTCTATTTATTTACTTGTTTTAGATTTGTACATAGAACATGGTATGTTTAGTGGATTTTAAGATTTTAAGATGATCTTCTTCTTCCTTGTATATCTATTTCTCCTTCCTTTTGTATGGTTATTATGTGTAAAGTTTGTACTTTTGTACTAAACTATATCACATTAATAATAATAATAAAAATTGTGTTGGGAAACATCTTTGGGAAGGACTGATCCTCGAGAGTTTCGTAGTCGGGACGCCGGGATAAGGCGTCAGCAATTATGTTCTGTGTTCCAGGGACATGCTGGATCTGGAATTGGTACTGGGCAAAGAAGAAGGCCCAGCGAGCCTGACGGCTATTTCTACATTCCAGGGACTGTAAAACCTGAAGATTCCGATGGTCCGTGCAGACTTGAACCAGATGTTTTGCTCCCAGAAGTAGATGACGCCACTATGTGAAGGCTTGACGGATGGCTAACAGTTCCTTTTCCAAAACAGAATAATGGGTTTCGCTGGGAGTTAGAGTTCGTGAAAGATAAGCAATGGGATGTTCTAGTTTATTCTCGAATTCCTGCTTTAGAACTGTTCCAATGGCATAGTTAGAGGCATCCGTTTCCACTAGGAATGGTCGATTGATGTCAGGTTGAGCCAGGATGGGGGCTTGTGTAAACTCTGTCTTCAACCGTTGAAATGCCTCCTCTTGGGATGTGGTCCAGAGAAAGGGAGTATCTTTTTTCAACGATTTAACGATTGGTTAAACTATCTCAGAAAAGGAGGGTATGAATTTCCGGTAGAAGTTGGCAAGCCCCAGGAAGGATTGGAACTGTTTCACAGTTGCTGGAACAGGCCAGGATAGTATGGCTTTTACCTTTGATTGGTCCATTCCTATTCCTTCTGTACTAAGGACAAATCCTAGATAGTGAACAGTGGAGAGGTGGAAAAGGCATTTAAAACGTGTCACATATGTAAGCATGTCTTGGGAACCTTGTTGGAAATCCAATAGGCGTTCTTGGGCACTATAGACCTGTTCTTGGTGGGTAAACATGGTCTTTAGAGCCTGTACGAATCCATCATAGTCATCCAGGAGGGCATCTCCGGAATTGACTAAGGGCGTGGGCCAAGTCAGTGCATTCCCTGAAAGATGCAAAATCATAAGGCCCACCTTTGCCCTGGGGGTAGAAAAGTAGTAGGGCTTGAAGGTGAAATGGACTAAACATGAGTCAAGGGTTTTTGAAGAACCGTCGTATTTATCAACCACTCCGCCCAGTAATACGCTTTGATTGGTCGCGGAATCCCAGGACAAAACAAATTGTTTTAACGCGGCATTCTCGGCCATAAGATTCTGCACTTCAGTAGTTAGCTCCTGCATGCCGCGCATGAGATATTGAAGTGGGCCTCCATGTTCGTATCTATTTCAGTTTGTTGGCGTCTCAATCTGTCATAGGTTTCCCCCCTTCTCACCTGTCACTGTTGTTTGCTGGAGCTCTGGGAAGGAGTCTTCTTGCGCACAGTCCGGGTCTTGTATAGTCCCGTGTGGACGTTTTCGGAGTCCAGTGTGCCTTCGGCGTTCCAACGCCAGGAACGTTCAGTATGTCCGGGAAATCCAGGAGTCGAAGAAGTGTACTCGGAAATGGGTACACAGAAGTCCGGGAAACAGGAGGAAGGTGAACGGAAGGGAATGAAGGAGGAAGGGATAATAGGACCAGGAACCGGGAATCGAGTAGTCAGCAAGAGCGAACTACGGCAGCACACGTCTAGTCACTGCAAGCGGTAGCATTGAGACGCGTGGGGCCGCGGGGGAGTGGCTTACTTATAGAACGTGCTACGTCCGGCGCGGAAGCTGGTAAGCAACGTTCCGTGTTTGACGGCCATGTTGGTAGTAGCGCAGAGTGCAAGCCTCGATGTGTCAGGGACCAGGAAGTCCAAAAGGGACACGTCCGATGATTCATGACACCAGGAGCGTACCCACCAAGGTATGTGACGTATGAGGAGCAGATGAACCAACAAAGAGCTGCATTGGGACTCTGCCCAGTGTACATCAGAAGATCCATACCTGTTGAAGCTCCCATAACCAGACAACCCTGGGCAGCACGGTAACCTATCAGACAGCCGTACCAGCCGCTGAGACGAAATGAAGAGTACCTACAGACGGTCCATGAAGAGACCCAAAGAGCCTTAATGGAAGGCCAGTAGAAATGACACAAGGGCCTGGACAGACTCGCGAATGAACGAAAACGGCTATCGAAGACAGCACGCCAGTGCAAGCAGTTATGACAATAGATGCAATGGACACAGGAAAGAGACGATGTTAAAACGTAAGGAAACGTTGCTATGAGACAAGATGGAAGCAACCAACCAGTTAAACATGTGTAAATAGGCTTGAAACGTAAGAAGCTAAAGAAAATGATACTACTTGCAATGCTTAGTAGAAGATTAGAGCGGCAAGCACCAACCACATATCTACCTCAATAAGGCACATTATACAAGTGCGACTCCATTTTGTAAAGCAGAAATATGCCCAGGCTGCCAGAGGCCTAACAGGCCAAGTTTCATAACCCAGCCAGAGTCAAGAGAAGGAGCAGAATCGAAACTCAACAAAGGCTCCTGCCTAGGAAATCAAGATCATCCAGAGAAGGGGAGGAGAGCGTCAGCTAACAAGTCTCAAACTTCAGAGCAAACCAGCCTGCCCCGTGAATGTCAAGATAAGGGAGGCCCAGGCAGGTGGCAGGACCGAAGCAGAATTAAACACACTAAAAGCTGGAAACTGAAGCAGATTCATGGTGAACTAACACGTGACCAGCCAGGCACGGAGAGGTACCACCGCCAGATGTCGCCCAGAACCTGAGGATGCCATAACTTTTCCTGATAAGAGGCTACAGTTTTGAGGTCATAACCAGCCAACTAATTGACACATAACCCTAAGATACTGAGTGATGGATGGGAGGCAGGGTGAATCTTGGGACACCAGGCACCTGGGTGTCCATTCTGCATGCTGCTAATTAAAATGGGGATTTATGTCTAGGGATGTAACCTGCCCAATCACAATGGACCAAGTTATCTAGGGTCCTATAGATAGTAGAACCAATAGGACGTTGTACTTGTAGTGATGTCTATCACGTGTGATGGAGAGGGAGGGGCGTAGATGCCCACCCGATAAGAGTTATCCAATCCGCGTGCTCCATTATCATATACAGATATAGCACCTATACCTAAGTTACCTTTCCTAACCAATTATATTGCATGTCGAGTTTTTGTAGAATTAGACATCAACGATGACGTGCTTTATGCATAAAGGTTGCTGTTCAACTGAAGTTCGACGAAGTCGGAGCGAGACGGGTGGTCGCAACAATGCTGATTCCCAACTGCTTCCCTGTTTGATGTACTCGTCATTAAAAAGACTTCCCTTTGCCAAACTACTGAGTCCTCATTATTGAATCGTGTTGGAGTAAGTGAATCCTGCACCCCCATCCCTCACATGGTGCAGCTATCTTGTCTTATAAGTACTAGAGGGTGAGCACTGACCTATGGGCCCCTTGGTGGACATTTCGCCCTCCTGTACACTTGGTAGCGTGAGGATGGTTTCGGCCATCGATTATGGATTATTGATTAATATAGTTATAAGACACCTATAGACCGATGGCACGAAGTAACTCTAGGCCTTCCGCAATATCTTGAGTCCTTTCGCCATTCCGGCTGAGTAGGCTGACAAGCTTCCCGTGGGCAATGATAGTGTAAGTCCATAAAAATCTGCAGTGGGTCTGAAGGAACCCGCCTTTCCAAGCATAACCCTTCTCATTCCCACGGGCAGCCAATTGGACAAAAAGACTGCAAGAGGCTGAAGAGGAAGGGGCGGTGGTCCCGAAGCTCCAGAGAGGAAAAGATGCGATCGGTGAGTGAAACAACAAACTTGATACTTTGGCAAATGTCTTGTAGGCATTAGAACATGCAAGGGAAAGGTAACGGAGGGTGGCGGAGAAAAAATAAAATAGTCAGAAGTAGAGAAGACTGTATATATATATACAAGGGGTTAATAACTCGAATATAAAAGAGAAAAACGTAAGGTTACCGGGGGCGGGGGGCACCCGATACAAAAACGTAAGGTTACCGCGGGGCACTTGAGAGAAAAACATAAGGTTACCGGGGGGCACCCGAGAGAAAAACATAAGGATTTGGCTTGTTCCTGCACTTTAATACAGTGGTCAGAAGAAACGTGAACTCATAGCCCATATAATAAGGGACAATTAGACTACGATGACGTTTAAAGACGCATTAAAGGAGTTTGTTTAAACTCCATGATGGGGTATTGATTAGAAGGCATGTATATGTATGACCAGCTGGTGTCCGTCTAGTCTGTCAAGTGTCTGTCCTATGTGTTCTGTTGTATTTGAATGTAAGAACTGTATTGTTGATTGTGTGAGATGAAATCTTATTTTACACGATCTGTGAAGAAGAGAGAATCGCCAATGAATTGATGGTTTTGTGTTAATCGATAGTATACATTTTGGTGGGAAAAGATGGGATTGGAGCTTGCGTATCTGGTGCTCACTCATACTAGTAGAAGGATAACAAGCTGTATAAATATTGTTGGTAACGGAATTGAAATGGAGGAGGTCACCCCACTTGCGCATCGATGCAAGCAACTACCTAAGCATGCACCTAAATTAAAAAAGTATAGCACAGAGTGGGTTAAGGGTACCGCCCACAAGATGTTCATGCCTTGGACACAGAATGGGTCCCTATCAAAAGCTGTCTTACAACACATGACGATTTATCTACATGCCACATATACAGGCAAGAAGCTAGAGAAACGTCTTGCTGTTCTAGAACTATGGAAGATGTTTGAGCAGACGAAGGAGGAAGAGCCTCCTGCAGATTGGATATTAAACATATGTACGGAGGGGGGTGAGACGCCTACCGCGCCACCGGCCCCGCCTGAGCCAGCCATCGAGGGAAGTAAGACAGAGGGGCTCTACCTGTTAAGAGAACTAAAGGCAGCCACAGGGTATAGCAACCCCGCATATGAGTCGCCTACGTATAGTAACAACGACAATAAAGAAAAGGACCAGGAAATTAATCTTGCCTCCGCAGTCCTGAGGGACAAGGAGAGACGCAATGACGAAGGAAAGGATCAGGCACAGAGTTGTGCATCTCTCGTTAAGGAGAGAGAGGGAAAGAAACGCAAGGGAAATGAAGGTAGAACTGATGTGATAACATTTGCAAAACACGAATGGTTGGGAGGACAGATATTGCTGAAACTAGATGGAAAAGGAAGTGATGATGAAAGGCCAAGAGAGAGGTCTGATGAGACGCCAAGGAGAAAGAGAGAAACGCAAAAGGAAATAAGGGATGAAAGGACAAGAGGGAAGGATAGGCTGAAGGGAGAACAACTATATCGCGAAGAGCTACAGAAACAGCTCGATCGCAAACAGAAGGCTGCCTACGACCAGTAGAAACAGAATAAGTAAAGGTTAGAAGAAGAGCAAAGGGTACGTGAGAGGAGAGTGAAGAGAAGAGAAGATGAGGAAATTAGAGGGGCAAAGGAACATAGAAACGAAAGGATGAGGGAAGTAAACAAGGCTAGAGAAAAAGCGAGGAAGCGCAAGGAAATTGATGAGGAAGCAGAAATAAGCGCAGACAGAGGGCACGAGATATTGAATATTTGGGGCGGGAAGTTAAAAAACCCAATCCTCTTGTAGAATGGGAAGACATAGAAGAATTCTTTCCTGCACATGACTCGGTACCAGGTACGAGTGGGACAAATATTGAGGATGACTTTGACACCAGAAGCATCGGGGAAACGATTGATAAGATATACGATGAGATGGGGCTAGAACAGAGATCCCATGGGGGAAGGGAAGATGAGCGCCAGGAGAGCACTCAGCTCTATGACACAAAGGATGTCACCCGAAGTAGTGGGAACAGGGGACTGTCCCTAGGCAGACTGGAGATGGGGCAGGACAAAGAAGATGCGAGGAGTATTCAGAATCTGACTCCGGTGGAGAAACGGAGGATGAGGCACACGAGGAAGGGAGACGGTGCAGCTCCCAGGGGAGCAAGGGGTACGATGGTCAGATGCTAGCGAGTCCGCAAGCAGGACACCGAAGTCTGCCGTGCAGTCCGGCCGACATGAGGAACACCCCACGGTCAGAGGGGGGCGTCAGCACCTGCCTATGCAGATGGATTAAGGGCATTGCCAGGGAGACGGCAAGGTGGAAATGCCACCCCAACGATAGACCGGAGAGCTATGGGGAAAGAAAAGGAAGACTGCGCATTCCAATTCCCGCTGCTAGAAAAGGGGGGAGCAAGACCACAATATATTCCATGGCCAAACATGGACCGAGAGAACCTAAAAAATAAGCTCCCAATGCTGACATCGGGAGCCAGGAAGTGGATACATGAGTTAGAGAAAATGACGGGGGGTGTCACCTTAGCTATAGGTGACATTAAGGGCCTCCTAATTGCCATACTTGGTGAAAGAGCAGACAATGGGCCTCACTCCGAGGTTCGCGTTAAATCACTGACTTTACCGGCATGGCGGAAATACCGTATCCGCGTTGGTAGCAGGGCGTAAATAGCACCATATTCCGACCTCGCGGGTACGAGCTTTCCGCCATGCCGGTAAACCTGTAACGCTCACCTGATTCCCGTAGAGGCGCCGGTCTTGACTGGGCGTATACCGTATCTTCAAAGGTGATGTGTAACACACGGCTGGCTCTTTGGGCTGGACCTCTGTGCACTGTATGTCTGACTCGAAGGGTAAGATGTCTGCAGATAGAAAATATGGGATTAATGAACTGGGTTATTGAATGTCTCTCTCTTCTTCCCTTTCTCTTCCCCTGTAGAACCCCAAGGGTTAACGCTCTCACCTTAGGTAAGTGAACGCCGTGCTCTCCATCTGCCTCGGGGCAGGGTGCTGTAACCAGTTTCTTCACTGGATAAGGGGAGCAGGCCTCTTGACTTCAGAGGACTGCTGTCCGTCGTTTACTGCACGAACGGTAAGTTTCGAGGAATTCTAATGTCTTTAAAAGTCTTTAGTAATGATGTCTCTTGTTTTGCAGGGTTCCGGCGATGGCGGATGACGGGCTGAAGTGAGTTGAAGATGGAGCCCGTGTGATGAATAGAAGCGCCTGGAAGCACGTAAGTAAGCGCTTGTTGCCTGCTTCACGATGCGCTCTAACTGTCTTTTTATTTTGCAGGTACAAGTTCGGAGCGGCTGCAGGGTGCCGGAATACCCACTGGGTTAGATGTGGAAAGGAGTAATAGCACGTGAGTATTAAAGTTCCCCAATGTCTTTAAACGCACCTTGTTTTGTCTTTCAGATGCGGGATGCAGCGCCGAAGGCCTCCGCAGCGTGCGAAGAGTTGGTAAGCTTTTGTCTTTCAGATGCCGGAATGCAGTGCGAAGACCTCCGGAGCGCACGAAGAGTAGGTAAGCCTTTGTCTTTCAGATGCCGGAATGCAGTGCGAAGCGTTGGTGACAGCCGATGGACCAGGTAAGTGAAGCGCTGTCACTGAAGACCGTAATGCTAACCTGTTCTTTCTTGTCTTTATAGGTGTTGCTGAAGACTGGATTCAGGATGGTAAGCCTTTTTCCTTAGGCCCAGGATCAGATGCAGAAGACACGATGAGCGTTCTGCTGCAGAGGATGCAGAATAACGCAAAGCAAGATTCATCCATCGGGTGTGGTTTAAATAGCCTCCTGTAGTGCTTAGGTGTCTCCTTCCACAGCCACGCCTAGGTAAGAAAAGAGTTCCTGCTTTCCAGAAGAGTTCCAGTGTTCTGAACCTAGGGAGTGGCTCCTGCCCCACCCAACAGGAAAAGTAGTTCCAAACAGAAGAGGATCAGAGGCTCAACTGGCAGGCAAGTAAGCAGCAAGGTCTGCTGCAGGTAAGTCCACCCAAGCATTATGAGCCCGGCGCTTCCAGCGCTGGGACTGGGCATATTTATGAGCCTGGTGCCACTGGCGCCAGGACTGGTTCCAAAAGGTCCCAATTGGGACTGGTTGGCACTCGGAACCTGGGTTATGGATCTGCTTCCAAGGGAGTTGGGAAAACCCTGACCTTTTGGAAGCAGAGATCATGACAGTACCCCCCCTCAAGGCCCCTCCCAAACCGGGCTTCTCTGGGGGTTTTGGCTGGTCAGGAAATGTTCGGTGAAATCTTTTGATTAGGCGAGGAGCGTGGACATATTCAGCAGGTTCCCAGGATCTCTCTTGGGGGCCGTAGCCTTTCCAGTCAATTAGGTAAAATAGTTTAGATTTGGAGATCTTGGAGTCCAGAATGCTTTTGACTTCAAACTCGAGTTCTCCATCAACTAGGATGGGTTTTGGAGATTTAGTTAGTCGGGTTTGAGGTTGCACGGGTTTTAATAGAGAGACGTGGAAGACCGGATGTATCTTCATGTGCGGGGGCAAGTCCAACTTGACCGCTACTGGGTTTACTATGGTAGTGATGGAATAGGGACCAAGGTATCTTGGGTTGAATGTGCGTGGCCCTTTTAGAGGTAGATATTTGGTGGATAACCAGACTTGATCCCCTACTTGATATTGAGGGGCTTCCTTCCGATGTTGATCTGCTCCTTTCTTGTATTGTTCTTTAGCCCTTTGAAGGTGAGAAACAGCTTCCTTAAAGGCTTGGGTGATTGTAGAATGCAGGTAGTCTACTGCTGGTGTTTCAAGATCTTGGAGGGGATCCAACTCCGAGGTTCGAGGGTGACTGCCGTATAAAAGAAAAAACAGGGTTTTCCCAGTTCCCGAATGGACAGAGTTATTGTAGGCATATTCGGCTATCCAAAGGATGTCTTTCCAAGTTTTTTCAGTTTGTTGCAGCATGCAGCGTAAATACTGTTCCAGAGTTTGATTGGTCCTCTCGGTTTGTCCGTCGGTCTGAGGGTGGTGACTGGTCGATAGTCTCACATCAATTTGAGCCGACCGACAGCAACTTCGCCAAAAATGAGAAATAAATTGACTACCTCGATCCTAAATTAGAACCGAAGGAAAACCGTGCAGTCGGACGATGTTTTCGAGAAATTCTCGGGCCAGAGTTGCTGCTGTTGGCAAGCCTTTGAGCGGAATGAAATGCGCCATCTTGGAGAATAAGTCCACGATTACTAGAATCGTATTGTATCCGGAGCATGGAGGTAGATCGGTGATGAACTCCATAGAAAGCGTATGCCAAGGGCGAGGTGGGATGTCAATAGGGCGTAACAGGCCTGCTGGTCTTTCCTTTTGACTCTTGTTTTGGGCGCATACTCCACAGGACATTATAAAGTCTCTGATATCTTTTTTCCAAGACGGCCACCAGAAGTAGCGCTTGATCTTTTCTGAGGTCTTGGCCATACCGGGATGTCCTTCCATTAAAGAATCGTGATAACAAGAGATTACTTTTTTCTGTAAATCTGTGCTGGGCAGGTATAATCGTTCTTGGAAATACAATAAGTTGTCCTTTACTGCAAAGTCCTTTCCCTGCAGATGCCAATTCTGTATGTCTGCTGGAGTTACAAGTTGCCTGGCTTTATCCTTAACTTCCTCTATGGATTGTGTGGCGATTACACCCAGAATTCTTTGTTCGGGAATGATTGGTACAGGTTTAGGGTTGATCAAGTGTTCTTCCACTCCCATCCGAGAAAGGGCATCAGCTTTACCGTTTTTTGTACCAGGTCGATAGGTAATTATGAAGTCAAACTCGGCAAAGAATAATGCCCAACGGAGTTGTCTAGAGGATTGGGCTGTTGCGGTTTTCAAATATTGCAGGTTTCGGTGATCCGTAATCACAGTAACGGAGTGTCGGGCCCCCAGCAGATAATGCCGCCAAGCCTTAAAGGCAGACTTGATAGCCAGAAGTTCCTTGTCAGTAATCGTGTAATTGATTTCAGGAGGCGAGAATTTGCGGGACCAAAATGCCACGGGATGCAACTGATTGGTTACCGGGTCCTTTTGTGATAGAACTGCCCCCATGGCAAGGCTTGAAGCATCAGTTTCCACGATGTAGGGGAGTTTGGGGCGAGGGTGTTTTAAGATTGGTGCAGAGATAAATTTAGTCTTCAAATCCTGGAAAGCTTGTTCCGCCTCGGTAGACCATTCAAAACGTTTGTTTTTCTTTAACAAGGCAGTGATGGGCTGGACTATTCGAGAAAATTCGGGGATAAACCTGCGGTAAAAGTTAGTGAAGCCTAACATGCTTTGCACACCTTTTACGGAGGATGGTGATGGCCATTTGAGAACTGCATCGACCTTCTTTGAATCCATACGCACTCCGCCAGGTGATAATATGAATCCCAAGAATTCAACTTCAGTCACGTTGAAAACACATTTTTCCAACTTAGCGAAAAGTTTGTGTTGACGCAATCTTTCGAGGACCATTTTCACGTGTTTCCGATGTTCAAATTCCGATGAAGAATAAACGAGGATGTCGTCAATGTAAACAACAACACACACATCTATGAGCTCTCTGAGGACATCGTTCATAAAATATTGAAAGGCGGCCGGAGCATTGCAAAGTCCGAAGGGCATGACCTGATATTCAAATAGCCCATATTTGGTGCGGAATGCCGTCTTCCATTCATCGCCCTCTTTTACTCGTACCAAGTGGTAGGCTCCTCTAAGATCCAGCTTTGTATATATGCATGCTTTTCTGACTTGGTCCAGGAGTTCAGGGATCAAAGGTAACGGATATCTATTCTTGACGGTGATCTGGTTCAGGGAGCGATAATCTATACAAGTTCTAAGGTCTCCTTCCTTTTTTGGAACGAAGAACAAAGCTGAAGAAGCAGGGGACTTGGAAGGACGAATAAACCCATTTGCCAGGTATTGATCCAGGTATTGTCGAAGGTGAAGGTTCTCAGGCTCGGTGAGGGCATAAATTCTACTACAAGGAGGAGTAGATCCAGGTATCAGGTCTATCTGGCAGTCATAAGACCTATGAGAGTTAGCCTGATCCTTCCGGAAAACATCTTGGTATTCTAGGTATTCGGGAGGTAACTGGGGAGTCTCTGAAGAAATTGCTGCCAGTGCAACACCAGGTGGAGGGTGACAAGTAGAGACACATTCTGGAAACTGGACCGTTCTTGCTCGCCAATCGATCAAAGGATTGTGTTTCTCTAACCAAGGTATTCCTAGAATAATCTGAAACTGAGGAGCCTTGATCACATCGAACACGATCTTCTCATGGTGTCCATCTTGACTTACTAGCGTCACTTCTTGAGTGGTATGCGTTACTGGTCCGGAGGCTATCTCCGTTCCATCCACCGTAGTAATGACGTCCTTTACAGCCTTGGGACAAAGAGTTAGATTCATCCTCAAAACCATTTCATGATCCACATAATTGCCGATGGCACCGCTGTCGACGTAAGCTTCAATGGCATGTAATCGACCCGGATTATCAGGGCTAATGAGGACCATAGGTATCACGAAATGCGAGGTCACGGAACTGGTTTTCATGCTCGGCAAGAGGACCTCTATTCTTGTCGGGCGAGGTCGTTTCCCTGCTCAGAGTTTGTAACTTTGGTAACTGCAGCTCCTACTGCCTTCTTGGCAGGTTTCACCGGACAGTCTCGAAGAAAGTGCCCTGAGTTTCCGCAATAGAGGCATAATTGCAACTGTTTTCTCCTTTCCCGCTCCTTTTGTGTTAGAGGACCTTTCAGGCCCCCTATTTGCATGGGTTCCCCGGAGTCTACTCCTTTGGAAGGAGTTGGCGGTTTGGAAAATACTCGAGCATCAAACTTGGAACGATCGGCCTTCCTGTTCTGCAGTCTCTGATCTATTTGAACGACTAAGTCTATATAGTCCGAACAATCTTGTGGGGGATTCACTACTTGGGCTAACACATCTTTGAGCTCTCCACGTAGACCTCTATAAAACAGCGTATTCCTTTTGTCCTCAGGCCATTGAGTTTCCACTATCAGTCTGTTGAAAGACGCAATATAAGCCAAAAGGTCTTGATTACCTTGTCGCAACGAAAGAAGCTCATTGTCCAAGGCCTGCCCCTGTGAATGTCTTGCGAACAGTTTTTCCATACTGAGCTGAAAAGCTTGAAAATCATGGAGGACCGGATCATCTTGATTTACTAGAGGGATCGACCAGTCTGCCGCATTGCCACTAAGGTACGAAAGCACGAAAGCTACTTTAGCTTGATCAGTTGGAAAGGCTGCTGGCCGGCATAAGAAATGCAACCGGCACTGATTGATAAATACTGCAAACCTCTTTGGGTCACCAGAAAATCGTTCGGGCGGAGCCAGAGGTACATTCCCAGGTAGGTTGATCTGCACTGGATTCATAGAGGATGTAGAAGGAAGATTTCCCCCAGATGCGGGTAACGGGGTCTGTCCGGCTTGTGACTGTAGCAATTGTCTAGCGAGATCATCTGTTCGCTCTTTGGAAATAATCAGTTCCCTTCTTAGAGCGTTCGTTTCCTGACGGGCTGCATGCACTTCTGCCCTTAGTTCCCCAAGTAACTGGGCTAGCTGGTCGGTATCCGAGGTTTCCATAGCGCCTGGACGGGAGTTTTGCGGTAGGCTTTGCGTTCTGTAACGCTCACCTGATTCCTGTAGAGGCGCCGGTCTTGACTGGGCGTATACCGTATCTTCAAAGGTGATGTGTAACACACGACTGGCTCTTTGGGCTGGACCTCTGTGCACTGTATGTCTGACTCGAAGGGTAAGATGTCTGCAGATAGAAAATATGGGATTAATGAACTGGGTTATTGAATGTCTCTCTCTTCTTCCCTTTCTCTTCTCCTGTAGAACCCCAAGGGTTAACGCTCTCACCTTAGGTAAGTGAACGCCGTGCTCTCCATCTGCCTCGGGGCAGGGTGCTGTAACCAGTTTCTTCACTGGATAAGGGGAGCAGGCCTCTTGACTTCAGAGGACTGCTGTCCGTCGTTTACTGCACGAACGGTAAGTTTCGAGCAATTCTAATGTCTTTAAAAGTCTTTAGTAATGATGTCTCTTGTTTTGCAGGGTTCCGGCGATGGCGGATGACGGGCTGAAGTGAGTTGAAGATGGAGCCCGTGTGATGAATAGAAGCGCCTGGAAGCACGTAAGTAAGCGCTTGTTGCCTGCTTCACGATGCGCTCTAACTGTCTTTTTATTTTGCAGGTACAAGTTCGGAGCGGCTGCAGGGTGCCGGAATACCCACTGGGTTAGATGTGGAAAGGAGTAATAGCACGTGAGTATTAAAGTTCCCCAATGTCTTTAAACGCACCTTGTTTTGTCTTTCAGATGCGGGATGCAGCGCCGAAGGCCTCCGCAGCGTGCGAAGAGTTGGTAAGCTTTTGTCTTTCAGATGCCGGAATGCAGTGCAAAGACCTCCGGAGCGCACGAAGAGTAGGTAAGCCTTTGTCTTTCAGATGCCGGAATGCAGTGCGAAGCGTTGGTGACAGCCGATGGACCAGGTAAGTGAAGCGCTGTCACTGAAGATCGTAATGCTAACCTGTTCTTTCTTGTCTTTATAGGTGTTGCTGAAGACTGGATTCAGGATGGTAAGCCTTTTTCCTTAGGCCCAGGATCAGATGCAGAAGACACGATGAGCGTTCTGCTGCAGAGGATGCAGAATAACGCAAAGCAAGATTCATCCATCGGGTGTGGTTTAAATAGCCTCCTGTAGTGCTTAGGTGTCTCCTTCCACAGCCACGCCTAGGTAAGAAAAGAGTTCCTGCTTTCCAGAAGAGTTCCAGTGTTCTGAACCTAGGGAGTGGCTCCTGCCCCACCCAACAGGAAAAGTAGTTCCAAACAGAAGAGGATCAGAGGCTCAACTGGCAGGCAAGTAAGCAGCAAGGTCTGCTGCAGGTAAGTCCACCCAAGCATTATGAGCCCGGCGCTTCCAGCGCTGGGACTGGGCATATTTATGAGCCTGGTGCCACTGGCGCCAGGACTGGGTCCAAAAGGTCCCAATCGGGACTGGTTGGCACTCGGAACCTGGGTTATGGATCTGCTTCCAAGGGAGTTGGGAAAACCCTGACCTTTTGGAAGCAGAGATCATGACAAAACCCCCTAGCGCCATACCGGTAAAGGGCGCGTCAAACCCCTTACCGACTACAACCGAGACGTAACTAACACCATCGCCCTCCACCTAGTGCGTAAATAGCGGTGCCCGTAATTAACGATGACCGTAAATTACGGTCACCGGTAAAAACCGCAAACGGAAATTACGTCATCGAACAGGAACGGGAAGCATCATGGCGGCCATCTTTAAAATCACAATCCATTGCAATTCTCCCCATACAGGACTCGTGGGTATATTGTGATAGGCAAAATAGACTCCAGAGACCAGCATCATGCCAAAAGCATTAAAAAAGGGTGCTGCGCGCATCAGGAAGGAGAAATTCTCCCAGGATGAGCTCCAGGTACTTGTCGATACTCTGCATGAACATGCAGAGATTGTATTCAGCAGCGACATGCGCAGGCCCACCATCCTCAGGAAGAAGGAGATATGGGAGCTGGTCTCGCAGAGGGTGAGCGCTGTTGGAAACACCCCCCGCAGCACGACGCATTGCCGCAAACGCTGGGATGACCTCCGTCTGAGGGTGCGGGCCATCCTCTCAGCAAACCGCAATCTGGCCCTAGAGACAGGAGGAGGCCCAGGCTCACCCATAAAAATGATGCCCTGGGAGGAAACATGTGCAGAGATGATGGGCACAGAAGCCATCGAAGGCGTTGGCGATATGGATTGCGGTGACCCTTCATCAGCTGACGCAGGTGAGTGCCATGAGTGTAAACAGTACATGCATCCCTAATGCAAGTCATCGCCAAGGGCAGGTCAAGCAGTCACATCATGTATGGGTAAACCCCCCCCCCCCAATGATGCCGTGACAACTGGGACCCAGGATGATGTCAGGTGCAAGGCTGACACCCATATTGGGCATGCCACACAAAAAGCTGGTCAATGTCAGTCACCACAGTACTCCGCCAACATGAGTGACCCTGCCGACAGTATGCTTTTCCCATCCAAGCAAAGCTCACAGTCCCTCTCAGCACCCAAATGTCACCAAAACGCTGCTATCCCATCGTGATACCATTGTCTGGAAGTAATTCTGACCCCCAGATCATTGCTCATGCTGTCTCTCTCTTGCCCCCCACAGGCACCGGTCATGAAAGTGAGGACCAGGAAGGCCCCCGGACAAGTACCTCCCGGGGCACAGGCAGGGGACAGCACACACCTGCAAGCAGGAAGAAGGCACATGCCACACCACCTGCTCCAGCAACCCCTATGGAGGGTACACAACCCACATCCGCAGCCCTGGACATGCCTGCAGTTCTGCGGGACACATGCCCCACGTTGCACCATGAGGAATCGTGTGCGTCAGGGGAGAATGCTGCCATGCACATCCTCGATGTGCCAGGCAGCACATCACCAAAAACCATCGACAACGTGGAGGAGCCCAATGTCTATGTACAGAGCCCAGACACTCCCTCGTACAGCCAGGTTGCCCATAGCGACCCTGGGTCGAGTGACGGCCCAGGGCTCACATGCGAAGCGGATACACCTGTCTGTCATGTGCCCACTTCCCCTGCAGGAAGTCCTGTAAGTCCTGCAGGCACGACAACACGGAGCCTGCCAACCACATCGCCCACATCGGCTGCAGAAACAGTGCGTTGCCAGCACCTCACGGGCATGATAGAGGAGTTCCTCCGGGACAACCGGGAATCAAGGTCGGTGCTACATAATGACCTTCAGGCCCTGGGCGAGGTCATCAGTACTAGCACAAACCGCATCTGTGAGATGCTTGGCAGGATTGCTGATGCCCTGGAGGCAGCACCCCCCAGACCACAGCCCCAGCAGGAGGAGCCACCCTCCCAGAGCTCCTACACGCAGACCAGCCCGGTCCGTAGGTCACTGCGCACGATGCGCCGGAATGGAAGGGATGCCCCAGGCTCTGGCAGTGCCCATTGACCGTGCAGCCACACACATGTGGCCAATGCTGCACTGATGGAAATATTGTGGGGTTGTTGTGGGGGGAGGTGAAGGGGGTTGAGGGTGTGTGTGGGAGTTGGGGGGGAGGGGGTTGAGGGTGTGTGTGGGAGTTGGGGGGGAGGGGGAGGGGGTTGAGGGTGTGTGTGGGAGTTGGGGGGAGGGGGAGGGGGTTGAGGGTGTGTGTGGGAGTTGGGGGGGAGGGGGAGGGGGTTGAGGGTGAAGGATCTGTTGTACACATTTGGACATCATCATGCAATACACAGTTTGGTCTATCCTACAATACAGAGTGGACATTCATTATTGTGCATGTGTCTTTTAATGTCTCACAGTGCATGTAGTACATGTATCCCCACACCCAGTGCCCAATGCCCTGTCATCCTCACCCCCTTAGCTGACTTGTGATTCAGAAATATTGCTCGATCAATGCGTGTCGCACGGTACGTCCCTCCCGTGCATCGGCACCATGTTGCTGTTCTGCCATTCCTTCCTCCACCTCCTCCTCCTCATCTGGTGGTAGCAGTCCCACGTCAGGGGGCAGTGGCACGTTCCGACGGATGCACATGTTGTGCAGCATTACACATGCCATGGTGATCTTGGACACCTTCTCGTGGCTGTAGATGAGGGCCCCACCTGACCGGCTGAGGCAACGGAATCGTATGAGATCTAGTATAGTCCTCCTCGTGCCTGTTTTGGGGGTTGCGGACCGGGGTCATGAGCCACGGTTTCAAAGGGTAGCCAGCATCACCTGCATGAGAGTGGAATGAAGGTAAGTGTTGGTACATTCATGGTGGAGAACTGTGCTAGTCTTACATTGCAGCGGGTGATGACTGGCCATGCACACATGTCCCTGGATGCAATCAACCCATTACTGGTCCGGCCATGTGTGCTGGCCAATGGAATGATGGAGGGGGTAGCTTCTCCCTGATGGGTCATGGTGCATACTCATGTCTTGTTGCATGTGCATCGTTTATGCATGCAGCAGTGTTGGACTGCATTAATTGATGACTTGCATGAGACCTGCTGTAAGGTTGTGTTGGTAGTAGTTGGTAGCATAGCCTTCATTCAGCACTGATCCCTATCATGGTGGTTGGCAGCTATCCTATGGAGGTGCCAAACCAGTCACACGCAGTAGGATCCCTGTCAGACTAACCTCTATGCACTCCCATGGATGACTGTCCTTTGTGTTGAGATGCAGGAGTCAGCGACATGGTGCTATTGCACTGCATGGTGCACGATGGCCTTACGGTGTGTAAGGTCCACCAATGTGTGGTGCATGTGTCGTGGTCTTAGGCCAGGGTAACTGTTTGTCAGGTACCATTAGGTGTTGGCTTGTATTCACTACTGTGTGGTTAGGTGGTAATGTGGCGTGCCACTTGTCATGGGGCACAGTGTTCTGTGAGGTGCACAACGTACAATAGCGTTGTCATTCCCTCCCGGGTGGAGTATGCACCCCCCCCCTTTCCCTCCCGGGTGGAGTATGCATCCCCCCCTTTCCCTCCCGGGTGGAGTATGCATCCCCCCCCCTTTCCCTCCCGGGTGGAGTATGCACCCGCCCCCCTTCCCCTCCTGGGTGGAGTATGCATCCCCCACTTTCCCTCCCGGGTGGAGTATGCATCCCCCCCTTTCCCTCCCGGGTGGAGTATGCATCCCCCCCCTTTCCCTCCCGGGTGGAGTATGCATCTGCCCCCCTTTCCCTCCCGGGTGGAGTATGCATCCCCCCCCTTTCCCTCCAGGGTGGAGTATGCATCCCCCCCCCTTTCCCTCCCGGGTGGAGTATGCATCCCCCCCCTTTCCCTCCCGGGTGGAGTATGCATCTCCCCCACCCCCTTTCGCAACGGGGTATGCTGGCAACCTACTCAGAGACCCAATGCACTGCCATGGCCCATTATGGTTACTCACCAAGCAGCCAGGTACGTTGTCCGGCATGTCGGCCCATGTAGCGTGGTAGTGTTGAGTTCCGCAGGACCAAGGAGTCATGAGCTGATCCGGGGTACCGAGCATTGCATTGTGTGATGGCTTTACTGGCATTGCACACCATCTGGACGTTGATGGAGTGGTATTGCTTGCGGTTGCGATACGGCACCTCCATGGCATGGGGAACCACCAATTCTACGTGGGTGCAGTCGAGGGCACCTATGCAATTTGGCATGCCTGCAAGTGCATGTAAGGCAGCTTTGGTGTCATATATCTCCTGTGGAGTCCGGGGGAGGCATATGTAATCCCTTCTGTGCTTGAGGAGGGCATCCAGCACTTGGTTGAGTATCCGGGAAAATATTGGCTGTGAAATGCCATGCATGTGCCCCACTGTATGCTGGTAGGTGCCTGTGGCAAGGAAGTGGAGCACGGACACTACCTTTAGTAGAGGGGGGATGGCAGTGCTGATTTCTATGAGGCTCACTATGTCGGTATGTATCAGGGCCACTATGGTGGTTATGGTGTCCCAGTCAAGCCGGTACAGGGTGTGGATCTGCTCTGGTGTGAGGTTAAGGGGGGTGGCTCTGATGCGGGGTATTGGGGGCTGCTGGCATGGTAATGGTGGCTGCACTGGTAGGGCATGCTGGCCCTGTCTTACCCTCCTTCTCCTCCTGTGTATCCTCTGTGGTGGTTGCTGTGGTTGCTGTTGTTGCTGTTGTCGTAGTTGCTGCCTTGCAAGCAGGGCCTCCAGCTCCAGGAATGCTGCTACAATTGGTATCATCTTGGTGTGGGTGGGGGTGTGGTGTGTGGGTGTGCTCCTTTTGTGCTGTGCCAGACTCTATTGCCTCCACCTGTGCTGATTGGGTGCACCTGTTCCTCTTCCAAACACTGATCAGGGTTGTTAACACCTTCCCCGCGATGCCGGTATTAACGCCATGGCGGTAAGGTACTTTGCGCCCATGTGGAGGTCGTTATTTCCATGTTCGCTTTGCTTGGAATCGGAGATGGTTTACGCCTTCCCGTTATTTACGGGATGGTGTGTCGAGCGCGCGACACTGGTCCGCTATTTACGCAATCGTAGTTTACGGTGGCGTAAATAACGGTGTGGCGGGTCAGAATAGACCGTAACGGTAAAGGAAGTCGTTATTCCTTTACCGGCCTCGTTTTTCCCTTAACGCCGGACTCGGAATGACCCCCAATGTATGGAAACGGGCAGGCTACCCTAGGGTAACCCTAATTAACACCACCCATGACAGAGCACCATTTAATAATTGTAGAGCAGTAGAGTGGAAAGCGCTGCAAACGCTATATCCAGACACTTCCAATATTGGAGCTATAATGACTCGGAAAATGAAAGAGTCAGAGGATCTGTTGATTTATATCCAGAATTTTCAAGACGCATGGGTGCTCGAAACGCATGAGTCTTGGACGAAATCTATCCCTGTATTCTACCACATATTATGCCAAGGGTTACCCTAGCCAGTGCAAAAACAGCTCAGGAAATTGGTAGGAATAGAAGCTAAACCATGGGCTGAAATACAGTTGACAATTGCACATTACTGTAGATTGTTGCAAGAAAAGAATCGGAAAAAGGAAGCAACTCGTAAGGGTGAGGAGGCGAAGCTGGTGCAAAAGAAACTCTCAAAGTATGCTCTCAAGGGAGTCATGCTGACAAGCCCAGCTGAACCGTGCGCACAGCAAGCGACAAACCCATCGCTGAATAATCAGGACAGTGCAGGATTTTACCCGAGGGGAAGGGGTTTTGGAGGAAGAGGATGGCAGAGTAATCGGGGTGGGTTTTGAGGTAACCAAGGAGACTTTCAGAACAATCAAGGTGGCTTTCAGAACGCACAGATGGGCAGTCCAGCTACGCCAGTTGGACAGATGGCCCGACAACCGCCAGTGTGTTGGCTGTGTGGAATGACAGGACATGTAGCACCCATGTGCGGAAGCCAAAGTATGTGGCAAAACGGCCAAGGAATGGGAACAGGCATTGTGAATCAGCCTGCCGTCCTACACCAGGGCAGTGCCCAAAATCACACAGTGCAGCAACAGGTGTCAGGCTTGCAGCAAGGTGCACAGCAAGTGGTTCAACCCTCGCACATGGGGAACGTACCACAAGGACAATCCCAGCAGGCACCGCCGCAAATGTCTCAGGGCACAAGCTCCGGAGGGGGAGTCAACCCTGTAAATGAGGGAAATCAGCAAGTATACAGTGGGCCGAACTTATCTATGAAATAGGACAGCTCACGGGGGACTCTGATGTGTTCTATCCTATCAGTGACACCAGACCCTAATAGAGAACCTAGGGTGAATGTCGTCATAGGGGGTAAAGAATATTCCTTCTTAGTTGACACAGGTGCGACGTGCTCGTGCATACGAGAAGGCAAGTTTTCCTTGTCCGGTGGGGCCATAGATACTCAGAGTTTCACGGGAGCTCACAGTAGAGGTCCCTTTACAGATGCACTCCCAGTCTTTGTAGGAGAGCGCAAAATGAATGTACCCTTATTATATTCACGTCAGACCCCAGTTAACATCCTGGGTCAGGATTTAATGACTGAGTTGAATATGACAATCTCGTTTACCGAGAATGGTATAGTATGCTCCACTCCAGGAATGCATTATTCAAACGTGTGCGAAATGATCAGAGCATACTGCGGACGTATAGCCATGAGAGCTATACCATTAGAGCCAGAAGTCTTTGCATATGGCATGCAGGTGCTCATGGCGGGATTGCCAGGCCTTGCAGACAGAACTATGAGGACACCTGATGAGTTTCTATTCAGACCAAGAATACCTATGCATGAAGAAGAGGGACAAGTATTTCCCTTAATGATACAATCTGCCGCAGTGCGAGGGAAGGTGGTATTGGTCGAAGGATATGACGACAAAGGCAGACAATGGTGTGCGATTATCGCCATCGAAGAAGGGTATCGAGTGACTGATGTCACCGATGACAATCTGTTCGAAGAACACCTTGACCTAGAAGAGACAAGGGTGGAAGTGAGTCTCATATTTTGGGTCAAAATGATCAAACGGGAGGGGCCACAGAGAATGATGTTGGCGCTGATACGTCCAGAATACTTTGATGATGACATGGCCGAAGTGCCTGCCGCGGTATGGACTACAGGGCCCTATGACGTAGGCCTCCTGAAGGGGGCAAGTGAAGTGAAAATTAAACTGAAACCAGGAGCAATTTTACCAAGAGCACAACAATATCCTATGTACAGAGAGGCAGATGAAGGGATCGCGAAGACAATTTCTGCCATGATGGAACAGGGCATCCTAGTGACGTCAGAATCACATTGCAACAAAGTGATTTACCCTGTCAAGAAATCAAAGGGAGGGTCTTGGCGTTTAATCCAAGATTTAAGAGCATTAAACGATATAGTTGAAGCCGAGTTCCCTTTAGTCCCTAATCCATCCACAATTCTATGCAACAACCCACTGAGGCAAAATATTTCACGGTGATTGACTTGAAAAATGCGTTTTTCTCAATCTCGTTGCACTGTGACTCACAAGACTTGGCGTCATTTACTTTCAGGCAAATGCACCTGAAAAGCACGAGGCTGCCACAGGGGTACTGTGAGTCTCCATCCGTTTTCAACAGAGTCCTGCAGATGGACCGAAGCAACATTGCAGTAGACAGTGTTGTTTTGCAGTATGTGGATGACATTCTGATCTGCAGCGTCACTGAGGAACAATGCAGGCGCGACTCTGTCCAGCTATTGACTATCCTGGCTGAGAAAGGATATAAAGTTGATAAGGAAAAGCTACAATACTGTCAGCGAGAGGTGCTGTACATAAGACAGCTAATCTCACACAAAGGGAAAAAGGTAACCCCAGAAAGGGCTGAAGCTATCATGAACACGGCTAAACCGCTCACGATAAAACAGATGCAAAGCTCTTAGGCCTGTGCTATTATGTCAGAGCATGGGTCTTCGACTACAGCTCGTATACCAAGCCCTTGCTTCAGGCCCTAAAGAATGCTCAGGCGACAAGGGAAAAAATTGAATAGATTGAGGCAATGGAAAAGGGGTTTGCAGAACTCAAGGGGGTGATTTGTAAGGCCCCAGTTCTCGGAATTTCTAATTATGCAGAGGAATTCTACCTGTTCTCAGACACTGATGGTAATTTTATGACGGCAGTGCTCGCGCAGCGAAACTCACTGGGGTACAAGCCCCTAATATATTACAGCAGGAGTCTGGACCTGGTCATGAAGGGCCACTTCCCATTCGAACAAAATCTAGCTGCTGCCGCGTTCGCCATTGAAAAGGCGTCATCCATTGTGATGGGGTGCTCCATGACATTGTACGTCGAGCACTCATTATTCGCCATATTAGAGAAGCCAAAGGGCACGCTGACATTTCAGAGAGTATCCGCATATGAAGTAATTATCTCTAACCCATTCATCAAAATAGTTCGATGTAAAACAGTAAACCCAGCTACGTTCATAGCTGAGCCGGTCACAGAGGGAGAACCCGTACATGACTGCGCAAATTATGAGGAATTCTATGATGAAATCCCCAGGGTAAAGGAAAATGCCCTGGCAGGTGGTGAGATCGTGTTTATTGACGGCTTATCAAGAATCGACCAAGAAGATGGATAAAGATACACAGGAGTGGCCGTGGTAAAACACCGAGCGAATGGAGAGTTCCAGGTACTCGTCAGTGCACCAATACCATCTCAATATTCTGCGCAAGCTGCAGAACTATTGGCGCTGATACTCGCCACTGAAAATCATGCAGACCAGGAAGTAACGGTGTACACTGACTCCGCCTATGTGACATCTACCATGCACGCAGGCTTAGCACGCTGGAAAGGAGGGGCTACCTCCGAGCGGACGGCATGCCAGTGCAACATGCATCCTTATTGGACAGGTTGATAAAAGCACTACAGCTCGCAGTGGGCATAGCGGTCGTGAAATGCACCGCCCACAACAAAGGGACAGATTTCGTGTCACGTGGAAATCATGAAGCGGACACGGAAGTCAAGCGCATGGCATCCAAGGATGAAACAATCATGGACGTGGAGGTGGCATGTACCCATGAGCGTATGATGGTAGCACGAGCCACATCAGAGGCCTATAGGAACATGGGACAGACTCAGCTAATGGAACTCGAAGGGGAGGCACCTCAGGAGGAGAAGAAAAATGTGTGGAAGTGTTGAGGGTGTTCCTTAAACCCCTCTGACGGGTTGTGGAGGCAAGACAGCACTGGTAAACCAGTAATGCCTGTCTCCCTACTGAAAGTAGCATTGGAGCAATTACACTACCCTATACATATGTCAAAAGAAAATCTCGCTGCAACGCTCGCAGAAGACTGGTTTACACCAAATTTATCAGAGCATGTTGCGTTCTTCATGGTGAACTGCATAATCTGCCAGCAATTCACCGCTGGGCACACACTAAAAGTAGTAACAGGAGTTATCCCCCGGCCAAATGGGCCATTCCAGCACTTGCATATTGACTACGTCGATATGATTCAAGTGTGCAATGGGTACAGGTAGTGGTTTCCCCAGATGGATGGGAAGAAGGAGTAGTAATGGTCCTTGGAGCCTGCCGAGAAGCAATAGAGAATTTGCAAAGGTTATGCAAACCTCTATGGCCAAAATGGCCAAAACTGGTAAAGCTGCTACCATGGGTCAAAGGCAGAGGAGGACCCCTGCAGATAGTACCACTGGAAAGCCCAAAACTATACTTCAGAAGTAATGGCACAACGAAGATGGGAGAGAATGTAAACTGCGGACGAATCCTTGAAGCCCCGGGAATGACACAAGGAACCACAGTTATTATGGACCATTACTGGGCATGTGGATCCAAGGCATTCATAAAACTGCCGAAAAACTGGGGAGGCATATGCACACTGGTGAACGTCCACGTTCCCGCACTAGTGATCCGTAAGAATGACCTAAATTTGGACAGTTTCCCGAAAGCAGATGCTCATCTAAGGAGAAGGAGATCTGTGGAATTGGTATCCAGGATGAAGAGATAAAATTACTTCTCTGCCAAATCAGAAGAGGCGTTCCATGCAATCCCATATGAACACAGGCTGTTCAGCCTCACCTCAACAGTGTTCACCACGATGCTCTTGCCACACAACCAAATTGGAGTGAATGCAAAATGGTTGCAGATAACCAGAAGGGAGTTAATGCAAACCATCAATACCACTATAAAAGGATTTAACGCGATCAAAGAAGAACTGAGAGCAGTCAGACTGATGACCCTCCAGAACAGATATGTGCTTGACATGATCACAGTGATGGATGGAGGTGTTTGTGCAAAAATCGAAGAATCATGTTGCACATTTGTACCATCGTAAAATGAAGAAAACGAAACCCTAACAGAGGCCATAAGTATGTTGACAAACTTGAAAAACCAGATGATCGATGAAAGTGATGAAGTGGACGATGACAGCTAGTTTGGAGCCCTGTTCTCATGGGTCCCACAATGGATGGCAGATATATTCAAGTTTCTGGGAGCTTTACTAGCAATGGTACTGCTAGGTTCTGTGTTATCAAGATAATCATTACACAGTGCCAGAAAACTGTGAAGAAAGCCATAGGGATGAAAATAATGGTTGATGTTGAACCAGGATGGAAACCCAGAGACCTGACTGATGAAGAAATAAGAGACTTTGTGAAGGCCAGCAAACTTGCGCCAGAAGGAACAAAGTTCACATATCCTAAGAAACGAAGAAGGCATGAAGGAAAATGGATCTACTGCAGTCCAAATGGACAATATCAGCTAATGACATGGAACAAAGACGAACACGTGAAAACAGCAGGGAGTTTGAAAGGGGTGATAAAAATATGGACTCCAAAGACTCACACATTTACTCCATCATGTACAAACCCCGAAGACGATGAACATGACACCGAAGAATCAAAGGAAAAAGAGATCGCAGAAGTGGTCGATAAACTGACCAGAGGGGGGAGTGTAGAGGAGGTCCCAGACATGGCCTGCACCCCTTCCCCTCATTTCCAGGTACCAGGAGCGTACCCACCAAAGTATGTGAACTATTAGGAGCAGATGAACCAACAAAGAGCTGCACTGGGACTTTGCCCAGTGTACATCAGAAGATCCATACCTGTTGAAGCGCCCATAACCAGACAATCCTGGGCAGCACGGTACCCTATCAGACAGCCGTCCCAGCCGCTGAGACGAAATGAGAAGAGAGAAGGAGCGGAATCGAAACTCAACAAAGAGCGGCTCATGCCTAGGAAATCGAGGTCATCCAGAGAAGGGGAGGAGAGCATCAGCTAACAAGACTCAAACTTCAGAGCATACCAGCCTTCCGCGTGAAGGTCAAGAGAAGGGAGGCCCAGGCAGGTGGCAGGGCCGAAGCAGAATTCAATACACTAAAAGCTGGAAACTGAAGCAGATTCATGGTGAACTAACACGTGACCAGCCAGGCATGAAGAGGTACCACCGCCTGATGTCACCCAGAACCTGAGGATGCCATAACTTTTCCTGGTAAGAGGCTACAGTTTCGAGGCCATACCCAGCCAACTAATTGACACATAGCCCTAAAATACTGATTGATGGAAGGGAGGCAGGGTGAATCTTGGGACACCAGGCACCTGGGTGTCCATTCTGCATGCTGCTAATTAAAATGGGGATTTATGTCTAGGGGTGTAACCTGCCCAATCCCAATGGACCAAGTTATCTAGGGTCCTATAGATAGTAGAACCAATAGGATGTCGTATTTGTAGTGACGTCTATCAAGTGTGATGTAGAGGGAGGAGCGTAGATGCCCACCCGATAAGAGTTATCCAATCCGCATGCTCCATTATCACATACAGATATAGCACCTATAATTAAGTTACCTTTCCTAACGAATTATATTCCATGTCGAGTTTTTGTAGAATCAGACGTCAATGATGACGTGTTTTATGCATAAAGGTTGCTGTTCAACTGAAGTTTGAGAAAATCGGAGCGAGACAGGTGCTCGCAACGATGCTGATTCCCAACTGCTTCCCTGTTTGATGTACTCATCATTAAACAGACTTCCCTTTGCCAAACTACTGAGTCCTCATTATGGAGTCGTGTTGGAGTAAGTGAAATCCTGCACCCCATCCCTCACATGGTGCAGCTATCTTGTTTTATAAGTACTAGAGGGTGAGCACTGACCTATGGGCCAGTTGGTGGACATCTCGCCCTCCTGTACACTAGACTCGATAAGAACTCTGTTGTAGTCGACATTTCATTTGATATAGATGTACCCGAACACTTATAAATTTAAATGAACCCCAGTATATACATTTTTACATAAACTTGATAAGAATTCCAATGACTGATATCAAATTTGATATAGATTTACCCAAACCCCTCTATACATGTAACCAAACCCCCAATACATTTTATATACATTTAATATCAGTTTGATATGAACCCCAATAATTTGGTGACCCCCCAAAATGTTATATAAATTCGATATACATTTAATAAGAACCCCAATAAATGTAATGACCCCCAAAATGTGTATATAAATTGGATATAAATTTGATAACGCTAATAAATTTGATGACCCCACAAAAAATGGGTATACATTTGATATAAATTTGATACAGACCCCAATAAATTTGATGACTCCCCAAACATGTTATACCAGTGAATTTGATATAAAAAACAACTTTGAGAGCAACCCACTCTGTTTGATATTGAACTATAAAATAAAAAGCACACATTGAATACAAACTATTGCTATCATCTGATACATTTCAAAGAAATATTTAGCTATTTGGTTGATGGCCAGCACGTTTAGGATGTTACACATATTTACAAAAAAAGGTAGTAGGCGCTCCTATACACAGGCCTGCAAGAACAGCTCACAGCAATATTTATGTATTTCAGAACATATAATACTTTTTATAGCGATAGATAACTTTGATAACTGCTGTTATATATGTGATAGTTGTTTATAAACGTGTGTGTCTAGCGGTATTTAGAGTATAACAACGTAGGTTGTCGGCTTGTGTAATAAGTGTATTTTAGATGTTCCTGTAAACAGCAGAACACGTGGTATTTAAGTTTTAAAGGGCTGGGTCCACTTAAAGAAAACACTTCATGCTATGTCAGAGGGTCATCTGAGAGTCGCATGAGACAGCACAATTGCTACCCCTTGTATGACATGTGGACAAAATAGGATAATCCTTAACAGACTGTTAAGATAGCCATCCATAGATGACTTGGGATCTTGAGGTGGCACACTGAGACAGCAGTTGAGTTGTTCCATGGTGAGAACGACCAGCTGGACCCTTTGAAGAGCAACGTCTTATCCACGCTCCGGACACAACGCTGTTTTGGAGCACATTTACAGATAGAACACAAGCAGCGCCCCTACAGGATAGCCATGTAAGACTTGACCAATGCCTGACCAATGCTGAAACCCTCCTGTGAGAATAGGTAAGACAATAAAATAGTCAGATACCCGGCCATGTGTTATTAATCTAAAGTTATTTTAAACCTCTGAAGACAGTTGATCTATAGACATGTTGAGATCATATTTTTAAAATCCAAGCCTCCTTTCTTTCTCTTTAGACATTTCTGTTGCCATATGGAGATAACAGCTGGGCTAGGCCTGTGAAGATAACAAGTCTTTGGAACCTTTAACCACAGTGCATGGCGCAGCATTGGTGGACATGTACAGACAAGGCTTGCAAGCTGCCAACGTTACTGAACATAACTACCAGACACAATCACTACATTTCTGCTTGACAGCCCTATTATAAGCATGTATAAGAGCATGTTCCTTAAAATAGCCTGAGTCCATGCCTTATTTTATTAGTCTACAGTTATTTTAAACTTTTGAAGACAGCAGGTTTATAGACATGTTGAGAGTGTGTTTTCACTCCAAACTCTCTTGTACTCTCTTTAAAGTTACAATGGATTGCATACATGGGTTTCATGGCGATGAAATAGCCAGAGACCATGCCTGATGTTATTAGTCTATAATTATTTTAAACTTTTGAAGATATCAGTTTTATAGACGGGTTGATCCCGTGTTTGAATCCAAATTCTCTTGTGCTCTCTTTAAAGTTGTAATGGATTCCATCTGCGGGTTTGCATGGTCAGCAGTGGGCCATGCCTGATATTATTAGTCTGTAGTTATTTTAAAAATAACCGTTTTATTGACATGTTGTTATGTCTCACTTCAAACAACAGATATTATGGTCCTAGATGGAGGGGACTTTCTTTTGTTTACCCACAGTTTCAGGAGTCGCTCCAACATGGCTGCGACGGTGCCTTGCACCGCTCCAGTTTCTCCAGTGGGGTCGTGCCGGATGGTGAACGTTGCTTCCATGGCAACATGGTCCCATCGGAAGTCAGTACATGAACAAGCGGGGCAGGAGTCAAGACGCGTTGTTTCTTCATTGCAGAACGCTTGTGAGTGCTTTGCTCTGTTTTCTCTCTGATTCGAAACTATCCTGCACCCCTTTTTCTCTGTCTCCTATTCTCTGAGTAACTATGATTCTCGCTTTCCTAGAATCATCTTCCAGAACACTTCGAATCAGAAGCTTGTCTAACTCCTGCTGACTTCGCCCCTGAACCTGAGTTCATGGTATTACTTTCTCTTGCTTTGAAAATCTGCGTCTTAGCTACTGGCACCTTCACAGCACACTAATCTTTGTTTCCTCTTGCAGTTTCACCAAAGAAAAATCCTTCAATTAGACCGTGCCACGCCACCAAGATCTCCACTGCACAAAACAAACCTGTAGATGAACGCTGAACACCGCGTGACACATCAAAGGGTTTTCTTTCAATGAGAGGGTTTTCCTATGCTCCCTCAGTTCCTGTCCTAAAGATACAAAGGGAACGTTAGAGATTACAGGGAGATGTTTGCCTGCTACACTGATTTTTGGATTTGAAGGCTTCATCCATTGTAAGTACTTAATTCTTGTACTGATAATTGTGACAGTAAGGTTAACGCATGTTGAGTGTGTGTTTTAAATTCAAGTTCTCTTGTACTTTCTTTAAAGTTACAATGGATTCCATATGTGGGGCTGCATGGCCATCAGTGGGGGATACACGGACTGGGGAAACACCATGAAATGGAGCCTACCCCTGCCAGTAATACTAGACCTGCTATAAGAAGTTGAAGAGTACCTCTGATGCTTCTTGGTTTCAGCTGCAGTGTGGAGGAGGCTACATCGGATCAGAATGTATTTTTTATATCTTCAAAGGTCCCTGGGACTGGGGCCCGTACAATAGATCAGAGTGCCTTTTCTATGGATGCTGATGTACATCATTGGGGTGCTGCAGATGGCAGTCTTATTTCACCAAGGATCACTGGAGCCGGAGCACCTACAACAGCTCAGAGCAGCTTTTGTATGGGGGCTGATCTGCATCATAGGGGCACTTCATGTCACAGCTTTGTTTCACCAATGTCCCTGGAGCCAGGAATCGGGACCCCTACAATGCCACAAGATGTCTTTATGTCAAGCACTGATCAGTGTCCTAAGATCAAAATACCCTGTCGTTGTAGATCAACAGTTCCTTTACATGTGCAACCCGTTACTGGATGTGTAGGAATGGGGTTGGGGCAGCTTGCAAGTCCTGTGCCATCATGCAGGACGGCAGATAGCTTGGGCCTAAAACGATCCCTCAAGAGCATTCTACAGCCTCAGGTAAGAAGTGAACTTAAGAAAGAGCTGGGGTGTGTAGATACAAAAGCGGTTTTAACTGCCCACTCTCACAACAGACAAATGCGTTGACACCCGGAACAGAATGATGTTACAAATGAACATGTTGTTGCAGTAAAGGCAAGGTTTAAAGGGACATGCTTGAGCTGCAAAAGAAGTAAATAAATATGTGCCTAGCAGTGGGACAGGGGGGTGTTACACTTCCAAACAGTTTTGCTATTAACTGTGCCGATTAAGCTGTTCTTCAGGCTATAGCAACAAAAGATGACTGCTATAGCAGGGTGGCACACATGTGTGTTCAACAGAGCGATGACACAGCTCGAGCTGTGCTTACCATCGACAATGACACTGCTGTAATAGCATGTACCACCTTGATTGATATAACACAGTCTACACTGTTTACTAATGGGAAAAGTGTAACAGGTATTAGTTATGAATTAGAAAATAATATACGCAACTGTAAAGATAAAATGATGGTAAATACTGTTGCAAATGCCCCAATTAACCCATCTAATAATACCACCACCCCCCAGGTTGCTCATTCACCAGCACATATAGGATCTATTTACCAGTATGAACCTGATCTCCCTCTGTAAGAAAACATCAGCCCGTGGGAGGATGAGGATATATTTGTGGGGGTTTATGATAGGTCTGTTAATGAGGGTGTGCAGTTTGATTGTATAGATGCAGCGAAGGTGGTAATGAGGGCTGATGTGTTACAACCTTGTATTAATATGTCCACTCAGGAGGTTTGTGAAATGGCTTACAATCTCTTCCAAGCGACTACTAAAATATTGCAGATGACCCGAGTACAAGCACTAAACACTCAAGCATGCTTAATGATCATGATGTTGAAACTCAAAAGAACCATGTCATTGATTGAGATAATATCTTTGATAACACCCATGCTGTCCCCACTGACATTCAAGATGGTGGTGACATCAGTATTACCATTATAAATTACCCAAACGCATACATTGATTGTGATGCTGGAACTCAGGAGAGCAGTGTTAATGTCTTGGAGGGGGTATGTGATAATTGCCCGGCGGACCCTGCTAACATTCAAAATGGCATTAGGACTAGTATCAACAATATAGATGACACAGCTGATTTATACAACTGTCATACATGCAGGCACAATAATGGTGTGAAACCCCACAACTCCAGCAAAAAAGAACAGAAAAAACCTGTGGACACCCCACCTTAAAACAGAGCTATAAAGAAAAAGCTGGCTTTTGTGAACACTTTGAAGCCCTATTGTAAAAGTTCATTAGGGGAATAGGGTTCTTTTTAATACGTGGAGGAGGTCTTTTCTACATTAATAACATGGCTGGTTGATAGCCCTACAGTCTTAACGGAGGGGCGCTGAGGCATATCCCTGGTAAGCCAGCTTGATTATCCTAATAGCACAACATGTAATGATCAAAATGTGCAAAATAGCATACCAGGTGTTGTGGGGTCTGGCTGATTTGAAAACCATAACCCATCTTCTATTCCAGTGATACCCACTGAAAATGATGGTATAGTGATACCAATCCCTAGTACACTTGCTACTCCATCCATACCCGCTCAAGGAGTACCACAATCATCAGATATAACAGGGTCTAACAACAGCAAATTACTGTGACTATTAAATAGCTCACACTTGAAAATGAAAAGGGCCCATTGCAAAACAGCAGTGTATTTTAAACAGTCAGAGACCGCTAGAGCACGCATTTAACCAGCGCTCGATGTGACAGGAGTGATCCGACGTGTGAAGTTGAAATCATAAGCACTGTTACACTAGGCACTTCTCTGCAGAGTAGGGGTGGATACCCAGTTGAGAGGGACTGTAAAGACACTGAACGATCCTTAAAATAGTATAGACCCAGTGCCCAGCGACGTTAGTTATTTGAATCTTCATAAAAGGCCAGGTTGGTTATATCTAGATGTGATCATCCTAACACGCTACACCCCAAACACCACAGCCTGATGCTTCTGTGTACTGAGAAAGGGTGAGGACATATCAACTGATGTATAAATATTCACAGCCATTGAGTATTATGAAGAATTCCCTTTTGTATACTTTTATCAGTTGCGGTCCTTGGACTCAAGCTAGCTGTTATAACAGAACACTGGTCAGGAGTATATTAGAAACTGTTGGATGCAACAATTTCAAAAAAATATGCATGGATGCTGATATGATATAATATGGCATTTATAACGTGCCTATACACAAGTGTTTCAAGGCGCGAAGAGGCAAGGGAGAGGGAACAGAGGGAAGACAGACAATGATCCTACTAGGCCAAGTGCCATTAGATCACGCAAGTGCATGGGAAGGGGGAAGGGGAAAGTGCGGGGGAAAGGGGGAGGGGACAGTGCAGTACATGGGATAATAGAAGAAATACAAATAAGTAAAATTAAGGCCCGCAGGTAGCAAGTGCAAGGGTAAGTGCAGGCATCAGGTGTCAAGTTTTGGTAGTGGGACTGTAGGGATACAGAAAACAGTCCCCAAGTGCAGAGGTTGCCATGAAGGCAGTGCAGGTGTGCGACTGGCGGGCGAGGGGACCTGGGCCCGAGATCAGAGGGTGGCCAAGTAACCAGTGCAGATTAAGTTTCAGCCAGGAAGTCAGCAGGGGAGAGGAGGAGAAAAAGCAGAAGCAAAGAGAAAGCTTTTGAAGTGCTTTCGGAACGGGAGATGATTCTCCTCAAGTTTCAGAGAGGCAGGGAGGCTGTTCCAGAGGGAAGCCCCAGCTGAAGAAAGAGATCTATCACCAACTCGTTGCTTGGAGAAGCGACTGACCCTGAGGGAGTTGGAGGCGGATGAGTGAAGTGCTTGAGAAGGAATATATTTAGGAAGAGAGAGAGATTAAGTTATTGAGGCCGTAAACCCCAGAAGGCATTGTAGACAATGCAGAGGGTTTTGTACTTAATCCTCGCAGCCACTGGGAGCCAGTAGAGAGATTTCAGTCCTGGAGAGATACAATCCCTGGGTTTGAAGCCAAGGAAGTTTGCAGTCCTGTTCTGGATGTGTTACAGAGGGCGGAAAGTAGAAGCAGGCAGACTTAGAAAGAGGCTGTTGCAGTAGTCCAGCCTAGAGAGAACCAGAGCTCTGCAGACAGTGAGCTACTGGGGGAAGGAGAGGAAAGGAAGAATATCTCTGAGGAGGTGCAGCTGGTCGTGTGACTTCTTGGAGACGTCAGAGATGTGAGGAGAGAAGGAGAGTATGACGGCGAAGATGACCCCGATGTTTTTAGCCTCACAGGTGACAGCAGGAAGAGGGCCAAAAGAGGCCGGCCAGAGAGAAACAGGAAAGGAGGGTGTGAGTGTGCCGATGAGGAGAATCTTGGTTTTACTGGCATTAAGGCAGAGATCATTGGCGGCACACCACTCCTGGATGGCGGACAGACAGAGAGGAGAGAGGGTGAAGAGGTGGCTGAGGGTAGCCTGAAAATGAGCTGAGTGTCATCCGCATAGCACTGGAAGTTGGGGCAGAGTGTGGCAATGCGGTGGGCAAGAAGTGCCAGGTATTGGTTGAACAGCCAGGGAGATAGGTTAGACCCCTGGGGAATACCACAGGTAGAGATGGAGATAGAGGTGAGGAAGGACCTAAGTTGAACCTGGGAGGGTTGATCAGAGAGGAAAGAAGTCAGCCATGCTAGGGCCTCACCGGTGATCCCCAGGTTATCACAGAGACGGTTGAGCAGGATGGCATGGTTGATTGTGTCAAAGGCAGAAGAGAGATCAAGTAAGATTAGGACACAGGGGGTGTTGGAATCGAGGTTGGAGAGCAGGTCTTCACAGATGTTCAGGAGAACAGTTTCCATGCTTCTGGCAGCTTTGAAGCCAGACTGATGATCATGGAGACAACCAACAGATTCAGTGTGAAGATTGAGCTGGGAGATGGCCAGCTTTTCCAAGAGTTTGCTCAGGAAAGGAGTGATGGAGATTGCGCGATAGCCGGGCAGGAAGGGTCTGCAGAGGGTTTCTTAAGAAGAGGGCACACAAGGGAGTGCCTCAGGGTGGAAGGGAAGACTCCAGTGATGAAGGAGTGGTTGCAGAAGCTGCCAGGACAGGAGCCAGGGAGTTAATGTAGTCCTTGATGGTTTTCGAGGAACAGGTATGAACCTGTTTTGCTGGGAACTGTTTTCTGTATCCCTGCAGTCCCCCCACCAGAAAATATTTCAGCATTCACCCTGCACTTGCCACCTGCTGGCCGCTCTTTTATTTATCTTGTTTATTTATTTTCCCATGTACTGCGCTTTCCGTTCTTTTATTTATCTTGTTTATTTATTATCCCATGTACTGCACTTTTTCCCCCCTCCCCTACCCCCCTGCACTTTTCTTTTCCCCTTCCCTTGCGCGATCTGAATGACACCTGGCCTAGTAAGATCGTTGTCTGTCTTCCCTCTGTTCCCACTCCCTTGCCTCACCGCACCTTGAAACACCTGTGTATAGACGCGTTAAAAATGCCATATCATATCATATCAAGACTTGCATAAATCGGACTTGTCTAGAAACCTTGTCTGGGGATAACAGGGGAAAGGAAGAGGAGGAGGGAGGAGAGGTTGCCAGGGAAGGGCCAGAGAAAGAGCAGAGAGTAGAGGGAAGAAGGGGAGAGGAGGAGAGAGAGGATGTCCTGAGTTTTAGAGATGAAATGAGAAGCCAGTGCCGTGCAGAGGATCTGGGAAAGGACAGGAAAGGTACAGACCGTGGCAGGATTGGCCAGTTCCTTGCAGATTTTAAAGAGTTCTGCCGAGTTGTTAGATGCCGCAGAGACGCGGGCTTAGATGTGAGCTCTCTTCTTGGTGAAGACAGAGAAACGGTATTGCCTTTGGAACAGGCGGCAGGCCAGTACATGAAGCACGTCATTTCCTCTCAGCCACCCTGCACTTGCGTTTAAGGGTGATGGTTTGACCAGATTGTTATTTACAAGGGGATCCACACACAATGGGCCTCATCACGAGTCTGGCGGTAACCCTTAAATGCGGCGGTAGCGCTATTACCGCCGCATTTAAGGGTCCGCCAGATCATGGCCTTGGCGGATTTCCCCCCAGCTCTCAGCTGGGGGGAAATCGCGGCACATTTGCCGATTTTTGGCGCTATTACCACCGGTGTTAAATCCGTCGGCGGTAATAGCACGAATTTTCCCCATTGGGCCAAATGGGGAATGAGGAATTCCCGAATGGGCCCAATGGGGAATGGGCACTAACCATTCCGCCAAACCAGTGATCCGGTGCTAATAGTGCCGGGGGTTTGGCGTTAGGGCTAATAGCACCGGCGGTAATAGCGCCAGCGTTACCACCCAACTCGTGATGAGGCCCAATGTCTTTTGCGTTCTACAATTTCTGAAAAATCTAATGCTTCTCATCAGTGTAAGGCCATTATTATGGGTTTTGCACCATTAAGAATCGCTGCAGTAGTTGTCAGGCCATGCTACAGAGGTATTTGCAAACCTTTGAACAAACTCGTTCACAGTCATTGTATAAAATCTAAAAGTAGATGGCTATTACAGACACACACACACATATAGTCTCAGAGTCATTAAAATGGTGAAAAGTAAATGCATACTTTTCAAAGTCTGGAAAAAAAAAATGTTTGCGGAAGGGATAAAGTACTTGCACAACATGTCTTCATGCGCTTGACACGATATATGCCTACATAACATCTGCCCCACCCATGCATAGCCATTACTCACTTCGATCAAGTATGGACTCCTAAAGCCACTTCCTTACATTGACATCTGCTCCCAGAAATGTCTATCTGACCCCTCCTCCCAGCATATCCTACCCACCCCACCCTCACAACCACAACAACCACATCACACGTTAGGGTCATTTGCATCACCCACCCAAACACCCCATACATAGGCATCTGCTCCCACTCTTTATCATGTCTTTGCACTACCAGGAACCTTCCTTCTTTACCCCCAGAATCTAACCCCTGCAGTTCCAATACCAACCCCTCTGTCCCCCGAGCATCCAGGCCCGATGGAAGATGGTTGGGGACCCCTGCTTAGAGCGAAAACAGCCTGAGGCACCCATAGGGTGCATACATCAAAATGGCGACTAAGATAAGTTTATTAGCCACCGATTATCACGTGATGGCCAGCCAGCAGGGAGCTTAAAAACTAAATGGCCACTGAAGAGCTCTAAACCCTGATGTAGAGGGACCAGTGTTATAAGGCAGTGAGGTCATAACACTTCTGTATGTCCTGTGGGAAGACAATAACCCTTCACAAGAATTCTGCACATCTAAATCAGAAGTAGGCACTTCACCCATGAAGCTATCTTTACTGTCCGTGGTGTTACTCCCACAATGTCCTTTTAGTAGCCCTGGGATGATGGAGAAAAACATTTTTTTACTCAGGTGGACACCAGAGAGCACAGCTCTCACGTTAGGGTGCATTAGCACATGACTGGGAAAAAAACTTCTTCTCAGTCATTGTTTGCTGGACCCCCCAGAAAAAGCAGCTTGTAATGCGAGAAATTTAGATTTTAATGAATTGCAAGACTGCTGACTGGCAACATGGGGCAGTTGATGGGGAACCCCCTGAGACTTCTTTAATTTCAACGGTTGAAAGGCCCTGATGCTCTCTCTGGCTGTGGGGGTCTGCACTGGCAACTTCAACAGAGCCCCACAGCATTTCTCCTACAGCAGCTGCACATGTGTGCCTTGCAGAGTACAGAGGCATAGCTGCTGTGGCAGAACCAGGGCCTTGGGATTTCCGGTCAAGTTAACAGAACAGAGCATTAACGGTACTCATTTTTCCCATGCTTAGTATGCAATGTAATGGGAGCTTTACAAGGTGCATATTTTAAGCCCCATGGTGAAAATAGAGACATTCATATTTTGCTGATTTACAACACTGCTGACTGCCAACTTGGGGGCAGTTGCAGGGGGACCCCCTGGGGCTCCTTTCATTTCAAAGGTTGAAAGTCCCTGAAGCTATCCCTTGAATGGGGGCTTTGTTCTGGCAACTTGAACAGAGCCCCAAAGCATTTCTACTACAGCAGCTGCACCTGTGTGCCTTGCGGAGAACTCATGCACAGCAGCAGTAGTAGAACCAGGGCCATGAGGGCTCTGTTGAAGTAGGCAGAAGAGAGAACTCACAGCCCTCTTTTTTCCAATGCTTAGGGTGCATTGTAATGTGTGCATTGCAAAGCGCACATTTTAATCCCCAGAGCGAAATAAAGAAAGGTATACTTTGTTGAATTACAAGACTGCTGACTGGCAACATGGGGGCAGTTGGTGGCTCCTTTCATTTCCAAGTTTGATAGGCCCTGAAACTGTCCCTGGCTGTGGGGGCTCTGTTATGGCAACTTGAACAGAGCCCCAAAGTATTTATCCTACAGCAGCTGCACCTGTGTGCCTTTCAGAGTACACAGGCACAGCTTCTTTAGCAGAACTACGGCCATGATGGCTCTGGTCATGTCAACAGAACAGAGCACTCACAGCCGTCGAAAAAAAGCGGCACAGCTGAATGGAAAATAATAAAGATAGACCAGCTGAAAATAAAGCGGTCAAAACCTGAAAATGCTTTCCAGATACCTACAGGCAGTTTACCCACAGTAGCTAATGCAACGTTTACACAGTGCAGGGGATGCTATTAGAGGCAATTTGCATTCTTGCACAGCCCGAGAAAAGTCCTAAAAGTAGCTCACTGGACATATAGCAATGCAATCCATACGCAATTCCAGCTAGATGGACTTCAGATTGCCTTTCCAGACCACCACAACCGTAGAAGCCCCACTATCTCTATATACTGCCACAACCACAAAAACCTGCTATGATCTAAGGTTACATGTGGTTTTATCGACTGATAAAACAAAGAATGAATTTTGAATTAACAAAAAACATCTAAAGAAAATCATGATTTTTTTGTTTATGTTTTTGGGGGGTTTCCCCCCAAAGCCTTCCCCTTTTCTTTTTATAATACTTTCCCCCTGCCCCTAAAACTACTATTGCCATTCTCAGCCATATATATATATAGTTTTCTAAAATGTGTTATTGTTTTTTAGATGTTTTTGGTTCATTTAAAAATGCATTCTTTGTGTTCTATTTGATAGCATCACTGCATTCCATGATCTAAGCCATGTCTTCACAACTGTGTAAATAAAAGGAGCACCACTGCTACCTGGCCTGATGCGTGATCACCACTTCTTAGTATACCGTGCCTTGGATATGATTCTGTGGGAGAGAAAGAGTGCCCCAGTTTCCTTACCTTGATGCCTAAGGCAGCAGAGTGGCATCATGCAAGAATCTCTGGGAAGCATAGAAAAGAGTTAAAGCAAGAGGCAGGCTGGCTGGCTGGTAAGTGTGAACACATGCTGGTGCAGGAGTCAGTCAGAATCGAGTCGGGTGAGGTGACTGACTGACTTTTTGGATTTAGAAAATGTTATTTATTGTGGCAAATTGATGCCTTCATCAGTGTCTGACAATCATCCAAAGTGAGCCTGCAGCAGCGCTTGTGACATCTTAGCATCAGCGAAGCTGCCTGAGTGCACACTCATTGCCCTGCCCACTTTACCTCCCCTCCCATCAGAATATAGGCACAAAACCATTAAGCCACTAATGAGCCCTCATTAGCAATTTTGTGCACTACATTCTGATTGGAGTGGCTTGTCTTGCTTGCAGGGGTAAGTTAAGCTGTTTTGTTCTTATGCAATGAAGGAGAGCAGCAGGGGCCTGCGGCTGTGGCAGTGTAATGAACAGCTGTCAAACCTTCTCCAGGAATGATGAAGAACTGGGATGGGCTTGAGGCAGTGATGTCATTGCATTCATTAAAGTGCATGACTGGCACACGGACCGGCTCTTAAACCGGTGTTTTCCAGATTTCCCAGAGGAAAGGAAGAAAAAATCTCGGGGGACTTTTCCTGGAATTTTGGGAATTTATAGAAAACCGGAAACCCTAGCAAATGACACTGGTAAGACCACGAAAGAAAATAACTGATTATATTGTGTATGACATTGAAGCCATGCAAGAAAATATAATTCACCAGCCAAGCTACATTTGTTGGGAGTTCGATCAACTCTTTGAAGTTCCTACCCATGAAACTCAGCAAACACCCAAAAGCTTTTTGTTTTCCTGGTTCAAAGGGCTTCTTTGCACATCTTTTCCATGCAATGGATGATCAAAACTATACAGGCAGGATCCCGGCCCACCATCAATATGGCGTTCAGTACATGATGTGTGGCAAAAAAAGACCAATTCATGACATGGTATAAAGCAAATGATCATAACGTATTTGACTTTCACCAGCAGTTAAGGGAATACTGTAAAGAAGATGTCAACATTTGAAGACAGGCATGTAATTTGTTAAAAGACCATTCAAAAGACCCATCAGGAAACACCTTTACAGGGTGGCTTGCATGTGTCATATGACAATCCTTTTAAAAGTGTGACATTGACTGTTTGCTGTATGCAGATCCAAAGACAATTGTACCTCAAGCCTAAAACAATTGCATTGTTGCCCCAGGATTTATACCATGGGCGCCAAAAACGTTATTCAACAGCGGCTATTCAATGGCTCTTATACATAGCAGAAATCAACAAATAGAAGAAACAGAATTAAATCTGGTTCTGAGTGCGCTCACTTCCCGCTCTCCTTATGGAGTTGCAGATGTATTAAAAAAAAAGGAAGAAGAAGGTAAAGTATTCAGACCAAAATTAATAAAAATTATATAGACTTGAGTGCAGTTTATCTTGTGGTCAATCCACTTTTTCAATTTTAATTCATGAGGCATGAAGTGTGCCTGACTTTCTAGTGCCAAAGATCACAAATGCCAATGCATTTCAGACTAAATCCTTCATCAGGGCCTTGAGACACTGTTATACAATCATCAGAGATCATCGTCGACATGTATATTTTTATAATCGCAAACATGTTCAAACATTGTTATTAGACACATAGAAACCCACGATGCAGCAATAATTATTTTGTCAGAAAACATCTAGAAAATGCACACACAGTGATGCCACATGTACCCAAAGAACATTGTCTGGCTATGAGGCTGTTGGAAACCGCTCTATACAACTTTATAACACCAGTTTAAAAACCTCTGATTTGTAGAAGGTATGCCGGACAGTGTCAATGATGATCACTTACTACCAGCGAGTATGGTGAATATGGTCATCATGGATCATTTTATGATAGAGGGTGGTCAGAGTGCCGAACTAGAAAAAGAATGTACTCAGTATTTACATCGCCACAGTCTAAGCATTTGCTACATCATGCAGAACTTGTTCAACAAGGACAGAAGCAACAGATCTATAACACTAAATACTAGTTATATAGTGTTATTTAAAACCCCTGTGATAAACAATATTTATCTGTGATAGCGTGGCAGATGTATACGTTCAAAATGCGTTTCTTCATGGAGGCTTTTGAAGATGCTACCAGTAAACCCTACGGATATCTGTTGGTTGATTTAAAAACAACCACTCGAGAGGATTATGACTTGCACATCGATATAGTCTACCCTTGTCTACACCCCTAAAAAGGCATCTAAAACATCTAGAAAAAACCCTTAGCTGCAGTACCTCATGAGCAGCTGTTACAGCTTTAACATGTCGGCACACATATGGTGAAACATTGCATTGCTTAAAATGCTTGTATACGCTACCATCCAGCAATTTAAGGCCATTATAGCTACAGCCTCTGATGATTTGGTGGCCGCTATTTATGAGATTGCCCAGAATACTTTAAAGGGGCACATCCCCCTGACGCAACTCCAAGGACATATATTAAAAAAGAAGAAGGGCATCATCAAGAAACTGGTTAATAAGCAGGTATCCAAGAAGGTGGATTCATAGGTTCTCTCATAGGCATAGCTATACCTCTACTTACCAGATTTCTCGGCGACCATTGATGGAGCACATTCACAAAATGTATTTGGTGGACAAACAACAATTAGAAAGCCTATCACTCATTCCCCTGGAAGATTGGGATATACATAAGGTTGCAATCATATGTCCCGACTCTGAAATGAAGGATGTTTGAAATGGCCTGATTTAACGGCTCTTGATAAAGCAGTCTTATACGCAGATATTCTACATAAATACTTAAATCACTCTAGGCACAGCAATGCAAAAAAGAACAAACTAACATTATACATACCACCCAAAATCTGATAGTGTGAATGTTCCACAGGCAGTAGACCCGGTTGTGACAGAAGTGGCAAATACACTTAACCTGCACTATAGACCTAGTGCAGAACTACTGCTACATAAAATGGAGCTTGAAAAGGATGTGGTGGCCTGGACTGATAGGGGAGAATTTCTCTATCAAGATACGATTGTAAGGGGCTCAGACATGCATGATCTAGTATGGGGTGTTACAAGTAGACCGTCAACTTCTATACAAAATGCCCCCATCGGCTGAATTGAGTTCATGCAAGCGGTTGCTGCTTTAAATATCCTGACAGTCGTTGTAGATAATGTTACCCAATGATGCATTCTGTAGAGGTTAAAAGCTGTTGACCCTGCTACCCCACACCAGCACCGCCCTGTAAATACATCCCAACTAACCACCCCTATAATCAAATTCCGATCACCCAATCCTGAAACGAGGTGACATGACTTGGGATTTAAAGACTCTTTAGTCACCTCTTCACAATACTATGATGGCACTGCCACTTATACCTCTGAATCATCTAGTCCTTCCAGAAAACATATGTGTCTGAGTTGGTTATCTGATTAACGTGAAATACCCATTGTCTAGCTTTATTAAAACATTACTGTTCTAACTATAACTGATAAATGTTCTCCTTTCTGTGTAAAACATGTTTTTGTAAATAAATAGTTTTCCAAGTAATAAAACATACTGATTTATTTTTTATTACATTGCTACATCTATGTAGATTTAAAAAATAACGTTATTTTATTCATAGAAGATAACACTAAATAAAACACACACATCTGCATTTCTGACACAGAGTAAAACGTCTGTGAGATCTATATACACTGTGCAATGTCTTATTATTAATGAATGTTTGATCATTTTGCTCGTGATTGCTCGAGTACATTTACAAAACAGCCAACAGTGATTTCCATTCTGACATTTAACTGATAAAGAATATACAGTGTTGTCCACATGTAATAACTTTAGGGCCTTGGACCGGCACAGTGGCATATTGTAAATACTTTGCAATGCTTTTCACATAATCCATTGATAGCTCTCCTTGACACATTATCACCACATTCTCACCATCAGTTCTCACTTTAAGATACAATCCATCAACACCTCCATAACTACCAATACACCCTTCATAGTAATGTATTTGGGACAGCTTTATGCAGGACAGGTTCACTCGATAGCCGTTTGACATAAAGACACATGCATTTTACAAACACCAATTTTTTAGTCACATTTACAACATCAGATTTAAATTCACATTCATTATCTGGGGTTGTTTGCCGCTGTACAGTTATCAATCAGACTACATATTCTGCAGTATGCTCAATTACCTTCATACACACTCTGCCGTTCACCACGGCGATAAGCAAACATACACAGTATGGCGGTGGTTGCTAGAAATTCATAAAGCTCAATATCAAACAGACAATGTCCTTTAATTGATAGGAAATGATGTTGCATGTTGTACACCGCCAGCTTCATTGAAAATTCCACAGACCATGGTAGGGTGGCATCTGTTTCAACATATGTTTGCGATACATAGAACATTGTTATATGTGTGTTTGTATGCCCACTGTAGTGTTTGCAGATAACACAACAATCTTATACTGCCTAGATGCTCTTTAAGTAAATCCAACATTAATTTATGTACATATCCAGTGGCAGGTTTCACATTAAACTGGTAGCTTCTCAGCAGGGGTTCATTGTTTATTTCCTGCAAATAAGCATAAATACATGTAAATGATCTACATTCTCAACCTTCATAGGCCAGTTTACGAGGCACAATGTACATTTATCTGTTGTAATGGCTTAAATATACTGTATCCCCTACTTGTGAGCAGTTTCGCAATTATAATTCTAAAAGACAGCAGACATTCCCATCTAAACAGCTTTATATTCAAAACGGGCTTAAACACCACTTGCATAGCCCACAACATTTTAGAAATACATTGTTTCATTCTTTTTCCGGCCCTTAGCTGGGTTGACAGCACTATTAGATGCATCATTTTTACAAGACGTTTAAGGCTCAACATTTACCATATTTTACATAACGATTTATCTGTATAGGATATTTAAAAATATTCATGAGCCTACTGCGGCAGATCATCAATGTTATACCTGTTGCACCATTTGTAAAAGAGTGGTTTCAAACATGTTTTCACAACTATGGCTGTGAAGCCCTGAATGGCTAGGATAACAGCCCAAGTCACATTGTTTGTGACCACATCATCTTTAACACTGTCGGTCTCCAATATAAAGATACATTGCTTACACCGTCTACTATTGAGATTCCATAGATTTTTTATTTGATTTGAGTTGCAAACACAGTAAATATTGACACTGTTTGCTGCAGCTTCGTTCTCTTCGTTGCTGTACATTTTATCAGCTAGAGGCTGCATGCAAAAACAGAAATGCATGGTTTTAATGCCGGGTTAGGTGTGTCACCCTTAAAAGGTACACATGTTTGCTTTAAAAATATACCCATCAGCTGGCACGATGTCTGGTGCTGATGATCCAGGTCCTTCTGTGTTCTCCAAGTGCTGAGGGGGTCTGGGCCACTCTCTGACACTGCAACACCATCATTCTGCATGATCATAGAATCATATCAATTGTCTTCAGATTCCATTTCAGCATGTTGCATATATAAACATGATAGTACGGGCTCTACGCCCATGGGCTGCTTGAGAATGACGGCGTCAGCATTGTTAGCCATTTGCAAACAAGCCATATCTTCTGCTGCACTCGCCTGAGCATTTTGAATGACATCTGCAACAAATCTCCCCATGACAGTGGCGATGAGAGGTGGCTGACTGCCCACACAAAGTGTAGACATGCTCTCACTAAGCTCCAGATCTTCATGGTCCGCCATCAAAGCCTGTGAGCCGTCCATTGCATCAAGACTACTGTATCAGTTCCAAAGGCAACTAGGCAAATAACTATCATCAGGATCGCTGGGGGTGTTGGGGGCTGTTTTCTCCCCATCGTAAATGTATCTGCTCATAATCACATTTTCCCTGATACCAGGCTTGATAGACCTGAGAAGTCTGAAGAGTGCATGTGTTTTCGAGGGGTACAAACACAGCTATATATCCTAATATCATCATAGCCTTAGCATCACCCAGTCAAACTCTAGGATTGGGGACGACACAAAAAATGTAATTTGCATTGATTTAGGAAGGTGCAAAACTTCCGAGGGTCTCCATGGAATTTCTCAGGGGCGGCTAATGGCAAGGGTGTAGGTACATAGAACGGAGCTGAAGCAGTTGGTGCTACGGAGGGATCTGGCTGAGAAGGGGCGTCTCCGAATTCTTCATCAGGAGGTAGGGCATGTCTCTCGCTTTCAATCGTATTTAATCGCTGATGGATGGCGGCAGTGGCTGCCGTCAAATCAGCTCTTAGAACAGTAATTGCTTGGACAAGGGCAGCCACCGGGTCCCTGACAGAGGCATCCATAATCTCGTGGGGGGTGGCTTCTCAGTCTGTTATGACTTGAGATCCACGTAGATTATAATGCCTTCGTCCCCAAGTACCAGTCAGAGATGAGTAAAAGTACTCGCTGACCAGTTATTGGGGCCGCAGGAGATAGGCAGGAGCAGGAAGCACCGGGTCCCCGGGTGGCTGAAAAGAAACGCAAAGTTATAATGAAAGTCTCAGAACACTGCAATGACTAATGGTGAAGAGGAAAACTGATAAACACCTACCCCAAGGATAACAGGTGCTAGCGTGGAACCTAACTGCTCTTGTCTGAAGGAATGGAGGGCGGGATGTTGGTAATCAGGGTGGTAAAGGTGGGGCTGAATACTTGAATCTTGAAGTTCCAAGAATGTCCAAGACAAACAAATCCAAAGGATAATCCAGGTAGCAGTCCAATTATGTAGTCCAGTGGTCAGCACAGTTTCCAGTATACCAGGTTCAGTGGGAAAATCCAAAGCAATCCAGGTAAGCAGACAAACAAGGTCCAAATACCATAATGCCAACAAGAAAAGGTCCTGATAGCGACTTGCAGGCGAAAACAGCTGAGAAACAATGAAAATACAGACTGACGATCCTTTTGAGCGTGTCTTTTGGTGACTGTCCACCTAGTCACGTGACCAATTTGTACAAATCTTCCGGGTCACGTGACCGCTAATCGGTTCACGTGACCCTCTGCTGCAGGGCGCTGGATCCCTGGGGTGCCCGTGTCGTCGGTGGGCACCTCTGTGTGCCCGCAAGCGCAAAGGTAAGCCCCAGGACAGGCGAGGACAGAGGCGCCAAGGATGCCACAAGTGACGAAGTGCTGCCGGAGGCCAAGCGGAAGGGATGCGTGGCACACGCAAGCACCAAGGCTCCAACCCGGCAGATAAGGAAGGGGCCGAGGGGGTGGAGGTGGACGAAGAGGGTGTGACATGAGTCCAGATACAATCTTGTACAGAGTATCAAAAGAAGGGTGAACAATAGAAAGGTGTGGTAGATAGGAGATACTTGGTGAACACAGAGAAAGATGATAGGATGGAGATGTTGGGGCAGAGTGAGGAATGGAAAAAGAATCAGAGGTGGAGGCGAAATAACTAAGAGAGAGGAATGGGAAGAAGTGGAGGAGAAAAAAGCAAGCAGAAATGATAAGGAAAACAAGGGGAAACTCAGAGATAGAGGAAGGGAGGGAGCCTGGAAAGACAAACCTGAAGAGAGAGAAAGGATTGAAGGAGGAGCACATGGATAAAGGAGAGGAAATGGAAGAGGAACATTCATAGAGATGGAGAGGAATGGGAGGAAGAGGGACACTATAGAGTGAAAGGAAAGAAGGAAGTAGAGTAACATCTAAGAGAGAAAGTATGGGAGGAGTAGAAAAGGGGAGCAAGACTTGGGAGGATGAAGGTACTCCTAACCTTGTCCATAGGGCCAGAAATACACTGGATATAAGGGTCTAATGGCGATGTAATATTGTCCAGTCCTAGGTTTAGCTATAGTGCTTCCAAGACCATACAGGAGAGGATAACTGACAGTAGCCTGTTCCCCAACTGCTCGAGAAGTGTCTGATGTCTGACTCCCATTGGATGACCAAGGGTATGGGGTTGTGGTACATGGTAGCAGAGTCCAGGAGCACCAGCACATGGTTGTGATGACCACTGTCCCAGTCAAGAAGGGAAAGAGTCAAGAAATACGTGTTGAGGAGAGTATAAACTCAATGACACTACCAATGACTATTTCACTTGTCCAGACACAGGACTCTAAATCAAGGGATAGACGGAAGGACTTACACCAATGACCCTGAAGGAAGTAAAAGAACTTGTAGGATACCAAAGTTTTTACCACACATAGTTTATTACTTTGTTAAAGAAATCGCAAACCTTTTGGTAGTAAGAATAAATCCCAATGGAACATTTCAATTTAGCTTTGAGTTGTTTGTTGATTTCAAGAGACATTACAGTAGTCACTATTAATATATTTGAGGTAGCACTATAGCGAATTAAGCCATGAGGTTCTATGTGATCTGATCTAATACTTTTCGTCGAAGTAGATTTGTTCAACAACAAAATAAATACAGGATTATTTTGCTATAAATATATGCAGGGAGAACCCCCCACAATCCCCTCTTAACCTCCCTACAAAATTATTCTCCTAAACCCACCCCCACATATATTTTTGACAAAATTCAATGAAAAATATTCAACAAAATCTACTTTGGCGAATTCTACTGCAGCAAAACCTACCTAGCCCAGCCATGAGTGAGGACAAACTACGATAAATGAATCACACTTAGGGATTGACAATTATGAAATATTTACGGACAGGCAATGTTAACAGGTTAGACGCTAGCAGAGTAAGAGAGTTACCCATTATCACACACTTTGGTTAAGGGGCAATGCTGGGATTGGAAGTCTGTAATTTGGGCACTGGACCACACTTGTTTCCAGCACTAACACTTTTATTGTTGAACGTGTAACTATCAAGAACTAAAATAATATCCTGTTTGGTAGAACTGTAGACAAATCACATAATAAACCAAAATGAAATTAATTTAAAATAATCCTTAGCAAGCATGTTGTGCAAAGAAAGCATGATAGTAGCTTTATTTTCTTTATCATAAAAGTAACCTTAAAGTACCAGAATCCTAATTGTGAGCCTAGAAAAATCTCATTTTGGTTTTACTAATGAATTTCAAAGATTTCCATACATTGAGCTAAACAAACTGCCCAGTAGGCTTACCTGTCTGTAGTCTCTGCTTGATAGCAACTAGCCAATTGTTTATGTGAGGAATATTTGAAATATTACAAAAATCAATATGCATTTTATGTAAAATAAGCAGACTTGAAAGTAAGCTGCTGGGAGGTATGTGACATTTGGTCAGCTTTCTCCTGTTTATGGCCCTGATGTGGCATTCATGAAAAGAAACATCAGGGAATGGGCTACCTGAAAATGCATTTAGACCGTTTCGGCCAAACGGGGGGGACAACTTTTTCAGCTCTTGTTTGGAGGGATGACCTCGAGTCCAAAACCATATTGGTGTTATAATATTTGTAAATACTAGTGCTTTCTGGTGTAGGTACTTTGGTGTAGGTACTTTGGGACTTTTGGGACTCGTTTCGAGTATGGCGGTGCAGTAAAAGAATGACAGTGATGGAATTACTGGTATGCCATATTATGAAGTTTGAGTGATGTGGAGGGAAAATCTGCAGTAAAGTACAGGAGGTGTTTCCTCCACATTATCTTTTAATATGGAAGATGTATCATGGGCCGAATGACTACCAATGGTAAAAGATTGATATCCCCAATGGTGTCTATGGGACTCTATGAATGGGAGCCAACCCTGCCAACCCACAAAATCACCATCTGGATGATTTGCCACTAATACTAGTGACAGTAACGATAAACAAGTATTTTCCCATGCTTGCAGTTAGAACCATTGTTTTGTAGAAAAATAGGTGTTACCATCATCAAAGTTTACATACGCAAGTGTATCTACCTCAGCGAGTGGAAACGTGGTATTGTGATCTGGCATGTGAATACGGATCTCTGAAAAAAGTGATTGACACACCGAGCTAACTTCTTACCTAACTTCAAACCTATCATTATGCATTTCACTTTAGGTCGTATAGCACTTGAACAGCACATTCTCCAAAGTATGGTGTAAACACTACTCGAGTTGTGTACTAGTGTACACACAACCTGTTTCTAAATCAGCGAACAGATTGAAACTTCATTGTCAACAAGAGTCAGGCAGTAGGACAGCACATTATACAATATCCTGAAGCGTTATTTAATTTTTGTAAAATAATTTGCACTGCCCTCATTGCATTACAAATCCAAACCAGAGCCCATTCCCCCATGGGACCAAGTTAGTTAAAAAATGTGGGGGACAAGTGGTATTGTACCCCCTCCACTCTTAACTGGGATGGGGATGTGTCCCCCTCCTGCTCCCTACGCTCCTCTGTTACATGCCTGTAGGTGGAGGTGCAGAATATGAGATGTCTTTTTTGTAGCTTGGCTCTCCTTCTGCAAGCCTTATTAATTATTTTTATTTCCTTTATTTTCTTGATGATTCATGTAAATAGCAACGTCCGTATTAAATGGCACTGGTGATGATAAATAAATAAATAAAGCTTAAAAAAGAATAAGCAAACGTGTGTGCTGGACATGCTAGACACAAGGTGTGACAAGCACGTTTTTAATTGTATCCAGGGTCAGCATGTTTCTGTGAATTTTAACATTGGAGCTTAAGCAGACAAATTGCAACTGTGCTGTATTGGAGAAACTCCACATACATTTATGTGAGGGGCCTGCGCTACAGGGTACTGGATTGGTCAGGCTGCTATCTCCCAGAAAAGGATGAATGGAGCGGGATCTCCTGATATAGCTCTCCTCTCAAGGACGTAGCTTTCTGTCATATCTTAAAATTCTGCCTTTGCTTGAAAAGTAAGTTTAGGACCACAGGTACCAACATTCGCCAGAATAGTCAGCGTCTGATGATATGGAAACAGACACCAGTAAATGCATTCTAAAGTATAAGACTGGAAGATTATTAAGAGCCTCATGTGTAGAGAACGGGACTGTGCTAACTAACCACAACCCTTTAACACAGCAGAATACTGGAAGAAAGGCGAACTCTGGAAGTTCACAGAATGCCAAGCATAGAAGTGAATTAGTGTGAAGGAACATCAAGAGGACAGTGTACCTTTCAAGCTCATAGCAGACAGCTAGCAGGCAAGTGAAACACTAAACCTCACTTGCTGTCAGAATGCTGAACACAGTGGAACATTGCAGGCTGTGTCCGCATGCATTTGTAGTTCCAAAATGGTGCTGATGACTTGGCCCACATTTAAGGCTCAAAGTCAACCAGAAAGCAGTTTGTATCCCAATTAAAACCTTGTCAGCCAACTCTAAGTGATCTTCATTTTTGGCCTTGCTATATAAATATTTCCATCGAATGAAAACGGATATTGCAACTCTTAGGCATTCCCATTCTTTCACGCTCAGAATGTGTAAGCACACCCCTATTGTGAGCAGGGCCTTTCAGCCAAAAATGCTGGGCCAATTCCTTCTCACACAAGACGAGCAACCCCAGACATGTTTGTGCCTCACTTAGGATGATTTATGGAAAGCAGAAAACCAATAGATTCAGGCAAAATCAAAATAGTGTTTTGTCTTTTTTGAAATAAAACTAATTCCCAAATTCATTAGCACAATTTATAACTTGTATTCCAGTGCTTTTATTCCTCATTATATTAAATAGTGTATATCTTGGATTATGAATTATGTCAAATTAGACATACAAGAATGGTTTTCTACCAGTTTCCATCACAGACTCATTGCCAGAATAGGCGCTTACAGTGAATGGATTAGTACAAGGGGTGGAATAGTCTATCGGGCTTTCGTCCACCGGCCGAATCAAATTCGATTTGGTGTGGGAAAGTTTTATAAGGCATAAAGATGGGGTGAATTCAAACTATGTGTAAATACAAAGTGCACATCCATGATGTGCGTTTGTGTGTTTTATTTTCAACTTTTATTAATGGGCACTGCAGCTGGCTGCTCTGTGCTTGAGTCAAGCCTTTTGGCTCGGTAAAGCTCTGGGATGTGGCCTTGCATAGAGGTGGGAAGGAAGAACTTGTTACATTTAACAATTAGTAAAAGTTTGTTTGTTTGTTTATTTATTTATAGCGCGCGCCAGACCCAGAGGTTTCCGGGCGCGTGTTCAAGAATACTTTAAGCTTATAGTTTACAGTTACACACAGTTACACATTCCAAGTAATTGCAAGATACATTGATAGCAAGAGGATGACAGTATTCATGGTTATATACAGTTACACACAGTTACACATTCCAGGTTACATGATGCATTCACAGTAAGAGGATGGCAATATGCATGGTTATATGCACAAGTGTTTGTACACAGAGGTGTATACACAGTATACATTTAGAGTTAAAAGAGCATGTCCGTGTACGTTTAGTTGCAGGTTAACAGGTGGGACAGGTGTGAGTAGTCCTAGTGTCAGTCAGTTATAGGTCATTTTCTTTGAGCCATTTAATACAGTTGAGTCAGAAGTGGGGGTAGGATTGGTCAGATCTTAAGGAGGATGGGAGGGAGTTCCACAACTGGGCCGCTTTGACAGGGAAGCTGCTGCCTCTGGCTGTGCTCAATTTAAACGGGGGTACAACTAGCTGGTTGCTATATGCTTCTCGGGTGGGTCTATTGGAAGTTCTTTTTTTTAATCTTTCTGTTAGGTGTTTGGGGGCTGAGCCATTGATACTTTTGAATGTTAGTGATGCTGTTTTAAGTTTAATTGTGTCAGCTGTAGAGAGCCAGTTAGATTGCCTTCTGATGTCCAATATATGCTCTCTTTTTGGGATTCCTAGTGCGTCTCTAAGGGCATTGTTCTGCAAGGTTTGGATTTTTTGCATCGTGTGTTTATTAGACCCTAAGTATAGTGCGTTGCAATAGTCCAATTTGGATAATACCAGAGCTCTTGATAGGGTGAGGCAGCTGGCGGTGGACAAGTATGGTTTGGCTGCTCTAATCAGCTTACAGGCGTATGCAGTGTTAGAGGCCATCGCATTCACCTGTTTTGTTAGGGAGAGGCAAGAGTCGAGGTAAAAACCTAGTCTTTTTACCTCTTTTGCTACTTTTATGGTGTTGCCATCTATAACAAATGATGAATAGTCATTGTTCAGTTTTTTTATGTTTTGTGTGTTCCCCAGTATGATGAGTTCCGTTTTGTCATCATTCAGGCATAGACCATGACGGGCCATCCATGCCTGGATGATGAGGTATATCCTGTTCACCAAGGCCAAATCCTGTTTGTAATCCCCCGAAAGTGGGATGAGAATCTGAGTGTCATCTACATAGTTTGTGTAGGTGACACCCAGAAGGTCCAGATCATCAAACAGGGGCTTCGTGAAGATGTTATACATGGTCGGAGAGACACAGGATCCCTGGGGAACGCCACATGTGATGGGTACTGGGTCAGCTGCTGCAGAGGTAGAGAAAACCCTCATGGTTCTGCCACTTAAGAACGACATGATCCATGCAATGGCATGTGTGGAAAAGTGGGCTGCTGATTCCTGGTGGGTACAGAGCACCTTGTGATCCACCAAGTCAAATGCAGCTGAGAGATCCTATACGAGGAGTAGGGCAGTTTTTCCAAGATCTCTCAGCTCATCGACCTGGGTTTTGAGATCGATGAGCGCAGTTTCGGTGCCATGTTGAGGCCTGAAGCCTGATTGTCTGGTACCTAATAGTTGATGCAGCTCCAGGTATTTTTGGATCTGTAGATAAGCCACTCTGTCTAATATTTTTAGCAGGAATGGTACTGTGGTGATTGGCCTGTAGTTGGTCGGGATGGAGGGGTCCAGGGTTTGCTTTTTAAGGAGGGGAAGGACCCATGATTGTTTGAGGTTGTCTGGTATCGTGCCTGATGTAAAGGAAACATTGATAAGTTTGGAAATAAATGGGGATAGGTCTCTGGCTGCGTCTTTTATCAGTTGTGCTGGGTATATGTCACCTCGACAGTTGGTTGGTTTGAGCGAGAGTATTATTTTTTTCAATCTCTAAGGTGGTTACTTTGTTGAAGTTGAATTCATGTTCTGGTTTGGTAGAGGTAGATGGTTTACCATTTTGGTTGATTGAGGGAGGAATATTTTGTTTCTTATTCTCAATTTTGGTTTGGAGTGTGGTGATTTTGTCGTTTAGAGCTTTTTGGATGTTAGAGCACCACGTTTTATTTTTGTCGCAGTTGTCCGGAATAGGGATAGGGTTTTCCAGTTCCTTTAGTATAATGAATAGCTCTTTGGTTCCGGATTTAGCCTGTAGTATTCTATTGTTAAAGTTCTCTTTTTTTGCTTTCCTTATTTCATTTTTGTAAGTCTTAGAGGCATTGATGAGAGCTGCTCTATTATTCTCAGATGGAGTTAGTCGCCAGGCGGATTCACATTTGCGTTTTTCAATCCTTAGGGATTTGAGATGAGGAGTGAACCAATTGTTTAAGTGTGCTCTGGGCTTACTTTTTCTCATTTTCAAAGGGGCGATAGTGTCCAAGGCTTTGGCCATGGTTGAGTTGAATTCGTTTACTAGAGCTGATGGATTTAGTGAGTCAGGTAGGGAATTTGGGGTTGGGAGGATAAGTGGTAGTAGTTTGTCTGTGGTTATGTTTTTTTATTTCTGGTTGGCAAAGGGGGAGCCAGTATATTTTCCTTAGGTTGTTGTTTCAGTACACTCTGAAAGATAGAACCAATGCAACAGTCCCTGTGCTGCCAACACTCAATGCCGCCCGCTGGCCAGGTGCAGCACAGCCCAACTGGAACGTTCATTTTAATTAGAATACACACGTAACGTGACAACGTTGTCTGGTAGAGTGCTTGGGCCTCTGGCTGTTGGTAGTACTTCCACTGCTCTGCTCATGAGCATTCTGCCTTGCAGGGTGTGGCTGGCAGAGACGCACCCAGTAGGAGGTCACTCAGAGGCAGATCCATTTCGAACTTGTGATGAGGGAGGAGGAGGCAAAGCATGATGCAGAGTGAGGAGCACAGGGCCTGCTACTCAACAGTTTTTGTGCACATGGCCAGCATTCTCTTCTGCTGTTTGACTCAGTCAGTGAGTGAAAAGAAGTGAATAAAACAATGAACACACAATGTTTAAAAGTAAGTGAAGAACTGATTGAAGAGAGAGAAGAACTCAGGTGAAGGTAGTCGAGAAAGGGAATAGGGTGGGCTCAGGAGTCGGGAAGACCAGTCAGTGGCTGCAGTTTTGGGGTGACCATGGCATGGGTCACTTTGGTTTGTGGTGTTGTGGGCTGCTATTGTTTGATGTAAGTTAAGCTATATAAATTGTGGAACACATTCAATGATGATCCATCCAATAGAGTAACAGGGAAACACCTCTGTATCATGGTGTACTGTACGTGAATGTGGTAACAAACGCTGATATGAAGAGCCGGGCCAGTGGTGGGGTCTCACTCTCAGGGAGGCCATTCTGGAAGTGTTAATTTATCGTTGCCATGTCGCGGCCTGTGTTGATGACCACATTTTGCATTTTTGTAACAATGCCCCCATTGTCTTTGTCAGTCTGTCAGATAGAGCGCTCTTCTATCACCCTGTGGGCAGGTTAGCTCATTAACATCGCTCTGTTGTAGCTGGCTGCCTGTACCCTTCCCTGCTAGATTGGAGAGGAAACATGCCTACTTTCCTCCCCGTTGTCGTGCCAGCTGGGCTGACTGAGGTACAGAGCACACCGCCACTGGCGCATAGCATGGGCCTCGCACCAAGGGAGGCTGTCCGAGGCAAGGTGGTGAATAGAATGAGCAGGAGCCGACAACATTGTGTGTGTTTGTGTCTATAGAATGGTATAGTACGTTTTTTTGTGAACGTTTTCCTAGTGTGCTAGAATGCACTGCTGTGTAAAACAGTATACAGATCATTCTTTGTATGTATATCATACATTTATAGCCAGGAAAAAAAAAACTAAGATGTGAGGAGGAGGTACTCCGATCATTGGGCAGTGTGATATATTTGATCACATCTAGTAGTGTCACCTCTCTGCAATTAAACATAAACGTGCTTTTTCTATGTATACAACTTTAACACTGATGTTTAACCTTTTTTATTAAAACACTGATAATGTTGCATCATTTGAAACTGTGGTAAATGGTGAAGAGGTGTAGTTTTGTTTGCCTTGGATTGCACATGTGTGTGTTTGCTTTGTTGCCAGGTTGGGGGTTCGAGGGGTTTCTGGAATGAGATCTTGTGTCAGGTGAACTTCTTGCTAGATCACTGCCAGTTGATTCTCATCTTAGCCCTTGGGTTTGGAGTCTGGTGCAAGCTGGCAATTAGAGTACGTTTTAAACTAGAAAACCCTTCGCACTTATGCTCTAGGTTTGTTTCTGCTTGATAGATTTTTTCTTTCCTACTAGGGAAGAACAATGGACAGGGTGCATGTAGGGTTTCTTAACAGTTTTTGCTCTTTTGCTCGTGGTTTTGCCCATTTGTTCCTCGAACTGTTTAATATTGCTGACTGTAGGTCAGCAAATATTGTATTACTAGTTTTTGGGTTGCACCAAACTTCGAAATTGCATGCCCGTGTTTTTGTGGTGTGAGTGGTTCAGTACACCTACCAGCCAGTGGCATTGCTAGGAGGGTTCTGGGGTGGGGGACGTGCCCCCCTCTGAAACCCTGTGCCCCCCCTTGTATTCCCTTTACCTGAGGCGAGCAGTGACTGTGTTCTCATATCGTGGTGTTATTCGTGACACTCACTAAGGCAAATGTCTGCAGATCACATGGCAAATACTCTCCTTTTGTCTTAAAGCTAGCAGTGATCTTGGTATGCATTCTGGCATCCTTAACATGAGCACGAGACACTTCTCAGGTGTTCCTGCCTGGCTTCTGGAGAGCTACCTCCATAGTGTGCAGAGCAGGTTGCAGCCCCTCCCATCAGAATGTAGCCATGAAACTGCTAATGATGGGCCATTAGTCACTGAATGGTTTCCTGCCTGCATTCTGATGGGAGGGGAGGTGCAGTGGAGTGTGGGTAGTTGGTGTGCACAAAAGCCTCTCTGCAGGTGTGCTTGTGACATCACACATTACAGCTTTCATAGGTGCCCCCCCCCCACTTTTGTCTGTGGTCCCCTTATTTTTGCCTTTGGCACCCTCTGTGCCCCTCCTAAATTTGATTCCTGGTGACGCCATTGCTACCAGCTTCCTGGAAGCATACAGTCATTGAAGTACCGGATGCAGCGGGTGCCAGTAGGATATGGGTTTTTTATCCTCCGGGCTGTATGATGTCCTTGAGGTCATAACTTGAATACCTCAAATGTGGATAATAGTTAAGTAACCCATGAAACCTGTTACAAAGCGCCACTTGAATGGTCGTTACGTGGCGCTATATAAAACATGTATTTCCTGGTGAACTCTCAGGGCACAGGTGGCAGAAGTTTCCACTGTACTGCTATACAGCCGAACGAGACTACAACAGAGGAGGATAGGACTGACACAGCCCTCTTCAGCCTGTGCGCTAACCCACGAGTTATCCAGCTGGGAAACGTTTCCAGCCTGCACATTCTCCCTTTGACAAACAGGGAGAGTGTATTGAACGCCAATGGATTGAATCGCCTCTAGGCGCTGGTGGTTGGGTAGCGCTTTTGTCACAGAATTGGCTCTCTCTTGAAAAGGTGCGTTCTGCAGTTTGGGACTGTGAGCTGGCATCTTCTCCTGCTTTGAAAACTCAGGGAGCTATCCAGGGGCAGCTTTTCCATAGTATGTGTTCTTGTGCTTTCTGCATGGACCAGGTGACTTCATTTTGTATGTTTATTCTGGGGAGGCCCCCAGTGCTGCTCGAGTGTCTTGACATCTGGCGAAGAACTGTGTGTTGTGTACCATGCATGGGGAGGTCACTTAGGTGCGGCCATTTGACGTACACAGCATGCAACGTTAAGTAGTTGTGATTTGAAAGTACTGTATACAGCATTTTCATGATTACTTGATATTAAATACAATATTTTTAAAGTCCCAAAAGTTATCTTCCATCATGTTTGCCTTCAAATAACATTTTGTAGCAAACCGGTCCAATTTTCATGTACACTTGTAGTTGGTATCTCCTCACTATCACCAATGCCGAGGAGTAGGTCTTTCTTTCTTTCTTTCTTGGGGCCGGGCATGCTTGGCACAGCAGTCTGGCAGAAGCAGTGCAGAGCAACAGGGGGAGAGGATGTTGTGACTGATGGGTAGGTTCTTTTAAATCTTAGCTTTTAGCATCTACGAGTTTTGCAATACTGTAAAGAAAGAAAAAGGCCTCAGAGAGTGAGGATAGAAGGATTAGGAAAGAAAGTTGAGAGGAAAGATGGTAGAGAGAAAGGAAGGAAACACTGGGAGGGAGGAAAGGAGGGGAGGAAGGAAAGCAAAGAAAAGAAAAGAAAGGGGAGAGGATGGGGGAGCAAGAAAAAATGAAGATAAAAGGGACGAGAGTAAGGAAGAAAGGAACGCAGGAAAAAAGAAAGAAGGTAATCAAACGGAAATACATAAATAAATAATTAAGGAACTACTTGCTCCTGTCTTACGACGCTAAGATAGCTCAGCGGGATGAGCACTCGCTGCGATCTAGGTATAATCTGCAGGCTGCAACTTCAAATAATGGCAAGACCAAATCCGCCTTTCATACTTCCGATGTAGATAAATGAGTACCAACTTCGGTTTGATAATAATTGTATATAAATATGTTCTATGTACAGCACTTTGACAAAAGCACTATATGAATAACAAAACATTTTTATCATTATCAAATGCCAGGGCCATGGCTAGTGCTGCTGCCGGAGTGCCTTACTGGTTAAGTACTCGCTGGCTGTTGTCTCTCATGGTTGAACCAGCCTGCACTTTGCAAGTTCTAATCCTGCATCCAGGCCCATTCACTCTTTCATCTTCTTTGGTGGGTGGTACACTGACCACTTATTCATTGGACACAGCTGTTATCACAGCCCTTAAAAGCAGGAGGAATCAGGTGCCAGTATAAAACACACTACATAAGAATGCAAAGTATGAGATGGGTGGAAGTGGGAGCCTGAATGCAGCATGCCTAGTGTGGTTAGATTTGTGAATTCTTCTTGCTTTGTTGGTTTTCTCACTGCCATGCAGAAATGCTGCAGTATGAAGACTCATTTAATTGTGGAATAATGGTAGTTTACATGTCGTGTAGAACTAGCTAGATTTCTGATATGTTGTGCAGTACTAGCTTTTATGAGTTGTGTTGTAATGTTGGAGCAATGTGCAGTAATAACAGATCTGTATAAAATGTTACTTGTTTTGTGTGCTAATGAATGTTTTTTTATTTCATGAATATGTTCATTGTTCACGAAACAGTGTTTTTTTTTGGGAGGTACCAGGTGCAGTGAGTGTTTGTTGTCTGGTGGCCAGCCCTGTGTCCTTGCTCATACTGTCCATCGTCCCTACCGAAGACCGCCTCCACAGAGCAGGTGAGTCACAACTTCCTGCAAGTCATACACCAGTGGGTATTTCGGTCACCATACCCTCCACTCTGCATGTATTACTCATTCTTCTCTCACACTCGGGTGACACTAGGCGGGTGTATATTGGGCTGCACGCCTGCTACTTTTTTTCGAAGAACTGCCGCCACTGCTGAGATCAGACGGGACTGTCGCTTCATGTGGTAAAACAGCTACAACAAGAGTCATGGGTAAACTCTCTGCTCGGCCTAATCCTCTAGCTCTCTGTAAATCACCTGTGCCATCACAGCCTTGACTACCATGTTAGGCCAGCATGCCAGCTTTGAGTCTTTCTAAACGGAGACCAGACAAACAGCAAGCCGCTTATCCGGTTCCTTTGCATGGTCATAGACGGGCATGACATGTCAGCAGAATAGAGTGGTGTCTGCGTCCTTAGCATGGTAGTTCAGGCCAACAGTTTGGGGATCCAAGTCTTTTGCAGCTTTTGACATGTGCTGTTTTGGAATTTGTGCATGTAACCTTACCGGCGGGTTACAGCCGGACTCGTAACACTTTTCTGGCACCTGATATTGCGGTGCCACCGGAACATTACAAGTCCCAATGGATCAGGAAGTCAGGCGACAGAAAATGTTGTTCCCCATTCCTTTGTTCCCCATTCCTGTGGAGTCTGATAGGACTCCATGGGAGTGGGGTACGGGAGCACCGGCACTGTTGCTTCCGTGACAAGTCTGCCTACCAGGACCGTTACGTGGGTTGCAATGGCCCCTGCAGGCAGACTTGTAATGTGTCTTTCTTTGTGCATACTGTAGGCTTGTGAATGACCTTTCCATTAACAGCATGCATGTATTTTTTTTGTTCCAATGACGCAGCGAGCATGGAGTCCATGCCTGATAAATACAAATGTTATGGTCATGATATGATATAGCATTTATAGCGCGCCTAAACACAAGTGTTTCAAGGCGTCATGAGGCGAGGGAGGGGGAACAGAGGGAAGGCAGAGACCACGATCTTAACAGGCCAGGTGACATTGAGATTGCGCAAGTGCAGGAGATGGGGAAGGGGAAAAGTGCGAGGGGAAAAGGGGAGGGGACAGTGAAGTACATTGGATAAACAGTAACATAAATAAAAACAATAAATAAAAAGTGCAGCCAGCTGGTGGCAAGTGCAAGGGTAAGTGCAGACAACAGGTGTCAAGTGCTGGTAGGGGGCTGTAGGGATACAGAAACAGCCCCCGAAAATGGTAGAGGGGCTCGACTGTAGCTGGCTCTTAAGGTTATGGCCAGGATCTGGATTCTTTTTGGCCACTGGTCTGGAGTAGGAGTCATTGGATCACAGAGATTGAAATCCTTTCTGTAATATCAGTCTACTCAATCCACTTATGCATGTGTTATTTATTGATCTGTTGTGTTCATGTTGCAATTCCCAAATGGACCAACACGGTGCAAAGGTACAGTGGCAGCGCATTGTGTATTAATGATAAACGAGGAGGTGAAGTGAGTTTCTCCTCATTATGGAGGGGCACATAGGCACAGGGATTGATATATTGGTTTTCAAGAGTGTTCATAGGACACCTTCTAACTCAAGGTGCCCAACAGGAAGCCCAGGGAACGACAGGGACAATGCTTCCTGTCAGCATAGAAGAAAAGAAGAGCATGCAGGGAGCGCCTGGAGCCTCCAATGGGAACTTCTCCAGAGCTATTGTTGCAATGCCAAGCTTGCACTAAGGGTTCTCATCTGGCAAAGCTGCCACACTCTTATGAACCAGGAATTGGCAAACTACCCCTTTGCTTTCTTTGCATTTGCTCTTATAGCAGTCACGTGATGCTAACGAGGAAGATGAGAGTAAGGAAGTCCTCCTAAGAGAGATATGTCACCAAAGAGGTCTCCGAGTCCAGGCTCTGGCTTTTGGATCTTCTATTGGAAAGGCCTAGGTCTTTAAGATCGGGGTATGTGGGAAAACACGAACATGACTGAAACCTAGTTGAAAGCAAGAACGCTTTGTGTATAAAAACAATGTCTACAAATAATAGGGGATGAAAGGGGGTTGTTTAGATGGGAAGTGGTTATCTATGGGAAGATACAATGGTCAAACAAGGGCAAACGCACTTAAAACCCAAAACATTTTTTTTTTCGGTCTAGCTCTATTTACTAGTAATTAAGTAGAATTGAACCACACCGATGATTTTCAACGAGGGTGAAATGTGTATGTGTTTTCAGTTGAGAAATGTCTGTTCAGCTTGAGCTCATAAAGCTATATTTAAAATATCTCCTATAATCCAATTACAATCATTTCATACACAGGTAAAAAGCACCCTTTACAGTTAATTTGCATACCCATAATGCCTTGCTATGCGACGTTGAATGGAGGGGAACTTCCAAGGTTGGCGACCTGGTGGTGAGGTGACATGGTGACTTGCTAAATTAAAGGGCCAATTCTACTTTCACAAAACAGGTGGAATGTGTTTTGCTTGCATGGTTTAAACTCACCATCATATTGATGGTGTTTTGATAGAAATCTGAAAGCATTCCTGAATTGTATCAAATATTCAAAACACAGGTGCCCATTGGGAATTTGTTTTTCATTCTAGTCACCCCATCTGAGGACGGATAGCCGAGACAATCAGTCACACTTGTGAAGGCGTTTGCACATAAAATATTGATTATCATATACCTCCTCCTGGGGAACTTTTGAAGGCTGACTACAATTGCTCCATATGTTGAAAGAAAATTGCACATATGGATTGGACTAACAAAAGAAGTGCAAGAATGCGCAGTGTGTTTAAAATGTCAACAAAAAACATACCATTAACCTCAGAGAATTCACACAGGTTTAATGAGACATTATTTCAATGTAATGGAAAATCACAGCAATGTATCAGCAGTTTCAGTTTCTGGAAACCAAACAATAATTGGATTAAAATAATGTCAATCAATTGCGGTGCAACACACTTTGGGCTAATCATTTGGAGACAGGAAAACATATCATTAACAGATACAAGCCAATTGCAATGCTGAGGGCTCATCAAACTCTCATTGTTTTCTTGAGAAGCCTCTGCTCACCCTATTGCTGTCTTAGAGACAATGAAACCGCCTTACGGTGCAACAAACTACAAGGCTTGGTGCATTTATACAACTGCATGTTTGATGAAGTGTATGCTATAATTTACTTATAATAATGGCTGACAGTGTTAAAGGTTTTTTGCCTGGGATTCTACCTTATAAGGCTAAATGTATATTTAATTGCCATGCAGGAAACTCGTCGGTAATGACAACAATTATCATTGTGTCAACATGCATTCCTGCTGGTGATTATAGGTTTTGAGGAAAGTGTGCTCTTCTTGCAGCTGTATTGGCGTGCCTTTCTGCTGCTCACTTTTCTCGCCTTCTCCTTTTAACACCCTGGTTGGATAAGGGTAATTTCAAAGTCAGGAGCCAATGGAAGAGCCAATGGAAGCGCAGGGTGCTCTGTTGGTTGTCTGGCGAGTGACGTACTGTAGAAAGTGCAATCTGCTATGAGGAAAAAAAAAACGTCAACCTGGTGGACTGACTTACTTTATGAGATATGAAATTTGTTCGAGAACGTTTCCGCAGGTCGACTTGAGACAGGGCATGCAACAGGCTGGTACATTAAGCTCTGAAATCTGAATTTATCTGCATGTATAGGCTTTAAAACGAACCCACCTCCCTTTCCTTCCTCACTTCCGCCCTCACTCAACCCTCCCTCTATCTGTAGCTTACTTAGTCACTCATTCAATCATTCACTCATCCCATGATCTCTTCTATCCCACCTTCCTCCAGTAGGTAACTCACTCTCGAACTCAGAAGCTAACGCTCAGCCATGCCAGAATCCATATCTTTCTTCTTCACTCACTCACACATCCACACAACCCAGAATACACCCCTCTTCTTCGCTCCCTCACTCGCTTGCCCACTCATTAGTCAATGACTGAAGTCTCAAGCACGAACTACAAAATATTTTTTATAAAACCCGAACTACAAAATATTTTTTATAAAACCCTTCTTATGCACCATTGGATTGCACTTATGAGAATATTTCGGTGCTGGACTGCCCATGTGGGCGGGACAAAGACTGATATGCAAATGGAAATTTCCCATCTGTGAAAGGTACAGTGAGCAAAAAGCGTGTGCTGCAAACTCTCATCTCAGAACAGGTTATCATGCCATGTTCTTTCTGGAGAGGAGTGCCTGCTACCTTTTTGAAATATTTGCAAGGAACTGGGGGTTGATCACCCTGAGTTACCTGGGGGCAACCAGACGTGGACTCCCTGCTCACTGTGCTCAGAGAGGCAAAGCTTCACCTATATATATATATATATATACCTATATATATATATATATATATATAAATAAATATATATATATATATATGTGTTTTTTTTTCAGTGATAACCTAATACACTAATAACAACCTATCAAATTTCATGAAAGAACGTTGTTAAAGGGACGTCGTTATGGTTACAAGTAAAATTGAAAGATCCAAGAAATTCTCCAGTTATGGTAAGCCATGCAACCATAACCTATGCCACCGACATGCACTCCTCATGCTGACACCCAGGACATCAAAGAGGACATCACAAATGACATCATTGGTGGCATCACTGATGACATCACATATGCTATTACTACTGTGTAGCAATGCAAATGGAAGGTCTGTATAAGGGGTACTGCTTACAATGTAATTTACAACATATTAAAGAGGATCAGTAGCCTTGTAATAAACTACTCCATGTCACATAGAAGGTGCGTATTGAAAAAGAAACTTTGTACTAAAGTATTTTTGTGAATACAACAATCAAATAATACATAAAGAGAAACATTGAATGCATTATGGATCATAGAACTCAAGTATTCTTCAGATGGTATGTTTAGGTAGTACAATGATAAGTCTTAGCAGATCACATTCTTGAGAAATGCATTATCTGCTTGGGACCTGCTTCTCGTTCTATGTATATGCATTATGACCTCTGGGCAAATCCTAGGGAAAAGAACTTCAGAATATAGCACACGGTCAAGCTTTACATGCACAGTACCACCCCAGTTATGTGATGTCATCAGTGATGTCATTGATCATTTCATGTGTGATATTATCTTTGATATCCTGGGTTTCAGTGTGAGCAGTGCATGATGGTGCAAGTTTTCTGCAATCCCTTACGGCACTTCGGTCTGTAGCCGCATGGCCATGCTGCGTGCTCCAACAAGCAGACCAAAGTAGACATTTGCCCTTGCCGACAGGCAGGCCCGCTGCACAGGCACCAAAGTTAAATCACAATTTTTTGTATTTACATATTGACACGTTGGAAAAGAATAAAACACAGAGGGATTTGCAAAGCCATTCCTTCAGGTCCTTGCTAATGCTCCTCACACAGGTTTGCTGCAATCCCATCCAGCACTTCGGGCTATAGCCACAAGCAGAATTATTTTTCCCATTCAAACCTACCCGATTACGAAAAACCTAACCACATAGCCGGTCTCTGGTGGCCATGCCCACTTTAACCCCATTGCTGGTCACTCCTGGCCATGGCCACTGGCCAGATTGTCCAGGTCATGGCTGACAATCTGGCCACTGGTCATGACCACAGGCTATACCACAGTCACTAAAGGCATATCACTTTTTTGTGTACCTACATTATGACACTTTTCAAAAAATAAAACATGGACACATTTGCAAAACCATGCTTTCGAGTTCTTGCCAATGCTCCTCAAACACGTTTGCTACAAATCCGTCCATGTTTTATTTTTTGAAAAGTGTTAAAATGTACGTTATGTTATTGTGCAATTGTATATCACCTTATATAGCATTGGTATGTTCTCAAAGCGCTGTGGGTTGAACGCCCTTGAGGACCGTAGTCCAGAATAGTGGAGAGTGAAGGGTAGCATATACTGCTTGGGTGCACTCGGTATGTGTGCAGCCAGTGTGGTTTACGTAGAGGTGGCTGCATTCTGATGCTAGGTGCGGTGTCTCGTGGCTGTGACAGATCAACTGAATGTGTGCAGTGAGGTAGTTGGTCTTCGAGTCTGCATTCTCGCGGCCGTGGGGCCTGTGTAAGAGATTATGTGTGCAGCTAGGTTGATTCTTTCGTGGGGTATGAATGAGCTCTAACAGACTGTTGCAGTGTTGAAGGAGTGGTGGAATTATGTGTGCAGCTTGGCTGAAATTGATCGAGGGTACAGCTCCTAGTCGGCTCACAATCTATACTCAATAAACTAGACCCAGCATACAAATCCTTTGTCATCAATGGCATCACATCCTTGTGTCACATGAGGTCTGGACCCTTGCTGTTTACCTTGACTCCACCCTGTCGCTCACAAGACAGGTTAATGTTATCGCTTTGTCGGCTGGCTGCACCACAAAGCTTATCAATGGCTGCAGATCCTTCCTTTCCACAAACAACTGCCTCACTATTGCGTGTGCCCTAATAGGCTAAAGGCTGGACTACAGCAACACACTATTTGCTGGAACCTCAGTGCGAAACATTAGAAGGCTGCAAGTTATCCAAAACAATGCCCTCAGAGTGGCCCTGAACATCTCCAAATGAGAGCATATCTCGTCAGTCAGAAGAAATGCACACTGGCTACCAATTTGCGAGCGCATCACTTTTAAAACTTTGCTATCACTCACAAGTGCATTGCGAATACTGCTCCGAAATACCTTGCACAAAGGTTCACCATGGCACAGTCTACCAGACCTGCCCGCAGCTCCAACTCACATTGGCTGAGCCCGCCTAGATTCAGGCCAAAGAGGTCAGGAGCGGTAAGCTTCACAGTGACTGCTTCTAAAAACTGGAATGCCCTACCACATCACTTAAGATCTGAGCATTCTTACTGGCCATTCTGCAAAGAAACTCTATACTCTCCTTATCTCACAGGAGGCCCACCTGGATTGCTACTCATCTCAAAAAAAGCAATCGCTTATGTGTCTGCCTCTATTCTATACGCCTTTGCCTGCTTGTAATCAGCACCTGGATGCCTCCGGGTTTTGTGCGATATACAAATTATATAAATAAATAAATCATTCTGCTTTACCCTATGTGGAAAGGTTTCCAGATCCTAAATTTCGTTTTGTATTCATGCAATTTTGAGTTAATTTGTTAGACACACTTGATAGATGGGGTCCTTATAGGGGACTCAGTATAGACAAAGGGGGTTGTTGCTTGTGTTCTATGCCAGCAAACCTGGAATCACTGAAACATTTGCTGATTCATTGTGATGACACCTTTGCAATAAGAGCTAAGATATTTGGGAAATGTGTTCATGGCTTAAATCTTTTGGTAACAGGGGAGCTCTGGCATCGCTTGCTGGCAAGTTTACACACCTCCCTGAGTCTTGCACTAGTTCATTAGTTATTAGTAATCCACGATATATCTTGTTATTATGATAGATGAATTACGGATGGTTTTCTTCTCTGATTACTCTATTTTCTACTTTTTCATGTGATACATTTTATATAGTAAAGCATTAGTTTATGAATGGTTACACATTGTGATAGTGTGAAGTGTTTAATAAATTAAACACAAAAAAATACCTTTGCTGCATGTAGACAGGGCAGGAGTGGTGCAGAAGCGATTTTGTATAACATAACCCAAACTTAAAGTTCTGCAGACATCCATCAGGCATGCATGGCCAAAAGCACTCTGGATGTGATGGAAGCGGCTTAGTGCCAATGGCTGCCAGAGGAAAGTGAAGTTCTCAGAGGGGGTTGGTTGGCAATTGCAGAAGAGGTCGCTAAGAAGTGCTCGGGTTGTTTGGCCACCTCATGGCCAAACACCTGTGCGGAATTACGAGGATTTGTGATGCCGTCCAAGACAAAATTGTGTCCATCTCCACCAGCTCATACCATCGACATGTTGAAGAAGCGATGGAATTAACCAAAGCACCAGGTTTAGCTCGTGTTGGATAACGTTTGTATGGGAGGACAGGTCGGTTGGACCCCCCTTCACCTACATCGCCCACCTACGTGAATCTCATGACTCGTCGGCAGCCCCCCATGCACCTGGGCCCGGGAGGTGGGGAGGCTGTGGATCGACGTGTGAAGCTGCACGATCATATAACCATAGACACCATAGGTATAGCATAGACACCATTTTATAAGGAGCAAGACTCCATTTTGTTAAGTGTGCTAAATCCCAACACATGCACAACAACTCACACACAGAGCTGCAGCTTGGCCCCTACTTGACCGCACACGGAGAGGCTTGCACTTCCCCCAGCCTCCACCTCATGGTAGATCCGCTGAAGGCCCGTTCTCACGAGCACCCAGACGCGAACAAATAACAAAACAAAGACTGTATCATTTACTTTCCGCAGTACATCATTGCCCCAGCCGTGACCGGACTCATAGTTAAAGCCTGGAAAGTAACCGAGACCATCCCAAACCTACATGCCCCGACCCTGCATCTAACCCCCAGGGCTTGCGATACCTGAAGCCCATGACCCCCGCCCGCCCCAAGGCATTGCGTGCTCTGACATGATCACTTAAAAACATATGTCGTATTGACTAATGTTTGCTGCTATTGTGAAAAAGGTGGTTAAGAAGCAATATGTAAAGTACCTGCATATGATGTGATAACACATGCCTGTATTACACGTAGACCATCTAAGGAAACTGAGCCAGTTTTTTTTACAATCGAAATGATAGATAAAACTCATTGCTCTCTTTGTCCCCAGGCATTTAACCCAACCTAACGCTACCTCATGTTTGTATGTCGACAGATGATATGTAATGTTTATGCTAATATAACGATCATAGGAAATGGATCAGTGGAATGGGATGACGCTGGTTAGATTCAATACATATCAAATTTTATTCAGAAACTCATCGCATGACAAATCATCTTGCTGTCATAAAATTTAATAAAAGATCATAAATCAATTCATACCTTCATACGTATCCACATACAAAAACACATTGAAACATACATGAATAAAACACCCTAGTGTAATTATAACATCAATTCATATTATTCCGAATATTTTCGGTTAACATCTCCTATAGTGACCCAGTCCATAGTATCAGGTGTCATTATGTAGCTGGTATCAAATTTCACCAGGTATCCCTCACAGAGACGACGTCGACACGTGTTTCGGTCAGAGACCTTCTTCAGGATGTCGGGCAACGAGCAAATACTCTGCCCTGTTCTCCACGTATATGGGCCGGTAATAAATCTAAAATAAATAATAAAAAACCAAACTGTCATCCCTATTTCTTGAAAAAGGTGACAGACAATGTAACAATATGCTTCAATTAAATGAGCACATATGCCCTACTCACCCCCAAGTTCCAACTTGCGTGACGGTGAGTCAGGACAGCGGAAATGAATCCTCCACTGGCGTCAATATCTATGTTGAGCCTGTGGAACCAACAGAAACAACTCTCAGTATCTATCGCAGAGCAGGTCACATAATGTACCTGCCTACAACATTATAACACATACAGTAGTAAAAAATACCAAGAGAAACAACACTTACAAACACAATGTTGCTGGTAGAAACTCCTCTCAAACAATGCGACCCAGGAAATACCTAGGGTCCACGTAAAAATACGCAGGGTAATTTTAGCTGTGTCTTAATCACAGGATCCTCCGCAACACTGCAAAAAGGAACACACAATGGCAGTGTATCAGTGGAAGAACGCTCACTGCAAATCATGTCATGATAAAAAATGACAAAAAATGTCAAAAAATGACACCTCCACTATTGCCCCATACAATAGGGGTGAACCCGCTATACACTACCATTAGCCACATGCTGGAAAAATTCTGGTGTTATAAACTAGCCAACCCAAAGCGTGTTAAAAACTAACGAAATGCACCAGGGCTCAATATACTGTATATATTACTCAACGCGGCACAGCCCGCATGATATATAAGAAACACCTGCTGTATTCATGCGAGGACTCTGCTATGATTACTCTTAAACCTATGCCGTAGAATTCTTAAAACCAAACGTAACGTGACAAGCACCTCGTATCTATTCGCCATCAATATATTCTGCTTACATCAATTCACAACCTCCCACTCGCTCGTACACGCCTTACCTTAATGGGCTGCATAGCTCTGTGTGTTATGGGGACTCCTTTCTTCGCACGGCACCCGGATGGAGTGACCACGCAGCTTATCCTGTGTCCCCTGACGAGACACATGCACTTGTGGGATTGGGCTGCTTTCATCAGGGGTGCCGTTACAAAGATGTATTAGTGAACTTCCTATTGCCTATCAATGCCTCTGTCTCGCATAATGATCCTAGGTCAATGTATCACAGGATTTACAGGACAACTGAAACTGTATAGTATAATGCATGACTGAGTGTGTGGCCACAAGGGCAAAGTGTTAATACAGCCACCAATCATCAATACAAATTGCGTCCGGCCTGACAGCTCCACCCCCGATGAGCCTTGCTGACCCAAGCACTCCGTGATGCCACCACGTGGATCTCCGCCAATCCTGGAGCACCGCACGCAAAGATTACATAGTAGCTGGACGTGGCCACCAATCCCTAAGACTATTTGCCCCCTATAGCGTATCTTGTGCATGACGTGTTTTTGTAATAAATATAACTGTCTTTGCTATTGTCAGACAGAGCGCTCTCGTAGTTTGCAGAGTCATTTGCATGCCCTATATTGATTCAGATAAAAACCCTTTAACTTCACCCGCACTTAGGTGCTGATTCATGGAATTTGTGCGCCGAAAAACTGGTATTTGTGCGCCATTCTGCCCGCAAATCCCCATTTGTTAAACAGGGATTTGCGGCCAGAAGGGGGCACAAATCCCCGTTTTTCAGGTGCACAAATTCCATGAATCAGCCGTAAAGTCGTGGTCTCATTCCCTTCTGGGGTGTGTCCTTTACTGCCTCTCATTAAGGGGGTGCCTACTGGGGGACACTTACATTCAGTGGTGACCCCATAAACGTGATTCGTCTTAACTGTCCCCTTTTGGCACAAGACGTCCCCGGCCACAGTGGAGACGCATGGCACGCCCGCTCAAGAGAGCTGCCCGCCTACGGCAACTGGTCTGCTTAGACGTGCGCGCACAGTAGGGCGAAAGGGTACGGGTCCCGTTCCAAAAAACCCTTAGCCTCGCTGGCCGGGGGCGGCCATTGAGTGTGAGGCAGCGCCGCTTGGACGGACCAAGTCCGGAGAGTCTCGGATAAAGATGGGCACGTGAGTATTGAGTGCGAGTGACAATAAAAGGAGTGAGGAGGGGGAGATCAGATTATACAAGGTGAATTGGGGGTAATCTAGAGGGTACTTTCAACCTGCAGTACTATTTTTTCTTTCACTGCATATGGCCATTAGGACAATAAGGTGAAAAAGGGAAGATAAGGACGGGAACCTAGCTCTGCAAAGGGGTAGATGGCGGCGCCGTAAAGTGCTATCTTGACTACTACTGGGAATAAGTTGAATAGTGGAAAATAAAATTAAGGGTGTCTGAGAATAAGGGAGACACAGAGAATACATTAGAAGCTGCTTCCTCTTTTTTCCTTCTTTATACTGGGTCAAGCAATACTAGACAAGGTGATATAACCCCTAAGGGTCAAAAAAAAGAATTGGGTGAGGGTCAGAGGCCCTTGCCATAGACAAAAGCACAGGGAAAGGAAAGGGAGGGTCATTGTTATGTGTTGTATGTTAAAAGTATGTTAAATGTTCGTTCTGTGTTGCACATGCTGTACTATTAATGTTTTACAAAATTGGTTGTAAAGAAATAATGTTAAATTAATGGTATTAACGGTTTCTGTGTAAGTGTGACCAGGCAAGATTTAACAAAGAAGTATTGTGAACAAGCATTTTTAACTGTTAAGAGTTGTTAGTGATTAGAAACACACACACACACACACACAAGTTACAGTGCTAACCGGAAATAACACAGGAGAGTGAAAAACGAGAATATAACATGGGGGCAGAAACACCTTTAGCCCATATTTGTAAAAATGTACCAGGTTATGCGGAACGGATAACAAAATATTATGACCAATGGGTCACGGAGCTAAAAGGAGAGGGTTTGCCTCAGGTATGGCCACTAGGAGGTTCATTTGATAAAAGTGTCTTGGATATGGCAGCCACATGCATATTCATAAAATACAAAGGGAAACAGTTTCATAATAGAAGAGAGATACTAGATCTGTGGAGGCTGTTTGAAGAGGTGCCCCACCTAAAAAGAAAGACACAGCTCTCGACCAGCCCGCCCTCACCACCACCCCCTTGACAACAAATGAAGGTGGAAGAGAGGATGGGGGGAAAGAAGGGTCAATAGAAGTAAGACGGTTATACCCACTTTTAAACAAACCAGTGCCTGCCGAGGGGTATAGTGATCCCACGTATGTGCCCACCAGTACCCCTGCAGCCACACTGCGACCAACAGCCCCGCCCCCATATGATTGCCCCAGAACTAGTGGGCAGGTAAGTACCCCAGCAGTGGACATAACAAAACTAAAAGAAGATTTAGATTCTAGGCTCTCGATGGCTAGAGCTGAGCTATCTAGAATACAAAACATATGTGAGCAGAATGGAACAAGTACATCCAGAACAGAACGAATGCCTCGGGCGCAAGCCTCTGAGAAAGGGTGGCAAAAAGGGGAGATACTATTCAGGTCTCAGCCAAAAGAATAGCAGTGATTGCAATGGACATACATGGCTGTCAGTGGCGCACAGTATTGTGCACCAATGCCGACATTGCACTGCGAGATTTGTCAGATGAGGCACTCTTCTCTGATTCAGATAGTGACGGAGAAATAATAATGGAGATAGCAATCACCTGTGACATTATGATACAGGAAAGACAAGTGCCAGTGCAACTAATGGCTGTAGTGGGAGCCCCACCGTCTTTCTTTAAAAACAACATGCAATCAGTGCCAGACAAATTGTGGACCACCGGCGCACATGATGTGGGGTTATTACATGGGGTCACTCCAGTTAAAATCAAAATCAAACCAGGAGCTATACTGCAGATAGTGAAACAATACCCCCCTATCCCGGGAAGCAGAAGAAGGGATAACGAAACAGTTAGCGCATTATTAACACAGGGAATAATAGTGCCCTCAAAATTGCCATGTAACACCTGTATCTACCCTATCAAAAAAGCAAAAGGAGGGGCATGGAGGATGATCCAAGATCCTCGCCCACTCAATGACGTCATTCAGAAAGAATTCCCGTTGGTCCCCAATCCTGCATCTATCCTGTGCAGCATCCCAAAAAATGCGTCCCACTTCACAGTGGTGGATTTATAGAACGCATTCTTTTCCATACCACTCGCAGAGGAGTGTAGGTACTTGACAGCATTTACCTTGGAGGGAAAAGATATGAGCACTGCAGATTACCCCAGGGTTACTGCGAGAGTCCCAGCATATTCAACAGAATACTGCATGAAGATCTCGGGAACATGACAGCAGACAGCGCAATTATTCAATACGTGGATGATTTGCTGATTTGCTGATCTGTGGGAGAAGCGAGGAGAAGAGATACCAGACAGAGTAGCCGCCATTACAGCTGTAGGGAGACCGAAAACAGTGAAGGAAATGCAAACATTACTCGCCATGTGTAACTACTGCCGTGCATGGATATTAGATTACGCAGCATACACAAGACCATTATTACAGGGACTCAAAGAAGCCCAAAAGAGAGAACACAGAAATACAGTGGTACACAGAGTTAAGTGATGCAATTTCCTCACTCAAAGAACTAATTTCAAGTGCAACAGTACACGCAAATCCAGATTATGAACAGAAGTTTGACCTGTTCTCACACTATAAAGGGTCACTTATGACAGCAGTGCTGACACAAAGACATCTCTGGGACACAAGCCCCTAGCATACTACAGTGCCTCACTGGATGCAGTAATGCAGGGACACTTTGCGTGCGAACAATCTCTCGCAGCTGCAACATTCGCCATTGAGAAAAGTGCAACAATAGTGATGGGATGTTCTGTCACATTATTCATAGAGCACTCCCTATTTGCAATACTAGAAAGATCAAAAAGCACAATAACCACACAAAGAGCCACGGCATATGAAATCATTTTGTCAATCGCAAACATACACATAGTATGGTGTAAAGTGGTGAACCCAGCAAGATTCATTACAGAACCTTGCACTGTGGAAGACATGCAGGCACATGACTGTGCAACATACCAGGGGGAAGAGAGTGGAGCAGTGATTGTGAGTGAAAATGCACTGACTGAGGTGGAGGTATTCTTCATAGACGGGTCAGCATCAATAAATTCAAAGACAGGATAAAACACGTGGGAATAGCTGTTGTGTGCTAGAAGAAGGTGAGTATGAAGTACTAATACAGCAGCGTCTGCCCGCCCATTACTCAGCACAGGCAGCAGAACTAAGAGCACTTATTGAAGCATTACACGCAGCAAAGGGGTGTGCAGTTACAATTTTCACAGATTCAGTTTATATGACCACTACAGTACACGGAGGACTAGCACGGTGGGGACGAAGGGCATTCTACAGAGCCGATGGCTCACCTGTACAACATGCAGAACTCCTAAAAGAACTTATCGAAGCATTAAAAGACCCCACCATGGTAGCCATAGTGAAGTGCCAGGCCCATACGACCAACACAGATGTCATCTCTTTGGGAAACGCGGCAGTGGACGCTGCCGCCAAAGAGGCCTCGTACTTAGTTAAAGAGAGAAGAGGTGAGTCCTTGATGCGCAAACAGGTAGAAGTGGATCTCCCAGATGGCTACAACGCCATGCCCGTGTCACAAATACTGGAACTACAAGAGGGGGCAACAGCAGAAGAAAAAGAATTGTGGGAAAAAAGGGAATGCTGCTAGTCAGCAACAGATCTATTATGGCAGGAAAATAACACCGGAAGGTGGTAATGCCAACCAAATTATTGGAAATAACTTTCCAACAGCTACACTTTCCAGCGCACAATGCAAAACAACAGATTGCCGCAGAGATCCAGGAACAGTGGTTCATCCCGGGTTACAGGAGCAACTTTCAAAACTGGCGATGGAATGTACAACATGTCAAATATATAATTTAGGCATGACCTTAAAAACACTGCGAGGCACAATACCAAAGCCAACAGGCCCCTTCAGAGAGCTGCATATTGATGATGCAGTTATGGGAGAAAGGTGCAATGGCGCGCGGTACATGATAGTGGTGGTCTGTCCATTCTCCAGGTGGTTCGAGGCAGGGCCATGTGCACGTCCAGATGCCAAATGCACTGCAAAATTCTTAGTGAGGGAAGTATTCCCTCATTGTGGAATTTGTGACGTAATTCGCTCGGATGATGGCACACATTTTGTCAATGACCTCTTTAAGGAAGTAACATCATTGTTAGGTATAAAACACAAATTATGCTCGATTTATCACCCACAAAGCAATGGTGTAGTAGAAAAAATAAATGGCCTCCTGAAAGGTAGACTCTCAAAATTGTGTTTCTCACTTAAGAGAAATTTGGTACACTGCCTCCCCTTGGCTTTGTTTGAGCTGAGAAATCAGACTAGCAAAGACCACCACCTGTCACCGCATGAAATAGTGACAGGGAGACGCATGCACACAGTACACTCACAACTCCACAGACATTCAGACGCCCACAAAAGCGCAACTGTACTGGGCGAACAGTTTAATGAATACTTGACAAAACTTACCAAAGCTGTTTGCATGATAGCAAGACAGCTTGCACCTCCATTTACACACGAAGAGAGAAATGAGACAGCAACACTCAGAGAAGAAAATCCCACAGGCCAGTTAGTACCAGGGGAAATGGTTTATGTCAGAAGTTTCGTACGCAGGTGGAATGCCCCAAGATTTCATGGCCCATACGAGGTAGTCTACTGCACGCCCACGGCGGTAAAGGTAAAATGCCTGAGATATTGGATACATTTGACAGACATAAGAAAAGCTTATGACAGTGTAACACATGAACAAAATGAAGAGGTGCAGACCACAGAAGAAGTGCAGGAATAGAGGAAGGGAAAAGATGTGCCCTTATCATGGGCAGAGACACTGGTGCACACTCAAAATAAGATATACTGGACAAAAATGTTTATGAAACATGATAACTTTTCTGAGGTTTGAAAATGTAAATAGTGAAAATATTGTTCTCTCTCTCTCTATCTCTCTTTCTCTCTCTCACGTTGCAATTATAAAATGACATATATGATTGTTCGAGGATGCTTAATATGCCTTTATGTTTTAATATATAGGAGAACCCATGGCAAAGAACAGGCAGACTGCAACGAACAGTGTTAGGGAAGATAGAACTAGAAATGTGAATTTTGACTTGCGTAGATATTCGTATGAATGTGGTCTGACTGTGTGTGTAATAATATTCTTTACATTGATGTTTGGCCTTGTTGTTTATTGGGCCGTTGCATTCATCTCTATTGAGATGAATGAGGGGGGAGGGAATGGAACCAACATGGAAAATGGAACGAAAATGGTTAAAGAAGGAGCCTACTTAATTTCGGATGGCTTTCAACTCATATGGGATTATGACACTCACCTGACCATGCACAGCACCCAAATGGTACCAGCAATAGATTGGTCCCACACCCAGCCCCCCAGCACAATGCCCAGAATTTAGTGTATATGGGTTAAATGATCGCAATCCCTCCGTTATATCATGGTTATATGACACTACTGCCACCCTGCCCACACCAACAGCTAACCCATTCATGGAAGCTGAACACCCTACAGGTCGAGAGACAATGCAGAAATGGCCGACAATTTCCTGATCCTATATGATGAGTGGGAGAAGGGGGGCGGGTAAAGAAGGTGCAGTGCTGCGTGCAGCTAGAGATGCGAGAAGGTTCCTTAAAAGCAGCATAAGGAGAAGGGAGGTGGGGAGGAAAAAATATGACGAGTACTCCGGCCTGGGGCTGGATACAATAGAAGACCCCAGACATCCACATCAATCAAATAAGTGGTATGCAGATATGAGCTCCACGACAAAACAAACAACTAATGAGAGTTGTTATGTGTGTTCCTTGATCCCCCCACACCTCAGGCACACCTAAGGTCTTGCTGCCTAAAGAACTGCCTCTTGCAGATGCCCAGTGCCTCCTCCATCTCACCCTATGTAGAATTAAGAACACCTTCCAGGCACACTCAGTATCTTTTGAAATGCTGCAAAACGAGAAGACCTGCTACTCGAGAGCCAAAGGAGTGATATTTTTGAAAGAACAATTTTTTGTGATAAAAGGAATGCTGTTTTCTGAAAATAAATGGAAAGACGAAGTAAAAACATGCAAAGCGGAAGCACTACAAGGGTTGCCAACAGAAAAACTACAATGGATCGAGAAAACCTGTACCCCGTTCTGGACAGAACATATCACCAAACTAACGTGGGTGAGCGCCATAGAAAAGCCATTTAAACTGCAAAAAGAAATCACATATGAACTCTGCTTCCTGGGAGAAGGGAAAAATGACATGGGAAGGAATAAGAACTGTAGCTGAAATCTCATGATCCCAAACATGAAGAAAGGGACAGCAGCCCTCATGGACACTTACTGGGTCTGTGGCAAACAGGCGTACTTGCACCTCCCACCATCTTGGAGGGGCACATGTTCTCTGGCGACGCTGCACTCTGCTCTGATGGTGATCCTGGAGAGCCACATCGGAGGAGGACCGCCATCCAATCGCAGCCTAGGGAATCCACAACCAACAGAGAAACCACCACTGTATACCCTGTCCGCAGGCAACATACAAAGCGTCATCTCCAGGAAGCGAAGATCATCCATCTACATATCCAAAGCCTCCTCAAAAGTATTGGCACAAATCCCGGACAGGTACAGGTTATTCAACTCAGCCGAGACACTTTTTTGCCTCCCTCGTCCCAAGTATCCAGGCACAAGCCAATGCGAAATGGCTGCAGATCATGCGCTGGGAGTTGATCCAATTGGCTAACGACACTGAAGAAGGGTTCAACGTGATCAAAGTGGAGTTAAGGGCCCTGAGGCTAATGACAATGCAGAACAGGTATGTCCTAGACCTGTTAACGGCGATGGATGGTGGTGTTTGCCGAAAAATTGGGAGCGTGTGCTGCACATTCGTGCCTTCTGAAGACGCGGATAATGGAACACTATCGCACGTCATCACAGCAGTGCACAACTTGGGGGAACGCATGAAGACGGAAGGTGGGGCAGACCCAAGTTCGTGGTTCCACAACATCTTTCCGGGGTACCTTCCTGGCTGGGACTTACTATCAAGATGATGGTACCCATCATTGTATTTTTGCTTCTGATTTTTTGTGTGTGTCAGCTAGGTCTTCGATGCTGCGCAAACGCAGTCCCAAATGGTGCAATGATGATGGTGACAATGGGCAGTGCCAGAGGAGCGGCACAGATCATGCAGGGGGCGCAAGTACAAACAGGTGAGTATCCTGAACCCAAGTATAGAATGGTGCCATTATATTATGACGGGGACTTAGTGGATAGGTTATATCACACAACAATTAAAGAACATCTGGAACGGGAATGGTATACCGAAGTGTGGGTGGATCTGGAGGGAGATGGGGATGCACATACATGACCTGCACACCAGACGAATATGCTAGAAGGGGGGAAAGCCTCCGAGGAGTGTGTAGATCTTGGATGCCAATAAAAGGGACACTGGCATGGGAAGAAGCAGTTTTAGATGAGAAGGAACGCCAGAGGTTGGGGGAATTACAATATTCGTTACTTAAGTAATGAAAGGGGGGAGATGTATGGGAGGACAGGTCGGTAGGACCCCCCCTCACCTACATCGCCCACCTACGTGAAGCTCATGACTCGTCGGCAGCCCCCCATGCACCTGGGCTGCGGATCGACACGTGAAGCTGCACGATCATACAACCTGGGATAGCATACACACCATTTTGTTAGGAGCAAGACTTTGTTAAGTGTGCTAAATGTTATGTTATGTTAAGTAATTTGTAATGCGCACCTGGTACCCGAAGGCTGATGGCAACACATGCAGAAGAACTCACACACAAAGCTGCAGCTTGCTCCCCACTTGACTGCACACAGAGAGGCTTGCACTTACCCCAGCCTCCACCTCATGGTAGATCCGCTGAAGGCCCGTTCTCACGAGCATCCAGACGTGAACAAAACAAGCACTCATTCGTTTACCTTCCGCAGTACATCATTGCCCCAGCCGTGACCGGACTAATAGTTAAAGCCTGGAAAGTAACTAAGACCATCCCAACCCTACATGCCCCGACCCTGCATCTAACCCCCAGGGCTTGCGATACATGAAGCCCATGGCCCCCCGCCCGCCATAAGGCATTGCGTGCTCTGACATGATCACTTAAAAACATATGTCGTGTTGACTAATATTTGCTGCTATTGTGAAAAAGGTGGTTAAGAAGCAATATGTAAAGTACCTGCATATGATGTGATAACACGTACCTGTATTACACGTAGAACATCTAAGGAAACTGAGCCAGTTTTTATTAAAATCAAAATGATAGATAAAACACATTGCTCTCTTTGTCCCTAAGCACATAACCCAACATAACGCTACCTCATGTTTGTATGTCCACAGATGATATGTAATATTTGTGCTAATGACAAGTCCCCGGCGTTGTGACTCTACCAATGTAAATATATGTCAATAACCTTAATGTCTTCAGCTTTAACACTTGCCCCTCATCCAAGGCACGATGCACAGTCCTGTGCATGGAGAAGTACTCAGAGCTGCAAAGCCATCTCCCCCTCCTCCTGTCAAGGGCCGCCGGGGCTTGCTGGTGTTCGAACAGCACAGCCCCGCCTCCCCACATTCTTGCTGGACCCACTTCAAGTATTTACCTCCCCCATGTCAGAGGCCCCCACGGCATGGCCATGTGAATTATGAGCTACCTGGTCCTAAACCCCACCGCCTCCAGGGCACCAGCTACATGCCCCCCATGACTCAATTATATTTTTGTTAACCCCAAGTTAACGGGCTTTGGAATTAGGCATCCACCCGTATACTAACATATCATAAAACTATCCCTCACTACATCCATCAGGATGGAGTGACCACGCATGTTATCCTGTGTCCCCTGATGAGACACATGGACTCGTGGGATTGGGCTCCTTTCATCAGGGGTGCCGTTACAAAGATGTAGTAGTGAACTTCCTATTGCCTATCAATGCCTCTGTTTCCCATAATGATCCTAGGTCAATGTATCACAGGATTTACAGGACAACTGAAATTGTATAGTATAATGAATGAGTGTGTGGCCACAAGGGCAAAGTGTTAATACAGCCACCATTCATGAATACAAGTTGCATCAGGCCTGACAGCTCCACCCCGAATGAGCCCAGCTGACCCAAGCACTCCGTGATTCCACCACGTGGATCTCCGCCAATCCTGGAGCACCGCACGCAAAGATTACATAGTAGCTAGATGTCACCACCAATCCCTAAGACTATGTGCCCCCTATAGCGTATCTTGTGCATGACATGTTTTTGTAATAAATATGACCGTCTTCGCTATTGTCAGACAGAGTGCTCTCGGAGTTTGCAGAGTTTTTGGCTTACATAGAGCATTTCCAATTCTTTGAGCAAAGAAAGTTGATTTAGCTAGTTTAACACTGGCTAAGTAAGTAGAGAGACTAAGCTTGTACAGATCTCTAAGCATTGGATTATAACTAATCTGCCATTTACATTCATCTTCTCTGAGTTGCAGACGAGCACTTTTTAGCTGATCAGTGAACCAAGGCTGAGAAGGAAGCCTACGGCCTTGAGTCAGTTTAAGTGGGGCATAGCAATCGGCAGCAGACACCAACAACTGCAAGAGTGTAGTTAACGATAAAGGTCTCAGAGAGGCACAGTTAGAGGCTATATGAACACTAAGTGCCTTGGGATCGACTGAGCGCCAGGAGCGAAGTAGCGTCTTAGAGGGAAGAACTTTACAAAGGGGAGTGACTGATATAAATGAACATGAGACCAGGTAGTGATCAGACCAAGTCACTGGCTCAATCGGGCTAGGATTGAGCAGGGTGTCTTTGGCAAATACCAGGTCAAGAATATTTCCGTGCAGGTGGGTGGGGGCTTGGATCAGTTGGCGAAGGTGGAGGTCAGAGAGGCTGTCAAAAAAAGAATTAAAATCGTCCGATCTAGGTAAGTTGAAATGCAAGTTAAAATCACCCAGTATCACAAGATTTGTCTAATGCAGGTTTAGATCGGCTATGAGATCGGCTAGGTAATCTAAATACAAAAATGATAGGCATTTGTATGACCCTCTGAAAACCATAAAACTCCTTGTCATGCATCTTTCCATATATGTAACAATGGAAAGGCACTTTGAGCAGCAGTATTAGGATAACCCTTTGAAGAATCACATGTTCATTCTGAGTCCTGAGCACCAGCCTGCCACAATAGCAACGTTGCTTTAAAGTGCTTTGAATACTACTACCCCTGTTATCCCTGAACACCTGTAACCACACCACAGCATTGCTGGAATAGCGATTTGAAAGAAAAGTTCTTCCAGTAAAAAGTCCTTTTGCTGCACTTCAATTTGGGGGCTGCTTAAATGCTGTACAGACAAAAGCTACTTTTATTCAGAAACCACTTTGTGGCGCTCCAGTGGCGGCACTAAGCACGTGCAGTGGAGCCAATAGCTTTCTCTAATCCCAGTGGACAAGGAAAGTCACTCGAGTGAAGCTCTGGAAATAGCCATTTGAACACTCCATCCCAATCTGTTGGGGCATCTGAGGAGGAACTCTTGTAGATGTGGCGGTATAGCGTTTTGGCAAACACCTCAGTACCTATAGCACTCTTAATACAGACACTGCTTCAGGGCGTGAGCGCTTGTGTGGCACTCATAACATAAAAGAGCCGCTAAACCAACTGCCTGGAAAGGTTCGATATATACTACTAAATATAGTGGTAGGTGCCTGCTGAGTCCCACATAGATAGGGTGTTTTACAGTTTCATTAAAGGCTGGCTAGGGGAATGAAAGTGCCAGCCATAGCTATACTCCAATCATACCTATGTATAGAAAAGTTGGGGAAGCTTGTATAGCCTACATCCTGCCCTTTGGCATAATTCTTAATCTGTCTTCCAGCAGTAGTTATTTAACAATGACGGGCGACACATCTCGCGATGAGTCTAACGCCAAGGCATTCTCTATCTTGAAAGGCTGTCTTCTTGCAGTAAGGCATACAAATGGCAGGCCGTCAAGACTAAGCCTCAAGAGGGGTGAGGGTGACTGAAAGACCTCAATGAGCATACAAAGCAAGGACACTTACAAATTACTCCAGACAGGTGTCATATCAAAAATATAGACACATTTATTACAAGGCCTTTGTAACATACAGCATAGCAAAAAGTCACAGTAAAACTAGAATAAATCAACAAATCATAATCAACACAATATATATACAAGACCAATGGGGTCAAAGGGGTTAAAAGCACGAAATATGTAGACCACCTAGATGGGGAGGAAAACAGGCAGTGCAAATAATCTTTAGACCCAGTTCCATATCGAGATTACACCTAACTTAAGAGGCAGTCCAAGCCCTACGAAGAGAGGAGCCTTATGCTCAATTGTACCTGCATGCGCTGGTGCCAATGGACAAAATAGGGTCTCTTCGAGGGTTTCTAGCAGCTCAGGAAGGTGGATAAGGCGATGAAGAACAAGTTCCCCCTATTCAAGCAGGACCTCCACTTGAGGGCAGAGGCAGTTTGAGAGTACGGGATGGAGTTGCTATTTTGCAATAGCCGTGGAAAGGAAAGGGGCCCTCAGGGGCCACTTGTGCGTAAAAATGGGCTCCTGCGCTAGGGGACACCGGTTGGGGTAACGACTACTCACCGGTCCCCGACCTAGGCAGACCCAAACTTCGCCAGTACCGTCCACTTCCCTGGCAGGTTCGAATGTGACAATCAGGACGTCTCGACACCGTGTAGTTCCCAATTTGCAGCGAGGATTCCCAAATGGGACAGTGGCGATTTCTCCACTCAGGGTCGAGGAATCGGCCCAGTTCCACTGCAGCCGGCTCCAGGGGCAAGGGGGTCATAAATGCAGCGAACTTGCACAGGTCGTTGCCTTAGCAGGGCAACACGGCAACCGCCTTTACTCCGGTCCGGGCGCACTCGTCTCACTTCAGACCTGGGAATGCCAAGTGCACGTAATTCGGTGTGAGGGTCCCGTGAACACAGAGCTAGCAGTATGCCATGGTTCGAGGGCCTCCTCTAAACGGTGGCAGTGACAGAGCAATCATCCCGCGTAAGCTGGTCAGCCCACTGGTTGGCCCAGGGACACTTCCGAAGAGGCTTACTTGCAGGGTTTGGTAAAGGTGCCGAGAATAGTTGATCCCACTATTCCAATGGGTCGAAGCGTCTTGGCAGACCTTCTAGGATGATCAGATGCAAAAGGGTCTAACGGGACGACAGCGGGCTCAGGGTTCCAAACCTTCCAGCGGGTCACCAACGATTCCTTGACTCGGCTTCTTGTTGCAGGATACTTGGCTCCTTATCCTTTGTTCGTGTGAACTCAGGAGATCGACATAGTAGTGGTGTTTTCAGCCTCCTCTTATCCAAAGTTCCCTTTGCGCCACAACGGAGAGGACCCAATGGGAGATCTGCTCACAAACACTCACTCCATTCATGGACCAATCATGGACCACAGTGGTCCCAGGCATTCAGGACACTCCAGACTCTCTGGCACCCAGGATGTGTATTGGGAACAGACATCCCAGCCCACATCTTGGAGGCACACACACAAGGCATGCAGAAGCCTGCGAAAGCATTAGGTTTCGCGGGAAAGTGCATGACCAAATAAGGACCGACCCGGGTCAATTTGACCTGGGGAAGGTGAAGGGGCAAGATGGCCAAAGGACAGGAAAAAGAACCTTGTGGCATGGCCATTTTGGAGCTAGGCCACCTATTTGTGCCAAACACGGTTAACACAGTTAACATGGCAAGAAAGGGTTAAAACTATAAGAAAATGAAAGCTGCCACCAGTCCTGTCCATGACACATCTGCACAGTTCATAACAAGTCCAGCGAGAGTTTCTAGGGCCTTTTGAAATGACTATAAACCCAAGTGTGCTGTAAGGTAAGTTACATTGCACACTTGTTACATGTTGCACAAAAGTTGCAACATGAGAAAAGAACTAAGGGAAACAAAGTCCCCCAGTACTGACTGTTTTACGGGCATGTCAGTTTCCCTATAAAAAGTGAGCGAAAGCCCAGAGGAGTGCAGCTTAGGGCTGTGCTTCTCTGGCAAAGTCAGTCAATGGTGTTTCAACAGCAGCAACAAGTTTGGGGGTTGACACATGGAGGGAAAATTACATACAAAATGAAATCTTTCCTAACAGTGATGGGAGGGGCCAATTCAGAAACTGGGTTCGGGGAAACCTGGAGGCTCTGCCCCCTATGTTCAATCCCAAGGGTTGTCTGACATGGGCCATAAGTGCCATATGTCAGTGAGAATGACCAAGTGATTGAATTTAATGATAGGATACACATTTAGTTTGCTTTGATAATTTGTATATCTAAAGCCCAGTTATCCGAACAGGCATCAGCCTTTAAGCAAACGCGACCACCAGGGGACCAGGCGGTAGTACAGTGTGCCACAAATCCAGCTTCCACATTAGATACACACCAAGCATTTCTGTTCATTATACCATGTGACAGTGTAAACACATTTCACGCTGGTTGTTCCCATACATTTCCATTCTGGCTGCATCAAAATATGCCAATATTCCCACATATGAACATACTCATATTTGCTTCAGGCATTATGCCAGTAATGATACTATAAGAAAACCTGTCCATGCAGACTCTGCCAATATATAGCCGTATCCCCACATAAGGACATACTTCTGGTGGATTTGCCATTGAAAATACCAAATCACAATAAGAAAACATGTTCAAAGTGGCTGCACAATATGGGCCAGTCTAGACACTTAATAACACTGATCATGCTTACTTTACAAGAGATGCCCAGTAAAAAATGCCAAGCCTCTGAAAGAAATGGCTAGGCTGACTACATCGAAATGGCAGTCTAGCCACATAATAACACATCACGTCTACTTTATTATAGATGCCCAGTTAAAAAAAGCCATGCCACAGTAATAAATGACTTGAATGGCTGCAACAAAATACCATTCTAGCCATATAAAAAATATCTTGCTTACTTTATCATGGTTGCCCACTAAAATGGCATGTCTACTAAAATCCCCCCTTCCCCAACCCTTCCTCTCACACCTACCTGGACGCCTATCGAACTCCTTCCCTCAACCCACTAAAATTAGCTCCTATGCCCAGCATTACTCATAAGTGCGCACACACCACACACTTACACAATATTCACTCACTCATTTAAACATCACTCACTCGAGCCTCATCCACTATACACTCGCTCATGCACATGCGCATCGAGTCCCCCATTCAGCATGCACTCCTTCACACACACATTACATAATACATATACACACTCCTTGCACACATACATAGATAATGAGCTAACATGCAACAATGATTCCCTCGCCTCCCGGCTTCACAAAAAGCGCACATCAGCCCCCTACCTTTGGATTTGAAAGAGCACATAAGTTGTTATATGTTGGCTCGCATCTGTTAGGAGGGGGCTGATGTGTGCATTTGATTTTTGTTAGGCACAGAGGTGATATAAGGCTATCCTGAAACTTGCAGCTTCTTGGACTTATTGGACTAAACTTTATTTTTCACTTCCAATTATAGTGCGCGTACTTTTCTCTGCTCTGTTTACTAAATCTCCCTGTTCCCCCCAAGATGGCACCAGGACTGAGCCACGGCTAAACTACGGACATCGTCTGTCCATCCACACATTACGCATTGTAGGCACGTCATCCCGTTTAATAATCTAATGTGCATCAAATGCAGCAACTCTTTTAACTCTGCGCAGTCCATAGGATAGACAACTCTTTATAGACCCAAACAGGCCCCGAAGAGCCGCAGCGCAGCAAAAAGGTAAGTCAAGCACTTGCAGCATAACCCCAGACAGTGCTTTTCACTTTGAATCACGTGTGCTAGCAGTCGACATTTTTGCTAGCCTTATCTTGCATTCATTGCAGAGCCAGCCATGCCTGTGAGCAGGCTGTGATTATTATTAAGAGCTACCGTCAGTAAACAGGTAAGGACCTCACAACGTGCAAGGGTTTGGTTGCTATAACTTCTTTATCACCATAACTTGGGCATGTCTACTCAGGAAGCCCTTTGTTGTACTTATTGTTTTAACTCCCAATCCAATTGAAACATACAAACTATACATTGTAAGTTGTTCCAGATCTCATGGAAAACTTCCAATGTGGGGCATAAACATAAAGGGCCTCATTACACGGAAGGCGGTGAACCATGGCGCTATTGGCACCATGATTCATGCCGGTAAAATACCGGCACCGCCTTGGTGGAAAGGGGAATTACCGCCCCATTCCAAGGTTGGCAGGGCGGTAATTCCCCCTTCCACCATTGCCCTTCCCCATTCCCATTTTTGCCCCATAGGGCTCTATGGGAATGGGGAAGATGCTAATTTCGGTACCGCAAATTGCGGTACCGTAATTAGCTCCACTGGTCCCTTTGCGGGTTGCTTTTTAACGCCTGCAAAAAGCAGGCGTTAAATTCTCCAACCCACAAAGGGACCTCGTAGTAGGGCGGTAAGGATTTACCGGTACCGGTAAAATACCGGCACCGGTAAATCCTTACTGCCTACCGTGTAGTGAGGCCCAATGTGTGCAGGATACGTACCTCCCAGGTCCAACTAAACTACTGACAGATGTATGGGTGGAGAGCCTGTAAGGCAACGACTTTGGTTGAGTGGTTCTGAATTGAAAATGTACACTTCGAAAATGTCCTTTTGTTCTATTATGTGTCACAAGAGTGTCTTGCCAAGTAATTATTATTTAAAAAGTCATAATGATGTTTTGTGATGAAATGTTTTCATATCAATTTGAAATAAGGAAAGCTACAATATTGATCTCAAACTCACCGGCGTACCCCGAAACGCCTGACCTACGGAATGACAAGCCCTGAGGAAGGCTGAGCCACTAACCATAGGTGCAGACAGCCAAAACTCAAGTTGGCTATTGACTTAAAAATAATTTTAAACCAAGTATTTCCTTGTATAATACAACCAAATATGTTAAAAAGTTTTTCTACTATATTTTACACTGTTTCGGTACTGAATAATGTAGACAGAAAAATGTGACCTGCACTCCGAATTTCAGAAGTCTATCAATTCAAATTCGGAAAATGTTGTTTTAAAGAATCTTTTGGGGTGCGGGGGAGAAAAACACAGCTCTGGCACTGAAAGCTGTAATTATAATGCTTACAAATCAAGTATCCCGAACTTGTCAGTCAAAGGTTTGTCTCTTTAGTAATATATATTAGGTGATTTATGTAGTACACAGCCAGCTCTTAAATTAATACTTGATATCAATTATTGTGATATAAACACAGCATGCAATGTCGTACATATATACATATTTTCATCATATCATAATAAAAATGAGCTCTATGCGTTTCAGGACTTTATTGGAGAAAGGAGGGGCCAGACCGCAGTATATCCCTGCCACAAATGGATAAGGATAACTTAAGATGTAAACTTCCCAGTTTAACTGCGAGTGCAGGGAAATGGATTTACGAGCTAGAAAAGATGATGGGGGAAATACTTTAGCAACAGCTGACATTAAGGGTCTCCTACCAGCCATTCTTGGGGAAATGGCTGATGACATTTGGACGAGAGCAGGATACTCAAGTGTCACAGCACAGAACACAGCGCACGACGGAGAACCATTTAACAATCGTAGAGCAGATGTCTGGAGAACACTTAGGGTGCAGTATCCTGACACGTCAGATATGGGTGCAATTATGGCACATAAAATGAAAGATGACGAGGATCCGCTTGCTTATATTCAAAGTATTTAGGATTGGTGGATTCTTGAAATGAGGCAGCCGTGGGGGAAATCAGTGGCAGTATTTTACCACATTATATGTCAGGGATTACCGGAACAAGTACGGAGACAGCTCAAGAAATTAGTGGGAATGGAAGCAAGGCCATGGGCAGAAATACAGTTGACTATAACGCATCACTACCGGCTGTTACAAGAGGAAAATAGGAAGAAGGAAGATGCTAGAAAACTTGAGGAAGCCAAGTTATCGAAGTATGCCATAGAAGGGGCGGTACTGATAAAGTGGAGAAGGATTGGGAATGCAACAAGCAGTGGGTACATTGCAGTCAAATAATCAACACCAAATGGATCAAGGAGGGAATGGGTTTATGCCGCGAGGCAGAGGAATGGGCTACAGAGGAAGGGGTTGTTTTCAGGATAATCAAGGCGGTTTTCAGAATATGTAGAATTGTAATTAGAATGTGCAAGGAATATTTAACAAAGGGGGGCTAGTCAGAAGAGCACCTCCCGTATGTTGGACATGTGGAATGACAGCGCACATCGCACGCACGTGTGGAAGCCAAGGGTATGTACAGAATTGATTTAATTTATACAAGAACAGTCACACAGCACCAATACGTGACTTGCTCTTCTTCAGAGGCTTGTTGCAGCTATGTAAATTCCCAGTTTGTCAAATGAGTCCAGTCTGGTAGAATTAGAGGCCTCTGAATCCAGAATCCTAATGAGAATTGATGAGTAATTGACCACAACTGTGAAGCATTAGAGTTGGTTGCTTATCCTACGGGACACCAGCTGGTAATCCTACCAGACTGGACTCATTTGACAAACTGGGAATTTACATAGCTGCAACAAGCCTCTGAAAAAGAGCAAGTCTAAGCTCCAAACAAGTGTCAGGCTGTATTGATCAGTTCTATGACAATAAATATTCATCATCTCCTGCACGGAAGCCTTCGGAAGAGTCTCTGGGCCATCCAGTGGACTGACCAGCTTAACCAGGAGTCTTGCTCTGTCACCGCCGTCGGGTTGCTGCTGTATTCCAAGTTCTTGACACTCTCACACGATTCGTACACTTGGCATTCCCAGGTCTGAAGTGAGAAGTGTACATTGGGCTGAAATACACACAGCCGCTTTGTTGCCCTGCTGTGGTAACAATCTGTGCGGGTTCACTGCGTTTGGGACATCCTCAACTCTAACTTCTGCTGCCGCGGAATCTACACGACGCCGAGACGTCCCCTGCTCGTATCTGAACCTGCCAGCACTGAAACTGACGCGGAGAAGCCGAGGTGTGCCTGCATCGGGGACCGGTGAGTAGCAACGCTAGGAACCGGTCGCCCTCCTGCAGTAGCCTGTAGCTTTTCCTCGCTGTGTTAAACAGCACGCCTTTTTCGCACTTGCGCTCTGCTTCTGCCCGCAAATGGAGGCCGCGCTTGAGTAGCGGAGATCTGTTCACCCTCCTTTGTTCACCGCTCTGAACTGCCTGACTTCCTTGAAGAGACTCGGCCTTGGCCTGTTGGCACCAGCGTGTGCAGGTACGTTTGAGCACAAGGCTCCACTCTTCGTAGGGCTCGGACTTCCTTCTAGTTAGGTGGCCTCTGAAGGCGAACTGGTCTAACGATTACTTGCACTGCCTGTTTTCCTCCCCATCTAGGTGGTCTGCATATTTCATGTTTTGAACTCTTTAGACCCTTCGGTAATTGTATATATATAGTATTTGATTGTGATGTGTTGGTTTACTTGAATTTTGCCGTGATTCTTTACTATGGTCAATGTTACAAAGGCCTTGTAATAAATGTGTCTATATTTTTAATATAACACCTGCTTGGAGTAATTTGTAAGCGTCCTTGCTTTGTGTGCTCATTGTGGGCTTTCGTCACCCTCACCCCTCTTGAGACCTAGTCTTGACCGCCGCCATCGCTACCCTGATTGGTCTGGCTTGTCCAGAGGTTACCCTGTTTCAAGAAACTAGACTGGCCTTCTGAACCTCTGCCCCTGCAGGACAGAGTTCAGAAATCCATCTTAACAAGCACAAGCGCCGCACATGCAACAGGCATTGCAGCCACAGCAAGTGCCATTGAATCTGCCTGAAGGGCAGTCACAGCACGCACCCATGCAGATACAGCAGAATGCAAACACGAGACCGCCATTGACAACTATAGTATGGGGTGTCACTGTGGTAGGAGGAAGTCCATTTACGGGTACGGGGATAAGTATGCATCCACAATAGGGCCAGCTCACAGGGCGACTTGATGTGTTCAGTGCTATTGGTGACACCAGACCCTCTAGAGGACACCAGACCCTCTAGAGGAACCAGGGGTTGATGTGTTTTGTTTCTTTTTAAGTAGACACTGGGGCTACTCATTCATGCATACGAGAAGGAAAATACCCAGTGTTGGGAAATGCCATGAATGCACAAGTTTTCTATGGCGCTACAAGCAGAGTTCCTTTTACTGATTAATTAATTACCAGTCTCTATAGGATAGTGTGACATGTCTGTTTCATTATTGTATTCACTGCAGACACCAGTTAACATTCTAGGACAAGATTTAATGATGAAGCTTAATATGATGATTTCTTTTACCGATGAAGGCATAGTGTGTTCTACTCCATGGATACATTGGGCCTCATTACGACCCTGGCGCTAAGGGATTACCGGTACCGGTAAGGGTACCTGTACCGGTAATCCCTTAACGCCTGATTACGAGGTCCCTTTGCGGGTTCCCACCTTAACGGCTGGTTTTACCAGTTGTTAAGGAATGGACCCACAAAGGGACCTTGGTGCTAATTACGGTACTGCAATGTGCGGTACCGTAATTACCGCCTTCCTCATTCCCATTATGTCCTATGGGGCAAAAATGGGAATGGGGAAGGGCCATGGAGGAAGGGGGAATTACCGCCCCGCCAACCTTGTAATGGGGTGGTAAATCCCCCTTTCTCCATGGCAGAGTCAGTAAGTTACCGGCATGGACCATGGTGCTATTAGCACCATGGTTTTCCACCTGGGTCGTAATGAGGCCCATTATATGAATGTGGGCAAATTCATATTGGCATATACAGGGCAAATGGCTCTGTGAGTAATGCCATTAGAGCCAGAAGTCTTTCTTTATGGGGTACGCATTCTGTTGACATGGCTACCCGGATTAGTGGGAAAGATTATGAGAATACCTGATGAGTTTTTGTTCAGGCACATATACCTTTGGATGAAGAGGGGGGACAGACTATCCCCCAGAGTTAAATGCAGCCATAGTGCGAGTGGAATTGGCCATGAAGGAACAGATTACAAGGGCAGGCCATGGAGAACAGTGATTGCCTTTGGGCAAGGGTATAGATTGACAGACGTCACTGACAAGGATATGTTTAGAGATGATCCATCAGATGTTGAAGTAATATTCGAGATGAGCATTACATATTGGATCAGGATAGGGAAAAGAGAAATCCCACACCGAATGTGGATAGTGCGGCAGCGCCCAGCATTTTTTTATGAAGACTTGGAAAAGGTACCCAATTCTTTATGGACCACAGACCCCTATGACGTAGGCCTATTGAAGCGGGTAGGGGAGGTTAAGATTAAGCTGAAGCCAGGAGCAATTTTACCTCGAGCAAGACAGTACCCAATGTCTCGAGAGGCGGATGAGGGTATTTTGAACTATGTCAGCCCAAATGGAACAAGGTATTTTAGTCATATCAGACTCACTGTGTAATACCGTGGTGAACCCTGTGAAAAAATCGAAGGGAGGGTCGTGGAGATTCATACAAGACATGAGACCGATTAACCAGATTGTAGAGGCAGAGCTTCTTTTAGTTCTGAATCCGGTTATGGTATTGTGTAGTATCCCAGCAGAAGCACAGTGTTTTATGGTGATTGACTTGAAAAATGCGTTCTTCTCAATCCCGTTGCATAAAGACTCCCAAGACCTTACTGTCATGATCTCTGCTTCCAAAAGGTCAGGGTTTTCCCAACTCCCTTGGAAGCAGATCCATAACCCAGGTTCCGAGTGCCAACCAGTCCCAATTGGGACCTTTTGGACCCAGTCCTGGTGCCAGTGGCACCAGGCTCATAAATATGCCCAGTCCCAGCGCTGGAAGCGCCGGGCTCATAATGCTTGGGTGGACTTACCTGCAGCAGACCATGCTGCTTACTTGCCTGCCAGTTGAGCCTCTGATCCTCTTCTGTTTGGAACTACTTTTCCTGTTGGGTGGGGCAGGAGCCACTCCCTAGATTCAGAACACTGGAACTCTTCTGGAAAGCAGGAACTCTTTTCTTACCTAGGCGTGGCTGTGGAAGGAGACACCTAAGCACTACAGGAGGCTATTTAAACCACACCCGATGGATGAATCTTGCTTTGCGTTATTCTGCATCCTCTGCAGCAGAACGCTCATCGTGTCTTCTGCATCTGATCCTGGGCCTAAGGAAAAAGGCTTACCATCCTGAATCCAGTCTTCAGCAACACCTATAAAGACAAGAAAGAACAGGTTAGCATTACGGTCTTCAGTGACAGCTCTTCACTTACCTGGTCCATCGGCTGTCACCAACGCCTCGCGCTGCATTCCGGCATCTGAAAGACAAAGGCTTACCAACTCTTCGTGCGCTCCGGAGGTCTTCACACTGCATTCCGGCATCTGAAAGACAAAAGCTTACCAACTCTTCGCACGCTCCGGAGGCCTTCGGCGCTGCATCCCGCATCTGAAAGACAAAACAAGGTGCGTTAAAAGACATTGGGGAACTTTAATACTCACGTGCCATTACTCCTTTCCACATCTAACCCAGTGGGTATTCCGGCACCCTGCAGCCGCTCCGAACTTGTACCTGCAAAATAAAAAGACAGTTAGAGCGCATCGTGAAGCAGGCAACAAGCGCTTACTTACGTGCTTCCAGGCGCTTCTATTCATCACATGGGCTCCATCTTCAACTCACTTCAGCCCCTCATCCGCCATCGCCGGAACCCTGCAAAACAAGAAACATCATTACTAAAGACTTTAAAGACATTAGAATTACTCGAAACTTACCGTTCGTGCAGTAAACGACGGACAGCAGTCCTCTGAAGTCAAGAGGCCTGCTCCCCTTATCCAGTGAAGAAACTGGTTACAGCACCCTGCCCCGAGGCAGATGGAGAGCACGGCGTTCACTTACCTAAGGTGAGAGCGTTAACCTTTGGGGTTCTACAGGAGAAGAGAAAGGGAAGAAGAGAGAGACATTCAATAACCCAGTTCCTTAATCCCATATTTTCTATCTGCAGACATCTTACCCTTCGAGTCAGCCATACAGTGCACAGAGGTCCAGCCCAAAGAGCCAGCCGTGTGTTACACATCACCTTTGAAGATACGGTATACGCCCAGTCAAGACCGGCGCCTCTACGGGAATCAGGTGAGCGTTACAGAACGCAAAGCCTACCACAAAACTCCCGTCCAGGCGCTATGGAAACCTCGGATACCGACCAGCTAGCCCAGTTACTTGGGGAACTAAGGGCAGAAGTGCATGCAGCCCGTCAGGAAACGAACGCTCTAAGAAGGGAACTGATTATTTCCAAGGAGCGAACAGATGATCTCGCTAGACAATTGCTACAGTCACAAGGCGGACAGACCCCGTTACCCGCATCTGGGGGAAATCTTCCTTCTACATCCTCTATGAATCCAGTGCAGATCAACCTACCTGGGAATGTACCTCTGGCTCCGCCCGAACGATTTTCTGGTGACCCAAAGAGGTTTGCAGTATTTATCAATCAGTGCCGGTTGCATTTCTTATGCCGGCCAGCAGCCTTTCCAACTGATCAAGCGAAAGTAGCTTTCGTGCTTTCGTACCTTAGTGGCAATGCGGCAGACTGGTCGATCCCTCTAGTAAATCAAGATGATCCGGTCCTCCATGATTTTCAAGCTTTTCAGCTCAGTATGGAAAAACTGTTCGCAAGACATTCACAGGGGCAGGCCTTGGACAATGAGCTTCTTTCGTTGCGACAAGGTAATCAAGACCTTTTGGCTTATATTGCGTCTTTCAACAGACTGATAGTGGAAACTCAATGGCCTGAGGACAAAAGGATTACGCTGTTTTATAGAGGTCTACGTGGAGAGCTCAAAGATGTGTTAGCCCAAGTAGTGAATCCCCCACAAGATTGTTCGGACTATATAGACTTAGTCGTTCAAATAGATCACAGACTGCAGAACAGGAAGGCAGATCGTTCCAAGTTTGATGCTCGAGTATTTTCCAAACCGCCAACTCCTTCCAAAGGAGTAGACTCCGGGGAACCCATGCAAATAGGGGGTCTGAAAGGTCCTCTAACACAAAAGGAGCAGGAAAGGAGAAAACAGTTGCAATTATGCCTCTATTGCGGAAACTCAGGGCACTTTCTTCGAGACTGTCCGGTCAAACCTGCCAAGAAGGCAGTAGGAGTTGCAGTTACCAATGTTACAGACTCTGAGCAGGGAAACGACCTCGCCTGACAAGAATAGAGGTCCTCTTGCCGAGCGTGAAAACCAGTTCCGTGACCTCGCATTTCGTGATACCTATGGTCCTCATTAGCCCTGATAATCCGGATCGATTACATGCAATTGAAGCTTACGTCGACAGCGGTGCCATCGGCAATTATGTGGATCATGAAATGGTTTTGAGGATGAATCTAACTCTTTGTCCCAAGGCTGTAAAGGACGTTATTACTACGGTGGATGGTACGGAGATAGCCTCCGGGCCAGTAACGCATACCACTCAAGAGGCGACGCTAGTAAGTCAATATGGACACCATGAGAAGATCGTGTTCGATGTGATCAAGGCCCCTCAGTTTCAGATTATTCTAGGAATACCTTGGTTAGAGAAACACAATCCTCTGATCGATTGGCAAGCAAGAACGGTCCAGTTTCCAGAATGTGTCTCTACTTGTCACCCTCCACCTGGTGTTGCACTGGCAGCAATTTCTTCAGAGACTCTCCAGTTACCTCCCGAATACCTAGAATACCAAGATGTTTTCCGGAAGGATCAGGCTAACTCTCTACCTCCTCATAGGTCTTATGACTGCCAGATAGACCTGATACCTGGATCTACTCCTCCTTGTAGTAGAATTTATGCCCTCACCGAGCCTGAGAACCTTCACCTTCGACAATACCTGGATCAATACCTGGCAAATGGGTTTATTCGTCCTTCCAAGTCCCCTGCTTCTTAAGCTTTGTTCTTCGTTCCAAAAAAGGAAGGAGACCTTAGAACTTGTATAGATTATCGCTCCCTGAACCAGATCACCGTTAAGAATAGATATCCGTTACCTTTGATCCCTGAACTCCTGGACCAAGTCAGAAAAGCATGCATAGATACAAAGCTGGATCTTAGAGGAGCTTACCACTTGGTACGAGTAAAAGAGGGCGATGAATGGAAGACGGCCTTCCGCACCAAGTATGGGCTATTTGAATATCAGGTCATGCCCTTCGGACTTTGCAATGCCCCGGCCGCCTTTCAATATTTTATGAACGATGTCCTCAGAGAGCTCATAGATGTGTGTGTTGTTGTTTACATTGACGACATCCTCGTTTATTCTTCATCGGAATCTGAACATCGGAAACACGTGAAAATGGTCCTCGAAAGATTGCGTCAACACAAACTTTTCGCTAAGTGGGAAAAATGTGTTTTCAACGTGACTGAAGTTGAATTCTTGGGATTCAAATTATCACCTGGCGGAGTGCGTATGGATTCAAAGAAGGTCGATGCAGTTCTCAAACGGCCATCACCATCCTCCGTAAAAGGTGTGCAAAGCATGTTAGGCTTCGCTAACTTTTACCGCAGGTTTATCTCCGAATTCTCTCGAATAGTCCAGCCCATCACTGCCTTGTTAAAGAAAAACAAACGTTTTGAATGGTCTACCGAGGCGGAACAAGCTTTCCAGGATTTGAAGACTAAATTTATCTCTGCACCAATCTTAAAACACCCTCGCCCCGAACTCCCCTACATCGTGGAAACTGATGCTTCAAGCCTTGCCATGGGGGCAGTTCTATCACAAAAGGACCCGGTAACCAATCAGTTGCATCCCGTGGCATTTTGGTCCCGCAAATTCTCGCCTCCTGAAATCAATTACACGATTACTGACAAGGAACTTCTGGCTATCAAGTCTGCCTTTAAGGCTTGGCGGCATTATCTGCTGGGGGCCCGACACACCGTTACTGTGATTACGGATCACCGAAACCTGCAATATTTGAAAACCGCAAAAGCCCAAACCTCTAGACAACTCCGTTGGGCATTATTCTTTGCCGAGTTTGACTTCATAATTACCTATCGACCTGGTACAAAGAACGGTAAAGCTGATGCCCTTTCTCGGATGGGAGTGGAAGAACACTTGATCAACCCTAAACCTGTACCAATCTTTCCCGAACAAAGAATTCTGGGTGTAATCGCCACAGAATCCATAGAGGAAGTTAAGGATAAAGCCAGGCAACTTGTAACTCCAGCAGACATACAGAATTGGCATCTGCAGGGAAAGGACTTTGCAGTAAAGGACAACTTATTGTATTTCCAAGAACGATTATACCTACCCAGCACAGATTTACAGAAAAAAGTAATCTCTTGTTATCACGATTCTTTAATGGAAGGACATCCCGGTATGGCCAAGACCTCAGAAAAGATCAAGCGCTACTTCTGGTGGCCGTCTTGGAAAAAAGATATCAGAGACTTTATAATGTCCTGTGGAGTATGCGCCCAAAACAAGAGTCAAAAGGAAAGACCAGCTGGCCTCTTACGCCCTATTGACATCCCACCTCGCCCTTGGCATACGCTTTCTATGGACTTCATCACCGATCTACCTCCATGCTCCGGATACAATACGATTCTAGTAATCGTGGACTTATTCTCCAAGATGGCGCATTTCATTCCGCTCAAAGGCTTGCCAACAGCAGCAACTCTGGCCCGAGAATTTAATGCACGGTTTTCCTTCGGTTCTAATTTCGGATAGAGGTAGTCAATTTATTTCTCATTTTTGGCGAAGTTGCTGTCGGTCGGCTCAAATTGATGTGAGACTATCGACCAGTCACCACCCTCAGACCGACGGACAAACCGAGAGGACCAATCAAACTCTGGAACAGTATTTACGCTGCATGCTGCAACAAACTGAAAAAACTTGGAAAGACATCCTTTGGATAGCCGAATATGCCTACAATAACTCTGTCCATTCGGGAACTGGGAAAACCCTGTTTTTTCTTTTGTACGGCAGTCACCCTCGAACCTCGGAGTTGCATCCCATCCAAGATCTTGAAACACCAGCAGTAGACTACCTGCATTCTACAATCACCCAAGCCTTTAAGGAAGCTGTTTCTCACCTTCAAAGGGCTAAAGAACAATACAAGAAAGGAGCAGTTCAACATCGGAAGGAAGCCCCTCAATATCAAGTAGGGGATCAAGTCTGGTTATCCACCAAATATCTACCTCTAAAAGGGCCATGCACATTCAACCCAAGATACCTTGGTCCCTATTCCATCACTACCATAGTAAACTCAGTAGCGGTCAAGTTGGACTTGCCCCCGCACATGAAGATACATCCGGTCTTCCACGTCTCTCTATTAAAACCCGTGCAACCTCAAACCCGACTAACTAAATCTCCAAAACCTATCCTAGATGATGGAGAACTCGAGTTTGAAGTCAAAAGCATTCTGGACTCCAAGATCTCCAAATCTAAACTATTTTACCTAATTGACTGGAAAGGCTACGGCCCCCAAGAGAGATCCTGGGAACCTGCTGAATATGTCCACGCTCCTCGCCTAATCAAAAGATTTCACCGAACATTTCCTGACAAGCCAAAACCCCCGGAGAAGCCCGGTTTGGGAGGGGCCTTGAGGGGGGGTACTGTCATGATCTCTGCTTCCAAAAGGTCAGGGTTTTCCCAACTCCCTTGGAAGCAGATCCATAACCCAGGTTCCGAGTGCCAACCAGTCCCAATTGGGACCTTTTGGACCCAGTCCTGGCGCCAGTGGCACCAGGCTCATAAATATGCCCAGTCCCAGCGCTGGAAGCGCCGGGCTCATAATGCTTGGGTGGACTTACCTGCAGCAGACCATGCTGCTTACTTGCCTGCCAGTTGAGCCTCTGATCCTCTTCTATTTGGAACTACTTTTCCTGTTGGGTGGGGCAGGAGCCACTCCCTAGATTCAGAACACTGGAACTCTTCTGGAAAGCAGGAACTCTTTTCTTACCTAGGCGTGGCTGTGGAAGGAGACACCTAAGCACTACAGGAGGCTATTTAAACCACACCCGATGGATGAATCTTGCTTTGCGTTATTCTGCATCCTCTGCAGCAGAACGCTCATCGTGTCTTCTGCATCTGATCCTGGGCCTAAGGAAAAAGGCTTACCATCCTGAATCCAGTCTTCAGCAACACCTATAAAGACAAGAAAGAACAGGTTAGCATTACGGTCTTCAGTGACAGCTCTTCACTTACCTGGTCCATCGGCTGTCACCAACGCTTCGCGCTGCATTCCGGCATCTGAAAGACAAAGGCTTACCAACTCTTCGTGCGCTCCGGAGGTCTTCACACTGCATTCCGGCATCTGAAAGACAAAAGCTTACCAACTCTTCGCACGCTCCGGAGGCCTTTGGCGCTGCATCCCGCATCTGAAAGACAAAACAAGGTGCGTTTAAAGACATTGGGGAACTTTAATACTCACGTGCCATTACTCCTTTCCACATCTAACCCAGTGGGTATTCCGGCACCCTGCAGCCGCTCCGAACTTGTACCTGCAAAATAAAAAGACAGTTAGAGCGCATCGTGAAGCAGGCAACAAGCGCTTACTTACGTGCTTCCAGGCGCTTCTATTCATCACACGGGCTCCATCTTCAACTCACTTCAGCCCGTCATCCGCCATCGCCGGAACCCTGCAAAACAAGAAACATCATTACTAAAGACTTTAAAGACATTAGAATTACTCGAAACTTACCGTTCGTGCAGTAAACGACGGACAGCAGTCCTCTGAAGTCAAGAGGCCTGCTCCCCTTATCCAGTGAAGAAACTGGTTACAGCACCCTGCCCCGAGGCAGATGGAGAGCACGGCGTTCACTTACCTAAGGTGAGAGCGTTAACCTTTGGGGTTCTACAGGAGAAGAGAAAGGGAAGAAGAGAGAGACATTCAATAACCCAGTTCCTTAATCCCATATTTTCTATCTGCAGACATCTTACCCTTCGAGTCAGCCATACAGTGCACAGAGGTCCAGCCCAAAGAGCCAGCCGTGTGTTACACATCACCTTTGAAGATACGGTATACGCCCAGTCAAGACCGGCGCCTCTACGGGAAACAGGTGAGCGTTACACTTACGTCATTTACATTTTCCAAACTAAACTGAAGAGCACTTGTTTGCCCCAAGGGTACTGTGAGTCTCCATCAATATTTAATAGGGTCCTGCAGATGAACCTAAGCAATAACGATTTGCAAAGTGTTGTGCTGCAGTACGTAGATGATATTTTGGTTTGTAGCATGACAGAAGATGAGAGCAGAAAAGATTTGATTCAGTTAATGACTATGCTAGCAGACAAGGGCTATAAAGTGGATAAGGAGAAGTTGCAATATTGTCAAGAAGAGGTGTTGTACATAGGTCAGTTCATCTCACATGAGGTGAAGAGAGTTACACCTGTAAGAGCTGGGGCGAATATGAAAATAGCAAAACCGCACACAGTTATACAAATGCAGCAGTTTTTGGGATTATGCAACTATGTTACAGTGTGGGTGTTTGTTTATAGTTCATACACAAGACCCCTTTTGCAGGCTCTGAAGAAATCACAAGTGAATAAGGAAAGAATAGAATGGACTGAGGAAATGGAGAAAGGGTTTAAAGAATTGAAGAAAGCAATTTGTACAGCTCTAGTTTTAGGAATTCCCAACTATGATGAGGATTTATTTTTGCTTTCACATACGAATGGGACTGTCATGACAGCAGTGCTTACACAGAGGACTACATTGGGGTACACACCCCTGGCATATTACAGTGGGATTTTAGATCTAGATATGAGAGGGCACTTTCCTTGTGAGCAGTCACTGGCAGCAGCCGTGTTCGCAATAAAGAAGACTACTAGTTTTGTGATGGGATGTTCTATGACATTGTTGAGCATGCTTTGTTTGCATTTTTGGAGAAATCTAAGGGTACATTGACATCTCAGAGGGCTTCCGTATATGAGGTGGTTATATTGCATCCAGCTATCAAAACAGTCAGTTGTAAAATAGTGAACCCTGCCACGTTTGTAGCCGAAGCTGTGGCAGAGGGTGAGCATGTGCATGATTGCGCTAACTATGAGGAATTCTATGATGACATCCCGTGCATAAAGGAAAATGCGTTAGCAGGGGGGGAGTTTCTCTTTATTGACGGGTCTTCAAAAATGTATCAAACTGATGGGGAAAGGCATTCAGGTGCTGCCGTGGTGAGGCATATAGCACACAGGAATTTGAGGTTGTAACAAGTGCAAGACTACCGTCTCCAGGAGTCTTGCTCTGTCACCGCCGTCAGGTTGCTGCTGTATTCCAAGTCCTTGACACTCTCACACGATTCGTACACTTGGCATTCCCAGGTCTGAAGTGAGAAGTGTACATTGGGCTGAAATACACACAGTCGCTTCGCTGCCCTGCGGTGGTAACAATCTGTGCGGGTTCACTGCGTTTGGGACATCCTCAACTCTAACTTCTGCTGCCGCAGAATCTACACGACGCCGAGATGTCCCCTGCTCGTATCTGAACCCGCCAGCACTGAAACTGACGCGGAGAAGCCGGGGTGTGCCTGCATCGGGGACCGGTGAGTAGCAACGCTAGGAACCGGTCGCCCTCCTGCAGTAAGCTGTAGCTTTTCCTCGCTGTGTAAACAGCACGCCTTTTTCGCACTCGCGCTCTGCTTCTGCCCGAAAATGGAGGCCGCGCTTGAGTAGCGGAGATCTGTTCGCCCTCCTTTGTTCACCGCTCTGAACTGCCTGACTTCCTTGAAGAGACTCCCCTTGGCCTGTTGGCACCAGCGTGTGCAGGTACGTTTGAGCACAAGGCTCCACTCTTCGTAGGGCTCGGACTTCCTTCTAGTTAGGTGGCCTCTGAAGGCGAGGTGCTGCCGTGGTGAGGCATATAGCACACAGGAATTTGAGGTTGTAACAAGTGCAAGACTACCGTCTCACTTCTCTGCGCAAGCAGCAGAATAAGGGGCGCTTATTGTCATGCTCGAGAAACATGCAGGGCAGGAAGTAACAGTGCACAGTGACTCCACCTATGTGACACCAACTGTGCACGCAGGGCTAGCACGTTAGAAAAGTAGGGGCTACCTCAGAGCGGACAGCACTCCAGTGCAACACACAGCACTATTGGACAGGCTTATTAAGGGACTACAACTCCTAGTAGCCATTGCAATAGCTAAATGTGCAGCACATACTGTGCAAACTGACTTTATCTCTCATGGGAACGAAGCCGCAGACGAAGAGGCCAAAAGGGTTGCATATACACCAGATATTTCAAGTTTTGATACTCCAGATGTAAAGGAAAAAGTAGTCATGATTATGATTGTAAATGAAGGGTTTAATCATTTATCAAGAACACAGTTGATGGAGGTTCAAGGCGGTACACCACAGGAAGAGCAAGAATTGTGGAAATGGAGGGGGTATTCTTTATCCCCCTCTGAACCATTGTGGTGACTGGACAGCACTGGAAAGCTAGTGATGCCTGTAGCCTTGTTAAGGGTAGCGCTTGAACAGCTGTACTACCCCGCAAATGTAATTAAGGAAAGTCTTGTAGTTGCTATTGCGGAGCACTGGCATCATACCGAATATGTTAGAACACGTTGCATTTTATGTAGTAAATTGAATCGTATGTTAAAAGTTTACTGCTGGGCATACACTGGGAATGATCAGAGGAGTAATTCCTTGACCGAACGGTCCTTTTCAGCATTTACATACTGACTATGTTGATGTGCTGCAAGTATGTAGGGGTTACAGGTATATGATAGTGGTGGTGTGTCCCTTTTCCAGGTAGATCGAAGCAGGTCCTTGCACACACCCTGATGCCACTTGCGCTGCAAAGTTTTTAGTCCGAGAAGTCTTTTCCAGATGATGTATATATGAGGTGCTGAGATCCGACAATGGGCCCCATTTTGTTAATGAAGTATTTGAACTGATTAGCCTATTGCTTAGTATAAAACACACGTTTTCTTCCGCTTATCACTCGCAAGCGAACAGGGAATGTGAGAGACTCAACAGTGTCCTTAACGAGAGAATTGCAAAATTGAAATTCACATATAAGAAGGGATGGCTGTATTGTCTGCCCCTTGCATTATATGCATTAATGAATCAGCCTGGGTCGGACCACCATCTCATACACCACGAGTTAGTGACAGGGAGGCGAATGAGAACGCCTTTGTCTCCTCCATCATGGAGCAGAAGTGATCCCCAGAAGACTGCAGAAATGTTAGGAAATTAGTTATCTGCTTATTTATCATGTATGACCGCTAGTATCTCTGTCATTTCAGATCAACTCAAGCATAAGGGGGGTCGGTCTCAGGACACATATGAAGACCATTCAGCAACCAGACTTCAAGAATTACTTCCTTTACCTAAGCTTTTTGTCGGAGATTCAGTCCTAGTGCATAACTTCACAAGGAAGTGGCACAAGCCCCGTTTTAGTGGTCCCTACATTGTTGAGCACATTACTCCCTCAGCAGTAAAAGTCCAAGAAAGATGCACCTGGATCCACTTAAGTGACGTAAAGCCCTACGGTGGTGAGACCGACACACCCCCAACCGTTGATTCAGAACCAAGACAAGAAGTTGTTCAGTACGTGCAGACTCGATCGATGACAAGGACGAAGGACGTCAAGGTTGCCAATTAAATAAATGCAAGTGTGCATTTGGACTGTGGCTCACCCCAGACACTCTTTATAGCTATTATAGCAGGAGTTCAAAACTAAGGTTCTTGAGCCACAGTAATCTTTGAATTGAACTTTAGAAAGTATTGATGTTCTAAATATGCCAAATCTGTAGTTCGAGTTTGACGACTGGAAACGTGTGCAGTTTCCAGATTCATTCCTCACTGAGTTTCTCTTTGGCTAATTCAGATGGTCCTGTCAGATGCAGATGCCCATAGACTTCTTCTCGCTGTCTTTGTTTACATGCTTCAAGCTTATCCTCTCTAGCTGGGCATAGTACTAATATACGTGTTTTTCAGCAAGATCCTAAAAATGGCACTGCTATTAGGACGCTGCTTGTGGCAATATTTGAATAGATCCTGCAGTTACCTGTTCATTTAACAGGGTTGCCTGATTAAAAAGGTTTTGTCCTTCCTTAAAGCAGTACACAGGCACAATGAGGACTGTCGGGAAGGGTACAGTTTCGGAAAGTGAGCAAACTCAACGACGTGTGGAGAATCGTAAATGATGGGGATCAATGTATTGGTGCATAATATATGCGTGCTCAGCATTTATTATTGTTTTTCTGATTTTGCTAATCCATATTCTCTACTTCATTGGTTCAAGTAAGGTAGAAGTCCCTTTGATTCTTCCCACTCCAGTGACTTATGCAGAATTATCTGTTATAGAAATACCAAGGCCATTTGTAATTATCCCTACACCAGTGACCCGTGTAAGTTCACCATTTCTCTGACAGGTGTTCCTATGATTCCCCCTGTAGGAAGGACCCTTATTGATGTACTTCATGAGCATTATGCACGCACCCTCCTTGCACAAGGGAGACACAGGAGAAGCACAAAGGAAGACGATTATGAGTAAAATAATGATCTAGACAGTACAGCACATTTGGGGAATAACATGTGGTATCAGCACATGAAAAAGGTGGGAGAAAGGACATCCAAGGAGAGTTGTTATGTTTGTGCTCTCCTACCTTATGCCATGGGAATTCCAAGATATTCATAGCTATAGAACTAGCAGTCCAGAAAGCTCTCTGCCTGACACACCTTGCACTCTGCCATATGAGAGGTCTGTTCCTGGGACGAAGAGCATTCTTGGTATGGGTGACTGAGAAGGCAGCTCCAGAAGAAGATGATTGTGTGCAAAATTCTAAGACAAGAGAGCGAGCACACACCAGAGATCATGTGATAAGATATGAACAGTCTGGAATGAGTGGAACAGGAATCAGATGGGAAATAAACAAAAAGCTCAATTGTCAAGGAAAGGACCCTGAAGAAATGCAAAGATGTAGTAGGCGCCAGTACTTACAGTATACTATGAGCTAGTTATAAATACTGCAGAGAATGAACGCAAGCATCAGTGGCCGAAGATTGCAAAGTTACTGACATTGGTTGATGACAAAGGAGGCCCGCTGCAGATAGTGCCTCTGGCTAGTGCAGAACTGTTTTCAGAAACAATGGCACAAGAAAGGTTGGAATGAATCAGCAGTGCAGTCTAATTTTCAGTGTACCAGGAATGAAGGATGGAACAGTAGTGATAATGGACCACTACTGGGCCTGCAGAGCCAGAGTATATATGAAGTTGCCCAAGGACTGGGGAGGGCTGTGTCCTATAGTGATTGTCCATGTTCCAGCATTGCTGATTCCGAAGAGCGACCTGAACATTTGGGAGTACCCAAAAGCAGATGCTCACCTGAGAAAGAGGTGATCAGTTGAATTTCTCAATTGAACAAAGAGGGAGAAATACTTTTCAGCTAAATCAATAGAAGCCTTTGATTCTATAACGTATGAAAACAGGTTGTTCAGTCAGACTTCGGCAGTATTTGCGACAATCTTCATGCCAGGGATCCAGACGATGGCAAATGCCAAATGGTTACAGATTACCAAATGGTAACTACTGCAGATGATCAACAAAAACATAAATTGATTCAACGCGATTAAGGAAGAACTGAGAGCTCTAAGACTGATGACTCTTCATAATAGATATAGCCTGCACATGATCAAGGGTGGAGGTGTTTTTGACAAAATCAGAGAATCATGTTGCACATTCATATATTTTCTCATGATGACGAGAATGGGACCTTGACAGAGGCCATAACGTTGCTAACGAACTTGCACATCAAGATGGAAGACGAAGTAGAAGGTATTGCAGATGACAGGTGGTTTGCAACGATCTTCTCACAGGTTCCGAAATGGATGGTGAATATCTTCAAGTTCCTCAGAGCATTCCTGGTGATGATCATGTTTTCATTCTGCGTGATCAGAATAATAATCACACAGTGCAAGAAGACAGCAAAGAAAGCAATAGGGAAGGAGATCATGATCGATGTCAAGTCAGGGTTTGGACCCAAAGAGCTGACAGATGAAGAAATCAGAAAGTATATAGAAGCAAGTATTCTAGCACCTGAGGGAACAAAGTTCCTGTATCTGAGAAACCACAAGAAGAAGGTGGGACGATGGATCTACTGCAGTCCGAATGACAATGTAGCCACATGACCTGGAGTGTTGATGAACCTGTAAAATCAGCAGGGTCTCTGAAAGGATTAATGAAGATATGTGGCCTCATTACGACCCAGGCGGTAAGTTACCGCCTGGGTCGTACCCTTACCACCATGCCTTAAACTACGTTTACACCATGGTGGATGGCGGATTTACTGCCCCATTCCAAGGTGAGTGGGGCGGTAAATTCCCATTTCCCATTTTACCCTTCCCCATTCCCATTTTTGCCCCATAGGGCATAATGGGAGTGGGGAAGGCGCTAATTACGCCACCGTAAATTACGGTGGTGTAATTAGCACCATGGTCCCTTAGCGCCATGGATTTTAACGCCTGCAAAAAGCAGGCGTTAAACTCACCATGGCGCAAAGGGACCTCGGAATCAGGCGTTAAGGGGTTAACGGCGCCGAAGCACTTTTTCAGACGAGGATGTGAAGGCTGATGGGAGAGTGGTCGATGAATCAACCAGAGGGGGGAGTGTAGGGGAGGAGCCAAGTGCCTCTACCAGAAGTCCCACCCCCAATGTTCCGAAAATGTTTGAAGCTGTAAATTGCAACATTCATGACACCAATAATGGTCCCTATACCACAAAGAATCCTCAAAACAAGGTATCCATTGAGAAAGCCCTATATGATGTACCCGTGGAGAAATGACAGTCTTTTAAAGGAGGTTCCAGAAGAAGTGTGTAGATGAATGAAAGAGAAGACTGGTACACACCCAGAAGAGATGCTAATGTAGAGTGTATGTAGACCTTATAGAATCTGATGGCGAAGTGAAGAAGTGAGCAACATTTCATGTGCAAAATGAAGATTGCACGTGCGGAGAGCACTGAAGAAAATGCAAGCCGTTTTATAATTGTACATATGCTGAAACGCAAGTAGACTAAGTAATCATAAGGCTGGCTATACGTAGTGAATAGACTGCAGGCGGTGCCACCATTATATATATGTGTATAGTAGAATTTAGATGTTCCACATCATGTTTTAGCAAACTAGGACCCCATGAACAGAAGGACAGAAAGTGTGACGCATTAGAAGAAAACAGCTGACGATGAGGGAAGATTCGAGAAAGGTTGTCTGGCCCAGTGTCAAGGGTTGGGCAGCCAAGAAATTGGTTATCTATTCAAGAAGATATAATGAACGTGAGAAGCGAGGTGAGCTCCTGTTGAGGTGCAATGGAAAAACACTAGAAGTGCCAGGTTTTATTCATTTAATAGTGTTAAATACGAAAGAAAGAGCTCAAACATGGTCTCCTGTCACATGGTCTAGATGAAAATAGACTTCGGGTAAGCTACACCGAGACTTGAAGATAAGGACATGCTCACACTCCCTTCTATTCTCAGGCTCAGTGATACTTTGCAAGGCCGAGTTCAAAGACAGTTCGGAGGGCAGACAGCAGGAGTCATGATGCATGATGGGCTAATTGGGTGGGAAGACATGGTCAAGTCCAACCCACAGGCACCTGGTGTACCAGCTTGTGTGCTGCTAGCGAGAGGAATATTCCCGAAGGGTACAAGCGTGCCAACCAATTATAGAGTGCCACATAGCAAAGAGCCCTATAGTTTGAAAGCCAATGAAACGTTGTGTATTTCATGACGGCGAAGATGACTTGCACTAGGGGTGGGCATAGCTGTCCACCTGCCATCGAGACTCAATCACAATCCTATCCCCCATAGAAAGTATACCTAGATGTTCCCTTTAAGCCAGGGGTGCACAACTGATTTTGACAGCGGGCCGAAAGTACCTTACATGAAGGCTATAGTGGGCCGAAAAGTAAAAGTGGGCGGGGCGGTAGGCGGGACACGTCAGGAGGCTTTTTCAACCCCCAATTTGTATTAAACACATGGAAAAAGAATATGTTTTTGTGGGGTAACGATTTTTATTGCATTTCAAACTTACATTTTGTACTACACATTTTCCATTGTTATCATTTATTTCGATTTAGTTATTGTATATCGTCTGCTTATTTAAATTATATATATTTTATTGACCCTTGATTGGACATTCCGTTATTTTGGACTGGTATAGTTTGCTGTTTGGGTTACCCGAGAGGAGTATGGCCTTCGTTGAGTCAGGTTTCCTCAAAAAAGCAAGGGATGTACATCTCCTAACTGTTCCTGTTTCAGCTTTATTATTGAGTTCACTCTTGGAGTGCAACACTATGCCCCATGGCTCCCCCCCAACCAAACACTATGCCCCATGGCCCTCTTACCCCAACCAAACACTATGCCACATGCCCCCCCACCTTCAACCAAACACTATGCCCCATGGCTCCCACCCCCAACCAAACACTATGCCCCATGGCCTCCTCACCCCCAACCAAACACTATGCCCCATGGCTCTCACCCCCAACCAAACACTATGCCCCCTGTCCCTCACCCCCCAAGCAAACACTATGCCCCCTGTCCCTCACCCCCAACCAAACACTATACCCCATGATCCCATCACCCCCAACCAAACACTATGCCCCATGGCTCCCACCCCCAACCAAACACTATGCCCCATGGCCCCCACGCCTCAAGCAAACACTATGCCCCCTGTCCCGCACCCCCAACCAAACACTATGCCCCATGGCCCCCTCATCCCCAACCAAACACTATGCCCCATGGCCCCCTCACCCCCAACCAAACACTATGCCCCATGGCTCCCACCCCCAACTAAACACTATGCCCCCTGTCCCTCACCCCCAACCAAACACTATGCCCCATGCCCCCCCACCCCCAACCAAACACTATGCCCCATGGCCCCCTCACCCCCAACCAAACACTATGCCCCAAACACACTCAAGCATGCACCCATACAGACCCAAACCCCCCACCCCCCAACTCAGCGCACACACTCTCAAACATGCACCCATACAGACCCAAACCCCCAACTCAGCACACAAACTCTGAAGCCTGCACCCATACATGCATCTCAACATACACAACCCAAACATACAAAAACAAACATTCATGCATACCTGAACCCCCCACCCCCCAATTCAGCACAAACACTCTCAAACATGCACCCATACAGACACAAACTCCCCACCCACCAAATCAGCACACTCTCAAACATGCACCCATACAGACCCGAACCCCCCACCCCCCAACTCAGCACACACACTCTCAAACATGCACCCATACAGACATGAACCCTCCACCCCCCAAATCAGCACACTCTCAAACATGCACCCATACAGACCCGAACCCCCCACCCCCCAACTCAGCACACACACTCTCAAACATGCACCCATACAGACCCGAACCCCCCACCCCCCAAATCAGCACACTCTCAAACATGCACCCATACAGACCCGAACCCCCCACACCCCAACTCAGCACACACACTCTCAAACATGCACCCATACAGACCCGAACCCCCACCCCCAACTCAGCACACACTCAAGCATACACCATGCACCCATACAGACCCGAACCCCCCAACCCCCAACTCAGCACACACACTCTCAAACATGCACCCATACAGACCCAAACCCCCTAACCCCCAAATCAGCACACTCTCAAACATGCACCCATACAGACCCGAACCCCCACCCCCCAAATAAGCACACTCGCAAACATGCACCCATACAGACCCGAACCCCCCACCCCCCAACTCAGCACACACACTCTCATACATGCACCCATGCAGACCCGAACCTCCCACCCCCAACTCAGCACACACTCTCAAGCATACACCATGAACCCATACAGACCCGAACCCCCACCCCCCAACTCAGCACACACACTCTCAAGCATCTTAACATACACAACACAAACACTCCAAAACAAAAAATCATACACATCCAACACGCCCCCCACCCCCATCTCAACATACACAACACAAACACTCAAAAACAAACATTCATACACATCCGACATGCCCCCCACCCCCCTATCTCAACATACACAACACAAACACTCAAAAACAAACATTCATACACCTCCGACACGCCCCTCCCCCCCATCTCAACATACACAACACAAACACTCAAAAACAAACATTCATACACATCCGACACACCCCCTCATCCCCCATCTCAACATACACAACACAAACATACAGCAGAACAGACCCGACACACAAACACACAGACCACTTACCGGACATGCTGGAAGGCAGGTAAGCTGGAACGCTGGCGAGGTGAGTGGTACAACATCTCAACATACACAACACAAACACTCAGAAACAAACATTCATACACATCCGACACGCCCCTCACCCCACCATCTCAACATACACAACACAAACATTCAAAAACAAACATTCATACACCTCCGACATGCCCCTCCACCCCCCATCTCAACATACACAACACAAACACTCAAAAACAAACATTCATACACATCCGACACGCCCCCACCCCCATCTCAACATACACAACACAAACACTGAAAAACAAACATTCATACACATCCGACATGCCCCCCACCCCCATCTCAACATACACAACACACTTAAAAACAAACATTCATACACATCCGACATGCCCCCCACCCTCCCATCTGAACATACACAACACAAACACTCAAAAACAAACATTCATACACAACCGACACATCCCCATCTCAACATACACAACACAAACACTCAAAAACAAACATTCATACACATCCGACACGCCCCCCACCCACCATCTCAACATACACAACACAAACACTCAAAAACAAACATTCATACACATCCGACACGCCCCTCAACCCCCCATCTCAACATACACAACACAAACACTCAAAAACAAACATTCATACACATCCGACACACCCCTAACCCCCATCTCAACATACACAACACAACACTCAAAAACAAACATTCATACACATCCGACACGCCCCCACCCCCCATCTCAACATACACAACACAAACACTCAAAACAAACACTCATACACATCCAACACGCCCCCCAACCCCCATCTCAACATACACAACACAAACATACAGCAGAACAGACCCGACACACAAACACACAGACCACTTACCGGACGTGCTGGAAGGCAGGTAAGCTGGAACGCTGGCGAGATGAGTGGTACTACGGCTGGCGTGGCCAGCAAGGCTGAAATGCCTTCCGGCATCAAGCCTTACTGGCCACGCCAGCCGTAGTGCTGGCACTCCATTGGTGCAGTACACACGCACTACGTGGCTCGTAGGAGTGAGGTGGGGCGTGTGTGCTGAGCCAATGACGGCCAGTGTTTTGTCTGGCGCGGAAGACAACAAAGACTTTCCTAATGGAGGGCGGCCGATGCTGCTTGTGGGCCGCCCTCCATTAGGAAAGTCTTTGTTGCTGGCGGGCCGGAAAAAACAGCATGGCGGGCCGCAACTGGCCCGCGGGCCGTATGTTGTGCACCCATGCTTTAAGCCTATCACAACCCCAGGTAGGTTTTCTTATTTTGCCACGTAGTATGACATCACATATGACGGACGGGTTTTTGCTATAAAAGTAATGTTTTTTATGAAATGCATTGATACCATGCTGTGAGACGTCTGTTGATTTCCATTGTACTTCCTGTTTTAGACAATTGTAATTAAAACAGTTATGTTTTTGCCAAGTCGGTCTTATTATTGGTGTAAGAGTAAGATCTGCATCCACATCCATCCCATATAGCGCTACATCACTTAAAGGGCCTACGGGTTCACAAGGCTACGACAAGGACTAAGGCTGTCATGAGAACTAGGGCTGTGATGATGAGAAGGTCAATGAACAAACTGGGATGACTGTGGTAAGGACTAGGAGTAGGGCTGATTTTGATGTGTACTAAAACTATACCGAGGACTAGGTGTAAGACAGGTAAGTAGACTGTTCTGAGGATTGTGATGAGGACTAGTTTGAATGAGTACTAGATAGATGACTCAAACTGCAAGGAGGATTGTGACTGTGATGAAGGCAAGAACTGTGATGAGTAATAGGACTGGGACTGTGTTGAAGATTCGGACTAGGACTGTGATGAGAATGAAGATTGTGATAAGATCTGGGACAGGGACTGTGAAAAGGACTAGGACAATGATGTGGTGAAGTGCGTGCAGTTTGCTGGGTGAGAATTGGTTGTGTGAATTTTCGGGTGAGTTAGGTATGCAGAGATTTGAAGGTAGGGTTAGTGGGGTGAGAATCCTTGTTATGGCACATCTTGTTTGATTTAATTTGTATTACTATGGGTGGGATTAGTTGCTACTATACTTTCTTGACCGTCTGACTGTTGTGGGTTTTAGCACGGCACATTTCCTGTTGTATTCTAATGAACTTTGTATAATGTGATTGGGTGTGTCTATTCTCCTGCTTAGGTATCGGAGCAGGGGGTCGAGTGGCCCCTTTTCCTTTGCTATCTATGTGAAATAGGACTGTTGGAGCTTGGGTGTTGTACAGGGCCAGGATGCTATTGATGGATCGTCTAAGTGCTTCCGTCTTGGTCTGCCTATGTATTCAGTCTTTAGTGTCCTCCTCTCATGGCTATCTCGCATTATGTTGTTTGGTATGTCGTGGAGTGCGTTCCTTAGATTCTGTTTGTATTTGATTGCTTGGTGGGAACCGGGATCGGTATCTTCATTCATCATTGTTTTAGCTGTGTGTGTGTTCTTGTGTGTGGTCTTCTAGTTAGGCAGTGAAGAGCCAGGATTTTAGCAGTTTCCTGAATAGTAGGTGGTTTCTTTTGTTCCGTATATTCTTTGGTATGTCGTTCCAAGTTTTCAGTGCCTGATGAGAGAAAGAGGATCCTCTGAGTTTTCTTTTGCTGTAGGGTTTTGGTTCCAGGCGGATTTCATTGCATGATCTGAGTGTTCTTGTTGGCTAATGTAGGTGTAATTTATCTCTCAGGAATTCTGCGCCTTGGTTGTATATTGCTCTGTGCGTGATTCACATTGATTTGAATTTTATTTGTTATTTTATTGGTAGCCAATGTAGTGTTTTTAGCACAGGTGTGATGTATTCTCTTCGGGGTAGTTTGAGAAGGAGTCTGGCTGCTGCATTTTGAATGCGTTGTAGTTTATTTAGAAGTCATTCAGGCATACCCAGTTATAGGCTATTGGCATAATCTACTCTGGACATGACGAGAGCGATGATTGTAAGTGTTTTGTTGGCGAATGACAGGAACGGTAGGATCCTTTTTGCTGCTCGCAGGAGAAAGAAGCATGTCTTGAGTAGAGCGTTTATTTGTGGCTCTAGCGTGAGAATGTTGTCCTTAAGGACCCCCAGGTTTTTTTTGCAATAGACGATGGCGCTGGGGGTTGGACCAAGTTCTCCTGGCCAAGGGATGTAGTTGTTGTCTCCTCTGTTTTTTGTGACGATCATTATCATTATCTCTGTTTTGCCTGGGTTAATTTTGAGGTGGCTCGGGTTCATCCAGTTGAATACATCACAAAGGCAATTCTCTAGTGTTGTGTTTTCTTCTTGGGTGTCTTGTATTTTGAAGATTATTTGTGTGTCGTCGGCCTAGTTGTAGCAGGTGAGGCCGTGTCCTTTGATGATTTTGATTAATATAGATAGGTAGATGTTGAATAATGGCGGACAGAAAGATGATCCTTGTGGTACTCCACATGTGGGGTCTCTTGGGTTGGACTTGAAAGGTTTCATCCATATGGTTTGCATTCTATTTGTTAGGAAGATTTTGATCCCTAGTAGCGCAGTGTCTGTTAGTCCCAGTCCTTCTAATCTCGTTACGAGGATGTCGTGGTTGACTGTGTCGAATGCTGCAGATACGTCTAGAAGTATCAAGGCAGTACTGTTGTCTGAGTCTGCGTTTGCTTTTAGGTCGTCCCATATTGAGAGGAGAGTTGATTCCGTTCCTCTCATTGGTCTGAAGCCAACTTGTGCCTTGTCTAGTAGGCAGTGCTCTTCTATGAATACTTGGGTTGTTTTGTATATGTATGTTTCGAGCAGTTTGGCTATGTACAGTATGTTGGAGATGGGTCTGTAGTTGGAAAAGTCCTCTACTTTTCCTGCTGTATCTTTGAGTAGCGGCCTGATGTACGCTGATTTGAAGGAGTGTGGCACTTTACCTGTTGAAATTGAAAGGTTGAGGACTTTCCTATGGTATTCCATGGGAGTTCCTTGCTTGAGAATTGATTTGTATATATCCGTAGCCGGGGGGTCCTCGGGAGAGCCTGATTTGTTGCTTTGATTTACCAGTCTAACAAAAGTCTCCACTGATATTTTGGGCAAGCTTTGTAGTTTGTTCGGATGTTCCTCATGAGGATAGGTGGGGTCTCTAGTATGATCGCATGGTCTGCTTTGTATGGTTTGTTAGATGGTAATGATTTTTTTTTTAAGTGGTCTGCTAGGTCATTGCATAGTTTCATCAATGGTATTGGCATGTTGTTGCATCCCGGTGGGTTTTTTATTTCATTTATGATTTTGAGGAGTTATTTTTGGGAGTTTGGTGCTTTGAAGATTTGTTTATCGTAGTGTTTTCTTTTCGCTTTTTGTATTTCCTTTTTGTATGAGCGGATATGTTGCAGAAACTTCAGTTTATTTGCAGTGTTATTTTTGATCCTCCATTCTAGTTCTAGTTTTCGTTTTTTTCTTTTCATGGCGCTGAGTAGTGGTGTGAACCATTTTGCCATTGTTCTTTTACGTGAGGGAGTGAAAGGTTATTCTTTGGTGATGTTGTCTGCGATTGTTACGATCCAGGTGTGGAGTAGAGCTACTTTTTTGTCCAGGTCAGCTTCTTCCATAATTGTTGCTTGTGGTTTGCTGAGTTCCAGAATTTAGTTAGGTTGGAATGTTTGATGGTTCTCCAGTTTCTTTTCATGGTGATCGGTGGTTTGTCTTGTTGCTTGTTTATTGGAGCGGTCATTTTGATTATGAATGGAACGATGAGGTGGTCACTCCAGAGTATTTGAATTGGGGGTGGTGTGGTAATGAGTTCTTTATTGGCGAAGATTGCGTCAAGTGTATGTCCTGCCGAGTGTGTTGCTCCTTTGACTAGTTGGTGTACATTCATTAAAATAAATATAATAAATAACTGTCTATTTCACCACCTCTGGTGGCTCTGTTGTGGGGGATGAGAGTGTAGGCAGGAGGGGTGGCCTCATGTGTGACTGGTTCAAAGTCGTTGCTGAACCATGTTTCGGTTTGGTCGGTTTGCATGCGATGGAGGCAGGTGGAAGGATGGAGGGTGGTGAGTGGTGTTGGCGTTGTGTGTGCGCACTGGCTAGCTGATGGATGGGCAGCAAGTCTGGACCTAGGGTTATGTGTAGGGGTGGTAGGCGAGGGGTTATGTGTGAAAAGGCACAATCTGTGAATTGCTAGCAGGGAATTCCTAACTGTTAGGGAGAATTCTCAGAAATGTGCTAATTCCTCTCTACCTTAGAGACCCCAGCACTTTTGCTGGACTCTAGGTCTTTTTAATGTTTAACCTGGAGAGAGTGAGACATTTTTCCCACTCTCTCATGTATTTTTCTGTGATTTAAACACTGTGTTTCTTTAGATTTTTGGAGTCTGACAAACTCCATAGGCATCATCTTTACATTATGTCACACAGCACCTTCAGTTCAGTGGCATAGGGAAGTCTCTTAGATTTCCCTAAGGCTTAAATACCTTCTCTTGGTAAAACTACTGTTTCCAAGAGCAGTGAAGTGAAATTGACTTTACTTACATTTTGTTAGTATCTAGACCCAACACACACTATCTTACCATAGGGTGATGGAGGGGTTACTTAGTATCCCATTTGTCTAGTTTCTCATGTAACCGTTTTATGTTACCCTTTCTACAATTAATGGCTGGTGGCAGTGGTTTACTTTTTACTTTGATTGTGTGTTTTTACCGTGGGCTGCGTTCGCAGCTGCAGCAAGGCACCCATGGGTGCCCATTTTGTCAAAATGGCACTGGTCTTCTTTTTTCACGATTTCTTGCAAGTTTTGGTCCCTTTGTTCGCTTTGTCTTTGGTGGGATTCACAAGTGAAGCCCACCTCTGGCTCCAGTATGTCTGGCAGGGGCAGGAAGTGAGGGAGGTGCACGAAACTCCCTGTGCTTAATCCCCTTGGTTACAGGAATGCACCCAAAGGTGATCGGCCGGCTGGCTGTCCGGCAAGGATAGCCACCCTGCTGTGTGATTGACAGCTAGGCTGGAATTAATGGGATAAACCTGCATAAAAGGCAAGGGCTTTTGGCTTGGAAGGCAGAGTCAACCACTGGACGAAGGAATCTGAAGAAGAACTTGGAGGAGATGCCGGCTGCAACGCCTGGACCGTTGGTTTGCCCGGTGAAGCCCTGCTGCTGTGCTGAAGCTCTGAATTCGCCTCGACTAGAGAAGCCCTGCAAGGACGTCTTCTCCCCTGGAGTTGGTGGGACCAATGAACTCCAAAGTGCACTCGTTTGGACGTCCTCTCGGAGCTGGATGTACTTCCACTGCTGCTGCTGCTGGAACCGAAGTAACAGGGAGAGGAACACCAAACAGAGTGCATCACTTTTAAGTTGGACCCGTGTGTGGAAGATCCTCCGGACTCCCAGTAAGCAGAACTGAACAAGCCTGAGCCACCTCAACAGAGTGCTGGACCCCAGATGCGAGGAAAGTCCAGAGTGGTATCCGAGAGTCCACAGTGGTGCTATTTGCTGAGATGCGATGAGTTGAAACCGCAAAGTGCCACTGAATAGAAGTTTGTCCTTTTCTGCCGCTGACCATTCCATTGTAGTGTAGGAGTCTTCAGACGTCCTCCCTCGTGTCCCACGTCTGAGGCCCAGGAACAACAGGATCTACAGAGCTGCACAGGAACAGAAGCCAGCTGGAACCATTTCTTCTAACCAAAGGTACTGATAAGTTTGAGAGGACTTACCTCTTGTTGTTTTAGCCTTACTTGATCTCAGTTGAGACTTGTCTTGGTTGCTTCTGTAGAGTTTCTTGCATCTTCTACCTCTCACAATCCCGCCAGCTTTTGACCCTACTTTGATTCTACATTTTTACAAAGACTTCTAAAACATTGTGCAAGACTTTTACTTACCTGCAAGAAGTGCTTCAGCTCACCTAGACTTTTGCCCAATTGACATTGGCTGGCCTGGCTCCCTGAATGATTCTTCTCTCCTCTGCTTGTGTCTTACCTTCCCTCCAGAAAAGGGTTAATTTACTTTGCATTTGGGGCTTCAAAGGTGCTTACCTGCTTCAGAATATTTATGTGATTGCTTGTTTATTCTGAAATCTCTTTACTTTAACACTCATATCAGTATTGCTCTAAATGTACCAGTGATATATTAATGTCCACAGTGTCCGAGCTATTTAAGTCACTTGTGGGTGTAGGAAGTGTCTGTGTGCCATCACAAATGGGTATCTGCTGATCTAGAGAAACTAAGAGGGTGTATTTTGGAGTGTATTTGTGTGTTACTATTATATTGCCCCTTCTGAAGAAGGCTTTTTCAAACTGACTGGTAAATAAATTAATATTTTTTTAATTAAGAAACCATGAGTGTAAGTGTTTATTTGGATACTTGTCACTGTGAGTCACTTTGCAACTCCCCTACTGCTCACATTGACCCCTCTTGAGATAAGCCTGGCTGCTCAGCCACACTACCAACCTGTGTAGTACAGACTTATACTAAAGGTTGGATTCCCATTACCAGGAGGTCAAGGTTGTTTTAGTGCACCCAAAGGGTACTGCTCCAAATCTTGGCTAACACTGGCAGCTGGGCTATGGGTGGTTGGTACAGAGGACTGATGTAGGCGAGGAGAGGCATAACGATTTAAAGGTGGGTGCTGGTAATTTTCCTTGAGTTTAGAGCGTTTTGGCACAGGAGGCATGTAAGAGAAGCTTGGGGGTGGGGTGGGGCGGTCAAAAGGGAAAGGAGATGAGGCGATAGTTTTGGAAAGAGCAAGTCGTGCCATGTTCAGAGAAGGCAAGAGGGTGGAAGGGGGTGTTGTGGGATGGAGGGTGAGTGGAAGCTGGGGGTGCGCGTTTGTGTGGGGGAATGGCCATAAACGGTGGAGAGCGGTAGTGGTTTGACTGAGGGGAGATTGAGGGGCTGAGGGGGTTCGGTGTGAGTGTATTGGGCCTGCTGAGAGGACGTCAGTATTGGTCGGTGGTAGGGAAATTTTGAGGACAGGCAGGTCGAGGTTGGAGAGGTGGGAGGGTGGGTGTGTCGACGAGATGATGGGGTTATTGGAGGGACATGGACCTTTTCCTGAAACAGGGATTGGTGTGGGTTGAGGGGAGGGGAGGGTCTGCAGGATTCAGGCTGAGGCATGGAGGGATGTGAGTGGTGGTGCTAATCTACAGGGTGAGGTTCTGAGGGGAGGAGCAGATGAAAAGGTGGTGGCAAGGGTGTTGTGCTCCTCTGGCTTGGGAGTTGGATGTAGCATATTGGGGTTCTTGCTTATGTGGGCAGGGATGGAGGCAGCGGATCCGGGTGAGTTGAGGAGTTGGCATGTAGATCATGGGGGGAGGTGCAGATGTGGTATTTGGAGCGCCAGAGTGCTCATCTAGCTTGGGAGTTCAAGGTAGCACGGTGTGTGGTGGATTGTGGAAGACGGTTATTCTCGGTGTATGTCCAGGTGATGGTGTTGTGTAAGGGTGGAGCATGAGCGGAAATGAGCGGGGGCTCGGTAGGGCGGGATGGCTTTTGGTGGGTGAGTTGAATCCTCTGGTCTGAGGGATGGAGGCAGTGTGGTGAGTGTCAAGGAAGTGGGGCGTAAGAGTGGGATGCTGCTGGGGGTAGAGAGGAGTGGTTGTAATTTGAGAATGAAGGTGCTAGAATGGCAGTGGTGGGTAGGGTACAGTGTTTATTTGCTTGGAACTGTGTTTCATTAGTTTGTTGGTTGGGAAGTGTGAGTGGGAAGGCTGTGTGTGGGGTTGCTGTTCTGAGTGACTGCATAGTTGCTGGGACAGAGTTGAGGGGGCAGAGAGGAGGTCTTGGTTTCATTCTGTTTTTGTCAGGTTGGAATTGTCAGTCATGGTTGTGTGGGGGAGTTTTGCAGCAGGTGGGCGTGATCGGGTCTGGGTGGGTCGCTTCAGGTAGGGACTGCTCTGGTCAGGGGGGTTTTGATGGAGTGAGTCAATCAAGTACAATGAATGCAGTAAACAAACAGTTAGGTAATTAGATTTGAGACAGTGGTATATGCAATAGTACCTAGATTTGAGTCACCTGGATAGAGGGAGGAAGCGCCTAAGGTGAGGGCACTGTAGTGAATGCAACAACACCTCAATTTGAGCCACTTAAAACGGGCTGACAGAGTGAATGCAACAATACCTGGATTTGGGACAACTAAGATGGGGGCATAGTAGTAGATTCAACAACACCTAAACTCAAGACATCTAGAATGAGGGCACAGTTGTAAATGCAGCAACACCTAGAATTGTGACAACAGGATAGTGGGAGAAACTACTAAAATTGGGGCACGGTAGTAAATGCAGCAACACCATGAATTTTGAAATCTAAAAATGGGGGCACAGTGGTGAATGCCCCTTCCCTCGCTGCACTTACCAAGTCAGACGATGTTGGTTGACGGCAGCAGGCTAACACAGGCCAACACCATCCGGAGCAACTTCGTTCGGAGCTATCCTTTGCCCAGGGGCCCTTTGCCGCAAGGGGCTGCAAATAGGCAGTGGGTCTGCCCTGAGGAGGTGACTTAGGTATGCCCCAGGTTGCCAATGGGAAAGGGGGAGAGACGGCAGGCGTGGAGTACAAACATGGAAGCTGGAAACCAGCAACGGGGCAGCGCACAGTGCTTGCATGGATCGGGTTGGCAAAAAAAGACAAATACAAATTAAAGCAGTTCACCTGGAGTGGGGGCCAGAAACCTCACCTCTGCGCCAGTGAGCTACAGATTGAGAATCCTAGATTGAAAAGGAGATCTACTGTCCTCTGGATATTCCCCCTGACATGTTCCCTACGAGTCTCTGGTTATGAACCAGTCGTCGAGGTAAGGATACACGGGATGGACTGCTTGCACAGGTGAGCTGCTGCTACCATCTAGTACCTTTATAAACACCCTCGGGGCAGAGGCAACGCCGAAGGGGAGAACCTTGTACCGATAGCGACTGTCCTCTATCTTGAACCAGAGGTACTTTCTGTGCGTTGACAACATTGAAATATGAAAGTATGCATCTTTCATATCCAATGTGACCATGTAATCCCCATGACGCAGCAATGCGATTATCTCCTGAAGAGTTGTCATCCTGAAGATTTTTGGTTTGACATAATTGTTTGCAGGACGCAGATCTTTGGTTATAAGAAGGTATATTGAATAAATACCCTGGTTTATCTGGAGATGAGGGACGACTTTGATGTCGCCCTTTTTCAGCAGGACCTGGACCTCGTCCAACAGGATACGCAGATGGTCTAGAGACAGCAGTCTGCTTCCGGGTGGATGGTGGCTGGAGGAACTCTATGCAGTACCCGTGGGCAATTGTCTTGAGTAACCCCTGATCTGATGTGATGTGATCCACTCCCACGCGTGGGTAAAAGATGTTAGACATCCCCCGGCTGGGAAGTGTGGAAGGGGACCTGTACCACCGAGTTATTTGGGGGTGGAGGCTGCAGAGGCTCTGGAAGCAGAGTTTCTACCTCTTCCTTTCCCTCGTCAAAAGCTTCTGTTGTGGAGAACCACTGGAGGAGCCCTGCCCGGAAGCCCAGTGGGGTCACCCCCCCACCCAAGCTGTATTGTCATTGTGGCGTGCGGGAGAAGGATTGCTCATGAAAGGGCTGCCGGGGGTTGAAAACTCCTCGCTGGACGAAAGGCTTGGCTGAGATCTGATTGAGTGCAGGTCTCATGCTCCTTCTTGGCAGTTTCCAACGCTGCATCGACCGCCTTACCGAAAAGAGCAGCATCCTGCACCGATTTAATAATTAGGGAAGCTTGGGTTTCTGTCTGAAACCCTGAATTCCTCTGCCAGGCACTTGAAAAGAGCCCACTGGGCAAGGATGTGTACTGCAGTTTTCAGCAGAGTCTAAGGTATTCTAAATAATATTTTGCGTGACCTGCCGGCTGTCCGCAACTACGGAGAGGAGGCGGGTGCGAGTGTGCTCTGGAACATCTTGGAGACCGTCTTGAATGAGTGCCCGTTGAACGTGATGAGTATCAGGACAACAACTCGGACTTAGATGAGTACTAAAATTGTGACAAGGACTGGGACTGGATTGTGACAATAACTAGGACTATAATGAGAGCTGTAACACAGACTGGGATAAGGACTATCAAAAGAACTAGAACAAGGACTTTGACAAGGACTGGAAGTGGGCAAGGGAGAACTATAATATACTGTAGGACTGTGACAAGCACTAGGACTATGATAAAAACTTGAAGTGTGAATAAGATGAGACAGTGACTTTAGTGTGGATTAGGAATGTGATAAGCACCAGCACTGGGTTTGTGAAAAAAACTTGTGTTGTAGTGAGGACTCTGTTGAAAACTGGGTTGAGGACTATGACAAGAACTAGCACTAGGAATTTGATGGGGCTGGGACTGCATCTTTGCCAAGGACTAGGGCAGTAACATGGACTAGCACTGTGATTGGAGCCAGGAATATGAGGACTATAACTATGATGAGGACTAGTACTAGCACTGTTACAAGGACTAGGACTAGGAATTGGACCAGGACTCAAATGGTGAATGTGAAAAGTACTAGGACTGTGATGAGGACTAGGACTAGGACTAGGACTGTGATTTGGATTGGCAGTAGGCATGTGGTGGGGACTAGCACTGTGACGAGGATTGTGCAAATGACTAGAAATGTGATGAGGACTAGGACTCTGACAAGGACTACGACTGTGGAGAGGACTGTGACATTGACTAGTATGGGACTGTGACATGAACTAGGACTAAGCCTTTTGACAAGGACTTGGACTAGAGCTGCGCTAAGGATAGGGCTGTGATGTGGACTAATACTCGGACAGAGGCTATGACTATGATAAGGACTGAACTTGCATAAGGGCTCAGACTGGAACTGTGAAAAGGACTGGGAATAATACTACTGTGAGGACTAGGACTGTGATGAGGAATGTGACCAGGTTTGTGTCAAGGACCAGGACTCTGATGAGGAAAAGGCATCTAGTGAGGAGTAGGACTATGATGGAAATTAGGACACAGACTAGAATGAGGACTGGGACTGTGATCTGGGTCTGTGAACAAGGACTGTGACTAGAACTATTACAAAGACTACGACTAGGATTATGAGCAGGATTTAAAATTGGACTGTGATGATGAATGGGATTCTGATAAGGACTTTGGCAATGATGAGAACTAGGACTATAATTGGTCCAAAAATGAACACTGGGATGAAGGGTAGGTCGGTTACTAGAACTTGGACTGCCATGAAGATTTGGACTGTGGTGCAGACTGGGACTGTGATTTAGAAAATACTATGAATGTGAAAAGGACTGGGACTGGGATTGTGACAAGGGCTACGGCTGTGATGGGGACTGACAAGCACTAGGAATAGAACTTTGAAGAGGACTGGCACCTTGACAAGGATAAGGACTGTGACATGGTCCTAAACTGTAATGATGTTTAGAAATGTGACACAGACCTGGTGTAGAACTTTGAAGAGGAATAGGATTCTGACTATGGCAATGACTGTGATGAGGATGAGGACGGTGACTAGGACTGCGATGAGTGCCAGGATTCTGCTGGGACGAGGACTGGGACTGGGAATAGATCTAGGATTAGGACTGTGTTGAAGACTGGGACAAGGACTGTGACGAGGATTACGATTGAGGATTAAGATAGTCAGGAATATTGGGACTGTGGAGAGGACTATGACTGTTGGATTTCTTGGCACTATAACAACGGCTAGGACTAAGATAAGGGCTAGGACTGTGACTCGGAGGAGGACTGTAATGAAGGTTGGGACTGTGATGAGGGCTAGGACTAGGAATGTGATAAATATGAGGACTAGGACCTTGATGAATACAAGGACTGTGTTGATGAGACAGAGTGGGCCTATGACAAGGACTAGGACTGTGATGAGGACAGGGACAATAACAAAGACAAGAACTAGGGTTTGGACTGTGACTGTGACTTTGGCAATTAATGTGATTGTGACAAGGACAGTGAAAAGACTAGAACTATGGTAGGGATTAGGATGGGGCTGTGAGGAAATATAAGACTGTGATGAAGATAATGACTGACTAACACTGTGATGAGGCTTAGGACTAGGACTCTGACTGTCAAGAACTAGTATTGTGGCAAGGACTGGGACTGGGATTGTAACAAGAACTAGGAGAGTGATAAGCACTGTGATGAGAACTGAGATAAAGACTGTGACATGAACTAGAACTAAGACTTTGTCGAGGACTGGGACTGTAACAAGGATAGGACTGTGATGTGGACTATTAATGTGCTAGGGACTGGGGCTGGGGCTATGGTAAGGACTAGGACTCAGGTGAGAAATTGGATAAGAACTGTGACAAGGAAGGACTAGAACTACCACTGTGATGAGGAGTAGGGCTGTAATGTTATGACATGGTATGATATTTTATTTATAGCGCGCCTATACACAAGTGTTTCAAGGCGCGAAATGAGAATGAGAATTGTGAGTATGGCTGTGCTGAGCGCCAGTACTCTGATCAGACATGGACTTTGATGTGAACTAGTATTATGATGGGGACTAGGAATGTGCTGAACACTAGGAATACTACAGTGAAGGGGACTCGGGCTTTGATGAGAGGTAGGACTAGAATTGTGATGAGGACTGGCACTGGACTGTGATGAGGATTAGAACTGTTATGAGGATTGTGACATTCACTGGAATGAGGACTGTGACAAAAACTAGGACTAGGACTAGCACTGGGACAGTGACAAAGATAGGTTTGTGATGTGGACTAATACTGTGACTGCGTTACTTGCACATGGTCAACACTGAGGGGGTCTGATATAACACACTCCCCAGGTACATCATGAAGGGGCACACACCTAGATACACTGTCCATTGTACCTGACTGATTTGCATATGGCTGGACCCCTTTTGCAATGGCTCAGACAGGCTAATAACAGTGGTCTGGAAGATTGCCCAGAGCAGTGCCAGCGGTTCATATGATTTTCAAAACCTTCGACCCATCACTTTTCTGGTTTTACACTGTCCATTGTAGACAACATTAAGGGAGTTCCAAGTAGATGGTTTGAATTAACCCCCCTATTAGGGTCAAACAAGCACAATGGGAAAAGAAACCCAATTTCCCAGTATTCTCTGTAGTTTACTTACAAAGTCTTGCGAGACTAGACTAATCTCAGGGGCCATTTTGAAGGCATCCCGATAGAAGCTTCTGCCCCACCCGGAATTGTCTAAACTGAAGGAACACTAACCTACTGCAGTTCCTTGCTGCGCTGGGGCTTAGGTCTGTTTGAGGTGCCTTTTTTCTCCATGGCTACCTGTGACATCACAACCAGAACAACCACCTTCATGAACACCTAAGAAGGAAAGAGAAGGAAGATACAAGTTAGTACTCTGGATAAATACACAAAGATATTAGCACTTGCACTTGAAGTACTACCATTCTTAAGACAATCCAGCACTCCCCATTAATGGACGATGGCTAGCCGCTTATTGTCAAAACCAAGTGCATTTAACTCAGCCCTCTTTGAATATTTACAGCTCCACTAGGAGTGGAACACCTTCTAGAGAACATGAACGAGGGCAGGAACTCATTCCTCCCACTTGGGACTCCCTCAAGTGCAGGGGGAGGCCTACTAGGTACACACAGGGCAAAGGGAAGGAGGAGCTAAGGCAGTATAGAAAACACTGTCACTTTACTAATTATCTCTGTTCGGTGATGTGTATGTTACAGGAAGTCTATCCCAGGAGGCAAATCTGATCTTGTCCATTGTTATGGCACTATTTGGTCCCACTTTTTTGGGGAGCTGTACGGAGTACATGTATAAGCTGTTCTCTGGGCAGTTCCACTTTAGAGATTGAGTATAGCAACACATGTACATATCAGAAGATCTTACTCGGTACATCTCCTGGGTTGGTCCAGGTTTAGTGCAAGATGGGTATCACAGACTGTGGTGAGGACTAGGACTTTGACTTAAAAAAGGGTGGGAATATGAAAAGGACTAGGACACAGACTGGGTCAAGCATAGTGACAAGTGCTATGACTGTTATAAGGGCTGGGGTGAGGACCATAAAAAGCACTCGGTTAAGCCAACCAATGTGGTAGACACCGTTTTTATATGCCAAACAACACAGCATAACCAGCATCAATAGAACTAAGAAGACCTATAAATATCAGTGAACCCCCACAACCAGGAAGCCTGTCGGCACCAGAACAGCTTGACACACAACCACCACATGAATAGATCCCTGACCCACAACAATCACAAAACATCCATGACTACAAAGATGCCTGATACAAGAAGGACAAACAAACAATGATGGAAAACATAACAAAAAAATACAAAAGAAACTCCACCCCATCAAACAACAAGAACAACCTACCGAAATTCACATCAGCTCTAAATCACCACCAACACCCACTAAAAGAATGAAAGATCTGGACTAAGACTAGAACAAAGACATCATACATCTCTCGCTACCTCTCCACCTACAAGCCAGCCACACCAGAAATCAAATAGCCTACAACTAAGGGCCCAGGGAACACTAGAGCAGACCCCAGTATACTATCAAGCCACAGACCACAAAACACAGAACTCAGCAATGAAGAAAACAGTATCAGAATGACACCTAGAAGAACAAGAATTAGACTGGAATCCCTCACCACCCACACCCCTTATGCAATAGCAAGACAGCCAAAATTCTAATTACAATGAATTGGAACAGAGGAAACCAGCGCGCAACCTAATGGAACTTCTCAACGAAGGGAGAGATGAGACAACCACACACCTGACAGACAGTAGGACAGATGAACGCCACTCCCACTGAAACACCAGAAATAACTCCTATCAAATAACAAGCGAAACCGCGCACATTACACTGAAGGCTACTCAACGTGCAATCTATTTCAAAGCACCAAACAGGAATCTACTACCTCCGAAGCGAAAGAGGTGTGGACACTATATTATTCACAGAAACATGGCCCTCAGACAGCTATAAAGTAATTGCCCATGAAGCCATGCCCGACAATTACAAACTATTATAATCTAACAGAGAAACCGAATGAGGAGGAGGAATCCCCCTAGCGCCGAAAAATCACATCAGCTCCTTACCATTACCATCAACAGACATAGACGACTGCCATTTACTCCTAGCAAACCTCAATGGACAATTCAACTATCTCTTCCCTTTCATTTGCAAATCACCTCCCATCACTCTAATTTTGTCATAAAACTGGCTGATGCCGTAGCTACCCTTTCTACAAATCACGATAACATAATTGCTCCATAATATTTCAACATTTCTTTTGAAAGAGAAAATTAAACCACCACAAACTCCCTCTGTACCCTGCTGGAAACTCTTAATCTCAAACAAATAGTGAATGGACGCACTCACAGAGCTGGACACACACTAGATGCAATTTTCTGCAGGGATGGACTTTCAACTGCATCCCCTCCGTTACCAATCAAATGGAGTGACCATCATATGATCCATTTCAGCATAAAATTCCCAAGCCGCATGATGTCCGCAATCACACAACTGTCAGCGACAAACAAAAGAAGCTGGAAAAGACTTGACCTTGCAACTTCAACACAAATATTAGAAACTACCAAACAAGACGCCTCCCACCTAAATGAAATGGCACCAGACACAGTTGGATCACAGATGCGCTACCAACTAACATCCTTAAAACTCTTCAAACCCACACGAAAATAATCGCAAAAAGATGGTTCCTAGAGAAACTAATGGAACTGAAAGAACTACCCTGAAACTAGAAAAGCGATGCAGGAAGCACTACAACCAAAGAGACAAAATTAACTACCAGCAAAGAATCTGGCTATACAAATCGACAACTCTGAAAGCCAAGAAATCATACTACTCCATGAGAATCTAATCAGCAACCAACCCACAAAAAGACATGTTTGAACCGTAAAGGAAATATAAAACTCAACTTCATGCAACAACAACATTGTACACTCGCAAACTCTATGCGACAGTATCACGGCCCACCTTAAAGCAAAAATAGAAGCAATGCAACAAGGAATTGACACATTCTGCAGCACCACAACAACACCCTCCCAGAAAACCAGCACCACTACAGCCAACACAACACTCCATTGATTTGAACCTATATGTGAGGAGAACTTCGACAAACTATCAAAAGATACCAACATAGCCGAATCTCCCAGGGACCCATGCCCACTGTATATTTACAAACACTACTATCCCACAAAACACCAGCCCTCTACATCCAGCTATTAATGAACGTATCACTAAGCACTGGAATGGTACCAAAGCCAATCAAATCAGTGTACAGCAAACCTCTCCTAAAAGATGAGAAAGGAAATACAGATGACCCTACTAACTACAGGCCCATATTAAACCCACCATTCCCAGTGCAAATCCTGGAGAACCACGTGTACACAGAACTACTTAATCATGTAGAAAGTAACAGAATACGTAACCATTCGCAGGTTGGTTTAAGACACATGAGAGGAACAGAATCAGCACACTGCTCCATGTGAGACTACCTAAAAATTCCCACAAACATCACCCAATCGGTCTGGACATATCAGCTACCTTTGATACGATCAGGTGCACAATCCTAATCAAGAGACTGGAGGAATATGGCATACAAAGCTCGGCACTACAAAGGCTGAAATCTTTCCTCACAGAGTACACAGTAAGAACCCACATTCCACCATTCACATTGAACACAAAAAACATTACATTCGGTGTACCACAAGGATCAAGCCCCTCACCACTCCTCTTATTTATTTATGTATTTATTTATTTATTTTTTGTATTTGTATGGCGCACTAACAGCCCGTAGGTATCGAGGCGCTGGTTCAGGAAGGTTGCTTATAGTTACATTAGTTACATTGATATTCCTTGCTCAGGGTTACAACAAGCGTGTAGCATGGATGTTACAAGATACAATCATCGACGAATTATAAGTTACATTAGTAGAAACGATTGCGTAGGGGTCCAGACAGTACAAACCAGCAGTATACGCTAGCTATACAAACAGTAGAGATTTTAGCGATTTCCTGAAAGCTGTGTGTGAGTTCAGGTTTCTGAGATGGGGTGGGAGAGAGTTCCAGTGGGTTGCTGCCATGACTGGAAAACTGGAGCCCCCTGCATGAATCCTTAGGGTCTTGGGGATGGTGAGGCAATTGGCGTAGGTTGCCCTAGTGGGCCTGGCTATACTGGGTCTAGAGAATCTCTGAGATAAGTATAGAGGGGCAGTGTTGTGGACACACTTGTGCGTGAGAGCAAGGATTTAAAGAGGATATGCCCTTTAAAAGGAAGCCAATGCAGTAGTTTCCTAGTGTCAGAGATGTGTTCCCTTCTGGAGTTGGCAGTGGCGGCCCTAAGGGCATTGTTTTGAACTGTCTGTAGTTTGAAGATGATTTTCGCAAAGGTGCCCCAACATCAATATGATCCCATAATGGAACTCATTCAAGCTCATGGACTCACAGCCTACAACTATGCGGACGACACCCAAATTGGTTTCAAGATAACTAACTACAGCGACCTGGACAACGCTCTCAATAAATGTCTCAATGACATAAACACCTGGATGGCAAACAACAACCTCAACCTAAAACCAACCAAAACAGAAATGCTAATCACCCCAGAAGAAAACAGACCAATACAGACACCCCTCACATAGCCCCTGACCATGGAAACCCAACCAGAGACGTCAACAGTGATACAAAATCTGGGACACCTCATGGACAGCGGCCGCACCTTGGAATCACAAGTCAACACAATAGCTACAAAATGATCCTACTGCCTCTGATTAATAAGAGGCATCCTACCTTACCTCATCTTCGCACACAGAATCCTTACAATCTTCTCCTTATTATCAAGGATAGACTATGCAAATAGTCTATACCTGGGAATGCCCGAAGGCCTCATCAAAAAAACTACAAAGCATCCAAAATACTTCTGCACGACTACTCCTGAGATTCAATAGAAGACATCACATTACACCGGCCCTAAGAAGTCGACATTGGCTACCAATATAGAAACACATCAAATTTAAAGCCCCCTGCATTGCCCATAAATCAGTACACAGACAGGGAGCCAAATTCATCCAAACAAAAATCACCCTACACCAGCCGAGGAGAGACTTATATACAGCACCAACCTCCAAATTGAAACAAAACAATACAAACAATAACAACAAAACAATAACATAACTACAAATAAACAGAGATCGTCCAAAACCCACTAACCACTTCACTCCCACACAGCCCACACTCCTCACCTACAACACACACCCAGAGGGCTAGTGAATGAACCCATCAAAACATGCAAACCCCACATAACTCTAATAAAGCTACAAACCCAACCACCTCAGACAAGAAACAAATCAACCACTGGACGCCACCCTTCTGAACACAACAAGCCCAGTGCACAAAACAAAGCACGTACAGAATGCTTGCATGCACAAGACACCAGTTGCTCCTTGTTCTGCATGCACCAATAGATGAGCACAACATCTATCCTATCCCTCTCTCCCTCACTAACCAATGCTACCCACTTTTCCTTGCAGTGCCATGTGAGCAACTGAAGACCATGAAAATGGCAGCGGTGTGCAGTTTAAATCACTCTTAACATAACTAGGGCTAGGTCTTTGATGAAATGGACTAAGACTATCATGGCACTAGAACTGTGATCAGGACTAGAAATGTGAAAATGACTAGGAGTAGAACTGTGATGAGGAATAGGACTATGACTAGGACTGTGCTGAGGGTGAAGACTGTGGATAGGACTGTGACAGAGGCCAGGGTTCTGATGTGGACACGGACTCTCAACAGGACTGCGGCTGTGATGTGGTCCAGGACTAGGACTGCATAGGACTGTGATGAAGACTGTAACTAGGACTATGACGAGGACTAGGACTGAGGCCTAGGACCATGAGGAAGACTGGGACTGTAAGGAGGACAGTGACTGTGAAATTGATTTACACAAGATGACACGAGTTTGTACTGTTAGTAGGGCTAGGAATGTGATGAAGGCTGGAGCTGTGATTAGGTCTAGGACTAGAACTGTGATGATTATGAGCACTAGGGCTGTGATGAGTAATAAGAATGCCATGAGGAGTGAGAGAAGGGCTCTGACAATCACGAGGACAATGGTAAGAACAAGGACAGGGATTAGGATTGACAACGACTGTGACTTTGACAGGGACTTGCACAATGATAAAGTCTAGGACTATGATGGGGATTAGGAAAAGGACTGGGATGAGAACTAGGAATGTGATGATGACTTGGACAGTGATGAGGACACACACTACGGCTCTGACTAAAATGAGACTGGGACTATGACAAGACTACAATTATGGCAAGGAATGGGACTGGGATTATGACAAGAACTCGGACTATGGGCCTCATTACAAGTGTGCTGGTCCGGTAACAACAGTGCCGGTAAGCCTACCAGCACTGTTGTTACTGGACCGGCACACTACGAGTCTGTGGGCGGGTGCCGTCCCACACACAGAGTTACACAGAAGCACTGGCACTGTTATTAACAGTGCTGGTGATTCCATGGTCCCCATTCCCATTGAGTCCCATGGGACTCAAATGCGAATGGGGATTTACACTTTACCGGTGCCTGACTTCCCAGAACGCCGGTGTTGTAATATACCCCGGTGTTACCGGCAAGCCAGGCACCAGTAAATATTGCAAGTGCGGAGGCAACCCGCCGTTAGCACTGGCAGGGTTACCGCCGGTCTTGTAATGAGGCCCTGTGATAAGGACTGTGATGAGGACTAGGATGAGGACTTTCACAAGAAACAGAATGTGGACCTTTTTGAGGACTGTAAATGGGACAGTAACAGAGATAGGACTGTGCTGTGGACTAATGCTGTGGCAGGGTCTAGAACTATGGTGAGGACTAGAATTCAGGTGAGAACTAGGACACAAACTGTGACAAGGAAGGATTAGGACTACCACTGTGGTGAGGACTAGGATTGTGATCAGGGTGAGAATTGTGACAAAGGTTGTGCTGGGAACATGGACTGGGATGAGGACTGTGATGAGGACTAGCACTTTGGCCAAGACTGGGACCATGCCAAGGATTGGACTATGATGTGGACTAATACCGTGACAGGGACTATGACTACAATGAGGACTGGAACTCAGACAAGAATAAGGACACAAACTATGATAACGACTAGGAATACCACTATTGTGATTACTAGGAATGTGATGAGGATGAGAATTGTCACTAGGGATATGATGGGGACAAGGACTGTGATGAGGACTAGGACTGTGGGGGAGTCTAGGACAAGGACTATGATGAGGACGGGCACTGTGTTGAAGACTAAGATGGGAATGGTGATAAGGGATTGGAGTGTGATAAGGATTGTGTTGAGGATTGGGACTGTGATGAGGACAAGGCCTGTGACAAGAACTATGACTTGACTATGACGAGAGCTAGAAATGGGACTGTGCCAAGGATAGGAAAGTTATGTGGACAAGAGCTGTGACTTGGACCAGGATTATGATGAGGCCTGTGGGGAGGACAAGGACTAGGACTGTCACTAATAGTTGACTTAAACTGTGACAAGGAATAAGACTGTCTCAATGACTGTGACTGGGAATGGGCAAGGACTAGGACTGTGGCAAGAACTAAGACTAGGAGCTTTATTAGGATTGGGACTGTGATATGGACTAGCTATGTAACAGGGACTAGGACTGTGGTGAGGACTAGGCCAGAACTGTGGGGAGAACAATGTCTTTGACATGAACAAGGACTGTGATGTACTCTAAGACTGTGATGAGGACAAGAATTGCGATGAGGACTAGGACTGGAAATGTGTCAAGACTGGGACTAGGACTGTGACAAGGACTAATAGTATGATTAGGGCAAAGACTAGCACTGTGATTAAGACTAGAAATGTGATAAAATCAAGATACCCTGACTTAAGGTTATAACAGAGGCCTTATCCTGACCGTCCACAGAGCCCCACAGCTTCCACAACACTTGCCCAACCGAAACCTCACTTGTAATGATATGGCATCTAGGATTCCAGAAGTCATCTAATTTCAAAAGATGTAATGATCTGCACTGACCTTAACCTCTCTACCCAGCACATGAGGGACAATGAGGGGAGGGAAGGAGAAGGCGGGACTCTTATTTAAATTTTAGTGTCTATGCCAGTGAGCAATATGATCTCTTATGTGCCAACAAGCCTATTTTACAACACCAAGCAAAGCGAGAGCATGTGGCAAGGGCTTGCAGGCACATAAGAGGCCATATTGCTTGCTGACATGGGCAATAATTCTATTAGCACTTTGGTCACATCAAAGTTGTGTGTAGCCTTGGTGGGCCTATCATCATCCTGGCTTCCCTGCATCTCCAAACCATGGAAATGCAAAACAAACTTCACATCCTCATGCACTGAGGAAGTGAAGCCCATTCTTCAGTTCCATGGCATGGAGGGAGCGCTGCGGGGGAGCCAGGGAGAATGTGGATCCACCAGAATGGTGCAGGGAGAAAAGAGTGATCTGCGAGAATTGGTGGCACTGCCCCCAAAGTAATGTTTCAGCGAGGGGCCAGAGGAGCAGGGAGTACATAGCACTAGGGCGACCATTGGAATCCTGGCAGGCATCAGGATCCATGGTTGCACTGGTGAATATTAAACCTGAAGCCCTGGATTTTGATTGGATGTCAGATTCCACAGTTCCGACTGGGCTGTTAATAAAATAAATAATTTATCTGCAATGGTTTGGATTTATGTCTCTCTCTCTGTCATTTGCCCTTTTTAATGCAATGCCTGATTCAGGGATGACAAGCACCATTTCCACAAGTGGTGCAGCCTTGGTCCCAGCCAGGACTTTAGGTGAACAGTCCATTGGTCGACCCTGGATCCCACTGTGTCTCTCTAGTTCATCTTCAAAAGTCATTGCAGGACCGCCCTTGACCGCTCTCCATTTTTACTGTGGTTTTTCCTTTGGATATGACTCTGACCAGAGGCCTTAAACTGGGTATGTCATTAGGCACCAATAGGGGCTCCTTCATGCTTACAGAATCACAAGGATATACCTCAAGTTTATGAAACAGTGGGTTCTTCATTCCACATCCTGATGACTAAAGGGGTGATACAAAGGAGTCTTGCTTTGGGTAACATTGTGATCCTTAAGGAAAAGTGAATTTCCTGTGATTCAAACTGTACCCCATTATCAATTACAACTTCCCCAGCAACACTTTCGCAATCAAATATTGATGCTTGAAACTTCACAGTACTTGTTACACCTTAAATGAAAGTCTTCAATTTCACCCACTTGGATTTGCAATGCATGAGGATTAAGATATGCATCTTATTAGAACCTAGAGTGAAATAGAGCTTTTATATCCTTTAGCATGTTAGACTATGCACTTCAGGTACTTCTACAGGGTGTAGTGGTTGATGATTAGCTTGCTTTGATTTGTTGCTCAATTAATTTGCTTTACATTGCATCTCAATCTCCTTGATAACGACACACCTACCAGACCGGCTGTACATCTCGTCATCATGACTTGCTCCAACAGCCACTCATAGGCCAGTTCCATGACTGTACTGCATAGTATTACAAGGTGAAATCAATCTCTCTCCCCTCTCATGGTCCCTATGGTCCTCCTGACAATTCTGCGACAAGCTGCATGTATTATCTATCAGATTGGTGTCCACCCACCTCCCACCATCCTTTATTCCATTGTAAATTGTGGAAGCTTCTTAGTCTGCTTGGCTACTCCCCACCCATTCTTCTTTCTCTGAACAGCTCAGTTTATAAGCACTACAACATAATCTTCCATTGCTCTGTGCTTCTTAGTGTGTTGACTCTTCCTTATTTGCCTTGCTGGGCATTCTAGGAATGCAGTCCACCATCACATTCTTGTAGCCTAGGGCATACACTACTCTGATATTTGGAATTCATGATTTCCCCAATCCAGCAGCTAATGCAACGGAAGGTAGCGGAAATGCTTTTTGTGCTGAGCATGTTGACCAGCAGCTTATGAATGGTCTTTATCATTACTCCTAAACCCCAGACCAATGTTTAGGAGTATACCAATACCAAGTATTGTAGATGCCGATAAACCCTCAGTGCTTCTCATTCAATGGTTGAATAATTCTTTTTAGCTCCCATCAGTTCCATGGGTGCAAAAGCAAGGCTACTTCCTTCACATATTGTACTTGAGAAAGGGTACCTCCAGCAGTGGCGGCTGGTGTATTTATGAGCTGGAGGGGTGTAAATGTATGTGTCTAATATACGGGAGTGACTGAACACAGCAAGGGGGCCCAAGCCAAACAAGGGGGGTTCGGTGTTGTTCTCGCCCAATTAATTTTTTAAAATAATGCGTCCAAATGGTGCATATGTTAGCACTTGATGCAGAAAATTGTGTACAAAGCCACAGATTACAATCAAATTTGTATAGTAGCACATGAACAACCCCAATAGATGCAAGTCACCAGAACCAGCAATACATGCAAGCCACCAGCAGTGCACATTTTCATGCATGCCTTTGCCCACAACACATGCCAGTATATAAAAAATGTTCATGCATGTTGCACCATTATATGCCAGTATTACCTTACAAGGACTTCCAGCCAGTACACAATGACAGGCCACATGGATAAGGTATATACAGGCTGGCCATACCAAGATAGACCAGCAGACCAAGTAATCACACTTATGTTTGCTTTTACCCTTGATGCAAAGTGAAAAAATGACATGCCACACAACAAATATATGACTAGACTGGGGCCACCAATGTAAGCCAGTCTAGCCCTTTAATAACACTCATCATGTTTGCTTTACCCTTGATGTCAAGTAAAAGTAACACATTTCATGCCACAGTAAGAAGATACATGCACACTGACACCATAGGCCAAGTTAGCCACATAATAATACTATCATGCTTGATTTACATTCGATACCAAGTAGAGAATGTCACACCACATTACCAAACTAAATGCAGACTGGCACTACTAATGAAGGTCAGTCTAGCCATGAAATACAACTTTTGTTTTCCTCCTTGATGCTAGTTGACATGCTACATTAAGAAAGTATATCCAGACTGATAGTAGTGTCAGTCTGCATCTACTTTCTTTATGTGGTACGGCATTTTTTTGATTGGCACCAAAGGTAAAGAAAATACTATGAGTGTTATTATGTGGCTAGACTGGCCTACATTCAATGTAGGCCACTCGAGCCAGGTAATAACAGTTATCATGTTTGCATTACCTTTGATGCCAAGTATAAAATGCCATGCCACAATAGGAAAGTATATGTAGATTGCCACAACTAATGTACTTGCGAAGTGTGTTTGCAGAGGAGATCGCATGATTTGGATATCCGGGAGCTCATATCCCTATATCAGTTTTGCAGGGTACCGAAAGCCCATCTATTTAAGAGTTACTTCATCACCAGTCTTTTTTTATGTGGGTTTTTTCCAATTTTATTCGGGGATAAAACTCATCGTAAATGTGTATTTTTTATTTTTGGGGGTTCCTTCCAAACCCCCTTCACCTGATTATTTTAGACTATTCCTACCTCCTGCACCCCGTATATACCCTTGCCCACTGCCCCACCACATATATGAGTTTGATGAGTTTTTTCGGAAAATAATAATTGGGAAAAAACCCATAGAAAAAAGGACTGGTGATGAATGAATGTTATATCCTATTTAAGTAATCTGGGTAGGTGAGACACCTAAATCTGGTTTCTTCTCACATGGTTCATGTTCATATCTGTTAATAAATTGTATTTTGGCTCTCTCTTCATGTTGTCTACTTCTAATCTGTGCCTAGACAATTCAGTTTTTTAGGTGCATTTTATAAATTATTCAAAATCAAAAAAAACAAATGAAGAACAGTCTTGCCACATTGTAACACTTGTCATGTTGGATTTATCCTTGATGAACACTAACTGTGCTTCAAGGGTTTAGCTAACATACGTTTTATTACTTGGACAGACCATCCTACATTCAATGCAGGACAGTAGAGCCAGATAATAATGCTTATCATGTTTGCTTTAACCTTGCTGCACAGTACTGTACATCAAGGGTAAAGCAAACATGATATATGTTATTATCTGACTACTGGCTAGACTAACCTGTATTGAATGTCGGCCAGTTCAACACTTGTCATGCTTGCTTTACCTTTGCATCACACTTCTGTGCATCAAGGGTAAAGCAAACATAAGTGGTATTATGTGGCTAGACTGGCCTACAGTCAATGCACACCAGTTTAGCCATGTAATAATACTTATGTTTGTTTCACTCGATCAGTCAGCGTGTTCCTGCTGATAGCGCAATAATGAAAGTTGGTGGGGCCAGCCTTATGCCGCCATGCCGCCTTGTTTTTTTCTATGCACTGTTTGTTGCAGTGCTGAAAGGGTTCTGGAAAATATGCATAGTGGGGGATGTGCTCTAGCTCAAAGGCAGGTAGCACAGTCCCTTGTGCAAATAACTGTGCTCCCTGCCACCCAGGGAAGTAGGTGTCCTGCCACTGAGGTGAGGAAGACTCTAACTGCCTCCCAGGCCTCCCTCACTGGCCTGACTGTTGTAAGCTTGGGAGAGAAACATACCAAGTGTGGTGGTTTGTTTATGTGACACTTAAGTATCCCAAGCTCTGATTGACACTGATTGACACTGAGATTGACACTCTCTGAAACAACACAATGTAGCATTCTTCTTCAAAGATTACCTCATGGTTGGGGTCTTTCTGACACAGTTCTTCATGACTTTATAATAACACTCCAATATCCCAAAGAACAATCTGAGTTGGTTCTTGTCTCCTTGTGGGCTTCCCCTCGTCATTGCACCTACCAAGTATTTAATGCCTGTGTCACAGATAGTGTTTCCTAGGTAAAACATCTCTCCAACCCTGGTCCAGCTCTTCCATACATTTATTGTAAGACCTTTGTCCTCAAAGTTGTTTAGTACCCTGATCGACCACATGCCATGTTTGCCTTTACTGGCCTCTGTGACTGAAATGTTGCCTTAGAAGAAGTAGATTCTTCTCATCCCGACAAACAGTTCCTGCATGAGTAACTGAAATACTATGTCATCCAGAGCCAAGCCGAAGGGCATGCAGTCATAACAGTAAGCTCCAATGGACATCATAGAGGAGGTAGGTGGATGGGATCACATGCACAGTTCTATTTGGTCATATGACACCTACATGTCCAAAATGGAGAACACTGTTGTGGGTTACAAGCATTTGCCCTATATTGGGTAACCGGGTCAATACATATATTTGAATTAAGGGTTCTGTGATCAACACCCATCTGGTTTGAGTGGTTGAATTTCCTGACAATGATGACAGGAGAAAGTCACTCCAATGGTTTGATGGTTCTACATGTCCCTTGTTGCAAAGCAATTGGAATTATTGATGCAGTTCATTGGCTCGTACAGGCCTAACTTTTTGAGACTAAGGTTGTGCTTCCCCATTGAGCATTATTTGATGTTTGCATGAAGCCAGCATGGAGCTCTCACCACTGAAAATGTCAAGATCAGGCACTCTTCACCTAGATTAAGTTTTACTTTCAAAGCTGCTTAGTAGTACCTAATTGGCAAATCCCTTCTTTGTAGGATACAATTTGCATTTATTGGTACAGTCTTTTACCCGGATTGGGGTCACCCCATACCCTCTTACCTTAAGTCAGACATTCTGGCCTCAAGGCACTGGTGAAAGTCTTTGCATTGAACACAGGGTTTGGAGAACCCTAGACCAGTAACATTTTGACTGATGGCTAGTCTTCAGTCACCCAGCCCCATAGTAATCCCTGCTTGGACAATGTGACCATAAATATGAAGTAAAAGCCCTCTTAGTCATCTTGGATCATTCTGACCTAGCTATTTTGGACACCCCTTCAGCGCATCCTCCCAGAGTGTCCCCTGAGACATGTGATGAAGATGAGTGGACCCCTAAAAGGCACATCTCTCAGGTATCATTCCACAGACATTAATTAGCGTTTATTTTTTAGCTATGATAACTATAATATTGGGTCAGAAAGACAGACTTTTTTCTTGGTTGACTCAGGAAAAGAATATCTTTATAGCAGTCTTTCTGGGTCTTTCATTAATGTCAAGCACAGTCTCTGTTTAAGAAAATCAGCTTCCCCTGTACTTGACTCTTCAGGCTTTTGTAGACTTTCTCTGTAGGTGGCCCTTCATCTAAGGCCTACGGAGAGTTCTAATGATCTAGCTCCAGATGAGAGGTTGTATTTATCAAGATGCTCAATTTCTCACTGAGGTGAGGATGCGAAAGAGGCTCTGCAAGATCTTTACTAGACTCCTAACCATCTCCCAGTCTTGGGTTCCTGGCCCTACTTCCCACTAGCACATTCTTACGTTTTTCCTCATCACTCAAACACATGTCTATGCCTAAGAGGTCTAGACCCTGATGTTACCTGACACCTGCTTTCTCTCTAACTCCTCAAAAACCATCACATTCTCGTTTCTCCTCAAGAAAGTACTTATACAACCCTTTGGCATAGGTTGCATGTCTCCCTAAGTGTAATCGCTCCTCTCCCATTCCACCCTATGCTTATCTTTGTGTCTGCACCTACTGCTCCACTGCCCCCACTACTCTAAACAATTATACTCTGCCTTTCTCCTGCGTGGGTTGTAAAGTCTTCAATTCCTTCATCCACGGCCCAGGATTGGCTCAGTCTTAATTGCTTAATTAACACTAGTGTTTCAGTTTTACTTGTGTGGGTGCTGCGTGCAGCGTGGACTGAACCAATATCGGGCTAGTCTGCCGTTTTGAATTCCAAAGTGGGTAGGAGTCTGCTGCGTTCCCTGTGACCTTCTCCTGCACATTGCCATAGTGGTGAACCTCTCTCCCTCTTAGTTTTCATAGTGAGATTTGGAAATGAAAGCATTTTTTGTTTCTACCCACAAAGCCCCATAGCTAGATCCCATTGGACACTCACTTATATCCCTGTTGTATATATTGCACTTTGGCTGTTAGAGTTCCAGAGGACTTTATAGCACATAGAGCTATCTAGTTCTAACTTCCGTGCCATCATTCTTACCAGCCTTCACAATCTTCATTCACTCTCTTCCCGATTCCTGGTGGTGTCTGGTGCGTGTGTCCACCATCTCTGATTAAGATGTCCTCAGGCCATTTTCCCTCAGCCAGTGGTCCCACACTGCCAGGAAGTTCCTGCAGAGCATATCCAGGCCGTCTAAGGCCGCTGTTACCCCCATTGTTGGAGTTGCGGCTGCGTGCCCTGGACCCCATAGGAATGAAGTAAGAGTGCACCACCCCATGGTACCTTTCGTTACAGGTTTTCCCCTGAAGACAGAATCAGCACCCTTAGTCTCCATGTTGCTATTGCCACTGACTCTGTGTCGTTCCTGTGTCTCACCTCCTACCAGTGTCTCCAATTTCCTGGGTGCTGCTGCAGGCTGTCGGGTGACCACTTGCTGCCACCGTCTCCCCATCGTCCCTGCGTCTCACTCCCTACCAGTGTCTCTATTGTGTCAGGGTGTCTGCTGGGGGCTGTCGGTGAGTGGTTCCCACAAGGAGTTCTCTCCCTGAGAATATATTTTTTAAATAAAGTTTTAAAACTATGCATTTTACAATACACATGTCATGAACAATTGGGTAAAAAGCCATACAATTTACAATCAGTTGTGTGAGGTTATACATAAAAAAAAATCGAATTGATGGCACGCCACCAAACGTAAACAACGTATAATTCAATGCATTTTCAGGAGGCCTCTGCCTAAATAAATGCCAGCATTGCTACAGTAAGTAGACACTCATAATGGCTTTGTTCAATAATATCAGTACTGCTACTGAAAGAAGACACTCGTTGGCTTTATCCAATAAGCTTAGTCCCTCTTCTTAACCCCTATTCTGAAGCCCCCTGCCTTGGGTACTTTGGCAACACAGGGCATTGTAACCAGCAGCCCTTGTAAGGACCCTTCCATGACTTGGGAGAGAATGCAGCCCTATTCAAAACAACATTCCAGGTACAGTATGCAAAAAAACTTAAAGGGAAAAATCATTTCCATTTAGTAGGATCGTGTATTATGCATTGTAACATTATTAAAACGTTGCTTGGAATGGCAGGGAAGTCATGTCAGAATGTAAAAAGGACGTTCAATGAGTCAAGGAGTTCCAGGCATATAATGTTGCAAGCTTACAGCTTCTCTACTGGCTATTGTATTGAAGGAAAACAAAGTTACAGAAGCATTGTTTCTTGCCAGAGAATTGCTCTGCTCAGAATAAAATGTTGAAATTTACCCATGCACACATACTATTTACTGGACCAAATTGATTGCACAAAATCTACCAAGTGTGTGTCCTTTATTGAATTCACATCTGGCAGAGCAGAGGCTCTCGCCACAGTACATGCAGCACAGTGATGAACCACTGGGGAATGACTGGCTTGTAAAATGGAGGACACTCCATTTATAGATTTGACCCAACCCTCTAAACCCAAAGCAGACCCAGATGCACTTAGGGACCATCACCAATATCAGCCCAATGCAAATCGGGGAGAACAGGCACTGGCCCACACCAGAGCTCCCACTCCAGAAATACATGGATAAGCCCTTTCAAACCAAGGCATCCCAGGGTGGGTTGTTGCGTAGGAGTTTAGAAAGAGCAGCCAGAATTTGAGGCGCAGGGATTTTGGAGTTTAGAGTCAGGATACTTTGTGAGTTTGGAGGATAGAGTGGAGCTGGAATGAGAAGGTGGAACATTGTTGGTGAGAATAGAGAGTTTATCAAGGAGGCTAGAAAACATATTGAAGACTAGAGTGTGGGAGAGGGTCAGCGGTTGTGAAGCCAGTTTGGGAGATGGAGGTGGAAAGAGAGTTTGTGAGATGAGAGGGGAAGACAGCAACAGATAGAGAGAGCTTAATCCTCAGGGGGAAGATCAAGATATTGGAGAAATTGGGGATTAAATGGAGAAAGGAATGAGTTGGAGACAGAGTAAATCAAGAGGAGGAGGATGTGAGTAGTGAGGAGATGCAGAGTACATAATGAGGAGGAGGATGATGGTGGCGGTTGTGGAACTTATCAAGAGAATGATTTTGTAAGTAGAGAGCCTAGAGGCAGCGTATGTAGAGAGGATGTGGTTGGGAGTAGACAAAAGTTCATAAGCAGAGAATGGAGTAGATAAGGAGGGGGGCATTGAGTGTAAAGTGGAGACTGTGATGGAGGGCCTCAAGAGCAAGAGTTTTGGAGATGTGGGAAGGTTGGTGGCAGAGAGAGGGCCCAGGAGAAGGAGGACAGGAACAGTAAGGAGAGTGGTTTAATATGGCAATTAATGCAACTGTTCATACACACATGATGGATTAGTTCAGTCAGGAAATTGCTGCTACTTTAAGTACAGATTCATGATGGGCTTGTTCCATCAGGCAAGCACCACCACTGGAAGCTCTCTCTCGCGCTCTCTCTCTCTCTGTCCCTCTCATACACACACTCACGCTAGCTTGTCTCAATAATCCCAATACTTCTACTTTAAGTGCACACTCATGATCACTTTGTAGAAGAAAGCCAGCAACTGGGTTTACCAAATCATGCCAGTCCTGCGACTGTAATTACATTGCTCCTTTCTTGGAACACACAGGGACACTCTCACGTATTTCAGCCGGATGGCCTCTTGGAGTCTGTTGATGGGTTTGGAGTTATCTTACTCCAAGAGACATGGTTAACAGACTCCCTGGTGGTTGATGGTTGTAGCTTCTTAACAAAAGAAGCAGTGAAAGGGCCTAAGGGTCGCCCGAGGGTCGGCCTTGCTATGGGGCTGGTAGAAGTAGTGTCCCCATCTGGTAACATTGTCATGGGCAGGATGAACTCTCACCCAAAAATGGGCTATAGTCCAATGGAGGGAGGTTCTTCTAATTGGGATTTATGTCCCACCTTATCTGGGGCAGGTCAAGGAAGTGGAAACAATTGTAGAGGAACCAAATTTTGAGGATCCGATTCTACTATGTTGGGATTTCAATGCGAGAATCCCGCTGTTCTCCTCTTGTCAGGCAGCTGAGTGGTCAGCCTCCAGCGAGCACACGTGGGACGGTGGGCACTCCAGGGCTAACTGTTGGGGACTGAAGTGGGTATGTGTGCTTTATAAATATGGGTTTTCCATGAGGAATGGTGCATGTGAATCAGACACTCTGCCAAACTTCACCAGGGTAGGTAACGGGGAGAAGCATTTTGGATAGCTGTTTATTGCTAACTCCACATCGGTTGTAAAGGACATGTGTGTTTAGCACTGCCTAGAAAGTGAACACTTCGCGATCATGGCACTGTTGAACATCAAAGTGCACCGCAGGGTGTTAGGTCAGTTGCATTCGGATTGTGAATTCAGGCCTAAATCGCATTTCTTGGAAAGATGGTAATTTCACAAGGGCAGAGGAAGTTGCACAGGTCTCCTTATGCTTCTTTTGAACTCATGTCTCCCTCAATGTGTCATTGTTATGGACAGAGGAGGCCGACATGGTCCTCCACAAATTCGCTACACCTCTAGAAACTATCCAGAATTGTTCACTTGTCTCTGTTTTCCCTGTGGGAAGAAGTGGGTGGCCTTAGGGACTCTCAGCGGGACCCCTATGACAAAGAGATCATGAAAAGAAAGGGGCAAATGCAAAGGGAACTCAGAGCAATTACGAAACTGCACCTACCACCACTAGCACATAGCACCAGCATTAAGTCAGTCAAATCCTGTTACAATAAATGGTTAAAAAAACACTGGTTTGCGAGGTGCTGCAGGTCGTTGGCGAGAGCTAGGTTTGGCAGCACAACCGAAAAATAATACAGAATTCTGGAGAATTATAAATAGCAGAGAACCTAAGACAAGGGATATAAATGGGGTTACTGAGTCTCTCTGGGTAGCCTACATGAAGGCGGTGCTGGAGGAACAACAGAATGATGACCAGGGGGTAACTATGCACTCAGATAGGTGGGCTTATCACCTGAAACAAGAGGACATCTGGGGTATTATTGAGGCCAGTAGGTCCTTGTGCACCCCAGGACCTGTTGGCATCTGTAGCACCTTGGTGAAGGCGGACTCCACGCTGTGGGCAGGTGCCTTGCATAGAGCCTTCTGTAGTATCAAGGTACTACAGAGTATTCCATCATCATGGCACAAAAGTATACTTGTACCTATCTTAAAGAAAGGCAAACACTCAGACCCAAGTAACTAACGCTTATTATTGATGCTGGATGTCAACAAAAAGGTTTGCTCAAGTGCTCCTGAAAGGGCTGGATGAATGGTCAGAAGCCCAGAACATTTCCCCCATTAACAAGAAGGGATTCCGCAGAAAGTCTAGCACCACGATCAATGCACTCGCCCTATCTACCATCATACAACAGGCAGGTCAGATTAGGAAGTAGCCAGTATATGTGGCATTTATTGACTTAAGTGACGCATTCGACAAGGTTGACCGCAATAGGCTCTGGGCAAAGTTGTCCGAACTGAATATTCGCCCTGTACTACTGAAAATGATCACTCTACTGTACTCTAACACAAGCATCAAGGTCATATTAGATCAAGGCGGGGGGGTGTCGTCCTAAATACCAACGCACAAAGGCCTGAAACAAGGCTGTATTCTAGCTCCCATATTGTTCAATCATTACACAGCAGACCTGGGAGGGGCTTTGCATAATGCGGTTGCCATTCCCCAAAACTAGGTGACTTCCCAATCCAATGCCCGGATTATGCAGATGACCTGGCCATATTGAATTTAAAACTGTGAGGACTGGAGGCTTCCCTAGACAGGTTGACAGAGTATTTTAACATCAACTCATTAGTCATCAACACTTCCAAATCTAAAATAATGATATTCACCCATGGGAGGTCTAAGAAAAAAGGGTTGAATTGGGGAACTGAGGAGGTGGTACTGGAGGTGGTCACCACACACAAATATTTGGGGATGCAGTTAGATCAGAGATTACAAGGAAACCTACACCTAGAGAGGGTCTGGTTGAGAACTCACTTCATTTTAGGTGGAATTTGCACCTTTACAAGAAATGGGGGTGGTTTCCCAATGGGCTCGTAGCTACAGATATAAATAAGCTAAGGCTACCTCCATCCTGAGGTACGGGGCTGAGATTTGGGCACTCACTCAACTGGGGGAAATAAGTACGCTTGAATGCTCTTTAATAAAAAACCTTTTACGCCTTCCAAAATATACATTTGTATTTGTCTTTTATTTGTCTTTTATTAACTGCCTTAAGCCAAAGCGCTGAACATAAAAATGAAACACGGTACAGTAAAAGTGAATAAACAGTTTGGATCCAGGAAACGTTCACTCACGAATGTTGACATAAATGCGATTTTAAAGAACCACGGAAGAGAGAGTACGCAGTGATAGAACAAAGAGAAAGGGGAAGAGCTTTCCGGGGAAGGGGGCAAGAAGTTCAAAAGATTGAAAACGAGACTGAGCACAGGAGGGACAAGGAGCCAAAATTCTGAGCTGGGAGGAAGACCGAAGAGAGCGAGAGGGAATGTAAAAGGATATTAGGGCAGCAAGGTAGTTAGAGGCAGACAGTAAAGAGACTTTAAGAGAAGACAAGACAAGACAGAGAAAATAAAATGTAATTTGAGAATGAAAGGGCAGCCAGCCAAGTGCTGCAAGAGAGGAAGAAATAGGATCCCGGTAAGTGCAAAGACAAAATAGATGAATAGAATAATTAAAGATTAATCTAAGATGAGCAAGACGAGAATTGGGAGCCCAAACAGAGTGGTAGAACAGTAGAAAAGTCAAGAAAAGATTAAAGAGCAGATTAAGAGTTTAGATGCTTAAAATATGAGAAAAGGACAGGCCTTACAGATGTTGTGAAGATGAAAATGATAAGAGCGAGAGGTTAGAGAAATGTGATGAAAGAAGGAAAGATTTGAGTCAAAGTAGAGATCAAGATTACGAGCTGCAGTTGAGATTGGGATTTTAGAAGGAGGAAAAGAAATGAAACAAGGGGGAAGATGGGGAGGATGAGTGCCAGCCGTGAAGAACAGTACTTCAATCTTCCCAGCATTAAGAGTAAGAAAGAGGGAAAAGATCCAGGATTTAATAGCAACTAAGCAAGCTCAAAGAGTGTGATGAATATCCGGAGAGAAGGAAGAAAAGAATAGTAACAGTTGAGTGTCATCGGCATAGAAGTGATGAGATAAACCAAAGGAGGAAATGATAGCTGCCTGATGTGATGTGTACAAATAAAGGAAACAAAACTGACCCTTGAGGTACCCCATGGGCAAGCGAGAGAGATATAGAGGTCTTTCCTGCCCAGGAGACAGAAAACATTTGGTTAGACAACTAGGCGTTAAACCAAGATAGAACAGAACCTGTGAGACTGAAGGAAGAAAGTGACTCCAGAAGGAAAGCAGTGTCGAAAGCAGGAGATAGATCTAGAAGACTAAGAAGAGGAGAGTGCTGAGAATTGTGAGCTGAGAGAAGAGAATTTAGTACGGAAAGAAGAGCAGTATCTGTAGAATCAAAGGGACGAAAGCCAGATGGAAATCATGGAAGAAGAGAGGAGTCAGAAACAAATGAAGAAATCTGGGAGTAAACCAGGTGTTATAACAGTTTAGAAAGGTATGATAGCAGAGTAATAGGACAAACATTGGAAAAAGTCAAATGATCAGCAGTGGGTTTCTTTAGGATACAGAAAATAGATATGTGTTTAAAAGATGTAGGAAAAATAGAAGTAGGAAGACAGATGTTCAAAAGGAGACAAGGTAAGGATAGACCTTGGGGATTCATGCAGAAGCAATCAGGTCAGTAGGAGTAGCAGTAGGGTGGGCTTTCGCTAGTAAAATAATAAAATCAGTATTAGAGACTGGAGTCAAATGAGCAATGAAAGCATGAGGAATGGACATGGGAGGGGGTGATGCGTTGGGTGGAAGAGAGGCCTCAATGTCACGACGAAGAGAGAGAACTTTAGAAGAGAAGAAATTAGCAATCAGAAGCAGATAGAGTAGAATTAATAGAATGATCAAGCGTAGCTGGAGAAAGAAGCTGTGCAAGGGTTTGGAAGAGATGCCTACGGTGGGTAGATTGAGTATGCTAGAGGTCAGAAAAATACCAACGCTTTGCAGAAAATAAACATGTATCATAAAGGGAATGAGAGGAAAAGTAAGAAAAATGATCAGACGTTGATTTAGACTTAAGCCAGCGCCTTTCCAGATGACAAAGGAAATTATGCATAGAATGAAGATGAGGGGATAGCCAGGGTTGGGATGGTTTCCGGGTGTGGTCAAAAGAGGACAGAGGATTGAGTTGGTCTAATGAGAAGGAGAGAGATGAAGAAATGACAGAGGCAGCTTCATCAACGTTAAGAGCAGAGAAGGAAAGAGAAGAAGGGAGAGCAGAGATAAAAGTGGTGTTAAAAAGCGTGGGGTTGAAATTACCTTGATGATGTCGAAAAAATGTTGATGGGGTGAGAGAACAGGAGAACTTGGAGAGGTTGGAGGAAGTAGTGATACTGAAAGTAGTTAGTGATCCGAAAGTTAGACAGGTAGGGCTAGCACAGGAGAGTCAGTGAAAGTTGAGATGAAAATTAGATCAAGAGAAGATTCGGATGTGTGAGATGGAGGGGTCGCAAGGGGCAGTAGAAAGTGAGAGTCAAGAACTGAGAGAAAAGGAGTGGTGGAATATATTGAAGATAGATGGAGATTAAAGTCGCCTATTAGTATGACGTGAGTAGGAGTAGGCAAGATGTGAGACAAAAGATGACCAATGTCTTTACAAAAGGTGCTGACAGAGTCAGGGGGATGATACACAATGATAAATGAGATAGGGAAAGGCTTAGAGAAGATTTTATAGATGAATTCAAATGAAGAATAAGATGGAAGAGCAATAGGAGAAGAGATGGTAGAAAGGGACGAACGGTAGAGTATACCAGTGCCCCCTCCATGACTAGTAGCACAGGAGACATGGTCGAACGAAGTCAAAGATGTGGTTAAGGAGGCAGCAACAGTAGTATTGTGAGGCAGAATCCATGTTTCTGTAATGCACAGAAAGTGAAGGTTTACTCTTAGAAACAGGTCAAAATCTGCAGCAGATTTGTTACATAATGACCTGGCATTCCAAAGTCCTAGGTCAATAGCAGCAGTGTTTGCAGTAACCAGGGGATACATGAGATTGTTGCTGATACAAGTGCATGTTGGTCTTGCAACAAAGTAACGGTTTTCTGGAGACATTAAGCTAAGTACAGTCAGAGTCACGAATAGTGTTGCCAGCACCTTGATGGAAAAAGGCTTAAAACCAGGAAACTAATTATCTGGGAGTGCTGGGGAAGTGGTGTTGACGCAGGATGACATAGTAGCAGGATGTAACGCATCCTTGCCGATGGAAATGGTGATGCTGGAATTAGAAATTCTGCCCATTAAATGCAAAATATATTCTAGCTGCCTAACACTTTACTGGGCATTAGTCAATGCCCTGGGGGATTCCCTGCTGGGTTTAATTCTGGGGCATACACAACTAGAACAGGTCTCATGCCTTTGAGGAGCCTCGCACAGGCATGTGGCATAGCAGAAAAAATTGCTGCACTTAGTGACTGGGTTTCCATTGGCTCTTCCGTTGGAAGGCTTCAAGAAAACTATGAAAGGCATCTTATCCAGACATTGGTCCGAACAATCATTGGTTAACCTCAGCGCAGAGTGGGAAGGGATTGTCACCTATGTGGGGAGTGTGAGGTGGAATCAGTCAAGCATCTCCTGTGTGAATGTGCATCTCCTACCGCTTTGAGGGCTGGTGCCCTAGGTTCAGTGGGAGTGAGGGGGGACCTTACCCCCGAATTGATATGGGAGGAATTTAGGCAGGGGAATAATCCGGCGCGGATTGTCTTTTTCAGGTTGCTATGGAGAAAAATCACTTGTGTTTTCGAAATTCTAAACTGAAGCTGGTGACCCAGGCAACCAGAATGTTTTTATTGGATATTGCATTCTGTTTGATTTGTTGTTTCATTATGTTAATGTGCTTTAGGATGGAAACACTGTATCTCAATCAAGTGTAAGTAGCAGCAATTGGTTTGTGAAAGTATTTTGCCGGGCTCAGAAATTCAATGTGAGCATGAGTAAATGTCTGCATTGAATACTCTGAGCCGTTAATAATTGTTTGCAGCTTGACTCTAGATTGCAATCATGTTCGAATTCAACACATTTCTTTGTGGGCTAACAAGACTTCTTCTCACTCTGTCCCTGTCCCCCCAGCCAGTAGAGCCGAAACTCGAGGAGGCAGTTCGACAAAATAGGTTATATCAAAAGAAGATCCAGCATTGCCTGGCAGCCAGAATGAGGCAGCCTTGTTCTGTCAAAATGGCTTTTCCTTTGGAATCCATTAGGGAATAGGTTGCACTTTATCAGGATTTAGCATCATACTCTGCCAGTAAATTGCAGTTTGGTTGATGACTCATTTTCTGTTAATTTATGTATTTCTAATGTTCTTGTAAAACAATTTTGATTTGGATTGTGTTTGAACCAGTGGGTGCAGCTTGTCTGGAACACTACGGCTAATACGTTTGGGTGATGTGTGTGGACCAGCTGTGACACAGGTTCAAGGTATGCACGTGGACTTTGCTATGATGTTATGAATATTGAAAATATTGCATTTTCTTGTGTTGGTGGTCATTTAAATTTTGTGGCTGGTGTCTGTCTGTGTACACATATCAACTTACCACATTACAATCTAAATAAATACACGTGGAACTGAATTTGCATATTTAAAAGTGAGAAGCAAGCCATTCCATCTCCACGCAGAGCATGCCCTGGAGTACTCTCTGAGTGGCCGCTCAGGTTTCCCCATGTATGTCTGTCCTCTGGCCCCTCCATATTAGCTGACAGGTCGATGCCACTGTTTGTCTGTGCTATCAGATGCGCAGTGCTACTCCGTTCCTACTGTAGATGTTTATCGTTTTGCAGGGCGGCATACAACTCATTTCCACTTGTTAAAGTAAAGATACCCTGAGAATCAAGGTTGGAAAGAACTCTTTATTCCTCGGTGTCATGCAGAGCTCTTCAGCTTCCAGAACACCTGCCCAACTGACACTTCACTTAATGACATGGCCCCTGGGATTCCACATTTCAAAGTATTTAAAGCGATGTAATTTGATGTACAGAACACACCAGTGAGCAGGACTAGGACTGCCTAGGGACTAGGCCTGTGACTGAGATTAAGAGTGTTAAAAGGACTAGGATTGTAACTTTACTGGGAGCGAATTCTGTGTTTTCTTTGTTTACTCATGCATCACTTGAGACATCCTGGCAGAACAGAGCATGGGGACTGGCAGAACAAAACAAAAAACGAATCTCTGAGGCAACCTTTATATGCTATTTGCACGTAAGGAAGTGCGCTTAGCCAATCATGCATCTGGGAATGCGGGCTGAATCTTCCAATGTACGTCTGTGTTCACCCAGTCACCCAAGCACATCCGCTGGGTGTCACCATTTAATTTCTCAGTGCCCAACATGGCCGCCTGCATCCCACTCCCTACCACTTCCCAGGCCCACAGAATCCTGCATTCTCCACCTCTCTAACCTGCTGCCATTGGGGCCTCCTTCTCTTGGGTGCCACACCATCGAACTCCCTTGGTGTTGTCACCAGTAATAAACATAAAAAAGGTACTACATTCCATTTTGATTTCCTATGGCGGCAGTCATCTTAGTTTTTTTTGCCTTTTAAAAAAAAATATTTGCATTTTAGTTACTGCAACAGTACATAAAATCAAGCGAAACTCCCCCTCCCCCAAACCCCTTCCCATGCTCCTCCCCTTCTTATTATCCATATTATGTACTCATCAACAGGGTATACATCACTCAGGCAGTACCGTACTGCAGTCTGACAACTCATAATGGTCCACACGTTCCTCGTGTCATAGTAATTGAGCCTATTGCAGACAAACTCATTTGCCTAGAACCCCTGTGGCAGACAACCCTACTGGTCCCTAACCGATCTCACATTCAGCCACTCCACTATTGTACAAATAGGTGTGGTCTCCCCATATAGTCTGAGGTTGTAAGGACGTCAGAATTGTGGCACTGTAGCCTTCCTCTGTCTCATTTGAATAGGCTAATTCTTTCAACCACATACTCCTGGTAGGGGATAACTGAGATTTCCATAATAAAAGAATGCCCTTTTTAGCAATTAAGCATGGTAAATTGAACAGTCTACGGTTTTCTACACGGTTTTGCCAATATCCCCAGTAAATATTTTGCAGATGTTGTTGGCAAGGGGAGACGATGATCATCCCACGCCCCCCTGTGCTTTTGGATAAGGCAGAGTCCTGGAAGTGTGCAGTAGGGACTCAGGGAGGGTACATGGGGTAGGGGTAGTTGACAGGGGCTGTAGTGCAGGGAGGGTAGTGTATGTTTTTGCTCTACTGTAGATGGGTAACCAAACGCCATCTTAGATAGTAGCAGCCATATTGAAATTGAGGCCTAGTTCTGTGCTGCAGCCAGGGTCGGGGCTCAAGCCATACGCACATGATAATATGTGTATGCATGCGAGAATAGGGAATAGATTGTAGCGTGGGTACCATTGGGAAAGGCCAGGGCTACATAGGTTCATAGACTCATCATTGTCTTATGTTGCCAGCATTCGTATCCCAGAAGGAATGTGCCCTTCAAAGCCACAAGGGGGTTGATCGCTCTCTGCGAAAAGCAATCCCATGAGAAGGAGGGCACAAGCCTCTGACCTCCCACGTCCCAGTTCTAACTAATGGCATTCAGATGCCCCCATACCAAGACCCCCAGCATTCCAAGGTACTAGTCAGTCCCAAATCACTGACCATAAAACGTTTGAACCCCCAATCGTTCAAGAAAGATCAGAACGTAGGGACCTGTTGCCTTCACCATAGGTCACGTGATTTAAGCTCTGAGGTGCCGGGAGGGGTAAAACAACATAGCCAAAAAGAGGGTGGGAGCTTTGGCCGGGCACTAACGTGTGTGAAATTGAGCTGTAGTCTGTTAGATGCAATGACCTCAAAGTATGCTCTTAGCCCTTGTCTGCAGTACCAGGTGCACATCACGCACTGAACTGTAACTTCTAGGCAGAGGCCCCAAACTGCGTTTTTTAGACGCAGTTTATGAACATGTCCAGATTGCAGATTGTCTTCTCCCCACCTCAAAAAAAAAGTAAAAACCCAAGGAGTCACTTTTGATTAAAAGCTCTCTATGAAACACCACATTAGCAGTTCGGCAGTCTGGTTTCCAACGCCTCTTATTACATCAAACTCCTGACACAAATTAGGCCTTTCTTAGACACACCAAGCTGTGCCACAGTGGCTAGGGCCATCATTGGTAGCTGTCTGGACTACTGTTCTAGCAGTCTGTTGGGTGAGGGCAAAGGCGATCTTAACTTTCTGCAAGTGGTGAGGAACAATGCAGTTAGAGCGGCAATGGGACTATGCAAATCTGATCCTGCGTCATCTGCGGGGAGTAAGCTGCATTGGCTGCCCATCACCAAGAGAATCCAGTATCGTACTCCGCATAGCACACTCCTGCCTCTATGGCCAGAGTCCATCCTACCTGGCAGATCAGTTGAAATGGCTCCCTGATAGACGCTGCCTGGGGTAAAAAAAAACGTTGGGTTCCGAAAGCCAAAATGGTACCAGTACAGAATGGCTGTTTCCCATATTCTACTCCGCATTTGTGGAATACCCAACCACCTGACATCCGGCTCTGCCCGAGCCTTTCTATCTTTAAACGCAAGCTGAAAACTGTCCTTTTTGAATAAATCCTGGTATGCTTGACTCACCTTAGTTCCTAGGTCTACCCCTGATGCTCTCTGCTATTTCTTGTTTCTTGTTATCTGTTGTTTGTCATGTTGCAGCGTTCTTATGCCTCAGGGCCCTTATCTTGGCGCTTTTGAATTAAATTAAATAAATGCATAAATAAATGTTAGAGATAGAGCCTGTGTTGTTTTTCTTTACATAATCACTAATTAATTGTAGCTTCATGCCTGATGATGAGCAAGGAGGAGCCCACATGGAAGAAGATGGACAGAAGGGGCTCTGACCAATAGCCTGGCATCCCTTATGGAGCATGTAACCTATGCATAGGGTCTCAACCAACCAGCCATTTGGATGTGTACATTATGTAATTTACGTCACTGATGACGCTGTATGTCTTCATGAATGGTTACTCGTACTGATTTTGCCAGAACATTCTTTAGCAACAGAGTACTTTGCTGGTGCATCTTTATTTTTGTGGAAATAAACCTTGTTCTCCTTGTAGGAGGTGTTCTGGGCCTTTTTTCCCTAGCGCATTGCATTTTTTCTGGTGTGAGCGTTGGTGGGTTTCTCTACAGTGTTAATGTGGGGGGGTATATCCATCATTTCTGCTAATGTGTTCGTCACCTCACAACAAACTCAAGTATACTTGGGCATTTCCAAACGATGTGTATGAAGTCTGCAGGCGCCCCATCCTTGTGTTTGTTCACAGGAGATTGGGCATGTCCACCACACTTACTCATAAATGTCTGTGTTTGCAAAAGCTGGCAGTGCTATTATATCGATCAATCCCATATTTGAGGGTGTGCAGGCCCAAGCCTAAGGTATGCCTGAGAGAAGAGCGGTCTTTGGCGAGGGCTCAGGGATGTTATTGGTCCTTTATAGCCCGAACTCGGGGGTGATGACTATAATAGCATTGCCATTTGCCATGCCACCCAAATAGTCTCCTTCTTAACATCCTTTAGTTTCTCTCTCATCTCTTTTGCCTTCTTTTTTGGCCACAATGTGCTGTGTAAATGTACCAAACCCAAAAATAGGTTCCTGTAATGAAAGTTTGTCATAAATAAGTACTGTGATGAGCAAAATCAGGACTAGGAGTTATAAGGATTACTAGTAAGTAATCAGAGCAAACCCTGGCAAATGATGATTCCACACCCACACCTTCGAAACCCAAAATATCAGGATCAATGTCACCGTAATGCATCTGCTCAGTGATTTTGAGCATGTGACCGCACACTAGTGTAGACTATCTGGAGAAGGATTTGCTGTACAGTGGGGTGTTACAAAAGTACTAAGGGTGAAAAAGCAGAGAAATGTGATGTGATGAAATGACTACTGATCTGTAGTAGTACAGGAATGAGTAGTGGCTAAACCCCCTATTCAGTGCCCCACTACTACTAAACCAGCAGTGATCACAATCATAAAGGTGAAACTGGCTCAGCCTGAACGGTATACCTCCTTCACCTTTTGTTGTATCTCATGCAGAGGGCAGGCTATATCTCCAGAAGAGATGTGAGCTGATAACTACAGCAACCCATAGAGCAATAGAGCAATGGTCCAACATAAAAGCATTTCTGATCAAGGTTCTATACAAATATAGCCTTTTAATTAAACTATAGAAAACACTACAATGTCCCACCCCTGTTTAGAAAACCACAGAGCATGCAGACTTTTGTGAAAGGACACTCTGGGAAGATTATGTTCAATTAATCAGATTAGGCAACAATATCAATGCTCAACCTTCTTGGAAGAAAAAGGTAGAGAAGATGGGGGCTTAAAGGTCACTTTGGTCCCAAAAGTGTACTAGCAATCAGGAACTTGTCACAGTACCTTAGTCTTTGGGGCTTAAAAGTATTGAGGCAGGCTTCTATGAGCTTCCTGTGGCAGTGATTCAGTGTTGGGTTGGTGAGCTGTTCAACTGTGTCCGACATATGGTTCGGTAGAAGCAGCAATGGCACGTGACACAAAGAAGCTTGGAACAAGCATATGATGTCCCTGAAGATCACAAGCGATTCAATGACGGAATCAGGGCCCAGAGCTGTTCTTTGACTTCTGGGTTGTTGGGAGGTCCAATCCAGGGACTCTAGGGACAAAGGTGAGTCCTGCTCTTCTAGCACTCCAACTCCAGGGAACTTTTATGGCACCTACAGGGAACCTTCAACTCACTAAACAGGGTCCTGGTTCCAGTACAGCCACCAGTGAGGCTTTGGTCCAACAGTAGTCACCCCCACTGCTCCCTGGGGATGATTAGGGAGCAAAGCTCTTCTTTGCCTTGGATGTCTTTTGTCTCGACATCTATGGCAGGGGACTTTGGAATGGTTTGGACTTCCAACAGATGTCTAACTGGGTATCCTTCTATTCGTGTTGGCCCAAGGATGAATCAAAGAATGAGGGGGTGCCCCTCTCCCTTTAAAGGCAAAATGACACAGGGTACTCGTCCAAAGTTAGCTTGTTCAAAAGGATCCAATCCTGTAGTTGTAACAAGTGCCCTTTGCCTTCTGTCACCACTCTCGGCGTATCGTGCCTGCTGGAAATGGAGAGGACAGGAAAATAAAGTTACCCCTAACAGAATGCAAAATTGTGGGACCCTTCTCCAGACTCATCTTTCCTCTTTGGCTACTGCGACCCACCAGGCTCCTATGCCAGCTAGCTTCAAAGGCACTCCAGTGATCCGCGCCCCAGTGTGAGAAAGGATTTGTTATGTCAGTGCCCCATTGGCAGCACCATGCCCAGGGGACGTCTTGGGAGACAACACTGCTGTGATATCAAATTACTTTTTTTTAATTTTGTGATTCTCGCAGTCACCATGCCAACCCAGGCATGGCTTGCATTTGTAGATTTACGTTTCCCAAAGACTGTCTAGATTCCAGAATCATTTGAATTTGGATCAGAGGTGCGGACGGTTAAAATGCCACCTGTGGCTGCAGGGATGTATATGTGACCTTTGAACCTGCTCTGTGCCACTGCAGACTGGTGCTGTAGATTTCAGGAGACTGGATCCAGCAAGGACAATGTGATCATGGAACATTTAAGAATGGGGTCTGATTAGCAGGCCTCCCTTTCAGTGTCAGGATTAACTGCATCCTTTTAACATTAAAAATGTAAAAAAGCTAAGACAATCACACACCCTGGCTGATGGCAACCTGTCACAGGTCTCCCCCACATGTGCTTGTGGATTGCATTCGCTTCCTGACCGTAAAATGTGTAGTAAGCTGTCACCAGCCATCATTTAAACAGAAACATTTGAGTCTACTTTGTGTGCTGTATAAATAGTCAATAATATTATTTACATGAAACAAAGCTCATCTTTCACCCTTTGCTTTTCTGCGTTGATTTCCATTCTGTTCATCTATTGATCACCAAAGCCGGGTTTCATTCACAAGTCGCATTCAAATCCCGTGGGTGCTTTGTGTGTCAAACGCAGGTACTGAAGCGTGATCATCACCAGCCAGACCACACAGACGCGCCCCCCCCCTGCCCTTCCCACCACTCTCTCTCCTGCGCACTTTGTGGTTTCGCTTTGCCGACGCCTCGGGAAGAATTCAGGAAGTTTTCTTGGAAACGTTTTTGTCCTCACTTGCAATGCACCGTGCAATATTTTGATGAAAGAAACGGCCGTTGCCATGGCGTTCAGCATTAGCAGCCAATTACATATCTTCTATCAATGATGTGCGCATTAGTTCTACCTTCATATTTCTGTCAGATGATGCAGTATTTACATTTAAATTCGCATTGCTCTGATGTAGAAAATAACACTTTTTTTTCTAACATAATGTGGAGGTGAGGGGGATAAACCAGTCAGTGTCTTCTTTCCTCGATTTTGAAACGATGCAGATTTCCTGTATGTCATCTACAGTCAGCGTTATGCCAGGGAAAACTTTATTGGGAACCATCTCCTGAACGGGATGCGTTCTTTTAAATCAAGTACTGACAAGTACTGTCTGCTTGGGACTGCATTCTGCATCCTGCTGTTAGACTTGCGATTAGAGTGCCGTTGAAGCTTCGTGCTACGCTACTTCGCTGTCCTGTGACTGCTTTTTCTCCCAGAGGACGTCTGATCCTGCAACACACTTAGCTTGCCTGGCCCTGACTGCCGGAAAGAGGAGGTTATCCGCCCCCCCTGTAGTGAGTGAGACGCCCCTTCAGCCTCTACATATACTCACTTCCCGGCGCACCCGCACCAGCAAAGTACTTAGCGCCGACACCCTCAGCGGTGTGGCCCGGCGGCAGCCATCTATGCTTAATTGCCCCCCCACCCCAAGTCTCCCATTCAGACTCCCACACTCCTTCATGGCTAACCTCCTCCCACGGAGCCCCCCCCCCATTACGTCCCAAATGAGAGGCATGACCAGTTGGATGAGTGGGAGAAAAATTGCCACAGCAAACTTTATTAAATTCATAAAGTCAGGAGTTAGCTTACAGGTGTTCCGTTTTACTCAGGATTCTGCGCTGAGACAATGCAACTTTTCCCCCCCGCCTCTTCGGGTCCTTGGAGGACCCGACCCAGGCGCCCAGCCCCTTCCTCAGCAGTCCCTCTCTACCCTTTGGCCATTTCACATTACACATTTCACATTTCACATTTCCATTTTACTTTTCAATTCACTTTCCCCCTCACCATTTACGTGCAATTTTCCCTTCCATGTCTTACATTCATTTTTCTTTTCTTTCCACTTCGGCTCCTTCTAAAGGATGCGTTCCGGTCTCATTTCCCCTTTTTTGCTCCCTTACCCCTGGATTCCAAAACCCCTTTCCCCTGGTGGGTTTGTTGATCTTTGTCAAACTTCTCTCCCCAAAAGGTCTTCCCTTAGCCCGTCCTGCTAGGAAGCCCCCATCCCCCTTCCGCCAAGACCCTGGGCTGCCCTAGCTCTCCCCGCCTGGATTGTCCACTCCCCTCCGGCCCCTCTTCCCCATAGCACCCTCCTGTTCACGAGAGCCCCATCCATCTCGCGCTATCAAACCCCAGAGCTCAACCACCTTCTTATCCCCACCGTCTTTCCCTGCCTTTCGCTAAAGAGGGGTCCTCCCAAACTATCCCCCCTGCTCCTCCTGGCCCCTACCCCCCGCATTCCAAGGCCCCCCCTCCCCAGTGTTTCTTTTAGCTCAACTGGCGCTGCCACTCACGAGTGCCCCCCATCTCTTGAAACCCCCCCCCCTTCCCCTCCGTTTCGAAACTACTTGCCGGAGCCCCGTTTACTGTGAAATCTTTCGATTCTCCCCCCCCCCCTTGCTGTCTTCATTGTTGCTCTCCATTTTTAGTTTCCCACAATGCACTTCCCATTTCCCCCGCCCACTTTTGGAGTTGGAAGGTCTTCCAAGCCCCCTATCCCTCCCCATTCACATGGGCCTCCCCTGAGTCTAATACTCCTGGGCGCCGTTCATAATAAACTAATGGCTGTGCAGTTCCCCTTGTGGTATCCGCCAGTGCTTTCTAACGGGAACACCAGGTAACATCCGCTGGGCTTGTCTGCAAGAAAACAACATAATTTATAAGATAATGCAAGGGTGGGCGGGAGGGCAATTTCAGCTGTTGGTAGCCACGGAAGAGGCCCCAACTGGGTTTCCCGGGCTTTTTTATAGCGCCCAGGCTGCAGCGCGCGGGCCCGCGCGCTAGAGTGGCGTCATTGCCCCCCCCGAGGTGGGGGATGCTGCCTCCACGCCGCCTCCCCCAACCCTCGACTCCCCTTCCCACCGGGCCGCCTGAGGGAATCGTCACTAAGGGGGGCCCCCGCCGAGGGGCCCTCCGTTGTAGGGCGCGGGAGCCCGTCGTAGCGCCGACACCCTCAGCGGTGTGGCCCGGCGGCAGCCATCTATGCTTAATTGCCCCCCCACCCCAAGTCTCCCATTCAGACTCCCACACTCCTTCATGGCTAACCTCCTCCCACGGACCCCCCCCCCCCATTACGTCCCAAATGAGATGCATGACCAGTTGGATGAGTGGGAGAAAAATTGCCACAGCAAACTTTATTAAATTCATAAAGTCAGGAGTTAGCTTACAGGTGTTCCGTTTTACTCAGGATTCTGCGCTGAGACAATGCAACTTTTCCCCCCCGCCTCTTCGGGTCCTTGGAGGACCCGACCCAGGCGCCCAGCCCCTTCCTCAGCAGTCCCTCTCTACCCTTTGGCCATTTCACATTACACATTTCACATTTCACATTTCCATTTTACTTTTCAATTCACTTTCCCCCTCACCATTTACGTGCAATTTTCCCTTCCATGTCTTACATTCATTTTTCTTTTCTTTCCACTTCGGCTCCTTCTAAAGGATGCGTTCCGGTCTCATTTCCCCTTTTTTGCTCCCTTACCCCTGGATTCCAAAACCCCTTTCCCCTGGTGGGTTTGTTGATCTTTGTCAAACTTCTCTCCCCAAAAGGTCTTCCCTTAGCCCGTCCTGCTAGGAAGCCCCCATCCCCCTTCCGCCAAGACCCTGGGCTGCCCTAGCTCTCCCCGCCTGGATTGTCCACTCCCCTCCGGCCCCTCTTCCCCATAGCACCCTCCTGTTCACGAGAGCCCCATCCATCTCGCGCTATCAAACCCCAGAGCTCAACCACCTTCTTATCCCCACCGTCTTTCCCTGCCTTTCGCTAAAGAGGGGTCCTCCCAAACTATCCCCCCTGCTCCTCCTGGCCCCTACCCCCCGCATTCCAAGGCCCCCCCCGCCCCAGTGTTTCTTTTAGCTCAACTGGCGCTGCCACTCACGAGTGCCCCCCATCTCTTGAAACCCCCCCCCTTCCCCTCCGTTTCGAAACTACTTGCCGGAGCCCCGTTTACTGTGAAATCTTTCGATTCTCCCCCCCCCCCCCTTCCTGTCTTCATTGTTGCTCTCCATTTTTAGTTTCCCACAATGCACTTCCCATTTCCCCCGCCCACTTTTGGAGTTGGAAGGTCTTCCAAGCCCCCTATCCCTCCCCATTCACATGGGCCTCCCCTGAGTCTAATACTCCTGGGCGCCGTTCATAATAAACTAATGGCTGTGCAGTTCCCCTTGTGGTATCCGCCAGTGCTTTCTAACGGGAACACCAGGTAACATCCGCTGGGCTTGTCTGCAAGAAAACAACATAATTTATAAGATAATGCAAGGGTGGGCGGGAGGGCAATTTCAGCTGTTGGTAGCCACGGAAGAGGCCCCAACTGGGTTTCCCGGGCTTTTTTATAGCGCCCAGGCTGCGGCGCGCGGGCCCGCGCGCTAGAGTGGCGTCATTGCCCCCCCCCGAGGTGGGGGATGCTGCCTCCACGCCGCCTCCCCCAACCCTCGACTCCCCTTCCCACCGGGCCGCCTGAGGGAATCGTCACTAAGGGGGGCCCCCGCCGAGGGGCCCTCCGTTGTAGGGCGCGGGAGCCCGTCGTAGCGCCGACACCCTCAGCGGTGTGGCCCGGCGGCAGCCATCTATGCTTAATTGCCCCCCCACCCCAAGTCTCCCATTCAGACTCCCACACTCCTTCATGGCTAACCTCCTCCCACGGAGCCCCCCCCCCCATTACGTCCCAAATGAGAGGCATGACCAGTTGGATGAGTGGGAGAAAAATTGCCACAGCAAACTTTATTAAATTCATAAAGTCAGGAGTTAGCTTACAGGTGTTCCGTTTTACTCAGGATTCTGCGCTGAGACAATGCAACTTTTCCCCCCCGCCTCTTCGGGTCCTTGGAGGACCCGACCCAGGCGCCCAGCCCCTTCCTCAGCAGTCCCTCTCTACCCTTTGGCCATTTCACATTACACATTTCACATTTCACATTTCCATTTTACTTTTCAATTCACTTTCCCCCTCACCATTTACGTGCAATTTTCCCTTCCATGTCTTACATTCATTTTTCTTTTCTTTCCACTTCGGCTCCTTCTAAAGGATGCGTTCCGGTCTCATTTCCCCTTTTTTGCTCCCTTACCCCTGGATTCCAAAACCCCTTTCCCCTGGTGGGTTTGTTGATCTTTGTCAAACTTCTCTCCCCAAAAGGTCTTCCCTTAGCCCGTCCTGCTAGGAAGCCCCCATCCCCCTTCCGCCAAGACCCTGGGCTGCCCTAGCTCTCCCCGCCTGGATTGTCCACTCCCCTCCGGCCCCTCTTCCCCATAGCACCCTCCTGTTCACGAGAGCCCCATCCATCTCGCGCTATCAAACCCCAGAGCTCAACCACCTTCTTATCCCCACCGTCTTTCCCTGCCTTTCGCTAAAAAGGGGTCCTCCCAAACTATCCCCCCTGCTCCTCCTGGCCCCTACCCCCCGCATTCCAAGGCCCCCCCCTCCCCAGTGTTTCTTTTAGCTCAACTGGCGCTGCCACTCACGAGTGCCCCCCATCTCTTGAAACCCCCCCCCTTCCCCTCCGTTTCGAAACTACTTGCCGGAGCCCCGTTTACTGTGAAATCTTTCGATTCTCCCCCCCCCCCCCCTTGCTGTCTTCATTGTTGCTCTCCATTTTTAGTTTCCCACAATGCACTTCCCATTTCCCCCGCCCACTTTTGGAGTTGGAAGGTCTTCCAAGCCCCCTATCCCTCCCCATTCACATGGGCCTCCCCTGAGTCTAATACTCCTGGGCGCCGTTCATAATAAACTAATGGCTGTGCAGTTCCCCTTGTGGTATCCGCCAGTGCTTTCTAACGGGAACACCAGGTAACATCCGCTGGGCTTGTCTGCAAGAGACCTGTCGCTGCGACCGGTGTCTCAGCCATGACTCACAGCGGGTCACCGGCCGCAGTGAGTTCCCCCTCATGCACCTGGTCGCCTGTGACACCCCCATTACCCTGCCATAACTAACCCCCAAACATTACGTTCACAACAAACAACCAGGCCCTCCGGATTGACCCAGTGGCGTGCTGAATTGTGCCGCAGCCTTCCCTGCCGGCGTGCTTCCGGTTTGCTTGATCTTGTTCCGTACTCCATTGCAGGAGGGCCAACTGACCTGGCAGTGGCGTGCCGAAATGAGGTCTTCCCTTGACCGTTCCGTCCCGCCGTCTTAGCGGAGGCCCCCCCCCATTGGGGAGGGGGCGTTTCGGGCCAACTAACGGCCTTTCTTAGTTGGTAGTGCCTAATTAGACACCTTCTCTCCCCCCCCCCTTCGGCCTCTGCCAGCGGTTTATTTGCAACCCAACCCTTCCAAAGCATCCTTCCAGTTAGCCACCATCACCTTTACCCCCACCTCAGATAAGTGAACCTTATCTTCCCCAAAGCAACCCGGAGTTTTCAAACTAATCAAGGCATGTTTGACCCAGCCCAGGCCCCTGCTGATCAGGAATTTTCCCATTTTTGCATTCAGTTTTTTTTTTTTTTTTTTTTTTTTTTTTTCTAGATTCCTCGACGCCCCTTTTCGAATGCGCCCCCCTCCAAGCCTGCCTCGATGCTATCTCTGACCATACCAATGCCGTGCCCCGGAAGCTATTCCCCATCTGAGTGAGCCCGGCCCTCATCCCCGCCAATAGCCCCCTTCTCCCCCTTGCCACCAGGTCGTTTCCCCCCAAGTGGATCACTATTATGTCAGGGCGGCCATGGCGCCCCCGGCCATCATCCAGCACCCCCCACAACTCGTCCCATCTCATCCCTCCTTTCGCTAACCAACAAATTCGGGTCCGTACAAAACCCATATGTAAATCATTGTACTCATTTGTCCACATAAATGCCTCCTTCAAACTGAAAACCCAACAGGTGAAAACTGTCAGGGTGCACCGGAAGCAATCTAAACGCTGCCTCTATGTCTACTTTGGCCAACAACGCACCCCTCCCCACCACCCTCGCCCCCTCCACCGCTTGATCAAATGACGAATATGACACCGCGCATACCCTTTCGTCCAGCCAGTCGTTCACTGAATTGCCCTTGGGGTGCGACAAATTATGTATCAGGCGGTGTTTCCCTTGTTCCTTCTTTGGCACCACCCCCAATGGAGACACTATGAGGTTATCAAGGGGCGGGGACTCGTATGGGCCTGCCACCCTGCCCAAACTTAGCTCTTTCTTTATCTTCTCCCGTACCACTTCTGGGAAAGCCTTGGCTGATTTTAAGTTTTCCGCTGAGCGTGGCAACAGGGGCCCTTCATACGGAATTAAAAAACCGCTAGTGAAACCCTCTAATAAGATGCTCCTCTCCCGTAGTAGGGGGTAGCGGGCTAGCCAGGGCAGGAGTTTTCGTATTACGATGGGAGATGGTCCCTTTGAGACTAGGTCCCCCCCCTTCCGGGCAAAACATTCTGTTGCGACATATGTGGAGCGCTCACCGCCCAATATTGGGTTCCTCCCGTTGCCACCGCCCCTTCCCGGATGCCCTCCAACCCCTATCATGCCCCTCCATTGCTGCTTATTACCATAGTGTCGGGGCCCCCATGCGCCGGGGTTGGGGTATGAGTTGTGCTCCCGCAAGTCCCACGAAACACTGGCTGTGCCACCTTGAAAAGAGATACATTTTTATTAGTCCAGACACAATAACAAGACCTGGACAATGGCATGCAGTCGCATATCTGCACAAAATATTACAAGTTAGGCCTCCCTCCCTCCTTGTGTGGCCACTGATTGTGGCCAGATCCCAATGTTCTGCAGAATTTTGCTGCATGTCCCGTGCTGCCACATGTGGAACATTCATGCTTAAAGCGGCAGTTGGGCACCCAACTGCAGTGGCCTTCATTAAAGTATCTGCACGGGTGGGCGGGGCGCGCAGGCCCCTGTGTGCCTGTACCCCCTCTCCCTCTTCTGAAGCTTCCAGGCTGCGCGCTTTGCATCCCCCTGCCGCCTCCTGACCCTGCGGCGGCCTCTGTTAGTGAAAACTCCTTACACTCCAACCTTGATGTGGCTGGCAAGGATTGCTGTGTTGAGCGCGAGACTCCCAAAACTGGCCCTGTAATGCTAGCGCCCATTGTGATGAGGCTTTCCGCTGACACCTGCCGAGGGTCCAACCAATCTTCCACCAGTTTGTGTTCCCATTTTAGGTTGGGGTCAATCTCCATTCTTTTCCTGAACCTCTGGTCCCTCAAAAGCCATGCTGTTCCTCCCCACCTCCTGTGCTCCTCTATCACGCACTGACTGTAATTGTATAGCGCTGGCCCTTGCTCTGGCTTGCTCTGTACTATTATCTGCGCCAAGATTCTGAAGCCCGCCACCCAATTTTGCAAGTTCTCCTCCGGCCTCACCCTTTTCCTAGCCTTCACCACCTCCCTGCTCCCACTAGCCTGCAGGGTATCGTAACCTTTTGTCTCATGTTCTAGTAGCGAAAAGGTGTCAATGAATCTCCCCTTCGCAATTTCCTTTTGAACACAATCTGGTATGTGCCAACACCAATAGTTGTTTTCCGTGATGGCCGGGAGCCCCTCTACCACCCTACCTGGCGGCGTGTTGGGCATTGCGGGATGGTCGCACTTAGCTGTTCCCCCTGGCCTGGTCCCTTCACCCCGCACCACCCCGACGCCGCCGATTTTTGCTGAGGGTTTCCCCCCGGCTGCCCACACCCTGCAGGGGCCTGTTGCCCCGCCCTCTGCGGTTGACTCCTTCCCTTGGGCCAGGGCGTTGCCCCCACGCAGCACCTCCATTATCATGTCCATTTTTTCGCCCCAGTCCAACTCACCCTCCAGGTTGCGGGCCTTTGCCAGCGGAGCCCCAAGACGCCTGCTTGGCCCGGCATCCTCCTGGGCCTCGCCACTAGGGGGCTGGTTCCCCATTCTGTTAAGGCGGTCACCAGCCGGTGATGTTGACGCCTCCCTATCCCTTCCTTCAGCCACCAAGGCTGTCAGTGCGGCCAAATCCTCCTCCAACTCCTTCTTGGTCTTTCTACCCCTGGGGCCCCCGCTCATTTTTGCTTGTCTCTTGCGCGAGCCCGACGACTCTCCCGCACCGGGCGAAGACTGGGAGTCTGAACTGTTATTGGGCGAAGGCGAAATGCTTGTTTGCGTGGTAATCGTGGTGCCCGCCGGCTGGGGGGCCCCCATCTTGATCATTGCCGCTTCCCACCCTACTGATTTTGCGAGCACTGAGAATGTTGCCCAGGCCTCGGCGTTCATGGTCTGCCCCTGCGATGGCGAAAGGGCTGTCTCCACATCTACTGTCCCTTCGTCCAATTGAGTGTCTGCGATTATTTCCATATCCGGACCTTGTGAGTAGGACATGGCGACCTGCGGGAAACAATAAGGGAGTCACATCGTGCTAGTAAAGTGAACCCTCCGCCCCCCCTCCCCCCTTATGCCCTGGCTGCGTCCGACGGCCTAGCCTTGCACTGCCTACTGGCCCTATTACCTTTGGTTCCACAACCGTCCCTTTATCAGCTGCGATTCAGCCTGGTGCAGACAAACCTTCACCGCCCTGTATGACCTGAAGGATGAAAGAAATTGTGGTGAGCTCGGGAAAACGGCACGCCTTTGCCTTGCCCCTTTTAAGTGGCCCGCCCTGTCAGTGAGCTGACACACCCGCAGCTCTAGCCCTGGCTGCCCAAAACTGGGCGGCCCCCGCCCATCCATACTATTGATATGCCCCCCCCCCCACGAGCATAATAATTTTTTTCTTTTATTTTTGTTTTTTTTTTTTTTATTTTTTTTTTTTCTTTTTTTGTTTTTTTTTATATACCACCCCGATTCCCCTGACCTCCCGGGGAGTCATCCTCCCTTCTGTACCCGCCCCGTAGTGCCCACTTCTCCTGAAGCCCCCCATTTGCCCCTCCATGTTACGCCAGCTTATTGCCTTTAACCCAACCCCCCTTCCTTTAAACCCCCTGTCAGGGTGCGCGTCATCTGCCCCCGTTACAACCTGCCCCCGTTACAACCCCCCCCTCCCTATGCCCCTCCTTCCCACGCCCGCCGGAGCACCCCTCTCCCGCCAGCGAGAGAGGGGGATCAGGCTTGCTCACCCTGCCTTTGCCATGGTTTTTGCCCGCGCTCTAGGCCATTGCTATTGGAGTGTATTTTTTTTTTTTTTTTTTTTTTTTTTTTTATAACCGTGTCCCACCAAAGGCGCCCATGCCTTAATGGCCATGAAACAGGTTGCCTTTAGACTATGATGTGTCCGAGTATTGTATGTCCCTTGCGTTAGCATCAAGCGCGATGTAACAATCTGTGTCGCTCCACTGCATTCTGGGGTTGTGGTCTCAAAACCCCTCCCTGCCAGCTGTTTACACCATTCATGCGCCATGGCTACATTCCGGGGGTGTAACGGTATATACAATGTTTGCTCTGTCGCACGGATTGGATCAGAAAACCAGAAAGCAAACCCTGCACCTTCGATGTGCCCCTGTGCCCCCCCCGCGCATGTACCGGCCCCCCCTTTGCTTAGCCCTCCTTAACTCCACATTTACATTCAAAATAGCAGCCACGTTGTCTGTTCCCCGTAATGCCCCCTCAACCTAATTGCACTCCAACCCCTTGTATGCCAAGATACTGCACCGAACCTCGCGGTGACTCCCTAACCCTTGCATTTTTAACAGACCAAACGCATGGCGCGGCGGCCATTATTACCTCACCATCGACAAAACATACACGGAGATAAAACATATACGGAGATCAGCCCCGGCACTTTCCGCCCACAATGTATACTTGATAAACACCTCGAAATTCAAAAGACATATTCAAGTTCCGGCCGAGATTCGAACCTGCGTTAGCAGGCTCTGCTTTATTGTAACTGCAAGCACTCTGTCTGCTGCGCCACATGACCAGCCTGGACTAGAGCCAAAATTCCCTAAGCCTTAGCTCTCGGGCCTCGGCAACCTAACAACCAAATGATGCCCGTAAACGGCTACAAAAGCTCTCACACGTGACTGCCTCATAATACAACAAGCGCATGTACGGCGGACATGAATATAAACCACACATGTACCTTCATAGTGTTCGTGCTCATGGGAATCATGGACCGGATAAAGGGGAGGCATCTTTCAACATCTGACAAAAACGGGGGGGGCAGGCATTTTGTGACGTTTGAAATCAATCCTTGTCTCCGGTAGCTACCTCGAACCCGCAGGCTCCCATCTTAACTCCACATTTACATTCAAAATAGCAGCCACGTTGTCTGTTCCCCGTAATGCCCCCTCAACATAATTGCACTCCAGCCCCTTGTATGCCAAGATGCTGCACCGAACCTCGCGGTGACTCCCTAACCTTGCATTTTTAACAGAACAAACTCATGGCGCGGCGGCCATTATTACCTCACCATCGACAATACATACACGGAGATAAAACATATACGGAGATCAGCCCCGGCACTTTCCGCCCACAATGTATATTTGATAAACACCTCGAAATTCAAAAGAGATATTCAAGTTCCGGCCGAGATTCGAACCTGCGTTAGCAGGCTCTGCTTTATTGTAACTCCAAGCACTCTGTCTGCTGCGCCACATGACCAGCCTGGACTAGAGCCAAAATTCCCTAAGCCTTAGCTCTCGGGCCTCGGCAACCTAACAACCAAATGATGCCCGTAAACGGCTACAAAAGCTCTCACACGTGACTGCCTCATAATGCAACAAGCGCATGTACGGCGGACATGAATATAAACCACACCTGTACCTTCATACTGTTCGGGCTCATGGGAATCATGGACCGGATAAAGGGGAGGCATCTTTCAACATCTGACCAAAACGGGGGGCAGGCATATTGTGAGGTTTGAAGTCAATCATTGACTCCCGTAGCTACCTCGAACCAGCAGGCTCCCATCTACTTTAGATGGAAGCGCAACCATTACTCCGATGCAATCCCCTTGCCCGTTAAGTCTCGTTCCCGGCCCTCGCGGCGGCCAAAGAGAAACACCCCCTGCCCGCATAATACAAATTCATGAGTCTCCCTCGGCCCCTACCTACTGTCTCTCCCTTCTGCCGCCGACCGTCCTTCGAACTGGAAATGCCAAACCACCGACACAGGAACCACGGGACTGGACACCGCAAACCCGAACGTCGCTGGAAACCTCCTCGCCTCCCACCGCAGCACGCAATTTCAGCTGTTGGTAGCCACGGAAGAGGCCCCAACTGGGTTTCCCGGGCTTTTTTATAGCGCCCAGGCTGCGGCGCGCGGGCCCGCGCGCTAGAGTGGCGTCATTGCCCCCCCCGAGGTGGGGGATGCTGCCTCCACGCCGCCTCCCCCAACCCTCGACTCCCCTTCCCACCGGGCCGCCTGAGGGAATCGTCACTAAGGGGGGCCCCCGCCGAGGGGCCCTCCGTTGTAGGGCGCGGGAGCCCGTCGGTTTGCTGGTCGCCGGGTGCCTGGTTACAACTTGCCGGGTGGGTTAAGCTTTGATTCCCCCCCTTTGTGCATTTGGAAAAGTGCACTGGGGAAGTGTTTTGGGCTGCTGTCCCGCTGACTAGCGAGGAAGTGGGGTATTGTCTTATTTTCTTATTTCTCTTTCTCAGTTATTTTGTGGAATTTCATGCTATTTTTTTTTTCTTATTTTATTATAATTTATTATTGTGCTGCTGCTGGCGTGCGAGGCGGCATTCCATTTCTCTTTTTACCCAGGTTCATGCCACTTGGGAAGTAGCGACAGTTGAAACCTATGTGAATTGAGCAATTGACTTATTTATTTATTTGCTCATTTATTTATTCATTTATTTACTGTAATTTGTTATTATATTCTGACCACCAGCATGCCACCCATTTCAGAGTTACGAGCAAAACTGGATGGCCAAGGTCGTGACAATACATCTAGAAAAGCACTCTTACAGAGTCGTTTAACAACTTTATTACCGAGTGCTGGTCGCGCAATTTTTAAGCGTTCAGCCTCAGTGTCTGATGATATTAGATTACGCCCAAGCGAGAGACCAGTTGTGGAGGGTGAGGGCAATGTTGACCGTGTTTTCCATACCGCCCAGCCTGTCCCTTTGGTGGCAAGTCTGGTAGATCAGCTACCTTGTACCATGAGTTCTGACTCCTTACAGTCAAATACATCAGGACCTACAAATGTTGAAAGCAGTTCGAATGGTGCTCCTACAGACACCACGATAATGGCCGCCTGTCTGTCTGAAGACACCCGAATATTATCATCTGATTTACGGGGTGATAAAATGCCACAACCTGTATTATGTTCTGTTCTGGCCCAACAAAAATTGAGGCAAGCTTATGCCCTCTTGACAATGATAGGGGAAATTGAAGAGGAGGACATTGAACTTATGAACCTCACAAACAAAACAGAGGAACACACTAATGAAGTGTTATATATCTGCTCGAACACTGGTGACCTAATTCAGCTTGGAGCAGGTGATAAAAGTTGCTGCAGTACAAATATAGAAGCCTTATCGCCTGTGTTATCCCTGGGCGAAGAGCATGTAGTGGAGCCAATAACCTCACCTATAAACCATGCAAAACCCCCTATCGAATCTGCTGATGAATCAGTCTCATTCATAGCACCCACACCGAGGCAACCACGTTTTGATCAGGGTGCACGGGTCTCTGATTTCTTTTTGAATCCAGCTCACAAAGATAGGAGTTCTGTCCCAGAGGCTCCGGCCTTGAATAATACTCTTGCGGCCATGAATACAGCTTTACTGGCCGTTGCAAAACTATATGAGGTCTTGGACCTGAAAGTTACCAAACAGACCGCCTATATTGAGCAACTACTTCTAATAAACTCAAAGATTGAGTTTCAATCCAAGACAGTCCCGCAAGTCCCTAAGCTGAATAGTGATAAACTCACACAGTCAGCTTTCACGCAAACACTCAAGACCACTCCATCTTTGTCTATGCAACCGACCATCAAGTCGAACGAGCATGGCATAATGGCTCAAGAGCAAGTACAACGCTCAATTTAAACATCGCGGGGGAGGCCGATCCAATTGCCAATTCCCCTAACGCAGCAGAGACCATAATATCTGCCTCATTAGTGGCCTCAGCATGTTCTACAGTTATCGCTACTCCTGCGGCCATGTTACAGACTAAGAAAGATCAGCCTCTGCAAGCCCCAACTACCACAAACATATTTGAAGTATTTAGCACAGTAGCCTCCAAGTCCAGCAGCTCACGAGCAAGTAAAAAACGAAAAGTGCTAGTGGCTAATTTTCAGAAACCTAGCTCAAAGCTGCCCAGCGGAATTAAACGGAAGAATCTAATGGACACGCACATAGATCAGTCTTGTATAATTCCTTCCGAGTCCAGCACTCACGCTCAGGTTGTAGAGCAGAGGGTGGTTTCAGAGTTGCCATACAAACCATTAGATGATTTGGCGCAGATGGTGACAAGTGTTGAAAATCAGCGAGCCTCCCGGACAAACTTGTCGGAGGCAACTCCACCAATGTCTTCTGCTGTGACTGCGATGGCCATAAATGATCCCCATAAACAAGAATCCATTGCTCCGGCCATGCCTGTATTAGCAGCAATTCAGAAACAGATCCAAAGTTCGATTGAATCTTATTTAAAGCTTCGGCCTTTTCATTCATTGCAGATGCCAATGGGTGAGCAATGTAGTTTACAACAACCAATAATTCCAGTACTTCATGCCACAGCCCAGAACTCTAAATCTAATACTGTGCAAAACATAAATATGAATGATCTTACAGTGCAGATCGCCTCAACTTCTGAAGCTCCTCAGAAAGCTGACTGCCATACAAATAATTTACAAGAAGAGATCAGGGCTTCGGTTGAGGCGTATTTGGCACTGAATTCCAAAGTAAACCCAGCTGAAAATCATGAACATCACCTGTTGCAAATACTCCCGGCCCCAATTTCAAATCTGGTGCCAGTCTCACGACAAGAGATACGGGATGAAATCAAAGCGTCTATTGAAGCCTATGTCCAGCAGTCAAAGGCCATTAACCAAAATGTTATGACGGAAAAAGGGTTTCCTTCACTTGTGCCCTTATTAAAGGGACCCCAACCAGCCTCTTCTAGCCATCAGGAGAGGTGGGGACGGTCCCCAGCATGTCTGCCAAACCAGACAAGAGTTCGATCTGCCCACATTAAGGAAAAAAAAGACCAGACTTACCATCGCTTTGTTATTAAGTGCCGGGACACGCCATTTAAAACATATGATTTAAACCGGTCCAGTGTTCTCAACATCTGCGCGGAAATTCCGGTCTTATCCGCTATATCATCGGTGGATATTGAGCAGATTGAATTTATAAACCACACAGACTTGTCCTCGGCCCGGTTATATATACGATCGTCTTTGGTGGCAGAGACATTTTGGCAGGCTAGAATGCTCTTATTTGATTTAGGGTTTCTTGAGTAAGACTAAATCCTATCTGATCCTCCTATGTTGCAAGGACATATGTCCCGAATCTTTACATCGACTCGTAATATTCTACCCCAGCAAGGTTTTACTGATCAAATAAGGCCTGCATAACTATGCATAGATATGAAAGCCTTAAGTGTGATTTCCTGGAACACTGGAGGGCATCGTCGCCTTAATTCCATTTCCACTGGGGAACTGATTGACATCGATATTATAGCCCTTCAGGACACTTGGCTTGTATTGCCTCCTATCTGGGACTCACATATAATTTTGTTTACACCAGTAGAAAAAGGTTTTCAGGGTAGACCTAAAGGAGGTTTATTATAGCGGTCAAAAAAACAAGTGGTTTCCAACCGAAACTTTGTCAGTCTCCTTCACCATCCTTTGAAGTGGTTACATTTTCTACCAGTCATCAAAAACTAGCAATAGTAAATATTTATTGGTGCCCCAACACGTTAAAATCTGATGACTTTTCTGACCAGCTCGTGAAAATATTAGATTTCCTAGCCCTAGAGGCCGGATTGATGTATATTCTAATATTAGGTGACCTTAATCTTCATCTCATACCAGATGGGGATGTGGAATTAACAGGTGATGAGTTGACTTGGTCTACAATTATGGCGGAGCGCAACTTTCTCATGATAAACGGCAATGTGAGGGGTGACACCCCCGCCCAGACAACTCGGCAAAGAGGCACTCAGCATGCCATAATAGACTATGTATACATCAATGAAAATGTATCTAAGTGTGTGCAAAAGCTGGAGGTGATACAGACTGACCATAACAAGCTAAAGCTATCATTTCAGATCAGAAAACCTCAATCAATTTTGTCGATGAATGTAATCATATCAGATGCTGTAGTTAACATCGGGGGTAATAGACTGAAATGGAATCGAGCAAAATTACAAAGCCTGGACCAAAACCTTGAAAAAATGTATCAAAGCCCTCGTTTGATGGAAAAAGTTTATACACTTGCTATGCAGATGTTTAAATGAATTGACAGTGGTAATGGATTAATTAAGCAACAACATATTCATTTTTTTGATTTGGATATCAAGTGTAAAAAAGCTTGGCTAAGACGTGAAATTCGGCAGTTAATGAAGTCGAATAAGGTAGACTCTACAATTAAAATTAGATCACTAAAGCAGGAATACAAAAAGTGGCTTAAAACTAGAAGAGCCAAGCAATATGAATTGGGCGGGGCGGCCATGCTGAAGCAACTTGTAACTAAATCTACTGCCGGCATTTGGGCCCTGCTTAATCACACCTCAGATAACCTCCAAATCGTTACCCAGACTATTTCGAAATCGGCTGAAACATGGCAGATGTATTTTCAAAATGTATATCTTTCACCCTTTCCCCGATATGCGACTATGGCTTCATTCAGATATAGTAGCCCATGGGTTTTTATTTGATATCAATGACATAAAACTCTGTATCACAAAACTGAGCACTTCGCGAGCGGTAGGTCCTGATGGTCTGCCTAATGCTATGCTAAAAATGTATGTCAATGAGTGGGCAGGAATTCTATATCGTATTTTTGCTCAAGTCTTTAAGTCTGGCTTCATTCCCGAGACTTGGAAAAAGTCCATCATCTTCCCTATTTTCAAAAAGGGTGATCGAGAGGAACCCAAGTCCTACAAACCAATAGCATTACTGGACTGCCTGGGCAAATTGTTTGCCAGGTTGCTACTAAATGTATTTAATACTTGGCTGAATTGTAAGAATCTCCGAGATCCATTCCAGACAGGGTTCTTGCAGGGTATAGGCACTGCAATCAATATTATTACTCTTTCAAGGATCATTCAGAAAGCCTACCAATGCAAACAGCCTCTGTATTTTGCATTTATTGATTTTAAAATGGCTTTTGATACTGTCCCCAGAGAGCTCCTGTACAAAAAACTGGCTGACGCTAATTGCCCATGGGAAATTCTGAAATGGATCATTCAATTGCATACAAGCACTACGATCCAGGTCAGATTGACAAAGGGCAGACTGTTAACTGCCTCTATTGAAACCGCTAGAGGCCGGAAACAGGGATGTTTGCTGGTATCGGCTTTATTTAATTTAGTTATTTCAGATGTTCATCAAATCTTTGCCAAACTGATCACTGATTCTCCAAAATCATAGGGGTGCAAATTCAATGGCTATTATATGCCGATGATATGGTATTAATGTCTCACACCCCCAAAGGTTTGCGGAATTTACTGGGTGCCTTGGATCAATATACCCAAGCAAATGGTACAACCGTTAATATTGCCAAAACAAAAATAATCCAATTTGGCACAAGAAAACAAAGTCTAGCCCGGCTTTAATGGCCATTGCAAAATTGTCAAATTTCTGTCATCAATGCTTTTGTGTACCTGGGCATGATTATATCAAATCAGCGTGCGCATGACCAGTATAACAAACAAGGGATGCTTAAATTGCAAATGTCTATTTCGCAAGCCCGCATCATTAAGGCCAGATATTGTAAATTCTCTATTTCACCGATAATTACTTATTTCAAACTAAAAGTTGTTCCTGTTATTTTGTATGGTGCCGAGACCCAGAAAATAATGACCTATTCTTATTGGGCCCTGAGAGAAGGTCGATTCTGGAGGCAGGTGTTAAATTTGCCTAATTCTCAACCACTCCCACTTTTGAGATATGAACTGGGCTTAATTTCGGTTTATGCCATTTATAAATGGAAATTATGTGCACTATATCGTAAATGTTTATTGAATCAACTGACAAAAGGAATCACCAACATTATCTCTACTTATCTACTGAGTTCATTGGATAACTTTCCAAAAGTGTGGCGTTTAAAAATCCAGTCTATTCTAGAAAAGGCACAAGTAGATGCAATCTTGTTAATGGAGAACCTAAATAGAGCTAAAAACAAAAATTTGGGAAGCTGACTTGATATATACTTGTATGGCTTGTGCCAATTGCAGAAACCTTTTGGAATACCCATTTGAATTGAAACGCTATAATAATGTGGCAAATTATATGGTAAGGTCACCCAAGCCATCGTGATGGCTTTATGAGATTTAGGCTGAATCTATGGTTGACAAATGATGTGCTGAATAGACGTAGCAATGATGGTACAGTTTTGCATTGTCGATTCTGTAAACAGTATGCAGAAACTCTTAAACATTTATGCTCTGAATGTGACGAATTGCTATTAGTCCGCTGTGTTCATTTTAAGCATCTGTTTACGGAACTTCGGGACCTGACAACAGAGAAATTATGGGATCTATTATTTTATACCAAGAGAAAGGCAGTGAGATATGCTGTTGTAAATTACCTGAATTAACTGAAACTAGCAATGTATGTACCCCTGAAAGATTGTATAGAGCTTTGCTCAATTATCGAGACGGATACTTGAAAAAAAAAATGATTGTCTCATTTCAGCCTTTCTTCTTTTTTTTATCTTGTTTTTTTCTTGGTTTTTCGTTTTTCTTTTAATCATAATTGCATAACTGTTGTCCTAATGTCTTGATGTTCTTGTACTTGATTTTAATTTACGATATTAATGTGTCATTTTACTATTGTCATTTTTTTCTGTATTATTAAGTTGAAAGGTCTCGAGTTTCTTGTGACCAAAACAACTAATAAAAAAATAAAAAATAAAAAGTATATCACTGTTGTATACACCTAGCTTCTAAATAAATAAATACAATTTCAAGCTGAATATTTTTTATTCCATGAGTCATAGAATCTCAGAGGAAGCAGGTTGGTCCAAAAGACACATTTCTGCAAGGTAATCAAAAGCAGTCTTTGGCATCCAATCAGATGGTGGACAGATATAAACAACCTAATTGAGATGTCTGCAGTGGTCACCTGCAGCCCTTCACGATTCCTTCATAGTCAAAGGCGAGTGGGCAAAAAAACAAGGAGACACTGTTGCCAATGATGTGTAGCTCTTGAAATTCTCTCCGCCTAAAATGGCAACTTGAGCAGAGTTGTCCTCTTTGGCGTGCCGATTGTAGACAATATAGTGCCCAAGGCGAAAGACCAGAATGTGCCGCCGCACTGTAAATTACAGAACTGCACCCTCTCCAGTGCGCTGTAAAATCATTGCAGCATAAACAAGAGCTTGTTTTATTAACATGTTAAAGTATTTAAAAGTAATACGTAGACACAGAAAAGTAGACAATAATATTTCTTTTATTTATTTATTAATAATACGCACATAGCCAACAAGGCTTTGCATATACACACATAATCATACATTACAAAATGTACTCATTAGTAACAGGCTAAAATCTTCTACTGGTTAAAAGAGAGTTACTATTTAAAACATCAAATTTCGTATGACAATTCTTTTCAAATCGATAATGCTACTTCCTAAAATTTCATCATATAAAAAATCTGATTTATATCATTACCCTATAGCAGGCTTTCCCAAATGTCACTTAAAATACAGTTATTCATTGTGTTATATTGTAGGCTAGTAAGTATTTAAACCGCCTGGTGGATAAACTCTCACATTCACATAGCATATGCTTTGCAGTCTCAATTTTGTTCATACTACATAGTCTGCAATATCTAATGTCTTTTTGGACAATAATATTACAAAAATAATTCCCTTTAATTATTTTACTTATATGTTAATTGTGGACATTCTCCTAGATTTTGCTGCTGCAAAATGCTGTATTGCTGTCGTGCAATCCTTTTTTCCATCATGTTGCTCTCATTTGAAAGTATAACTAGCAATAATAGCTTCTCTTCAACCAATAAGGACCATACATATTTTTTTTTATCAGTCTCCATTTACTGAAGCTCCCCTCAGCAATTGGCAACATTGCTTAAACGACGACAAAACTGAGATCCTCATCGTAGGGTCTCACACGACACTATGCAACCTGGATCCAGCCTTCAAAGCCGTCAACATAGATGGAAATCTGATCCAAACCTCACCTGCAGCCAAAACCTAGGCATCTACTTAGACGCTACCCTCGACCTCTCGCGCCAAGAGGCTCAAGCTTTCCTGTCATTTTAGCAAAGCCCTGAAACAATCTCCCCATTACACTAAGAAAATAGCCGTCCTGCTGGACCTTTAGGAAAAATTTGAAAACCTGGCTCTTCACCTTAAGTCACTTGGCTCTAGACACCTTGCTACTGCACCTCTGCCCAAACGGAAAAAACAACTCTATTTTGTCTATTTTATGATTCTATGTCAAGACAGGAGGCAAGCATCATGCTTATTCTTTCTTTATTGCTGCAAAATCAGCACTTTAAAACATTGAACATTAAACAGGGCATTTCATAGTTTTTACTCCGGCACTCCGGGGAAAAAAATAAATCCAAAGCTTAAAGTTCAGGAGAAATCTTTCCTTAGACAATATGAGCCCCATGATACTAGGCTCTGCAAGTCCCTGGCTCCTCCCTTCCACCTATCAGGAGCCTGTGTGAGGTATAAGAGTCCTTAGTCCTAGGTCCCTTCCTCTTTCTTTTTGCTGCCTCAGATAACTGACTTCTGAATTACTTGACTATTAATCTATGTATTTAGACAATGTTAGTACGGCATACCATTAAAGTGTTTACATACATGGGGATTTGTTTCCTGAAGAGTTCAGTTTACTGTACCGAAGTATTTTAAGTGCGTAGCTCGTGACAAGGTAATACGCAGCGAGCGTTCAGGAATCAAGCTTCACTTGGGGAAATTTACCATGCCTGCGCGCTAGCGATTTCACTTATTAATCATCGGTGTAGGTGTTGAAAGGAGTCGGGCTGGATCCACAAGCGAACACGCTCGTATTAGGCACCTGGCCAGCTCCTCAAGTTCCCTTGCATGACGAGCGCCGGCGAAAGCGGCGAGCTGTATGACCGGGCAGAACAGGAGGCTTCTAAGCTACCCGACATCCCCAGAGCCTCTCCCAACGCTCGTGCAGTTCAGAATCACCACAGATTTGCTCGCAGCTCTGAGAAGAAGACCTGATCAGTGTTTCTGAAGAAAAAAAAAAGAAAAGACATGTTCATATACCGATTGAACAGCACGGAAGGCACAGAATGTTGCCAGAGACCATTTACTCTGCTGAACAGCCAGATATTAACAGCTGACTGTCCAAAAGTTGGCCTTGCCAAACACAAGTAGTAATACAAGTAGTCATTATGAGACTCCTAGAGGGTCCCAGTCGACAACCCCAGAGTGGAGTGAGGAGGAATGGGAGAAAGAGCCTATGCAACAAGAGACTGAGTTGTCCCTCAGTTTTAAAAAGGTGCTTGGAGACTCCCTATCACAGGCATTCTCCCAATGGGTACAACCCATTGCCCAGAGGCTGGATATGCTAGAGGCATTAATGGCAGAGCAGCGAGAGCAGCTAGCCGCCAGGAAGAGACGGGCAGACAGCCCTGGAGAGGGGACGTCGGCTAGACACCCCCAAAGGAGGGGTTGATTAGAAGGGGTGCACAGTGGCTCGGAAGAGCAAAGGCTCTTTGACCCCCCCATAGCAAAGTGGAAAGGGTAAATACTGTTCCCCAAGGAGAAGACGACCCTGTCGCCCGATTAAAGAAAGCCTTCCTTGCAAAAATGTCAGCACGCCATGACAAACCCCCTACCTCAGGGGTGAATAATTTAGGGGACAATAATGAAGGCTATTCGCACGATGACGAAGGAGGAGAAGAGGAAGACGCCCTCAAAGAGCCCATCGAGGAGAGCGCGGCCCCTGAAGAAGAGGACAATACAGGGGACATGTTTGATGCTGAAGCCATTATACACCCCAAAACAAATAATCTGAATGGGTGCCATCACCTAGAGTGGTGCTGTATATGGCGCAGCACATTAGGAAGCCCCTGGACAGGGAGGTGCGTGCTCGGATGAGGTCGAAATGCCTGCGGCTGGAGTTGCCAGGCAAGTTGGCGGAGACTCCGGACCTCAACCCGAAAATGCTCACCTTCGTGACCAAGGTGGCGAGGGACATCAGGAAAGGTGTGGAACGCGCCTGGAGGGGGTCAGGATAAGGGCCATTGGCAAAATAATGGATTTGGCAGAAATTGCCAAATACATGGGAACAGCAGTAGATGCCCAGGTTTTGGGTAACTGGGCATAGCATGCAGTTTGCCTCCTAGGCAATGCCAACTGCACCCTCTCCTCGAAGAGGAGGAGAGGCGTGTTACTAAAAATAAACTGGAAGCTCAGCGATCTGGCCTCCTACAAGGCAAGAGAAGGCACAAAAGGGCTTCTATTTGGGGAAGCATTTGCGAAAGAGATGTTGCAGTTTGTTGGGACTTACTCAGCATTGGAGAAGGCAAGGAGCTCCATTAGAAACATATTTCCGGGGCAAGTTTTTGCTGGGACCGGACGTCATCGGGGTTGGTCGTCCAGTCGCTACAATACAACTTCCAACACAGACCCCAAGGGCTGCGAGCCCAGTATTTGGAGGGAAGACAACAGGACAGAACAAGATTCCCAAGAAGTTGTAGAGGAAGAGGTTCCTACCGGCAGCCAAGTGTCACTGGCGGTGAGTACAGCATGCAAGCAGGTAGGAGGGAGAACCCTCCGCTTTTTGAGCAAATGGCGAGCTTTATCGAGCGATGTATGAGTGCTCCAAGCGGTGGGGGGCCTACAGTTAGAATTTGTAGGCGACCACATGCAGAGGGCAGAGCCTCACCCAATACACATGCCGCAAGAAGAGGAAGCACTATTGCAAAGCGAACTGCTAAAGAGTGTAGACAAGAGCGCGATAGAACGCGATACGCAAGGGGGAGCAGTATTCCTCAGCAATATGTTCCTGGTACACAGGGGGGAGAAAATAAAACCAGTCATAAATCTGAAGTTTGAAAAAATGGCTCGCATACAACCATTTCAAGATGGAGGGTATTCACCTGCTCCAAGACCTCCTATGTACAGGAGATTGGCTAGCACGGCTGGATCTCAGACACATACCTCACGATACTGATAGCGACAGCTCATCGGAGATATCTTCTCTTCCGGTGGAACTGTGAAATATGGCGCTTCACGTGCCTCCCATTCGGCCTAGCATCCGCTCCTTGGGCCTCTACCAAGCTAATGAGACTCGTGCCGCAGCCAAAAGAGAGAGAGGAATACAAATTATCATTTACTTAGACAACATTCTATTGTAAGGGCCAAGATAAAGTAACGCTCAGCAAGAATGTATGTTGATTTTTCAGCCTATTATCCTTGTTGGGCTTCATAGTCAACCTAGAGAAGTCTCTGCTTCAACCAGTTCAGAGGATAGAGTTCTTGGGGTTCACAATAGATACCGTAAAAGCGACCCTCAAACTTCCGGGGCACAAAGTGCGAGCGATCAAGAAGGAGCTCAGAGAAGTAATTGCGAAGAAGATTATTTCGCTTTGCAGTCTAGCCAGGATAGTGGGACTGCTCGCAGCCTCGATTCAGGTGATATTTCTCGGGCCTCACCATTACAGAGCTCTCCAGAGACGCAAGATCAGGCACTTGCAAGGAGGGTTAGGGTTACCACAGGGTTGACTGTGTCAACTTTTAAGACATTTTATTTCAAAACTGTATCAGAAATAATTAATAGAATGGTAGCAAGATTTGAACAATCAGAATGCTCGCCTCTTCTCTTGACATAGAATGAAGATTGCCCAGGCTTACAGGGCAGGGCAGTCTTTATTCTATTAAAGACACTGAGGCAAGCATTATATCCCACCCAGAATGGCAAAATTCTTGATGTAACATGTAAAGGTATACTGTGTATGAGCTTTAGCGCATTCCCGCCCTCATGGTTTCTTCTCCATTTCTCACAGGAAACGACCAGAAGGCAGCCTGATGAAGCTTGAAGAATCAAAGGAGCGAATCATGTGGTTGCACATTGTCCCGTTGGACCAGAGAGACCTTGGCATCAGGGGATCAGTTGAGAGTTCCTCTCCTTGGGATAGTTTGCTTGGAGGAAGTTTGAAGTTCAGACTGAAAGGGCACTGAATAGCAAAGAAAGACGAAGGGACCTAGGACTAAGGACTCTTATACCTCACACAGGCTCCTGATAGGTGGAAGGGAGGAGCCCGGGAGTACCAGAGCTTAGAGGATCATGGGGCTCGTAGTGTCTAAGGAATGATTTCTATTGAACTTTAAACTTTGGATTTCTTTTTTTTCCTCTGAGTGCTGGAGTAAAAACTATGAAATGCCCAGTTTAATGTTCATTGTTCAAAAGTGCTGTTGTGGCAGCAATGCAGAAAGAATAAGCATAATGCTCACCTTCGTGTCTTTAATAGAATCAAGACTACCCTTCGCTGTAAGCCTGGGAAATCTTCATTGTGCTGACTGATACCTGACACCTTATATTTCCTTCCCCATTGTACTTATCTGTCTTCTTCCCCCATGTAACTAGCGCCAAGATACCTGAGGGTTCAGTGCACGGCAACAAATGCAAAAATAAATAAAAAAAAAATCAACCATAACGAAGATCCTCAGGGCAGCATCCACATTTAGAAACAACGAATATATCGTTGGATTGTGAATATGTTGCAACAAACGAAACATTTTCATTATCAATAAGCTTTGTCATTGCTATGATATAGTCCAGTAAACTATAATAGTTCAGTGCAAACTGAATCACTTCTAGGGATGCAAAGTTTTGCAGCTAAAGCACAGTGTGATTACATTATTTCTTTTTTAATTATTTTAATTTTGGGATTAACATAAATATGTATTTGATGGATAGTTTTCATTTGCATCGATATTCGTGTTAATGCACATATTTCAAGAAGAACGAGGGTCATTTCATCCATTTCATTGCATTGATGGCAATCCAATGCTATTTTGGGTGGTTGCACTGCATTTACCCTGCTTCAAGGCTGCTTCAAGGTGTTGAGGGGGAATAGGAGGGAGGAAAGGGAGGGTAGTACTCGGAGGGAACAGGGAACAGGGCAAAGAGGGAACAAGAGAGTGGAGGAAGAACATGATGTCATGTTGGTTGCTTGTCATGTGTGTATTGTGCATTACCTCCACACCCCTTTTCCTTGTCCCAGTACTTATCTGTGAGGTACCTACCTCTTGGCAGAAATCCCTTTTCTATCTTCATTCTTCTTTGTGGCATGGCCCCGCTTATTCCCACACCGCCGTAATAGCCCTCCTCCACTGACCAGCATCAGTTTTATTTTTCCTGCCTCTGGCAGGGACTCTGATGGGCAGTTCTACTCTGGCTTCCCTCCTGGCGAAGCCAAGTGGGCCACATTTCTTAGGACTGCAGGACAGGTTTCCCCTGCTGGATGGGGGTCCCTTGTTCACTGCCATAATTCCCAAAAACTCTGCATCCATGGGTCCTGCTGCAAAAGGTCTCCAATTCCTCCAAGAGGGATTTAACATGGTGCTGTCTGTCTGCACTCTGAGAGGCAATGGGCTGCCATCCACTCCTTTAGTGACGAGCCGCTGGGAGCACCTGAAATGCAGGATTTGGTGGGTCAGCTCCTGAAGAGATACTCCCTGTCTAGGCCTGTCCGGACTTTGTCGTTACCTCCCTGGGATCCCCCTTGGTCCTTGCAATTCCCTCCCTTTGTGACTTTCTGGGGAGGTCCAAATGAAATTCTTGATGCTCAAAACCATCTTCCTGGTAGCCATCACTTCGACCAGGAGGTTATGAGAAATACGTTTCTCCGGAAGCCTTGCTCCTCAGATGTCATCCCTCATTTGTTCCCAAAGTGGTTTCCAAATTCCACATCTCACAGGAAATTGTTCTCCAATCATTCTTCCCCATCCCATCATCCCAGGAGGAAGATCTCTGGCCAAATCTGGAAGTCAGGCGGGTGTACTTGCATAGTTTGAAAGGAGCCGGTTTTCTGTTCTTCCGCCAGTTTGTTTGTCACTTATGAGGGTCCCTCTCTGGGAAAAAGGTGACAGTACCCACCATTAGTCACTGTCTAAGAGACACAATCTCACTGGCCTATATGTTAGTAGGTTCTTCCCAACCTGCTGGTATTCAAGCTGTTGTGCTTGAATCAATCTGGCAATGTCGGGTGCACATATCTCTGCCTAGTCTGTGTTTCTGTTCTAGACCCATTCATTAACCAGAGTTGGTATACCTCACAGGTAAGTACTGGGACGAAGAAGAGGGACATGGGTGTAATGGTCTGATTACTTACCAGTAATTGTCATTACTCCTAGTCCCACTCTTCCTCGTCCCAGTACAACTGTCCTGCCTCTCCCTTTCCCTATGGTGAATGGGTCTTCCATGGCAGTTGAAAATAACTGTTAGTGGTCAGTCAGTGAAAGAGTGTTATTATGCTTGGGATGGAAAAGACAGGCCCAGCAGAAAGAAGTATAGCGATAGAAAAGAGGTTCCTGACAATAGGTAAGGTACCTCAGAGATCAGTATTGGGAAGAGGAAGAGTAGGACTAGGAATAATGAAGATTACCAGTAAGTAATCATAGCCGTGTCTTGCCATAGGTGGGCGCTCAAGATGAGGCCTAGAGGGCAGAGGGTGAGGTTGTAAAATAATTCCGGTAATGACAGAGAAAACAGAATAAGGAGAGTGAGAATGTTTTGGGAGGGACAATATGGAAAAACATTGTCTAAGTACAGCATGTTTGGTCACCTAAACGGGAGTTCCCCAGCAAAGTGGTAGAGATGTTAACCACAGCATAAGAAGGCTGCATTCCCCTACTTTCCTCCGTGTCCCAAATCTCACGCCATCTCTATCAGCTGCCCAAAAGGCCCTGCGTGAGAGAAAGAAAAGCAGAAGCGGAGCGTGAGAGGCAGGCAGACAATTGTTCTCTTTTTGGTCAATTTTCATGGAAGACACTGCAATATGCTGTTTTACTAAGCGTTAGTTTACTGTATGTTCTATTTAAGAAGCAATGCATTTTAATCGAATGTTAGCGCTCTCAATCTACAGTCTTTTTCCCTGTTCCTCCACCTCCAAGTGCTGATTGTATGAAGCTGCCCTCCCAGTTGGTCCTTTGGGAGGCAGAGACATTTCTGTGGAGCCAAAAGTGGGAATCAAAGAAGGGTCTCGGCAGCAGCCAGCAGGTAACGTCTGAGCACAATATAAAATGCCAAAACCAAAAAATAAATAAAAGCCTAGTTCAAAAAGGAATCAAAATTATATCCCCAACATTTTCAAACCATATTCAATTATTACCCCGCGAGGGTGCAATCAGAATGAAAGAGCCATTCTGATTGGCCCTCGCCAAGGCATTACCCGGCCGGGAATCCCTCGGCCGGGATTCCACTGCCATTGTTCCCAGCGGACGGCATGGCAGCCCCTCAGCCAATGATGAGTCTCGAAGCGGGGCCATCCCTGCTCCGAGCCTCCATGGCTGAGAAGCTGCCTTCGCTCGCCGGGGACACAGGTACGTTTTTGTTTTTTGTTTCTCTTCCCCCCTCCCCACCCCACTTACCTTTTAGCCTGTTTTGCCACTGGTGGGGGATGATGGCAGCCTCCAGCCATGTGGAGACTCCGGAGCGGGGCCATCCGCTCTCTGAGCCTCCACACGGCTGGAAGCTTCCATCGTCCCCCGCCGGGGACACAGGTACATTTATTTTTTCCTCCCCCCTCCCTCCCTTCCGCCCTCCCAACCCCACTTACCTTCTTGTCTTCTTGTCTTTTTTTTGGGAGCGGACGCGCTGGGAACAGAAGTGTTCCCATTGCGTCCACTCCCGATGGTCGCCATGGAGAGGGAAAACGGACTCTGTTTTCCCGGCAGCCATTTTCTTGGTAGTTTTATTTTCTGTCCCGAAGATCTTGCAGGCCAGGGTACTTGCTTCGCTCGGGCCTATAACTATGGGCCCAGGCGATAACCTGAGTCGGTAATGCTCCCGCCGCTCGGGTCATATTGCTTAATTAACATGGTTGGCAGATAAAGTGCACCAAAAGGGCGTCAACCATTCCATGATGAGAGTGGAGTCCCACTAAACTAGATTAATGAAAATAAAACAACCCTTGCACATTCCATAGCCACCCACGAACAGATGGTTAAAAATATCTTCACACTCATATTCTCACTTTTTGTATCCTGTACCCCTACTGTCACACCTTGAATTATCGCCAGCAGATCTTATAATTTGTCCATCCTTGAAGTAAGATAACATTGTCATTAATATTCAGTTTCATCCCCTTTCCTGGATTTCCGAAGAATGTGATCACTCCTTTCAGATGATAGGTTGCTCCCCAGAATAAGCCTTCAATTGTTAGGGGAGGACAGAAGACCAATGAAAAAAACTCCCCATTGCAATTCCGGACTAGGGCAAGTATAAAAGCATGGACATTGGAAGTCTGCAAGGAAGGAAAAGTATCTTGCGATGCACATAGATACCAGTTGCTGGCCACTTATATCCGAAGTACTGGCCAATGGTAGGACAAGGCTGTACAGAATATGTCAGATTGCTCAAATAAAGATACTCTTGGGAAAAACAATGCTACAAATAGTCTCAATATGTTTCAGTGCCTCAACATGGGTCACTATATCACAAGCAAAGCATAAATGTACATCTATTCCTAAGCAAAAAAGACTTGTTTTGCAGCAGTTTTTTATGTTCCTGGCTAAAGCATGTCCAACTATACCTACCTTGATGAAGGCGGCTATATACAGAGGGGTTGCTGAAACTAGTTGTTTCCTTGTGTTATGGTTCTTTTTGTTACAATCCCAAAACGCTTGAATGCCAGGTGGCACAGCTTTGAACGCTGTTACAGTGATTAAAAACCTGAATATTTAAATTTAAAGGCATCTTACATCTTTGTGCTTGGTGGTGGCTCCAAATTTGCACAAATTGGTGACGCAAGTTGTATGTTCAGAATATTTTTGAGCTTTGTGGCTCATTATGAAATATGAATATTTGTGTCCATTAAATTAAGTCATTTATTTATATTCATTAACTTTGTCTAACAGTCTATGTTCGAGCGTTTATATGAGCTATAGTGACCCATGTTGAGGCACTGAAACACACTGAGACTATTGGTACCGTTGTCTTTCCCAAGAGTATCATTTCTTGGCCATCTTTATATTTACCCCTGATACTGAGTTTAAAATGGGGTTCTCTTTTCTAGACTAGTAAATGTACAGAATATGTCAGCCATTCTGCAAAAGGTAATCCCCAGGAACAAGCCGCTAACCTGCGAACCTAAAATATGAATCTAAAAAACAACTGTGTACTAGAACTCAAGTTAGTTTTCTACACCATAGCAACACGCGTAGCCACAAACACCAACTAACCCATCCCGAAAGGATTTGTGCTGAAATTCAATGCCTTCCTGGTCCACTAAATCTCTCTTAGGCACTGTCAATTTTGAAATATTTAGTAACTTACATTTTTGAAAGGTTAGACACTATGCGATTAAACACTATCACACACTTTAGTTAAGTGATGATGCTGGGATTTGAACCCAATCGGAAATGTAGGCACTTCCCCACATTGTTACTCATTTCATATCATATTTCAAGGGGCAATTATTTGTGATTGCTTGATTTTGAAGAACTAAAATAGTTTTATATACCAGTTTTGGGAAGCACACACATCACATGATACAACAACATGACAATATTTTAAAAAATCAATATAGAAACAGCTAATGCAAAAGAAGCATGATTGAGGCTTTATTTTCTCCATCATAGATGTAAAACTACAAGTACCAACTTATACGGCCCGAGGACTGCAGAGGCGACCTGTGGAGAGCGGAATTAAATGCAAAAGAGAGAGGTCAATGGGAGCACCCTTTGACGAGAAGTCCTGTCCGGTCCCCACAGGCCGGGCCGTAGGTCATGAAGGCAACAGGATGATAGGGGAGACTTGACGCAAAGACCTTCAGCAGACCCCTGGATGTAAGTATGACATGGGCATGGGGAAACAGGGGAGGAGGTTTCATGCATATTGTGGGCTTTGTGAAGAAATAAGAGTGAAAAAATAGATAACTTCCCACAAAGGTGGGGAAAGATCACATGGTAAGCCTTGTTATGGAGTAATAACAAAAGAGACGGATACCTCACACAGAGTTGAGAAGACAGCTGTATTTTATTGCTGTAATAGTTGCTGGTGTCAGCCTTATGTTGTGAGATAGCTAAGGCCTTCATAAGTGGTTTTCTTTAATTTGGTGTTGGACGTGAAGTGGCGGTGTGGACCAAGGAGTGTGCTCTGGTTTGGGAGTAGTGAGGTGGGACTGCTCTGAGCATGAGGCGCATTTGTGGTGCCACTCAGAAGGGTTGAGAGATGGAGGAGGCGTGGTCTCAGCGAGAGACAAGAGTTGTGTTAATTTCTGGGGAAATATTGTGGGGAGGAGTGTGTGAAGGAGGAAGAAATGTGTGCAAGGAATTGAAGTAGAGTTTGGTGATCATTTGTAAGATGTGTTTATGAATTATTATCATGGGAGACACCTGTTCTGACTTGAGTGTCGTGTAGACCGTTGAAACCTCTGTCCTCAAGTGACTCACAGGGGAACTAAAAGAAACCCGCTGTGCGACCTTTGAGGCCACAGGTGGGAGATGTTACTTCCCGGATCCACGGAACCTCTGGAACACCGATGCTGCTGTCAAAAAGAACGAGGTTAAGTACCAGGCAATTACAATATATCACGTTAACCAAAGGATCTGAATAGTCTTACCTATCTGGTGTTTGGAAAACCCAGGAAACCTAGGAGGGGGGTTCGAGACTCAGATGAGGCGGTCCCTAGAACAGGAGGACCGCAGAAAAGCGTGGATGCAGGATAAGCCACCTGTAGGACTGAAGGCGTGACTTGAATCCCAAAAGGGAAATGGCGTAGAAGTTCAGCAAGGTACCAAGGGATGATCCGAAGACAAGTTAGAGCCGTGACAGAAATCCAGCAATAGGTAAGCAGTTCCAAGCAAAGGTACAAAAGGGTAATCCGAAGGAGTCCAAGAGAGAGTTCCAAGATCGAGGTAAACCAGTAGTATTATCCAAATGTAGCGCCAAACAGGGTCTGAAGACAGCTGAGAAGCAATGAGTGTTCCGTGCCTCAAGCCTTATATACTGTGCGTTTCGGGGTCATGTGACGTCCACCAAGGTCACGTGGGAAACGCCATTCTGGATCACGTGAGCAAGTGAACGATCGGCGTGGAGGTGTAACGCCGCCCCTTCTGCTGTATGTTCTCCATGGCAACTGCCAGTGCAGGAAGGGTTGCAATCGAGCCCGTAAATCGTACCTGGTACGGATCTTTCGGTCCTTTGGGTAAACCGAATCACATGAGCCTCGAACCCTGGAGGGAGGTGTTGGGGAAATGTGAGCCGTGTTCTGGTTTGCAGTGGATCGATGTGCAGAGAACCGCCTAACAACACCCCAATCATTCACTTATGAACGTAATTTCCCCGATATAAGGAAACATTGTCAAATACCACACAGAATGGGTAAAAGACACAGCAGGAATGATATTTATGTCCTGGCCACAAGACAACACTCATTCAAAGACAGTACTGCAACACATGTGCACCTATTTACATGCCGCTTATAAGAGAAAAACATTACCAAATACATTACGCATACTAGAATTATGGAAAATGTTTGGCGAAGATGCGGTGGAGCCAGATACAAAAGAATAGATGCTGAACCAGCATGACGAGGGGTGTATGATGCCCACGGCTCCTCCTCCGCATCAGAGCAGTGATCCATCCTCGCATGCACAAGGATTATACCCATTGCAAGCATTAAAAAAAGCAGTGGCAGGGTACATTAATCTCACCTATGCTGCCCCCTGCATACAGTAGTGAAGACATAAGTGGAGAGAAAGTAAGCAAACAATGACCAGTGTCCACCCACGTAGAATATGACGAGCCGAGCACTGCAGCTTGCAAGCAAAGTTAACATAAGCTGAGGAAGAGGTTCCGAGAAAGAGGCACACAAGATGACAGGGATGAGACCATTGTACCAAATGAATGGATAGGATGCCAGATAATGCTTAATCTGGATGGAAAGGGTATCAATGATTCTAGAAATAAAGAAAGGGAAGCCAGAGAAATAAAGCAGAAAGAAGAATAAAAAAGAGTGGGAAGCAGAGAGGAGAGAGAGAGAGAGAGAAAGAGAGAGAGAGAGGGAGAGAGAGAGAGAGAGAAAGATAAAAGGAATGGAGAAGAAAGGAAGAAGGAAAACAAATGAGAGGCAGAAAGAGAAAGGGAGAAGAGATGAGAAGAAGACAGGAAAGTAGATAAACGAAGGGATGCAGACAGGGAAAGATAAAAACAAAAGAAGGATGCGAGAGAGAAAGAGAATGAGATGAGGAAAGAAGTAGGGAGAAGTTCTGAAAGGAAATTGATAAAATTATTAACAAACATACACTTCCAGAGAAGAGGAAGGAACTATACAAAGGAAGACTGGCAAGTTTTACAGGAGTAGGAGAGATGGCACCAATGTAAGGGAGAGTAGGGGAGGGCAAGGTGAAGTAAGGGAAGTATTGGAAGAGGTAGTGAGTGGAACCTATAGGGTAAATCCTACAAAGAGACTAGATAGTGAGGATGAAGAGGACAAAGACAGTGAGGATCCAATGTTTGAAGATGAAAAAGGTGAGGAGAGTGAAGAGGAGGCAGCACAAGTCCCAACTACTCATACATAGATAGGGAAAGAGGTCACGTGAGCAGAGATAGAGGAACTGGAGATGAGCCCAGAACCCGTTGAATATCCAAGACGTCGACGGCACGTTCAAATAGTTTAGAAGGACAAACGCCTTATGCAAATAGACTGAGAACTCTACCAGGATGAAAGAGGGTTAGCATGACAGATGTGGTGACAAAGACAAAGGGTGCGGCAGCGTGTGGCTGGTGTACCAGGCTACCACAATTCCTCTTATAAGAGAAAGGAGGAGGACAGCAACAATATATCCAATGGCCACAAATGGATAAAAATAATGTAATTTGTAAGCTACTATCACTCACATCAGGAGCAGGCAAATGGATTTATTAGTTGGAAAGGATGATGGCTGGTATGACATTAGCAGTGGATGACATGGAAAGCCTGTTTGCTGGCATATTAGGAGAGCAATCAGATGACATTTGGAGGCGAGCAGGGTATCCGCCGGTGACTGCACAAAATGCCAAACATTACAGAGCACCTTTTAATAATTGTCGAGCTGATGATTGAAGAGCGCCTAGGGTACTCATCAGATATGAGCGCAATTATGACCGTAAATTGAGAGCAGACGAGGATCCAGCTGCATATATCCAGGACATGCAAGAGAAATAGAGATTAGAGGCTAGGGAACAATGGGACAAAAATAGAACTATTATTTATCAAATGTTATGTCAGGGAATCCTTGAAGAAATGCAAAGGCAGCTGAGAAAAATTGTGGGACTGGAAGCAAAACCATGGCAGAAATACTATTGACTATTGTTCACCATTGTCGACTAAAATAAGTGTAGGATAGAAAGGAAATTGAAGTCAGAAAGATTGATAAAGCAAAGTTGGTTTAGAGAAAACTGTCAAAATTGACAGTGAAAGGAGCAGTATTGAAAAGTGGGTGAGCAAGTTTTAATGGACAAGGAGTGCAGCACGCACAGCCAGGAATTAACTGACATTTTGCAGTAAGAGGAGAGTATAATTATTATCAGCAGTAAGAAGGGTTTGCACCCAGAGGCAGAGGTTTGGATTCCAAGATCCGCAAGGAGGAGGGTTTAATGGAGGGAAAACAGGATTAGGAGGACCTCCACAAAATTGTTGCACATGTGGGAAAATTAGGCACATTTCACATGTATGCAGAGGTAGGGGAGAAATGCAACAGAATAGGCAACCCGTAGATACAAGAGGGGAGCCAGCATTCCTGTCAGGGGTGGCACTCTATTAAGAGTGGCACAGGACACCCAGAAAGGGTTTGGGTGGTTGTGCCAAATAAAGTGGACAGATAAGAACACACACAGCGGAAAGGAAAGAGAACGAAGAGTAAGCAAGAGTAGCAAGCGAAAAGATACAGAATGAATACCCTCTTGGGGTGTATGCAGATATAGGAAAAGAGTATTCCACGAACCTTGGAAATACTCTAGCCTTCTGCACAGTTTGCTATAACAGAGGCCCACGCTGATTGCTCATGACTTGGAACAGCAGCTCTGGGTGTCTGTAATGTAGAAACAGGACAAGGGAATGGGCAGAGGTTGACTGATGGGAACCAACAGACAAGCTCTGTACAAAAGGGTCTACAAACAGTACAAGAGAAGATACTACAGACAAATCCAGTAAATAAGGTGATAGCAAACTAGCAGAAGGAAATGAAAGGAAAGTCGTGTAACAGGATAGGATAGCAGAGGACAGTAAGGAACAAGGTTGAGAGCTCAGAGGAGCAGGAAAGCAATGAGTAAGCCCACAGGGGTAGGACTGTAAGGTAGAACGCCCAGAGGAAAAGGGCTTAGGGCAGCAGAGTAAAGCAGACTGCACGGCAAGGATCCCGTAAGGGCCGGGCAGTAAGGAGTGAACCCTGAGGGACAGGGCCGATGAACGTAGAAGGTAGCAGAGGACTGTAGAGAGCTGCTAGGCCGAGAACACAGCGGAAAAGGTAGGTAGTAGGCAGCGAAGCGGGATAAGCTGCAAAGTAGGAAGGCCCAGAGGACAAGGGCTGTAGGTAGCCAGAGAGAGGTAGGCTGCAGAGCAGGGAGCCCCAGAGGACAAGGGCTGAAGGCAGCCGGAGTGAGGCAGGCTGCAGGGCAGGGAGCCCAGAGGACAAGGGCTGAGGCAGGAAAGCAGCAGAGCGTGATCAGCTGCAATGTAGAGGGTACGCAGGGCAAGGGCGGAGGCTGGAAGGCAGCAGAGCGTGATCGGCTGCAATGTGGAGAGCCCGGCAGGGCAAGGGCGGAGGCTGGAAGGCAGCAGAGCGTGATCGGCTGCAATGTGGAGAGCCCGGCAGGGCAAGGGCGAAGGCTGGAAGGCAGCAGAGCGTGATCCGCTGCAATGTGTAGAGCCCGGCAGGGCAAGGGCGAAGGCTGGAAGGCAGCAGAGCGTGATCCGCTGCAATGTGGGGAGCCTGGCAGGGCAAGGGCGGAGACTGGAAGGCAGCAGAGCGTGATCGGCTGCAATGTGGAGAGCCCGGCAGGGCAAGGGCGAATGCTGGAAGGCAGCAGAGCGTGATCAGCTGCAGTGTGGAGAGCCCAGAGGAGCAGGGCTGTGAGGCAGGGAGCCTGGAAGGCTATGGCTGGAGGCAGCAGGGTGGAGCAAGCAACAAGGCAGGGTCCAAGCAGGAGTGAAGGTAAGCAGCATACAAGAAAGAAGCAAAAGGTGGAGGAAGAACTCTCAGATGCAAGAGGCTGAGCCACTGCAGGCAGCAGCCTTTATACTGCCTAGCCCAGCACAGAGGCAGGCTAATTGGTTGCACCTGGCTAAACACACCTGCAGGCAATCGGCCACCTCCCTTTCTGTTCCTGGGCTGGTGGAAGCAGGGCAAGTCTCTAGAGCTTCTGGGGGGTGTAGTTCCATTGATAACCAATAGGAACAGCCAGGAATCAATGCTTGTAGCCAAGTGCATTATGGTATGCGTAGTTTGTTGGAAATAATAATTAAGCAGCAAAGTCTCGCAAATGGGAAATAAAGTTTCCAAAGTAAATATAGATAGTCTGTTGTAAATAAATGATAAACATATAGTCCAAATTGAGCGTAAATGGATGCGCCCATGGCGCAGGCATGACAATTCCCCCACCATATAGCAGAGAACCACTAGAATATTATGCCCAAGATCACACACAGTATCAGACACCAGCACCACAAATACAGCAGTCGCAACAGGCAATGCAACTACAGACACAGCAAGCACCAATGCAGGCACAGACACCAACACAACAAAACATGGTGGCACCATGAGTGGCAAACATATTACCACAGACACCTACACCTAGAATTGGAGATGTGACAGTAGTGGGAGGGGATCCTTTCACCAGTATGGGACTGAATATGTATCCACAATAGGGCAGCCACACCCACAAGAGGAACCAAGGGTTGGATGACCATATATGACAAAACATTTGTTACAGAGAGACAATTCCCAATGTCAGGCATCTCCATGGATGCACAAGGGTTTTGTGGGTGTGACTACTACGGTTCCTTTTACAGACAAAGTACCTATCGCCATAGGAGAACACAGCATGTCTATGCCATTGTTATATTCCCGCAAGACACCAGTTAACATATTGGGGAGAGACTTGATGAGTAAGCTAAACATGACGATCTTGTTTGCTGCAAAGGGGATAATCTGTTTTGCCCCAGGGATCCCTTATGTAAATACACAAGAATCCATAACAGTATTTTATGGTCAAAAAGCACTGAAAGGGGTCCACTAAACCCAGAAGGATTCCATTATGGAGTACATGTGCTATTGGCATGGTTTGCGTGAATATGAGACAAAGTATTGACCCACAGACATGGTTGAAGGGCAGGTAATTACAATTGAGCTCGTAGCAGCAATAATAAGAGAGGAGAGAGTGATTTTTACATGAACTAGATGATCAGGGGGTGAATTGGCACACAGTTATAGCGCTAGACTCGGTACACAGACTGACTGACTTGACAGATGAAGAATTGTTTACAGATGAGGACTCAGATGACAAGATGATGTTAAGCATCAGTCTCACATACCAGTTGAACATTGAGGACAAGAAGATTCCCCAGAGAATGCCATTAGTGAGGAAAGTACCTTCCTTTCTTCAAGAAGATTTGGCACACGTACGAAGCTCATTATGGGCCAGCAGTCCATATGATGTTGGTTTATTAAAAGGAGTAGAAACAGTCAAAATTAACTGAAGAAGTTAGCCATTTTATCATGTGTAAAACAGTACCCCATGTCAAAGTAAGTTGACAACGGTATCTATGATATCATTGCCACTTTAGTGCAACAAGGGATATTAGTGCCTTCAGAATCGTCATGCAACATAGCGATGTACCCAATTAAAAAGGTGATGGAGGTTGTGGAGATTTATACAAGATTTACAACCCCTGAATAATATTGTTGAGGCAGAATTTCCATTAGTGCCAATCCAGCCATTATATTATGCAACATGAAACATTCCATCTTAAGCTAAATATTTTACAGTAATTGATTTAAACAATGCCTTCTTTTCAATTCCCTTGCATGAAGAGTCGAAATGTTTGACTGCGTTCACTTATCTCGGAATTCGATTGCAAAATTCCCGTCTACCCCAGATACTCTGAATCACCCTTGGTCTTCAACAGGGTGCTTCAGATGGGCCTAGTAAATGTACAACTTGACAGTGCGGTCATCCAAAAAGTGGATGACACCTTGGTGTGCGGCACAACCGAGGAGCAGTGCAGGAAAGATTCAGTGAAAATATTGAAAGTATTGGCAGAAAAGGGATACAAAGTGAAACTACAATATTGTCAGGTGTAGGTGCTATGCATAGGCCAGCTAATATCAAAAGAAAGGAGGAAAGTGACACATGAAAGAGCAGAAGAAATAACCAAAACGGGCAGACAGGAGACAGTGAAAGAATTACAGCAATTTCTGGGCCTGTGCAATTGTTGTAGGGCATGGGTCTTTGACTAGAGCACATATGTCAGGCCACTCTTAAAAAGACTAAATCAAGCACAACAGGACAAAAGTGGCATAGCCTGGACAGTCGAGATGATAGATGCCTTTGATGAATCGAAACTTGCAATTAGCACAGCTGCAGTGTTAGAGATTGCTGAGTACAAGGAAGACTTTTTTCTGTTCTTTCATTCAAATGGAATAGTGATGACGACTGCCCTTGATCAGAAAAGTTCTATTGGATACAAACTATTGGCATTCTACAGTGGGACATTAGATCTCGTAATGAGTGGTGATTAACCATGTGAGCAAGCTTACCCATGTGAGCAAGCATAACTGTGAGCTGTTCAGTTACATTGTATGTTGAACATGCTCTTTTTGCCATCCTGGAAAAGCCCGACAGTACATTGCCAGCACAGAGAACTTCACACTACGCAGTGATAATATCAAACCCATCAGTCAAAATTGTTTTGTGTTGAGTAGTGCACCCAGCCAAATTCATAGCAGAAACAGTAAAGGAAGGAGAGTATGTGCATGATTGTACTATCTACACTGATTACTATGATGATGTACCTCATGTTCTAGAAAATGCCCTAAGATGGCGGACAATTCTCTTCATTGGTGGGTCATCAACAATGGATTAGACCTATGGAGAAAGGCACAGTGGAACAGCAGTAATGAAGGCAGGAGAGAATAATACCTTTGAAAAAGTAACAAGCGCAAGATTGCAAGCGCATTTGTCAGTGTAAATAGCAGAGTTGGTAGCATTGATTTCGGCGCTTGAAGTGCATGAGGATGAGCCAGTAATGGTGTGGTCTGACTCCGCCTGCATGACATCTAGAGTACACGCAGGACTGTCATGTTGGAAAATGAAGGGCTTCCTGCACACAGACGACACACCATTACAGCATGTGCCTTTATTAGAAAGACTCATTGATGCACTTGAACTTCCATCGGCTATCACAGTGGTGAAGTGCGTAGCGCACACCAATGATGCAGACTTGATTTCTCGCGGCAACAAGGCCACTGATTTAGAAGCAAAAAGGGCAGCATATTTCCTTGAGGTATCTGACATTGCAACTGCCCCAAACAAATACACACGTGCACACAACATTGTGATGAAGGAGGGATTTAATACACTACCCATAGTGCAAATTATTGAATTGCAGGGGTTGGCACTGCCAAAGGAGCAGGAATTATGGAAAAGAAGTGGGTGCTAATTGTCCCCCACAGAAGCAATGTGGTGGCAGAACAGCACCAGGAAGCCTTTATGGCCTAGGGATGCTTACAGTAGCACTAAAACAGTTACTACCCAGCACACATAACAAGGAAATCTCTTGCAGTACTGATTTCAGACTAGGGGTTTGTCCCTAATTTAAATGAGCACATTGCACATGTTTTTATCAATTGTCTAGTATGTCAAAGGTTTACGGCTTGTCATACCCTGAGAATGGTGAGAGGAGCAATACCCCATCCTACTGGACCATTTCACAATTTGCATATCCACTATGTGGATCTGACCAGCGGGTGTTGAAGCCCATACAGCGGCTCTCAGTAGGAGCAGATGGCCCCTCATTGAAGTGCTGCAGGGCACTGAGAGACGGTGTTGTGGGACGTTACCTGAATTGATTGAGGGGAAGGCCCCTGCTAACATGCACACTTGATAGGAAGGCACAGTGCAAAGCACACCACAGTGCACAGCGTGGGACACAGCATAAGATGCACCTGGGTGAGATTTGCTGGTGGCTGCTAGGATGAGCTGGGATATGAGACACTCCAGCTAAATTGATTACTTCTACGGTGGGGGCTGAGCTACAGAAGGTTTGAGGAGCTTTCGTATCATAGACTTGACTGTAGTAGGACACCTGGACTGGACCCAGGGACTTATACCTGGCAACCAGTCAAATGAAAGACACTTGCTGAGACAGTGGAGCTCTAATGGACTCTGTTGAGGCCAGTCACATTCATACAGCAGTATTGATTATTGATAAACTCTGACTATGATCCGTCCCCAGCTAGGTTACTTGACTGCTATCACTGCAACGGCTCCAAAGGCCTGCCACGACCCCTGCGGTCATGAAAGTGAGTCTGCCGACCTCCAACACTAACTCTCCTGAAGTGTCTTCTGTGCTCCATCCTTGCCTTATCTAACTTCATTCCTTTGACTGCATTTTCTACTCCTATTTGTGAACTTGTGCACCATCTGCCTGCATTGTTTGCTGCCTGAATTTTCAAAACCATATTTGGTTGTTTTAGCATCACTTGTGCACCATCTGCTTTGCATTGTTTGCTGCCTCCATTTTTAAAATGGAATTCGGGTGTTGCTGCCTCCATTTTTAAAATCAAATGTGGGTGTTTTTGCAATAATAATTTAATAATTTAGCATTTATATAGCACTACGAACACTCGGGCATCTGAGCGCTGCTTATTATTACCCACGGTGTGTAGAGCATTGTTTGCTGCCTCCATTTTTAAAATCCAATTTGGGGTTGCTGTCTCCATTTAAAAAAAAAATCGGATTTGGGCACCATCTGCTTTGCATTGTTTGCTCCTCCGTTTTTAAAATCGATTTTAGGTGTGTATAGTTTATACATCACTGTAACACATATCCAATGTAATTCTATTTCCTCTGTTGTCTCTTATTCTCTCTGACTCATTCTACTAGGCCACCTAGTGAGTTTAGCCAGAACGGTGCAATGCTGCCACTCCTCCCTTATTCTTTGGCTAATCCCCTGCCTTCCTATGGCTCTCTCCATCTCTCCCATAGTCTCTAACTGCTACACTATCACCTATCCCCCATCTTTCTCCAAGTCCAGCAGGAAAAAGCACAAAAAAGACATCCTGAGTGCAAACCCTGGACTTTCCATTATAGACACCTATGTCAGTGCATCCTCTGGAGAGGCTTTCACTGATATCCTTTTCTCTGTCCCCTCACGTGATCTTTGGACCCCCATCTCATCTCCACTCTCTCTCATTCCACACACTCCTCTATTAATGTTGGCACAAAGTGGGAAATCCTCTTGGCCAGTTTCACATCCTCCGGTTGCTTTGTTAATGTCTATCACACTGGCACCATTCTGGTTCAAGGCCTTCAACCCAACCTTCTTCTCTTTGACCGCATCCTGCCTTCTCTCAAAAACTTCCTTTCTTTGTCTGCATCTCCCCCTTCTACTCTCTCTCTCCCTCCTCTGATTGGTGTACCATGCCCCTGTACCCCACCTCAGAAAACCTTCAAAAGCGCTGACCACCTCCACCTGGCAACTCTTAATGCCCACTCAGCCAACAAACACTCCCCTGACATCTGTGTCCTTCTTGAAGACATTGACCTCGGCATTCTCGCATTTACCGAGACTTGGTTCAATGCCAGCTCATCACTGCCTTTGACTCCCTCCTCCCTGACGGCTTTAAGATCATCTCAAAGCCTCGACCTCACTGCACGGGTGGGGGGTTGCCTTAATCTTCCCCGAGTGGGTTCCTACCTCCATCTTACCACCCAGCCCTACCACTCTTTTGAAAGACTGGTCTGTAAATTGGTCACCTCCCCCACGACCACCCTGACCATTGCTACCAGCTACCGGACTCCAGGCGCCACCCCCTATTCCTCGCTGAATGGGCTGACTTCTGCACTTCTTTACTTTCCTCCACCTCTAACTTTCTCCTCCTGGGTGTTTTCAACATTTAACTGGACTCCCCTGGCTCTGCATGCACTCTATTCACTGACCTCAGCACCTTGCTGTCCCTCTCCATTCTCCCTTCCGGGCCAACCCACACAGTTGGGCACATTATTGATGCCCTCATTCACTCTGGCCTCTCTCTCTCTCCCCCCCATCAGCCACACCTCTCCTGGTCAGACCACTCTCTCCTCTCCTCACATCTTGGGCCCATTGGTCCACTGACTGTACCCCCTAAGGTCCCACCAACTTCGTTCACTCACGTCCCCCCAATGAAACAAGTGACTGCGGCAGCCTTCACCTCCACCTTCATCCGCTCTAACCCCCCACCTCTGACTCTACCTCCAACACTGCCCTCAGCAACATCTTTCCATCACCAACACTCTTGACATTCTTGCCCCAGTCATGAGGTTACATCTGAAACCTGCCTCAAAGCGTAACACTTGTTACGATACCGATCATGCAGCCCTGAAACGTAATTGCAGGGCGGCAGAATGGAAGTGGCTTACTTCAGCCTCATCCTCTGATAAACTGGCATGCCGCCTGCTCCAAAGGCAATGCAGAATTGCCATCTGTGCAAAGAAAAGAGCCCACATCCAGGCACGGGTCTCCCGCGCATCCAAGAACTCAGCTGAAATGTTCAAAATCTGCAGGGAACTAGCCAACCCCTTCTCAGTCTTCTCCCCTTTTCCTTCCCAGGCCCTATGCAATACATTGGCCACAAAAACTCAGGACATTCTGACCTCCCTACTTAGGACATTCTGACCTCCCTCTCTAGACTCCCTCACATTCCTTCCAAGACTGCCCCCACACTCCCCCCTTCCCTCCTCCTCCTTTCTCCTGCTCCTCCTTCTCTCCTGTCACACCTGAAGAAGTTACCAGCGCTGTCTGCTCCATGAAGGCCTCTTCTAAACAGGTCTCCCCTTGTTCATCCAGGACCGTCAAGGATAACATTGGTTCTCTTGTCCCTGCTCTCGCTCATTTCTGCAATCACTCTTTTGTCACTGGATCTTTCCCCTCCCCCTCAAACATTCCCTTGTGTGCCCACTCCTAAAAAACATCCCCTGATCCCATCACCTCCTTCCTGGGGAAGCTGCTTGAGAAGCTGGTTTTGCCCCAACTCCACTCTCACACTGAATTTGTTGATGGCCTCCATGACCATCAATCTGGATTCCGAGCATCCAGAGGCACAGAAACTGCTCTGCTGAACACCCGTGAAGAACTCCTCATCCTTCTCGATCTCTCTTATGCATTTGACACAGTAAACCATTCCATCCTCAGACAAAGACTCCATGATACACTTGCTATCTCAGAATGGGCAATGGATTGGCTATTGTCTTTCATCATTAACCACTCATCCCAAGTCATCCTCGGCCCCTTTTCCTCTCCTACTTCCATCTTCACCTGTGGTGTCCCCAGGGCATTATACTCTCCCCATGTCTCTTTAACACCTACCTTGCTCTCCTTGTACACCTCATCTCCTCCTTCTCCTCCAACTTCTAGTGTTACACAGACGACACACAGCTCTTCTTCAGATTCCCTGCTGACACTTTTGCACCCTTCATCATTCCTGACTGCCTATGGTCCTGGTGCACCTCCATTGATCTCTGCCTCAACACCTGTAAAACTGGGATGCTTCTCATTGGGACCCTGCTCCCTCCTTTTTACCTTCACTCTGGCCTTCCTCCTTGGGCTCTCCCCCTTCTCCTTCACCTGAAGCTTGAAACCTTGGAGTCATCTTCGACTCATCTCTCTCCTTCATCCCTCACACTCAGGACATTGGCAAGAAGTCCAACTATCAGCTCTTTCTTCTGAAAGGAATTTTACCTTTTCTTACTGTCCCTCAGAGGCTCAATGTGACTCAAGCCCTGGTTCTCTCTAGACTTGACTACTGTAACATCCTCCTCCTGAACCTTCCCTCCTCAACTCTGCGACCCCACCAGCTCATCCAGAATAGGGCAGCGAGACTTATACTTGGCCTTAAGCCGAGGGACCACATCTCTCCTGCACTAGAAAGTGTTCACTGGCTCCCGGGTGCTGCACAGATTAAATTCAAATCCCTCTGCATCATCCACAAGGCTGTTTGGGACTGGGGACCACACTATCTTCAACTTTATCTTACTAAATACTCTCCCTCTAGACCACTGAGGCCCTCTGGTACCAACTTCCTGTGTATAAAGTGTTTTGCTAAACAGAGGGCAGGGGGTCGCTCACTTTCCTCTGCAAGCTCCGTCCTCTGGAATAGCCTCCCCCTCCCTCTGTGCCTTGAGCAGGATCTACTCAAATTCCGTAAGCTCCTTAATACCTTCTTCTTTTCCTCCTCTTTTCTTCCTTAACTCCTCTGCTAATCCCACAGTTGCTGAATCGGTGTACCTGTCCCTCATTCATCCTCGGGGTGTTAACTGCCCACACCAATTCTTCCCAGCTCCTGTCTGTCCACAGCACTTAGCATCTGTACACCCTCCGCTCTGGAGGCTCGCACTTACACCTCCTGCGGGCCAGGCTGTGTAGCACTCAACTTTCCTAGCACTTCATCTATGGCTCTCCCTCGAGCTCGGACCCACCAGTACTTACCACCTCCCCCCTTCCTTTCTGCACTTGCACGTTCTGAATACTCACAAGGCATAATAGGTGCGTCCCTTCCCCCTCTGTTCTTAAATATTGTGTTGTAATGTATTTCCCTCCCCTGCTGCCTCCCTGCCCTGTGGGCGCTTTGAAACAGTATTTTCATATTGTCTAAGCACCTACAAAGCAAACAATGAATAAATAAATAAATATACTCCAAATTTGTAATGGCTACAAGTATTTGATAGTAGTCATATGTCCCTTTGCTCGCTGGATTGAAACCGATCCATGTACAAATCTAGATGCCACATCAGCTGCGAAGTCCCTCATACATGAGGTATTTCCATAGTGATGAGTGTGAAAAGTGCTATGTTTCGACAATGGACTGCACTTTGTAAATGAAGTGTTTTAGCACATCATTAAGCCTTTGATAATAAAGCACACCTTCTCACCCACCTATCATCCACAAGCAAACAACATTAGTGTGCACCTAAACAACCTCTTAAAAGAAGGGATTGCCAAACTAAAGGACACTCTTAAAAAGCGTTAGCCACACTTGCTCCCTTTAGCCCACAGCCAGGCTCAGACGACCACATGAGCTGCTGACAGGACGCCGAATGCATACGCTCATCGCTCCTCTCACACAGGCTCGTACTGAAATTGAGAATGCTGCAACTGTGTTGGATGAAGGAAATGCACGATTAGTTGACAGCTATGATGTAATCTCTTAAATGTATGTCTCGACAAGTGCAGATGTGGCAGGGGGCTCAAAGACAACAGAATAAGAATGTGAACCAACTGACCCAGACAATGTGCTAAAACACCTTTTATTGCATCCCAGTGATAGGGTGCTGTGCCGTAATATTATCGGGAAGTGTCACAAGCCCCACTTCCAAGGACCTTACATTGTGGAAGCTGTCACTCCATCAGCAGTCAAAGTTCAAGACCAGCCCGCATGGATCCATCTCAGTGATCTCAAACTCAATAGAGGTGAGAGCCCCGTCCGCGAATACTGAACCCAAAGCTGAAGGAGGAGCATGAAGACCTCAGACAAGATCGATGACAAGAGCCAATCAGCAACAAGAAAAATAAAGACGCGCAGTCTTTTTAAAAAATGTTTTTATTTATTTATTTCCCTTTTTAATTACAGACTATAAAAACAGTAAACACTAGAAACTTAGAATACATCAGCAGAAACAATCATAACAATAGAAGAGGAAAGTAGAAGAAAAAAAAAAGATTATTTCATAAAAGATCATTTTCCCGAGATTTTGTCATAAAAGGTCAGCTAATTTTTCAATTTGTAAATCGTTTTTTCAATCTTTGAAAGTTTGTGCATCTCCTCGACCCACTCGTCAAATAAAGGAGCTGTCCTACTTTTCCAACCTCGAAGAACCATGCACTTGCCCACAATGGCACACCTGAAAAGCCATTTTTTATGTGCAAAATTGAGTTCAGTTAGTTTAGAATCATCCCCCAGTATTATCAACTGCCAACTCGAGCACAATTCCATAACATGTTGTCACGACTCTCGCCCAAAACCCCCTCTGGCAAACCCATTGGCCAGGTGGAGTCAGGACTTGGGCCTCTAGAGCCTGGCATCCTCTTCAAAAGCCCTCATGGGGCTTATACACCATGAAAAACAATGTGCTTGGGAACTACTTTGTTGTATTGTCAGCCAACATGGAGGCATCCACATAGCTTGGTTCCTAAGAACCAAGCTATGTGGTCTAGTGTTTTGGGTGTGGAAGCCTAGGGACTACTTTACCTGGACTATTTTGTTGGGGCTATTTAAACCACACCCGAGCAAGACAACATGCTTCGCGTTACTTTGCAGCTTGCAACGTGACGCTCACCGTGTCCAGCTATTCCCTCAAACCTCGGAGAAGCAGAACCTGCAAGGAGACAAAAGGACCATCATTAGCAGCAGCATCTTACCTGCAGTCTTCATCTTTAAACACTTGCAGCTACTGAGAACAGCTTCCTCGAATCTGCATGCCTCCCGGACAGAACAACCTGAAAGAGTGAAGTAACTGGACCGCACTCACCCATGAAAGACAACGCGCGCCTGCAAAGAAGGCAGGACGGAGAGCACGCCTAATTCTACCACAATGCAGAACCTTCCCCACAGACCACATCAGGGCAAAGCTGAGAAGCATACCAGCGAGTAACCCGGCTGGGTGACGTCCCTGTGGATACCAGGTGAGCGTAACACATGTGTTCCAGTGAGCCAATGTCCTGCACACATCCCCAGGACTCATCAGAGTCCACCAATCCTCTTTTTTTATAAATCTCTCTGGACACCAATACACTTGGTTCAATATCTTTCATTTGGCGAGATCTCTCACCCAAATTCACAGAGCATAAATCAACATTCCTGCAAATGTTTTGCCAATTCTCAACCGAAATTTCCGCACCAATTCTCCTACTCCATTCATCCTGCAGCTTGTCATTGCCGTTGAAATTAGAGACAATCTGTTTATATATTCTTCTCGCCAGTCCACCCTCACCCTCCTTAGGATTAGCGAGAAAGAGATCCAAATCCAGAGTATTTGACCAATCAACATCACCTATTGACCTCCTTAAACGTCTATAAGTAGAATCAGACAAGCTCCCAAAATTCCACCTCTCTCTCATTTCTTTCGCTGTCAGCCAACGACCGTCCTTGCCAAGATCACAAATCATTTTAATACCTTTAACGAACCAATCAGGCCAACAAATGGATTTGGTATTGTCTCTAATCCTTGGATTCAGCCATATTGAAGCCCGTTGACATTTAAAAGCATCCTTACCCAAAAGCTCTAATAACTCACACCAAGATGTGCGCAGAGATCCTGTCACAATAGATCTACATCCAGGATTTTTCAAATTTGTAGTCAGCAATGCCTCTGGACCAAGTGGGCCAAAGGCGTTCGATTCCGCAACTGCCCAGGGGTCCAGAACCTCACTCAAAAATGGAATGAATGATTGTGATAAAAATGCCAAATGATATGCTTTAAAATTCGGGACACCCAGTCCACCTTGATCAACCGGTTGCTGCAACTTCCAAATTCGGAGTCTTGGAATTTTCTTGTCCTATATAAAGTCCTGCATCATACGGTCCAGTTCTTTCCAATATTGATTTTTAATTTTCAAAGGTAACATACCAGTTATATAATTAGCTTTTGGACCCAAATTCATTTTAAGGGCGTTCACTTTGCCCCAAAGCGATAGATTAAGAAGTGACCACCTTTCCAAATAAACTTTGCAGTTTTTAATGATAGCGCACATGTTCTTGTCAACTATACCAGAAGCCGAGGATGTCAACCAAATGCCCAAATAGCGCAATCTCGAATCACACCATTTAAAACCCAATCTTGTGACGAGAGTTTTATCACAAACATGTGTAAGCGGTAAAACCTCTGATTTTAGCCAATTAATTTTATAGCCTGCTGTTTTGTGAAAAGCAGTTAGAATCTGCACCAGGCAAGGGAGAGATTCATCCAAAGTTTCTCAGAACCAGCAAAAGGTCATCCGCATTAAGCCAGAATTTTTGCATTACACCCCAACAGCCTACACCAAACACCCCAGGGTCATTTTTGAGAGTGATAGCCAGCGGTTCTATTACTAAAATAAACAAAAGCAGTGAAAAGGGACATCCCTGTTGAGTGCCGCGCTCTAGACGAAAGGGTTCTGACTTGACTCTATTTGTCTTAACATCTGCCGTTGGATTGGTATACAGCAGTTCTATCCATGAGATGAACTCATTACCAAGATTAATTTCCCTCAAAACTGAGTATAGATATTCCCAGTTTACTCTGTCAAACGCTTTTTCAGCATCAAGGGAAAAGACAGCTGCATCACAATTAACATCATTCGCTCTTTCCAGAGTATGTAATCATTTCCGAATATTGCTGGACGTGCGTCTGTTTTTCATGAAGCATGCTTGCTCCTCACCAATCATTTTAGGAAGGAATTTTTCTAATCTTAAAGCCAAAACCTTCGATAGAATTTTATTATCTGTGTTGATGAGGCTGATAGGGCGATAATTCGATGGGAGATTGCTGTACTTTCACTTTTTCAAAAAAACAGAAATAGAGCATGACACGTGCTCAAGGGTAGTGCCTTATCCATTTTACTTACAAGAAACATATCTTTCAAGAGTTCAAGGACCGGATCTGGAAGGATTCTATCAAAGTCTATCGGAAGTCCATCTGGACCTGGGGATTTACCAACATTCAGCCTGGCAATCGCCGTTCTCAATTCATAAATCGTCAGCTTTGCACCAAGAAGCATACTCTCGGCCTCTGAGATCTTAGGGACCTTAAGATTCCCCAAAAAGTCCCACCCATTTCCTGTGATGCCTGCCTCATTACGATATAAATCCTCATAACATTTTATGAATACCAAATTTATCTGTTTTGGGTCAAATGTTATCCCACCATCCGAATCAATGACAAAAGTGATGGCAGTTTCGGAAAGTTTTCTTTTCAACCGGTATGCGAGCCATCTATCACATTTTACACCCCTTTCGTAGTAAGCACACTGAGTAAAGAACAAACTGCGTCCTGCTTTTAACGATAAAATGTCACCCATTTATTTTTTAATTTTCTTTAACATTGTCATTTTTGTAGAGTTAGAGGGTTCATGCATCAAATACCTAGAAATTTCACAAATTTTCTGATCAAGTTCCTGTTTAACTTTATCATCTTTTTTCCGTTTACTACTTGACAATCCCATAAAAATTCCACGCATACAACATTTAAAAGCCTCCCATATGTTTCTCAGACCAACCTCACTGGTACGGTTCTCTTCAACAAAAAAATTGGCTTTAGAAACTATTTTTTCTAACATATCATCATCATTAAAATTGAAGTATTCAGTTTCCATGAGAAAGAACTACAACACTGAAATTTCAGTTTTAGGTGCATTGTAACTGGGGCGTGATCGCTCACCAGAATATTCCCAATTTCACAAGAAACAAAGCTTTTCGTCACAGCCCCGCTGGTCAAAAGCATGTCAAGCCTTGAATACACTCCATGCGCACCTGAGAAAAAACTATACTCACGCTTATCGGGGTGTACAAGGCGCCAGTTATCTTTAAAGTTGTGTTCAACTAAAAGTGAGATAAGTGTCTGGTGTTGTGGATCACTCCTACTACCCCTCTAGAGTGACTTCGATCAAGAATAGGATCAATAATAGTGTTGAAGTCACCCCCGAGAAGAATATTTGGTCAATTCATGTCTTGTAAAATCTGGGACACCATTCGAAAAAATGAGCCGTTGTCCACTGAGGGGGCATACATATTGCAGACAGTCATTTGTTCCCCCTGAGTCTCAATCAACATAGCAACCATTCTACCTTCCTTGTCTGTACATACTTTCGAAACTTTAACCGGTAACTGTTTACATATCAGAATAGCCACCCCCATGGATCTTGATGTGAAAGAAGAGCCAAAAGCATAACCAACACAATCTTTCTCTAATTTTGAGATTTCATCAACTGATATATGTGTTTCTTGTAGAAAGCAGATGTCTACCCTTAATTCATCCAAAATTGTAAACACCTTCTTTTTTTTAAGGGGGTTGTTAATTCCGTTTACATTCCACGATACCATGCACAAATCTTCATCAGCCTTGCTTAATGGCCTTGTAGCCATCGTCACCCAATCACCGAAGAAAATTAAAAGCAAAAATAGAAAACAAAAATATAAAAAGCACGCTCTAAAAGAACAGTCAAAACTGTGAAGTCTAGTCGACCTAAAAAACACAGAAAAAATGAATAATGAACAAACACTAGGACCTCTAGCAAATGTAACACCGTGGCGACACTGGTCTCTTTGGCAGCGCCGCCGTGTGTACGGAGCGATACGATCCAATACATCCAAGATGGCCGCGGATGTCCGTGCCGTTGTTACAGACAACGGTATAGACGTTGCACGCTCCCCAGAGACACGGATGGCTGTTCACGTGATCACATATAGTGAAGGAAGTTCTGCTACCAGCCGCGTCACTACTGCTGATTTCGGCGCTCGACTCTCCTCTCCATTCTCATCTCGGCCACATTCCGGGTCGGGTTTTTCACCGACAAGTTATCGCTCCCAACATCCATTCAGGCTGTCATCACTTTCTGCTTTCCCATCCAAAGGAGGGCTTATGTTACTGTTCTCGGACTACAATAGTGGAGACTGGTATCCCTGGCCACCTTACAGTTCTTTGTAACCTCAGCATAATCCTACAGTAAGTTCCAGCCTGTTACCTCTCCTGAGTCTTTCAGCCTGTCCTTCACTTTTGAATAATTACCTGTCTGTTCTGCTCCTGTAGAGAGTTCATCTCCATTACAAGTTTTCAAGCTACACCGAAGACCTCTACTACCTCAAGACCTCTTCACCTGTGAGCGACATCGTCCAGGGTTTTCTTCCCCAGAGGGTTTCCCTGGGGGTTTTGCTCCTTCCCACACTGGTTCTGTATTGTTCCCGGTGTGGGGGGAGTAGAGCTGTCTGGGGGTATTTTCATTGCAGCATTTGTATCCTCCAAGGGAAGTCGCTGTTAAATCAGGTTAATGATACTTTCAAGATTGAATGTAGTCAAAGAAGTTACCAGCTATCAGATAACAGATAACAGCAAATCCCCTATGAACTCTAAGAGCCAAACTGAACAGTATTAAAAGTTGATGAAAGAAAAAGAAAGAACCCATAAACCCACCCCTTTTATCAATAAGAAACACATTCAATCCAAACAAACAATATTAAACAAGCAACTGAGTAATAGAAACAATAACCCTCAATCATAAAGGAGTGTATATTGATCTCTACTGACAACCAACACACCCCAACTTGACTATCCCTAACCTCGCAAATTAAGCAACAAAATGAAACCCTCAGCCATCCCAAAGTATAAATAGTCATAAAAGCTCAATTGTATTGAAATACCACTTATATGTGAAGCAGCTTCACTCCCGGGTTGAGTTCAAACTCAACCTCCCAACTCCACTCCATCAGGGTACAGAAAAAGCCATTATTCAGCAGGCTTGTACCTATAAAGGTCATAAATATCTTATTTGCATGTGTAAAAAAAATAATATCACAACCCTCTTGGCAAAAAGAAGAGACAGATGGCGAACAGGGACTAAAATGTACCAAGCCTCTAATATCAATATCTAAGTGAAACCAAAATTCAAGTAATACTTCCCAGTCTCAAAGGATAGCCCAATTATCATAGATTCAGCATATTTCTACAGTTTGAAACTATTGCATTGGATTATAAATAAACTGCATTAGAGCGAAAGTCAAGAAGATTATTTGGGTTGCCAATTTGGAAACAAGTAGAAGGGAGGTGTAAGGTTCGATTCACAATGAAAGCGATTATAGTAACATTCATATTATTTAAAACCCAAATGGACATAATTAAGCCTTGTAACCTTAGAGGCTAGTTGTAAAACAAGGGTATATGCAATAAAAACACACCCCAAGAAATAAAAGCTGAAAAGGTTTCAAAGGCTGAAAAGTCATCAAATAGATGAGCCACAGTGAAGTAAAACCAAATCACAGGTTAACAGGAATGCTCCCCTTCATAATCCATGCATCTATATTTTCCCACTTGTGATAATCTCATTCATCCTGAATTCCAATTTCAGCAGAGATTGAAGCCTTGTTCATTGTGCAGTGAAGCGGTGATGCTCTCTCACATGTGTTGCAGGAGGGGAAAATACTCAGCTGTTTTGAGCCGGGACCGCGTAATAGTAAAAACCACACTACGATGTTGAGGAGGTACAGTTACAGAGTACTTCTTTCTAACCTTCCTGTCACAGTATTTTACAATACTGCTGCAGTACGATCGTGGCCGAGAAATTAATGTAAAAAGACTGCATAGCTAGTGTGCTGAGATGATGCAGAGAAATCCACTGAATCAGAACAACTCTCATGATCATGCACGTAATTCATGAACCATCCATTAATCCGGAGAATGACAGGCTCTCGTATCATTCACAACTGGGATCCTAACAAGGCTAGTATCCGGGTCAGCTGATCGTCACATCACGTCTTAGGTCCTTTACTCTGCAGGATGTAGGCCTCGAATAAACAAAACAATACGCTGTTGGAAAGACTCTGATTATTCTTTACGCAGATACTATATTCAGCAAGGCCCAACCATACATAGAAAAAGCTGGCATCCGAACACAATCTCAGAGTTTTACGGAGCCGCAAGATGTGTCAGCTGACCTGATTGATGATGAGCACTGGGAAGGAAGGCAAGAGCCCAGCGCTTCAGCCAGAGGGTTCCATTGTGATTTTTTGAGCGCAGCAAACGTTAACTGTTTGTTTTCCCCGGCGCCATTTGCAATGTGTGATAAAAATAAACAAATGACATTAAAAAGTGAGTGACCAAAAAAAACACAAATGATCAGGGGGGCCATATGAAATTCAAAGAGTCATCATAAACTTGGGGGTGTAGCTGCTGCTGCCAAATCTCTTTTATGTTGTTTCAATCAGCACAAGACCTGTGCTGGATCAGAAGAGCTCCTTTCACCATCAGGCATCACAATTGTTAAAATATTACTCTTGCTCAGAAATGCTTTCAAATTAAGCTGTTTGGCCATGTCTTTAGCCCCATTAAAAGATCTCCTCAGCAGTAGAATTTCTTTGGGGTAATCCGGATAAATAAAAACAGGTTTACCTTTGAAGGTGGCATTCCCTTTCAGTCTAGCTGAACTCATCAGACTTTCCTTTGATTTCTGATTCACAAAGGTCACTAAAATGTGTCTAGCCTTGTCTCCCAAATGTTTTCCAATTCTGTAGGCACTGTCAATGTCTCCAATAGAAAAAGAGCCACAATTGAAGCTTTCCTTAAACACTTGAATGACCAAAGGTACCAAGTTTTCAGTATCAACTGAATCTTCTATACCAACCAGTCTGATGTTTTTAGCCCTTAGTTTCATTTCCAGGTCCAAGCACATTTCCTTCTCCTTCAGTAAATCTGATTTCAGCTTGCTGTAAACCTGAAAGCTGCCTGTAATTTCAGAGCTCATAGACAAAGATGACTTTTCCAAATCAGTCACTCTCCCATCAAGTTGACAAGTTTTCAGGTTGAGATCAGCCAAAGCGAGTTTAAATTCACTGACATCTTGGGCCATCTGAATTAGAACCTTATAAATATCCTGAATGTTGGGAGTGTCCCCCATTTCTAAAATCTGCTTGGGCTTTTTTGATGCAGGGTTCTCCGTCTCTTCTATCTTCTTTTTTGAGTTCATAGTAATGTCATGAAAATATCTTCAGGGAGAGGTCCAGGAGCTGCTGGATTAGGCTGCTACTCCACTGCTCACCATTCCGGAATCCATGCCGTCTTTTTATAACATTCGACCCTTCCAAAGTAAAAGAGAGATAGCAAATGTTTCCCATAGCCATCCTGTTTTTCCTGGGTTTATCATTCTTTGTGAGTCAAATATCCACAATTTTTGAATCGGAGAATCTTAGTGGGGGGAACACCCACTTGTTAATATGTATTAGAATAATTCACGTTAGAATTGTCACTCAGATTTCATTCTTAATTGTATTTCAATCATATTTCCAAAAACAGAGAGAAATTTTTCAATAAACATACATTTCTTAAATCAGCAAACCGAAAACAAACAATCTCATAGTATAATACATTTCAGCAAAATTCAGTGCATATTGTCCAATGTATTTGTATCTATCTCTTTGGTGCAATAAATAAAAAGAAATAAGCTCAATGCGTTTCGGGACTTTAAATCCCTTCTTCAGGAGCAAAACAATTTAACAAATGTTCATGATCTGTAAGAATCTTCTAGTTCATTCTGTATGTTCTGTGTAATCAAAAGAAGAAACAAAGAGATTTCTAATTAGTAAATCTGGTTTCTCGCATAAAAGTAATGTTAATTACTAATGTACATGACTAGTTTAGCAATGTCCTACCTCTCATGGGCACCCGTTCGCAGTCCCTTATTTGGGTATTCGGTAGAGACTAGGTTGGTTAGGGGTCAGTTGTTCAGATTCAGGAGGCAGCCTACAGGGTTAATGATATGCGTAGAGTTATAGGGTTCACTACGTAGTATGTAACTACTCAAATACTGTGGATATTGTATCCTCTTACCTGTTGGCTAGATGTAAAGCAGATGTTGTACTTCAGACTAGCGCTTTCGGTCTATGGCGTCCTCTGTTGTGTTGTAAAGAAGGGGCCAGATGGGTCACGAGAATCTGTGTGATAAGTAATATATTGTGTTCATTAAGATCTACCGTTATCACTAGTATCTATTAGTATCTCTCATTCTCATAGGCAACGGGTAAATAAATATATGCAACATATGGTCGGATCACCTCTCTAGTGTTTTTTCTTTTGTCTCAAGCCGGTCAAGATTCTTGTCATCTAATGTGATGATTGGGCAGGTGTCACTCACTCTGCTTGATCTCTACACAACTATAATGATAATAATAGGTCATCTGTATTGTGATTCCCTAACTCTACATTCTCTTACTGTCGTTCATTACCCATCATTGTATGATCTGCTTACCTATGTGGGTAAAGAATCCATGCGGACTAAGATCATGCTGTGTAGATGTAGCCTTGCTGCTCGTGTAGATAGTGCAGCACTCTGCTCTCACTTTAACTGTGGAATCTATAACAAAATGTGACAATACGGAACGTGTGATTAAACCTTTGTGATATAATGTTCTAATAGATCTCTCCTTCTTGGAACTTTGTTAAGAGTGGCCTGGACTCACCTCTCTGTTAGAGAATAGCCGCAGTCTAAGCTGTGCCATCACTTTAAGGCCTAAGTTAGACTGTAAACTAGAGAAAACCCATTTGGATAGGATAGAAGAGGACACAAGCCATACATGTCTTTTAAATACACCATGGTGTTTAAAAAAACAGTAGACAATACTTTTGTTCCGTTTTCTTTAGCGTTGCTTGAGCCCACGAGAGACATTCAACATTTTTTGCACACAACCCTGCGTAGATGACAAGCCCCATGGGGAGAGTGAGCTTACTTTTTGATACTTTATAACCATCACACCTGCCTATGACACATACAAAGGCAGGATGTGGGTAGTCGCACTTTCAGTTTACAACATTTTTAATGTGCGATCTAGTGGAATTGACAAAGGAACCCCAGTGGTTTTTTCCATAGGCATTTCTACAAAATGCCATATTGATACAAAGACAAAGGTCAGTACCTTAATTTTGGTTTTGGACATTTTCTTGATTGTAATTCTGCAAAAGAGGAATTAGTATATATTCCTGTTATATTGTTATATTTACAGGATGAACAGAACAGAGTGGGAACTTATATCTCAAATGCCCTGAGGATGAACTAACAGTTCGAAATCATTGGGTTTAGTTGTATAACAACGAGTTGTGTTTATTTGGACATTTTATCCTTTGTGTCTATAGATACATGTCCCACAATATTTGCAAGAAACTTTTGGAGGTATGTTAAAAAATCACACCATACCTATGTACACACCGATAAGGTGGATAGGCATTTGCATTTATGTGAAATGTTTCCCGTTTTTTTTTTTAAATAGCTCTTTTTGTTAGAATTGATCTTTATTTAAATTGCTTACACATTACATGGGACACCATTGAGGCCCCAATTTAATTTGCTTAAACAAATGTTTAAACAAACTTATTTTTGAATTTTGCATTGCATTTGACTTTGCTTTTGTACTTACAATTGAATCACCAATAGAAGCTTGGACTGCTATGAAAATGTTTGTTTTGTTTTGAAAATTTTAATTGTCTAACTTAAATTTCTAACAGGGCATAGCCCTTCTAAGAGTGCAAGGTTTCGCAGTTGGCAACAAGTGGCCACTTTGTGTCTAAATGAGCACAGGCCTCAAAGCCTTGGGAAAACCCCAAAGGCTGAATCCACAGGAATACATATCGTGTCAGGAATCGACAGAAGTACTAAGGCTCACCACGGATACAGTATCATTAAACCCCTCATTGTTGGTTGTTGCCTTGGAGACTGGCACAATGAGCGAAGCATGCGCAAATCAAGTCACATGCTGCACATTCACTCCGCAATGGACAACGCAGTGGCATAGATCCCCAATGCGCGTCGGCACGTCGTCGCCCCCATGCAGGAAATCTCAGCCTCAAAAGAACCTGTTACAGCGGCGGCAGCGCTTCTTATCGAAGTAAGTCCCTTGTTTCTGTTTTCCATGCTATTGATAAATGTATCCTGACCCTTTGCCTGTTTTCTCGACTTTGTACTTGGATTTCACATTGTATTTACGCTGCATATTGGAACAACCGGTAACGAACCCTGTTCTCCGTTTAACAAACTGCTATTGGATTATACTTTCTTGACTACGAACTGAATGCTTTCCTTGGAGTTTCTGGGGTTGATATTTTTGGGGTTTTCTGGTTTGTTTTTGCATCTTTTGTGGAACTGTTGGAACCTCCTCCCTTCTTGTTTACATGGAGAGACTTTAAATGGTAACGCTAATATGAACGCTATGCTTTTATGTACAACAAATGTTACCATCAACCTGTGTAGTGCCTTCTCGTGCTGTCCGGGGATAGGTTCCTTAACCCTACTAACCTTACCCTTCGTATCCGTGATAGGGGTTCCTATTTCCAGTTCGTATCCTTCTCTTCAGGAGGTGAGCCTATTGTCCTTTTTGTTCCAAAATAAGTATTACACTTTCCAACTACTACAATCCTATTATTTTGTTTTACAGATCACAGAACAGAACTCTTTACTAAAATCACATCCCTTCCTTCAAAATAAGAGTAGTGCCTAGCTTATGCAGGTTAGTAGAGAGTACTTTATGCTATCATATCATTATTCTGAGACATCCTCATTGTTATAGCATTGTTCTGTTTTCATTTGTTATACTGGTGATTCTTTGCTCTTTCGTATGAATCTCAAACTCATCTGTATAATATTTGGGGTGAGGTTTTGCTTCATAAGAAAGGTCACCCTCTTTGAAGAGACCCCTTAGGGGTTTTCCAGAAATTAAGAGTACTTCAGTCTGTTTATACAGTGGGGATCTGACAGATTGAAGAAAGGCACAAGATATCACTTCCGAAGATGTAAGCAGTATACTCCCAGATTAATTAAAGTTTTATAAGAGCATAACCATCCTTTGTTAGCTAGATGGAGTACAACAGTAAGGCAAAGGATTCTATGAAGACTAACTCAGTGGTGTCCCCGGTGGCAATAGAAAACACGACATACGCATTCATATTAGCTGAAATCTTAATAAATAGAAGGTACATCTGTTCAAAACACGGTCCCATCGTACGTGACCTATAATTAGAGGACATTGGCCATTCATTAGAAGCAAACACAGATAGGACACTTGCAATACTCCCTACCCATGCATGTAGACACAAGATGCCCGTCACGGCCAAGTAAATAGGGACCCGTCCATTCTCATGGCCTGAGAATGAAGGATGGTGACATTTAAATGAAGGAAGAATGTTCCATGGGCCTCTCTCGCCCTACTCTATGTCTGGCTCATATCCAGATAACCTGTCAAGTGTTCAAGGTTGGGTAGCAATCTGTCGAACCTATCAAAATTCTTAGAGACATGCCGTCATCAAGTAGCATGCCGACCATCCCCTTACCATGAAGATGATGTAGTTTAATCATTAACTATATAGGGGTGGTTCCAGATGGAGCCATCAGATACTTGTAAACCAATGAACTGTTTAACCTGTATGGAATCTATATGTTGACAAACCCACTAACCTATCCCCTTTGCCCATAGGTTTTGCAAACTGATATCATCTTATGACATGAGTGATGACCGGTTTGTAGTACTTAAGCAATTGTTTGTCGAGAGCGACAAGACTTGAATGCTTGTATTCTGTCCCGGCTTTGTTTCGATGTGAATAAAGTTGGGTTTTGCCGGGCACTTTGGCTGCTCCGTCATTGAGTCTGGCTTAGATTGACTCTGATTCCTCTGGGTCTATTTGGGATTTTGGGCCGCCTTAACATGATGCTACCAGAATTTAAGGAGGCAACATATTTTACTGCAGCACAGTACTATGCTGTGGGATCAGCTGATCTGTCTAGGACCACAGTATCGCAGGGTGGCAAACTGCAATATGAGCATCAACACTTTGTTTCCACTGCCTCCAACCTGGCTACCTAACCACCTCTCCCCATAAATGCCTAATGTTCTTCATTGGCAGTGGTCAATCTATAGCCATGCTGGATGGTGCTATCCAGTTTGTACACCCCTTTTATGGTGGAACTGTGCTCTAGACCTGCACCCTACTGATACTTTGGCCCTAATTCATGGAATTATTTGCATGTAAAACAGGGATTTGCGTGCCATTCTGCCTGCAAATCCCCATTCGTCAAACAGGGATTTGCAGGCAGAATGGCACGCAAATACCTGTTTTACACAAACATAATTCTATGAATCAGGGCTTATGTTTTTGTAAGTGCTACATTCTGGTGCAGGTGCACTGATTTGTATGCTAGTAGGTGTTACTCTCATCAAAGTTTTTACACTCAAATTTATCAACCTCAAAGAGTGAAAAACCTGAGTCATCCTTGCCCATTTTTGGTACCGTGATCTGACAAGTGAACATTTATCAACGCAAATCAAATGAGAAACTCAATAGTCGGGTAGAGAATGGACAACACAAGAATATTTACTCAAACCATGTTTGCAAACCGAATAAACAGACCACACCCAGTTAGCCCGCCACCCAGTCTAACCTAACCCTCCTCCAACTCACCTTCCCCTTATGACCCCTCATTGTCTGGCCTCATCCATTTGACATCATGCCTGATTGACCTTTACCATCCCCCATGACATCATAATACTCACAATTGTTCCTTGTTGTAGTCTGTCCTCAGTTCCCACCTGGATCCTCCTTTCCAAGTGATTGTTTCCTTCCGGGTCGATCGCTCTGGTCTGACGATATATGGTGCATAAAGGATAGATACATAGAGCCATGTGTAGATGAAACATCGGGTATTTGCATATTTCCCAAACTCATCCCATATCCTCATTTCCCATTTTCACGCTCCTTGTCATCATGAGCCGTCAAACCAAATATTACCACACAAATCATATCACCATGCCCTGTACGGGTCCTTAACCGTTTACTGATCCCCTTTTGCACTTACTGCGCAACTATTCTAACTAAAACTATTCCCTGCTCTAAATCCCCATTCACCGTTTTTTCTTTTGCACTGAGAATTCTGTTTACTGCTATGCTGTGGCCCAATCCTGCTTTTCGTTTGTGCAGGTAAATCATCTACCGCTACCAACATCAATTATAAGAAGGGCTCTCTTCATCATGAGTTTTCAGTAATTGCCTCAGTTATTTCTGTAACATCACAGTTTCCTGCTGTACTTATAGCAGAGCAAAATATGGGCTTAAGTCAGGGGCTGACTGAAGAGGAGGTGAAGAGTCATTTAGTAATCACAATGGCTCTGGGATGGCAGCAACATTTCACATAACACCATGCCACTCCTGCCAAAAGGAGAGAAAATACAATGAGACATACTATGGTGGCAATGTAAGGTTGCTCAGTGCTACCTCGAAAGCCTGCGTCTCCTTATTGTAAACAGTTTCTAAAACCTGCAAACTCTTAGCGACATAGGTTACATGTCTTACCATGTCCTCCATCTTCTCTAAGTCATCAAATCTATGCGTTATCAATTTAGGGCATCCTTTCACAAACTCAACCTATATCTTCATTGTCCTCCTCTCAGTTGCTGCCCAGAAAATGGTGAATTGCTTAGTACTTGCATGAATAGTAAAATGTACATCTGACAATGGTGATACAATCAGTTCCACACAATGGTCTTTACCTCGAAATAACCTCCTTCCTGCCAAACTATATTAGACCCCTTCACTTTCCCAACTCACTCTGTTCCCAACTAGTGCTATATGTCCATCTGCTACCTTACTCAAACACTCCAATGGAGGGGGCTGTAACAGCCATAATTACCAATGAGATCCTAGGCTAAACCATATGTTTGGGGGCATTTCTGGGGCAGAGATCAGGTACCTAGAGGCATTACTGTGCAACTTAATTTCCCATACTTCATGATGTGTTACCCATATCCAGTTACACCCTGCCCATGGTTCGGGCAGTATTCTGCTGACCAGTGCCCATTATCCTCTGATTGGCCCACATTCAGTGAATACACATTCTTTTGCTTCACAGCACCAATCACTGTACTTCCAGACATTTCTCCATTGCCACAGTCCGGCTGGTATTCCAGAATCATTTTTAAACAGTCTAGGCCAACTATTATGCTGCATAACATCTCAAATCGACATCAACTGGGCATTCAGATAATCCTGTACTTCCTCAAATGCCAAGTCCCATTCCAAATTACTTACTGCTTTCATCACACCTTCCATCAGCTTCTGCAGGGCACCTTTTGTAATCTGACTGAGGGTGCCAATTACATATAGCTCACCAATTTGCACCTCCATCCCTGTCAACTCTGCCCCAGAAATGGGCCCATTTGCCTTTTCTAATTGGCCTACAAAGCCTTCTTAATTTGTGCCTTCATAAATATCCATGTGACAATTAATCAGATTCTCCTTTAACTGAATTAGTTGAAGCAAACACAAATAAGCAAATCAGCAGAACAATAGAACCTACACTGCAGGATTTACTACCCTCTTGCAGTGACTTGCATGTACCCATGTTTAGTGTCCCTGAACCTTTACTGCTGAGTTTGGGACGAGAAGCACAGTGAAGGCCCCTTCCATCACGCGGCAAGTGCTGTCTTTCTCTGATGAACCTTTATCAGTACACTGTGACCCAGCTATAGGGAATGACCTGGAGAGTCTGGATCCCGTGGCAGAGCTGCTTGAACCTGATTGTGAATGAGACTGACAGGAGACATTAAAGTCTGGACAATTTCTAACAATCGATCATCGACAATTGCTAATCATTGGGCACAGCTTTTACTGGTGGGTCAATAGGCAATCTCAAAGGTCTTCCATGAAGAATTTCATATGGACTCCGACCAATTTTTCTAACAGGAGTGCTTCTCATTCTAAACAGAACCAGTGGAAGTGCATCTAGCCAATTCATCCCAGTTTCTTGACCCAGCTCAGCCAATGTATGCTTTAAGACCCCATTCTGTCTCTCCACTGCCCCTGCTGACAGAAGATGGTGGACACAAAGCAAATTATGCAGAATTGTCAATGTGGATAGCAACATTTTAATAATGTTATTCACAAAATGTGTTCACTGTTAATACACACAGGCCTTCTGAATCAAGGCAAACACTCTCAAATCCATATTGTTGCGACTGCCACAATGTCAACTCTCTTACAAGGATAAGCTTTCACCCAGCCAGAAAACACATTCATGATTGCCAACAAATACTACCAATGATTGCACTTATTCAAATGTAAAACAATCAATCTGTAACCCCACAAATGGACCACAGGGGGCAGAATGTGCCCCGTGCCTGACTAGCTCACTTTCCCCCACAATATTCTGCAAAAAAATTACACAACGTTAATTATTTTGAGCCATCGCACTGAATTCTGGCACATACCAGGACTGTCCCATCAACATAGTCATCCCATCCCTACGTACATGTGTCGACCCAGGATACATCCTAACCAAATGGGATACTAAGATTTTTGCACCCACTAACCAACCCTGTTCGTCTCTCTGTAGAGAGTCTTTTGTTTTCATGCAGTCTGCAACCTTTTCTAATCCAATTTGCCTTCTCACTGGGTGCTGCATTTTCCTGCATCTGAGAGATTTCTTCCTATGTTTTATATGGTGTCTCTTTCTGCATTGTCTGAAATGCCAATCCATATACCTCACTATCATCTGATGCAGCTGCTAATTCTGCGGTGCTTTCTGCAAAATCATACCCCAGTGTGACTGGGCCATCTGATGTCTGATGAGCAGTGCATTTTATAATGGCAATCCATTTGCATAACATTATAGCGTCTAACCGTGCTAATACATACTGGCTTTTTTTTATCAGTGTGCCAGTCGACGTCATGAAACCCCTCTGCTTCCAGAGTTGACCAAAGTCATAGGCTACGCCAAATGCATATCTTGAATCCGTATATATGTTAATTGACTGTTGAAACGCCAGTCGGCAGGCTTGTGTAAGAGCCACTAACTCAGCTACCTGAGCTGATGTGACTTGAGGTAATCAACCACTCGCCACCATATCCTTAAGAGTACATACAGCATACCCTAAAAGCACCTGCCCCTACTGATTCTGGTAACTCAATCCGTCCACGAAATATTCGAGGTCCGGATCGGTCAATGGTATATCAGAAAAATCTGTTGAGTCTCTCCCTCCAAGGGAGTGGGTAACAGTGAGGCCAGATTCAAAATTGAACATCTTGTCAAGGTAATTATGGACAAATTAAATAAGAGCATCTCATATTTACTTTCTCTCAATACAGACATTATTGAGTCTGTGTCTTCAATAACAGTAACACCACAGCAGATGCAATCCTAGGGCTATATTTGCTCTCTGTTCCACCACCAGGGCAGCAGCAGCCACTGATCGCAAACAGGACAGCATCCCTACCACAAATGGATCTAATTCCTTACTGTAATAGGCGAAGAGTCTATGATGGATTACATGCTTTTGGTTAAAAACTGCCAGCGCAAACCTGTTTTTCTCATAACAATACAAAGTAAATCCCTTTTAAAATCTGGCAGCCCCAATACCGGGGCTTCTGCCAGTAGTTGTTTAATCTTAACAAAAGCCTCTTTGGCTTCAGGTATCCATTGCAATGGCTTGACCATGTTTAGTCTAGTATAGTTCTGGATTGGTTTGATTATTTCTGGAAATCCTGGTATCCATTGCTGGCAATAGCCAACCACACTGATAAATGCTGGCCTTTGAGGTATGGTCTGAGGCTTTGGAATGTTATACACAGCCGACATCCTTTCATGATATCATGTCCCAAGTAGTGTACCCTAAGGGAACAGAACTGTAGCTTCTTCTTTGAAGCTTTATTGCCTTTCTCCACCAGGGCAGTCAATAACACTTCCGTATCTTCCTTACAAGCCTCACAAGGATATCAATAGATCATCAACATATTGCACCGATAATGATTTTCCTGGAAATTTTATGTCATCCAAATCTTTCTTCAATTGTTGTGAAAAGAGGGATGGAGAATCAGTATACCTTTGGGGCAAACAGGTCCACACGTTCTTGAGCACCTATGTGAAAATGCAAACAGATACTGACTGTCCTTATGTATAGGGACTGAAAAGAATGCTTAACATAAATCAACCACAGTGAAGTGTGTAGCATCTGGTGGTAAATAGGACAATATGGTTGATGGATTTGGCACTACAGGGAAAGAGGGTATCGCCATGGCATTGATAGCTCTCAGATCTTGCACAAAATGATAAATTTCCTTACCAGGCTTTTTCACAGGAACAATCAGGGTATTACACACACTACTGGTTGGTACAATAATTCCCTGACTCAGCAGGTATTCGATGACTGGGGTGATATCTGCTTTCCCCTCTAGCTTTAGAGGATACTGAGGTGTACAGGGCAATCTTTTAAATGGGTCTACATTTGTTTTCACTGGTTCAGCTTTATGGATATAACACACCTCGTTGTCATGGGTGGCTCTTAGACACTTGGGTATTGAATCAATTAGTTCCTGCAAATCCTCTGAACACCACTTATGTCTCCCCTCTACACTCTCTCCTGGATCTTCCCTTAATTAAGTCATCACCACTACCGTGTTATCTGGGGATAACCGAGCAGATCCACATTTCCGCCCACACTCCCTCCTGGCTTGCTTCCTTTTATCACTGCCCGCCTCCCTCACCACCCATCTGCCTTTCCGATTGCCCAAGCTGTCTCCCATGAGACCCGGAACCCAGCCAAGCATCAGGCCCAGAAACCCTCACCCCTAGCTACTCGAGGTGGGTGTTTGGTGAGGTAAGGAGCTGCAGGGGCCTTAACCTTCTGAGTTTCATTTATTTTGGAGCATAATTCATTTTTTAAAGGCATCCCAGCACCATACACATTTTCCCCACTCCCTCCTCTGCTCTTGTGTTGCCTCGGTCTTCCTTCTCCCGCCCCTCCCCTGATAGGCTAATTGTGCCCTTATCACACAACCCAGCAGGGCAGCCCACTGCCCGTTGCAGCCCCTCAGTGAAGGACCAGAGGCAAAGGACAGCTCAAGCAGAAGCAGCTCCACATTTAGCCTGACTGTGTTTGGTTAGCCTTATCTCACATTTAGCCTGACTGTTTTTGGGAAGCCATATCTAGCATTTAGCCTGATTGTCATATCTCACATTTAGCCTGACTGTGTTGAATTGCCATATCCCGCATTTAGCCTGAACGTGATTAGCTAGCCATATCCTGCATTTAGCCTGATTGTGTTTAGTTAGCAATATCTCACATTTGGGCTGATTACTTTCCAAACCACAAATTTAAGTGTCACTGCATTTACTGTTGTTCCCCCATTTTGGGCCATTCTCCTTCTATCCAGGTGCCCCAAACCCTAGTATCACTACATTTAGATGAATTGTTCCAATTAGCCATACCTCATACTTAGGTGAACTGTGTGATAATCCTATTTGATTTTGGACCAATTGTGTTACTTTGCCATATCTCACACTTTAGCAAATCCTGTTCTAACACATTTGATTTGATCTTAGACCAATTGTGTCACTTAGCCATATAGGGATAGTACAAATATGGCGGCCCCCTGGATGTTTGTGCCCCTGCAAATCAAGATCCACTCGTCCCTTGCACCCCTGAAGCTGTTGCTCCCAAAGGTAGTAGTTCTACCATAAGCGCCCCTTCCTGGGCCTCTTCCATTCATGGCCTCATAAATGGTCTCATTCTGGTGAAAAAAGAGTATCTCTTCTGGTGTCTCACTGTCGCGCTCCTCGTTACCCTCCGCTGTCTTGTTTGGTTTAATCAGTCCTTCCTTCTGAACTATCTGGGGGCACATATGAGTCCCATCTGTGCCTCTCCTACTCCTTGAAAATTTGATCTGTCCCCTCAATCAATTATTAATGTCCCTCAGTCCACCGACCTTACTTTCATATTTCCTAACCGTGACCTCTTCCAGCCACATAGCAAATACTACCCACTGTACTGATGCTATTTTAGCCCCCTTGCTTCTAGAGCCCTTCTCAGAGCACCCAATGTGTCCAAATTAAACGTCCCTTCAGTGAGTCTGTCTGTTATGTCGAGTCACAAGATGGAGGCCCGAGTGGCATTCACCCAGTAACCCTGAAAGCTCTCAAAGCGCTGTCTCAGCAGTCCCACAGCGCATGCTCGAACTCTGGAGTTCCCGGGACAGGGACAAGTATTATCAAAGCCAATAGGTGGGTATTCCCTAACCAATATCCGCTGACATTTAAAGCAAAATAATAAATGCTCAGGCTCATCCATGCACAGATGAGACATTGGGTATTTGCATATTTCCCAAACTCCTCCCATATCATTACCCATTTTTACGTTCCTTGTCATCATATTATGTTAAGAAACTGCGCCCGAAGGTATCATGGCGCTGAACCGTCAAACCAAATATTACCACAAAAATCATATCCCTCACCCTCTCGGGGTCCTTAACCGTTCCCACATTTATCTCTGTAACACGTGCTTAATGCACGGAGCTATCTTCTTAACCACAGTGGCACTCAAACGGATCAAAATGCATTCCAGCTTCCGTTGTTAAGCGTCATCAGTATAATCCACAAATATACATGACAATGAACACACACAATGTAATACAGTGAACACGTAAGGCTTTACAGGAATAATTGATCTGATTGGAACAACATGCAGAAAACCGATGTACACCCTCAGCATCGCGGTATAAAACATAATGACGTCTAATTTATATTTTGTCATAAATGTCCACTGACTTCTTTGCCTGAGGCAGCCAGGTAGCGACGTGGGCACGTACCCCATTTGCCCACACATTAAGGCGTCTATGCCTCGTAGTTCCATCGAAAACATCCCATCGCACCTGGCTTTTATTCCAAAGTATTTTCCGCAGCATTTTGGTCTCTATTGGCGGTATTATGTTGCTTCTTGGTGGGGCTATTTCTTGGCTGTGTAAAAGGCTGCGGCCTAGAATGTTTCACTGTATGCATCCATAAAGCTGACAGTGGAGACCCACGCATTGAGTGATTTAGCGACATAGTGCACCATTTCTGTCTCACTGTAGTTTCAACCCTGTCAACGAGAGCTGTTGCAGATGAATCATGAGAAAAAATAAATGCAAGGTCATTATAAATATGCATCGCTTTGCATCACTCCTTCTGGCAAGTGGGAGTTTTTATGTAAGAATTTACGAGCGCCTGTTACCAGATTTGTTGATGTTGTTCCATTAATGGGAGAGTCTGAGCGCCAAGCAGCTTGAATTATACGGTTGCTAAGTGCTGTAGTGCATTTCCATCAGGACTGTATCATCTGCCAAGGTTAGGACAGCAACCCTAGAACCCCCAATTATTTGTATATCTTCGGTGATTTATCCCTGCTTGCAGGCGAATTCATAAATGTAGAAGGAGACAAGAGAGACCTCCGGATACAGCCCTGGCACCAACCTTTTCCTACCCTAAAAGTAACAATTAGTCCCGCCTGCCAGTCCCATTCTGTCCGTGTTGTCTTCATATAAGACAATGGCGACTAGTGAATGGATTAATTGGAGAGGTAAACATGTGCCACACAAATGCAAGAAGTACTTAGTGCAGCAAGGGAGCCCAAACCAACCAATGGGGGTTCAGTGGGGTTCTCTTTCCCCAAGATTTCTTTTTGGAATAATGGGTTGAAATGATGCATTGCACAGTACACTTTCTGTGAAAAACTGTGTAAAAAGCTAGAAAGCTTGTAATCGGTTTTATAGGGTAACTCTTGAAAAATCCCAAAAGATGCAAGCCAGTGCACAGGAGCATTTCCCAGCGCATTTTCATTATGCCTTTTCCTCCAATATATTCCACTATAAAACATGTTCACACTGGCTGTGCATGTACGTTTCCATGCTGTCTGCACACATACATTTCAGTATTACTGTATGAGAACATACTCATGTTTGCTTGGCACATAATCAAAGTAATGATGCTCAAAGATAAAAGGTCCCGGCTGGTTTATTTATTAATTTTTTTATTTTGCATTCATAAAGCGCACCTAACCCGGAGGCATCTAAGCGCTTATATTACATAGTCATATAGTTTTGCACATAAATGAACATTGTCATTACATTTTTGTCCAGTTATATTTTTGCACAGTTACCGGTTGTGAACATTGACTTTACATTTTTTTACAGTTACAAGTATACAGGTGTGTTACAGATTAGGGATGTGTTCTTTAGGTTACATAACATGATTGCAGAGGTTGGTAGCAAGGCCCTGTGTGAAGAGGTGTGTTTTCAGTTGTTTGTGGAATTTCCATAAGGAGTTTTCAGCTCTAAGATTAGTGGGAAAGTTCCACTGTTTCGCAGCTAATGTGGGGAAGCTACTACCTCTTGCTTTGTGAAGGTAGAATCTGGGTGTCTCTAGTGAATTCTGATTGGCTGAGCGGGTGTGCCTGTTGGTCTGGGATCTAACTATTTTGTCAGCGATGTAGGTATGTGCAACTTTATTCAGGCATTTTTGAGTGAGGGTGAGCGTTTTAAATCTGACACGTTCCTGCATAGGGAGCCAATGTGCCTCTCGTTTGAACTTGGAGATATGGGTGGTTCTTGGAATACTGAGAGCCGCCGTGAGGGCATTGTTTTGGAGTTTTATGATGTTTTGAGTCTTCGTGCCAGCATACAGAGCGTTACAGTAATATAGTCTGGACAGTATCAATGCTCTGGCCAGTGTGATTCGGCTGTCTGTAGTCAACGATGGTTTGCAGGCATTGATGAGCTTACAAGTATATGCTGTTGCAGACACTGTAGCATTTAGTTGTTTGCTTAGGGTGAGTGACGAGTCCAGGTAGAAACCCATGGTTTTTACTTCTTTGGCAACTTGAATAAGGTTGCAGTCAATAATTAAAGTTTTGAAGGCGCCATTTAGTTTGGCAATGCAGAGTTGTGATCCTAAGAGGAGCAGCTTCGTCTTATCATCATTAAGGCACATGCCATGGTGTGCCATCCAGGCTTGAATGGTTAGGTATATGGCATTGATGGTGGCCGAGTCAGTGCTTTGGTCACCAGTGATACGTATGAGGATCTGGGCATCATCTGCCTAATTAGTGTATGTGGTTCTGCCAATATTTGCCAGTGTCCACACATAAGAGCCTTCTCCTGTTGGGTTTGCAATTAAAAATACCATGCTACAAAAAGAACACATGTTATGTTATGTTATTTTGCACTTATATAGCGCCTTATATACCATTGGTATGGTCTGTGTTCAAACTGGTCTCACCAATGTATTCCAGTCAAGACATGTAAAAGCACTTATCATATTTCTTGATTATAGATGCCCAGTAAACATTGTCATGCCACAGTACTATATAATGTCTGGACCAGCTGCTCCAAAATGCCAGCCTAGCCACATAATAACACTTATCATGCATGCTTTTTCATAGATGCCCAGTAATAAAAATCATCTGCAATAGTAGGAAATGGCTTGACTGGCTGCACCAAAATGCCAGTCTAGCCATGTAACAACACTTATCATGCTTGTTTTATCATTGATGGCCAGTACAAACATCATACCATAGTAAGAAATGGCTAGATTGGCTGCACCAAAAATGGAAGTCTAGCCATGTAATAACATTTATACTACACACTATAGTAAGAAAAGGCTAGACCGCATGGAACGTATTATAGCTAGACCAGCTACACCAACATTCCAGTCTATCCATGGGATAACACTGATCGCTCCTTCGTGGACACATTGAACCACCATTCATCCACTCATTCACACATGCAGCCATACACCATACACTCGCTCATTCACACATGCATACATACATACAAAACAACATACACAATCAAACATACAAAACACAATTTTTCACTTACCTTCATTTGTGGGCACCTTGCCTCGACCCTGACTCCCATGATGAAAGCCCTCGTGCTCCCGTGTAAAATAAACAGGAACCAGGAAGCACGGAGGGCACTCAGTCAGCAACGCCTCAGGAAGTGTGAATCTGCAGGGAGAAGCAGGTGCACCCTCCCCATGCACTTTCAGAGGTGCAGTTCTTCAGCCTGCATTTCCAATGGGACATGCAAGTCTGGGGAAGCAAAGCACTCCTGGCCCTGCATTGTTCATTGGACAAGGCTGCTAGGCAACAGAACTGTCAAAGGGAAACTTTGATTCTCTTTGACAATTTAAGCCAACCCTGGAGTGCTCCCTCACCTCCAGCAAGAAGTTGTTTGACAGCTTGGGCTGGCCTGGCACCCACATGATGGTCGATGATATGGGTGGGTCACCGCCCCTTTGGCCAACATGGACGAGCCACCCCTGATATAACATCACTCTGCAATTCATGGGATGCTAGGCCTGCACAAATTGGATTCTACCTTCACTAAGGTGTATTTGCAGTGGATCATGGTGTCTTTAAATCTATGATCTTGTGAATCATTTCCAGGTGGTCTGCAAGGACAGTCCCTAAGCTAAGCAGCAGTGAAGCAGTTCTTGGTGTAAGGGATGTGTTGGTGGCATGAGGCTATTGGGTGACAGTGCATGGATGAGTGGACCCAAATCATCTTGTGCTGTTTCCCTCTCCCTCTTAGCTATGATGTTGAGCTTTTCTCTAACAAATGCCTCTCTCATACGGAACATACTATATTTGGCTTTGCACTCAACACAGATTCAACAGCTTTATTATTCCCCTATTTTCTTGTGTCCTGTCCTGGCTGCATCTAACATTTTGACAACATTTCTTCCTGACTTCATTACTTGAAATTGTTTCAGCCTCCATTGCATATGGCCAGAAAGACGTTGGTGAGAGGAGAGGCACTCCAGCTTTTTTCTTCTTGATGTGTTGATAGCTTTTACATGTTTAAATATGTCTTCCCTTTTAGGGAGAACTAGCCCTGCATAGTCTTCCTTCCCCAACTGTCTGCCGGACTTCATTGTGGATCTGCTGAGCCTCCATGGTCATATGATTTCTGCCTCTTTACATACAAAGATCCTAGAGGGTAGCCATGCCTGGGCAACTGTTGAAGAGCAGTGGCAAGGAATTGTGCATGTGTTATTGTTTCAGTAGATCGACTAAGATCATCCGACTTTATAATGAGAGTGACAAATATACAGGATCACCATGACAACAAGTTGACATCCAAGAACATAAGAACAGAATCAAGCCCAATGTGGCCCCTAATCACCCCAGCACCCTGACAACGTTTCTCCCATTCACACAACACACATTCTCAACACTAGGCAGTTCCAACAACCCAGCAGGATCTCCAGAGAACCATGTCTGGCCTTCATCTACAAAACAATTGTGCAACACCAAAAATGTGCATACATCTTGCAGACCTGACTAAATTGCTCCATATGTCAAGGAATCATCGAACAAACATCAAAATTATCCCAAACAAATGGACAGCTAAATCCATTAACTCGGTTAGCTCCCTCCCAATTTACAACATTCCCCACCCAGAAAAGGCCTGGGAAAATAATCTATCAACAGTAACTGGACAATGTGGACTATAATAACATCCTGCATGGGACCCATGTAGCATTCAGATCAATGAGCGGATCACAATCACACACTTGGCAGCCTGGGATCATCTTTCACAATATGGATGTCCACATTTCAGCTGCCCTCATCCTCCGGGACATTCCAGCAGCCATAGAATTTGCTACTGTTTCTTTTTCTGTTCATTTGTAAAGAGCATGCACACTGCCAGAGCACCCAGGGACCATAACGATATCTGCATCTCTGCACATCATTTTTTTTTTATAAAAGTTAGTTCTGGGAAGTGAAGGCAAAAAGTCAGGTCTTCAGCCATGAAATCCTCTGAAGAACGCTGAGTGAAGCTTAGACCGTTACACTGGATGATACATTTCCTCTCCAACAGGATGAAGACCACTGATATGCCACCCTTCAATGGAACGCCCCAAAGCTTCACTTGTTGTGTTCTACAGGAATTCCCCCTTTAATGTCCCCTCTTCAACATTGACATGGCCACACTCACGGACCTCTTTATCAATCACAGAATTTACAGGTACAAGAATACAAATGACACACAACTCATCAACACAATAAAACTGGACTCAACAAACAGCCAGACGATCCTTGCTAGAATCTTGCCATTAGTAGACTCTTGGATAACCAACAACAGGCCAAAGCTCTACAGGAGCAAAATGGAAACCGTGACCACCAATGCCATCCCACTACAAAGCCTTTTACCAGAAGAGATGGGAGACTGCACTCAGCTCAAAGAGCTAGTTAAAAACCTCAGACTTCTTACAGGCATTCTGTTACCCTGGAAACATCAGGTTAAGAGGTTCCTCCCACATGCCCCAGGCAAGACGGGACATTTCAATAAGGCAGATTTAGTGATGGGTAAAGCGAATATCAAGAAACACGCCAGTACACAGGAGAGCAACGTGAAAAACCTGGCTTTTCACTAGGAAGCAAGCGGACAGCATTGCCACTACCGACTAATTGTGCAGGTCATTGGTTAGTGTAAAGATCAAACGTGCCTATATCCACATGGTAACTAGATTGATGCAATAGACATCACCAGGTGGCTATGAGAACATGCCTCTAACCTACACTTCAGCAACAGCAATTGCATCAGTTTTGCCATGTCATCTAAGGGCGAACCAACACAAAATGAACAGGAGCTTAAACAATCCAAGAATAAGCAAAGAATGCTTTTTTTTCGATATTATGTATTCAACTTGACTGGTGACAGCAAATATGACTGCGTGCCAAGGATACATACCCTCAATGCAGTCATTTCAGCAATAGGGCATCAGCCATATTTGCCACTCCGACAAAAAGGCAAACCAGTTTAAAATGACCAGCTACTGTTAGAACACATCATGCATCCTCATAAAGTGAGCAACGAAGCACCTTCTGGTAATGCTCATTTAGAAAAAAGAAACTGATACAGGTGATGCCAGATTGTTACATGAGTGATAAAATGCCCTTGGCATGGCTTCTTCAAAACAGATGCAAATGTAATAGGCATTTATATAGCGCCTTTCACCGTTGTATGGTCTCAATGCACTGTAGGGTGAACGCCCTTGGGAGAACGAAGTCCAAGTAGTCAGTCAGTGAGTTATAGAACGCGTGTGTGCATTTTAGATGGTATGAAGGTAGGTAGAGGTGACCAAGTCCCTGTGGGTTACCCATGTGGAGCAGGTATGTGGGTGGGTGTAGAGAGGTAATCTGGCGAGTATGTGAGATAGATAATGGGGGTCATTACGACCCAGGCGCTAAGTGGTTAACGGCGCCGTAAAAGGCTGCGGCGCGGACCTCGCAGGCAATTACGGTACCGCAATTTGCGGTACCGTAATTGCCGCCTTCCCCATTCCCATTGAGCCCTATGTGGCAAAAATGGGAATGGGGAAGGGCCATGGAGGAAGGGGGAATTACCGCCCCGCCAACCTTGGAATGGGGCGGTATTTCCCCATTTCACCATGGCGGACTCGTTGCAACACCGGCACCAACCATGGTCCTAACAGCGCCATGGTTTAGCGCCGGTGTTGTAATGAGGGCCAATATGTGTGCAGCTACCCCTAATTCTATTGTGGGGATGCGTACTGTGTCTTAGAGTAGTGTGTGTGTAGTGGAAGGGTACTGAGAGGTGGTCTGGGGAGTGTGTGAGAGCAATAGATCCATTATGTACCCACACAATTCAACTACATGCAATACATGAGTCACCCCTGAAATTCCTCCGAATGCACTCCAACCGGCCACCCCTGAAGTTCAACCCGATGTACCCCACTGACTGCCCTCACGGTTCATCGAAGTGCAAATACAACGGCAACACTCACACTTCAGTCAAATGCAACACATTAGCTCACAATTCTTGAGTGCAATAAATTAGCAACCCCCTAGCAATCTCCCACTAGTTATAGACCTATTTCTTTAATTGGCTCCATGAGTAAGGCTCAAGTGGGCTTCATTTTAAAAGATCTTGTGGTATGGATGGATAGCATGATAGCAGGTGAATGGGGACAACCCTGAACAGGCATGTCTTTACCCGATGCCAGAGTAAAGCTGGTCAGGAAAGGACACCATCTCTTTACTCAGGGAGTCTTGACATGTCAACTGCCTTTGATAGAGTGCACATACAATGCCTATGGCTCAAACCTTCCAAGTGGGGCATACCACTAGGTCTTTTAAATATGTTATTACTGTTTTACTCTAATAACACTCTGAGAGTTAAATTCGGAGAGTGTACCCTCAATGGAGATTTCAGTGGAGACAGGTCTAAGGCAGCTATGTGTCTTAGCACCAACCCCTTTTAATTGGTACATCTAAGATCTCCCATTAACTTTACAGAAAGCTGTTCGTTTCCCACGTACACTAAGAACATTAGAAGAATGCTGGCTTGTATAGCCTGATGACCTGATGTTATTTTATGTTAATCCTATAGGTTTACAGAGGAGTTTAGATTTGGTTGGGATATATGCCAAAGAGAATAACTTAGTGATCAATTCTGTTAAATCCTGCATTTTAATTATGATAATAAGTCGAAGTTTAAAGATTTTAGGTGGTGTATCAATGGCAATAGAATTGGTGGAGTCCCTGGTATATCTTGGTTAGATTTTCGCCTCTAAAAATCACTTAAAACGAATAAAAGAGAAAATAGCCGCAAGGATTGACTTTTTCATCACCCAGATGACGATAATACACACAAAATGTTGCAATTTCCCTCTATTGCCTTTGATAGAATTCTACAAGCCTACGGTGATTCCAACGATTATGTATGGTGTGGAGTACCTACAAGTTAAGATCAGGAAATAGGTCAGCGTATATGGGGGAAAATATGGTGCTCAATTTTGGGTCCTCCCCGTTATTACCCATTGGAGTGATTACCCTAGAGCGTGGGCTGAAATCAGGTTTCTTCATATCTAAATGGAACAAATTGAGGCTTTGTTTTGAAATCAAGGAGGATAATGGTACTTCACTATTTTCTAAACTGGGTGACATATTTCGAGAGGCGGTGGCCAACTTTTTGAGAAATGTTATGAAGATTTTTTAAAACGTTTTGGCCGATGCGGATATTGGGCTTGATACTGAGGCCTTGATAATAAAAAAAAGCTAATAGAGTATTGGGACAGCCTATTAAATGTAAAGTTCTACAGGGAATTTTTGTATACGTCGTCAGGTTTTCAATCTAATCTGGTATATGTGGCTAACACTCTCGATCCCACAGAACCGGGCTTTTAAAGTTTATGTTGAATTGTTTTAGATAATTCAGAATCTTCAAGGCCTAAGAATGACGACTGTATTCCATTGTTCCCTTCCCGCCTTTATGTGCTTTGAAGCACTTCACTTGTGTATAAGCGCTTTACAAATAAACAATTACAATTACAATGTACATACATTAGAGGTCATTGGCTCGTGATTAGTACTTCCGTTAGAAAATGGGGCATGCAGACCCTGTGAATCAGTTCAGCTTTATATTCCAATATAATTACGACAAATTTGATCTCAATAAAACTTTCACCATTCAGATATCATACAATATAATCAAGCATCAACAGAATATCAATTTACAAAAGAAAATGCAAGAATATTAAAACAACTGGTTGCACACAAAAAAGAAAATCAGAATTACTAAAAGAAATAAAATAGGATTAAATACAGTAACACTTAGGCCCATACAGTTGTCATGGACATATTTGGATAAAAACTATATATATATATAAATATACAGTGGAAAAGATTGGTTCAACTAGGCACACAATAAGTGTCACACAGCCCAAGCAGTGCTGGATTAAATGTGCTGTCAATCAATTGGGTGCCGTCAATAATTCATATGAGTACATCATAGTTGCCCCAACACCAGCATGCACATTGAATCTATGCATTACCACACAACATACTACCGGGGTAAGCAATTGTCAATCAGGTAACCAAGCTGCTCTGCCTCCTGCGCAATACCCACATAAGATATTTAGAAGTAGACAGCAAACGAATTAGTAGAGCAGCAGCATAATACCATAGCTTCTGAGGTTGTTCTGACCTACCTCTCTCTAATGAGGGGCCTTAAGAACCTTCTTCTAAAATCCAGGTAAGAGGGACATATTAGGATAAAATGTACAACAGTCTAAGATAAAGGCCTGCAGGATGGGCAAACAGTTGTAACACTTGGGTTCCATTTGTTGTAGAGACCAACAAGTGGCATGGTACTTATCCGTAGCTTCAGGTACAAAGCTCTTGTGGATTTGGGGCCTACATAATCAAGGTAGTATTCATTATCGAATGAGAACTTCAAGCCTCATTAGTATATCAGCCTGGTAGATTGGCCAATCATAATTAAAATGTCTCGCTCACTTTTAGCTTTGTACGCTTCCCTAATATGTGCCATGCAATTGCCATTCATGCATCACGGCCTGGTCCAAAGTTCACTCTAATTCAGAGCAGGTGGATATTCTTCAGCACCTCATTTTAGATATCTTTTTTTATTAGAGGGTTTTATTGTACTTTTAGAGTTGTATTCATTCATCGACCGCTGTGATCTCAGAATACTTATGGAAGTGTTACAAACATTACGCAAAGACGCCGATAAAGGTGGAAATAGTGTAGTGATGGACAGACAGGATTACATCAAAATGCTGAGTCTCACTCACAAACCAGGTTGCTGCGAAAGAATAAAGTCAATTTCAAGCAGGGCAAACAATGCTCAGGCATCTGAATTGGTTGACGAATGGGCTTTTGAGTGATTTAAAAACGTTTATTTTCTGATGACCAAATGTCCCAGGCTTCCCACCATCTATTTTTTGCCAAGGATTCATAAACAGTTTGGCAAAATACCTCAAGGGAGAGCTATAGTTAGCGGCATTGGGTGAGTTACAGAGATATTTTCCAGATACATAGATACCATCTTACAGCCAGAAGTGGTTAAAATATAATCTTATCAGGCAACACCATGCATCTGTTATCAATTCTACATTATACAACTATACAATCAAACATTTGATTGGAACAATGAATTTATACTGGTGACGTTACACGTTAAGGCTTAATATATGTTGTGGAAATGCAATCCTTGCACAGAAAAGAGGCACGCACACATCATTTGCGGGAATAGCCACTAAAAGGGGAGAGGGGCTCATTTACAGCAAAATCATTTTAGGTGCTAAACCTGAGAAGGGTCTAAAAATTGAGTTATAAGTAGATTGCATAAAAACAGTAAAGAAAGGTTGCAGGTAAGTATGCAGGGTTTAATATTAGGACAAGATTCTGTAGACAGGCCTCAAAGCATGCCACTTTCCTAGAAAGGAGCTCACACATTTTAATTTAGCAAAGCAGCCACTGAGGCAGAGAGCACATTGCAAAAGTACACATTCACAGGGTTGAGCGAGAGGAAAGGAATGAACAGCTTATGATACTTCCGAGGTCACAGAGCCGAGCTCACAAGGGGTAGGGGAAGGGCAGTGACCATGACCTCCTTTCATAATTCAGCATGTTAGTTATAAAGCTTGTCTCCTGGCAGTTTCAAAGTGCCCATGGTGGTTTCAAATGATCCTTCAGCACAACTCAGCCTGGGAAGCAATTTGAGGTGGACTTCATTAAAACCGCAACTTGTCTCTGGTTCAAGGCTGTGCCAGTGTCATGATCGGAACCATCTTCATGAGAAGGAGATGGGGATGATCGGCGGCAGATGAATACATATCCGCTGATCATCCCAAATGTTTCAATGCATTGGCTTCATGATCTGGGAATTGGGGGTTGGACTGTGATGTTACAGTGGGGGTCTAGGGTGGTGTGGTAAGATTTTCGGGACACAATCATTGCAGGATAATGTATATCCTGATATAGGGGAATTACCTGGTTGCCTAATCATTTTCATTCAAAGGATGGACTAAATGTATCAGTGTGCTTTGATTTTAATTAGTTTAGATGATTATAGAAGTTCTAGACTTAAATGCGTTTCTTTGACAGCGCGTTTTCATGCAGTTCAGTTTCTGTGTTCTGTTTCATTATTGTTGTCCTAGCTGCATCTGGGGCCCTGAATAAAACTGGGTTACTTCTTGCCTGGAGTACACTCCTTTTTGGATTACTTTTATATTTTTTATTGGTGAGTTCTAAACCCGGACTACTTGTACATCGGTCAAGCATAAGCTTGCCCTAGAAACTATAGAACATGGGCATCTTTAAGACTGTGCCAGTCCGGAAACACTGATGCCGGTAAGCCTACAGGCACTGCTGTTTCCGGACCGCCAAAGTACGACTCTGCGGTCAGACCTGGTGGGCGAAGCAGCACCTGCCCTCAGAGTTTCACGGAAGCACCGGCACCGTTGTTAATGGTGACAGTGCTTCCGTGATGCCCATTCCCATGGAGTCCTATTGGGCTCCATGGGAATGAGGACGTACAAAATTACCGGCGCCTGACTTCCCAGCCGCCGGGGTTGGAATACCCCGGTGTTACCGGGAAGTCAGGCATCAGTAATTCATTACGGGTCCAGCGGCAACCTGCCGGTTTTACCAGCACAGTTACCGCCAGACCCGTAATGAGACCCCATGTCTTTAGAAACAGATCTGCATCATATTTGTATCACATTAATTTGTTAAAGGAAATGCTGAATTTTACCATGACTAACAATGTATTTATCTTTGATAGCATGTTTTACAGACAATCCAGATGGCGGCAATGGGGGCAACATATGCCCCATTCCTAGCCAACCTCTTCATGGGGTACTATTAGGACAGATTTGTTTTGAATGATAATGACTACAAAAGACGGATTAAGCTATGGGTCAGATATATTGTTGACATTTTTCTGGTCTGCCAAGGAAATAAGGATTCATTAAAACAATGTGTCAAATATTTGAATGATAACTGTTAGAATTGTGTTCACTTACACTAATTACTCCACAGGTATTGGCTTCTTGGATGTGCATATGTTTGCAAATGAAGATAGGATTATGACAGGACATTTAGAAAACCTGCAGAGGCAAACTCATTTCTGTCAGCCACAAGTTGCCACAAGGCCAGTGTGATCAAAAACATTTTGAAAGTGGAATTAATTAGATCCCGCAGGAACTGCACCACCACCAGGGACTACCACACAGAAATTGAAGAGATTTCAAGGGGATTTCTGCACATGGGATACAAAGAAAGAAGTTGTCGGCAACACAAGGAAAGGAGACTTGTCGACACAAAGATCTCTTGACACCCAAATTGAGAGAAGCAACGATAGATCAAAACGTAAGACTGAGCACTCAATATTCTACAGAAAGTTATTTGGTGCATAAAATTGTTAAAAAGCATTGGCCAACCATAACTCTTGATGACGACCTGAAGGAATATATCCATCGGGGCCCTCAAGTTGTCGATACAAGAGCTCCAACCTTAAGGACATTAAGCCCCTCATATCTGAAACCGACAATAGCACAGAGAAGATAACTCTTGATGACCACCTGCGGGAATATATCCAACAGGGCCCTCAAGTTGTCGATGCAAGAGCTCCAACCTTAAGGACATTAATCCCCTCATATCTGAAACCGACAATAGCACAGAGAACATAACTCAACAAAGATCTCAAAGGGTTTTACAAATGTGGGGCATGCACCATGTGCAAATTCGCAAAAGAAACCCAAAACCATTCACATCAATGTTGAGAAACCATGTGCCATTAAGGCATTCATCAACTGTAGATCGAAGTTCATTGTTTATGCATTCATTTATTATCTGTGGATTAACTTACATAGGAAGCCTCATTCAGGAGCTCCGGGTGAGAATACGAGAACATTTAAGTTACTTGTGGCATGCCGAGGGGAGGAACCCATTCTCTGTGCATTGAGTAAAATGCCATCTAATGGGGAAGAAGGAAGGCATTCAATTTGTTGGGCTCAAACATGTACAATGTAAAGTAAGAGGGGGCAATAGAGAAAAAAGTCTCAGGCAGGCAGGGGCAAGAATGATACGTCAATACTGCACCATAGCAAAGGGTCTTAACTCTGACCGTGAAATGGGTGTCTTCTTGTGATTTCTTTGAATAATAGTGGTGGTGCAAACTGAAATGGACATACAGTAAATCTGCATTTGTTAAAGGATGAGTTAACCTCAATTTTGAGGTCCCAGGATTTAACTATGAAAAACAGACTTTATTATGTTAAATTACTCATTCATTTAAGTAGTGCCAACTAAGCACTGCATCCTACACACCAGGTCTCTTGCCGCTTTAGATAGTTGATAAATTCAACAACTATTTGTTTTGAGAAGGACTTGGAGTTTAGAGGGCATTAGAGAGCCCCTTTAATGAGCATTCAACATAGCAATCACATTCTCACAATTGACACAATAGAATATGTTTATTATAACAATTTCATTGACTCACCAACTGCACTCAAACCCAATAAGGCTCTGCAGTCAAGGGCAGGTAGTTGCACCTTAAACAGGTCATTGCAACTAGCAAGAGACTCCTTTTATGACATATTAGCCATAGAAGGCATGGGCCTTTTGACTTTACTCAAATCTTGCTAATGGATTTACATCTAGGGCAGCGCATTCTCAACAGAGTAGCCAATTCTGACTTATTTACTTAAGTGTCTGAAGGGAATAGATGTGGTCCCAGAATATAGAATTTAAACCGAGCAATATCTCTAATTTGAAGTAAGTCGCCACTTTGACTATAACGAGGCGACGCAGCATCCTTACATTGTTGCATATCGCTTGGCACTTTGCCATTGAAAGTTTTCACATCTGTGCACCCACTTTGAAACAGCATATGTTGCTTGATTGAAATCCAATCCAAACTTAAGGTGACTTAAATGCCTAGATAACACGTAGGCTACATTTACAGGTTTGTTAACTTATGTTAAATCTCGATGACATCACATGCAAAGCGTGCAACTTCACTGCACTATATTTGGCCCAAACAAGATGGCTGGCGTCTAGAGATGCTCGGCGGGACTCTATCGGTTGTACCGATCACAGGAACAGTGGGCATAATAGCCACACTGCTATAGGTGAGCGAGTTTTGCTGCTGCGTGATCACAGTAGGCACAGGTCTTACTTAGAAAATAGCAGCACATCATATATAGCAGGGTTCTTTCCTCTTTTTTCTTTATAGATGGAATCTGAATCTGAGCGGTCAACTACATATTACTGACAGAAACTCATGAACACTTTTTAGAATACCAGGTAATACGCCTGAGTCCGGCAATCCACTTGTTGCCTTTATCAACAAGTGCCAAACACCTATGTGTTTTTGCGATGTGTATTATTTGCGGGACATGCATTTTACTCAACAGATGCACTTTTCGAGGGTAGACAGCAGCTACTGAGCATTTATCAGGAGTGTAAAGTTGGTGACACAGCAAATTTGCCAGGACTAGTACGGGAATTATCAGGCATGCTTTTCTGAGTACAGGCGAAGTAAGGCACACGGTATACAACCTGCAAGCATTACTAACGGATGTCTTTACCCATCTTTTGGGAACTTTCTTGAAACAGTGAGGACAACTAGTCTTAGATGATGAACAGATTTGATGAGCTTACTGATGAAATACCATTGGATGAATAAGATCATGTCTTTTTTAGACAATTGCACGTTCAAAGAGCATTTTTGCACTGTTCACCTTGTGCAAAAAGGTTTTAGTGGTTTGGGTTTTAGTGTCTAATCCGCTCACAACGTGATTGATCATTAGGAAGTTGCTACTTGGGATACTTAATCATTTATATGCATGGCTAAGTAACACATGCACACACAACAGACACTTAAGAGGTCATCTAAGGGATATGAGGCCCTGTATTAATTTTGTTGCAATTTGGATTGCACGCAGTTGCATATTTTATGTAAGGCGTGGAACTTGTTGGGCACAGTTGGCACTAAAGACCAGATAAAAATGAAGTCACCTATTAATTAAATGAACGAACAGAAGAATAATTAACAGCACATCAATGAGGTTAAATAACAATTTTCTCCCATTTCTTCTCCCTCCCATTTCCCTTCCCTTGTTATTTTTTTCCTCTCCTCAGATCACTTTCTGTTCTTATAATGATGTTCATGCATTTGATGTTTTTTATTGGATTCATGCATAATTCCAACCAAAATGGATTGTGTACACCAAAAATCTTTTCTTTGAATGTGAATACATATGCTGTGAATATAACAACTGGGCATTTTATATCAATCATGTTAGACCATATACTAAGCCCTGATGAAGACCTCATTGAGGCCAAAACACGTTTCGGCTTTTTGTGTCAAATGGACATTAAATAATGTTTTTAATATTTGAGAATGTGTTGCTTCACGCAATTACCGAGTGTTAGTGATTAGGGGTTCAGATAGCCCTGTGAGTAAATTTATGGTTGAGGTCATAATTCTTTGGAGGCAAGGAGCACATGGATATAGCTTAACCTTTGTATAACTTATGAAAGTGCTTGATCAAGAGCTCCCAGTTATTAATGTCTATCGCCCTCATTACGTTTTTGAAAGAAATATTTGCACATTTAGGGGATATCACCTTGTTAACTGCGCTTCTTCTGTCTCTCCGGGATTTATTTAACATGCCTTGTTTTAAACATGTGTTAATTCAGTGTTCCACTTTTAGATGTTTATTAAGTACGTTTGTCTTAATGTTATATTTTATCATGTACTGTGTAATGTCTGATTTGAAAATGTTTTAATTGATTGTGAAAGGTTTTAATTATAAACCATAACACAATAAAGATTAAAAAAGAAATACTATTACCTTCGTTGATATCATGCATCTATGGAGCCAGGGGAGGCCATAGTCATAGATTAGATGTTGACACAACAAAAATGAATATAAAGAATACTTTTAATTTTTAAGAATTTTGTGAAATGTAACCCTGTGCATTTTTTTATTTTTAAAAGTTATACCTGTTAATACCAAAAACCTGGTTGTGCATTCAGTGTGCCCCTCACTGGACTATTGGATCAACAGAAAACTCCTGGCAGAGCAGCACTCGGATGTGCACGCCGGGATTCAACAATAAAAAAACAATCGCCTATGGAGGAAGAGTACGCCCAAGGCGAGTCATGCCCACTCTTTAGAGCAAAACAAATGCCCCTAATCTGTGTGGAAAAAAGGTGTACACCGCAGAAACCCTCCTCCCTCTTTCGAAGGACAGCCCGCAGGAAGATTCAAAATATGTTGCAGAAAATGTACTCGCTATAATACAAGTCAATGAAATCTTTTACCATACTTTACATTAGCTGTGCAATCCTCTCCATTTACCGCTCCCAACCAGGAAACCGTGAGAGAGGCGAGAAGTATAAGCAGGTAGAGTCCAATTACTACTGTTAGCAGCCTAATCAGGGATATGTTGATTGATGAAGTACCATTTCCAGTCTTTAGAAGTCGTACAGGAATCAGAAAATGTCCAAATGTCCAAACGGTCAGGAGACCGGAGGCAACATTTTTCAACTCCCCCACAGTCTGTCTGGACAGTGAGCATTTCAAGGCTACTCCCAGATGAAACGATAAAGGTAGTAGAAAGCCTCAGGAATCAGGACAGGAATCACAGGTCAGTGCAACACAAAAACCCTCACCCACACTCCGCCTCGCTCTGCTTGTTCAGTGAGTATTCCAAGGCGACTCCCACTTTTATTTTCTGTGAGCTCAGCTGTCACTCCAGGAGTGCATTTACATAGCGCCTCCTACCATAGTTTATGACTTTGAAACACTTTAAATGCACAAATAGACTCATATAAATGTGGAAGGGCAGGGACAGGGGGAGTTTGACATTGTACATGTTAATGGGGAAGGTTATAACTCCAGCCCAAAAACACATGTAGAGGAAATAGAATGAATGGGTTCGAATTGAACCAGTGCGCTTATGACCACTGTTGTTGTTTGGATTGTTGCAAGCTGCGTCCTCCCCTACACGCAGCCCACCCAGACTCAGGCTTTGAAAGATTAACAGTTTGAATTAAACTGCACTCTGGTGAATCGCGCTCTGCCTCCCTAAAATTCATAAGCTTCATGATAAAATTTGATTGAATCAGAATCTTCAAGATAGGTATTCTCAAAGTTTCCGTTTATTCCTGATATGGTCAGCCGACACGTGTTTCGACCTTGGTTATTCCGAAGGCTGACGCATCGAATTGCGATATCATTCATATTTAAATACAGTTTCAAAATCAGTGGATATACAAAATGTCTATAAAGCAGCAATTGCCATGCGATTCAGAAGAGAAATGGTTGCCTGTTACGTTGGAGCATTTGTTAGATACCAACTTATGTAAGTGAAATGTTATTTATCAAAAGAAAAACATCACATGAGTTGAATAATGTTGTTACATACTCCACAACAGTTCATTGATGGCGGCTCACGCAGAAGTGAAAAAACACATAAAAGAAACATATATTTTAGCCATCATGGTACATGATTATCATTAGCATGCATTGTTTTAGTACAATGTTGTGCAATGCACCTCACTTACACCTGACCATTAAAGTAAGTATCAATAAAGGTTGTGTCACTCACTATAGTCCATATGTTTGCCAAATTGCCAAAAACACATGTAGCTTGAGAATTACATGCAGACATACTAAACCTGTGCATACATCAATAGATTGAAAACAGTACACACACAAGGGAATTTAAAGTTGTGCACACACACACAAGCACACAGGTACAGACTGCAATTAACACACTCATGTTTACTGAAAGTCACACATATATGATTAGTGAAAGCTGCACCCATGCATTTGGAGAACACAGTATGCATGTGGGTTCAGAACACAGTAAATAAATCCTTGAGAGCATTTGCGAAATTAAACCCGCAGGAGCCAAATTAAGTTGACCATTGACATAACCAATACATTCACTACCTCACACCTGCAAAGGGGAGTTGGTTGGTTATATATATACTATAAAGTAATGATTCAATCAACTTTCTCTGAAACCATACTTGTCTTGATACTGGAGAAAATCCAATGTTTTAAAAGCACTTGCCTCATCTTGAACTGCTATTATTGAGTTAAAGTATGTTGTTTATGCTGAAGTAGAATACAATGTTTAAAAGGTCTATTATCTTTTAGAATTCATATATATTTAAATTAAGTTTGAATGCTTGTATGGCCTGATAAAAGTGATATTCATAGTGGTAGGTAATTCATTTTTGGATTGACAATTGGTTTTGCTATGTCCTGGTATTGATCTCCATGGTGTAAAACTGGAGAGCAATTTGGTTGGAGTTACATTACCCTTTTAAGTACATTTCAATTTTTGACTTCCTCACTGTATGTTCCTTGCCCAGAATTGTGTAGTATGATTGTATAAATGGGGTTGTTAGACTGGCATGTTATGCCACCTTGAGCATAGAATTAAACATTTTTACAAACACTAATATTCCTACAACACCCTTTCACTGAGCAAACTGGCTTTCATAGTATGGTTTCTCATGTATTTGGGTGGTGCCTAGGGGCAGGGATTGCACCTGAGCCGTGTGGCTTGGGTTGGTCTGTGATTGAACCATGGCCTATTCAGGTGGTCTGAAAGTGGGTTGTTCTGAGTAAATAGCAATGCCTGTCACCATTTTGATTTTTAAAATTGACCAAGACCTGTGCAAGGTCTTCTTCCCTCACGTTCTTTGAACTGATTCCCCCTGCATTCCCAGCATGCAAATCAAAATTCAGAAATGACATTGGTAAGCGAGTCAAGCTGTTTGGTGTCACTGCAATCTTTTCATTTTGGGAAAATGGTAACCTTGTAGTCTCTGCAATGCCAGTGTGAGCAGTCCTTGCATGGACAACATGTGTAACTTTCCTTCTATTCTGTTCATGTGTCAAGTGCAACTTTGTATCTTTGGGAGTGCTGTTGTCGTTGCTAGTCTGGCTCATGCCTTCAAATGTTCCCTACAGCAGCATTGCTAAAGAAAGAAATGCTCATCACTCACAAGTGAATTCAAAAAGTTGCAACTCTATTCACTTAAAGGGATTGGCAAGAATTCCTATGTTGCATATCTAGGACTGGCTGGGAGCTGAGAAGATTCTGTAGGCGTACCAATACTAGAATCAGAGGCATACTCAAAGGGTTTGGACCTGACCCCCTTTCCATAGTGGTCATTGATATTGCCTTTATGGGGGGACCCAGTGGGCATCGCCCGGGGATACTCCACAGAGGTCTTCTGGGTTCAGCAGCCACTGCTAGCTCATGGCAGCACAGATCATCTTGGGCCATTCAACTTTAAGTCCCTAAGGTTTGGCAGGAGACTTTGCTACAGTATATTGATGGTCATGCTAAGGATGATACTGGAGATTCAGAAAATCCTGGCAGACCAGGCAATGGGAGAAAGAGTGTATCCCCCAAGCTTGGTGGTTTACCAGACCAAGCAGTTCATCTTTTCGGAGCCCAAGTGGCTCAGGCATGCCTTTTTAAGGTAAGAACTGCACTACGGGGGGTGTGGGTGATGGTGCGTCTTGATGAGGATGAGGTTTCTCCTTTTTGAGTCAGTGGCCATGGTCTGGGGATACTCCAAAGAATTTCTCTGGGTCCAACATCTACCAGCTCATGGCAGAAGACAGAATCCTGGGCATTTCAACTGTCGGTTATTGGATCATGAAAGGTCAGGATGCAGCGTGATTTTATAAAACTAGTTTATTATCTTTTTGCAGAATAAGATAATTTGTGCAACAACCCCAAGACCCTCTGCAGCTAAGTGCTGTCACTGTTCCAAACATAAAATTTCTTTTTCCTTAAGAAACGCTAGAAACCAGCATGTGGTCCATAATATAATGCTAATATGAAAACTCTTAGTATACAGGTATTGGCTGTGCAGAACATGGGTAACTATGTACCGGTACATGGATTGATACAACCTTGTTGGTGATAACACACATAACAACGGTCCCTAAGCTTTGGCTGGAGACTTCGCTGTAGTATATTGATGGCCATGCTGAGGATGATCGTGGAGAATCAGAACTCTTGGCAGACGAGGGAGTGGGAGCAAGAGTGTATCCCTCCAAGCTTGGTGGTTTACCAGACCAAGCAGTTCATCTTTATGGAGCCCAAGCACCTCATGAATTCCTTTTGAAGATAAGAACTGCACTATGGAAAGTGTGGGTGAGGGTCTGACTTGATGATGATGAGGTTCCTCCTTTGTGAGGACTCATCTATGTGGTTTATACTGGTTACCAGGAAGAATATTGTCAGGTTGTGGAAGGAGGAGACTGACACACAGGTGGCATATTCTTAGTTAAAGACTTTTATTTTCAACACAATAAGAAGAACACCTACTTATCCCCAACACTAAGATGGGTTTCCCTGCCTTAATAACATTAAGGAAATGTCAGTATGTCCGTAACTAACAAGTCCAAATCTTACTTCTAACCCTTACACTTATAACTAAACTAAACTGAATTAGTCTGTTCTGGGTCCAGAAGAATGATTCCCTTCTTCTAGCCGAGTAAAGTTCACAAGTAGGGGGAATGTCTCCCTTCCCCTGGCCTTTCTCAGGCTATTATGTACAGTTCCACAGAGTAAGGGGGTTGTCTCCCTTCCCCTGGACTTTCTCAGGCTATTATGTACAGTTCCACAAAGTAGGGGGAATGTCTCCCTTCCCCGGGCCTTTCTCAGGCTATTATGTACAGTTCCACAAAGTAGGGGGAATGTCTCCCTTCCCCTGTCCTTTTTCAGGCTATTATGTACAGTTCCACAAAGTAGGGGGAATGTCTCCCTTTCCCGGGCCTTTCTGAGGCTATTATGTACAGTTCCACAGAGTAGGGGGGGTGTCTCCCTTCCCCTGGACTTTCTCAGGCTATTATGTAAAGTTCCATAAAGTAGGGGAAATGTCTCCCTTCACCTGTCCTTTCTCAGGTCCCTGAGGAGCCTCTCCAGTGACTCAATTGGGCGTCCCTGCTATACTTCCGTACGAGGTACTGTTACAGAGAGGATATATGCTGAAGGAACCTTTCCTCGGGCACTGTTGTGTCTCAACCCTGTTAACATTGGTTTCTTGTGCCCCTTCGAGGTCGCCTGCCCAAACCTGTACCTTCTGTATGGGCTCCCGGTCTCTCACCTCAGTCTCGGGCCTCTCTGCATCTTTTGAATGTTCTTTTGAGTTGTTTCGTGTTTGTCTGCTGCTTTATGTTGCTCCCCAGCACTTACTGGGAGCAGTACTGCACATACCTGCTGGACAATCTCTCGCATTCAGGAGCCTCAGCATCTTCCGGCTTCGGTTCTTCATTCCTCTCGGAAGCAGGTAGGGATGCAGTCTCTTCTCCCACCATGCTGCAGGATCAGCTTCTCCGTCTGTGGTATTCATCTGCAGTATGGTTGCTTTGTTTGTGGTGCCTCTGGGTAGGGACTGACAACATTGTTAGTCCGTCTTCCATTTTTAAGTTCCATGGTATACAAAAACTAGACTGTTCAACCAGTTGGTCTTGAGGGTTCCTTCTGACTCCAAGCCGCTTCCTTGTCCCAGTATATGGAGATGATAGTTCAGCGGAGCCAACCATATTCTTCCTCGTCTACTAGTACTGACTTACTGACTATTATGTGGCACAAATACATGGGGGAATTTACGGGGTAAGAAAATTGTAAGGAAGGTGAGGGGAGAAAGGTGGGCGAGGTTTGATTATACTGCATTGGCCCATGATGTCCTCCCTCTATACCACAAGAGGGATCCCTACCAATGAGATCATCCCACTGAGTACCAGCCTAGGGGGACTATTGGGTAGCAGCCTAACCTCCCTGGCCTCATGGAAAGGGTCTCCCCCTCAGGGAGCAGAGACAAGAGCACAGGATTCGTCACAATATCCACACCAATGGAAAGGGGGATTATGATCTAAACTTGCATTCTGGAATTATCAGACTCTGTAGATTCTGTTTTGGGTTTGTGCTTTTCCAGTTTCTCCCTCTGTTAGTTCATCTCCTCCTTCCCTTTTTCCCTTTTTATTGCCCCTTCTACACCAACACCCTCTACCTAGGCACCTCAGAGAGGAACCTCAACAAACAACCAGGTACTTCAAAACAATACCCTAAGATCAGCACTAAGTATTCCAAGATCCACTCATATCACCAGCCACAGACAGGACGACCCTTGGCTCCCAATACGGGATAGAATTGCCTTGCGCACGCTAGTCATCACCCACAAGTGCTTCTCTAATACTGCCCCCAAATACCTGGCCGACAGGGTCATTAAATGTCAACCGACCAGACCTACCACAGAAATGTATTCACAATGCCTCACCGTGCCTAAATTCCTCCTAAAAAGAGGGAGGGGAATGAGCTTCCCAGTGGTAGCTGCTAAACAGTGGAATGCCCTACCCCTCAGCCTTAGAAGTGAACCCGCATTCTGGACCTTTAGAGCCAATGTAAAGATCTGGCTCCTTGGTAAGAGACAGATTTGACCAGCTTTCCCTTAATCACTGACCACTGTCTTGTCTAAATGTGAACACCGGTAGTTGGGCATTGTAATTGAGTCAACCCTGTATCGACTCCTTTGTAACCTGGTCGTTCTGCACTTATTTCTGTGTCTATTATTCCTACTGTACTCCTCCTACTTATGTTTTGCCCGTTGATGTCTATTCTGTAACTCTTGCAGGAGCTTTGGCGCCCAGTTACCTGAGGGTTCGGTGCACGGTACAAATAAAGAAACTAAACTGAACTAAACTAAACTTCCATCATGCTTCCTTTTAATATTAGTTTTTTCTAAGTTTTCCCTCTCCCTACCTTTTTCTTTTCCTTTCCCTCTCCTTCATTCCTGGATCTGGTGTTAAATGTTAGGGACATTACATGGAATGTTGAGGTTCACCATATTTTATTGATGGCTGCTTCTGTGTCAACACATGATCGTAAAGTCTAGCACAAACCAATAATAAGATTGTAAAAAGATGAAAAAAGGCATGGCATGCAGGCCACTGTCTTGTCTGAGACTTATGGTCAATTATATGACCTGTTATAATGAAGACTCTGACACCGTTGTGCAGCTTTAATGTGACCTCCTCACATCCACCATCATCCTTCTCAACCACCACTTCACTCGCTCTCGGCTCTCCCCAACATTCCAAGTTCAGACTCCAATGTTCCATTAATGATACAGGAGCACCACTCCTAGCATGGCCCTCTCTCTCCAAACTCACCTGGAAAAATGCCTTGGAATAAGGTGCAATTATTATTCTCAAACAGCCTGCAGTGATCACACACATTGCCAGATTCTTCCATGAAAGATGTCTATTTACGATATTGCAGTATGAGTGAAGCCCACAAACATGCAATATAGTAGCTTGCCTGAATTTGCCACATCTTCTTTAGCATGTAAAGACAGTGCTAAATAACTTGGAATAATGGTTCACCCTAAACCCTTAACCCCAATGAGACATTAGAATTACGTCTTTCTGTTCTGAATGGTCAGCGCATGCACAATGTTCTAGCAAACACTTTAGTGTTAGCAACATGCAAAGCGATAGGTTGGACATTTACACAATTGTCTGTTGATTTTTTTTGTGCAAAGGAATCAAAATACTCCCTTGGAATGAAATGTAACTTCTTTATAAACCACACCCAAGTATTTTCAGAAATGTCAATCTTCATGGACAATCCCTGATTTTCTTCAAACTCATAACTCATTCACCAATATCTCTTTGTAGCAATCATCTTAATTACCTCCATGCATAAGTTGTCATAACGGGGACCAACCACCTTTTTTGCTATATTTTGCATGGTTTTTATATCCTTGTTCGGCCTTATTTATTCAAGCAAGTGTAATCTCTCCAGTAATGTTTTGATCTTATCACAAAAGGGCAAGGCATTTATTCAGCGATTTTCTGTTTGCCAATAACTTAGGGCCATCCCATTGTCTTCAGTCACTTTGACTTTCTGAAGTTCTACATTCCCCTTGTCTATCAGAATCCTCTTCGTTTTGCTTATCAAAGAACAATTTAAGGCTCTAAATTATATGATTTTGCTCCAGGAACAACTGTGTGCCTCCTCCTTTACTTATTTAACTGCAGATGAAAAATTATTTTTCTAGGAATGTCCCTGTAGTTTTATTATTACATAGAATTCATTATTGATCTCCTCGGAGCCAATCATAATGCTTGGAATGCAGTCAATAACTACTGTGATTGACTGCATTTCAATTATTCTGATTTCTGTAGCAGAGAGAGAAAATGCAGAAATATTTTTGTTATGTTCCGGCCGTCGGCGTGCGTGCGCGGGGGCTGGCGTTGCTGGACTAGGCCGCACTGCCTGTGGCGCAGCTCCAGCGGGCGCAGCAATGAATCACACGCACACGTGTAGATGGTCTGCCCCGGAACAGCCTCCCGAGCGCTGGGGCGGGGCTTTTATTATGAACGCCCTGCGTCACCGCGTAGCGGGACGCGGAACGTAACATTCCTCCTTTATTATAAAACAAACAAACATAACTAACTGGCATCAACTGTGAGTTCGACATCTGTTCACGCAGTTAACCAATAGCTACCCGGCCATTAATGTTCGTGGTCCGGTTGCATTAAATTACCACACATAGTCATTTAACTTGGCTGGCGGTCTCGTGGTAGATCTCAGACCGTATCGCCCTTCTCGGGGCCTACACCCCCCCGGCTCCTGATCTGGCTCACCTTCACTGGTCAGGTCCTCGAGGCCGGGTGCCTCCAGCGGTTCCCAAGTTCCATCCATCGCTCCTGTCTCATCCGGGATGGACCTAGGCTCTTCTTCGCTGGGCTGAGCGTCCTCATCTTCTAGGTGGCACTCACTGTCAGTCCACAGGTTGCGAGGCACCGCCTTGAACCACGACGAGTTCCTCGTCACTTGACGTTGTCCTCGGGTCACAGTCACCATGGTTCCGTGCCGATCACTGACGGTCCATGGCAGTTCCTCGTACCTGGTGTCGAGTTTTGACTTGGTGGGGTTGCATAGCATGACGACTTGGTCCCCCACCTGATGATTGGACGGCCTCGCTCTCCTCTTGCCACTCATGTGGGCGTTGGCAATCCTTCTCCTCATTTCCGTGCGTCCTACGTTGACCTCGTCCGGCGTCCTGCTTGGATGGTGTGGAATAGAGGATCTGATGACGGTGCCGAACATAAGGTCCGCCGGCGGTATGCCGGTTGTGCTGTGGATTCGGAGGAAACGGTAGAGGTCAACCTTCCATGGGCTGGCGTTCGCCTTGGATACCCTTAGCACCTTGTTAATGGTTCTCATGAAATGTTCTGCGTCCCCATTGAGCTGGGGCCATCTCGGCATGATGTGATGATACCAGGGATGCCCCTGATGACCTCTTGGATAGTTTGCTGGAATACCTCAGCAGCGGACGAAATCCCGAAACTCAAGCGTTTGTATCTCCTCAACCCCAAATGCGTCGAGAATGTTGTGATGTAGCGCGAGTCTCTGTGGAGTTTGAGTTGGTGATACCCCGCCTTCAAGTCAACTTTCGAGAATACACAAGACCATGTGAGGTCCGCCACGATTTCGTCGATCATTGGGGTGATGTGGCGTTCTTGTTTGATGGCAGTGTTAGGGAGACGCATATCAATACAAATCCGGACTTTTCTGGGCTGTTTAGGCTTTCGCGTGACAACCATTGGGGAGGCCCATGGTGTGGGCCCTGTGACCGCCTCTATGATGCCGGCTTCTTCCAGAGCCTTGAGTTCCTGCTCCACTTGTTCTCTCATGTGGAAAGGTGTCCTCCGATGCCTTACGGCTTTCGGCTGTACTGTTTCGTCAATATGCAACCTGATGGTTTTGCCCTTCAAGCAGCCTATTCCATCTTGCAACTTAGGGTATTGACTCAACATTTTCTCCACCTCCTCGGCTTCATCGACATGGCAGATGAATTTGACCACTCCCAGATCTTCTGCTGCGTCCCCACTCAGGAGGCTTTCAATTCCTGCCTTCACGACATAGGGCCTCATTACACGGATGGCGGTAAGGGTTCCGCAATTTGCGGTACCGTAATTAGCGCCTTCCCCATTCCCATAGAGCCCTATGGGGCAAAAATGGGAATGGGGAAGGGCAATGGTGGAAGTGGGAATTACCGCCCGCCAACCTTGGAATGGGGCTGTAATTCCCCTTTCCACCAAGGCGGTGCCGGTATTCTACCGGCATGAACCATGGCGCTAATAGTTCACCGCACGCGGGGGCTGGCGTTGCTGGACTAGGCCGCACGGCCTGCGGCGCAGCTCCAGCGGGAGCAGCAATGAATCACACGCACATGTGTAGATGGTCTGCCCCGGAACTGCCTCCCGAGCGCGGGGGTGGGGCTTTTATTATGAACGTCCTGCGTCACCGCGTAGCGGGACGCAGGGTGGAAGGTAACAATTTTTTCAGTGTTCAGTAAACAGCCATGCAATTTCATTCAACAACACACTGGGAGTACCTTTTTTCTTCACTTCAATGTGGTACACAATATCCCATGTAATCCACCAAAATGATACCTAAAACGTGTAAACATGCTTTCGTGTAAAAACATTGTATACTTTTACTCCGTATGCATGCTCATATGCTAGAACCCTTGCAGTTTCAACAAGACAATTAAAACGCTCACATTTTAAAGACAACCCTGTTATTGAAAAAATATCTAAAAGAAAAACCATATTTTGTTTACCAACGCGTTCTGTACACCACTATTAAACTAGAGTTTATTATTTCACCTCCACAATGCCAAAACCTATTTTGCTATTACCATTATGCACCAAAAGTCTTCTTGGCCTCGGGAGGGATCATTAACACTTTGGATGGCAACCATTCCCGAAACATGTCCTGAGGTAAGAGGGTGAGAAAAACAGTTTCCCAAAAAACAAGCTACCTATTGGTGTCACACACTTAGACTCAAGGTCTAGACAAGGATTTGGCACATCTTGGAAACAATCTTGTGTTGAAGCAAATATCACAAGATATAACACATAGGCTAGTATTTTACCACAAATATATTAAATTTTATTAATCATCATAAAATATTGAGCCCAGTGGGTCCAATTATTAAAAGAACACACAGAACAATGGAGATCAATCACAATCCTGTTAAACAGCATGAAATATTCATGTAGAGATGATTATGTGAGTCAACTTGCTTCATCCTGATCCTATATCAAAAACACTATTGTTTTATCAAGGTGGTGTTAGTAATTCTATAGGTGACTTTATCAACATGAATATTTTCATAGTGAAGCTATTGCCAAAGTCCCCAGTTGGTACAGTATGTGGGCATAAGCCCATCTATATAAAGTGTCGACAGGATGGCTCCGTTTCCAGCCTTATAAGCACAAAAAACAAGAACGTTTTTTTTAGCATTTATAGATGACTGTTGTCCATTCGGCAAGTATAGGACCAAATAAGGCTTTCATCAGGACACGATAGAGAGGTGTTTTTGACCCAGACCACAGGGTCTTCACAGTGGGTTTCGAATGTTGACTGGTATATCTCTAAAGACAGACAAACAAATAGATTAAAAACTAGCTGTGTTCAAAATATCATTCATAAACATGCCTCATCACCATTTCTATGACCTGCCCTGTCTTCTATTGATCGTTGTGCACCCAAGAAAAAATCTTTACGTGGTTTCCCATGTATGACTATGACAAAATTGAATTAAGTGAATTATTTTATGTTGTCTTTGTTACCACTTTTGGAACACCTTAGTGTGCATATACATTTACTATTTTTGCATAATTCTATTTCTATTGATCATTTCATTATGACAAGGTGTTTTTTTATATTTTTAGTACCTTATAGTGTAGCTGAAGTTTGATATTCTTCAAAAAGGTTATTTCGAGGTCTTAAAATCCCTCCTGCATTTCTGTAACAACGGAATGTGTCAAGAACTTGCCTTCCATGATTGAAATGGGAACAGAAGAAAAAAAGTGCATGTGATGCACATGAGATGTGATGACGCTATCTCGTAAAACCGACCTACATATTAAGATGGAGACATGTATCACTCTTCCTACCTTCCGTGAGCAGTGGATACGCTGCCGTCGGCAAAGAGTTAGTTAGTGAACGATCGGCGTGATGCAGAATTGATGACATCTGTTTCAGTCGGCGTTAAAGGAACTCCCCGTGCTGCAAGATAGCGGGGGCACATAAGAAGTTTGTAAGGTAAAGCGTTTCTAGTGCATACTACGATGTAAAGAAACGCCGCATGCAGACAAACTTACTATTGCGAGGAGAACGGGACTGCTACTTCTCTCCCTCAGACGATCGCGTTGTCTGTACGGAACGTCACGATGGTCATGTGATCATTTTTACGCCTTTCTAAAGGTTAAAGACCTGACGCTGACGTGATGACGTGTTGTTTATAATGGTGGCCGGATGGATTAGAAATATACCCCGGCCATCTTGAAGTAACTTGTTGTATAGCTAATATGCCGCCATTTCAAAGTCAGCATGAGCAGCATGGCAAAATGCTGTATGTATCAAAAGGGCAAAGTATTGGTATCATTGTAAGATAATGTTGAAAACCGCATGTTCATGCTGATTATAATGAAGTAAAATTACATTGTTGCAACATTATGTCTCATAAATACAAGATTGAAGTTTTTTTAGACATGGATAAACCCTGACTTTGAGGATATTCAAAACTGAAAAACAGGGCAAAGCTAATTGCCACGATGTTATTTGTGTAAAAAAAGGTTCCATTCAATATACAGATTTAGTCCGCTGTTGACCGAGTCTTGTTTGTGGATCCATTTTTGTTCTAGTTTGCGTAGATTGAGGTCCCTATCTCCCCCTCGGGGATGTGAATCGAGAGTTTGTAAGATAAACCAGGTGAGATCATTGAAAGAGTGTTTCATTTTGCTATAATGATCTACTAATGGTTTGTCTTTGATATTGTTTTTGATACATGAACGATGTTCCCCTATTCTCGTTCTGATGGTACGTTTGGATTTGCCGATGTACATAAGGTTACATGGACAAATAATGCAATAGATTACCCATTTCGTTGCACAGTTGGAGAAGGATTTTAAAGTCCATGTTCCTGTTTTTACTTCAACGCTTTTGACATTTTTAGTGAAATTGCACATTAGGCATTTTCCACATTTAAAATGGCCTACAACTGGAGGAAGACTCCATAGTGTTGATTGAGTCAATGGCGTGGTCGGTTGTCTGGGATACGTATGAACCAATCTATCCCCGATATTTTGTAACCGTTTGAAAGCAAAACGGGGAGGAGGAATAGAAAAAGCTTCAGTATTTATCATTTTCCAATGTTTGAGAATAGTTCTCCTCAGAGCATTACTGATCGGGGTGAAGGTTGTTACACAGGTGATTTTTTCCAACTGCGTGCGATCCTGTTTCACAAGACAGGCAGCTCTAGGAGTGTTTTTAGCCCTTTTATAGGATCTTCTGATGGTATGAGATGGATAGCCCCTTCCTTTTAGGTTATTTTTTAGTTTTTCGCTATGGACTAGGAAATCTTGTTTTTCAGAACAGTTTCGCCTAATCCTCAGAAACTGTCCGAATGGAAGGTTTTCTTTAAGTGAGTGAGGGTGGAAACTTTCAAAATGCAAGAGTGTATTTTTTTGAGTCGGTTTTTTATACAGACTGGTTCCAATGTTATTATCAGAAGTACGGTATATGAGAAGGTCCAGGAAAGGAATTTCTTTCTTATTGGCTTCCCACGTGAACTGAAGCGATAATTCGCATTGGTTCAGCCAAATATGGAAACTGGTAAGTTCTTGCATCGTACCGCGCCAAATCATAAAGATGTCATCAATATAGCGGTACCATGCGTGGATATTTTTCTCAAAAGGATTCGTGTCGTTGTATATATGAATGTTCTCAAAATGATCCATATATAAATTGGCCAAATCGGGGGCAAAAGTAGCCCCCATACTTGTGCCATTAAGTTGTTGGTAAAAGGAGTTTTTGTGAATAAAGAAATTTTTTGTGAGGGCAATATGTATGCACTCTGCAATGAATGCTGACGGAGGTTGTTTATCAGTCCGTGTTTCCAACACTTTGAACATTACGTCAATGCATTTCATCTGCGGTATATTAGTATAGAGTGACGTGATGTCAAGAGTGACAAAAACGTCATCTGGTAGTATAGTGACGGAGTGCAAGATGTTTATCATTGCAGTGGAGTCTTGAATATACGATTTCATTTTTTTGACAAACGGTCTGAGGAACACGTCTGCATAGGCTGACAGAGGTTCCAACAGTGAGCCTATAGCGGAAACTATGGGTCGTCCAGGAGGACATATTATGTTCTTGTGTATTTTTGGTAGGCAATAAAAAGCCGGGGTGACTGGATGTTTGTTCACCAAAAACAGTTTTTCATCATCATTTATCCACCCTTGGTGGGCCGCAATCCATCCGGCCACCATTATAAACAACACGTCATCACGTCAGCGTCAGGTCTTTAACCTTTAGAAAGGCGTAAAAATGATCACATGACCATCGTGACGTTCCGTACAGACAACGCGATCGTCTGAGGGAGAGAAGTAGCAGTCCCGTTCTCCTCGCAATAGTAAGTTTGTCTGCATGCGGCATTTCTTTACATCGTAGTATGCACTAGAAACGCTTTACCTTACAAACTTCTTATGTGCCCCCGCTATCTTGCAGCACGGGGAGTTCCTTTAACGCCGACTGAAACAGATGTCATCATTTCTGCATCACGCCGATCGTTCACTAACTAACTCTTCGCCGACGGCAGCGTATCCACTGCTCACGGAAGGTAGGAAGAGTGATACATGTCTCCATCTTAATATGTAGGTCGGTTTTATGAGATAGCGTCATCACATCTCATGTGCATCACATGCACTTTTTTTCTTCTGTTCCCATTTCAATCATGGAAGGCAAGTTCTTGACACATTCCGTTGTTACAGAAATGCAGGAGGGATTTTAAGACCTCGAAATAACCTTTTTGAAGAATATCAAACTTCAGCTACACTATAAGGTACTAAAAATATAAAAAAACACCTTGTCATAATGAAATGATCAATAGAAATAGAATTATGCAAAAATAGTAAATGTATATGCACACTAAGGTGTTCCAAAAGTGGTAACAAAGACAACATAAAATAGTTCACTTAATTCAATTTTGTCATAGTCATAAATGGGAAACCACGTAAAGATTTTTTCTTGGGTGCACAACGATCAATAGAAGACAGGGCAGGTCATAGAAATGGTGATGAGGCATGTTTATGAATGATATTTTGAACACAGCTAGTTTTTAATCTATTTGTTTGTCTGTCTTTAGAGATATACCAGTCAACATTCGAAACCCACTGTGAAGACCCTGTGGTCTGGGTCAAAAACACCTCTCTATCGTGTCCTGATGAAAGCCTTATTTGGTCCTATACTTGCCGAATGGACAACAGTCATCTATAAATGCTAAAAAAAACGTTCTTGTTTTTTGTGCTTATAAGGCTGGAAACAGAGCCATCCTGTCGACACTTTATATAGATGGGCTTATGCCCACATACTGTACCAACTGGGGACTTTGGCAATAGCTTCACTATGAAAATATTCATGTGATAAAGTCACCTATAGAATTACTAACACCACCTTGATAAAACAATAGTGTTTTTGATATAGGATCAGGATGAAGCAAGTTGACTCACATAATCATCTCTACATGAATATTTCATGCTGTTTAACAGGATTGTGATTGATCTCCATTGTTCTGTGTGTTCTTTTAATAATTGGACCCACTGGGCTCAATATTTTATGATGATTAATAAAATTTAATATATTTGTGGTAAAATACTAGCCTATGTGTTATATCTTGTGATATTTGCTTCAACACAAGATTGTTTCCAAGATGTGCCAAATCCTTGTCTAGACCTTGAGTCTAAGTGTGTGACACCAATAGGTAGCTTGTTTTTTGGGAAACTGTTTTTCTCACCATGTTCTGACCACATCCCACAAGCCCCTATCAAAAAAGTGGTCTTTTGCTCATTAAATATCCCCTGAGGTAAGAGGGGACAGGTCGTTATCCTTTTATAACGGCACTCACGTCATACACAGTATATAAGGCTGTATTATGTTTTTTTAACAAAGCAACACACACTACATTCGTCCACCAATGTCCCACTGGCACCTGCCACTGTTTCATTGATACAACCCAGCATAGCAATGCACATAGAAGCAACTGATGGCTTTCTGGAAGGTACATTACCTGTAGCGCTGTTACATCCTTCCAGGATTTTCTTTTAAAGAAATGTATAGTCAATGATGGAGAATAGCTTTCCTTAGTGCTGTTTCATTTGCCGAGGGCAGTCCACTTCACACTCTCAATGGCAAAAGATATGTCTGAGTTTGGAACATCTAACGTTTTATAAAGTGCAAACAAGTCATAATCAATCCTGCCCTTTTCCAAACATATACCATTCATATTCCATGGAAACAGTACAGGCATCGGAATAATTGGTAGACATATATTGAAGTACATTATCTACAAATATTTCAATTGTCTTCATTGGATATGCAGATGAAGCATACACATTAACTGTGAACATATTTTTCCATCCTGACTCAAGTGACAAAGCAGCTTATGTAACATATGTGCTCACATGAATTACCAAATTCCATCATGCTTGCTTGCATTCAAAGTTAAACATGGGTTACTAAACCCCTTTTTGGGGTCCTTTTGATTTCACTGACGGTCAGGGGAACACCGGAAACCTCCCAAATCAACACTATTTTGAGTGTCGTGGAAGAACAATGTATCCAAAGAAGAGATACGAGTATAAAAGAAAGTGTATTTACACATCCATTCCAACTTGTGCTATTCAACTGACTCAACACCATCATTCTGGTCTGTTGTAGAATCAGCCATGTGCATCAAAGGTGAATTGTAGGATGGCTGCAGGATCCTTCTCTAAATCAGTCTCCTGCTAATGCCAATTGCTGAATGATACTCTTGGTCTTCCTTTTACAATGTATCTCTTTTTTTAACATATCATTGCAAGCAAATGTATTGTTACCTTCGTCGGCCTTTGGATCCATGATGGGTTGGACTGGGTTGCCTTGGTTACAACTCTCTTTCTTCTATCCAGCTTTATAAAAGTAGAGAGATCAATTCAGATTGGGAGGCTATCTATACCCTAACACCACACATTAATTTCAGGTTTATTGCAGAATTTTAGCCAACAGTAACATTTAGCCTTTATGTTAAAAAAAGGGGTGATCTAAAAAAGATATCTTACTTAGGCTAACAAAGTCATAGCCTTCATAATCTTCTGATCGGTTCATCAGGCTCCAGATAGAATAAAGGTATTAGAAAAACAGGACAGCTTAAGCATTCGCCACTGGAATTCCTTATCTTTTTGTGTCTGCGTTTCTGATTTGTGGTTCTTTCCCAAAGTTACATACTCTTCAGAAGTTACCTCTATGCATTGCAGATGTAAAGACTGATATGAGCCACTGCAAAATACAGGTAGGAACAGAAAGATGCCAGTCAGTCAGTTGATAACTATTTATTCGGCCGTAAGGCCATCAAAGTACAGCATGATATAAAACATGAAAACAATCACAATAACTCTGATTTTTTTTCCCCATCCGATCTTCCCAGGTAGGTGAAAGCAGCAACTAGAACTCCAGGACCTTTACTATGTTGACACCCATAACTCATTAAATCTAAGCAGGTAACGGGATGAACAACTCTCCTTATATATTGGCAGTGTCCCAAAGTCACTTCCCCAATGGTATTGAGTATGTACCGGAAAGCAAAGAATTCTGTGATCCAGTACCCATGGAAACAGTATTATTATAATGGGGAAGGCACGAAGTAAAATGTTGCTTCTAGATGGCGTACAGTGGCCCTCATTACAACTTTGCTGGTCTGGAAACAACGGTGCTGGTAAGCTTATCGCACTGTTGTTTCCGGACCGGCAAAGTACAAGTCTGGTGGGTGGGCAGACCGGCACCTGCCCACAGACTTTCGTGGAAACACTGGTACCGTTATTACTGGTGCCAGTGTTTCTGTGGTCCCCATTCCCATAGAGCCCTGGGGAAGAACATATTACTGGCACCTAGCTCCCGGTCTGCCAGGACTTGTAATGTCCCGGTGTTCCCGGGAAGCTAGGTGCCGGTAACTGTTTACAAGTCTGGCGGCAACCGCCGGACTTGTAATGAGGGCTAGTGTCTTTTTCCAATGCCCAGGATGCCATTGACCACTCTTTTGTCCTTCAGATCGATACAAATAGAATAAAAAGGGCAGCCCCCATCGTAAGTTAGCCTTGTGCAATTGGTAAAATCATCTCAGATTAAAGATGGACAGCCATAAACCACCCTAAACCAATGTGTGCTTTAATTAATTAATTAATGATTCCCTTGATTCTGGATGAACAGGATTAACTTTAGTTACTCTATGCAGGTATAATGAGCCCCCTTTGTGAGACCTCCCATGATTCCATATTCCAACCGATACCCATGCTGCTGGCTAGGCCCCCGATAGTTAATTTTGGAAGGGGCTAGTTTAAGTTCTATAGGAGCTGCCCCTCCACCTAGCTTGCCACCTGGGTGTGTGGTTCTGAAACCCTGGGCGGTCATCACGGGTTGGGTAGAGCAGCAAAAATGCAGCAGTAGCAATATTACTGCCGAATTACTGCTACACTCAAACCCGAGTTTGGGCAGAAAGTGGGAGATTTACTTCCAGCATTTTGCTGGAGATAAATCTCAGCACTTTCTACCCATTTACAGCAGTAATAGCGCCCAGAATGTCCGATTGGATCCAATGGGAATGGGGACATACTGCCCCTCTCACAACTTGGGATCTGGTGGTAATATCACCAGACCGAGTTACGGTAACGCAGTTTGCATTGGCAGTATCCCTGCGGATTTACTTACAGGATACCACCAAGGTCCTGATAGAGCCCCTCGCCTTGCGGCTGGCGTGTAGATTTCTGTACCTGCTGTACTTGCTGCGTGATATTATTCTGCTGGCATGAAGTTTGAGCATGGGTGCCTGGTCAACTGGTGTAAGGAGGTCGCTCTCATACGGGACATTAGTGCAATTCATAATTTCACCAGTGGTATTGGACACTTTTAATTTAAATTCTAAGCCTCTGTGGGATTTCTCGGATATTTACCTTCGGACAGCTCTCCATTCTAGATTGACACTCTGCCGGGCTCCTCCAATGTGACAGTCTTTCAAAATGAGCAGAGGCAGATTTTTTTAAGACTGCTAATTCTACCAAAACAAGATTGCATTTAAACTCTGTTAGAGATCCCTTATCTGTTCCAGGAGTGATTGTGGAGGTGACCATTCCAATAGGTCAAGGAAGCAGGAAGAGATAGCTACCTGCAAGCACGTGCTTTCTGTGTACGTGGCAAGTCCCTTGACATTTATGTCTGATAAAAAAAATGACGAGCTAAACCTCGTTATCCTAGGTGTCAGCATCTGTCCCCCCCTGAACCCTTTCGGCTGGCTGCTACACACTGCATTCTGAGTTGCAGGTTGTTCCACCATGTCAAAGCTCAATGCGGCACACATATTTTGTTCTGCATTGCATGGTTCCAGTTTCTGTGTGATGTGGATATAACTTGCTTCTTATCAACATTTCATTGAGATAGGCTAGCTTCCAGAAAGTGAGAAGGGGCCTTTCAAGGGAAACTTCTTGCAATCGGTCATTTTGTTGCCAAATGAGATGTAATTCATGAGCAACCTTATGTAGGGATTCCAACTCTGGATTGCACGTGACAACGAGTGGCACCCACTTTTTTTTGCCCCTCTTGCTCTTTATTGTAGAAGTATGTTGCAGGACAACCATCTTGTCCTGTGGCTCTAGGCGCCCACAATCCTACAGTTCTAACCACAATTTAGGAAGTCTGATCTCAAAACCTCTATAGTCTTATCCGGGTCTCTTGTGTCTGGCCATCGTCGATTGTTTCTCAATGCTTGGCTGAATATTGTGGCAAGCCTTGTGGGTACTTGGTGGAAGCTGCTACTCTTCAAATAGCTGTCTCGGTCCATTGGTTCACGATATACTGTGGTCTGTAGAACACCAACCTTTATTGCTATGGTGATGTTGAGGTATATTTTGAGAAGAGTTTAAAGTTAATGGTGCAGTATTAATCTTGGGTCTCATGATCTTAGAGTTCTGTGGAAGCTTATGAGGGCATGTTCCCCAGTGTTCCAAATCAGAAGGATACCATCAATGTAATGCAGATATCTAAGTGGCCTACAGTCACATGTAGCAAGGCTATGACTCTCTAGTTGTGCAATGAATAGATTTGCAAAAAACAGACACCATTTGAGTTCCCATGACCATCTCCATCGTCTGTTGATAAGTATCAGTACTAATTGTGAAACAGTTATCGGTTAAGATGAATTCTGCATACTTGGCTAAAGGATAAGAAAATAAGTTGTGATTGCAGAGGGTGTTCTTGCACCCATCTATGCCATCAATGTGGAGAATGTTAGCGTAGAGCGATGCTACATCCTTGATGTGTTCCCTGGAATGGGGCTAATAGCATTACATTTGTTGAGTAGGTCAGTGGTGTCTTGGCTATAGGAAGGAGTCACTTTATTTTTAAAATGTTCTCAAACCATCCAGAGATGTTCTCAGTTAGCGTGCCTAATACAGAGCTGATTGGGCATCACAAGTGGTGTTATAAACTCTTTGCTGACCTTATTTGGCACCTCATCACTTGGAGTTTGTTTGTGCCCATAGCTCTGTAATTTCCTTGGTTCTTCATGTGTTTTGGTTTTGTAACAACACCTTCAGAAAAGAACCTTCATTTGTTCATCCTAAGGTCATTTATTTACATACACCTATTTTTAACCAGTGAATTTTTTTATCCTTTCAGCTTTTAATTGAACCTTATTTTTATACTGTATGGTATATTTATTTTTCATTTTCCCACCTAGAATTACAGGTTCATCTTCCAATGACCCCATCTTTTCTCTCTCCTCCATATCATTGTCCCCATTTCTCATTTAATCTTATGTAACAACAATCCTTGCCCCTTGTTTTGTTCCCTGAGATTATTTGTGGATATGCACAACCATTTTCTGCCTGGATTTAAAAAAAAAATGTTTTTAATTTGTTTGGCTGAAATTCAACCTTTCAAATATTTGGGACAAAAACAGACATAGGAAATCTTGAATCAATCATTACATTAAAATACATCATTTTAAAAATAAATTCACAATTTTTCAGAGTTAAAAAAATAAAAAATAAATAAAAGGTAGAGAGAAAAGGTTGCCACTCTTTATGCTTTTAGCATTCACATTAATAAAGAATAGCAGATATGAATTTAACTAACGCAATATGTATTGCTGAACGTTCACTGTTAATCAACAACCCCCAAATTTCTTCATCAGAGCGAGAACAGTAAAGCTATAACAAATTTTTGAAATACGCTTGCCGTAGTGTTTCCAATGCTGGGCAGCACACTACTGAGTAGTAAGTTTGTTGTTCTCGCAAAAACGACACCATTTACTTTGCTTTAATTCATTATCCCGTCTAGCCAGAATTTCATAGGTAGGGTGAAGATTTAGGCACGTTCTTAACATATGAGCTCGCACAAAATGTGATGGGCATTTTTGGAGATATTTTTCCATTGTGCCCAATTTTTTTGGAAGAAAAATTGTGGAGGAGAAATCAACTCGTTTTTTACACATATCTTGGGTCAAGATCCAGTCGTGTAAAAATAGTGTTTTCTTGGCTTTTGTTGGATTTAAAATTAACATTTGTAGAGATATGTTTGCCTCAATGAGTGAATTAAGTACACATTGGAACCAGACTTTTGGAAATTTGTCAGAGGACGTTAGAAGATAGTATGCAATAGTGTTCAGCACATTTTTCTGAGAGGCACCTACCAGACACTTACTGAAGAAGCAGCACATCTTCCATATGACATGGCAGTAGATTGAACAGGAGCCCATTCCTAGTCTCAACAAAGCTATCGGCGTGCAATTTGGAAGTTTAAAGACTGATTTCCAAAATAAGCCTTCATACCTGTCCCAATATTTCCTTGGTTGAGGTGATTGGGAATCGGCTCCATACGATATTATGGGAATTACCTTTTGCTTGTAGAATAGCAGTACATGATTTTTTGTAAATTTCCCATATTTTAGTATTATAATGGAAGCTTGCGAGGCTAGTGATTGAATTTTGGCTTTTAGGATGGAAGATTGCAACATAGGCTCAGAGCTGCCAGAAAAGTGTAGGCCTAGATATTTATATGTGTTAACTACACAGAGCTTTTGCTTGTTTAGTAACCATTTACAGCATTTAGTATTTTTCTTAGTTTTATTCTTTTGACAGATAACCACCTGAGTTTTTTCTGAGTTGATTACCAGATTATTCACTCTGCTGTAGTTCTCTAGTCACTGAAGCAAGTTCTGAAGACCTCTGAGGGTTTGTGATACAAGTACTAAGTCATCTGCATAGAGAATCCATCTAACTTTTTGAGTACCTAATTTAGGTGCGTCACTTTCTGTGTCTTCAAATTCAGTTCCCCGATCTACTAAGAACAGATTAAAGAGCGTTGAGGCTAAAATACAGTCTTGTTTGACACCTCTTTCTGATTTTATTCTTTTGGATAACAGTCCTTCTGTGGATAGTCTGATTTGAACTGTTGTGTTGGAATGCAGTTCTTCTATTATACATTGTAATGAGTCTGGACAACCATACCTTTTCAGTTTGGAGAATAACAGGCTTCGGTCAACAGAGTCAAAAGCACCACGGAAATCAACAAATGCCATATAAAGATTGTGGTTGCGATTAGCATATTTTGCTCTCAGCATACTAAGGACTATCATGTTTGGTGTTGTGCCGAGGCCTGACACAAACCCAGTTTGGAATGGATTACGCATATTTACTGTGTTCATCCAGATGTTCAATTCTTTCAAAACAATTCTGGTGTATATTTTACCCAGCGCATCAAGCAACGCAATGGGCCTGTAACTGTCTGGTTTCTCTCGGTTGCCTTTTTTATAAAGAGGGACTATGATGGAGTGTTTCCAAGAGCAGGGGATGGTTTGAGAGTGGTTAATTTGCTGAAAAATGGAGAATAGAATGTTCGACCACAGATCAGGATTTTGTTTGAATATGTAATTAGACAGACCATCGGGCCCTGGCGCTCTTGAAGTGCTAATGGTTTGAATGTAATATAATATATCTGTTTTATCTATGTTGAGATGCAATGGAGATACTTTAACTTGGACGGGAACATGAACAATTTGGTTGGGTGAAGCAAGAATTTTCTGAAAATATTCCTCCCAGATAGATTCTGATACTTGTTGAGTTTGTATGCAATGTTGTTGGGATGAAGTTGATTCATTTATGACTTTCCAGATGCGTGAGGTATTCTTATCTTTTATAAGTTCGAACATTTGTTCTCCGTCAGTTTGTAGCATTTGTGCTTTGTGGTGTCGAATCCAGTTTTTATAGTTTATTTTGAGTAACTTAAGCTTTGGATATCGAATACATGATGGTAAAATCTTAGCCTGCCGCATTTCTTTTCTGAAGAGCCTTTTCCTTTCATTAATTTTTGAATCGAACACATGGTTACGAGGCTTATATTGTTTACGCTTGTTATCTGCTAGACTCTTTTTTTGCAAGATGTCATAATAGACAGAACTGGGGGCCACAGTTCTGTGAGCACTGTCAAAAGCTGTTTCCAGCATTATGCCAAACTGGGTGATGGTATCTGTTGTCCAGCGTACTCTATTGACACTATTATTTGTCATTATAGAATGAGCCCAATTTGTTTTAGTAGTCAATGATTGTCAATGGGGAGTTAACGATTGCAAGCAGAGCATATTATGGTCACTATTCCTGGTTTGTTCAATTTTAAATTCGGATGGATATACGGTAAGTGAACCACTAATGTAAATGTAGTCGATGATACCACAAGAACCTCTTTGCAACCATGTGTTTTGAGGGGGATGATCCTTGGAGCCCGACCCATTCATCATAATGAAGCCTCTTGATTTCATAAGATGGTTCCATAGAACTCTCCGATTTTGTTCGACATCTTTCAGTTTTGCTAAACAGTGAACATTTAAGTCACCCGCTAAGATGATATGTGCTATTTTGGGCACAGAGGTAATGTAATCCAACAGCGTTGACACAATAGTAACAAACTCTGAATCTTCAATTCTTAGAGGGTTCCAGTAGAGGTTAATTAGAGCATAAAGGATGGAATTAGTACACACAATAGTTAATTGAGAGTAGTAATTCGGAGAGAATTTGTGTATGATGAATATGTTTGCACTAGTTTTAGTGGCACTTAGAAGGCCACACATAGGACGGCCTCTAATGCTTTTAAGGGCTAACGTGGCATGAACTTCATGATTGTCCCATAGAATTGTATTTGTGATCCACGTTTCCTGTAACATAATGATATCATAATCCGAAAGTGCGTCAGCCTTATTTCCGAGTAAATGGCTAAAACCACATGTATTCCAGGAAATAAGGGATATTGCAATTTTCACATCCTTTTGCTCGAGTTAACTTTTAGTTACATTACAATGACATTGACATTTGTGATTTGTATCAAAATCAGCAACTTGATTAACATCATCAAAGCACCACGTAACATTCTTTTTAAGCCCTTCTTTTACAAATGAATTTGGCAAGGTTTCATCTTGAGGTTCGCACATGACAAAGAAACCCATTGAAAATAGTACTTCCTTAGCTTGCCATATGAGATTTTTAATCACTCTGGATCGAAACCAAAGTCTAACAGTGCCTTGTTGATTTGAGGCTATAAATTCAACTTGTTCTATATCAGAGCTAATGATGTCATTCAAGGAATCAATATCAGAAAATATTTCCCAAATGCTTTGACGGTTTAGTGTATATTGAGAGTGTGGTTTAGGGCGACAACACAAGAGTAATGAGCCTAGATCATGATAGTTTGGCTTGAGTTGTGTTTTCTCTTGAGAAGTTGACATGTTTTGCTTTACTAATATCGATGGATGTTTGCCTGTTTCAGCATTACTTTTTGCTGGCAAAAGTGCTTTTACCATTTCGGCTATTTCTGCCTCGTAACTATTCTTGTGATTGGATAGTGTGGCATTGCCAACAATATGCACACCTGTGCATGGAGGTTTGATTATTTTTGGGGACATGTTAGTGTGATTTCTGGAGTCACACTTACTTGATTGAACACTGTTGCATTGGTGTTCACCAGGTGCTAAAGACCTAGATGGTTTGCCTGTAGTTATAGGAGTGGTGAAGTTTCTTTGGGCTGGACATTGGGTCATATAAGCATCCACTGCTTTCCTAATCTCTTCTCGACGTGCGGCTATACTTTCTTTCAAGTCATTAGCCAGATGATCTAACTGTTGAGATGTCGAAGAGATAATGACTGTTTTGATGGCGTTCTTTGTGCAATTTTGCATGCGAATCCACTGCCTTAATCAATTCGTCAAGTGGTTCATAAGGGATTGCTTTTTGTTTGGAGAGGAAAGCAGCATTCGGTTGTTGTTTGCGAGCTTGCGCTAAGAGTTGATATTTTTTTGCAACAGCCGAAGAGGCTAATTGGGTGCTTGAATTTGGTACATTGAGTTGTTTAAAGAACTGCTTGGAAGCAGCAGTAATTGATTGTTTGGTGCTCTTAATGTTTTTTGTTTTTTTGGTCGCTGAGCTAGATACTTTTTTAGAGCCTGTTTGCTTTGTGGAGTCTTCTTTTTTTTTAAAAGATAGTATAGATTTCATTGTCCACTACATTTGAAGGGATCTTTTTCCCCTGTTTTTCCGGTATGACTGGGTCAGTTGGAACATTAACAACCAAATCAACAATGGTATTTGGAAAACATGGTAGCACAGGAGTACATAATTTAGATACAAAGCATGAATGAGCATCCGTGACAATTTTAGGTGATGTGGCTTGTCAACCATTTTAGTATGTTTTTTCCTACTGAACTTAGTGGCAGTCGCGGCATCTTGCAACAAGGGTACAGCATCATGTTTAGTTTGCCAAGATACCACTGAATTGAGTAGGTCAGTTTGGACTTTTATCTTATCATTCAAAGTATCAAATAATTTGATCAGAATGTTCATGTTGTTTGCATTGCTTCAAAAGATATTATAACTGCTTTGGACACACCTTCATGCATTGGGTGGAGTTGTGATTCAACTTGCCTACGAGGAGTAGGATTTATAAATGAGGAAGATGAGACACATTGATTCTGGCAGGTAATTTCAGAGATGTTAGGTGAGAAAGATAATTTCTCTGCCAAAACATGGTTGGATATTTCATTCTGGGAATTTGCTAAGTCAATTGTCACGGGCACAGCATTATAAGAAATAGATGAAGATGATGAACAATTACCCATGACAACGCTAGTATGTGGTCTTGATTCACCCCTGAGAACAGTAATGTCTGATAATGAGATATCACATCCTGTAATTTCTATCACATCCTCTACATCTTGAGGTAGTGTCATCAAATCTGCCACACTCGCAGCGTTGTTATCTGTCTGACCATTTGTTGTATTAACAATGGGTATAGATGTTTGAGAGGCAGTACAGGCAACAACTGGAGCAGTAGGGAAACAGAAGGAGAGGATGTCAGAGGAATAGCCAGCAGAATCCTTTTTGCTACCTCGCTTTCGAATCCCCCGGACTATTTTTGGGGTGGAACAAGCGGGTGCAGCATTGTTAGATTCAGATATGTCAGTGTTATCTCTCGTACGTACTGCCCTCCAAACATTTGGAAGCAAAGACATTCCAGATGTTAGTGTATAAATATATCTCATGATTAGCGAGGGGAGACTTTAGGCGCCTCGTAGATTATGACTTTCCTCAAAGGACTCACAGAAGAGGTTGGTAGGAATATAACTTACGTGAGGTTTTAGCAGAGTCTTTCACCCAGACTTTAAGCTCTATAAATGCAGTGCTGATGCTTCGCGCGCGCACCGCGAACAGCAAACAGTACTTTCTAGTACTTCTGCGGTGCGCGCGTGAATGCGCAGGCGCAGCTGTATTTGTACCACACCACCCGTAGTTGAAGGGGCGGAGTTAGAGGCAGCCAGAGATCTACAAACACAAACAAAGGACACTGTGTGAGGAGCTAGCTCAAGATAAGAGTATAGTGACACGTGACAAAGTCTTTCAAGTCGTTCAATGTCTTTCAGTGTTCACTGCTTACTGAACAATCAGTTCCTTACTTCTGTTAAAGCTGCACTAGCCCGCCTGTGTCGCAGTGAAATGGTTCCTCCTGCGGATTGGTCCTTGCACGATCTAGCAGTCTTGCAGAGTAGCGTCAGAAGCGCCCGGGCTGAACAGAGAACGGGAACAGAGGACAGCAAACAGTACTTTCTAGTACTTCCACGGTGGATTTAAATTGTGTCATGTAACCTCAAGGTGTCACAGACATATAGGGCCGATTTGCTAACAATTATGCTATTATTTGAGCTAAAAAAACTAAAAGTTATGTTTGTGAACTACGTAATGAGAAATGGGTACGTTTTTATTTGTGTTTCACATTGGATATTCTTCCAGTCTTAGATAATTTATGGAGCTGGTTTGGAGAGTGTGTAGATTTTGTCAGTTAAACACTGAAACATAAAAAAGCATACATTTTTATTGTGTCAAAAGCTGAATATGTTTCATGATGCATGTATTGCACTTGATTTTGTGAAGAGATTAAACATTGAGCATTACATCTGCATTTAGCTTTTATATAGTAATTGACTTGTATCATTTGCTTAAACCTACCCGCATTTTAATAAAATAAAGATTCGTCTCTGAGCACCAGTCGTGGTGATGGCAGCAAAATCCAGATCATTATCTGATTTTCTGAGATCATGGAGTGGCGGAGAAGGGATTTGTTTTTTGCAGAGTGTGCGTTGACAAGGCCAACTCGCAGGGTGGAAGCAGTTTCATATAGGAGCCTAGATGGCGTAGAGAGGGGTAGAGGATTGGTGAAGTGGAGACAAGCCACCTCTTGAGCTAGCATATCTAGTCATGGAATTGTTCTGATGATTCAGCCAGGTTTTCTTAAAGGTTAGAGGGAGATTTGTAGGTGGTGGCAGAGTAGGTCGTCTTATAAGGTATTGGAACTGGGAGGATTCCAGCATTTAGTTGGCCCGTTCAAAGTCATATGGGGGATGGAATCCTGGCTACCATGCCCACTTTTATTGTCCATGAACCTTTGGTAAGGGACCAGTGTGGGTAGACTGAGTGAGGGTACATCAGCCTCATGGAAGATTTGTGCATTAACTATGTTAAAAAGGGTGGTCTGCTCGAGGCACAATGGCAAAGGACAATTAACAGCTGCTGTCTGTGATCACTGGCTGACCTCGGAAAGGAGTTTGAGTATGTGACTGATTAAACATGGGGGAAATGCAGGGGGGCGGGAACTACTTGGTTGTTTCTTTACTAGAACATATGCTGCTTATTAATGCTTGTAGAGATGAAAATCATGGGTATAGTCTTCTGGTATAGGCAAGAGAGAACGTTGCAGTGTTGTCAAAGGGATTAAACAGGGATGAAATATTGGATATAGGTATGCTAGACAGTTATCAGTAGAACAAGGCTTGTATAAAGTATAAACTTTAGGTACAACATTTACTGGTTGGTCTGAAGTGCAGTAGATCGAATGGAATGTACTGTGCCAATATGGCAACTGTGGCATAGACATTGAAGTCCACTTGTTATTTTGATCCTGTCAGATTTAGACTTGTGAAAAGGTGACCATAGCAGTAATCATTTCCAGTTTGTTAGAGCGGGGATAGCAGGACCCTGAGAGCAGGGAGTCCTTTATCTGTGTCTGTGACTGCTGATGCAGCACATTTTATTGTAGCAACACGGAGTGCCTGCAGAGTGTCGGGGCTGTGCACAGTTCCATGGCTGTGCTTGGTTGACCAAAGTGTTTTTGCCGACAGAGTGCTGTTTGCTCATTTCCTCTGTGGAGGAGGAGTTCTTGTTGAGTGAGCCCAGCTGACACTTATAAACGTGCTGGGAGCGCATTGCACTCATGCGGAGTGCCTTCAGACTGTTCAGGCTGCGCACAATTACGCAGTTGCATCAGTGTATCCGTTATCTGGATGAGTTTAAAGGCTCCCTTCCTCTCAGAGGCCTGCTCAAACTTTTATTTTTATTTAACCTCATGTATCAAAGCTTGCTTGTGGAGTTTGCTGTGTATGTGGTAGGATGAGAAAGTTCTGCCGGGGAAATACATCTACTTCCCTTGACCCAGCCTGCCGCAGTGGATATCCTCACTGTGCGTCATACCTTTTTCTAATTATATTTGTTCTTCTTTATGATTTCCTTGTTAAGACTAACTTTGGTTCTGATCATTATTTGGCATTTTGGCTAAATTCCAGCAGCTCTAACGCACGCGCTTTGTAGTAAACTGCTCCCTAAACTGGTTAAGCAGCCTGAGAATAGTTCACAAGATCTTTCCCAACGGTTGCATGCTTCCATTGTGAAAAATGAGACCACTCCTCCTGAGCACGTTGCGGACAACACCTATAAAAAGAAAAATGAAGACTGTAAAGCACAAGGCAAAATTACCTCTTATTTTCACAACATAGGCAGCGCTTCTATTTTGGAGATTCCTGACAATGCAACCTTGCCATCCCCCAAAGGGGAAAACCTCAGGAAGAAACAGATCCTGTGAACATGTCCCAGATGCACTAATATTCAGATGAACGTGTGGTCACCGGTGAAAATATACAGAACGACTTAGTGGTGCAGGTTGTTAGCGGAAATGTTGATTTTACGTCAATCTCAGCAACTCAATGTAGGGTCCCTAATCTGTCTGGTTCTCCTAATTTGTTTATGTCAGACCAAAGTAATATTGAAGGAAATTATGAACCATCAAGCTTCACCTATGAACCTACACCTTCACTCCTACACTCACCTCAACTTTTAGATCCTTTGGACCCTTCGCTCCCCATGAGCCACTCTCATTGCTTGCCCTAAACTTTGTGTTAAACTTTCTGGTAAAGTTATACGAAATTATACACAAAGAGTTCAAAGAACAAAAGTTTACTCTCAACTCATTGAATTCGAAGATGAATTCCCTAGATGACTATATTTGTGCTAGCAATTCTCATAAATCACCAGCATCTTTTGCACCAGAGGAAGAAAATCCTAGTTCCTCAGGTCCTTCTACCGCAGTCTGTTACACTCTACATTAACAAAGAAACATCAGCGACCACACCTCAATCATCAATTGCGAACAAGCTGCCACTACGGATAAAGGGAATGCTCACTTGACAAAAATGTATATAAATGAGGCAATCAAAATCCCAGAAAGAAATTGAAAACTCAGAAAAATGTGGTATGAGTCAATTCAATTTCAATGTTCTATTGTGTTTGTTTTTTTTTAAAAAAAACGACTTTAAACCTTTACCATATAAAACAACACACATATGTATCAAAACATCAGATTCCTGTAAATCCAAGACATGTACACTATTAATTTCATCTGATTATTAACCAAAGAGCTAAAAAAGGAAAAAAATGTCATATTAATATTAGTAGTCATACATACAAAAACATCAACTCCTAAATTTCATAATAAAACACATCACTTAAAACATCTCACAGTCGCCAAAATCATAGAAAAAGATTGCTACTTAGTAGGAGTCAATAACAGGCTCAAGAAATTTCTGTACTCAAACAGTCCATGTTATAAATTAATCAAGCTAACTCCACTGACACAAAGGGAAAAGTGAAAATCTCAAACTACGCACAAAGGCACTCTGAACCCCTCCACATCAGAGGAAACAGTGACAAGGAATGTGTTCCTTCTAAGGTCAAAACCTGTGTCCAAGCCATCCAACCCTAAATCAATGATAGAACATTAGTGTTACGACTCGTGGGATCTGTTGGTCACTTTGGAGGCGCTGGAAGCGTGTTGGTATGGCCTTCTATGCTTCTCCCAACATGGCGCCTTTATGTGTAGGCTTCGTTTCAGTGTCTGCCTTCTCTTCAGACATTGCCCCGCCCACTCTTCTGCAGGGAAGGAGATATGAGGATCCTTCACCCTGCAGCCAGTGCGCCACTACTCTTCATAGAAAACGCATCTTGAGTTTGTTTCCCAGGTCTTCTATCCTGTCTCTGTCTTCCCTTATACTTCATAGGACCTGGTCTAACCCCCTTTTACCTTTTACAGTGCCAGCGCACTCAAGTAATCTCTGATTCTGGATTGGCCGCTACAGACACGTTTGCTTCCGGTAATACGGGTATGTTGCTTAGCAACAGTTTGACCGCAGTGAAACCTTACCTCTCTAAAAGCGTCCTGATCTTTGTGATTTCACTGTCATTCTTGTGCTTTAGAGCTCACCACATCTGGATTCCTTCCTTGTGCCTGATTAGAAGCAGATCAGCAAACATTTGAACACTCAAACGCATTGCTCAGCAACGGTACGGCGTTCACTCTTCTTGTCTACAACTTCACTTGAAAGTGAATTCAAACCTAATCTTGATCCTTTCTCTCTAATTATAGCCTTCAGCAAAACACACAAATGAATCCACTTTCCTCCAACCGTATATTACCATTATCATCAGAGACCTTCCTTGCAGTCAAACGCAGGTAGCACACCATTCTCCCTACACATTGACATTGCTCTCTTCCTCTTGTTTTTTCTAACTTTATACTCTCCCATACAGACCTCCACTCTACTCCAATTCCCAGCTATTCATCTCATAGAGGACAGCAGTAGTATCCAGGGTAATCATACCTATTTACTTCCTTCTCATTGGCTATGATATGTCTCTGTTTCTTAAACTTCCTAATTTCTTTCCTTTACGGAGCCATGACTGAGGATTCAGCTCCAGACTACCCACACTACAACAGCCTGATCCACTAGACCGAAGACTACATCTTCCCAGAGTTTTCTTCCCCAGAGGGTTTCCCGGAGGTCCCTGGAGTTCCTGTTGCCGTCCTTTGGCAGAGGGGCTTCAGGGGCATTAGTGATTTCCTTCACAAGCAGCTAACCGCTTCATCTGGTCCAGGTTAGTGCATTTCTATCTATTAATAAAGATGCTTGTACTAGATCATAACAATTAGTTGTTCCCTAGGGACAAGGTACAGAAACAGGGTGCTGATGTTCTTAATCTTAGCCACCTATCAATTTACTCAGACAAGGACTCAACCTCAGGTTTGATGGTCTTAATGGCAGGCAACAACATGAAGCAAAGATCTACAGTATCACCTCACAAGAGCGCATTTCAGTTATTTACAGAAACACCAATGCATGCTGCTGAAGTTGTGGTTCCAGCGAGCAATAAGCAAATCTGGAGCAATGTGATGTAAACAAAGACACCATCTATACACAATGCCAGGAAACAGAAGGTAAGTTTACATGTAAGTTTATTCTCTTGTTACGATGTAGAGAAGAAACACTGGGACATCCGCCCAGTCCAGCTACTCAGGTCCAACTGCCATCTGTGGAACCTGGCTCAAAACACATACATCAACATGCCACTCTCAGTGAGAACACTCCACACTCAAAACAACATCACCAGCCAACCCAACAGATCCAATTACAACACACCTCCCTCCCTTCAATGACAGCAACCTCAAAAGAAGGAACACCTAAAACACCTCAAGATGAAACACCAAAACATCACAAAAATAAACCTGCAGCCAGCGGATCGATAGAAAATGAGAACACGAACCAGGTGCCACAGATATATCCAAGATTGTATTACAAATAACCAAACCAACACCAACCCGCAATATCCCTAAACCCAAACTAACTGGCATCCAACAGAAACTAGCACCCACTGGCAAAAACAACAGCATCCTACTGCTAATTCCGGAACACCTAACACCTAACACCTACAGCCTCCAAAACCCCAGGGGAAACCCCACCTTGCAGACAGGACAACACTTCACCCCAAACTAAACTAGCCCAAACAACCAACAACAACTAACACAAAACAGCAGCACCCTACTGCTACACACTGGCAACAGACCCTCTTAACACTGCCAGTATCTAAAAACCAAACCCAGAGTAAACCCGGCCACCCTGCACTATAACCCAGCAGCAAAACCAAAACGGCCATAACCGCTTTACCGGACAGCCAAAGCTAAACTGCCCTAACCATTTTACCTCACCATAGATCCACAAACCTTGAACCTAGGGCCCACCTGGCCACCCTGGACTATAACACAGCAGCAACACCAAAACTGCCATAACCTCTGGACAGCCAAAGCTAAACTGCCTCAACCATTTTACCCCAGCATAAATCCACAAAACCTTGAACACAGGGCCCACACAGCCACCCTGGACTATAACACAGCAGAAACACCAAAACTGCCATAACCTCTTTACCGGACAGCCAAAGCTAAACTTCCCTAACCATTTTACCCCACCATAAATCCACAAAACCTTGAACCCCAGGGCCCACCGGCCACCCTGTACTATAACACAGCAGAAACACTCTGCCCCCCGGCCGCCCCACATCACGGACAGCTCACTGCCACATGCCATAACCTCAATATGCCAATGCCCCAGGGCCCAACCAGCCACCCTGGTATCAATATAGATATGTACACGGGGAACCTCCCTGCCATAACACATGGTAGCGCCTCATTGCCTGTACAGATCACACACAACCCATAGTCCACTACGGAAATAACCAGGGGAAAATCCCCTACGAACACACATCTAATGACACAAAACAAACAAATGACAGAAAGTGAAAATGACACCCAAGAACCGCAAAGCACCCATGTACACTCCAAACCAAAGTCAAAATGCAAAAATACAGCACTTAACCCCCACACCCTCATGTCCATGGCAAAAGAAAATATAAAAACAATAATACAATAATAACGTAGCCCCAGTCCATATGGCCACCCTCCTCTGCCACGCAAAGAGAAAAAGAAATACTTAACAGCAAAAGCACCCCAATGCAAATATGAACCCGCACCCCGAGTCCACACCCAACCACAATATGGATCAATACCCTAAGCATATATAGGCCACAACATGAACACAACAACCTGCAATGCACCCTAAAACAGGCCTTAATGGCTAGCATCAACCCAGGAGCCCAACCCCATGACACACACTATCCCCAAGGCCACTACACTCAAACAACAAACCTAAATGGTCTCCCCCAACACCTACCATGCTTAGTCCTCAGTCCAGCAGGGAGCCATCATACTGTAAACTCCTCACAAATCAGGGTCCAGCTGCCTCAATCTCCTCATCACACCGCAACACTGGTTGCAAAAATTATCCTGGACAGTCCTGCGATGCTCCGGGTCCACAGCCGCATATCCCTCTTGACCAAAATGTTCCTCCTTGCAAGACAACCAGTCATATCCACAAACAGCTGTTATGAGCTGCTCCACTGGCGCATTTCTGCCCTGCCACGACAAGTCTACTTCAAGATTCACAACGGCCGCAGATTTCCAGAAGCCCTCTGCACTCACGCCACATTTCAACAGAACGTTGTGTTCCAGCAGGGCACGCTGGAAGGCAGGCCCTCCTTCCAGCAACGTCATCATTCTGCTCGCCGACACCGAGCAGTCGACACGGCCATCAGGCAAAACATCAACTGCCTCAGCCATGCCCTCAGTGCCGCTACACTGAGCCACCGGGCACCCAACAGCACAACGATCCCAGGTAGGTGTGTACGAGTACCTCAGTGGGGTGTGCCGACCCGCTCCTGACTCCACGGCACTCACAGCACCCACTCCAAACTTCACTACGGGACTCTCCAATACAAAACAGCACCAACTGGACACTGAACCCAAAGTTGCACCTCACAGCTACTATGCACCGACAGGACACACCCGGGCCACCTCAGCCCTCAGTAGACCTTGCGCTCGCACTACACCACAGATGCGAGCCGGGCTGCTGCTGCTCCTCTGCAAGTGGGCACAGGACTATGTGACTCTTCCACTCGCCCAGGGCCCCTCTTCCTCAGCCGTAAAGATTGACCTCCTCCACTCCTGCACCACCCGGTTTGCAGGATCACGACAGCCACAACCTTTGTCCATTTGGGAACTGGACTAGCTGGATGGACGTCACCTCATGAAGGCAGTGTTCCTCTACGCTGCTCCTTACCAGCAGGATCCCATCCTCGTCGCCAGTGATGTAAACAAAGGCACCCTCTATAAACAATGCCAGGAACCAGAAGGTACGTTTTTTTGTTTGTTTGTTTTATTATTTGTAATGCGCGAGCATACCCTCAGGTAACAGTGCACAACATTTACATGAAATTGCGAAGCTTAGTTACAACAGCAAAAAAATTATATACATACACAAAGTAAAAGTAATATCAGGAGTATATACATATATGCAGATAGGCAACAGTAAGTACAGGCAGTAGGCAGTACAATACGTACCGATGGCAGGGGTATGAAGACTATGCACCAGGATGTGTTTGTAGGCCTACGTTTTCAACCATCAAACGAACTTGGATCGGAAGTTGTGATAGGGCAAGTCCATTCTGAGAGTTGGCAATAGAGAGTTCCACAGTTTAGCTGCTTTCACTGGGAAGCTGTTACCCCTATAGTGGAGCGTTTGAAGTTGGGGACAGAAAGGCAGTCTTTATAGACTGTTCTTGTCGGTCTCAGGGAGGTCTGTCTATGAAATCTGTCGATCAAATAGATAGGGGCAGCGTTATTGAGGGATTTGTGAGTGAGTGAGGCAGTTTTTAAGAGAATTTTGTCTTTGATAGAGAGACAATTATTCTGTTGGCAGTTATCTGTAATATGCTCTCTTCTGGAGATGCCCAGTGATGCTCTAAGAGCGTTATTCTGGAGAGTTTGAAGTTTGCTGGTGGTGGCTTTAGAGGACCCAAGATAGAGAGGGTTACAGTCGTCCAAGCAGGACAGTATGAGGGCTCTAGCGAGGGTCAAGCAACTGGTGTCGGACAGTAAGGGTTTTGCTGCACGGATCAGTTTACATGTGTAAACTGTGGAAGAGGCTAAGGAGTTCACCTGTTTGTTAAAGGAGAAGTTCGAATCCAAGTAAAAGCCTAGTGTTTTAACCTCTTGTCATACTTTGATTCTGTTGCCATCGATCGTGAAAGAACAATAGGCAGGGCCTAATTTCTTTAAGCTGGTGGTAGTACCTAGGATAATGAATTCAGTTTTATCATCATTCAGGCATAGTCCATGTGTGGCCATCCATGCCTGGATGATGATGTACACTCTATTCTCCAAGGCCAAATCCTTCCCATAATCTCCAGAAAGCGGAAGGAGGATCTGGGTATCATCTGCGTAGTTCGTGTAGGTGATACCGAGATGATCCAAATCATAGGAAAGGGGCTTGGTAAATATATTGTACAGTATGAGGGAGACAAGAGCCCTGTGGCACACCACAGGTGATAGGTATGGGGTCTGCTGCAGCTGTGGGAGAAAAGACCCTCATGGTTCTGCTATTGAGGAATGATCTAATCCATGTAATGGCCTCAACAGAAAAGTGAGCAGAAGTGTGTAGGTGCGAGCATAGGACAGAGTGATCGACCAGGTCGAATGCTGCGGAGAGGTCTGGGAGGAGGAATAAGGCGGCCTGGCCGTTGTCTCTAAGCTTGTCATCTGTGCTTTAAGGTCAATGAGAGCAGTCTCAGTCCCATGTTGCGAACGGAAGCTTGATTGTCTAGCTCCTAGTAGGTGATGTTCTTCCAAGTACTTCTGTATTTGTACATAAGAGACCGTATCCAATATTTTTAGAAGAAATGGTACAGTCGTTATGGGTTTATAGTTTGTAGGCTTGGTTGGGTCGAGTGTGGGTTTGTTTAGTAGTGAGAGTACCCAGGATTGATTTAAGTTGGTGGGGATAGAACCAGTGGAGAAGGAGGCGTCGATTAATTTTGTGATGAAAGGGGAGAGGTCATGGGCAGTATCTTTAATGAGCTGTGCAGGGCACAGATCACCCTGGCAGTTGGACGGTTTCAGTGACAAGATAATTTTTTCTACTTCAAGTGTGGTGACTTTAGAGAAGTTAAAGCGGGTAGTTTCCCTTGAGGTAAGCTTCTCAGGCAGTTCGGAAGGGAGAGGGTGATTCAGGGAGGCTTTTTTGCAGGAGATTTTGTTTTGTAGAGTAGCAATCTTGTTGGCTAAGGCATTTTGGATTTCTGAGCACCAATTTTTATCTTTGGTACAGGTATCTAGGTGGAGCTATAGGGGTTTCTACTTCTTTAAAGATGGAAAATAATTCCTTCATGTTTGATTTTGCTTGGGATATGCGGGAGTCGAAGGAGGTTCATTTTGCAAGGTAGATTTCTTTTTTGTAGAGGGCAGCTAATTTAGAGAGTTTGATTTTATTAGCTACTGAAGGGAGTATTTTCCAAGTGGCTTCACAATTTCTTTTTTGCTGTCTTAAACTTTTAAGGAATGGTGTGTACCATTTGTTCAGATGGGTTTTGGGCTTGCTTGGTCTAAGTTTGAGGGGGGCGATTAGATCCAACGAGGTGGACATGATTTTGTTGTATTCTTCGATCAAAGTCTCTGGATTCAAGTTGTTAGGGAGTGTGTTGAGTGTGGGGAGTAAGTTTGGGATGAGTCTCTCCACAGTGATACTCTTCTTGTTTCTCGTGAGTGTGGGTGGGGCCCTGCTAATCGGCAGGGGTGGGGGTCGGATGGTCGAGAGCATGAACGATACCAAACGGTGGTCAGTCCAGGCTAATGGTGAGATGTCGGTGATGTTAGCTAGACAATTATGGTCAGCCACCCAATCGAGTATTCTGCCCTTGGCATGTGTAGGTTCCATACATCTTTGGGTAAATCCTAATTCGGAGAGGGTATTAAGTGTAGTACTGGCAATAAGGTCTTCAGGGTCATTGAAGCCCATATTGTAGTCCCCTAGGGTAAGTACTTGGGTGGAACTTTTAAGGTTGCTAGATAGTATGGTGTTAATGTCCTCATCAAAAGTGCCTATTGGGCTTGGAGGGCGATAGATCAAATGGATATTGAGAGTTTGGGCATTGGTAAGAGGGACTTTAACAGAAAGTAGTTTGCAAGAGAGAACGTTGATAGTGGTTACATTTCTCATGGTCAGACTACATTTGTGTATAATTGCAACACCCCCACCTCTGGAATTGGGTCGGTCTTGTCTAAAGATGGAGTAGTTATCTGGGACTGCAAGCATGAGCATTGGGCCTGCTGCCGGATGTAGCCAAGTCTCCGTAATAGCAAGGAGGTTGAGGTCTTCTTTTAGGATCAAGTCTGCTTTTTCTGTTGCGTGAGCTACTAACGATATGGCGTTGATTAGGGCGCCCTTGATTTGGGGACTCGAGGTGGTTTTGGTATTTGTGGTTTGGGGGTGGTCTTGTATTAGTTCAGGATTACCCTGATTAGAGGGACTATGTAGAGGTATAGGGTTAGAGTTCTGGGATGAGTTGGGTTTAAGGGTGGTTGGGCTAGGCCGGGCAGTCGTGGTTCTTAGTCTCTGTATAATGGGCATGGAACGGGCGAGGGGCTCATAGATTTTAGCTAATCTAGCTCTGAGTCCTAAATTTCCGTCAGTAGTAGAGCAGGGGAGGCTGGTAGGTAGCAATGGTTGTAAGTCATCTATATGTAGAGGAGAACTACTAGGTGACTTAATGTTAGGTATAGTCAAATGCATAGTGATAGGTGATTGAGGTGACATGCTGAGCAGTACTGTGGTATTTATGAGGAGCAGGAGGCAGGCGACCAAGCTGGTGCTCAGGAGACACATGCTAAGTAGATGTAGCAAGTGTATTGGATATATGGGTGGTTGGCTTAACGCTGGGACAGGTGCACGGGCCTAGGCCGGTGCCGAGTTGGGCTCTCCCTAGTCAAAGAGGGCTCAGACTACATAAAGAAAGTGGTGTTGGCCGAGGAACAGCACCTTAAGTTTGAAATAACACAATTGAGCTAAGATGTGAGGGGTAGCATCTAAATTCTGAATAGCACCATACGGCTAAAATGCAATGGGGTAACGCCTAGATTCGAGATAACACAATTGGGCTAAAGTGCAAACGGTAGCACCTAAGTTCTGAATAACACAGGTAGGCTGAAATGCAATGGGGTAGCACCTAAATTCGAGATAGCACAATTGGGCTAAAATGCAATGGGGTAACACCTAGATTCGAGATAACACAATTGGGCTAAAATGAAAAGGTAGCACGTAAGTTCTGAATAACACAATTGAGCTAAAATGCAAAGGATAGCACCTAAGTTCTGAATAACACAGTTGGGCTAAAATGCAATGGGGTAGCACCTAAATTAGAGATTGCCCAATTGGGCTAAAATGCAATGGGGTAACACCTACATTCGAGATAACACATATGGGCTAAAATGCAAAGGGTAGCACCTAAGTTCGAGATTACACAGTTGGGCTGAAATACAATAGCGCAGCACCCGGATACAATAGGACATGGGTAGAATGCATAACATAATAGTACTAAAATGCAATGGGCAATAGCTAGGCACAATGAGACACATTAGGCAGAGTGCATAACATAATTGGGCTGAATGCATTTTCTAAAGTGAACACACAAGGTGAACAACAGTGAACAACAGGTTAAAGTGAATACACAATATATGCAGTAAGGCAACACAGGGGCTGCACTGGGCAAGACACAGGTTAAAGTAAACACACAATATATGCAGTAAGGCAACACAAGGACTGCGCTAGGGCAAGGCAATGACTGCATTAAGTATGCTGTGTATGCAATGGCGCTCGCCTTGTGGGCGGAGAGTTAGTTAGTCATTGGGTGTTTTGAGGCAGCACAGCATTCGGTCCGTGGCATTGGGCCATTTGTAGAAAGTTAGGAAGCCCGGATCAAGTCATTATCAGGTGAGATTGGCTGAAGAGGCAGCGCGATGCTGAGGCAAGTAGTGGTGGCCTGGGCATCTCGCAAATTGTGCTAGTAGTAAGCAGCTATACAGTATCAGGGTACACTTTTGTTTCAAATGTGTGTTTAGATTGCTTACCAGAAGACGCTTGGTCAGGTGTAAGTACCTTAGTGCAGGTAGGCTGATGGGCAGCGCGACAGGGCCCTCAGCCCGTACGGCTCAGGACAGGCTCAAGATAGGAGCCAAGCCTTGTTGAGTGAGCCTTTGTTGGTGTGCCGGCGTTCGCCTCCAGGCGTCAGATAGGGTGAAAAAATGCCGAAGGTGATCAATCCGGTCGCAGGGCTGCACCTGGTGGGAGAATAGGCCAGGGCAGCCATTAAACTTTTTAGGGCGGCCATCTTGGAGTGACTAGACCTCATGGCAAACAAAGGAGGCTTGCACTCAGATGGTTGTTCAGGCGGCGATAAAGGCAAAAAGCGATGCTGTAGCTGGATAGTTGCACTTGGGGGAAATTATACATTGCACTATCGCATATTGCGGCGATCTCCGTTGCAAAGGGCAAATTTGTATATTTTCGGCGGGAAGGGGCCATGGGCCTAGCTTGTGGCTGATGATGCCCCCGTTCCTCTCCTGAGGAGGGGTACTGCTCCTGCAGTGTGGAGGGGGTCCGACTCCTCCTGTGATGAGGGCGCAATGCAGTTTACATATAAGTTTATTCTCTTGTTACGATGTAGAGAAGAAACACTGGGATATCCACCCAGCCCATCTACTCAGGTCCAACTGCCATCCGTGGAACCTGGCTCACAACACATACATCAACATTCCACCCTCAGTGACAACACTCCACACTCAAAACGACATGACCAGCCAACCCACCAGATGCAATTACAACACAATGGCAACAATCGGGAACCGTGGTTCCTCACATTTGAAGACAAAAGAAATAATGAGAGCAGAAGGGGAATTTGAAAACTTAAAGGCAACAGAGATAACAGTGTCATGATAGAGGCAGCATGTGATAGTTACCCGTGCATCTGTTTGGAAAGGCTCTTCCACTCAGATCATGTGGTCACTCTAAAAAGACATAATAGTTTACTCCTACTAAACGCGATTCCCAGGCTGTAAGTGACATCTTCGAGTGACCTGAAACAGATTGAGTTTATATCGGAAAAGAGACTGCACTTTGTAATCCTCCATCTGTACTCTGGATTTACAACCTCACTACTTCTAGAAGAGGCCCAATCTTTTCATTCATTGGGATATGGTTCCGACACTCTGTAGTATCACCTGCTGTACCAGCATTTTGACATCAGTCTGGACAGCAAGAAGTCATCTCCCAAAGAGGTGATGGAAGACCTTTTACAGATAAAAGTAGAAGGCAGTCTTTATTCTCCCAGAAGAAAGGTGACTAATTTAAAATGTATGATTCACCAACTAAACGAAAGAAATGACTGGTTAGAAATTACTTTGGCCATGCACGCTCAATTTAAAGAGAATCCCATCAGTAAATGAGAGTACGCTCTTTCCTGCTCATTATTATCTTGGAACTCGATTGACCGGCCATTCCCTTATTTTCAATACAGACTTAAAGGGCCGTTTCCAGGAACATTGTGACATCCTTCTACTTCTAAAAACGTGACTTCAGCATAAACCTTTACTGGATGGTTATTCGGATTTTCATGTTCCTGCAACAAAGGGTTGTATGGGTCGTCCTTATGATGTTTTTTTTTATAGCTACCAACATAGCTTTTACTAGGAAATGCGAACAACTGAGCATGAACTCCAAGGATACTGAGGGTGAATCCTTTGCAAGCCCCGGGCCGGATGGAATTCCCATAATTGTGTATAAGGACAAGCCGTTTGCATGGTCTGGGATTTTGTTCACAGTGATACCAATGAGAAAATGTCTGGATGTATGTCCTTATATTTCAGCTTGGAGTCACGCACAACTTCTTTCATTAGAGCCAAAAATAAACATAACGATTCCATACTACAGAGGCATCATAGCTTAGATAAGGATATTGCTTCGAGGAAGAAGAAACGGAAAATTAGCTACCCTATTAGCCTGTCACCTATAACAGTGTAGAGTGATGCTGGAGCATGTGCTTTGCATGGCAACCACCACTGCCATGGAATCCATTTCACATGGACTGAGAGGTTATACGTGATGGAGACAGTCCTCATGTACCGGCAACATGATGCCATACCATAATCGCTAACAACACCAACAGCAGGCTGCAGTGCAAGTGGTGGTAAAGTGGCAAGGCTAGTTGATGGTGAAAGTAGGTCATATTGTACAAGGGCAAATACAGTGGGTTTGGAATAGTTTTGGTCTCATGTTGAAGGGTGTTCTTGTAATGACGCTTCTGATGCTTCAGGTAAGATACTGGTAAGTTCCTTTATCTTGTTACATATAGTATTCACAGGATCTTAAGAGAGGAACCCACTGGCTGCCAGCACCCCAGCTACATGTCTTCAGGTGGAGCACCAGCATCCCAGCATTCCCCCACTCATACATCAAGATTCGCACATTACAACACTGACCTTACGCATTCCAGACTAGCATGGATCCATCCATCCATCCAGCAAAGCACTTCACAACAGGGATGGGGGTTGCTTGCTACACCATGACCAGTGATGAACTGATTTGTTATCCAACACTCCCTTGTCACAGTCCCTGCTGAAGAGGGTGCTTCAGAAATGGGGTTTGAAGCACCTGATGTGTGTTCCGCGAACACATCATTGTGCCATACCGTACAATGCTTGCACATGAATGAGTTGCTCAAGGCGCTCTTGTGTCGGTTACTTAGCTAACTATCTTCGGGCAGAGGTTGCATATTACAAAGTGTTACTATCCTTGACAGTCTTACCCTTTGGCAAGCTAAAGTAGCCCCACATGCCTGATGACCACATGGGTGATATCATGTGTGTTGATGACTTCTGACCCACCTTTACCTTTGTCTGAGCCTGCCTTGCCCCCCCCCCCAAACCCCTTCTGCATGAGTCATTTACTGAGGAAACACCACTGGCTCCTCCTCCTGTAGCTCATCTATCTCAATCTCCCCTGTCCATGCCATCCATATGCACCTGTGTGGCTAACTCTGCCTGTCTGCCTGTTGCTTCTGTGGTACCACTAACTCCCCACCAACTCCAAGGTCCACGTTAATCAGGAAGGCATGGGGTGACTCTGCAACAACCACAGTATCTTCTTGATAGGTAGCCACTTCCTCCCCATGCACCTTGCCAGCCCCTTTTGCCACCACTGATTCTTGCCCATGGTCTCTGTGCTAGATAAGGCCTCTGTCAAATGACCAGCCATTTATTACTGCCCCTCCTCATTCTCTATCTGCCCCCCTCATTCTCCATCTGCCCCCCATCTACCACCACCCCCCTTTCTTAAGCACCATTCTAGTGCCACTTAAGCTCTGGCTCTCCTTACCTGCCTGTCTGCATCGACCTCAGACACAAAGTCGAGATGAGGTCCACCTCCTTATCTGTCCCCTAGCACTGACTTGTGATGCAAAGACATGTTGCAGTCTAAAATGCCAAACACAAAACAAGACAACTGACTAACACTCCTAGCTCAACATCCAAAGTCAAGCCACAATTGAAGTAGAAAGTGAGGTGGGCCTTTTGAAGGGCCCCAAACATTTTTTAGATGGCTCCGGACCTATGATTGGCTGGTCGAACACCCATTCTGAGCCTCAAGCTTCCAAAATGGACAACTGACCCAATCCCATAGGGTGGGTCGAGCCTACCCGGAAATCCAACATTTAATACAGGGCACATTTGGGTAAGCTTGAACCCCTCTAATACTGACTAGCGGTACAAAACCTAAGAAGGTGTGAACTAACAGGTCAGCATCAGTGGTGGAACCTTAAGACTCCAGATGGAACCCTTGCTTCTGGCTCTTGACCACATTGGCCCAACATGGCAAAGAACCTAATCTGGACGGATGAGGGTGGTCACTGCTTATATTTATGTCGTTAAGTTTTCTCAGTTATAGTAAATGAGATTATCAGAGCACTCCTTTAGACCTTGGCTCAAGGTTGCAATAACAAGCTGAAAGAAGAACTAGAAATCAATCCAGTTCAAGGTGTGCTCATGTTTAGCTCTCCGTTGGAGTTGCAGGAACATTTCAATAAAAACGTATTTAATCATGTTGTCATTGACAATCCATTCAGAAGTTCACACAAAGGCCAAACCATCCTCTGTTTGGTGTTGTCAAATATTAATTATTTATTTATTTGCTTGGAGGCTGAATGGTTGCATTCACTACAGCCAGTGCCACAGGCGTGGTATGCCAATGCATTTCGGAGCAAGTCCGTCTCAGGACTAGGGCACTATTCATAACAATATTAGTATCATTCGTTAACCAAAGAACCTAATCTCCCCGCATTTTGTGGCCCATACCTGTCACAATTTGATGTGCTGAGAAACAGACTTAAAGATGTCGTTCAAACAATATAAGAAAGGCAACTAAAGTTTACTGTAGAAATTTGGAAGGTAATTAATCATGGGTCTTGGAAATGTGATTTTAAGTAAGTTGGGCTGACAAGTGATCACTGGAAGGTGCATTGATAGCTCATTCTGCCAATTGTAAAAGTTGTACCAATGCCAGCAAAACAAAGAGAACCCAGGGCTAGCATGGATCAAAAGAATAACATGGCGAAATCACTGAGCCCCAAGCCAATCCCTTTCTTCATTAGAGACAGGTGTGAGAGGGGGTTACTTTTATCTTGTGAGGTTCAAAAACGGATCTGATTTCTTGAGCAGGCTGGCATTGGCTTGTCTTCGAGAACGAGCGTGTCTCCCGGTGATTTTATATCGAGTGATGGCAGCCCACTGCAGCCTTTTACTCACTTTCCTGTAATTAGAGATGCTTTCAAAAGTCAATCATTTCCCCGGGCACAACTCTTATCTGATATTTCCCAATTCCGAGCGAAAAGCTCTTAAGTGCAGTTTCAGTGCTTGTATTTCTCAGGCTGCTGTGATGAATGGGGTCATTCCTTAATTAAGGTAAACTGTCACACCTTTCTTTATTAAAAACAGTTTGGCATCGCTTTCTCCAGTATTTCTGTTCAGAAAGAAATTGGAAAGTTATTCATAAACCTTCTGTTGAAGCGAACCAGATGACCTGGCGCATAGTGATGACATCATAGCACAATTTGTCATGTATTACACCTGAGTAAGATTTCATAACCAATCAGAGAGCTCAGAATGCTGGTCTTGCCTCCTGACATGAGCCCACAATGCGAAGCCCTGATGGGCTTGCTGCACCTCCCCTCCCACCACTGCTCTGCCTTCTTCTCTCTCTTGCTCCCTACACCCTGTACTGAGCCTGTCTCCCTCCATGTATGGCTCTCTGTATCACTTCCTCTCTCCACCTCACACTAACCCCATTTCCCCCTTGCTTACTTCACCGCATTCGCTCTGGCTCCAGACCTTGTTGCACACCGCAAGGGGATGGAGAAGGCAGCGATACAGGTAGTTCCCTTCTCCATGATCAATGAGAAAACACTTGCTAACTCACTATCCGAAAGGAGAATTCCATCCCTCGAACCAAATGCTTGCGGGAGTTTTGTTTGACCCTCAAATCCTCTCACCGTTTGACCTTCATGGGGTTTTACTTTTTTTGATTCTGAGAATGGGGTCGGGTTGAAGAAGCTGATTGTCCCCCTGATGAATTTTGGAATTGGTGCACTCTACTACTAACAGAGAGGAAAGGACTTGCTAGCCGACTAAGCGGGTGTGCTAATATTGTTGAAGGTTCAGGGCACTTGATCATTTTGTGGTGATAGAGCTCGAAAGGTGGTGCATAGTGGGAGTGCTTGGTGTCATCCATTCCCATAACAGAGTGTTGTGGTTGATTGTATATGTATTTTCCTTAGTAGGTGTAACCATGTTAGAATGACTGTGGTTTCTTAGTATGCTCATTTGGTAAGAGGTGGTGCCTTTTATTTCTAACTCGCCCAAGCTTTGATGTTTCCTTTTGGGGGCACAGTGGTTGGTCGAAGGGCTGTTGGGAGAGACCCTAATCGTGGTTTTCAAGCTCATTAGGTTGAAAATAACTGATTGAGCCAGTGTCAGGAATAGAAGAGGGATGGTGAGGACTTCGATCAAGGCCATTGTCCAGGAACAACATGTCATCTGATGCCCTGCTAGTGGTGATTGTGGCATAGTCTCCTCCTATAGCTAAAGGAAGGGGAGAAGAGGCAGAGAGAGAGGACCTCATTACAAGTTTGGTAGTATCTGGGTGGTAAATCCACCCAGATACCACCAAACTGAATTACCGTTACGTCCACATGGTCTTGTGGGATTACCGCCGGATTACAATTGGCGGTGGTGGTGTAAATCTGAATTTCTTTCAAGTCCATGGGACTCTATGGGGCTTTTTGGCCAGAATTACTGTTGCAGTAATTCTGCCGTGGTAATTTCGACAATTATGCTGATTTTTCAGTGTAGAGTTGCAGGATTTACCTCCAGCGTTCTACTGGCGGTAAATTCTCAACTCCAGGACCATACCCGTAATATGGCAGAGAGGGAAAAGTGGCAGTAATTCTGTTACCGCCAATTATTTTCTGCTCCACCATACTTGTAGTCTGGGATCAGGGGTGCAGATAAGGCAGAGGAGAGTGTCAATGTGGGAGCTCACAGCTATGGTCCTTTAAGGCAAAAGTGGTGCATAGTGGCAATGTTTCATTTTATAATTTCTGTGATAGTTAGATGTGGTTCTGTATGTATGTTGTTGTTGTGTACCTGCCTTAGGTAGTATTGCCACAGTAGAGTGAGTAGGGCCTTGTAGTGCATCTAATTTAGGAAAATACAGTATTTATTTATTTATTTTGTGTTAAATATTTTTTATAAGCTTTTGAAAAATACAATAATAATATATTACAACCAGTAGTCGACACACTTATTAAGGTAATGCTATATAGCAATTAAAAAATGATATACAGCAATATAAATGAACACTATAATGCATATATAATCGGATCAGTGTATCATTGTTAACAAGTACTAAAACATGTTATGTACTGAGAAACAAATCCATACTAGAACAATCAAAAACATTTAAAATCCATACTAGCATAAAGAATGTGAGTAACGAGAAGGTAAATATTAACTAATCACACACAATACATAAGGAGGCGAACACAAAGATATGCAAAAGCAATATATTACAAAGATCCTGATGGAGAGGCAGCAAGCTAATCAACAAAGGCATTCAATTTTTTATTATATGTTTTAACACCACAGAAAGAATTCGTAAAGCTTTTTTCAATTCTGTGAATATAACAGACAGAGTATGATATATGATCCAGGCATTTCCAGTTTGAGGATATAAAATGGAAACCAATAATAACAAATAAACTGAACAGATTAGGAAAGAAAATATCAGCAATATCAGAAGACCCATGCAATCCAATAATAAGGATATCCAAATTAAGTGGAGCATAGAAATGAAATATGTTTTTTAATATTGGCCAAATCTTTTCGCAAAATGGAGGTAAACATTTAAATCTAAAAAAAAAATACACTGTTTAAAATCTGCACAACATAACTGCCCTTGTTAAAAGCTGTTAGGTCAACATGAATAAGTTGATGCTTAATTCTGTCCAACCTATTAGCAAGTATTTTTGCTAGGATGTTTGCCTCAGTGCTAATCAATGAAATAGGATGGTGATTTTTAACCAAGGAGTGCTCCTTATTCGGTTTAGGAAATATATTCAACGTGGCTTCTGTAAAGAACCTTTGCTTGAACCTATCTCTCTGCAACGGGAGAATAGTTGAAGGAAAATGGGAGCAAAAATATTGGAGAAAGAATCATTAAATTCAATGGGGAAACCATTGGGACCAGGTGCTTACCCTTTCTTAAAGTCCCTAATAGACTTTTTGATTTAATTTAAATGAAGAGGAGTATCAAGGTGAGATTGAGAAATCATATCTTTCTGGGGGTTATTTTCATTAGATGAGAAATCTAAAATAGACTCATTTTTAATAGACGTGTCTACATTATATAATTTGGTGTAAAAATCTAGAAATATATTTGAATTTTCGGGGGGATTAGTGTACATACACCGTCTTCCATTTGGGTAATCAAATTCTTATCCCTTTTTTGTTTTAAATAAGATGCCAATATTTAGCCTGCTTTATTGGAGCCGCTGTAATATTTACATTTCATACGAAGGATTGTGTTGCAAGCCTTCTCTGGGGCATATTCATTATATTCTAAACATTTCGTAGAGAGTTCTTTCAAAATATCATCACTTGGATTGGTTAAGAAGGACATTTCAAGGTTTTTTGTAGTTGCAAGTATATCTTTAGCATGCTTCTCATAAAATGTCTTCTTATGGGTGACAACACTGATAATATATTCTGTTAAGGTGGCTTTATAAGCATCCCAGTTGTTGTGTATAGAAGTGTCTGAATTTATGTTGACTTGAAAGAATTCGGAAGTGAATTGAGTTATGCCTTCAATACATTTTTCATCCTTAAAAAGTGTGGAGTTGAGGCTCCATCTAGTTCATTTATTTGGGTTGGGGGACCATTCCAGGGTAGTAATGACTGGGAAATGAGCAGAAATGGTAAGAGTACCAATTTTAGATGACAGTATGGTAGAGGTAAGAGTAAAACTAAGGAAGATATGAGAAAAATGTATTCTTGGCCACGCCCACTCCCCATAGTATTTATTTTTTAATCAGCCCATACATTGGAGTTTCGTGAGAATCTGGATGACCTAAAAGCTTTTGACAGGGGCCCAAAATAAGGTGCTTAGGCTCACTAGCACTAGCAAGGCGCGGTGAACGAAATTAATTGGTGCAGTGGCAGAGAGAGAAGGGGGTACAGAGAGGGTCTGAAACCAAGAGCGACAACAAGCAACAGGATTAGATTTTATGGCACATAAGGGGTGTTTATGGCATGTTCCCCTCCACAAGATAAATAAAGGGGGGAAGGGGTAGAGGGGGAGTTGAAGATAAGGTGGGGGATGTAAATGTGGGAGTTAAAAGGTCTGATCCTGAGGTGGTAGACTGGAAAAAATAGAATGAAAACCAGGGATGCAGTGGTGATTTGACAGATTTCTCCTAACAACAGTGGAACAAGAAAGAAGTGGCCAGCATAAGTGGCCAGCAGGAGACCCAGCACTGTGAAGTATGTTTCACATTTACACAAACATACAAGTTGCATAGAAAATTTGGTAACTGTTATGTGCCCCTTCTATGTGAGGGTATGGGACTGATGGCGATGCAGCCGCCATAGAATTGCTCCACTACGTTGTGCCGCAGAGTTTACAGCGGTCTAGTCTTTCCTTCTGTCATGGCCGCCGCCTCCGGCTTTTCAGCAGTCCTCTGCCGGCAGAGGACGCATTGCAACTGTGTGCCTTCCTCCTTCGTTGCCAGCGCTCCCGTGAGTTTTCCTCTTGGCTCTATTGAGCCCTTCTCTTTGGCACCCTTCGCCTTGCCTTTTCCCCTTTTCTGCCTCTCCTATACTACTCCCTCCTTTCGGGGTTTCCCGTACCCTCTTGGCTTCATCGTACCTTGCCCGCGTTCTCTGCCTTCCTGGCCCGGTTCTTCCCCGACCACTTCTAACTTACATGGATTTCTGCTCATTCCTCCTATTTCGTCTCCCGCTTCAAGATTACGGAGTGGAGCCGTTATGTTTGTGTATTGACAGCTTACCTGTGTGTCCGGAAGACCCTTACTGAAACACCAAGTATACTTCTGGATTTTTTGCCTTCGTGGCTTTTTCCCCTTCTGGCGGTCGTGGATCCGGGGCCTCTGATTTCTGGATATTATTCCGGTAACCATTCTGGCGTCGTTCCGCGGTCGGCCATACCTGCATAAAAAGAAATCAGCAGTGAGAGAGAAGAAGAAGAAGAAAGCATCTCCCACATTATCTTCAGGTGAGGAAGGGAGTGAGACAAATTATTCAGAGATTGAAGTTGACTTACCTGACAGTAACAGGAATCAGTGGAAAAGATCCAAGGTGTCTGCTGATGTAGAGCATGAGTGCAGGTAGGAGGTATGTGAGTAAAGGCAGGAGAAACATTGGCAGTGTTCAGAGCTTGACAGTTGGTCACTAGAGTATGTGTCTTTAGATTGTGTTATTAGAGGAATTGAATTAGGAATGCTGCAGAGGACTGTTCATGAAAAGAAGAATGCATCTACGAGATCAGGCAACTGCTCTTTCGATGTGAATCCAGTGGAAATGAGGCCAGCAAAAAAGGCGAAGTGAAATCAATGTAAGGGCAGGCAAGGCCTAGGGCATCTTTAGATCCTGGTGAGGGCAGTGAAGGAAGGCAAAGCGGGAGGATAACAGCTCATAACACAGGAAGTATGGGGTAGGGAGTTGGCGCTTAAGTAGGGAAATAGTGTTCAGCTTGGGACTCTGAGGTGGTCACAGAGGACTTCAATTGGCTTGAGTTACTCGTCCCTGTGTGAGAAGAAGGATGGATGTGTGTCCATATTGTCATATGAGGATCTGGAGATGCAAGAGTTTGAAGGGCAGTGTATAAAATGGGTTTGGGCTTGGGAGGTTTCACAACTGAAGTGGAGTATTCTGACACGTTTAACATGCTTGTCCTACAGGTAGGAAAATAGAGCAGTGGCACATTATAGGTCTCTCCAATGAAAAAATATGAAGAAATGTAAAAAGGGACAGGCATTTAGTGGTTTACTTGAATCACATGGATGAGTGGGGCCTAGTGAGGGCACAAAATAAGCAGGTACATGGGTAGAGGGTGGAGTAGTTGATTCACATGTCAAGAAGCTGCTTTGAGGGGGAGGCTCCATATAACAGATGATATGCAGCAGTAAGTGACAAGCTTTGGGAGGTGTAAAGAGGAATAGCATGTGATATATTAGTGCAATGGAGAATTATAGTGAATGATACAGTGATAGTAAATGGGACAGGGCAACAACAATTGGGCAGGGATTGTGAAGGCATCATGAAGTGGACATAGACAACTGTTCTGAAGTTTGGGCTATAATTATATAATAAACAGAAGAAAAGGTTGCAAAAAGGCCTATGATAAGGCAGGATTTCCCTACCTCCCTACCTAAATTAAACTAAGGATAGTCTGCACCAGGAAGTCCAAAGTAAAGTCTGTCTGTGTCCAAAACATATGCTTGCCCTCATATCTATTTGCATACAATGGGCCTCATTAGGAGTGTTGCGGTAAGGCAACAATTGCGCCGGTAGTACTACCAGCACTGTTGTTACCTCGCCGCAACATTCCGAGTTTGCTCGCAGGTGACGCTCTGGATGCCTGGTCAGTGTAGAGCGGCACCCGTGAGCAGACTAGGATAGTAGCAGCGGTACCGTTATTAACAGTACCGCTGCTACCATCCTCCCCATTCCCTTTGAGCCCTATGGGGGCTCAAATGAGAATGGGGACGTACCGGGTGCGGGTCCCACGATTGGGAATTACGGGCCCTTCAAGGTTGAAAAGGCTCAGTAAGTCCCCTTTTGCGGGACCCGGACCCGAGTTTGGGGGTAACCAAGCCCTATTGAGGGCATGGCTACCTCCAAACTCGTAATGAGGCCCAATGTGTAGGGATGTGAGCGTCAAAATGAGAAGTGTTCAAATAAAGGTTCAGAGCTTCTTCCAGCTCTTGGTTAGCAAAGGGGTTCCCTTCCCAAAGCTTTCAAGTCGTTCACCTTTTCCAGAACACAGTTCTTCGTGTTTGTTTCGTGATTCTTTCCAGCTCTTCTGGTTTGGTTACTTTTAAACAATTTCACAAAGTACAGTTCCTTAATTTCAGTTCACACCAAATTTCCTTCATATTCAATCTCAAGCTTCTTTGTGGGTATTTCAAGTTGCTTTTCCATAGGTCAGTGTCCTCAGTATATGCGCAGTTGTCAGACCACACGGTCCACCTATACATGTCACTCAATCGACACACCTGACTTGCCTCTGCTTCCTTGTATACACATTGCCACTGTTTCAGCTCTACAGTGGTGCTTGGTTTATTCTCATTTCACATCCTCATGATTCTTTACAATTGCGTGTTTTGCCACTATGCACTTGTTGCACTTTCATATGTTCCTAAGGTTCTTGCCAATGCTCGTTCTCTTGAGTTACACTGTTACTTTATAGCGTGAAATTCCACAACACTGCTTTAATTCAGATCAGTATTCGGCAGTACTTGCTTTCCTTTGGTTCGGCATTGATTAAACTTCTCACAGGTCTGACATGCTCACCTGCCACCCGGTGCCCCACTGCCTATGTTGACTCACCAGTCAGTGCTTCCGATGCTCCAGCAAGGCTTCCGAGCAAGACAAGCTCTCCCTCTCTTGTGCAGGGCTCACTCTGTCTCCACAGCTGCTCTCCGTGGCCTCTCTCCTGCCACTGATGCATCTCTCGCAGCTTGAGCCTCACTCCGATGCTTTGCCTGGTCATGCAGGTTCCCTTTTTGTAGTTTGCCACAGGCCTCCAGCTTCCTTCAGTCTTGCTTCCCACTGCATACATTCTTCATCTAACCTGGGCTCTCTAGCACTCCATCTGCCACGCTGCCTTACAGGAGAGGTCTGCGCTCCTCCAGCAGTCCGTAGATCTGCTTCCACATCTGACCCCATTTTCACCTGCTGCTTTTAAACTTCCCACCAGGTTGATTGGTTAAAAAAGGACTACACTGCTCATTGCCGACTTAGGAGTTCTGCGTTGCTCTTGCTTGCCTCCTCCTCATCCCAGTACTTAACTGGTGTTTGTACATGTGTGACTGTCAATTTCTGTGTGTTCGCTGTCAGATAGCGAACACACAGAAATTGATTCTCCTCCTCAACTGAACTGCTGGAGCTTGGGGTTCACAGCTTCTTTCTTCCTTGGATTCTTTAGTACTTTTTTTGTGGAGATAGGGTCTACCCCGAAAAGGAATCCACAATGGCTATATAGATGTCTAGCAGGCCAGTGACCTCACTTCCGGGATAACCATAGAGGGGAAAAGCCAATACCGGCATAAAAAAACCCTGACTGTTGAGTGCTTGAAGCAGCTCCGAAGTATTCCATTATAAGGCGGAGTGTAGTCTGCGCTGCGGGGGAAAGGAATCTGCTGTAAGCACAAAGGGGGAAGCCGGAGAGAAGCAGGCAACAAGGCGGAAAGGCAAGGCAAGGTGGCGAAAGGGAAGTCACAGCGTGTAGAGCCACAGAAAAACAAAGTGGGTTGCAACGCGCTGACGGCCAGGTGGAATGGGAATAAGAACCTCCCCGCGGTGGCCGTGTTGAAAACAACTAGACTTCACAAGACTCAGAAAGATAGGACTATTCAAATATTTGAATAGAATTAGAATAGTAGAATAGAAAAATATAACGATTCATGATAATCGTAATTCTGATTCTAAAATAACTACACAACAGAGATTGAAATAGAGATTAAAAACTGAAACATCTCTATGTTATTTTTAGAATTGAATGTTTGTGATTTTTGTCATTGTTATAAAGATACACATGTATCTTTTTAGAGGGTTTAATCATGTATTTAAGACAATTTGTAAATCTCAATTGTAATGAAACTATATTAAAATTTGTATTTTTGAATCATTTGATGGAATCCAGATGAATGTATAACTGTTGATATAGGACCTAGTCCTATCTTTCTGAGTCTTGTGAAGTCTTTAGTCCCAAAAATAAGATAGGACTCCACATTTGTGGATTTTGGGCTCTCTCCAATGTTTTCCTGAATACAACTAGACCGCATGAGCAGTGCTGAGAAAGCGTGATGGAACAATCAATGGAGGTGAGTCATCCATTCATTCCACAAGCGCCAGCCACTGAGGCGCGTGACAGTGACTCAATAAAAAGAGGATGATATGATATGATAAGGTATTTATAACGCGCCTATACACAAGTGTTTCAAGGCGCGATGAGGCAAAGGAGGGGAAACAGAGGGAAGACAGAGACAACGATCCTACTAGGCCAGGTGACATTGAGATCGTGCAAGTGCAGGGGAGGTTGGAAGGGGAAAAGTGAGGGGAAAAGGGGAGGGGGCACTGCAGTACATAGGATAGCAGTAAAATAAATAAAGACAATAAATAAAAGTGCAGCCAGCTGGTAGCAAGTGCAAGGGTAAGTGCAGACATCAGGTGTCAAGTGCTAGTGCGGGCTGTAGGGATACAGAAACAGTCCCCGAGTGCAGGGTTGGCAGGGGGCAGTGCAGGTGTGCAACTGGCGAGAGGCCTGGGCCCGAGATCAGAGGCTAGCTAGGTAACAAGTGCAGTTTCAGATTCAGCCAGGAGATCATCAGGGGAGAGGAGGAGAGAAAGCAGAAGCAAAGAGGAAAGTCTTGAGGTGCTTCAAGAAGGAAGATATTTAGGAAGATAGAGTTGAAGGTTTTGAGGTCCCAGGCCCCTTAAGGACTTGTGGACAATGCGGAAGGTTTTGAACTTAATCCTCGCCACCAATGGGAGCCAGTGCAGAAATTTCAGTCCTGGAGAGATATGATCCCTGGGCTTGAGGCCAAGGACAAGTCTCGCAGTCCTGTTTTAAATGAGTTGCAGAGGGCACAAAGTAGAGGCAGGTAGATTTACAAAGAGACTGTTGCAGTAGTCCAATCTAGAGACAATCAGAGATCTGGAGACAGTGAGCTTCTGGGGTAAGGAGAGGAAAGGAAGAATACCTCTGAGGAGGTGCAGCTGGTAGTGAGACTTCTTAGAGACGTCAGAGATGTGGGGAGAGAAGGAAAGTGTGGAGTCAAAGATGACACCAAGGTTTTTAGCCTCACAGGTGGGAACAGGAAGAGGGCTAAGAGAGGCTGGGCAGAGAGTGACAGGAAAGGAGGGAGCAGGTGTGCCAATGAGGAGAATCTCGGTCTTACTGGCATTAAGGCAGAGATCATTGGCTGCACGACACTCCTGGATGGCGGACAGACATTTCCTCATCCCAGTACCTAACTGGTGTCTCTTGGGTTATGTTTTACTGGAAAAATAGGGAAGGGACTGGCAATAGCTTATAAAGGCCTGGGGAATTCTGGACTCATCATGAAGGGGAAATGGGGGATACTGTGCCTCATCCAAGAGTGCCTCCTCTCCACTCTGCAAGTCTGTTCCACCCAGGTAGTCCTCCCTTGCATATCCACCCCCAGGGTCAGGGTCCGATAGCGACAGCCTTTCCCTGGCCACCTCGGAGGAGGATATGTTAGGGAAAGAAGTCAGGACGCCTTCTGATTCCTCACAGGATGGAAAGACATAGCTCTGAAGCAACTATAGGGGAAAGGAAGGCATAAGCAAATGATAAAAGAGAAGGAAGGATCTACAGAAGTAGCAGGTGACATTAAACACAGTGGGAAGGGAGCAGTGAGACAGTGCAAAGGTGTATGATGATGTTTGGAAGGACACAGGATAGTTAAATAGAAATAATTAGGCAGGTCAAACTTGTGACAGGTGGCTTTAGAATGACCCACAATGAGCCCAGTGAAGGAAAGAGAAAGATGTAGACTGGCAGAATTTAGTACAAAGAGGTAGAAGGATGCAGGGAAGAAAAGAAGATGGCTGCCAACATGAAGGAGAAGTCAAATATGGTACTCAATGTGGGACTGAAAGCTAAGTATGATGCCAGAAAGGGCTTACTGGTGAAAGGAAGAAGTTGGTGGTATGCTTCTAGGAGTGAGTAGGGTTGAAGAACATTAGCAAAAGATGCACACCGGAAAGAGAAGAATGATATGGAGGTTCAAACAGTGCATGGCAAAGTTAATAGGTATGTGAATTTAGAGGATGACAGGGTTAAAGAGTACATGATGGAAAAAAGGAATCAATAGGGATAATTGTAAAAAATTGACATTCATGAGTAGAACAAAACAGCTAGATGCCTGCTTGATGGCAAATCCAGTTCAGTTCCACACATTTTATTCAGAATGCACCATTAACGGTATAACATATAACATCCTAACAATATATTAAGAACATTATAAAAGCACACAACGTCTAATACCCTTAAAGTCTTCCAAATGCCTCTGTTTCAGATATTAAAATAACATACATTATATCCTGAACCGTGGAGTGCATTATATAAAATGACACCCTAGCCTGTATGGTAGATACATTATAAAAGACCACAGGTTCAAAATACCCTAGAACGTCTTCCAAATGCGTCTTTGACAAATGTTAAAATATCACACATAAAATCCAGAGGAGAACATCTTGAAAGATGCTAAAATAAAGACATATTTTTTGTAAGATGCACCTCAAAGTAAAGAAGAGGGGATTGTTGAGGAGACCTAAGTTACCACTGAAAATAGGAAACTGCACTTCTGTTTCACTGTTTCACTGGCCGCCTCAGCTGCACCCAAGACCATTACTCAAATGCAGAACCTGAATCTGGGTGTTGTATTTGATTCTGACATTCGTTTACCTCACAGATTCCTGTGGTAACAAAGTCTGCTTTCCTCCACCGGAGAATCTTTTAAGATATCCTGCCTATCCTTTGATCCACCCACAAAACACCCCACTGGACACTGAAGTATGGTCCAGTCTTGATTACTGTAACTGCATAATGTAGCTGGGGGGTCGTAGGCATACAATAAATACCTTTCAGGTGGGAGGTAAATCAGTGGCGTTCAAAAATCGCTGTGACTATTTGCGGCATGTTTTTCGTATTGTCCAAGCTACTCTGACCGTGTCTCCAGATACTTTTGCAATTCCATGGTAAACACCACTGTCTCATTCATAAGCAGAAATGGGAGACAATATATTGATACCTATTTTTGCATGGATTTATATATGGTCTTATCCAACTAATGAAAAAAATTACATTTTAGTTAAGGAGGTGGCTTCTATGTAAAGAATATCCCCTGGGCTTACCTATGTCAAATTGTTTTTATTTGTGTTGGTTTCTCGAATTTCTGGTGTTATCTGGATCATTTGGTACATAATGAAAGTCGCTGGAAAGCCCAGCAAACATTTTGTTCGAATATGCTTGAAGGAATAGTAATTGCAAGATTGGTTTTAGAGCTTTGGTCGTAATGTAGAAAACTTTATTCTACAGTATTGAACAGTAAATAAAAACTGATACTGTGTTAGTAAATTAACTGTGATTTTATTTTGTAATATTTACAAAACAAGATAGTCTTCTGAAGTTCAGCATTTTAATTGCAGACCTGGTTGACATGGAAAGGTTTTAATATGCGTGCACATTAGGTGTAATGTAGAAGTAAACAGTTTCTTTATAAGAAATTGAAAACATGTTTGCATGCCTCAACTTTCTTTTGGGTGTGTTTAGTTGGATGTTGTGAAAAAAAAAACATCCTCACAGAGACAGAGTGTTTTGAAAAATGTAATCTTGCCTGGCAATTACATTGTTTTTTCTCTCTCTGCTTTTGAAGACAGAGCGTTCAGAATGCAGTCAATCCCAGACATGTTTGACTGCACTCCAACCATTCTGATCGGCGGAGAGGAGGTCAATAATGACTGCCATGTGCTAAATAGACAAGATGTTTACTTCAAGATTGTCCCTGCTAATCAGATCTGAACTATGGTTCAAACATTACCTAGACGAAATGAATCTGAATGCTCTTTGGACCCTTTATTTGAAATTGCATTTGAAATGTCTTCTGCTACTGATACTGATAGAAAAGTGGAGGGGTGCACGTGACAGTGATATGTTCTGCATTTGTGTGCTGCAACAGGCGACACATTTTTTTTAATGTATATGTGTCCTCATTACCAGCTGATCAAGCAACTTTGGGTATAACACTCACTTTAGGTATGTTATTGATGTAACCTGCTTAATACTTAGAGTGTTAAGGTCGGATTTGGTTTAATTTATAGTGGTATGTATTAATTTGCAGACGTACCGAGGGAGCGTTTAAAGTTATAGTTTTACAGTTACATGTATAATGTTATGTAGTAATTATAGTGGTATGCACTAAGTGTTTGTACCCTAACTGTGTTATTTCCACCATTTGTAGACTTTCATTTTTGTTAGATTAACCCTAACTGTTTTTAGTAGATAATTGATTTTGTTTTGTGATCGAGTATGGCATCTAGCATATGAGTGTTTCTTGTATGTATTTTATGTATAGGTGTATTAGAGTATAAGGTAACATTGCATGGAATAAGAGTGTGTGGTGTAAAAACACATGACATAACACCCTGGGGTGCTAAAAGTGTGTCACATAATGTGCAATTTGCACATTTACACATGCATGTGCATATGTATATAAGATATACATGTTATAAGCAGATGTGTGACATTTACTCACAGGTGAAACCATGAAAATAAGTTGAGTATGGCATATGCGCGTGTGTCACAGGCATATGGTGTAGCTCATTGTGCAGTATGTGTGTGTGGTGTAAGGTGTATAAGTGGTGTATATCTATTTTGTGTTTATGGAGTATAAATATGAGTGTTTTGCATGAAGTCATATGAAATTCACATGGTGTATACAGCTGGTAAAAGTATGCAAATTCTCATCAAGGTAAGCATATAGTTTGTTTAAATTTCATACATGTACATAATACATATCTCTGGTGCATATTATGTATGTAAGTAAACACATAACACTTGGGTCTGACCGTTATGCTACATTGTGAATGTATACTAGTATATAGGTTGAAAAAGTTGATTTCCAATACATTTGGTAACATATTGTGCTTGCATGTGTGTCTTGATGTATACGACTTTTACAGGTCAGACATGTATGTTTGTACATGTTCATGGAACAATTTGACTGTACATACATGCCCTTTTGTATGCACATGATTGTGTTATGCTATGTTATCTTGCATTTGTATTGCACCTCCTGCAATAGGTTATGTAATTGAAGAACAAGAGATAGATGAGATGCTCAGGAAGACATGAGAAGGAAAAGGTAGAGGAGCTATGTATGTAATTGAACTGAATGAATCATGGGACTCACCTGTATTCTATGGGGCGCAGCGCAGAAAGCAGAGGGATCAGAGGGGTTGTGCATGAGAAAACTGAATTTGGCATATTTAGAAAACCTCCCTGAAAAGCGCGGAAAAACAACTTAAATTTCTTATGTTTTTGTTTTTCATTTATGTCATGATTACCAAAGTGTCCTAAGTGTCTCGGGAGGATAGCACAGGGGCAACGTGCTCACCTTGGAAGCAAGACAACATGGAGCAACACAGGTTCGATCCCCAGGTCTCTGGGTATTAAGCATGTTATAAATAATCTATCATATCATACTAATACTCAAATTCAAAAGTATCCATTTCTGTGTTATTTGATCATCCATCTGTGGTAATGAATACACACTTTCGTTCATGCATTCTTTTTGACAATCTTAATACTAATAATTCACTTTTTAAGCATTTTCACGGTGGGCATTTCTCATTGCCCCATTTTATTAATTATTTGTAATTGTAATTGTTTATTTATACAGCGCTTGTATTTTAAATTTACTTTTTGGCGTTCAAAGAAATATTTTCTTTGAACACAAAAAAGTTAATATTTAATAAAATGGGGCAATGAGAAACACCCACCACGAAAATGCTTACAAAGTGAATTATTAGTATTATGATTGCCAAAAGGACTACGTAGAGGAAAGTGTGTTTTACCTACCACAGATCGATGATTGAATAACAGAGAAATTGATGCTTTTGAATTTGAGTATTAGGCCACTTGTTGGTATAGTAGTATCTTTGCCCTAAGTCCTAACAGTAAAGGTCCACCCTTTCGTTAAATAAGGTTACCAAAAGTACTTTTTTGTAATATGTAAACTTGACCAAAACACTAGGCTTGAGCTTCTGAGCAGAGTGCTTAAGCACACAGAGTGTGTATGTGTCACCGAAAAGGGGAGAAAATGGGAGACTGGACAGAGAGGGAACAAATCCAGGAGGGTGAGAAGGGGAATAGGGAGGGACGGAGGAAGGAGTATCTTTCACTTCTGCGCTGACTCTGGCTGAGTCCTTTACCAGTTTTTCGTGGGCACAATTTATGCTCACTGGGCACAATTCGATCTAGGGGAATGTGCCCCAGCTATGGCAAGACTTGAAGCAAGCCCGGGCCCCATGAGTCCAGAGACGGAAGCCACAACAGCAAAAAGATTCAACAATTCCAAGAAAGAAGGGCAGGGGATGCTTAAAACCCCATAGACTATGAACAACATTTCTTTTTCAGCACCAGGAGATGGGGCCTAAGGATGGTGAGTGATGGACTATGGTCCTCAAAAAAGCTGGAATAACTCCAGTTTAGTTTCTATTGAAAAACTCACTTTCATCTACCCAGTTCATCCCAAACCCAGGGCCTATTAGTGTGAAAAATAAACCTGATGCATCCTTATGTCTGGAGTCCTCAGATTACTTTTGCTCCCCAACCATGATAGTATGCATGTACACAGGGGATTTATAATAAATAAACCTAGTTAAGGAAAGTGTAAGTGTATGGTACATGCCGAGCAAGGGCTACAGGTTGATGAAATGGAGGGGATGCGTCAGTAAGAATCATTGTCATCAGTATCCTCTTATGATTGGTCAGTGTTCTAGAGTGTGTGTTTGTGTAGCAGGGAAATGCTTGCTCTGTTGATCTTCTCCGTGCACAGTCTAATCTGGAGAAGTCTTGCTTCTGGTATTGCATTAACTTCATCAGAGAGTGGGATATTTGGCTTGGTATGATAGAGTGTTGGTCAGCAATGTTTTGTGGGTGATGCAGGCTGTTTGAAGGTGATGAAGGATTGGGGGTGTAATCAGTAAAGTTCTTTGAGTGTGGAGCTGATGTCAGGTTTCTGCTGACATACAATGATGTGGCTTGCAGCATGCTATCAAGATTTCAGAGTCCCTATGATTGCTGCTGTGTCAACCTTTGCCGGGAAACTCTCTGCAGCACATCCATGAAGAGTCACTTCACTTTGATCTTTCCAACCATGCATTCTCTGCAATGTGCATTTTGAAGGAGAGGTTGCAGTCAATGGTGAAGCCGAGGGACTTTGTTGCATGTACAGGATATGAAAGCGGCCCAGTTTGGTGACCTGGTGTTGATTAGTAGGTGAAAGTCAAATCTGTGAAAGACTGTGGCAGTGACTCCCATGCGGTTGGAGGGTGTGCTGAGCAGTGTGTAGTGCTCAACCATATTAAATGCACCAGAGAGATGAAGCAGGACGAAAGGGCCAACTTTGTCCTCATACTCTAAACAGAATCGAGGACCTGACCTTTTGACCTTCAACCACTTTGTCCATCAACCACTTTTTATCCTCACCGAGACTTACCCATGAAAGTGTTCCATGCTCCCCTTTTGCCCCACTTCTATCAATCACATTTGAGCCTAAACTTTGCAGAACTAATGAACATTTTCACAATCCCATTTGCTGGTAAGAAGCATAATAAAGTCCCTGATATTTATGTTTAGTACTTTCACAGGAACTAGCACTTAACAATCATCTTGCAATGGTGACTTTGCTTGTATGCTGTGTGTATGTCGGAGGACGAGGATAAGTAGTGGCTAAACAGCCTAAATAACCTTCACACTTCTACAAAACAAGAGTGATCACAGTCATAAAGGTGAAACAGGGACAGTCAAGAGATGTACCTCCTTTGCCTTTTGTGGTAACATGGGCTGAGTGCAGGCTTTCCTCTTAAGAGGGGTGTGAATTTGAAACAGTAGCAACCCAAATAGCAAAGTATAACAGTTCAAAATGAAGGAATGTTCAATCAAGGTTCTATATGAACTATATATTTTAATTAAACACACCACATGAAAAATAACTAAATTGAATACACTACAAATACCCACCCCTGCCGAAAGAACACAGCACATGGAAGAGATAGAAATATGCAGCATTCTCGATAATGAAATATGGCTGAAAGGCAATCAATTACCACAATGTTCATAAATGGAATTGACTGTGTGCGAAAACAGGGGTTAAGGGTGATCTAACCAAGATCTAGTGCACAGAAATGGACCAGATGGCAGTTAGCAGTCACTAATGCATTCTGACTGTTTTTGGCAGTTCAGTAGCCTTGAACAAGGCTTCTTGATGCTGTTTGTGCAATTCAAATCTGGTTCGGATGCAGCGAATCACAGTGATTCAGATGGGGAGCCGAAATCAAGCAGGTTCAAAGTGAGGCCTGCAGATGATCAAATTCTTCTGTGGCGGCGAGCTTCTGGCTCAAGCCAAGGCAGCGACGTACTCAGCTGGCGTGGTGTGCTGGCTAATTGTTTCAAAGGGGCAACAACAACCTCCCGAAGAGTTTGAAGAATTGACAAAGACAGCACCACAGGTTCAGTTGGTTTTAAGGCATTTGAACACTGTTCAAATGCAGGAGATCAACTATTTCTTCAGTTGCTGTGAGTGCCAATACAGGGACTCGGGACAAGACATGTCCTTATTATCGTTCCTCAAAACACAGGGGAGGATAGAAATCACCTGTGGGGGTCGTTTACCTCCATTGAGGTCCTGGCTACCACTGTAGCTGGCAAAGAGGCAGGTCTTTTGACAGTAGCATGTCACCGTCACCATACCCTGAGAGGGTTAGTGAGCAGAGCTTGCCTCTGATTTGGATCACCTGCCTTCACTTAACAACTGGAGGACTTTGAAAAGGACTGCTGTCCTAGGAGGGTCCAACAAATTCTTTTTGAAGGGTTGAAGTTCTCAAATGAATCAAAGAAGTCCTGACAGGCCCCCTCTTTATAGGCAAACGCCAGAGGTACTTGGACAAAAGCAAGCCTCCTTTAAGGGGTAGAATTCCTGTCCTTGAAAGTGGTCTTGGCCCTCTGACATCATACCCAAAGTTCTTTGTGCTAAAGGAAGTGGGAGTGACAAAAAGAAAAGAAAGAGGGTTACAAAGAGAAACAAGATGGTGGAACCCACCTCCAACTATGCTGACCTCCCTCTGTCTACACTAATCCCACCCCTTCACAGATCCATAGCATCAAAGGCCCTTTGGTATTCAACACATGGTGTGAGGCTAGACATTTATGTTGTTTAGGATGTGCTCTTTGATGACTATTTCGCAGGACAAACCCTGCGGAGGGGTTGTTTCTCTGTAGAAAGATGTTACCCAACCTCACAAAAGATTAAAGGAGATGGACAGCCATTCAGTCTCTTTCCCTGCTAGTGATAGGGCCTGTCTTCCTGACCAGAATACACACAATTCTTCCAGAGCAGCTGGGTGTACACATGTAGGATATAAAACAGAAGTGGTTTCCTATAGTTATGTGAATTACTATCCACCATACCCCAAACTCAGTTATGGCTTTATGCTTAAAAGATTAAAGTGCTGTCGGAAGAGTCATTCCTCATGGCTAAGTGGTTTTGGATTAGAGGCACAGGGCCTCATTACACGGAAGGCGGTAAGGGTTAACGGTCAAGGGTACCGGTGACCGTTAACCCTTACCGCCTTACTACGAGGTCCATTTGCGGGACCCGACCTTAACGGCTGGTGTAGACCAGCCGTTAAAGTTGGGACCCGCAAAGGGACCTTGGTGCTAATTACGGTACCGCAATTAGCTCCTTCCCCATTCCCATTATGCCCTATGGGGCAAAAATGGGAATGGGGAAGGGCCATGGAGAAAGGCGGAATTACCGTCCCGCCAACCTTGGAATGGAGTGGTAATTCCCCTTTCTTCCATGGTGGTACCGGTATGGTACCGGCAGCAACCATGGTGCTAATAGCACCATGATTTACCGCCTACCATGTAATGAGGCCCACAGACTTTAAATGCAACACCTGGGCTGAAGTGACTTGGCCGTCACTGTCGCTGGCAAGAGGGCACCTGTGAGCCCTGGACCAGCTCGTGCCAATGGAGAACAGGCGCTGCAGATCAGGAAGCTAATGCAGTAGGGCATGTGTCCCAATGCTTTTTGTATGGAGCTTATGAAAGGGGGATCTGGTTAGAAGATCACCCTCTTTGAGATGGAATTACCTGCATCGTATTAATTAATCAAAATCACTAAAGCCAGGGCTTCTACTCCTTTGCCAGATGGCAATTTCTCACATGCAGCAAGATGGAATTTTACAGTTTTCATATTAAGAGTAAGCTGCATGTGATTTGAGCTGGCAAATACATTTTCGATAAAGGCAAGGAAAAAGACTTGCACACCTGGTGTGGCCTACAATCAAAGAGGTCTCTAGATTAATTTTCAAGTAGTCACAAAGATAAATAGAGGGAACTGACGCCAAAGGGTAGAGTATTCACTGGTATTTTTAAATGCTTGGCTAGTAATCATAATATATAACTTATTTCACTTTGCTATGAGCAGAGAACCATGGCTCACAAGTGACATTGCCATGACTGAGCTCAAAGAAAATGTATCTTCCAGTCAATATTATTCTTATAGTCTACATGATACATTTGTACTGTGCATGAGAGGCAATAGGTTGTTTCTTGCAATGCTCTATTTTATTAACCCATGGACTGCTGAGACTTTTTCAACAATGCACACTCAACTGAAGCACCGACAGCCAATCGAAAAAAAAGTACATACGGCAAATAGAGATATAGTAATTTGCCCAGGATCACATAATGGTGTGAGCTGGGTTTTGAGCCCTGGTTTCCTGGTCCCAAAGTTTACCATTGAGGTATTACATCACATCATCTGCATCTTTTCTAAAATGCGATAAGACACAACAGTCAATGCATATCTGTAGCAAGATCAGAAGTCATTCAGTGGATTAAAATTCACCTGTGCTGTTCTCCATTGTAGGATGACAAATGAAAGGGAAACAAATGATGTGTTTTAAAAACAATGAGAAACACTGAAATGCCAGGATTAGCTCATTGAGACCCGTTCACTACCCAGACAAAACATCGAAATATCAGTAAATTAGCAAAACAACACAACCTTTTTCCTCAATGTCCAATGATCCAGGTCACTGTCGATTAATGTTCACATTATTTTAATGTGTTCTTTTAGCTTCATACCTTTGATTATGAGTTGGGTAGGAATAAAGGCAGAGGAGAACGTGGTCAGATCAGCCTGGTGCATAAGCATCCCTAGAGGGGGGCAGAGGGTGGCAACTGCCCCCAAATTGGTGGCTTGTCCCCCTCTGGCAAATAACTCTTTCCAGGAGTCTTAAAGATGCTCCTTCCCCCAGCAGTCATTCGTGCAATTGCAGGCTCTTTGTTTGCTTTGCCTGTGGTCTATCTTGTGGTCTGAAGGGGACACCACGCGAAACAATGAGCCACGAATATCACTGGGGAGGGGGCCATCAGTATTAAAAGCAAGCTTCCTACATGCTGGGCACAGTACTGTTTTCCAATGTGCAGATTGTATTTAACAGAAAAAAACAAAAAGGACATTTCCAAACTGAAACATAGTTCTTCAACTTAAATCCGCTAGTTGTCTTTAAACTGTGTTTAGTTTCTTTGTTTGACTATCACCTATATACCTTGTGATTTGTGTGCCTCTTCCTTTGTGTTTAATCTCAGGATACATTGCTAAAGATGTTATATGCTTGTCAAACTGCTTAATCACAAATGCATTCTTCCATTGTTCTGATAGCAGTTATTAGGGAACTAACCTGTGGGCTCATGGTGCCAAACTTTGATTTTCACTGCAGGGACAGACATTCCCCCACCCCCACCCTGAATATAAGCAAGCGAGCAGCCCAAACTATTCCTTGGCCCAAAACATATTATAGCACTTATTTTTTTTTTTATTATAAGGAATTGCAAACGTCATAAGATTATCAGCCCGTTTATATATCTAACATCTCTGCAACAATCACTCAACCTGCCGAGCTACCATGGTAGCCCTCTACTGTAGAACGTGTCTTGATGTGCTCAACATCACTGCATTACCAACAGGGCATTTCATGTACATAACAAAGTCAACAGTTTGTCACCTCCAGCCACACTGACCTTAGATTCATTGAGGATGTACCAGTGCCAGCTAGTGCATAATGGGAAAGGGGGCGCCGACCCACTGGTACCTTTGCCTATTATGGAGCAGCTGAGGAGCCAGCGCAGTTTAAAATCTGAGCACTCCCTCAGCTGCTTTTTGAAGATGAGCGAGCGCTCATGGGCTGCCTTGAACTGTCAAAGGGAAACACTGTGTCAGTTTGACAGATCTGTTCCCAAGCCAAGCATGTCCAAAGGCCATGCAAAGCCAGGGGCATTTTGCCTTCCCAGCCGTGCATGGCCCACTGGGAATGCTGGCTGGGTAACTGGAGGTTTGTATGTCCGAAGGGGGTGCGTCTACGCCTCCCCACGCATGCAAACGGATCAGGGCACTTCATCATCACCTCCCCAGCTTTTGCACGCATGTGCAGGAACCTGGAAGCGCTCTTTGCTTCCTGGTTTCTATTCTTGCTACGCAGGAGCTGGAGAGCTTGGAGGAAACTTCAGAACCGGGGCAAAAGGTAAGTTAATTTAAATGTGAATGTACGCGTGTATGCTTCTGTTGTGTGTAATTAGTGAGGGTATGATGATGGATACGCGTGTGAATGAGCGAGTGCATGCTATATATGATTGTTGTGTGAATGTGTGTGTGGTTGTGCTGGGCTGGGGAGCTTGTTTTGGCTGGTGGGAGGAGATGGGCTGTGCAACAAGGAATTTTAAAATGCTGGTGATGTGGTTTATGGTCATTTCATCTAAAACCGTTGCATCTAATGGCATTCCATCGAAATGTTTCCATCTAAAAAATGTCCATCTAATGCATTATGTTTTCTTTTTTTTTCTTCTTTTTTTGGGGGGTACCTCCTCCAAACCCCCGTTTTTTTGCCCTTTAAAATGCACATGAGTAAACATTAACCGTTTACCACCCAAAAACATGCATTAGATGGACATTTTTTAGATGGAAAAATTTCGATGGAATGGTATTAGATGGAATGGGTTTAGATCAATTGACTAGATACCGCTGTTGACCATCCCTCCTCCCCACCGGTCAAAATCAGCTCCCCATGCAAGGCATAGGGGTGATCAGGAGGAAGGCATCGTATTGTTTTACTGCCCATCTATGATAGATGCCTAGTAAAAATACCACGCTTGACCCCTGGATCCTCCTGCGCCTCACATGCACACATAATCTCATTGTGTACATCTGTGGAGCTGGGCGCCGAGGGGCCTAGCACAGCATTTTTTTACTGGGAACATATGATAGATGCCTAGAAATAAATACCATGACACGCTGGGTGGTTAGGGGGCAGGCATAGAATGTTTTACTGCCCATCTGTGATAAAAATACCATGATACGTGTTATTATGTAGCTAGACTGGCAATTTAATTCAGTCAGTCTATTCCTTTCTTGTTGTGGCATGACAATCTGTATTGGGCATATTTGATAAAGCAAGCATGATAAGTGTGTTTAGTATTAGAAATTGATTTATTTTGGTATACAAAGCATAACATCTACATAGTGACACACAGTACATCACAGTAAAATACTAAACAATCAATATCCTACCAACATTTCCGTAATTGAGTACCAGATAACATTCCATAAAATCACAATTTAAAAAGAGACAATTCCATAGCAAATTGAATGGCCAAAATATTAATAATCTATATATTTCCTTCTTAGTCGCCATGCTTTCTTTGATATTGTGTCTGTGTCCATAACTCAGAGTCACTCTGTGTTCCCGTACAGTTTTCAATGGCATGACTAGTAGTTACAATGTGTAGATCCTCTTTCTCAGTTTAGCATTTCTTACATCTACCTGTGATGCTCCCACTCCAATTACCTGTAACAGCTGCCAATGGTAAAACCCCCATCTGCCTTTCAAATACAGAATTGTTGCTTTCTTTTCTTCCAGAAAGTTTAAATACTTTTCCGGGCCAAAAATAAACATACATGATAAATACTTTGGCTTTTTGCCAGAGGAAGCTGTCGTAGGCAACTTCAGTCGATAGTACCAGTCTTTATATTCCTGTACAATATAAGCTTTAGGGACAGAATTCCCTAAGATTGTGGTCAGAGATGACGCAATTTCACAATTAGGTCAGAAAAGTATTGGACCCAGGGCACATTTCTTGCACCACTTTGTGCAAGAACATCCTCCACTACAATTTTGTAAGAGGATAGAGAGTCAGTTGTCAAAATCCTATGCCAGTACTAAAGGGTTTTAGCTTTGTCTCATTTGCTACCCCTAACCCCTAATTCCAGTCATGGAGATATCGATAGCGTAGAGATTGGAAGCAAACATGTATTCTTCAGATTGTCAATCTCTCTTTGCTCCAACTTCCTGAGATCTGAGTGCCCCCAAATCCCAGCTCCTTAAAGTTCTGAAAAGTTGCCACATGCCCTCAGTTTTCCTAAGCATTGGAAAGTTGTCTCCCACCGTATTGTTTCAAAAAGCATTGTGCGGCTCTCACTTGTCTCATAAAATTCAGTATAGGCTTGTCCACCTGCTTGCTCCATTTTCTTCTTTAATCTAAACATACTCCCAAGTAGTCATAGAAGTCAACCTTCTTGACTTCAACTTTCCAAGACCATTTGGCGGGGAAGGTTTTTCAAATGAATTCAGAACATATCAATGATTTGGTCTTAGATAGATTGATTTCATAACCCATTCTCAGAGCTAGACCTAAAAACGAATTCAATACCTTTTGGATATCCATCTTTGTCTTACTGATCAGTACTGTATCATCAGCGTATAGGATAATTCCAATATATTGCCTCCCAAGAGTGGGGCGTCTATATCTAGATTTTCAATTTCTATAGTGATTTTATATATAGAGAGACTTACAAGAGTAGGGGTTATAATGCAGCCCTGCCTTATGCCTCCATCCACAGGGAAGGGCTTTGATAAATGTTAAGTGCTATTATGTAGGTAAACTGACATATTACTGCAGCCAGTCTCGCCATTTCCTGCAGTGGCAGGACATTTTCTATTGGGCATCTTTGATAAAGGAACCATGATCAATGTTATGACATGGCTAGACTGGTATTTGGTGCAGCTAGTCTAGCGAGTCCTTACTGTGTCATGACATTTTGCATTGGGCATCTTTGATAAAGGAAGCAGGGTGTGCATTATTACGTGGCTAGACTGGCATTTTGATTGAGCCAGTTTGGACATTTGTTCATAAAGTAGCATGGCATTTCTTATGTTAAAGCCAACTGGAGTATGTTCTTACATGGGGTACTGTTATATATTGGTAGAACAAGCATGGACATGTTTTCTTATAGAATGATTACAGGCATTATGTGCAAAGCAAACATGAATATGTTCTTACTTGGGAATACTGAGATATATTGGTGCAGCCAGCACAGAAATGAATGGGCACAACCAGCATGAACATGTTTTTATACTAGCATATATTATGGGCAAAGACATTGTGAAGATTTGTAGGGGAAATGCCCCTGTGCACTGTTGGTGACTTCCATCTATTGTACTTTTTCATGAGTAACCCTACACAACCAATTGTAAACTGATTTGCTTTTTATCCAATTTCTTTTTTATTGTGCTGTAAAATGCACCATTTTAATCCATTATTTTAAAAACGTTCTTGAGGGGGGACCCCTCAACCCCTCTTGATTGGTTTGAGCTCCCTTGCTATGCTCGGTTGCTCTGGCATATTTGGAGAAAATATTTGCACCCCTCCAATTAATAAATGCACCAGCCAGCACTGGGATGTACAGACAGAAATTGAAAACTGTGAACAATTCTATGGTGGAAACGTGCGTTCCCCCTATACTCAGTGCTTGAAGGTGATATTTCATCTGCTAAATAGACTGTCCTTGACTATCATTTGAAACTAGGGTATAAGAAGTATCTCTTCTGTTAAACTGACTCTTTGACTGGCTGTCATGATGCCTACCTCCAAGGAGCCAGGTCCGACCCAGCAACCCCAGAGGCAGGCATCATTTCCCCCAGGGGAGTGCCAGCGGGCCCAAGCTGGGGCCCTTTGGACGCAGTCCTGGCGCCTTAGGCGCCAGGCTCATAAAGCTAGACATGTGTTCAAGTGTTTTAATGTGCACTTACCTGATGCAGACCATGCTGCTACATCCAGGCCCTCTTGAGGCCTGAATGGAACTACTTTACCTGTGGGACTACTTTCCACCCGGGTGTGGTCGGGGAAGGATACATACCTGGTCGGTGGAAGGATACACACTGGGAACTTCTTCCAAAGCTATTTAAACCACACCCGATCAGCAACTCACGCTTCGCGTTGTTCTGCTCCTCGCAGCTGGACGCTCACCGTGTCAGCTCCTGCATCTGGACCTCAGCCACGCCTGTCAGTATCCTGGGTCACCTGCAAAGGGAGACAAAAGACCTTACCTGCTAAATCAGCACCACAGAGACATCACACCGACGATCCTGAAAAGGAAGACATCATTTTAAAAGCATTTCGCTACGATCGCTGCAGCGCTGCATTTCACTCACCTATCCTGGACTCCTCCATCTTCAGCAGCGATCATCCGGATCCACAGCCACTTCCCAGAGCCTAGAGAGAAAAAGACAAGAACAAGGTGAGAGAAGGAAAGGAATAGGAAAAGCTCAGTTTCCTTCTAAGACTTACCTGTTGGGTCATTCCCATTTCATTTCGGGTCTTGGCGCTTCCAGGCATTTTCCGGACCCCGGCCCCTATGGGGAAAAAAGACAAAGACATTGAATGAGCGAATGCAAAGACATTACCCGAGCGCTCATCCGGAACTTACCTGTCATTTACTGGAACTGCACGTTTCACTTCGGGTCGGCGCCATATCTCCGGCATTCTGCAACAAGACAATGAACATTATTTTTAAGCTTGGACTTTAGAACTTGCAGCAGAACTTTTACAGCGCCTTACCTGAATAGTTAAGCTTACCTGAACTCCCATCAATCCACAATCCAGTGAAGTAACTGGGTTTCAACGCGCCCCTGCATCAGAAGCAGGATGGAGAGCTCATCCTTCTTGACCCTAAGGTGAGACTTCACGGGGAATCGTGGAAGGGTATCGTGGAGGGCTGGAGGAGAGTGGGAGGCTTGAGCATAACTCAGTCAGTAGGTAATACTCCCTTTTCACGCACAGGGGAATATTCCTGCAAGCCAGAGTAGAGGGGCCCTTCCTGTCCATCTTCAGGGTCCTGCGCTTCACCACTGAAGAAGCACCAGCACTCGAAGCCAGACCTGCGCCTCCTTGGGAATCAGGTGAGCGTTATAGAACGCAAAGCCTACCCACAATTTCCGACCCGGGCGCTATGGAGACTTCCGAGACTGACCAGCTGGCCCAGCTTTTGGGGGAATTGCGGGCAGAGGTTCATTCAGCCCGCCAGGAGACTAACGCTCTCAAAAGAGAACTGATCCTATCCAAGGAAAGAACAGATGACCTAGCCAAAAGGTTATTACAGGCCGAGGCAGGGCACACTCCTTTACCTAATTCCGGAGACATTTCCACATCAATGGGTTTGAATAACCCGGTACAAATCAATCTACCTGGACACATGCCTTTGGCCCCGCCTGAACGTTTTGCGGGGGATGCCAAGAAATATGCCGTCTTTATGAACCAATGTCGTTTACACTTTCTATGCAGACCCGGAGCCTTCCCTAACGACCAGACCAAGGTAGCCTTCATACTATCTTACCTCAGTGGCAGTACTGCCGATTGGTCTATTCCATTGGTAAATCAGGATGATCCCATTCTCCAGAATTTTCAGGGCTTCCAGGCCAGCATGGAAAGATTGTTCGCTCGACACTCTCAAGGACAGGCCCTTGATAACGAACTGCTATCCTCATGACAAGGTAATCAGGATCTTTTGCCCTACATTGCCACCTTTAACAGACTAGTTGTGGAAACTGGATGGCCAGAAAACAAAAGGATCACATTGTTTCATCGAGGCCTGCGCGGAGAGCTTAAGGATGTTCTAGCTCAGATAGTAAACCCACCCCAGGTCTGCGCAGACTACATTGACTTGGTGGTTCAACTTGATCACAGACTTCAAAACAGAAAAGCAGATCGGTTCAAGCACGAAACCCGAATACCGATCAAAACCCACGCTAACTCCAAGATTACCGACGTATCCGAACCTATGCAAATCGGTGGTGTTAAAGGACCATTAACGCAGAAAGAACGAGAGAGAAGGCGGCAAATGCAACTTTGTCTGTATTGCGGGACTTCCGGTCACTTTCTTCGAAATTGTCCAGTTAAACCACCTAAGAAGGTGGTTGGAGCTACTGATAACGAACTATTGACACCTGATTCGGGAAACGACCTAGCCCGACAAGCATAGGGGTCCGCTTGCCGAGCTTGAAAACAAACTCTTTGACCTCGCATTTTGTCATGCCAATGGTGCTCGTGGACCGAAAACAGCCTCAGCAGTTGCATGCTATAAAAGCATACATCGACAGTGGAGCTATTGGAAATTACATAGACCGTGAATTGGCTTCCAGGATTAAGCTTCCTCTCCGCCCAAAAGTAACCCAAGATGTCATTACTACAGTAGATGGAACCGAAATAGCCTCAGGTCCTGTAACGCATTCCACTGTTGAAGTGACACTGGTGGGTCAGGACGGTCATCGGGAAGCAATCGTGTTTGATGTGATCAAGGCCCCACAATTTCAAGTAATTCTTGGAATTCCTTGGTTAGAAACACATAATCTCAGAATTGACTGGCGAGCAAAGAAGAAAAGTTTTCCTGATTGTGAACCAACTTGTTATCCAAGAAATCCAGCTATGGGTCTAGCCTCAGCAACTTCCACCCCTGTACAGTTACCGTCAGAATACCAAGAATTCCAAGACGTTTTTCAGAAAGAACAGGCTAACACATTACCTCTCCATCGGTCTTATGATTGCCAAATCGATCTGGTACCCAATGCTCAACTACCTTGTAGTAGGATTTATGCTCTTACGGAACCTGAGAACCTGCATTTGCATCAGTATTTAGATCAGTACCTAGCCAATGGTTTTATTCGCCCGTCCAAGTCTCCTGTCTCTTCAGCTCTGTTCTTCGTGCCGAAAAAAGAGGGCGACCTTAGAACGTGTATAGACTATCGCGCCCTAAATCTAATAACGGTTAAGAATCGTTATCCTCTGCCCTTGATCCCTGAGTTTATCGACCAGGTGAAAGACGCTTGTGTGTACACCAAGTTAGATCTCCGAGGAGCTTATCACCTGGTGCATATAAAAGAAGGCGACGAATGGAAGACTGCATTCCGCACCAAGTTTGGGCTCTTCGAATATCAGGTGATGCCCTTCGGTTTGTGCAATGCACCTGCCGCCTTTCAGTACTTTATGAATGATGTTCTTCGGGAACTTATCGATGTCTGTGTCATTGTTTACATTGACGACATCCTGGTGTACTCTTCTTCAGAATCGGATCACAGAAAACATGTTAGGGCAGTTCTTGAGAAATTGTGCCAGCACAGACTATTTGCAAAACTCGAAAAATGCGTTTTTCATACCACTGAAGTTGAGTTTCTCGGATTCATCCTGACACCTCAAGTAGTCCGAATGGACTCGCGAAAGGTGGACGCCATCCTCAAATGGCCATCTCCTAGTTCGGTGAAGGGAGTTCAGAGCATGCTCGGCTTTGCCAATTTCTATCGAAGATTCATCCTGGAATTTTCCCGAACAGTTCAACCCATCACAGCTCTCCTAAAGAAAAACAAACGCTTCAAATGGACTCTTGAGGCCGAACAAGACTTTCAGGACCTGAAAACCAAATTCACCTCTGCACCTGTATTGAAGCACCCGCACCCAGATCTCCCGTACATTGTGGAAACCGATGCATCCAGTTCGGCCATGGGAGCTGTTCTGTCGCAAAGAGACCCAAAAACTAACCAACTACACCCAGTGGCCTTTTGGTTCAGAAAATGTTCTCCTCCTGAAATCAACTACGCAATTACTGATAAAGAGTTACTGGCCATCAAATCTGCTTTCAAGGCTTGGCGTCACTACCTTCTCGGGGCAAGACACACCATCACCGTAATTACGGACCACAGAAACTTACAGTATTTAAAGACGGCCAAAGCTCAATCTTCACGACAACTCCGATGGGCTCTATTCTTCGCGGAATTTGATTTTGTAATTACCTATCGCCCTGGCTGCAAGAATGGAAAAGCGGACGCCTTATCCCGGATTGGCATGGAAGAACCTAATTCGAGCTTAGAACCTGTGCCCATCATACCTGAGCAAAGAATCTTAGGCTTAACTTCATTGCAAACTATTGAGGACATCCAAACTCAAGTGAAACAACTTCTAGACTCTTCAACCTTACTGGAATGGAGTCAAAAGGGTCCTCATTACACCGTTAAGGATGACTTACCCTACTTCCAGGAGCGGTTGTTTCTGCCAAGTAAAGAATTGCAAGAACTTGTTATTGCCCATCATCATGAATCTTTAATGGAAGGACACCCTGGTATCGCTAAAACGGAGGAAAAAATCAAACGCCACTTCTGGTGGCCTTCTTGGAGAAAAGACATAAAGTCTTTTGTTCTGTCTTGCGGAATTTGCGCCCAAAACAAAGCTCAAAAGAAAAGGCCAGCCGGCCTACTTCAACCCTTGGATATTCCACCGGCACCATGGCACGCCCTGTCAATGGACTTTATAACCGACCTGCCTCCTTGTGCTGGTTACAACACAATCCTTGTAATTGTGGACCTATTCTCCAAAATGGCCCACTTTATCCCTTTAAAAGGTTTGCCTTCAGCTTCCACCTTGGCCAAGGAATTCCAGGAGAATATAGTTCGCATACATGGTTTCCCTTCCGTATTAGTCTCGGATCGTGGAAGTCAATTTATCTCCCATTTTTGGAAGAAGTGTTGCCGATTAGCACAAATAGATGTGCGGTTATCCACAAGCCACCACCCCCAGACCGACGGACAAACTGAGAGAACCAATCAGACTCTCGAGCAATATCTTCGGTGCATGTTACACCAATCTGAGTTGAATTGGAAAGACATTCTTTGGATCGCAGAATATGCATACAACCCCTCAGTGCATTCTGGAACCGGACAAACCCCTTTTTATACTTTGTATGGTCACCATCCTCGGACCTCTGACCTAGATCCACCTCTGACCCTGGAAATGCCCGCAGTAAATCATCTGCATTCCACAATAACCCGAGCCTTCAAAGAAACTGCAAGTCATTTACAGCAAGCCAAGAAAAAGTATAAAGAAAACGCTGATTTGCACTGAAGTAAAACTCCTCCTTACCAAGTAGGAGACCAGGTATGGCTAGCAACTAAACATTTACCCCTCAAGGGCCCGCAAACCTTCAATCCCAGATTCATAGGACCTTACCCCATCAAGGCTATAATCAATCCAGTGGCATTTAAACTGGATCTACCGTTCAACATGCGTATTCATCCAGTTTTTCATGCGTCACTTTTGAAGCCAGTACAACCAGGAACCCGATTGTCCAAGCCTCCAGATCCAGTTCAAATTGAAGGGGAATTAGAATTCGAAGTTAAAGACATTTTAGACTCCAAGGTGGTAAAGTCAAAACTCTTCTATCTTGTTGACTGGAAGGGATATGGACCTCAGGAGAGATTGTGGGAGCCTAGTAACCATGTCCACGCACCTCGATTAGTACAAAGGTTTCACCGGAGATTTCCGAACAAGCCAAAACCCCCGGAGGAAAGAACCTTGGGAGGGGCCTTGAGGGGGGGTACTGTCATGATGCCTACCTCCAAGGAGCCAGGTCCGACCCAGCAACCCCAGAGGCAGGCATCATTTCCCCCAGGGGAGTGCCAGCGGGCCCAAGCTGGGGCCCTTTGGACGCAGTCCTGGCGCCTTAGGCGCCAGGCTCATGTTGGACCCCTGTCCTGGCGCCTTAGGCGCCAGGCTCATAAAGCTAGACATGTGTTCAAGTGTTTTCATGTGCACTTACCTGATGCAGACCATGCTGCTACATCCAGGCCCTCTTGAGGCCTGAATGGAACTACTTTACCTGTGGGACTACTTTCCACCCGGTTGTGGTCGGGGAAGGATACATACCTGATCGGTGGAAGGATACACACTGGGAACTTCTTCCAAAGCTATTTAAACCACACCCGATCAGCAACTCACGCTTCGCGTTGTTCTGCTCCTCGCAGCTGGTCGCTCACCGTGTCAGCTCCTGCATCTGGACCTCAGCCACGCCTGTCAGTATCCTGGGTCACCTGCAAAGGGAGACAAAAGACCTTGCCTGCTAAATCAGCACCACGGAGACATCACACCGACGATCCTGAAAAGGAAGACATCATTTTAAAAGCATTTCGCTATGATCGCTGCAGCGCTGCATTTCACTCACCTATCCTGGACTCCTCCATCTTCAGCAGTGATCATCCGGATCCACAGCCACTTCCCAGAGCCTAGAGAGAAAAAGACAAGAACAAGGTGAGAGAAGGAAAGGAATAGGAAAAGCTCAGTTTCCTTCTAAGACTTACCTGTTGGGTCATTCCCATTTCATTTCGGGTCTTGGCGCTTCCAGGCATTTTCCGGACCCCGGCCTCTATGGGGAAAAAAGACAAAGACATTGAATGAGCGAATGCAAAGACATTACCCGAGCGCACATCCGGAACTTACCTGTCATTTACTGGAACTGCACGTTTCACTTCGGGTCGGCGCCATATCTCCGGCATTCTGCAACAAGACAATGAACATTATTTTTAAGCTTGGACTTTAGAACTTGCAGCAGAACTTTTACAGCGCCTTACCTGAATAGTCAAGCTTACCTGAACTCCCATCAATCCTCAATCCAGTGAAGTAACTGGGTTTCAACGCGCCCCTGCATCAGAAGCAGGATGGAGAGCTCATCCTTCTTGACCCTAAGGTGAGACTTCACGGGGAATCGTGGAAGGGTATCGTGGAGGGCTGGAGGAGAGTGGAAGGCTTGAGCATAACTCAGTCAGTAGGTAATACTCCCTTTTCACGCACAGGGGAATATTCCTGCAAGCCAGAGAAGCCAGAGTAGAGGGGCCCTTCCTGTCCATCTTCAGGGTCCTGCACTTCACCATTGAAGAAGCACCAGCACTCGAAGCCAGACCAGCGCCTCCGTGGGAATCAGGTGAGCGTTACACTGGCTATTATTTAAAGCTGAGCTGGAAGTGATGTCTCTTCTGCTAAATACCACCTCTAACTACACATTATATGAAGCTGTGCTGGGATCGGGGACTGCTTGAGGGAATAGAATGTAGTCTCTTGCTGAGTCCTTAGTACATTTTTGCAACTGTTGAACGTGAGTCAATGTTTTAGGATGTATATCTCGATGTAAAACCTGTTCTGAACATGCTTAATGCCACTTTATTTTAATTAGTTTGGGAAAATATAGTTTTATTTAAACTAGTTTGGACTGTTGGCCCTTATTTCCCTTGTATTTGTGCCCCCTAGTTTTCCCCCACTCCCCCATATCAGAGTTCTAGTGATGGCACTGGCCAGGGCCCAGCATGGCCATGTATTTTTGCCTACTTTGCCACTCCTCAAGTCAGCCTATCCCCTTTGCCTTTCTCTCATTCAGCTTACGTCTTTCCATCCCAGCATTTGCCAAGTGAAAAATGACAGACAGCTGATGCTGGTATAGGCATAAAGAATGCAGGAGGATCGCAGACGGCTGGCCTTGAGAGGATAAGGCCCACACAGGGTGTCACTGGAAGCTTGAGGCAGCCCAAAGCCTGGAAAAAGTCAAGGAAAAATTGCTTGACAGAAACAGGACCAAAAGCCAAGCTAGAACATAGCTACTAGATAAGAGAGGAACAACGAGGCTGAATTCTAAACCAGCCGTGCTGTTCTATAAACTAGTAAGAGCTCAGGAGAAGCCTCCTGTAGGAAGCTCGCGAGACATGGCACAGCCGAGTCTCAGAAGATCTCGTCCGAAATGTGCACCGAGCCATGTGTAGCGGCACACAAACAGTGAAAGGTGCCAGTGACACGGAGCAGACGTGCTCCTGTTGCTCCTCCTGATTTAGGATCCTAAGGCTGCCACAAGGCCACCGGAACAGCCTCGGGCCCCAGGGACTGCATCCTACTCCTAAGCAGCTCATGAACACTCAATGGACCCTTTTCCGAGTTGCTTGTTATGGCATGTGTTCATATTAAATAAAGGCTGTGGTTACAAGCCACCTGTGAACTGATTACTATACAACATATTTGGCAACGAGGACGGGATCCACCACCTACAAATCCCCATGCAAGGAGCAAAGCCTTCCCCGCCATTCCTGCAAACACCAGGTAGTCCTGAGATCCCATGGACATAATGGGAACCCCTGTCCACAACATTTGTGGAGGCACTAGGATGTACGGGGTATACGGCTGCAAGGTGCAAAGCAAGGTTATTGAATGCCTTGGGAGTAGAAGGACAACGGGTCTTCGCTGGCTTTGTGCCCGAACAGGTGCAGATGAGAATGATGAAGTGTACACGGAGGCCATGAGGAGAATTGTGAAGCAGTTTGCCAGCAAGGAAAACACTGTGCTGCACAGAATACGGATTTATGGTCGCAAACAAGAAGCGTCGGAACCCGTGGACGATTATGTAACCAAGTTGTGAGAACTAGCTGCACTATGCAACTTTGGCAATAACGCTGAAGGAATGATCTGCAACATGTTTACGGTCCACACCAACAGCAGAAAGGTGCACGATAAGTTTATATTGGAGAAAGAACTTCAGCTCGGTAAGGCCGTAGAGATAGCGAGGGCCGTACAAGAGACCACGGGATGACGGAAATAGTTTTCTGGCAGCTCCATCCCATCCGAGGTCCAGGCGATCATGTTTAGAAACAGAAAAGAGAAGCAAGTGGCTGATGCAAGAAATGGAAGTGGGGAAGAAAGGAACTGCTAAAGTGTCACAGGTGTACCAGCACGAAACACTTAGCCAACGACAGAAATTGTCCAACGAGGGACAAGGAGTGCTCCGTCTGCAAGAAAATCAGACATTTTGCATTGGTTTGCAAGTGGTGCAACAAAAAAGTGATGAAAATCAATGCAGAACACAACGTGGAAGCGGAAATCCTCTGCGGAAGAAGAAGGGAGACCTACTGTGTTGATGGTGAACAGCTGAAGAGCCAGAAGAGAGAAGCCCCATTGCGTGATCAGGGTGAACGGTATGGGCACAAGAGCGATGGCTGACTCATGCTCACATTTGCCCATATCACCCTTACATTCGCACAAGGACATGATGGGAACCGACAGAGTTGAAGTACTCAGCACGCGCCACAAACCCACCAGGTTTGGAGGTGCATCAGTGAACCTTTTAGGGTACATTAAGGGCATTGTGGAGGTCAAAGGAAGAGCGACCACGACAAGAGTATACCTCTCCAAAGAAGGCCCAGTGGTCCTAGGATGGGACAATCAAGCCAAACTCTATATCAAACTGGAACCCAGCATGGAAGATCAGGTATTGGCAGTCAACAAAGGTGAAGTGCCGGTGGTGAAAGAAGACTTCCCCAAATTGTTTTCAGAATGTCCAGGAAAAATTAAGAACTTTGTACACAGAATAATGCTCAAGGCCAACACTGTCTCTGTCAAGCATAAAGTGCGTCCGGTATCTGGCGACCACCAGGGACATACTCAAAAGCCAACTCAACAAAATGGTGGAAGAGGGCACCATTGAGGAAGTGGAAGCCTCGGAGTGGCTGAGCCTGGTCGTCCTAATCAAAAAGCAAAACTTAGAGGACTTGAGAGTTTGCATAGACCTTGACAGCCTCAACCTGGAGGTCATTTCAGACAGCTATCTGCTCCCCTGTGTAAATGTATTAATCCTCATGATGAAGAAAGCAAGGGTGATTTCAAAACTGGACATGAGGGATGCGTATCATCAAATCCATCTCCAAAAAGACTCCAGGCCCCTCACCGTGTTTATCACCCTGTTTGGCACGTACCAGTTCACCAAGATGCCCTCGTCAGTAATCAGCAGCCTCAATTTCCAGCATATGTGGACTCACTACTGTGAGATATAGGAAACATCTCCTATTTTCACAATGATGTACTTGTGTATGCCCAAGGACGGGCACATGCATTATGTCACATTGAGAAAAGTGCTCACCAAATTACAGGATGCTGGGGTAAAGCTAAGATATGAGAAGTGCGTCTTGAAGGCACAAGAAGTCGAATACTTACGGTACACGGTATACATCCGTGGAATCAGCCCCAGACAGAACCTTGTGCAGGCCATTGTCAAAGCTCCAGAGCCTACCAACAGGGATAAAGTAAGATGATTTCTAGGACTTGCAGAAAACTATGCCAAGTTCATCCCGAACTTTTCAGAAGTCACTGCACCACTGAGAGACCTGCTCAAATAAGGAGCCGAGTTGACCTGGTCTGAAGCTGTATAAAACATAAAAGGACGGATAGTGGACACACCGTTCCTACTGCCCATCAATCCCACGTGGGCCAGCAAATGTGGATTAGGCACTCTGCTCACCCAGAAGAAAAGCGATACAGATCATGTGGCAGCATTCATCTCCAAAGCCCTATCCAAAGCCGATTGGAACTACTCCACTGTTGAAAGGGAGAGGTTAGCCTGCACATGGGCAGTAGAGCATTTCAGAACTTAGGTATGGGGAACAAAATTCAAATTGGTCACAGACCATAAGCCCCTCATCCTCATGCGTGCATTGCGGCAAAACATCATGAATATATGTTTGCGATAACCCACATAGCCGGGTGGAGGAATGCCCAATCGGACTGTATGTCCAGGCTTCCAAGAAACAAAGCGACAGAATGATCCTCATGGGTGACCAGGTAATACCCCCGGTGGGAATTAGAAAAGTCATCCCGTGCAGAGCGCACTCAGGTCATTTGGGGAATACCATGACATGCCAATGAGTAAGGGAGGGATAATGGTGGCCAGCGATGGATCAGGACATCCACTCCATGATTGAGAGATGCCATAAGTGCATGAACAGTGATAAACAATTGAAGACCAGACAAGCCCCAATGATTCCCTCAGAAATCCCCAAAGCAGTTTGGCACAAAGTGGGACTAGATTTCATTGGTCCGTTCGAAGCGATGGCTCCCGAGCATCGGTTCGGAATAGTGATAGTAGACTATGGGCCTCATTACACGGAAGGCGGTAAGGGTTAACGGTCACCGGTAATGGTACCGGTGACCGTTAACCCTTACCGCCTTACTAAGAGGTCCCTTTGCGCGTTGGTACTTTAACGCCTGCTTTTTAGCAGGCGTTGAAAACCAACCCGCATAGGGACCAGGGTGCTAATTACGGTACCGCAATTGGCGGTACCGTAGTTAGCACCTTCCTCATTCCCATTATGCCCTATGGGGCAAAAATGGGAATGGGGAAGGGCAATGGGGGAAGGGGGAATTACTGCCCCGCCAACCTTGGAATAGGTCGGTAATTCCCCTTTCCTCCAAGGCGGTGCCAGTATTTTACCGGCATGGACCAAGGTGCTAAGAGCACCTTGGTCCGCCGCCTACCGTGTAATGGGGCCCTATGTGTCGAAATGGGTAGAAACAGAATTTGTCCCCAACATTACTACTGTAGCAGTTATAGAAGTCCTCACATCCATCTTTCAGAAGGAAGGCCTGCCCAAAGACATTGGGCCTCATTACGAGGTTGGAGGTAGCCATGATGCTATTAGCGCCATGGCTGCCTCCAAAATCGTTCCGACTCCGGTCTGGTGGATGGAGCAATTACCGGTCCATTCCGAGGTCGGCGGGACCGGTAATTCTCCATTCACCAGAGCCATTCCCCATTCCCATTTGAGTCCCCATAGGGCTCAATGGGAAGGGGAAGGTGGCAATAACGGTACCGCAATTGCGGTACTGTTTTTGACTCCGGCATCCCTTTGCGGGTCCCGTCCTTAATGCCTGGTAAAACCAGGCGTTAAGGAAGGACCCACAAAGGGAACTCATAGTAGGGCGGTAAGGGATTACCAGCACCAGTGCCCTTACCGGTGCTGGTAATACCTTACCGTCCACCTCGTAATGAGTCCCATTGTCACAGACAATGGGGTCCAACAAATGTTATGAGAGATGGAGTCATTCATGCAGAGACACAACATAAGGCAGAGGAAGGCCATGTTGTACCATCCCCATGCTAATGGACTAGTTGAGAGAACGAATAGGTTTATCAAAGGGGCGTTTCAGTTAGCAATGGAATCAGGAATGGATCCCCTGAAAACTGTCAAGGAAGCTGTAGCAGCCCACAGATTAACCCCAAATGGCATGACACAAGTGTCGCTGTTTCGCATGCTGAGGAGGAGAAGAGCGGTGTCCACACTGGTACCACCATGGTTGACCAAAGAAAAGAAAGATAAGGAAGTGAACATGGAGGAGGTTGTGTGGAGATTAGAAAATAATACAGCACGAATGAAGAAGTGGAGCAACCAGAGAAGAGCGACCCGAGGTCGTGAAGTCAGAAAAGGAGACTAGATTAAAATGTGTCTACCATGTAAAGACCAAACGACAGGGTCAAAGTTCAGCAAGCCAATAAAAGTAATACACAGAGGGACCAATCACGTCTGCACTGAAGATTGCTGCACGTGCAACATAGAACTTGTGGCAATGTTGAAGAGGCATCAGACCACCAAGAGAACGCAAGATGAGTTCAATCTCTGCAACCCCCAAGACCGTGATACAACGAGAGGGTAAGAAATAGAGGCATCAGCGAGGGATGGTATAGAAAACGAGACAGAAAGTGAGACGCCAGAGGTGTTCCGTGAAGCGATGCACACATCGGATGCAGAGGGTACGAAGGAGGGTTGTCCTAGGAGAGAACATAGAAGAATGGTGAAGAATTATGACTTTATTATGGAATAGACATCTTTGTTTTCCAAAGGGGGGTTGTGTAGGAAGGTTGCGAGATGACGGCATGGCTGAGTCTCACGAGATCTCGCCTGGAAGGGCACCAAGCCGCGTAAAGTGGCAAACAGACAGTGAAAGGCACCAGTGACACGGATTTAGGATCGTAACACAGCCAAAAGGTCCCCAGAACAGCCTGTGGAACAGCCTGTGGCCCCAGAGACTGCATCCTACTCCCAAGCAGCCCATGAACACTCAATGGACACTTTTGCAGAATTACTAGTTCTAGCATGTGCTTATGTTAAATAAAGTCTGTTGTTAGAAGCCACCTGTGAACTGATTATTATACAACACCTCTGAATTTGTTATAAAACATTGAGCTCTCAGCAAGAGGCTAAAGTTTCCAGCTCCAGATGCCCTCTGATTTACGGGTCTCCCTGTGGCTACCAGATGTTCCTAGTCAGAGGGGCAAGCATAATTTCAGACGAGAACCTATAAATCCCTTATCCATATACATTCTCGGGCAGGTGTTTGCCTTAGGCCATAAGAAACCAGGCAGGCTCACGGCAGATTAAGAAATATGCATCAGAGCATCTATTTCAGAAAGCAATTCTCCAAGCACTAAGTCACATTGTGTGACCAAGACCACAAGTTCCAACAAAAAGCAAAACATTGGTGAAAGTGTAGAGAATTGAATGTTCGCTGCATGGACTGTCTCTCAGAAAAGAGCTGAGATTGAGCAGAAGCAGCAGAACTTGCTCTTTGGAGTGGGACTCAGTCACATGTCTTTTGGTTGTAGCACCGGCTAGAAGTTCAGGGTCAGGATAGCTCAGGGGCAAAGTGCTTGCCTTGGAAGCAAGACGACACAGAGCACCACAGGTTCGATCCCCAGGTCCGCGCTTAGAAACCTCTGGGTATTAAGCGTGTGATAAATAACCTATCATATCATATCATGTTCTCCGCTTGCATGTCCCTGCTCCCCACAAACCCCATCTCCACGCTCCCTCCCATGCACAATACAAATCCATAAATAGATGTGCCTGCTGTTTGAGAGAACATTCAGTGCAGTGCACTGAAGGGCATATTTCAACTTTTTCTTAAACTTTTATTTTAAAACAAAACCATTCGAACAGTAAAACTTAATTTTAAAAAGTAGAGGAGCACCGCTTTCAACTGCTCCCCCCCACTTCGCCCGCTAATTTTTAGTATGGTTAGTTAAGTGCAACACAAATCCATCCAAGTGCGACACATTTCCTATCCCCAAAATACACCTTAGTGCTGCAGACAGATCATTTCCAGTAATTCTATCAGGCTATCTAGGGGTGAAGCAGGTAATCTACACAGTGTTATAATATGATGGTGGTAATGTATGTATATTGTATGTAAAGTTGTTATTCTGCCTAGTCTTACACTAAAAGTATTAAGAGGATGCACATTCTCTAACTCCATTCATCAGGTTGTGTGTACCTCTGATGGGATATTGCCCCCCTCGCCTGATATTCTCTGACTATGTGCTGCACCTTGGACCACTTCCCATAAAAAGGGATCCACATGGGTGGAGGATTAAAGGCATTTATTTCCACCCCTCTCCCCTGGCTCAACAGGACAAATCACTGCTTCCTCAATGTGCACTGCTGCCCTGTTTGTATCCAAAGAATCTACTGTTGCTTCGGTCTGAGGTTAAAGGACCAGTGGCTTGGAATGCAGCAGCCTAACCAAGTATTAATATGTCCTCTGAACTGTTCCTTGAGTACACAATATGTCAGTCCTAATAAACTTGTGACCCCTCCACCCCCTCTCTTAGGTTCCATCAACTTGTAGAACCAGTGTTCTGCCGCTGCTGGAGATCAATGTTGGGGTCAATTTCTTATCGGGTCTATTTGAAGAACCTTGCACGCAGGGCCTGTGGGGTATACTTGAAGCATTTGGGCAAGACAGCCTGCATATGCTTGTGGATGGAAAGTACCACTGTGGCCTCCTTGACCTTTCAGTCAGCATGTTCAGTAGGGTGAGCTCCTGATCATCTGCACGCACCCTCAACAATGAAGAAATCAATTATGAGAAAGAAAGAAAGAAAGAAAGAAAGAAAGAAAGAAAGAAAGAAAGAAAGAAAGAAAGAAAGAAAGAAAGAAAGAAAGTTGCCCCTACCTATTTCCTATGATTGCATCAGTGCCCTCTCACACCAGGCGTCCACAGTCACAGGTGAAGGTTACTTGTGAGAAGCAGATACGTCACCAGAGGCTGGTCTTCCAGCATTGTTGAATCAGGGCCAGGAAGATTTCAAGGAGTTACAGTCACTGTACGGATAGCAAATGTAGATAAGGTTTTGGGCCATATCCCCCCACTCCCCTCCCAAAGTACTGACAGGGCTCTGGGACAAAGATGAAGAAGATTGAGAACTTCTTCCACATGAGCACCTCAATTGAAATGTAGCCCCATTTCAGTGTCTGTCAGTGTAGCTGACTGGTCCTCTACCAGGACCCCAGCTAAGTCTTTACAAGGGGGTTCACCTTACTGGATATCTGTGAGATGGATTTTCTCATCGGGATAAGGCGAACGTTAAAGAGACCAAGACGCAAACCCCAGTTTTACCCTATTCACAGGAGAACCATTTGTGGCTCCGTCCATGTCTATCTGTCACAGACAGGACCTTTTTTCCAACTGGTTTTGCAGAAAGTTGCACGTTTGCATCTGAGGCTTGTGGGGACAAGTTGTTCTTTGTGAACCAACATCTCAACTCATTAAGGCTAGCTCCAATCAGATGTTTTAAATCTGATGTACCAAAACAAGCCAAGGTCATTGTGACTAGCCAAAAGTGTGAGATGCTAGTGTATTGCCGGATCTTGGTGAACAAATCAGTTCCTCCGTGCCACAGTGCTGCCACCAGTTGTGACGGAGAATCCCAATGAACATGCTAGTTTAGTTTACACCCACCCAGTCATCTAGGGAACATCTTAAAAGTACCAGGGTCGTGGAACTTATTGATAATGGCAGGTCGGACTGGCAAGCTCACCTTTTTCTTCTTGGTGGTATGTCAATACAATCTACTATTCACTCGTCCCTGCTGCCAGCTTGTAGAACTTCAATAAAAAGAGGTCAGCCTATTGACAACAAGACGGAAAGGCAAATGCAATAGGAAAAGCGAAAGGCAGAAGAAACTGCTTTAGGAACTGGATCTCAAAGCTGAACCAAAATAAAAGAAATCAGTAACTCAAGAAGAAAATAAATCTGAGGCATACATGGAAGAATTAAGGCAAAGGGAGTAAAGAACATGATGCAAGCAGCAGCACCTTACGTGTTAAGTTACACAGTTCCCATAGTTTTTATAGCCGATAATGATCTGGTAAAGGAAATGGCCCATTCACCAAGTACCTGGTCGCCATCTTGCTTTGGCCTGACCTTATAGAACTGCATAAAAGTGTCTGCAATCTTGGGATTGTAATTCCTACAGTAAACAGAGCCTTGTAATCCTCTGAGCTGCGCCTCACCCAGCTCGGTAGCATGGATGCCAAGCGAGCCGGCAAGTCTGCGTAAAGGGTGAAGAGCACAGCTCACATACCCAAAACATTTCTGGTGCTGTGGACTGTGAGAGCAGATGACACTCACACCCTTTCAGAGTTGGTGTGAACGTTGCCGTGAGCTGTAACACCTATATAAAATTACATACAACAGAACTAAAACAGACAATGTCTCACAGTCTATGTTCATAAAGTCAGTCTATCAACAGCATATTTTTACTTTTTTCTCCAAAAGGGATAATTTTGAAGCATCAGCTTTTGATGGAGCAGGATATGTCTTCATAACATTTGCTGTGATGTGTGTGATTAATTGTTTGGCACATGGGTGTCTGCTTTGGGATAGCTGTACTGGCTATTGCATTCTGGCTTGTTGCTGAAATTGAGTTGTGTAGCATATCTTGTTCAGCAATTTGCATTGCACATACCTCCCCTACATCACTGAATCAAGCGCTGCCATCCGACATTTTGAACATTGGTTCTTGGCATACACACTTACTCATAAAGTAGAAAGCTCCATCTTCGTCTGAGCATCACCATCATAAGGATTAGTACACCGATAATAGTTTAATTGCTGCATGGTATCATGGCAGATTTTCTAAAAGCGTGCTTGTCGGTTCAGGAGGCTGATCTTTAAGATCTTTAAGAGCAGGATTTATTTGGCTTTTGGAGCGTACTAGGTTTCAGAATTAATTGGGTGTATGGGCGACAGGTTTGCACTTGGATGAGTGAAAACTCTGCATGATTTCAAATTATCTCTAGTAAATGTAAAGGTAACCAGAAAGGAAAGAAGAGTAGGATTGGGCAAGATTGATTGGATGAAAAAGGTTTGTGGTATGTGGGTGCATTCAAGGTAGAGATCAATGAGTTGAGAATGGCTATAGGTTATCAGCAGAAGGCAGGGACAAGGTGATTGGTTTATGTGAAACCAGCACCATTAAGACATTTTTAGGATACTTAGGCTTCAAAGTAAGGGGCTATATGATGCATTATTCTGGGCTGTGGATGGCACTGGAGGGGAACGGAAAGCTTAAGCAACCAGTGACTCTTGGAATTAGGAAGGTAGCACTCAGGAAGGTTGAACGGTTAAGGGGGCACTGCCAGGGATTGGGGATATAAACCTCACTGTTACTGTTGCCTACTCAATCACCCTGTTTCAGGGAGAACTGGAAACCTTCGGCCTGGGGAGAAAGTGCAACTTTCTGGCCCATGGTGCAGTGGCCCAAGCCCACAATTCAGCTGCTCCACCTTCCAGAACAGCTAAGCACATTCTCAATTATATATGATAGACATTATTGACATGACTTAATTTTATGCAACATATCTTTCAGTTATGTTTGTGGTTTCTTACAGACCAGTTCCCCCCCCAAACGTACCAAACATAGTTAAAGGATGGATTTCATAAGCATGATATCATTTGGTGAAATGGGAAAGTTGGGATTTAAGACAAAGTGCAATGGTTTAATGCACACCAAAGTAGAGATATGTGCAAAAAAGAAAAAAGCTTGATATGTATATATATATCCTTTTAGAGCATATGCAGACGACAAACTCTGATACCGAAGGACCTGACCACCAAAATCCCTCTGGCTTGAACTTGCAATACAAGATTATCACAACAAATATGAATCAGGACATAAGAAAGATTACACACAACCATATTGGTGTTTGCTACAACCACAGAAGGATAAAACAAGAACAGACCAAAATTATCTTTCTTCGTTATAGAGGCACTGCACACACATACATGGAACGAACTCCAAATGTCTGCAAAAAGGCTTCAAGAATTTCTTCTAAACACCAAGAGGAAGAAGAGGAAGAAGTATGAAGTGCTGAGATAGTGAGCGAGAAAAACTATAACAGATCTCGGCAATGTGGTGACAGAGAAAGGAGACATGCTCCAAACACAATTCTCTCGTGTCAACCACTCAGATTATACCTCAAGACAGGCAGAAAACTCAGTGCTGTCCAGGAGGGTTGAATCCTATCATTCCAAACCCAGTGGCAAAATAGAACTGTGCAGCAATCTTAAGGCCTTTCTCGGACGACTCAGATTGAAGGAATTCTTTCATAACAAACCGGACAACAGCCAGAATAGCAAAGAAATTGTCAACATCTGGGACACAAACAAAGCCAGAATAATAAACTCCAAATGGACCAAGGATATTGGGCACAACCTAAAACTGGATCGATACATTGAAAGCTTCAGGCATAAAGTGACATCCGCCATACAGGACAAAAACATTAAACACTCCTATAACCTTACACCTCCTGAAAGGAGGGCTATACAATCTCTGAAGAGCATCTAGAGTATTACAATGAAACCATCAGACAAAAGAGGAGCAGTTTTCATAATCAACACCTGTGATCATGTGCAGAAAGCGCACAGGCAAGTTCCTAGCACAAGTTATTACAAAAAGCTGCAGGAAGACCCAACAAAACAATATAAAAGATAACTCAACAAGGTCATCAAGAAACTTCCAAATTACTTCCAGGAACATATTCAGGGTATAGTGCCAGATAACCCAATACCTGGTACTTTCTACATGCTGCCCAAAATACACAGAGAAAGCCACTCTGAACGTCCAATAATCTCTGGATCTGGCACGCTGACTGAAAACATCTTTGACTGGGTTGAGAACATCTTGAAGCCCTCAGCTACATCCAGGACACCACTGATCTACTCAACAAACTAGGCAATATAGGCCCCCTCCCAAGGGGCATATTACTGACAACCATGTATGTGGAGTTACTCTAGACAAACTTTCACCACATCGGTTGCACTGAAGAATGGAAGAATGCTCTTGGCGATCATAACCAGCTTGCTGACACTATATTCAAGTGCATAGAATTCATCTTGACCAACAACTATTTCACATTTGGTACGGCTACTTATCTCCAAATGATGGCCATGGCCATACAAATAGCACTGCAGTATGCAAATGTATCCATGGTACAATTAAAGATGGATTTCCTTGAAACCTACGACTACAGACCATTGAGATCCATGTGCTTACATCAATCATATTCCCTTGATTTTGGCTGCTGGGGAACAGGACACACATCCTAAACTTCCACACAAGATTTGATGAATTCCATACAACCATCAACCTCAAACCCTCCTACTCTCCTGAAAAAGTACATTTCCTTGACATCACCATAAAAATGAAAAATGACGAGCCACAGACAACAGCATATCGTAAACCAACCGACTCGGCCAGCTATTTGAAGAGTGACAGCTTCAAAAAGGGCATACACAACATGTTTGAATATTCAGCTGCCCTTAAGATACAATCAATTATGTTCAGACACAAGGACAGCAATAAAAAAATACAATCAGACTTCATAAACCATGGATACAACCACAGAATTATGGACAGCCAGATTCACTGGGAATACGGAACAACCTCTTAGAACACAGAGTGAATAAGAAACAAACCAGGGTGCCACTGGTAGTCACGTACAATCCAGAGTTGTGTTGGGGAATACATCCAATGCCCCTGACATGCATGTAAATACAAGCTCTGAAAGCCACTCTAAAGAACCACAAGGTTGTAAAGAAATTAGCAATATGCATTTAAAATTGCCTCTGTACGCCCAAAATGCACCACACTTTAGTAAGCAGCATTCCTGAGGGATAAATAAGCTATGCAAGCACAGACCATACATAGATACATAAGTATAACCATATATCTCTGAAGATAGTAGTATTTAACATTAGTTAGAGATCTATTAAGGGTACTAATTATGAGAGCAGATGGAATAGGATTGTATACTAACTGAACTCACAACACATAAGTAGGCCTTGAGACAAGATCAGCCAGTCTTGAAGTTTAAAAGTCAGCATGAATTAGCAGAAAATATCAGCCAGGCCCTTGCAAAGAAGCACACACATACAAAGCTGTAACTTCCCACAGCAAGATTGGTCAAGGCAAGGGGGCCTGAATTTTGATAGAGAGATCATGTAAAAGCAACAAAGTAGCAGACCCCAGAGTTAAGGAACAAATACTGCACACGGATTGGTTGAGAGACATCATTTTAGCCGAGTTCCCAAACCTGTGTTCAAACGATATATAACAACTTATGTTCCCAGCAAGTACATCGAAACGTATCGCAGTGAAGGTCACAATTTGGTAGGGGTAAAACAATGAGCAATGAAGAAGCATGCATGCTAAGGAAGAATGATCAAGGAACAACACTCCCTCTGTAGGAAAGACCTCACTGAAAGGGATTCAATTACTATGATAGGAACCATACAAAACATCATCGTAAACAGAGTAGAATTAATGAGGTATCAATGGCTTTCATGTAAACCTATGAACAACTCTAACAGCACATACACAGTATTATTTAGTAATACATTTATAATAGGGCAAGCTGTGTGCATATGTTCATATCATTGACAGACAATGGAGTTTGTGAACACCTAAGGCCCCAGCTCGTAAGGTCAATGACAGAGCAAAAGAAATCATGCACAAACCAGGAGAAAGAAAGGAAAGCAAGTAATGTTTCAAACAAGGAGTTGCAATATTGAACTGGCGATGAACAGTTCATAATGGTGCCAACAAATGAGGTCTTTTAGAATAGGATGTAAAGTTATCATTTTGTTGCTACACTCTCACATCTCACACAGGGATTGGTTGAAATCTATTAAGTCACTCACTCCACAAATACTCTTCTTGGAACAGCCAATCAATAATTAAGTTTAGATGATACATAATTAAAATAGTAGCATCCAATCAGCATCAGGGGGAAGAAGATGATCTCAGTGTCAATTAATCAATAAACTGATGTCTTGCCATGATCACGACGGTAGAATAAGCCATGAGGGCAAGGTATTGTATCGATTCAGCTATGGTGTAAATGACACTGCCTAATCACAGGCCGGGAATTTATGAATAACCTGTAACATTTGTTGTCATTCCACCTCTGATATTCACTATAAATGTAGCCATCTTTCGTAGCCATATTGAATGTCTTTTTGATTATTCCCTGCCTGGGCTGTGTGTAATAAACTTTAGTTTTTCTTATATCTCATGCATTTGTTTTTTGGCTCGTGGATTGATTTTTTAATTATTGGAGTTGGGACTTATCTTACATATTTGGTGGCCCTTACGGGATTCCAAGTCTCGTCCAGATCACTGTGGGCTCTTCCGCTGCACTCCTGGGCAAGCCAAGGCCTGTCTGCAGGGAACAGAAGACAACGCAGACCATGAGGAGGCAGCAAGCACCAGGGTTACCTGAGGCTTGCCTGATCATTTCAGGGCCCGGTCCGCCACCAGGAGTGCAGGCCCATTGTGGGGAAAGGCAGCCCCAGAGGACTTGGGAAGAACATAGCAAGCAAGTGTACCTGATCTGAGAACTACAGCGGGAGAGTTAGTATAAATGCGGAAGTGGAGTGAGCGATCGTGTGAACATGTGGTATTTTTGCCTTGTTTTTCTTTTTCTTTTTAGTAGAAACTGAATAGGGCTCCCGTAGTGAGGAGCGGTGATGTCACGTTAGTTGTAAACTTGGTAAGTGAAGTGTACACATCCCTCAATAAAGAGGAGGGAGGGCAGTGCTGCTTGAGTAATAAAGTGGGACATCGGGCACTAGCAAGGACTGTACCCTCTGTCCACATTGAGGGACAAGAGGCAGAGAACATACAACATTTTTTAAATAAGGGTTGTTTTCAATTGCATTATATAATGTGCATATAGTATATAAAAAAAGGTATCGGGTGATCAGAGGCAAATGTTTGATGTACGATTTGAATGAGGGGAAAAGATTGGGGTGGAGACTACATTTCGGAGGGGGAGTGATGTTGACAATATTGATTTTGTGTCAAGACGCGCTGTGATTTTGTGTTCAAGTTTTGTGCATTGTGTTTAGAGGTAGCTTAGGGGGGCGCCATAGAGGGGCGAAAAACAGAAGAGGAATTGGGAAGGGCAACAAGAAAGAGGTAGGCACCTTGCCCTATGGTAGATGCTGAGATGCGGGCGCTGGTAGAGATATTATTAAAATTGAATAAGGCAGTGGTACAAGATGTGAAAATAGAAAACAAAGAGCCAGACCAACAGGATGTAGAGTACGAATATGAGGTGATTGAAAGTGAAGACGAGCAGGAAGAGAAAGAGGATAGTTGGGAAACAGAAGAGGATCAGGAAGAGAGAAAGGCTAGAACACATCATAGCCCGAAAAGGGGGAGGCAGTTTCCATTAATACAAAAGGGGCATGCAGATCACAATACATTCCATGGCACCACATGGATAAGAATAATTTGGTAAAAACCCCTACCACCTCTCACAGGGGGTGGAGGGCAAATGGATTCATGAATTAGAAAAACACACAGAAGGGACCACCTAGCAGTGGGAGATATGAAAAGTCTGTTAGCCAATATAATAGGGGATCAGACAAACACTGTTTGGGAGAGAGCAGGGTATCCTGGGGTCCATCTAGAGAGTGATACACAGGATTGAACTCCATTTAACAATTACCAAGTCTGTGTGTGGGATGCATTGAGAAGGACATTCCCAGATAAACCTAATGTAGGTTCTATTATGGCACGAACAATGAAACACGATGAGGACCCATCTTTATATATTCAGTCCATCCAAGCGATGTGGCGAGAGAAGACAGGGTGAACATAGGAATAGAATATATAATTTTTCTACTATATGCTGCAAACGTGTCTTCCCACAGAGGTGCAAGCAAAGTTAGATAGAATAGTAGGCATTGAAGCAAAATGATGAGGCTAAATACAAGCACACATTTCTGTAAATACAAGCGTGAGAATGAAAGAGCAGAAGAAGAAAAGGGGCAGCATGTAGAAATAAAGTGAGTACAGAAGAAATTGGCAAAGGTTAGCATGGAGGGCACAGTAGTAACAAACCCCAGAGATGCCCAACAGCAGTCAGGGCCATCACAAGAATGGACGAATAACCCAGATAACAATCGACAAGACAGGGGAGGGGTCCAAGGTGCAAGGAACAATTCACAAAAAGGTTGAGGGGGAGGATTTTGGGGAATATGACCACATATCGGAGGGTCATATTGGACATATGGAAAGATGGGGCACATGGCTAAGAATTGTGGAAGCAGACCTCACATGCAATACCACCCAGGAGCACACCCTACTCCATACTATGCACAAGGGTCAACACAGGGATTTTATGTTCCAAACCAAGCCACAGCCCCAGGACCCATGTATGCCCCAGGATCAGCACAACCCCAGAACGTAGGCCCAGTGCAGGTAACCGCACCGACACAAGGACAACCCATAAAATACCCAACCCCGAATGTCATGCAGAACGTCACACATCAGGTTCTATCCCAAGCAACTACAATGTAGTGGGAGCAAAATGCCCTTTTACAAGGAACAGTGACACATTATACTGGCTCTAGTGTCCTAGGAAGCAATGCTTTCCCACTTCCAGGGTCAAACATGTATACACAATAGGACAGCCCACAGTGAGCCCAATCGGCCCAGTTCTCTCAATCACCCCAGATGCAGACAAGGAAGTGGGAGTGAGGATAGATGACAGAATGTTCACCTTTGCGAAAAGATACAGGGGCCACCCGACCCTGCATAAGGGAGGGGTGGTTTCCATTGACCAACCATACCATGGACACGTAGGGATTCTTTGGGTTATCGTAAAGCTTCCTTTCACAGAAGAATTAGCCCTTGTTATAGGGAATCACAAGATAGTAGCACCATTACTCTACAGTGCTGAGACGCCTGTGAACCTACTATGTAGGGATCCCTTTCAGAAGTTAAACATGACCATTTAATTTACTGACAAGGGAATAGTGTCCTCCACACCAGGCATGCATTTACAACAGAGTAGCCACGGTAATACAAGCATTTTGAAGCACCAACACAATCCAAGCACTACCATTACATGAGACTCTATTCTCATATGGTGTGGCGATTTTGATTGGCTGGTTGCTAGGTGTGCAGAATGTGATTTTTCACCTACTAGCAACATTTCTATTCAGACCAGCAGTACCACATGAGGCAGCTCCAGGAACAGTTTTTACATTACACATCGGGGCAGTGATCATGAGAAAAGATACAGTCATCAAAAAAGGCAGAAATTAGGAAGGGATGGAGTGGAGGACAGTGCTATGCATAGACCTCACACTGGCATTAAGGGATATCACAGACAAAAAGTTATTTGCAAACATGTAAATAGATGGAGAAATAATATTCAAGATCAGTATACCTTGCCACATGATAGTCCAACACAGAGAAGTACCCAGACAATCCTGACAGCCAGAGCAACACCTTCGCAACTACAGGAGGACCTGGCATGAGTGCATAGTCTAAATGGACAAGCAACCCACATGAAGTAGGGTGACTGACCAGCATAGGGGTAATAAAAATCACGCTCAAACCAGGAGGCAGGCTCCCCAGAGTAAAACAATGTGCATTATTCAAAGAAGCAGATGGGGCATTTATAACACAATCAAAGCACTACTTACCAAAGCATTATAGTGCCACCAGACTCACCATGCAACAAGGCAATATACCCCCTGAAAAAATCATGGATCTATGTCTGCTGAATGACCTAGTGGAACCAGAATACTCACTGGTAACAAACCCTGCATCAATATTGTGCAACATACCATCTGATGCAGTCTACTTCACTGTAATTGAACTTAAGAATGCATTCTTCACCATACCACTTCATCCATACTCCCAATATTTGACCGTGTTTTCACATCACAGAAAGAGATTCCAGCACACTGGTTTACCCCAGGGGCACTGTGAATCACCTGGTGTTTTCAGCAGGGTCCTTCAGATGGATTTAGGAAACATCCACATGGCCAGCACAGTGCAACAGTACGTAGATGATATATTTTTGTGCAGCACCACAGTGGAACAGCGCAGAAAAGACACAATACGACTCCTGACAATCCTTGCAGACAAACGTGGACAAAGAACAATTGCAGTACTGTCAAAAGGAGGTAGTATACTTAGGACAGATCATACCATCAGCAGGAAGGAAAATAACGCCAGACAGAGTCATAGCTGTGAGAAATACACCACACCCTAAAGCAGTCAGGAAAATGCAACAATTTCTAGGCCTGTGTAATTATAGCAGAACAAGGGTTTTTGATTATTCAACACATCTCAGACCCCTGTTACAGGCATTCAAGGAAGCACAAAAGATGAAAGGCACACTTGAATGGACAGGAGATATGGCAGAATGCTTTGGAGACTTCAAAATAGCAATCAGCAGTACACCTGTATTAGCGACCCAAGACTATACCAAATAGTTGTTTTATTCTCACACTCAAATGTACAGGTCATGAATGCAATACTCACCCAGTCATCATCGCAGAGACACAATCCATTGACATACTACGGTGGCCTTTTAGATCAGATAAAGCAGGGTCACATGCCATGTGAGCAAGCATTAGCTGCTGCAGCATTTTCCACCATAGTTATGGCATGTCCACCAGTTTGAACGTTGAGCATGCAGTCTTTCCCATTTTAGAAATAAACAAATCAACACTCACCACTCTGAGAGCTAGGGGTTATGAGGTAATCTTGACTAACCCAGCCATCACCATAGTGAGGTGTCACACAGTTAACCCAGCAACATTCATAGACAAACCAGTTGAGCCCCATAATAAAGTTCATGACTGTGCAGTATATGAAGGAGAACCAGACGAATACAGCAGGGTAAGTGAAGACACCCTAGACACAGGAGAAGTGCTCAATGTTGATTGGTCATCGAGTATAGATCAAGAGAGTTTCCAAACACACACTGGAGCAGCAGTAAGAAGACATGTGAAGTACTCAGAAGAAGAATTTCAAATAGTGATGCAACAGAGATTACCCTCACATTCAGCACAAGCAGCAGAGCTAATAGCACTCATAGAAGCACTAAAGGCATCAGCATATGTCGATGTCACCATTTATACAGACTCAGCTTACATGACATCTACAGTACATTTAGGCTTATCAAGGCTGAAGAGACCAGGATACAGAAGGGCAGATGGGTCACCAGTCGAACATGTGATTTTGTTAGCTAGATTAATAAAAACATTAAAAGGTCCACTTCATGTAGACATTGTGAAGCACGATGTGCATTCTAAGGCGAAAGACCTGATTTTGTGCAGAAACACGGCTGCGAATGCAGCCACCAAACAAGCAGCATATATGCTCTTTCCAGAGGAAAGTGAAACGCCTGTCACAGCAATATGACAAGAACGACTACCAGATGTTTACAGTGCATTAACCAAACAATACATCATTTAATTTCAAGAAAGTGCTCCACCAGAAGAAAAGGCATTATGGGTAGAAAGGTGATGTGTCTTGTTGCCCACTGAAGTCATATGGAGAGAAAATAGCACAGGTTAAGTAGTAATGCCCATAGTGCTATTGATATGATATGATAAGTCATTTATAACATGCCTGTAAACAAGTGTTTCTAGGAGCGACAAGACAAGGGAGGGATGACAGAGGGAGGACAAGACAAACAATCTTACTAGGCCTTGTGCCATTCAGAAAGTGCAAGTGCGAGAAACATAAGTGCAAGGGGAAAGAGAGGGGGGAAGTGCACGGAAGAGGGGAGGGGAAAACAGGGCAGCAATGCTCTGAGAAAGTGCAGCCAGGGCAGGGCAGCTCTGGGTTGTGCAAGGAGAACAGGGGGCTGTAGGGTGACAGTTAAAGCCCCTAAGGGCATGGTAGGCCCAGAGGCAGTGCTAGGGTGACTGATCAAGGAACACCTGGTACCCAGTGAGACTATGATGGTAGCCAAGCAACCAGTCGGACAGCAGACAGGTAGATCAGGAAAGTCAGCAGGGGAGGGAGAGAGAGAAAGCAGAGGAGAAGAGGGACATTTTGAGCTGCTCCCGGAACTTCAGGTGGTCTGGCTCAAGTTTTAGAGGCGCAGGGAGGCCATTCCAGGGGGAGGTACCTGCAGAAGAGAGAGATCTACCCGCCACTCTCTGCCTGGAGAAGCATCTAATCCTTAGAGAGTTGGAGGTAGCTGATGAAAAGGCTCCAGAAGGAAGGTATTTTGGAAGAGAGCATTGGATGTAGTGTGGGCCTCAGGACCCAGAAAGCCTTGTGGGCAATGCAAAGGGTCTTGAACTTGATCCTTAAAGACACCTGGAGTCAGTGGAGAGATTTCAGGGCTGGAAAGGTACCGTCTCTGGGCTTGAGGCCAACGATAAGTCTCGTAGTCTTGTTCTGGAATAGTTGCAGAGGGCAGAAGTAGAGGAAGTCAGATTGAGAAAGAGGCTGTTGCCGTAGTCCATCCTAGAGAGAACCGGGGCTCTGGAGACAGTGAGCTTCCAGGTGAAAATGAGAAAGGGAAGAGTCCCTTTGAGGAGGTGCAGATGGTAGTGGGACTTCTTGGCGATGTCTGAGATGTGAGGAGAGAAAGAGAAAGTGGAGTCAAAGATGACACCAATGTTTTTTGCCTCGCAGGAAGGTGAAGGAAGAAGGCCAAAGGCGGGTGGCCAGAGTGAGAGAGGGAAAGCAGGGGCAGGATTCCCAATGAGAAGGATCTCCATCTTACTGGTATTAAAGTAGAGATCGTTGGAGGCGCACCAATCCTGAATCGCAGATAGACAGTCAGGAATGAGCAAGAGAGGATAGGAGGGTGAGGGGAGCCTGAAGGAAAGCCGATTGTCATCCGCATAACACTGAAAGTTAGAGGAGAGGGTAGAGATCAGGTGGGCCAAAGGGGCCAAGGAGAGGTTGAAAAACCAGGGTGAGAGGATAGAGCCCTGGGGAACGGCACAGGTAGAGAGAGATGTGGAAGAGAGGAAGGGACTAAGTAGGACCTGGGAGGGGCAGTTCAAGAGGAAGGAGGTCAGCCACTCCTGGGCCTGATCCATGATGCCCAGGTTCTCACAGAGTCGATTGATCAGGATGGTGTGGTTGACCAGGCTGAAAGCAGAGGAAAGATCAAGGAGGATGGGGACAGAAGGAATACTAGGATCAAGGTTAGAGAACAGATCTTCACAGGTGTTCAGGGGAGCAGTTTTCGTGCATCTGACAGATCTGAATCCAGACTGATGGTCTTCGAGACAACCAACAGATTCAGTGTGGAGGGAGGGTGTCAATATGGCCCTTGATGGTTTGGGGAGCAGGGGAGCACTTGTTTGGACGACACTTTCATAGATGGGACCTGTCTAGAAACCTTGTCAGGTGCTGTCAGAGAACAAGAGGAGGAAGGAGGAGGAGAGGGAGGGATGGCCAAAGTGGTGCTGAGAGAGAAAGAGGGAGAGGAAAAGGAGATGGAGGGCAGGATGTCCTGAGTTTTAGCAGAGAACTGAGAGGCCAGAGCCATACAGAGGGGCTGGGAGGGAACATGAGAGGTAGAGACTGCACCAGTTTGTCAGAGGATGCCCCAAAGCCCTCCACGTTCTCTCAGCCACCCTGCACTTGTTTTGCAGGACGGCAAGGTCGGAATCATACCAAGAGTTGCACTTGGAGGTAGGCTTCAGCCGGATTCTCATGACAGGGGCAAGGATATCCAGGGTGTTGGAAATAGAAAGGTACAGATTAGAAAGGGCTGTGTCAGGGTGTGAGTCCGCTGCATGAGTAGGAGGAGCAGAGATAGTAGAGGCAAAAGCATCAACTGACACATGCTTCATGGGCCGAATGAACTAGAAGGTAGGTGGCAGTGCTGGGGGGAGCGTTGCTTGAGGGATAGAGAGTTTCAAATGAGAGGAGAGTAGAAAGTGGTCAGTCCAAGAGAGAGGAGTGGTGAGAGGGTTAGAGAGGGGGATGTCTGAGGTGATGAGAACATCCAAAGTATGTCCGGCAGAGTGTGTGAGGCCAGAGGGCAGAATGGAAAGAGAGAGAGTATTGCAAAGGTTGTGGAAAACCCCAGAGGAGGGATAAGAAGCATCCAGGTGGATGTTGAGATCTCCGAGGAGGAGAAGTTGAAAAGTAGAGGCAAGAAGAGAAGAGGAGAGGTCGGCCCTGTCAAAAAACAGCAACGGGTCCCGACACATCTTGACTCATGTCGCCAATGCTCAACCAAGATGAGGAGCCCAGGGAGCAAACTGCGACTCAGTATACGAGGGAAGAGGGCATTCACGCGGGTCCGTGATCATAGCACTTGCCATCAGAGATTCCCCGACACGGCACGCCAATCTCCTTCTGTGTGCGTTGGGGGTTGCCATGGCGATAGGGGCTTGGTACCCTGCTTACTGCAATGACGGCATCATGACAGCGGTCACATGAGAGATCACGTGTCACCAGTCCCGCGATAAAGACACGCCCCTAACAATACAGTAACGCTTCTGATCCTGTTTGTTTCATCAGCAGTGGCATTTTGTTTTGTTTACTTTGTTTCCTGACCCTCTGCCTGTATTTTTGGACTCTGCTTCTGGTGTTACCCTTTGGATTGTTTGAAACCTACATTTTGACCCAGACCGCAACTCGACCTGCTCTTGCTTCTTGCTCGCTTCAGTCTTCTTCTGCCAGTGCTTTTACCGACTCGGACTGTTTTCGTACCTGCTTTTGGAATTGTGTGACATTTGGACTTTGGGCTTGTTTTTAGGATCTTGCAATTAGGCGTCCTCGTACCGGCGGGAGTGAGGAACTAAGTGCTGGACTAGAGACTGCCTCAGAGCACTTGTGGACTCCAGGCGTCCTTGTTCCGTCGGGCCTAGGATTGTATTCCCTTCATCAAGAAGACTTCCCTGCTTCCGTAATCTGCATTGAAGAACGCTTAGCCACGGAGCCTAGTACTTATCCTGTTGTCAGCATCCAGTAGCCAAGGTATTTATCATTGCAATTCGTTCTGTCTACAGATTGATTAACCCTCTGCTGGCTGTATTTCTTTATTGCTACTTTGCCCCAGGAAGGCTGTTACTATTCTCCAGGTTAGTTGATTCCCTGCTTAAATCTGGTTTAGTGTACTCAGCATTTCCTTGTATTAACCACCATTTTTGCTTTGCAGCCAGCTGGTTGTAGGGTGTCCATTCATCTTTCGACCAATAGAACCTTCAGTCTGTCCCTAGGTACACCCGAGGGTTACATTGGTAGGGATAATTCATCCTCAACACGACGGATTCAAGCTTCCTACTGTTACTTGGTAAAATGTCATTTCTGACAGGCCCATTCAGAGAGGAAGAGGCCGACCTGGCTAGGTGGCCTGTAGATGGTGGCCACAGTTAGAGAGAGGTCAGGAGAGATAGAGAGCCTGCAGACCAGGCATTCAAAGAAAGGAGGAGTAGGCCTGCATAGGGATGACAGAGGCCGGGACCCACTCTGGGAAAATCAGGGCTACTCCACCTACAGGGTCTGGTTGGCTCTAGGATTGGAACCTGCCCATGCTAAGCACCATTTATAGGTTGGAAGGTTTGTTCTGGTGTCGCAAGATCACAGGAGTGGTTAGGGGTTTAGCCAGGACCCCAATTTGGTGCGTATGAGAGGTGGGTTTACTCCTGGTTATCTTGTCTGATTCGGTATCAATAATCCTTCTAACACGGTAGTTAGTGCGATACAGGTTCGCTTTTATTGATGGTTTATGAAAGATTCCACTTGATACAATGATTAGTGTGTAGAACACTGTTATGGCATTTTGTGCCTTGGTGCGGTCAGCCGACACGTGTTTCAACCCATACGGGTCTTTCTCAAGGCAAGACCGCAGGGAGCAACGCATCACAGACACTACTCAGACGAAGAGCCCAATAGGAGCTAGACTGCCATAAGGACAGCCACCCACAATAAAACAAGAACCCCACCTAGGGACCGCAGCATTACATACTTGCCTTGAGAAAGACCCGTATGGGTTGAAACACGTGTCGGCTGACCGCACCAAGGCACAAAATGCCATAACAGTGTTCTACACACTAATCATTGTATCAAGTGGAATCTTTCATAAACCATCAATAAAAGCGAACCTGTATCGCACTAACTACCGTGTTAGAAGGATTATTGATACCGAATCAGACAAGATAACCAGGAGTAAACCCACCTCTCATACTCCACCTACAGGACCGTTGCTTCTGGGGTCAATGAGGATCTTGCAGCTCGCAGTGAGGAGATTGTCAAAACATGTGACAGAACTGCCAATAAACCATGTCTCGGTGAGAGCAAGGATATCTAGGTTGAGTTCTTTGAGGAGGTGACCAATCTCAGAGGAGTGTTTGACAGCAGAAAAGAGTTGACAGCAGCGGCATGGAGCAAGTTGCCACATTTGAAAGACTTCCGTGGAGGGGTACAGCCTTGAGGTACACCCTGCAGAGGTGGTATAGGGGCCTGAGGGTAGGCAGAGGAGGAAGATGAACGTGCCAGAGAGGTGGCGGAAGGAGTAGCAGGAGAAGGGAGGAAGTTGATAAGGTGCTGGAAATGGCTATCAAAAGGAGGAGATTGGGCTGAGTCCTTGGACCAAGACAGCGCTGTTCAGATGGACATTAATGATGGTCTTGGAGGAGTGGAAGGGGGCTAAGAGGACCTCCGAATTTGTGCCACTGTTAATGGGAGAGGGGGAGAAATGAGAGAGAACCAAGACCATATGAAGGGTCCATAGGTCTGGAGAGGGGACGACAAAGAGGATGTCAGTGAGAGTCTGTCTGGAGGAACTACTGGTGTAGGTTTCAGCGATAGGGAGGACTGGGTTGGAAATCAGGATGTCCCTCTTGAATTCATTCCTTCTAGACTTAGATGAGAGGGATAGGGTAAGAGATAAAGTAGCAGTTAGAGAAGATGGGAGAGACAGAGAGCACCATAGGGGGTGTGAAGGAGGTAGGTGGAGGAGAAGGGGGTGAGAGAAGAGAAAGAGATGCACAGCCCTGAGGCACACAGCTCAGAATACACAGGGGGAGGAGGGGTGCCGGCGGTCACAACAAAGGAAGACACTGGAGGGGAACAAGTAACTCACAACAATGAATGGTATGCCTTGCTGGGGGGTTCTAGGTGGGAGGCTAGCGAGAACCAGCAACACTGCCACAGTTACCGGAATGAGAAAACACCCAGATTTGACTTTCCCAGAAGGGGGACAAAAGGCAAGTTTTTGAGCACAGCATAATACACACACCCTGATTCGACTTTCCCAGAAGGGGGAAAAAGCTACATTTTTTAGCACAGCACAATACAACACACGCAGATTCGACTTACCTTATCAGTCGCAGCTGGTTGATGGCTGCAGGCTATGTGCTACCATGGCAGACACCGGCAGCCACCACTGGAGCTGTCCTTAGCCACTGGTCCTTGGCAGAGTTGGCTGCCACATCAGAGGGTGCCTTGGTTGACCTATTTAAAGGGCCCATCAACCAATGGGAGGGCAGTGGAAAGGGGGAGGGCCAAGGAACAAGGCAGCAACTGGGACAGAGGGAGAGGTGAGCGGGCACACACATGCTGTGGTTTGAGAATAAACGTTTACAAATGCACCACTTATTGTGTCATGGAGCACCTGTCCTCACCCCAACACCGGAGAGGTTAATGTTGGCATTGCCTGATGATGGTGGGGATGACCTGTGGAGACAGAGGGAGAAAACCAAATGTCGGAGCATGCTTACCTATAGTCTGAGGAGGGGTTCGGACCCTGGGTCATCCTGGTCCGAACAGGCCCAAACAGGAATTTTCCCTTTTCTTCATCTGCCCTTCACTTTGGAAGGCCAGGTGAGAGATGCCCTTCATATAAGAGTTAAGAGCAGAAAGGAAGAGGCAGGTCTAAGAAGTTGGTTGGTGCTTAGGCCAGGTGACCTAGATCCACTTGCACATGCCCGCCAACTGCAAAGGAAAATAGGCTGGAGGGCTGCTTAAGTAGGGAAAAAGAGCGACAAACCAGGAAGGCACCAACAGTTATAGTGATTGACAAGTGGGTGGGGCTTAGGTCAGGTGATCTAGATCCATTTGCACCTGCTCACCAACTGCAAAGGAAAAGAGGCTGGAGGGCTGCTTACATAGGAAAAAAGAGCAGCAAACCAGGAAGAAACCAACAGATTAAAGTGATTGACAGGTGGGAAGATCTTAGGCCAGCTGACCTAGATCCATTTACACCTGCTCACCACTGCAAAGGAAAAGGGGTCGGAGGGCTGCTTAAGCAAGGAAAAAGAGCAGCAAACCAGGACGGCCCCAACAGTTCAAAGTGATTGACAGGTGGGTAGGGCTTAGACCAGGTGACCTAGATCTACTTGTACCTGCTCACCAACTGGAAAGGAAAAGAGGCCAGAGTTTAAGCATGGAAAAAGACCAGCAAACCAGGAAGGCACCAACCGTTTAAAGTGATTGACAGGTGGGCAGATCTTAGGCGTAGGTGAACTAGATCCACTTGCACGTGCTCAACAACTGCAAAGGAAAAGCTGCTCGATGGCTGCTTAAGTAGGGAAAAAGAGCAGCAAACTAGGAATGGCACTAACAGTTGAAAGTGATCGGCAGGTGGGTGGGGCTTAGGCCAGGTCACCTAAATCCACTTTCACCTGCTCACCAACTGCTAGGGAAAAGAGGCTGGAGGGCTGCTTAAGTAGGAAAAAAGAACAGCAAACCAGGAAGACACCAACAGTTTAAAGTGAACATCGCCATGGAGCAACTTCATTTCCCTATGCCTGCATCTAAGCGACATTAGCGAGGACTGGTTGTGCCCAACTTGGCCGAACAAGTCGACATGTTCATGGCAAACTGTACCAGTGTCACAAGTTTCATCCATGTCATCCACTCAAGATATTGAAAGCAACATTGCCCTGCCCCACATGGATCTTCAAAGAGCTCAACATTGACTATATCAACGTGGTATATAGGTGCAACACATACAGGTATATAATAGCAGTTGTGTGCTTATATTCCTATTGGATTGAAGCAGTACCCTGCATGAATGCAGATACCAAATCTGCATTCAGATTCCTTGTGAGAGAAGTGTTCCTCAGATGGGGTATTTGTGAAATACTGAGGTCTGATAATGGCCTTCACAGTGTAAATGCCCTTTTCAATGAGGGGACAAGACTATTATGTATCAGAAACAAACTGTGTACAGCCTATCACCCGTAAGCAAATGAAATAGTAGAGTGCCTGAATTGTTTAGTTAAGATTAGGTTAGCCAAGCTTTGTGATACACTTAAGAAGTGCTGACTCTATTGCCTGCCTCTTGACCTGTTCAGTCTGCGCAACCAGCCAAGCAAAGACCACCACCTGTCACCCATGAAGTAGTGACAGGAAGAAGGATTCATACCTCGGCTGCGCCCACATGAACAGTGTCTGATGCACACTGAAGTGCTGATTTGTTGGGGCAAGTATTTACTGTATACCTCAAAACCTGTCAACCTGTGCTAAGCTTATATCTTCCCAGATAAACATTAAAGTGCACAATGAACTCCAACAGAGCAACAAGAAACAGCAACAAAAGAACCTCTACAGCTACATCAAGGCAACAGAGTCTACACCAGACAGCATACACAGTGCTGGAATAAGCCAAAGTTCACAGGACCTTACGAAGTGGAAAGATCCACACCAATTGCAGCAAAGATAAAGAATCGCTGTGCCTGGGTACAGTTGACCGATCTGCGCAAAGACACCAGTACAGCACCACAGCACTGAAAAGAAGCAGATGTTGGGGCTCAAACAAGAATCAGCAGACAACGGTGAGTTAAACATTTTTCAAAGTCTATGAGAAATTACATTAGGAGAATGAAACCTTTCAGGCATAACAGAGCCAGTGCAGCAGTCAATATTCAGGAAGCCAAAATGAATAATCTTTGAAATATTAAGAATGTTTTTTTAATAATGTGCTGTCTATTCTTTTTTTCTTTTGCTTTCTTTTTCTCTAATGGAATTAATGAATCTAGGTATTGGAGGTAATATGAATAATGATACAAAAGTAGAAACTGTAGTTACTCTTAGAAATAGCCTTGTGACCAGACACAAAAGACAATTAAGTGCAGAAGTAAATAATAATGTGCTAGGCGAACATCATTCTGATGGCACCAATGTTTGCTATGATACAATGAAAGCCATCAGTAGGGCCCAAGTGAATGAAACATGTTACGTATGTGGGCGTATCCCACATGTGGTTGGCACCCCTAAGCTGTTCTTATCTCGGAAAGTACTGATTTTAGAGGCACAGTGCTTAGCACATTTAGTAAATTGAAGAATGCAAGGGGTGTTTCAGGGACACACAGTATGAATTAAAATGCAAAAGAGATCCAAAGATGAATGTGAATGGATGGGAAAATATGAAGGAGCACAATGTCCAGCAAAACCACAGATGGTAATAGAGGGAGCAACATTTTGGAACAAGAAATGGGTGAAGGGGCAAGCAGAATTCAATGCAGATGGACTAATGGGATTCAAAGAAGAAGCAATAATGAAAACAGATAAAGTTGCAGAAATATATGGGCAATACATGTGAATAAATTGACAATCCTACATCAACATGAACAACCCATAAATGTAGGGAAACTCACTCAATCTTCCTTTTTGGTTCAGGGGCAAAGGAGGCGTGCCAGTTGGCTCCAACAACAATTACAATCAAACCTATGTGATGCAAGCATTGGATGAGGGAACTGCCACAATCATGGGCTTCCTGTGGCAGTGTGGCACAGAGGCATACCTGCCTCCCTCCTGGAATGGATTGTTTTCTTTGGTGAGCCTGCATGCCCATGTATTGTTGGTCCCAGAAAGTCATGTAGAATTGCCCAGGAGACCATCCCACTACCCTACAATGCCCCCAACAACCACTGGACAAATTAACCCACAAACAGCAATGAGAAGGTCAAACTATTTCTCAAAGGAAGCAGACGAGGCCTTGGAGAAGATACCGTCACAATACAGACTTTTCTCCAGAACAGAGTCCTTTTTTGCCTCACTACTAGCTCCTGCAATACAAACAGCTACAAATGCCACATGGATCCAAATAGTCCACTGGAACCTGATGGAACTTTCAAATATCACAGAACATGGACTTAATGCAATCCGTGAGTAGCTTCATGCATTACAACTTTAGAATTGAATAGTGCTCGACCTAATTACAGTGATAGAAGTCAGTGTTTGTAAAAAGATTGGCAGCACCTGCTGCACCTAAATGCCTCCCAACAATGCAGATAACGGCACATTGACAATTGCAATTAAACAGATGGCAAAGTTGAAAACAGACATGAAAGCTGAAGGGGGATAATTAAAGATGAAAATTGTTTATCAGTCTTCATCTTCTGGATGTCCCAGTGGCTTACCAATACATATAGAGTCTTATTAATTATCCTCATTTTGATAATAATCTGGTTTGTTTGCCAAATAATAATAAGCTGCTGTTTGTCTCATGGAAATAAAACTAACCTCCTTGCAGTTATGATAGGTGATGCCACTCAGCCTTGGAAAGATGAAATCTGTCAAACGCATCCAGAACCAAAGGTAGGAGGAATACGAATGGTCCCAATTGATCGCCCCATAGGCCTTGACAGTACCATCTGGTCACTACCCCCTGATCCAGAAAACTACCTGAAATGTTATGTAGACCCCACTGCAGATAGGGAAGGAAATTTCTTAGGATGCAACTCATGGGAGTATGTAGGTGGGGAGGGGAGCTAAGATATGTGTGCAAGATATGGGTGCCCAAGACTATATACGAATAGCAACATGAACAAGATAAACAAGACAGGGATTATATGGAGAAATGTATCTCTAATGGAACGAAAGGGGGGAATCTTGGGGAATACATACAACTCCCTCAACGTGCATGTAAATAAAAGGTCCAAATGTCACTCTAAAGAACCACAAGGTTATAAAGAAAGCAGCACTATGCATTTAAAATAAATTCCCCATTTAGGCCCAAAGCACACCATGCTTTAGTAAGCAGCATTCCTGAGGGATAAATAAGCTATGCAAGAACAGACCACATTACACAGCCTGCGGTAGCCACCATGTAGTTATGTTTAAGTTGCTCAAACCATAGGAAAAACACTTTTTGGGTGGCTTATACCTTTTCCCTCCCCTTGACGAATCTGCATCAAACTTTGCAAAACAAGTATATGGCCCCTTCGGATTGAATCTGCGAAGTCTGGTGAGGATTTTTCCGGGCCACTAAAGTTGTAGGGAGGTCACAAAATATGTGTTTTTTCTCGTACACGCAATAGAAAAGAAATTGTGCTCATGCCTACAGCCCAAAACGCTGGATGGATTTTCACCAAATTTGTGCCAGGAGTGGTGGCTTTGTCCCCAAAGCATGCTTTTGTAAATTTGCTGTAAATCCGTCCAGTAATTGGTTTGAAAATGGCCAAAAAAGTAGATAAAAATAATGTGTGATATCTGGGTTCAGTCCGTGGATTCACTTCCCTGTTCGGTCTGTGGACAGGCCTCCCTGGCAATCAGGGTCAAACCTGATGTCTGAGGAATGGGACACGGTGGCTGATTGGATGGTGAAAAACATGAACTGCGTCATTTATTTTGAAACAGTCGCCATGTTGTGTTCATGAACAGCGCCCAGTGTTCGCTGACATTGCGGTAAAAACACATAATAAAATAAAACATTGCCCTTGTCAAACTAGTGAAACAATCTCTGGGGAGGTGAGGGGTGATGAGGATGGGATGGCATATGGCCATAAAAAGCCCCAAACAACAGGTTGATTTCCAACTTCAAAGTTCGCAAACAGTTTGGGGACAACCCTGTACTGTTCGTGAACATCTCTGATGTTCAATGGCATCCTTACATATTTTTGCATTACAGGGCTGATGAAAAGCAGTTTTAGGATGGCTTATAACTTTGGCGTCACTGTATGAAACTGCATGCAATTTTGTGATATAATTCTAGATCTAACCTTGAATGGTTCTACAAAAGGTGGTGCTGTTTTGCAAAGACGGAACAAAATTACAGTGGGGTTCCAAAATATTTGAAGGGCTTTTACATTTGGTGCCATTTCATGAATCTGCACAAAAGTTTGCAAAATATTTAAGACCCAGATTTGAAAGTTTTAGCAAAGTTTGGTGGGATTTTGTGAAGAGGAGGCAAAATAAGAGGGGGGTTTTGAACATTTTTAGATACCTTATAACTTTGTTGCCATTTGATGAATGTGTACAAAAGATTTTAGAAAGATTATAGACCAAACCTTGAATGTTTGTACAAAGTCTGAATGGATTTTGTTAAGTGGGAGCTGAGTTATAAGACTATTTTATGTACGTACATTTTTACACTTTTTCGAGCAAGGAGCATTGGCAAGGACCTGAAAGCATGGTTTTGCAAATGTGTCCAGGTTTTATTTTTTGAAAAATGTCGTAAAGTAGGTACAAAAAATAGTGATATACTTTTGGTGACTGAGGTATAATCTGTGCTCATGGGAATGGCTATGTGGTAAGGTTTTTCAAAATCAGGATAGGTTTGAATGGGAATTCTTTTTGTTGCCTGTGGCTGAAATCCTGCCCGTGGTTACAGCTCGAAGTGCTGCACAGGATTGCATCAACAGATCCCTGTGACTAGCGCTGCATAAACTCTGAGACAATGCTAATCAGAAGATAATTACCGAGGACGCTGGACCAGGAGCCCACTTGCTCACCAGGCTACCCCTTCAAATTAACGATATTTATTTGCAACCATACCAGGACAAGATATGGGATTGCATGCCAGATTCATTCCAACACCCTTGCAGCAATGACTGGCCCACAATCCATACATATTGGAAAAGACCCTAGAGAGTCAAAACATGTGTCCGCTGAATTTTAACAATAAATGTAGCACCAACAATGGTTTTCAAGACTGCTTTATTGTGACAATAGATAATTATTCAATAACCCAGAACTAAGGGGAACAGGGCTCACTCTCCTATATGAAACGTAACATTTGAAGAAGGAAAGCGAAGCTCAGAAAAGAACCTCATCACTAGCAGTAGGGTAATCCATTTAAAGTACTAGATGAAGCACAGTCATCTACTTACTCTACCGCTCTGCAATTACTTGATAATTGTGTACTCTGATTATTGGGGCATGCGCCATGGCCGAAGCTCTTGGTTTGAATGGGAACAATATTTTGCTTTTGGCTACAGCCTGAAGTGCTGTACTGAATTACAAAAAACCTGTGCAAGCAGTATCATTAAGGAACTGAATGCATGCTTTTGCAAATCTGTTTTGTGTTTTATTTTTCTAAAGTGTCCAAATGTAAGTACAAAAAATAGTGATATAAGTTTGGTCCATGGACAATGGGCCTAGTCCTCCTCAAGGACAAATGCCTACTCTGATTTAATTATTGGGCTATGCAGCATTTTCAGCCAATCTAGAGTTTTTCAAGCCTCCCATCGTGGCAACCCTTGGCACTTTCCTCCTGGGCTCCCATGAGCACTTGTGTGACCATACTGCGCCTTTCATTTATGGAGTTCTCTCACTGCACAATGCATATGTGCATCTATAGGGGCGCTATGTATAATTTGGTTGTATAATTATGGGAAATGCAGATGCAAAAGAGTTGTAGAACATTGTTAAGTGCCAGTTGGTGGGTGGACGTTTAATATGTTAATAGGCTATATGTAGAGTTTTTGTAAATGATTGGTGGATATTTGTGTGAATGGATTACAGCATGTAATGAGGGAGTGTTACAAACATAAAAGTAAAAAGAGTAGAAGAGCTGTCTTGTATGATGGTGTGACTGTGCAATTCGGGTTTTCTAATAAGGCATGGGCTAGACAGGGGAATGCGCATACTGTGGGTAGTCATAAATGACAAAGGATTATGGTGTTTATTGTATACTAGAGAGAAGAATTTCAGACAGAAAATTGTTTCAGTGCTTTTTTCTTTTTCTCTCGTATACAATTGTCCATTATTATCATTTGCATAGTAGAAAATGCTAATGGGAATGTTGGAGAATCTTATTAAATCTAAATATTTAACTGAAAAATGTAAAGTAGATGGAGTCTATTAGCTTATTTATTTAGTTCTATTTTCTTAACTGTGAAAGGTGGTTCCTAAAGGAAACGGTTTTTATGTTTTTTTATTTTTTTATTTTTTTAGGAGAGGCCAGAAAGTAAGGTGTGGAGGGAAATGAGGGAAGGGGCACCAATCACAAATATGGAGGGGCAGGTGGACAAGTGAAGATGTTGCATGTGTGTTACTTCTAAGGTAGGGGTAGTGTTTCTCATGCTCCTTGATTACAACTACAAAAGCAGTTCGTAGTTGTTCCCCCCGGCAGACCGGTGTGTTGCAATATATATAGAATACTGTTGTCTTCGAAAGATATTGATCAACAGCCTGTCTCTTTTATTGCTTGCAAGGTTGCTGGTGGGATTTTGTGTCCCACAGAAGTAGGCTGAGTGGTTACAGTATTGGTTGAGGAAGATGAGGTAAAGGAAGACATCCTAGTACTTCCTAAGAAAGGAACAGCCTTTTTGAGAGCATTGCGGTGGTTGGATTTGGTGTGGTGGCGCATGGAGGTGGTCCCGTAGGAGTACTGTCCAGATAGTCCACGACTGAGTACAACGTTGCACTCAGTGCATTTCACTTTGGTAGCTTTAGCCTTTGATACATTCCCAACAGTGGTAAAGAACAGCCAGACCCAGGATTCTCTCTGGGTGCTAGATGTCGGTACTTCCCCTACGTCATCTTCCTGGTCCCCTTCATTGTCTTTTGAAGTATTGCGCTTCTTTCATTGTGTAGGTTCTCCAGCTGGTGGTGGTGGTGGCTCCTAGGGAGGAGGGATGTCAATAGATAAATAGCAGTTTTGCTAATATTCTCCCAAGTATGTACTGTGTGCTAGATTGTTAATGGATAATGAGCAAGAATAGGTGTAGAAGCTGTGCAATGGTATATTTTGAGCTTCAAAGTTCCTAGATCAGCTGAAAATGCAGTTCTGAAGGGTTTGCAAAGCACAGACCCATTCGCAAAGTATACACAGTTGACGAACACGTCATCATGCTGCGCGCTGGGTCACGTGACACTGTCCGGAAAGTCAGTGATTACGTCAGAAGTTTGCAAACGTGGACGAACACAAAAACAGTGGAAAAAGTTGCAAAAAGTGTATAGAAGTGTTAAAAATGTTGCTAGGAGTTGGGGAATGGCAGAGATTTAAGGTGAAAATTTGGAAATTGGACAAAAATGTTGCTATATTGAGGTAAGTATGATATTAGTAAGTTGTAGGAAATTAGGGTGCACTGGTAAACACTCATGAAATTCACTGAAAAAACTTTGTTAAAAGGACGTTATGGCTAAGTTGCAGTTATAAAAACCTATGCAATTCAATGAAAAATGTTTGTTAAAGGGACGTTATGGTTACAAGTAAAACTGAAAACCCCCAGAAATCCACCAGTTATGGTGGGCTAATCAACCATAACTCATGCCACCACTGTGCACTGCTAAGACTGACACCCAGGACATGAAAGATGACATCACAAATGTCATTGATGACATCACTGATGACATCACATATGAAATTAATTTTAATGAAAAGTCCCTACAAGGGCTTTTGTTTATAATGTTGGGAACAATATTTTAGGGGTGAATGGGAGACCTATTATGAACTACTTAATGTATTAAAGAATGTACTCAAGTAAACAAAACATTACATTAGAGTGTTGTTGACAATAGAGGAATCAAATCATACATACATGTAGGCAATGGTTGCAGCATGCACGATAGAAGTACAATATTTTTAATCTGGTAATTTCCAATAGTAAAATTATAAATGCTACCTTATGAGCAGTTTGAGTAATGTTAAACATGGAATAAACAGGTAACAATTAAAAACTTACCACACACTTGTGTTAGTAGAAAAAATAGATTAAAAACCTATAATGCATACAAATTAATGCCACATACACGGAAACTAAAGTAAGGAAGAAAGAAACAACAGCAGCAAAAAGACAATAACATTAGAGTTAATCATCCTGTACACAAATTAATTGTGTGTTTGAGGCCTGATTATTGCCCCATGTTTGTGCACTATAAACTCAGATTAAACTCTAAGGAAAGTACTCTAAGAACATATAAAAAGGTTGTTGAGATATAGAGTACCTTTAAAAGTTTGGAAATTCTCATTGTTAGTAAAAACAAAAAAATAGCCTAGTAAGGTTACTAAACAAAAACAAGTGGCCAGATATGTAATGTAATTGTAATTGGTTATTTATAACATGCTTAATACCCAGAGATTTCTAAGTGTGGACCCTGGGATCGAACCTGTGTTGCCCTGCGTTGTCTTGCTTCCAAGACAAGCGCTTTGCCTCTGAGCTATCCTCCCAAGACTCCTGATGTCATCAATGACATTTTTGATGTCATCTTTCATGTCCTAGGTGTTAGTCTTAGCAGTGCACTGTAGTGGCGTGAGTTATGGTTGCTTAGCTTACCAAAACTGGAGAATTTCTCTGGTTTTTCTGTTTTACTTGTTACCATAACCTCCCGTTAACAACTTTTTTTTATTGAATATCATAGATTTTTATTAGTGCAACATAAGCATAACGTCCCTTTAACAACATTCTTTCAGTGAATTACATGGCCACTGTAGTGGCCATGTAGTTATGGTTAAGTTGGTGTTTCCATAGGAAGAGCACTTTTTGGGCGGCTTATAACTTCGCTCTCCCTGGACGAATCCTCACCAAACTTTGCAAAAAAAAGTATTTGGGTCACTCTGATTTTATTTTGCAAAGTTTGGTGAGGATTCGTCCAGGAGGGGCAAGGTTATAGGGGGGGTCTCAAAACTTTTTTTTTTCCCATAGACATAATGGGAAAATGTTTTGCGCGCGTCTACAGCCCAAACCGCTGGACGGATTTACATCAAATTTGTGGCAGGAGCGGCGGCTTGGTCCCGAAAGCGTGCTTGGCTTTATTTGGTGTAAATCAGTCCAGTAGTTTTTAATAAAATGACAAAAATGTAAGTGAAAAAATTTAGTGATATCTGTGTTTGCTTCGCGGACACACTTCCCTGTTCGCTCCGCGGACAGGATGGTGATTGGGCAAGCAGCTTGCGTGATGTCCGCGGACATCTGACGTGCTCTCTCATTGGATGCCGTGAAAGCGTGCAGTGCATCTGGCTTCAGAGACACCCGCCATCTTTGTTCCTCGCCGCCTGCACAGTAAGTCTTGTGTCTGTCTCCTGTTCCTCCCACCCCCGCTCATGCCCCTGTGTCCTTCTTGACCCCCCACCCCCACTCATGCTCCATGTCTCCCCTGTTCCTCCAGCCCCCCGCTCACGCCATCGGCACACGGTGGCCAGCGGAGGGCCGAGGAGCGGGATCTGCCACCTGCACACGAACGCTGTGTGTCTCTCTCCCTCCCCCACACCTGCTCATGCCCCGTGTGTCTCTCTCTCCCCTTCCCCCACCCCCGGCTCATGCCCCGTGTGTCTCTCCCCCTCCCCCCACCCCCGCTCATGCCCCGTGTGTCTCTCTCCCTTCCCCCCACCCCCGCTCATGCCCTGTGTATCTCTCTCCCTCCCCCCACCCCCGCTCATGCCCCGTGTGTCTCTCTCCCCTTCCCCCCGCCCCCCCTCATACCCCGTGTGTCTCTCTCCCTCCCCTCCACCCCCGCTCATGCCCCGTGTGTCTCTCTCCCTTCCCCCACCCGCGCTCATGCCCTGTGTGTCTCTCTCCCCTTGCCCCCACCCCCCGCTCATGCCCCATGTGTCTCTCTCCCTCACCCCCACCCCCGCTCATGCCCCGTGTGTCTCTCTCCCCTTCCCCCACCCCTCGCTCATGCCCAGTGTGTCTCTCTCCCTCCCCCCCACCCCCGCTCATGCCCAGTGTGTCTCTCTCCCTTCCCCCCACCCCCGCTCATGCCCCGTGTGTCTCTCTCCCTCCCCCCACCCCCGCTCATGCCCCGTGTGTCTCTCTCCCCTTCCCCCCACCCCCGCTCATGCCCCGTGTGTCTCTCTCCCTTCCCCCCACCCCCACTCATGCCCCGTGTGTCTCTCTCCCTCCCCCCCACCCCGCTCATGCCCCGTGTGTCTCTCTCCCTCCCCCCCACCCCCGCTCATGCCCCGTGTGTCTCTCCCCCTCCCGCCACCCCCGCTCATGCCCCGTGCCTCTCTCCCCTTCCCCTCACTCCCGCTCATCATGCCCCGTGTGTCTCTCTCCCTCCCCCCACCCTCTGCTCATGCCCTGTGTGTCTCTCCCCTTCCCCTCCGCCCCCCCGCTCATGCCCCGTGTCTCTCTCCCCTTCCCCCCACCCCCACTCATGCCCCGTGTGTCTCTCTCCCTCCCCTCCACCCCCGCTCATGCCCCGTGTGTCTCTCTCCTTCCCCTCCACCCCCGCTCATGCCCCGTGTCTCTCTCCCCTTCCCCCCACCCCTCGCTCATGCCCCGTGTGTCTCTCTCCCTCCCCCCCTCCCCCGCTCATGCCCCATGTGTCTCTCCCCCTCCACCCACCCCCGCTCCTGCCCCGTGTGTCTCTCTCCCCTTCCCCCCACCCCCCCGCTCATGCCCCGTGTGTCTCTCTCCCTCCCCCATCCCCGCTCATGCCCCGTGTGTCTCTCTCCCTCCCCCCCACCCCCGCTCATGCCCCGTGTGTCTCTCCCCCTCCCGCCCACCCCCCGCTCATGCCCCGTGTGTCTCTCCCCCGCCCGGCCACCCCCTGCTCATGCCCCGTGTGTCTCTCTCCCTCCTGCCCACCCCCGCTCATGCCCCGTGTGTGTCTCTCCCTCCCCCCCACCCCCGCTCATGCCCCGTGTGTCTCTCACCCTCCCCTCCACCCCCGCTCATGCCCCGTGTCTCTCTCTCCCTCCCCCCCACCCCCGCTCATGCCCCGTGTGTCTCTCCCCCTCCCGACCACCCCCGCTCTTGCCCCGTGTGTCTTTCCCCCTCCTGCCCACCCCGCTCATGCCCCGTGTGTCTCTCCGCCTCCCGCCCATGCCCCGTGTGTCTCTCCCCTTCTCCCCACCCCCCCTCATGCCCCATGTGTCTCTCTCCCTCCCCCCACCCCCGCTCATGCCCCGTGTCTCTCCCCTTCCCCCCACCCCCGCTCTTGCCTTGTGTGTCTCTCTCCCGCCTCCCCACCCCCGTTCCTGCCCCGTGTGTCTCTCTCCCTCCCGCCCACCCCCCGCTCATGCCCGTGTGTCTCTCCCCCTCCCGCCCACCCCCCGCTCATGCCCTGTGTCTCTCCCCCTCCCGCCCACCCCGTGCTCATTCCCTGTGTGTCTCCCCGTAATGTTAATGTGTTGAATAATGATATGATAATTGTTTTCTTAATAGATTTTTGTGTACTGTGAAATATGTAATAAGTAGCTAATAAAACACATGTATTACATAATTGCATTACTATAGACAAAACACAAAGACACAAGAACACATACCAATATGGGTATATACAGGGAAAGTGAAGTTAGCAAAAAAGCACAAGTAGTAGCAGAAACAATTTATAATTTAACTGATTATTTTCATGCAAATAAATGATTGCTCTGTTTCAAAGCTGCTATTTACCATAGGTATATGTATCACTTGTTGTGATTGGACCCTAAGGAAAGTAGTGTGAGTACAATGTATACAAATATGACCATATACAGGGAAAGTACAGCCATACTTTCCCCCCGCCCACCCCCCGCTCATGCCCGTGTGTCTCTCCCCCTCCGCCCACCCCCCGCTCATGCCCCGTGTGTCTCTCTCCCTCCCCCCCATCCCCCACTCATGCCCCATGTGTCTCTCTCCCTCCCCCCACCCCCTGCTCATGCCCCGTGTGTCTCTCTCCCTCCCCCCACCCCGCTCATCCCCCTTGTGTCTCTCCCCCTCCCGCCCACCCCCCGCTTAAGCCCCGTGTGTCTCTCCCCCTCCCGCCCACCCCCGCTCATGCCCCGTATCTGTCTCCTGTTCCCCTCATGTGCTGTGTCTGTCTCCTGTTCTCCCCACCGCCCGCTCATGCCCCGTGTCTGTGTCCTGTTCCCCCACCCCTGCTCATGTCCCGTGTCTATCTCCTGTTGCCCCCCACCCCCTCGCTCATGCCTCGTGTCTGTCTCCTGTTCCCCCCACCCGCTCATGCCCTGTGTCTGTCTGCTGTTCCCCCCACCCGCTCATGCCCCGTGTCTCTCTCTTGTTGCCCCCACCCCCCTGCTCATGCCCCGTGTCTGTCTCCTGTTGCCCCCCACCCCCCTGCTCATGCCCCGTGTCTGTTGTTCACCCCACCCCCCGCTCATGCCCCATGTCTGTCTCCTGTTCTCCCCACCGCCCGCTCATGCCCCGTGTCTGTGTCCTGTTCCCCCACCCCTGCTCATGCCCGTGTCTATCTCCTGTTGCCCCCCACCCCCTTGCTCATGCCTCGTGTCTGTCTCCTGTTCCCCCCACCCGCTCATGCCCTGTGTCTGTCTCCTTTTCCCCCCACCCGCTCATGCCCCGTGTCTCTCTCTTGTTGCCCCCCACACCCCCGCTCATGCCCCGTGTCTGTCTCCTGTTGCCCCCCACCCCCCTGCTCATGCCCCGTGTCTGTTGTTCACCCCACCCCCCGCCGCTCATGCCCCGTGTCTGTCTCCTGTTCCCCCCACCCCTCGCTCATGCCCCGTGTCTGTCTCCTGTTCCCCCCACCCCCCGCTCATGCACCGTGTATGTCTCCTGTTGCCCCCACCCCCCGCTCATGCCCCGTGTCTGTCTCCTGTTGCCCCCCACCCCACCGCTCATGCCCCCTCTCTGTTCTCCCAGCCCCCGCTCATGCCCCGTGTCTGTTGTTCCCCCCAGCCCCCGCTCATGCTCCGTGTCTGTCTCCTGTTCCCCCACCCCTTGCTCATGCCCCGTGTCTGTCTCCTGCTCCCCCCACCCCCCGCTCATGCCCCGTGTCTCTCCTGTTGCCCCCCACCCCCGCTCATGCCCCGTGTCTGTCTCCTGTTGCCCCCCACCCCCCGCTCATGCCCCATGTCTGTCTCCTGTTCTCCTCACCCCCCACTCATGCCCCGTATCTGTCTCCTGTTCCCCTCATGTGCCGTGTCTGTCTCCTGTTGCCCCCCACACCCCCTGCTCATGCCCCATGTCTGTCTCCTGTTCTCCCCACCCCCCGCTCATGCCCCGTGTCTGTGTCCTGTTCCCCCCACCCCTGCTCATGCCCCGTGTCTATCTCCTGTTGCCCCCCACCCCCTCGCTCATGCCTCGTGTCTGTCTCCTGTTCCCCCCACCCGCTCATGCCCCGTGTCTCTCTCTTGTTGCCCACCACCCCCCGCTCATGCCCCGTGTCTGTCTCCTGTTCTCCCCACCCCCCGCTCATGCCCCGTGTCTGTCTCCTGTTGCCCCCCACCCTCCTGCTCATGCCCCGTGTCTGTTGTTCACCCCACCCCCCGCTCATGCCCCATGTCTGTCTCCTGTCCCCCCACCCCTCGCTCATGCCCCGTGTCTGTCTCCTGTTCCCCCCACCCCCCGCTCATGCCCCGTGTCTGTCTTCTGTTGCCCCCCACCCCACCGCTCATGCCCCCTCTCTGTTCTCCCCACCCCCGCACATGCCCCGTGTCTGTTGTTCCCCCCACCCCCCGCTCATGCCCCGTGTCTATCTCCTGTTCCCCCCACCCCTCGCTCATGCCCCGTGTCTGTCTCCTGTTCCCCCCACGCCCCACTCATGCCCCGCGTCTCTCCTGTTGCCCCCCACCCCCACTCATGCCCCGTGTCTGTCTCCTGTTGCCCCCCACCCCCCGCTCATGCCCTGTGTCTGTCTCCTGTTCTCCCCACCCCCCGCTCATGCCCCGTATCTGTCTCCTGTTCCCCCATCCCCCGCTCATGCCCGTGTCTCCCTCATGTTCCCCCCACCCCCCGCTCATGCCCCGTGTTTCCCTCGTGTTACCCCCCACCCCCCTGCTCATGCCCCATGTCTCTCTCGGGTTCCCCCACCCCAGCTCATGTCCCGTGTGTGCCCTGTACCCCCCGCTCATGCCCCGTGTCTCCCTCGTGTTCCTCCCCACCCTCCGCTCATACCCCGTGTCTCCCTCATGTTCCTCCCCACCCGCTGCTCATGCCCCGTGTCTATCTTGTGTTCCCCCCACCACCGCTCATGCCCCGTGTTTCCTTCCTTTTCCCCCTCATCCCCTGCTCATGCCCCGTTTGTACCCTGTTCCCTCTCACCCCCCGCTCCTGCCCATGTGTCTCCCCTGTTCCTCCCCACCCCATCTCATGCCCTGTTGTGTTCTTTATACACCCCGCCTTCCCTTTCCATGGTGGCCATCTTGGTAAAAGATTTTCCTTCCTACACCGGGACGCCGCAGGCATCCCGGTGTAGGAAGGAAAATCTTTTTGTTTTTTTTACCACCCGGCGTTCCCACTTTGAGGACATAAGATGTTAGTGGTCTTCATCTATTGAAAAGGATGTTATGGTGACGTTGCACTAATAAAAACCTTTAAAATTTAGTTAAAAAAAAATGTTACAGGGACATTATGGTTAAGTTGCACTAATAAAATCCAATGAAATTCAATGAAAAACCTTAGTTAAAGGGACGTTATGGTTAAGTTGCGCTACTAAAAACCTATGAAATTCCGTGAAAAAACTTTGTCAAAGGGACGTTATGGTTCCAAGTAAAACCGAAAAACCCTTGAAATTCGCCAGTTATGGTAAGCTAAGCAACCATAACTCGCGCCACCACCGTGCACTGCTAAGACTAACACCCAGGACATCAAAGATGACATCAGAAATGTCATTGCTCACATCACTGATGACATCACATGTCTGGCTCACTCTTTTTTCTTTTGCTGACATATCTAGGCCACATGGTTTTCTTCAGTAACGGTCAGAAACTAAAAAATGTATTTTATTTGTAGTCGTATCTTTCAAGTAGGTTCTTACAGTAATTCCCTTAGAGTCCAGTCACATCATATGAAACATATACATACGGGAAGACACAAGCTTGAAAGACAGCAATCCTTTTTGTGCATAAAGATAATCAATAGACTTATCAGCACTTTCTGATAGTTCTGTTGTTTTTTTTATGGCTGTACTTTCCCTGTATATGGTCATATTTGTATACATTGTACTCACACTAATTTCCTTAGGGTCCAATCACATCAAGTGATACATATACCTATGGTAAATAGCAGCTTTGAAACAGAGCAATCATTTATTTGCATGAAAATAATCAGTTAAATTATTAATTGTTTCTGCTACTACTTGTGCTTTTTTGCTAACTTCACTTTCCCTGTATATACCCATATTGGTATGTGTTCTTGGGTCTTTGTGTTTTGTCTATAGTAATGCAATTATGTAATACATGTGTTTTGTATTACATAATTGCATGTAGCTACTTATTACATATTTCACAGTACACAAAAATATATTAAGAGAACAATTATCATATCATTATTCAACATATTAACATTACGAATATTATACCTTCATCTTGTACACTGCACACAATGTTATGTTTCTGTAGGAGTTGCTTAGTATACTAGATAGAACCCCATAATAGAATGCTATTTATATCATTCAATGCACTAATTAGGGTATGATATTTATTGCAATGATCCTTGACACTTGTTTCGCAACATTATAATAAGAATCCCTTGTACACATATTTCATGAAAAGTACATACACATGTGATGTCATCAGTGATGCCATCAATGACATTTGTGATGTCATCTTTGATGTCCTGTGTGTTAGTCTTAGCAGTGCACGGTGGTGGCGCGAGTTATGGTTGCTTAGCTTACCATAACTGGCGAATTTCAAGGGTTTTTCGGTTTTACTTGGAACCATAACGTCCCTTTGACAAAGTTTTTTCACTGAATATAGATATACATAAGTATAACCACATATCTCTGAAGACAGTAGTAGTTAACATTAGTTAAGGAACTATTAAGGTTACTAATAATGATAGCAGATGAAAGACGATTGTATACTAAATGAAAATACACAACACATAAGTAGGCCTCGAGACAGGCTTAGCCTTTCTTGAAATTTAAAAGTCAGCATGAATTACCAGAAAATATCAGCAGACCCTTGCAAAGAAGCACACACATACACAGCTGTATCTTCCTACAGCAAGAGTCAACACCACGCAGCGATTTGTCAAGGCAAGTGGGGCGAACACATTCTCAAGCCTAAATTTCGATAGGGAGATCTTGTAAAAGCAACAAAGAAGTAACACAGTGAAGGTCACATTTTGCTAGGGGTAAAGCAAAGAGCAATACAGAAGCATGCATGCTAAGGAAGAATGATCAAGGAGCAACACTTCCCTCTGTAGAAAAAAGCTCACTGAAAGGGATTCAATTACTATGATAGGAACCATCCAAAAGAACTTTGCAAATAGAATAGAATTAATTAGGTGTCAATGGCCTTCATGAAAACTTATGAACAACTCTAACAGCACATACACAATATTATTTAGGAATGCATTTATAAAAGTCCAAGCTATATGCATATATTCATATCATTGCATGAGAATGGAGTTTGTGAGCACCTAAGCCCCCAACTCGTAAGGTCAACAACAGAACACATTAAATCATGCACAAACCATGAAAAAGGAAGAGCAGCACGTAATGTTTCCAACGAGGAATTGAAATTTTGAGTTGTCAATGAACAGTTTATGATGGTGGGAATGGTAAGATGGTGCCAACCAATTAGGTCTTTTAGAAGAGGATGTGAAGTTTTCATTTTGTGGCTACCTGGTCACATCTCATACAGGGATTGGTGGAAATGTAATAAGTCACCTACTCCACAAATACTCCTCTTGAAACAGCCAATTAATAATTAAGTCTAGATGATACAAAATAAAAAGAGTAGCATCCAATCAGCATCAGGGGAAAGAAGATGATTTTACTGTCAATTAATTAATAAACTGATGTCTTGCCATGGTCACAAGGGTAGAAAAGGTCTAGATCTTGTATATATTCATGTATAGTGTAAATGATGATGCCCCATCACAGGCTGGGAATTTGTGAATACCCTGTAACATTTGTTGTCATTTCATCTCTGATTTGTACTATAAATGCTGCCTCTTTCATAACCACATTGACTGTCTTTTTGATTATTTCCGGCCCAGGTTGTGTGTAATAAACCTATGTTTTTCTCACATATTGTGCATTCATTTTTGGCTCTTGGATTGAATTTTTAATTATTGGAGTTGTGACTTGCCTTTCAGTTGGAAGCTCGCCACAAGATTGCTAAGGAGCGCCAACCCATTATGCAACAAGAGATGTTTTCCCTGAGATGCCCCTCCTTGCTTTCAGACTACCAGCCAATCTGAAGGGGATGATCGCAAGAAGCAGACTACACCCAAACAACAAATATTATGGGACCCTGCTTACAAATACAAAAGATGTCTAACCTGCCCACATATCAACATTTTGGACACAATCAAGATACCCCTCTCAGGCCAGTTCTACAAAATTATGGAACAATGTACATGTGCATCCAGAAATATTGTTTACTTGATTATGTGCATGAAATGCCTTGGGCAGCGCTGCTATATAGGAGAAACTGGTCATCCTCTACATAAACGCATGATCCTCCATTGTCAGAGTGGCAAGCAATGCACAAATAAGAGTCCAGTTGGTGAGTATTTTTCAGAAGATAATCATACCCTTGATGACCACAAAACTGCTGTACCAGACTGACAAAGCCAGAACGACCTATACATTCAAATTCATCAACATTTTCAAAACACTGGCAGGGGACTTGAACAGACATCGCGGTTTCATGAGTCACTATCCCAACTATCCCAACTAACCGACGTTCTCATTTTCTAGAGAGACAGGGATCACAACAGTCAGACCTGACACTTTCCATCATCTTTTCCAAAGCCATTCATGGGAATCGAACTGACAATGCACCTGCCCCATCATCCTCTCTAAGGTAATGAATCATTGCTAGACTTCCTCCATCCTAGCCCCATCTTCACTCTAAATACCCCAGCTCAAAAGCTTCCCAGAGACTTGTCAGGGCCCCTGTCTCAATTAAAGCCTCACCCTTTCCTCATGGTTGTGATATAACACATCCTAATATGGTATTTGAGACACAATAGTCACATTGGGAACCATGTGTCATAGGCCTAACACATAACTGGTTGTGTCTCTTCTCTCTCAGACTTCTAGACTTCTAGAGGCACACGCCTGATAAGTTGGGGGTTGTGCCACTGATGATCTTGCAAAGGGACTGGCCTGACATAACGAGTTTCAACTGGGCTACACCTACTGTGGCTGACACTAAGCCATCTCCTCTTGCCTTCCTGAGAGCACCTAACAGGGTGGGCTATTTTTTCTTTTTTCTATTTTCCCTTCTCTTCAGTTACACTGACCCCTGCCCTAGTTAACCCAGTAACGTTTAGACGTTCATGACTGCAATGTGTGCGGGAGTTCAACATCTAATGCATGGCTCTCTGAGTAAAATTACAAATCAGGTACACAGACAGGCACAAATAACGGGGTCTTTCCAGGAGCGGCTATTTAAGCTTTAATGCTGTAATGTTTTTCATCCTTGCTTGAGGAAGTGGTGCAAATAAGCAAAAACAATGGCTTTGTTATCATAATTAAGATATTGGGCCTCATTACAAGATTGGCGGTCTGGAAATAAAGGTGCCGGTAGCAACATACTGGCACCTTTTACGGAGTGCCAAACTAAGACTCTGCCGGTAGGGGCACAGAACTCCTTACCGGCAGGATTTTCACTGAAGCACCGACACTGTTACTAAAGGTGCCAGTTCTTCAGGTTTCCCATGGAGTCCTAAGGCACTACATGGGAATGTGAAATAACCATACCTCTGCTTGTGATATCCCGGTAGCACTGGGATGTCAGGCAGCGATAATGGTGTTACAGGGTTGCCATTAATCCAGCGGTTTTACTGCCAACCTCGTAATGCGGCCCATTGACTTGTTTTGTTTTGCATCGACACTCTATTCAACCCTTGACTAACACAGTACAAGCCATTCAGGGGCCTCCAATGCTTCACTGTGAGAAACTGAAGTATATAAACTTGGTGCGTCTAATGAAAATAATAGTGCTTCTTCTGATATTCTCTCAAGTTTTTCTCGGTAGTCCAAAATATTAGAAGTATCTGTATGTTTGCCAGTGTTTTCTGAAGCAAAGGTTGTAATAGTCGATCAAGTTAAATAGCCAAAGGATCAAAAATAGTTTCAGTACCTACCACTAAAGTTCTAAAGAGAGGATATGTTGGATGTTTAAGAATATTTGACAAGCATAAAATACAAGTAGAACTGGGAATGTATTTGTCAAAAAATCTTTAGTTGTAGAAGTAATCCAGTCTTGTTTTCCTACAACTCCATACCATTCTAACAATTGGGTAAAATAATATACCTTTGAATATCTTTATTCTTTAAATGTATTTTTCACTAGCCACACCTTTTGATTTTTTTAAATATTCCGTCTAACTTTTTTGGATCTTTTTCTAGATACAAGGGGGTCATTACGAGTTTTCTGGCATCCCAGCGGTAAAACCGCTTGTATACCAGCAAATGGTAATACCGTTACTGCCTTATGTCTGCTGGTATTACCCGCAGGTTACAAGCGCCAGTTTAATTGGTAAATCCCCATTCCATCGAGTCCCATAGGACTCAATAGGGAGATTTTGCTGGTATTACTGGCAATTGTATTACCGTGCTGGTAATACTGGCATTTTTTGCCGATAGTAATCGAATTTATCTCCAGCTCTTAGCTGGAGGTAGATGATCCATTCCTACAGGCAAACTTGTAGTTTGCCGGTCTGGTAAAAGTACCGGTAAATGTTTTTGCCAGCACTTTATCACCAGACTGGCAAACTTGTAATGATTCCCTTTGGTGTAGCAAAGGGATAAATATTAGATGATGAGATCATTTTCACATCACTTTTCTTCTTTAGAGTTCATGTTTCTTTTCTTTTCTTATGATTTAATACACTTTACATTTTTTCACATTTTATACTGTCGTTTTTTCAGCACCATTTTCTGCTATATTGGTCCAATTGAAATACAAACAGGTACTTTACAACACGTTAAATATCTGGCCAATGTTACAGTTCTCATCAGGTTAATTATTTTCTATTTGGATACCTTCTATATTTTTATTTTGCTAATATCAATAGAGCATTTACTTATCTTTATTTGATTCATAGTATATTGGCAGTTATTAAACATTGTTAAGGTTCACTTCTACTGGAAGAAATGACTGTGTCACTTGACTATATATGTAGGCCTATATGGGTAAATTTCATTATGAAGATGGTTAGGCCTGACCCATTTCTTATATTTTCATATATATATACATAAATAAGATGCAAAGTCTAAATTATGTTTCAAATGGTCATTTTGGAATAGAGATATTTGAGCTATATCACTCATTTCTGTGTTTTGTACATTATTTAACAAGCATTAATTACGGCTCCTGATGAAGGGTTAGTTGTTCCCGAAATGCATTCACCTCATTATTCAACTGTTAAATGAAGACTTTAATAAACAAATCTAAATATAAATACTTTCTCTTTGAATTCTATTCCTAAGACTTTTTCATCTATGGATGTAATGATTCTATCAATGTTGAATGTTAGTTTCATTTATTTCAATGACAACAATTTTATTTTGTTTAAACCTAATTATAGATACTCTGGTATTATGGTGTGCAGTGGGTAGGCGTAGCCCCTTTTAGGGATATTATTCTTTCTCGTTCAAAGCAGGGATTTGAGTCCAGGTTTCCTCATGTCCCAGTTTGCAATTAGACAGTAGACTACTTCTCCTTCCATATCATTCCACTCCTTCCCATCTTTAGTTTTAAATCAAGATATAGGGGTGGAGATACTGGTGAATTAATTTGTAGAGCAGATTCTGTGGGTCTGGTTTTGCTCTAAGAGCCAAACCCCCACTGCTACGGCAAAAGACCTATAGCTGACTTCCTGCCTACCCATTCCCACTACACAAACCCCATAACTGCCACCCTGTTTACTCAATCCCCCACAACATAAGAACAACGCTTGATATTCTGCCTCCCCTCCAGTATGTAGTATATACATGATTACTATGTATTCATGGAGAAACAATATACAATTTAAATCCATGTCCGAGAGGCTTTCCCTACAGACAGTTAAGGAAAATAAAGCACAGTGATGAAAAGTGATTTTGTCAGGATCACATAATGTGTCAATTGTGGAAGGAGGGAATTTGATATCTAGCTTCCTGGTTCCACAGTTGAACATTTAGACAACAGGGGAGATTTCCTTTTCTTTCTATTATATCTTCAAAATTGAAACCAACAAAATGCATTCAGTAAAGTTGTTATTCAAAGGCTAAACAAGTAAACTGTTCAATACACTGTGCTTTCAAAGCACCAAGGCAGACGATACAGCAATCTAACAAACTATTAGAGTCATCTTAATTAAAACATATATTCAGAAAGCAAGTATGCATCACTTTGTCAGAGAAAAAGGGGTGGATCCAGTCTGCCATTTGGGTGCAGTGGCATTCAGGTCAGTCACAGATCTCAGCAACAGTCAATCTATCTGCTGACCTACCTTTCCTGATTTGTATCTTTGCCTCATTTACCCAATTTTCTTTACCTACTACCCTTACTTTGCACCGCATCCTTGATGCCCGTTACCCCACTTCCTTGCACAACCCTATCATCTAAGCTAATGGTGGAACAGTGTGTCACCCAAAAGGAAAGAGCAGACTGTCCAATTGCAGCTGTAGCAGAGCAGTCAGACAAACTCAGGAGGGAGGGAGGCTAGCAGGTAGGTACGATTAATCTCAATAAAGAATACACCACACTAGTATATTGAAAAAATATACACTTTATTTCTAAGATAACACATACAAGATTTATGCTGGGAAAAATAAGTAATCAAGTTACCCGGAACACATAGCAGAGCATAGTGTAAGTACAAAAATGAGTAAATGGCCAGTTAAGGCTTAACTCACTCTTTATCCTAAATTCTAAGCCAGATTCAAGGTGGTAGACCCAATGCATACAGACTTCCAGAAGTGAGTTAAGAAAAAGACCCTTAGACAATATTAGACAGAGTTATGATTTCTAATCAAGATTCATGGGTATCACACCAAACATAGCAGAGGTTTCCTAATATATTCTAAATATAGTATTAAACATAATACATGTGCACATAACAAAGTTGTACTATTTAGATTCAGTGATCAGGGGAACACAGTGTCCAATACAGCAAGAGGCGCTACCAAAGTCCAGGATATTTTGGAGACGTGACATATTATATGCCATGGAGGGACACAGTAGCACAACAGTGAAACAATGTATAGTCTAGGCAGGCATCTAATACACAGATTTAAAAATACCTAGTAAATGGGAGAACGTCTCCAAATATCCAGGGCATGGTGAAGAATTCCAATGACACTATATAAATGCCACAGTCTAGGTAAGTAACTTTCAGTGTCATTTACAGGAGTTCCAGTGTTGAGGAAAGTGCCCTTTATAAAACAACAGGAAAAGCTAGTTAAGACCAAATTTCTTTCCACAAGTATCCAGAAGAAAACAATAGGCCCCAGGCGACACCAGTGTAAAGCCATAAGAAGAGATTCAGTGGAGGGTTCAAGACCCAGCAGCTCCAGGATACGAGAAGCAATGTGGGATTCAGCCCCCAATGATAACCAATTGGGAAAGACTGCTGAAGGGGACCTGCATACGTCAACGGCCACAGACCACAGGGACCCTTGAAGTTGAGCATGTTTAATCACCTGCCAGTCCAAGGCATAGAGATGAGTACTTACAGTGTTGGTTCCTGAAAACACTGCTCCAGGAAAGCAGAACAACCTGGTAAGTAGAGACTGCTTTTTAATGGGGAAAATGAAGAATCTGATCACCCAGGGACTTACACCTTGAACCAACTACAACCCTGATGGCCCAAACGAAGAACAATAATCCTTTATAGGCGTGGGGCCCACCATCCAGAAGAGAACTCAACAACAGAGATTGCTCCAGGAGGACGGAGGAACCTGTTAACATCAGACGACTTCAGCAGAAATGATCCCTGCAGCAGAACAAGGGTGGCGGCGACCAGAGATGGCCCAGGCAAGCACAATTGGTGAGGTGTTGGAGTTGCAAAATCTTTCTAGGTGGCATCTGCTTCCGATGCCAAAATGACAGGTCATGGTGGGAAACAGCAGGAAAATGAGGCAAAGCAGCTGTGAAACTGTCCCAGGATGGAAGGCCTGGCCCCAGCATGGGGAGGACTGATAGCAGGACAAGAAAAACCTGGGAAGGGCACTTAGCAGACAAAACCCCAAAACGGAAATATATGCCCAGGCCACTGAATCGAGCCAGTCTGGGGGGTATGAGGGCCTAAAAAGGCAGCAAGTGTAAGAAATGGTGGGTAATCCTCAACCAGGTAAGGGGGCCTGCTCACCTTCCAAAAGTCCGGCACCACAGAACTCAGGAACATGGTTTCCCTATATCCCTTTTCACTCACAGGGACTGGGTGCTGCCTGCCCACTAATCCCATTATGGGATTTAAAACAAAGGTTTTGGTGGCCAGAGAAATCAGGTTGGCCTCAAAAGTCGTCAGGAATTCAGGCACAGACCCACTGGAAGTGTAGTGCCCTTCCAAGGCACAGACTTGGGGCCAAACCAGTTCAAACCACTGTGGAGGCTATCAGCTTGGGCTCACAAAGAGCCCATGTGGCCAGAACAGCCATTTATAGGCCCGCCTCATGGGTTCCAAGAAACAAAATGGCTGAGAGTAGGACTTAGAAAGTACCATGAAGAACATTGGGCTACTAATGCAGTACATTGGCTTGCACCCCTGGTGAAGCCAAAACTGAATAATAGCTGCTACCCGCTTTCCCTCTAAAACCAATGTAAAGTGATAAAATCACTGTACGGCAAAATGTGGGTGCCTGAGAGGTAAGTAAGGTAAAAATAAAGGTAGCAGCAGGAGGACTTCCTCAGTAGTCCGTCTGTACAGCAAAATAAATGTTAAATCCCAAACAATAAGGGGCAAAGAGCAAATAGGGTAGGGGCCCATAAAACACAACTGTAATACCCCCAAAGTTTTAATTCAGCCCTAACAGTGGTGGTAACTTTCTTCAGTGGTATTTCATAAACAAAATCCCCCAAATCTGAAAGACCCCCTTAGTGTGTAGTCTACTAATAATACCTGAATGTTACATCTTTCTGTGTGTTTTTCAACTGTGCACAAAAGTGAGAAATGCTATATAAAAATATAACATAACACTGTAATGTGATGTTGTTTAATAACATCCGTATCTTCATACAATCAGACAGTCTGATTCATTTATTCATGTTGTACCTTTTTCTACATCATTTTGAGTCTATAGTCTAAATTGTTGGCTGTTTCTTTCAGCATCATGTAGTGTGCAGGGGACGGGAGGGTCCTTAACTTGGACCGTCTTTCTTTTTTACCACAAAAAACCCACCAATCATTTCAAACAGTAACATGCACGGGAGCTATTCAGGGTGCTATACATTTTTCTTTTGTTGTTGTAAAGAACTCTTCAGTGATCATGAAATTCAACAGGGCATAGGGGAAGCATTTTTACAGATTGAAACTGAGGACAAATTGTAATAAGATATGGCATGCAGGTGTAGTAATAAGCTGCGGAGGATTGTAAAAGACTAATGGTGTATGGGCCACAGTTGTGCCATGATTACCATCTAAGGTCACAGAATGTTAAATACATACATTGCAGCTGGACCCTATGAACATGTGTCTATGGCCTAGACTCCTCTCCCCATCAATCGTTCATTGTGAAGCCCTGCCCATCTGCAACATTTGCTGAAAACCAGACTATTGTCTCACCCCAACTACACAGCAGCACTCGGTTCCTTCAAGACAGGCTGGATTCTGAAGGATTTTGTTTTTTTCATTTATATATTTGTACATATTGCAGCTCTAGCCAAGGGAGCAACAGTTAGCCAGCCTCGGGGGGCAGGGTGCGGGGGTATAATTGCCCCCTTGCACTTCCCCCAGCCGGCTCCATGCCTTCTTAGAGTAAACCTTTTCATCTTTCGGATCTCATGCTTGTTTGGGCAGCAGCAGCAGCTTCCAAAGTGGGGATCTTTTTGCATTTACTGGTCAAACTGGAATGGAGGCAAGCATAGTGAGTTCATTGCCTCTGCAAAAGCAGTGCGGTTGTCAGTACTTGCTGGACAGGTGGGCAAGTTAGTGGGGCAGGTTGTGACAATGTCCGTACAGATGAATGTGGGTCTAGAGTTATCAGAACTTCTGATAGTTCACTTTTAATGAGCATGAAGAGGGATTGATTTTTTTCCGGTGAGGGAGTTTTGGACAGATTTGAAGATATATTGATGGCTCTCCTCCCTTGAAAGGTGTTGAGGGAATGAGCCGCCCACAGCCCACAGCAAATGACAAAGCATGGAACATCTTGATTAATACAAAAAGGTGTCATTATGCAAAGGTGGGTGAGTGCAGGTTCTAGTGCATTGTGGCTTGTGGGATGTTTTCATAAGACAAGACTTGTTTGTGATTCCTTGGCGATGCATTCTGTTTGATAGAGTTTATAGAGTTTGTGTCAAAACACAAAGGAAAGGGACATAGACACTAGGATGAGGCAGAACAGCCTTAGCCTGTGGAATGTCCAAGACAGTTTTGTCTGTGGTGGAGATTGTGGGCCCAGTAGAATCCCTGGCCCAACTGGATACACAGCCTGGAGGCATGCAATCATAAGCTAGCTGAGTGACTTGGCCCAAGCAAACCAAGCTACAACATTCCAGCAAGCTAGGCCAGAACCGGAAAGAGTAATCTGTGGTTGAACAAGCGACTGTTTGCGACACTAGGAAGATACCCAGAGAGTCTTTTGAGAAAATGTCCTTTGTACTAGAGAACTAGAAGACAAGGACATGATAAACTATGTTGTAAAAGTGTAAAAGTTGTAAAAAGTGAAATGGTAGGACCAGGACTAGCTATGTGGAATGACACGGCCATCTTGAAAAGCTGTTGCAAGCTCCTGATAGGTCCAGGGTGATCTTTGTTTTCGAATGGGAAGGGGTCCAAAATAGTGAGAAGTTGAGGCAAAATGTGGTGAAGAAGGAATTTTTCGTTGGGGGCTTTTTGCAAGCGGTTGGCATCTATAGGACAGGTGACGGGTTATGATGAATTGTATCACTACACCTATTAGTGCTTAATGCGATCAGCCACGTTTGCGTTCTTTTGTGAGCTCAGACCTGTCAAATTAAAGCAACCTTTTCCACGCGAATTTTTCAAAGTCTGTGGTTGATTGCGCCATATCGCCAGGGGTGATATTCACATTTTAAAAGGCTCACGTCAAGGAGCCATCTTTTGCAAGACAGGGATTTCTTCATGTATCATTAGTGCTGGAATTCACTGAATCAAGCCTGACTTTGAGCGAAGCAGCCTGTCATCAGGCCACACCTAACATTTAGGTGGATGTCATTTGGGGCTTACTGGCGGAAGCAATGACTCTGCGCTTGGCCATGAGTAGCCTGTTACTGTGCCTTGGAAATGTGCATGTCCTCTCTCAGTAAGTAAAGGGCAACTGAAGCCTTGATTAGATAGCCTAGTCTTAACCTGTAAAGTTACTACACAGTTGTTCTATTTCTAATTTTGCGTGATCCTACACAATACACACAAGCATACACATATTTTCTAAATGTATATGTGACGTGTGCTATGCTTATTTACTTCATGCTGCAGTTCTGCCAGTTACCAAGTGTATTTCACCATTGGAGATAATAAAAGGACCGATTCATAAAACAATGTCCCAAAGTCAAATGTCCATAATGATGCCCTTTGTGAAGGTCAGAACCTTTTTCCATGCATTATAGATGTGGATTTTCAGATTGATCGTATCCACAACGGAATGTGCTTTGAAATGTACAAAACAGGAAAGCATCCCCTGTGTTTGCTTGGAACAAGTGCAGGGGTTGGGGAGCAACGAACAGAAGTCTCATTTCTGACACTTGTGTGCATTTCTATCTTTACTGTAGGGTATGAATCACTATCCCACTTGAATTTCTACCTCTCAAGCAAGGATAGAAATGAGGCCACAGCAATTCTCCCAAGTACCCAGCAACGAACTAACCCCCCAGGGTTCAACCACAGCATGCAGGTGCATGTACTGGAACCCAGCTCCAAAATGGAGCCTGTGTTCGGGTTCTAACGTGATTGTGATGTTCACATGGGATGAGGATGTGAGGACGAGAATTCGGTTGAGATTATATTGTTCATGTATGAATCAGATACTCTCGCAAGAGCATGTGCGCATTTTAGGTGCAAAGTGAGTTTGGGTGCCTTTAAGAGAAAGTGCAACAATCTGTTTTATTGGTGGGTGGAGTTTGGTTGCTGGAAGGGCAGGGAGGGCTGGTCCACACCATAGTAATATGATTTGGAGAGTTTTTGAATTAAGCAATAGAACCCGAGGCCCCAGAGCATTACCAGAGTCGGTAATGCCCCCGCCGTGAGGGTTCTATTGCTATTAGTATCCCAGCCCGCAAAATTTGCGTGACCACGGTACTAAAAGCGGCATTTCAACGCTGCAGCGTTTTGGGACAGAAAAAAAACGACCAAGAAAATGGCCGCCGCCATGTAAATAGAAAGGGAAAACGGAGTCTGTTTTCCCTTTCCATGGCAGCCATCGGGAGCGGACGTCAGCTCCCGAAAAAGCATTAAAAAAAAGGTATGTGGGGTTGGGAGGGCAGGAGTGGGACGAAAAAAAAAAAAAGTACCTGCGATCCCAGAGGGGGACGAGGGAAGCCCCCAGCCATGTGGAGGCGCAGAGTGGGGATGGCCCTGCTCCGAGTCTCCACACAGCTGGAGGCTTCCCTTGTCCCCCGCTGGGGACGCAGGATCAAGAAGGTAAGTTGGGGGGGGGGCGGGTGGGAGGGGAGGGAAGGGAAGGGAAAAAAAAAGAAAAAAAAAAGACTTACCCGAGTCCCCCGGCGGGGGGGTGAAGGCAGCCTCTCAGCCGCGGAGAGGCTCGGAGCGAGGATGGCCCCACTTCTAGCCTCCTTATTGGCTGAGGAGCTGCCACGCCCCCCGCCGGGGACAAAGGCCGTGGAATCCCGACGGAGGGATTCCCGGCCGGGTAGGGACCTGGCGAGAGCCAATCAGAATCTTAGTTGCATTCTGATTGTCTCTCGCCGGGGTACTAATGGAGATTAAGCAGCAATTTGTTTTCTTTGCAGAAAGCAAGAGTGTATGCTGTGCGTGTTTGTGCGCTGTGTGTTGTGTGAAACCTTTGTTATTTTTGTAGTAAATGCATTTCATGTTGTGAAGCCAATTTGGCTTGGGGCACAAGTTGGTTTTGGAGGCAAATTGTTTTTATTTTGCGAGGGAAACCTTTTGCTGTTTTTTTATGATTGTTTAATTTGAAGAAAATAGCACATACAAAAGGGCCATACCAATTTGGGGAAGCGATCCTGGCTCTGAGAGTTCCAGAGTTCCTGTCACCTAGAGCCGGGACATAGATAACATCCGTCAACATTTAGGGACATGCTGCCTAGTGTGTGTCAGGTTGTTAGAGGGGGAGAATTGTTGGTGGAGGTGAGATTGGCACTTTTGAAACACCACCCAACCGCATTTGAAAATACTGAGAGTGTTGTACTGGGGGCACTGGCAGTAAGGCGAACTTCCCACACATTTAAATTTGTTTGAAGAGAGGTGTGCCTGCGTTGTATTTGTTTTCTGCGCCCCTTTGTTCTCAAAAGAAATAACCAAAACTATCAAAGGGACACAACTTGCAAAAAATGTAAAAACAAAACACTCATAAAAGACATATTAAACTTTGTTCAATGCAGTTTGTTTTGTTATAATGTTTTGGGTGTTGAAAACTAAGCATGTAAGTGAGGGCAGACATTTGAAGGGTAGGTTTCCTACGTCAGGATTCTGGACACGCATTCTGGCGTCTTATATTCTCGCTATCCTCTCTCAGAGAGGCTGCACATCCTTTGCATGTCTAGGGACAGACAGTTACATTTCCAAAAACTAAAAAGACTAATAAGTAATACATCTGATTCAGGTTGTGGGAGTAAAATGCAGACAATTGCAGAAGTCAGTTAAGAGGTGCAGTATCTTTCAATGATTCACTGGGGATTGTCAGCAGGGGAAGCTAGTGGCCACCCGTCAACCACAAGCAGCTCCCAAAGTAAGTGTGGGACGGGTGGGGAGTAGAGCAATTACTTTACTCTGGAAAACCCTGTCACTCAACATTACCTTACCTCCCAAATGTGAATATTAGAATGCGTTGCATCTAGATATGATTTCGAATTTTAGCAATGCCGCACTTCGAGATAATTGTGAACATCAGCCTGCGCCGGACCCAGGCAGGATTATGAATATTGGCAATCTCAGTTAGAATTGTGAACATTAGCTTGCGTCGCGTCTAGACATGATTGTGAATGTTAGCAATGCCACACTTAACATGAATTGTGAACACTAGCCTGCGTCGCGTCTAGATAGGATTGTGAATGTTAGCAATGCCACACTTAGCATGAATTGTGAACATTAGCCTGAGTCGCGTCTAGATAGGATTGTGAATGTTAGCACTGCCGCACTTAGAGAGAATTGTGAAAATTAGCCTGTGTCGTGCCTAGACAGGATTGTGAATGTTAGCAATGCCACACTTAAAAAGAATTTTGAACATTAGCCTGCATCGCGTCTAGATAGGATTGCGAATGTTAGCAATGCTGCACTTAGAATTGTGATCATTAGCCTGCACCAGACCCAGACAGGATTGTGAATATTGGCAATGCCTCACTTAGTTAGAGTTGTGAACATTAGCCTGCGCCAGACCCAGGCAGGATTGTGAATATTGGCAATGCCTCACTTAGTTAGAGTTGTGAACATTAGCCTGCGCCAGACCCAGGCAGGATTGTGAATGTTAGCAATGCTGCACTTAGCATGATTTGTGAACATTAGCCTACGTAGCATCTAAATAGGATTGTGAATGTTAGCAATGCTGCACCTAGAGAGAATTGTGAACATTATCAATTAAATCTACACAGACATCCAGGCTTGGATGGCACATCATGGGCTCTGCCTTAATGATGAAACAACCGAGCTACTTGTCCTCGGCTCTTACCATAAACACTCTAAACTTGACACAGCCTACAAATTATTCATGACAGCAACATTATCAAAGTGTTTAACGCTTGACATCTACCTAGACTCGACACTATCCATTACCAGACAAACAAATGCCGTAGTCTCAGCCTCATCCTACACCTGCAAACTCATTACTGCTTGCAGACCCTTCTTGACGACGGACAACTGCACTATCCTCGCGAGAACTCTCATCATGTCAAAAATCAATTACTGCAATGCCCTCTATTTAGGGACTAGCCAAAGAAAAATGGATAAGTTACAGGTTACCCAGAATATTGCCATCAGGGCGGCCCTCAACCTCCCGAGAAGAGCACATATCTCTGATACTACACGGAATCTTCACTTGCTCCCTGTTGTCCATCATATATCGCTAAAACCCTAGCCTTAACTCACAAGGCCCAGAACAATTTAGCACCCACATACTTGACCAACTGCTTCACACAGCACACAGCATCCAAACCCTTGAGGGCAGCCCAGGTACATACATTGTCTATACCCAACTACAAGCTTCAGATAGCCGGGGGATCTAGTTTCCCTGTCCTTGCGGCCAGACTCTGGAACACCATACCCACTACACTCAGAACAGAACCGTCCATTCACTCCTTCAAGAACAAAATCAAACGCTGGCTCATTGAGTGTGATGCATCTGCTGTGTCCACCTAACCACACTGGTATTGTATTTATATCTGCTGCTTATCAGTCACTATCCATCTCTATAGTAACCACTGATACGCTGTACCTGTTAATTTCCTGTGTGTCCTTTAAGAATTGCACTGTTAACGCTATGACTTGCCCTTTACTTTTTGGAAAGCTGTTTTGATGTATGTAACCACTTTTACGTAAATTATGCACCCAGATGCCCCTGGGCAAGGTGCGCAATACAAATAAAATAAATACAAATAAATAGAAATACAAATTAGCCTGCGCCAGACCCAGACAGTATTGTGAATATTAGCGATGCTGCACTTAGCATGATTTGTGAACATTAGTGTGCGTTACATCTAGATAGGATTGTGAATGTTAGCAATGCCACACTTAGAGAAAATTGTGATCATTAGCCATCACCAAACACAGACAGGATTGTGAATGTTGGCAATGCCGCACTTAGTTAGAATTGTGAACATTAGCCTGCGCCAGACCCAGACAGGATTGTGAGTGTTAGCAATGCTGCACCTAGAGAAAATTGTGAACATTCGCCTGCGCCAGACAGGATTGTGAATATTAGCAATGCCGCACTTAGCATGATTTGTGAACATCAGCCTGCGTTGCATCTAGATAGGTTTGTGAATGTTAGCAATGCCGCACTTAGAGAAAACTGTGAACATTAGCCTGTGCCAGACCCAGACAGGATTGTGAATGTTAACAATGCCACACTTAGAATTGTGATCATTAGCCTGCACCAGACCCGGACAGTATTATGAATGTTATCAATGCCGCACTTGGTCACAGTTGTGAACATTAGCCTGCAACCAGACCTAGTCAGCAATGTGAATGTTAAGCTGTCCATCATTTAGAGATAATTGTGAACATTAGCCTGTGCCATACCCAGCCTGGATTGTGACTATTAAGCGGTCCATCATTTAGAGGGAATTGTGAACATTAGCCTGCGCCAAACCCAAACAGGACTGTGATTGTTAAGCTGCCATCTTTTAGAGAGAAATGTTAACATTAGCCTGCCCAGACTCATACTAGACTGTGAATGATAGCAATACTGCACTTAGTTAGAATTGTGAACATTAGCCTGCACCAGACCGTGACAGGATTGTGAAGGTTAGCCTGAGTTTGCTACTAGATTGAAATGCCAGTGTTGGCATGTCCCACACTTGAGTGGAGCTGTGAACATTAGCCTGATTCGCAGCTGGATAGAAATGCAAATGTAAATGTTAACATGCCCCACACGTGTATCGCTGTGTACCCTGCTTTCCTGTGCCCCATGCTGTTGCAATATATCCATATCCCCCCTCCTGTCGCTGTAAGCCCAGCCCCCTGTCTCTGTGTCTGTGTGTTGCTCTGTTCCCTGCTATCCTGTTCACGTGCCTGATCTCAGGCGCTTTAAAGATAACCATCATATCACATCACTATGCTTACTCCCTACTATACACCATCATTCAACTAGAACACAGTTATATAACTGATTAATTCGGCCTAGCTGTTCACATACGAATACGACCCCATCAACACCTCATCACCCTAATAGAACGCAGCTAGCCGAGCACACTCAGGCCTAGTTGCTCACATATGCGTCCTTTCAGGCCTAACGCAGCAAGAGCCCAGTCTGGGTGTCCACCCACCAGTCTGCACACATCCAACTGATATCTTCAGCACCACACCTAACGCTAGGATGCAGCTTCCATCCGGCAATTACATCAGCTGCACACATATATGTTGCACCCACGCACCCTACAACACTCTCTCTCTCTACTGAACAGAACTACGGTTTCCGAGGGGTATAAACCTACCGGCGCTTTGAGGTCATACCAATGATATATAGAGCACTATATGAATGCCAAGTAACATAACATAACATTGTCATAATGGCTGGCCTCATACACCTGCCTCTCTGGTGCACAACAGTATAACATTTAATAGGTCCTTTCAACTCACATCTTGCCACAAAATAGTGTGGGATAATGTTAAAAAAAAGGAAGAAGTGTTCACAAAATGATAAGTCAGGATGATAGGCCATTGGCCTACCTTCCCCACATATTTAGCACAGGATAAGGCGGGTCACTCAAGCACAGCACAATCCTGGGATTCTCTGGTATGAGGTCACAGCTCCTTTCACCAATATCAGGGCCTTCTGTGCCCAAGTCTCTTTTATGCAATGTCTCTTGCTTCAGAGGACCTGATGTACCATAAACAACAAATAATGTTCCATTCTCAATATTCACGTCAGGCGATTTACTCTTCACTCTGGATCCCTCTAAGCCGGGCCCTGATTCTTCTTTCACCTTTAGCCTCCCTCTGTCGACCTCAGGCCATCCTCAATTTCCAGGCATCCCTCAGTCGGGTTCACATTTGCCACAACAATCTTCTTGGGTGTTTTACTGTTCACTCAGGATCCCCCTCTTCCTGGCTCAGACCCCGTTCCTACAATTAGTCGCCCTCGGCCAGGCTCAGACCAATTTCAGTTTACAGACAATCAAAGACTTTCAAGTGTGCATGTGATTTAACGTAACCTGCTGCAAGACCACTTTGATTTCACAGTTCAATAATTCTTCGCCGTTCAAGGGGGGGCACCAAACAGAGACCTTTGAGTGAGCACCCACGTGGCGCCAGACCACTCTGTATCTGGTACCTATCTTGCTTTCACAAAGTTCACTTGTATTCATGTTTTCTTCATACAATGTTTCCGCTTGCAACCTTGAGCATAACACAGTCTGGTTGGCTATCAGTTTCTCCAACTCACTGGCTGTGCTGAACCGGTTGGTGCTGTTTTGTTGTCAGAGTCAAGGACAGTACCACAGAGGCCATCACTTCTCCCTGCCTTGGCTATCAATGCGGGAAGGCCGTGTGTACCTTTGACACATGCTACACCATTTGTCAGCTGCAATCCCTGGTCTTATGTTTCTTTTCCTTGAGACTTCTTAAAAGTTGCGGTTCTGTGTTGGGAAGGGCAAGGGCATTTACCTCCTTGGCGTTCTCTCCAATCCAGCCGCCTTTCTCCTCAGTTTAAACTGCTGCTCCCAAATTGCTGCATCCTCATGCTTTTTGCCTTGTTCATAGTGTGCTTTCTTGCTCTGCCTTTTATCCGTGTGAAGAAGTGTGATGGAAGTCACATGTGTGTTATTATCAGTAATAGTCTGACTCTGCCTGACCCTTGTGTTGGGACATGTCAGGTATATGGCTCTGGCGTTAGTCCGTTGTTGCTCACGATGATTTGTCCGGGAGAAAGTGTTAATGTTGGAAAAGTGGGGGGTTGAGTACCTAGGTATCCTACCTGGTAGGATAGGGAAAAGAAGTCATAAGGAAGTGGATAACGCATCTTACCCTTTACTGTCCCACTCCCACTCACCAAAGAGCCCCCATCCAGGTGATCCTCCCGCACTTGTCCACCCCCAGGAACTGGATCCAATAGCGATGGCCGTGTCCTGGCGACCTGGATGACAGAGCCCCGGGGACTAGCGGGTGAGACACCTTCAGGTTTCTCACACAACACAGGCAAATGCTGCTGCCCCTAAAGACCACTTGGAGAACCACTACTGCAGTGGATCATCGCTGTTTCCAAGCTGTCATCTTTCCCTCAGATATTCATCCACTATCTGTGTAGTAGTAGGGTCGCTAGCACAATATGTTATACATTTAGGCGCAGAAAAATAGAAGAATGCAGAATCAGAAAGTGAGTCTCATTTGAAGTCCTGCAGGAAAGACTGCTTCGTGTGGTGGCACCTAAGACTTCATGGGTAGTTGTGGTGGGGGGTGTGAATGGTGGGTCTGGTTCGGGCGGTGGCGATGTTGTCTGGGGTTCTGGGATGTATTTGTGTTTAGTTGTTGCTGCTGTGCAAGACAGACAACTTTTATGCATGTTAGGCCCTGTGGCATTGATATTATTATGACTTTCCAATGTCATAACTAGTTGTAACCAAAATATTTCTACATAATTTAACCAATGGGCTTTTAATTCCTCATAAGCACCATACAATGCATTTTAATGGATATAATCAGGTGTATACCTTCCGGCTAACTGTTTTACAATTGTGTGCACCAATAGGAGATCCATTTCATAATATTGCATTCGGCTGTCTACAAACAATTCATATTTTTTGCAATGTAAAATAATCTAAGTTCTCATGTTAATGTAATTGTTATCTTTTGTTTAATATTTCTATGAACTCCATGGGCCTCATTCTAAGTTTGCCGGTCCAGAAACAATGGTGCCAGTAAGTTTACCGGCAACATTGTTTTCCGGACCGGCAAACTTTGAGTTTGCCTGCCAGAGCCGCCATGCCCGACAGGACTGATCATCCTGGGCACAGATGCCATGGTAGGTCGACCCGTCACAGAAGCACCGGCACCATTATCAATGGTGCTGGTGCTTCAGTGGTCCCCATTGGGACTCTATGGGAGTGGGGACTTACAATTTGCCGGTGCCTGATTTACCGGGCCCCCAAGGTTGTAATCCCCCGGTGTTACCAGGAAGTCAGGGGCTTGTAAATATTTACGGGTCCGGCTGCAACCCGCCGGTATCACCAGCACGGTTACTGCCAGACCCCTAATGAGGCCCCATCTGTTGATCATGAACTGAAATGCTACAATGTCTGTGCAAGTCTAGCCTGAAAATGACCAAAACAGATAAGGTTGAAACAATAAAAGTACAAGATACACTCCACCTTCGTTCCTGTAATCATTCTACTACTGAAGACTGATTTGCACTTCATGTTTGAGATTAAATGGAAAGTGAATTCCAGCACTGCAATGCCCCTGGGCTGCCTGTGCACTTTATAAATGTAAAAAATGTTTAATAAATAGTCTCAAAAAGGGAGTGTGTGTGAGTGCTTCACACCCTACATTGGGTTCCTCTGTAGCTGACAAAGTTGCACTCGGTGCAAAGGGACTACCAGATTCTAGAAATCTGATTCACTGTTGGAGATGCTCATCTCTTAAGTACCCTTAATATCACTGATCTGTAAACACATTTTCTTTCAAATGCATCTCAAGTGACATCTTGTACATTTTAACTGTGACTTCTCGATGTGTCATCTTACTCCCCACACTCCGGAATGCAACCACTTTCACCTTAAAGTGGGTGGGTGTCAAGAGAAGATGACAACAGATATTCAATGTTTTCTTTCATGCATTGTTTGCGTGGACCATCATGTAGGACTGACATCAAGAATTGCTTGTGCTTTCATGTTCTATCGCCTTTTTGGAAGGGTTCATTTCCAAAAAGTATATCAAATTGAATGGTCTCACTAAGTGGCACAGATCTATGGCTTATGCAGTGTATTGGTTCCTCAGAGTGCCATTTCACACAGCAGTAATTGTGCAAGGGCTGCCCCTGAGATGGTGTGAAGAAAGCCTGTCCATACTCAACTCTGACTGTAGCTGTAGATACTTACAGCATTGCATTGCTCACATAGGTGATCGAGCACATGCACATCTTAATTTCAGTGGGTCGGCACAGATGTTTTCAACTGGTGATGTGAGAGTTTGTTATGCACCCACAACACTCGCAGAGCATTCCTCATGCTATACGGCTGGCTGAGAGGAGAGCCTATCTTGTGTGCTGTGCCAAGGCAAGCATTTCCTGAGCTGTGGAGCAATGTCTCACAAAATATGTTATCACAAGGTAGAGAATATTTGCAAACCATGAGACATGCATTGCGTTCCGATACTTTGGGGGAAGAAATTACATTGGAGCAATTGTTCGCTGCCACAAAGCCCAAGGATAGCTGCAGAGGAGTTATCCACTCTGTCACCACCTACTTTACTTATTCCCTGATCTCTCTATCTGTGTGGTTCTTGCAATAAAATATTTGTATGCTCAAAGTGGCTGTTTGGTGCACTGCATGCTGCTTCTGTGATGACCCCTCTTGCTCAACATTGTCCCTTCTAGAGAAGGCGACCAAATGTTCTGTTACTTTTTTTTTAATTAGTGTTATATGGTTTACAATGAACATTTAACACAAATTACAAAAAAGAAATTACAAAATAGATATTATACTGATCGAAATGCATTAAAAACTATTTGCAGTACTAATAATTACAATGTAATTTGATTAGTTTGAATCCATCCTCAGATAAAAAGCTTTTTTATAAAAAAAATATTGACAATTCAGGTCAATTAATTCATATCTCTTAAAACTTAAATTCAAAAGACAATTTAAAGTGCATTTTTCGTAAGTTATAGTTTCTTCACAATCTCTTTCCATACATGAACGCAGTATTAGAAACCACAATAGATCGTCCTGATGATAAATATTACCATCATTAATCACCTATGATAGAATCAAGCTCATGTAAAAATGTCCTGAAATGCAATTCATATACTTGTTTAAGTGTTGACATGAAGTTAATAATGGCAGGATGTTTACAATGTCCTAGTGCAGAGTGTACAATATCTCTCTGTTCTAGGAACGCCTTTAAATGCACCAGTTATAACAAATGACAGCAAACAATTCAACCTTAGTTGCCTTATAAAACAAACAGCTCTTTGTCTGCTCAACCACAGATCTATTGTGAAGTGTAATTTCCTATCCTGTTGAACTGGATGGCCCAATGCCCTCCATAGGCATTTGACACTGTGGACTCAGACAGTGGAGACAGAACACAAGGAGAGGAGGCAGACGGATGCCCGGGCTGGTTTCAACAATCATCTCGATTAAGACATCATAAGTGGCAGCACTGAGCTCTTGAATCAACTGCCTTTTATACCTTTCTGAAGGCTGATGTAACATTACATTTGATTGCACAATACATTTTGATTGGTTCCTGCAACTAAAAGCAAACCCCTACTTATCTTATTATTGGTTGGCTTAACTGCCACTCACTAAGCCCACATGACCTATCTTGGCAAGCCTCATTTGGCTGACACATAGGCTGATTAAACTTGTGTGAGACCATCATTATAAACCCTTTATCGCCTGCCAAAAAAGCAGCCCTTATCTGATTGTCCAGACCTGCCAAGTACACTTGGCAGGCTATACTGCAGTAAACGCCATGAGCTCATCACATTTGTTGCAAGTTTAAGCAGATGCTCTGTCTAATTGGTAGGTTTCCCAGACCCCTTATCAGATCTGGTAACCATCACTGTCAGCTTTACCTGCCAAGAGATTCTAAATATACAAACCCCAGCATCTGCCAAAGAACATCCTAGATTCACATGAGTCATCTCTTCTGACACCTGGTCCAGAAGCCATTTTGTTTCAGCATTCATTTTAGATTATATATGACCCTGTTCAGCCTGAATGTTCTGTGCAGCTACCAACAGTGCTTTACCATCGTGCATAACTAATTTTCTATCTAACCTTTGGTCTCCATTTTTAGATATTCATAATGAGTGCATAATACCTGAGACATCCTCTAAAATATATATGTTGCCCTAAAACACTATAATTCTGATTTTTGCAACACTGGAACCATTGATCACCCTATTAGGTTTTCTGCATTTAGTTTGAGGGGGGTGATCTAGCACTGCCTCTACAGTCCCACTTCTGGTCTGTATTCAAATACCTATTCAATACGTGACTACTGCACTTAATGTCCACCCTCCCCCATATTCAGTGTACCTATTCATCCCTGTCCTAGTCACCCCCTTCAACGTAGTGACTTATCTCAACATGGAAGGTATCATAAAAGCATTATTCCAGAAACAAAAATAACCTCAATCATGTTACATTCTCCTAGTCTATAACATATGTGTATCCATAAAGAATACCTTTGTTTGCTTTTATCTGAATCCCACCTCTATTATTTAATTTAATATAAACTAACTATACACATCAGGTAATTATGGCCACTACGAGAATCGAGAGAAAAGCATTCCTTGAGGGAACCCACCAGCCCATCTTTTAACTGTATATGTGTGGCTTTTACTGCACACTTTTTTCTTCCTCCCACCCACGACGACAACATTTCCTTGTTTCCCATTCTCTTCCCCATGCATATTTCAATTGTCTTTTTTCCTTTCATTTTTCTTCCATTGACATGTCTTCCTCCCGATTCATCTTTGTTTAGCATCCACGGAGCATCTTATCTGGTTGATTATGTCCTTTTGGACTGCTTTGCAGCATGCCTCCCATGCCCTTTAAACACATAGGTAAGTAGTCCATTGTCTTTTATTTTACAGAGTACTCAGACTCTTAGTTCGTTTATCCAAAGTCAGATAGTCAATAGCAGGGCATTAAAATACTTCAATGGAATACAAGGATGGGGGAGTCTTTGCAGGAAAAATGTTGTAAATGCATACAATAACTGTGACTGGGCATCTAGCTGGGTCCCTCAATCTTTTTCTATCTGCTCGCAGGGCCGGGACCCGCAATCTCCTTGTCATGGCCACAGGCCCCAGAATAAAAAAACCACACCATCTAATGATGGAGGCAATGGGTCACTTGACTCACTTATGTCCCTTTGGGACCTATAAACACAGGGGCCCTGGCTGGACTCAGTCCTGGCACCTTTGGCGCCAGGCTCATATAGTGATGTGAGCAGGAACACTTTATTTCAGCGCAGGAGTGCTTTTACTTTATTTCAGTGCAGGAGTGCTTTTATTTTACAAGAACTTTCCATGTGCTGAAAGCCTTTATTCCAGAGAACATCCCCATGTGTGCTGACTCATCGAGCGTGGCTCCCTAGGCCTGGTCTTCAGGTGCTGACTCATCGGGTGTGGCAGGGCGTGGCTGAAGGCAGGCCAGAGCTACTGGGCATGGCCGGGAACAAGACTATATAAACCCACTGATCCCTCAAGCAAACGCTTTGTGCTACTTTGCACCTCTGTGCAACGTGACGCTCACTGCCACCTGGACCAGCTACTTACCTCGTGATCCTGCAACAACAGCATCCTTACCTGGCTCGAATCTCACGGCAACGCTCCATCTTCTTGGCAGATCCCGAATCGACACTGCAGCACTTGCGCTCGCTGTCCCATGAAGCCGAAGTCCTGAAACGAGAAAAGAAGACAAGACAAGGTTAGAACTCCCGAAAACACTCAACCCAGGGTCGCGCCGTATTTAAAACCCAACGCACACCCTAAGGCACCATTAAAGGCTACTTATCAGCTGTCGCACCATCTCAGCCCGTCATCTCTGTACCGCCGGCTCTGCTTCTTTTACCACAGCTACTGCCGACACCGCTACACCACCTGCAAGGTGAGAGAGCAGAGAAAAGAGACATTACATACATAGGACAGAGAACTAACTTTACAAATACAATTAAAACAGTCGGAAGACAAGCGGGCAAGTGGAAACAAGGGAAACACTTACCTACAAGAGAAGTGGACTAGTCGCAGCTGGCCTGGACTTCCATGACAAGGGACCAGTGAAGGAACTCAGTTCCCTTCAACAAGCGCCCTGCCAGAAGCAGCAGGATGAAGAATTCATCATCATCATTCAGCAGGTGAGCCTCAAGAGTAGTGCAACCCCAGGCTGCATACTCATACGACCCTCCTTATATTCATGCAGGAACCGCACTGCTCATCACCGCAGTTCCCCACACAGACGCAGAGGGAGGAACAGACAAGAGGAGTTTCATCCCTGGGAGGGCTGCGACTGTGCTCCAATGCCTCCGCAGAGACCAGGTGAGCGTAACATTCGCGTTACTGTGCACTCACATGCAACGTGATGCTCACCACCGCTTGGACCAGTTTACTTACCTTTGAAACCAGGCATTCTCCTGCATACTCACCTCCAGGAAACCGGTGCTTCATTGCTTCATCTGCAGACTCATCTCCTGACATCCAGTGATCTTGATCCCGACGCCGCAGAACTGCGCTCCGCATCCACAAACTCAGACCCTGTGAAGAAGAAGAAAGACAAGGTTAGAGCCTCTGTCCTAGGGCCGCGCCGCATTTGAACCCAGCGCCCCCTAGTTAACAATTTACCAGCTACTGTACCGCTGCAGCTTCATTCCTCATTCCCTCCGGCTGTCGACTCGCACTTCACAGCTTCTGCCAGGCCGGCAACATCACCTGCAAGGGAAGAAAGCAAAAGAGCAAACATCAAAAGTGGAACGGACAACAATACAAGACAACAAACTTTACAATACAACAAAAACAGACGAGGAAAGACAAAGGCAAACAGGAACACTTACCTGAAGTATAGTGGCTTAGTCGCAGCAGGACTGGACTACCACGTGCAAGGGACTAGTGAACTTGGTCCAGATCATACAAGCACCCCTGCCAGAAGCAGCAGGACAGAGTGCTCGCCAAAACTAATCAACAGGAGCAAGCCTGAGCAGCATCACCTATTACCACGAGTCACCACATAAGCGCAGAGGTTGAAGTTGGACCCGAGCAATCTCATCCCGGGAGGGCTGCAACTGTGCCCCAATGCCTCCACAGAGACCAGGTGAGCGTAACAGAACGCAAAACCTCTTCAAATCTCTGCCTGGGCGTTATGGAGACTTCTGAAATTGACCAGTTGGCCAGATTACTGGAAGAGTTACGGACTGAAGTTCATGCCTCAAGACAGAAAACCAATGCCCTAAGAAGGGATCTAATTCTGAACCGGGAGCAGACAGATGAGCTAGCAAGACAAATGCTCCAGGCACAGGCAGGCCAGGTCCCATTGCCGGGGTGTGCCCTTCCTGCTGCACCTCCACAGCCCACACCAGTACAGGTGGTTTTTCCAGGGGGGGTTCCGTTGGGCCCACCAGAACGCTTCACAGGCGATCCGAATAAGTACGCAATCTTTATGAATCAATGTCTCTCACATTTCTTGTGCAGACCTGGGGCATTCCCCAACGATCAAGCAAGAGTGGCATGTGTACTCTCATATTTGGGAGGTAGTGCAGCGGACTGGTCAATACCCTTGTTAAACCAGGATGATCTTTTGCTTCGAGACTTCGGAGGTTTCCAGCGTGAAATGGAGAAACTATTTGCATGGCATACTCAAGGGCAGGCTCTGCACAATGAACTGTTGTCACTACGGCAGGGTAATCAAGAACTACTAACATATATCGCTTCCTTCAATCGTCTGATAGCACAAACTAACTGGCCAGAGGAGAAAAGAACTACGCTCTTTTACTGAGGCTTGCGATGGGAACTTAAGGACGTATTAGCCGAAGTAGTAAATCCCCCGGAAAGATGTGCTGAATACATTGACCTGACAGTGCAGCTCGATCACAGATTGCAGGATCGGAAGATGGATAGGGCCAAAGCTGAGGGGCGGTCGGTCTATGTGCGACCCTGTGAGATTCAAACCAAATCACACAATCAGTCCGAGCCAATGCAAATCGGATGCTTGCGGATCCCACTCACCAAGGCAGAAAGGGAGAAAAGGAGACAGCAGCAGCTTTGTTTCTACTGTGGTAAGGCAGGTCACTATCTCCGAGAAAGCAACTGACAAGGGTGAAGAAGAAGAACAGGACTCAGGAAACTCCAATGCCCGGCAAGCGTAGGGGTCCACTTGTGGAGCGGTAAAAGGGAACCTATACAGACCTCACATCTAGTCATCCCTGTGCTCCTGGTAAACCACAAGCAACCGTCGAAAATACATGCCTTGGAGGCATACATTGACAGTGGGGCTGTGGGAAAATACATGGACCAAGATCTGGCTACCCGGATAGGCCTTCCTGTCTGACAGAAGCAGGTTTTCGGAAAACGTCACATCAGTTGATGGATCTCAGCAATCATCGGCCCAGTGACGCATTACACGAGAAGGTCACGCTTTTGTGTCACGACGAAATCCAAGAGGACATCACCTTCGATCTCATCGGCGCTCCTCAATTCCAGATGATGTTGGGAATGCCCTGGGTGGAGACCCACAATCCCAGGATTGACTGGTGTAAAGGAGTTCTGACCTTTCCCCAAGACTGTGCCGACACCTGTTATAGCAAGGGATTCTCATTAAAAGGTCTTACCAACCCATGTTCGTCGAAGAAAGAAATCATACTGGGCCTAACCAGTTCCCTACCACCTGAATACCTGGATTACCAAGATGTCTTTCAAAAAGAGCAAGCAAACACCCTACCTCCGCACAGACCATATGACTGCCAAATTAATCTGGTACCTGGAGCTCAAGTTCCCTGCAGCCGGATTTACACCCTAACAGAACAGGAAAACTAGCATCTAAAAATCTACCTCGATCAGTATTTGGCAAATGGCTTCATTTGTCTGTCCAAGTACCCTGCATCCTCGCCCCTCTTTTTTGTGCCTAAAAAGGAGGGAGACCTGAGAACTTGCATTGACTAAAGAACACTTAACCAGATCATGGTGAAAAACCTGTACCCGTTACCTCGTATCCCCGAGCTCTTGGATCAAGTAAAAAATGCTCAGATATATACAAAACTAGAGTTACGAGGGGCTTTCCATCTAGTAAGAGTCAAAAAAGGAGATTAGTGGAAGACAGCCTTTTGCACAAAATATGGCCTTTATGAATATCAGGTTATGCCCTTTGGAATATGCCCTTTGGAACCCCAGGGAGCATACTCATACGACCCTCCTTATATTCATGCAGGAACCGCACTGCTCATCACCGCAGTTACCCACACAGACGCAGAGGGAGGAACAGACAAGAGGAGTTTCATCCCTGGGAGGGCTGCGACTGTGCTCCAATGCCTCTGCAGAGACCAGGTGAGCGTAACATTTGCGTTACTGTGCACTCGCGTGCAACGTGATGCTCACCACCGCTTGGACCAGTTTACTTACCTTTGAAACCAGGCGTTCTCCTGCATACTCACCTCCAGGAAACTGGTGCTTCATTGCTTCATCTGCAGACTCATCTCCTGACATCCAGTGATCTTGATCCCGACGCCGCAGAACTGCACTCCGCATCCACAAACTCAGACCCTGTGAAGAAGAAGAAAGACAAGGTTAGAGCCTCCGTCCTAGGGCCGCACCGCATTTGAACCCAGCGCCCCCTAGTTAACAATTTACCAGCTACTGTACCGCTGCAGCTTCATTCCTCATTCCCTCCGGCTGTCGACTTGCGCTTCACAGCTTCTGCCAGGCCGGCAACATCACCTGCAAGGGAAGAAAGCAAAAGAGCAAACATCAAAAGTGGAACGGAGAGCAATACAAGACAACAAACTTTACAATACAACAAAAACAGACGAGGAAAGACAAAGGCAAACAGGAACACTTACCTGAAGTATAGTGGCTTAGTTGCAGCAGGACTGGACTACCACGTGCAAGGGACCAGTGAAGGAACTTGGTCCAGATCATACAAGCACCCCTGCCAGAAGCAGCAGGACGGAGTGCTCGCCAAAACTAATCAACAGGAGCAGTCCTGAGCAGCATCACCTATTACCATGAGTCACCACATAAGCGCAGAGGGTGAAGTCGGACCCGAGCAACCTCACCCCGGGAGGGCTGCAACTGTGCCCCAATGCCTCCACAGAGACCAGGTGAGCGTAACAGAACGCAAAACCTCTTCAAATCTCTGCCTGGGCGTTATGAAAACTTCTGAAATTGACCAGTTGGCCAGATTACTGGAAGAGTTACAGACTGAAGTTCATGACTCAAGACAGAAAACCAATGCCCTAAGAAGGGATCTAATTCTGAACCGGGAGCAGACAGATGAACTAGCAAGGCAAATGCTCCAGGCACAGGCAGGCCAGGTCCCATTGCCGGGGTATGCCCTTCCTGATGCACCTCCACAGCCCACGCCAGTACATGTGGTTCTTCCAAGGGGGGCTCCGTTGGCCCCACCAGAACGCTTCACAGGCGATCCGAATAAGTTCGCCATCTTTATGAATCAATGTCTCTCACATTTCTTGTGCAGACCTGGGGCATTCCCCAACGATCAAGCAAGAGTGGCATTTGTACTCTCATATTTGGGAGGTAGTGCAGCGGACTGGTCAATACCCTTGGTAAACCAGGATGATCTTTTGCTTCGAGACTTCGGAGTTTTTCAGCGTGAAATGGAGAAACTATTTGCATGGCATACTCAAGGGCAGGCTCTGCACAATGAACTGTTGTCACTACGGCAGGGTAATCAAGACCTACTAACATATATCGCTTCCTTCAATCGTCTGATAGCACAAACTAACTGGCCAGAGGAGAAAAGAACTACGCTCTTTTACTGAGGCTTGCGATGGGAACTTAAGGACGTATTAGCCGAAGTAGTAAATCCCCCGGAAAGATGTGCTGAATACATTGACCTGACAGTGCAGCTCGATCACAGATTGCAGTATCGGAAGATGGATCGGGCCAAAGCTGAGGGGCGGTCGGTCTATGTGCGACCCCGTGAGATTTAAACCAAATCACACAATCAGTCCGAGCCAATGCAAATCGGATGCTTGCGGATCCCACTCACCAAGGCAGAAAGGGAGAAAAGGAGACAGCAGCAGCTTTGGTTGTACTGTGGTAAGGGAGGTCACTATCTCCGAGAAAGCAACTGACAAGGGTGAAGAAGAAGAACAGGACTCAGGAAACTCCAACGCCCGGGAAGCGTAGGGGTCCACTTGTGTAGCAGTAAAAAGGAACCTATACAGACCTCACATCTAGTCATCCCTGTGCTCCTGGTAAACCACAAGCAACCGTCGAAAATACGTGCCTTGGAGGCATACATTGACAGTGGGGCTGTGCGAAATTACATGGACCAAGATCTGGCTTCCCGGATAGGCCTTCCTGTCTGACAGAAGCAGGTTTTCGGAAAACGTCACAGCAGTTGATGGATCTCAGCTATCATCGGCCCAGTGACACATTACACGAGAAGGTCACGCTTTTGTGTCAGGACGAAATCAAAGAGGACATCACCTTCGATCTCATCGGCGCTACTCAATTCCAGATGATGTTGGGAATGCCCTGGGTGGAGACCCACAATCCCAGGATTGACTGGTGTAAACGAGTTCTGACCTTTCCCCAAGACTGTGCCGACACCTGTTATAGCAAGGGATTCTCATTAAAAGGTCTTACCAACCCATGTTCGTCGAAGAAAGAAATCATACTGGGCCTAACCAGTTCCTTACCACCTGAATACCTGGATTACCAAGATGGCTTTCAAAAAAGAGCAAGCAAACACCCTACCTCCGTACAGACCATATGACTGCCAAATTGATCTCGTACCTGGAGCTCAAGTTCCCTGCAGCCGGATTTACACCCTAACAGAACAGGAAAACTAGCATCTAAAAATCTACCTCGATCAGTATTTGGCAAATGGCTTCATTTGTCTGTCCAAGTACCCTGCATCCTCGCCCCTCTTTTTTGTGCCTAAAAAGGAGGGAAACCTGAGAACTTGCATTGACTAAAGAGCACTTAACCAGATCATGGTGAAAAACCTGTACCCGTTACCTCGTATCCCGAGCTCTTGGATCAAGTCAAAAATGCTCAGATATATACAAAACTAGAGTTACGAGGGGCTTCCCATCTAGTAAGAGTCAAAAAAGGAGATGAGTGGAAGACAGCCTTTTGCACAAAATATGGCCTTTATGAATATCAGGTTATGCCCTTTGGAATATGTAATGCCCCGGCGGCGTTCCAATTTTTCATGAATGACGTGCTCCGCGAACTGTTGGACGTCTGCGCTCTTGTCTATATTGATGACATTCTTATCTATTCGACCACCAGGAGGACCACGTCAACCATGTCCGGACAGTTTTGGAGAAACTGTGGCAACACTGGCTATATGCCAAATTGGAGAAATGCTTTTTTCATGTGACAGAGGTAGAATCCCTTGGCTTTATTCTCACACCACGAGGCGTACACATGGACACGCGCAAGGTAGACGCTAACCTTAACTGGCCCTCACCGAAATCCATAAAGGGAGCACAGAGTGTAATCAGGTTCACCAACTTTTATCGCCGGTTCTTTCCCGTGTTCTTTCAGATCATCGACCCAGTCAACTCTTTATTACAGAAAAATGAACAATTTAATTGGTCCGCAGAGGCAGAGAAAGCCTTCCAGGAGCTAAAACAAGCTTTTACCACAGCACCAATTCTACGGCATCCTCGGCCAGAACTACCATACGTGGTCGAAACTGATGCTTCCAGCATAGCAATAGGAGCAGTCCTGTCACAACGGGACCCCGAAACAGGTCAGTTGTATCCCGTGGCATTCTGGTCTCGCAAAATGTCCACCCCTGAATTGAATTATGCAATCACTGATAAAGAATGGCTAGCAATTAAGGCAACGTTCAAAGCCTGGAGACATTATCTTCTTGGAGCTCGACATACAGTCACTGTCGTCACAGATCATCACAATCTACAATATCTGAAGACCGCTAAATTGCAATCATCATGCCAACTCCGCTGGGCTCTCTTCTTTACGGAATACGACTTCGTCATCACTTATAGACCCTTAGTACGCAACAGAAAAGCGGACACCCTGTCTCGCATGAGGGAGGGAGAAGAGGCATTCACTACACCAGACCCCGTGGCCATCATCCCTGAAGGATGACTCCAAAGCATGATTGCTGCAACCACCACTCTAGACAACTTAAAATCTGACCTGAAACACTTGATGAGTCCACCAGCGCAAATGGCTAGGGAAGGGAGACCGGTATATGATCATGGACAACCTACAATACTTCAAAGGCCGATTGTACATCCCGAATTAGAAATTACAGAATAAAATCATCGCAAACTATCACGATTCATTAGTAGAATGGAATCCAGGAATAGTCAAAACCCAAGCTAAATTAAAGAAAAATGACTGGTGGCCAACTTGGCGAAAGGATATTGTCCAGTTCATCGCAACCTGTGGCACCTGTGCACAACACAAGTCCCAAAAACAAAGTCCCGCTGGTCTGCTACGTCCTTTAGAAGTACCCCCAGCACCTTGGCATACACTATCAATGGATTTTATTACAGACCTTCCCTCCTGTAACGGATACAATACCATCTTAGTCATCATAGATCTGTTTTCCAAAATGGCCCACTTTATTCCCCTGAAAGGTCTCGGAACTGCTTCTACTCTGGCTACCGTGTTTTTGGAACAGATTGTCTGGCTACAAGGGTTCCCATCAATATTGATATCAGACCAAGGAACTGTTTGTCTGTGCATTCTGGAAAAGGTGTTGTAAAATTGCCAAAATCGACCTCTGGTTATCTACAAGCCATCACCCCCAAACCGACGGCTAGACGGAACGGACTAACCAGACCCTCGAGCAATACATAAGGTGTATGCTGCAACAAACCGAGGATACCTGGAAGGACATACTTTGGTTAGCAGAATACGCATATAACTACTCCATTCACAACAGTACGGGACAAAGGCCATTCTACATAGTGCACGGTCGCATCCACAGACATCCATTTTCGACCCACTCGAATCATTAGAAATGCTAGCTGTAACGACCTTACACAAAAACATCACCCAGGTTTTTAAGGAAGCAGCACAGCATCTTGCCAGAGCCAAAGAGAAACAGAAGCGGATTGCGGATCGACATTGAAGGGAAGCTCCCAACTACCAAGTCGGAGACATGGTTTGGTTAGCATCCAAAAACATCCCCCTGAAAGGACCAAAGGCATTCCATCCCAGATATCTGGGACCCTACACTATCAAGGCTGTGATCAACCCTGCGGCCATGAAATTAGAATTACCAGCCCAGATGCGGATCCACCCGGTGTTTCATGTCTCCATCCTAAAACCATTGAGACCAGGTACGCAGATCGATCCTCCACCGGATCCTGAAGTAGTTGAAGGAGAACCAGAATACAAAGTTAAAAGGATCCTAGACTCTAAGATGGTCTGATCCAAGTTATACTACCTTATAGACTGGAAAGGTTATGGACCCCAAGATCGGACCTGCAAACCCAGTGAGTATGTCCACGCTCCACGATTAATCAGGCAGTTCCACCGCAATAACCCCACTAAACCTGGGTCAGGGGGGAAACCTCACATTAGAGGGGCCTTGAGGGGGAGTGCTGTCATGGCCACTGGCCCCAGAACACAAAAACCACACCATCTAGTGATGGGGCAATGGGTCACTTGACTTACTTATGTCCCTTTGGGACCTATAAACACCGGGGCCCTGGCGTGACTCAGTCCTGGCGCTTTTTTGGCGCCAGGCTCATATAGAGATGTGAGCAACAAAACTTTATTTCAGTGCAGGAGTGCTTTTATTTTACAAGAACTTTCCAGGAGCTTAAAGCCTTTATTCCAAAGAACATCCTCATGTGCTTACTCATCAGGTGTGGCTCCCTAGGCCTGGTCTTCATGTGCTGACTCATCGGGTCTTGCAGCGTGTGGCAGGCAGGCTGAACCTGGTGGGCATGGCTTCAGAAGCTCAGCTGTATAAGCTGCTTCATCCGTAAGGCCGGTGCTTCACGTTACTGTGCACTCGCGTGCAACGTGACGCTCACCACCACTTTGACCAGTTTACTTACCTGTGAAACCAGGCGTTCTCCTGCATACTCACCTCCAGGAAATGGGTGCTTCATCGCTTCATCTGCAGACTCATCTCCTGACATCCAGTGATCTTGATCCCGATGCCGCAGCACCTCACTCCGCATCCACGAACTCTGACCCTGTGAAGAAGAAGAAAGACAAGGTTGGAACATCCGTCCTAGGGCCGCGCCGCATTTGAACCCTGCACGCCCCTAGTTAACAACTTAGCAGCTGCTGTACCGCTGCAGCTTCGTTCCTCATTCCCTCTGGCTGTCGCCTCGAGCTCCGCAGCTACTGCCGGGCCGGCAACATCACCTGCAAGGGAAGAAAGCAAAAGAGAAAACATCAAAAGTTGAACGGACAGCAATACAAGACAACTAACTTTATAATACAACAAAAACAGATGAGGAAAGACAAAGGCAAACAGGAACACTTACCTGAAGTATAGTGGCTTAGTCGCGGTAGGACTGGACTACCACGTGCAAGGGACCAGTGAAGGAACTCGGTCCAGATCATACAAACGCCCTTTCAGAAGCAGCGGATGGAGTGCTCGCCAAAACTAATCAACAGGAGCAGTCCCGAGCAGCATCACCTATTACCACCAGTCACCACATAAGCGCAGAGGGCGAAGTGGGACCCGAGAGACCTCACCCCCGGGAGGGCTGCAACCATGCCCCAACGCCTCCGCAGAGACCAGGTGAGCGTAACACTCCTGGTGTATAGGTCTCTCCCATCCATTTGTAATATAAAAACTGAATGAGTTTTCTTTGAAAAATAAGTATGTCTCTATCATCAGTACTTCCTCTTCAAACCCAACCCTTAAAAAGCTACCTGTGTGTTTCTTTCAAACATTCCTGCCTCCTAAACAATCTCTACTGCATTTTTCTTCATTTCTAATATAACAAGATGACTGCTCCTTTCTCTTCACACATCTTTTACCTATATTTAAATACATGCTGGCTGATATCGGAACCTGACTTATGATCTGAATTTGTGCAATAAATACATCCACCTGTGTCTAGTATTGCCCTTATTTTCTTATGGGCTTTCTTTTCTTCAAAAACTACATATTTTTAAAGGAAACATTTTTCCCCTAAAATCGACATTCTCAGACCAAAGAATCATTTTGGTCTCTTTTTTTATAATAAAAATAATAAACAACAAACAGACAACATAACAAATTCAAAGCACTTCATAAAAGGAAGCCTTCTTCCACTGTCCCTCTTCTATCTTCTTGGTGCGTCCGTAGCTGAAGAAGACAACGCTGGTGTGGGTCCTTGCTTTCTGTAGAAAACCGAAATAGAGTTACAGCCATATTTTAGCTGACAAAGCAATACATTTTTTGTCAGGGTAGACTTCTGCTCTCTTCCTTTAAAAAAAAATAATAATATTTTTACTGTAGTCATTTTTTAACACTCTCAGCCCACTAATATGTCGGCCTTTCTGTCCCCAAAATCGTTGATGCACATATGAACTGATTTATTATTTTGCGTAACAGTTAGGCTTGTCTTCATTTCTTCCTGCTATGCTGAACGTTTGTCTCTATATTTTTTTAAGTCTCTTTCTGCTCGAGTTTGACCGCGGTCTTCTCCTTTCTTTTGCTCTGCCTTTTATTCTGTTGAGATATAATTGACATATTTCGCCATGCGCTGCTTCCTGCTTGCCGCTTCGCCTACACTAATCTTACCTACCCCTGTTATTTGGAACCCAGCACTGTTCCTATTAAATGTATGCTAATGTACTATATAAGGAATAAATTGTTTTGCCTATTCTGAATATTCCATATATTTTACCAAATGTACCCAGTTGGCATCTCGCCAGTTGCCAGAATTTTAAAAAGGTTACTCCACCTTTTATCCAAAGCCTTCTGTGTCCTTGTTGTGGCCATGCTTGCATACATATGATATTGTATACTCACACCTGGTTGCACCTATCTTGGGAAAATGCTATTTATTTGAAAGACTGTGGGCCTCATTACGAGAATGGAGGTAATAAAAAAATGAAGGCGGAATGGTAATACCGGCATCGTTAACGGGTCCAGGGCATTTAGACCTGACAACCCGCCAATACCGCCACCGGCCGTAGCGTGCCCCTTCATACCGGCATGCGCGCGTAGACGCGCCCCTTCACGGAGTAAATACCAGGATGCCCGTAATAGGAGGACATCACAACTCATATGGGCATGCAAATACCGGCATCCGGAAGGCGGTAATTAGGGCCTGCACGATGGCGCCCATACAGGCATCGCGAACCACCCGTAAACAGCAATCTGCAGTCAAGGCAACTGCCACAGGTGCGCACAATCACCAGTGAAGTCAATGGAGCCTGTCCCAGTATAAAAGGAGTACACCCAAACACCACACCCCTTCCTACACCAAAATGATACCACTAGCTGTGGCAATCATGGGGCTTGAGGACATGCCTATACTGCTACAGCTACAGCAACAACAGCAACTACACAACAACTACAGCCACAACAACAGGCAGCACAGAGGAGATGCAGGAGGAGAAGAAGGTTGAGACAGGGCCAGCAATTACCACCAGTGCAGCCAGTAGTACCTCGTAGGCAGCCACCAATCCCTCGCATCAGACCCAGTCCATTCAATCTAACCCCTGAGCAGATCCACACCCTGTACCGGTTAGACAGGGACACCATCACCACCATAGTGGACATGATACACAACAACATCATCAGCCTCATAGAAATATGCACTGCCACCCCCCCGCTACTAAAGGTGGTGTCTGTGCTCCACTTCCTGGCCACAGGCATCTACCAGCACACAGTGGGCCAGCTGCAATTATATTTCACAACCACTATTTTCACGCATGCTGACCCAAGTGCTGGATGCCCTCCTGAAGCACGCTAGCACCCACATATCACTACCACGGACTGCCCAGGAGATAGCCGACACCAAAGTAGGCTTCCATGCACTGGCAGGAATGCCCAATCGTGTTGGTGCCCTCGACTGCACCCATGTAGAATTGGTAGTCCCCCATCGCGTGGAGGCGGTCTACCGCAATCGCAAGCAATACCACTCCATCAATGTGCAGATGGTATGTGACTCCAGCAAGATCATCACACATTGTTGCGCCCGATATCCTGGATCGACACATGATGCCATGGTGCTGCGTAACACCACGCTAACCTGTCATGTGGAGCGACATGCTGAACGACGTGCCTGGCTGCTTGGTGAGTTGCCTGACTGGCCCATCGCAGTGCATCGGGGTTGTGAGGTGGGGGGATGCATACTCCACCAGGGTGGGAATGGGCAGTGAATGGAGAATGCATGCAGCGCTAAACACTCCTGACCTGAACCTCCCAACCCGAACATGACACATCACTGGCACACATTGGACCAAAGCCGTATATCAATGACAACATGTAAGACGCACAACCTGGCCACCATGGGTATGTCAAGCAATGCATGACTAAGCATGATTGCGACTGTGCCAATGTGGCTAGTGTGACCATGCACAGTGTAGTATACACAGCAAAAATTGGAGGCAAAACATCTTCCTGCATCCACAGTACATCCGCATCAGCATCCAAGAATTCACCCTGCATCATCTGTACAACGCCATCCAGACTACCACACCATATTGCAGTATACAATGCATCTAAATAATATTTGTGCATACATACAGGGACATGTGCATGTCAACAGCAAATAGCTGGGGCCATGGATGTGACTCCTGAAGGTGTCAGCTCAGAGTGACTCACATAGACCTATTTGTATTTGCGTGCAGGTGATGGAGGATATCCCTTGAAGCTGTGGCTACTTACCCCTGTGCGGAACCCGCGGAGCAGCCATGAAGAGGGGTACAATCGGGTTCATACCCGTACCCTAGTTGTGATTGAGCAGACCTTTGGCTTATTGAAGGCGCGGTTCCGCTGCCTAAGCAGGTCTTGTGGAGCACTCCTTTATAGGCCTGAGAAGGTGGCAAAGATCACCATGGCCTGTGTCATGCTGCACAACATGTACATCCGGAGAAATGTACCACTGCCACCTGACATTGACATGCATGCACCGGGTGAGGATGATGAGGATGAAGACGGAGGAGAGGGAGCACCCCTGCAGTACGTGATGCACAAGATGGCCGTGAAGTACACCAATCACTGATTGGCGAATACTTCTGACCAACAGGGACGTCGATAGATATGTGTCAGTAAAACATTGTACACTTGGTCCATGTGGACGTGCACACAGCGAATGTGGGGAGTTGGGCACTGTGCACTGTCGTGAATTAAATGTATACACACAAAATGAACAATGTCCAGGCATTGAATGATTTTTCACAGATCGGGTGATTAATATCAACTACAGAAATGTGCTACCCCCCACAACACCAAAACTCCCAAAACCCCCAATGAATTCCCCATACCCCCCAATGAACCCCCAATGAACTCCCAAAACCCCCAATGAAATCCCAAAACCCCCCAATGAACTCCCAAAGCCCCCCAATGAAATCCCTCTAATACACCCACACACCACCGACGCCATCTGACCCACTCCCATTGTTGTCCCACACTATTTCCTTGATTTCTTGTTGTCTGGGGGCAGCTTCGCTGAGTGCCTCGTACTCTGTCTTGTTGGACGCGCAGGGTTGGAAGGTGCAGAGGAAGCGGTTGTGGAGGATGGGGGTGTGGTGGATGGGGTGGAAGGCGTGGTGATTTGCACGGCTGGTGTGGGTTGTGGCTGCTGCATCTGCAGAAGGATAGAGGTGAGGAACTGCGTGACAGCCCCCAGACTGTCTCGCATCATCAACGCAGATGCATTAACGGCGGCTGTGTTCGCCGCTATGGCCTGTGCAATCTCACGCCTTGTGTCCTCCCCTTCCACAACATATTGTCGGACAAGGTCCAACAGTGAGTCCTGTCTAGCCTCCCCCCTTGCTAGCCGTGCCTTAAGGTTGGTGGTGGGAGCAGCAGTGGTTGAGGGTGCTGCAACTGGGCGTGCAGTGGCAGTGCTGTCCTCGGGGGGTGCTGAGGTTCGAATCATGTAGTAAAGGATCCGCAATAGTGCTGATGGGTGTGTCCTGAGTGTGGGGTTGGGGGCTGGACACGGGGCTTGGGGAGTGTGGACATGCCACATGGGTTAGTCCATCCTCGTCCACATACTCCTCCACTGCAGTTTCTATGTTGCTCAGCGGGGCAGTAGCTGCTGCTTCGCCCACCGAACTTGTTGCTGCCGAAAGTGCGCCACTGGCCTCGACTGGTGTTGCCAGCTCTGTGTTCCGGTGTCAGGCATTGATGTGGGGCCCTCATGTGCGGCCATGGCCTGGGCACTCACCCTGGGTTTCGGTGTGGCCTGCAAGGCTGCCCCGGAGGTGGTCTTGCCTGTGGGAGTAGTCTTTTGCTGGGACGTGGATGCCCTTGTGGCTGTTTCCTCACTGGCATCCTCTCCATCGGTGCCTGAGGGGGAGAAGAGATGCAGGGCATCGGTGATGGTGTTACATGCAAGATGCATTATATGGTGCTCTGGAGAATTTCATTTATCATGCATTCATATCTTACAGGTGTGTCACACAGGGTGGTATGAAGGGGGCATTTTGGCATTTTCCGTGACATCTCAATGCAGGGATGCTGCATGGCAGGTGGCATGCCGTTGTATTGGGGTTTGTGTGATGTATTACATGGGCACGGTCCATGTGTGTTGGCTGTGTGTTGGTAATGGGATTGGCACTCAGCATGCATTTCAGTGTGGCAGGGTTTGGGCCTCCATCTGGACTAGGATATGTTTATGTGTGTGTTGGGACATACATTGCCTTGCCTAGACTCTCTTCAGCATCACTTGTGCTATGTCATCGTTTCCCCTTCTGGGATGTGCAGGGTCACTCACCTCCATCTCCAGACGTTGTGGCACCTGTCTCCATCTCCCCGAAGCCCTCGATGGACTCCATCTGTATGAAGGTACTGCACGTCTCCTCCCAGCGTGAAAGTTTGGTGGGTGAGTGGGGACCCCCGCCTGTGGCCATGGCCTCCCTCCTATTGCTGGCCAGGATGTTCTGTACCCTGAGGCGGAGGTCATCCCACCTTTTTTTACAGTCTTTGACTGTCCGTGGGGTGGTGCCGACTGCCGAGACCTTGCTGGCTACCTCCTCCCAGATCTCCTTTTTTCGCTACTGCACCTCCCTTTTCAGGTTCTGCTGGTTGATCTCCTCTGCATGGGCAGCAAGGATGTCCGCCAGCATGTTGAGTTTGTCGTCTGAAAAACGCTTTTTGAGCAGGCGGGGGGCTGATTTTCTGGTAGCCTTGGACATTTTCAATAGATAGGCCCTGGTCTCTCCTCTGTAGCAGTGGTGGTTTGGGAGGATTTCAATGGATTGTGTTTTTAAAGACGGCCGCTAGCGCATTTGCCATTCCGACGCGATGACGTTACTTCCGGGTCCAGTATACAAGGCCGGTATTAGCATGATGTTATTACCGGGTCGGTATTAAGGGTGCCTTCTAGGCGGAGGCGGTATCGGCGGGTCCCGTGATGGCGCTATCCGGGGTTGGAGGGCCTTCGACGCCATGGCAGTATGGCCACTACCGGCATGGGGGTTCGCGCATGCTCGTGCACTCGTAATCACCCGCTATTAGCGGCTTCATACGAGCACGGACCCGCTAGTTCCTCCATGCCGGTAATGACCCCGTTTTTACTGCGCTTCTCGTAATGAGGCCCTATGTGTGGTGAGGGAAACATTGTGCCCCTTCTTGGCACCCCTCCAATGTGCTCTAACCTTTTGGTGCATATTTCTAAATCTACATGCATTTACATTGTATTGCAATACGTATCCCATGCTGTCTCTCTGTCCCTTAACCATCAATATTCTTGCTAATGTGGTCACCCACAGCACTTCTCTGTGCTTCCATTTAGCAAACTGTCCTTTTTCTGCATAGCGCACTGAAACCCAATTTAACAACTATATTTTCCTTTCCCCTTCTCATTTGCATAATAGGTCCATGCATGTTCCAGGATTTATGCTCTTTCTAAATGCCCCATGCCTCCTCAATAAGGGACGGCTATTTGCCCCACATAAAATCAACATATCAGGGGCGCTCTATTGTGTGCCTAACAATAAAGCTGTCAGACTTCCTTCTTCTCAACGCAGAGGCAGCACAAATGCGGCTAGAACACCTCCCTCCCCGTCGGGTCTTGGTACCTGGGAGCAATTAACACAGGCCACCTTGACCCTAGGGGGAAAGGGGGTTACGGTCCGATGATTGGATGGGTAGAGGTTGTTTAGGAACACCGGGAAGAGGGAAAGGGAGAGGTTATGGATGGGGATGGGGAAGAACAGGGTAACAGGCTCCTCAGCTCCGGCTCCTGTATCTGGAGTTCTCCGCCCTGGCGCTTTCTTGCATTCACTTGCAATCTTACTTATGCCAGATGAAATGGGCCTTTGTACTGGAGCCCCAGACCAGTTACTGTGTTCAGTTTACATTCAACTATGCACACTGTTATGCCAGAGAAGTTAGGCCTTTGTACTGGAGCCCTCAACCAGTTACTGTACTTGTTATTCAATCACTATCCCCACATTACTTCATGGAGGAAAGTACTGTCTGCATTAACATCATACAGAATGGAAGCACTGTCTGCATTAACATCATACAAAATAGAATACACTATACCCCGTTTCTAAACGTGCCCTAAAATAAACAATGTAGGTTGCACTTAGCTTCGGCACTGCTGAGTAGTCTTCTGGTCTCTTCGTGCTGCTAGACCCCTATGGCGTTCTGTACCTCACATGCGCTGCAAGAGGCAAGAATAAAGTCAGAATGGAAGCGCACACATAAGCGGAGTCGCTGTTTTAGGGTTAATAGTTCTGAGTCAGCAATTCTGCTCTACGGTCTTTTCAAGTCTAAACACATGCAGGAAGCATGCTTCGTCTAAGAGCACAATCGCGTGTTAATGGTGTCTCATGCTGGGTTATTGGACGGAGCGCCATGCATTCCTAAACCGCTTCGGGCATGGTTCCAGTTCGGAAATCCAAACGCGACTTCCTCTAACAAAACCGTCATAAGAATACTGCTGGAACGTGCGCGCTTGGTTCAGCACTTATCTTTTCTGTCACGCGGGGCCTGGGGTGGGCTAACAGGTGGCGGGGTGCCCCGCGTAGGCTTGCCGTCAGGAGCTCTGGCTCTACACGTCCTTCCTCTCTGCTGGCCGGAATCGCAAGCGTGGGGCTTTGGGCGCGGTTCACGCATGCGCACTCGCGCAGGCGTGGCTGGCTCCATCCCAGCAAGCTTGTGCCACGCACGGCCTGCTGGGAAATGTAGTTCTTGGGCTGTCCTTCGTCCCGGAGGCTGTTTCCTGAAAAAGGGATGAAGGACACGCCTGGAGAATAATGTGGGACGAATCCTACGCACCATGAGGGCACCCACCACACTGCCAGAGCCCCCACCAGCCTCAATCCTGACAAAAGCATCCATCACCACCTCATTAAATGACCAGTCAGCCCCCCAAAAATGGGAATTAATTTTTGCAATCCTAAACAAAAACTCAACGAGGCCCCCCAGCTTATACATGTACAATAGCCAGGGGTAGTCAATATATTCAACACAAAGTTTCAACCGTATATAGCTTTTTTTGCTCACAACAACAATTCTTCAAAATACCCACCTTAACTAGCCAACAAGGGGTTAAACTGCTTGACAACATATCATTGTAAATCCAGCGCTTCTCTCAGCATCAGATTTCTACAACCATACACCAATGACATGGAAAAAATGCTGATTTTCAAAACTTGCTCGTATGTCAATCTACTCAGCGGGTATCAGCCAAATCAACCAATAATTAAGCGTCCCTACTACTGAAAACATACATTACATATATGTATGGTAAAAATCCCAAAGAGATAACAATTTAATTTAATGAGTTTGGGTTCAAACCCATATTTTCATATGCATCCAGGCGAGCCCTGGGCCAGTTCCAGCCTTTCAACAAAAAAACAATCTTTTCAAAAGTACATACAATAAATCTTTAAATATTTTCCTTGCATGCTTACACATATAATAGTGTCAATCCTACTCATTTTGATCATATTTCCATAAATTGTTTCATGCCTTTTTTCAATGTAACTTTTCCCTGTTTTTTATGTGAATATATATCCAAATAGTTTTCCTCATCTGCCCACAGTTTTGCATTAGTGTTTTATACAAATATTGTCAACAGCATGTTACTGCTTCTTTCTGTGCAAGCTGCCCCAGTTACATTAACTCAAAGAACTATCCCTGTCTTTTTGTGCAACAGCCCTGCTTTTTTCGGCGATCATAAATTATTACTCTCTTAACTCTGCCAACGTGTTATCTCTCAGCTTTGGACAGACATTCTAGCTGCATTTCAGCAGCAAGGAAACCATTTTTCACTGTGTGTGTCGACACTGGCTTTCCGCCAAGCTATGCACATCGCATGAAGACAAATGGTCATATCTCTTTGAAATTACATGTGCAACACCTCTTAATCTTTTGGTTTTGAGCTGAAGAACCAGGATTTGATGTCGATTTTGTGTTTCAATTTGATTTACACCCCCTAAATTTCTTCTATTGTAACTGCATAGCTGTCTGTTTTGAAGCAAGATTAATGTCTCTCACATTGTAATTTATGTGCTGTTTGTTTACATCAAGGCCTGCATGGTTTTCTATCGTTTAAAGTTTCTTGGATGGCTAAGAATGTCAACTATTGTTAAAATGTTAAATGTTAAAGGTATTTGTACCGTGCACCGTCACCAACGGAATAGGTCCCCATGCGCTCTGGCGGATCTGCAAACGATAAGGTGGGATGGGTTAGTAGGTGAAGAGGGAGGAGGGTAGTGAGAGGAGTGGTGTTCTGTTGGCAGCTTCAACTCGGTATACACCGGGTGCTGAGCTTTGGTGCAGGTATTGGATCGGTGTCAGTTTGCGTGTGCTGTTGCTCCGGCTTATGTGTTGTTGCAGTGTTGTGAAGTGCGTGCGGCTTGTGGTGCGAGAGATGGTTGTGTGAGTTTTTGGGTGAGATAGGTATGCAGAGTTTGAGGTTATATTGGTTAGTGGGTTACCTGACCTTTAGCCTTCTAACATTCACAGTTTTAACTAAGTGTGGCACTTGTTGGCCTTCACAATCCTATCTAGATGTGGCGCCGGCTGGTGTTCACAGTTCTAAGTGTGGCACATGTTAACATTCAAGTTTCATCTATGCGCTGAAATGCTTTCCTTCAATCAAAGTCCTATCTAGATGCGACGCAGGCTTGTGTTCACAATTCTATCTAAGTGTGGACATGCCAATACTCACAATTCCATCTAGATGCGATGCAGGCTAATGTTCACAATTCCACCTAGATGCAACGCAGGCCAACGTTCACAATTCCACCTAGATGCGACGCAGGCTAATGTTCAGGATTCTATCTAATTGTGGACATGCTACTGTTCACAACTCCATCTAAGTGTGGATATGCTAATATTTACAATTCCATCTAGCTGCGACGCAGGCTAATGTTCGCAATTCTATCTAAGTGTGGACATGCCAATATTACAGTTCTGTCTAAGTGTGGACATGCCAATATTCACAATTCCATCTAAGTGTGGACATGCTAATATTTACAATTCCATCTAGATGCGACTCAGGCTAATGTTCACAATTCCATCTAAGTGTGGACATGCTAATATTCACAAATCTATCTAAGTGTGGACATGCTAATATTCACAGTTCTATCTGAGTGTGGGCATGCTAATATTCACGGTTCTATCTAAGTGTGGACGTGCTAATATTCACAAATCTATCTAAGTGTGGACATGCTAATATTCACAGTTCTATCTAAGTGTGGACGTGCTAATATTCACAAATCTATCCACGTGTGGACATGCTAATATTCACAAAACTATCTAAGTGTGGACATGCTAATATTCACAGTTCTAAGTGTGGACATGCTAATATTCACAAATCTATCTAAGTGTGGACATGCTAATATTCACAGTTCTATCTGAGTGTGGACATGCTAATATTCACAGTTCTATCTAAGTGTGGACGTGCTAATATTCACAAATCTATCTAAGTGTGTACATGCTAATGTTCACAAATCTATCTAAGTGTGTACATGCTAATATTCACAGTTCTATCTAAGTGTGGACGTGCTAATATTCACAAATCTATCTAAGTGTGGACATGCTAATATTCACAGTTCTATCTAAGTGTGGACATGCTAATATTCACAGTTCTATCTAAGTGTGGACATGCTAATATTCACAGTTCTATCTAAGTGTGGACGTGCTAATATTCACAAATCTATCTAAGTGTGGACATGCTAATATTCACAGTTCTATCTAAGTGTGGACGTGCTAATATTCACAAATCTATCTAAGTGTGGACATGCTAATATTCACAGTTCTATCCAAGTGTGGACGTGCTAATATTCACAAATCTATCTAAGTGTGGACATTCTAATATGCACAGTTCTATCTAAGTGTGGACATGCTAATATTCACAGTTTTATCTAAGTGTGGACAAGCTAATATTCACAAATCTATCTAAGTGTGGACATTCTAATATGCACAGTTCTATCTAAGTGTGGACATGCTAATATTCACAGTTCTATCTAAGTGTGGACGTGCTAATATTCACAAATCTATCTAAGTGTGGACATGCTAATATTCACAAATCTATCTAAGTGTGGACATGCTAAAATTCACAGTTCTAAGTGTGGACATGCTAATATTCGCAAATCTATCTAAGTGTGGACGTGCTAATATTCACAAATCTATCTAAGTCTGGACATGCTAATATTCACAGTTCTATTTAAGTGTGGACGTGCTAATATTCACAAATCTATCTAAGTGTGGACATGCTAATATTCACAATTCTATCTCATGTTAATATTAAGGCAGTCTATGCTATTGGGAGGTAATATAGAGTGGCAGGGCATTCTGGAGTAGAGTGATTGCTCTACTCCCCACCCATACCACACTCACAGTTTTGTTGGTGTCTGTTAGCTGCTGGCTTCAATGGCTTCCCCAGCGGACACCTGCAGACACATCTTGGGGCTGCCAATGTAGGAGGCGCCCTTGGCCTTGGGGCCCTTCGCCACAGGGGCTACCGGGCAGAGGGCTGCCCTAGGATGTCCTTGATATGGGGCATGTGGACCAATCTGGATGCAGTGGGCGGTTGGGAGGTGGGCAGAAGGGAAACCAGAAAGCGGGCGGGCCCAGGGACCGAGAACACGCGCCGAGTGCGCAATGGTGCTTTTAAGTGCCATATATTTCTATTAAGTTGCCCTTTTGGGTGAGGGTCAGGAGACTCCTTACCTTGCTGCAGAGGGGGCCGCTGGTGATGGCGGCGAGCATCCAATGCCGAGCCTCGCTGTGGCCTCTGTTTTGCTTTTTTTTTTTTTTTATAAAAATGACCCAATCAGGAAGGGGAGGCAGGCAGAAGGGAAACCAGGAAGCGGGCGGGCCCAGGGACCGAGAACACGCGCTGAGTGCGCAATGGTGCTTTTAAGCGCCATATATTTGTATTAAGTTGCCCTTTTGGGTGAGGGTCAGGAGACTCCTTACCTTGTTGCAGAGGGGGCCGCTGGTATAAAAAAATGTACCTCTATCTGCCTGAACTTTTTTGCCTTAGGGATACAAAGCAGCCATACTTCTTTGACTATTTCCATTATTTTGGCTGTTTTTTCCTTTCTTATTACATTCTAAATCATGCACATAGGCTCACTCATCAAAATGGCTTACTCCTAGCTATGTTTTTTTCACTTTTTCCTGTCTATTTTTGGATTGGTGCAAATAATTTTCCTTAAATAAATAATGCATTTTCTTGACCTGTCTCCATTTTTACACAATTCATTGTCACTTCTTAACACTTAACTTCAAAACAAAACAAATAACAACAGACAAACAAATCGACTGCACGTCATGACACCTCTTTTCACTAGCCCGTAAGATACTCTGATGGCAGTGTAAGTCAATTCCTCTCACAGATCTATCTGTGTGCAGCCTATTTTATCCACTTGGATTTTTAAATGTCTTCTTCTACACTCCTTGAACGAGTACTAACGGGCTTCCAGATGCTATATGTTTCATCTCTGATGCTCTCTGTCATATACCTTTAAACAACACTTCTCATCATATATTTATACAACCCCCCCATTACTTCTTATTATTACCACATTACTTGTTTTACAACTACCCCATTGCTCTTCACACTACCATAAACAAACCCCTAAGTTATATGCATAACATGTTATTTACTCCCTCCTAACCTCAGTCTCCCATGATACATACCCAAATCCACAGGTGTCAAAGCACGCAATCATCACATACTGACTGTCATAAGAGACCCCTTTTGGCAAGATGGTGGTATACTGGAGATTCATTTACATACCCTGCCATGCCACTCTCCCCAGAGCACATCTCCTATCCCTTCCTGAATGTACAGATCTGGATTCTTTGTCCCTGGAAGAAGAGTCTTCAGGGTCCCTTCATGATCGCCATGTGCAACTGGAGGTCCCAATGCCCTCCCTTGGCATTTGACATCTGTGGACTCAGGCAGTGGAGACAGAACACAAGGCAAGGAGGCAGACGGACACCCTGGCTGGTTTCAACAATCATCTTTATCAATACATCAGAAGTGGCAGCACTGAGCGCTTGAATCAACTGCCTTTTAAACCTTTCTCAGGCTGATGTAACATAACATTTTATTGCACAATACATTTTGATTGGTTCCTCGAAATTAAAAGCTAACCCCTACTTATCCTATTATTGGTTGGTTTAACTGCCGCTCACCAAGCCCACATGACTTATCTTGGCAAGCCTCATTTGACTGACACATAGGCTAATTAAACTAATGTGAGATCCTACTGACCTTCATTATAAACCCTTTATCGCCTTCCAAAAAAACAGCCCTTATCTACACTTGGAAGGCTATACTGCAGTAAACGCCATGAGCTCATCACATTTGTTGCAAGTTTAAGCAGCTGCTCTGTCTAATTGGTAGGTTTCCCAGACCCCTTATCAGATCTAGTACCCATCACTGTCAGCTTTGCCTGCCAAGAAATTCTAAATATACAAACCCCAGTGTCTGCCAAAGAACATTCTAGATTCACATGAGTCCTCTCTTCCGACACCAGTTCCCGAAGCCATTTTGTTTCAGCATCTGACCTTGTTCAGCCTGAATGTTCTGCGCAGCTACCAATGGTGCTTTACCTTTGTGAATAACTAATTTTCTATCTAACCTTTGGACTACATTTTTAGATATTCATAATGATCGTGTAATACCTCAGACATCCTCTACTGCTTGGGTCATTATGACCCTAAAAATTATATGTTGCCCTAAAACACTATAATTCTGATTTTTGCAACACTGAAATCATTGATCACCCTATTAGGTTGTCTGCATTCAGTTTGAGGGGGAGGAGTCTACCACCTCCTCTACACTGTGACTTGTCCAATGTCTTTCTCGTGAACTACTGCATCATGCAACTCATATATAGCATTGCGTGCAATGTAATTCCAGCTGATAATTTGACAGGGGGCATCTGCACTAAGAATTAGCCACCTAAAAGCTTTATTTTAAACAGAGGTGAATGGCAAAAGGTCTACTGCCAGCATTATCACTATTCTGGCATTCAACAACTGTATTCATGGAGGGTTCCAATGGTATTTCTGGCTTTGCACAAACAAGTTGCTTTGACTGGGCTGGGGCATAGTCATTTTGCCCTTGCCACTACTGTAGTTTGCTTGCTGCTGGAAATACTATGCTGTGCAGTTAAAACACTTCCCGGTCCAGGGTGAGAGCCCAAGGCAATGTGAGCAGGCTGCTGTGCATTTGATGATTCCTGGAGGGCTGCTGCTGTGTAAGTCAGTCTCATTACTGTGCATAATGTTGCTTCATATGGTTAAAAATTCATGAGGTTCCCAGATTCCATCTGGCTTCTCACGGACAGAGAGAAGGTTGCCACATATGAAACTCACCCAAAACAAAAGGCATTCCACACAAAAAATGCACTGCGTGCCTGCGGTACTGGCAATAGTTGCTTGGCTGTTCGCCAAAGGCAGAAGGATAGGAAATATGGCACTACATAGGGCAAACAAATGCCATTGGTGTTACAGTTGCTTTGATGGCCTGGTTTGCGCTGCCATTGCTTGATGAATTCTAGCCGATTGACACTTCAGGGTCGCAGATGAAGTGTTTGCAAGAGAGTGCAGACAGGAGGTATGCTACTTTGTCCAATGTACTCTGAATGTATTGCAATGGCTTTGCTGGTAGCCACCATTTCAGAGATTGTGTCTCTGTGTCACTATGGGAGAAGAGGTTGGACTCTGTATCAGTGTTCTCAGATACATCTCGCTGCCTTCTCCTCTGAAAAGGTGGGCTATAGTCAACATCTAAGTCGTGATTACTCTACCCATCTAAATCATTACCATGCTATCCTCATATTCATAGGACAAAGGAGTGGAAGGGATAGGGCATGATGCAATGGGTGTGTCAGATTGAGTACCATTGTACACCTCTAACATGGTTTACTAACTATGGCCCTGCTGCTCCTGGAACACTGCTGGGAGCTGCAACTCTAAGCCCTCCTCATTAAGAATATGCCCTTCAGAATCATATAGAGAGCTGACACTTCAACTCGCCCCTGTAAAGCGTGAATTTCTACCCTTGTATTTAAAAACATGGGATGAAGGGATACATTCCCACTTGTGCGAAACACAGATGTTAAGCAAGAGAGCTTTGTCCTCTGCCTCTTCTTGGGCATAGTTTCAACATGCCCAGGCTCACAATGACACCCTGGCACTGCAGAAGGCTTAAAGGTCTGGCCACCGCCGAGCCAAAGGTAGACTTTGTGCCCCTAGCACAAAAAGCAAAAGCCTAGGCTGCTCTGAAATTACTACAGTGGTGACTTTGTGCAGTACAACATCTTTACTGTAAAATAAAGGGGACACAGAAAAGGACAGTTTTGCAAATTGCATTACTGAGATACAATCTCTTCAGAATGTGGTTATTAAATGTATTTCCAGGTGCCCAAACTACCCAGATCTCAATTTGTCTTGCCTGTGAGTCCGTATTGCTGCACATTTGCTTCTGTTTCATGCCCATTCTCTCCACTTTCACTTTATGGCTGGCTGACGGGCCCATCAGTGCTGAACTTTGGGCACACCAGTGTTCAGGTTTGTTGGTTTATGACTTGAAAGCGCCCTCCCAGATCCTCTACTCTGCAAGGTTCTCTTATTGTGGCATAAAGCATAGTACATTCAGTAATAGTTAGAGCACAGTTAATGTATAGAAGGGTGCCTTTCTTCATACAGAAGGACATAGATTTGACCATTCTCTCCCAACCTACCTGTTCATTCGTGCATCCCCCTCTGCCTTTCATATAGTCTAATTAACACATCCTGTATAGGGAGCTTGGGCTATATTTTTTCACTATGGAAAAATACATATTACTATACTATAATAGCCTACTTCCAAATATGGTACCACCCTATCTCATCATGAACTAAAATAAAGTCTAGCATTACCAGACATGGAACAAACTCTTAATAATATATATTTTGGCATCAAGGTGCTAGGCCTTTTTGTTTTGACCACACCAATTTCTTACGTTCTGTTACTAACATGTATCTTTATACAGTCTATCCTTGACTATGCTACTGTTGTTTCAAGCTTGGCAGTCACAGTAGGATCTCCAGTCCCTTATGTCTTCAACATTACATTGTGTACTACCTTACAACTCTCCAAATCTGCCTTTGAAATGCAGGTTTCAACACAGCTACCTCCTACCTTTTGCAGTACAATGGTCCTCCTAACAAGACTGAAACATATTCATGCTATCACAAAACATTCTTTCCCCGCTGCATGTATTTTTTGCTTTCCCTTCTTCTTATCTTTTCCTCGCTCATTTTCTTTCTTCCAGCCGACTAATCTCTGCATATTCCTGGGAAGGGCACCATATGTCAGTCCTCAGACAAACCAAGGTATCCTGATACTACTATCGTGGAGAATTAACACAGTATAAAAGCATATTAAAATAACATTACATGACATTCAAGCAACTAACAATGAAGAAAGATTCAATGACATATGGGTTCCACCATTCTGGGCAACCAACTTTTTGGAATCCTCAGAGGGGTCTAAACCAGCCAAAGACCCTTCATCGGAAGGATTTCAGCCCTAGAGCAACCAGAGGAGTCGATCTTCTGTACACCACATTTCCACAGCCATCACCAAAAGGGGATTGGTTACTGGGCACTTTCCTCTTCATTTGACATCACTGAGAGAATACTGGTTAGTTTGTTTTCCTTCATTTAGTAACATAATTAAATTCAGCAGGTCGCTAGATCTGATCTGAGAAGCCAAAGCTTGTTCATCTGGCCTGTTCATGGTACCTGGGGACGCTGAACCTCCACCATGGCAGCAAGATAACACCATTTGGATAGACACCCATTTGGGTCAAATCACAAGGGATTTGCACCTGGAAAAGGCAGTGAGGAATGCACCAAGGGCCATGTGATATCATAGCTATCTATGCATAGATATGCCAGATACTCTCGGGTCTTTGGCACCCCCGGCCATGACAGATGTCTACATATCCCACTTCAGAGAAGCCAAGATGCATTGGCAACAAACCTCCAAGCCAGTGAAGAGAGACAAATGAATGTGTTGGTCATTTTGTCGCCCCTCCCCAATCCTGATGCTACAGTTGTACATCACTGGTGGCCTCTGACTCATCCCCACCACTGTATCGCAGATGGGAGAGACGGTATTCACTGGGACAATCCTACCAACCTTACCCCACAGGGATCGAAGAACCTCCAAACCTCCAGGTTATCGAGGACATATATGAGCTGTGATCAATATGACATCACTTCTGAATACTGACACACGTAGGTGCATTAGTCACGAAGCACATACGCATCCATCACGAAGATACACAAACAATAGGTCATATTGCACTTCGACATGAAAAATATGCTTGCATCCATTAGGTTAGAAAACATATGCTCTCTCTATGCTGAAATGCACGATGCACACAAATACACATAATGCTTGCCTGTTCAGAATGCGACTAATATGAGTGACCATGTAAAACAAGATGGATGGCAAAGCCACATGTGGGTGAATGGAAAACAGTGGAGAAACTTTGAGGTTGCAGGGGGACCTGGTTCACTGAGTTAGCAGACAAACCCAAGGCAAACAGATAAGGGCACATGTTTGGCAAGGCTGCACAAGAAATAAAGGCTTGATTCAGCACCCAAAGGGTACAGACGATTCCAGTTCCCAGACATGAGACAGATTAGCAAAGAAACAAGTAATATTGGAAAGTCAGATTCCCACCAACTCAAACTTAATATTTAGAGAAAATTAGCTTGAACAAGGGTGGTAAATTCTATTTTGTTCTAATTCATTTACGCCCCATGTTTATTTTGCGAGAGTGTACGCTGGACACGGCAAATTAGGAATTAAGTATCGGGATATATTTTGAGTCCCTGCCCTTGTAAGAGGATTCAATTCAACACTACAGCTAAGTCAATGCCTAGTCTGGGATACTGAATGGAAACCCTTATTGATATATCTTTATGTCCAGTTCATGCGTTCTGGATGACTACCCCTATATAACACCCCTCTCTTGGAATCCCCCTGACCCCACTGAGCCAAGAAGTAGTTCTGTTTTGCAAGTTAAAAGGTTTATTTGATAGTTTAAACAATCGATATATATATCACACTTTATAATAATTAATAATTGAATATCACACTTAATCTGAGCAGTAATCAATAATGGATAGTCTGGCACTAGCACACTTGTGAATAGGAACAGAAGAATAAGGTGGTAGAGAATGCTTTATATAAGTTCAGATGGATGTAATGTTGAATAAAACTGCAATACAGAAAATACTCAATATGATTTCAACAAAACAATGTAATCACTTTTCTCTGGCAATCCCCTCCCCCCTTTATGCAATGCAAGGAAATGGAAGAAAAGCACACAGTTCTCAGAAATGCAATCAAATGTAATTCAGTTCACCCCAGCAAGCTTAGACTACAGAAGTTTGAAACACAGGCCCAAAATGCTTTTATATGTGCTGGCAATGAAGTGAAAAATATGCTAAAATGCTTTTAATTCCCTCTAGAGGTTCGGGGTGAGTGGTATCAAGTTAATATTAGTCCAGGCTCACTCTAGCAATGATTCAGGGATGGTTCTTAAGAGGCAAACAAATTTTTAGCAAGGAAACTGCTGTTTTCACACGTGGAGAAATTTGCAAATCGCGGCAAAATTCGCGAGTGCGTTTTTCGCGATTGCGGCAAAAGTGTATGGAATAGGAATGCGGAGGAAAGTTAAACCAAGTTAAACCAAGTTCCTAGCACAAACGGTTACGGAGTTATGAACGATTTTGTGAAGGTTGTTTTTCGGATTTTAAATTTTAAAAGTTCAAAACGACAGGTTACAGCTTGCAGATAGAAAATGACAGGTGACAGCTTTTAAGCAGTTCTACTTAGATTAAAATAGATTGAATTATATTATTTTAACTAAGAGATAGGTTCTGCACAGTTCTGCTAGGTACTCACAATATATTTTTGAATTAGGCCTCGCCACGGATCTGGTCAGGTTTTGGACTGGACTCCGGTCTGGTCTGGGTCTCTTCACAGTGATCTGGGTCAGCTCTCTGGTTCTGCTAACAGCGGTCTGGGTCAGCTCTGCTCTGCTGGTCTAGCCTCTCTGGATTCTGGAGATTGATGGATTTGAAGTCTGGATCTCTGGATGTTGTATGGTCCGGCAGCATGCTCCGCAGCAAATGGAATTGAATGTGCCTATCTGTCCTGACTGTCTGCTTTTATGTGTTTTGAAAATGGGTGGAGAGGCTAGCTTCCTAGGCCCTACCCCTCTCCACTTGTCATTGGCCACTTCATTCTCTTCCCCTTGATTGGGGGAATGAAATGAAGTGTCATCATGATGAGGTCTGTTTATGATACAGAGAACCCCCCACCCCTGTCAACTTTACACACAATCTATATTTGATCCAAAAGACATATTTGCACAGGTACACATTTGTTTAAAATTACATGCACCCATCACATATCACAGGAGGTATACCCTGTCCAAATCTGCTCTTCCTGAGAGCTTGCATTGAGAAATGGCGACATATTTCACTTTTTGGTCAGGTTACCAATATCAGATTCTTACTCAAATTTACCCAAATGTGTGCAAGGCATGCAGGCATTAATTGATGAAGTATCAGACTTTTCACATGCATACATTTTAAGTAATACCCTCTTAACTGCTAGTTTTCCCCCAGATCATGCCACCGGTTCTAAAAACCTCTTAAAATGTGGGCAGAAAAATCACAAGAATTATGGTATCATTTAAATAATTATGACAAGTCCGTACTATGAGTTATTCATCTTTTTATAAAACCATATTCTGGCTACAGGGGTGTGTCTTTTCAGGTCACATGGTACAGAAACCAGTCTTTCCACTTTCTTCAAGCTCAGCCTCTGTCTCCAGTTTCTCCCCCTCCCAGTTTCTGCCAAGAGGAAGCCATTTTTATTACCCCTGCAATAAACCATCTGCCTGGGCCCTGGAAGGCCCATTGTTCAAGAGGAAGCCATTTATGGCCACTTCCATAAACCCTCTGCCTGGGTCCTATGTTTAGTCTCTAGCAGTCCCTTGATAATCCAATCAGAGAAGTGTCAGATCCCTTTTGGTGGGAGCAGCAAAAAGGCAGCTAGGCCTGGGAACACAGCAGTTGTGCAAGTCTCAACTCCTGTCGGGGGTAGCTGGTGGGCAGAATTCAGTTCCTTAAGCCAGGCCCCAGCTAATGTCACTTTTAGTTACCCAGTTTTCTGCATTCAAATAAAACTACCAATTTTTACATATGCAGCTAAAATGCTGATTCTAAGTTTACACTATGACATTTAAACAATTGCAACCTATGTGACACTCAAAAGTAGGTCACTCATTTCTTTTAAACATTTAGATTTTTAGTGTCTTTCAGTCCAAATTTACTTAAACTGCTGAAATCCACAGCTCAGCCAGTCTTGGTATAAACCTTCAAGTCACTTCAGAATATAACTTTACATTGGATCCACCTCTCAGCAAGTCTTTCTTTGGCCTGCTTTGGGTTCATTTATTCAGTTTTACACAAAAAAAGAAAAAAAGTCTGGTGTTGTTTTAAAACGCCGGCTTTCTGATAGTGGTGAGTACTGGTAATGCACCCATTTTTGGGATTTAAGAAAATGAATTCCCCACAATTCTAGGTTGCTTTTGGCAATCAGCATTGCCATTCCCAATGGTTTCAGGCTACTGTGTGTGTAGTCCAATGGTGGTTTTAGGCAGTGCCCTTCTGTGCCCATAACATCGGCAAAATGGGTGGCAGCCTATTCTTCATGCACTTCCCTGGGCATTTTCTGGGAATCTCTGGCCATCCTGATGTTTTCCATGTCAGTACTGCACAGTTTTGAGGTAGGGCTTGGATGCGTGGATAAAAACATCCCACAAGCCCCCCTCTTGCGATGGCCATTCTGTTTCACTGATGGGACTCACAAGACCTGGGATGTTTCCTCATCTTCTTCCAATAGATGGCACAGTTCAGCATCTTTTTCTCCATCCGGTCGGATCGATCGGTTCTCCTCGCCGGTCCTGTTGGGAAGATTGGGCGGTACCCCGGGCCCCTTGCGTCTCTGCTCCCGGTCTCCGGATCGTCCTCCTTGGCCAGTCTCGAGGTTTTCTTTCTCCTAGGACGACAAAGGAAGAGCGGCAATACCTATTCATATACTTTTTCCTCCCACCATTGATATAGTGGGGTGGCATATAAATTTATAGTCAAAACATATGGACATGCACATTTCTTTTTGCATTCAAAAACGAAAACACCCACATTGAGAAACTCAGAATTTGATAGGCGATATGTAGGATATTTTAAGTTAGAACTGAATTAATCTGAGACAGTACCCTCTAGGATTCCAGAGGATTCCTCCAGTTGTTGCAGAGTGTGCCTGGGATGGCAACACTTCAACTGGTTTATGTGGACCCACTTGTCTTCCCCCTCTGCCAAACCGCCTTTGGGGATGCGGATCTTGTAGGCCACAGGGGAGATTTTGTCTATAATCTCAAAGGGTCCCTTCCATGTAGGCAAACATTTTCGCTGTTTGGCCTGGTTCCTTTGGAAATCGTATAGATAGACCCGGTCCCCCACCTGATATTCCTTCCTGGAAGTCTTCAGGTCATAGTGGGTCTTCATGCTATCAGCTGAACTTTCTAGATTCCGCTGAGCATAAGCAAAAGCATGTTGAAGGTGTTTCCTTAAATTCTCCACATACTCGTGAGTTGTGGAGGCATTTATTAGGGTCTGCTCTTGGGTCCTGTAGAGCAAATGCTGAGGAAGCACCATCTTGCGCCTAGTCATCAACTCAAATGATGACATTTTGGTTGCAGATGAAGGGGTAGATCTGATGGCCATTAGGACCAGAGGTAATCGGATATCCCAACTTGGCCCAGTATCTGCCACAAACTTTTTTAGTACGCTCACAATGGTTCGGTTATATCTCTCTACTGCCCCAGAAGAAGCTGGCCGGTAAGCAATATGCAACTTCCTTTTGACCCCCAGTATCTCCCACATCTTTGTCATTACTTCACTGGTGAAGTGGCTACCCCGGTCTGACTCAATCCTTTGAGGTAGACCGAACTGGGAAAAGATGAGGTTAATCATCAGGGCAGCTGCAGTTTCTGCCTTGCAATTTGGGGCTGGGAGACATTCCACCCACTTGGTAAACAAGCATGTCACAGTCAACATGTACTTATTCCCCCTAGCAGAGCGAATCACGGGGCCTACAAAGTCGATCTGTAAATCTGACCATGGCAGGGTCATCCCCCTCTTTTGGAGAGGCGCACGGTGCGTGAGGGATGATGGCTGAAATTGTGCACACACAAGTCAACCCTTCAAATATTGGTTGAGGTCCTGGCCCATGTGTGGCCAGTATGCAACCTCTCTTAAGATTTCCAATGTTGTGTGAAACCCCCTATGACCGGCGGTGGCCGCATCATGGGCGTGACTTAACATCAGGCTTCGGAATGAGGTAGGAACCACCCACTGATCGTGGCCCGCTTTGGATTTCCTTACCAGCAAACCGTCTTGGATTCGGAACATTTTTGGACATTTCATCAACACTCTTATGTCCTCTTTCCCAGTGTAATCGGTATCCGTCAGGGGAAAGTTCTCAGGGTCCTCAAGGTGTTGGTAAAACTTACCAATAATTGGATACCCCTTCTGAGCTGTAATCAAATCAGCATCAGGGGTCTCCTTACTCCATTGTGCAATTGAAAGGTCGTCGTGAGCATTTGTCTGGGACCTAGTGATAGCAGTGACCTGGATTTCCCCCAACAGGGACTCAATCTCAATTAGATCCCCTTGGATGGCCCCGGTTTTGGCCAGCTAATCAGCTAAGTCATTTCCAGTTTTGTCTGGTCTCTCTACTTTGGAATGACCCTTGATCTTTTTCCAGTGGATGGTCATCTCATTTGAGGTGACCAGATCGTCAATGTTTTGGATCAACTTCCCATGTTTCAAGGGTTTGTTGTTAGCACATAACATGCCTCTGGTTTTCCAATTAACCAGGTGCTCCACGAACCCGTTCCGTACATAATCCGAATCTGTGATTATGACCAGTTCGTGGAGTTGATGCTGGACAGCAGTGAGGATGGCCTGATGCACAGCCATCAATTCTGCCACCTGACTACTTCGGGGACCAATTTCGTATCCAGCTGAGGGTTCTGGGAACTCCTTCACCCTTGCATTCCCTACGCCGGCCACCAGTTCTTTCTCCCTGTCGTTTTCAACATGGTAAGAGCATCCATCCACATAGACAGTGGGCATTCCCTCACACTTGTCCTCTTCAAAGACTTTGTGTGGGTAATTAAAGTATGCCTCCATGTTGTCCTTCATTTTTAGACTTTCGTCCTCGAGACAGTTTTCTCTGGCACAATCATGCAAGTCAGCCAGACCTTGCGCGAGGGGACTCTTCTTGTTTTGGCCATATCTGACCTCCACAGGAAAGCCTTGCATTGACAGAATCCAGGAAGTAATTCGGGAATTACTCACATTTCCGGCCCGGATTCTGTCACTTTGGAGATATTGCAGAGGCTGGTGTGAAGTCTCCACTATGATGTGTTCCCCCTGGATAAACGGGAGGAAATTCTTCAATGCCCACACCGTTGCCAGGAGTGCCTTCTCACAATCGTTGAATTTTTCCTCCACAGAGGATAAAGTTTTGCTCGCATAGGAGATTACTTTATTGACCTTGTCATGCTTTTGGTATAATACCGCCGTCAAGCACGTATTAGAGAACCCCGTCTCCAGGAAGAACTCCTTGTTTCTGACAGGGTAAGCTAGGCAAGGCGCTTGTGAGAGGCTTCTTTTGAGTTGTTTTACTGCCTCGGCTTGTTCTGGACCCCATTCCCACTTGACCCCCCCTTCAGAAGATGAATCAGGGGTGTGGTGATTTCTGCGTAGCCCTCAATGAACTTTCTGCTGTAATTAGACAGTCCAAGGAGGCTCCTTAGTTCCCGCAGAGTTGTGGGGTCTTTCAGTTTCTGAAGTGCTTCCACTTTCTTTTCCTGGGGACAGAGACCCTGAGGAGTAATCTCATGCCCCAAGAAATTAACACGGGTTCTACACCACTGTGCTTTCTGAAAGGAAAGTTTTGCTCCGGCGGCCCTCAACTGCGTCAGAACATAACGGATCTCCGCTATGTGTTCCTCCACAGATGAACTTTTGATGAGGACATTATCTACATAAGCCAGGTTACCCCTCGCACCCAGGTCGGGCATGGCCTTATGTAGGAAAATGTTGAATTCATTGCCGGAGTTGAGGTATCCGAAGGGAGTCCGGGTCCATGTGTATTTCTGGCCCCCAAAGGTAAAAGCCAGCTTGTATTGGTCCTCCTTACTGACAGGCACAGTCCAGTATCCATTGGTCATGTCTATTGCAGTGAATACCTGTGACCCCTGGATCTGGGCCAGCCCTTGGTCAATGTAGGGCAGAGGCCATCGGGAAGTATGGACCCGTTTGTTGAGCTCCCTGAGGTCGGTGCAGAGTCTCCACTGGCCGTTTGGCTTCAATATTCCCAGCACCGGATTATTGAAGGTGCTGTGAACTGGACGGATTATTCCCCGGGACTCAAGGTTCTTAATTATTTCAGTAAGGGACTCCATTGATGCGAGAGGCAAGCGATATTGCTTTACAAACACAGGAGTCATGCCAGGGTCCGTGGGGATTGTTGTTGTGTGGATGTCAGTGCGACCACAGTCATATGAGTCTACCGCAAAGAGATCTTGGAAATCCAAGAAAACTTGTTTCAACTTTTGCTTTTGTTCCAGAGTCACACAGGCATCAGCTAGGTTGACTCTCTCTTCCACCATCTGCCTGAAGCCTGGAAAGACTTCTGGTTTGGCTATCTCCGCGGCCTCCTCCAGCTGGGTGGAGAAGTCCCTGGTCAGAGTGCTGATTTGGACCGGAGGCTTCAGGTGGGAAAGGCAGCCCTCATGGACCTGGAAAATCACCTCATCCCTCCTGAAGTCACAAGTCACATCTTCCTTACCATAAGGGCAAGAAGTGTACACCAGGAAGTTCCCCCCATGCCGGGTAAAAATCCTGTCTGGTGTTGTATTGTCATCACTGTCACTGTCAAAGCAGTCTTTGGGGATTGGCCCTAACAGTTCATTACCTAAATAAATGGAAAAATGTCGGTCATCAACCGCCATTCCAATAATGGTGCCTGCGGCTAGAGTAATACTCTTTAAGTCGCTGTTATCCACCTCTATTAGAATGGTGTCATGTTCTATGTTGACTAATGGAGTTGGGTTTACCCCCAACCCTTGCTGTTGGAGAGAAGCGTTTAGATGTATGTAAGCATCAGGGTTTTGCAGATATTGTCCTCTTTTAACTTTCACTTCCAGGGAGAATTGTCAGGTCCTTTCTGGGATGGTGACTTCCTCTTTGATCTGAATTTCAACTGCATAAGGTAGCAATTGAGCTGACCTAAATGCTTTTTCTGGATCATCAAAGCCCATGGGATTATCCGCTAATCGGGACCAAGCTTTGAAGTTTATTAGGTCCAAACTAATGGCAAAGCGATTGAGAATGTCACTGCCTAAGTAAAAGGCGGCAGGGACGTCTCGCACGACCCAACAATTGTGGACTATGCTCTTGTTGCCAATGGAGATTTTGAGCATACACCTGCTTGGCAGGAGATGTTTGGAATTAGGTGCTTCCAGGTCCATTTCCCATTTGTCTATCAGTTTGAAGGTGGGAATGGCTGGATCTTTTGGGAGTTGGCGAAACATGGCTTCGCTGATGAAGCTCTTACCATTGTTCACGCACACTCGAGCGAGAACAGAGTCCTTCCCATCATTTAACTGAACAGGGATGAACAACTGCTCTCCAATTTGCTGAATATCAGCCAGGCTCTGAGCTGATTTCACATCTTTCTGGACTATAGGAGTGGGAGTTTCTGATTGTGGATTAGTATAGAATCTCAGAGTGTTTCCTTCCAGCGTGGAGTACCACTTTAGACTGGAAGGAAGGTTGATTTTCAGAAATAGAGAGGACCCCCCATCACCAGTCTGTTGTCCTACTGCTATTACTGTCACGTCTGGAATTTGGGTGTTCTGGAAGTGAAATTCTACTTGGTCAGATTTTTGTTCAACCATGTGGCAGGTGCCGTTTAAACTAACATGGTTGACACTCTGTTTTAATTTTATTGGTAGGCTAGTCTGGGTCCAGAGGACCTTGTTTACGCAATCTATTAAGGGTGACAACCTCCTCAGGAGGTCATTCCCTAGTAAACAAGGGATGCTCTCTGGAGTCACAACTATGACTGGGTGTTTCACCTTGTGTCGCCCGATCTTAATGTCCAAGTCTGCAGTCCCCTCAACGGGAATTTCCTTCCCGTCAAAGTTCTGCAGTTGTCCAGGAAGAGAGGTGAGAGGAATTTGGTAATTCTCTCCCCTTCCTGCATTCAGTTCGTCAAAGGCCCTTCTGGACAGAAGGGTAGCTTGAGATCCAGTGTCCACCAGTGCCAAAATTGTACCCTGCCCCTGTACTTGTACCGGGGCATAATATCTTCCCTCCTTCTCCTCAAGGGGGCACAGATAATGCACATTTTTGGACAACTGGTGGGCTAACTTTCTGGTTTTGGACATCGCTAGCGAAGAGATTTGGGCAGAATTCTGTGGAGAGCCTTGGGAATCTGAAAGAAAAAGTTGGCAACTGGAGATCAGAGCCATTGTGGGTTCCCCTGGCTCCGGTTCCGGGCCGCCCCCCCTTTTTGGAGGCAGTCACCAGGATGGGTTTGAACCAGGGGATTTTCTTGCTGTTGGTTCTGGGATGAGATGGTGGGTGGCGGTAGCTCAGTCTCCACATCTCCCCAGTCTGGATTTGCATCCCTAGGGACCCATTTTTCTTTGGGAGGAGTTCCCCCCTCTCTGAAGGAGAAGATCCTTTTCCCAGGATCCTCTGAGGATCCCTCTCCCTCAAATTGGAAGATCTGTACCTCCTCCTCAAACTGTGTCTGTTTGGGTCTTTTGTTTCTCCTACCCCCCCCCTCTGTTCCTTAGGAGGCAGACTTTCAGGGGCAAGAGATTTGTTTCCGGTTCCAGGGTTTCCAGGGGCTGTTTACAAATGAGGAAGGAAGCTTCCTCCAAGGCTTTACACCCCCTTCCCCTTGTGCCTCCTCCCTGGGAACCGGTGAGTTATCGGGGTGCTGCCCCCGTCATTGTTCTGGAGCACCAGGTCCAGAGTTGGGTGCGTTCTGCGCTGGCATGCCGATCTGAGGGTTCTGCTGAGCCCTCAGTATGTGACCCAGATCCCGCGCCATGTTTTGAACCTGGCGCTCTAACTGGGAAACCCGCTCAGGCTGATACGGGGCCCTGTTTTCTCCCCTGGGGTGATCCCGGGAAGGGTAGCTATCCCTTCTTTGGTAGTACCCCTGGTTGGGAAGATTAGGATACTCCTCCCCCTTGGCCTCCCCTCTCCCGGATTCGGTTGTCTGGGCACAGGGAATTGGGGAAGGAAGGGTGGCGGATTTTGGGGCTGGAAATTGGGTGGATACCTGGGGAAAAAGTTCTGCCCAGGATTTGGAGAATTTCTGCCCTCCAGTGGGAAGTTAGGAGGGAAGTTCCCTGGGTTAGGTGCTTGACTGGATCCCCCCCTTGGGCTGGAGGAGTCCACACATAACCCAGGATGGGTCGATTTCCCTTGTAACGGGGGCTTACATAATCAGGAGAGCGAGGGACCCCATTTGTGGGGCTGCCTCCTTGACTCCCTGTCTGTGACTGGCCCGAGGATCTTCTGGGCCTAGCATTATTAGGTGCAGGTAGGTTTTTAGGCCCCCCCATCTCCAAATCCAAAACGGGGGTGACCTTTACCTCTGCCACCTTGGCAGCAGCAGGGGTGCTGTTAGTTTTGGGATTTTTCTGGGTATTGCTTTTATTAGCTATGGACTTCTGCACCTCATAGATCCGGGTAGCCTGTTCGATGACCCAGTCTAAAGATCTTTTCTCATGAAAATCTCTCACGAGCTGGGTCATATATTTGGGCAAGGCATGGAAAAATGTATTGACAAATTCTCTGCTGTCTGTGCGCACCCTTCTGGTGGTCTGCGCAAAGGCACGTTTCAGTTCTTGCACAAACTCTTGTGGGGCCTGATCCTCTCCACACTGCAAATTGTAGGCTGCCTTGCGAGCCTCTTGGGGATTTCTGTGAACAGAAAAATGTTTTAATATGGCCGCCCTATAGGTGGACCACCTGGAATGATTTTGGTCCTCCAGCCCTGCAAAGAAACTGGAGTACTCTGGGGAGAATGCCCACTTTACATATTGGATACAGCTTTGGCTGTCCTTCAAATGAAAAGTCTCCATCATTTGCTCATAGAGCTCCAAGTGTTCCCAAACAGAGTACTTGGCGTTCTTATGATAAGGCGTGATGACACTCCTGATTGCCTTAATCTGTTTCAATGGGTCCTTAATCAAGGCCCTTTTTGCCTTATTGGCCTTTTTGGTTCGGGTAACCCTTGTCCATTCGTCCTCTGACTCAGAGGCACTGCTCCCAGAGGTTCCTGTCTGATCATCCAGGTTTTCCCGGATTCTGCGAGCCTGGGAATGGCTGGCAGAATGTGGGGACCTGGTCTCCTGTGTCCTGTACCGTTCAGAGGAGTCTTCAGATTCCTCTTTGCTGCCAGGATTTGATGGGTACCCCCCCCCCACTGACCTAGCTGGGCAGAGGTTTTCAGGATGCCCTTAATGGGCCTACTCTCCTGGGGTTCCCCATCAAATTGCACTGTGCTTGGGTGCCCATACCCGGATGCCCGCCCCTCCATTCCTGGGTGGTACTGGCCTATGAGCCCCATGCTTCTGGCTGGATAGTAATCTGCCATACCTGTGGCCCTGTGCTCATGTGCGCCAGGGGACATGGGGGTGGCAGAGTCCAGGGACTGAGAGAGATAAAGGCCTCTGGTACTAGGGCTCCTGGGGTTATGCTCAGGAGTTTCTCTTTCCCAGCGAACCTCATCTCTATCCGCCCCTGCTCCCTGTTGCAATGCAAGAGCCTGCGCCTTCAGTTCCTCATTTAAGGCCTTACTAGACTCTATCAGTCTCTCCTGCATCGCTACCTGTTGTTGGAGTCTATCAGTGTGCTGGCAGAGAGCCTCATTCTCTCTCTGTGCCTCCTGATTGGTCCTGGAGCACTGGGCCAGTCTTTGCTGCAGGAGGGTTACCTCCTGAGCTGTGTCCCTATTGGCCTGCTCCTTTCTTGCCAGAGCATCCTCTACCCTCCTGGTGTGTTCTAACAAGTTCTGGCGTTCTTTTTGGAGGTCACCCAGCCCCTGGAGGGCCAAGTGATTTTCTTCTGTTTTTCTTTTTAAATGGCAGACTTCCTGGCCTAAGGCGTCTCTTTCCTGGCTAAGAGCCTGCATTTGTGCCGCCAGGTCGTCCCTCTGCCTTTGAAAGGCACCAGCTTTCTGGCGTTCTTCATCAAACTCTGCCTGGGTATCCAGGTCTTTCAAAATCAGCTTGTTGCTCTCTGCCTTCACTCTATCTAGATGACTTTGCAGGGTGGCTACCTGCTCCGTGCATGCCCTGTTAAAGTCTAATTGTTGCTCCAGCTTTTTCTGGCTCTGCAGTAAGGAGTCCAAACTGTCTTGGTGCTCCTTCTGCAGGGCCAGAAGTCTAGTATCCTGGTCAGCCTTTTCCTTTTGCAGTATATCCAGGTCCTCATTTATTTTAATGCTATACTGCCTACTATCATTTTCTGACTCCTGGCTCCTCTGCAGCCTCTGCTCAGAAGAGTCCAGATCAGATTGGGCCTTCTGTAATGCCAGCAGTTGCCTACTCGCCAGATCTTGGCCTTCAGCCCATTTGTCCTGCATGGCTCCCATATGTAAATATAAATATGCCGCTACCCTGGCAATCTTGTTGTGCTCATCCTTGGCCTTAGAGGACATATATAGTTCACTCAGGGCCACATGTAAGGGACCCTGGTCTCTCCATATATCTGACCCTGTTTCCGTGATCTGGGGTGCGATTGCTTGCAACCAGACCGTCTGGTCCTGATGGGTCCACTCACCTCTCACAAATAGCTTATGTAAGAAGTGCTCTCTGGCTATTTTCATATCTACCAAGGTCGTCATTCTGGAATTTGAGTTCCTTCCTGATTTACAGAAGTTTGTATTTTATTTTTGCAAAACAGACCTTTTCCTTAGAGTGTTCCTTTGAGGAGTGCTTTACAGCGTAACACAGCGTGGTGATCCGACCGGATATGTGTATCTGGTCAGCTGGCACACTGTATTAATCTGCACAAGTGATAGATCTAACCCAAACGTCTCGCTCGAGCCCCCAATTTGTAAGAGGATTCAATTCAACACTACAGCTAAGTCAATGCCTAGTCTGGGATACTGAATGGAAACCCTTATTGATATATCTTTATGTCCAGTTCATGCGTTCTGGATGACTACTCCTATATAACACCCCTCTCTTGGAATCCCCCTGACCCCACTGAGCCAAGAAGTAGTTCTGTTTTGCAAGTTGAAAGGTTTATTTGATAATTTAAACAATCGATATATATATCACACTTTATAATAATTAATAATTGAATATCACACTTAATCTGAGCAGTAATCAATAATGGATAGTCTGGCACTAGCACACTTGTGAATAGGAACAGAAGAATAAGGTGGTAGAGAATGCTTTATATAAGTTCAGATGGATGTAATGTTGAATGAAAATGCAATACAGAAAATACTCAATATGATTTCAACAAAACAATGTAATCACTTTTCTCTGGCAATCCCCTCCCCCCTTTATGCAATGCAAGGAAATGGAAGGAAAGCACACAGTTCTCAGAAATGCAATCAAATGTAATTCAGTTCACCCCAGCAAGCTTAGACTACAGAAGTTTGAAACACAGGTCCAAAATGCTTTTATATGTGCTGGCAATGAAGTGAAAAATATGCTAAAATGCTTTTAATTCCCTCTAGAGGTTCGGGGTGAGTGGTATCAAGTTAATATTAGTCCAGGCTCACTCTAGCAATGATTTCAGGGATGGTTCTTAAGAGGCAAACAAATTATTAGCAAGGAAACTGCTGTTTTCACACGTGGAGAAATTTGCAAATCGCGGCAAAATTCGCGAGTGCGTTTTTCGCAATTGCGGCAAAAGTGTATGGAATAGGAATGCGGAGGTGTTACGGACTTGGTCTTGATGGTCGTGTAGATTAGTAAGCCTCCGTCCCCAAGTACCACACAGACAACAAGATATTCAGTGTCTGTGCAGTCTTTGAGGCCACAGGATTTGTTGTGAGCCGTCAGGTCTGGAACCGGGAACAGCCAGAAGGACCCCTGGAGCACTGCAAGGCAATAAGTTACTATCAAAACAATGTGCGTGTAGTACAATAATACCCAGCAAGGAAAAGAGCACCGCTTACCTAGTGTATAGGAAATGACACCCAGATGGATAGTGGGGCCCTGGACGGGGCTTAGTGTGCGAGACACTGTGGATGGGCGCACACTGAGGTTTGAGGCAATCCAGGTTATGCAGCCAGGCGAACGCCTTGCAGAGGCCGGTGGCCAAGAATACCAAAACACAACGAAATCCGTGAGGCAATCCAAATCCAAGTCCGAGGTCGTAGAAATATGCAAGGCCAAAGTTCAAAGGTGCCAGAGGAGTAGACAAATCAATCCAGTAGACAAATCCGAGGTCGTGACAGAGTTCAAGCCAAAGTTCACAATGCCAAGGGTTGGACAAAGGCAATCCAGTAGACAAAATCCGAGGTCGTGACAGAATCGTAGGAGCAAGGTTCAAAGTAAGGAACAAGGAACAAGAGCCGTACAGTACTGAAAGAGTTCAGCTGTGAAGCAACGCTTCCGTGTTCCTGGCCGTATTTGAATCCTTGAGAGGAATCACGTGATGCGTGTCACGTGATGCGGAAGCGTTGTCTCCACGTGACTCCTGGTAGTGCTTGCCCCCTCACGTGATGCGTGATCGTGTTGGCCCTCTCACGTGACGCGAGGATCGTTGCAAACGATGTGGATTGTTACGGGCTGCCAGTGGGAGTCTCCATTGTGCTTTCCTGCGCTGGGATGGCCGGTAAACCCCTGTTCCAAACAGTGTCCTGGTATTGCGGGTAAGATGATGCAGTCTCCGACTGCCAGAGTGCATAAACGGGATCCCCTGATGGATTCTGGCAGAGACCTGGCGTGCGGAGGGAGCAGGGAGAGGGTGTGCGGGAGAAAGCGTGACAGAGCCCCCCCTCAAAGGCCCACGACCCCGTGGGCTAGATGGGAAGTCCCTATGAAAACGGGCAACCAGGGCCGGGGCATGCACGTCTCGGGAAGGGACCCAGGAGCGGTCCTCAGGGCCATAACCCACCCAATCCACAAGATACTGAAGACGACCCCTGAGGAAACGAGAACCCAAAATGGCACTGACCTCGTACTCGTCAGGAGAGGACACAGAAACAGGAGCAGGAGGGGCACTAAGACGGGTAGGAGCAAGACAGGGTTTGAGGAGGGAGGTGTGGAAAACAGGGTGAATCCGCCAGGTAGGGGGAACCGAAAGGCGCAAGGTCACAGGATTCAGGACTTTAGCAATCTTGTAGGGACCAACAAAGCGAGGCAGCAGCTTGCGACAGCCAGGTATATGCAAATGGCGGGTCGAGAGCCATACCCGGTCACCCACACAATATTTAGGAGCCGCCAGCCGCCTCCTATCTGCCTTGGTTTTCATCACCGCCTGGGCCTCGCGCAGGTGGGTGAGTGTCTGGGCATGGATCGCGACCAGGTCACGAGCGCAGGCGTCAGCAGCCGGAGTGGCGGAGGGGAAATCAGGAAGAGGAAGGGCACGAGGATGCTGACCGTACAAGGAATAGAAAGGGGAGAAACCAGTAGACGAGTGCCAGGAATTGTTATAGGCAAACTCAGCTAGGTGGAGCAGGTTAAACCAGGAATCCTGGTACTGGAGGGTAAGACAGCGCAGATACTGTTCCAGGGCCTGGTTCACTCTCTCGGTCTGCCCATCACTTTCTGGATGATAGGCAGAGGAGAAGCGTGAATCGATACCCAAAATGCCAGTGAGAGCACGCCAGAAACGAGACGTGAACTGGGACCCTCGGTCCGAAACAATGACCTGCGGGAGACCAAACAGACAGAAAACGGACTGAAAGAACAAACGGGCCAATGTGGGTGCTGAGGGTATTCCCGTACAAGGTATGAAGCGGGCCATCTTTGTGTAGGAGTCAACGATAACCCAGATCGTGTCGTAGCCTCGTCTGCGGGGTAGGTCAGTGATAAGGTCCATAGAGACCGTGTGCCAGTGCCTGGGCGGGACTGGTAGTGGTTGGAGCAGTCCCAGAGGCCGCCCCCTAGATGACTTGCACTGAGCACATATCGAACATGTGTTGACGTAGTTCTCTATGTCTCTCCTCATTGAAGGCCACCAGCACCACCGCTGTAGGAGTTCTAGAGTGCGTTTTTGCCCCGGGTGCCCGTTGACTGCAGCATCATGAGACCAAGCGAGTGCTTGATTGCGTGCATCGCTGGTCGGGAGAAATAGTTTCCCTTGGATAAAAGGCAACCCCTCCTGTAGTTGAACATCCCACTCATTTAAGGCGTGTGGGTGTTGGGAAACCCAGTGTCTGATGGTGGTAAGCATAGGAGGGGATGGGGTACAAACACAGATGACGTGGCCCTTTTTTAACAATGTGTCGGGAAAGAGAGGTAACGGATCCCCGCCAGGAGACCGGGAAAGTGCATCCGCCTTGCCGTGGGAGAGACCCGGCCTATGTTTCACCACGAAATCAAATGCTGCAAAAAAGAGATGCCAGCGGACATGCCTGCTGTTTGTACACTTCAGCGTAGCTAGGTCTTGCAGATTCTTATGATCAGAATACACCACCGTCTGGTGTTTTGCCCCGATGAGGTGGTGTCGCCATGTCTGGAGGGCGTCCTTGATGGCTAACAGTTCCTTTTCGGTAACTGTATAGTGGGATTCGGCAGGAGTGAATTTCCGGGAATGATAGGCTACCGGATGGAGACGGCCTGTAGTTGGACAAGACTGGGAAAGAACTGCCCCTAATGCGAAAGAGGAGGCGTCTGCTTCTAGGATGAACGGGAGTTCTGGGTCTGGGTGTTGTAAGACCGGAGCCGAGGCAAACCTAGATTTCAGTGCCTCAAATGCCTTTTGGTGTTCGGGAGTCCAATTAAACGGAACAAGAGGGCTGGTCAGGGCTGTGAGGGGAGAAACAATAGCCGAGAAACCGGCGATAAAGCGTCGGTAAAAATTGGCGAAGCCAAGAAAAGACTGGAGCTGTTTAACATTGATCGGGGCAGGCCATTCCATGACGGCCCTAACTTTCGACGAATTCATGGAGAGACCCCCGGGGGTGATGTGAAAACCCAGGAAATCCACTTCCTTCGAGTGAAACAAGCACTTCTCAGGTTTAGCGAATAAAGCATTGTTCTTGAGACGGGATAGGACTTCTCTGACATGCATGATATGTTCTTCCAAGGAGGAAGAATATATTAGTATGTCATCCAGATAGACAACAACATAGACATCAAGAATGTCAGAGAAGACTTCATTGACGAAACGCTGGAAGGTGGCAGGGGCGTTACACAGCCCGAAAGGCATCACTGTATACTCATATAACCCTTGTCGGGAGCAGAACGCCGTCTTCCATTCGTCTCCATGGCGCATTCGGATCAAGTTGTATGCCCCCCTTAGATCCAACTTAGTGAAGATGGACGCACGTGTCAGTCTATCAAGCAAGGTGGAGATAAGCGGGATGGGATACCTGTTCTTTATAGTGATGGCATTCAACCGTCTATAGTCTATGCATGGTCGTAGGTCACCCTCCTTTTTAGGCACAAAAAAGATAGGGCTGGCGGCTGGGGAACAAGAGGGACGAATGTGGCCTAACCGTAGGGCTTGTTGTATATAGTCCTTCAAAACGGTTTCTTCGGAAGGGGATAATGAGTAAATCCTACCCTTTGGTATTGGCGCTTCGGGAATCAAGTCTATGGGGCAGTCATAAGGCCTATGCGGAGGGAGACCCTCTGCCGTGGCTTTATCAAAAACCGGCAGATAATCGTGGTAATCAGCAGGAATACCAGCTGTAACAGCCCCCACGGTATGTGTAGGTGTGGTTGGATCAACATCCTCAATTCGAGAAGAGGCCATGGCGCCAAGAATAGCGGCGGGAGAGGTGAGTACCTCGGGTTCTGTTAAGCAGAAATGCTGACATACATCTGATTCAAACGTTACCTGCCCAGTGCCCCAATTGATCAAGGGGTTGTGTTGTCTTAACCAGGGTATGCCCAGTATGATACCAAACTGGGGTGTGGTGATAAGGTCGAAAGACATGGTTTCTTTATGGGTGTCCTGAATCACCACTTCTAGAGGGGCGGTCTGCTGTTTGATTGGTCCAGACGAAAGGGGGGTGCCGTCAACCGCTTGTACAGGCTCAGGATGTTGTTTCTGAACTAGGGGCAGATTGAGATGCTGGGCTAAAGTGATGTCAAGAAAACAGCCAGTGGCCCCTGAGTCAATCACGATGCATACGGCATGCATGACCTCCCTAGAGGGTTTCAGCAGTGCCTGTACGACTATGGGTCTAATAGGGCCAAATACTGGTCCAGTGGGGGTCAATGAAGGGCTCGCCGGTACCCCCGATCTCAAGGGCGAGCCTTCGGAAAACCCAGAGTTTTGTTTTTTGGCCGACGGGGACATTCTCTTACATAATGCCCACTAGTCCCACAGTAAAAACAGGCATTACTGGTTCTCCTGCGTTCCCGCTCAACTGAAGTTATAGGACTACGGATGCCACCAATTTGCATAGGTTCACCACCAGTGGCAGTTTGAGCGGGAGAAAGCTGACCACAATTAAACATCTCTGCTTTACGTTCGGTTCTGCGGGCGTCCACCTGGAGAGTGAGATCAACAAGATCAGAGAAAACAGAAGGAAGGGACGGAACCATCGCGAGGGCGTCTTTCATGGGGTTGCATAACCCTCGATAGTAGACAATCGCCTTTTTCTGCTCTGGCCAGGATGTTTCAGCTGCAAGCTGGTTGAAACGAGTGATGTACTCAATCAGAGATAGCTTGCCCTGTGATAGATCAAGGAGTTCCAGGTCTCGTGATTGGGCCTTATATCGGGTATCGAACACCTTCGCCATCTCGGACACTAGTAGCTCGAAATCATACAAGGCTGGATGGTCGTTCTCTAGTAACGGATTCGCCCAAGTAGCGGCTACACCGGATAAGTGGGACAGAAGAAAGGCGGCCTTGGTAACGGAGTCGGGGAAGGCCTGGGGTCTGCACAAAAAATGCAGCTTGCATTGGTTGATGAACGTGCGGTATTTGCGGGGATCGCCTTGGTAGCGTTCTGGAGCTGCCAGGGGAAGAGGGGTTGGGAGTAGAACAGGCATGGGAGTAGGAGGCAGAGTAGGGGCAGGCTGGAGCGGAGGGTCGGGATCCCCGAACTCGGCGTCAATAGGCAGGGGTTGGCGTGCGCTTTGTAAGGCGTCGAGACGATGGTGAATGGCAGTGGTTGCGGCGGCCATGTCGGTCCTAAGGGCCGCGACAGCCTGCATTAGAGCGGTCACAGGGTCCCTGGCGGAGGTATCCATAATCAGCACGACCAAGCAGGCTTCACAGTCTGTTACGGACTTGGTCTTGATGGTCGTGTAGATTAGTAAGCCTCCGTCCCCAAGTACCACACAGACAACAAGATATTCAGTGTCTGTGCAGTCTTTGAGGCCACAGGATTTGTTGTGAGCCGTCAGGTCTGGAACCGGGAACAGCCAGAAGGACCCCTGGAGCACTGCAAGGCAATAAGTTACTATCAAAACAATGTGCGTGTAGTACAATAATACCCAGCAAGGAAAAGAGCACCGCTTACCTAGTGTATAGGAAATGACACCCAGATGGATAGTGGGGCCCTGGACGGGGCTTAGTGTGCGAGACACTGTGGATGGGCGCACACCGAGGTTTGAGGCAATCCAGGTTATGCAGCCAGGCGAACGCCTTGCAGAGGCCGGTGGCCAAGAATACCAAAACACAACGAAATCCGTGAGGCAATCCAAATCCAAGTCCGAGGTCGTAGAAATATGCAAGGCCAAAGTTCAAAGGTGCCAGAGGAGTAGACAAATCAATCCAGTAGACAAATCCGAGGTCGTGACAGAGTTCAAGCCAAAGTTCACAATGCCAAGGGTTAGACAAAGGCAATCCAGTAGACAAAATCCGAGGTCGTGACAGAATCGTAGGAGCAAGGTTCAAAGTAAGGAACAAGGAACAAGAGCCGTACAGTACTGAAAGAGTTCAGCTGTGAAGCAACGCTTCCGTGTTCCTGGCCGTATTTGAATCCTTGAGAGGAATCACGTGATGCGTGTCACGTGATGCGGAAGCGTTGTCTCCACGTGACTCCTGGTAGTGCTTGCCCCCTCACGTGATGCGTGATCGTGTTGGCCCTCTCACGTGACGCGAGGATCGTTGCAAACGATGTGGATTGTTACGGGCTGCCAGTGGGAGTCTCCATTGTGCTTTCCAGCGCTGGGATGGCCGGTAAACCCCTGTTCCAAACAGTGTCCTGGTATTGCGGGTAAGATGATGCAGTCTCCGACTGCCAGAGTGCATAAACGGGATCCCCTGATGGATTCTGGCAGAGACCTGGCGTGCGGAGGGAGCAGGGAGAGGGTGTGCGGGAGAAAGCGTGACAGGAGGAAAGTTAAACCAAGTTAAACCAAGTTCCTAGCACAAACGGTTACGGAGTTATGAACGATTTTGTGAAGGTTGTTTTTCGGATTTTAAATTTTGAAAGTTCAAAACGACAGGTTACAGCTTGCAGATAGAAAATGACAGGTGACAGCTTTTAGGCAGTTCTACTTAGATTAAAATAGATTGAATTATATTATTTTAACTAAGAGATAGGTTCTGCACAGTTCTGCTAGGTACTCACAATATATTTTTGAATTAGGCCTCGCCACGGATCTGGTCAGGTTTTGGACTGGACTCCGGTCTGGTCTGGGTCTCTTCACAGTGATCTGGGTCAGCTCTCTGGTTCTGCTAATAGCTGTCTGGGTCAGCTCTGCTCTGCTGGTCTAGCCTCTCTGGATTCTGGAGATTGATGGATTTGAAGTCTGGATCTCTGGATGTTGTATGGTCCGGCAGCATGCTCCGCAGCAAATGGAATTGAATGTGCCTATCTGTCCTGACTGTCTGCTTTTATGTGTTTTGAAAATGGGTGGAGAGGCTAGCTTCCTAGGCCCTACCCCTCTCCACTTGTCATTGGCCACTTCATTCTCTTCCCCTTGATTGGGGGAATGAAATGAAGTGTCATCATGATGAGGTCTGTTTATGATACAGAGAACCCACCCCTGTCAACTTTACACACAATCTATATTTGATCCAAAAGACATATTTGCACAGGTACACATTTGTTTAAAATTACATGCACCCATCACATATCACAGGAGGTATACCCTGTCCAAATCTGCTCTTCCTGAGAGCTTGCATTGAGAAATGGCGACATATTTCACTTTTTGGTCAGGTTACCAATATCAGATTCTTACTCAAATTTACCCAAATGTGTGCAAGGCATGCAGGCATTAATTGATGAAGTATCAGACTTTTCACATGCATACATTTTAAGTAATACCCTCTTAACTGCTAGTTTTCCCCCAGATCATGCCACCGGTTCTAAAAACCTCTTAAAATGTGGGCAGAAAAATCACAAGAATTATGGTATCATTTAAATAATTATGACAAGTCCGTACTTTGAGTTATTCATCTTTTTCTAAAACCATATTCTGGCTACAGGGGTGTGTCTTTTCAGGTCACATGGTACAGAAACCAGTCTTTCCACTTTCTTCAAGCTCAGCCTCTGTCTCCAGTTTCTCCCCCTCCCAGTTTCTGCCAAGAGGAAGCCATTTTTATTACCCCTGCAATAAACCATCTGCCTGGGCCCTGGAAGGCCCATTGTTCAAGAGGAAGCCATTTATGGCCACTTCCATAAACCCTCTGCCTGGGTCCTATGTTTAGTCTCTAGCAGTCCCGTGATAATCCAATCAGAGAAGTGTCAGATCCCTTTTGGTGGGAGCAGCAAAAAGGCAGCTAGGCCTGGGAACACAGCAGTTGTGCAAGTCTCAACTCCTGTCGGGGGTAGCTGGTGGGCAGAATTCAGTTCCTTAAGCCAGGCCCCAGCTAATGTCACTTTTAGTTACCCAGTTTTCTGCATTCAAATAAAACTACCAATTTTTACATATGCAGCTAAAATGCTGATTCTAAGTTTAAACTATGACATTTAAACAATTGCAACCTATGTGACACTCAAAAGTAGGTCACTCATTTCTTTTAAACATTTAGATTTTTAGTGTCTTTCAGTCCAAATTTACTTAAACTGCTGAAATCCACAGCTCAGCCAGTCTTGTTATAAACCTTCAAGTCACTTCAGAATATAACTTTACATTGGATCCACCTCTCAGTAAGTCTTTCTTTGGCCTGCTTTGGGTTCATTTATTCAGTTTTACACAAAAAAAGAAAAAAAGTCTGGTGTTGTTTTAAAACGCCGGCTTTCTGATAGTGGTGAGTACTGGTAATGCACCCATTTTTGGGATTTAAGAAAATGAATTCCCCACAATTCTAGGTTGCTTTTGGCAATCAGCATTGCCATTCCCAATGGTTTCAGGCTACTGTGTGGGTAGTCCAATGGTGGTTTTAGGCAGTGCCCTTCTGTGCCCATAACATCGGCAAAATGGGTGGCAGCCTATTCTTCATGCACTTCCCTGGGCATTTTCTGGGAATCTCTGGCCATCCTGATGTTTTCCAGGTCAGTACTGCACAGTTTTGAGGTAGGGCTTGGATGCGTGGATAAAAACATCCCACACCGTCCTCAGCCTTTCTAATCTTGTTTTTTCATTGTTTCTTGTTGTTCCCACAGCATGCACTGTGTGATTGGCCGTGTACCAGTCGCGGTACGGCGGCAACTAGTGAGCTCTATTGTGCCTTTACTTCTTGATTTAAATAAGACGTTCTATAGGGTGAATGTTTTTTGTCTTTACCTTACCCTGTACTTGTTCTTTATCTTCACTAGTGAAACATGAGCGTGATGGTGCTTCAGTGAGACTGTCCTTATTAATTTGCATATGTATCCGCCCTTTTTGTATATCCCAGATCCGTGGGCTCATTTTGACTCATCGATGGACGGATGGGACATTAAGTCACGAAGAGACTAACCAACGTAGACTCGCCCTCAACATTGTTGGGGATAAGTAGGAACTGACTTTTTGTGCAGGTCCCTAACATAGTACTAGTTGATCAGCCATCTCCCCCATGTGGTATGTGGCTCAAGCCAAGCCCTGTGTCAATAGCTCTGTATTTCTCTGGGTGTCCATTAGTGGTTGCGCACATAGCTATTTAACTTATTTTATTTTAGTTTTTTGTATTGATGTCCTCTATTTTATATTTCTTTCTCTTTTAGCTTTATTCAGGCACCGCCATTAGGATATCTGCATTTGTTCATGAGGGAATTTTTGGTCATCAATTGTCTGACCTCCCTATGGATTTGTTCTCAAGCAGAATATATACTACCAGTGTACAATAAGTTCTTACTGTTTGTTTTCACTCGAGTAGGGGTTGGAGATTTCGGTGTTGGCTCTGTAGGTTTGGACCATATCTCACAATACACAAGGTGAATTTATTTTCTCTCTTACCTCGCTCTGGGTGTCCATTAGTGGTTGCGCAAATAGCTATTTAACTTATTTTATTTTAGTTTTTTGTATTGATGTCCTCTATTTTATATTTCTTTCCCTTTTAGCTTTATTCAGGCACCGCCATTAGGATATCTGCATTTGTTCATGAGGGAATTTTTGGTCATCAATTGTCTGACCTCCCTATGGATTTGTTCTCAAGCAGAATATATACTACCAGTGTACAATAAGTTCTTACTGTTTGTTTTCACTCGAGTAGGGGTTGGAGATTTCGGTGTTGGCTCTGTAGGTTTGGACCATATCTCACAATACACAAGGTGAATTTATTTTCTCTCTTACCTCGCTCTGTTTAGTTCTCCAAGGTTGATAAATTCTTGTTTACCTATGGCTTTCTGATCAAGGGTGATGCACTCTGCTATAGAAAGAACTTTCTTCTCTACTGCATCTCTCACCCCCCTTTGTTTGGTTGTTTCTTCAACCTTGGTTTTATTCTGTTCACTTTAATGTTTTAGTAATATTTGGTGTATCACATCCACAGAGCTCCGACTTCCCTATGGGTCCTAAAGAAGGCAGTCAACTACATCTCTACCCGAAACGTCCTGTCTGGTCAATCCCGGCACTAAATAGATCTAAGGGTCATTTTCTTTCAGAAGTAGACCTGGGATGTGTATCTAGATCTATATATTTTGTATTCATCATTCATGTAACATTGGCGTTTCCGCACTCTGAAATTTAGTTAGACAGGGTCAGCAGTACAGGATTGAGTTCCTCTACGTGTGTCAACTAGATTGACTTCTACTTAAAGCCATATTTCTGTTGCTACAATGTTTCACCGACCTAAAATGTGTCTTTGTTCTACAACCCTTTCATTGCATACAAGTGTGATATCCTGTACAATAGGCCATCTAGCATGCAATATTTGTTTTGATTCACTGGTTCGAGATGTGTTTTTACTACCTTGTCATTCATTTACTGCATCTGTGTAATTTGAAGCAGATTCTATTAAATGTATGATGTATATCTTTTTAGGACCCATGGGCCTACTGAATAAATACATATATGTTTTACTCAATTGTGTGCCACTTATAGATTCATTTAAATACAGTTTATGACAGCCACACGTTCTAGTAGGAGTGTAGCTCTATAGAATTAGATTTAGATTTAGATTAGAATTAGAATTAGATTTTGAATTTGTTCATTGAGTGGACTCTCTTTTTGTGTGATTATTGGGACAAGTAGCACCCTGGTGTTGTTCTCACCACTCCCTATTGTGCTCATGTGCCGGTAAACTTCCAAAAGCGCTATGGCTGAGAAAGCCACCACTGACCAATCATCACCCTCCTTCCACGTTGCCTCACAGAGTGTTGCATTGTCCAATGATATAGTGTACAGATTACATGTTTTTATATGTTGTCATTTAGAAGGTGCTCTCAGGCAGAGTTAGCAGATAGTGACCAATAATCACACTAACCCCTATATAATTCCCTTAACCAACCCCTTTCCCCTTAGGTTTTTGTGCTGTGACACATCACTTATGATGTCATAACCCCTTATAATGTGTTATCAAGCTTGGAGACGCTGAGAGCTGTGAAGATTTGCCTATTGTTTGTGCTGTCCCTGTTTTATATGGGTATTGTTAAATAAAACAGGAGTTTGTCACATCATTGCTCTTTTCTGTTTTTAGGGTGTGGGATTTCGCCTGGCCTGTCCTCTTGCTTATCCACAGGGTTCTTCCTCCCCATCAATTGATGTGGTAGCAGAGGATGGTTTACCAATGCACTCAGTGATTTACTGCTTTTTCCCGTGCGACTGATGGACTGTGTCATGCCCTGTGAGGACTGAATGCCTTATCATGCGTGAATCGAGAAGGTCGTCAGGAGCCCCTTTGGTGAAATTCCTGCCCACTCCCCATGGGTCGTGCTGCAGCCCAGAAGGCAGAGTGGCAGATTGTGGGTTGAGCAGCTTCTGAAGGCTTTGGTGGACCCACGGATGTAAGTATGAGACAAACAAAAGTGGGGGGGGGGGCTGTTGTGTATTGTGTTTATGACCGGTTATTTATAACTGATTCAATGTGGCTGCGTTTGCATCTTAGACCTTGAGAGGAGTGTTGAATTTTTGATAAGAATATATAAAAGGCATTAAAAAACCAAGAAATAAGTGGTTATCCTGTTTGTGATGCATAGAAGAAGGCTATTCGTTCCTGAGGGGCAATTATTGAAGAAGAGACAGATCCTTGTCTGTGAGAGAGGCAGGAAGACGGCTGTGGGGTATCACTGGAGATTTGAGAGTGCACTCATATGTTTTATATGCCTCAGGGCAGCTGGCACCAGTAGAAGAGGGTGGTGGAAGGGGTGTCTGCCAGAAGGAAACTGTGGATAGGATTTGTTGGAGTGACGGGGATAGTGTGTTTGCCTACTGGAGGCATGAAGATTGTGGTGAAGTGACAAACAGAGGTTGGTTTTTTAGAGGTGTGAGGTAACAACTAGAGGAAGAGTAGTTGGCTCGAGGTAGGGGGAAAAAGGTGGTAGTGATCTTGATTCGTGTTTGAGGAGCACATGAAGCTTTGGGTTGACCTTAAGGGCAGAGTTTGGCGTGTGGGCGGCATTTCTGGTACACACCCTAATTGGTGTTGTTGAAGCACAGAAGCTTGTGGAAAGGTTTGGAAAGTATTGAAATTTGAAGAACACAGATTTATTTGTTGATGTGAAATTGGGAGAGTAAAGTGTAACTGTTTTGAGTATGAAAAATCCCACTTTGAGGTCACATGTCGGCAGTCAAAAGAGTGATGTGCCATGGAAGACAGTCCCCTTATGCATTTGTGCAAGTCCCTTCTGTGGTATAAGGATAAGATTCATAAATATAACACAGATTGGACTCACAAAACAGTGGGGGGAAATGGTTAAAACCTGATCCCCGGAGGACAGTATTTCAAAATCTAAGCTGCAACACCTGACCAGGTATTTACATGCTGCATATAAGGGAAAGAAGTTAAGCAATAGGTTAGCAATTTTGGAGCTATGGAAGATGTTTGGGGATGAGGTGGAAGGGAGGTTTATCACATTATTATGTTTATTTGGCCTGTCCTCTTAGTTATCAACAGGGGTCTTCCTCCCCACCAATTCACCAGGGCCACAGATCACATGATAATGTAAACTTAGGCTGACCTATGGGAGACTAAGGAGACAAATCCCTGTAACAACCCACCAGGGAAACTGACATTCAAGTCCCCCTCAGACAGGATAACCATAGCCTGAGCTTGTGTGTTGTAAGTGTCAATGAACAATATTTTCTACAGATCTCACTGATTTTTCCAGGTACTCTAGCTCCGTTCTTCATCGATTCAAGTGACAAGTCACAGGAACCATTCAAAATGAAACAAAATCTGCAAGCATAGAGAAGGCTGAAAGGTTGGTTGTAAGAAGAACACCAGGTACTGTACTTAGACGTGAGACAGAGATGCCAATTCCAACAGCGAATCCTGGTCATTGATAAACCTTGTCAATACCAAGTGCAGTTGAGTTGCTTGATGCTTGCTCACTGCGAAAGACCAGCCTGGGTCATGGCCCATGGCTCAGAGTCTGTCCAGGATGCCATACCGTATCTGACTAGGAAAGAGACTTGCTGTGTCTCATGGTTGCTCCCACTGAGGACTTTCCTTCGGACATGTGGCCTATCATTCACCAATGGAAAGTCAAAATGGACATCCAGCCAGCATGGCTATCTAACTTGTCTTGGATAGGGCTCTCTAGGCTTATTCAAGAGTATGACAGGCTCACCCAACCCTGCCAGTCACAACATAATTGTGTGTCACTGATTTGTCAAGGAGCTTCTGTAGAGGGAATCAAGCATGCATGGTGCCCCAACCACCCCAGTTGTAGACCATCTACTGACCAGACCTTATTATGAGTGGTATCTTAGTGTCCTATGCAATCTGTGGTATGTGGGATGCAACAAACTATTTGACCCACTCCATGTCCTCTGGCTGCCCTATCATTAGTGGTCCCTCCTCAGTTTGAGAGATGGAAAAATAGTATTCCATCTGCTAAGCCTAGGAAGCCCACTACCCACTGTCTGTGGATGATTTCCTAGGTGACAGGGAGAGTTCTGAGCAAATGGATTTAACCTCCCATATAGACCCAATGGGAAAAACAATTCAATTTAGCCTTCATCTGAGCGTCCCTAGTTTCCTTTGCATCTGGTCACGTGAGGTATTTATATATGCAAATACCCGATGACCGAGCTGAGATCATGATTCTCTTGCAGTGCAATGTATTTCAATTAAAGTGTGTATGATGGACTAACACACCATAGCAAAGCAATGGCAGTCACCCAGAAGGTGCTTGAGGGTTTTCTAAAAGTGGATAAACCCATGAGGAGACTGAGACTCAGAAAGGGATAGCAATTGTAGGTCAGTGACTGGAGGTCGTCATAAGGAGTGGAAGCCAAGTGTACCTGCAGGGAACTCTGGAGATCAGAGATTGGCCCTCCAAAGGGCTTCTAGAGCTCTGCCTTGGGCATGATCAATTACCCCAATTTAGTGGGCTTAACCCAGATGAATCAACTCAAAGGTGCACTTCAAGCCTCTTGCCACTCTAATGGCTTCCTGGAGTAGGCTTGGATTTCTCCTGGGGTTTGTAGACCTCTGCCATGTGTATGGCAGCCACGCTAGGCTGGTTGCTGGAGTCTATATCCAGAGGCAGAACCCATGCATGATTTCAGGGATTCGCGGAGCTCTAACTCATAATGAGATTGTATCATTTATGCCTTGTATATTGCTGATACCTCAGTTAGTATCTGGAGACCAGAACCAAGGAAGCCAAGCAAGAACAGGAAGAGTTAGAGTTTAGCTCCACAGATGAGATTGTCATGCCTCTAAGGCTTGTGGAACACTGCATTCAGTAAGGCCATTCACCTCAGGCTGATGGATGCAGCTCTGTATCAGGGAAACCAACCAAAGGGTTACTGCAAGGCCTCCTTGGGCTACCCCAGGCAACCGCAAACTTTGCTTTTTGGAGGACGTTTGGTCCGCTCCCAGGTCGTGTAAAACTGCCCTGGTTAGTGTCTACCACTTCAGGTCAGTGACTGGACCAGGGGACAATTTAAATATGTCAGCAGTGCCTACCGGTCCTCTACCTAAAAAGATTTCACTTTCCATAAAAGGGAAGGTCTCCTTTGGGGATTGTGGAACTCTACTCTGATTAGGGATATCCACCTCTAGACAGTAGGGGTCATTATGAGCTTGGCGGTATCCCACTGGTAATTTCAATGGGATACCGGCAAACTGACCCTACCGTTACTGATGCCTGATATCCCAGTATTACCAGGATATTCCAGGTGCCGGCAACAGTTGTAAATCCCCATTCCACAGAGTCCAATAGTACTCCATGGAGGGGACTTCTGGAATTACCCGCACTGATAATACCGGTGCTGGCAATAGTGGAATTTATTTGTGGTGGGGTCTTATTTACCTCCAGTTCTTTGCTGGTGGTAAATCAGTGCTCCCACGGGCAATATTGTGTTTTGCTCGTCCGGGAAAATTGACAGTGCCTGAATTACCAGCAATTTTACCAGCAATTTACCCTCACCAGCAAACATATAATGACCTCTGGGTCAAAGGGATGAGCCCAAATGTGATTGCAAGACATCTGGAACTTTAACTGATGAGTCGAAGCTTGCCTCTCCTGAAAAGGCTGCAACTGATGCTTGGGCAATTGGCACTCTGAACTCCTTTCAACAGCCCTACATCAGAACATTTTCTAGGCCACATGGAAAAAAAAACTCTGTTCACTTGCCAAATACAACAAGGTCCTACTGATTATCAACATGGAAAGATGGAACCCATAGGAAAACAATCGGCTGCGCTCACTAGGTGGAAAACCAGCACCATTATTCACTGCTCTGTCTTATCTTCAGTGTACTAAGGGAATATTGCATAAGTTGTCACCTGACAAATTCAGTGATATGTGGTGGTCAAACTGCAATAGTATACCTGTTTGGTGACTTTTGTTTTGTTTGGTTTTTTAATTCAGGGTTTTAGAGTAAAAAGTAATAGTTAACTTTTGAAGCCATTTATGTTAAGTTCTCCTCTGGCTCTAATTCAAACAGACCCGAGCTGGGCTTCGAGGATGAGGATCGAACTTCTCCTCGGGTTTGCCACATTGGTTTGGTGACAGGAGCCCAGCGCCATGGAGGAACACAAGTGTTCTTTGGGTGCTCCATGAGCTCTAACTTGGATGAATTAGAGCTTGGACCCGGGAAGAGACAGGGACTCCTCCAAGGTCTTATAGAACACTGGCATTGGTAAGGCAATCTCATCTACCTAAGGTCAATGACTGGAGGAACCATCCAGGGCTTCACCTCAAATGTGCATGTGGACCTCCTGGCACTCTAGCGTAGACCTGGGAAATCACCTGGCAAATGTTTATGCTTTAAAACTTCCCAAGGTACTTCAGAGAAAGGTGAGGAATCTGCGTACCCTTGATGTTAGAGGGGACCATGTCAGTCAATGTATTCAAACTATTTATAGACCTATTTGATGAAATCATTAAAATGTACTTCCATCACAACATTTAGGCGTGCACTGTCATTTAGACCAACAACTGATTAGAACCCCCTTGCAATTCTTATGGTTCTTCAGCCTGGGAAAGAGCCACATCTTTGACTGTGATGAGCATGGGCATTCGCATGGGGTCTTGGTCAGCCTTGCGTTGGCATAGACACTTGTGTTGAGCAATATAGGACATCGCCATGGGGCACAAAGCCAGTGGTGGCAATGGGCCTCATGGAACCCCTAACTTGGCCAGCTCCCACCCTCTTGCCCAAAGCAACCCTTGATACCCACTGCAGGACATGGACAGCCTTGCCCTCTTCTTAGCAGTTGTATAATTGGTGATTTATATAGCTGTTGTAGTTTGTTGGTTTCAGAAGAAAATCCATAAAACAGTACAAAACAGAAAAGTACATATCAGAACAATTCCCTCAGCTGTTCACAAACACAACACTATTCCAAAAAATAAACATTGTGATTAGATTAAGCAAAAAATGAGGAAAGAAACAGGAAATAACATTGTGAAGAAATGTACGGCTGGAATTTCCCACACGTGTTTCATGCCCTGACAAGCCCACCAGATACCATAAATACACATATTTCTCTGAGAGCAGCTTTGCACAAGTCCATGGTATCAATTATTGTCCACACATTGAAGAGTTTAAACGAGGGGACTAACCATGATTGATGGATGTCCTTCAGATGAGGGGCACCAAAAGAAAAGATGAAACACATCCTCAGATGAGATCTTGCACATCAGATGGTTGATGAGTAATCACCTCCTTGGGGTATGACAATCAGGTTTCAGACCACAACATGGAACTGAGACCGTGCTTGTAGACCTCAAGGAGCAAATAGACGCACTGAGAGACGATGGCAGGGCGGCCCTACTGCTGCTGCTTGATCTCTCTGCAGCGTTTGATCTAGTCGACCGCAAGACCCTCTGTAATCACTTAGACTCCGCAGCACACTTCTCACAGGAGAAGATAGGATGGATCAAATCCTTCCTCGACAATAGGACTATGCGTGTCTTCTCGCCGCTAGCTGCGGCAGACCCCATACCCATCACCTGCGGTGTGCCACAGGGCTCCTGTGCATCACCCACCTTGTACAACATATTCACATGCCCCTTTTTGATGATCTTGATGGCCTGGGTATCACCTACACTAATTATGCCGAGATACACCCGTTGACGGGCGATTATAACAAGGATTTGGCCTTTGTGAATAGAGTGTACCTCATAATGTTTATGTTTATGTTTATATGTTTATGTTTAACATTTATATAGGGCACCGGGTACCCTAGGACTTAAGGGAGCTTCGAAACGAAACATTCACAATACACAAACGGACAGGCGGGTAAAACCCAAATAGAAGCAGAGGGTTCGTATACAGAGAGAAGGCACAGATGAGAATCCAACCTACGAAAACAGTTTTCAGCCCTTTTTTAAAGATTTCTACGGAGGTAATAGTCCACAATGTAACAGACAATGAGTTCCAATTCAGAGGGGCTGCTGAGATGAAGGCTGAGTCTCTGGATATTTTGGTTTTCACACGTGGCATGGCCAGAGTGTTTGTTTCATCGGAACGCAGGGAGCGGATGTTATTTTTTACTAAGACTAGTTCTTTTAGATATAATGGCGTAACTCAATGTATGCATTTCTGGGTGATAAGAAGCAATCTAAACATAATCCGATGCTTTTACCGGTAACCAATGGAGGCTGCGCCGAGCCTCCGACACATGGTTTCTTTTTGATAAGCCTTTCACAACCCTGACTGCTCCATTCTGAATAACTTGCAACCGGTGGATGTCAGAAACTGGCAGCCCTATGAGTAGGCTGCAGCATTAGTCAATCTTAGAGACGATTATGGCCCTTGCCAAAGTTTCCGCATTGGATTCTGATATGAAGGGTCTCAAACAACGAAACAATTTGAGAAAATATGAGGCAGAGGAGACCAAATTGTTCACTTGGGCGTTCATGTTAAGGTTTTTATCCAGGTAAATGCCCAAGGTTTTCACCTTGCTCATAACCTCAATGTAACAGTCATCAATAATGAATGATTTATAGCTAGGACCTAATTTGTCTAGCTTGGTGTCTGAGCCAGTAATTAAAAGCTCAGTTTTTGAGCTATTTAGCTATAAGCCATTCAATACCATCCATTCCTGGATTTTCTTGTATATTTCGTTAATCCTTGCTTCGTCTTCGGCATGGGAACCTGATATGGGGATGACACATTGGGTGTCATCCGCATAGTTCGCAAATATGATCCCCTCATTCTCGAGCATCTGAAAAAAGGGAATCATAAATATATTATAGAAGCAAGGCGACACGCAAGCACCTTGGGGAACCGCATACGTAAGTATGGTTGGTTCTGCTTCTGCAATGTCGCTGGCCACTCTATTTAGTCTATTCTTCAAAAAAGAGATGACCCAATCAACTGCTTCATCAGAAAAATTGGCATTCTGCCTTAGCCTGGTGGACAGAATGTTATGGTCCACCAGGTCGAAAGCAGCTGACAAATCTAAAATCATGAGAAGGGAAATATGACCACCATCCATTCTCTGTAGGAGATGAGATTTGAGTGCCAACAAAGCTGTTTCCGTGCCATGATTCAAACGGAATCCTGATTGAAATTTATGATAGATTTGGTTTTGTTCCAAATAACTGGCGATTGATTATAGGCCATCCTGTCCAGGATCTTTAACAAGAACGGGGTGTTAGTGATAGGCCTATAGTTAGAGGCGGTGAGAGGGCAGAGGTTGGGTTTTTTTAACAAGGGAGTGATCCATGCTTTTTTTTATATTGTCAGGAACTTTATTTGCTAAAAGGGAGGCATTGACGAACTTGGTTAGGGCTGGAATGAGGACCGGAGAACACTCTTTAATTATGAGCGAGGAGCAAGGATCCCCTTTACAACTTGTGGTTTTTAGATTAGAAATTATCTTAGACAAGTCTTGCTCTGAGATGGGTTGAAAGCTGAACGCAGCTTGATCCTCTGGATTACGAATGGGGGTCAGGGGACTCTTTTCTAAAACCTGAGTCGAAAGGCCAAGTTTCTTCACCTCGATACCTTCTCTAATTTTAGTCAGTTTGTTGGATAGGGCGGATTGAATCTCGGTACACCATGTCTTATCTTTACTGAAAGTAGCTTGAGCAGGTCTGGGTGCATGAGTCTGTTCTTTTAAGATTTTAAACAGTTCACGGCTGTTAGACTTAGCCTCTGTAATCCTGGTGTCAAAGGATTCCTTCTTAGCAGAGTAGATTGCTGTTTTATAGACCTTTGCAGCTTTTTTATAAGCGACAAGGTCTATGCAGTTATTATTTTTGTGCCAGGAGTGTAACAGCTTTATTTTCTTAGATTTAAGTAACTGAAGCTCCTTGCTGAACCATGAGTTGTGTACCTCTACGGTATTGATTTAGTTTTCAATGGTGCTAAAGTCTCTGTTATAGAGCTCAGCGCCTCAGAGAAAGTACAAGACATTTCATCTAAATTGTCCGTGCCGCTAATCTGTTCGTTAAGAGAAGCGGCCCATTCCGCCATATGTGTAAGATTTAACTTCCTGCGGTTACGCGTCAAGATGGATATTTTGAGAGGAGGAGCTTTCTTTTCATAGTAATCCATCTGAATTGAAAAAATAGATGCAGAAATGATCAAACCAAGGGCATGCGACCACCTCTTGATCAGTAAGGTTGACATTCAGAGTCGAAACCCAATCCAAGGTGTGTCCCTTGATATGAGTTGGAACTCGAATATGTTGAAACATCTCAAGAGAATCGAGAATAGTTATCATATTCTTGGCTAACACATCCGTGGCACATCCCAACCACAAATTAAAATCACCCACAAGAAGAAGTTTAGTTTTTGGTGTGAGGAAAGCCAGTAATGAGCTATTAAGAGACGCTGCGAAATTGGGATCAGTTGAGGGAGCTCTATATAATATCACAACATTCACAGTAGTTTCTGCATTAATGGACACCTTAACCCTCAAAAGTTCTGCACCATGTATAGGGTCGATCTTACATTCCCAAGTTTTAAAGTGAGATTTAATAATAAGTGCAAACCCCCCTCCCCTTCTGCTTGAAATCCTATCCAATCTGACAATGTGATACCCTGCCGGGGTAGCCAGTTCCAATATGGGATCCGCTGCGGCGTGACCCCAGGTCTCAGTAAGGGCGCAGATGTCGAGGTCTGAGTCCTGGATTATTGCTGCTACCTGAGTTGCATGTTTTACAAGGGATCTCGTATTGAGCAACATACATTTAAGAGAGCAAGTGCTCATATTAGGGAGGTCCATACAAGATTGGTCCTTGTTACTAATGGTAGAAGTAGGATTGGACGTGGTTTCATGTGTGTCTGGCTCCTGTACCGAAAAGTCCTGAGAGGTTATTGAGTGCAAAGGGACAAGGGGGATAGGAGTGTGGTCAGTGCTTGAGCTGTTCATAACCATCTTAAAGGATTTAGGGGGTGGCTGACATGAAAGAGGGGTATGGGTCCCAAGATTTGGTGCCTGATGTCATCCAGGCATGGATGGCCTCCCACGGTCTATGCCTGAATGATGACAAAACAGAACTCCTCATCCTCGGCTCACCTGCCCACCTCATCAAATTAGGTAAAAATTACTCCAACTTCACAATAGACAACAACAATATCAAAGTAGCCAAAGAGGTGAAAAACTTAGGCTTCTACCTGGTTTCCACACATTAATCAGAGCGGCCAAGCCCTCCTATCATCCAACAACTGCATTACCCTAGCAAGAGCACTTGTCTTGTCCAAATTGGACTATTGCAACACCTTATACCTGGGCAGTAATAAATACATAATCAATAAAATACAGATCCTACAAAACAATGCTATGAGAGCGGCCTTAAGCTTCCCCAAGAAAGCCCATATCTCCGACCTCAGAAGATCTAACAACTGGCTCTCCACTAAAGACAGAATTCTCCTTAAAACTGCCTCCTTGACTCATAAATGTCTCCATTCTACGGCCCCACAATACCTTACAGCTAGATTCACCAGACAGATTCCAAACGCGTCACAAGATCTATTAACGCAAATCTCCTACTGGTGCCCAGATTCAAACGCACCAAGACTGGAGGAAGTAGCTTCCCGGTCAAAGCCGCCCAATATTGGAACTCCCTTCCTCCGCCATTGAGGGAAGACTTACCCTATGCACGCTTCAGGTCCAATCTTATCTACTGGCTCAAGGAAAACGACAATTGATAGGTACCTATCTCTGCCCTGATGAGCATTCCCGCATGCACTGTACATATGTATATTATTCCTATTTTATATGGTGTCTCACCTCTGTGTAACCTGTGTCCTACATCTGTACATTTTATGTAAATCTTGCTATGTTGCACCTCATGTTTGACTTCGCACAGCAATGTAACCAAAGCTGAACAACCCTCTTGATGTCTTTTGCTCCCTGATACCCGTGGGTCTGGGGTGCACTACAAATATTAAAAACAAACAAACAAACAAAACAAACAAACAGATATAATTTAGAATTAGATGTGTTCCAATTGCATGTACAGCTCACAATGGGGAGAAATCCCAAGCAAAGTTTGCTGTAAAGTATCCTATCTGAGGGTACAGAAATCCAAGTACGGTATTTTTCGAGACCCAAAGATGTTTTGGATCTCATATATTGCATGGTGAGTGTTTTCTCAAATGATCAATCTAAAACATCCCTTAGAGCGCAGTCCCAATAAGTGTTCTTCTCGCTACTAGAGGTAGTATCTACAATTTACCTTGGACTATCCTATAAGTGGTGCATCTCTATCTTTCTTAAGGTATTTCTTATGTGGGAAAACCAAGGCCAAGGTTTGGTGTTGTTGTCCTTTAGAACATCAGTCATAGCGCCCTTATAGATGATGAACTCATCCTTTGTCCACAATTTAAGCTACAAAGGACGGGATTTAATCCTAATGATAAAGTGAACACCCATGATGCCTTATTCCAGTTTCAGAGAGATATTAGGGGTGCCCTGAGGTAAAGCAAGATGTTTCTTAAGGAAATACTTTCGTTTTGGGGGGGTGGCCCACAGAACCTACAAGTTTGCACTTTCTCTCCCTCCCTCACTGCATCTATATCTAACCCTGCTCTTCTAAACCAAGGAGCGTTAAGCATGGTTATCCAAACTCCACATGTAGATGGCACATTGACAAGATGCCATTGAAAACTGTGGTGTACATCCTTGAGTTTAAGATGAGATACCTGTCAGGAGTCTTGCTTCTAGGGGTATCTGTAAAGTTTTTTTTATGGAATGGGTAAATTGGTCAACCTTTATTGTACTTGAAACTATCTAGAATGCTGAGTGAAGCCCCACCGTCAAGGGAGCAATTATCTTCATAGGGGATATGTAAACATTCCTTATACATAAGTGGCCTCGCTGTGCATAGTTCTGTTTGAAAAAGGGAGGGATTGCCAGTGGGATAGTGGGAGAGGTGGATATAAAACCTCTGGTGTTGATCGGCGCATGTCAGAAGCCCTAGTCCTCTGTGCAGGTGCGCTTGCCTTGCTTTGTCAAAGAGCCTTAGGGATTATGATATCCAGAGGTTGCAGCATGCGGTCTGAGACAATAAACACACTTTGATAATGTTTGTATAGTACTGTCTAGGCTATGGGTGTGTGCAGTGTAAGGTAGTAGGTGATTTAAATCCAATTTGGTATTCACAAAGAGGGGGTGGAGCAGATGGGCCATGAGTAATGTGAAGAGAAGTGACACTGGGCAACCTTTGGCTGAGAGGTAGTATGTGCCTGCTGGTGAAGTCAGAAAAGGTTTGTCAAGTTTTTTGCTGTGATGATCATTTGATCAATTTTTCTTGTATGATGTCCGATCCAGGCAAGCCCGTTTCTGAGGGATTAGTCAGTCTGGTCTGTGTGGGATCTGGGTCGTTCCTGTAGTTGAAAGAGCACATCGTCCATGGGTGAAGATGAGACAGATATCTGTTTAATTGGTTGGTCCTCTACTGCTGGTTGTGGAATGGAGTCAGTTGAAATGCAAGATTTTTTGCTGTTTACTGAAGGTTAAGTTACAGAGGGATTTGGGAGCGGAGTTCCAGAGTTTGATTGCTAAGATCAATAAAGTGGACACTCTGCGCCATTTTCAGTTGTAGTTTGGTACCATTACTAGTAAGTCATTGCTGGATCTCAGTATTCTTCATGGTCTGTAGCCTGGGAGTTTCTTTTTGCAGGAGACCGGGCCCTAGCTGTAGTAGGAGTGGTGAGCGATGCATACCATCTTAAAGAGGACCCTTTTTTTATAGGGCGTCAATAAAGCATGCAGAATGATGGGGCGACATCTTTTCTGTCTCAGCAGTAGTCTTTCTGCTGTGTTATGAAATCTTTGAATCTGTTGATAGATTAGGTAATCAGGAAGTTCTAGGCAAAGGCTGTTGGCATAGTCGAGTCTTTATATCACTATTGGGATGACTGTCAGGGTGCTGAGTCCGAGCATTCAGTAGGGCATGATGCGTCGTAAGATGCAGAGTTTTATTTATTTTATTTATTGGATATTTGTAAGGCGCCTATTCAACAAATGATGTTTCAAGGTACCACAAGACAAAAAAGGGGTGGAGGGAACAAGAAAGAAAGATCAATAACGGTCCTACTAGGCTTTGTGACATTCGGATTGTGCAAGTGCAGAGCAAGAAGTGCGAGGGAGGGGGGGATGTGCCAGTCTGTGCAATAAGTGAAGTGGTAGGGTGGGAAGGGAAAAGCAGGGTAAAGAGGAACAGGTGCAAGTGCTCGGGGTAGACCAGGAAGGCAAGTGTCAGGAATTTTGATGGTGTGGGTCCACATGCTAACTGTGAGGAAGGGGGCTGGACTAGGCCGGAGGGGGCCTGGAGCCCTGTATAACTCAGAGGGAACAGAGCAGCCAGTCACTGCAGCAGAGGGAGGGGTTAGCAGGGGAGAGGGAAGGAAGAGGAGAAAGGGAGGGTTTTGAGGAGTTTCCAGAACTTAAGGAGATCTGGCTCAATCCTGAGAGGGGCAGGGAGACTGTTATAGAGGGAGGCTCCTGTGGAGAAAAGAGATCATCCCCCTTCTCTCTGCTTAGAGAAATGTCTGATCTGCAGAGATTTGGAGTAAGCAGACCATAGGGCTCCAACAGGGAGGTTTTCAGGTAGAGAGAGTTGGATGCAGCGGGGTCCCAGCCCCCAGAAAGCCTTGTGGATGATGCAGAGGGTCTCGAATTTTATCCTAGCAGCAACTGTGAGCCAGTGGAGAGACATTAGGGCTGGAGAAATGCAGTCCCTGGGTTTGAGGCCAAGGATAAGTCTTGCATTGCTATTCTGGATTAGTTGAATGGGGCAAAGGGAGGACAAAGGAAGATTGAGGAAGAAGTTGTTGCAGTAGTCAAGCCTGGAGAGGACCAGAGCTCTGGAGACATTGGGTTTCTGGGGGAAGCTGAGGAAAGGGTGAAAGCCTTTGAGGAGGTGCAGCTGATAGTAGGCCGTCTTGGCAAGGTCTGCAATGTGAGGAGAGAAGGAGAGAGAGGTATCAAAGATGACACCAAGGATTTTTGCCTCACCAGAGTGTGAGCGGAAGGGACCCCTTTAGGGTGGCCAGACAGTGGCAGGGAAGGTGGGGTCCCAATGAGAAGGATCTCAGTCTTACTGGCATTAAGGCAGAAATCATTGGAAGCACACCATGAATGAATAGCAGTCAGATAGTCAGGAATGAGAGAAGAGGAAGAGGAGGCAGTAGAAGGATGCTTTTAGGAGAGCTGCATGTTGTCTGCATAAAACTGTCACGCGCCTGCCATCCTGGCGTTTCTGGCATGCCTGCCGTTTACGCCGCCATCGATTTTCCTGTTGCGCTCATAACATTCTTCCTTGTAACGGTCTAGTCTTTCTTGCCATCTTCTTCCTGTTTTCTATTTTAGCCCCGCCCCCTGTTTACGCTTCACGTTGCAACCCCTTTGAGCTTTGCTTTCTCTTTGGGTTAACGCTCCCTTGTTCTTTCCCCTTGCAGTCGCTGCTGCCTTCTGCTTGCTTGCTTCCCATGCTCTTTCTATTTTTTCGGGGCTGCCCCTGTGCGTCTTCCGCTGCCGTCTTTACCGCGGCCTGTCTTTTTCCCTTGCCCTCTGCAGCTCCTTCCTCCTTGCTTCTTCATGGTTCCTTCCGCGCCTCTGGGTCTCTTCTGTTTCCTTGTGCCTCTTTCTGTCCTTCCCGCCATCTTCTCACATTCCTTCTCCCTTTGTTTCCTTGTTCCAGTTCTTCTGACCTTTATCCCTCCTTGTTCTTAGTATTGATTGCTTACCTGCTTTTGCTTTTGCATTACTTGGTTTTCCGGTTTCGTACTCTGCAAGCCCGGACTTGCTCAGCCTTCGTTTCCCACTGGCCTGGTTTCCGCATTTTCTCCAGGAAGATCCATAGGTTCACGTCAGTATCTGCAGTACTTCTATTCTGATTCTAACAAGAGGGTTTTTTTCGAGCCACTGGCTTTTTTCCTCTTGTTCAGGTGCTCGCGGAAGGAGGTCCTCTGTGCACCGTTTATCCACATGGCGACACAGTGGCTTCCAACCGAGGGAGGCCATTTCTCTAATAAAAGAAGAAGACCTTCTGACGGAAGAAAGACAGGAGGCGTGGGTGGTCTACAGAGGACTCAGGTGAGTAGAAGGAGGTGGGGGGACTATTTGGATTTGGAGGATTCCATTGATGTGACATCTAGCGTTCAGGACAAAAACTGGAAGTGAGGAGAGAACGAGGAGATCAGGTGGGCCAAAGGAGCATGGTAGATGTTGAAAAGCCAAGACGAGAGGATAGAGCCTTGAGGGACACAGCAGGTGGAGAGAGGTATAGTGGAAAGAAAAGGGCCTTTGTTGAACCTGGGAGGTATGGTCAGAGAGGAAGAAGGTCAACCAGTCCAGTGCCTGGCCCGTGATGCCAAGGGTGTCACAGAGGTGATTAATAAGGGTGGCCGTGTCGAAATAAGAGGAAAGATCCAGAGGGATAAGAATGGAAGGACAGTTGGACTCAAGATTTGAGAGTAAGACTTGATGGGTGTTCACTAGAGCAGTTTCCGTGCATCTGGCTGCTCTGAGGCCAGACTGGTGGTCGTGGAGCCAACTGACTGATTCAGTGTGTTGGATCAGTTGGGAAATAGCCAGCTTCTCCAGGGGTTTGCTCGGGAAGGGAGTAGTGGAGATACGGTGGTAGTTAGCAGGGCAAGAGGGGTTGGCAGAGGCTTTTTGAGGAGAGGATGCACAAGGGAGTGCTTGAGCGGTAGCAGGAAGGAGCCGGTGGAAAAGGAGTGATTATAGAAATCGGCCAGGGATGGCACAAGGGAGGCAATGTTGTCCTTGATAGTTTTGGAAGAGCAGGCAAGCACCTGTTTGGAGACTTTCATTTGGTGCTATAGGTGAGAAAGAGGAGAATAGGAGGGGAGGGGAGCCAAGAACCAATGGAGGCCTGAGAGATTTGGGGGAAGGGGAGTAGAGGAGAGGGAGGACAGAATGTCCTGAGTTTTGGTTAGGAAATGGGAGGCCAGTGAAGTACAGGGGGACAGGGATGGTAGGGGAGAACTGGAGACTGCAGTAGGATTAGCGGATTCCTTTGTAGATTTTTCACATTTCGCCAGTGTTGTTAGCGGCCCCAGAGATGCATGCTTGGATATGGACCCTCTTCCTCAATCGGATGGAGAGCCTGCATTGCCTTTGGAGCAGGCCAGTCTGTCAGAGGATGTGCCTGATGCCTGCCATTTTTGCTCAGCCACTCTGCACTTGTGTTACAGGAAGGCTAGGTCAGAGTCATACCAGTTGTTGCGCTTGGAGGCTGGCTTCATTCGGATCCTCATGACGGGACAAGGATGTCAAGGGCGTTGGTGATAGAGAGGTGAAGATTATCAAAGGCAGGGTCAGGATAGGAGTCAGTGGAAGAAGTGGGAGAGGGAATTAAAGTAGCGGGAAAGGCAGCAACCTACACTTGCTTCATTGGACGAATGACAGAGAAGGAAAAAGGCAGTGCAGACAGAGGCTTCGCCGGGAGTCCTTGGAGATCCAGATGAGAAGACAGTAAAGGATGATCAGACCTGGAGAGAGGAGTAGAGGAGGGTTGGAGATAATGATGTCTGAAGAGATGAGAGCATCCATGGTATGTCCGGCAGAGTGTGTCAGACCGGAAGGATGAATGGTGAGGTAAAGGGCATCACAGAGAAGGCAGAAGAGACCAGTGGCCGACTTGGGGGAATCAAGGTGAATATTGAAGTCACTTAGTAGGAGAAGATTCGAGGAGGAGGCAAGAAGAGAAGAGGTGAGGTCAGATCACTCTGAGAGGAAGAGGGAGACCGGACCAGGTGCCCTGTACATGGTGGGGTCGAACATCAGCGAGAGTGAATGAGCGACACCAAGCCTACAGATGAGGAATTCAAAGGAAGAGAAGGTCTGATTAGGAATGATAGTAGCAGGGATCCAATCAGGGAAGATCAAGTCAACTCTGCCTCCAGACCGGTTAGGCCTGGGCTTAGAGAGGACCTTGCAGCCCTCAGGGAGGAGAGTGTCAACAGCAGTGACAGAGTTGGCAGTGAACCACATCTCAGTGAGAGCAAGAACATCAAAGTCAAAGTCTTCAAGAAGTCGCCAGATATCGCAAGAGTGTTTAACCTCAGAGCAAGAGTTGAGGGTAGCTAAATGCAGCTGGTTGCCACCTTTGAATGTCTTCCAGTGAAGGATATAGGGGTGTGGTACACCCGTCGGAGGTGGAGAAGGGGCAAGAGGAAAAAAAGCAGGAGTAGTGGGGGGGTAAGGGAGGAAGTTGATGAGAGACAGAAGACGCCTATCAAGAAGGAGAAGGTTGTGCTGAGAGCCCTGTTCCATGACAGTGCCATTCTGATGGACATTAATGATGCACCTAGAGGATAAGAAGCCTGCCAGGAGGACTTCCAATCTGGTGCCACTATTAATGGGTGACGAAGAGAAAGGAGAGAGGACAGAGATCATATGGGGAGTCCATAGGTCAGGGGAAGGAGCGCCAAAAAGAATTTCGGTGACAGTCTGCCTGGAGGATACATTGACATAGGTGTCAGTAATGGCCAGGCCTGGATTGGGGACCAGGTGATCTTTTTAATGTTTTCCTTCCAGGCTTCGAGAAAGAGGTAGGATAAGTGACAGAGTATCCACTGGAATAGATAGGAGAGATAGAGAGCACCATGGAAAGGAGAGAGCAGAGAGATGGAGAAGGGGAGACAGAGAACTGCACAAGGCATAACAAACTCACCAGGCGGCCTAGCAGCAGACAGTTGCACACAAGTCAGGCACAGAGAGTGTTCTCTCCATACTCTTCAGGGCCACCACTGGCCCGTAGGCATCCCCTACAATGGGCCAGAGGCGAAGAATGCAGTGGGGGATAGGTCTTGGGTTTGTTGTCAATGGTGCATTCAAGAAAAGTGGATTTCCACCTAAATCTAGGGATGCCAAAGGCGAGTCAGAGTGTTTTGTCAGTGCAGAATGTCCCGAAAACACATTATGTGTTGGTTCTTGCTTGAATCATAATAAAACCAAGCTGAAGACCCAGCTCCCCCCAACAATAGGTGAGGGTAGGCACTAAGACACCACCATCATAGGCAAACCCAACAGGGCCCTACAGTGGGCCCCTCAGTTACACAATGGGCCCAGAGGAAGAAAGGAGGACCTCAGTGGGGGACCCATGCTATTCAGTCAGTGGATTCAACCCCTTGTCACAGCAGAGAGCCCTCTAGCAGCACGATGCTGTTCAGCTCCCCAGAATCAGCAGCAAACCATGCAAGACTGAAGACCAGGACCAGGGAGCATTAAGAGGGTAGGCCACACTCATACATTTAAACAACAGGTGCCTCCAGTGGCCGCCCACCGACGAGGGTGAAGTTAGAGCAAAAGGAAGAACCATGCTGCATAAACAAGAAAGTGATTTCACCAAACTTCTGTTGGGACCCGCATGCAAGAGAAGCAGGGAGGCAAGGGAAAGTAAGCAGCGGGATCCAGATCATAAAGTCGGCAGCAAGCCGGGGCTCACACACCTTGTTGAAGGTGCTAGAGACCGTAGCTCTGCATGTGACCTCAGAGGTTCTAGGGTGTAAGCATCAGATGCATTCCCCTGGTCCACCAGAGGTCGGGGGATCACCAGTGCAAGTAGGGTGTGGGAAAGGCCTGCCCGCTCACGGATTGAGCTCACTGCACCCTCCTCAGAGGTTTTTCAGCAGACAAGACTGCTGAATGTAAGGTTCCGGCCGGCAAGTGGGTCAGGCTTCAGGACTGAAGATCATGGCTTGTTAGGGTGCCTCACCAACCAGCAGCGGACAAATAAAACAGCGGCGAAAGAGCCTTGAGTGAACACACAAAAGATGGATCTGTTGCTGTGTGCTTCCCACAGCTCCGTCACACACAACCCCACAACAGGGGCCGAGACACTCTTCCATCAATGCTGCGTTCTCTCCAGGCCTCACTGGACCACAACACTACATCAGCTGAGTCAGCAGGGTCAAATCCAAAATGGGAAATGGCATGTGCCAGCACCTGCAACGAGGGGCTCACCGGTGCTGTTCAGCCTCTCAGGTGCTCACCCCCAGTCGTTGCCCATCCACAGCACAGGACACTGCCAGGTCCTCCAGGTCCAACTCGGGCCATGGCAGTGAAGCAAACCATCACTGACCCCTGGGTGGTACTCAACTGCCACCGCCGGTGCAGTGGATCCCAGGCAGCTGCCCCTTCTCCCGGTGCCGCCGCAGCTTGGTCTCACACGCCGCCACACCAGACTCAGACAGTCAAGAGGACTTCAGCGCCTCATCGCTGCAGGGGTTGCTGCTGCAGATTCCAAACCGGGGCCGGTCTCAGTTGTTGCCGAGTGACGAGCAGCCACCATCTTGACAATGCGGCCTTCAGGATGTTCTTCATCAGGGGTAAGCACTTGAGAGCTTGTCCCAGGCCCAGGTCAGTTAAGAGGGGTCCTAGGATGTTCAGCTATCATACCCCCTCCACATAGGGAATCTGGAGAGGGAATAAACACTGTCTTGGGGCTTGATCCGGTTCAGGTCATCGGAGTTCACAGGAAAGACATCCGTGCAGTCGCCGTTGGAAGAAACAGCTCCTTAGGATGGCTTTAATCTGTGGCTCCAGTGTGGGATCACTTTCCATTGTGATTCCAAGATTTCTCAAAAAGGATGCTTTCAATGCACCATGGCACAGTGTCAGGATTGGTTGCAGCACAGTTCACGAGTTCCGTTTTGGGAGGGTATCTAGAGATCACACAAAATTCCACCTGCGCAAGTCATGTGTTGAGGTTAGGTGAGTCTGTTGTTGGTTTACTTGTGAATTTGTAAATAGTGCATATATTGACTGGATAGTTGAAGCATGTCAGGTGCAGGCTGCTGATGAGATCCAGGAGGGGGTTCATGCATATGCCGAATTGAAGAAGGAATATAAGAGGAGAAAGGAGGCCTCTTTTCCTTTAACTATCGCACTGCAAAATATGCCGTGGTCCAATCTTGAACTTTTCTGGACAAATACATCCTTACACCATCCCATAATCCCTAAGAGATTCTGCACTTTCTATCAAGATTAGACTTGAAAATAATTTGAATGAGACATCATAGAATAGTCACCTACTGGCTGGTGGAGCAATATTGGGAACATTTATGACAAATGGGTTATTTTAAAATACAGTCACACTCTTCCACTAGTCTGATCCATCAGTGCAATTAATGATTGAACTAGGCCACACTGGCCACAAAAATGGCCCACATTGCCCTATTAGGCCACCCTATTGTCCTATAGACAGGCCAGTTCCAGCCTGATTCCTAAAATGAACCACCTCTTTGAATAAGAGGAGGGCTTCCATACCAGTGCTACCAGGCGGACTGAAGTGTTCAGTATGCATTTTTCAGCATGCCCAAAACCCTACTGGTAGATCTCTTGGACACATAACTCCCATTTTGACTTGTCTGTCGAACATCAGCGAGAGTGAATGAGCGACACCAAGCCTACAGATGAGGAATTCAAAGCAAGAGCAGGTCTGATTAGGAATGATAGTAGCAGGGATTGTCTTTTTGCTAAGTAGATCCCACTCTGTATCATGCGCTCACGGATGGCAACTTCCAGCAAATGCCCCCTTTGAAAGAGGGCCTTAGATCCTACCTGAAATGTTTCTTAATTCCTACACCAGTAATTTAGGGGAAGACTTTCCCAGGGACATGGCTGGGGGTGGCGCAAAAATGCAATATAACAAAATTGCTCCTAATGAGAGCCTTCCTGACCGCGTGCCAAGGAAAATACGGGTAGACACAAGGAACATCTAAAATCAGGTAGGAATACCTGCCACACAACAAGAAGCCCTTTGTGCATTGTGCAATTAAAGCACTGCAGGCATGCAACCCTATGCGTAATAATAACACATCTTACATCTAAGTATCTAACCACATTGGTTGCGGTTTGACTGGTTCTCTGTTTAGCTAATCCTCCTCGGGTTTATTACAATAACAGCCTACGTGAGGCATGCCCTCGACAAAAAGGAAACATTGCAAACTAAAGGTTTCAACAGTTTAATAAACACGTTCCCAAATCTTTTTTTGTTTTACCTTGTTGGTCTTTGTTGTGTTTGCTTTCGCGTATTTGTTTATAGTTGCACTTGCTTTAAATTACACGGGGTTGGCTACCGACTTCCAAATGTATCAATCAAGCATATGTCTACCATGGTATGTATGATGAGGCGGCAGAGGAGGCAAGGATTAAAAACCACGATGCAAGCATTTGCGTCTTTAATAGAATCCTTATTTCCATGTCTGACAATGGAAAAAGATACTTTTACTCACCGGATTTCTAGTTAACACCAGGATCTGATTTTCCAAAATGATCCATGTAGTGTGCAGTAAATGGAAGTTGCTGTTAATTCCACTTGTAGCTGCCTCCTCTTTCCAGTTAGAAGGGCCTGGATGATGTGTTGTTTATATAGCATTTTGTCCAAAGCGCTTTGCGTAGCACATATATACATACAATATCTATCACCCATCCGCTCGGAAGGATGAAAGGCTGAGATGGCCTTGCCAGGATTCAGACCTGCGACCTGCAGATCACGCAAAGAGCACAGAACGCTCAACGCGCTGAGCTATCTTACCAGCTTCAGGACGAATCACAATTCTGAAAGGGACAGACCTGGCATAGAAGAGCCCTGACATCTTTGCAGGTGAGCATGTCATATTGTAGAAGCATTTTAGAGCCTGCCATTTGGTTCTGGCTTTCACCGTCCTTGGCATACTTGAACTAACATACAAATCACTTACTAATTGTTTCTAGAACTTTAAAGCAAGGAGACTAGAGGCAGAATGGCTCCATCTTAATACCTTATGGTCAGATGGAGAGGATGTGGTAAACCCTGTTTTGTTCCAATGGATCAGGGGGAATACGGATATGCAGGCACGCAAGCGGTGACCACCTCTTGTGATGTCAGTCTCCATCCTGGATGAAAGGATATACCGCAAGAAACCCATGTTTCCAAGCCCCCCTGAATTGCTATATTCAATTTCCCACTCCCTCAGTGTCACCCAAAGGCTATTGTTGTTTTGAACCCTATTATTTATTATGTATTATTATTATTATTATTATTATTATTATTATTATTATTATTATTATTATTAATGTTATTATTATTATTATTATTGTATTTTTTGAGCGTGGACCTAGCTTCGAGAAGCACTTATTATACAGAGGTATACACGAGGTATACACGAATACAGATACATAACAGAGTGCTTTACAAAGGTGTACAATAATACAGATGCAAAACTGCACTTTTCAGAGGTAACAACAGAACAGATATACAGCGGGCGGTAGGATACAGAGGGGCACAGAGGAGGGGACAGCTCTACCAGGTGGTGGGGAGGAGAAGGGCAGGCAGCGTCTAATGAGTCAGGTGGCATGAGGGGTGACATGATTGCCTAGGTGTTGAGGAGGAGAGACTCCTTGAAGAGGTAGGTCTTGAGGTATTTTCTGAATTGTAGGAGCGTGGGGGTGAGTCTGATGCCGTTGGGGAAGAGGATCCATAGTCTTGTGGCGTAGGACGAGAAGGCTTGTTTTCTGGTTCTTTCCTTTTTGCAGCGGCGGATTTCAAGTCTGCACATGTCCTGGCTTCTAGTGGTGCGCTGTCTGCTGGAGATGCTGAGTTTCTCAGCAAGTTAGCTGGTTGACTTGAGGGTGACTGCCTTATAGATGATGCAGCAAGAGTTGAAGGTGATTCGTGTGTGCAGTGGGAGCCAGTGAAGGTCGATGAGGGCCGGGGTGATGTGGTGATAGCTGTGTAGAACGTTGATGAGGAGTGCAGCTGTGTGTAGAACACTTCTCAAGGGCACAAGGCAGGACAATGGGAGGCCTTCGTGGAGTGCATTGCCCCTATCAAGGTGGGATAGGGCCAGTGCTTGAATGGTGGATATAAAGCTGTCCTGAGGGAGGGCTTGACTTTTCACAGGAGGGAGAGCAGATACCAAGCTTTCTGAGTTTTCTTAGCTATGTGTGTCTTGAAAGAGTGGTATTTGTTGATGTGGAACCTGAGGGATTTAGCAAATGAAGTGAGCTTGGGTGTGGAGCCCTCAGATGTCATGGTTGATAGCCAGGTCTCTTTATTTGGGTGTTCAGTGTTGTTGGTGAGGAGTAGGAATTCGGTCTTGGAGGGTTGAGCTTCATGTATGCACTGGACATCGAAGACTGGACCAGCAAGAGGTAGGTTTTGAGCCTATGGATGTCCTTGATTGAGTAGATCTTGAAGTAAAGCTGTGTGTCATCACGTATTGGTGGATGTGGATGTTTTGATTGGCTAGGAGGGTTTCCAGCGGCTCCAGGTATAGATTGAGGATCAATCACTGGGGAGAGGATGGACCCCTGCGGGACTCCATAGGTGATGGGTAGCATTGACGATTTTGAGGAATCAGTCTCAACAAGCTGCTTGAGGCTGGTGAGGTAGGACTTGAACCAGAATAGGACAAGGTTGCTGATCCCCATGCACTGATGTACGGTACTGTGTCGAAGGCGGCTGAGAGGTCGAGTAGAACTAGCGGGCAGGGTTGGCCGTCATCAAGGATGTTGAGGGCGATGTCGACTACCTATATGATTGCTGCCTCCGTGCTGCATCTGGGTCTGAATCTGGATTGGTAGGTTTGATGGAGATTGTTGGAGTTAATGTGTTGCTGCAGTTGTGTGGCTACTGCTTTCTTGATGATTTTACCTAGGATGGGAAGATGGGTGATAGTTACCTAGCTTGTCGGGATCCAGAGTGGGTTTCTTTAGTAGAGGGAGGATTTGTCCTCTTTCTAGGGTTGATGGGAAGGTGATGATGATCTCCAGGTAGGGAAGGAGATCTTCTGTGGGGAGGGTCTTGAGGATGGATGCTGGGAGGATGTTGTCTGTTTACAATGTGGCTTTGAGGGGGGCCAGGGTTTCTACCAGGTCCTCTGTTGAGAGTGTCTTGAATGTTGTCCAGGGTGTGGAGATTTCGCAGTAGGGACTTGAGATGGGTGATAAAGAAGGTGTTGATGGTGATGGATTTTTTGATGAAGTGTTGCATGGCAGGGTTGTGTAGTGGGTTCAAGCAGTGATTTAACACTTTGAAGAGTGCTCTGCTTTTGTTGTCAGATTCTGACATGTTATTCTGATAGTAGGAGGCCTTGGCTGTGTTGATTAGTTGTCAGAAGGTTGCTCAGAGTTCCTTGAGGAGCGCCAGGTCGGATGCGGTCCTGGAGCGGCACCAGGTTTTCTCTTGTTTCCTGATGACTTTTTTGCTGGGGTTGAGTTCTTGCGTGCACCAGGGTGCTGATGGTTTCGGCCACCGGTCCGCTGTTTCAGAGGCACATGTCAGTTGATGCTGGCTGTGTGGGTGGTGTTGAGTGCTTCCAGTAGAGAGTCGCAGTTCGGTTTGGGGGTGTTCGGTCCATGTAACGTGTAGGTTGGTGAGGTCTTCTGTGAGGGCTTCCACTGGGAAGTTCTTGAAGGACCTGAGGTTTGTCTGCTGGGTTTCTGCTGGGTGTGCTTGACTCGGGTGGTGTGCAGGATGTTGAAAGGCATGGCTAGGTGGCCAGACCAATCAAGTGGGAAAGGAGAGCTGTACTGGAGGGAAGACAGTGCAGTGATAATTAGGTAGAGGATGTTACCTTTCTCATGAGTTGGCTCTTTCATGTGCTGTGTGAGGCTGAGTGTGCTGAGAAGGCTGAGGAGAGCTTCCTTCATCAGATTGGTGGCCTTGTTGCCTGGGAGGTTGAAGTCGCCTAGGAGGATGTTGTTTGTGTGCATGCGGGACGTGGTGGTGACCAGGACTTCAAAGGAGTGGACCTGTGTACCCAACACTAGTCCCTTTAAGACGAGGTAGCAATACCTTGAGATGGATGGCGATGCAGAATATACTCAAACATCAATAATCAGACTGACTCAGGAAGTTGGCAAAGTATGTCTGTTTTAATATCAATCATCTAAAACAGGGAGTTTAACGAACATCCGCTCGATCTTCTCACTCAGCCCATTTCATAAAAAACATAGCTTTTATAGTGAAAAAACTCATCATCATTGATGTCAATCTATGTTGCAAACTACAAAAACCTACTTGGCAAAGTGATTGGCTTAAAGGGAACAATCTAGGTATACGTTCCATACTTATTCGGGAAAGTGAATGGGTTTCTGCTGTCAGGTGGGGCAACTAAGCCCTCCTCTAGTGCAAGTCACTACGAACGTCATCAAATACTCAACGTCCTATTGGTTACATAAACTATAGGGCTCTCTATTACATGGCCTTCTAAAATTGGTTGGCACCCTTGTACCCCACTGTAATATTCCACACACACTAGCAGCACACAGGCTGGCACCCAGGCGCTGGTAGGCTGGTCATGACTATAGCTTCCCACCTAATTAGCCTGCCATCTATCATCACTCTTGCTGTCTTCCTGGCAATTAGCCTTTGAACATTGGCCTTGGAAATGTTCTCTGTGGCTGAGAATAAAAGGGAGTATAGGCATAATTTGTCTCTTGGTTTCAATACAGTTTCACTCAGTATCTATTTTCATCTGACCAGAGACCATGTTTCAGAGCTTTTCTGTATTTGAAATACTATTAAATGATGAACCTCTGACGTCTTCAATGTTCTTGCTCCTCAGCTCAGACAGGAGGTTCTTTTCACATGTTTTGTAGCTACTGCATGAGCATCCAAGCCCACGGAGGCCTTGACTTCCTGGTGCTGGGGCAGCCAAGCCTTTCTTGAATCTACCTCCGTCATTAAGTCATTTTCCAACTGAACCACACTGAAAAGACTTTGTATTCAAGGGGAAAGACTCTGCTAAAGTGCGTTGTGGAACATCCGTATTCTAAACGGTATACACGCATTTCGCCGACCTATTTTTGGTCGTGGTACTTTTCATCGCTGGATTTTACATCGCCAGAAATCCAGTTTTGTATTTTTTTATTTTGCGGGGTGTTTTGTTGGGGTTGGGGTATTATTATAATAGTAAGGGTGGGGTCTGGGGGGAACCCCCCCCAGAATAAAAATAAAAAAACAAAAACAGGGTTTCTGGCGATGAAAAGTACCACAACCAAATATAGGTCGGCGAAATCACGTAGAACCATTCTAAACATTGCTGTGCATATAGCTTGCTGCATTGCCGCAATCTATTCACTATGTAGCTAGCCTTAAGAATACTTTGTCTGCTTGGATTACTGCATCTGTGCAATTGCATTTTCTTCATCGTTTCTGTAGCATGAGCATCTACATCTCGAGCCCAAAATGTTGCTCATCTTTAACACGTCCGCCTTCGATCTAATAGAATGCTTATGGTCCTCAACCTCTTTTCTGGATGCGTCAGCTCTGCTTCGCATGATGTCATCAATCTTCTTTCTTGCTCGTTTTCACACTTCCTTTGGGATTTCATTCAAATGACCATCATATTGTCGTGAGTGCATATATGGCTTCCTCAATGGGTACCTCATTTCCAGGATTCTCTTCGGTATAGGTATTTTCACTTGCACTGCGCGTGTCTCACACTCTGGCTCCCAAGAGGCTGGAGGGCTGCTTAAGTAGGGAAAAAGGGAGGCAAAACAGAAAGGCGCCAACAGTTTTGGGGGGCATGCTGTGTCAATGGCCTGATTGTAGTATTTCTCCCTAGTCTTCAGTAACAATCTGTTGGTGTCATTGGAGCGGGTGGCTAGCCACTTCTAGTCTCATTAGGTCAGCTTCCATTTCCTCCATAGTTTTCACTCAATTTCTTTTTCATGCCAAGAGCACCGCATAGTACTGTTTTTTAGCACTCCCATAGGGAATTGGGTTTTCCAAAGACAGTACATTTATTTCAAAGTCTTCTTCCATCTTGGCTGCTTGGTCCCCAATTATTTTGGGAAAACCGAAGTAATATGTATTATGTCTGCAGTCTCCCTTTGACCTAGGATTGGTTCCCCTCATTTCAAACAGTAACAGCGATTGGTCTGAAATTTCCCTGGGTAGAAAACATACAGATACGCATCTGTGCAATTCACTTGCGTGCGGAACAAAGAAGTAGTTTAGTCTTGAAATGGATGCATGAATCCCTGAGTGAAAAGAAAAACACTTGTTTTGGGGGGGTGGAATGATCACCACAGGTCCGACATACCCATCACAGAGGTAAAACTGTTCGGTTTAGTGTGGTTAGCCGAAGTCCTACCGCTATGGTGGGTACATCCCATGCATAGCTCATTATCTCATTAAAGTCCTCCCCATGATCCATAGGTACGCCAGGAGCTGCACTATCAATTTTTGTAGTTCCTGTAGGTACTCCATATTTAGCGGTAGTTGAGTGTGTATATTCGCAATGACAATTGTTTTCCCCCCAGATCTCTCCCATAAACAATACATATCTGTTGCGATTATCCTGTATAACCTTTGTAAATTTAAATGAAGGCGTTTATGTATCATGGCCATCACTCCGCTGGGGCCTCTTTTAAAATCTGCATGTATCGTGTTTCTGTAGGTGGATCTCCTAAAGAACCGACATTCCGCCCTCCTAAATGCATCTCTTGAAGTAAGATGAAATCCAGTGTTCACCTGTTAATGTATTGTAGGACCGTCCCTCTTTTAATCCTGTCACAGAGGCAGTTGACATTCAAAGTAATGAATGACAGCATTCTTTTTGCAAAGTCGAACATCTGTAGTATTATGCATTTGTTTTGTAAGGTGATTGTGAAAGCCTCTGATCTGCCAGTGAACTAGAAGTGTATCAGTGGCAGCCTCTCTAAAACCTATTAGTAACATAATAGGCCATTTCCCCACTGCTTATACTTCATCCAAACTAAAACACCCTTTCGCCCTAACATACAACCTGCCAGTGAAACTGAGTCAACAACGAACATAAACATATTAACTGTGAGAGTCCACTGAGTTCAGGCGGCTCCGTGCTCAGTGGCCCAGATCCATTTGTTGCTATGTAATATTCTGCTGCGTATTTCCTGTGATCGATGTAGTATTTAAAAGGATTTCTCAGGATATATTCCATGAGGTGTGACCCTCCCCTTCTGGCAGATCTGTAGTGTCTTCTAATGAGGGACTGGGGTTACGGGATGAATAAAGTCAGAAATGGTTGGAATCTTGTTTTCCGTTCCCAGCACCTGTATCTAAATGCAGCTCCATCCAATTCCATGTTTCTTTAGGATCATTAAAGAAGTGTCTTTTCTCATTCAGATAGACCTTGAGTTGTGTGAGGAAGAAGAGAGCATATTTCACTTCTATGGATTGCAGTGCTTTTTTATTCAGTCAAATGACTGGCGTGCCTTTTGGACTATCCTGGTATAATCTGGAAAAAAGGCAAAAAGACCTGGCGCTATTATATGTCATGGGACCTTTGCTGCACGCCATGTGCAGAATTGCATCATGATCACGATAACATAGAAGTTTGTCCACAACAGTTCTCTGCGGTGCCTCCGGTATTGGTGGGCCAGATGGTGCATGCTGACACCCCCTCAACTGAGAAGAAATTCGGAAGCCCTCGTGGCTTCATGAGGTCAGCAAGCCATTTCTCGAGCAACAGCTCCATGCTGGGTCCTTCTGATTTTTTGACGGAATCCCTGTATTCTTATGTTTCTTCTATGGAATGTGCCCGGAGCTTCCTTCACCTTGTAATTCTAACATCTTGACCTTTTGTGACATATTGGTTAACTGGTGCTCAAGTTGGAGGAGGGTGTCTTTGGTGTCAGAAATGGAATTCTCGGCTTCCCCCATCCTAGAGGATATTTTCTGATAGTCGTGTCGCAACAGGTTACCATCTATGCTTATGGTGTCCATTTTTCTTTCCATGGATACAATTCATATTCATGAGTAGAAATGCAGCACTTTTTACTTGAAATTGTGATTGGAGTCTTTGAAGACCTAACTTGGATGTATGACAATATGTATTGTTCAACTTCTCTTAGCAAGCTTTTGTTCCATCTGAATAGCACTCCATTAGTCTGAGAATTCAGAAATCCTCTGTTCAAGAGAAGAGGAATTCGCTGACGGACCCATAGGTCAGCGCTCACCCTCATGAACCTGTAAGACAAGATAGCGGCACCATGTGGGGACAGGGGGTGCAGGATTCACTTACTCCGACGCGACTCAATAATGAGGACTCAGTAGTTTGGGAAAGGGAAGCCCGTTTAATCATACATACATCAAACAGGGAAACAAATGGGAATCAGCTGTAGTGCGATCACCGGTCTCGCTCCGACTTCCACAAACTTTGGTAGAACAGCAATTCTTATAGGCTAAAATCATCATCACTGACATCTAATTTCTATAAAAATCATCATGCAATGTAATTTGTTAGGAAAGGTAACTTAAGTATAGGTGCTATATCTGTATATAGAAATAAAGCATGTGGATTGGATAACTCTTATCGGGTGGGCATCTACGCTCATCCCTCTACAATACACGTGATTGAAATCACTACAAGTACGACGTCTCATTGGTTACAGTGTCTATAGGACCCTAGATTACATGGTCCATTGTGATTGGGCAAGTTACACCCCTAAACATACATCTCCACTTTAATTAGCAGCATGTAGAATAGACACCCAGGTGCCTAGTGCCCCAAGATTCACCCTTCCTCCTTTCCATCAATCAGTGTTTTAGGGCGATGTGTCAATTAGTTGGCTAAGGACGGCCTCGAAACTGTAGTCTCTTATCAGGAAAAGTTATAGCATCCTCGGGTTCTGGATGACATCAGGTGGTTGTACATCTCTGCGCCTGGCTGGTCTCGTGTTGGTTCACCGTGAATTTACTTCAGTTTCCAGCTTTAGTTGCATTTAATTCTGCTTCGGCCCTACCATCTGCCTGGGCCTCTCTTATCTTGACCTTCATAGGCGAGCTGGTATGATGTGAAGTTTGGTTCTTGCAAGCATCTCTCTCCTCCCCTTCTCTGCGTGACCTCGATTTCCCAAGCGTGAGCCTCTCTCTGTTGAGCTTCGATTCCGCTCTTCCTCTATGTTCTGGTTGAGTTGTGAAACTTGGCCTGCCAGGCCTCTGGCAGCCTGGGCCCACTTCTGCTTCACAAAATGGAGTCGCACTTGTATAGTGTGTCTTATTGAGGTAGATATATGGTTGGCGCTTGCCGCTCTATCTTCTACTAAGCACTGCAAGCAGTATCGATTTCTTAGCATCTTGCGTTCGAAGTCTATTTACACACGGTTAACAGGTTGGTTGCTTCCATCTTGTCCTGTAGCACCGTTCTCTCACGTTTAACATTGTCTCGTCTTAGTATCCATTACATTTATTTTCATAATCACTTACACTGGCGTGTTATTTTCGATACTGGCTTTTGTTCATTTATGAGTCTGTTCAGGCCCTTGTGTGATTTTCACTGGCCTTCCATTGGGGCTTTTGGGGTCTCTTCGTGTACTGTCTGAAGGTACTCCTTATTTCGTATCAGTGGCTGGTATGGCTGTCTGATAGGGTACCGTGTTGCCCAGGGTTGTCTGGTTATGGGAGCTTCAACAGGTACAGATCTTCTAATGTACAATGGGCAGAGTCCCAGTGCAACTCTGTGCTGGTTCATTTGCTCTTTATACGTCACGTATCTTGGCGAGTACCTTTCAGGTACCTTGAAAGGAAGGGCAGGGGTACAAATCATGTCTGGGACCTCCTTTACACTCCCCCCTCTGGTCAGTTCATCGACCACTTCTGCTTCATTCTTGATCTCTTCTTCTTTTGATTCTTCAGTGTTTTGTTCATTGTCTTCGGGGTTGACACATGATGGCGTGAACATGTGTGTCTTTGGAGTCCATATTTTTATCACGCCTTTCAAACTTCCTGCTGTTTTGACATGTTCATCGTTGTTCCAGGTCATAAGCTGGCATTGTCCATTTGGACCACAGTAGATCCATTTTCCTTCATACCTTCTTCGTTTCTTGGGATAAGTGAACGTTGTTCCTACTGGCACAAATTCACTGGCCTTCACAAAGTCCAAGATTTCTTCATCTGTCAGGTCTCTTGGCTTCCAACCTGGCTCGACATTGACCATAATTTTCATCCCAATGGCTTTCTTTGCAGTTTTCTGGCATTGTGTGATGATTATCTTGATAACGCAGAATCCTAGCAGTACCATGGCTAGTAGGGCTCCCAGGAACTTGAATATATCAGCCATCCATTGCGGGACCCATGAGAATAGGTTCCCAAAGCAGCTGTCATCGTCCACCTCATCCGTTTCATTGGTCATCTGGTTTTTTAGAGTTGTCAACATGCCTATGGCCTCTGTTAGGGTTCCGTTTTCTTCATCGTATGATGGTACAAATGTGCAACATGATTCTCTGATTTTTGCACAAACACCTCCATCCATCGCTGCGAACATGTCAAGCACATATCTGTTTTGGAGGGGCATCAGCCTGATTGCTCTCAACTCTTCTTTGATCGCGTTGAATACTTTTATAGTGGTATTGATGGTCTGCAATAACTCCCATCTGGTTATCTGCAAACATTTAGCATTCACTCCAACTTGGATGTGGGGCAGGAGTAGTATTGTGAATACTGTTGAGGTGAGGCTAAACAGCCTACGTTCGTATGGGATTGCATGGAATGCTTCTTCTGATTTGGGAGAAAAGTAATTTTCCCTCTTCATCCTGGATACCAGTACCACAGATCTTCTTCTTAGATGAGCATCTGCTTTCGGGAAACTGTCCAACTTTAGGTCATTCTTAGGGATCACTAGTGCGGGAACGTGGACGTTCACTAGTGTGCATATGCCTCCCCAGTTTTTCGGCAGCCTTATGCATGCCTTGGATCCACACGTCCAGTAATGGTCCATAATAACTGCGGTTCCTTGGGTCATTCCCATTGCAGTCCTCCCTTGGACGTTCAGTCTCGGGTTAACTTCCCATTTTATCCCTGATCCTTTGACGCCAGGGTTCTCGTACCTGATCACATGATTTCTGGTGTGCGCTCGGTTTCTTGTTTTAATGTCCTGGACGTAGACATCTTCATCCGGGTAATTCTTTTTGTTGGCCCATATCAACGAGGCATCTCTTCCCATTAATTGTCCTCTGGTGTTGCACATTGCTACATGCGGCATACAGTGTGCTGTAGGGACATCAACTTTTACAGCCACGAAGATCTTGGATTTTACCATGCTGTATGGTAGTACAGCACAGACGAAGCATTCGCCTTTTGACTGCCTTCGCCCTACTTCCTTCATCTGCTGGTACCATATGTTGTTTCTGAGATGGGCTGTGCTATCCAGGTAGTCATTAAGTTCATTGTTATCTTCATGAGGGCTTCTCTTGATTCTCAGCGTTCTTCCGTAGTTTGCTATGACTATGTCTCTGAATGCATCTGTGCTGCTTTTCCACTTCGGGTATCCCGATGGAGCAGGCTGCCTCGACTGTATCGCTGTGGTAGGAGGGGGATTTGTGCTTCCTTTCCTTCCCTTTTGTAGTCTGCCATACACTTCCCGTAACCACCATTGGTTCACCAATCTCCCAACTTGTGGCTGTGTTGTAGGCCTGAGGCTTGTTCCTTGTGCTGGAGCAGGTGTGCTTGCTGTTAAACTTTCTATAGTTCTGTTTTTCAGCTCCTTGTGTAGTTTCTTTGCTTGAACTATGAACAGGAACAAATAATCTATTATCATGTGTCTTCTCTGTGAGTTCTTTCATGTCCACTTCTGTTTTTTCGAGGGATTTTGCTATTTCCTCCTTCTTTGGCATTTCATTTGACTTTTCTTGGTTATCTCCACTATTCTCTAGACTTGAGGGCTCGGCAGGCAGTTTCTCCTTCTCCGCTGCCTTCGTTGGAGGCCTTGTAGCCATTGACACTTGCCCTTGTTTGTGTGCATTCTGTGTGTGGGTGCGTGCCGTGGACAGTGCAACGTTTTCATTCATTCCGTGCTGACCCTGTCTCCAGCTTTTCTCTCCATTCGTTACCTCAAGTGAATACATATCACTGCTGATTACATTCAATTTTAAATCATTTGCTTCATCATTAGCTTTTATCGGAACTGAAGTCACTATATAGGGTATGGGTGCTTTTGTGGGATTCTGACGTTCATTATCCTGTGGGCATGCTGATAGTGGGACACTTCGTGCACCAATAAAGAAAGCAGTTCTGATTGTAAATGACAGAAAGACAATAATGATCACCAAACATATACACATGATAGATTTGTAAGACATCTGGCAGCATTTTCTCCCAGGAAAGCGGCGGCGCCTTTCTGTTGGGGTTAAAACCAAGTTACTGTTCTGGGCCCCCATTTCGAAAGAGTTCATAGTCAGTAATTTATTCCTTCTATTGCACTGGTCTCGCATTTCGAGAGTTTGTTACTATTAGAGGGACGAATGCTTCTCCAAATGTCCCCCCTCCCGTGAGTGACGACGGTAGTCACTGGGTCCTCAGTACAATTCCTGTGCTAGACTACGGAAAAGGGTTAGGCTAGCAGTTCGGATGCATCACATTTATTCACGCGTATCTAAAGTAGGTGAGGTCCCAGTGGATGCCTCGAATTTGCCTTGGTCCAGAGGACGTGCTGGTGACAGTTCAATACGAAAGAAGAAACTGAAGAGACTGCTACAAATTACACAAAAATGGAATGCTGAAAAAATAAAAAATAAAATAAAAATAAAAATAAAAGTGAACGTGTGGCAAAAATAGGAAAATGAGCTAATCGTACAAAATAAAGTTGTAAAAATAGGAACAAAATAAAAATAAAAATATGGAAAAATAGCAAACGAGTCAAAATCGCCAAAATAAGATGTTGTACCAACAGGAACAAAATAAAAGCAGAAGTCAATATATGAAAAAATAGAAAAAATGAGAAGGATGCAGAACAGGAAAATATGATGGCGAAGTTCTTGTGTCTGCTCCTTTCGTTCGGTCTCTCTGTGACGAGTTGAGGAACAGTGTCTCTCTTCTCTATCTGCTCCACAGTGAAGTGATGACAACAAAGTTCTATTTTGGATTTCCTCCTTCTAAGGCTCTCCTCAGGAGTGGATGTCCATAATTGCTTCTTAGTTGCGCTGCAATAGCCCTCAGGAGCCGGTTTAGTTGCGCGTTTTTTGCTGGATTACTGAGGAATGCGGGTATGTCAACATTGCTGGGTCTACCCACTAGTTCTGGAAAGTTTTCAATGAGGTGGAAGGAGACCCGGAATATGTATCTGCTGTCTTCTGGTGTCAACGATATTTGCTCTTGTTTTCTAGTCTCTAGATCACAGGCCTTTTTGCTGTGTTAACAGTTTTTGTCTCCTTGATCTGTCCCTCAGCGAAAGGTCTTACTGGAATCTCCTTAGAAATTCCCGCTGGAAGTTGGACAGCTCTACTTGGAGCATTATTCCATGGAGAAGTGTGCCCATGTGTGGGGCGTTGGCTGGACCTCTGAGGAAGGTGAGGAGGTCAACATATGCAGGCCTTCCTACCATTTCAGGATAGTCTGTTACTAGTCACTATCATGAATAAAATTGCCCAAACTATCACAAACAAAATTGCCCAAATCCTAATGTGAAGACACAATATCCAAGGGAAGATTTGGGTATTTGATCACCCTTACGGTCCAGTACGTGGATACCACTAGTCTGAACATGACATGGTGGGCCAACTGGGTATCTGCGGGTGAAAGGGACATCTGCCTTGTTTGTTGGGTCCTGATCACAATCCTTTCTTTTGACGTGAACAGTTTTTACACTTCCCTGCTGCGTGGATTGCAACCACGTAGTTCAATTTATACCATACTTGGTTGAGAAATTAATTGTTTCTTGGATCTCTGATAAAGGTTAGTGTATCTATGGTTCTCCCAACAAGTCCTGGACACTCCTCTATGATCCGGAAGAATAGGGTATAAGTCAATTCATCTATGATCACATGAGGTGGAAGCATTTGCTTTTTGTTCGCTGTGCTCGGGCAATTCGGTGAAGACCTCTGCGATGACAGTCAGTAGTTGCCTGATTACCTTCTTGTTATCTGGATGCTGAATGAATTCTGTGACACTTCTTCCTCTCCCTATGAGCGACGGATATGTTAATACCACAAGTTGGAAGTAGGTAAGGACATCCCACTTAGGACTTCAGCTGGACTGCACCATAAGTTTTGCAAACAGAATCTGGATACTTGAAGCTTCAGGATATCGTTTTTGGGTCTCAGAAATGTCTTATTTGCCGCTATCAGAGTCTTATAGTTTGCGTTCACTACCTTGTGTGGCTAAAAACCTTCATGTTATCAGTGTCACTGCATTTTTGGATGTGTGATTCTCTTCATTATCCTGCAACTTTGGCTGCACAGAGTGTTCGTTGAATGTTTTGTATCCCCTTTAGTGCTCAGAGGAAATGTTCAATGTAAAGCCACACGCTTCACAACGAGTACTTTAGTCTTGTCTATTTCTGTTCATGCGTCCTTCTTTCTTGCCATAGATCTTGTCTGCACGTGCTGAGGTCCTTTCTCATTGTCTGTAGATTCTTCGGTGTTAGGTGCTGCAGGAGGGCTCTCTCCTATAAAAGGCTTAATGTCATTCAGGAAGATCCAGGCTCTCCTGCCCTTGAGCTTGACAGCGGATGGGGTGCAGTCCTCTACGATGAACGGCCCATTAAACCGTGGTTCGTCCCACCTTTTCTGGTGAAATTTCTTACGAGGATGCTGTCACCAGGAAAGATGAGGGGCGCGCAAAGGCTGTGAGCTGTGCCTGCATCAGCACTATCTGTTGTGGTTTGTGCTGTGCTGTCCCCTTCCGCCGTCTTTGCAACTGGCCTGAAATGACAAAGGTACTGGATGTCAAACAGTCCAGATGGGCTTTCATTTCTTCTCCTAGTACCTCCCTAGTTGGCTGGGCATCACATCTAGCTCTGTCTCGGAGGGTAAGAGGGGTCCTCATCCTTCTACCAGTAACTATTTCGTGCAGCGTGAGATGATGGTCAGAGCCTGGCTGGTTCCGAAGAGCATGCAATGCCAGTGGTAGACAGTGCAACCATCCCTTCCTTAAAGTGAGCTTCAACTTGGCTATCCTTTCCTTAAGTAAGCCGTTGATTCGTTCACATATCCCATTCCCCTCAGGATGATACGCCGACGAGAACTTGTGCTTTATACCAAGCAATAAGCTGATCTGTTCGAAAACTGAATTTACAAGATGGGCCCCATTATCTGATCTCATTACCTCGCACACACCCCATCTAGGGAACACTTCCCTCACCAGGAACTTTGCGGCACAGGTTGCATCGGGGTGTGTACAGGGACCTGCTTCTACCCATCTTGAAAAGGGACACACCACCACAAGTAAATACCTGTACCCATTACACACCTGTATCATATCGAAATAATCAATATGCAGGTGCTGGAAAGGTCCATTTGGTCTAAGGATGATTCCTCTCACTACTTTTAATGTGTGCCCAGAGGTGAATTGCTGGCAGATAATACAGTTTACCATAAAAAATGCAACATGCTCTGCTAAATTCAGTGTGAACTGGTCTTCTGCGAGCGTTGCAGCAATATTTTCTTTTGACGTGTGTTTGGTAGTGAAGCTGTTCTAACGCTACCTTTAGAAGGGTGACAGGCATTACTGGTTTACCAGTCTTGCCTCTACAGTCAGTCAGAGGGATTTAAAGAACACCCTCGACGCTTCCACAAATTCTTCTCCTGCTGAGGTGCCTCCCCTTGGAGCTCCATTAGCTGAGTCTGCCCCATATTGCTATAAGCCTCTGGTGTGGCTTGTGCTATCATCATTCTTTCATGGTACGTGCCACCTCAACGTCCATGATTGTTTCATTCTTGGATGCCATGCGCTTGGCTTCCGTGTCCGCTTCATGACTTCCGCAAGACACGAAATCCGTCCCCTTGGTATGAGTGGTGCATTTCACGACCGCTATGCCCCCTGGGAGCTGTAGTGCTTTTATCAGCCTGTCCAACAAGGCTGCATGTTGCACTGGCGTGCCGTCTGCTCGGAGGTAGCCCCTCCTTTTCCAGTGTGCTAGTCCTGTGTGAACTGTGGACATCACATAGGCGGAGTCACTATACACCGTTACTTCCTGGTCTACATGGTTCTCAATGGCGAGTATCAATGCCAATAGCTCTGCATCCTGTGCCGAATAGTGAAATGGTATTCGTGCACTAACGAGTACTTGAAACTCTCCATTCGCTATGTGTTTTACCACGGCAATGCCTGTATACCTTTGTGCGTCTTCTTGGTCAATTCTTGAAGACCCGTCAATAAAGACGATCTCTCCACCTGCCAGGGCATTTTATTTTTCCCTGGGGATCTTATCATAGAATTCCTCGTAGTTCGCACAGTCGTGTATGGGTTCTCCCTCTGTGACTGGCTCAGCTATGAACGTGACAAGGTTTACAGTTTTACATCGCACTGCTTTAATCGATGGATTAGAGGTAATCCCCTTGTAGGCGGATGCTCTCTGTGACGTCAGTGTGGCCTTCGGTTTCTCTAATATGGCGAACAGTGAGTGCTCAACATACAATGTCATGGAGCACCTCATCACAATGGAAGACGCCTTCTCAATGGCAAACGCGGCAGCAGCTAGATTTTGTTCGCATGGGAAATGGGCCTTCATGACTGGGTCCAGACTCGCTAGGGGCTTGTATCCCAGCGAGGTTCGCTGCGCGAGCACTGCCGTCATAAAATTTCCGTGGGTGTGTGAGAACAGGTAGAATTCCTCTGCATAATTAGGAATCCCGAGCACTGGGGCCTTACAAATTGCCCCCTTGAGCTCTGTAAACCCTTTCTCCATTGCTTCATTCCATTCAATTTCTTCTCTTGTTGCCTGGGCCTTTTTAAGGGCCTGTAGTAAGGGCTTGGTGTACGAGCTGTAGTCAAAGACCCATGCGCAGACATAATTGCACATGTTACGCTCACCTGGCTCCCACAGAGGCGTCGATCGGAACTGGACAGCTGCGGTCTCCACCAATGTGACGCGTAGGGCCGAGATGACGGACTGGACTGGCCCACCTAGCTTCGTTTGCTTGGCCCGTGGGAATATTATTCTGCAATGGAGAAAGGGAATTAACCACCCGTGGAGTTGAGCGTAAATCCCCCCACCCCCGCTGTTCCCCCCACAGATCACCTTTGATGTCCCCTCATATAGTCTCACCTGATGGTTTGAAAAGATGAGCTCTCCATCCTGCATTGAGCGCAGGGGCACGTTGATAACCAGTTGCTTCACTGGCTCGAAGGAATTGGTGAGTTCCAGAACAATATTGACTCCGAGATTCCCGGCAAGACGCTGTAAGTATAATGTTCGTAAGAGTTCAAATGCCTGACTTTCACTCTTGTCTGATTCCTTGCAGGTTGCGGCTTGACCCTAATGAAGAGTTCCTCGTGGCAACCGGTAGAATTCTGGTAAGGATTTGTATTTTCCAACACAGTTAGATAAAATAATGTCAATATGTAACCTGTTGCTTTCTCCCTTATTCAGGCGCTGAGAGAAAGTATGAAGTCTCAGGGAATAATACCTCTGGCGGTAAAATCAGGTAAGTCTATTGTGGTGAGGAGGGTTCCCCTTGTTAGTCCCTTTGTTTCACCTTGCTGTCCTTTTGTTTCCCCTTAGGGGCCGGGGTTCGCTAAGATGCAGTGGAAGCTGCGCCGACCCGTGAAGAGGAATAGTACCCCCGTGGGTAAAATCAGGTAAGTATATGGGGGGGTAACTAATATTCCTCTGTGTATTCCCTTGGCTCACCTTGTTGTTCTCGTCTTCTCCTTAGGTGCCGGAGTGCGGCGGGAACATGCAGGAGGATGCGGTGGAATGTGAAGATGCTGTGAAGGCCGGTGAGCTCAGCGTGGCGCTGCAGCAGGCGAGGCGACGTGCATAAATAGCTTCTTTCTTCCAGCTCGAAGGCGCGATGGATCGGGAATTCAGGTAAGGATGAAAGGTATTGTTCTTGTTCTAACCTTTTCTCCTTCTTTCTCCCTTTTTCTAGGAGCTCCAAACTCGAGGCGGGCTTGGCAGAAGGCTGGATGCAGACTTGCAGGCACGGTGAGCATTACGCTGCTGGATGCAGAAGAACGCGAAGCGTGTGCTGCTCTTCGGGCATGGTTTAAATAGCCTCCAATGTAGTCCCAGGTAAGTATTCCTCCCCAGCCCCGCCCGAGTAAAAAATAGTCCCTAAATAAAGTAGTCCCTTCCAAGCCTCTTTTCGCTTGGAGCTCTTGCAGCATGGTCTGCATCAGGTAAGTTTGCAGCATGGTCTGCATCAGGTAAGTTTTCATCTATGAGCCTGGCACCTATGGCGCCAGGACTGACTTTCCATATGAGCCTGACGCCATAGGCGCCAGGACTGGACCCAAATAGCCCCTAGCAGGGGTTGTTGGGCTTGCTTAGGATAACTTGATGCCTGCTTCCGGGGTTGCTGGACTTGGTCTGGGTCCGCGGGGGTAGGCATCATGACAGCGCTCCCGCCCAAGGCCCCTCCTAAAGTTGTTCTTCCCTGTGGTTTTGGTTTGTCTGGGAAATTTCGGTGGAATTTTTTCACCAATTGGGGTGCATGAACATGGTCACTAGGTTCCCATGACCTTTCCTGTGGTCCGTAACCTTTCCAGTCAATTAAATAAAAGAGTTTTGCTTTATTAGCTTGGAGTCCAGGATGTTCTTAACTTCAAATTCGGGTTCTCTGTCTACAAGGATAGGGTCTGGTGACTTGGTTAGTCTTGTCCCTGGTTGCACTGGCTTCAAAAGTGACACATGAAAGATGGGGTGAATTCGCATATTAGCAGGTAAGTCCAACTTGACAGCCACCGGGTTGATAATGGCCTTAATAGAGTAAGGTCCCAAATATCTGGGGTTAAAGGTCCGTGTTCCCTTTAGAGGTATATGTTTTGTGGCTAATCATACTTGGTCCCCTATCTGGTATTGTGGAGTATCACTTCTATGCCGATCAGCATCTTTCTTATATTTTTCTTTCACCTGTTTTAAATGTGTAGTTGCTTCCTTAAAGGCTTGTGTAATCTTAGCGTGCAGATGGTCCACTGCGGGCATTTCTAAGTGTTGGGGTGAGTCAAGGTCTAAGGTTCGAGGATGGTGCCCATATAAGGTATAAAAGGGGCTTTGTCCAGTTCCAGAGTGTACTGAATTATTGTATGCATATTCGGTGATCCAAAGAATGTCTTTCCGATTACTCTCAGTCTGATGTAACATACAACGCAGGTATTGTTTGAGAGTCTGGTTGGTCCTCTCCGTTTGACCATCGGTCTGGGGGTGGTGACTGGTCAATAACCTCACATCGATTTGCACCATTTGACAGCATTTTTTCCAAAAATGTGAAATGAATTGACTGCCCCGGTCAGAGACCAATATGGGCGCAAATCCGTGTATGCGAACAATGTTTTCGAGGAACTCCTTGGCCAGGATTGAAGCTGAAGGTAAACCCTTTAAAGGAATAAAGTGGGCCATCTTGGAAAAAAGATCCACAATAACTAGAATGGTGCTGAATCCATTGCATGGGGGTAGATCAGTAATAAAGTCTAACGATAAGGTGTGCCATGGTGTAGGCGGAATGTCTAAAGGTTGTAAGAGTCCAGCTGGTTTTTTCTTTTGACTTTTGTTTTGGGCGCAAATGCCACAAGACATCACAAATGATTTAATATCCTTTCGCCAGGTGGGCCACCAGAATTGTCTTTTAATTTTAGCTTCAGTTTTTTCAATACCTTTTTCAGGTGCCCCTCCATTAGGGTATCATGATAACGGGAAATGTCTAGCTCTTGTAGTTCCTTGTGTAGCAGAAATAGCCACCCTTGGTAATAAGGCAGATCATTGGTGACAGAGTAGTCCGGGCCTTTTTTTACCCAGTCCTGCAGGGCTGTAGGATCAAAGAGTTGCTGGATCTTTACCTGAATGTCCTCTAGTGTCTGTAGAGTAGTCATGCCAAGAATTCTTTGTTCGGAAATTATAGGTACTAGTTCTGGGTTCACTTCTGCCTCTCCCATCCCTATTCGGGATAAGGCGCCTGCTTTACCATTCTTACAACCTGGTCGAAAGGTTATTACGAAATCGAACTCGGCAAAGAACAATGCCCGTCAGAGTTGATGTGACGATTGGGCCTTGGCTGTCTTTAAATACTGTAAGTTCCGGTGATCGATGATCACAGTAATGGTATGCCTGGCACCGAGAAGATAGTGCTGCCAAGCCTTGAAGACGGATTTAATGGCTAATAACTCCTTGTCGGTAACCGCATAGTTCAACTCGGGTGCCGAGAACTTTCTGGACCAAAATGCTACTGGATGAAGCTGGCCAGTTTCAGGGTCCTTTTGAGACAGGACAGCTCCTATGGCTAGACTGGATGCATCAGTTTCCACTATGTATGGAAGTTCAGGGCGCGGGTGCTTCAATACAGGTGCAGACGTGAATTTCACTTTCAGCTCTTGGAAGGCATTTTCGGCTTCTTCAGTCCACATAAAGCGTTCATTTTTTTCGCAAGAGTGCTGTGATGGGATGTACAACATGTGTAAAATCCGGGATGAATCTGCGGTAGAAATTGGCAAAGCCGAGCATGCTTTGTACTCCTTTAACTGAACTTGGTGATGGCCACTTAAGGATTGCGTTCACCTTTCGTGAGTTCATTCGGACTCCCTTTGGGGTCAGGATAAACCCAAGAAATTCAACTTCTGTGGCATGAAAAACGCATTTTTCCAGTTTTGCATATAGTTTGTGCTGGCGCAATTTCTCAACGACTGCTCGGACGTGCTTCACATGGTCAGATTCTGAAGAGCAGTATACTAGAATATCATCGATATATACGACAACACAAACGTCAATGAGTTCACGAAGGACATCGTTCATGAAGTATTGGAAGGCTGCTGGTGCATTGCACAACCCGAAAGGCATCACCTGGTATTCGAATAACCCATACTTAGTGCGGAAAGCAGTCTTCTATTCGTCGCCTTCTTTTACACTTACCAGATGGTATGCCCCCCGGAGATCTAATTTAGTGTATATACAAGCGTCCTTCACTTGGTCTAGTAGTTCAGGGATCAGAGGCAATGGGTATCGGTTCTTAACAGTTATCTGGTTCAATGCACGGTAGTCTATGCACGTTCTGAGGTCCCCTTCCTTTTTGGGCACAAAGAACAAAGCTGAAGATGCAGGGGACTTGGATGGGCGAATAAAGCCATTGGCAAGATACTCGTCTAAGTATTGTCGTAGGTGAAGGTTCTCAGGTTCCTTAAGGGCATAGATCCTGCTACAAGGGGGTTGTGCACCGGGTATGAGATTGATTTGACAATCGTACAATCTGAGAGGAGGTAAGGTGTTTGCCTGTTCTTTTTGGAAGACATCCTGGAATTCTTGTTATTCTGGAGGTAGTTGCATGACTGCTGTGGTTACTGTGGCCCGGCCTGCGTTCTGACTTTTCTTTGGGTAACAGGTTTGTGCACAGTCTGGGAAGGTTATTCTCTTCTCTTGCCAATCAATACAAGGATTATGTGTTTCCAACCAAGGTATCCCCAGTATTATTTGGAACTGTGGGGCTTTGATCAGATCAAACACAATAGTCTCTCGATGCCCATCCTGACCCAATAGTGTCATCTCTGTGGTGAAATGAGTTACAGGCCCAGAGGCAATTTCAGTTCCATCGACTGTGGTGATGACATTTGAGGTGGTTTTTTGGCAGAGAGGTAGATTCATCCTGGAAGCCAATTCATAGTCGACATAGTTTCCTATGGCCCCGCTATCAATGTATGCCCTTACTGTGGGCATACGCGATGGCTGCCCTGGATCTACGTGGACCATTGGTATTATGAAATGCGAAGTCTGAGTATCCTTCTTCAAGCTCGGCAAGCGGACCTCTACGCTTGTTGGGCGTGGTCGTTTCCCGAGTCTGACTCCAAATGGCTTTTATCAGCAGCTCCTACCACCTTCTTGGGTGGTTTTACAGGGCAATCCTGTAGAAAATGCCCAGAAGTTCCACAATATAGACACTATTGCATTTGCCGTCCCCTTTCTCTTTCCTTCTGGGTTAAGGATCCTTTAACCTCCGATTTGCATGGGTTCTGAAGCATCTGCTCCTTTGGGGTTAGCGTGGGTTTTGACCAACACCCGATTCTCAAACTTGGCTCGTTCAGCCTTTCTGTTCTGAAGTCTGTGATCTAACTGGACCACTAAGTCTATATATTCAGTGCAGTCTTGAGGTGGGTTCACGACTTGAGCCAAGACATCCTTGAGTTCTCCTCCAAGCCCTCGATGAAATAACGTGATTCGTTTTACCTCAGGCCATCCAGTTTCCACTATCAACCTATTAAAGGTTGCGATGTAGGATAGAAGGTCCTGGTTACCCTGTCGTAGGGACAAAAGTTCGTTATCCAGGGCCTGTCCTTGGGAGTGCCGGGCAAATAGTCTTTCCATGCTTGTTTGAAAGCCCTGAAAATCCCGAAGAATTGGATCATCCTGAGTAACTAGTGGAATTGACCGATCAGCTGCACTGCCGCTGAGATATGACAATACAAAGGCTACCTTGGCTTGATCATTTGGGAAGGCTCCAGGTCTGCATAAAAAGTGCAAGCGGCATTGGTTCATAAACACTGCAAACCTTTTGGGATCTCCGGCAAAGCGTTCGGGTGGAGCTAATGGAATATTTCCTGGTAGGTTTATTTGCACAGGGTTACTCGATAACACAGGAGCTGGATTTCCCCCGGAACCAGGTAGGGGTGCTTGTCCAGCCTGGCTTTGCAATAGTTGCCTATCAAGGTCATCAGTTCGCTCCATTGACAAAATCAGTTCTCTCCTAAGAGCATTGGTTTCTTGACGGACGGAATGCACTTCAGCCTTCAGTTCCCCTAGTAATTGGGCCAATTGGTCAGTCTCTGAGGTATCCATAACGCCCGGGTGGGAATTTGTGGGTAGGCTTCGTGTTCTGTTACGCTCACCTGGCTCCCACAGAGGCGTCGATCGGAACTGGACAGCTGCGGCCTCCACCAATGTGACGCGTAGGGCCGAGATGACGGACTGGACTGGTCCACCTAGCTTCGTTTGCTTGGCCCGTAGGAATATTCTTCTGCAAATGGAGAAAGGGAATTAACCACCCGTGGAGTTGAGCGTAAATCCCCCAACCCCCGGTGCTCCCCCCACAGATCACCTTTGATGTCCCCTCTTATAGTCTCTCCTGATGGTTTGAAAAGATGAGCTCTCCATCCTGCATTGAGCGCAGGGGCGCGTTGATAACCAGTTGCTTCACTGGCTCGAAGGAATTGGTGAGTTCCAGAACAATATTGACTCTGAGATTCCCGGCAAGACGCCGTAAGTATAAAGTTCATAAGAGTTCAAATGCCTGACTTTCACTCTTGTCCGATTCCTTGCAGGTTGCAGCTTGACCCTAATGAAGAGTTCCTCGTGGCAACCGGTAGTATTTTGGTAAGGATTTGTATTTTCCAACACAGTTAGATAAAATAATGTCAATATGTAACCTGTTGCTTTCTCCCTTATTCAGGCGCTGAGAGAAAGTATGAAGTCTCGGGGAATAATACCTCCGGCGGTAAAATCAGTTAAGTCTAGTGTGGTGAGGAGGGTTCCCCTTGTTAGTCCCTTTGTTTCACCTTGCTGTCCTTTTGTTTCCCCTTAGGGGCTGGGGTTCGGCGAAGATGCAGTGGAAGCTGCGCCGACCCGTGAAGAGGAATAGTACCCCCGGTGGTAAAATCAGGTAAGTCTATGGGGGGGGTAACTAATATTCCTCTGTGTATTCCCTTGGCTCACCTTGCTGTTCTTGTCTTCTCCTTAGGTGCCGGAGTGCGGCGGGAACATGAGGAGGATGCGGTGGAATGTGAAGATGCTGCGAAGGCCGGTGAGTTCAGCGCGGTTCTGCAGCAGGCGAGGCGACGCACATAAATAGCTTCTTTCTTCCAGCTCGAAGGCACGATGGATCGGGAATTCAGGTAACGATCAAAGGTATTGTTCTTGTTCTAACCTTTTCTCCTTCTTTCTCCCTTTTTCTAGGAGCTCCAAACTCGAGGCGGGCGTGGCAGAAGGCTGGATGCAGACTTGCAGGCACGGTGAGCATTACGCTGCTGGATGCGGAATAACATGAAGCGTGTGCTGCTCTTCAGGTGTGGTTTAAATAGCCTCCAAAGTAGTCCCAGGTAAGTATTCCTCCCCAGCCCCACCCGAGTAAAAAATAGTCCCTAAGTAAAGTAGTCCCTTCCAAGCCTCTTTTGGCTTGGAGCTCTTGCAGCATGGCCTGCATCAGGTAAGTTTGCAGCATGGTCTGCATCAGGTAAGTTTTAATCTATGAGCCTGGCACCTATGGCGCCAGGACTGACTTTCCATATGAGCCTGACGCCATAGGCGCCAGGACTGGACCCAAATAGCCCCTAGCAGAGGTTGTTGGGCTTGCTTAGGATAACTTGATGCCTGCTTCCGGGGTTGCTGGACTTGGTCTGGGTCCCCGGGGTAGGCATCATGACAGCACAGTCCTAAGAAGCTTTGCATTTGTTTTATCATGCTCGGCTTGGCCGTGTTCTTGATAGCTTCAGCCCTTTCTGGGGTTACCTTCTTCCCCTCGTGTGAGATCAGTTGCCCTATGTAGAACACCTCCTGTTGGCAGTTCTGCAACTTTTCCTTGTCAACTTTGTATCCCTTCTCAGCCAGTATAGTCAATAGCTGGACAGAATCGCGCCTGCATTGCTCTTCAGTGGTGCTGCAGATCAAAATGTCATCTACATACTGCAAAACAACACTGTCCACCGCGATATTGTGTAGGTCCATTTGAAGATTGACGGGGACTCACAGTACCCCTGTGGCAATCTAGTACTTTTCAGGCGCATTTGTCTGAAAGTAAATGACGTCAGGTCTTGTGAGTCACGGTGCAATGTTATCGAGAAAAACACATTTTTCATATCGGTCACCGTGAAATATTTTGCTTCAGTTGGTATATTGCATAGTATTGTGGGTGGATTAGGGACTAGAGGGAACTCGGCTTCGACTATATCGTTTAATGCTCGTAAATCCTGGATTAAACGCCAGGACCCTCCCTTTGATTTCTTGACAGGATAAATCACCATGTTGCAAGGTGATTCTGACGTCACTAAGATGCCCTGTTCCATCATGGCAGAAATTGTCTTTGCGATCCCTTCATCCGCTTCTCTGGACATGGGGTATTGTCGTGCTCGCGGCAAAATAGCTTCTGGCTTCAGCTTAATCTTTACTTCACCTGCCCCTTTCAGGAGACCTACGTCATAGGGCCCTGTAGTCCAAACTGCGGCAGGCACTTGGGCCATGTCGTTATCAAAGTACTCTGGGCGTATTAGTGCCAACATCATTTTCTGTGGCACCTCCCCTTTGATCATTTTGACCCAAAATATGAGACTCACTTCCACCCTTGTCTCTTCTAGGTTGGGGTGTTCTTCGAACAGATCGTCATCGGTGACATAATTCACTCGATACCCTTCTTCAATGGCAACAATTGCACACCATTGCCTGCCTTCATCGTCATATCCTTCAACCAATACCACTCTCCCTCGCACTGCGGCAGATTGTATCATTAGGGGGAATAATTGTCCCTCCTCTTCGTGCATGGGTATTCTTGGTCTGAATAGAAATTCATCAGGGGTTCTCATAGTTCTGTCTGCGAGACCCAGCAATCCCGCCATAAGCACTCGCACGCCATATGCGAAGACTTCTGGCTCCAGCGGTATAGCCCTCATGGCTGCACTTCCAGAATATGCTCTGATCATTTTGCATATGTTTGAGTAGTGCATTCCTGGGATGGAGCACACTATACCATTCTCGGTAAACGAGATGGTCATGTTTAGTTTAGTCATCAGGTCCCGACCCAGAATATTTACTGGGGTCTGACGCAAATACAATAGGGGTACATTCATTTTGCGCTCTCCCACCGAAACTGGCAGTGCGCCTGTAAAGGGAACTCTACTATGAGCTCCAGTGAAACTCTGGGTATCTATTGCCTCGCTGGACAAGGAGAATCTGCCTTCTCGTATGCACAAGCGTGTGGCACCCGTGTCAACTAAAAAGGAATATTCTTTCCCCCCTATGTTGTCATTCACCCTTGGTTCCCTGTTAGGGTCTGGTGTCACTGATAGGATAGAACACATCAGAATCTCCTGTGAGCTGTCCTACTTTATATATAAGTTCGGTCCACTGTACACTTGTTGATTTCCCCCAGTCCCAGGATTAACTCGCCCTCCGGAGTTAATTCCCTGCGACATTTGCGGCGGTGCCTGCTGGTGTTGTCCCTGTGGTAAGTTCCCCATGTTAGGTGGTAGACCCACTTGCTGTGCACCTTGCTGCACGCCTGATGCTTGCGGCTGCACTGTATAATTTTGTGCACCGCCCTGCTGCGGGGCGGCTGGTTGATTCACGATGCCTGTTTCTGTCCCTTGGCTGTTTTGCCACATGCCTTTGCTTTTGCACATGTGCGCAACGTGTCCTGTCACTCCACACAGCCAACACTTTGGCGGCGGCCGGACCATTATTTGTCCATCCGGCATAGCTGGACCACCCATTCGTGCATTCTGGAAACCACCTTGAACATTTTGAAAACCGCATTGGTTACCTCGACACCCTCCCTGATTGCTCTGCCATCTTCTACCTCCAAAACCTCTTCCCCTCGGGTAAAATCCTGTATTACCCTGATTATTTTGTGGTGGGTTAGTTGCTTGTTGTGCGCTTGGTTCGGCTGGGTTAGTGAGCACAGCTCCCTCGAGAGCATACTTCGAGAGCTTTCTTTGCACCAGCTTTGCCTCCTCTCCCTTACGAGTTGCCTCCTTTTTCCGATTCTTTTCTTGCAACAATCTGCAATAGTGTGCAATTGTCAACTGTATTTCGGCCCATGGTTTAGCTTCGATTCCTACCAATTTCTTGAGCTGTTTTTGCACCGGTTCTGGTAACCCTTGGCACAATATATGGTATAATACAGGGATGGATTTTGTCCAAGATTCATGCGTTTCGAGCACCCACGCGTCTTGAAAATTGTGTATATAATGCAACGGATCCTCTGACTCTTTTATTTTCCAAGTCATTATAGCTCCCATGTCAGAAGTGTGTGGATATATCGTACACAGCGCTTTCCACACTGCTGCTCTACAGTTATTAAATGGCGCTCTGTCATGGGTGGTGTTAGTTAGGGTTACCCTAGGGTAGCCTGCTCGTTTGCATACATCATCTGCTCTTTCACCAAGTATGGCAATTAGGAGGCCCTTAATGTCCCCTATTGTCACAACCTTATCCCCACCAAGGGCTCACAGGGCCCTAAGGACCTTATTCTGATCCCCTCGGATGCCTTGGAGCCAGTCCTGGTGCTATTGGCATAGGAGACTCTTGCTGGGACAGGGTTTCTATGAACAGAGGACAAGCATAGCCGCCCCCATGCGGAATACTGGAGAACTGCATTCTGCGGTCTAGCCTTCAGGGTGGGGCCCGCCCCAAAGACACCTGGGATACTGCCTTGCAATTTAAACCACGCCCGATCAAGGGCACGTGCTTCGTGTTATTCTGCCTAGCAGCGTGACGCTCATATGATCCTGCCCTTGCCTGCTCTGCAGCTTCCATCGGCTCTGAACTTATCCAAGGCAAGAACCATCGCCATCCTTACCTGCTCTGCAGCTTCCATCGGCTCTGAACTTATCCAAGGCAAGAACCATCGCCATCCTTACCTGCTCTGCAGCATCCATCGGTTTTGAACTCTTCCAAGGCAGAACATTCGCCATCCTTACCTGCTTAGCAGCACTCATCGGGTTCAACATCGTCCGAGGCAAGATTCATCGCCATCCTTACCAGCTCCACTGGTCGCCCGGAAGGTCAACATCTTCAAGACATCTTCATCTCGTTGGACTCATGGGAAACATCCTCCTCCAGGTCCTTGCGACCTACGGAACAAAAACAAAATCACAGGTTAGCCACTTGCTAGAACGCTCCTAGCGCCGCTTGGCGTTCTTAACCGGGTTTAGACTTCTACCGCAGCGCTTGCCACCTGCAATAAGAAGCGAGAAAGACAATATTGCAAATTCAACTAAGGACTTGCTTGCATCTAAAAGACATTGCTTTCGCCAGAAAGACTTACCTGAAAGAAGGAGTTGCAGCCGGTCTGAACTCCGGCCCTCGCCAGTGAAGAAGCTCGGCGGTACGGTGCCACCTTTCGACGTGCCCCTGCCCAGCGCGGCAGGATGGAGAGTGCACCTTTATAGAGAACCAGGTGAGAGACATTCCCTGGGGAACTGCGAGGGGATCCTGGGAGGTGGGTTGCAAAGAAAGGACCAAAGCTTATCTTCCCCACCTGTCTTCCAGAGTCGTCCCTCGATTATCCAGGTCCCAGGACAGGCGAAGGGTTCCCGAGAGCATTCCAGCTATTCGAGAGGCGCCCCCGTGGACCAACAAGGGAAGCATTACACCTATAGCTAAGGTGACACCCCCGTCATTTTCTCTAACTCATGTATCCACTTTCCGGCTCCCGATGTCAGCATTGGAAGCCTATTTTTTAGGTTTTCTCGGTCCATGTGTGGCCATGGAATATATTGTGGTCTTGCACCCCTTTTTTCTATCAACGGGAATTTGAATGCACAGTCCTTCTTCCCTTTTCCCATAGCTCTCTGGTCTACCGCCGGGGTGGCATTCCCGCCTTGTCGTCTGCCTGGCAATGCCCTTAACCTGTCTGCATAGGCAGGCGCCGACGCCTCCCTCTGACCGGGGGGTGTTTCTTCATGTTGGCTGGATTGTCCAGCGGACTTCGGTGCCCTACTTTTGGACCCTCTAGCATCCGACCATCGTACCTCTCGGTCCCTTGGGAGCCGTTTTTACACACCGTCTCCCTTCATCATGTGCCCCTTCCTGCATTTCCCCACCGGAGTCAGATCCTGAATACTCCCAGTTTACACAACTTCTTGCATCTTCTTCGTTCTGCCCAATCTCCAGCCTGTCTAGGGACAGTCCCCTGCTCCCACTACTTCGGGTGACATCCTCAGTGTCGTATAGCTGAGTACTCTCTAAGCGCTCATCCTCCCTTCCCCCTTGGGAAATTAGTTCCAGGCCCATCTCGTCATAAATATTCTCAATTGTTTCCCCAATGCTTCTGGTGTCGAAGTCATCATCAATATTTGTCCTGCTTGTACCTGGTACCGCATCGCTTGCAGGAAAGAACTCTTCTATGTCTTCCCATTCTACAACAGGATTGGGTTTTTTAACTTCCCGTTGCAAATATTCTAGATCTCGTGCCCTCTGTCTGCACTTACGTTCTGCTTCCTCATCTATTTCCTTTCGCTTCTTTGCTTCTTCTCTAGCCTTATCTACTTCCCTCATCTGTTCATTTCTACGTTCTTTTGCCCTTCTACTTTACTCGTCTTCCCGCTTCTTTACTTTCCTCTCTTGCACTCTCTTCTCTTCCTCTAACTTTAGCATGTTCTGCCTGTACTTTTCATAGGCTGCGTATTGCGTGCGACTGAGCGGTATTCCTTGCTTTTCGTGATGTAGTTATTCTCGCCTTAACCTATCCTTCTTTCTTACCCTCTCGTCTCTTATTTCCTTTTCCTTCTCTTTCCCTTTCTCTGCACCTCATCAGACCACTCCCTCGGTCTTACGGCATAACTCCCTTTACCATCAAGTGTTAGCAATATCTGACCTCTCATCCACTCGTCCTTTGCGAATGCTAACTTGCTGCTTCATTTCTGCTTTTTTCCCTCTCCCGAGAGAGATGCACTACTCTGTGCCTGATCCTTTCCTTCGTCTCCGCGTCTCTCCTTGTCCCTCGGGACTGCGGAGGCAAGATCACCTTCCTGCTTCTTTTCTTTGATGTCGTCCCCACTGCATGCAGGAGACTCGTATGCCGGGTTGCTATACCCCATGGCTGCCTCAATTCTCTCAGCGGGTAAAGACCCTCTGTCTTGCTTCCCTCAATGACTGGTTCCGGCGGGGCTGGTGGCGCGGTAGGTGTCTCACCCCCCTCCGTGCATACATTTAATATTCAGTCTGCAGGTGGTTCTTCCTCCTTCGCTTGCTCGAACATTTTCCAAAGTTCGAGGATGGCAAGGCGTTTCTCAAGCTTTTTTCCAGTATATGTGGCATGTAGGAAGGTGGTCATGTGCTGTAAAACAGCCATAGAGAGTGACCCGTTCTGGGGCCATGGCATAAACATCTTATTTGCGGTGCCCTTAACCCACTCTTGGCTATATTTCTTCAGCTTTGTTGCATGTTTGGGCAGTTGCTTGCATAAATGTGCAAGCAGGGTAACTTCCTCCATTCTTAATTCTGTCACCAACAATAATTATACAACTCCTTCAATCTTTCAATAGTATGAGCGAGCACCAAATACGCAAGCTCCAATCCAATCCTTTCCCGCCAAATTTTATACCAACAATTTACTCAAAACTCATCAATTCAGTGGCGATTCCCTCTCAGTTACAGAATCGCGTAATCCAAAATGCATTTTAAACACTCACCAATACAATTATTTGACATTTGACAAACAACAGAACATATATGACAGATGTTTGACAGACTAGACAGACACCAGCTGGTCATACGTATACCTGCCTTCTAATTAATACCCCGTCATGGGATTTGAACAAACCCCCTTATGACATCTTTAAAAGTCATTGTAGCCTAAATTGTCCCCCCACTTTGGGCTCTGGGTTCACATTCCTTCTGACCGCTCTTTAAAGTGCAGGAACAAGGCGAATCTTTACGTTTTTACTTCAGGTGCCCCCCTGATTTACGTTTTTACTTCAGGTGTCCCCCTGATTTACGATTTTACTTCAGGTGCCCCCCTGATTTACGTTTTTACTTCAGGTGTCCCCCTGATTTACGTTTTTACTTCATATGCTCGAGTCATTACCCCCTATATATATACATATATATATATATACAGTCTTTTCTACTTCTAACTATTTTATTGTTTCTCCACCACCCTCCGTTACCTTTCCCTTGCTTACTCTACTGCCTACACGACATTTGCCAAAGTAACACGTTTTATTGCTTCACTCACCAATCACATCGTTTCCTCTCTGGAACTTTGGGATCACCGCCCCTTCCTCTTCCTGCTTTTAAGGTTTTCGTCCAATCCGCTGCCTGTGGGAATGAGAAGGGTTATGCTTGGAAAGGCGGGTTCCTTCAGACCCACTGCAGATTTTTGAAATTTTACTCTATCATTGTCCACGGGAAGCTTCTCAGTCTACTCATCCGGAATGGCGAAAGGACTCGTGATATTGCCAAAGGTTCAGAGTTACTTCGTGCCTTCGGTATACGGGTGTCTCATGACTATATCAATCGATAATCAATAATTGATGGCCAAAACCATCCTCACGCTACCAAGTGTTCACGAGGAGAGGAATTCGCTGACGGGCCCATAGGTCAGCACTCACCCTCATGAACCTGTAAGACAAGATAGCTGCACCATGTGAGGACGGGGGTGCAGGATTCACTTACTCCAACACGACTCAATAATGAGGACTCAGTAGTTTGGCAAAGGGAAGTCCGTTTAATGATACATACATCAAACAGGGAAACAAATGGGAATCAGCTGTAGTGCGATCAACGGTCTTGCTCCGACTTCCACAAACTTTGGTAGAACACCAATTCTTATAGGCTAAAATCGTCATCACTGACGTCTAATTTCTATAAAAATCATCATGCAATGTAATTGGTTAGGAAAGGTAACTTAAGTATAGGTGCTATATCTGTATATAGAAATAAAGCATGTGGATTGGATAACTCTTATCGGGTGGGTGTCTACGCCCATCCCTCTACAACACACGTGATTGACGTCACTACAAGTACGACGTCTCATTGGTTACAGTGTCTATAGGACTCTAGATTACATGGTCCATTGTGATTGGGCAAGTTACACCCCTAAACATAAATCTCCACTTTAATTAGCAGCATGCAGAATAGACACCCAGGTGCCTAGTGCCCCAAGATTCACCCTTCCTCCTTTCCATCAATCAGTGTTTTGGGGCGATGTGTCAATTAGTTGGCTAAGGACGGCCTCGAAACTGTAGTCTCTTATCAGGAAAAGTTATAGCATCCTCGGGTTCTGGATGACATCAGGCGGTTGTACATCCCTGCGCCTGGCTGGTCATGTGTTGGTTCACTGTGAATTTGCTTCAGTTTCCAGCTTTAGTTGCATTTAATTCTGCTTCGGCCCTACCATCTGCCTGGGTCTCTCTTATCTTGACCTTCATGGGCGAGCTGGTATGCTCTGAAGTTTGGTTCTTGCGAGCTGTCGCTCTCCTCCCCTTCTCTGGGTGACCTCGATTTCCCAAGTGTGAGCTGCTCTCTGTTGAGTTTCGATTCCGCTCTTCCTCTCTGTTCTGGTTGAGTTGTGAAACTTGGCCTGCCAGGCCTCTGGCAGCCTGGGCCCATTTCTGCTTCACAAAATGGAGTCGCACTTGTAAAGTGTGTCTTATTGAGGTAGATATATGGTTGGCACTTGCCGCTCTATCTTCTACTAAGCACTGCAAGCAGTATCGATTTCTTAGCATCTTGCGTTCCAAGCCTATTTACACACGGTTAACAAGTCGGTTGCTTCAATCTTGTCCTGTAGCACCGTTCTCTCACGTTAAACATTGTCTCGTCTTAGTATCCATTACATTTATTTTCGTAATCACTTACACTGGCGTGTTATTTCCGATAGTGGCGTTTGTTCATTTATGAGTCTGTTCAGGCCCTTGTGTTATTTTCACTGGCCTTCCATTAGGGCTCTTGGGGCCTCTTTGTGAACCGTCTGTAGGTACTCCTTATTTCGTATCAGTGGCTGGTATGGCTGTCTGATAGGGTACCGTGTTGCCCAGGGTTGTCTGGTTATGGGCGCTTCAACAGGTACAGATCTTCTATTGTTCAATTTGTAGAGTCCCAGTGCAACTCTCTGCTGGTTCATTTGCTCTTCATACGTCACGTATCTTGGCGAGTACCTTTCAGGTACCTCGAAAGGAGGGGCAGGGGTGCAAAACATGTCTGGGACCTCCTTTATACCTCCTTTTCCCTATTACATTTGTATAGTTATGATTATATTGTGGCAATACGTTTCATTTGTTTTTTTTAATGTGAATATTCCAATGAGACTTCAATAGTTATATTTCATGATAGTGCTAGTTCAGTCTGGGCTCACAACTCCACCCAAATGATTACCTGTGACTTCAGCCACATGACCTTGTAATTGGTCACAAAAGGGCCTGGCACCTAATGGTTTACCCTTACCCCATGCACCAGGGTACATTTTAAACAGTTGCTGCTGCCAGAAGCACCATCTGTGCTTCAAACAAAGTGCTGCTTTTAACTGAGGTTATTTATCTACATTTTTTCACTGACTTTTGTTAGGGTTTGCGCAATGCCTGCATCCTTTAGGGACCCTTTCAGTGCTCCACGCCCAACCACCCTCTCACCACCATGATGGTTGAGAATAACTTTGTGTGGCCAACCGACCTATCACGACCTCCTGAACCATCCTCTTGACATCAAAATGGCTCCAAAGTGATAATGATACAAGATCTCATATTCGTTTTGTTTAATCAATGTGTCAGGTAAAAAAAGAACATAATTAAATTCAAAGAATTCAATTAAAACATACACAAAAATACATTCATTGGATAGTTGTCACTGTCCAATTTATTTTGACAACCACAGGTAGTACCTTTCGAATGTGGGCGATTTTCCTGATGCCAATATCTTGTGTAAATATTTGATAATCCAATTTGTTAATGCAATTGATTAGCTTTGCCTCATTCATGGTTTTATGAGACTGCTTCAAATATCTCTGTATGTGCACCCACTTCCTTTCAATCATTATCCGGGCACTCAGGTGGAGTCCGGACCCAACAAAGCCCTGCTTCTCTATAAATCCTGCAGCAGATTAATACTTTTGATTCGGATTCTTTCATTTTATTATATGTTGAGTGTCCTGGCATAAAACCTTTGTATACGTGGGATCAGTGCCCCCCCCAGCCAATCTACTAATTGAATAAGGCTGTGTCCATTATGACTCAAAAACGACCATGGGATCTGAGCCATTCTTGAAGCAATCTGCCCAGGCAGGGACCTCACTGAGTTCTTTGGCTTTGGTTTGCTGGAAAGGTACTCTCACTCCTGAAATACCATCCCTTTGAAGTGATCAGTGTGACAGGGGTCTGATCTGTGCACAGCATGTCTTCAAAGTCCTCAAAGGCCTTGCCTGTCTCATGCCACTGTTATGTGTGCAGCACATGCTTCTCGTTCTTAACATCATGGATCACAACTGACGGCCCGGAATGGAACCAAAACACACTATCACTGCCTTGTTCACACCCTTATAAACAATGCATAACAACAATGCACAAAATATAAGGCTATTTTTAACTCCACAGATTACAGCTCCATTAATGCCCCGCCCCTCAGGCTACAAATATTTATTTTAGGTGGGTACTACCATAGAAGTCAGGTCTAGTTCAGGCTTTTTATCTTAGGACTAGTAGTTCTGCCTTTTACCAGCTACAAAAAAAGAACTACAAGTACCAGAATGCAGAGCAGAAATAAGGACCGGAAACAGTAGAATAAGAGCAGTATGTGTACTGTAGAAACACTTGACATAAACGCAGCACAAAAAGTCCTCCCACCACCCAAATCAATGCAGGGCAACTGTAACCTCTACTTCGCATCACAATCAACCATTTCCTACTGGGAGCTCGCTGAATGCAGTAAATTGCTGCACTCATATCTTTGATCCCTTGATGAGAGGACAGGAGAGATTTTTTTTTTAGATTTTGACAGAAAAATGGGAATCCCAAATAGGCCCTCTGACTTGCACTGGGAGGATTGACATTTGAGGTAGAATCAAGCATAAATCAGGAGCCTATCCACCTAAATTTGGTTAGTTGGAATGTATGGGCACCTCCTCCTTCAACACTATACAGTTCGCTATAACACTTAGTTGTCCTCATGCTTACTTCTCCTCTTCTTTGGGTGAGGTTTCTTTTACTGGTGTGGTAATAGGCGATAGACTGCATGAGGGGAATCCCAAGACTGATGAGCCTATGCTTCATTTACATAAAGGAACACCCATCTCTGAAAAGCTCCCTCAGCTTGGTGCTTATTTCTGGGCCTTATAGTTTTAGGCATTGCAGGTTTATGAGGTGAAGTAGCTCACGTGTTGCAGTGCATAATGAATTACTGCATGGCTACTCAAAAAACAAGGCCCGTTAAATGGGGCAGGACAGAAGGAGGAGGGGTACACAAGGTGCATACATGTTTGCAGTTTAAATATTTTGCATAACACCATATTAGGTACAGCCATCAGTGCTTGGTGACGTAATCAGGACCTTTTGAAAAGTTGCATCCCGGGAAGACAGAAATAGCCCATGTGAAAAGGAGCACACACCTTGCAAAAGGTGAGTGATGCATCAGTACCTCTGCAGGGGATAGACATCTCTTCATAGGTAGGCCACCTGCCCGCCCTCACAGCAACACAATTAAAACATTCAAAAGAAAGAAATAAAAAAAAGGTGCCCCAAAATGCACATCTCAATAAAGAAACACCTTTGGAAGATTCTGAAGTGTAACCAATGGGGAGAACAGAGGGATACCTTAGCAGCCAAAGTATACATGAGCTCTTCACATGAATCAAGCCGTAGCATACTAAGGGGGGTATTTAACACAGTGTGCTGCTGACAAATCTGACTGATGCTGCCCCATGCTCCCCTCCACTTTTTGTCCCCATTCACATTTACTGCCCCTTTTGCTCCCCCATTGTCTGTGTTTCTCCCCCACTGAAATGTCCTGCCCTCCTCCTTGCTGCATTATTGATAGAGTCTATGCTCCTGCACCCCCATAACTGTATAACTGTCCTGACCCCTCACTGCCCATGTAGCCCCACCTCTGACTGCTGTGCTTCTCCCTCACCATTGTTCCCAAGCTGATCCTGGCACCACCATTATACGGCCTTTGTTGCCGCTAACCTCCCTTAGTTGCCCCCATGTCATTTCATCCTCATCCTCGGTCACCCCAACTACAGTAGAAGAAGCAATTACCCACTCCTGAACTTGTTTCTGGCTTGGGACCCATCCAGCTTGCCTTCTACGCCAGCCCACTCCACTGGCCAACAACGAGGACCATGTCTCATCGGCTAAAGCTCACAGAAGAGGTGGTAACATTCCTGGTGGAGGGTGTCATGAAGAACGTACCATGCATCACAGGTTCTTGGCACCACAAGTTGTCTGCCCGCCAGTACAATCGGTTTTGGGAACCAATCCTCACCCATGCTGTTGCGTTCACCCAATGCACCCTATCCTAGGCCCTGAACTGCTGGCAGAACCCACAGAGGAGTGTTTGCAAGTTAGTCAGCAAACATCAATGGGAGTGCTTGGCCAAGAAAAGGAAATGAAGCTCTCCCAGAGCTGGATCGGCAGTTGGGGGAAGAGCTGGCCATGACGATGATCAACATCAGTGCCCTTGAGGGAATCGGAGGAGTTGAGACTCGAGCTGAAGGTGGGTGAACAGAATACATGCAGTAGAAGAAATGTTGGGATCTTCAGTGTGGGCCATAAATCAAACATTGCTGGTGAAATCTCGGTCTCATAAGCGTATCTCATTTAATGCCTGAATGGAATTTTCATACATGTACCAAGTTGGATGATTTGGAATCCCTCTAAATCCAGCACTTGCCAAGAGCAGCCGGATTCCATAGGAATCCAATAGTTAATGCTGCCTTCAAAGTGTAGTGATGTAGGTGGTATGAACTTATACAAGACGGATCATAAAATGAAAGCATGAAGGTGATTTTGTCTGGTTACACTCTTCACTTTCACCATCAGTCTTGCAGATGTCACAAAATGAATGCATGATGAAATGAGGTGCCAACCAAATGAAGCGCAAAAGCAACGCGCCTCCATTGAGCTCTCCAGCCCCTTTTACGTCATTCAAAGGTGATGGAGGGGCAGCAAGCGTAGTTTGAATCTAAGGCAGGCTTTTTTCCTCCTTGAAAGAGCACGCATTGTAGGCCCGCATGAGAATTTCACGCATGCATAAAACCAATGGATTCCCTTGGAATGTGCCTCGGATTAGTACCTGCTAAAGAGGTGATGGATTCCATAGGAATCCATTAGTAAAAGCTCTCTGCAAAGTGTCATTGTTTGGCAGAACTTACTTATGGAGCATTACAAATGAATAGTAAAGGCAATCATGTCTGGTGTTACCTTCTACTTTGGAGTTCCACATTGCAACCGTCAAACTTTCATGGATGAGAACCTATAGCAAATAGGTGCAAGGATTGGCAATCGCCTGCATGCATTTAGTATTTCAATTGAAATCCACCCTGATGTGTGCACGGGTAAGCACTGTTGCCCCCTTTGGGTGTACATACCATGTAGCAGCAGCAATTGGCCACAATTCAGGAAAAGGCAGGAGTGGAAAGAGTGACGTTCATCATTGAAACGCTGTTCATCTAAGTGTTCCAAATGCGCATGCGCGCTGCCTTTCATACATGAAACGGGACAATCACCAAGGACAAGCATGAAACAGCCCAGTCAGCTAAGCCTCTAAGACTCATTAGTAATCCATGGGCGCGGCATGCTTTCATGGCACCCTGAATAAGCCATGCAGATGTAGAGTAAGAAGATGTGGCTCCTGCAAAGGGCCAGTATGACAACATAAGTGGTGCATGCACACAAACACAGAAATCACCCAGCCCTTACATGCGAGCATGCAAGCATGCCTCAACAGTGCTGCAACCCACTGAATGAGTGCCCGTATGGTTATCACATCAAAAGTGGATACTGCATGCAGGGGACCAGTGCAGTTTGCCTACAGACGTGTATTGGCTAAGTACCGTGCGAAACGGGTGGCATCCGGTTGTGGACGTTTGTCAACCACTCCATTCCGTGGCAGGAAGGATAGCTCAGGTGCAATGCGTTTGTCTTGGAAGCAAGACAATGCAGCGCAGCACAGGTTGTGCTTAGAAACCTCTTGTTGGTATTAAGCGCGTTATAAAAAGAACAATTTTATAATTATATTCCCCATAACATGGCCATCGCTTCACAATTGGAGACTGCAGAGCTGACTACATTGAAGTTCCATGTAATGTGCCTTCTGTTACCCGTTGTTCGTGGCAGGTGCTTGAATGGATACAGGGTTCACCCCACCAGGAACATGCATGGGCAGCTGGACTTGGTTGAGCATCCAGACGACAAATGGAATCGCTTGTGGAATAAAAATCGGTTGCAGAAAAGGAATACAATAAATAAATATTTAGTGCCCACCTCATCCGGAAAAAACCCAGTGAAGGGATGTGATGCAAGGTGACCCTGTGCCATACCATACCAGACAGTAAACCCAACTTGCATGCATTGTGTGCTGACAAGGGACACTTGTGGCCGTTACAATCGGTTGGAGGCCTCATGGTCCATCAGCAAGCATACTCTCGCCCATGAACCCCCACCAATATATCTTTTTTATTCCCTGGGAAGCCCTCAACTCTACCGCCTCGCCCAAACCAACATCCAGGTTGATGCAGCAGAGCTGGGATAGAGGGGTCAAATATAGCCCATCAGCATTGAACTAACATGCCTGAACAGACACATGGGAGGCCTAGAAAATAACACGTCATTGACATCCCGAGCGATACCTGGTGGCTTGTGGGAGATTGGTAATATGGGACAATAAACAGGCCAAGCAGAAATCAGCATATTTGCCATTCATCCTGTGCAGTGTCACAACACGGCCACTCTGCCACGCAAAATATAGTCCAACCTAGACTTTCCAACATTGGGCACAGAACCCTGCTGTTGGGGGCTGCTCCGGGTCACCGGGCAGCCCCATGCTTATGTCGGGGAGCACCCGACGACACACACAGTCTCAGCGCTCACGCTGCAGGTACTAGGGTGGGGGTCACCTCCGTGATCCGGAGCTCCGCACACGTGGCCAGATCCACCTGGCCACGGTGGCCCCAGCTCTAACCCTCACCTTCCCTAACCCGCCTCACATGGTTAGGGGGGACCCACAGGGATGGCGTTGCCCGGTAGGGGCCCCGTCCTTGGGCCCAGCACGCATGGTGGCCACGAACACACACACACACGGAGTCCAGTTGGACTGACTGACGAGCCGGAAACGGCTCGTTCTCTTTATTAACTTGGTCACGTGGTTCCCCACGTGACCAAGACAACATACTGGACGATATCATGTCTCCCAACAGGGGAGACAGGCAACATCTGCCACATTTACAGCAACATTTCTACAGCTGCACAAAGGAATGAAGCTCCTGTTGCAGGCTGGGGGCAGAAACAAGATTAGACAGAGGATGAACATGCTTCCCGTGATGTCATTTCACCAAAATTTCAGGGGTAGCGGAAGTGACATCACATGACCCTTGACCTCTGATGACATCACCCCGAAATGACATCACAGGAAGCGATGGAACACGACCTTTCACCCCGTGACAAAACAGGAAGTGGCATCACATAGCATTGTTTCTAAGTATACTACGAAAAATATGGCTACAATATCACTGTAAGTGATATACATTTCATACAAGAATGGATCACCATATGTATCGTTAATATCAGCGTGTATAGGCCCATATTACCAAATTACTGTGAATGCAAGCAGACTTCCAAGGCCAAATGATAATGATGTGTTATTATATAGCACTTATGCTTAAGCGCTTCATGTAGAAGAAATATACATACAATGGGCCTCATTACGACCCTGGCGGTAAGGGGTTAGCGCCAGCGTTAGCTGCGCCGACCCCTTACCGCCAATCACGAGTTCCCTTTCCGCCATGGCGGATTTTACACCTGCTTCTAGCGGGTGTAAAAAACCATGGCGGTAAGGGAACTTGATGTTAATTACGCCACCGTAATTTACGGTGGCGTAATTAACGCCTTCCCCACTCCCATTATGCCCTATGGGGCAAAAATGGGAATGGGGAAGGGTAAATGGGGATTGGGGACTTACCGCCCCGCCGACCTCGGAATGGGGCGGTAAGTCCGCCAACCACCATGGCGTAAACGTAGTTTACGCCATGGTGGTAAAGTCACGGCCCAGGCGGTAACTTACCGCCTGGGTCGTAATGAGGCCCAATATCACCCAACCTGTGTTGGTACTCATTTATCAACCTCAGCAGGATGAAAGACTGAGTTGACCTTGCCGGGAGTCAATCCTGCAACCTGCAGAACACATACACATTGCAGCAGTGAGCGCTCAACCCACTGAGCTATCTCACCAGCTGTAGCTATCAGAAAACCAGCCACTCCAGAAACAAAGAGCCATATGCTGCTGGCCACAGCCCAGGAGACTCAATTTAAAAAATAAAAATAAAAGAAAAAATATTTTTTTAATGTTTTTTTAGGGGTAGCAAGGGAGACCACAGGGGTAGCAAGGGAGACAGGTGCGACCCCTGGAGACCCCTAAATTACGTGCCTGTTTCATGAGCTAAAATAATGCCTTGTTTTGTAGACCTGACCTGGAAAGTACACAAATCACCTAATAACCCAACAGGGCAATATCTAAACAAGAAACTTTACAGAAACATGTGATGCAAGAGAAGAATGGTTATAGTTTTATTTTCTTCCGCATCAAGGGGAATGTAAAAGCACCAGAATACTGATCCGTTGGAGCCTAACACATGTTGTTTTTCTACCGCATTTCAAAGCTTTACATACGATGAACTAAACAATGCCTCCAGGTGTGTGGAGGAAAAACTCTTCACAGATAGCAGCACATGTCTAGAGCTTGCCCAGGATCACTGCATGGTGATGGGCAAATCCATGATATGAGTCTTAGGATATTGATCCCACAGTTTCGAATTTGGCTACCTAATCACTATTGGGGATGGCTGCCAGTTTGTACAACCCCCGTTTGGAGGCACTAAGCTTCAGACCTGCACACTACTAAGGCTATGTTAGTTTATATAACTAGATTTGGTGCCGCCCTCCTTTTTTGTGGCAGAGCAGGTGTTACTTTTACCATTGTATATATGCACTCAAGTTTCTCAGTCTCAGAGAGAGGAAAGCCTGAGTTGGCCTAGCTGGCATTCGCTATTGTGTTCGGGCATATGAACACAGATCTCCGCAACACGTGTTTAACACACTGAGGTACCTTTTGAACCATAGTGACATTGACATTTTTTAATATGCACTTCACGTTTAGCTGTTGAGCCTGGTCAATATATTTCCCACAGAAAGTGGAAAAGGCTGTGCGACTTGTGCTATAGCAAGCACACAAACTGTTTTCACCACAGTCAACACCGAACGCATTAAAGGATTAATTTACCAGATCGGAAAAAGCGTGTCAACAACAGCCAGGCAGCATGCTCAGAGCTGAGAGCCTCAGCAGCACACTATACAATACCATGGCCTTCATTTGCTGTTTATGCTTAGAAAACATGTGCACTGAGGAAGTAGAGGCCCCTCCCAAGGTAGCGACCCTGTCCACGTACCCTGTTTCCCCTCCCATAAAGACGTATCTGCCAAACCTAATCCAAAATTAAAATGAAGAAATTAAAAAAGTCTCCAAATCAGTTGCACACATTTAAAAAAAAGAAGCACATATACGAAAGGTCTCCAATGATCACTAGCTGTTGCACCGCCTGAGGCAGAGCCCTCAGCCATCAAGCCCTGAGGGAAATTGCTGCCCAGAGCATACATTAGCTTCAACCCATTCTCAAGTAGTAAACAAAAGCAACAGCATACAATGCAAAGCAAGACCAACTCAAAAAAGGTGTTGGTGGAGGTGCGATTCTCCCTCAGCTCCCACAAATGCTCCTTTACGGAGACAATCATCCAAACAACATCATGACCTATGCCGTAACACGGAACAACAAAGAAACTTACATCAGTGTTCAGAACAACCTTATGGATGGGCAGCAAAGTTTCCTTCTAACGCCGCAATGGGGAGAAAGCATCGGTGACGTGAAAAAAAAGAAATAAGGCTGCCTTGTCGAGGCAAAGGGTCTTTAGACGGGCAAAGGGAGCACTGTGTGCTGTCTGACATTACATGTCAATGACCAGTGGGTTTCAAGAAGGTCAGGTGTCATCTCTGTGCCGCGCACATCCTGGTTGATTTCCTCTTCATAGATAAGTCTCAGAGTTGTAAAGGAAATGGAAGAAAGGGAAGACTACAACAGAATCCCAGCATCCCCCCAAAAGACAGACTGATGTTCCTGGGCATTGAATTAGACTAGGCAGCAATGGTATTGTTATGGTAGGGGGAGAAGATTAACAGCCGTGTTTCCAAAACAGATGAAGTGGGAGGGCAAATGGTGCGTTGTTGATTTGAGGAACACGTAGCAATTCATGATAAACTTGAAGTTTTCCCGCAAAGGTCATTTTGCACACAAGTGCACTTTTTTAACGCTGCTGTCACAAAATGGTGACAGGCATGCACAGGGATGACCTATGAGCAGAATTAGGCGTCTGTGTTTGAAGTGGGTGGAAAAGTGTACTGTTAGGTGCCAATTAGGGTGGATTTGTTGCAAGTCCATATGAGTGGGGAGGGAGGGTATTGCCAGATATAGGGGGTGGTTGTTTTTGATGATGGGAGTAGAACATGTTGGTGATGTGGGTTGGGAGTTGATGAGATTTATGGTGCATGTAGGTGGTACTACTACTTGCCAGGGCAGTACCAGGGCCATGTTAGGCTTTGCATTGCATATGAGCCTTGTCATGTTAGACTGTACCTTGACATATGGGACTACAGATGGGCACACAATTCTATACCTGGGCATGTGATGGAGTATCTTGGTATATGAAACTGCAACTTAAGGTTCCTGGGTATAGGAGACTGTACCTTGGCATATGAAACTGTACTTGACAAATGAGGTTGTAACTAGGCACCAGGTTCACAAGGTTCCACGTGGCATATGTTAGCAGTACATAGGCCTATGAGGCTATTCAATGTCATACAATGTCAGTATCTGACCTTCTGAGGATCCACATGGCCTATGATGACAGGACTCCCGCAAGTAATGTTATACATAATATAGTAGGTGGTACCTTCTGATAGCTGTGTCTGGGCATATGATAGCTCTGGTAAATCAAGAGAAGGAGGCGGACCTTGTGGTGGTATTTCAGTAGTACAGCTTTATTTAAATAATAAGAAAAAGGCCTATCTGGCCCTGTTCAAAGGGTCTTCCCTGCCTACCATGAAACTAACTAGGGTGCTTGTCGTCAATAGTGTAGTCCAAAACCAATAGTCTGTCCTCTCTGCAAAACGAGTCTGTCCTGACCCTACCACTAAACAAAACAATCAAAAAGGCGGACAGGGTTGCTCAGCCTTACTAAGCTATTTTTAAATAGTTTTTTCGTGATTTCTTGAACCAGTTATTTTAGTTCTTCCAGGGAACCTTTGCACCTCCTGGTTGTACCCTTTTCTTCCTGTACAAAAGTCACTTGGTTTATCCAATGAGGGTTTTGGCCCTTTGCCTTGTTGGCATCTAAGTGTCTATTTCTCACTCCCTATATTCAGACTTGCTTGTTCCAATCTGAACCAAACTTTCTTCTGTGGACTCTTTATCAACTTGTTCCTTTCATTTGCTATCAATATACTGGGACGAATAAACTGAGTATCCAAGCACTCTTCACTGTTTTTCCTACTGAGACAAGTAAATTGGGTCCCCAAGTATTCGTCACTTATTCTTGTACTGGGACAAGAAGACTGTGTCCCCAAGTATTCTTCATTTCTTCTTGTACTGGGACGAGTAGGCTGTGTCCCCAAATATTTGTCACTTATTCCTGTACTGGGGAGAGTGGTCTTTGCCCCTAAGTATTCTTCACTTATTCTTATACTGGGATGAGTAGGTTGTGTCCCCAGGTATTCTTCACGTATTCCTGTACTGGGACAAGCAGGCTGTGTCCCCAAGTATTCTTCACTATGGGCCTCATTACTACCCTGGCGGTATGGAGTGAACGGCGCCGTAAAAGGTGCCGGCGCCGTTCACTCCGTACCGCCGCATTACGAGTTCCCCTCGCGGGACACGGTAAGCACGCCTGGGAAAACCAGGTGTGCTTACCGGGTCCCACGAGGGGAAGAGGGAGCAAATAACGGACCATCTCATAATGGGCCGTTGTTTGCTCCCTCTCCCATTCCCATTCAGCCCTATAGAGGCTGAAATGGGAATGGGGAAAGACTGTGTCTGGGTCCTTGGATAGAGGAATTACCGGGCCTTCCAAACTCGAAATGGCCCGGTAAGTCCTCATTCCAAGGACCCGGACCCCGACGCGATTTCAGCGTCAGCCATGCCGCCAATAGCGGCATGGTTACTGCCGAACTCGTAATGAGAGCCTATATCTTGTACTGGGATGACTGGGCTGTGCCCCCAAGTATTTTTTACTTATTTTTCTACCACCCGCTTGATTCCTCCACCTTCACTGGTACAGAGCTAATTATTCTGGTTTTTCTCCTCGTTGTTATTTCTTAATTCCTTATCATTGGAATTTCGGCCGTTTCAACGGTTTATTCTTGAATTCCAATAAGGATATTCACTGAGACGAGTATGAGTTACACATACGTTAGTGCTGATATCCCTCCCAGGTCTCCCGCCATCCCTGTTATCTTCTCTCGAGGAGTTTGGCACCACCGGGCCTATTCTCAGCACTGTAATTCTTCTCTTTCTGGTCAAGTTGGCTTTGTGGTATATTCTGACACTCTTGCTCTTGCGACACTCGTTCCAAGTAGTCCCAGTCATGGAGGTCTCAGCACTGTTCACGGATGCCACTGTCCACCCTTCTTGGGTCATGCCATCACTCACAACAGGTTGTCTGTGTTAGGGTTTTCTTCTCCTTCTTTCTCGTGGTTCCATCTCCCTCTGTACGACTTCCGTACAACAGCTAGCCGCCTTCACAGGACACACAATTTCCTCACCTCATTCTGCTGTCCCTGCAATGCAAGTTTGAAAATCCCAGGCTTCTCCTTCCTGGTGTTGAATCTCTGATTACAGTCCTTCTTCTCTTTTTAATCTGCTCGATTGGGTCCTCCCCAGCAGAATCATAGTCCTCTTTCACAGTCCACAAAGCATTCTTCATCACTCTAACATTCTTACCCTTCACAGTATTGTCCATTTTCAATGGTGGAGTGATCAGCATTACTGCTCTATATATTACTTGCTTCTTCTTCTTCTTCTTCTTCTTCTTCTTCTTCTTCTTCTTCTTCTTCTTCTTTTTCATTTGAGTGTCAGAAGAAGTGTCACAATATCAAAGAGTGGTTTGTTCAAGCTGAATTTCCTGAGACCCCGATGATGTTAGGGTTTATACTAGAGGGGGTTGTCCTGGCTGTGATAGTCAAAAGTTGCAATTCATTTCAATGCAAATTGATTCAACTTGCCATATTTTACAGTTAGGGCGAGTGTTGTGACAAATAAAATGAACAGTGAGCCCAGGGTGCATTACATGCACTGAAGGGGTTCATGCTTGAATCACTATAACAGGCATATTTCAAATATAAAATTATGTGGTCATTCTTATTTTTATACAATATTCTTTGAGTTCACACACATAGCTAAGAAACCACATTTGCACTATTCGTCCCCCAGCCCTTTTTTCATGGGTGATTTATTTAGATGATTAGGGTGATTTACCCACTGATTGAATTGTTTATATACTGAGTGAGGGATTCATTTACACACACAAGCGAACTACATTTCCAATGTGCAGACTGAATTCAAATGAGACCTCTTGAGACCACGTTGAGTGACACACAATACATGTTTGCATGTTCTCATGGTGCATTGTTTGGGTCAGGTGGTGCCACTTTAGGCCACACCATCACCATTTAGGCCACGGCCAACATTCAGGCCATGTCCCCTTTTTGGAGCTCCCGCATCTCAATATTGCATCCCACACAAAGCACTGTAGCTACCCTATAAAATAATAATTGTACTCGTAAAACACAGACACATTTCCGTATTCAAGGAGCACACGGTTTTACCTAACACGAGGGGGATCAAGTACAACAGAAGGATTGGCCTGGCAAAGCTCTAAGCAGCAGATCTCATCCCATGAAGCCTTCCTAATGACACACAACCAGTCCTGCAGCTGCAGTTAATAATTGAATGGGCCATTTTTGCATTTTTGTTTATTATAGTAACCACGCAATCAATCTCAGATTCTGGATTATGCTACACAACTATCTAATATGGTTGAAGACAGGTCTCTACAGCCGATTTGACTTCCTTGGAGTGAGATTTGTGGGCAAGTGCGGGTGGTCCGAGCAAATTGCCAAGGCCGAGCAAATCTTGGACAGGACCACTAAGGCAGTGACTGGGTTTTCTAAGTCACATGGCAATGGAGCTATAAGGCTCTCGCGTGAGGCATATAAATGCAAAGGCAAAGCTGCCACTATATACGGCTCTGAGTTATGGGCACATGTGAAGGCCGAGAATTTAGCAATCATAGAAAACGCCTCTTTAAGGAGGGTATTGTGTTTGCAAAGGGGACACCCAATGTTCCTCTAAAAATCAAAATCAATTGGCATGGCATATAGAATGTATAACAATCAACCCAGTTTTCTATTGGATGTGGGTATGGACATCCCATATGATCGTTTAATTGAGAGACATACTTAGTCATGTCCTCTCCCAAGATGGTGGCAGAACGCTTCGGATGTGCAGACATGTGAAATCTACTCTCACCGTACTAGGTATTTAAGGGCTATGCGAGGATCCCCTGTCCTTACGCGACCAAAGCTCTGGTGAAAAGTCCATATACGTAACCAACTCATTATGCATCACCAGGACTCTGTTTTGGCTAGAAAAGCAAGAGATTTGCTCTGAAACATACATAGACCACATGCAACCACAATACGCGAGATTGCTGTACATCAGATTCAGGCTGGCTACTCTCCCAATCGGATGTGTAAAAACCTATTCTAATCTATGCACTTACGGCCCTGGAGTCGAAGAATCTCTGCAACATATCCTATTCCTGTGCACCAGTTATCTGGATTTAAGACCATTCTATCGCAATCCCATTCTCAATGATCATGGTGTTCACTGTCTAAATCATCAACATATGCTAAAATAGTCTCAAATGTGGCAGCATGCATACATAGGGCCTGGCTTGGCAGGTCCCCATAACCGCGCATTGCTCTGGACTGATTGCTTGCTCCGAACCATTTGAATCAGGGATAGCTCTGTTTGCCTTTATTATCAATTTTAAATAAATTAATAATACACTTTCTTTGTATCTTTTATCACGATGTATGTAGTCTCTGAATTGTCTATGAAGATTGTTTTGTATGTATTCGTTTTTATGACTGACGTCGAATAAAGATGATTAGATATATAGTATGCCCCCCACCTTTACAACGTGATTCGCCACCCACCAAACCATGTGTGGAATTCATAACAGACAGTGCAGTTCGGAGTCCCAGGCTTGCAGTGCGCCCCAGGGCAAGAGGCTCTGCCGCACTGAAGCCTGCCTGTCTGTGTGATGCGCGCTGACAGTGTAACGCAACACCAAACCTAGCAGCGTGGAGCAGAAAACAAGGCGCAGAGGTGTTGAACAACGTTCAACTCCTCTCTCGCCATAAGCGGGCATGTCCTCTCCCGCAGCTGTCGTGGAAAGATTATCCGAGGCACCCCACGTCCAGGAATTCAGTCTAGTTAAAGGGTCAGTCAAGTGTTAAAAAAAGGCATCGATTCGAAAAACTACTGAGGAACATTAAAAACAGAAAGGGCGTCCCGTGGGGATAACATAAAGCGACGTTCAGTAAATTATTTTAAACTGTTAATATTACGTATGTGGCAATATCAGGAGTGAGACTTATTTTGGAGTCACCGACACAGTGAGCTGAATCCTTTGCACAGACGGGTACCTGAAAGAGAAACTACTGTGACGAGGAAAGCAGGACAAAGAGTAATGCAGGTCACCATAGGTAACCCAAGCACACCTAATATGACTGCTGGTTCCAAGGATGTAAGGGCAGGGATTGGTCCTGGGCCAGACAGGGCAAAGTGCCTTTGCTGCACAATTGACTTGTAGTGCAATGGAAGCAAAGCTTGTTCACCAGGAAGGTACTGAGGGAGTCAGAGTAAGCAATTCCTCAGGTCTTCAAATGTTATCAATAGGGCTCAAGTCACAGGGACTGAGCGCATCTTAATAAGAAATACACTCATTTAATTCAACTGGCCTTTCCAGATGGAGGAAAATGCACAATACTAACGCGCACTGTCTTTCAAAAAACGAATCATCAATATCTGAAAAATAATCACCTGGAGGAGATTGTCCTGAAACACTGCTAGCAAAGTATAAAAGGTGCGCACCTTTTAAACCCAAAAATCTGTATTGAAATATTCCATGGAAATCAAAATACTAATGCGAGACACATGCTTTGAAGACGCTTTCATGTGGTCTTGTGGGTAAGTGCCTTGAGGGCCTAGGTTCAAATCCTGGGGGCGAACACTTCAGCAAACTTTTTACATGCCAGCCCCAAAAACACCCAAGTGGGATGGTGTCTGCAATGTCAAAAAGTAGGATGGACGCTGTCAAACCACATGCACCCTCAACCTTTACCCTGAAAATCAGCACAGGACCAGAGAGAACATCTTTTATGCAGACATCTCTCTTCCCACATCCACGGACCTGGGAAAATCATAGCAACCAATTTGCCCTCTGAATATGTCCCCTTCTCACCGTGACGTTTGACTTTCAACAATACTCTAAAGTGCACACATCGGGCCTCATTACACGGAAGGCGGTAATGGTTAACGGCCTCCGTTAATGGTAACGGTGACCATTAACCATTACCGCCTTAATACGAGGTTCCCTAAGCGGGTTGGTGCTTTAACGCCTGCTTTTTGCAGGCGTTAAAAACCAACCCGCTAAGGGACCTCGGAGCTAATTACGGCACCCATTCCCATAGAGCCCTATGGGGCAGAAATGGGAATGGGGAAGGGCAATGGCGGAAGGGGGATTTACCGCCCCACCAACCTTGGAATGGGGCGGTAAATCCCCTTTCCGCCAAGGCGGTGTCGGTATTTTACCGGCATGAGCCATGGCGCTAATAGCGCCATGGCTCACCGCCTTCCGTGAAATGAGGCCCATCATATGTTAAAGTACTTCAGAAATATAGGAATCCTCATAGAAATATGTTTTTTTTTAAAGTACATCAGTTACCTTATTTTCACCCCATCTTGTAGGCTACAAATAGCAGAATGCAATTTTACAAAATGATTTTAAAAAAGGCTGTCATTTAAGACTTTGGGCCTCATTACGACCCAGGCGCTAATGGGTTAATGGCGCCGTAAAAGGCTGCGGCGCCGTTAACCTATTAGCGCCTTATTATGAGGTCCCTTTGCGGGACCCGACTTTAACGGCTGGTTTTACCAGCCGTTAAAGTAGGGTGCCGCAAAGGGACCTTGGTGCTAAGTACGGTGCAGCAATTTGCGGCACCGTACTTAGCGCCTTCCCCATTCCCATTGAGCCCTATGGGGCAAAAATGGGAAAGGGGAAGGGCCCATGGTGAATGGGGAATTACCACCCTGCCAACCTTGGAATGGGGCGGTAATTCCGCCATTCACCATGGCGGACCCCGGCATGGACCATGGTGCTAATAGCACCATGGTTTAGCGCCGGGGTCGTAATGAGGCCCACAGACTCATACCAAAGGATGATGTGAAAAGGTGTTTTGCATCGTTTAACAAAAGCTTAATATGATACTAGTGAAATGTGACATTATACAAACAAATAAATGCTTTTAACACACCAAAAGCGAACACATAAAAACTAGCAATATAGTTCACAACTCTTTTTGTTAACATATTTTAATTGTCTTCAAAGAAGACAGATTTGGGCGGAAAACTACCTTTTTTGTATGTGCTTTCAGATTAAAATGTCTCTTTTGAACCCCCTTGTCCAAAACAAAGGTTCTTAAATGGGGAATTACTTTAAAGAAAGAGTGTGATAAGTTCTAAAGGTGGGGGGAGAGGGGCAGATGGGTGTATTTGTCTCTAGAAGAGCGTCACGAGGGTTGGGGGATGACAGCACGGCCTTGCTAAAATGGGGACAAAAAAGAGCCCTGTGCACGGAAGCAGTGCAGCCCCAGTTAAAAACCAGTGGTAGCTGGTGTCTGCGTGGCCCCGAAGAGCGCAGGGGCCGGGGCAACGGAACAGGTTGCCCATGCCATGGGCGGCCCTGGCCTGACCTTCTCTGCTATTGGTGCCGAGGGGTAAGTTTGCTCTGCGTTTAGCGTACATGATTCATTAAGAAAAAGTGTAAAATGCGTGCCTTACTACTGCTAGATGAAACAGGTCGAAGTAAAGCAGATGCCAATGCAATCACGCTCCCATCTTTGCATTTTTTCTCCACTACTTGGGGCGTTATGCCAGCGTTTGGGGGGGGCAGTGGGTAGGGTGAGCAGACGTCCCGGTTTTGGCGGGACTGTCCCGGTTTTTGGTGCTCTGTCCCCCTTTCTCAAGATTATGTTTGCATTGGAAACTGCAGTGGTCCCGGTTTTTGGTAGTCAGTCTTTACAGCTGACATGCATTAATGCACAATCTGACACAGAAGAAATGCTGCATTTTACAACTTAAGATATCGTTAGTTTGTGTTAAATTAATTATAATGGCCCTCATTACGACCCTGGCGGATTTTTTCCGCCATCGACGGACTTTCCGGCCATGGCGCAAAGTCCCTTTACGCCATGGCGGATGGCGGACTTACCGCCCCATTCCGAGGTCGGCGGGGCGGTAAGTCCCCATTGACCCATTTACCCTTCCCCATTCCCATTTCGGCCCCATAGGGCTCAATGGGAGTGGGGAAGGAGTTAATTACGCCACCGTAAAATACGGTGGCGTAATTAACACCAAGGTCCCAGAGCGCCATGGATTTTTCCGCCCGCAAAAAGCGGGCGGAAAAATGACCATGGCGCTCCAGGAACTCGTAGTTGGCGGTAAGGGGTCCGCGCAGCTAACGCTGGCGCAGACCCCTTAGCGCCAGGGTCGTAATGAGGCCCAATGTGTTTATTTGAACAGTAACACTTAAACCCCTTTCTGCTCCAACCTCTACTGAAGTGTAGTGCCTTGACAGTCACTTTCAACAGTCAGTCCTACTTTTATATTAGCTGACTTGTCCCGTTTTTTTTACTTTTTAAATCTGGTCACCCGAGCAGTGGGGGAGGTTATGCCAGTGTTAGATGATTATACGGTTACACAGTTACCAACTTGCAATATCCTTGTACAATTTCCTGGAGAGCCTGATATTGCCACATGAAGACTTCAGGAGGAAGTGGCCAGGTCTATAAAGGATGCCTAGTTCACAACTCACAACCAGTTCTAGTAACCAGCGGACAGAAGTGGAGCCAGGAGATACCACCGCAATAATGGAGTAAGAGCAGCAGTAACCCATCTCTTATTTTCTTACTACCGATTCTTATTTTCCACATATTTTAATCTTTTTGGAAAATGTTGCACCTTATCTTGCCGTCTTAGCACAGCCTTCTAAATCCTCTTCTTTAAACCCCCTCCTCCCTTTTCCTCCCAACCGTCCAACCTCCCTTCCCTTTTAACTTTATTGCCGAACGTCAAATATTTTTCCTTGAGTTTCTCTTTAAATGTCTTCTTGCATTTCCTTCATTTGTTTTTTTTTCAAACTATAATTAACTTGTTTGCAGTGGGTTATAGGGAGATCATCTCTTCACTCATTGATTCATCTTTATGTACATTTGTTTTACAATACATTCTTATCGTCTCTATTCCTTAACATTTGTGATACATGGTTCATGCTGATAACATCCACAATACATTTACAATACAGTATTTATTGACATGTCTCCATACCTAGTTTTGTAGACTATTCATGTATGCTCGGTACGGATCCCATATGTCCTTGGGTCTGCTAGATGTTACAACTGTACATGCATATCCCTCCTCCTTGTCATTGATAAATGTCAATTCCTTAAGCGAGTGCTGGATTGTTGGTGTAAATACTTTCATTTGAGTAAAATACTTTTTTTGGCCTTTATACATCCCATATTAAAGAGTCTCCATATTGTTATTTTTGCTTTTCCTATATCCCCAAATAGGTACTTTAGAGGAAGAAGTGTTTGGGGTATATCAGTCATTTCGTGCAACGTCTCTGCTACTTGTTGCCAAAAGCCCTTGATCGGAGGGCACTACCAAAACATATGGATAGTATCTACTTCTTTGTTCCCACATTTTGGGAATTTTTTAATGTTATTGGGATAAAATCGCGAGGTCTGTGCTGGTGTATAATGGAGTCTGTTCAACACCATAAATTGTATTAAACGAAGTCGTGCATTCAGTGAGACTTATTTAGTGAGGTTACAAAATGTCTGCCATTTAATGTCGTCTGTTACATTTCGGTATCTCTTTTCCACTTTAATCTCACTGTGCTGTGTTGGTCTGTCCCGGTCTGGTTCGTAGCATATATACTTGCTAGTAGGCCCTTTCTACCATCTCCCTGTACTACCATTTCAATACATTCATTTGGTTCAGGTTTCAATGGGGAACGATGGCCATTTCTTTTTGACAGCAGCCCTCATGCGATAGTATTGGAGTAATCATACTGGGTTGTCCCCATTCTAACTTTAAATTCTTCTATTGTAACGAATCTGCCCCCTGGGTAAAGGTCGCCAAGTTTCATTTCTCTACCAGGGTCCCATGATGCTTGGATATCTGTATCGAGTGTAGGGGGAAGATCTGGGCAGTTCCACAATGGAACACGGTGTCAGTATGGATTTTTGGTCCACAGCCTATCATTTATTCGCCTCCATGCATCCACAGTGGTGCGTTCCGGATCATACGGGCATGAATCTGCATACCGTTTGCTCAATATGACTGATTTGAGATTGATCAGGGGCGCCCCATATGCCTCCAATTTCTTGTGTGACGCTTCAGTGTCTTGACCATACCAATACCCTGCGTAATGCGCCTGGGCTGCTAAATAGGATAGCTTAAAATCAGGGGCCGCCAGGCCGCCCCTGTCATATGGTTCAGTAAAGGATTCCCATTTCATATGGCTGTTCCACCCCCCCACATGAATTCCACTGCTAATGTTCGTAGTTTGGTAAAGAACTTTCGCCCAGGCCATATCGGAATAGTGTTAATAAAGTACAATCATTTAGGTACTACCACCATTTTCAGGATTGCAATTCTGCCGTACAGTGAAATAGTATGTTTTGTCCACAGGTTTTATTTATATTCTAGTGTATTTAAATATTCTTCAAGATTTTTTTCAAACAGTAATTTGTGTGTGCGTGCCACCATTACCCCCAAGTATTTAACCGCGCTATCTGTCCATCGCAATCTTTGTAATTACACTTGCTTTATGGTATTTTCTGTTAAGGGGAATCATTCTGACTTCATTGTGTTGACCCTGTAGCCAGAGTGTTGTGTGAATTTACTACCTTCCTCTAGAACAGGCTCTACATTATACCTTGGGTTTATAAGGTAAAGAAGGGTGTCATCAGCGTACAATGATATCACCTGAGTGGGGGCCCCGTATATGTATTCCCCTATGGCTGTGAAACTCTCTGATCTGACTTGCTAACAGCTCTATAGTCATTGCGAACAATAGGGGGAGAAGGGACATCCCTGTCGTATGCCTCTTGCGAGTGTAATTGAGTCAGAGTAGTTCCGGTTAGTCTGCACCCTGGCCTTTGGGTTGTTGTACAACAGCTCTACATATTTTATGAATCCGTCTCTCAGACCAAAGCATCGCACCGTTCCGAACTTGAAGCTCCAAGAGACAGAATCGAAAGCTTTTTTGTCATCTGATACAACTGCCGCCATGGACACTCCTGGGTTCAACTGAGCTATCGTTCCAAACAGCCTAAAGTTGAGAGCTGTTGATCTTCTAGGTATGAAGCCTGATTGGTCTGTGTGCACAAGCTCAGACACATATGGCAGAAGTCACTTTGCCAAGACTTTTGCGAATATTTTTGCATCCAGGTTTATCAACGAGAGTGGGCGATATGAGGATATCTAGTTCAGAGGTCTGCCAGATTTTAATGGAACCGTTATTACTGCTTCCTTGAGTGAGGGTGGAAGCTTGCCTATGTTACACAATTCTTCTCATACTTTTAGTAATCGGGGGGCAAGTATATGCTTATATGTTTTATATTGCTGAATCCCTAGTCCATCTTGGCCGGGAGCCTTACCGGATGCAAGGGATGCTATGGCATCTGATATTTCTTCAAGCATTACAGGACTATTTAATTTTTCTCTTGCCTACCGGTCCAGACTGGGCAAAGAAGTTTCTGCTAGGTATCTGTCTACTTCTTCTATGGGTACCGTATCTGAATTGGCATACAGATTTTGATAATACTTTATAAACATCTTATTTATTTCCCCTGTTTTCATGGTGCGACCCCCATTTGGTCTTGTGATGCCAGTAATGTGATGTATTTCCCTCTCTCCTTTCATTATTCTTGCCAGCAGGCGGCCCGGTCGTTCTCCCTCGCCATATCTTCGAATCTGTGTATTCCTAACTATAAACCGTACTTTGTGTTCTGCCAAGTCTCGGAATTTGAGAAGGTTTCCCTTAATCAGTCCCAGGAGTGCCCTATCCCCTGTCTCGCCATATTCATTCTCTAAACATTTTAGGCCTTCCTCTATCTCGCCCAGCTCACTGTGGGTGTTTTTAAGTATGCCTGACGTAGAGGCTATCATCATTCCATGGAACCACACTTTAAATGATTCCCATACATTGGCGTATCTCGCCACAGATTCCTCGTTATGCTTGAAGAAGGCTTCAATGTCTATTCTCAGTGTCTCTGCCAATGAGGTATCCGTGAGCGCACACAGGGCCATTTTCCACAATGTTTGGGACTTTGTTTCAGGTTCCAGCATCACCTGGAGCACCACAGGCGAGTGATCCAACCAGGTTTGCGGTAGTATGGTGGAACTGTAGGTTTTATCTAACCACGTATCCGTTATCAACCAAAAATCAATTCTAGATAGTGCGTCATGTACAGTGGAGTAGTATGTAAGTTCTGCTTTGTATGTATGTTCTTCCCTCCATGCGACAATCAATGTGTACTGTGCCATGATCTGGCATGAGCAGGGCGGCCACATGGGCCACTCCCTCGGCTTTCTTGAAGCATTACTGTTTGGATGCCTGCTCCACATCAGATGCAGCTGTCGGACAGGCGGTTCTCCGGAACCTGTTTTCTTAAGGAGGGTCTCCTCTCCACCTTGGGGCTACATTCAGTTGTAATTGCCCGTGCAGTATGGAGGAAAGGGGACAGGACTTTTAATCACTGTAGTGACTAAAGTACTTAGTCCATAGTCCCCTTTCCTCCATACGCCCACCTTCCCTCTGCTGGGTGTTGGGTAAGATTTTATACAGTACCCTTGGGGTGCAGTTCAACAGCCCTGACCTCTTGGAAACAGTAATTTATCAAGGAGAGGGTATTTAAACCTTTGGGTGATTTGAAGGGCTTCCCTGTGCCGCTGCACTGACGGTGCTGTGTGACGCAGTGTGGGGGATGCCTGTGGAGTTTGTCGGGCTCCATAACCAAGATAAACAGTGTAAAATCACATGAAAGTACGGAGTGGGAGGAAAAAGGGTCTCGCTCTCTCCAGGTGAGAATTCGGGTCCTCAAAGTCCAGCAAATTTGCTGGGGTCTAAGGTGGAGAGGAGTTGGCACATTTCTGAGTTCTCCCTGACAGCCCATAAGAATGATTGAGTGGAAAAAGGCTCCACTCATTGAGGATTTCTGAAAATGGTCGAGTTCCAGCAAAAAGTGCCTGGGGGGGGAGGGGTCTCACAAGGAAAGGGGAGGAACCATAAAAATCTCAAGACTGAATCTTAACCATGACATCCCACACCTAGGACGGCAGCGGAAGACCGAAGAGACAACAAGCCCACTAAAAATGGTGAAAAAAGGAAACCACTATTCTAGCAGAGTGGTGACCCTCTTGTGCATTAGCACACCTGATTTGACAGTCTGGGTAATATTGACTAAAGTTATTAAGGTATTACCATTGCCACCAGCCATCATAAGAGTTGGTTTGCTACAATCGCAAAATGTTAGGTCAGTCAGAAGGGGGATACCATGTATCTCCCCATCACGCCACATTTGTGGGGTGTGCTGGTCTTACATGTAAAATATTAAGGGGGCCACTCTCTACACTTACCTTGATTGGGTTTGTATAACCTCTGAGATCCCCTGTTTACTATATATAGGGTGGGTGCCTGAAATCGGTCCACATTTTAGAAATCAATCTAAACACACTCCTCCCCACACATTCCGCATTGCCCTCCCTGCCCTTCTTGGGGTAGCTAATGCACCTTTAATTCTTTAATTCTGGAGTTTTCTTAGTGTCAGAATTCGAGGGAAAACGGGTGGAACTGAAGTCACGGGGTAGATATAGAGAGATAGATTTGATGTCCTGCCTGACACGATTTGCATAGATGCGTCTGCAGAGCCGTGCTGTCCACCAAATAGGGAGAGTATCAACACTTCCCAGAACCACAGCAGCCGACTGAATTTGACCCTCTCACCATGGTTAGCACGGGCACCTGATGTCTGAAATCGCAGGAATTCATGTGGCAGCCAATGGGGGGGATTTGGGGAGAGGTTTGGGACAGGGAAGTAAGAGAAACCAGAAAGAGGTAAAGGGTAAACCTGATTGGATGGGTATGGAGGAGTAGGGGAAAGACGCGTACTAGTAATCCCAGTCTCAGCCTAACCCTGACCCGACGCCTGAACCTAGTACCCTCGTTGCCTGTACACATTTACATCACCCGAACATAGTGAAGCAGTGGACGCATAGCACGAAGCATGATGGAACACTGAAGACACATGACACTGGAGCCAGCAATATGGGACATGCAAGGGATTTCTCATGAATACTCATGCCCCTTTGGGCAAGCAAAGCAGAATGTACCATAACATGCATGAGTAACTCATAAGCATAACCTAGTTTCTGATGCTTGTTAATCTGCTTAGAATCACATGCTGTGCATATGGTCCGACATCCAGTGCTAACCGCGGAGTATTGCATCTGGTCTTTACGGGGGGGCCGAAAGGGGACGTCGGCATAGGCGTGTCTGAAACACTATCCCAATCGTGACGTGTGTAGTACCCAAAATCCCTCACGCGCTGAGGTCCCTCAGTTTGTTTTTTTTCCGCCCAGAAAACTGGTCTCCCTATAGCGGAGCTCTTCATGAGACATTGTTTATCTTACCGAATTGTCGGTTTGATCCCCGTTAAGTCAGCCTATCAAGAACATCTTCGACGAAGACTATGGGGGGGGGGGGAGGGGAGTGTCTACGGCTGTGGGTTCTGGTGCCTAAAATCCAGCGGTCGGACTTCCACGTGGTCGGGCCTTCTGGCCGGCCTACACAGTAGGGAGTGGGCTCGGGGTTTGCCATACTGATAGCCCCCCGAGAGCCTGGTGAGTGCAGCCACCCGTGTTTTAGGTCCGAATCCACCCTTCTGGTGGCATCCGTAGTCCCCGTTCCCCCCCGTAGCCCATCCGCCTCCCATTCCCTCCCCGCATCCATTTCCTCATTCCCCGGCCCTCCCCGCCTCCCGCTCCCGCCCACCCCCTCCCATTGGTCAATCCAACTTCTCATCCACCCTAGCTACTCGCGTGCCCGGCCTGGCTCCCATAGCCCCCGAGAGCCTGGTGAGTGCAGCCGCCCGTGTTTTAGGTCCAAATCCACCCTTCTGGTGGCATCCGTAGTCCCCGTTCCCCCCCCGTAGCCCATCCGCCTCCCATTCCCTCCCCGCATCCATTTCCTCATTCCCCGGCCCTCCCCGCCTCCCGCTCCCGCCCACCCCCTCCCATTGGTCAATCCAACTTCTCATCCACCCTAGCTACTCGCGTGCCCGGCCTGGCTCCCATAGCCCCCGAGAGCCTGGTGAGTGCAGCCGCCCGTGTTTTAGGTCCAAATCCACCCTTCTGGTGGCATCCGTAGTCCCCGTTCCCCCCCCGTAGCCCATCCGCCTCCCATTCCCTCCCCGCATCCATTTCCTTATTCCCCGGCCCTCCCCGCCTCCCGCTCCCGCCCACCCCCTCCCATTGGTCAATCCAACTTCTCATCCACCCTAGCTACTCGCGTGCCCGGCCTGGCTCCCATAGCCCCCGAGAGCCTGGTGAGTGCAGCCGCCCGTGTTTTAGGTCCGAATCCACCCTTCTGGTGGCATCCGTAGTCCCCGTTCCCCCCCCGTAGCCCATCCGCCTCCCATTCCCTCCCCGCATCCATTTCCTCATTCCCCGGCCCTCCCCGCCTCCCGCCCACCCCCTCCCATTGGTCAATCCAACTTCTCATCCACCCTAGCTACTCGCGTGCCCGGCCTGGCTCCCATAGCCCCCGAGAGCCTGGTGAGTGCAGCCGCCCGTGTTTTAGGTCCGAATCCACCCTTCTGGTGGCATCCGTAGTCCCCGTTCCCCCCCCGTAGCCCATCCGCCTCCCATTCCCTCCCCGCATCCATTTCCTCATTCCCCGGCCCTCCCCGCCTCCCGCTCCCGCCCACCCCCTCCCATTGGTCGCATCAAGAGGACTTCCATTCATAGCCAATCCCCCATCCATGATAGCCCCCGAGAGCCTGGTGAGTGCAGCCGCCCGTGTTTTAGGTCCGAATCCACCCTTCTGGTGGCATCCGTAGTCCCCGTTTCCCCCCCGTAGCCCATCCGCCTCCCATTCCCTCCCCGCATCCATTTCCTCATTCCCCGGCCCTCCCCGCCTCCCGCTCCCGCCCACCCCCTCCCATTGGTCAATCCAACTTCTCATCCACCCTAGCTACTCGCGTGCCCGGCCTGGCTCCCATAGCCCCCGAGAGCCTGGTGAGTGCAGCCGCCTGTGTTTTAGGTCCGAATCCACCCTTCTGGTGGCATCCGTAGTCCCCGTTCCCCCCCCGTAGCCCATCCGCCTCCCATTCCCCCCCCCGCATCCATTTCCTCATTCCCCGGCCCTCCCCGCCTCCCGCCCACCCCCTCCCATTGGTCGCATCAAGAGGACTTCCATTCAAAGCCAATCCCCCCAGGGCAGCCCCTGCCCGGCAGCCCCATCGGCTAAGGACCCATGGCCAAGGGCGGCTCCAACAGAGGCGGCTCCAGGAAGTGTCAGCAGATGTCCGCAGGGGACGCCAAGGAAGCCAGCAACCAACAGTCACCACCAAAACCGTGAGTGTGGTATGGGTAGGGGAGTAGAGCAATCACTCCACTCCAGAAAGCCCATGCCACTCTATTTTACCACCAAATAACATAGATTGCCATAATGTTAGCATGTCCACTCCTAGACGGAATTTGTGAAAGTTAGCATGTCCACTCCTAGACGGAATTTGTGAAAGTTAGCATGTCCACTCTAGAACTGTGAAAGTTAGCATGTCCACTCCTAGACGGAATTGTGAAAGTTAGCATGTCCACTCCTAGACGGAATTTATGAAAGTTAGCATGTCCACTCTAGAACTGTGAAAGTTAGCATGTCCACTCTAGAACTGTGAAAGTTAGCATGTCCACTCCTAGACGGAATTTATGAAAGTTAGCATGTCCACTCTAGAACTATGAAAGTTAGCATGTCCACTCCTAGACGGAATTGTGAAAGTTAGCATGTCCACTCCTAGACGGAATTGTGAAAGTTAGCATGTCCACTCTAGAACTGTGAAAGTTAGCATGTCCACTCCTAGACGGAATTGTGAAAGTTAGCATGTCCACTCCGAGACGGAATTGTGAAAGTTAGCATGTCCACTCCTAAACGGAATTGTGAAAGTTTGCATGTCCACTCTAGAACTGTGAAAGTTAGCATGTCCACTCCTAGACGGAATTGTGAAAGTTAGCATGTCCACTCTAGAACTGTGAAAGTTAGCATGTCCACTCCTAGACTGAATTGTGAAAGTTGGCATGTCCACTACTTGATGGAATTGTGAAAGTTAGCATGTCCACTCCTAGACGGAATTGTGAAAGTTAGCATGTCCACTCTAGAACTGTGAAAGTTAGCATGTCCACTCCTAGACTGAATTGTGAAAGTTGGCATGTCCACTCCTTGATGGAATTGTGAAAGTTAGCATGTCCACTCCTAGACGGAATTGTGAAAGTTAGCATGTCCACTCTAGAACTGTGAAAGTTAGCATGTCCACTCCTAGACGGAGTTGTGAAAGTTAGCATGTCCACTCTAGAACTGTAAAAGTTAGCATGTCCACTCCTAGACGGAATTGTGAAAGTTAGCATGTCCACTCTAGAACTGTGAAAGTTAGCATGTCCACTCCTAGACGGAATTATGAAAGTTAGCATGTCCACTCTAGAACTGTGAAAGTTAGCATGTCCACTCCTAGACGGAATTGTGAAAGTTAGCATGTCCACTCTAAAACTGTGAAAGTTGGCATGTCCACTCCTAGACGGAATTCCGAAAGTTAGCATGTCCACTCTTAGATGGAATTGTGAAAGTTAGCATGTAAAAGTTGCATTTAGAAAGTGTGCCTTACAGCCTCTCCGTCAAGCTTAGAAATGTGCCCAATAGCCTCTCTGGTAAATTGAATTTAGATGTGTGCCCAAGATCCTCTGTGAAAGATGCATTTAGAAGTGAGCCCAATAGCCACTCTGTGAAAATTTGCATTCAGTAGTGTGCCCAACAGACACTCTGGAAAGCCGCATTTAGAAATGTACCCAATAGACACTCTGGAAAGTTCCATTAGTAGTGTGCCCAATAACCTCGCTGTGAATTTAGTAGTGTTCCCAATAACCACTCTGTGAAAGTTGCTTTCAGAAGTGTGCCCAACAACCCCTCTGTGAAATTTAGAGGTGTACCCATTAGCCGCAATAAGAGTTACATTTAGAGGTGTGCCCAATAGCCTCCCGGGTAAACTGAATTTAGAAATGTTCCTAATAGCCTCGCTGGAAAACTGAATTTGGAAGTATCCCCAATAGCCTCGCAGGAAAATGAAGTTAATAGTGCGCCCAGTAGCCTCTCTGTGGAAAATTGAATTTAGATATGGGCCCAATATCCTCTGTGAAAGCTACATCTAGAAGTGTGCCCATTAGCCACGCTGTGAAAGCTGCATTTAGAAGTGCTACCAATAGCATCTGTGAAAGTTGATTATAGAAGTGTATCCAATAGACACCCTGGAAAGTCTCAAGTAGAAGTTTGCCCAATAGCCTCTCTGGAAAATTGAACTTAGAAATGTAGCCCAGTAGACGCTCTGTGAAAATTTGCATTTAGAAGTGTACCCAATAGCCTCCGCGAGTGTTACACTTAGAAGTGTGCCTAGTAGCCTCGCTGATAAACTGAATTTAGAAACGTTCCCAATAGCCTCTGTATGGAAAATTGTACTTAGAAGTTCGCCCGGTAGCCTCTCTGGGAAAGTGATTTTAGAAGTTTGCACATTGAAAGAGCATATAACCATTCTTACCACACCCCACGCTTACTCTCTCCTTTACATCACCACTCAACTAGAACACAGAGATACTATGACACCATTCGGTATAACTGTTCCCATACGAACATCCACCGCTTACTCCACATCATTCTATGTAAACACTGCTGGTCTCACACCCCAGCCAGGCGTTTTCCTCAGGCCTAACGCAGCCACATCCGTTCCGGATAAATCCTGCCAGAACGAACACATTCTCCTGATCTCTCAACCACCACACCTATCAATAAGAATCAGCTATTACATGTGTACCGCACGAGCTGCACACATATCCGGTGCACACACGCACCTTTTGACTCTCCCTACTCTCTCTACTGATCTGAACTTCGGTTCCCAAGGGCGTTCAACCTACCAGCGCCTTCAGACCATACCAATGGTATATAAGGCGCTATATAAGTGCAAAATAACAATAACAATAACAATATCTTTTGGGCTGCTTTCGTGTTACCATGGTTTCTGGTGTTAGATCTATCGTTTGTCTGATCGAGAATTGCATTGAAATCGCCCCCCCCCATAGTACTGGGACATCACAGGTTTTCCCGAACAATGTGGCCATGTGGATGTTGAATGTGGGGTCATCGATATTCGGGCCGTATATGTTTACTAATGTTATTGCCTCTTGTTTATGGTCCCTGTAACAATGACATATCGGCCATCTGGGTCTAAGTGAGTGGAAACAACTTTAAAATGAATGGACTTATGGATTAAAGTGATTACCCTTCTTGCCTGTGATGAGTAACTGGTGTAGTATCTTTTTTTCCCCCATCTTAGTGCATTTTGTCTGTGCGTTGCATCTAGTGCGTGAGTCTCTTGCAGCATCACTATGTTGGGTGAATGTTGCTCCAAACATGCCCAAACCTTTCTGACTTTTATCGGGTTATTTAGGCCACACACAGTCCATGAGATCCATTTCAGATAGTCAGCCATGTCTGTCTGTTGTGAGTTTCGTTCCTTTTGTTATGACCAAGTACATCCTGCATTTCTCAATTTGTCTCATCAGCCCCTTCACCCACATGCAACTTTTCACTCCAACTTTTTTACCCACAACATTTGAGACACCAAGGGCTCTGCTTACCCCTTTCCTCAATGACATTGTGGCTTGCTGTACACCCGCCTCCATCCTGCCATCCTCACCAGTTCCCCCAACTTGATAATGTATTGTCCCAGAAACCTTGGAAACACCCCGGGGCACTACGTTGATTGCCATTTCCTCCTGGCTCAGCTCAGACGTGCCCCATCAAAACTTCTATTATTTCTTGCCTGCATGCCTAGTTTCTGCGCTGTCCCACTGGATGATCATCGGAGTCATTGAGCCGGGTCAGTCATTCTCGTCGCCACGGTCAGCCTCGTCTCCCGCCGGACAATCCGGTTCTCTATTCTGGTGAGGTGGGGGGGGGGCGGCAGTTATAGAAATCCTCCACATATGTTAGTGCTATGGCCGGGCTTTAAAAAAAAGAGCCCTTCCCCCATATTGAATCCTCAGTTTAGCAGGGAAGATCAAAGAGTATGGTACTCAATGTGCTCTGATGAGACGCTTCACTGAGTTGTATGTTTTCCTTTGCGCCTGCACACCAGCAGCAAAGTCTGGGTAAATGTGTATGTTGCTTGATTCAAAGCGCAGTGTCCCCAATTATCTAGAAAGTTTCAGGATTGTGTCTCGGTCACTATAGTTCAGCAATCTTGCAATTATTGTACGTGGAGGCATGCCGGGGCGTGGCAGTGGGGCAAGTGTCTGATGTGCTTTTTCCACAAATAATTGAGAGGAAATCTTAGCAGGTCAAATGGTGTTTTAAGAAGGTTCTCTACAAAAGGCTCACTGGGCCCTTACACGCCACTTCAGGTACCCCTTCGACCCAGATTTTGTTATGTCTGGACCTTGATTCTAGGTCATCACATTTATTCTTCATCCTGTTGAGTTCTGTTTTGATGGATGCTATATCTCGGTCGTGGTGGTCAAGATTATCCTCCGTCGTACTGACCCTTGTTTCCATCTCGTTAATACGACCACTCTCTTTCTCGAGTTTCGCTTTCAGGGATCCCATTGTAGTGACAATATCATCCAGCTGAACATTAATTGTCATACATCCGCTTTGCTTTGTTTGCAGAAGAAGATCTTCATGAGGGCTGCCTTCCCCATCTTCCACCAGACTTGTGTTGGGAAGGATGGTTAATCCATGGGCCCCTTTTTCTTATTGGCTCCTTTCGTCATGTTTCAAAGTGTGCTCAGACCCAGGTCAGCTGTGCAGGTCTGCCACCAGCTTCCAACATCAGTTCTGAGTTTACAATGACCCGTACCTTTTGGATTTATCTACAAGTGGTGTAGCTGGAAGGGTATTGTATATAAACCAGCTTTATCAACTCCCTCTTCAGCTGCAATGATTCTGTATGTTAGTGGAGTGTGACTAGTTGTCATGATGCCTACCTCCAAGGAGCCAGGTCCGACCCAGCAACCCCAGAGGCAGGCATCATTTCCCCCAGGGAAGTGCCAGCGAGCCCAAGCTGGGGCCCTTTGGACACAGTCCTGGCGCCTTAGGCGCCAGGCTCATGTTGGACCCCTGTCCTGGCGCCTTAGGCGCCAGGCTCATAAAGCTAGACATGTGTTCAAGTGTTTTAATGTGCACTTACCTGATGCAGACCATGCTGCTACATCCAGGCCCTCTTGAGGCCTGAATGGAACTACTTTACCTGTGGGACTACTTTCCCTGGGTGTGGTCGGGGAAGGATACATACCTGATCGGTGGAAGGATACATACCTGGAACTTCTTCCAAAGCTATTTAAACCACACCCGATCAGCAACTCACGCTTCGCGTTGTTCTGCTCCTCGCAGCTGGACGCTCACCGTGTCAGCTCCTGCTTCTAGACTTCAGCCACGCCTGTCAGCATCCTGGGTCACCTGCTAAGAGAGAATTGGAGAGAAAGAAGACCTTACCTGCTAAAGCAGCATCACAGAGACATCACACCGACAATCCTGAAAGGGAAGACATCATTTTAAAAGCATTTCGCTTCGATCGCTGCAGCGCTGCATTTCACTCACCTTTCCTGGGCACCTCCATCTTCAGCAGCGATCATCCAGGTCCGCAGCCACTTCCCAGAGCCTAGAGAGAAAAAGACAAGAACACAAGGTGAGAGAAGGAAGGGAATAGGAAAAGCTCAGTTTCCTTCTAAGACTTACCTGTTGGGTAATTCCCATTTCATTTCGGGTCCTGCCGCCTCCTGGCATTCCGGACCCCGGCCCCTATGGGGAAAAAAGACAAAGACATTGAATGAGCGAATGCAAAGACATTAACGCTCATCCAGAACTTACCTGTCATTTACTGGAACTGCACGTTTCACTTCGGGTCGGCGCCATATCTCCGGCATTCCGAACCCCGGCCCCTAAGGGGAAAAAGTCATAAGCGTTAGCGCTTGCTGCAATAAGACAATGAACATTATTATTAAGCTTGAACTTTTGAACTTGCTACAGAACTCTTACAGCGCCTTACCTGAATAGTCAAGCTTATTTGAACTCCCATCAAACCTCAATCCAGTGAAGTAACTGGGTTTCAACGCGCCCCTGCATCAGAAGCTGGATGGAGAGCTCATCCTTCCTGACCCTAAGGTGAGACTTCACGGGGAATCGAGGAAGGGTATCGTGGAGGGTTGGAAGGGAGTGGGAGGCTTGAGCATTATTCCGTCAGTAGGTAATACTCCCTTTTCACGCACAGGGGAATATTCCTGCGAGCCAGTGAGTCCATCTTCAGAGTCCTGCGCTTCACCATTGAAGAAGCATCAGCACTCGAAGCCAGACCTGCGCCTCCGTGGGAATCAGTTGAGCGTGACAGAACGCGAAGCCTACCCACAATTTCCCACCCGGGCGCTATGGAGACTTCCGAGACAGATCAGCTGGCCCAGCTTTTGGGGGAATTACGGGCAGAAGTGCACTCAGCCCGCCAGGAGACTAACGCTCTCATAAGAGAACTGATCCTATCCAAGGAAAGAACAGATGACCTGGCCAAAAGGTTATTGCAGGCCCAGGCAGGGCACACTCCTTTACCTAATTCCGGAGGTACTTCCACATCAATAGGTTTGAATAACCCGGTACAAATCAATCTATCTGAACACATGCCTTTGGCCCCGCCAGAACGTTTTGCGGGGGATCCCAAGAAATATGCCGTCTTTATGAACAAATGTCGTTTACACTTTCTATGCAGACCCGGGGCCTTCCCTAACGATCAGTCCAAGGTAGCCTTTATACTATCTTATCTCAGTGGCAGTGCTGCCGATTGGTCTATTCCATTGGTAAATCAGGATGATCCCATTCTCCAGAATTTTCAGGGTTTCCAGGCCAGCATGGAAAGATTGTTTGCTCGACACTCTCAAGGACAGGCCCTTGATAACGAACTGCTATCCTTCCGACAAGGTAATCAGGATCTCCTGTCCTACGTTGCCACCTTTAATAGACTGGTTGTGGAAACTGGATGGCCAGAAAACAAAAGGATCACATTGTTTCATTGAGGCCTGCGCAGAGAGCTTAAGGATGTTCTAGCTCAGATAGTAGATCCACCCCAGGTCTGCGCAGACTACATAGACTTGGTGGTTCAACTTGATCACAGACTTCAAAACAGAAAAGCAGATCGGTTCAAGTACGAAACCCGAGTACCGATCAAAACCCACGCTAACTCCAAGAGTACCGACGTATCCGAACCTATGCAAATTGGCGGTGTTAAAGAACCATTAACGCAGAAGGAACGAGAGAGAAGGCGGCAAAAGCAACTTTGCCTGTATTGCGGGACTTCCGGTCACTTTCTTCGAAATTGTCCGGTTAAACCACCTAAGAAGGTGGTTGGAGCCACTGATAACGATTTATTGACACCAGATTCGGGAAACGACCTAGCCCGACAAGCGTAGGGGTCCGCTTGCCGAGCTTGAAAACAAACTCTTTGACCTCGCATTTTGTCATGCCAATGGTGCTCGTGGACCCAAAACAGCCTCAGCTGTTGCATGCTATAAAAGCATACATCGACAGTGGAGCTATTGGAAATTACATAGACCGTGAATTGGCTTCCAGGATTAAGCTCCCTCTCCGCCCGAAAGTAACCCAAGATGTCATTACTACAGTAGATGGAACCGAAATAGCCTCAGGGCCTGTAACACATTCCACTGTTGAAATGACACTGGTGGGTCAGGATGGACATCGGGAAGCAATCGTGTTTGATGTGATCAAGGCCCCACAATTTCAAGTAATTCTTGGAATTCCTTGGTTAGAAACACATAATCCCAGAATTGACTGGCGAGCAAAGAAGATACGTTTTCCTGATTGTGAACCAACTTGTTACCCAAGAAATCCAGTTATGGGTCTAGCCTCAGCAACTTCCACCCCTGTACAGCTACCGTCAGAATACCAAGAATTCCAAGACGTTTTTCAGAAGGAACAGGCTAACACGTTACCTCCCCATCGGTCTTATGATTGCCAAATCGATCTGGTACCCAATGCTCAACTACCTTGTAGTAGGATTTATGCTCTTACGGAACCTGAGAACCTACATTTGCGTCAGTATTTAGATCAGTACCTAGCCAATGGTTTTATTCGCCCGTCCAAGTCTCCTGTCTCCTCAGCTCTGTTCTTCGTGCCGAAAAAAGAGGGCGACCTTAGAACATGTATAGACTATCGCGCCCTAAATCAAATAACGATTAAGAATCGTTACCCTCTGCCCCTGATTCCTGAGCTTATCGACCAGGTGAAAGACGCTTGTGTGTACACCAAGTTAGATCTCCGAGGAGCTTATCACCTGGTGCATATAAAAGAAGGCGACGAATGGAAGACTGCATTCCGCACCAAATTTGGGCTCTTCCAATATCAGGTGATGCCCTTCGGTTTGTGCAATGCACCTGCCGCCTTTCAGTACTTTATGAATGATGTTCTTCGGGAACTTATCGACGTCTGTGTCATTGTTTATATTGACGACATCCTGGTGTACTCTTCTTCAGAATCCGATCACAGAAAACATGTTAGGGCAGTTCTTGAGAAATTGCGCCAGCACAGACTATTTGCAAAGCTCTAAAAATGCGTTTTTCATACCACAGAAGTGGAGTTTCTCGGATTCATCCTGACACCTCAAGGAGTCCGAATGGACTCGCGAAAGGTGGACGCCATCCTCAAATGGCCATCTCCTAGCTCGGTGAAGGGAGTTCAGAGCATGCTCGGCTTCGCCAATTTCTATCGAAGATTCATACCGGAATTTTCCCGAACAGTCCAACCCATCACAGCTCTCCTAAAGAAAAACAAACGCTTTGAATGGACTCTTGAGGCCGAACAAGCCTTTCAGAACCTGAAAACCAAATTCACCTCTGCACCTATACTGAAGCACCCGCACCCAGATCTCCCTTACATTGTGGAAACCGACGCATCCAGTTCGGCCATGGGAGCTGTCCTGTCGCAAAGAGACCCAGAAACTAACCAACTACACCCTATGGCCTTTTGGTCCAGGAAATTTTCTCCTCCTGAAATCAACTACGCAATTACCGACAAAGAGTTACTGGCTATTAAATCTGCTTTCAAGGCTTGGCGTCACTACCTTCTCGGGGCAAGACACACCATCATCGTAATTACGGACCACAGAAATATACAGTATTTAAAGACGGCCAAAGCTCAATCTTCACGACAACTCCGATGGGCTCTATTCTTTGCGGAATTTGATTTTGTAATTACCTATCGCCCTGGCTGCAAGAATGGTAAAGCGGCCGCCTTATCCCGGATTGGCATGGAAGAACCCAATTCGAGTTTAGAACCTGTGCCAATCATACCTGAACAAAGAATCTTAGGCCTAACTTCATTGCAAACTATTGAGGACATCCAAACGCAAGTAAAACAACTTCTAGACTCTTCAGCCTTACTGGAATGGAGTCAAAAGGGTCCTCATCACACCGTTAAGGATGACTTACCCTACTTACAGGAGCGGTTGTTTCTGCCTAGTAAAGAATTGCAAGAACTTGTTATTGCCCATCATCATGAATCATTAATGGAAGGACACCCTGGTATCGCTAAAACGGAGGAAAAAATCAAACGCCACTTCTGGTGGCCTTCTTGGAGAAAAGACATAAAGTCTTTTATATTGTCTTGTGGAATTTGCACCCAAAACAAGGGTCAAAAGAAAAGGCCAGCCGGCCTACTTCAACCCTTAGACATTCCACCGGCACCATGGCACACCTCGTCAATGGACTTTATAACTGACCTGCCTCCTTGTGCTGGTTACAACACTATCCTTGTAATTGTGGATCTATTCTCCAAAATGGCCCACTTTATCCCTTTAAAAGGTTTGCCTTCAGCTTCCACCTTGGCCAAGGAATTTCTGGAGAATATAGTTCGCATACATGGTTTCCCTTCCATATTAGTCTCGGATCGTGGAAGTCAATTTATCTCCCATTTTTGGAAGAAGTGTTGCCAACTAGCACAAATAGATGTGCGGCTATCCACCAGCCACCACCCCCAGACCGACGGACAAACCGAGAGAACCAATCAGACTCTCGAGCAATATCTTCGGTGCATGTTACACCAATCCGAGTTAAATTGGAAAGACATCTTTTGGATCGCAGAATATGCATACAACAAGTCAGTGCATTCTGGAACCGGACAAACTCCTTTTTATACTTTGTATGGTCACCATCCTCGGACCTCTGATCTAGATCCACCTCTGACCCTGGAAATGCCCGCAGTAAATCATCTGCATTCCACAATAACCCGAGCCTTCAAAGAAGCTGCAATTCATTTACAGCAAGCCAAGAAAAATTATAAAGAAAACGCTGATTTGCACCGAAGTAAAACTCCTCCTTACCAAGTAGGAGATCAGGTATGGCTAGCAACGAAACATTTACCCCTCAAGGGCCCGCAAACCTTCAATCCCAGATTCACAGGCTATAATCAATCCCGTGGCCTTTAAACTGGATTTACCGTCTAACATGCGTATTCATCCAGTTTTTCATGCATCACTTTTGAAGCCAGTACAACCAGGGACCCGACTGTCCAAGCCTCCAGACCCAATTCAAATTGAAGGGGAATTAGAATTCGAAGTTAAAGACATTTTAGACTCCAAGGTGTTAAAGTCCAAACTCTTCTATCTTGTTGACTGGAAGGGATGTGGACCTCAGGAGAGATCGTGGGAGCCTAGTAACCATGTTCATGCACCTCGATTAATACAAAGGTTCCACCGGAGATTTCCGAACAAGCCAAAACCCCGGAGGGAACAACCTTGGGAGGGGCCTTGAGGGGGGGTACTGTCATGATGCCTACCTCCAAGGAGCCAGGTCCGACCCAGCAACCTCAGAGGCAGGCATCATTTCCCCCAGGGAAGTGCCAGCGGGCCCAAGCTGGGGCCCTTTGGACACAGTCCTGGCACCTTAGGCGCCAGGCTCATAAAGCTAGACATGTGTTCAAGTGTTTTAATGTGCACTTACCTGATGCAGACCATGCTGCTACATCCAGGCCCTCTTGAGGCCTGAATGGAACTACTTTACCTGTGGGACTACTTTCCCTGGGTGTGGTCGGGGAAGGATACATACCTGATCGGTGGAAGGATACATACCTGGAACTTCTTCCAAAGCTATTTAAACCACCCCCGATCAGCAACTCACGCTTCGCGTTGTTCTGCTCCTCGCAGCTGGACGCTCACCGTGTCAGCTCCTGCTTCTAGACTTCAGCCACGCCTGTCAGCATCCTGGGTCACTTGCTAAGAGAGAATTGGAGAGAAAGAAGACCTTACCTGCTAAAGCAGCATCACAGAGACATCACACCGACAATCCTGAAAGGGAAGACATCATTTTAAAAGCATTTCGCTTCGATCGCTGCAGCGCTGCATTTCACTCACCTTTCCTGGGCACCTCCATCTTCAGCAGCGATCATCCAGATCCGCAGCCACTTCCCAGAGCCTAGAGAGAAAAAGACAAGAACACAAGGTGAGAGAAGGAAGGGAATAGGAAAAGCTCAGTTTCCTTCTAAGACTTACCTGTTGGGTAATTCCCATTTCATTTCGGGTCCTGCCGCTTCCTGGCATTCCGGACCCCGGCCCCTATGGGGAAAAAAGACAAAGACATTGAATGAGCGAATGCAAAGACATTACCCGAACGCTCATCCAGAACTTACCTGTCATTTACTGGAACTGCACGTTTCACTTTGGGTCGGCGCCATATCTCCGGCATTCCGAACCCCGGCCCCTAAGGGGAAAAAGTCACAAGCGTTAGCGCTTGCTGCAATAAGACAATGAACATTATTATTAAGCTTGAACTTTTGAACTTGCTACAGAACTCTTATAGCGCCTTACCTGAATAGTCAAGCTTATTTGAACTCCCATCAAACCTCAATCCAGTGAAGTAACTGGGTTTCAACGCGCCCCTGCATCAGAAGCAGGATGGAGAGCTCATCCTTCCTGACCCTAAGGTGAGACTTCACGGGGAATCGAGGAAGGGTATCGTGGAGGGTTGGAAGGGAGTGGGAGGCTTGAGCATTATTCCGTCAGTAGGTAATACTCCCTTTTCACGCACAGGGGAATATTCCTGCGAGCCAGTGAGTCCATCTTCAGAGTCCTGCGCTTCACCATTGAAGAAGCATCAGCACTCGAAGCCAGACCTGCGCCTCCGTGGGAATCAGGTGAGCGTGACACTAGTGCCCTCTGTACTGTTCTGCAGCAGGTTCTTTGTAATATACAGTATGTTGTTCCAGTGTCTGTGATGAATGTTGGAGGTGCCCCAGTTGTATTGTTACAGCTTTTCTTAAATTTCAGATGCTGTCTCAGTGAACTGGAATCCTTTCAGGGTCTTCCCCACTGTGAGGTTATATCCCAACCAATATCTCAGCTTGGGACCATTATTGATTCTTTTCATCTGCGTGTAGGTGTTTTGCCATTTCTCCAATAGGATTGCAATGGATTCTGCTCAGTTCTTGCCTTCACAACAGGATATATCAAGCATAGGCCTGTTACTGTCCCCTATACAGCAACAATGCCACTGGTGATGTTGTAGATCAGTTACCCTCTCTTTGCGTGTGTTGGAGTGCCTCCCGGTTTCCCCTACCGAGTTCTGGGTCTGCAGTCAATGAATGTGGTCATTCAGAGTGGGCTTGTATCCTTGCTGGGTTGGGTTTTCCCCCCACTCACTTAGGCCTTCGGGGATAATGCTCATAGGGTGCCACTCCACACCCGATCGTTGTCTGGGCCTTTAAAGCAGCATGCCGCCCTGTTACAAGTTTTATAGCTTCAACAGGGGCTCAACTGGCAGCCTGGTGTATTAGTTTGGGTTGATACAGCTAGTCTTTTCACGTGTGCATCCTCCCCACTTGCACAGTATTTCCAGATGTAAGCTTTGCCCAGTGAGAGGGGCCAAACCCCAATCAGGAGTGAGCAGCGTCACGCGGGAGCCTGGCCGTGTTGCAGTAGGGCAGGGTCATGGTCCGGGGACAGGTCGGGGCCTCCTCCGAGTATTGTTTCCCTAGTTTGGAGGAACTGTGGCTGCCGTATGCACAGGATCTATATTCTCTATATCTCGTGGTATCAATGCTCCAGTTTATGGCTCCGTGAGGCTCACATCAGCGTTTATGTCTCTGCCGTATCCACGACACCCGTCATCCAGTAGGGGACGTTTATTTTCTCAGCCCCCTATGTTATAGTGTATGCCTCCGCTCCGTGGGGGATCGGGCCGCAGCAACGCACTGACCGGCTCTAGATTTCACACGTGGCACGTCCCACAACGCACCGCTCCTCCCAATGCCTTGGCATTCCTCTGTGGTGGCACACTTCGCACAGCCGCTTCGGCCACTTTGCAGGGTGGCACCTCCAGGGTTCCCTCCGCCACAAGAGGACCTGTTGTGTCCACGTTGGCCGCCGATTTCACCGGTACAGTATTTCTCTATATAATCTACCGGCGCAGGGTTTGTTTCGGATTCAGCTTCTGCGGTGTCCAGCTCGCCAGCTTCAGCGGGAGTCAGCACCTCCCGTTCCACAGGCCGCTGCCATCTTCGCAGTCGCTGCGTCACCCCGCCAATCTTCTGAGGTCAATATGTTCGGTTTTACCGGGTCAGAGGATCTTGCTGGTGGCCCACGGCACACAATTCTGTCCTCCCTCCGATTCCTCGTTCAGATGTGCTTATTTAGGCACGGCAACTGATTTATTTGCAGCAGGATTGTAGATGGGGCCAGAGCCTCACGATCAGGCGGCCATCAGACTCGGCTGCTCAACAGCACGCCCCGCCCTGCCTTCATTTTAACGTTTCTCTCAATACTTCTAAGCCCCAAAACCAGCATCATAGAGCCTGTTGAGTAGCGATCCTCGATGAGCACTGCCATCAGCTTACAACTGACCTAGGACGTCTAGGAGTTGTCGAAGATACCACCCACCTCGCCTCTTGCATCCTGGGTGTTTCGCCATCACTGATTGCCTTGAGTGAAAGCGTCTTCCAAACAGGCAGATTATGCACTTCCAACCCAATAGCTCAGACTTCCAGCAATCCCAGCACTTGCAAAATGGCAGCATTGTGCCATAGACATTGATGTTCAGCCAGCTTGACCTTCCGTCGCTAGTCCAGAGGTGGTAGATTGATGAGAGGTCCTTACAGTTCCACTGATGACAAGCGCGACAGAGTCATCGGTGCAGGCTGATGGTGGGTGAAAAGGAGAAGGGTGAGGAATACTGCCCACTAGTGTGGAAGTGGAGGACTGCAGCAGCAACAGCGAACTCCGAGTGCAACAAAAACCAGCAGCACCGTGACAAACACAATACTATCTCCAGCAGCATGATGACCCCCAGCACAACATCCAACACCATGGTGATGCCAACTGCCTGACCAGTGCCACCATCACAGACACCAGTTCCAGTAATATCATTATAGACACTGTGCTGTTTCATGCTTTTTGGGGGAGTGACGTTGAAGAATGCAACCTGCTTGGTCTGTCTCTCCAGAAGGAGTTCCCTAGCATCAAGTTTTCAGCCATGTGGCCATATCTGTTACACCACAATGGCACCAAAAATGTGGCTGCAGTATGTCAACTGCTGCCTGCAGCACTTCCCCAACATGGTGCCTCTTAGCTCAATTATTCCACCCCCCCAGCAACACTGGCAACGTGGCAATCATCAACATGATAAACACCACCAAGAGCAAGGCACTCCTTAGCATGACATGATTATCATGTGCCCCAGCAATATGACATCACCACCACCCACACCAACACTAGCATCAGCACTCAAAATGTCTCCTCTGATAGCCCACAGCCGCTGGGGTCCAGCCTGCCCTTGAGACCAGCTTGTTGGGTCCTTCTTTCACTTCTGAGGTAGGGCCTGACAGCCTTCCTTCAGCTTCCTTAAGCTGCCCTGCCAGTTTTGTCGGTTATTGTTGGGGTGAGGAGAGGCATGGTTCAGCACGATGGTATCTCGTGGGACACATCCCGAGGTTCCACCCACAGCACTACATCTCTGCGAGGACTGAGGCGCTGTCCCTCCGATAGCAATACATGGCAGGATAGCAGAGCTTGAGCTGACAGGGAGCATCATTGATTTAATGTTGTTCTCTCTCTGTCTCTATTCCTCCATCGCCCGCTTTCTGCCCCACCTCACAACTTTTAGGGCTTTTTCTCTTGAAGGAGAAGATGGCCAACTGCTGAGGGAGTGCCCAGAAAAGCAAAAGACATGGGTGTTTATCACTGGAGCACTGCTATGTACCTGCGGTAACGGAAACTACCAAGTGACGCAGACAAAATGTTGCATATGGTAGTGCTATTAACTGCAAAAAACAGACATGCACATTCCTGCTGATGTTTATTTTGGAATTGTGCATTCAAATTCTCACATCTACTTTGAGTGATAACAGCAGCCCATAATCACCAACACCGTCAGCACCACCAGCATTGGCACCTCTGGAGAAAGGATTTGGGGTACAGGGCATATTTCCGGGTTATTCAATATTGGTTCCTTTTTTACAAAAAAAAATTGATTCTGCCCGCTTGCAGTGGACAAATACGTACACTTGTCTGTCACTATCCTGCCAGCATCAATGAAAGGACTCTCTGACTGTATGCTCGTTGGCGAGGCGCTGCGCTCCGCCACAGCATCACTGGAAATTAAAGGCTGTACTGTTTTTCTGACCCGCCAATCATCAAGTAGTTTACCCAAGACACCCATCCTGCATTTGTCCAACAGGAATGCCCTAAACCATGCCCAAAGCGCTTGGGCCATACCATGGCCCAATATCCACTGTGCCAAAGAGGCCCTCAACTGAGGTCTGATGCGCACAACAGGCTGCAGCAATCCACACAGGCATCCAGAATGTTCCACCACCGTATCCTAGAGTTTAATATGTATTTTGGCTGCAAAATGAGTGTGCCCCGGCAGTAACTGCGACAGCCTACTGTTTGGGAGAAAGGACAGACATACAGACCCAAAATGGCGCATTCAGAAGTGTTGGCAGTCAGAAGGTGACTGTCGCCCCCTTTGATAGCGCAGATGCATGGATGATCCCGCAGCAGTGGAGCATTTTGGCCCTTACCTGCATCCCCACGCGCAGGCTCTTCACACTGCATCCTCTTGCGGTACTTCTCTAGCTGGCAAATAAGTTGCACTACTTTTTTTTACTCAACACCGCTTCCTCACATTTCACACTGACAGTTGCCTCCTCAAGTAGCCTCAGCACTTTTCTCACAAGAGGAATCTGCTGGCCCTGGCATGCTGAAAGGTCAGCGCTGCTAAGTGCATTATCATGATGCGGCGCCCCCTTGTGGTCTATGTTGGCTAAGCATTGTTTTGGAAGGTGGTCAGCATGTAAGTGACTGAGTTTATTTTATTTTTATTTTATTGCTAATAGTGCAAGCCTACCTCAGGAGCTGCGGAGCACTTTACAACAGGATTGTGCCAGACATGGGCTTGGCATTTGGCACTGGGTGAGGACCTCCAGATTCATGTGGTAGTGAGGCAGCTGGTGTGCGTCCTGGAAGCGGGACAATGCATTGCAAACTTTGCAGGAGAAGCGGAAGTGTGAAAATATCTTCCTAGTTCCCAGGTGGGTGGGACCAGACTGATATGCAGATGGATATTTCTCCTCTCTGAAAGGTACGGTGAGCTAAAACGTGGCTGCAGACCCTCCTGAGTGGAAACCTACCCATAGAACAGGCTATTTGGCAGTGTTTGTTCTCGGTAGAGGGGCTCCCAGCCCTTTTTATGAAGGTTAATAACATGGTATGTGGGTTTAGCCAGCCATCAAGTTAATGCCATCGTTCACCGTGAGAAGGCCACATCTGAGTGACCGAGAACCATGCCACTCATTGGCCGCCATTAAAGTTTGGCACAGACATCTGATGTCTTGTGTGTCTACTTGTCAAAACCTGCAAGAAGTGCATTCCTTGTCCCCGTAGTCTGGTTCTTTGTCCATTGTGCACTCTTCAAAAGCAGACAGTGGGTGCCAATATTCTTATATAGTCAGAGCACCTAACACTTGTCCACCTATACATGGTAAGATGTGCTTTCAAATCTCCCCCCGCCCCCCGCGCCCGATTCCCAAAAAGTTTTTTGGAGGTATGCCAACACCTGGCAATACAGCCCGGGCACTCTAGTCCTGTAAACATAGTGGCAGCTTGGGATCTTGCTCATGGGTGCCCTCGCAATCAGTTTTGGGAAACCATATGTTCTACAAAAAAGAATGTCAGCAGGTCCACCTTGATCCCATTTGCAGTGATGTACTCAATCTGGCTAGCAACAGAGGGTTCATAGCTGTAAGCACTTTGTTTTTGCCAGGCACTGACCAGGATACCTTGCCACATTCTCCCTCTTGTTTGTGGTCTTACTTGTACTGAAGAAGACGGCACTTGCACGGCCTACTTTGCGGTGGCATTGTGTTTATGCAGACTTGGGTCCATACCAACTTATAGTGGCTTTTTATATGGGTTATTTGACCTGGTATGTCCAGGTGCCCACCAACACTACCACCTCAGACCTCCTTTTTGTAGATGTCACCAACTCCAATGTTGCTCCTTGCTTTGTGCACAGTGAAGCAGCCCCACGCTGCAAGCGTTGTGTGGGCCAGCATTCCGACTTGCCTGCTGCCTTCTGTGTATGGCCTTCCAATTGCGGCCGTTCGGGTGCAAGCATGTGATTGTGCCATGTCCCAGCCAAAGATGCATGAGCAGTGGCCGGGGCAGTACCCAATGCTGCTGGTTGTCCAGCAGCCAGTGGTTGCAGAAAATTGCATAGGATGGTACTGCCATGGACACCTTTATCCCCTCCCTCTTAGAGTGAAGCACTGTGGTCTATGAAGTCCTGTTCTGGGGAAGGTGATGAAGGAAGCACCAATGAGAAGCTTGGCTATTTGCTTAGCCGACTCTCTCAGCTGGCATTTACTTCTCGGGACCATGCTCTGTGTTGACAACATGGAGCCCTGTACGCCTGGCACGGTTTATCCTCCTTCGAGAAAGCCATGGCTATCTATGCACAAGAGATTTTCCTATGGAATCACACTAATATGTGCTGATACAGCTTGTGGGATTCTTCCCTCAATCAACAGCCAATCAATCTGTTATGTAAGATCAAAAGTCACATTTATTAATTTTTGAACAATTGATATGGTTAAAAGATGTGACATACAGACATGAAATGTTCATATTCAGTCCTTGTCATGAAGCATGGAACATGTCATCTATCCGCAAATAAATGAATGTATTTATTCATGATCGCTTCTGACATAAAATGTTACTAAAAATGAAGTTATTTACTCATCCATCTATATTCATAGCTCGCTAATGTCTCATTAAATCTACCAGAGAAATCATGAGAGATATAATCGAGAATAAGTAATCAAAAAGAGAAAACAACCAAAGCAGTTTTCCAATAATCATAAGATATTAGCGTGGGGATATTAAATGAAAGGCAATATTATAATCTCTTTTTATATTATTCTCAAATATATTCTCTTAATTATTCAGGGGCGATTAACCTACTGCAATATTCGCAAAGGATTTATGCGAAATGATTTTAAAGATTAAGCTTTCATCACGGCCAATTCTGTATTTATGAATAACTTAGGGCATGCATGAGAAATGTGAATTCAAATCCAGCCATAGGCCATCTAATGGTGTGGAAGAGGTTCTTGGGATGGGCGGGCGAGGGGCGGCTGTAAGGATTTCATCGATGTCTCAGAATAGTAGAGCTGTAGATTTGCCATTTGCCTTCCAAAGCACCAGGGTTCCAGCACTGATTGGGTAGGTCTGCAAGAGCCCAGGCCCTGGTTTTAGAAATTGAATTTCTTATATTGATGCACAAGGGTGGCAGGGTAATTATGGATCCTTCCCTCCTTCCAATTCACGCATAGCCCTCTAGTCCAAGGTTAATATCATGAGTGTGTCTAGGGACTGCCCTCATGTGTCTTGGAGCGGATGCCGTGGCAGGGCCAACACTTCTTGACTTGCAGTGTGTAGATGGACCGGCCAGTTGTACAATCACCGGAAGATTGCCAAGTCAAGGTTGTTAGCACAGAGGAGTTGCTCAGTTCTCCGCAGGTGTCCAATTGAGGCTCTGCGGGAAGTGTGTGCTGAGAAAGCATAGGGTTTTCCCTAAACTGTCTGCAGAGGAGTGCTGAGAAAGCAAAGGTGGCAGACATACCTGGCCTGGTGGACATGTAAGCAATAAGTAAGAAGAAACTAGCACCCGCAGCAGGGGGTGAAAGGGAGGGAACATTTACACCAACTACCGAAGCCCCGAAAGCACAAAATTATACAATGGGCATTAGCACATTGGGAAAGGGAAAGTCATAGAGTCAAAACAGACAGCGGCAGCCTCAAAAATGAAATGACCAAAGAAAACGATGTTACCTTTGACATCCAACAATGTGTAACTCCACGAAAGTTACATTGGGTACTTTTACCATTGCCCCTAATGCCATCTCATACTAGGTAAAAAATGCGAGTGGGAAGAAATGGCACCGGAAGTAGCTTCAGCTTCTTTGCTCACTTGGTCCCTGAACTCTGGAACTGGGATCTGGACAAAGGGGAACAGGGAACACAAAGCATATTATAGAGGGAGACAATGAAGGTAGGCACATAATAAAAGGTTACCCAAATTATCAAAAAAATCAACAACAACAAAAATCAAAATTATAATAATAAATAAATAATAAATATATTTGTAGCCGAACCAACTGGCAGTTGTTCAATTACATTGAGAGACTAAAGGTTGCACTTAAGAATCATACCAGAGACGATGCCTTCATATTTAAATATGTACAATGTATTAATTTACTCTCTGTTTACCCTTGTATTCCAGTCCTATCCCGCAAGTTCAACAAGACCAACTGCGTGCATATCTGTTACAACATTCACAGTATATGATAAGGTGTCAACCAAATATTTATAAGCAAGAACAATAATACTAAGGACTCCCATTAATGTGAAGCATTTAGCACACAAGGCAATTACTAAGGGTGGGGTCCGGTCGCGTTTGTGGTTGTTGCATTTTTGCCTTTGCTCCTGCATCCAAGTGCTGCATGAGTGGTCAGACAGCTTAATATCACCAACACTACCGCCTCCCCTAGATACACACCATCCCAACCAGTTAGTACACCAGGGTTTGGCTCAAGGGAAGAACTAGGGTGGATTGGACTAAACATAAATTGGTTTTTAATGAAAGTGACATGAACAGCCCTCAAAGATCGATGACTTGAGGTGCTATTGACTTGTGAGGGCAGAGCGCATGCGAAGGGAGTTTTATGGATAGGCCCCTTTGAAAATATTAGTTTTTTTTTGTAATGGTCGTTATGGGCTGCTGGATCCACTTTTTACCTCAGAAATGCAAATGCGAAATAATGGAGATTTTACTCCACCAGGGAATGCTTTTGCACACTCTTATCCAGTCGGTGTTAGTGGGAAGCAGGGAACATGCGCTCTTCTTAATATTAAAAGGACATCTTTTTTTTTAAATAAAAGGGCTGAAACACAAAAGGTTTTCAGGAAAGTAGGAGAAAAGGTCAGCTCGGAAAAATTGACAATGTTGGTGTACTCCAATTATAATGCAGAAGAAAGTGCATGACTTCAGGGTAGTGTGAATTAGTCATAGGTTTTAGACTTAGAAGAGGGGGCAAAGTCTCCCAGCAGTCCCGGAAGACCACCTGTGCAGTGATAGAAACTCCAAGGTGGTATATAGAGGACCCTCAGGAGCATCTTCCCACTTCCTAACCTTCACAACTTTGGCATATACCGAGGCCCACAGAAGCACAGCAGGGCTCGAGATGCCGGGGAGTCACAGGCAGACACTCTGTCAAAACACGAGAGTGCTATGCAACCCGCTGCCCACAGAATTCTGTGAACCATAGTTTATCCCACAGAACACCATTGCACAGATTATACACAATTGTGGACGTGGTCACTCAAAAAGACTATGAAACTTACCAAGGCTGGCAGTCAAAGTGTTGTTGTCATGTAATCAGGGCTGGGAGGTAGGGAGGAAGCAGAAACCCACACTGTCCAACATTGTTGACCGTAAGTTGGAGTCGGGCGGCCCCCATGACACAACTTCCTGACTCCAAGATGGTGGACAATCACATTGTAGCCTTAGTCAATGGAGCCGTTGGTCGACAAGCCACCCAATGATTCACAAATGGGAAAAGGTAGTTCCTCCAGTTCAAAGCCAGTTAGGCACCCGGAGGAACTACCCGTCCATTTCCCTGAAGAGGTGCTCTCTCTTCCCCTAATCTAGGATCAAAATGCTGACTGGGGAAGCATAACAGATGAGGAGTGAACAAAATGTGAGCGCAGGAGAGAAGAGGTAGCCAGCAAGAGTGATAGAGGACAGTGATAGGATTGTGGAGCAGGGAGAAGGACGGGGCATGCAAGGCGGGAGCAGGAGGAAGTAGAGAAGAGAGAGGTGAAAGGAAGAAGAAGAAATAGATAATTTCACTGTGGGGGCTGGGTAAACAACCAAAAAATAGGTCACAAAAAATTAGTGATATCTATGTCCACTCCGCAGACACACTTCCCTGTTCGCTCTGCGGACAGGACACCGATTGGTTAATTGGCTTGCGTCATGTCTGGGACATGCAATGTGTTCGCTGATTGGATGGTGAAGAGCGTGAAGTGCGTCAGATTTTTGGAAATGCCTGCCATCTTGGATTCGTGGACAGCGGGCGGTGTCCGTGAACATCGCGGTAAAAACATATTAAAGAACACAACATTGCACTTGTCAAATTTATCAAATAATCTCTGGGGAGGTGAGGGGTGATGAGGATGGGATGGGTTATGGCTTCAAGAAGCAAAAAAAACAGGTGTTTTGCCACAAAAGTCTGCGAACAGTTCGGATGTTCGTGAACGGTCCTGAAAAGTTCGCTGACACCTCAGCATTACAGGGTTGGTGAAATGCAGTTCTTGGATGGCTTATAACTTTGGCGCCACTTAATGGAACTGCATGACATTTTGCATGTATATTGCTGACCTGATTCTGGGTGAGTATGCAAAGTTTGGTGGGATTATGTCATGAGGGGGCAAAACTAGATGGGGGTCCCAAAATAATGTAAAGGCTTATAAATGAGGTGCCATTTGACGAATTTACACTTAATTTGGGAAATATAATATATTTAGATATGAATGTTTTTGCGAAGTTTGGTGGGATTTTGTGAAGAGGGGGCAAAATTATAGGTGGGGGTCTCAAAATAATGTAAAGGCTTATAAATGCACGCACCGCGCAAGCTCCTGTAAATCTTCGGGGGGGGCTAGCCCTAATTACATTGGGTCTTGGGTGATAGTGGCTGGTTAATCAGTATGGGCCTATCTCTAAAATCAGGCATGCCGGCACGGAGCCCTCTAAAGAGTGTGAAAACTGGGGGTCCTAAAAAACAGGGAGATGCTGGCATGTCATGCTCCACTCCGGGACGGAGAGGCTCTAAAGACCCTGCTCCGGGGAATACAGATATACGTAAATTCTGTAATGGGTCACTCTCCGCAATTCGAGCACAGTCTGTGAACATGACCCCAATTCCCCCGGAGACGGGCCCTGGGGTGGGTGATAATTTATCTGGACTAAATACCAAATTAGGTGATAACCCAGACAATTTGCAAATACAGGATCAACTGAAAAAGCTGCCAGCAGAGTGCCCAACGAAGAACGGTTCTATATCGGACACGGCCCTATTGGAATCATTACCAGCAACTGGCACCTTGGCTAATGGGCCCTGCAAACCTACAAACTTTGAGGTACAGAAATTTGACATTGTTGTGATAGATCTGGAGGCAAATGATTCTGTCTTCTCAAACAATCTACTCCCCGAAAATTTATCAGCTTCTCCGGTAACGTTTTCGGAGAGCTCAATAAGTGTATCCCACTCTAGGAGCGGGGAACAAGGTCGGGCAAAGGAATCAGTAATCTCTGTAAGTGAATCCCACACCATTAATGATGATCAGGGAGTGGCAACCTTGTCATCCCATAACCAAAGTATGAACACGTCTGTGGTAGTCCTGCAATCGGATAATGGGTGAGGGGCTGCTTTACAGGCCATGAACCTTGCGTTAACCACAATGTCAAGATCTTTGTTAGCATGTGAACAGAAATTAACCCTACAGAGCAAATGTATGGAAAATATTATGAAAGGGCAAGTACTGAATGAGGTGGCCTTAGCTAAAATTTGGGATATCTCGGTTGCAGCAAGGGAACTGAAACCCCAAATGAATACTGTAGCTGCTCAAACAGATACACTTACTGAGAATAATGCAGGAGAGACTCTTGTCAGAAATGTGACCCCAAAATCAAATGTGGTTGAATCAGTGATTCCGTATTTTGACGATGTTATATATGAATCCTCGAGAGGGGGTGGGGGTCAGTTGGCTCAGGGGGAAGATAGCCTAAAAATTCTGCAACCCTCCCCGGAGGAAATCCCGGGGGAACATTCTAAAGCTAAAATGCCTGATGTAGTTGTAGTCCTTGACAAACAAAAAAGCAAGCAAGGAAAACAGACCCAAAAATTGCTCCAAAAAGAAAATTACCAAAGAATCAACAGACCCCTAAGACGATATGAAAATCGTCGGTCAAGCACTTCTTTAAGGTAATTTCAGTTCCTAAACGTACCACCATAGCTGCATCGGAGGCCATTAAACAAAAATATCTAACCGAACACTTGATCGAAGAAATGGGACCCTAAACTTTCGCCCCCTTCAAGCCTTGGACTATCATCCCTTAGATGATCTAGTGGGGGAGTTAGCAATGTCAGAGAATGGTTCAGAGGAAATGTTGGCTACTCAGGAAACTAATTTCGAAATCCCCCACCTAAACCGACGTTGGAGTCGGAGGCTAGGGATTCTGCAGCCGATGCACATCGTGCAGAGATCAGGAAAGCGGTAGATGAGTACATGGCAAAAGCATCCCATACTACTCTATTGCCACCTGATAAGCCGAGTGTCTTGTGCATTCGCGAAAAGGCCGATAATGGGAAAAGTAGACAGGCCTTGGAAAGAGCTGTGGGAGTAGACCCATTTCACCCGGGTACACTGAGTCTTGAAAAAGTAACTCAGGTAAGAGCTCTCCCTAGTGTCCCCATCAAGACTGTGGAAGGGAATCCCCCTCAAGGATGTCGCCTGGCTGACCGTCTTTTAGTCAACCCGGTCCAGAAAGATAACATTGGGGATCTATCCCAAATAATGGGTCCGATCATCGCTCTGATTGAGAGTGCTCTTAAGCGATTACAGGGCCCCCACTCACGCATAGACAAGACACCCCGCAGGCTAGGGGAAATCAGATGAAGAGTACCCAACTTAAACCCCCCATGAGAAATCTCTCCACATCGTTCCCCCTGATGCTATTATGCAGAAGTCCACCCTGCACCCAGTATGATCTTAATAGGCAGGCAGTGATGGCAATCTTCTCAGAGATCCCACAGCTCCAGGATGTAGTTTCTTCGGACTTGTCATTAGTGGAATTCCCTGTCCAAACTGATCTGAATTCAGTAATCATGTGGTTCAAATCCAGAGTAGTGCGAAATGTAGCCTGGCACGCCAAGGAGGAGCTGTTTGCATTGGGTTTTGTGCTTGAGCCGCTATCTGATGCAATACATGATGGCCTCCTCCAAGGCTCGAGGACTAAGGCTTCTGGACAGAATTAGTGTGAGGGAGGGGGGCGGGATGAATGGTTGTCAATGGTAAGCTGGAACACCAGGGGTTTTTCCCATCTTATAAACATTGATCAGAATGAGCTGGGCAAATATGATATTGTAATCCTACAGGAGACATGGCTTACAGATGTCCCAATATGGGGTTATCATGAACTACATCTAAATCCCGTGGTGAAACCTGAAACTGGCCGTCCGATGTCAGGCCTTGTGATAGCCGTGAAAATGGGCAGAGGCTTAAAGTCTGAGCTGTGGGCCATACCAAATAGCTACATGATGTTGGTTAAACTAACGCCGGGTACAGAGGTTTATGCTCTCGTGAATATTTACTGGAACCCTATTGCCATGTCGGATGACTCTTTCTTTAAAGACCTAAATAATATCCTAGACCTTGTGGTTTCGTAACCAAAGATAAGAGGAATTGTACTGGCGGCCGACCTAAATTGAAATTGTCTGAGTATGGGGGGAAGCAAAAATAAAAATAGATGGAAAAGATGGGAGGCTCTTGTAAAAGACAGAGGTCTGGTAATGCTCAATGGAGCCTTTCAAACTGATATCCCCCCCGGTCCCGACTTGGCAAAAAGGTGACAGCAATTCAGTCATTGATTACATCTATGTAAGTGTGGAACTCTGGCCTGCTGTAATGAACTTCTGTGTGATAAAAACAGAGGACAGAGATCATAATAAATTGGAAACCCAGTGGAGGTGGGAACCGCTAATGGGTTCAAAAGTGGTTAAGTAGAAGGATTCAATCTGCACAGTGTATGCGGGTGGGAAAAAACTATGATGGTCGGAGAATGATGTAAGCATTCTCGACCGTCTATTAGAAAAAGGCCGTCCTGATTACACTGTGTTGATAAGGAACGATATGAAGGAACGACCAGACCTAATACAAGTGCCCCGAAAACAAGGTAATAAAACGAAGCAACCATCACTACACCTCCATGTCTTTAATAAAGAGGTAAAAGAAATGAAAGCGAGACTCCGCTTTGATCTTAGAGCAGCCCTCAATGCACCTCTCCTGATCAGGAAGTCTCTGGCCACCAGATTAAAAACAGGATACAGAAATTGGGTCACATGACAATGAGCAGTCCTGTATCAGGAGGATGGCGCCAGTATGCTGAAAACCTTAGCGTGTAAGATTATAGCAAAAATGTGGTTGTCTATAAGTCATTCAACCTTAGGTTCCCAGATAAGCTTACAGGTGAATGATGTGTCTACTCAGAAACGGATTGATCACTTTTCCCACCTTTATGCCTGCCCCTCTCCAACGGGCGTTAGTGAAGCTATTAGGCCCTTGGCGCCCTTTCACCTCACATTTGAAGTGGAAGACATCAGATACCTGATTGTTACTGCCTCCAATTCAAAAGCCTGTGGTCCGGATGGTCTGTCAAACTTTGATCTGAAAAAATTCCCCAAAGTATGGGCGATGGTCCTATACAAAATCTTTAGGGCCATAAATGTATCCCAGAGTCTGCCAAGATCATGGACGCAAGCTATTACTATCCCCATTTACAAAAAGGGGGACAGACTGGAACCGAGCAGTTATAGGCCGATCTTGCTGCTTGATGTGCCTGGAAAACTGTATTGTCGTATAATTTTGAAAGAATTACAAGCCTGGGTGAAGTCCAAAAAACTTGTTGATCCTTTACAATCTGGCTTTGTAAAGGGCTTAGGAACAACCCCCAACATAATGATACTCAGCCTGATCCAGGCACAGCAGCTAGAGAGATCTCAACCTCTATAAATGGGCTTTATAGATCTGAAAGCTGCTTTGATCGGGATTTGCTTTTCAAGAAACTAAAAGCGTATGAGTGTCCTACCTCCCTATTGTCCCTGATCATTCTGTTCCATTCTAAAACATCGATGCGGGTGCGCATTAGTTTAGATGGGAAGCTGTCCCCGGAAATTGAAACATTTCGTGGCTTGAAACAGGGCTTTGCGCTGGCCGCGTTCTTGTTTAATTTTTTTATATTAGATATTGGGCATAAACTTGCAGATTGTAATGGTGATCCACCTAGGTTTGGGGCACAGCAGATCCCGTATCTTCTATACGCAGATGACCTCGTACTATTGTCACAGACTCCACAAGGTCTCCAGCGGTTGCTTGTAAGGCTAGAGGAATATGCAGGCAAAAACAGATTGATTATTAATGTTAGTAAATCACAAGTAATTGCTGTACTACCAAGTTGGGAAGCAGGAAGTTTTCTTCTCTGCATTAATGGTCGATACAAGACATCAACTTGGATAAGGTGTCGGAGTATAAATATTTGGGGATTGAAATCTCGAACATGCTACCTAAGGGAGACATGGGTGTAATGGTTCAGAGTAAATTACTCCAATTGTCCTCACAATCTAGAATAATCATCAAAAAATTTGGCAAATTTTCACTAAAACCTGTAGTAGACTTTTATAAAATGAAAGTCGTCCCGATTTTGTTGTATGGTGTCGAGTCCATGGTGTTCGACAAAGTTGGCCCATGGGGGGTTTTAGAGGCTAAGTATTGGAAGGCGATCCTAGGCCTACCTAAAGCAATCCCAATCGCAATGGTGCGCTACTTATTGGGGCTAGTGTCTCTGTATTCACAGGCAAGGTGGAGACAGTGTGCCCTTCTACGTAAGTGCCTGTTGAGTATAAACAGTGGGACAATTTTGGAAGTTTTGGTCTCTGCACTACTAAAATCACGCAATTCATATTCAATGAAATGGCTGAAGTGTGTATTTAACCAAATGATCGATGCAAATGTAACCTTGGAGCTGTTACTCCAGAACCCTGACCGCGCAAAAGTAAAGACCTATTGCGCTGGCTGGGCGGGGACTTTATTTAAGTGCTCGCAATACAAGGATTTTAATGTCTGGCTGTTTGGTGTCAAGCCTTATGGAATTACTGCACCGTATCTGGTCAAATGCCCTTCCTCGGCTATACGATCCGAATTCCAAAGGTTCAGATTTAATTTATGGGGTACAAGAGATGTATTATCTAGACGTAAATTGATTACTCCGGAACAAAACTACTGCAGATATTGCATTGATGCTCAGCAAAAAGAAACTCTGCAACATCTGCTAGTGGATTGTCCGTCCTTAATGTTGGTGCAAGAAAGATGTTTTCAGAATATTATTGCCTTTCATACTCACACTTCGAGCGACCATAAATGGCAAATTATGTTCTCATCCTCAAGAGAAAGAGTACAGATTGCTATTGTCCAATATTTGAGAATCGTTCTCCCCATTGTGAGTGGCTCCCATCGGGATGCATAAGCCTGCAATTTCATAGGTTTTTACCAGATGCAAAAGTAGTTGAAATAGTTGCAAAAAGTGTATGGAAGTGTTAAAAATGATTCCAGAAGGTGGGAAATGGCAGATATTTAAAGTGACACTTTGTAAATTGGACACAAACATTGCTATATTGGGTAAGTATGATATTAATAAGTTGTAGGAAAATAGCATGCACTGGTAAAAACCTATGAAATTCACTGAAACAACTTTGTTAAAGGGGAGTTATGGTTAAGTTGCACTAATCAAAACTTATGAAATTTAGTGAAAAAAACTTTGTTAAAAGGACATTATGGTTTCAAGTAAAACCAAAAAACCCTTGAAATTCGCCAGTTATGGCAAGCTAAGAAACAGTACCTCGTTCCACCACCTTGCACTGTTAAGACTTATACCCAGGACATGAAAGATAACACCACAAATGCTACTGTAGATATGTTGGGGCTGCCGAGATACGATCCCTAGCCTCCAGGCCAAGCATAACTCTTGCAGCCCTATTCAAGATTAGCTTAAGGTGCCGTATGAAACAAAGGGGGAGATTGACGAAGAGGCTGTTGCAGTAGTACAGCCTACACAAGACCAGGGTGTTCAAAACATTCTGCTTCTGGGGGAATGTAAGGCATTATAGAATTCCTGTAAAGAAGTGAAGCTCAAAATTGCCCTTCTGCAAAAGGTCCAACATGCGAGGAGTTAAGGAAAGAGAGGAGTCAGCCATAAAAGTGTTTGGCCTCACAGGATGGCGAGTATAGAGAGCCCAAGGAGAGTGGCCAGAAAGTAGAAAGGCAATAAGGCACATGTGTCCCAATAAGAAAAATCTCCATCTTACTGGCATTCACGCAAAGATTGTTAGCCGCTCACCATGCCTGGATGGCAGTAAGACAATCAGGGATCAGAGAGGCAGATAAGAAAGTAGTAAAAGGAAGTTTCAAGCAAAGCTGTGTATTATCACCATGGCACTAGAAATTAGGAGAGAAGGAGCAGATAAGATAATCAAGAGGGGCGAGATACATATTAAAGAGCCACAGTGGTAGGATGGACCCCTGGGAGACGCTGCAGGTAGAAAGTGAGGTGGTGGAGGAGAAACATCCCAGTTGCAGCTGGAAAGGGTAAGTTAGTCAGGAAAGAGGTCAGCCAGCCCAGTGCCTGGCCTGTGATGCCAAAGGTATCATGGAGGTGTTCAATAAACATAGAATGGTTTGCCTTGTCAAAGGCCAAGGAGAGATCAAGGAGCACTATCCTCAATTGTACTACAATCAAAAATAGCATTTACACTTCAATTATATCATTACATCATATTACAAATATGGTATACTTCCCTTATAATACCTATAATAACTATACACATATTGCTATAGTGTATGCTGCCAGTGGCCATATTCTTGGGGGGGCACGCCCTACAGACATTCCGTAGCATTCTGGAGCTTGTAACTGGACCAGGAGTGTTGATCCCAGGCACAAACAAGATTAGTCCCTTGTTTGGGGAAAGGGTTATAAAGACATCAGCATGAAAATCCACCCATAGCTGATGGGAGAGAAACTGACGGCAAAGATCTGTCAGGTGCGGAGAGCAGACCCTTTGACACTTGCTATGAACACTTGTTGAACTTTTCCTAAAGGAAAGACCCTCTCAGAGACTGGCCATGTAAACATTCCCTGTACAAAGCAAATGTTTAGCCCTTATCTCCATCACAGGGGCCTATCCATCCTGGGATCTGTGCTGCGCTTTAGTTGTGTTTGAGCACAACAAACATTGCTTTGCACCTTAACTCCTGTGTCACGAGTACACTAACTTAAAACATGACATTAACAAATATGAATACACCAAGATGTTTTTTTTTCAAACTTTAATTTACAACATTAAAGGTATAGTCATTGAAAGTATACGTTTTGGGTTTCATTTTTGACTTTTTATTTTCAAACTTTGCTGTTTCATATTTTAAATTTTCAAATTAAATATCTGTAATCACATGATGAACTGTGCAAACATGGTTGATGAAGTATTTGGCTTCTTATGTACTCATAATGATGTGGTTGATTTCCTCTGTAGTTTTGCGTACATCTATTAAAAATCTGCAAGACCTTTCATTTTATCATGTTTTCTGTATTTTATTTTTTTCTCCGTTTTGGTTCGTCTGTTTATTTATTTATTATTAGAATTCTTATATATCGCGCCACATGGCTGCAGGCCTCAGGGCGCACATAAAACAATACAAAACAAACGTGTGGAGAAGGGCCTAAATAGAAGGCACAAGATCAAAGACTCTGTAGAATCAGACAAGGGAGAGCAAGATGTTTGTTATTTGTGTGGTGCCTTTTGTGTGCTGCATTGCATAGTGTGTTTAATTTTATAGTCGCAGCGAGGTAGTCAGGCGAGTGACAGTAGCTTCTGATAGCTTCCATACTGCTTCTGTCGGCTGTATTTAATATTCTATCACTTTCTAGAATTGTACAGTGCTTCAACTTGTAGTGCTTGCTACATTGAAAGGAGTCATATTATGTTCCATTTTTGGCATTCAATGTGTGAACGAACTCATGCTACTTAATCCGTACATTGTGCTGTCTCTTATGTACTGTTGATGTTGAACTCTGAAAAAGTTTCTATAAAAATAATTAAACAGAAAATACAGTAACACTAAATTTGGGTTATGACTTATCTAACCAAACACTGTGGCTTGGCATTACATCCTTAGGGTTCACAGCTCAATAACCATCATCACCACCAAATCTAATACACCAATCTGTGCAAATATGAAGACTTTTTTCAGGTGGAGTCCTCTGGCTAGAAAATTGTGGACCTGCAGTGTTTCTCATGTGAAGTTCAACTGTAAGATTACAGTGTCACTAATGCTTTTTATTTTATTAGAGAGTGGTCTATTTTTTTTAATGTAAACGTTTTTAGAAGTTCCTTTAGTCACTTGTAAGATGTGGACACATGCATTGATTGACATATGAACTGGGCTCTATCTCTCGTGAAAGGTTTTGTGGTTTTATGAATCTACTATCATTCTTAAAAAGGAATAACACATACTATTGAAACCTATCACCATCGGGGAACATACAGATTCCCGCCGTAGGGTCCCTCACCTGCTGGGCAATCACACCAGGAGGCGCACCACATAGTTCCACACAGAGTTGTGCAGCAATTCGGGGAAGGGGTGGGAGAAGAAGCAGAGTCAATCTCCAGGAACATTGGTAGGGCCAGCATGAAATGTGCAGAAAAACAAGTGAAAGGTCAGATGCTTGATATTGTGTTCAAGTACCTTTCACTTTTAGGCCTCTTACCTTGGCCGGAGCTGATTAAATATCGGTGTTGCAGATCTTGCAGCAAGCCCCAGGTGGGTGTACTCCTTCCAGATCTCTTTTTTCTTTGCATGTTAGGGATTGCATTTTTGCTGCTTACATTATTAATTTAACACTACACGCCCCATAATGCACAATGTAAAAACAAGACTGGTTGAACTATACCCACCTGACCTGGATGTAGCTCTGATGTTATGTCGTCAGGGATCGCAAGTCGTCCCCGCTATGTCAGATGTGAGTAGATCCTCCCATCTTGGGGCGATATCACAGGAAGCTTGCACCGATGCAAGTGTAGTAAGTACTAGGGAACACAATGATCAAGTGCATAAAGCATGTTCTTTCAGTGCATTTTTGCACCAGAGCAAAGGACTGGGACTAGGGAAAACATTGCCCTGATGCAAAAATGCATTGAAAGAATATATATTTGTTTTATTGCACTTTGCCGCACTGTAGTGCTAATTGCAATTGCACCATTGTAAAGTTTCTGTAAAACCATTAATGTTGTTTTTTCCGGGTAAAATAAGAAAAGTAAAAATACGAATAGCATAAAACATACTCTTTACGAATTAAGGGTTTCTGCAAAATTATCAGTATAGTATTAATATGAATGCGACCTCTAAGTGCAAATATTAGGGACCAATCAGCCTTATTCATGGAATTATTTGCGTAAAAAACGCAGATTTGCGCGCCTTTCTGCCCGAAAATCCCTGTTTGAAGTATGGGGATTTTTGGGCAGAAAGGCGCGCAAATCTGCGTTTTTCACGCAAAATATGTCCCTGCTTAGGAAAGAAGGGGCTCAGGGGAGAAGGCAAGAATGTGCTTAGAAACTGAATGCGAAAACACTGAACACAAAGACCTGTAAAGTTAGTGAAGCGCACGCACGGGCGAACTGTAAACATAACATGGTACCAGGTGCGACGGGTGGCAAAACATCAGCGAACCACAAACATGACCTGCTTCTGGCCACAGGTAGCTGAAATGACAAACAGCAAGTCTGACAAATGGCCTTGACCAGCACAGCAACAGGGAAGACATTCCTGCAAATGAGTTTACATCACAGGTATGGCCGCTGGTGGAGGTCACAGGTCAGCAGTGGCAAGACTGAGGCAGCCGGATGTCCCTGGCAGGTCAGAGAAAAGAAAATGCCAAGCTCAACACCCTGGTGGATTATTTGACCAAGGCGGCAGCTAAACTACTTGAGAAAACAGCAAAAGCTTGTCCTTTAGCCCACATGGGGGGGCTACGTGGCAGGTAAGAATCAGTGCAGCAAGTCTTACTCATTTCACCATAGATATGAGCCCCAAAAATGTTGGTGGGAAGGATCAAAGAAATGATAGCCGAAAAGCAGTTGGCCTACACTTCCATTGGTCTGTGTTCACCTTTGCACGTTGGTACTAAACACCACAGGAGAGTCCAGTGGAGCGCTTGCATGCAGGGTGTCACCATCATTCTCAACTCCTGGTGAGAGGGGTGCAGGCTGGGGAGTTTCATTATGGGCCTGTGGCTTTGTTAGAGGGGTTTGAGGCTTTTTGAAGATACTAGGGTATACTTCGGGGAGAAACAACAAGGCCCTGACAAATGTTTTCCGTTGACCTGACAGGTAAAACTTTCAGCAGGCCCACTTAGCACTCAGCTCCTGGACTAGTGAGTGTGAGATGGTTCTCAGTCCGCCAACCAACTTACTAGGGAAGGTGTATCGAGAGCCTGGAGTGTTCATATAGCAGGCTGTCCCTTAAATGTGCCTAATATTTATTGCCTTCCCTAAGCCTTTGCACTTTGCTTATGAGAATGGGAGGAGTTTCCAGAATGCCCCCTCTTCTTTTCTGCCAGTGCCTAGATCCTTATTAAACACTCTGTACAATGAATGAGAGAGAGAGGGAGCATAGGCAAGGTACAGAAATAAGATTATTATGAATGTCATAAATGGAGATTGGTGCAGTAGAAAAGCTGAGTAACATAACATAAGATAACATGACTGGCGCATAAATCCATTAGGGTGACATTTGAGGGATCCAAATAGTAGTTCCTCACGATCAGCAAAGTATACTGACGCGGAATGACACCTCAAAAGTGTTAATGAGTGAAGGTTAAAATGTGCATTCAGAGCTGAGTAATGTAAAATAACATGAAGAGCACATACAACTCCATAAGATGACATTTCAAAGGTCAATTTTTAAGGTGTCCAGCTTTACCAGAATACTCTGCTCATAGTGAGGGGCCCCTCACTATGGGCAGAGTATTCTGTTAAGGATGGACACCTTAAAAGTTAGAAATTTGTATTAAAAGCTGATTAACATAACATAACACAAGTAACACCTACAACTCTGTAAGTTGACATCTTAAATGTCCTAAAGTAGCACCTTATTATTAGTGGGGTATACCGACAAGGTAAGGCAACCTTAAAGTGTGATTCAATGAAGTTAAAAAATTTGCATTAAAAGTTGACTAACATAACATAACATGAACAGCCCTTAAAACAATATAAGATGACATTTTAGAGGTTCAAAAGGAGCCCCTGACTATCAGCAGACTATACTAATGAGGAGGGACACCTTGAAAGTGGGATTTGATGAAGTTCCACATTGTCATTAAAAACTGTGGATACAACTATAAAGGATAAGATTCATAGGCCAAAAAGAAGCCCCTCTCTATCAAAGAAGTGTGACAATGAGGAATGATTTCTGAAGATATGATTTGGGAAAGTCGGAAATTGACATGAATAACATGCAGGAGGCGGTGTTTATCATGAAATATATCAACTGCCGAAAGACGGGTCAGACAAACTATATTCATATAGAAAATTGGATGCAGATTCTGAAAATGCAAACCACGTACACATCACGTGTTAGGGAAACATCTTTTGTTAGGGGGAGTTATAAATCATTTAAATACATATATTCACAGAGATTTTCTTAACATTTACCATGTTCTTAAATGCATCCTCTTGTGTGGAGCTTCCATATTTACTCTTTCACAGCACAACAGATCCTAATGGGGGCCTGCGTATCAGCTTGGTGGCATCCATACTGGGGTCAGGCATGGCGAATCAGACCTGAGCAGCGGAACAGGCCATGCGTGATTCTCGTTACGTTTCACGTGTGCACGTTCACAGTGCGGCTTGCTGTACACAGTGTTGCCAACTTGGCGACTTTCTCGCTATATTTAGCCAGAAAGTGCGCCCCCCTAGCGACTTTCTGCTAAAAAAGCGGCTAGCGAGAAATCTAGCTACTTTTTTCCATTGGTTTGGGAATTACACTTTTTTCTATTGGTTTCCAAACCAATGAAAAAAAAGTAGCTAGATTTCTCACTAGCAACTGACCTGATGCGGACGTAACTCTTGACTTGACAGCTGTCGGGGCACCAGTGTATGCAACAGCAAGAGTGACGCCATCCCGCAGCCTGTCAGGCTCAGCCTCCATTTCGTGCAGTGTTGCACTGACCAGGCTGCTGCTTCAGGGCACTGGCAAACGTTGCCTTTCGGCTCTGTGGTTTTTCCCCTGTGAATTTAGAAAGTGAATTCAATGTTCACTTGCATTACGAATATTTAACAGATTTGAACATCTTTCCATTGTGTGCGGTCAGTTGTGTATTTTAGAAAGCTCCATTGGTGCATTTTGTCAGAATAAACCCACAAGTCTGCAGTCAAACATGTTTGAACAACTGTGTTGCAAAAATGAAAATAGCAAAATATAAATAAAAGTCAAGCTTTGTATTCCAGAAGTAAACTGTACTATGGTAAAATATCAATACATAACTCAGTATACGGCTCCATCCCGAAAAGTAATGAATTCTCTGGGGCTCTATGCAACAGGACAGGCAACATAAAGTCACCTGGAGTCACACCTAGTACATTCTACATGTTTTCAGACATACTGGTGCGTTCGCAGAAGGGTGATTTTTTTAAAGTGAAATTCACAGATGTTTGCCTCTCTGATTTTCAATCACCCATCATGCACCTGGCAAATTATGCAAATTAGGCGATGATGTCATTTAGCTACTTCTAGCTACTTTTTGGACAGCCAATAGCTACTTTTCTTACTGAGGAGTTGGCAACACTGGCTGTACAGTGTAGCATTTGTGTCGAGGGTCCTTGGAAGGAACCCGTGCGAACTGAGTAAAAGCAGAAAGGAAAACTGAAGGAAAATTAGAGGACTTGGCGTTCGGTGTAATCTGAAAGGTATTTGAACCTGCCAGAAAGCCATTGAGCCAGTGTTGTTGAACTTGTGGGGTATACACGGAATAACATCTGCCTGCATATAAGCACGTTTTCTCAAAGTTTTTGGGTTCAAATGGTTAATTTCTTTTACTGCCTGCTCATTATTTGCTCTGTTTCTCCCTTCACTTATTATCACAGTGCTATTAGAAGCATAAGGGCGTGGGTGTTTTCTGCAGCCTGCTCCTGCTGCAGCAAGGAATTTGGCAGCTGACTTGCCGCATTGAGGCCATGCCCCCTCCACCACAAGGACCCCGGACACACCAGCAGGCTGAAGCCCCTGGGAAATGGCAAAGGTGTTTGGCGCCCGCAGGGGGAGGCGATAGGTCTGTGGAGCATATGCAAGACTGCAACAACAAGAGAAGTGGCTGTGGAGCGGCCGGCGAGGAGAGAAGCCAGGAGGCTCAAGGCCCACTGTGGTTGTGACTGTTGGTGCCCAAGCAAATGTTCGTATCTTGGACATCATCACTGTACTATCATGCAAGAGCAAGCAACACTTAAGTGCAAAATACTAACTGTAAAGTGACAGATGGTAGCGGGACCCCCCCTCACTAAGTGCTGGCATATGCACTGAGAAGAAACAACCCCCCAGCCCTACAAGAATCACAGGAGAGGCATACATCCTGATCAAGGAAATTAACCAGTTCCTTGGCACCAATCAGGACGTTTGGTGGACTAAAATCCTGTATGGATAATAAGGCAATGGACCCCCGTACACTGGGAGCAGTAGGGGGCCAGTTATCTGCAGCCCTGAGCACTGGGAAAGGGACAATTCCATGAACAATGCCACAGCTGTCACCGAAACGATTGAGGGCCCATCTGAGGTCTGTTCGGTGCTTTAGGCGGACACAACCCATTTGCAAGGGGAATAGAGGGTGCTAATGGGGCTATCCCATCATTCCCACCCATTGTGGCTTTGATTACCAATAAGTATCCAGCAACCAGCTCTGTCACCCTAGATTACCCCTCAACCAGAACTGGCAGGGGAAATGACAATCTAGTGCCTATGCTAGTGTGAATGCCCTCAGGCCAGAACCCTGCAACTAATTAATTATTCAACAGGATACAGAGGTAGGGGTCGCAGGCCAGGAACAATTCCTTGAGAGCTTATGAGAACGACGAGACATCTGCCTCACAGGGTCCCCAATGTGATCCCAAAATGTTGGCATCATTCTCAGGCCTCAAAAGCCCTGCAGTATTCATGAAAACAATGAATCTTGAAGGTGCTGAGGACAATGTGTGCGTTTTCACCCACTCTAGCACCCCACCTTTGGGCTCATTCAGAGACAAGAATGAACTGGATATGTGTGTTGGGATGGGCCTCTGCCGAGCTCCAGTCCCCCTGTGCCCTCTTTCCACACGGTCCACCCACGTTGTATATCACTGATCCCATTGACAATAGGGCCCCTCTGGCCAGCAATTGCAAATGTAGCCTTGTTTTGTCCAAACTAGCGGCCATAAAGAGGCTGATCCTCACCCTTGTGGAAGCCCATGGAAGAGGGGGAGTCCTGGAGGGGTCATCAATTGGATTGGTGGATGTTTTGGGGGCTCCCAATCCATCAGTGGAGACAGTTCACCACAACCCCGCTCCGCTCACCAATAAGATGTGCGCCAGTAAGTATGGCACAGGGCCCAGTTTTGTATCTGGAGAGAGTAGCAACCTCAATAGTCCTCTGGCCAATAAGGTTCCTCAGACCCCACTTCACTCTGGCCACTTTGCCCCCACCCCAAGACTATAGAACCAAGCAGTGCAACTGTCCGAACAGCCCATAGTAAGCTGTCCAGACCGAGTCATTAGAATCGACCCAACGGCTGAGAAGCCAGCTGGTAGGACTAGCTATACAGCACAAAATCATGCCCATTATAGTGTCAGTCCAAGGTATGATAAATAACGAGGTGAGGAGGGGACGTATGGGGGTTACAGTATTTTTGCATAAGGTACCCAAACTGGAAATCAGGGATACACTTATAAGCAAATGCACGCACTGGTTCCGTGCAGTATGTGGTTGCCTATCCCTAATTCAAGAAGACATTGTTAACTGCACCAGACTGCACTATCCGGGGGAGAGTGCCTTTGACTTCCTAAAGATCGAACTTAGGGACCAGAGAGTGGCCAGTGGCATTCTGGGCATCAACATGAGACGTTGCCCCAAACCCAACAGTACAATTAAAATCAGCGCCCATGCTCAGCACAAGTACAATTTTTCTGAAACCAGGATGGCTGAAATAGAGTTATTGACTGAGATCCTAATGCCTATTATTTTAAAAGAACCTGTTGACTCAATTGGTAAATTTTTTGGGGAATTTACGAGTCTCACACCAGCTCTTACATTTAGTATTTACCATGGTTTTTGCTAAAATACTGCACATGGTCTTTTATTACATCAGGATCCATCACATGTCTTTGATTTGCAATGTATGTTAGTATAGCCTCATTTATAGGCCAATGGTTGAGATTGCACAAAAGTTAAATTATGCCAGTTCATCAGCTCTACATACCCCACAGCTAGCATCAGTACATTCACCCTTATGGGGAAGTTATGGGAATATGGCTCTTGTAAGGTGGTTTCTATTGACTTCTTCCCTATTCCCTTTCTCCCATTATAGTTCCCTGCATTCTCCTTTCTACACCGCCTGACCCTTGGCTCTGCGGCTTATGCCAGTTGGCTTTGCATTCTCAGACATAACTGGAGTTTGCAGCAGGAGCCTAAAGAAGACAGCCTGAGAAACGTGGCCTCCACAATTCAAAGGCTTCCCAATTACATCCAGGGGCCAATGCACCACTATGCTTCGACTAATTCTAACACTTCTTCACAGCACCATAAACCACCATCACAAGACAATGCTAGCTACTATGCATTTCTCTTTTTCCCCTCTTTCTAGATCAGCAATCCTCCTAATAGGCTGTCTAACATTACACACACCCCTACTTACAAAATCAAATTCCCCCTAGCACAGCCCCATTTGATCTTACGTGCCCTTTTGCTCTGTACGTCCCTATCTTATTCCTGCTTCTCGCCACCCGTCACCCATTTTGACATGTTTTCCTATCTTCTTCCTCCATAGACTCTGGTCTACCTTGGGTGTGGGCACAATACACCATTTACTCAGACAAGGTGCTGATGCCGAAGATCTCTACGATGGTGACATAACATAACATAACTGCATGTGGTGATCATTTTATGGCTGGCCTGATCACCTATGCACTTGCAAGATTAGACTCAGAAGGAGAGAGAGGGAGAGAGAGAGAGAGAGGGGGGGAGAGGGAGATACGTAAAGAGAATGAGAGAGGAGTAAATGCAGTGTTAATGTTTGACCATAAAAACACACATCTTATCAGGTTACGGGAGCATCACATATCAAGAGTACATAGACATGAGTACTAGAATGTGTCAATGAAGGACAACAACAATGCTTGCATACAGAACAGGTAATTCAACATCATTGACATACACAGCACAGATTCAAAGTTTAATTAGGTAGAATTGTTCTGTACTAGGTCTAGCTTGGAAGGAAGACTTCCACACAAATGGCATATTTCCTCTCATCCACAGACACAGCATGGATAAAGAATCCAAAGCGCACATCGAGGAAGAAGAGACATCAACAGTAATAATGCCAAAAAGGCTGTAGAGAAGGGAATCCAGCTTTCAGACTCAACTCTGACTCACCGTCTAGATAGAGAAAGAGATGTGGGCTGAAAAATGTACCAGGCACCGCAGATTAATTTAAAAGTCTAAAACAGTCAGTGCTTTGTGCACAACAATGGCGGTTCTATGTCAAGAATATGGTTACAACAAAACTAAAAGAGATAGGTGTGATGAATTGCCTTCTGGAACGGTTGTATAAGCCCTGGCTAATTTGATTTTTATTAATAATAAAATCATGTAGGTAATCTCAGAAAGGGGTGTCTGCTAATCAGATCCACCTTTCAGAAGGCTCCATCCCAAAAGCATAGTATACACATGTGCCCTGCTGCATTCATCTCCTGTTCTGAAGCTCTTGCTCTTCAGTGACACAGAGCAGGTTCCAAGGTCGCAGGTGCCCTGTTTGACAGCTGTTGTGACAGCGAAGTCACTGAATACAGCGGTTGAATTTAAATCTATACCTCTGATCCAATACCATAATAATTATGCATAACCAGTGGTCAAAGTGTACGAAAAGAAGTAGTTGAACTATGTTCCCTGCTGGCCTGTCCCCGCTCTCCACAAACCCCATCGCCACACCCCCTTCCACGGGCAATACTACCCCCTGAACAGCTCCTGCTGTTTAAGGGAACGTTCAGTTCAGTGCACTGAAAGTGCCAGTTTCAACTTCTTCCTACACTTTTATTTTAAAACTAAGCCATTCTGGAATGGTTTCTTTTTAAAATAAAAGTAAAGGAACAGTAAAACGTAATTTTAAAAAGTAGAGGAGCACTGCTTCCAACCGCTGCCGCCCACTTCGACTACTGTGCAGAATTATTAGCTTGCTGGCAGCGTAATCTCTAATAATAAGCCATACCTGCGTTTTGGTATGGTGACTGGTATAGTGACTGATAGTTCAGACATTTATTTAGGCCACAGCAGATCATTTCAATCCTGTGAGCTCAGGACCGCTATGAAAAAACAATGTGGGTTCTAGTCAGACTGCCTGTCTCTACTCAACCAGTAGGACAAAAGGAAGAAAGACTGTGGAACTCTTTGATTCGTTTGGGAGCTAGGGTAACACCACTCCATCTCAGAAAACTCTCATCAGGCGGACTCTTAGGAACACTGCTTCAAAGAGGCACACTCACAACAAAAGGGCCAGTCTCTCACCAGGGTGCTGCATACCAAAGGGCTTTTGAAGCTTCAGGTTTGGGAAGGAGTTGGGATCAAAGCAGTCAAACAGAGCAGATGTGGTTTGAGGAAGAGTTCATCTACCTTTGTTTTGTGTGGATCCTTCCTTCCTTCCTTCCTTCCTTCCTTCCTTCCTTCCTTCCTTCCTTCCTTCCTTCCTTCCTTCCTTCCTTCCTTCCTTCCTTCCTTCCTTCCTTCCTTCCTTCCTTCCTTCCTTCCTTCCTTCCTTCCTTCCTTCCTTCCTTCCTTCCTTCCTTCCTTCCTTCCTTCCTTCCTTCCTTCCTTCCTTCCTTCCTTCCTTCCTTCCTTCCTTCCTTTCTTTCTTCCTTCCTTCCTTCCTTCCTTCCTTCCTTCCTTCCTTCCTTCCTTCCTTCCTTCCTTCCTTTCTTTCTTTCTTCCCTGCCTTCCTTCCTTTCTTCCCTCCCTCCCTCCCTCCCTCCCTCCCTCCCTCCTTCCTTCCTTCCTTCCTTCCTTCCCCCTCCACAGATCAAAACACTTTGGTTATGATACAAGAAGGCTAAAGGCAGTTGTTACCTATTGGACCCTTTAACGTAGACTTGCTTTTACCGAATCCCAGAGGCAAACTCTGCTCCCTACTCATCCCCAGGGAACGTTAGTGGTAACCTGCTTTTGAACCAAGACCTGCACTCTCTGCCAGCTGTGCCATTACCCAGGCTCTTCACTGGAGGTACCAGTTAGCCTCCCTAGACTTGGGGTGAAGGGGAAAGGACTAATCTTGTCCCTAAACCCCTGGATGGGGTCTCACAACACCAGAAGAAGTCGATCAGCTAGATTCCTGTATTCTGCAGCTTCAAACCATTTTCCCATTCAAGATGACCGCGTTTGAACACCACCAAACCATCAGGACCCAGGGTGCTACTTTTAGCACTCTCTTCAAACTTCTTTGAACTGCGGTTTTTCATTCATCACACTGGCTCAACACTGCATTGTACTAGAAGAGTATGTTACCCGCTTTGTTCCAAAACCAGCATTCCACTGCAGATGACTTGAAACTGCTGCCTCTTCAAACAACGCATCGAACCTCTCTAGACCTCAACTCAAGCCATTGCTGAAAGCACTGTATCACTCCTCAACTCGACCCATTGGTAACCATCAAACCTGCTCTACCTTCAGATCGACTCTGGTGAGCTCACTGAACTGGATCAATCCAATGCCACCTTCGAACCGCATGGAGCTCCGCTTCAGACAAACTCGCCGGTGACTCGCCACCTGGACCAGCATGACTCGCTAAATTTGAATCTGGTTCAACCTGCAAAGACAGCATCTAGAAGCATGGTTAAACACCAAAAAGCTACGAAAAAAAAACAGATTCAGGTACTTTTGTGAGGTCCAGGCCCCATGGTCACTTTTGGGACCCTAGCGACAGATACAACACTGTTGGGGTTTTTGTCATAGGGCTATTAAATAACGTGGGTGATACTTTAGTTTTGTGGTAAATTGGTGGTAAAGTATCGTGGTATGAAAGTGGTGAGCATATTTGTAGTACTGCCCTATATGATGAGATAAACCTTCCCCCTTTTTATGTTGGTATTCTGTTTTAGGGTTGACTGTAAATATAAATTACTGGACCTTACACATTTAGTAAGAACAAAATATTACCATATGTTGTGCTTATTACTTATATACAACATCAGCCTACTGTATTTAATGGTTCTGTTCAGCCTCTAGCATGTACAGCTGAACACACTCACACATGTACCACCGGCTTTCTAGCTTGCTTTTCTGGTTCTCTAACTTTTATTTTGTACTCTACCACCGGCAGTAAATGTTCTTACCACTGCGGTATATGCACTAAAGCACTTCTTGGTTACCTTCCCTCATTTAAAAATAATCACCAGAGACACAATAAAACAATCCCACCAGCCCACCAGTTCAGCTTTTTACCATTTTTATACATGTATTAAAATAACGGTACTTGCAATAAAATGTAGTTTCCTTTCACAATAACACATTTGTTTGTTCTTACCAATACAAAGACACCGACGAGGTTATCTAAGAGAAGAAATATGAAGCACAGCCCAATACATGGAAAATGTTTCTTTCATCAGCATTTGTCATTTACCATTGAACATGTGAGAGAAAAACAGCAACCATTTTGTCAAAAATAAACGTTTGTCCTGACTAGCTAATGGGAACTGCACATGAAATCGTCCACTCTCCTCATTTTTCTTTTTACAGATACTCACATTGAACTATACATTCTCTGGGTTTTATCAGGAAAACTCACTCAATGCTGTGGTTTATCAGCAAAGAAGTGTCGCAAACTCCTCACTGCTTTCGCACCCGGAAGGTCAGATCAGGGCACCAGCTGCATCCAGAGCCTGGGCAGCTCGGCTCTTTTCTCTGCTCTTTCTCTCTCTCTTCTCTAGACAGCCAGCAGCAAAGAACCCCACATCCTTTCTATCTCCTACATTTATGCCTGACCATTGTCAGTCAAGACTAATTCCTGCCTTTTTTTCAGACGTCTTCTGTCACCCCAGTAAACTTCCAAACCCATAGCACTTCTCTGTCCAATCACCCCGCAAGAGCTTACATGTATCATTTTATTTCCTGCAAGAACAATAATCTCTCTGAATGGAAAAGGCAGCCCATTCATTTTGCACACATGTTTACTTACACAGAACGAAACACAGAATTATCCATCCGAGCCTTTGCGTTTCATTGTTAAAAGGGAGCATTACTTAATTACTGGGATATTATTTCATAGGGAATAGTTAGTTGATTCATCTGGGTTAGTTTAATGAAACACTACACAGATGGTGCATTTTAAATCTGCTGCCTTTGCATCCATTTGCGGACACCATTGAAAATGTAATTCACTGCTCCCCATGTCTTCACTTGCACTAAATAATTTGCCGTCTCCATTTGCATTCACCTTTACTGGCCACCTCCATTGAAGCACTGCCACGTACCATCATATCTTACAACACCCACTTGCATCTTTTTCTACAAAGACATATCCTTTCAAGTGACATTGTTTCAACGTCTTGCCTGTCACCCCTGCTACATTACCAAGAGTGGTTTCTACATCTACATTCTGCATTTCCTGTGTTCTTTCCGCACAGCTGGGTTTTTGTTAGTGCTTTACAGTTATAATATATATATATATATATATATATATATATATATATATATATATATATATATATATATATCTACATATATATATATATATATATATATATATATATATATATATATATATATATATATATATTTATAGAAACTTGATTTGACATTCCTTTATTTTGGACTGTTGCACTCCACTGTTTGGGTTGCTAGTGGCTCACATTTGCACCCCTCTTGAGAGTGTAGCCTGCCCTCAGCCCATGTTACCACAAAAGGCAAAGGAGGTATATCTCTTGACTGTTTCACCTTTATGACTGGTTCACTGCTGGTTTGTTGTACTGTGATACCTGAGCAGGTGGGTTAGCCACTACTCACCATTGTACTCCCACAGAGCAGTAGCAATTTCACCACAATCCGGTAGGCGTGGACTTGTCTATACCCTTCACGACATTGGACAAACACGTCAGGGAAAGTCTTGCTACAGCAACAAAGGCTATAGACAGGGTTGGTGATTTATTTGTGAAGCGAACATGAAAGGGTCGTTCAAGGAGGGCAGAAGGCATTTTATGAACGCCTGCTTGAAGACTAGGAGTGGTCACCCATCTCATTAGCAGGTTCAGGGTGAGCTACTTATATGTGGACACGGTGTATTTGTCTATGGATGTGGGCTGTTTTCAAACACAAGTGTATGATGTCATTAAAGTAAGTTACTTTAGTTCATTTCTAAACACACCATCATAAAGTGAGGCATGATCCGCTAGCACATCTGCAACATTACAAGTGATCCCTGCACAGGTAGTCATGGCTAATAGGTAGGCTGAGCCGCACAGGGTGTGGTGTGTTGGTGGTGGTTCGAAAAAAAGACCATCATGTATATGGGAAAGAGAGGTTATGAGGTTCATTGACAGAGAAAAGCGTGGGAGTTAATTCATAGGCAATTATATATCGGTGGCCAGTCAGAAGGCCGAAAAAAAATATCGAATGACAAAAAATATCGAAAAAAATATATCGAAAAAAAAATCAAATTTTTTATTTATTTATTTATATGTATTTTTGAGGTCAGGTAAGTAAAACAAAGTGGTAAAATAAAAAAAAATGAAAAAGGGGGTTTGGGGGGAACCCCCCCATTTAAAAAAAACGTATTGAAAAAGAAAATCGAGATTTTTTGGTTCAACCTTTTTTTCGATTTTCTTTTTGGTCTTTTCACTATAAACCTTATATATCATTTACCACTGCTCATGGTTCATGATGATAATGTTTTTTAAGGGCTCTCAAAGACACATGCATGCATGCATCATAGAGTATGTGTGTCAAACAGACCAGAATTCTGAATTGGCCCACTTTATCCTGTTGAGAAAAGAATGAATGTTTTTCGTATATGCATCTACGTGTCCTCTGCGGTTTTTGTAGTCTAACCTGCAAGTTACCCAGCACTTCCTGGTTGATAGGCCTGACCTTCACCCATATGGCATCCTCATCTTCTTCCACTCAGTAAGATCTCGATTCATTTTCACATTCATTTTTGTGGCAAGGTTCCAGGTCTATGAACAATAATGTGCAGGAAGACACACCTGGCCACAATTTGGTGATAGATCACTGGATTATACAGCAGAGTAGCTCTGCTTTTGAGTGGGCACCTGAAACATGCCTTGGTGGTTCCAAATGTTTGCTATGCAACATCCATTGCGGCACTATGCGATGCGTTCTAACTTTATTGGATAGTGCATGTGCAAGCAGTGTCAATATCAAATTTCAAATGCTAGATGCACTGCCTCCTGTGTACGGGGGGAGTTAAAATATTCTGGGTAGGTGAGAAGTGTATGTTCACATGTATTTGTGTTTCTTAAATGGGACTAACTACATGACAGAGTGCAATTGACAACTGCATGATGCCACTAGTTTCTTGCCCAATAAACCGCTCCTTAGGAAAGGTATAAAACAGTAATAAAAGAGATGGCTACAAAGCCAGAGAGTGGTCCTGGATCTCGGTCAACGAAGCAGAGTGTCTGATACAGATTGCCTCCAAAATTCCAGTCTTCTAAATTATTACCAAGATACATAAAAACACTGTAAATCCATCCAGAAGTCCCAAAGTCGTTTGTGGTCTAGGTGCTGCAGCCCCTGAAGCCTAAGACACAAATGATTGCGCACAAAAGCATGGCATACTCTGTGTTGCGCTTCCGGGAGGTCGTATCTAGAGCACACACGGAGTTTGAAGGAGGCAGCCTGAGCTCGGAAGCCTTTTGTGCTGGAATCTGCAGGTATGGTTCTTTGTAAGCAGTCTTTAGACATAGATCCCCCAAAGTATCAGGAATTTCCATAATTCGGAAACTTCGGCCGATTGTTTTCTCAAAACGTACATTTCATTGATGACAGCGTATCTAAAATACATGAAAAGACAAACAACATGAATTAAAGTTTCCATTCTACACCAGTAGACACATGTTACAGGGTCTAGAGCTTGCATCACAATATACTAGAAGTCTTCAGGCAGCATATCTAGAAGTATCAAAAACACCATAAATACATGAACTAATGATTTAATGATGCCAAATGAGTTTGTGGTTTGGTGTACCAAAACGTCTTTCTGTTCCCGGGCAAGTTGTTTAAGCTGATTTGATGAACAGCAACGGAGGCCATGGTGGCCCCCAATGTAGCCACTCTCTAAATGAACAGCTTTGAAGTAACAAGAATGTATAATACAGGTAACCCATCCATGCCAAATATCCAACTAGGGAAACTGTATATTGACAATGTTCCAGTCCTAAGGCAGGGAACTAGCAAGGAGATATTAGCCCTATTCTGATTGCTGAGTGAAGAGGCTCTCCACTTGAAATTTGCAAAGGGCATTAGCGAGTGGAACATGACTTTTTTGGATCTCACTATTTAAATCATGACGAGGGTATTCTCCTCGTGAAAATATACAATAAATTCACAGACCGTAGTTCCATGTTGAAGTAGAATTACAGCATTCCCAAAAATAACAGGGTTAATCTCCCATTTGTACAGATTTTGTGACTTTAGAGGAATAGCATTAGTTCTTGAGCTTGTGATAGCCAGGCTAGAGCTGTGATACCCGAAGTAGCTCAAAGAGGCTATCCTAAGAAATTACTTAAGATAGGGGTGAAAGAGCCAGGAACACAGCCACGAGTTTATCTGAGAACACAAATAGAAAAGGGAAGATAAGTGGATATTCTGTGCTAATGCATACACAGATTCCGATTTCAAAACAAAGAACACCATTTTAAAAAGTTCCAGTGTCTTCAACACCTCTCACAATAAGATAAAGCTCCCTATGTTTGTGTACTAATGCAATATCATTATAAGAGTTCGTCTGGTGAAGAATAATTGGAGACAAAAGGTTTAATCTATACCCAGACTTCTACATAACAATGTGGCCTTCCTAAACTTTGAATGCACTGTCAGTCCACAGACACAGATAACGGACCAAAATACTCATGGAAATAATTATACAAACTGAATGGTCATCTATATGGTGAAATGCCTGCGAAGCCTTCATTAGAAGAAAAAAACTGAGTTGCATTAAAAACCTACTTTTAACAACCGTGCTTGTAGATAAGTATATGAAAATGTGCCAGCCTCCAGAAGAACATAAGTCGAAGGGAAAGAGAAGAACAAGAGGATGTGAGTACTGGAGACAGACAGTCCATGGGTTTCATACGAACAAAGAGTTCCGATATTGCCGGAAACGAGAGTAGAATTGGAGTGGTAGTTCCAGCATATGGATGACTGGAATGGGTGAGCTATATTTGGCTCATCCCCAGACCTTTTAACAGAGTGCAATGCCAGCCGATGGGGCTAAGGAGCCCATTGCAGAGATATGAACAACCAATAACATAGGAACTACCAGAGACTCAAACTTCATGGGAGTTGTAATTTAAGGTTTTGTTATGCATATATTATTGTCCAGTAATTTTGCTGCTCGAGTAGTAAATTTTAGAGAAATCATAATCCGAGCCTCCGGTCTTGACACAGAATTAGGCGTGGACTTGGCCAACTATTATGGGGGCACTCCGTTAAAGGTGGAGCAAGCAGAGAGTATAGATGAAATCTGTCCCAAGCAATTGATTGCAGTTGTGTGAACTGTAATTCATTTAGTAAATCCTCCTTGTGTATTTATATGTTCAATTGTTCTAATTACGTCTACACAGTGATATCATTTATTTTTATTTATTTATTTATTAGATTTGTTACTCGCCCAGACCCTAGGGTATCACGGCGAAAGATACAGGAGAGTTAAACTCATTATTATACAATGTTGCAGTTACATTACAAATAATACATTTTTCTTTATACATAGGTTACAAGATATCATGTAGTCATATACCAGATTCCAATTGGTCAGTTAGCCCTTCCCATTTTGTTTCAGCCTTATTTGTATATGTGCACAAACTTAGGAAACTTCCTTCAGTAAGTCAGACATATCTGGTAGCATCTCTTTAGTACTCAATAAACCAAGGTAAGTGACTGTAAGGATATTTGGCGTGTTACAGTACAGAGTACAGCACTACTGCACAGGTAGCAAACAGCACAGAGTACAGCACTACTGCACAGGTAGCAATTTTTTTTTCGCAGCACCACCACAAGGGTGCGGTGCATTGCTATATGGGTTACCAGATTAACAAGGAAAGACAGGCTATTCAGTCAAAAACGATTTTAACATATAAGATGCAAATCTATTTTTACAGTTAAAAGCACACGTGCTCATTTAAAAATGCACACTATTTTTCACCTGAAATGCCTATGGTGCGAGAGACACATTTGAAAATTAACAGCTAACCTATTAACCATTAACCTGACTAATAAAACCTTATTTAACATAACCCACTAATAAAATGTGTTCTCCACTGCAGAATTAGGCATACTCTGAAAGCCATTTAAATGTGTGTGCAGATTTTTTTTTTCTTCTCTTCTCTGCCTGCTTCTCCGTGTTTTTGTGCACAGTAACTGCAGGAAGAAGGAAGTCAGATTTGCAACAATTGCAAATGTATAAGCGAAGCTATTGTTGAGAGTAGGAGGATGAGAGATGATGGATTTCATTGGGACACGTCATACAGAGGGCTGAGATGAAAGTTTTAGTAGGCAGTATCGGGGAAAAAGACAGGCAGACATTTTTCTGCACTACTGGGGAGAAGACCTGGCTGTGGGACTCCTGACTGAATGCAGATTCCTGCGTCCTGCTACAGTCAAGATTTGGCAGAGCTGGGAGGAAGACCTTTTCCTGGTTGGAGGCATTCCTATCTGCAAAAGCTGAGAATTCCAGGCAATGACCCCGGTTTGAGAAGGAAAGGCGATCCTTTTACTGGGGTTAATCTTCAAGGGAACCACATTCCGAAAGAGAACAGCTGAAGAAAACTCTGAACAGATAAGGTAATTACATAAGCGTGGGAGCCGTGTGTGCACGAAAATATGCAGTCAGTGTAGGAAAGGGGATTCCTGTGCGTGTCTTAATCAAATACCAATGTTGCAATTTGAGTTCTGTTCTCCGCCACTCTCTTTGCAGTGTGTCATAGACAATGCTTTTACTGTACCATTTTATTTATTTCTGTAAAGAATGAGATCGTGTTTAAATGCAACTTTTATAATACAGAAAAATATTTGAAAACAGACGGGTGGTGTATTTACTATTTACCATTACAATGCCGATGATGTGGGGAGATTTTTAAACAGTGCAATGGTCATTTTAAGACAGATGTGTGCATGTCAGAATCAGTATGAATAATTGTGAGTGACTGTAGCATAGCTCGTTGGAGGTACATGAGCCAACGGGAAGAGAGACTCTCTGAACATAGCTCCCTACCGTATATAAGGTAGTGGAAATTACCACAAGACTACCATATATAGCTCTCTGTCGTAAATAAGTCAGTGAGTTCGCCCATGGTGGCACATCAACACTATCACTGAAAAATGTGGTATTCCTAAAATGTAGGTCTGAGGTCTCTCTAGTGATCACACGAAAAATCTAAGCAAAGATAAGGGATTCTGGACATTGGGGCCACAAATAAAACAAGGGAATTATGCTCACCAAAATACCACCAACCACGTATACCAAATATGCAGGTCTGGGTGCTGAAATAATGCATGTCCATTGTATTATTGTTGCACATGGCCAAATCTGAATACAAAGAGTGATTATTGCTAAGTTATTTTTCGGCGGTAATAAAATACCGTCAGGCCCCAAATCTCCACAAAATACCCTACATATTTATGGTGCGTTGGCCGGGAAAGTGATCATAGAGTACCGACTGCGCGTGGCAAGCGTATCTCACATTGCCATTTGCACATTAAAGGGAACCCATTTTATAATAGCAGTGTGCCACTAAAAACGAATTTCACAATGTCACAAAGGGAAACCACATTCTCAGATCTAGTGCAATATTTAGAGGCAAAGTTATTTGCACATGGGAATTGGTCTTCGAATAGCACGTTAGAATGGAGTAACCGCATTCAGGGTGAGGTGCAGAAAGAAAAACTAGACAATATTTTTGCAGAAGGCAGCATAATTCAGGTCTGCCTTACAAGATTATTGAATGCAGCCGATAAAAGTGCAGAGAAAGACTGTTTAATACGGCTATGCGGCAAAATATGGTTTATTTTAAACAAGTCCCTGCGAATGCAAGAGAATGATACTCAGCTAATTACCAGGTTAAAGACTGAATTAGAGGGGGCAAGTAAAAATCAGGAAATGTTGAGAGCAGAATTGGATGTATGCCAAAAAGACATGCAATTAAAATGCAGAGACTTTGATACTCAGTTATCCAAAAGCAAGAAACAATTTGAAGATAGTGAGCAAGAATTGGCACACTTAAAAGCCTTAGTGGATCACATTAGGCAGGATAAAGATGAGGTTGTTTCAGAAATGCAGATTTTACAAAAAGAACATTGCGAAAAAGAAAGTGATCTCCAGAGTGCAGAACAAGAAATGATTAAAATGATTCAAGAAAGAGACAAGAGAAATAAAGAGTTCAATGAATGCCAAATGCAAATGTGCGATATGCAGGAGGTGATTAATAAAATGAATGATGAAAATAATTATTTGCAAAATGAAGCAACCAGACTCCTTAAAAAGTGTAAGGACTTAGAACAGCAAATGTGCATTCCCAGGTCCCAGGAGAGGCGGCAGGGTACCACATTCAATGGAGTGGAGGTGAATTCTAGCTATGCCCAAAGAGCTAGTGCTACAGTGGCTGGGCCGGTGACTGAACTTGGTTGCAGCGCCCTTGGGGGATTTGATACTCCCATTGGGGGCAGCCACCAATCTCATACACCTGAAAACAGGATTGAATCACAAAATAGTGCAATTCCATGCATTGCAACAAGTAGCCCCATAAAAATAATGAAATCCATTAAAGCCCTGATCAAACCATTTAAAAAGGGAGGTGAATGCTGCATTGAGGATCACTTAGAAGCGGTACATGACATTTTTAAAGCACTCCAGATACCTAAGGAACAGTACAGACAATATTTTCATTTAACTTTAGATGCCCCGACGGCCAGCATCATAAGGGGATTAAATGAACAGCAGAATATGACATGGCTGGAGTTTGAAAAAGAAATTAGGCGTCATTTTTCTCCTTTTCAGTCATTGCAGGAGGCAAAGAAAGTCGCGTACACAATTACTGCTGGACCTAATACATCCCCTCGCCAATTTTTACAAGACTTAAAAAGAGCATTCTCTCGCTTTGATGTATCTTTTGACTCAAATTCCAATGAGTTTAAAACCGCATACTTCTATGGGCTACAGAAAGACATCATATCCCAATTGGTCCGTGAATTTGACCGTGACAAGTCCCTTGAATGGATTGTACATCAAAGCACAAAGCTATATGAGGTACTCTATTGTCAGGGTAGAGAAAGTGATAAAATGAAAGATACCAGACCTAAATCTAAAGAACCCTCAGCCACAGTAATGGAAATCAGGTCAGCCAAAATGTCCCTTGAGTCTGCTCAAAGTCAAGGCAAAAATAATGTGACACCTGAACAAAGGGGTAATCAACAAAGATCGCCATTTCCTGTACCAATGTTCCAAACACATGATCCTAGTAATAGAGAGAGCTACATCAGCCCTAGATATTTAGGGGATAGACCCCGGGTAGGATATCGGCCTGATATGGCAGGTATGAACAATAACCAGAGACAAAATCAAGATCAAAGAAATGATGGTCCCTACCAGTCATTGGGGACACAGAGTAGGTTTGATCCCAACACCATGATATATGGTAATCAGGATAGGCCCCGATATGTGGATCGATTTACTGATAATGGAAATCAACATAGGGGCCAGTACCCACAATCTGAGAGACAGGACATGAGGCAAAACGTGAACTACAGTCCACGCCAGTACAATGATTCCCCACCAGGGGACTATAATCAAAGGATGGGTGCAACCCGCTCCCCTCCACAAATGAATCAAGAGTTCAGAAACCATCCCAACCGGCATCAATCACCTGAGAGGTATCAGAATAGATCCAATCAGGGGGAAAACAACCAATATCGACCTAGGCCACAGAAAGAGGATCCTAGAGAGATGGAAAGGTTCCAGTGTCTTGAGGCCCAAGTGAAAATGTTAGCTGAGCAAATAGGAAAGCTCTATACAGCGCAAAAACAACCTTCCAAAGAGGGGGCTGATGGCCATAGCAATGACCGGGGGGCTTCCGAAAAGTGACTAAGTACTCATGATAATCGCAGTGCCAAAATGACAGATTGCTCTGATATAATTTTGCATAACGACTCTGAGATGCCTAATGGATTAAAAATGAAAGTACCAGTAAATGAAATTGTGACAGAAAGTGCAAATACTTCTAAAAAAGAGGTACGGTTTAACTTAGAGCTAAATAAAAGAGTAAAGATTTGCACAAATGAAAAAGAAACATTAGGAATTCCAAAAGAACAAAGGAACAGATTTAAGAAAAATGACTCATGCATGGGGAATACCAGTGAACAGGGAGTAAGTGGGGATGCCATAGCTCCTTCCCTGGGCAAGCAAAACAATGACCAAACACAGACAGAAAAAGGAAATACTCACAAGGAGGGTACAAGTCAATCACCTGAAGAATTCTTTGAGCCACATATTCTTGAAGAGGCTGCAAGGGCTGATATGACACTAAATGATTACAAACACACAGAATTAAAAAATGACAAATTGCTGAATGATGTTATTACACATGTTCAGTTGGAGGATTGTAATGTGGTCTCTGATGTTACCCAGATGGATGGGCGAACAGTGGCCACACTCCAAAAAACCTCTGATCATGGAGAAATGAATAAAGTCTCTCGCGCAGAAATGGGTAAAAAGGAGGGAAAAATGTCTTTCCATTTACCAATGTGCTTAGCCAAAAGTGAGAAAGATCTGAGAAAGGTAAGCCCTGAACTCAGTAAGAATTCACACTTCTTATGTGTATTAGAGGAAGTTGAGGACAGATATTATGCACCCATCACTGTAGAAGAAAAATGCCACACCTTTGCTATGATTGACACTGGCGCACAGGCCACAAATATGTCCAAGGAGCTGGTAAAGAGTATCAATGAAGGGAGGCCTCCACAGAGTCAGATCACAGTGAAGGAAAATCAAGGCCCAGTGCATAACTTTAATGGGGAGGAGGTGCCCATCATAGGTGTAACTGAGGTTGACATAAAAATAGGAAAGCACAGAATGAAACAAGAGGTATTGATCACATCTATTTGTGAAATTCCATTTCTGATGGGGACAGATTGCCTGAAAAGATTGTCTCCTCTCATAGATGGGGTGAATGGAGTGCTGTGGTCCTTAACCAAAAAACCATTGAGGCCTAAGAAACTAAAATCACAAAACAGCAATATAAATGAATGTCACACCGTTGCCAAAACAAATGATGCTGTGGAGGTATATCTCCAGAATAGCTGCATACCTAGTGTCACTGTTATATTAATGTGTCAAGACAAAATGCAGAGCGACAATGAAAAACTACCTGTACAAATATACTTGGACCCAAGGAAAGATTGGCAGACTGCCATAGATGAGCACACATTACGTTTCTATTTAAAAGAGAAAACATGCAAACAGAATATTATTCCTAAAACAGATTCAGAAAAACACATTACCACTCTGGCAGAAATACACATGGAAGATGAGCAACCATGGGTTCATGTTGGTATAAATGATTATCTTAAAACAATAAAAGCCACTTTAGCGCTTGGACATGAAAGGAGTTTCATTAATGAGAAATTGTTGCAAAAAATTATGGAGAGGGAAGAAATCCCGAAATTTAGGATTAAAAAACAATATGTTTCTGGGTTGGACAGTCCAGACTTTGAAAACCGAATTGCAGGCAGATGCATGCTTAAAATTAGCATTGGTCAGAAAACAATTTACCATAATATATGGATAGTGAGTGGAGCAAAAAATGAATTTTACATGGGCAATGACATCATGCACAGAATGTGTATGGTGTTAGATTTCCTTAATCAAAAAATATGGTCACGCCTAGGTGGGCCGGCACCTGAATTTGAAGACAAAAGAAGGGCTTATCATTGTGCACAACTGGTTCCTTATGCCATCGAATTACAAATAAGGAAAGATACTATTATTCCTGCATTTACAAAACAGTTTGCAATAACACTGAAATGCAAAAATGGGCAGCAGATGAAAGGCTCTGATGCATTTGTATGCCTGAATGAATCCATAAAACAGCAAGGCCTGGATTATGAATACATTCCATTGGTAGACATTGGTGAGGGATCTGTAAAAATCATGGTAAATAATAAAGGTTGTCAGGATATTCATTTAGAGGAAAACTCCCCATTAGGAATGGCCATACAAAAATCACATTATACGGCAGATTTAAATAACATGGTGATTGGGAATATTCCTGAAAAATATGTAGATGCCAAGGGCGAGTTGCCAGAACACCTGGACTCTCAGCCCAAAGGAATATTTAAAATTCATTCTGTGTATCCTTATGATTCAAATGAGACAGTGTGCTGCCATCAAGAGGATTGCATAATATTTAATTTAAATGAAAATGAAACAGGAAATCAGCCCATTGAAGTGGAAGCTGATATGCCAAAATATTTAAAAGTGGCAGCTCTACAAAAAGACACAGCCACACAGTTAGAGGAAAGCGCTGAGATTCCTTTACCAGAAGAGTTTCCAGAATTTTCCAGAATGGTAGAAGAGCAGATCTCCTTAGCGGATGCATGTGACAGCGATAAGGATAGAGACGACCTGAGGGAAATATTTATGGAGTTTAAGGATGTATTTGCAAAAGATGCTTATGATTGTGGTTTAACTGATTTACATGTGGCCACACTACCAGAAGGTTGTAGCAGAAATCCAGTGTTTGTACGCCAGTATAGACTACCGCTGGCATGTTTAGAATCATTGGCAGAGATTATTAAAAATTTGGAATCACGGGGAATAATCAGGCCCATTCATAGCACATCCAATACGCCTATTTTAGGTGTGTTAAAGCCAAATGGTCAATGGCGGCTGTGTGCAGACTTAAGAGAGTTAAATAAAAGAGTACCAGTATCTAGATGGCCACTACCATTCATTGATCAGGGCCTAGCTCAGATACATGGTTCAAATGTATTTACCACGTTAGATCTCACATCTGGATATTGGTGTGTGCCATTGGCAGAGGAGATACAACACTTATTTTCCTTTACATTTGACAGGACTCAATAAGCCTGGCTTAGAGCTCCGTTCGGGTACATCAATAGTGGGAGTGAATTTGGCATATTTTTGAGAAAGGCCATGCCGGATGCAGCGGAAAGAGGAACAATAGTTTATGTGGATGATGTCCTGATAAAAAATGAAAGCCTGAAAAGCCATTTTGATGAAATAAGACATGTACTTGGCCAATTGCAGAAAGCAGGCGCCAAAGTATCTTTGCAAAAAGCACAATGGTGCAAGAAAAAAGTGATCTTTCTATGGCATGAAGTGACTGAACGTGGGCTAAATCCACAAAGGAAGAAAATAGAGGCCATACAAAGATTAAAAGATCCTAAAAATGTGAAAGGAGTAAAAAGTTTATTAGGGATGACAGGCTATAACAGAAAGTTCATTGAGAATTATGCAGAAATCACTCAACCATTGACTAAACTGCTTAAACTAAATACTCCCTGGAGATGGGAAAGAGAACAGTCTGATGCAGTGGCTAGATTGAAGGAATGTCTTGTAAAGGCACCATGTTTAGCATACCCCATAAAGGACAGGGATTTCTTTATAGAAATAGGTTTTTCTGAACATTGTATGTCAGCAGTATTATCACAAAAACACGATTTGAATCACAAAACCATTGCATATGCAAGTAAGGCATTTTCCCAAGTTGAAATGAAATTTAATCAATGTGAAAAGGCCCTATTAACCACTGTGTGGGCGCTACAACATTTCCGCCCCATTGTTCAGGGAGAAAAGGTGATTATTGAAACAAATCATCAACCTTTGCAATTTTTAGAGAGTAAAAGAATTAGATCAGGCAATCTAGCGCAATCCAGAATCACTTCATGGACGCTGGCATTACAAGGATTTCCCGTAGAAGTGAGATATGGACAAAATAAAAAGAGCCCAATTGCTCAAGGGTTAGCTGACTTACATGACTGTGCAGCTGAACAAATACCAAATGAAATGGAAGTGGAAACTAGTTTGCAGGAATTTGAACAATCACCACACAAAGCTTTTGATGAAAAAACATGCAAGGATTTGCCAACTGTATAAGTGGATGGTTGTGCTTTTCACATTGAAAATGACAGTAATAAACAGTTAGTGGCAGGAATAGGAAATGTCTGGTTGAAATGTGAAGGCGTCCCCAGTATAGGGATGAGGATTGGGGATAGGAGCAGTCAGGTGGCGGAATTGGCAGCCATTTATAAAGCAATTGCTACTGCAGTTGATAAAAAGTTCAGTGAAATTGTCCTGGTGACTGATTCTGACTATGCACGGAATAGCTTTGTGGAGTATTTGCCTGGTTGGAAAGCAAGAGGCATGGTTACATACAACAAAAAGCCACTTAAACATGGAAAAATGATACAAGCCATAGACAAATTGGTGTCAGAAAATAATTTAACAATATACTGGAGAAAAATTCGTGGGCATTTAAAAACACCAGGAGAGGATAAGGAGGGAAATGATAAGGCAGACCATCTGGCTAAGATTGGGGCTGTGATGGGAGAATTGCTACATATTGATTATTTAATGGGTGAAATACAAATTGATGCAGTGACACGTTCTAAAGCACCAAAGGAGGTAGATCAACCAGTGGTGCAGTGGAGTCATGACACGACAGACCAAGATTTGATTGAGGCACAAAAGAATGATCAAATTTTGGGAATCTATTATAATCATTTGATAGATCCTGAACAAAATCCTTTAACAGAAAAAGATTGTATGGGAAAAGAAGAGTTGAGGGTGTTATTAAAGAACAAAACACGAATTAGATTACAGGATGGACTCATGATTAGAGAGTCCATAACAGGGCAAATACAGTGGGTAGTACCCCTTTCATTCAGAGGACTAATGCTACACCATGCACATGATGCCATAACTGCAGGCCATAGAGGTTCACAAAAAACATTAGAAATACTAAAAGATTATGCTTACTGGCCACATATGTCCCAAGATGTGGAATTATATACTAGAGGATGTCTAGTATGCGCCCAATTTAAACCTGCTTCACCAATGCATAGAGCACCATTGATGAAAAGAGGCCTAACTCTCCCATGGTTAGATTTGCAAATAGACAATGTAGGTCCTTTAAAAAGGTCGAGCAGGGGACACCGTTATATTTTGAGTGTGGTATGTTTGATGTCAAAGTGGATTGAATGCATTCCTGCACCAGATTGTAGTGCGCAAACAGCAGCCACATTGCTGGTGAACCATGTGTTCTCAAGGTTTGGGTTGCCACAAAGAATTGAGTCAGACAGAGGAAGTCATTTCACAAGTACTCTAATGAGTAAAGTATGGCAAATACTAGGTGTGAAAAGGAAACTACATATCGCTTATCGGGCGGCGTCTTCAGGTACAGTTGAAAGAAGCAATAGGTCTGTTGTGGATATTTTAAAGAAATTTGTGGCAGAAGCAGGTTCCAGCTGGGATTTACGTTTACCGTTGGTTCTGATGGCAATCAGGTCGACTCCTGCCAAAGCAACAGGTGTTAGCCCCCATGAGGTCTTAACAGGTAGGAAAATGGTGTTACCACAACACCTACTATACAGAACACATGAGCAAACTCTAGTGAGTGCATCCACAGTTCATGAATATATTGATGAACTGAGGAGGCATTTGCAACATGCATTTGCTTTTGTGCAGAGAAATCTGGAAAGAGCTGCTGACAGTGCAAAGTCATATTATGATAAAAAGACATCAGCAAAGGAATACAGTGTAGGGGATCAGGTGTACAAGTTTCATTTTGGAAAAAGTAAACAGAAAAATTCTAAATTTCTAGCAGCCTGGCAGGGGCCATTTCGAATTATAGATAAGGTCTCTCCTGTAGTGTATACAATTTTGAAAAATGAAGGTGAAACTGCAATAGAGCAGTTTGTCCATGTAAATCAAATCAAACCATGCCATCCCAGACATGAGATCAGGCGGCTTGAGCATGTAGAAACAGATAAAGTCCCTTGAACACAAAAAGAGAAAATAAATGGGTACAATCAGGAGGCAGTGACAAAGAAGTTAAAAAGTTGATTGTTATGATGGCACATAAACACTGTAGTATATGTAAAATATAATATAAAATAAATATAAATAAATAAATAAATAAATAAATGCACATATAATGGAAGCTCATGGTTGGTGTGCAGAGAGAAAGTGTGTTAAATATTGAATATCTGCTTGTTTTCTTTTAACTTGTGTTTAATTTCAGGAAAAAAAAATGAAATATTTTTACCAAGCATGTTTTATTTTTGGCAAAAGGATGAAGTTAGTATTGTGCTATGTACTTAATCTGTTTATTTTCTATTTTGATTTAGACAATTAACATTATTTGGTCGGAGGTTCCGGGATCAGAGGCCACGGGAGACGATGGAGTCCTGGAGTCCCCTGGATGAAGACCAAAAGATGCCTGCCTCCAGGTGGAGGTGAAGACAAAATAACTGGTATGCCAAAAGAGATGACTACTGTGGATTCAAGATTGCCAAGATGAAAGAGTACTCGAATGAACCGAATAACATCGCTGGTCGGGACATACCAAAAGAGACAAAACAAAAGTTCCGGCATATGAAGTTCCACGTATTTATTATTTTAATTATTTATTTTAATTTGTTATATTAATTATTTGTTTTAGTTAGTTGTTTTATTTCGTTGTTTTTAATTGACTTGGAAAATTTAAACTTAAAGTAATGCCACTTCCACTGAGAAGGCAAATGTGGAACATTTTATGAACTGATGGACTCAGATGAAATGTTGATTGCAAATTTTCATTGATGCACATGAATATTCATTTTGTTGGATTGCTATATTGTAAAAAAAAAAAAAAGAACAAGTTGTTTTTAGGAATTGGCTTGGATTATAGCCAAGTTCTAAAAACAAAAGGAGAGTATATGTAAGGATATTTGGCGTGTTACAGTACAGAGTACAGCACTACTGCACAGGTAGCAAACAGCACAGAGTACAGCACTACTACACAGGTAGCAAACAGCACAGAGTACAGCACTACTGCACAGGTAGCAATTTTTTTTTCGCAGCCCCACCACAAGGGTGCGGTGCATTGCTATATGGGTTACCAGATTAACAAGGAAAGACAGGCTATTCAGTCAAAAACGATTTTAACATATAAGATGCAAATCTATTTTTACAGTTAAAAGCACACGTGCTCATTTAAAAATGCACACTATTTTTCACCTGAAATGCCTATGGTGCGAGAGACACATTTGAAAATTAACAGCTAACCTATTAACCATTAACCTGACTAATAAAACCTTATTTAACATAACCCACTAATAAAATGTGTTCTCCACTGCAGAATTAGGCATACTCTGAAAGCCATTTAAATGTGTGTGCAGATTTTTTTTTTCTTCTCTTCTCTGCCTGCTTCTCCGTGTTTTTGTGCACAGTAACTGCAGGAAGAAGGAAGTCAGATTTGCAACAATTGCAAATGTATAAGCGAAGCTATTGTTGAGAGTAGGAGGATGAGAGATGATGGATTTCATTGCGACACGTCATACAGAGGGCTGAGATGAAAGTTTTAGTGGGCAGTATCGGGGAAAAAGACAGGCAGACATTTTTCTGCACTACTGGGGAGAAGACCTGGCTGTGGGACTCCTGACTGAATGCAGATTCCTGCGTCCTGCTACAGTCAAGATTTGGCAGAGCTGGGAGGAAGACCTTTTCCTGGTTGGAGGCATTCCTATCTGCAAAAGCTGAGAATTCCAGGCAATGACCCCGGTTTGAGAAGGAAAGGCGATCCTTTTACTGGGGTTAATCTTCAAGGGAACCACATTCCGAAAGAGAACAGCTGAAGAAAACTCTGAACAGATAAGGTAATTACATAAGCGTGGGAGCCGTGTGTGCACGAAAATATGCAGTCAGTGTAGGAAAGGGGATTTCTGTGCGTGTCTTAATCAAATACCAATGTTGCAATTTGAGTTCTGTTCTCCGCCACTCTCTTTGCAGTGTGTCATAGACAATGCTTTTACTGTACCATTTTATTTATTTCTGTAAAGAATGAGATCGTGTTTAAATGCAACTTTTATAATACAGAAAAATATTTGAAAACAGACGGGTGGTGTATTTACTATTTACCATTACAATGCCGATGATGTGGGGAGATTTTTAAACAGTGCAATGGTCATTTTAAGACAGATGTGTGCATGTCAGAATCAGTATGAATAATTGTGAGTGACTGTAGCATAGCTCGTTGGAGGTACATGAGCCAACGGGAAGAGAGGCTCTCTGAACATAGCTCCCTACCGTATATAAGGTAGTGGAAATTACCACAAGACTACCATATATAGCTCTCTGTCGTAAATAAGTCAGTGAGTTCGCCCATGGTGGCACACCAACACTATCACTGAAAAATGTGGTATTCCTAAAATGTAGGTCTGAGGTCTCTCTAGTGATCACATGAAAAATCTAAGCAAAGATAAGGGATTCTGGACATTGGGGCCACAAATAAAACAAGGGAATTATGCTCACCAAAATACCACCAACCACGTATACCAAATATGCAGGTCTGGGTGCTGAAATAATGCATGTCCATTGTATTATTGTTGCACATGGCCAAATCTGAATACAAAGAGTGATTATTGCTAAGTTATTTTTCGGCGGTAATAAAATACCGTCAGGCCCCAAATCTCCACAAAATACCCTACATGACTTAAAATTCACTCTGGTTCAAAGAGCAGCCAGTGCAGCCTACAAAGATAAGGGGACATGTGTTCACGCCTGGGGATGTTCGTGTTGGCTCACATGAGATTTGGGATCTGTTTGGTCACACTCAAAATAGAACATTGCAGTAGCGCAATCTAGGTTGAATAATAGCATGTGTAAAAGTAGCCCAGTCTTGGTTAGCGAGAAGTTAATGAAGTTGATGGAGTGACATAAGGTAGTAACGAGTCGAGGTAATAATGAAGTTTGTGCACCCATATTCAGAGCAGAATCCAGCACAATACTGAATATTTTATTTCCACATTCCTTGTGATAAGGACAGTGATGTCAGCAATCAGAATAAGAACATATTGCTGCATGGAGGGGTAGTAAGCCTAACCTGCATTTACAAGAATGTCCGTCTTGTTTTTAATCACACTAAGATCGTTGGTTCTCATCCAAGATTCAAGGCATTAAAAAGTACTTTCTTTTTTTCTCTTTTTTTTTTATTGCTTTAGCTGATTACGTTAACCTTTCAACAATTCGTTTTTATACAAATATAAAATTAGACAATCACAATTTAGCTCTCATGATTTTACAACAAAATATGTTCTTTCCATGATCATCGAACAAAAGGTTTTGATAAAAGGAAATAAGAATAATAATTAATGTTAAGACATTTTAAATGTGTGAAAACAAAACATGCATTCATTGTGACAACATAAACAGAAATACTCTTTCATAATGGTCACAAGGTCTGTATGCATTCTAAAATTTCATATTCACACTGATATTTTATAAAATCATTCATTAACTTTTACATTACGTTATTTCATATACATACATTGCTATTCACATCGACTTCATTATGCTACATTCCACGTTTATTATAGTGGCTTTCAATATGTCCTTCATCTGAAATGTGCAAGAGCTTTCGCACCATAACTAGATCGATCAATTGGTTAATTCAAGCTGGTTCTGACCATTTCAATGCTCTCAAATAATTGACAATCACTAGCTTAATACTCTGCTGGTTACAGTTAAGAAGCATATTCCATAGGGATTCCCTTGTCAAGTCAATATACTCCATACAAAAATACTGAAAATATGTCCTTCGTTGATCTAACAAAGAATCACACGCAGTTAAAAGATGATTTATAGTCTCTGATTGTCCAGGTCTCTGACAAAACCTGCGTACTTTCTGTTCTTTAAGTACTTTAATTCTGGCAAGAATATATGTAGCTCAAACGCTTTCTCTCCCCTCACCTTCCCCACTCCTCTCCCTACTCTTTTCCTGTCCTACTTTGTAGGGATCTGTACCAACTGGCTAACACCTAGGTTCCTACCATATTGCAGTCAAACCGGATGCTCTTGAATGGTTTGCTTATTTGATTGAATGATTGTTGCCACCTGATCATCGTTTCAAGGTACAGGCGTCAATCCATTTGTCATATTGTGATTGTCTTGCTGTCCCTCAGAGTCGGTGTTAAAACTTTGACTAACTGCGTGATTTGTTTATATTTAAATTCTGGTTAAAACTTTACCTGCACTATGGTAATTTCCAGTGACACTTTGCAATTGCTTTTTTCAAATCCAGGTGCATGCTGTTCATACATTGTTTAAGGCCCTTTATGGTTCTGCCGATGCTTTGGGGGTCACTATGCATTTCCTGTCTCATTCGCACATATGGTTCCAGTACCATTTTTAGATGTGGCTGAAAGAGGTTTATCGTTCGGAAACAACTAATATGCAAGATAACGGCAACATGTATTTGAATTGAATGTATTTAACATATTACATTGGCAGTTGTGTGAACTGCGCCCTCTTCCTGTATAAAATGGTATCTTCCACACACACATGTACTCAGACTGCCATCCGGTTTTAGACAGCCTGATGAAGCAGCCAGTGATTGCCCTCCCACAGGCAGGCCACTACCTTCTACCTCACATGTTGGGTCAACTCCTTGACAGCCCTCAAAGTTATTCCCCAAAGTCCGTGTGGGTCTAGGCAGGGGTGCACAACTGATTTCGCTAAATGTACCACACAAACCTCGTACAGTGGGCCGTACAGTCTATGGGGATGAGCGGGTAGTAGGGGTCCCTGTGCGCAAATGGGAGTAAAAAAAAGCATAAAACATGGGGTTTGAAGTGTCATTTTCATTTATTGTTCTATTTGTTTACTTTAACCATTGATAAAGTGCATTACAACGTTTTAAATAGGTATGAGGCTGCAAACAAAAAAAAACGGAATTGCAACACTTTGAAACTCTGTTGACTTGGAGGTCCATATATAACGTCTTGATGGGCTGCATTTGGCCCACGGGCAGTATGTGGTGCTCCACTGTTCTAGAGATGGTTATACGGGTAGTACATGGGGATGGGAAAGCTGGGGCTAGTGACCAAGGCACATAGGGTGCTCAGTACCTGCTACATCAGTGGGCCTGAGAGCGAGGAGGGACTTTCCGCTAGGCTTATTCAAGGTGAGCACGTAGTGTGAGGATGCCAGCCCGTCAGCATCCTGGAATACCAGGCTGGAATTGCTGGTAGAAACCCACGAATCAGGATGCTGATGGCTGTTCCCTTGTGCTCCAGGTACTGGAGCCTGTCAATGCCAGTCCCATCTTCTCAGCCAGCACTTTCACCCCCTTCTGCTCCCACTCATCTGATTGTCTCTGTCTCTCCCACAGTACCTTCCTCTGGTCTGTCCCACACTATGCCTCCCGTACCTCAAGAGGCTGCCATGGAGAGCAAGGAAGGACCTGCTCCCGAGCTCCTTGAGCGTTGCTATGGCAGCTGTCTTAGGTTGGTTCCAGGCAGCAGGCCAGGTGATAATAGAGTGAACTTATGCTTCGCTCAGGCATAATTAGGCTCGGGCTGGCAGGCTGTTACCAATAAAAGCTGTTCAACAAAGAGTGGGTTAATGCTAAAGGGTTAACTGCTCTATGAACACATAGGCCCTGATTCATGGAAATATTTCCGTGGAAAATCGGGGATTTGCATGCCAATCTGCATGCAGATCCCCATTCAGCGATTCATGGAACCCGAATGCGCAGGACTTTTCCGGGACTTGCATGGATTCCATGCAGGCCCGGCACATCTTTGCGAGTGGACGAACACCATGAGCAAGACTCCAAGCAGAGTGTCGGCCGGGCCTAGGCAGGGACCCAAATAAGGGGCGGAACATGCAGAATGAGGAAGAACATGCAAAAATGCGGGCATGTTGAGGGACCGTCCATGGCCAAGCAATCCCACACCCATGCCAACACAAATACAACCGTATTCATGGATTTGAGCACAGAACATCACATCGCAAAAGATCACACACAAAACCCAGGACCCGTACACCACGATAGCAGGCATAAAGTCCAAAAGTCCATAGCAAACAACGAGCATGCAAAACGGCAATCATACGGGTGATGGTACGCACAATCGCTGGGGTTCACGCACGTTAAGTGGTGCTGATCGTAATTTACAGAGGGCTGCAAGTTCAGTAGTGCTGATTATAAGTTGAGTGATGCTGATCGTAAGTTGAGTGATGCTGATTGTGACTTACAGAGGGCATACAAGTTGAGTGATGCTGATCGTAAGTTGAGTGATTCTGATCGTAACTTAAAGAGGGCATGCAAGTTGATTGATGCTGATTGTAAGTTCAGTGATTCTGATCGTAACTTAAAGAGGGCATGCATGTTGAGTGATGCTGATTGTAAGTTGAGTAATGCTGATTGTAACTTACAGAGGTCATGCAAGTTGCATGATGATAACGGTAAGTTGAGCAATGCTGATTGTAACTTTGATGCACACAAATTAATGGGTGATCGCACCCAGTTCTCAGGGGTGCTGGATGGTTGACCAAAGGGAGGCACAAAGGCTGTTGCATGGTTTGCATGGGGGCGCGTTGTGGGCGTTCCGGCACAACTTGTGTATACGGTTACTTTGCATGACCAATTCCATGAATACACAGAGCGTGCAGAAAAACGTCTTTGTGCAGGCTCGCGCAGAGTCGTTCTCAGCACGCAGGATCTGTGGGATCGATGCACCCTCTTCCATGAATCGGGCTAGAGCCTTTTATCCTCTTACAAGGGTACAAAAAAGCCCAAGTAGCAAGCATGCAAAGCTGGGAATCACTTCTGTGGACTGAACACTGGTTACAACTATTGTAAGGTATAGGTAAGATGGAGGTTGCAGGTTAGAAACAGTGAAGGCTCAGCATTCCATCCTTGTAAATATCAGAATATGCTTGTTTTTGAGCTGGGTAAGTAACGTATTTTTTTTTGTGACAAGAATAAATTTACTTGTTTTCAGCAATTAATCAATAATCAACAACATGACTTATGAAGACTTTTACTTTCACTGGCTCTTGTATCTCAATATTGGTCCTCTGTGTAGTAGTAGGCATTAATGCATGCCTACGCATGTGTGTATAGGGTTTTATAAAGCACCTACCAAGCTGGATAGCAACCGGGCACTGTACAAGGGAAGCAACAAACAATCAATACTCCCAGTTTATGAAGGTAAAGAATGGAGGCAAAGAATACAACGTGCAGTAGAGGTGCAATGGGGAGCACCAATAGCAACGAGAAGGAGCTCCTGTAAAAGGTGTTTTTCAGTTCTGTGAAGGAGAGAGGTGGCTACATTACACGCCCCCAACAGAATCAGCAAGACGCAACCTCATGTACACATATGTGGACCAGAACCAAAATGAAGCAGTCAAGACGCTACATCCCCAGCCTCTCGCCAACAGCAGCCAGTGATGTCCATTCAGGGAGGCTTCATGGCATTCTGGGTGATTTGATTTGTTTTAACATTTTTCATGATTTACTATAACTATATTGTTTTCAAGGTATTTTGGTTGTTTAATTCAGAAAGTTTGCTGTCCAGGAAGGCACGACAGAGTTCAATGCGATCAGATGGGTTTTCGTCATTTTCCAGGGTCTAATTCTGCTGACTTTCGAGCACTTTGAGATGAACACAGAATGAGAGCTAATCTCGCGGAAACTAGTTACATGCAAATCTTTTAAACATATTTCTTTAAAATCATAATTGGGTAGCTTGCAGACCCTTCAATCGTCTAGCCATTAAAAAATTAGCGTGTTAAAGTCAAATTACTGTCCAACCTTTTATCGTCGCCTGAATTAAGCGAGACTTAGGGCCTCATTACAACTCTGGCGGTAGTCTGGCTGCCGCCGGAGTGGCATTTTTTCCGGCACCCGCAAATGGGCAAGTACCGGGTCATGCCGAGTTCGTCGGACCCGTTAATTGCCTATTTGCGGGTGCCGGAATGAAGGGACTCCCCATCCACATTCGGCCTCATAGGGCTGAAGGGAATGGGGATGTCGGATGTACCGGCACATTCAGAGTGCTGCCGATGAATCCGACGTGCTGTGCTCGCGGATGCCGGTCTGCCCGTCAGGTCAGACCTGGCAGGCTGACAGGCGCCCGCGAGCACAGCTCGTAGCATGGCCGTCCGGGAACTACGGTACCGGCATGCTTACCGGTACCGTAGTTCCCGGACTGCCATGCTTGTAATGAGGCCCTTATACTTTCTGCTAAGAACTAGGCTACCATCTTCCATTGCCTCTTATCCACTCTGTAATCTTTCCACAAGAATCACACTTCACTCCCAACTGCCTGCACAAGTCCCTGCACCAACTTGTAAACTGTCCTACCCTTCCCAGTGATATCGCAAAATGACCAGCCTTCCTATGGCGCGTCTCCTCAGTAGCAGTCCCCTGCTTACAGCCTTCAATCATACTACACTTCCGGGTTATAGTTAATAGATCCTTGTTAGCAGCTTCAAAGCAGAATAACTTAACTCAAAACCCATTATTTTCAGCATCTCAGCACTCCATCCTCACCCCAGTAGTAGGCCGCCGCTGCCATTCTCAGTGCGACCATCACTTCCCTTAAACTCAGGGCGTACACCCATCACTGCAAAATTGAACACAAGGGCATCACATGGCACAAAGTGTTTTGAGCAGAACAGACGTTTACGGAGTGAATAGTGCATATAATCCTGCCGGGCGTCTATGACCAAGAGCCTTGGTTGGGCTAGTGGCTAGTTTGACTCAACCTGCAGGAAAACAAAGAAAGTAAAGAACATTGCATTAAGTCAACTTAATGGCGCATATAAGGATACTTCTTCCACCTGGAAGGCCTAAGACGTTATGAAGAAACGTTGGCAAAAAATAATCTATATCTAAAGAAGTTGTGGGATTCGTTATGTGAGGAAGTAAACAATCGTGATCACAGAAGGTTTTGGAATATTATACCTAAGCGTTAAGCCACCAGTTGCGTTAATTGCTTTGCACCATTATCCAAAGAGCTAGAGGTGTCATAGTCAGGGGTCAAAAGAGGCGACCTAGTCCTGCACTCTAGGGCCCTGGAGAGTATAAAGGGATGGGGACGGTGGACTTTTCACTTCTGTTCCTTTTGGAAAAAGGTGATAACAATCCACTTATTCTAGAAAATCTCCAGATCAACCCTCAAGGGTTACAGTCTAAACTCTCTGTTAGGCTATGATGCCAAATTATATGGGATGGTGTTGCTGAAAAGATAATGGTTTGTGCAATTGAAAACGGTGCCACCGAACAGTGCCAGTTAGGTTTTCAAAAACAGAAGAGCACAACCGGCCAGTGTTTAACACCACACATGCGGATAGCTAAAAGCTAGCACCATATAAGGGAACATTCTTTTGGCTTTCATTGACAAATGCACTGCTTTTGAGCTTGTTGATAGGAGTAAACTATGGTCTATTTTGAAAACAAGCATTGGGAATGCCAACAGTTTCGGCTTTTGTGTAGGCATGGGATATGCATTTACCAAGCATTGCTGTAATTATACCAACTGGCCATAATGGTAGCAGCTGAAAATTGGTGCGAGCATATGGGCATACAAAGGCTGTGCCTGAAAAATGCACGTCTACTTACATCAATAAGGCAAAAACGGTTGCCTTAGTCAATGTATGTTTTATGAGGACTTCACTGAAGAACAAGAGTACTGCTTAAAAATCAAGTGTTTGAAGGCACATCTGTATGAGACATTTTTTAACACCAGCAGTGAATTTCCAGCTCCAATTAAGCCATTAATTCTGAGAAGACTACTTTTAAATAACACTGGCGGGCACTTGAAGCTCAAGGTTTGATGTACTGCTTGATAAAACTAGCTCAAAGAAATCATAGGAAGATGCATTTTGGGTGGGAAGGGGCAGGAGTGGATGGGAATGGCATCAGGGTTAGCATTGTCTTTGGCAATCAATAGAGGGTGAATGCCAAACAACACCTAAAACTTTGTGTCCCTCTTCATATGTTGTGTTATGTTTTCTTGCATTTGTTTAGTGCCTGCTGCCATAGTTTACGGATTTGAAGCACTTGGCCTGTCAGAGAGGCAAAGGAGGAGTATGATAGAACATTCAGTAGTTGTAGGGAGAAGCAAAGTTGTGTAGATTGTTGGATGAGGGCGAAGGATAGATAAGATGTATGGGAAGGCACGAGAAGGAAAAGGCAGAGGAGCTATATGTACATTGGACTGAATGTGTTCTATGGGGCGTAGCACCAAAAGGAGAGATTGCTGGAGAGGAGGTGTTCTCTGCGCAAGGGGGGTATGTCTGGAAATTATTCACTGCATGTTGAGCCTGGGCATGTTGAAGCCATGCCCAAGAAAGCATATGCAGAAAAAGCCCTTACACTTACATCCCTAGGCCCCCAACAACATTTGGGACGGGTTGTATGTCAGAAATCTGAATTTGGCAAGTTTGCAAAAGCTCCCTAAAAAACAGGAGAAATAAAAATCTAATCTTTTGGTTTCCTCATTTATGTCATGGTTACCAAGTCCCTAGGCTTGTGTGCAAAGTGCTTATGGACAGACTTTGAGTCTTCTACTGTGTCATGGTGGGCAAGTTATGTAGAGTACCATGCCCAAGAAAGCACAGCATTTGAGGACCCTCTACCTACTCCCCTAAGCACTGATGATTTTGATCACAGCTTCCTTAGGAGCAGAAACCCAGTCTATCCTGGAGGTTCCTGAGTGGAGTGCTGTTAAGGCCTTTAAGCAAATGGTTATATTAGTCTGTGAGGCAGGAATCGCCTTGGGCCTAGGCTGGGGGCTTATGGGAGTTAATTTACATTATCCAGCCTTTGACTAGCCTTCTCGCACAGGGCTGCAGTTACTGTGTTCTGTTAATAGAGGGCATCATTTGTATTTATTTCATTTTATTGGACATTTGTAAGGCGTCTATACAACAAATGGTGTTTCAAGGCGCCACAAGACAAAAAGTGGGGGCACAAGGGAGAAAGATATCAATAACGGTCCTACATAGGCACTATGACACACAAATCATGCAAGCGCATTTACACAAAGCTCGTGGGGGAGGGGCAGAGGAGTGCCAGTCTGCATGAATGCGAAGTGCTAAGGTGGGATGGGAAGAGCAGGGCAATGAGGAGGGAGTACAAGTGAAAGGGGGGGTGGAGGCGGGTGTGAGAGTGTGAGAGGGCCATAGGGGCAAAGCGAGAGCTAAGAGAGGGCCAGGAGGGCAAGTGCAAGGGATTGCAATGGGTGCAGGGGTGAGGGTCCAAGTGCTAAGTGCGAAGAGAGGTGTGGACTGGGCGGGGGGGCTGTTGCCCTGTAGAACTCATAGGGAACCAGGCTGCCAGTCACTGCAGCAGACAGGGGTGTTAGCATGGGAGGGGGAGAGGGAAGGAAGAAGTGAAAAGGAGGGTATTGAGGAGATTCCAGAACTTAAAGAGACATGGCTCAAGCCTGAGAGGGACACTCCTCCAGAGGAGAGAGCTCTAACCCCCACTCTCTGCTTATAGAAGTGTCTGATTTGCAGAGAGTTGGAGCTAGAAGACAAAAAGGCTCTAGCGGAGAGGTATTTAGGGAAAGAGAGTTGGATGTAGCGTAGCCCCAGGTCCCAGCAAGACTTGTGGATGCTGCAGAGGGTATTGAACTTGATCCTTGCAATAACCGTTAGCCAGTGGAGAGATTTTAGGGCTGGAGAGATGTGGTCCCTGGGCTTCAGGCCAAGGATAAGTCACAGATCCTTATTCTTAATTAGTTGAAGAGGCAAAGGGCGGATAAAGGAAGATTGAGGAGAATGTTAGGTCAAAACAGGGGTGCATGGTCTAGTTAAAAGATTAGATTTCCAGGTCTAACCTCTGGGGTAAATATGTTTTTGTGTGCATGTTTATGGGGTTGCTAACTGGTGTTTTATGGCAGCTTCAAAAGCACTTGAAAATTAGACACTTAAAGCAATACATTGTAATGAAACCTCAACATAATATAACAAAAATTACCTGACCAGCGCATAGAAAAGGAAACTGACATCATATTCTCCCCCTCCCTTAAAAGGAGTGAATGAGCATGCACAGTAGCACTCAGGTAGATTGTATTTATTTAATTGTTTTTTTTATAACGCACCTAATACCGTACCTGAGTTCAGTTTCTAAGCGCGGATCCTGGATTCGAACATTTGTTGCTCTGCGTGGTCTTGCTTCCAAGACCAGCGCTTTGCACCTGTGCTATCTTCCGTTAGGTGGATAGTTAACAGGCATTTAGCTTTGGTAAAAGAACACTTTGATCCCAGCAGAGCAAGAGATTACCAACATGTTTCTACAGCTTACAACATGACATGGCGTAGTATAACAAAACACAGTGTAGCATACCAAACCTAATTCAGTGTAGCACTTCAAAAGAGCAGGGCTGTGCATAGATAATAAAGCTTAGTGTGGGCAAATAGCAAAACAGCAGAAACAAATGCACACCCTGCTCCAGACTCACCTTCTGCTGTTCTTGGGGTGACTGATATCCCAAATCTCTCCTAACCATACTCCAATGCAATAGTTTGCCATTATCGGTGGCACTTTAGCCCAACCTAATAGTCAAAACTAAAACATATGCACCCTCCCCAAAGCCTTATCACATGTATACAAGCTCTGCATACTGATAACATGGCCTGTGTCCGATTTGGGAACTATGGCAGTGCACTAGGTCGCTGCCCCCATGGAGTAAGACAGATGTGTTTCAGTACCCCACTCATATTTACTTTATAAATTAACAGTCTTGAATTATCACTACAGGGCACATCTCTGGACATCGAACAATCACAGGTCGGGCAACTCCGCTTCTTTTGTTTGTGGACGACATAGCGGTAATTGCAGAAATAAAGAAGGTGCGAGTCAAATGACTGGGGGCCTTCAACAGATGTTGTGAGGAGCATGACGTGATTATTAATACAACAAATTCAAAGATCATGATAATAAGCCAATGAAAGTGGCCCAAACATTAATTTTTGATTCAGGGAAAAGCAAAGGCAAGAACGCTGCCTGCAACTACCTGGGAGCCTGCTTTGCTGAGAACCTATTGTGGGCATCCCCGACACCCAATTGACAATGTCCATGGGGACCTTTTAGCCTTTTTTTTTAAAAATAGTTGTCATTTATTTTTATGTTTATGTTTATTGAAGTTATATAGCACTTTAAGCCAAAGCACTTTACAATATAACAACAGGTACAAAAGTGAGAGAAGCATATTTACAAACATGAACAGGAACAGGTAATTACAACAATAAGTAGAACTATTTACAAGGGGGGGAGATAGAGGGGGGAGGGTAGAGGAGGGGGTAGGTGAAGGGAGTAACTGTGTAGGATTTGAGGTAGGGGGAGAGAGAGGGAGGGGGAAGGGGAAGGGAAGAAGGGAAAGGGGGGAGTGATCTGTGTCCTCATTGCCCTTAAGTAGTATATGTTACCAATTTAAGGTCAGAGGGGAAGGAGAGAGGATGGGGGGAGCAGAGGTGGGGGCAAGGGTAGGAGGGGAGGGGTAGCCTCACTCAACGTTTACAGGCCATGGTAATAACCCAAGCACTGTGTACTGTAGACATGGGGGGGAGTTAAATTCCAGGGCATGCTTGGATCTGAGTGAAAAAAAACACAAAAACATCTCAAAACGACTCGGTTGCAAACTTAATAATACACAATAAGAAAAGTGACACAGGGGAGCAAATTATTGGCGGAAGATTTTGCAGGAAAAGGGTCACTGCCTGCGCGATTATCTAGTTAGTGACATTTAATTTCATGGGCAAGTAGACAGGAGTGCGTGGCTCAATATAAGGGAGGTTTTACCGTTCAATGGTCAGAAATGTTGTCTTGCTTATCCCAAATCTACCCCAGAAAAAGCAAAACAATGCCGTAAACTCCATTCATAGTAGACCAGTTTGAAGTGAAATGGGATGACGCAGAAGAATAACCACCTCTAGCAAGATTCCTTGAAGTGACGGGCATGGAGAGACCCCCTTTGAACCTATGTATGATCCAACATAACATGCAAAACACACGGACCACAAAATGATCACTAGCAGTGTTTCAAAGTACCCTGTGGACCGAAGGGAGAGTGACTAAGGAGACCGAGGTCTACCACAAGTCAATGGTTATGGGCCCAGGAGCGGAATGGGGAGGACCCGAAGTCACTCTTCCACAGTCACTCTCTATTGGCAGGGGCCAGTCACAGTGACTTAGCTCAGGCCAGTCAGGAAGTTCTGTAGCCCCTCCCCCCAATATATCAGTGAAGTAGGGCATGTTAATACTGAAAGATCTACCCCTGCCCAAAAGCCTTGAAACCCTGCGGGGTTATTTCATTTTTTTTATTTTATTGGTTATTAGTAATGTGCTTTATACAACAGAACTGTGTTTCAAAGCACCAAGTCTACAGCTCCCAAGAGAGAAACGGCAGCCCTTTATAAATAGACCTACAGCTTGAGTGAGGGAAACATGTCCGTTCCCCGAACGCAGACCACTTCCCATCAGTAAACTCTACACAAATATACTATAACATTTATACAATTTTATCTGGAATTTCGGGGAAGCCATTTGCATACTTGAATCAGAGAGTACCGCCAATACAATGTTGCAAGACTGCAGCTTTCAGACTGGTCACTGTATCAAACTGAATATCTCGGCAGAAAGTTTCTGTTATGGGATCACAATGTGCCTGTTTCCTGAGCACATAGACTGTTCAATGAACTGACCAGAAAGAAAATATTGTCCAATCTGTTTCCAGTGTTGAATTCACATGCTATGAAAGCAGAAGCTCTCAGGCCAGCACAGGAAACATGGGGAAGAAAGCAGTGTGAGTGACTGGGCCAGTAATAGATTGGCCCGCCTTTAAGCCCAATGCAGACTCAGATGAACTCAGGGAGCCAGCCAGACCCCTTCCCTCACCCAATTACCGCTCACAGGTGCAGACCCTCAGTGAACAGTCAAGGGAAGGCGGGAGCACTGTATAAATGGAACAAGGCCCAGTTTCTGAAAGTGGGCTGCAGGAGCACAGAGATCATGTTCAGAGAAGGATCGACAATAGAGAGGTTGGAGAAGAAATTAGCTTGAGAGACTTTAGTATAGAGTGGAGAGTGGCAGAGAAAGAGGTGGTTGGAAAGGCAGAGAGAGCTGCATTGGTGGCACTAGGAGAGATGATGGACATCTACAGAAGAGAAGAAAGTAGTGGTAATAACAGGAGTGGAGGAGGTGGTAGCAGATAAGGAGAACGTAATACGAGATCGGAATTAAAGCAGGTGATGATATTAGAAGGAAAGGCAGTGCTGGAAGTGCTGAACGCTGTAGAGGTGGTAACAGCTAAGCAGGAAGTGGTTGAGGAAGTGGTAGTGCAAGATCTGGAGGAGAGACTATTTGGTGCAGAGAGGCAGAGAATGGGGACAGTGCAAAGTGGCAAAGTGGAAGTAGCGCTCAAAAGAACAGCCCAAGGTGGTACAGGTGAGGTTGTGGTGAGAAGGTAAGAGCAATGTGATAGAGAGGAGATGGTAGTGAGATGAGAAGGCCAAAGTTGTAGCGAAGAGATAGAGAAGGCCAAGGAGGAAGTAATCACAAAAGCAGATGATAACTTGAGCTGGAAAGGAAACGAGTTGAGAGAAGAATGTCACAGGGAGGAGGGAGAACACTACATTAAAGAATCTGTGGGAAGAGGAGGAGGAGAGTGAGGAGGAAGAGCTTTCTGGTTATACTGTGGGGTGGACCAGGAGCGAGGGTGGCTTTGAGGGAGGAGACTGGGCTTTTAATGAACAGCTGTTCAGTGAGGCAAAGGCCTTGGAAGAGACCAGTCATCCAGGGCCGGAAGCTTTCAGAGAGCCAGGTCAGGCCCTGGTCAGGCACAGACATTGAAGGGAGACATCAGCTGAAGTCATGGAGCTTAGTGATAGTTCAGAGAGAAGGTGGGAAAGAACCACAGGCCCTTATGGAAGAATATCAGAAGTAGATTCTTCTGACTCTCTCCCGGCTGAAACCTATGCAGCTTTTCAGGAGAACTGGGGAACATTTCAGGACATCAGCAGCAGTGTAAGTCCTTGGGCATGGGACCAAGACCACATCTAGGCTCTGTTGAGCAGAAGTAAGGTTTCAGGTCACCCTTGAGCCCATAACACCAGAAAGGAACGTTTGAACTAGACCACCTTGCAAACTGTTTTGACAAGACATTTTGCTACAGAGGCCCCATAGGCCCCCAACAACATTTGGCAGGGGTTGTATGTCAGAAATCCAAATTTGTGAAGTTTGCAAAAGTTCCCTGTGAAGCAGGCAAACAACCTCTCGTTTTTTGGTTTCCTTATTTATGTCATGGTTACCAAAACCCTAGTGCCAAGTGCTGATATCCAGACTTTTTAGTCTTACACAATGTCATGGTGTACCAAGGTATGTAGAGTACAATGCCCAAGAAAACACTGCATATGAGGGCCCTCTACTTACTCCACTAAGCACTGATGATTTGGATCACAGCGTCCTTAGGAGCAGAAACCCAGTATAGCTTTCCTGGAGGTTTCTGAGTCCTACTAGGGCATTTAAGTTAATGGGTATATTGGTGTAAGGCAGGAATCCTGTTAGGCTGAGGCTAGGGGCTTATGGGAGTTAATTTATAGTATGGAGCCTTTGACTAGCCTTCTTACCCTGGGCTGGCCCCATAGGTCACCCTCACACACACACAAAGAGATAAACAGGAGACGTCATCAAAATACTCCTCTGCCCCCTTTAACTGGGCCCGGTTAAAGTTAACATGTGGTACTTCGCAAGTATGAGGAGCTCTCACTGTGGATTGACAGGTAGGCGATTGGTTAACTGTTTTAGGTGTCAAGATTTTGTGTTTCGATTTATGTTTATATGGAATAAAAACATCAATTAAACAACAATATGTAACAATGAAATACAGAATGATTATGCATTCTTGGAAACACATTTTTCCTCATAGACATATCTAAAAACATTAAACAACAATGCACATTAACATATAAGAAAGCTATTCTCTAACAACCACAACTCAGAGCATCAGGGACTTCGAAATAGCAATATTCTGGGATTGTCAAACCGGGCGTATACAGGATAGTGCAGACTCGCAATATCAGGCAATATTGAGAATTTGGGGCATATTGAAACTGCCTAATGTTAAAGTGGCTGAATAGTCCCACTTTAACCATCAAACCGATACTTGTCCCTTCGCTTCAACATTTCAGGAAGGAGCTCAAGACCATCCTCTGGGCAATCTGCTCTGCCCTGTTTCCTCTCCTGGTTCCTTGTAGATACCTTACTGCCAAATGACTTGCGCGCCCCCTCCTCCATTGTTAGCCCCATGCTCCCTTGCATCTCTGCTTTCCTCACTGACTTGTAATCTGGTCCGTTCCTTCCCAAAGCTAGTTTGTGCTCAATAAATATAATAGTAATAATTATAAACAATAATAACAGTGCAACTGTGTAACAAATAAATGGCTGTGTAGTGGAACTTAGCAAACTAGAAATGTACTGTAAATGTGTAACAATACATTATATCTATATATACTGGAAAGGTGTGATGCTAAACTAGGAATATACCGGAATTGTGCAAATTGGGAATACTGACTGTAATCAGAGTCCCACACATAATCCCTCTTTCTCTATCTCTCTCTGTCACTCCCTTTATTTCACTGCACTATTTTTCTCTTTTTTTCTGTGGTAGTCGTTCTGCCTCTCTCTCTCTCTGATGCCCTCAATGGCTCTCTTTCTCTCTTTCTATGTGTGGGTGAGTCACATTGTCATTTGTGCATTTGGTAAAGTCACCCTAGCTGTTGATGAGAGCTGTGAGACCAGAGTAAAACAACATATATTTTCGCAGAAAGTGGCTGTGCTTTTTGTAAAAACAGGCATTAAAATTAAAGGAAATTGTTTAATATTTCAACTTTGCAGGCAGTCTCTTTTCAAAATGTTACAATGTTCATTTCTAATGATCACTTCCATTATATATTTTATTAATATTAAGAATGTTAAATTTCTGCTACAACAAAGCACTTTATAAAACTTACTTAGACTAACCTTATCAGTTTTTTCCTAATAGCAGGTTCTCATTTGGAAATCGGAATTCTGGTACACTGCTTTTGTACTCTTTTGAAATATCCCATCAAGAGAGAGGAAGCAAACAAATACGAGTGAGGGTCACAGACTGATCTGCATAAAATCAAAGAGCGTTTTGGGAATGTAAGTATGAATGAAGAGCTTCATATTTGATAGGCATGTCTGTGATAAAAGGATTGTATGCTTGAATTACTAAATGCATAATGCATAATGCAAATTGGGCTTGGTGCTTATTTAAGTTTTCATAACACTCACCCTAACATTAACATGTTTTCAACATTGAACCATAAATACTGAGCAAATAGGGAGGTTCAGAGAATATTTTAAGTGGAAATATTTTTATATTCTACAAACTACACGTATAAGGGGTTTTCAAACTTTGTGTATAGTGGGGTTGCCCTAAGGAAATATACAGTCTTAGGTTTCTTGTTGGTAACAGTCACAATCACCTGTGTTAATCTGTCCTGCTGGTTTCTTCCCGCTCACTTTCCTTAAATGCTGCATTTGTCTAATGGGCCCCAATGTCCTGGGGGCCATAAAGGCCTGCTTCACATTGGACTGCAACTACTCTTGATTTTAGTGGGCAGCACCTACTGTATTCCTTCTTTCAATAAAGTTTGTATGTTTGTAGAGCTTTTTACTCCACTTTGTGTCAGGATTTAGACATTCTTTCTTCACCCCTTCCATTGCTCACTGAAGAAAATGTGGCCCTTACTCTAAGCAATATTGGCAAGAATACAGCTACTCATAGATATAGGCTGGATGTTCACAAGCGAAGGTTTCTAAAAAGAAAAGGGAAATGCCCAAAATCACAATGCCCATCACAGCAGTTCTAGATGTTGTCCAAAGTGCTTGTATATCTGGCATCCACTAGTAAAAAGATGGCATGACATGGAAGAGTGGAAGTAGTGCACTTTGACTCAGTCACAGTGCTTAATTTATGCATCGGCCATAGGAAGTGTCACATATCTATTACATATTTATTAATGATACACGACAGTCTGTAATTAGTCATCTTCATCCTTTAATGTCCAAACTATAACTGCCTTCCTCTTCCCACCACATTCCAGATTCCCTTTCTCATTCCACATTCCATCACAACACTCTACAATCATTGTTTACACTACTATTACATTTTCCCATACCTATAATAACATATAAGTCTATAACAATACATAACAACCCCCCTTGCTTATCATCTAACTGGGTAATTACAAGTTAACCAAATTACCATTTTCAAGTGCTTCAATATTATTTAACTCATTACTTACAGGCTGATGAATTCACAGCTACATTTGTTCAATTAAACGTTCTGGCTTACGAACCACCCTGTAAGGACAGCTTGTCAAAATCAAGCTTTTTGAATCAGAACTCCCATTACAGCTTAACTCACAAGAATTTGGAGCAACAGGAACAGCACCCACATCTAAAAGTTCAGGAACCTCTACAGAACCCATGGAGACATCATCCAAAATAGAACTGTCTGACGCTTCAACACCAGGCCTTCATCATTGCCAACGTCCTTATCAGAAACTTTGTGAAACATTCGCCTGAAAAATGATGCATTCCTTGTAATCTCATAGTCATTGTCTCCAATCGCTGCTGTGAACATAGGTCCTTTAACCCTTTTTACTTTTAGAACCATTGGTTTATATCTTGAACCCAACTTAGTGCAAATTCTTTGTTGTACCAGTACAGGCTCTCCCACTTCAATCTGGACATCTTTGGCTCTTCTCTTTAAATCAGTCCACTCTTTAACTCTTTTCCTTTTCAACCAGTCTCGCTCTCTGATCTGGTCATCTTCTGCCAACGTATAATCATCCAATTGTGGAAGCCGGGTGTGAGGCTTGTACCGTATCATTAATTCTGATGGCGAGTAACCAGTCATTTCATGAGGGGTATTCCTATAACTTCGCAGCATTTGTGAAACTGCTTGTGTTAAGGACATATTATCTACAATAGCCTTTTGTCTGGTTATTTTCAAGTTAATCATAAACCTTTCGACCATGCCCTTTGCTTGTGGCCACAGTGGAGTGATCTTTTGGTGTTTGAATCCCAGATGTGCCCCAAACTTTCCAAATTGATGTCCTTGAAAAGGTGGGCCATTATCCGTTTTGACTACCTTAGGAATACCCCACTCACTGAATAGTTCATCCCAAACTCCAGCTACATGATGAAATGAAGTCGAGATCACATGCTTCAACAGCAGAAATCGAGAATATTCATCCAAAGCCAGCAACAGATATCCCCTCTCTTCCAGGGGCCCATAAAAATCAAGCGCCACCCTATTCCATGGACCATCAGGTAAAGGAACAATCTGAAGAGGGGTCGCATCACTTTTTGAGGTAGACACTTGGCAAGCAACACAATTCTTTAGTATGTCCTCAATAATCACATCCATACAAGGAAACCAAACTTGATTTCTCAATATCTTCTTTGTATTTACTAGTCCACGATGCCCTTCATGTGCCAACATTACAAGAACTTTCCTTAAGCTTTTTGGTGCCACCAGTATATTTCCTCTCAGAAGTATTCCATCATCCGTTGCCGTCAATTCCTTACTTATCCTCGCCAACCTTTGAAGATCCTTCATATCCACCCTTTCTTCTGCATTTTGCTCTCTGTCCATCCACTTCCAATTGCCAGCCATGGTGAGCTGAATTGCTACTTGAATCGTAGGATCATCTTTACTTTTTTCCATAAACATTTCTCTGGATACTGCTGGTGGAAGAGCATTGAGAGATACATATGATACATAATTTAAAGCCTCTTTTTGCATTTTCACATCAGGTCCCTCTCTCAGATTTCTAGACAAATAGTCTTCAGGATTTGCTTCTTTTCCTGGCTTATGCACAATGACATAGTCATACTCCTGCAAACGGATTCCCCATCTCTCAATCCGCGGAGGCATCTTGATCCTTGGATTACCAAAGAGTGAAAATAACACTTGATGGTCTGTAACAAACGTGAACGGTCTTCCAATCACAAAGTGATTAAACTTTTTTCGCAAGCCCACACAGGCGCCAAACTCTCCCTTTCCGCTTGCGAGTAGGCTTGCTCAATCTTATTCAGGGCACGACTGGCATATGTCACAATGTGCAATTCGTTTCATTTTAGTCCTTGTTGTTATTTATTCCATTACTCTCATGCATCTGCATTGCATTCATTCGTCTTTGCCTCTTCTTTTCTTTAGAGTTGCACATGTGTTATTAATGTCTCTGTTATTTGTTTAAATATTTGCTTATTTGTTTTCTATTGACTTTTAATGCATTTATTTAATATGTGTGCATTTATGCATTGTCATTTCCTTTCTTTATGTTCCATTTTCCTTGCTGTGTCAACTTTTATTTGTCAGTGTTTTAGTTCTCTAACGCTTCGTTTTTTGTTTTGTTGCGGTTTCTTTTCAAATGTCCTTTTCTTTGTGTTAGTAATTTACTTCTATGTCCATTAGTAGCCTTTAATCTAATTATACTCCTTGTGTTTATTTGTAAGCTTCTATCATGTTTCACTTTAATATTTCATTTAATTTCCTTATTTTCCGTACCGGGTTAATATGACAACCTTTCTTATTATCTTTGCATGCAAATATGGCAGCATGGTTTTTTGACGTCTTTAGGTCCTTTCCTTTAATGCTGCTTTCTATTTCCTTATGCGTGCAGCACGTCTTCCAGTGTCCAGCTCTGCGCTCGCGCTCAACTTAAGTTTGTTATTGCTATCCTTCAAATAATGCTTTTCCTTTATACATCTGCGCATTGTCCCTTGTTATTAATATTAACCAATCTGTTTCAATAATGGGCGCCTCACCCATGTATTTCTTACCGTTGCCTTTCCTTTCAATGTTATTGTCCATTCAGAGTTTCTCTCAAACAGCTTCACCATTTCTTTCCATATTTCGTTTCGTTTCTCTGCTTTTCCTTTGGTATTCTTGTTCTCCCTTTTTTTCCACGTTTGTTTCTCCTCATCACCAATTTGTCATCTATCTAATACATATTCATTAATGATACACGGAAGTCTGTAATTAGTAATCTTCATCCTTTAATGTCCAAACTATAACTGCCTCCCTCTTCCCACCACATTCCAGATTCCCTTTCTCATTCCACATTCACTCTACAATCATTGTTTAAACTACTGTTACATTTGCCCATATCTATAATAAAATATAACTCTAAAACTATAATGATTAGGAAGGATGAAGGCATGTGCAGCAATCAGACAACACAAAAGCATTTGGAGGAGATGAGTGCCATGGAACAGCAACCATCTGAAAAATTGGCTAACATCTTAGTGCATTAAAAATCAAATCCTGTTGCTGCTGCCCAACTTCAAGCATGGCCACAAGGTCCACCCATGACTATCCTTAACAACACTGCACCAATCCCCCATGCCACCATGATGGTCTCTTCGTTCTGGGTGCCCAATTGGATCCTAATAACCTGAGCACAAAAGTGCCCCCAAAGCACCCAAGTGCCAAGTCAGTTGTGACACGCACAGACACCATGCTGGGCCCAATAGCCAAAGATGCATAAGTGCGTATGATGCCCAGGTATTACAGTTACCTCTTCCCCAGAGCCCTGCAATTATAAGTACATTGATAATAAGATATTCAGATGAATTGACATGGTTGCTTCAATCTGTAACTGAATGGGAGCCATTCCAATAAATCCAATACTGCACACGACCCTGTTACATTCTAGCATTACACATTTCAGAAACTTCGTGCTCATCTCACACAAAATTAGTGGGGACAAGATCACGAAGGAATGCATCATGATCCATGGCATTAACTTGAGACACAAGAAATACTGTGGGCAAGAGGATTGAAAAAGCACCAATGACTCAAGGCCCATAGGATTGTGGAGCAAACTAGAATGGAACGAAATGCACAGTGAGATGTGATGTGACAATGCCACATAGCCCCGCACAGAAACTTTCTCTTTTGGGCTTTCAAACTATACACATTCTTCTTCCTTGTCTTAAAGCCTGCAAGCACATTCTCAGCAACCAAAGTATGAGTAAGTTACAAATCTTGCTTCTGGAGGATAGCTCAGGGGCAATGTGCTTGTCTTGGAAACAAGGCAAGCAACACGGTTCAATCCTCGGTCCAGCTTAGAAACCTCTGGGTATTAAGCGCGTTATAAATAGCCAATTATAATAATAATAAAAGAACCAGAATACAGGGCCTGATTCATGGAGTTTTTTGAGCATTGCATTTTGAATTTGCACTGCCAACAAACACCCTGATTCACAGAGAATTGCAAAGTGTATTTTTGCAGTGCAAAGTCACTTTCCACTGCAAAAGTAAAATAATAATAATAATTTGGCATTTGTATAGCGCTACAAACCCTCAGGTATCTGAGCACTGCTTATTATTACCCACGGTGTCTGGTGCTCATTTATCGACCTCGGAAGGATGAAAGGCTGAGTTTGGCCGAGCCAGGATTTGAACCTGCGTTAGCAGGCTCTACACGGATGTCAAAGCGAGCGCTCTACTCGCAGTACCACTTAACCAGCAAAGTAGTGCTTGCACCGGGAATTAGGCCCATTTAGTGCAGTGCTAAGAGTACTTTTGCAGTGCAAAGTGACTTTGTACTGCAAAAATACACTTTGCACTGCTCTGTGAATCAGGCTGTTTGTTGGCAAAGTCACTTATCCCTTATAAATGTACTGGAGGAACACCAGTTAGATGAAATGCACATGAGGAATATGACTCTAGTACTGGGAATGACAAGACTACAAGTTGAATTGGAGTCAGAAATATATTTCAGAGGGACCATACCAATCTAACTTCCTTTCTTAAGGGGGTTACTTCCGATCCACTACACTGGAATACATGGATATAGCACTGTTAGTTATGATAGAGCAGTGTACATGGATTTGTGAGTATTTAGGTCATTGCCGGATTAAGGTTGCAACTGAGTGACTTCACCAGTAGTGGACATCAGGGGGAGCAGCAACATATATACCTATGAAATTGTGACAAGTATAAATACCCAGAATAATGAGATAATATTTCTTCTTTGTTTTGAAGCTTTTAAGAATGGCTAATATAACTGAAGCATCTGCTTCTTGTATTTAATAGGCCTGGCATGGGCACAGTTCAAGTGTATTCAGCAGATGAAGCAAATAGATTAAGGCTACGGTGAACATGGAAAATGTTTTGACTCTTTAAGGGACGTTCATGTACATGAGTTAGGGATTTCCTGTAGAACTTGGTAAGGACGAGGTATGCAGTAATTCAACCCAAGTGTAGTCATATTTGAATATAATGGAACAGTGTTACATTGGGGACACTGAAGCACTGCTGAGAGGGGTCTGAATTCCCGGCAGGTCACGCCTGCCGGGAGTTCCGTGCCCCTACTGGCAAACTCACAGTCTGGCAGTCCGGAAAGGGTGCTGGTCGGTGCCTGCAGGCACCTTTATTTCCAGATCGCCAAACTTGTAATGAGGCCCACATTGTAACAATTCAGCAAAGGCATCTATTTCATTTAAACCTAGCATCCCAAAGAGATAGGCTATGTTATTGATTTATATAGCCCTCTGCTGCCATTTGCAAGGTCTCCTGGAGGTTTGGCGGATCCAAAAGATAGGGGGTGGGTGAGGTTAGTGGGAGAGAGAGGGTAGAATGCAAGATAACCGTGCTATGATTTTGATGTGTGCAGACTGGACGTATCCTGAGCTCTTCATGCAGGTCAGGTTTGAGGTGTTGTCTGTTGAGATCATAGAGTAGATTCTGTCGGAAGGGGTGCCTCTTGTGTCCATGGTGCTACGTGGCATTGGCACAGGTGTGGTAGAAGAGTTGGTTGTAGCGGTGTAGTGTTCTGATGTTATATAAAATGGGTGGCCTTTTTAAGCCACGGTTCTTGAATGATCTGGATCTTAACCAACTCACTTTTAATTAATGTGCAGACTTATTCTGGGCACAAATATGATAAGGGCAACATCGTTTTTAACAACCATCAATTCAACTCTACACTAGGCATCACTTCCCAAAGTCTGTTCAGAGCAGTAGCAAAACAGAAAGAGATCCCACATGCAAAACATGGGTTGGCTGCTCCAATGGAGAACATATATCTTTGGTTTCATGTACACCTATGTCGTTAGGAGGAAAGACCTGTTCAACTCTTGCAACAGAATGAGATAAAGGGCTACAGTATGTATTTTCCTATTAGTTAATTTCTTTTTTTTTTAATTACCTTGTTTGAAAGCATGATTTAATCACTGTAGTTAAGCAATATCGTTTAGTTTATTCCACAATGCAATGCAACAATTAATTGTTAATTTACTCAAGGCAAAAGAAAACTAATAAACACTATTCAATACTATTCAATAGAACCAATTAAGTGCAATCTTTTCATGCATCCCTCTTTTTGCGTTGGTATTTACACCTATTATCTACCTTTTCAGTCTAACTAGTAAATAAAGCATTTTCCTCACTATGTGTCTTTTCTATATGTGCTTAAACGCTTGTATCTAAAGTCTTAGCCTCATTACACTGTTGAAGGTTGAGAAATGGGTAGCGCAAATGTATTTATGTGCAAATGGTTTGAAGGAGAATGTGCAGATTTGAACATCACTACCCGCATCTGCTTTGGGGTGTTCATTATGACGCAGCAAAGTGTTTTCATGAACATTCAGTTATATCATCACCCATGTATCCTTTTCTTAAAGCAAGGCCAAATCAAATTGGTCATTGGGTCCTTGCGGTTCTGGGCGTTGCTGGGGGGGGGCTAAGTGGGCTATAGCCCCTGAACTTTTGGTTGTAGCCCCAGATAGAATCTCAGGAGCTACAGCCAAAAGACTAGCTAGCCCCCAGTCCCAACAGTCGCGACATCAGCTTAGCCCCGGGTCTTTTCCAGACCTAGCAACTCCCCTGCTTTTGTACATCTCTTTTGGGTGATTTGGGACTAGAAACTACAATTATTCAACTGTATGTGAATGTTGATGGAGATATCTATCAATCAAAGACTTCATTTGTTTGACAGCACTATTACATTTCAGTTCTCAAATCCCCATTTTGACAGTCCTCGTTCTTTCTCCAACAAATACAAGCCAACACGAACATTGTATCATCTATACCACATGATCAATTCTGGATGTTGAGAACTCCTTTATAGACTCCTTTCTACGCTGAATCGGTATTGAACATAGTCCTTTTTAATCACAGTACTTCAGTGAAACAAAAAAAGCAGCCACTGGTGCCTTGGTGAAGTGCTCAGGTGGTGACGGAAACCAAACAAAAGACATGTGAACCTGCATTTCTATTAAGCAAAACAATGAGATCAAGTCTTGATAATAAGGGCATGCTGAAATCATTTAATGGAAACCCTTCACATGTCAGTATGCCAACAGAGCTTCTAAATGTAATGTGGGGTTGATTTAGGTTTGGTGCACATCAAGGACCCTTCTTTCTTCTTCGTCCATAGATATGGGAGACTGCACCCTTCCTTGATGCCACTTTCTGCCCCTGCAATGATACCAGATATAAGAAGGGCACACCAGGTACATGTCTATTTTAAGCAGAAGGAGTAAAAGGCCCAATGCTTTTCTCTTTCCCTCTACTTCGGAGACTAAAGGATTATAGACTAGCGCTGGGGTGGCCAGACAATGTATGAGTATCGCCAAGCCATAGATAGGAGGTCAGGCATGGGTCTAAGATCCATATATGAACAGAGCCTGTCAAAACCCCATATCTGGTATTCTGTCTCCCTGTGCCATATTGAACAACCCTAATATCTGACATCATGTCTCGTCATCCGACAGAACAGAAAACGAATACCTTCCATCCTAATTTTGGCAGATATGGCCAGTGAGATGATTTGCCCAGAAACACAGAAACCTAACTTAAGAGATGAACATGTGATCTGGGCCCAGTCTTTAGACACTGGACATATATTCTCAGCACTAACTGATATAAATATGTGTTACGCTAGGGTTACAAATAGTTAAAATAATGGTCTTTTCATAGAGATTACTTGAAAAGTATACCAATCACAATATAAACCAACCTGAAAATTATAGAAATCCATATTGCAAGTAAAAGGTGTATAATTGTATCTTTGATTTCCTTATTTCAATCAAAGACTATGATGCAAAGTAATGTGCACATTTATTACTGCTTTTATTAGAATTTTACATGTTTAACCCATAACCAACACCCCCATACCCTCCTCCATATGACCAAGGGGACAATTTAGCAATTTTCAGAATACATGTAAGATTGTTACTAACATAGAAATACTTTACACACTAATGAGCAGTTTCAATCCTAGGGGACATAATGGGTTCACATAGTCATTTTGCAAAAATTACAAAACTGGGCCCCAATCCCGCCAAGAAATAAAATACTTACAGGCCGATTCATGGAATAAATGTGCGCCGAAAATCCCGGCGCAGAGGGGCCAATACGTGCGCTGCGCCGAAAATCAGCGCAAAGCGCAGGGAAACCAGCGCACGTCGATTCATGGAAGTCCCTGCGCAAGAAAAGCAGAGGACGTGCGCGGAAAAAACGCACGGCGCAGGCCGGCGCACAGGTCAACCAACGTCGTGCGCCACGGCCACTGCGCCATCACTCCGAGCGCAGCGCACAGCTCTAAAGTAGGCGGGACACAGGGCGGGACACTCGGAATGGGGAATAAAATGGGGCACAACACTCGGAATGGGGAAGAATGTGGGCGGCACGGGGAAAGTTTAGGAGGCAAGTGCGCGGAACGCCCACACGCTCGCATACAACACGTATTCATGGAATAGAATAGGGCAAAAAAGCGCACGCTCAAAGCAGCGCACAGGCACAAACAGGCACAAACACGACCGCCACAAGAAAGCAGGCGGTAGCGTCTCTGCGCCTGCAAGAAATGTGCGCTAAAAGGTGCGCCAACAAATAGCACCTATATACAGACATGATCAATGTCCAATACTGTGGCCCTCCAGGACAAAAGACGTACAAAGGGGTACCCACAAACACACACACGCGCAGAGAGAAAAAATAAACGTGTGCGTGCATACCGGGGTGCGCGGTAAGTTGCACACGCGATATGGCCGGCTACGTGGATTACAGGGGTGCGCGGGAAGTTCCACACGCGATATGGCCGGCTACGTGGATTACAGGGGTGCGCGGGAAGTTCCACACGCGATATGGCAGGGTACGTGGATTACAGGGGTGCGAGGGAAGTAGCACACGCGAAAAGGCCGGCTACGTGGATTGCAGGGGTGCGCGGGAAGTTGCACACGCGAAATGGCCGGCTACGTGGATTTCAGGGGTGCGCGGGAAGTTGCACACGCGATATGTCCGGCTACGTGGATTCCAGGGGTGCGCGTGAAGTTCCACACGCGATATGGCAGGGTACGTGGATTGCAGGGGTGCGCGGGAAGTTCCACACGCGAAAAGGCCGGCTACGTGGATTACAGGGGTGCGCGGGAAGTTCCACACGCGATATGGCCGGCTACGTGGATTTCAGTGGTGCGCGGGAAGTTGCACACGCGAAATGGCCGGCTACGTGGATTTCAGGGGTGCGCGGGAAGTTGCACACGCGATATGTCCGGCTACGTGGATTACAGGGGTGCGCGGGAAGTTCCACACGCGATATGGCCGGCTACGTGGATTACAGGGCTGCGCGCGAAGTTCCACACGCGATATGGCAGGGTACGTGGATTACAGGGGTGCGAGGGAAGTAGCACACGCGAAAAGGCCGGCTACGTGGATTTCAGGGGTGCGCGGGAAGTTGCACACGCGAAATGGCCGGCTACGTGGATTTCAGGGGTGCGCGGGAAGTTGCACACGCGATATGTCCGGCTACGTGGATTCCAGGGGTGCGCGTGAAGTTCCACACGCGATATGGCAGGGTACGTGGATTGCAGGGGTGCGCGGGAAGTTCCACACGCGAAAAGGCCGGCTACGTGGATTACAGGGGTGCGCGGGAAGTTCCACACGCGATATGGCCGGCTACGTGGATTTCAGTGGTGCGCGGGAAGTTGCACACGCGAAATGGCCGGCTACGTGGATTTCAGGGGTGCGCGGGAAGTTGCACACGCGATATGTCCGGCTACGTGGATTACAGGGGTGCGCGGGAAGTTCCACACGCGATATGGCCGGCTACGTGGATTACAGGGCTGCGCGGGAAGTTCCACACGCGATATGGCAGGGTACGTGGATTACAGGGGTGCGAGGGAAGTAGCACACGCGAAAAGGCCGGCTACGTGGATTTCAGGGGTGCGCGGGAAGTTGCACACGCGAAATGGCCGGCTACGTGGATTTCAGGGGTGCGCGGGAAGTTGCACACGCGATATGTCCGGCTACGTGGATTCCAGGGGTGCGCGTGAAGTTCCACACGCGATATGGCAGGGTACGTGGATTGCAGGGGTGCGCGGGAAGTTCCACACGCGAAAAGGCCGGCTACGTGGATTACAGGGGTGCGCGGGAAGTTCCACACGCGAAATGGCCGGCTACGTGGATTTCAGTGGTGCGCGGGAAGTTGCACACGCGAAATGGCCGGCTACGTGGATTTCAGGGGTGCGCGGGAAGTTGCACACGCGATATGTCCGGCTACGTGGATTCCAGGGGTGCGCGTGAAGTTCCACACGCGATATGGCAGGGTACGTGGATTGCAGGGGTGCGCGGGAAGTTCCACACGCGAAAAGGCCGGCTACGTGGATTACAGGGGTGCGCGGGAAGTTCCACACGCGAAATGGCCGGCTACGTGGATTTCAGGGGTGCGCGGGAAGTTGCACACGCGAAATGGCCGGCTACGTGGATTTCAGGGGTGCGCGGGAAGTTGCACACGCGATATGTCCGGCTACGTGGATTCCAGGGGTGCGCGTGAAGTTCCACACGCGATATGGCAGGGTACGTGGATTGCAGGGGTGCGCGGGAAGTTCCACACGCGAAAAGGCCGGCTACGTGGATTACAGGGGTGCGCGGGAAGTTCCACACGCGAAATGGCCGGCTACGTGGATTTCAGGGGTGCGCGGGAAGTTGCACACGCGATATGTCCGGCTACGTGGATTCCAGGGGTGCGCGTGAAGTTCCACACGCGATATGGCAGGGTACGTGGATTGCAGGGGTGCGCGGGAAGTTCCACACGCGATATGGCCGGCTACGTGGATTCCAGGGGTGCGCGGGAAGTTCCACACGCGATATGGCCGGCTACGTGGATTCCAGGGGTGCGCGTGAAGTTCCACACGCGATATGGCCGGGTACGTGGATTGCAGGGGTGCGCGTGAAGTTGCACACGCGAAATGGCTGTGTGCTCCCAGGCATTACCTGTACACCCTCCACGGCCCCTGCAGGCAGCACACACCACAGGGAACTACCCTGCACACCTGCTCATGTCTCCCACCACCCCCACCCCCAGCACTGTGGGGAACCTGCCAGCAGGCCCCCACCCATGTCCAACCCATGTCTCCCACCACCCCCAACCCCCATCCACCAGGGACACCCTCCACCAGGCCCCCACCCATGTCTCCCACCACCCCCACCCCCAGCACTGTGGGGAACCTGCCAGCAGGCCCCCACCCATGTCCAACCCATGTCTCCCACCACGCCCAACCCCCATCCACCAGGGACACCCTCCACCAGGCCCCCACCCATGTCTCCCACCACCCCCCACCCCCCATCCACCAGGGACACCCACCACCAGGCCCCCACCCATGTCTCCCACCACCCCCACCCCCAGCACTGTGGGGAACCTGCCAGCAGGCCCCCACCCATGTCCAACCCATGTCTCCCACCACCCCCAACCCCCATCCACCAGGGACACCCTCCACCAGGCCCCCACCCATGTCTCCCACCACCCCCCACCCCCCATCCACCAGGGACACCCTCCACCAGGCCCCCACCCATGTCTCCCACCACCCCCACCCCCAGCACTGTGGGGAACCTGCCAGCAGGCCCCCACCCATGTCCAACCCATGTCTCCCACCACCCCCAACCCCCATCCACCAGGGACACCCTCCACCAGGCCCCCACCCATGTCTCCCACCACCCCCCACCCCCCATCCACCAGGGACACCCTCCACCAGGCCCCCACCCATGTCTCCCACCACCCCCACCCCCAGCACTGTGGGGAACCTGCCAGCAGGCCCCCACCCATGTCCAACCCATGTCTCCCACCACCCCCAACCCCCATCCACCAGGGACACCCTCCACCAGGCCCCCACCCATGTCTCCCACCACCCCCCACCCCCCATCCACCAGGGACACCCTCCACCAGGCCCCCACCCATGTCTCCCACCACCCCCAACCCCCCATCCACCAGGGACACCCTCCACCAGGCCCCCACCCATGTCCCCCTGGCCCCTGGTCCTGACGATACACAATAATGGCAGTAATGGCCAGCATACCCAGCACAAACACCCAGGCAAGGATTGCATGCACCCACATAGTGAATGCAATCACATGACACAACCCCAAAGGCAAGTATGCAAAAGAACACATGTCCGCCACACACACATACACAACGGGTGCAAGTGAATGTCAAAACCCATATCATGACATGTAAGAAACCAAAGAAAAAATGACACAAGTGTAAGATAATATAAAAATGTATTACAAAAAATATCAAGTAAACTATTACAACTATCTGGCAAAGCAAATAAAAGGTCCATGTCCGGGAACAAAAATGAGAAACAAAAAAACAAAGGATAGAAAAATCAATAGATTTTGTCCAAAGTAAACACATGTAGTATGAAATGAAAGAAAAACCATTACGACATGGTGTAAACAATAAGAAAGTAAAAAAATGTTCCTCCCAAAAAATAACAATATATACAGGATTGTTCAAGGGTCCATGAGCCCAACACCACTAATGAAACCTAATACTAACTAATTAAAAAAATATGTACAAAGAAGTGGCCACTGTCCAAGCGGTCCAAAATAATAAAAAGAAATAAAGGAAACCTAGCACTAACTAACTAAAAAACTATATACAAAGGCAGCGGGCTAGTCCTGCGGCTCACTTGGTGATGCTGGCCAGGGCATCCTCGAACTCCATGTCAATGTCCTGGAGGCGGGACTCAGTCCTGGCCCCGAGGTCTCGCAGGGACAACCCCATGTGCTCACCAAATTCCCTGCGAGCCTCCTCGAGGCACTCAGCCCGCCTCAATGCCTGATGCATGGAGATCTCCGCCCTGGCCATGGCGAGCCGCTCCTCTTCCGCCCGCTGCCGCTCCGCACCTATCCGCTGGCCAAACTCCTCCCACACGGAACACACTGCCATGCCAGGGTTGCCCTGCCCTCCGGCCGATGCCTGCCCCTCCGATCTTGATGGCCCTGAGCCATGATGCCTCCCACGTCGAGCCCGCTGCTGCCTCCGACGCCACTGCCTCTGCCAGCACGACGGCATCCAGGCTGATGGTAACCACCGACGCCGTCGTGCACGTGCCCTGCCCGATGATGCCGGCACATCTTCCATCTGCTGGGGTCCACTTGCTGTGTCGTCCACCCCTGCTGGACCTCCGACTCCCAACTGCGGCAGGGATGGGATCCCCACCGAGCTCGCTGCATTGGTCGGGGCAGGTCCACAGGGGGCCATGGTGGCATCTGGGCCGGAAGACGGCAAGGAGAACGACCGGTGGATAGCCTGCACAGAGGAGGAGAGGGCCGTCAGATTGGCCAACACATGCAGGAACCCCCCGAACATGGCCGATCCCAATTGGGCCACGTCGGCACGGTGCACTTCGTGATGACGTGCGTGCTCCTCCCGGGAAGCACGCACGGCATCACGAATCACAGCCGTGCGCATCGCGACCCCAATCAGGACCTGCTCCACGCGGCCAGGGGTTCCCACGGCCGCAGGTGGAGGGGAGTCAGTTGACATGGACATCCCCTCTACCTGCGGACGGGCCTGGGACGGGGCATCCCTGCTGGTGCATGGTGGTGCACTCACAGGGTCAGGGACAGCGACATGCACAGGCACCTCCACGGTGACCTGTGCTGCCTCCTGCCCCTGGCCCTGGACTGCACCACTTGCACCAGCAGGGATGCTCCCACCAGGCCCCATGTGTGCACCAGTGTCGGCCTCCTCCTCCTCTGTGCAAACCACCAACATGGATGGCTCCTCACCGTCTCCCGCCGTAGCAGGCCCCTGTGGGGGCTCACCCACCCCTTCCGCTGCAGCCGTGGGGGCATCCCCGCCGCCTTGCTCCACAGCGCCGTCTCCGCCCTCTTCTTCACTAGCCGCTGCGTAGAGGGAGACAAAGGACACAAGCATCAGGCTACTGTACAATGGTCCCCTAGACAGGAAGCAATAGCAGATGAGCACCCCTGTCAAAGTACACTTCCATCATGTCCCTCCACAACACATGGGTCAGTCCAGGCAAAACACACACAGTAACAGGCATGGTGCATGCCATGCACATTTCCATGCATGTCCAATTGACTCTTGAAACATTCAATGATATGTAACTCACATGCATCATGGCTCATGCATATCACATGCACACACTTCACCTCAGTCACATCCATCTGGCCCCAATCACACCGAACACAGGCAAAACAAGGGTAAGTTGGGTGCGTCACTGAATCTGTGCATTGTCACACACATGAGTCATGCATCCATGGCATGCACAAGTCACAGACATGCAGGTCAGGCACACAGACATGGCTACCATATATGTACCTGGCATCAGCACCCATCCTTCACCCCCATCCATGTCCAGGTACAGAGACTGGCATGCTCTCATGTCCCAAATCTGCATAGTGCTCCCCATGCCGCATTTCAACACATGCAACAACCATGTGGGTCACACATCACTGGTCGCACATGCATTACCATGATGTCCCAGCACACATACATGCATGCATGGCCCATGGCACACATACAGGCAAGTATCATAGAACCAGCACACCGCAACATGCCCTGTCTCACACAGTGATGCTTGGACACTTACCGCTCAACTCCAGACGGGTCTCCCTCTCAAGGATCTGGGGGTGGAGTGCTGGGCGTACGCGTTCCAGGACCATCTTCGGGATGGAACTCATGTGGCCCCGTCCCCCCTCCACGAGGCGCCGGGCCTTCACAAGGGTCCTGGACCTCAAGTCCTCCCAGCGCTTCTTGATCTTCAAGACGTTGCGGGTTGCCACCCCCTCCGCGTTGATGGCAACCAAACAGTCGGCCCAGATCCTCTCCCGTCCTTCCTTGCTGGCGCGGGACGATCCAAAGAGGGCATCATACTGCCCCAGGACATGCTCCACCAGGACACCAACTTCGGTGGCAGTGAAGCTGGTGCCCCTCTGCCCCTCTGGCCTGGGGTTGCCACTGGTGCCAGATGTAGAAGTGCCCGACATGGCAACCCCAGAGGCAGGTGTGGGTGGGCAACTGGGTCCTGGGGCTGGGCTGTGGAGCGATGTAATCCCAGTTGGGAGTCTTCAGTTCCAGCAGGGGTGGACACAGCAAGTGGACCCCTGCAGATGGCTGATGTGCAGGCACCAAATGGCAGGGCACGGTGGCAGCAGGCAGGCAGGCAGGCAGCAGCAGATAGCACGTGGGAGGCTGCTCAGGGCACTGGGGGGGCAGTAACTCGGCCTTCGGGGCAGGAGCGTGGTGTTCCGTGTGTTTTCGGGTGGCCAGCTTGATACGGAGTGATTTGGCACGTGAAATTCCTGCACGTCAGCGTGAAATCCGAGGAAAGGCCCTTAGCGCGTAAGTGCGTCAGCACGCATACGCGATTCTATTGGACCAGAGTCCCTCATCGCGTAAGCGCGTCTGACGTGATCCGCACGGGCGTTCCCCACTCAGCACGTGAAGACGGAGCACACGTGGAAATACTGCACGTCAGAGTGTCATCGCGTGTAATTGGCCAAAAGTGCGCGTACACGCCATTGGCCTATGTACGTGTATTTCATCGCGTGTAATTGGCCAAAAGTGCGCGTACACGCCATTGGCCTATGTACGTGTATTTCATCGCGTGTAATTGGCCAAAAGTGCGCGTACACGCCATTGGCCTATGTACGTGTATTTCATCGCGTGTAATTGGCCAAAAGTGCGCGTACGCGCCATTGGCCTAAGTACGTGTATTTCAGGGGCGCGCGGCCACTTACACAAGCAAGTACGTCAGCGCACCTGTATGCCTGCTGCGTGGGAATTTCCACACGCGATTGGAGTGGGAACTCGATTCCAGGGGTGCGAGGCTCACACGCTCGCCTACAACACGCGCAAGGCATTATTCTGCGCACTTTTCAATAAACAAGCCAGATGCCAGGATGAACATACCGTTCCTAGCAGCAGTGGCAGTGGGCTACCAAAGGAGGAGGAGGAGGAGAGTCAGGGCCAGAATATTCACACCCAGAACCAGCCTATTCGGGATGCCTGATGACCAGGTGTATGGGAGGTACAGGTTTCCAGCACACATCATACTGGACCTGGTCAGTGAGTGGGAGGATGACCTCACATCACCCACCCTGTGCTCCCAAGCACTCAGCCCCCTGCAGAAGGTCCTGAATGTACTGCACTTCTTGGCCACTGGATCCTTTCAGCGGACAAGTGCCATAGTGGGTGGTGTGTCACAGGCCACGCAGTCACGCTGCCTACACCAGGTCTTGAACATCATCACTGCACGGCCATCAGTCCGCAGGCACATATATCTCCCCAGGACTCATGCAGAAAGGCGGACGTGCATCCAGGAATTCTATGGTGTGGCTCAATTCCCCAAAGTGCTTGGTGCAATTGACTGCACACATGTGGCTCTACGTCCACCCAGGGCAACAGAGCACATCTATAGAAACCGCAAGCACTGGCATTCCATCAACGTGCAAGTTGTATGCAATGCCAAGGGAATCATCACATCAGTATATGCCAACTATCCAGGGTGCACCCACGACAGCTTCATCTACAGAATGTCTACCCTATGCCGGGACCTAGAGGCTGGCCAGCATGGAGATACATGGCTGCTTGGTGAGCATGAATGCCACTGCACATGCATGCATGTCAGATACTGGGTCATGACACAACACCACTAATGATACCCATCACCACCTCCGCAGGGGACAGTGCCTACCCTATCAGCCCCCACATGATGACCCCAATCCGGAACCCCACCACGCCACCCCAGGTAAGGTACAACACAGCCCACATTGCAACACGGGGCATAGTGGAGCGCACATTCGGAGTGCTGAAGTCACGCTTTCGCTCCCTTGACCGTTCTGGCGGGCAGCTGTTATATGCTCCCCGAATAGTGTGCAGGATCATAGTGGCAGCATGTGTCCTGCACAACGTTGCAACACGCCGGGGCCTGCCCGTGGACATGGTGGTGCCCCCACATCCACAACCACATGCACGCCCGCTGCGCATGGGAGGGGAAAGGGCACGGGGGGAGGCAGCCCGTACGCAACTGGTGGCCAACTTCTTCACCTAGGAATCACAGTGCTGGCTAGTGCACACTGCTCTGGCACATACCATCTGACAATCAATGATGACACTACCTGACAATGTCTGAAAATTACTTGACAATAAACAGTCAGATACACATCAGCCTGAGATTGTTAACATGGAAGTGTCAATATGTGTGCACCCCTAGCTACACATACACCAGCAATGCATCACAACGCAAAGACACAACTCCATCAATCTAATATGCATTGCCACAGCCGATTCACTACATGACAACATTGCCATGTCAACCATTCCCTTCACAGTCCCGCCACTGAGGACACCATGTCATGGTATGTGACAGCAAACAAACTGGCCATCACAACATGACACCAGTGTCACAAATAGCAGTGCCCCAAATGGAACATAGCCGCACTTGAGCAGCTAACCGCCCTGGAGCCACTACTACACACCTGTGTAAAAGTATTTTCAATCAAATTACACACCAACCCACCCTGAAGCCCACCCAAACAAGACACATTGCATGTAATCAATGGTAGTCTCATTACCTGATTCTGCTGGTATGTCCTCACCGTCCAGATGTACAGTGATGGCGCCATGCAAAAGTGTCAGTGCACATCTACCGACATGTAGTCTGACTCCAGAGAGTATGCCCTTGTGAAGATCTGTGTGAAATACCTGCAAAACATGAGCAACATATGTAAGTAGAGGCACATATCAAACCATCATGCATAGTTAGGTGCAACAACAATGAACACTATGAATGTCTACACAGTATTGACTATGGACTGGCCAACAGCTCATGGGAGTCCAATGTCACCGTGTAATTTGCTGTCACTTGGGCACACCCTTTGCAAGCCCATGGAAACGGAAGCAGGAGGGGTGTGGATGTCTGCTACCCAAGCATCGAAACCAAACTCAGGACAAGCCTGCATGTGCCCAGCCACAATACAGTGTATGCCCAGGTACCCACACAAGGCAACACTCTTGCAAAATAAAAATAAAAACGAGAAAAAATGGCCATGAAAGGGCCGGCGGGGGGGGGGGCCACCTATGAGGTCCGAGGACAGGATGCACGCCACAATCCACCTGTGTGGATCATGGGAAAGGAAAACACCCCATAGGCTCGTGGCCCACACGGCTACTCTGTTGTGGGAGATGAGTCGCTATGGCTCTGGCCAGACCCTGCAGCTGACTCTGGAGGTGGGGGAGCTGCCTCAGAAGATGGTGTGACAATGGGAGGCAGCCCACGCAAAGCACGAGTTTGCTCCTCCATGGCTGCAAGCAGGCGGGTCTGGTAGTTCTGGTTCTGGGTTATAATCATGCGGAGGTCCCCATGCAGTAACTCCCGGGATGACCTGACCTCCGCACGAGTTGCCTGCATCTCGGCCGAGAGCGTCCGTGTCAGACGCTCCAGCTGCTCCTCTGTCCTTCTATGGGATGAAGCCTCAAGCTCTAACAGGGTCGACCTGAGGTGACGGAGTTCTTCCCTCAGGCCTTCCCTGTGGCGCTGGGACTCCATGGAAAGTGATTCCCGCAGAGTCGCCAGTGCCGCCCGCCTGTCCATGTTGGACGCCAACATATCCTCCCTGTGTGCCTGGCAGATGGACTCTGTAGCCTGCTCCAGTCGCTCCATCAGCCTTTCTGGGGGGACAATGGAAGTGGCCACCCTATCCATGGCCTGTGCAATCATCTCGGATGATGCTGCCTGTTGGGTGGCCATACCGTAGATGGATTGCTCCCAAACGGTATTGCCAGGTGGCATACGGCCACCACGTTGACGGGCACCACACCTGCCTGGGGCAAGGCGGACTGCGCCTTGCTGTGCCGGCAAGGCCTCAGGCTGCAGGACTGCATTCCCTCTCTGATCTGCAGCCCCAGGAACAGGATCAGAGATTGGGTGGTGTGGCCCTGCATCCGTAACCACCGGAGGCTGATCTGCCGACACTGACATCCCCATTGAGGGCAATGGCCCGGCTGCAGGTGGGTCGGACAGAGGAGATTCTCTCCCAAGAACACTCACCTGCGACTGCACATAGGTGTCATCCTCCGAGTCTACACCTGAATACTGCTCGGGGGAGGAACCCCCAGAGACACCCCTCGACAGCACGGCCTGCAGCACTTGTGGGTTTTCACCCACAAACACACCACGTCCCTCACTTGTGGTAGGTCGGCCCGGGTTGCCCTCCTGGGACGGCTCCACCACCACATCCCCAGCATCAACAAGTGCTTCGTCCCCTGCAAAGACATGAAAGAGAAAAATGGAAACAGGCATTAGCACCATGGCATGCACCAAGGGCTGATGAACAACAGAGGCAGTAGTTCTACGACACATGTCCAACATGACTGGGAGACCTCCTATGCATTCACCATCACTGGGTCTGTAGGGGAGGCTCAGGGCATACAATGTACAGATTGGAGAGCAACGCCTGCTCACCTTGCTGCCTAGCACTGCCATCACACATTGGCCGGTGATTGGCATGTCAAAGGCACATGCCATCACACACATGGCATGTGACATAGCCACCAAGTGAAGAGGGAGAGGAGGGCTACTTTTTTGGATTTCAACCACTCTGGTCCTGACATTGCATCGTCACATCCATAAGTATACATGTTGTACATGGATCTGCTAGTCCAAATTGGCAACGATGCACAGTGCCTTGTCTACATCAACAAAATGCAGTAAACAATGTGATTCCACCTCCCCATCACCTGTAAAGGATTCATATTGCATTCGTGAAGCACCGGTCAAGTAATGTATGAAGGTACAGCGGAGCACTGAGGGGTGGTGGGGCAGAAGGGGATGCCAGTCAACAATCCTACTGGTGCTGGTGTCATTCATGTCACGCAAGTGCAGGGGTGGGTGGCACAATGAAGTGCAAGGGGAAGTGGCGGCTGGAAGTGCTGTACAAGGTAAGTAGGACTTGACGTCAAGGGCAGATGGTGTTAGGCGCAGACAAGTGCTGGGGGGGTGGCCTATAGGGGTACAGAGACAATCATGCAGTGCTGTGGGCTCGGAGGGGAAAGGGGAGGTACACACTGCTTCTGGCTCGGCAAGGTCCTTTCAGATTTCTATGTGTCCTGCAGAGTTGTCACATGCCGCAGATATGTGCCCTTGGATTGGGGATCTCATCTTGGTGAAAAGGGTGAGGCGCTATTGCCTTTGGAGCATGTGGCAGGCCAGTTTGCCAGAGGATGGCCATGATGCAGGACATTCCCTCTCTGCCACCCGGCACCTGTGGTTTGGGTTCACAAGATCCGAGTCATGCCAGGACTCTGCATTGGCATGGGGCTTCAGACAGGTGGTCATGACCGTGGCAAAGACATCCAGTGTACCTGACATGGAGTGGAGCATGGAGTGGGCCCTGTCAGGATGGGAGTGAGCCTAAGGGGGAGCTGGATGGGGGGGAGATTTTGGCTGCATGAGCCTCGACTGACACACACTTCATGGGTCGGAATACCAAGAAGGTGTGTGACAGTGGTGAGGGTGGCTTTGCCTGTGGGGTGGTGAGGGTGAGCTGGGAGGAGAGGAGAATGTGATCACTCCAGGAGAGAGGAGTGCAGAGATGGACGGAGAGGGGAAAGTCAGATGAGATCAGAGCATCAAGAGTGTGCCCTGCAGAATGAGTAGGGACAGACGGGAGTCTAGAGGGTGAGAGGGAGTTGCTGAGGTCACAGAAAGGTCACGTGGGGGCGTCAACAAGCATGCAGGTGGATGCGTACAGCACCAAGGATGAGGATTTCTGTGTCTGGGGACATGAGTGAGGAGGAGAGGTGACGACACTCAGAAAGGAAGTAGTACATTTGACCAGTTTTCCCAGACACAGTACGCACTGTTTGAGAATGTCAAGGTGTGGTGGAGAGAGACCTCACACAAGCCATTCCAGAGTGGAGTAGGTCTAAGTAGGAGTGACAGTGGCAGGAATACCCTCAGGGAAGCCAAGGGCACACCCCCCCTGCACAGTAGTGGCGGGCCAAGGAGAGGGTCAAGGATGCAGACAGAGCTGGCCGTCAGACATGTTTCCATGAGACCAAGGATGTCAAGGTGCATAACCTCATGTAAGTGACAGATATCGGAGGAATGCCTGATGCAGCCGCAGTGAAAGGAGTGTAATTGTGGAGGAGGTTGACAGCCTTGGAGGACTTACGGGGAGTGCTAGAGATCAGAGGTGCAGCATGTGTAGGAGTTGGAGTGGGAGGCGGAGAAGGTTCATGGGAGGGTGCAGGGAGGCAGTGCAGGATTGATGAGGAGAGAGGAGGGGGGACAGCAGGAGAGGTAAGGAAGTTGATGAGATGTGGGTAGCATTTCTCAAGGAGATTGAGGTTGGCCTAAGGGACTTGGACTGAGACGCTCCCATTACCATGCACATCAATAGTGGCCTCTGAGGATTGGAAGGAGGCCAGGAGTACACCCCAACGGGTCCCACCAATGATGGTGGAAGAGGAGCAAGGAGAGAGGACAGGGACCATGTGAAGGGTCTATGGGACAGGCAAAGGCATGTATGAGCAGATGTCAGTGAGAGTTAGCTTAGAGTAGGCTCAGATGCACTGGTCAGCAATAGGGTGGGTCGCATTGGAGGGCAGGGTGCCCTCATTTGACTTTTGGCAAGCAGGTGTCGTGAGTAGGGCACGATGGTCTGAACTGTAGGAGTCATGGAAGATAGACCATGAAGAGCAGCATGGAGTGTGAGGGAATGGGGCTCGAAACCAGACGGTACCAAAGCCCACAGGTGGGAGGTGGATGTCAAGGCAACATCCACAGTATGACAGCATGTTGGTTGGCATTTATATACAGAGGACGCATTAGCATGTGGTATCATTGCATGTCAGGCATGTGAAGATGAAACTTTAATGGCTGGGGGAAAGGATAGGAATGGTATGTAAGACATCAGATGAATAGACAGGGGAGTATGAGCAACAATGTAGTGACAAAATGACAATTCAAGGGCAACTTCCATGGTGTCGGCCCATATGTGCACTGTTGCCAGTAGGGATAGTGCTGTGGCCAGATGGTGTTGCACTGAACATACTGGATGAGGCACATGGGTGCCACTATCAACTCTGCCACACACCCCCTTGACAGGCACCCAACATGAATGATTCACACACACACCATGCACATGGATAATACACACATGCATGTGCACTCACCGGATGATGCCTCGTAATCAGGGAGGTCTCCCACACCTTGGAGTTGTCCCTCGGTGACGTAGGATCCAGCTACAGACTCGTGTGGTGTGAGTTCTATATCCTGTGCTGGGGACCCACCTCCAGTCACCAAGGTTGCGGCATGACTTGAGGCCAGCTTATCCTTTGCCCTGCGCTTAAGGTCATTCCAGCGCTTCTGGCAATCACTAGCTGTGCGCCTCACTACTCCAAGGGCACTTATTCTGTCAGCAATGGTCTGCCAGTGTGCCTGGTGTCTGGCATGTGTGGTCTTGGACCCTGCAACGATGACCATTTCCCTATCATGATCTGACACATACTGAACAAGTGCATTCAGTTCGGCGTCTGTGAAGCTTGGCTTCCTTGATGGGCCGGACTGTGCAGCCGTGCCTGGGGCATCAGCCTGTGCCGGACGTGCACTCTTCCTCTTGCGCTTGGAAGGGGGTGGGGATCCAGAGTGTCCTACGCCGCTGTGGACACTAGGGGCAGGAGTCGTGGTGGACTCAGTACTGGGTGTGTGGGATTGCCCACTCAGCATGGGAGTAGGTGCAGGCATTGGGGGTAGTGGGATGGGGTCAGGCCTGATCTGAGGTGCATGAACTAGGACCGACACAGTCTTGGCAGGGTGTATGAGAGGTGGGGTGGATGGAGCCACACCCTGGCTACGGGGGCCAGCAGATGACCTATCTGGCATAGATGCGCGTGCCCTGATGACACCAATGTGCACCGGTGCACGTGCAGTGGACCTGCTGACCTGGATGTCAGCGATGGGATCACCCTCGGACAGGTCTGGTGCCACAATGGCCTGGTCCGACAAGGGCTGATCAGGGTTGGTATCAGCCACATGACTCTCAACTAGGGGGGGGGGGGGCATGGGTGTCCCTGACTGGTCCTCCAGACTGGGGGGGACAGGGGCACCCTGCAAGTCACAACCACGTCCCCTAGTGGATCCTCCACGGCCACCACGTGTGGCTCGGCCACCTTTGCCACCCTTACGGCTTGCACGCCTCCCAACCATGGCACTGATGGTATTGTGCGTATGGGAGTCGGTGTGCACAATTGTCCTGGGCAATTGGGTGTCAAAGGGGTTGGGTACCAGATGGTATTCGTACCCTAGTGCAGTGGCAAGGCTATATGACACCCCTGGGGAAAGATGACGGGTCACGCAACGCACAGGCACCCCAAAAAAGTTAAGGAACGTGCACAATACCCCTCCTAGACCACGTGTGCTGATGGAAAACCCTGCACTACGCTGTGGCATCCAGTAACACAATGAACGTATGCGTGTCACACGCAGCCTAGATTGACCTCTGAAGGGGTAGGCTACACACGGGGCAAGCACAGATGTTAGATACGTGCGTGACTCACCGTCTGCCAGGTAAAAGAGCGTGAAAAATGAGCGCTTTTGGTTGGCAACACCCCCGCCAAAAGAAGATGTGTACGCTGTCTGAGGAGACAGGACAACAGTAGAAGGGGACACTGTTTGAGGGAACAGGCCCAGGTAAACCAGTACAAGAGGAAAAAGAGAAAAAGCTGTCAGAGGTAACAGGGAGTACGAACTGGAAACGCCGTGAAGTAAATCGCGTGTGAAACGACAAGAAGTACAGAATTCACCCACTCGCTCTCCACGAAAAGCACGTACAAGGAAATGGTGTTCAACACTACCTTTTATACAGGCCCACACGTACAGCGTCACTTACGGCGTGTACGTGCTTGGCCCATGTTCACCAATCACACGCTTTGTCACTCCTGCGTGTGGATCCTTTTTCACCAATCACACGCTTTGACACTCCTGCGTGTAGCTCACTTTTCACCAATCACACGCTTTGTCACTCCTGCGTGTAGATCCATTTTCACCAATCACACGCTTTGACACTGCACGTGCAGGTAACTATTGACGCACATATGCTGGTGACGGGTTTTCGCGCGATTCGCTGAGTGTGGGGTTTTCACGTGCAAAATCACTCCCTATCAGGCTGTCCACGCGTTCAAACACGAAAGACAAGGCTCCTGGCCAGGAGGCCAAATTTAAGTCCCCCAGAGCCCTGAGCACGCTCCCACCTGCCATCGGCTGCTGCCTGACTGCCTGCTGGCCACGTGCCCCACAGTGCTGGTGGGTGGGGGTGGTGGGAGACATGGGTAGGGGCCTGGTGGAGGGTGCCCCTGGTGGATGGGGGGTGGGGGTGGTGGGAGACATGGATGGGGGCCTGATGGCAGGTGCCCCTGCACTGCTGGGGGGTGGGGGTGGTGGGAGACATGGGTGGGGGCCTGGTGGAGGGTGCCCCTGGTGGATGGGGGTGCAGGGGGACATGAGCAGGTGTGCAGGGTAGTCCACTGTTTTGTGGGCTGCCTGCAGGGGCCGTGGAGGGTGTACAGGGTACACCTGTGAGGGCCCACCCAGCCTATTCGCATGTGATAATTCCCACGCACCCCTGTGATACACGTACCCTGGCCAATCGCGTGTTGAACTTCCCGCTACCCCTGTAATACACGCACCCTGGCTGTTCGCGTGTGATAATTCCCGCGTACCCCTGTGATACACGTTCCCTGGCCTATCGCGTGTTCTACTTCACGCGTCCCCCTGTAATACACGTTCCCTGGCCAATCGCGTGTTGAACTTCCCGCTACCCCTGTAATACATGCACCCTGGCTGTTCGCGTGTGATAATTCCCGCGTACCCCTGTGATACACGTTCCCTGGCCTATCGCGTGTTCTACTTCACGCGTCCCCCTGTAATACACGTTCCCTGGCCAATCGCGTGTTGAACTTCCCGCTACCCCTGTAATACACGCACCCTGGCTGTTCGCGTGTGATAATTCCCGCGTACCCCTGTAATACACGTTCCCTGGCCTATCGCGTGTTCTACTTCACGCGTACCCCTGTAATACACGTACCCTGGCCAATCGTGTGTTGAACTTCCCGCTACCCCTGTAATACACGCACCCTGGCTGTTCGCGTGTGATGATTCCCGCGTACCCCTGTAATTCACGTTCCCTGCCTAGTCGCGTGTAGTACTTCCCGCGTACTCCTGATTTGAAGATTGCCCGCTTTTCTTTCCTTGTTTGCCTGCCCTGTGAAGTGGTCCAGGGTTAGCGCAGCCCTTAGCGATGATTTAGCGATTTTGATGGCTTTTCCTTGCGCGAGGGCGTTCTTGGGGGCGTTACTGGCGCTGCTGCAGGCTCGCTGCGATTCTCTGCGCCACGGCTGGTTTGGGAGCTTGAAATCCATGAATACGCTGTGCGCGGAAATCTGTTTTAGCGCACGTGCCTGGCGCAGACTATCGCAGGCGCACGCTGTGCGCCAGCCGCGTGCGCTACTTGTGCGCTGGATTCTATGAATTAGCCTGTTAATCTGTATGGAGTATGTTACCCATTCCAAAGCAACAAACTCCCACACTTTTTTTATCCATTCTTGTTTTGACCGGATTCCTTTACTTTTCTACTTCTGTGCTATCAACAAAATGGCAGCCAGAATCGACATCGTAGATGCTTTATAAAATGTTTTCGGCTGAGGGACATTTTCAGTGTTCCACAAACCCAATGTACAGACCCTGTATCCAAATGTATATCTGAGCAAAATATTTTTCCCTGTCTAGTTCAATCCCGATCCCAAAAAGCTTTAGATCCATGCAAGTCCATCAAATATGGCTCCAATCTCCCCTCTCTCCACAAACCCTCCAACAATCCAGAGAGGATTCGGGATACATTTTCCAAAGAGTGGTCGAAACATAGTGCCACTGCACCATAACTTTATACCATATCTCTTTAAGTTGTATTGCCCTTGTCAACCTTGGTATGTTCCGCGAAGAAAACTCCCATTTGTTCAGAAAGATAGTACATCCCAAAGTTATCTCCCAGTTCGTCAGATCTGACCATTGTGTCCAAGGGGTGTTTTAAGAGAATATTTCATATAACTCTTTGTGATATGTCTCAAATAGATATTTAGGGCCTATGTTCCTTTTGAACTCAAATGACTTCATTCAGTGGAGCCCCTACCACTGCCCTATCCATTCATACTCATATATTGCTAGAATCCAAGGAGAACCATTCCTTATAACCCTTAACTGTGATGGCTCATATTAGGTATGATAATTCGGACATGAGAGATCCCCTTTATTCTTTGGAGCCATCAAATTTCACAGGCAACACATGAACATTTATTTTTTATATACAAATGCAATAAACATTTTGTTCACAGCTTTAAATAATTTCAACAGTAATGGTATGGGTATCACCTGAAAGAAATTGCCCTGGAGAATGATTTCCATCTAAAAATATATTAGAGCATAAGGACTTCTTTGCCCTATTCCTGTGCAGGTTCATAAACGCTTTGTTTTGAACCAGCCTTATCCCAGTCCATAAAAAGTGTCATGGTTACCCCACTATTAAAAAAGGTGGGTTTAGAACCTAATGATGCGGCTAATCTTAGGCCCATCACAAACACCCTCTTCTTTCTTAAGTTAATTGATAAGGTTGCCACTCTACAGTTTCAGCCTTATGTCCTGTGAGCTGGTATCCGAAGTATAAATCATCACTTGTGGTGTGCCTCAGGGGGCCTGTCTTTCTCCTTTGTTGTTTAACATTTATATTCTCCCACTATGCATGGATCTGGAGTCCTTAGATCTGTTTTTCTGCAACTATGCTGACGATTTTCAGCTCACCTTGGAGATCAGTGGGGACCATAAAAAGGACCAACTCATGCTGGACTCAGTGTATCAGACCATCAAGAGCTGGATGTCAACTAACTGGCTTTGCCTGAATGTGACAAAAACTGAACTTATGTTGTTCTGCCCCCGGCAAGCCAGAGATAGATTGGGTCATGTGTATGCCAGCTCCGAAATTGATGGCAGTCAGATTATGGTAGCGTGCAAGGTAAAGACCCTAGGCACCTATTTGGAGGACAGTTTGGACAGCAATGCCCATGTGGCAGCTATTACTAAAAGCAATAACTACCATTTTAAGGTGCTTCAGCAAGTCGCCCCACTAGTTTCCATAGAAAATCATGTTAAACTAGTTAGAGCAGTGATTCTCCCTCGCGTAGACTATTGCAATGCCTTGTTGGGAGGCGCCAATAGGACAGACATTCAAGGACGGCAAAAGATCTAAAATTCTGCTGTCCCTATCATATACTAGATGAAGCGCTCTGAACCAACGTTGGCGGCACGAAAGAAACTGCACTGGCTGCCAGTATCGGCACAGATCCAGTTCAAGTTGTTGTCTATTTGGCACAAGTGCGTCTTTGGAAATGCCCCAGTCTACCTGAAAAACAGATTGAATGTCTACCAACCAAGAAGAAATCTGAGATCATCCGAGGCCTGCTTGCTGAAAGTAACTTGCGTAAAGCGAGCCTGTGGATATGGCCGCGCCTTTCATGTGCAGGCAGCACAGGCATGGAATGCCCTACCAGAACAGTTGCGCAAAACAGAAAATGACTTGATTTTCAGAAAACAGCTGAAAACTGCCTTATTCCTGAATAATGAATAATACTGCTGCCATTACTTCATGCCCCCCTTATTTCCATTCTTCGGCGCCTGGATGCCCTCGGGCTTTGGCACGTTATAAATATACTAACATAAAAATATACCAACATAACAAGAAGTACAAAACCCTAGTAAGGACCACCATTTTAATGGTAGTTATCCTCGCAATCCATAAAATAGACAAAGGGCTCCATCAAGACAAATTTGCTTTAACACTTTCTAGGAGAGGAACATTATTTGCATTATACATGGTCTCGACAGATTCTGTAAAGGCAATCTCCAAGTACCTAATGCCTTCTGACGGCCCACCTAAATCTGGATGAACTTTTAGTTTGACTCAGTCTGCTTCCACTGATGGAGAGATTTAGTATCTCGGATTTGTTAACGTTCACCTTCAGCCCAGCTACATTTCCATAAGTCTCTAGTTCTTGCACTGCTGCGATCAACGGTGCCTCAGGGTCTGTGAAAGTCAATAGCATATCATCGGCACCTTGTGTATCTGCCCAAATGGAATCCCCTTCACTTCCTTTATTGACCTGAGATGTGTCAAGAAAGGTTCTAAAAAGATAGTGAAAAGGAGAGGGGAAAGTGGATACCGCCATTTTGTACCCCAATGAAGCTGTATTTTTGATGAGAGCTGCCCATTAATTAGCAAACAACGCCCTCCTCGTATTATCAAAGGTCTGTTGAAACTAATAAACTAATAAATCCAGTTTGATCCTGGCCTATTAACGCTGGGAGTAAAGAGTCCAATCTGTCAGCTAACATTTTTGTATAATTCATTGTGTCTATGTTGATCAATGCAATAGTGCGATAGGAACCACATTGAATCAATTCCTTATTAGGTTTGGGGGGCGAAATCACTTTCTCCTCATCCATAGATTGCATAATATTACCCAAATCCGTAAAGGGTTTGAACAAAATGATCAACTGCAGAGCCAATAGACCGTGAAAGGTTTTATAAAAAGAAGCTAGGAAACCATCCAAATTTTCTGATGGTGTGATTTTCAGAAGAGGTAGGGACTTCAAGTACTCAATTTGGTCAGATTCCTGAGGTGTCTGAGGAGTACATGGATGTGTAATACTTAGTAAATACTTCCGATATTGAGGTCATAGTCGTGAGTCAATGGCCCTCAGTATTCCAAATCATTTCTAGAGTCTTGCAGTTGCAGTTTGATCCCTAATAAGCTTTGCCAACCATCTATCGGCTTTGTTGACCTTAACCTAGTACCTTTTTTTTAGCATGGAAGAAAACCATCTCTGCCCTTTTAGTCCCCAGCAGTTCCAACTGTCCTCTTGTGCTCCTATACGCTTTCAAATTAGCCCTAGTAGGCTATTCCTCCTAAATTTCTGACACCTGTTGCAATTCCTCCTCTAGCTCTAACTCCAACTGTCTCAGCTGTTTATCGATCTGTACCTTTAAGCCTATGAATTCTCCTCTTAGGGCTGCCTTAGACACATCCCACATAATATTCGCTGATTTCTGGGATGGAGGACTATTTTAAAAATATTCTTTGAATAGACTTATTATTGTGTTAGTGAGAACCTCCTCTTCAGCAGTTGCACAGGACAATTCCTTTTCCATAATGTATTCTGTTTAGAAGGGAGATGAAGTATAACCAAGATTGGTGCATGGTCCGACAATGATATAATTCCCAAGTCAATTCCGACCACCCTAGCCAACAACTGGCCTGAGAGCCAAAAGTAATCGATCCGAGAGTGTGTCCAATATACGTGGGAAGAAAACAAAAAACCCATATTTATTTCCCTAATCACCCTCCAAGTGTCCTTAAGTCTCAAACCCTCCATCTGTTGTTTAAGGGCTCGGATGGTGCTGCAGTTCCTTGGGAGGAGTGCCAGTTCCTGTCATCCATCAGAGACCATGCTAGATTGAAATACCCCACCAACACTATATCCCTCTGTACAAAATCTTCAAGCTGTGAGAATAATTCCCTCAGAAAACCATCCTATCCTTTGTTTGGGGCATATAGGTTTGCTGCAGTTATATAAAAGAATCTTATCTGGATCAGCACAAATAGAAAACATCCCTCTACATCTTCTTTCACCTTAATACATTTGATATTGAGAGTATTCCTAAATGGCACTAAGACTCCACAGGTTTAATATATAGACATTGCTTGAAACAGTTGTGAATATCCCCTGAACCTCGCCCTATGTCTACCTGACATATGAACATGTGTTTCCTGCAATGGCACCACATCAGCCTTTTCGCTTTGGAGGAAGTGATCCACTTTCTTCCTTTTCACAGGGGAGTTCAAACCCTAATCGTTTGAATTAAAAGCTTGAATTGTAGTTCTTGAGCGGCAGTCAACCCCTGGACTGTGCAGACCCCAAATCAGCACTTTGTAACCAGATAGGATAAGACCTTGAGTCACTTTCTCAACGTCCCGTAACTAAGTATGAAAGTCCTGTTGTTTCGCGCTGCCCAATTTCAACCATACCCCCATTACAAACCCCCCCATAACATTCCCTCCCTCTTCACATCCCCACAAACTATAAACTTAACAAACATTCGGGTCATGGCCAAATCATTCAAGGATCCCAATGACATATTGCTCTCGGTATTGTCCCAAGTGACCCAATAACAGTTGAGGGCTCTCTAACGCTCTCTCGTGGAAACCAAGAGGCTGTATCTTAGATTCTAAATGTTCGGAGAGCCTCCACAATATGCAAAGTCACATTGCTCGTCTCGCCACCCCCTTGCTAGCATAAATATATTACCGTCCAGGAGCACCTCTACTCTAAGTCAAGTCCTTTCAACTGACAAAGACCCACCTTACCGGGCCAGGGTAGGGTACCCTTTATTCAAGAGGCTTCTGCGAGGGGCGATGTGTGTGGCCTGTCTCGATGATCCTGTGTCTTTTTTGTCCATTCTCTTGATTTACCTTGCAAAGGATAGATGTCTCTACTGAAGGGACGAAGTTGGTTCAGAGTCTTCCTCCAAGTGCATGATGTTCATACCTTCTCTCTAGGTGCTGATCCAGTGCTGAGAAACCTCCATGTAAAAAGTAAACCAAATGGAAATGTCCACTTGTACTTAATGTGCTTCTGAATAAGTATCTTCACAACTGGGGCCATTTCTCATTGTTTCTGGAGAGTGAAATGGGCTATGTCTTGATAAAGCGGAATCTCCACCCCATTTATCCTTTAAGGGCCTGAATGCCTCGCTGCTCGCAGGATAGTTTCCTCTTCAGCATATGATGACATTGCCACTATGATGACATTGACATTAAATTGTGCGATGCCTTATGGTCGCTTTCAGACCACTTTAAATTGTGTTAGGCCTATGGTCACTTTCAGACCACTTTAAATTGTGTCGTGCCTTATGGTCGCTTCAGACCACTTTAGGTACCCCACTCAGGTAGCTAGCACTACCATCATGCACGTCAGTGTGCTCCTTATACTACACTACATCCTAGCCTCTCACGTTGCCCTAGTCACTCAACTACCCACGGCAACTACCCCTACCCTTGGGGTCAAACCTGATCCGCCGCCTAATAATCTGGCCGGCTCGATCCCACACCACCTAGCTCTATCAACTATGACTATGACCCCTACAATAAGCCCTGCAGCAACCACTGCAGGTGCCCACCAAACTAGCAACCAGACCAACCAATACCTTAATAACCCAGCTGTCTGGCTGGAACACTTTGCGACAAAACCCACTCCCAACCAACCTTGCCCTCTCACTCTCCGAAACAAGAGACTAGGGACTAGATTCCGCATACGACACTCCCGTACCAATGCCACCAAGCTAATCTCACCTACTCTACCCAGCTCACCTTGACCCACTGCATGCAAAACCACTACCACAGTGGTTAAACTGCCCGTGTTTAAAGGCGCCCTTATCAATGCTAGATCTCTCACAGGGCACGCTCTAGACATAGCCGGCCTCATCACCACTGCTGACCTTGACTTTATCGCCATATTCGAAACCTGGCTACATGCCGCATCCGTCCCCTCACTATCCTTGGCTTTACCGCCTGACTACGGCATCACGCGTTGTGACCGATCCTCTGCCCAATCCAGAGGCGGCGGCGTGGCCTTCATCCACAAAAACTCCCTTGACCTAAGAGCGGTATCCGACTCCAAACTCGAATCAGCCGAACTGTTGTCTATCAAATTGTCACTAACGCCCAACCAAACGGCCACCCTTCACCTTATCTATAGGCCCCCAGGTCCGGCTCCCTCCTTTGTCAGTGAAATTTCTACTCTCCTCCTTGACAAAACCAAAAACAACTCACAAACAATCATCTTAGGCGACCTCAACTTAGGTCGTGGCGACCCAAAAGATCCCGTGGCAATTGATCTGGAGAATGTTCTAAAAGACATAGGCCTCACCCTGTATATCCAAGAACCGACCCATATCAAAGGTAGGACCATTGATTGGTTGGCAGGCTCCAACTGCAACATCCAGGTCCTTAACAACTCCCCTTGCTTATGGTCTGACCATCACATCATAACTTTTAATATTAAAGCAACCCTGCGAGCCCCGACACAGATAGCCCCAGCACTCCCCACTCGCAGTAAAAAAAACATAACCAAGGAACAACTCCTCCCATTGCTACTCCCTTCCCTTAACGCGGCTACCAACTCATGTTCTGACTCCACCTCCCTAGCAGACACCTATAACCAAACTATGCTCACGGCTATAGACGCTATAGAACCCATCAAAACTAGGAAGGGCAAACCACGAGCACATCTTAACTCTTGGTTCACGCCACAGTTAAGAATCCTCCGCAAAGTTAAACGCTGTGCGGAAAATCGCTGGAAAAGCCACCCGTCTCATAAGCATAGAGATGGCTTCCTTCTTGCCTCCATTACCTACAAAGACGCCATCATCACTGCTAAAAAAGAGTCGCTCAACAATCGTATTTTGCAAGCCGTTTCTAACGCAAAGGAACTCTTTAGAATCCTAAAAGAGCTTGAAACCCCAGTCTCCCCTCCAGACACATGCATGAAAGATAGCACATGGTGTGCTAACATTCAAGCAGCCTTACTAAACAAAATCTCTATGCTTCAATCCAAAATCAAACACAAGCAGGACAGCCTTAAGCTTGACAACCGCTCTCTCTCCCCTGCCAGGTCCCTCCCCTTAGACACTGCTAACACCAAACCTTTCACCTTCTCACCGCTCACTGTTACTGAGGTAGAAAATATCATCTTGAGAATTAAACCATCCAACTGCCAAGGTGACCCGTGCCCAGCTGCCATCATTAAGGACTCTGCCCATGATCCAGCTCCATTCATTACGGCCTTCATCAACTCCTCCTTTAAAACAGGCATTGTCCCGGACAACCTTAAGGACGCGTGGGTGATCCCGTTACTCAAAAAGCCTTCCCTAGACCCAAGTATACATACGAACTTCCGACCTATCACTACAGTACCATTTTTGCTTAAAATATTAGACCGCGCAGCTTAACTTCAGATCCAAAACTACCTGGAATCCAATAATCTGCTAGGTCTACGACAATCTGGATTTCGGCCCAGACACTGGACCGAAACCGCTCTAATAGACCTAAAAACCCAGATCGAAGTATTGAAGGACAAGGGCAAATTAGCAATGTTATTACTCCTCGACCTCTCCGCTGCATTTGACTTGGTCAACCACCAGATCCTTTGCAGGCACCTCCACTCTGCGGCCAACTTCTCCTCCTCCGCTGCGGCATGGATCAAATCCTTTTTGAGCAACAAATCCATGAGGGTCTTTGCACCATCCGCAGCCGCGGCCCCCTCCCCTATTCACTGCGGCGTACCTCAGGGATCTTGCGTGTCACCCACACTTTACAACATCTTCACGAAACCACTCTTTGATGTGCTTGACTATCTGGGTGTCTCTTATACCAACTATGCGGATGGCACCCAGATACTCATCCCCATCTCAGGTGATTATCTAGCTGACACCAAGGCCATCAATGAGGTCTACCTGTTCATCCAAGCTTGGATGGCCCAACACCAGCTATGTCTAAATGACGATAAGACGGAGCTCCTTTCCTGGGTACCTCACAACGCCTGAGCAAACTGGAGCCGTCCTATCAGTCATTCACCATAGACGGTAATACCATACGAGTCTCAAAAGACACCAAAACGTTAGGCTTTTACCTTGACTCCACCCTATCCTTATCTAGACAAATAAATGCAGTCAGGTCTGCCTCTGCTCATACGTGCAAACATATTGCAGCCTGCAGACCGTTTCTTACCACTCCCAACAGTGTCACACTAGCTAGAACCCTCATTATGGCAAAAATTGATTATTGTAGTGCTCTTTACTTAGGTACCAGCCAGGAGAACTTGAGCAAACTCCAAACGACCCAGAATAATATCATTCGAGCGGCCTTGAACATTCCCTGCAACCACCACATTTCAGAAGCTAGAACAAACTTAAAGTGGTTACCTGTTAAACAGAGAATCTCCTTAAAAACACTGGCCCTAACGCACAAATGCCTGGCCAACAAATCCCCGATCTATCTGGGCAGTCGACTATCTCGCCACTCTACCGCCCGACCACTAAGAACTGCCCAGACTCACTGTCTCTCGATCCCCAGGTTTAAGCTTCAAAAAGCTGGGGGCACCAGCTTCCCTGTCCTCGCCTCTAAACTATGGAACACTCTCCCTGCTACTATGAGAGCTGCGGATTCTTTCAACACCTTTAAGGCCAAAACCAAATCTTGGCTCTTTGACCAGCAATAAGACTTGCTCGGCGTCTGTCTCACTTACTTTGGTCCGCCTCCTCTGATACTGTTTCTGGTCAGCTGCACTATTACCGTACACCCAAGGGTATATCCTCTGTCAGCCCTAGTGGCACTGTAATCTTTGTAATATATGTAATTAGATAAATGGCTTATATGCGGTTACTGTAAATTCTGTAATGTGATTTATTGTTACTGTAAATTCTGTATTGCATTTTTTTTGTCTGCATTTTTTTTTTCCTGCAACTTTGTACAAATTGCGCCCTGATGCCCCCAGGCCTGATGGTTTGCGCGTTATAAATAAACAAAATACAAATACAAATACAAATTGAGATCCCGAACAATGTCATCACTGAATACACTTATTAATTTGCTATAAGAAACTGCATGCCTGAATATCTATCTCCTTAGATCATAACTCCACGAAAACACTCACCTCCCTTAACACTATGCTTACTCTCTACACTACACCATCACACAATTGGAGTGCAGCTACACCCCTTGATCAATTCAGCCCAGCTGCTCACATATGAACATTACCCCATGAACACCTCATCATTCTAATAAAACGCAGCTATACCCCATGACAAACCGGCCTAGCTGAACACATAAGCGTCCTACAGGCTTAACACATCCAGAACCCAGTCTTGGTGTCCAACCACCAGATTGCACACATTCAACTGATATCAATGCCACCACATCTAATGCTAGGATGCAGCTACCATTAGGCAAGAACCCTAGGACACCCTACTCTCTCAACTGACCTGCACTACGGTCCCCGAGGGCGTTCAACCTACCATTGCTTTTCAGGTCATACCAATGATATATAGAGAACTATATAAATGCCAAATAACAAAAAACAAATAACAAATAACTAATACATCTCTGCGCATCAACTCTGTATCCCGCCTCTTGGGGCCTGTGCAATGGATACTGTGAATTTTTATAGCCTCTGTGGATACATCCCCTATGAGATCTCCAAACAGGTGTGGGACCCTTTCCTTCAGGTCCTTGGGGGTCATTACGACCTGGACGCAAATGGATACCGGGCACCTTTAATGACACTGGTGCCGGTAATCCCTTTGCGCCCTATTCCGACGTCCCTTTGCGGGTCCCTCCCTTAACGCCTGGTAAAACCAGGCGTTATGGATGGGACCCGCAAAGGGATACCGGGGTCAATAACGATACCGCAATTTGCGCTACCGTTATTGACGCCTTCCCCCTTCCCATTGAGCCCTATGGGGGCTCAAATGGGAATGGGGAATGGCTTTTCAAATGGGGATTTACCGGTCTAGCAAAGGTCAGAATAGACTGGTAAGTCCCCATACCACCAAGTCGGTGGCGGTACCGGTATTGGTGCTAGTCATGGCGCTAATAGCGCCATGACCAGCACCAACCTCGGAATGAGGGCCCTTGTCTGCAATATATTCTGGTATTCTGGAAGATTTTTCAAGTAAATGTTTGACCAACAAAATCTGTTTTCCAGATCTTTATACGGGATTTATTTGTTTATTTATTTATTTTTGTAGGCATCAGCACGCAAAAGCATAAAAGAAAGAGGTACACAGAGTTGGATAGTAATTACTCAAAAAGTGCTGTCTTCAGTCTGTCCCTTAAAACCAAGTGTTTTTTTTCAACAGCTAGGTCTTTATGGAGACCATTCCACAGAAATGCTACCTGTACCTGAAAAGATTTTCCCAGACACTTTACCCATTTACTCTTCGGAACAGCCAGGCGCACAAGATCATTAAACCTGGTTACTCTCGTATGGCAGTGAATTTTAATTGCATTCTTGAGGTTATTGGGCTCCTGACCATATAGGCACTTGTGCACAATAGTGCAAACAGACCCTGGCTGCCTTTGAAAGCCAATGCAGACCTTTGCGATGCTCAGTGATGTGTTCTCTTCTAGAGTCCTTTAATAATGGTTCTATGTGATTTCATCGCCGGATTTTTCATCACAGGGTTTTTTGCCGCAGATTTATTTTTGATTTCGTTACCCTCCCAAACCACCCATCCCTTTAATTATTTTTATATCCCCGTACACCTACACCCAATTTATATATTCCCCCCCCCAAATAATTTGATGATTTAAAAAAAAAACGCAGCAAAAAACCCTGCAATGAAAAATCTGGCAATGAAATGACGGCATACTTCATCGTTCTCCAGGATTTGTAACCTTTGCCAACAGCCCCTGCCGGTGCCAACCAGGAGTGCACTACAATAGTCAATGCATGGCATAATTAAAGCCCTAACTATGGTGGTACAATTTATCTCTGATACAAAAGGTTTGCCTAATCTGAGTAGTCTTTGAGAATATTGTGCCTTTTTTATGGTCTGTTGTACTTGGGCTTCTGAACTTAATGAAGCTTCTTAAACAACTCCCAGAGTCTTAACTTTAGAGATGACATTTATGGACTGGTTTTGCATGTCAAAACTTGAATATGCACTATCCAGTTTTGTGCGTGCCTGGGTGGAGCCAAAAATGAGTAATTCAGTTTTGGCTGCGTTGAGGCACAAGCCTTTGTTAGCCATCCAGTTCTGAATACTAAAGTAGATTCTGGTGATGAGGTCCCAGTCTTCTTCATAATACCCGCTGAGATTAATAATCAGTTGGGTATCATCAGTGTAGTTTGAAAAACTCACTGCCAGATAGTCAAGAAAATTACACAGAGAACGACAGAATATATTGAAAAGCGCAGACGAAGAGCTGGCACCCTGTGGTACACACATCTTGATCTCCAGAGACCAGTTTGAGGAGTTCCTCATTTTCACGTGCATCCTCCACCGTATCCTGCATTGCGAGTTCTGTGGAATCAGTTTGTACTTCCAGTTTTGCTAGATAATTTTTTATCAGAGCCATAGATAGATTGGTTCAGGTCCATCTTAAGGGAGGCAAACTGTTCCTGAAACGAGCCTGAATTATTTTTTTATGAAAGGAGCTCATACAATGGAGAAGATCGTCCTTAGTTAAGGCAGTTTCCCTCGTTGTTTCTTTGTGTTGGGATGTGGAGGTCATGTTCTCCTCTTGAGCAATCACCCCAGGGTCTCTCCCTAGATTCCAGCAGCATCGTAGATTCCCATCTATGAAGGGACACTGAGCTTTCGAGCAGGCAGGAGTCCCCTTCCCCTTAGGCATTAGGCAGACCAAAAACCCTCTTACCCTCCTTTTCAGAAGTTCTCTGATGTTTGGATTATCCCCTCCAAAGGGTCTCTTAGGTATAGCTGGGGTTCAAAACATCATAGAGTCTCCTCCTCTTTCCTCTTAGGGATGTCACGTATGGCTTTAAGGATGCCCCAGCATACTAAAATTCAGTGAAAGTGAACTTTGGGGTACAGTCACCTCCTGAGCATTCCCTCAGCCGTAAGCCTGAATTATATCCCAGCAAAGGACCACTTGAACCCCTCCCACTCTTATTTATTTATTTATTTATTTATTTATTTATAGAAGGCACCTAAGTTGAATCTAGGAACATTTAAGCCGTGTGTGTATTTAGCCCGGGTGGGCCTGTTGGAATGGCTTCTGGTAAATATGTCAGCAGAGTTTGAGAGGCATTTGTGAGTAATCGCTAATGTTTTGAATGCAATTCTATCTTCCACTGGTAGCCAATGGGCATTGCGTCTTGCTGATGAAATGTGGTTGGCTCTTGGGATATTTAGAGCCATTCTAAGCGCATTATTTTGAAGCACTTGTAGTTTATTCAAATTTTGTTTACTTGTGCCTAGGTATACAGCATTGCAGTAGTCCAGTTTTGATAATATAGGTGCTCTGGCCGGCTCCCAAGCCAAAAGAAAGGCACCTCCTTTTAAGTCCAGGCGCAACTACTTCTGAATACAGGACCACCAACCTCTTTCCTTTCTCCACCCAGCTTGTTGTTCCTTCAGGACAAGCGGCATGTCACCCTTTGCAGCGTATGAAAATCCAAAGCTCCATTTACCTTTCTACCTGACCTGTTCTTTCAGGAAGGCTGGTTGGGTAAGCCTGACAAATCCACAGCCAACCACTCACACCTCAATGTTGGCCTCTGCTCATCCTTGAAGCAGAGAGCTCCAGGTTCCAATGATTCAGCGCACACCTCAGACACACCCAGGGTAGAGGCTGCTGTCCCTGCTGGCTCGGTGCACCGTTACATCCACTTTGTCACTGCACACAGGTCCAGGTCACAATGCTAGCTGTTCGGCAGCAATCCTTCTGGTTACAGATGTTGAGGCATTGTTAAATCAGCGGCCCTCACCGCGGAGCTCCAAAGCTCATGTCCGTCCGTCTCTCTGCTAGGTCAGGATCACAATATCCTGTCTCACTCAAGCAAGTCTCTTTAGGAAAGGCAGAAGATCTGATCACAGATCAGCCACACTCCAAAATGTGAGGATGATGCCTCTGAAAATATGGAATTACAAATATTAATGCACATGTAGGTAGCACAGCTAAATCAAATGTGAACATCCCCCCCATTTTTCTTTAAATCAACCCCCTGCTGGTGTAGGCTGAGCATTAATTGGCCAAGGGCTATCAAACTACCACCAACTATGTGAACTATATCTAAAGCAGCCTATGGAAACACTGCAGTTCCAAACTCAGCCCACACCGGATTCATTTTTCCCATGGATGGATCATATTCTGATTGGAGACTTTTGTTATAGGATGCACGTTTTCCAATTGGGATCCAGATGAGTCATGGAAATCTTACAAACACAATGACAGAATAGTCCCCAAGACAAGGTTACTTATTTTTTTCAGCCATTATGATTTAGTAATTACTTGTAGTCAATAGTATGATCATGTAAACATGCTGATGACCTTTCCAACAAAGTGGGTACTTCCAGGGTTTCACCAAAAAAGATATTAAGCTTCAATATTAATGAAGAACAGCAGAAAAGACGAACATACACTGGCTAGTCAACTGTGGCGGATAAACAGATCCACACACCCTCCCCTTCAATAAATAAAGTTGGTGATCTAAATTATGGACCGCCATACCAAAGAAGCAGGACAAGCCTTTATGAAATGTAACTCCTAGCCGCACAATGATCTCTAGCAGCTTCTTTAATAATTAGGACGCAGAACAGGGATGACACCAAATTGTCTTGGCTCTTCAAGACCGCCAGTATCAGCTATTTAGGAGACTGAACTCTGCCACCTTTCATGATGGAGACACCTTTAGCACAAACCAAGGCTCCAGATATTCTTCTCCTTCTGCCTTGTAAGAGAAATTCAATCTGCAAGAGTAACTCAATCAAGCCCTGAAAAAGATGATGGGAATATTACTTAATCTTCTTCTAGAGCACCCTCTGAAATATTGTACACTGTATTCTTTCCAGACACCAGGGGCCAGATTCTCACAAAGCAGCGCACATGAAAGGAGCACAGAGAATGCACTTGTTTCGAAACGCTCAGGTCACCTTTTTCACACGGGTGATCTGAGAATTTCAGGAGGGGCTGGACACGAATGTGTGCTGCCCCTAGCCCCTTTGCATACATTAGTGTTGGGAGAGCGAGCCGACACTAATGTATGACAGGCTCCCAGCAACTATTGGTTATTGGCAACACATTTTACAATGACTGGCTGTTAAAGGGCCCATCTCTATGAACTGCTCGAAAAAAAAATATTCCATCGCTATTTGGGGGATGGTAATACAAGTGCGACAACAATGATTTAACCTGTAGCTGTCACACTTAAGTAAAAAAGTCATGACAGGGTCATAAATGATCATGTCATGATTTGCACCTGCCCTTGCACATGGGGATGTCCCTCATTTCAGGGCATTTAAAACTGCATCCCATTTGTGAATTCACAATGCACTTTTGTATGCTCTGAAATGTCCTCTCATTTGTGCAAATGAGCAAAGGGGGAAGGGTATCTGAATAATCTCATCTAAGATGCGCTCATTCGGATGCTCTTTGCTTGTGAATTCACAATGCACTTTTGTATGCTCTGAAATGTCCTCTCAGTTGTGCAAATGAGCAAAGGGTATCTGAATAATCTCATCTAAGATGCGCTCATTCGGATGCTCTTTGTGAATTAGGCGTCTCCTTTTTTGGTGCAAGTGAGGAAGCGCATAAGCACATCTTCTCACTTGTGTCAAAAAAAGTTTGGAGTATCTGGCTCCAGGTTTCTAGAGTTCACTGCTTAAACCATGCTACATAGCACATCCAATCTATGATGTCTTGCTTCAGATCTGACAAAGCCTCCTCAGCATAGAATTCAGTATCAGACGCTCGAACATCTGCCAAAAAATCTGCCACAAAAGCAGAGTATCTAATAACTGATTTCCTGCTGCAATATAGCTGATGCCAAAGCTGGGCCAGGAAGTCTCCCAATCACAAAACCTAACTAATTATTCTGTCTGGGAAAAAATGGAGATACTGAATTGTAAACTGAATGAAACAAGAACCAATATTTGAACTTTACCTGTTCCCCACTAAACTTTCTATTTTCAAAATGGCCCCAGTACGTCAACATGGACGCGCCTCAAGCATGTCGTAGGTTTAAGCCTTTATTATCTTGCACCAAGAAATACACATCTTTGAGCTAATGCACGGTGTTAACCAATGTGTGTTAGCTTCACAAACTGTCAGGTTTGTGAGTACAAAAGTGCATCTTTTCTTCTTGGTCTGCACATTTAGACCGTCCTTTCAGAAAGCCAACTCATTGTTTCTGGACCCGACACACAGTAATGCAGAGTGACCAAGATACCAGATACCAGACTGGAGGAAATAGCACCAGTCAGATAAACTATCCACGCAATATGGACTGGGTCCATAAAACAGAGACCAGGTACCTCAAAAACCCTATAGGCGAAGAGGCAGGCGTGACGACTTCTCTCTGCAGCACTCTTTAATGCAGTAAGGCTTACCACCAGACAGAAAGGAAAAACAGGGAAGAAAACAAGAAAAAAGAAAGGCGGGGGGCAGGCAAAAGGAAGAGTAGGCGCAGGTAAAGTGAGATGGAAAGAAAAAACAAGCAGTGGTGAAAAGAAAGGAGGGGAAATGAAGATCGAAAGATAGAAAATGATGTCACAGGTTAGGGGCCGTCCGCTAGGTCCATGGTGTAGGAGCCATGTACACATTAAACAGATTGACCCATACTGGACAATAAACTCTTCCTGCCGCCTTAAACTAAACCTGCTGTCAGGAGTCTGAAGTACGTTTGAAGCCAGAACGTATGCTGTGAAAAAAAGCAAATACCATTAGTTGACAGTTTGAACACTAGATGGAGCGGTGACACAACTCACTTCCACATCTCTTCCTAAGTAAAGCTTTTTGTTTGATCTATAAATCCTAGCTTGATTTGAACACTGTCATCTGCAGACTTAAATAATAATAATATTGACTGCACCCACAAAAGTGAATGGTCCCCTGGCGTGAACAACAGGTTTGTTTTTACCCGGGTTTTTACCGCATTCAATAACACTCATATTGCTGACCTCAGAAGCAGTGGCGCAGGCAGCTTTTGGTGCCAGGGGGGTGGGTAATATGGTGCCAGTGGGAGGCTGGGTGTGCACTGGGCACAATGCGCAATGCCCACGTTCCTCCCCTGGCTCTGCAGCTGCTCTGAAGGATGAAGGTGTTGGAAGGAAGGTGCACCACTGGAAACGAGACAAGAAGGCGTGCTTATCATTCACATACTTTTATTGAACTGCCTCATATCCGGTTCCCGGGCGTTCCCGGGATCCTCCTCTTCCTCCCAACAGTGACATCTCCTTAAAGAGCACGTCCAGCTACAGATCCCTTATAACACATCCCCCTCACGTATCTCTGTAGTCCATCTCATATCTGATATGGTATCATATGATGTGGCATTTATAACATGCATGTACACAAGTGTCTCTAGGCACGACAAGACAAGGACGGGGAAACAAAGGGAGGACAAAATAACGATCTTACTAGGCTTGTGTCATTCAGATTGCGCAAGTGTGGGGAAGAGGGAAGGGGAGAAGTGCCAGGGGAGAGGGCAATGGGGAAGTGCAATTAACTCACAAGTGCAACCAGCGGGTGGCTCATAAGTGCAGAGAGAATGGACTGCAGGGTTGCATATACAGACCCTTAAGTGCTGGGGAGCCTGGAGGCAGTGCAAGGGCAACTGGACATGCAGTAGCCTGGGCCCAAGTTCAGAGGGTGACCAGTGCGCTGAGCAGTCAGGTGCATCAACAGGGGAGAGAGAGCAGAAGCAAAAAGGAAGGTCTTGAGATGCTTGCGGAACCAGAGGTGGTTCTGCTCAAGTTTAGTAGAGAGGCAGGGAGGCCTCAGCCAAGGAGATAGACCTGCCCCAACTCTCTGCTTGGAGAAGTGTCTGACCCTTAGAGAGTTGGAGGTGGATGAGCAGAGAGCTCAAGAAGGAAGATGTTTTTGAAGAGAAAGTTGGAGGTAGCGTGGTCCCAGGCTCCAGAAAGCCTTGTGGATGATGCAGAGGGTCTTGCACTTGATCTTTGCAGCCACGCAGCCACAGGGAGCCTTTGAAGATATTTAAGAGCCGGAGAGATACAATCCCTGGGCTTGAGGCCAAGGACAAGTCTTGCAGTCCTGTTCTGGATAAGTTGTAAAGGTCGAAGAGTAGAGGCTGGAAGATTTAGAAAGAGGCTGTTGTAATAGTCCAGCCTAGAGAGGACCTGTGCTCTGGAGACAGTGAGCTTCTGGGGGAAAGTGAGAAAAGGAAGAATATCTCTGAGGAGGTGCAGCTGAAGATCTCTAACATCTTCTTAGAGATGTTAGAGATATGAGGAGAGAAGGATAGAGTGGAGTTGAAGATTACACCAAGGTTCTTAGCCTCAAAGGAAGGAGAAGGAAGAGGGCCCAGAGTGGGAAGCCAGAGAGAGGAAAGGAGGGAGCGGGTGTCGGAATGAGGAGGATCTCAGTTTTACAGGCATTAAGAGAGCGATCATTGGCAGCACACCATTCCTGAACTGCGGCCAGACAGTCTGGTTTGAGAGAAGAAGCAGAGGTGGCTGAGGGGAGCCTGAAAGAGAGCTGAGTGTCATCCGCATAACGTTGGAAATTGGAGCAGAAAGTAGCGATGCAGTGGGCAAGAGGTGCCAGTTAGTGCTTGAAGAGTCAGGGAGGGAGGTGAGGTCCCTGGGGAATGCCACAAGTAGAGAGAGAGAGAGAGATAGAAGAGAGGAAAGACCCCAGTTGGACCTGAGAGGGTTGGTTGGTGAGAAAGGAGGTCAACCAGGCTCTTCAATGAGTCTGCTGGGCCTTTATATGATTCGTCTCGGCCGGCAGACCTTCTCAATTTCAACTTCCAGGGACACTACCTTCCTGCTGTATGGTTCCCCCTTCATCCCCTGTTGTCTCTTGCATAACCTGCCTCTCCATCTGTTCCTGACCCATCGCTCTCTCACTCCCAGTTATGAGGTGCTTGAAGAATGGCATGCTCTTGGTCACTTCCCTCTTCTCATTGGTGGCAGTTACCATTGTCCCTACCATTGTCCCTTTTACCCCTGTTAACCACAATGGCACGCAGTTGTATCTCGAGTCCTTCTTTCTTTGTACCCTTTGCTTCACCAGGACACCATCTCCTTCATCAAGACCTTAATTTTCCCCTTTCAAGCCCAGTCAGTTTGTTCCTTTCCTTCTCACGGGAATCTCTCTCTCTCTCGTATGTCAGTTTTCATGAACTCAACCTCTTCTAAATGGGCCTGATTCATTCCTTTAGCCTGGGGTAGTCATGTCCTTTCAGTTTAAACCCTCATTAGGTCACCAGGCGGCACCCCATAACGGTGCGCAATGTGTTTCTGTAGTGACGCAACATTTGGCACAATTGCTGCTGGACTGGCATTCCTTCAATTGTAGCCTTCTGTAGTGCCCTCTTTGTGGATAACATGAATCGTTCCGCCATGCCATTGACCTAAGGCCACAGGAGGGTTATCTTCTGGTGTGGGAACCCTGGGTGCTTCGCAAACTTGTGAAATTCCTGGTCATTGAATGGCAGCCCGTTGTCAGTTTTCACTGTTTGGGGAATACCTACTCACTGAAGACCTTGGGCCTCATTATGACCCAGGTGGTAATCTGCCGACATTACCGCCATGGCGTAATGAGCGTTTACGCCGTGGGTCGATGGCGTAAAGAGCGCCACATTACGACCCATCGCGCACAAGCATTACGCCATGGCGGTAATGTACATAACGCCATGGCGGAAAAGGCCCCTACCGGCATCGTAGGGCGAGCAAGGTGCACTTCCGCCACCGTAAATAGCGGCCACCGTAATTAGCGGCCACCGTAATTAGCGGTGGCCGCAATTAGCGGTCACCGTAAAAAGCAGAACCGGAAATAGCGTCATCGCGGCGGAACGGGAAACAGCACGTCGGCCATCTTTAAAAACACAATCCATTGCCATCCTTCCGAACAACACCAGATCCAACCCTGACACCTATCCCAACCCATCACCCACCCATCCAACCACCCAAAAATGCCTAAAGTTGTTAAGAAGGCATGTGACCGCCAGCGCCAGGAAAGATTTAGCCAGGAGGAACTCTGCATGCTTGCGGAGACCCTGCAAGACAATGCAGCTGTCGTTTTCGCACCGGAAATGACCAGGCCAGCGATAGCAAAAAAGAAGGCCATATGGGCCCTGGTGGCCGAGCGCGTCAGCGCGGTGGGGACCGTACCCCGCATCCCACAGCAGTGCAGGAAGCGCTGGGATGACCTTTCCATACGGGTCAGAGCCGTCATCTCTGCGAACCGCAACCTTGCCCTGGGTACCGGTGGAGGTTCGGAATCCCCACTGAAACTCCAAACGTGGGAGGAGATTTGTGCAACCACGATTGGCATGGAAGGCATTGAAGGCGTTGGAGGGATGGAAAGGGGAGTTCCGACATCAGGCGATGAAGGTAGGTGCCTCAAACAAGACATGCCATAGTCACTGCAGTCCATTCATGTGTAGCACAATGTTGCCCTAGAGTGTAAATGCAACACATTAGCTCGACACTGCCCATAGCCACATGCGAGCTCCACCCTATATACACTGCTGGCACCCACATACCTGTATTCACATACCACACAAAAAGGAGACAACCTGAATGGCCCTGCCTGAAATCTGCCTCAACTACTGACCAGATTCATGTCAATCATTGTCATTCCAAAGTCCGCAGACCCATCAATAACGCCCTCCCTCCTTTGCTCCACCACAGGCACAGATTCACACCCCGAGGACCAGGACACCCCTGCGAGGAAGAGAGCCAAGAAGGCCAATGATACCATCCCCGCACCCTCAACCTCAGCTGCAGTGAGGCAGACCCCACAACAAGCAGAATCCACTGCAAGCAAACCGGACGGCCCACCGGCAAGAACCCCAGTAGGCAGCAGGCCAGCAGCAGCAGCTCCACCTGTACCAACATTGCCTGCCACAGAAGACACCGGGTCTGCGGCCAGCAGCAACATGGGTGAAACAGCTGCAATTGCTGCATGTTCAGACTCTGACATTGAGGAGCACGAAGTCAGAAGCCCCACTGACCTTCTACATTCCCCCTGTTTGTCAAATGCCAGCCCCCATGAGGATCACACACAGGGGCACACAGAGGAAGAGGAGTGGCCTTCTACCCCATGCCCAGTCCTCAGTCCACAGGAGGGGAGCAGCCCCTCCATCACACCACCAGTACTGGGCATGGCCCAGCAGGGGCAGCAGTCCCTCGAGGACATCATAGAACGGCAGCAACATCTGTCCACGATGCTGACTGAGCATGCTGCGGAATGTGTGGGGGCTAGGGCAACCATTGAATAGGCCACGGAGACCCTAAGGGCCGAAATAGCGCAGAGCACTGCCACCCTGAGGGATGCTATGCAGGCCATGTCTAGGGACATTTGTGGTGAACTTGCCGGGTTGCGTCGTGCGCTCACTGAGCTCACCCACACCATACAGGACGTGCATGCACGGGGGCAGGCAGGGACATCCTCCGCTGCCAGTTCTGCACAGAGCAGCCCCGTCCGACGTTCCGGACGGAACCTGCGCTCCACAGCCAGGTGTGCCCCGGGGGCCGGGAGAGGGGGCTTGTAACAGCCTGTGGCCACTGTCACAGGCATCTGTTGACACTTACATGGGGTGTGTTGGGGTGTGCAGGGGGGAGGGTAGAGGTGGGAGGGGGTGTGTTGGGGTGTGCAGGGGGGAGGGGGAGGTGGGAGGGGGTGTGTTGGGGTGTGCAGGGGGAGGGGGAGGTGGGAGGGGGTGTGTTGGGGTGTGCAGGGGGGAGAGGGGGGAGGGGGGGTGTCATGACATTTTATGATTGAAATACACTTTTTGCTTTTCCGAAATGAAATGTGTGGACATTTTCATTGCATATGTGTGCTTTATTGGTGTACAGTCCACAGTGTGCATGTCCCAGAGACACACAGTGCCCCAAGTGCAGTCTCCATGTGATACACACCAGCCGTGTGTGCTAGAAGCAGTGGTCGATGATATTTTGGCGCATTGCACGCCCCTCCTGTGCATCGCCTCCTCCATGGGGTGCCGCCCCATCTGCACCCTCCTCATCCTCATCGTCAGGTGGTTGCAGTTCTGCATCAGGGGGCAGAGGCACATTCCGTCTGACACACATATTGTGTAGCATGACACATGCCATGACGATCTTTGCCACCTTCTCAGGGCGGTACAGGAGTGCCCCACCAGACCTGCTGAGGCATCGGAACCGTGCCTTCAATAGGCCGAATGTCTGCTCTATGACCACATGGGTACGTGTATGTGCACGGTTGAAGTCCTCCTCCTGCTGGTTCTGCGGGTTCCGGACTGGTGTAAGGAGCCACCTCTTCAGGGGATAGCCTGCATCACCTGTATGTAGGCGAGTGACGTCTGATCAAGAACATGATGTGCCACCATGGCTTGCATCCAACTGTTACTTTGGCTCACTTCTACATGCACTAATTGATTCACACAATGCAACCAGTAAATGCTCATGGCTCCCATGGCCTGTTTTGCATGCCATCACCCAATGTATGCAGAGGGGTGGAGTGCATTGTGAGTGCCCATACACTGTGTCCGTTCATTCCGTTTGGTTAGTTGGCCTGGCAAATGTCCTGTGATGGCAATGCGCACATCATTGCAACATTGCTGTGGGCCTCATCATGACGCCAGTGAGCAATGCTGATGTAGACAGGGACATTTTGGGGGCCCTGCTGTCTGTGTAATGGTGTGTTGATGTTTCTGTCCGTCATGTGCCTCCTTCGTGGGCAGTTATGGGGGACAGGCCTATCGGTTGATGGTGTTTGGTGACGTGCATGTAGGTGCTTTTCATTGTTGTCAATGTGGTCTGATTTGGTAGAATGCACTTGCAGATGGTTGTGTCATGGTTGGGACACAACCTCATTCACATCGTAGGGCTGCATACATTGGGTATTGGCTTTACTGGTGTTGGGTGGAGTTTGGGTTGCTTTAGGGTATCATCTGTCTCCGTTCTCTCTGCTACTCACAGCCAGGTGGAGTATGCATCATTCCCCCCCCTTTCAGCCAGGTGGAGTATGCATCATTCCCCCCCCTTTTCAGCCAGGTGGAGTATGCATCATTCCCCCCCTTCAGCCAGGTGGAGTATGCATCATCCCCCACCCCCTTTCAGCCAGGTGGAGTATGCATCATTCCCCCCCCTTTCAGCCAGGTGGAGTATGCATCATTCCACCCCCCCCTTTCAGCCAGGTGGAGTATGCATCACCCCCCCCTTTCAGCCAGGTGGAGTATGCATCATTCCCCCCCCCTTTCAGCCAGGTGGAGTATGCATCATCCCCCCCCCTTTCAGCCAGGTGGAGTGTGCATCGGTATGTCATTCACCTACCCACTTCACATTTCCCTGGTCATGACATTGGACTCACCGAGTAGCCAGGATCTTGGGCCTGCATGTCGCTCCATGTAGCGTGGTATTGTGGAGTTCCTCAGGACCATAGAATCATGGGTTGATTCGGGGAATCGGGCACAACAATGTGTGATGATCTTGTTGGAGTCACAGACCATTTGCACGTTGATTGAGTGGAACTGTTTCCGGTTGCGGTACGGTACCTCCATGGCACGTGGAACCACCAATTCCACATGGGTGCAGTCGATGGCACCAATGCAACCAGGTATGCCGGCTAGTGCATGGAAACCCACTTTGGTGTTTGCAATCTCCTGGGCAGTCCGTGGTAATGAGATGTGGTCGTCTGTGTGCTTGAGGAGGGCATCGAGCACTTGGATGAGTGTTCGTGAGAATAATGGTTGTGAGATGCCATGCAAGTACCCCACTGTGTGCTGGTAGGTGCCTGTGGCCAGGAAGTGGAGTTCAGACACTACCTTCAGTCGGGGTGGGATGGCGGTTGGAGTTTCTACCATGCTGACGATGTCGTTGTGTGTCATGTCTACGATGGCGGTGATGGTGTCCCAGTCCAAACGGTACAGGGTGTGGATCTGCTCAGCAGTGAGGTTGAATGGATTGGCTCTGATGCATGGGATTGGGGGCTGCCTGCGTGGTGGCACTGGCTGTGCTGGTGGGGCTTGCTGGGCCTGCCTTGCCCTCCTTCTCCTCCTGCGTCTCCTCTGTGCTGCCTGTTGTTGTTGTTGCTGTTGTAGCACTTGCATTGCTATCAGGTCCTCCAGCCCCAACATTGCTAGTCGTATTGGTATCATTGTGGAGTGTGACTGGGCCTGGGAAGGGGTGGGGTGTGCTCTTTTTGTACTTCCTGAGTCTGTATTGCCTTCACCTGTGCTGTTTCTGTGCACCTGTGGCAGCTGCATTCACTTTACATGGCCATTTACGGTTGGTTCGAGATGGCGTAATTAGCACCATGGCGGTAAGGTACTTAACGGGCTGGGTGATGGCGTTAGGTGCATGTCCGCTTGGGTCGGCATTCGCGTACCTTTCCGCCATGGCGCTAAGTACGGTGTGGGAGGTCGCGTGCGCGCGCCCTTGGCGCAGTTAGCGGCAGCGTTAACTACGATGCCGCTAATGGCATCGTAGTTAACGGTCAAGGGTCATGATCGGACCTAGCGGAAAACGATGGCGGTAACCATTTACCGCCATCGTTTTTCACTTAGCGCCAGGGTCGTAATGAGGCCCCTTGTCAATTACCCCACCACCTGTGTAAACGCTGTGGACTGGAAACCTTGAAAACCCGTCCATCATCACCAACAGGTAATTTCCAGACTCTAATGGTCCGTAAAAGTCCTCTACAACCCTGTCCCACACCTTCTCAGGAATCGCTGTCACTTGTAGTGGGAGCGGCAGATCACTTTTGGCTTCACACTGGCATTAGAAAAATTGCCTGATCACCTCCTCCACCATGGCATCCATAAGTGGGAACTACACCGTCTATATGAGCATCTTCTTGGTCGCCCCCAGTGTCCTTCATGTGCCAAACCTCACCTGGGGGAGGACAGTATCACAAGGCGACAACCTTTTAGTTTCTCCCCTGTTCGGAGACAGATAGCTCTGTACATACTTATACCAATCGTTCTATCTCCTGCCTGTTGGCTCCTCTGTGTTGTGGAAGAAGTCGCTTGTAGTACCTCCACTTGTTGGTACTCATTAGTTCTCTGGCCATACTAATGGTTGGCCATACTTGTGCCAGTTCTTCTGTGGTCAGCACCAGCGGCATGGCCTGCTCAGTAACGTAGCAGAGATACTCTGCGTCCCCTTCTCTTGGTGCCTGCAGCTTGGTGTTCGGTGCCTTGTGATGTAATTGGCTGGGTTGTTGTCCCCTCCTGGCCTGTGGACGATGTCGTAATCATATTCCTGGAGCCAAATGCCCCACCTCTCTATCTTCAGTGGCATCTTCATCCTTGGGTTGCCGAACAACGACAGGAGGGCTTGGTGGTCAGTTACAAGCGTGAACCTCTTTCTAATCACGAAGTGGTGAAAGTACTTGTATGCCCAGACTGTTGCTAAACTTTCTTTCTCCACCTGCGAGTATGCACTTTCTATCTGCAATAAAGCACGGTTGGCAAAGGCCACTACAAAACTCACTGGTGCCTCTGGTTGTTCACATTGGGCAAGAATGGCTCCCAGCTCAACGGGTCTGGCATCAACAACGATCTCAGTGCGCCATGCTGAGTTGAAGTAGGCTAGATGTGATGCGCTTGCCAGCTCTGCCTTGAAAGTCTCAAACACACTCTGACATTCCTTTGACCAGTGGAACTGTACATCTTTCCACAGCAACCTCTGTAAAGGTTCAGTTGTAACGGCATATTTTTGAAGGTACCAGGCACAGTACACTGCCATCGCTAGTAATGATCTCACATCCGCCACTTGTGTCGGTGTCAGGAGAACTCTGATGGTGTTTACCTTATACAGGTCCATGTGTATACCTTGGCAGAAAAATGTGTGTCCGTAAAACCGTAGCCTGTTCTTGATGATGTTGCACTTTTAAGATTTCAAAGTAACCCGAGCCCTGCTCAGAATGGCATTAGGGCTTGATCATGCTCTTCCTGGGACTTCACGTATACAAGAATGTCATTGGAATAGTTAAAAGCCGACCTCACTGTGAGCAGCAGTTGCCTGGTGGCCTCCTGAAAAATTTCTGCTGCCAATGATATTCCAAAATATAGCTGTTTTTTGATTGATTGATTCGCATACTTTTATTCAACTGCCTCACATCCCATTCCAGGGCTCCTTCTCTTCCTCCCAACAGTGATGTCTCCTTATAGAGCACGTCCGACTACAGATCGCTCATAACAGAAGGGGTGTGTCGATCCCTGCAGAGTACAGACCATGACTGCAGGCTGCCTACAGTTCCCAGAGGTGAGTGCTTAGCTTACACAGCTATCCTAGATGCAGTGATTTAAGATCACCAAAGAGCAATGCAATGTTGCCACCTCTCAGCATTACTTTCTAAACTTTAAAGCATTGAAGCAACAAGAGTGTGACAAGGGGAGGTGAAGGGCTCTATGTAAGACATTCCTTTCTGTTGTTACAGGGAAATCAGGACCCACGGTTGCTGGGACCAGGGCCATGTCAATGTAGGTGACGTCTCGTGTCGTTGTATGTGGGAGGAGTTCTTGGATCTATATATGAGGATTTGTCATGGTTAATACGACCAGAGAGTGTTTCTTAAATTTGATAAGTTATTGGTAAGCATGAGTGTATGACTCAGGAGAGTACAACTCAGTTAGGAGCAGAGTTGCATTGTGATGCAATACCTAGAACCAAAGAAGCATGGTGCTAGATGCAGTGAGATCATGAGTGGTTGTGCGATGGTCTTGAGGTGCTGAAGCTGGCCTTAGTAATGTGGAGGCTCTCACCAGATTAGCTTGTACAAAACAATCCCTATATCAAGCGAGAGGACTGGGTTTGCCTAGTGAGCTGACAAGAGTGTTGGCACCAAGAGCTGGACATGTATAGAAGTCAGCTTGGGGAGAACATGGGGTAAGTGGTAGGGAAAAGTAGAGGAAACATGATGGACTTGTGTCCAGTAATATTCAGTTCTGTAAACTATGAGCTAAATATAATTCACTGTACGTTAATAAAATGCCATTCATACAAAAATAGTTCAGTCGACCAGCTATTCAAGCTAGGAAGACAACAAGAGCCCGAAGTAGAAACTTTACAGCCGCTTGCAGGAACTAACTAACTAACACAAACTAGATACCCAACTGCACCATCCTTCAGATCAGACAGAAAGCAACAGAGGGCCAGTTGCTTACTCATTAATGGTCATTCTGTGTCAAAATGACAAACAATAACTGTTCCTTTAAATCAAAGTTTACTCTTTCTTCTACCCAATTGATTTAGTCAACCTCACCAGCAAGAGGAGGGGAAGATTCATCCCCATAGACAGGATTACCTCAACAATGACATTAGCCCCCACTAGCATCTCCATTATGAATCCCGCCTGCATTTTAAGTCATGGTTACCACAAGGATGTTATAGTTGACCAGGCCCTAACCTTGTGCTTCTCTGCAGAAGTACAAAAAGTACAAGATAGTTTCATTGGCTCAGCAGACTAGGTGAGGTATTTTTAAGTAAATACGCATTGTCAGGGAAGCTACGAGTATTGTCTGGTGGTTTACTGTGCTGGAATATTCACTGCTGTCGTGAAGAACTGCAAGTTCCAGAGAACAGTTGGGGCAACTGTCAAGCTCTGCCCTTTGAGCCGCCAGTGTCTGCTACTTTATCAGAGAGGCCATGCTGAAGCGGTGCACAAATGGTGCGACAATGGCATGCACGTAACGCGCAAAGTGTGCAAAGTACGTCTCTGTCACGCTGTCGTCAGGCGAAACGGCGGCTAAAGACCTACACCCTGAAAATGCAAAAGATGTGCAACCCTCCGCACCATTGGAGGCAGGGCACATCAAGGGCAGGATTGGAAAGGTAAGGGGTGGCACTGATTTGGAAACGGGAGTTAATGTGTGCACCTATAAGTTAAGACACCCACGTACCAGCCCTTTGAAAATTATCCACGCTACAGATCAACCAGGTCCTTTGATTGCAGAACTAAAAAATGACAAACTTTTTCCAGCCTAAAACGGATATAGTAACTGCTACAAATGAAAACTTGGAGTCATTCCTCTCTTCATCATTTGCCTATCTTGCTCCTAAAAGGATGGAAGATATTACTAACTGTTTTGGGAGAAATAGGTCCAGAAGTCTTTGGACAATCAATCAGGCGCCTCTGCTACATGAGTTGGGCACCACTCATAGACAAGCGACACAAGTAATTGACAGGTAGCTCATGCCCCCCAATAAAGTAGTTAACACCGAGGTTTTGATTGGCACTCCCTTGTGGCAATCGCGTTCAGCTTAATAGGAGTCTTTTGTGCACCCCGCTCCTACCTATTCATAACTCCACCATTTCGGAAGAGAGGGTGGAGTCTTCATCAGTAAGCCCACCATTACTAATGTATGCCTCGTCCCAAGGCGGCATCTCGGTTTCCGGAGATATAGCCCGACTTACAGACTCCGCTACTGCCCAATATGAAGCATTGGTTTGTCTCCTCACAAAATTGCCAGAAGAATGTATAAGCCGTGGCTGTACACAAGAGAATTCTAAATAACATTTCAGACCACTTATCAACCCTACACCCACTTATGAACGTTGCCTTCACAATGCTTCATTTTTTAATTAATTTTTTTATATAGCGCCACAGCCCACAGGCAGCAGGGCACACAACTGCAGACTGTATTCAAGAGATTCATCCTCGTGCTACAAATAAACGCACTGGGGTGCGACAGACACAGAATCCTAACCATGTGATAGAGAGTCACATTGAATCCGGAACCTTTGAGGGAAATTACTGTACTAAATATGACCAACTTGCAACAACAGGGTCCTAAAAAGTCTAGGAAGAGACTTAAGAACAGTAGGTTAGTGACCACTAACAAGCTATACTCCAATTTGTATATAGGCCGGAAAAGATTCAAGAGAGATGGAAGAAATGTACTTTTACAGAACAATACCTTACCCATTACCTTGGTAACAAATGCCAGTGGGCTATATGAAGTGGTATCGACTGCCTCTAGTCGAGGTAATACCAGGCCTTTAAGAAAGAATAAAATAAATAATACTCAAATCATTACCTCCTCCTTAACATCTGCCAGGACTCTTGGACCTAAAGAGCTAATAAAAACTGGACCTGATCACGACATTCATACTTTTTTTTTAATAGGAATGTCGAACAACAAAAGTAAAAGGGCAAGAATAAAGACAAATCCAAGGGGTCCCCAGATGATCCAATCAAACTGGAAGACATTGAAGCTCTCTATCAGCTGAACACTCCTATAAAAGAGCTGGTGGCTCAAAGCTCCAAATCCACTCTACTGAGGACATTAGTTTTCCCTCATGTAATGCGACAGGAAAAGGAATACCGCTAATGACTACGTCTGGAGCAGGCCCTCCTTTTCACTCTTATTCGACAGGTATTTGTGCCATTTAATCCACTATGTTACAATTTAAGGAAACATCCCACCCCCACAACCCCCATCAGCAACAACTGAATATATTATCAACTCACATACGAAATTCTAAAGAATCATTTACAAAATATAACAGTAAATACAGTAACATCATACACGCCAATACAAAAATACAATGTCCCAAAATATGGGTTTAGTAACATAGAAAAACAAAAAGACACTCCACACACACATACAAACACATGCACTCCACACACCACAGTCCACACACAATTTACACCATTGATTCAACTTTACTCAATGCAAAATAATCTCATACGTACCATATAGATAGTTAAAGGGCATCCAAAGCTCCAAGTAAAGGTCTTCCCTATCTCGCTTATGAAACAAAATGTTATCAAAGTCTGAAAGAATCTGCACATCAAGCAAACAATCTTCCACCAAAGACATGTTCTGTTCTAGTGCAGATTTGTACTTAACTTGCAGGTGGATCCTTGAGCTGTTCCATATGATCATACCTTTGTGATTTATTACACCAGAGGACATTCTTATTGTTGACATTGTGAAGAGGAAAAATGGGCCGGATCAATTGTACATTTTGGGAGACTGGTCAGGTCTGGAGTATATAACATTGTGTGATAGTGATCTAGACAGAATGGGGTATGATAGCTCAATTATGGAAAATGTTATATTAAGATCTGTTGGGAATGGTCCAGAAGGGTGGCCCATATCACTGTTCCAATTCTGTTATTGAGGACAGGAGTAATACAGGACTCGCGGCTGGTTTGTTTAAAAATATTATCAGCATGGAGAATGTAAATAATTTTGAGATTCTTACTGTTCAGGCACTCGTACATGGGAGGAGATCTGTTATTGCAGCTGAAGGTTGCAGCTTCAAGTGTGCACTTAATAAAGCAGAATGAGATTGGCTTCCTCAGGTGTTCCATTTCGCTTTATTCAACGACCCTAACCAAGTTACTAGACTTCTTCTTTGGATTATTAGGGGGAATTCTCATTGTAATGAGCATAAAGGGCTACTGGCTCACATATCTTTATTTGCAATGGTGCCCCCTTCAGGATCATCTTCCCTAGTTATAGCGGGAAGGCAAGTTCAGAAAGGTCCTGAGGGCAGTCTTTTGAGCAGCATAAAAAGCATTCACCACGTTCAAAAATAGATTGGTACTCTCAAAACATACTAACGGGCATGATCTTCATGCAAAGCTCCAGTGGCCAATTGGTGGTGATCAACTGTGGAGACTTTAAATGGAAAATCCCTAGAAATAATCTTGGTACAATTATCAATTTCCATTCTTCCTTGAATGTGACAGCACTACTGGGTAATAGAAGGGGTAGGATCGGCCGAAGCTACTATATACACTTGGCTATACTATGTTAAATGGTATTGGTGTGACTCTCGGCGACAACCTACTAGGGTTTGTGGTGATAGTGCCACCACTATTGACTATGTGTTTGTCACTAGAGCTTGTAGATATCCCTTTTTGGATTTGGCTACCCTGCATCGCCAAGAAAGTGATCATTATCCCATTGCCATTATCTCATCAAAGAAGTGGGAAACCAGTTGGCCTTGTCCGCTGGTATGAATGTGAATTCGTATTAAGTGTACTTCTACCAACTTAGAAAAGGCCACAGTCTTTGTAAATGAATGAGCTGCAACTCACAGAAACAGGCACATTACCGGGGGCAGCTATTTAACTTCTTTAAATGAGGACCTGGCTTACATTGATGGTACGAAAGTTACGTGAATGTGGTGGTGTCGCATGTCACTGGTGAGGTGCCTTCATATGTGGGAGTTCAAGGCTTAAACTGGAAGCTGCATGTGCATTGTTTCAATAATGAGATTAGTCCTAGAAAGAAAATAAATGCTCAGATGTGATCTCTATGAACTCAGATATGATCCTGAAAAAACTAAAATTATGCTAATGAAGTCAAAGAAATGTGCACGACACACCAAAAATGGATCAGAGCACATAAACTCCCCAAGGAGCGAGAGAAGTGAAATGTGCTTGTTCTAAGATTACAAAACAATGAGGAGAGAGCGTTTGGGGAATAATTATGGGCCACCGACCGCAGTCCGAACTGGTTAAGGGAGATCCCAGAAAGACAAGAAAGCATATATTTCTGAGTCATTATTGATTAAGGATGACCAGGAGAACGAGGGTGATTTAATATCTGGTCTTATCTCTAAGCAGGGATGAGATATTGAACATCATTATCTTGCTTAATGCCTCAGGAGCTCCTAGGCCCAATGGTCTGTGGAGGTGCCTACTTTAAAAAAATCAATTTCATTGGCCTACCATTTTACATGCACTATTTGGCACTATAAGTAGATCGAAATGTATACCCAGGTCCTGGAATGAGTGCATAAGTGTTCCAGTTTTTAAGAAAAGAGTCACATTCGGTATAAGGAAACTATCGTCTTCTAGTTACGATAAATGTCCCTGTAAAGGTTTTTGCCCTTTTTCTATGACAAAAGTTACATAATTGGAATGAGGAAAGGAATATTCTGCCTATAAAGCCAATAGGCTTTCGAAAGGGCAATTGCACCGTTGATAACATCTTAGGGTGCAGCAAGCTTGGCATATTCACAAGCAGACTGTTTTCACTGCCTACATTGATTTCAGTGAGGCCTTCGACACCATCAATAGGGAGTGGCTCTGGGCGAATTTTGTTACCTTGTCGGGGTGATCTCCCGGAGGGCGGCAGAGACGTCCGCGGACCTCCGGGCTGGGGAGGCCCCAACTCCTCCCGCTTCCCAAAAGGAGTATGAGACACACACAAGGAGCAAGGCAACTACTGCTGTTTATTAGAGTAACGGCAGGGATACGCTCAGTCCGTATGCATCCGGAGTGGCTCTGATCGTTAGCGGGGCTCGCAGGCCCTTTTTACAGCAGTATGACACGCTACTTGCATCACCTGGGAAAATCATCACAAAACCTATCGCCACTTTGGGTTGGTTTCCTGAGTGGTCGGGTTAGTATAGATCCCCTATGGGAAGAAATGTTAGTGGATAAGGATGGGTCAGGTGGTACACTTGGGTTGCCCCTAACAGTTGTTACATTGGAGTTGTTACAAGGGGACCTTTGGTGATTGGCTAAGAGTAATAGCGTCAGTGATGAACCCCTGTATTCTGATTGGTTCTCCCATGAGCCCCCAAGCCTGGGACCATCGTCGTTCCCAGCTCGCGGTGCACCTGACATTAGCAACAATGTGCAACTATGTGTTTGTGCGGACAATGGACAGGTCTGCTTACGGGCTGGTGAGCAGGTCTTTCCCATCGCTGTAGGTGTCCAACTTGCCGCTTCGTTGTTGCAGATTGTGTCCCAGACTTGGGACCCTGGCAGTTCTCTGTCTCGTATGCTTGGCACCTTGTCAGTTCGGCTTAGTCACGTGTGGGGAGACCATAGCTGGAGTAGAATTATGAGCATTAGATTTTGTATTTTGTCTCTGAGGGCTTGGCATCTGTAGGTATAACCTTGGCGCTGGGTGCGCGGCGTGCAGGTTGCAACATCGTGGCCTTGGCTACGGGCTCTCGTTGGGGCCCGTTCTGCATGGTCATCACTTGTATTTCCTTCTGAGAGGATTTTCGTTTGCGAGGCTCCTGCCCGGGGACTCTTGCTTGCGGCCTACTTGGGCCTAGTTCGTGGGTGGCGGTACATAATCCATACTGTGGGGGTCGCAGGGTGACAGAGTGTCATACGCAGCATTAGATATACATGGTGGCATCTTCATAGTGATGGTAGCAAAAAAGCATCGGCAAGCATATACACAAGCTCTTCAGGCGTCTTGCGTTCTGCAGTGCTGTAGAAGGCCTATGTGAAAAATAACAATGATGCATGTCTGTGGGTATGTCAGTCCGCTACGTCATAGCACTGAGTATATTCTTCGTGTTGGTTGGTGTGTGAGTGACCAGTGTGCATGGTGGCACGTGTGTTCTTGTCTGTTGGCTATGTCGTCATGGCATCTCTAACGACGTGAATACTTGTGGCTGTTGTTCTAGTCGAGCTGATCCATGTTGCAGGCGTCGGCTTTACCCGGGCGTACTAGTGGGCATAGTCTTCGTATATATATGTTTTTGAAGCAGGGTACTTTGTCATCTGGTAAATAAGCAAACTCCTCTTGTGGGGGGTGCCTGGGCCATGATCCCCTAGGCCATGTTCTGGATGAGATCGGGGGAGGGTGTTATCCCATTCTCCCACTTCAGTCCCGCCTCTGGTCGACTTGTCGACCACAAAATCATCCTTCTCCTTATCTCCTTTTACTCTCCATACTTTCGTTATTCCAGCCAGGTGTCCATAGTGGTTGACATGATCTTCAAATGACCAGTACATATAAACGCATCCTCCACCGGGTTTGCGATATACCCATTTTCCAACATAGCTCCTTGGGTTCCTCGGGTTCTCCACCTTCACAGATGACGGGTCTAGGTGATTTTCAAGTATCTGGGCAACCTTTCTCTTTCTTGTATAATCATGTCCGTGTCCTTGTTGTCTTCGGCTGGTAGCAGAGCGTGCATGCCGACCATTTCCATCATCTCATCTGTTGTACGTTCTTTTCTTGCCTTCCAAACCCTCATTCCAATTAACACTGCCATTCCTACTAATAAATAGCCAACTATCAATTTCAGTCCATGTGACAGCCATGAGGGCATCCATGACCATAAAAAGGAGAACCAGCTGACATCTTTCTTTACTCCTTTACTTTCTTCAACCATTTTCGAGTGCATCAGGGCAAGTTGTGATACTGCGTCAGTAAGTGTTCCATTGTCTGTGTCATTAGCAGGGCTAAATGTGCAACATGATTGTCCAATTTTTGCACAAACTCCTTCTTCCATTGCCGTTAGGAGGTCTAGCACATATCTCTTTTGTAGTGCTACCATACGTACCGCCCTCAGTTCTTCTTTTATTGCATTAAATCCATTGACGGTGGAATTAATTGTCATCATTAGCTCTCATTGGGTTATCTGGAGCCACTTTGCATTTGCATATGCCTGCAGTCCTGGCTGTATTATTGATGAGAAGAACATTGCTGCTCTGCTAAATAGTCTGTGTTCTGGTGGAATGGCAGTGAGAGCTTTTTCCGATCTTCCCCACAGGTAGTTTCCCGTCAGTGGTTCTCCTTGTCTTCTCACTCTTGACAAAATGTTCATGTCGTCGTTCTGGTCACTTTCTTTAAGCGCCACAGATCTTTTCCTCCTTTTGTCTCCTTCGTCCATCTTGGGGAAGTTGGCCATGTTGACATGTTTCTTAGGCACAACCAGAGATGGTACTTTGATATGTACCATAGTGCATATGCCATTCCATGATGGAGGTAATGGGTGGTATGCTTTATCGCCGCAGGCCCAATAGTGGTCCATTAGAACTGCTGTTCTGGCACTCCCCTCTGGTAGCAATATTGTACTTTTACAGTTGTTGTTAATACCAACAACAACATCGCTGTTGTGTTGATAGCACAGTGTGTGTGCAGTTAGCGGTAGTATAGTTATTGGATCTTCATCTTTCTCCAGCCATGTTAATAGTGGTACACTTTTTACCCACTCCATCCAACACTTGTGGTTTGTTTCATTTATTGAGTTCGCATTTTCGTTTGTTACCATATTGCTCCCTACCACTCCATCTGTCCATCCTTCATTCATGTATATCTTCCCATATATTACAATGAGAGCTCTTTCCCAGCAACCTTGTTCACCAGCAATTTCACTTGTGTACCAATCACACGGCAGGTATTGTAACGTTACTTTCTTCGTCTCTCCTTTTTCAGGGCCATCCGTTACGTATCTGAACACTTGAGTGTGTAGGCAGTAGCTGTTGTACATGTTAAGTGTTTTGATGAAGTTATTTTCATATGGGTATGAGTCTCTTGCCTTCCATTGCAATGATACCACTGTCCCTTTAAATTGTCCTTTTGTTTGGAACAGTGCCATGTATATCAGGCATTCAATTGTCCTTGCCAGTAAATCAGTAGCTACAAATGTCCTTGACGGGCTCATGGCGTATGGGATCAACGAGCACACATAGCAGTTGTCCTTAGTTGTCTGCTTACCAATTTTGGACATGTGCTGATACCACATGTTGTTTGTGACGTGTGCTGAATCTGTGAGATATGTGTCAATCCCATTATTATCTCCATAGGTGCTGAGTTTAACCCTATTCCTATTACCTCTTGTGTTACTTGTATCACCTGACACCGTACCTGTTGCAGCTGTGGGAGGGGGTAGATTAGTTTTAGGTGCAGTCATAATTCGAGAAGCATAGTATGTCTGTCAGACAGAGGCAGCAAGTAGACCAGTGATGACCAACACTCCTACAATTTTTATTACAATAGCTAATATCACCGGCATTTTGGTCTTACCTTTGCTGCGGTCCTGCAGCTAATTCTTTGTGATGCTAAAGGTGCCCGCCTGAAAATCTCTAAAAGATATGTGTTAAGGTGTTAGTAGTTAAGCTCTCCCTATCAGGTAGTCATTTAATGCCCAGTCGAAAAGCTGTTCCCACGCTAATCTCAGCGACCTATCTCTCAGAGCTGGTAAGTGCTCGTGGAGATGTGGGAATGATAGTTCTGTGGCCAAAATGAATGCGTTGTAATATACACGTATCCTTCTCTTCTTTAAATATTTTGGTCTTTTTTTAGCGTATACAAATTGGTGTGACAAAGCTTCAGGGGTGTTATCGTCTGTTACCCCTGGGCAAAACGCAATGTTAGTTTCTTCACTTGTCTTATACAGAAATACTTATGTGCAGTACCTGCATGTGCGAAACAAAAAAGAGAGAGAGAACATGCACATGTCTACAAGTGTGGTGCAACATAACAATTTGTTAGGCAATGTCCTTTTTTTGGGTAGTGGGAGGGGCGGGCTTGGCTGGGGCCGGGTTTTGTTTGACCTGGGATCTCGTGACCATGGGGTGGGATGTGGGCGAATGTCTAAAGTTTTTACAGTCTGTGGTTGGGGAGGAGTTAGGGGCAGTGTCGCAATTATCTTTCGTTGCAGCTGCTGCTGTGTTGTCCTTTGTTGTGGTTGTTGGCCCTGTCGTCAATGCAAGGGCAGGTCTGGTCTTTGTAGGGCTTGACGTCATGTAAGCGGTTCCACACTTTTTTATCACAGAGCTTTACAGCTCGAGGAGCTACTTCTTCCACCTGGTGGGGCCCAGTAAATCTGGGCCCCACCTGGGGTTGATGTTGCGCAGGATAACGTGGTCTCCTTCCACAATAGTCCAGTTAGCTTGTTGTCCTTGCTCCTCATCTGTTTCTTCTTGTCCAGTTGTTTTCGAACAGCCCCGCGTGCGCTCGAGCTGTTGAGAGATAAAGGCGACACTAGTAATCAAGGAAGACACATATTGATACATTTCATCACCAAAAACATTTGCAGAGCTGTCATAGTCGGTCAAGGCCCTTGATGTTGGCGTTAGTGGGAGGCACATCTGATGTCCAGTCACCACCTCGTGGGGTGTGAGGTGGTGATCTGACCCTGGCCTATTCCTTAACTCAAACAGAGCCAAGGGGAGGCAGTACAACCAGCTTTTCTTAGTTGTCTGTTGGATTTTTGCAATCTCTTCTTTCAAGAGGCTGTTCAGGCGTTCACATATATGGTTAGCCTGTGGGTGATATGCGCATGCAAACTTGTGTTTGATGCCAAGTAGTGCAGTTATGTGTTCGAACATTTCGTTTGTAAAGTGCGAGCCATTGTCTGACCGCAGCACTTCGCAAAATCCCCACCTTGGGAAAACTTCCCTCACAAGAAATCTTGCTGCTCTGAAGGCATCTGCATGAGAGCAGGGCCCAGCCTCTACCCACCTTGAAAATGGGCATACTACTACAATCATGTATCTGTGTCCTTGACATACATTGTTCATGTCCACGTAGTCAATGTGCAGGTGCAGGAAGGGTCCTTCTGGCCGGGGTATAGTACCTTTTATCACTTGCAGCGTGTGACCGGCTGTGAACTGTTGACATGTTAGGCATTTGCTGATAAAGTTTGCAACATGTGAATTTAACTCGGGACAGAACCAGGCCTCCTTTATTCGTGCTGCAATCACTTCCTTTCCTGTGTGTGCTGGATGGTGTAGCTGAGCCAGGGCTGTTTTCAATAGAGCTAGGGGCATCACTACCTTGCCTGTATTATTCAGGCACCATAATGCATCTATGGGTGACATTGTGCACCCTCTTTTGACCCAAAGCTCCTTCTCCTCCATGGGTGCTGCTGGCTGTAATTCCATTATCTGTGTTTCAGGGATGTGAGTGTATCCCTCCTTCATTAGCATCTGTTTTGCTCCTGCCCTCCCTTTATGTTCTTGTTTTTCTGTGAGGGTCCACATCTCACCAAAGTATGCAGCATGTTTGGCATATGCGTCTGCTGTTTCATTTCCTTTTGAGATAGGGTCATCCCCATTAGTGTGTGCTTGACACTTCACCAGGGCTATTTCCCTAGGGTCATTAATTACTTCAATCAGTTCAGCAAGTAGTAGGGCATGTTGTACTGGGTACCATCAGCTCTTCTGAACCCCCTTCGTTGCCATTTTATTAATCCTGAGTGTACCGTGGATGTGACATATGCACTGTCTGAATATATTGTTACTCTTTTATCATAGCTCTCTTTTAGTGCCAATATTAGGGCCACTAGTTCTGCCGCTTGAGCCGAGTAATGTTGTGGCAGCTGTACACATTTTACTGGGACATACATCCAATCTTCTGTCAACCTAACCACTGCTGCTCCTGTCCTTCTAACCCCTTCACTCTGGTCAATTGTTCGAGGACCCATCAATGTACATTATCCCCCCCCCCTCTAGGGCATTTTCCTCGACCTTTCTTGTGCTGGAGTAAATTTCGATGGCCTGTGTGCAATCATGTGCGTTGTCACCATCTTCAAGTACCTCTGCTATAAACCTGGCTGGGTTTACATTGCTGCACCTTACAATTGTTAATTCTGGTCTAGATAAAAATATTTCGTAGCCTGATGCTCTCTGTGTGGTCAATGTTGATTTGGGCTTGTTCAATATTGCAAAGAGGGCGGCTCCACAAATAGTGTGGTGGGGCACCCCATCATTATGGATGATGATTTTTCCACCGCAAAGGCTGCAGCGGCCAAACTCTGTTTGCAAGGGAAGTGACCTAACATTACAGGATCCAGGTGTCCCCTGTAAAATGCTACAGGCTTGTGTCCCATGCTTGTCTTGTGTGTCAGTACTGCCTTCATTACTGCTGAGTCGCAATGTGAGAAGATAAAAAATGGATGGTCATAGTTTGGAGTGGCTAGTACTGGTGCTGTTGAGATGGCATGTTTTAATTCATCAAATGCTTCTTTCATTTCTCTTGTCCTCCCCAACCTTTTGTCCCTCTTCTGTGCCTCCCTGAGGGCCTCGAGCAGGGGTTTTATGTATGAGCTGTAATCAAAAACCCATGCCCTGCAGTAGTTGCATAGGCCCTGAAACTGCTGCAGTTCTATCACTGTCTGTGGTTGTGGTGTGTTTGTTATTGCTTGTGCCCTGTGTGGTGCAATGCTCCTTCCATTCTATGAGATGAGCTGACCAATGTAGAGTACCTGTTCTTGGCAGTACTGTAGCTTTTCCTTGTCTACCATGTACCCCTTCTCAGCCAACACTGTGAGCATCTTAATTGAGTCCTTCCTACACCTTTCTTCTGTGGTGCTGCAAATGATGATGTCATCCACGTATTGCAGCACCGTGCTCTCCATCTCGATGTTTCCCAAATCCATTTGTATCACTCTGTTGAAGATGGATGGTGACTCACAGTACCCTTGGGGCAATCTTGTGTGTTTCCATTTTGTGTTGCGGTATGTGAAGCTTGTCAGATCCTGTGAGTCTGGGTGCAGAGGTATCGAGAAAAAAGCATTTTTGAGGTCAATCACGGTAAACCGTGATGCCTCTGCTGGGATCCCACATAGTATGGTAGCCGGGTTAGCTGCTATGGGGTACTCTGCCTCTACAATGTGGTTCAAGGGCCTTAGGTCCTGGATAAAACGCCAAGACCCTCCTTTCGCTTTGCGTACAGGGTACACAGCAGTGTTGCAAGGTGATTCTGATGGTACTAGTATACCATTGTTTATTAGGGCGGTTATTGTTTCATATATGCCCTCATCTGCCTCTTTTGATAGCGGGTATTGTTTCACTCTTGGTAGCATTGCTCCTTTTTTCAATTTTATTTTTACGCCACCAATGCTCTTGATGCAGCCAACGTCATATGGACTGGTGGTCCACAGTAATGCTGGTCCAGCTGCCATGTCTTCCTCGTAAAATGGCACTGGTGTAGGGGCAGGTGCCTCGAGTGCCACTGCCATTTTCTGTGCCACCTGCTTGTATGTTACCTTCAACCAAATGTTAATGCTCATCCCAAACACCATCTCTCCCTCTCCCTTCTCGTCTGAGAAGAGCTCCTCATCGGACACCTGTGTAATCCTTGGCCAGTGCTATTACAGCTCTCCAAGCTCTCCCCTCCCTGTCTTGGACATGTACTGCGATGTAGTCAGCAGTTGCCATAATGCTCTTGATGCTCACTGAAATCATTTTCCCCTCAATTTCACTTGCTGGTGTCTCTGGTCTGAATAGGTATGCTACTGGCCTCCTCCAAATGTTGCCCTCAATTCCAGGCAACCATGCAATTGCCATGTCTGTCCCATATTGGAAGATCTCTGCATCTACAGGCTCAGCCCAGGCCACTGTTTGGCCACAGTAAACCTGCAGTATTTGTCGTGTTGTGAGCATGTTAATTCCCGGTGTAGAGCAAATTATGTCCTTCTCCGTGAAGGAGATGGTCATATTCAACCTGCTCATTATGTCCCACCCAAGTATGTTTACTGGTGACTCCTTTGAGTACAGGAGTGTGAGAGACATGTTGTGATCTCCTATTGATAAAGAGACGTTATCAGTGAAGGGAACCAACCCTCGAGCTCCAGAGAATCCTTGAGTGTGCATGGCTTCGTCTGACAGCTTAAATTTACCCTCCCTTATGCAGGATCTAGTGGCCCCAGTGTCAACTAGGAAGGACAATTTTTTGTCACCTATCGCTACCTGTATGCGTGGTTCCTCCACAGTATTAGGTGTTACTGATAGGATGGGACACATCAAAGACATCTGTGGGCTGTCCTATTGTGCATATAGTGACTGACCGCTTCCTGTGTAAGGGTTGTGACCCAATATTGTCACCTTCCCCAGCTGTGTCTGCTGTAGTGGTTCAGCAGTTGTTGATATTGCATTGTCCTGTATCTGTGTAAGCTGTTGTGCCGGTTGTACTTGGTGTTATTGCGTTGTTATCGCCTGTTGCTGTGGTGGTGTGTATGTCTGTACCTGCTGCTCTGGTTTTTGCAGTGGAGCTTGTTGTTGTGGTTGGCATTGTTGAATTCCTTGTTGTTGTTGGTAAGCTTGTTGTTCCCCCATAGGCCCTTGCTGCCCTTGTTCCCCCCAGGCTGTTGGTGTGGGCCTCATCCTGCAAGTGCGTGACATGTGTCCCACCATCCCGCAAACCCAACATATTGGTGGTTCCCTAGCTTGCCATGGGAAACCCCCCGTGTTGTCCTGGTACCATTGTTGTCCATTTGTGTAGTAGCCCCGGAACCCTCCCCCTTGCTGTTGTGCAGGTTGGCCATAGCCCCTCCCTCTTATCATGCCGCCCCTCCCTCTGTAGTTGTTATAGTACCCATTCCCCATTGGCATATATCCTCCTCCTGCGTTTGCCCTGTATGGTGGGGGCATCTGCTGTGTTATAATTTGGGCTGGCTGCTGTAATTGTGCTACCTGTTGTTTTGTTGTGCCTTGTGCAACCGTTACTTGTGAGGGGGTTGGTGTTACTACCGCGGGCGTTGTTCTGAGTGCTCCTTCCATTGCATATTTAGATAACATTTTCTGTACCAATTTTGCCTCCTCTGCCTTTCTATTTTCCTCCTTTTGTTTCATCTTTTCCTGCCACATCCTGCAGTGGTGTACTATGGTTAGTTGTATTTCCGGCCAGGCCTTAGCTTCCGTCCCCACTATTTTCTTCAGCTATCTTTGTACTTGCTCCGGGAGCCCTTGTACTAATATATGGTAGAAAATTGATAGTGTTTTATCCACGGCTCCCGAGTTTCCAGGCACCACTTCTCCTGAATCTCCTGGATGTAATCAACAGGATATTCATTCTCACGCATCTTGCGTGCCGTTATAGCTCCTATGTCTGATGTGTCTGGGTACTGGACCCTTAGAGCCTGCCACAGCGCATGTCTGCAGTTGGCAAATGGCGCTCCATCATGTGATGTGTCAGTTATAGTGACCTTTGGGAAGCCCGCCCTTTTCCAAATGTCATCTGCAGCATCCCTCAATATTGATATTAGGAGTCCCTTCACGTCCCCTACTGCTAGCCTTTGCCCCGCAGTGTGTTTTTCCATCTCATGTGTCCACTTCCCTGCTCCTCCACTTAGTGATGGGAGTCTGCATTTAATATTGTCTTTATCGGCATGCTTCAAGGGGACATATTGTGGTCTGGCCCCTCCCCTTTCCAGAAGTGGCATTAAGTTTTACCCCCTCATTTCCCCCCGTGCCCGTGGGGTTGTGTCTGTGTATTCATTCTCTTCCTCTGTGTCGGGTAATTCTTCAATCATATCAATGTTACTGTTAATTTCTGTATCGTCCTCTTCATTCTTCCTCCCTCTCCTGTTACCTTCTTCTCTCACTGTGGGCGTTCTTACCCTTTCTTCCTGTCTGCGTCCTGGGAGGGCCCTAAGTCTGTCGACATATGGGGTGTGCGCAGGGGTTGGTGTCAGTGGGCGTGGTGCTAGAGGTCGTTTTGTTAGAGTGCGTGGCGTTTGTACCGGTGTCGGTGCTAATAGTTGTGACGCTCTCCATGCTACCTCTTTTACCTTATCTTCACCTTTCGTATCTTCTTCCCTCCTTTCGCACGACCATGGTGACTCGTGGTTGGTGCGTGTAATGTATAGTTTCTCTAAACTTTCCCCATTGCCATCACCTCCACTTTTTCCTAAACATTCTTCCTCCTCGCTGCAAAATCCATCAGGAAAAGGCAATCCCCACTGTGTGCTTTTTCCACCCACTGTCACTGTCCTTAGATATATTAAGTCCTCTTCCTTGTGCTCTCCTCCTTTAACAGCTGCCCCTTGTGTTGACATTGTAGCCATCTCCAAATCCTGGCGTGTGTATGTTCTTACACCGTGCTCCACCCTCCTATCTCCACTCTCCTCATCCTTTTTTCCTATTATTTCACAACCTATTTCCGCTCTCTTCCTTTTTAGTTCTTCCAACTCCTCCACACTTACCTTCGCTAATATCCTCTCTTCCTCTTTCTTCCTTTCCCATTTTGCCCGTTCCCTTTTTAATATGCTCTCTATTACTTTACCTTCTCCATATTTCCGGGCGCTTTCAGATAGTATTTTCTTTTTCAACAGTTCCATTTCCCTTTCTTTCTCTTCCTCCCTCCGTTTCATGTCTCGTTGCTCCGCTCGTGATACCCTCTCTGCTAATGCCTTCATCCGCTCTGCTTCCTTCTTCCTTTCTTCCATTTGTTCCTTCATCCTCTCCTGCTCGTCCCTATTCTCCTTTCTCTCCTTCTTACTTCCTCGTGTTTCTTGCTCGAACTGTCTGATCAGTGCACTCCGTGCGTCTCTTAATTCAGCCAACCTTTCCTCCAACATTTCTTCCTCTGCCTGTGACAGTTGACCTTCTCTTATCTTACTCACCTCGGTCCCTGTCTGTGTGATATCCATTTCATCCGTTGCCATCCTCCTCACTACGTCCTCTCCTTCCCCTGTTAGTGTCCCTCTGAGCTTTAGGAGCACCTGTGCTGCTACCCATTCATCTGGTCCTATGGTTGCGATGTGTTCCCCACTTTCCTTCCCTCCCTTCGTTCCTGCCTGTGTGGAGTTTAAGTTCATTGTGCTTGTCACCTCCTCCCCCCTCTGGTAGCTATCTGTAGGGGCATATGGTGGAGGGCTGTATGCGGGGTTGGAATACCCCTCAGCAGCTGTCCGTTGTTGTCTGACGGCTTCTCTTAATTCCGTTACTCGGTACAACCCCCTTCTTCCTTCCTCATTACCTTTGCCAGAGGCATATCTTCTGTCCCTTCCTCCTTCACCTTCTCTTCTGATACTGTACCCGATCCTTCTTTCTCCTTCTTGCTCTCTTCTACGCATAGTGCGTTGCTGTTCACCGTGCCCATGCCCCCTCCATTCTCCTTCTCCTCTTTGCCTCCTTTCGTTTCTTTGCTCCCTTTCTCCTCTGCTGCCCCTTCCATAGTAAACATCCCATTGCCCCTGGCCTGGCTTTCTGAAACATCTTCCATAAGTTAAACATCTCTATTTTTTTAAACGTATTTTATTGATTTTAGTGGAAAAAAAAACGTGCAATACAACAAGAAATCAAACAGTGGTTCAAACAAAGGAGGGGACGGTGCAAGGGGGGCAGGGGAGGGGGAGGGAACAAACAAATCAACAACAGTCTTCGTGTTACAGCGAACTCACAGTGGATGGATGGGTTAGGGCCTTCGACCCGGAATTTCAGGATGCAGGGGGGGTCGCATATGAAAGCTGTCCCTCCAGTGCTGGCTTCAGGGGATAGTGTCAGTGTGATACTGCGAGATTTCAGGGGGGTTTGTAGTCGGCGCTGAAGCGTATGTCTCTGAGGAGGGCCTTCCATGATTCCAGGGTGCCGCATTCGGCTTCGCCGCTTAACGTGATTCCCTCTTGCCAGGCCCTGGTTTCTGCAACTGTCCATCTCTCAAGTTCTTTGAGCCATCGTTCATGCCTGGGACCCGACAGCGTCTTCCAGGCCATTGCAATTGTTCTCTTGGCCAGGATGCATGAGATGTCCATTAGTCTGACAGCATGCTTGGACTTGCTAGGTCTGGGGTAAATCCCCAGGAGGCACTCGCCGGGGGTCCATTTGTACCTCGTCATTCCGGCGTCCATGCAAGTCTGTTTGGCTTTGGACCATAGTGTCATCGCCTTAGTGCAGGTCCAGAACATGTGGATCATGTCCGCTTTATCATTCCCACACCATGGACATGCAGGGGAGGATGTCTTATTGAAGGAGGCGACCCTGTGAGGGGTCATGTATGTCCTGTACAGGACGTTCAGTTGGATCTGACCGAATCTGGTATTCCTGGACACTTTTTTGGGAAATATTAGCGCTCTCTCCCATTCTTTATCCGTGATCGAGGTCCCGAGATCCGCCTCCCATTTCGCTCTCAGTTCTTTGCCTTTAGGGTTATGTTTGTCGCATAGTCTGCTGTAGAGTCTGGAGACTGGTCTCCAGCCATCCGAGAGGTCGTGTATTTCCTGAAGTAGAGGGTCAGGGGAGGGTTCCTCCGGCCAGCCTGTCCACTGTTTCTTGGCAGTCTGTTTAAGGCGGTGGTACCAGAGGAACTGGCCCGGGGGTATTCCCTCGGCGGCCTCAAGAGATTCAAAGTCCCTGAATTCCCCTTCCTCGTACATGTCGCCCCATGTGTATATGCCGGCTTCTTCCCACCTCCTTGCCGTAGAGCGGTCTGCATCCGTTCGGCAGGCATCTGCTAAGATGGGGTTATCCGGGGAATATGGGTGTTGTACTCTCCTGATGTAACAGGACCTGGCCCATATCTTCCTTCCCAGGTCAATCAGTTGTGAGATGACCAGGGATTGCCGTGTAGGATGCCACAGGGTCTCCTTGGGGATCACATTGTTCGAGGATTGCCTCAGTAGTTCCGTCTCAGACGAAGATTCGTCCGAGAGCCATTTCGTTATGTGACTCAGCTGGGCGGCCAGGTAGTATAACTGGAGATCCGGCAGCTTTATTCCACCCTCTTTGTGTGGTAGGGAGAGAACAGATAGTGACAGTTTGTGCCTGTGGGGGCCCCAAAGGAAGTCCCTGATGATAGCCTCCAATTTCTTGAAGAAGGGCGGTCGAACGTAATGACAAATGTTCACAAAGAAATATAGGAATCGGGGGAGTACGATCATCTTGACTATCGCTGCCCTGCCCACCATGGCCAATGGGAGCTTGGACCAGAATTTTATGGAGCGTCGAAGACTCATGATGGTGGCCTCAGTGTTGTGTTCGTGCGTGAGTAGCGAGTTATGGCTTACATTGATCCCCAGGTAACGGAACTTGACCAGTTGCCAACCTATTCCTATCACTGGAAGTTTGCTTTCTGGAATGTTGCGTAGGCCCGCCAGGGGAAAGGCAGAGGATTTTCTTCTGCTGAATCGGATCCCCGAGTACTTCGCGTAATTATCTAGTACCTCCAGTGCTATCGGTGCGTTAAGCTCGGGAGTGCTTAGGTAAAGGAGGACGTCGTCTGCGTATAGAGATATTATGTGGTGTTTAGTGCCCACCTTGATACCAGCGTCGAAAAGCTGCTGCCTAAAATACAATGCAATCGGTTCCAGGCCCAGTATGTACAGCATGGGCGATAGCGGACACCCCTGTCTCGTTCCCCTTTGTATTTCCCAGGCTGCTGATACCGTTCTTCCCGTTTTCACTCTCGCCATTGGGGAATTATAGAGGACCGCGATCCACCTGATGAAGCCCCCTCCGAAGCCAAATCTTCTCAGGACCTCCCTGATCCATTCCCAGTATATGGAGTCGAAGGCCTTAATAGCGTCGAGCGACAACACCGCCAGATCCTCGTCCCTCTCGTATGTTTCAGCCATTACATGCTGTAGCCTCCTAAGGTTAGCAGTGGTGTTACGCCCAGGCACAAATCCGTTCTGGTCTTCATGGACAATGGATCCCACCACTCTGGCCAGCTTGCGAGCCAATATGGATGTGAGGATCTTGGCATCGTAGTTTAGCATGGCCAGAGGGCGGTACGACTCACAATCGGTGGGCGATTTGTGCGGCTTAAGCATAGGGACGATTATGGTTTCTTTCATGGTGTTGGGGAGAATCCCAATCATGTATGCTTCCTGGTAGACCTCGTGGAGAACTGGGGTGAGGATGGACTCATACGCCTTGTAAAACTCAGGTGGGAGGCCGTCGCTGCCAGGGGCCTTGTTGTTAGAGAGGGACCTGATCGCCCCTTGTACGTCCTCAAGAGTGATCTCCATCTCCAGTTCCTCTCTCTGCTCGAGTGAGATGCGTGGAAGTTCTATCTCCTCGAGTGTGTCTATAATGTCTTCAGTAGGAATTTGCATCTTGTGAGCATACAATTCGGTGTAAAATTTGGCAAAGGCTTCATTGATCCCCAGCTGGGTCGTGTGGGATGTCCCATCGGCATCCCGTATCTCCACTGGGAGATGTTTGGGGTGTTCCCGTTTGCAGAGCCAGGCCAGTAATCTCCCTGGTTTATCCGATTCTTTGTGGGATCGGGTGGTGTGTGTGGCGAAATCAAATTTCTCTAGTCTTTCCCATGCTTGTCGACATTCCGCGCGGGCTTCCTTCAATTTGTTCTCGGCCTCTGTGGAGTTGTCGTGAGCAGACTCTAGCCGGGAGATCTCAGCTTCTCGTGCTTCAAGCGTTCTCTGCAATTGTCTGCGAGTACCACCGGCTCTCGATATAATTTCACCTCTGGTCACCACCTTCATAGCTTCCCATAATGTGCACCAGGAGGATACCGACCCCATATTGATTTCCAGGTAATCTTCCAATTTTTCGGCAAGGTCTTCCCTGAACTCAAGATCTTCAAATGCTGCAGTCGGCATCCTCCACATGGGGGGTCTGGGGCCCCTCAACTGCCATAGCATAGTCAGTGGGGAGTGGTCGGAGATCGTTCGCCCCAAGTACTCTGTAGCTGCAGCACGTGGGGCGAGCTCCTTGTTGATGAACAGATAGTCAATTCATGTATGGACTCCGTGAGGGGCTGAGTAGTGGGAGTAAATCCTATCAGCCGGATGATGTTCCCTCCAGATGTCCACTAGATTGAGCTGCTCCAGAGTTTCCCTCAGGGCACGGGAGGCAAGGTTGGTCGGGTGTGGGGGGGGGCAGCGATCTGTCGGCGGTTGCGTCAGCAACACAATTGAAGTCCCCTCCCCATATGAAGGTGCGGTCCCGGTGTCGAATCAGCTTTGTAATCATTGTGGTGAGGTACGCCGGTATTCCGTGGTGTGGGAAATAGGAGTTGACCAAGCAGACTGGGGTCTGTTCCATTGTGCCCCAGATCATTACGTATCTCCCTTCTTTATCTTGTTCACTCCCCTCCATCTGGAAGGGCACATCCGGGCTTATCCATATTAGCACCCCTATGGCATATTTGGAATAGGGGGACCCTCTCACAGTCCCAGCCCATCGGTCTGCAATCTTGGACATGGCCTCCGTCGTGAGGTGAGTCTCTTGAAGGAGTGCAAACGATACTTTCTTCCTCTTAAGATAGGATTGTATACGATTGCGTCTGAGGTATGAGCCCATACCCCTCACGTTCCATGTCATCACAGTGAAGTGTGCCGCCATCGGGTCCGAGTTTTGGATTTAATGCGGGACTCGGTCACCGGAGTCCGGCCCAGCTTTAGACCTCCGTAGGTGGGCTGCGGGAACGACACTAAGTTCCAGTCGTCGGGGTCACGTCCCGGACCCATCTCGGTCTTTGTTGGCAAAAGAAGCATGAAGACTGTACAACTAATAAAACTAATAACAAAACTCAAACTGGTGCCCCCAGCGACTACAACATTGCCGTGGTGCTCAGGCGCTCTCGAGCCGTCGGAGCCCATCCGGGAGTCGGGCGCGAGCTGGGTCAGGCGGGTGCCTAGACCGGGTGAATTCTTCGCTGGGGGTGGGGCGAGGGCCTGGCGGCGGAGCCGAGTGAGGCCGTTTCCAAGTAAAAGACTGAAGTTGGATTACCTTCTGAGTTCCAGGATCATGTACAATGATTCTCACTGTTATTGGGGGTCGCTTGTGAGATCAGGGGGGGTTAGGCCTCATTCCGTGAATTGTCCTTGCCATCCGCCAGATTATTGTCCTCTAGCCACATGTTGGCTGCCTCTGGGTTATCAAGGAATACCAGCCGCTCTTTGTAGACGACCCTGAGGCGTGATGGATATAGCAATCTGTATTTTAGGTTCAGTTGTCGGAGCCTAGCTTTTATCGGGACAAATGAATTCCGCTCTCTCTGAACCTTCTGCGTGTAGTCCGGATAAATAGAGATTTTGGAGTCCCCTCTCTCGATGGGGCCCCCCTCCCTGGACCGCCGTAAGATAGTTTCGCTATCCTGAAAGTTCAGTATCTTGGCGATTATAGGTCTGGGGTGCGATCCAGGGGGAGGGCGCCTCTGGAGGGATCTATGGGTACTCTCGACTGAGAATCCCTGGGTCAGTTTGCCGGCCCCTATTTCTTGTAGCAGAAGGGTTTCGACGAAGGATGTGGTATTTGCCCCCTCGTTCCCCTCCGGGACACCCAGGATCCTGATGTTGCTCCGTCTGGCCCAACCTTCGGCCTCCTCCGCCTTTTCCTCCAGGAAAGCAACTTTCCTCTTCAGGAGGGCAACTTCTGAATTCAAGGCTGTGGTGGTTGAGGATGTTTCCTCCGTCGACTTTTCGACGGTCGCAACCCTCTCCGCCAAGTTGCGAGCGTCTTGGCGGATCAGTTGAATTTCAACCTTGAATTCATCGATCTTAGAGCCAATGTGCGTTTTTAATGAGGCTATGGCATCAAGTATCTGCGAGTGGTTATCGGCGGCCATCCCCTCGCTCGTCCGGGCGGCTTCAGAGGAGCCGGCCCCGGCCAGAGCGGGGGTCTTCACCTTAGCGGAAACAAAGGAGTCCATGGTGGCGGCTCTGGACTTACTCTTGGCGGCCATCTTGAGGTGATGGTTGCGGATGTCCTAGGCCTCGAAGAATAGATCACTTGCGGAGTTGCTAGTGGGGCCCCCTGCCCCCTGCCCAGCCGAACCCCGGGCCGTGAGCTGTGTTCCGCCCCCGTGTCTGGTCGTGCGGCCACAGAGGCGAGTTTCAGAGGTGAAAGGGTGGGCGGGAAGCCGCGCGCCCTTTCTTGTCGAGCCGAATCGGTAGAGTGACCCGAGCCGGGCCAGTCCTCTGTCAGACGGGCGGCACTAGGGGGAGTCGTTTCACTTTCTCGTGCTTCCGCTTCATCCCGTCAGGCCTGGAAGTCCGCTGGAGGAGGGGTACCCCTCGTAGGCTCCGCTATGCAGTGCGAGGCGCCCTCTTGGATCCGAGTAGGGCGGGAGGGGGAAGAGCCGTTTTGGGGCCGCAGCCACGTCCGGGGGTCCAACTCGGCGGGCCGAATAGTTATTCAGGTGCAGAATCGCTTCCCCCAACCGCACATCCCTCTGTAAGGGCTGGGGCCGCGCGTGAGCCGGAGAAAAAGGATCAGGAAACGGCGTCTCGGCTGGAGCTCGGCAGATCAGCTACCGCTCGCCATCGGCTCCAAGCCACGCCCCCAAGTTAAACATCTCTATATGGTGAGCTAATTTCTTTCCCTTGTACGTGTTGTGTATATATGTCAATAGCAAGTTTTGTGTGTATGAGTCAAAACTGCCGTAGGGCGGCCATGATGTTTGTATTTTGTTGTCTGTTCCTTGTGTCCAGTCAATACTGTACTTGATCATTTTCTCCTTGTATGGTGATAGTGACGTGCAAATGTGTTGGAGGGGTGTAGTTAAAGCGTTTCCCCTCACCCCAGACCGCGACCCGTAATATGTGGCCATGTTACAGTTTTTGTTTGGCCTTACAGATAGCGTGCAGGGGACGAAGCTTTCCTAATAGGAAAATATTCTCTTTTGACAGTTTTTGTTTTCTCAATATCAACCTTCTTTACCTGGCCCAGTAAACTGGGGACTTCCGACCGTCCGCTGAAAGGTAATACAATTGCAAAATATACAGTTCTTTTCCTTTACTATTTGTCCCCCTTGATGTCACCAGTATGGCCCCCTACGGCCATGGCGCACAAAGCCCCCTGCGGCTGCGTGCCCTGTGTGGTGTGCTTTTACAGCCGCCCCACCTTTCCTTCTTCTTCAAACCTCTCCCTCCCTTTTTCCAACCCCCTTGCTGAGCTTGACTGGAGTTCTCCGTGTGCGGCCAATTCTCCCCTTTTTGCCCCTCGCTTATCGAGAGTTGCCGGTGTTCTCCGTGCGTGGCCCTCTCACCTCTTCTATCCCGCCCTTTCCCTTTTCCTATCCTCCGGCCCCTCCTTGATCAACCCGAGATGGTCGCGGTGTCCTATACAAGCCCTGCGGGTGACGTCACCACATTCTGCAACTATTACCGGTAAGAAACCTTTATAAGATGAAAAAAGAGCGCGCAATATGTTTTAACCCTTTTGTCTCCCGTAAACCCCACAGCTGTCCACTCGCTTCAACCGGAGCAAGGTAACTCACATTAAACTCTTATAATCGGACTGCGCACACTGTGTCACCTCGCGTGTGATACGCCCCTCACGGGGGGAGCTTAACCAGCCAATTATCTTCCACACTTGGAACCAAACTAGCTACCTCCTGCGGAGAAACTTCATCTACCTAACGAGCTTCAACACTCAATTAGTAGGGATCCTCATCTACTCATTGATCTATAACGCCAATTCATAGGAAAGCCACAGCCCTTCCCTACAGGTGCCCGCGATCTGAACAAATCAGTGCCTTCTGACAACCACACATGGTACCTTTCGGCTCCACCCAATTCACTCCGTGACGCGGTAGGAGACGGCCCTCGTGTCTGTCCAGCCACCGCTCACTCATCTATCGTCACTTATTTATCAAATCTTTTGCTGCACACTGTAAACATCTCCCTCCTCCCTTTTCACAATTCCTCCCTCCTCCCGCACATCATTACATTACTTGTTGGGTGTGTCATACTCACCAAGTCCTCTTGAGGCGGGGCCGCCCGACTGCGTGCACCCCTCCAAAGCGACTCGCCACCTCCCCTCATCTGGACCACGTCTGGACACTCGCCAACTGCGAGCGGGATACTTCTGAAGTCGGCTCCCAAGGGCCAATATCCGGTTTGTGCTGTCCGGTCTTCTAGCAGTTCCGCAATGGTCCTGTAGTCCTCAAAAGGGGGCATCGGCAGAGGGGGCCACGCTGCCGGGTCTCCTCGTTGCAAGAGGTCTTGGTGTGGTGCTCTCAGGGTAATAGACCTCAAACAGATCTCAACAGTGCCTCCAACTTGTCGGGGTGATCTCCCGGAGGCTGGAAGAGCCATCCGCGGACCTCCGGGCTGGGGAGGCCCCAACTCCTCCCGCGTCCCAAAAGGAGTATGAGACACACACAAGGAGCAAGGCAACTACTGCTGTTTATTAGGGATACGCTCAGTCTGTATGCAGTCTGTATGCATCCGGAGTGGCTCTCGTCGTTAGCGGGGCTCGCAGGCCCTTTTTACAGCAGTATGACGCGCTACTTGCGTCACCTGGGAAAATCATCACAAAACCTACGCCACTTCGGGTTGGTTCACTGAATGGTAGGGTTAGTATAGATCCCCTATGGGAAGAAATGTTAGTGGATGAGGACGGGTCAGGTGGTACACTTGGGTTGTCCCTAACAGTTGTTACATTGGAATTGTTACAAGGGGACCTTTGGTGATTGGCTGAGAGTAATAGCGTCAGTGATGAACCCCTCTGTATTCTGATTGGTTCTCCCACGAGCCCCCAAGCCTGGGACCATCGTCGTTCCCAGCTCACGGTGCACCTGACATTAGCAACAATGTGCAACTATGTGTTGTGCAGATAATAGACAGGTCTGCTTACGGGCTGGTGAGCAGGTCTTTCCCATCGCTGTAGGTGTCCAACTTGCCGCTTCATTGTTGCAGATTGTGTCCCAGACGTGGGACCCTGGTGGTTCTCTGTCTCGTATGCTTGGCACCTTGTCAGTTCGGCTTAGTCACGTGTGGGGAGACCGTAGCTGGAGTAGAATTATGAGCATTAGATTTTGTATTTTGTCTCTGAGGGCTTGGCACCTGTAGGTATAACCTTGGCGCTGGGTGCGCGCCATGCAGGTTGCAACATCGTGGCCTTGGCTGCGGGCTCTCGTTGGGGTTCGTTCTGAATGGTCAACACTTGTATTTCCTTCTGAGAGGATTTTCGTTTGCGAGGCTCCTGCCTGGGGACTCTTGCTTGCGGCCTACTTGGGCCTAGTGAGTGGGTGGCGGTACATAATCCATACCGTGGGGGTGGCATGGTGACAGAGTATCATACGCAGCATTAGATATACATGGTGGCATCTTCATAGTGATAGGTAGCAAAAAAGCATCGGCAAGCATATACACAAGCTCTTCAGGCGTCTTGCGTTTCTGCAGTGCTGTAGAAGGCCTATGTGCAAATTAACAATGATGCATGTCCGTGGGTATGTCAGTCCGTTACGTCATAGCACTGAGTATATTCTTCATGTTGGATGGTGTGTGAGTGAGCAGTGTGCATGGTGGCACGTGTGTTCTTGTCTGTTGGCTATGTCGTCATGGCATCTCTAACGATGCGAATACTTGTGGCTGTTGTTCTAGTCGAGCTGATCCATGTTGCAGGCGTCGGCTTGACCCGGGCAAACTAGTGGGCATATTCTTGTATATGCATGTTTCTGAAGCAGGGTACTTTGTCATCTGGTAAATAAGCAAACTCCTCTCGTGGGGGGGAGGGGAGGGGGGTGATCGTGCCTAGGCCGTGATCCCCTAGGCCATGGTTTGGATGAGATTGGGGGGAGGGTGTTACCCCATTCTCCCACTTCAACCTATTGAATACCCGGAGGCTTACTGTATACATCCACTACGGTGAAGATCAGAATGCATGATACAAGTAGATGCACTGATTGGATTGCCACATAGAGCGGGCTAAAGCAGGGTTGCATACTCACCCTTACTCTATTGAATGGGTATTTGTCCATCCGAGACTTGGCTCTTTCTGACCATGTCATCATGATTATAACCTGTTATGGCTCAGCTATATCAACGATATTGTAAGACTACACTCCTAAGAGGTTGTAAAAATCACTCACATTATTAAATGAGTATTCAATCAGCAACGGTTAAAAAATCAATATCATTAAAACAAAGGTTATTATCTTTAGGCCCATGGGGAAGTGTATGGTTTGGCATATAAATGACCTTCCTCTTTGCTTCTGCCTTTGCTCCCCCTCCCCTCTGCTGATCGGCTCTCTCCTGGCACTGTGCACCTGGCCACCCTCTTTCCCCTGGGTCCAGGTACCTGCTCACCCTGCCACCCTCTTCCACTTCCTCCTGGCCACCCCTTACACTGGTGGACTGTATCTGTACCCATACAGCCCCCCCTTTCTCTTTTTCTGAACTTGTCTGAGTCACCTAGTCTGCTGCCATAAACACAGCACATGCCACTTGCTGGGTGCACTACCACTGTTTATTGCTTCCATTTTCTATTTATTTTTATTTATTATTTATCTTCTCTGCACTTCCACTCTTCCCCTCCAAGCACTTTTGCCTTTTCCCTTTCCCGTGCACTTGCCCGCTCTCAATGTCACTGGGTCTAGTAAGATTGTCGTTGTTTTTGTGTGTCCCCCTGTTCCCCTCTCTTGCCTAGTCGCGCTCTGAAACACTTGTGTACGAGCGTGATACAAATAAAATATCATATCACATCATGAAAGTGGATGTTGTAAGTGAATACAAATATTTAGGTGCTATAATAGATAATCAACTAAATTGGTGCCGCCAACTAGAAAATATTCAGCTAAAAGTATCACAACATATTGGCACCATTAATACCTTTGCAAGAAGATTGGGAGGTGTATCTATTAAATCTATAATTACGATAATCACTCCCATTATCTCCTATGGAGCTGAGGTTTGGTCCCACAAAGTGAGTGGCAGTATTGGGCTACTGGAGCATAGACTCTTGAGGTCCTTGTTACGACTACTAAACTATACGCCTATTGAATGAGTATTACCTGAATACAACTTCTTGAGAATGGAGGTGCTTATAGACGTTTGCTGTTTAAATCTTAGATGGAAATATGCGCAGACCCCCACTTATAACATACAATATTTAACAACATTTAAACACTCATGCCTCTGGCATTTTGGATGCAAAACAGCACCCTGGTACATTTGTTTGGGATTTATTCCAAACGAGCAAAAGTATCCGTTCTCCAAACTGGTTCTGTAGACAGACATGATAACACTCTCATCAACTGTTGAAAATCAATGATCCTGTAAGTTGCTGTTCCGATTTGCTTAATGCATGATTTGCTTTGCACCCTGAAGTAAACTGCACTGAGAATGGGTGCGTGTGGCTGGCTGACGTACCCCAGGGCAGATGTAAGGGGGAGGCGAGAGTTGCTGTGCTGCTGCATAATGGGACATTCTGTGCTCTCTCCCCACTTGTCGCCTCACCATGGCATGGTGCAATTCATTGCAGTGCATTGTGGTGCAAATATCTCAGAAACCATGCATCTCAGGGGCTTAAAATGTGTTTTTTGAGGTCCCACAGGGACCTCAAGTTTGTTTCTCCATGTTGGAACCGGTCCTTCTACAGACATGTTGATGTTTCGCTGATTTCAGGGAATCGTCTCATGTGGGAAGGTGCTGAAATCTGGGGAAAAAGCTGGGGTGTTTGAATGTTATGTAGCAGGTCATGTCCGGAGGGTCCTAACAGGTAACTATACAAAATCTGGGACAGATTGGTGAAACAGTGTGGAATTGTATAGGGAACAGCGCTTCACCAAGCCAAAAACCCACAAACACATGTTTACTTGTGCTGAAATCCAGGGAACGGAGTGGGGTGTCCAAATGTCATGTATCCAGTAATGTCCAGAGAGTCCTAACAGGTAACTATGCACAATTTGGTGCAGATTGGTGAAATGGTGTGGAAATGTATAAGGAACAACGCTTTGCAACAAACCCAGCCACCCACAAATGTTCACTTTTAAGAATATAGATAGATGGGCCAGGCTCTTGAGTAATTACAACGAGATCAATTGTTTGCTGAAATGCTAAGCGACTTCATAGGAATAGTTAGTAGATTATAATAAGGAAAGAGCGGTAGTCAGTCAAAATGCCGAAAAAATAATCTCGAATTACAAACATCTCGAAAAAAAAAATCTCGAAAAAAAAAAGGTTGAATTTATTATTTATTCATTTATATGTATTTTTGGGGTCAGGTAAGTAAAAAAAAGGGGTAAAATAAAAAAAATGAAAAAAGGGGGGTTAGGGGGGAACCCCCCCATTTCGAAAAAAAAACGTCATAAAAAAAATTCGACATTTTTTTTTTCGGCCTTTTTTTTTGACATTTTTTTTTTCGAGATTATGACTATAAACCGGAAAGAGCATTAGTTCATGTGGCTGCAAAAAACATACTCAACTGTTCATAAACTATATGCTACAGCGGGAAGCTACTCCCAGTTTTGTGCAGGCTTATTTTGGGATTTATTTGATCTGGGATTACCTAAAACTGAAATTCAATATGACTACTACCCTGGAAGTGTTGGGGCGTCAAAGAAACATTGCAAGGGAAAATAGAATGTGCAGGTTATGGGGGGAATCTTGTTTTGAGAGCAATAAAAGGTATGATGTTCATAAATCACATGTTTTTTTTGTTGGCATTTTTTGACACGACTTTTGCCCAAAAAACTCATTGAAAAATATGTGTGGTGAGGTTGTTAAGGGCATATAAGTGGTAGGGTGGGTGGGGAATAGGGAATAAATACAAGGGGAGAGTGGGGATTGGGTGGGTACCCTGCACATGAAAAAAGTAGGTGATTTTATTCAGGCAAATATGTCCAGCAAAAAGCTCTGTGACGAAATAACGGGATGAATGAACATAGAACCATAATAAACATCTACTAGTGGATTGCCAGGCATTCATTTCAATGCACCATTGGTCAATGTTGGCCTGTGGCATAGATTGTTATGGCCTGGGGACCTCTGAACGTTTATGGAACCAATTTGTGACTGGTAATGGCAGTGGATGTATAAATCGCCTGATGAATTTCTGGAGAAAAATCAAGGAAGTATTGACTATTTTGGAAGTCTGATTCCTTCTGCTAATTTGATTAGATTTGTAATGGTGGTGTGGGTGTAGGTGGCATGCTAGGATGTGTCAGCTGGTTGAATGTTGGTTAATGTTTTCTTTTTACTCCTTAAGTATATAGGTTTTAATTGTGCTTTTACTTTTCCTCTGTTATGTGAACTTACTTATTGAGAGTGGTGGCGTATTACTTGTATTAAAGGCCATTTGTTGACTGTATAATACTTAAATAAATAAATACTCACAGCCCTATGGCACTTCATTATTTCATATAGGTAAAGACATCCAGAAGGTCATACCGACAGAAAGAAGAGGATGATGCCAGTCTATCCCATGGAGTTTACAGATTAAACATAATACCATAAAAGATCTATATGAAGGCTGCCTTTGTTACCAACGGGCTATTTTACAAGAAAGGAATTTGTAAAGCTTGTCACATCCTTAATGAACTGCTGCAGTGACAAATGGAATTGACCTCTTTTCTGGCTCAATAAGCAGTGCAGTAGTGATATCATTTTCTTATTACAGGCCTGTAGTGATGTCACAACAAGTCTATGATCAGAACATTATTTACAGGCTTTAAACGGATATTGCAGGCTGCCATGTATTATATATAATTCTCCACTAAACAATGAACAGTGATTACATTCATCCATAAAATACAAAATAATAAAAATAGATTCCCGGATCTTCAAACAGAAACTAACCATTAGTACTATGTAACCCATATTAAAATACATATATAAAATATAAAACAATGTGCAAGTGCAAAATGTAACTCCCCTGGCACTTCTGTAAATTCATGTAAGCAAGGCCTTATTAATCAACTCAAAGTGCAAAACATTACAATAAATACCTTTGGCTGGCACAGCCATATACAGAAATCCACTACTGGCTAGAATGTCATTGATATATCCTCAGCATTTCTCGTCGCCCCTGGGCCGTGACATCCTGGCTCGAAGGGCCCTTGGCAATGGGTTAAACAAAGACACACATCAATAGTCAACCATTTAAGTCTAGTGTATAAGTCACCTGCATAGATTTATTATGAACACAGTGGGGTTATGTTCTAATGAGTGGTGCGGAAAATGAAAGCGTAAAAGTGCTTTTACACTTATATTGTACTCCATCTCATTTTCCTGCTGTGCCAAGGCGCAGGAGGGCAGCGGGGCAGACTTTACATCTCGGCCCTGCTTTCCTCCTTCGTCTTGGGAGAAGACTAGGTTTAATAACTGCATGAGATTTTCATACGGTGTAAAACCAAAGAACTTCTCGGGAATATGCCTTGCATTTAAACCTTGTAGTTGGCAAGTAACTTCTACAGGAATAGATTATATAATGCCACCTGCATAATTTGCAGGCAGTGTTTTATTTCTCACAAAGCGGGGAGTAAAAATGAACAGTAAAGGCAATTTCACGTTTATTTGCTCTTCACAATTACCCCCCACTTTGGGAGTGTTGAAAATTGCATGCAGGGTTCCATCAACATGTAGGTGCAAACGGGGTTTGACCCGCATGCACTTAGCATATATTTTAAAATGACCCCCGTAAGTAAAAAAATTTAAAACATCTCCAACGTGACATAATATCCAATGTAGGGGTCTGCAACCTGGGTCTCTGCAGTTGCTTTACACTATAACTCCCATGATCCTTCACCATTCGTTACACTGGCTAGGGCTGATAGGTTTTGTAGTCCGAAACTTCTGGGGATGAAAAGGTTGCAGATCACTGCTTGTATGGGTACTGTAATGGTGTGGAAGGAGGAGACTGACACACTGGTGGCATTGTTGTGGTTTTAGTCTTTATTTGGTGAAAATAAAGGAGGAACACCCTAACTGTCCCTAACACCAAGAGGGGTTTCCCTGCCTCAACTAAATACTAAGGACTCCCTGAGGATGTCTTAATAGTCCACCATCCTGTGTCAAAACCTATTTTTGTCCATTACACTTTTAAGTAACTAAGGAAAATAAGGATCTTCTCAGTCCAGAAGAATGATTCCCTTCTTCTGCACTGAGCCTTAGTGTTCATCTATGGGTCATGAAATGTATTTTCCAAATTGTACAAAAACAAAGGTTCTAACAGTTCTCTTGGGTGGGTTTTTCGTCAATGGTAAGCACAGAAAAGCAAGCCTCTCCAAGTTAGTTATCCTGCTCACAATACCATGGGGATGGCTCCCTCCCCTCTGCTTCTCCTTAGACTCAGTGGGTTAACTCAACAAATAATGGGGGAATATCTCCCTTCCCCTGATCTTTCTTAGATTTTGTAGACAGTTCAACAAAGAATGAGGGAATGTCTCCCTTACCCTGGCCCTGGCCTTTCTCTGGCTTCTTAGGCAGTTCAACAAGTGGTGGGTGAATGTCTCTCTTCCCCTAACCTTTCTCAATCTTCTTATGCAGTTGAACAAGTGGTGGGGGAATGTCTCTCTTCCCCTAGCCTTTCTCAATCTTCTTATGCAGTTCAACAAGTGGTGGGGGAATGTCTTTCTTCCCCTGGCCTTTCCTAGGCCTCTTGGGATGCTAGAGTAAAGGGCTCCCTTTCCTCTGGCCCCTGTCCAGATTCTTGTAACCCCAGGGGAAATGTCTTCCTTCCACTGTTTGTTCTCCAACTTCTGACGATGCCAGAGGAAATGACTCCCTTGCCTCTGTCTCTTCTCAGACTTCTCTGCTGATCATGAGGCAGACCGGGTTCACTTTCCTGCCAGGTGCTGTGATTGTTAATATCACTGCTTCTATACATAGTATAGCAGACTTAGTTCACTGCCCTGCCAGGTACAGCTATTATTCGTATACTGGTTCTAATTCCTTCTCTGTAGTTGTGGTTCAAAGACCCCTTTTTCAGCTGTAATTACTTCTTCACAATGTTTCTTGTATTTAGGTTCTCAGACCCCTACTTCATATGCAGTTGTTTGTTTAAAGTCTCCTTCCCAGGCTCTTTTCCCACCCTCGTATTCTAGGGTACTTCTACCCTTCTTTAGGGGGCCCGAGATCTGTCTCCTGCCCCCACCATCTAGTCCCATCAAACCCCTACCTTCAGGGAGCTTCTGTTCAGGTCGAGGACTCGCTCTCTTTCACTCTGCGCTCTCCACATGATCCCCTCCAGTCACACCGTCTCCTTAGCTGCTGCTCATCGCTGGCCCGCTTTTCCAGCGTGGACTTCAGTCCCTTTTCTTTAGCAGACCTCCACAATCTGCTTCCAGAACGGCAGAGTGTCTTTCTTCTTTCAGCCCTTTCCCCTTTCTGCACCGCCATCCTGCTTGAGGATCCTCATGAGAGGGCTCAATGATATCTTTAGTCCTTCTAACCTTTTTATGTCCCAGTTGCTTACATATTGTCCACATTGACTAGAATGCTGGATTTGGTTCCACAGCGTGCTCTTTATTACTCTGTGCCTCTTCTTTGTCTCAGCACCGATGTTTTTCCTCTCAACTGGGTTACTTGGACTCCTCTTCATCTCAGTCTTTCTGCAGGATTCATACAGTTAGTCCCTACCCTTCTTCGTCTCAGTACTTTTGAAGGAGTTTGGATGCCCTATGTTACCTAAGTACATGGACGAGTGTAGAATCATATTACCCTGTAGGGTAGGAGAATGAGATATGGGCCCTCATTACGACCCTGGCGGAATTCGGAAAACGATGGCGGAAATGCAATACCGCCATCGAATAGCGCTCGGTGCGACTATGACCCGTCACCGCAAAGTACGATGCCATTAGCGACACCGTAGTGAACGCCAACGCTAACTGCACCAAGCACGCGCGCGCGCGCCATGCCAAACCGTAAACACCACCATGGCGCAACGGTACGCCAATTCCGACCCTAGCGGACATGTACCTAACGCCATCAAGCATGGCGGAATGCACCATTCCGCCATGGTGAGAAGTACGGCATCGCGAATCAACCGTAAACGGCCCCACTGAGTGCCCGTACACCGCTCCCTGCCCACAAAGTACAACTCCCCGTAGGTGCAATGAAGTCACAATGCAACCAGTGAAATGTACAAGTCACCCATGCATGCCAACGAACAAAAGAAACACAACAGGGGCCAATGGGAGCTGCAGGGCACAGATGGCACGAATACAGAAGCCATCCCAATGGACATGACCACAGTCCCCCACCAAGAAACGCACGCAAACACAGGCACCTGTGACCAGCAATATTCCGAAAATCACATCATTCCACCAGTCCACCTGGCTGACCGGCATCTGTTACACAAAACCCAATCCCCCGCCCCTGAGCATGACAACATTCAAACTGTCATATTGGCAGCCCCCATCCCTGACCTCACGGGCTTCGTAGGCAAACGCGCCCAGTACAGTACCACGCAACTAAACTCCGAAGCTGGAACCCAGTGCAGATCTCCTCACAATACATCGCCCCCCAAATAGGCATATGCCACATCACTTGCAAAGAAGAACGCTACACGGGCCAAATCAGAATAGAAATTTAATGCACATCAAAATCACCAAGCCCATACAGCCATCAGGCCATGAACTCCAAAACACATTTCACCATTGTGGGCTGCATCCGCAAGAAATGACCAGCCACTACTTGTGTGACGCCCTGTACCCTCATGGTACACAGAGCCACATTCACGTACGAAAAGGCAACATGGAAGCGCACAGAACCGCAGGGCCGTCCCAATGGGGAGGCACTAGTCCAGCTGAAAGGCCGAAATGTTGCTCCGAGCCACCAGTACTGCGTAAGGGCATGTGGCCCATTGGCGATCGTCCCATAAGATCGTAATGCTGCTCCACTGATTAACACGAAGCAGCAGGTGTCGGGAGTAAAACCCATCTGCAGGAGTGGCATACAGATGGCAGTGGCAAAAGGGGAGGAGATACCTGTCAACCAAAAGAAAAGAAAAAGAACAGAATGGCCATCAGTACTACATTCCAACAACTCACTGCAATGATCACACTAAATCCACAGCCACATGCATGCTAGCCCACTCCAAAGGTCCATCACCACCCAAAAACCACTTGCGACTCATAACTATCTATATCGAGGTGTAAACACCATCACAAACGAGTGTACCTGTGCATGCGCCTGTGAAAACAGAATCCATCTGATGGGATTGGTAACGTGCATGGACACAAGTGTCTGAGGGCGCGTCGAGACAGGGAGGGCTCAACAAGGCCAGATAGACGATGGCCCCACTATGGCAGCCCTGCATCACATAGCGTAGGGGAGGCGGATAGATCCCAAGAAGCCCTGTACATGGCAAACTCTGTATCAAATCACCTGCCCATGCATCCATTCATCATTCCCTCATCCCGGGATTAAAACGCCTGAATATTTACTCACATAACATTAGAAATATCCATTGAGTCTGTGCGTTATGCAGCCTGCAAAATCCACAGTGCCCCAGCCCGTAATTCCAGTGTAGTGAAGTAACATGTATTTGGGAACGTCCTGCCTTATCGTCCACTACGCTATTGCGCATCCCATACTATTCATATCAATCATTGCATACTCGCCATGGCCCCTGTCCCAAGGACATTGAACAATAGAACGTTATATTTGCAGTCAGACCTGTGGGCATCTCCTCGCCGCTAGCTGAAAACCGAAAGCGCCGCCCTTCGAATGCCTCATTTGCAACATCAAGTCGAAGATGCATCTGTGGTCGTTTGAAAACACTAATTAATCCATCGAGTGCGGCTGTGTGTGAAAATGGCAACTGCCTTCACCCACGAATGGGACGCCCCGCCCGTCGTTGCAACTCGGTACAGTGATGAATGAGGGCCCACCGTTACTCGAGTACTACGTTCCACTGACCCTTCACAACTCTGTTCGCGACTGCACAGATAGTATGTGAAACAATCGGACCACAGCAGAATGAACATATCAACCAATGTTACACGGCCATCGGGTACAAATACATGATTGCAATAGCAAGATGCCATTCCACGAATTGCAGCGTTGTGCGCGGGACGTGCTCGGCCAAAGGGGAGAGCAGTTTGCACAGGTGGAATGAATCACCACAGGTGGAGGCCATTCAGCCTGAAAACACATAAATTGCACAGCCAGTCTCCTCCCACAACCACACCGAAATGCTACCGGCAGGACTCGCGATGTTGGCCCTGGGGGACCTGATAGCACTGCAAGTACTCCAACTCCAAGAAGAAGACGAACACCAACTACAACCGGCCGCACGGAGGAGACGCAGGAGGAGGAGGAGGCCAAGGCAGGGCCAGCAAGGGCCGCCAGCACAGCCACTACCACCACGCAGGCAGCCCGCAATCCCACGCCTCCGAGCACATCCGTTCAACCTCACTGATGAGCAGATCCACACCCTCTACCGTCTGGACCGGGACACCATAGCCGCCATTGTGGACATGACACAGGCTGACCTTGTCAGCATGATAGATAGCCCAACCGCCATCCCACCCCTACTGAAGGTGGTGTCTGTACTCCACTTCCTGGCCACAGGCACCTACCAGCACACAGTCGGACAGTTGCATGGCATTTCTCAGCCACTGTTCTCACGGACACTATTGCAAGTGCTCGATGCCCTCCTGCAGCACGCAGACGACTACATCTCCCTACCACGCTCGGAGCAGGAAATTACCAACACAAAAGTGGGATTCCATGCACTTGCCGGCATACCGGGTTGCATTGGTGCCATCGACTGCACCCATGTGGAATTGGTCGTCCCACATGCCATGGAGGCCCAGTACCGCAACCGAAAACAATTTCATTCTCTGAATGTACAAATGGTGTGTGACTCCAACAGGATCATTACACATTGTTGTGCCCGATTCCCTGGATCAACCCATGATTCTATGGTCTTGAGGAACTCTACAATACCACGCTACATGGAGCGACACGCAGGGAACAGATCCTGGCTACTCGGTGAGTCTCATTACATGCATGATAATGTGGGGTATGTGATTCGGCAATGACCTGGCAGGAAGGGGGGGGGGGTGTGCGTACGTAGCAATGGCATTCCACATCATACGTTTCTCGTCCACATACAGGTGATGCTGGATATCCACTGAAGAGATGGCTCCTCACACCAGTCCGGAACCCACGGGACCAGCATGAGGAGGACTACAACCATGCCCACTCACGTACCCGTGTAGTCATTGAACAGGCATTCGGCCTACTGAAGGGTCGTTTCCGCTGCCTCAGCAGGTCTGGCGGGGCACTCCTGTACCGCCATGAGAAGGTTGCAAAGATGGTGATGGCATGTGTCATGCTCCACAACATGTGCGTACGTAGAAATGTGCCCATGCCCCCTGACGCAGAACTGCAAGCACCTGATGATGGTCATGATGAGGGTGGGGATGTGGCAGCACCTCAAGGAGTCTGCGAGGCACCGGAGGGCCGTGACATTCGTCAGCATCTCATTGATGTATGCTTCTAGCACTCACGCCTGGTGGCTGATACATGGACGCGGGACTCGTGGCACTGTGTGTGTCTGGGACATGCACAATATGGACTGTACGCCTATGATGGCCTAGTACACAAAGATCAATGTCCACACATCTCATTGGTTGATCGTGCACTTTTTATGGCATATGTGATATCATGTTGTACACCCTATCGACCCGCCACCCAAGTGAGCCCAACACACCCCCTCCACCCTCCTACCTCCCCCCCGAACACCAGTGTCCAAAGATGCTCATTGTCAGTGGGCAGTCGCTATTGCAAGCCCCCTCTGCGGGTATCAGGGGCACCCCTGCCTGTGGAGCGCAGGTTCCTCCCAGATCTACGTTGGGGGCTGCCCTGGACGGAACTTGCAACGGATGATGTCTCTGCCTGCTCACGTCCATGCATGTCCCTAAGGGTTTGCGAGAGCTCAGTGAGCACACGGCGCACTGCGGCAAGTTCGGCACATACGTCCTTGGACGTCGCATGCAGTTCCCCCCTCAGGCTCTCGGTGCTTCTCTCCATTTGTGCCCTTAGTGTCTCTGTACCTCTCTCCATTTCTGCCCTAAGTGTCTCAGTTGATGTTTCTATGTCTGCCTTAGTGCCCCCACATTCATCGGCATGGTCCTTGAGGAGCGTGGCCAGTTGCTGCTGTTGCACGATTAACTGGTCGAGGGACTGTTGCCTCTGCTGGGCCATGGCCATTTGCGGGGGTGTCACAGAGGGGCTGTTGTCCTCATGTTGCCTTGCCACAGGGCTTGTGGGGGATGGCCAGTCGTCGTCTTGTGGGTGCCCCTGCGTGGTATCCTCATGTTGTACGGGATGGGACAGACAGGGGGATTGGGACAGGTCATGGATGGATCTGACTTCGACATCCCCGTCTTCTGTGTCGGAGCATGCTGCCATCAATGGGGTGTCACCTATGGTGCTGCTGCCACCGGAGGCAGTGCCTTCTGTGGCATCCGTTGGGGGGACCTGTGGTGGTGGTGTTGTGGGCATGCTGGCTGCTGGGGTGCCTGTTGATGTTCCCTCCTCTGTGCTGCCACCTGATTTGTGCTGCTGCCGTGTCTTGATGCGTGCAGCTGAGGTGGAGGGTCTTTGGCCGTTGGTCTTGGCCCTCTTTGCAGGTGTGCTGGTAGGGGTGTCCTGAAGCTCGTCGTTTGGATCGGACCCTGTGGTGGAGTAAAGGAGGGCGAGGGTTATTGATGGGTCTGTGGGAACTGGAATGGCATTGTATCACATGCATTGGGGTGGTACCTGAGGGTGATTTGGGTCGGGGCCTTGGAGGTGCTTTCATTTGTGTGTGGAGTGAGGGTGCAGTTGTTTGGCAGCCTGCAGTTAGGGTGTGCCTGCTGCACGTGTAGTGCGTGTTTTAGGGGTTTTTAATTATTTATGTATTTATTGTGGGTTTTAACGTGCGCTATCAGGCCGATGTGTGTGGACGTTCTCCTGGACATGTGTTTCTGTTGCACTATGTGGACGCATGGTACTTCACATGGATGGACTTTGTGGATTTGGCATTGTTTTATTTGGCCCACCTACCTGAATCTTCGGATGTCTGCACTCCTTTCTCCATCCCTCCGACTCCCTCTATGCTCTCCATTCCGATGGTGGAGGCACAGATTTCTTCCCAGGGGGTCAACTTGATGGGTGATTCAGGACCTCCCCCGGTGGCTGTGGCAATGTTGCGGTTGGCAGAGAGTATGCTGCGGACGCGTATCCGCAGGTCGTCCCATCGCTTACGGCATTGCTGTGGGGTGCGGGGTGCGGTCCCCACCGCACTTACCCGCTGTGCCACCAGAGCCCATATGGCCTTCTTGTTTGCAAGTGCCGTCCTGGTCATTTGCGTGCAGAAGACGACGGCAGCATTCTCCTGGAGGGTCTCTGTTAGCATGGTGAGTTCCTCACGGGAGAAGTGGACCTGCCGCTTGCGGTCGCACGCTTTCTTCGCTACTTTTCCCATTTTTCTTGGTTTCGCTAGGGTGGATGACGGGTTGGGGTGTGTCTCAGGGTAGTGATTTTAGTGGTTGTGTGGTTTTAGTGGTTTTATAGGTGTACGGCGGGATGTTTCCCGTTCCGGGCCCATGTTTTAACTTCCGTTTCCGTATATTTCCGGTCACCGTACTTTCCGGTAGGCGCACACTGCGGTGTCCGCTGTGATGGATGGCGGTATTGCACCTAGGGCGCCGTACGGTGGCGGTGTGGGCCGTTTTGGGTTCATTTCCGCCATCGCGGACTTTGCACTTCCGCCATGCCGTGGTGCTCGTGCCCGATGGGTCGGAATGGGCCGCACTTTGCTCCTTCGTGCAATGGCGGAAACGCTATTTACGCTGTGGCGGTCCGGTCAGTCACTTTCCGCCAGGGTCGTAATGAGGGCCATGGTGTGGCATATTCCGGGTACACTGCAGTCCTCCTGGACAATCGTTTCTACTCCCACAGGGGTGATCCCTCCCCATGAGATCCACCCACTGAGTACGACCCCAGGGGGACTATCAGGTAGTGGCCGGCCCTTCCTGGTCTTGTGGGAAGGGGCTCCCCCTAGTGAAGGAGGGGCGATATCCTGGGATTCATCACAGTACCATTGCAGTAATGTCGTTCACACCTCAAGTTGCCAGACTCAAATATCTCTGCCTTTTGGCCGAAACTCTACCTGTGAAGTTTGCCACGGCGAGCACAACCCTGTGCTGGTCAGAGGTCTTGCATAACTTTAGGGCTACATTTGAATTCACTCTTCCATTATGTTTGAGTGTTGGTGTGAGTTACCTCAGTCTGATATTAAAGTACAGCGAGGAAAGAAAAAGAAGCAGTTTTTCTGTCAAACAGAATGTACTGTCACATGGGGCATGAGGTAGATCCCTCCTTAGACCAACTGAAGGTGTAAATAAAAACAGCAACATATTTGAGATACAGATTTCTGTGATAAGGAGGTTTTATCTAGTCCAGTTATCATTTGGCAACCAGAGACGTTTTTCTCAAGCTGTAATAACTCATTAGGCGCTGTGTAAAATCTTTCAATAGTATATTTTGGAGTACCCGGCACTTCTTAATGTCATCTTCTCTGATAGCTTCTTGGGGGCCTGGAATCAGTCAGCAGGGCCTATGTCCTTCATTAACTTGTTTTAGCCTATATTAGCCTAGGCCACCAACAGGTACCTGGCAGGTTAGGAGACTGGCTAAATACCTTTTATATTGGCCTAGCTCTTCAATTGACCACACCCCCATCCATACTAATACAGGTTTCAAGTGAACCACATTCTGAATGCCCTTGAGGCCAATCTTTAGCTGTCTAAAGAAGTTCTGTTCCTCTCATACCAAGGTATTTCATTTTGCATATTCCCAGAAATATCCCCAAAGGATGCCGCAGCCTGGCTTTGAGCTTGATATACATCTACGGCGGGGCAGGAAGGGGTCATACACCTCCCTAAGTCGTTTTTTGCAAATGCTAAAGTGCACTGGCTCTACTAATTAACGAGATTTCACTCTTTACTATCTGATCTTTCAATGAGCCCTTTCTATTCGATCTTAGCCTGAGGTAATAATAGAATTTGGCGGCCTTTATTTCCTCATTGTTTGAGGACAGGCCAACAGACAAACGTTGACTTTAGTGACAGACCACCACATATGTTTTTCATACATTGATAACCAGACTTTGTCACGGAGAAACCTAAAGGGTTCAGATTGTTTCCGAAGGTTTATAATATTAATAACACATCTCTGACATAGATGTCTATATAAGGAAGAAATCATGAAAGCAAAATGAGACAGACATGAACAGTTCAACAGAGCTTTCTAAAACCTACCTAAAAGTGTCTAACCTCAGTTTTCAACCATCAAACGTATTTTTTTATACATTATAGAAAAGTATACATGTCCTATGAAAACACACTTATTTACTCCTACTCATCAAAATGGTTGTATTACACAATAGTATCATGGTATCAAACTGCTCGTCTACATACATGAATATGTAATCTAATGAAATGTGGTCCTGAAAACAACCTACAAATTATGTTTTGGGGTGATAAAGGGATCATCACTGCAAAATTGCGAGCTGTTTTATTTCTTTTTTTTTAATCGCGTTTATTTGGTGTTCAAACATTTCAGACATAGTTAACACGGTATATCATTTTGTATTCAAAGCATTACTAGAGCTAGTAGAAGGTTCGTGAATACTATTGATTGTACAATTTTTAAGCTTTACCCTCCCAGTGGGCCCATTGCGCCTATGTGCCAGTGAATTCATTAAAAACTTACCAATGGAAATACAGAAATGTCAGAAGGACTCATGCTCTGCCAGGATAGTGCATCCAATTCTGCTTTTTTCTTTGCATTCTGACACATGCAATCTGCTTTCATAATGGAAAAGGCCAAACTACAGGCTGCATAAAGCAACAACAAAAACCAGAACTGGTCATGTGTCTGAGAGCTCTAATAGTGGTAATGAAATAAATACATTTTAATCCATGAGGTATAATGAATCGAGGTTCATATGGTGAACAGTGCCTCAAACCCTATTTCCTTTTAATGTAGCTCAACATTTAAATGGAAAAGCATTTTAAAAAATATGTGTCTTTCACGTGCTTTTTTAAATTAATGAGGTTTTCCTAAAACACAACATGTAGAAATGCAAATTAATTTAGAAATGTGTTCTGGGGCAACTCTTTATGGAAACAACCATAGGTAGCGGCTTGTGAATGTTTTAACTGGAAGAGCTTCAATGTTTCCCACAAATATGTGGAAGACACCGAGCATAGAGAGGGAGACTGACGGAAACAAGAGAGTTTTGCTCGAGGAGGGGGGGCGGGGTTGGTTGTCCTCGAAGAACATTTTTTTAAATAATGGGTTAAAATGGTTCATTTCATAGCACCGTTTGTTTGAAAAAACTGGGTATTAGTTCACAATAGATTTTGTTGGGTAACTCATGAAAAATGAAACAGATGCAATTCACAAACAGTGCGTAGCATTTTCCAACACATTTTCATGATGCCTTTTTTTAAAATATATGTCAATATGACAAACATTGTCATGCTGACTCTGTCCATACATTTCCAAGCTGGCTGCACCAATATATGCTAATATTTCTTTATAAGAAAATATTTATTTTTGCTTTACACATAATGCCAGTATTCATATTAAAGTAAAATATGCCCCTGCTGACTTTCACAATATATTCCAGTTTCCCCACTTAAGAACAAATGCCATGTCACAATAAGAAAGCTCCTCCAGGCTGGCTGCACCAATGTAGGCCATCGCGTCTGCTTTTCCCCTGATGTCCACTAAAGAATTCCATGCCACAGTAAAAAGAATAGAACAGTTCAGTCACACAATAGCACTTATCAAGCTTGCTTTACCATTCATTCCCAGAAAAATGGCATGCCACCATAATAGAATGTAGTCAGATTGGCTGCTTGAAAGTAGGCCAGTCCAGCCACATAATAAAACTTGTCATGGTTGCTTTACCATTGATGCCAGGTTAAAGGTCCCATGCCACCGTGAAAAATATATCCAGAATGGCTGCACAAACGTGAGCCAACACAGTCCCATGTAATACCACCTATCATGTTTGTTGTACCATTGATGCCAAGAAAGAAATGCCATGCTAAATAAGGAAAACATACCGAGAGTGAATGCCATGTAATAACACTTATCATGTTTGCTTTGCCATTGATGTCCAGTAAAAAGGTCATGCCACATTCAGAAAATATACCCCTCATTGGTTGTCAAATGAGCCTTCCCGACCATCTTCCCACCCCAAATCAATGACCCTCAGGCCCCGCACAAACAGCAGCACACAGACACACATGCACACACACTTGTAAATACAACATTCTCTAGCTCTTTATCACATTAACCCATACAGCATTAACCTGCACACCCAAACAACAGACACTTGCTTAGTCACAGATGCAACAACCCACACATACATTCATAATGTTTCCTTAACTTCAGTCCTGTTCCGGACTCTGCTCATTTATCCTAAAGCCACCTACCATGGAAGCACTAAGGATACACTGCAGCCCAAAACAGGAACCGAGAAGAAGGGGGAGCTTTCTGGTTTTTGCATATACATGGAAGTGCCACACCACTCCAAGCATACTGCCCCAATTAGTCTCAATGTATGGGGAGGTGCAGACCACAACCTCTGCACTTTTAGACCTGAAGTTCCCCCAAACCTCATCCCCAATGGGACATACAAGGTTGTGGAAGCAAAAATCCCCCATCCATGCATGGCTCATTGGGCATGTGTGCTGGGGAACAGAAACTGTCAAAGGGAAACCAGGTTTCCCTTTGTCTGTTAACACCAGACCAGGAACTCACCCTCAGCTGATTTCTGAAGCTGAGGGAGTGTTCAGTGTTTTCAGAGGACTGGCTCATCCAGAATAGGTGGCGGGTCAGCACCCTGCCGCCCATTATGGGTGATCAACCAGCAGACACTGACAACCGTCCTTCTACATGATTTTATTGAAAAGGTTTGGATTTGCTCTTAGACCTATTTTCCCCTGTTGTTCTTGCTAATAAATAATTTCTCTGCTCCAGTGGTCTCTTGTCTCTTGTTTGTCTGGTATCAGGAAGGAAATACAACATTTTCTGGGGGCTTGGAAAACAGTAAACTGTCAGAAAATCCTTGCTTGGAGGAATCCACTTGGAGTTTTCAGACTGAAGTCCACTTCTCAGAAACATGTATTTGCATGAGTGAGCAAGACTGGTCACACAACAAGTGTGTGTGCTTCCTCACGTATACAGTTGCAACAATTCTATAAAGATTTAGCCTTTTACTTACAATGTGTGATGATGCGTTTTAAAGTGCCACTTTTTGTAGCATCCGGCTGGGAACTGGAGTAGCAACAAAATGTAGTGTTAGTAATGGAGTGACTGGAGTATTCATCCAAGATGGGCATACCTGATGGTTTGAGGACATCTTACTGTGGTTGATGGTCCCACGGGTCATCTTCTTTTGGCACCCTTACATCTTGTCTACCCTTGCTGACCCCCACCCCTCTACCAGTACTCCCTGCGCAGGGTTAGAAATAAGGGTTTGACTAGCAGTGGCTAAAGGCAGCTCCTGGGTATTTGGCATCACTCAAAAAGCAGGTGCTAACGCTGGAGAACCTGGAGCTCTTATACAGCATCCAGCAAAAATAACTGCCATAAAAGATGCAACATATTACTTTTTCAATTATATAAGACCAATTCTGCTTTAAATATCTTTTGTATGCGCCATAATGCCCATTTACACTCCTTCCCAAATGCACAGATTTGATTTGATACAACATAAGGAACCAAAAGAAGCTCCTGGCAGCTGTTTGTGCCAAGAAGCCTACCAGGCTATACTAGGCTATAATGAGGAGGTAAAAAGCTCCCAGCTCTCAGAATTTCTAACCCTGTAGCTGGCCTTTTTTTCTTTCCCTGCACCTCTCTTTGAAGCAGCAATGTCTGTTTGTTGCTGCACTCATAATGCACTCTAATGTGGAGAGAACCTTTTCCTCGCTTTTTGGACAGCTTTTCCCTGTGTTGTGTTTTCATGCTGTGGTATTTGATGGGGCACACCCCGTTCCCCAGTATTGTTTCTCCTTCCCTCCTATTTGTGTTTTCGTCATACCACTTGCCCCTGCTCTATTTAACCTCCATCTGTGCTCTTCATCTTTTTTTCTGTATCTTTTCTCGTCGCTTCCAACTTCCTAGGAATGAAGGGAACACTCGTGATGAACAAATGGAAAATGGTCATATAGAAGGAGAAAAACAGAGAGGCTTGGAACCCAAAGAACAAGGATAGAGAGAAAGAGAGAGAGAGGGGCAGAGAGTAGGAACGATAGAGACAGAAAGAGAGATTTGGAGAGACAGAAGAGCAGGTGGCAGTGAAACAGGAACATGAGCAATTCATCCAAGAGGCAAGAGTAGACAGTGCGGGTGGCACAATGCGACTGCGCAATGGAGCCATGGGAGTGGGCAGAGGAGCAGGGAACAAGACTGGGCATTGGCAGCTAAGTGGAGAGAAGACAACATTTTGCATCTTTTATCAATAATGCTGACACCTTCTCAGAAGTATCAATGATGGCAAAAGTGTCTATGACCATTCCCTCTCTCGCATTCCTTTTTCTGATTTCGCTCCCTCAACTGTATGGGCCTCATTACGACCCTGGCGGTACGGGGTAAACGGCGCCGTAAAAGGTGCCGGCGCCGTTTACCCCGTACCGCCTCATTACGAGGTCCCCTCGCGGGACCCAGGAAGCACCGCCTGGTCAAACCAGGCGTGCTGACCGGGTCCCGCGAGGGGAAGAGGGAGCAAACAACGGGCCAACTCGTAATGGCCCGTTGTTTGCTCCCTCTCCCATTCCCATTCAGCCCTATGGGGGCTGAAATGGGAATGGGGAAAGACCGGGTCCGGGTCCTTGAAGGGAGGAATCACCGGGCCTTCCGAACTCAGAATGGCCCGGTTATTCCTCATTCTGAGGACCCGGACCCGGACGCGATTTTGGCGGCAGCCATGCCGCCAATAGCTGCATGGCTACTGCCAAATTCGTAATGTGGGCCAATGTCTCTTATGTCTCTGACCGCTGTCTCATCACTTCCACAGAAATGTGTATTTTGTTTCTTATTCTCTTACCTCCTTCTACTTCTCATGCTAAATGAATGAAAACATTTTAGGAGGGCTATCATGCAGAGTAATCTGATTTGACTTCCCTAGCATCATCAGGCATTGCTCAGGGGATGGTGGGTAGAATCGAACTGGATCAGCAGAACAGATGCTTGTGGTGTTACTTTGTGACCGATCTTTAGGCTTTCGACTCAATATAGACCGGGTGGCCGGGTGCTCTGGTTGCTGGGGCCTGTGATCTGAAAACTTTGGCTCCTGTTCTGGCTTTTCTACCAGGGGATAGGCAGAGAGGTTCTGCCTGGGTCCGGTGCAGGTGGGGATTGGCTGAATATTTGCTGATGTCCCCCCTTATTGCACAGGGACATGTGAGCTAAACAAGCAAATTTAAACTTGATTCTCTTCGGACTCAGATGCCATTGGAGAGATATACTCAGCTGTAGGTGTAGTCATGCTTCATCTTTGGCTTATTGTAACTGTTAAACAAAAACAAAAAAAAGGTGTCTGTCCGGCATGGATCGAATTACAATAATACAGCATTGAAATAGATACATGCGTCCAGGACTGAAGCTCGGGATCGTTTTGAGGTGCAGTGGATGGATCCATGACATTTCCCCACATTTCCCATGTCAATGCATCTTACAGTGATTTATTTATGGGGTGGGGTCAGAATTCCATAACCCCGTCGTCTACCCCCAGCCCTGCTCCTAAACCTCACTCACCAACCACCCGTGTTTTACTCTCTTTCCCACCCCATACCATATTTTACTGCAGTGAAAGGGCCCAGCAGTAAAATGCAGTGAAGTGGCTGTGAAGAAATGGAGGCTTCTGCAGTGCATCACATGTTTCAATCTGAGGAGCTGGTAGAAAACCATTCTCAGAGTGGTGGACCCCTGTGAGGTCAGACGGAGAATGGCATCTCAGCAAACTGCTCTACATAGTTAACTTTTTCCGTATGGTGGCAAAAGGTTAGAAAAAGTGCAGCAAGGGCTATGTATTGAATACCCCTCTGAGGGACTAGGGCCCACCAAAGACTATGCTCTCAGTCTTCCCTTCCTTCAATCCTATCCGATTGTTTGTCATCCTCTGCCTCCCCACAGTCTGGCACTGATCCAGATTCTCAAGTGGTTGCAGACCACAATCCATTCTCTGAGGAATCTGGAGATCATCAACAAATGTACAGCAATCCAGACCCAACTCGAGGACAGATAGAGAAGGGGGCTATACAATCACTGAAAATGAAAGCTAGCATTGATAACACTGGAGAACATTGTATGTCTTCTCCCTCCAAGTCGAAGTGAACGAGCGAGAGTGATTTTAGGCTTTCTACCCTATAAGAACGATTCAAACACAGATGTCAAAAATGTGGCTGGAACATTTAATTGAACTAGTGCCTTCAGAGAAACGATCATAGAAGACACAAAAGACTACTATAAACAGATCTGGGAGTACTTGCTTGTACTGCATCATTATATGGTGTATTGAAAAAGTCAATATGCTTCACTTTTTTCCAGTATTTAGCCCAGTGAGCTCCACTCTATATCTGGCTCTATGTCATTTCATCGACGGGTGCAATTTCGATGTTTTTTTACCATTATGTTTTACCAAAGAAACTCATTGAAATTGTTTATTTTTTTTTATTTCTGGGGGGGTTGCCCCCCAATCTTCCATCCCCTGTTGTCTTTTACCTATTCCAGACCCTCCCACCCCTTGTATGTAATATTCCAACTGCCCATATATATTTCGATGAGTATTTGCGGTAAAATGTACTCATAAAGAGCCCATCAAAATTGCACCCGTCACTGAAAGAACGAGAACATTACATGCTATATCTGTATCCCCATACGTATGGTAACACGTAGCTGGGAAGCAGCAGAGCGCAGTGGACCCCAGGGGTTACAGGTAGGGTGACAGGGTAGCAGAGGTAGTTGAAATGGGTGGGGGAAGCATAAGAGGAGAGAGCTCTGGAGAGCGAAATGTAGGATTGTGTCGAGCAATCAGTGATGGTGAGATGTACACAGAAGTGAAGAGTTTTCAGGGCCTTCCTGAGGTCTAAAATGGAAGGTGCCTCTATTATCTGCATTGGTAACTTGTTGCACATCGGGAATACGCCAGTTTTCTAGTTTTTCCCACCACTTGCAGTTTCTTGTTTGGGGTCTGGAAATTCTGTTGGCTTATGATGGTGCATTGGCCTATAGAGATGGTGAGTACCGTAGACAGGTAGAGTAGTGTTTGGGTTGTTACAACTTTGCAGGTGATGAATTCACTCTTGAACATGATGCATGCTTGTAGAGTTCATCCAAATACAAATCCTTGAGTCCAGGGGTTTTTACCACTCTCTCCTTTTCTTTGTCTCTTTAAAGGTTTTAGAGATATTTTAAGTCAGTTGATTAAAGGTAAATGGGTTAATGTAAATATAAAAGTAATTGTAATTTGATTTACTAGGACTAATTGTGAAAACTCAAGTTCATACCTCATTGGTCATGTTGTTTAGACTGATGCCTTTAACTTGAGTGTCAGTGAAACTTTGCTCATAAGTTCACACGTATGAAACAATAAAACATAATTATGAGCACCACGTGTAGATACTGGATCTGCCCCAGAACCCTTGACAAAAGGCTGATCAAGATTTCACAGAGAGATCAAGGATAATCAGCACGGTACCTTTCCTCTATCAGTGGCAGTAACACTGTCACCCACACCGCACCCCAACCAGGGATGTATCATTTAGGTGGTCTAACCCCAGACTGAATATGGCTCAACAGATGGGGATTGTCAAAGGTGACCCTGACATTCTTTCCCTGCTTCACTTTCCATGACCTTGGCCTGAGAGAGTGCAGAGTGGCAATAGGTCAACAGTTAGACAATGTAGCCTGATTAAGGGAACATTTTTCACAGGCGTTTTACATACCGACCTTGTTTAAATTAGCAAGTGCAATGCCTTGTTTTAAAGAATCACTCTCAATATCTGTCACACAAGGAGCAATATTCTCACCACACTCATGGATAGCCCATAGCAGTGAGAGACCAACAGACAACTTAATGGGTGCGAGTGTTACTATTCTACTGAAAATGATCACAGGGAAAAGAGGAGCAAATGAAAGCATAGACTGCAATTGCCTTTCAGGCCTAGCAGCTGTCGGTATGCTTGAGAGGCCTAGTGACTTATCAGTCAACTCAATGGCATCTTATTTTCAAAATTTCTAGCTAAAAAGTTAAGTCAAATTCAGGCAATGCCCTCAAACAGGGACTATTCATATTCAGACAGGCAAGAGCTGGAACCATTTGGACCAACTACATTTCCTGGAGTGATTGGAGTTGGGGTAAATAGCAGTGTACCAGTAATATGGTTGAGCCTGCCATATGACTGCATGATTGTTAGAGATCTTTTTGGCTATATTTTTGAAATATCGTGGTATTTTTGTGATATATTTGTTCTATTCTAGTGTGATTACATTTTGGGCAGCTTGTCCTTAATGGTCAACTGGAGTAGAAGCAAAGAGAACATACCTAAGCAGCTGTCATATGTGCTGTTGTCTGTCCATTCAGTACCCTATCCTACGCATGTCCAATGGGACAAGGCAGACCGGGGTGTTTTTCTTCGCCAGTCTTGCACAGCCCACTGGGAATGCCGGCTGGGGCACTCAATAGCAGTCCTGATGTAGGGGCACTCATGTGCATTCGAGCTATTGAGGGATGCCTGGAACGCAGGCGCTAGGCTTCCAGAGCACACACAAGAAGCATAACTAAGGGAAGGTGTTGATATACACCCCTCCCTACTTCTTGCTACCTGTCTGGCACCCCCCTAATCCTGCTGTTGGAGCTGGAGTCAATGCGTTTGGAGTCCTGAGCAGGCCGGAGCAGAGAGGATCATTTTTAAAAAAATGCCTATATGTGTGTTTGGGAGGGGGTTGGCCAGTGCTTGCAGGACAGCGGGTAAATTCACAGATTGATGGGGGGAGGAAAGAGGAGGGTATTTGTGTTGATGCCATTAGATTTGTAATCCACTCATGTTTTGGACCCCCTAAAATAACAAAACTTGTCAAGAGAACATCCCAAAAATACCATTCAAGAAATGCGGTTGCTGTATTTGTAACGCATGCAACTAAATGCCTTGAATGATTAATAAAAGTTGGTTTGTCCGCATGAAATTCTAAAAATTGTCTGAGTTTACAAATGGCAATTGTGTCAACCTGCACATGGGATGTTTAAATCCATCAAACAGGCTAAATTGTTTCTGAATATTTTATGTCATCTTTCATTAATTCAAGGTAAACATCTGTGTTCTTTTGCTTTGTGTTGGTATGATGAATTTGGTAAGGCAGCATCACAGGGCAAAATGCTAGCTTTTGGCATAGCCAGGATGAAATTACTTCTTAGACCGGCAATGCAGCATTATTGAACACAACCACCATCAGTGTGTTCTTAAAATAAATAATAAATGTTGACAATAGTAGAGGCAGTCACCACAAGTGTGTACTTACTTAAAGTGCCAATACTGACATGACATGAAGTTAAATTGTGTGTTCTTACAGTTGCAATACTAACTATATAGGCAGAGCCAGCATGAGCATGTCTTTTTACAATTAAATTATGAGCAAAGCCCCTATGTACGTTTTACGTGAAAATGCTGACAAATATTGGTACGGCCAGAGTGGACATGTCATCTGGGAGTGGCATTGCTACTGTGGGCAAAGCCAATATGAGTGTATTTTTAAATGGGAATACTGGCATGTATGGGCACAACAGGTATGGGCATGTTGTCTTACCATATCATTATTGGCATTATTATTATTATTATTTTTATTCTTGGTTTAACCAAAAAGTGTTTTTTACAAGATAAGGCATTATTATTGGCATTATGGTCAAAGCCAACATGAGTGCATTTGTATATGGGATAGCGGCTTTCAGTGTCACAGCCAGCATGGGCATGCCTTATAATGGCATATATTGTGGGCACAGTGTGCATGAAAATGTCTTCTTACACCCTCATATATTCTGGGAAAGGCATCATTAAAATGATTTGGAAGATTCTGCTGTGTTGATGCCTTGGCATCAATTGCCATTTTAAATGTGTTATCCTATAGAAATAGGCTTCTTACACATTTGTTTTTATTGTGTTCTGTAAAATGCGTAATACATGTTTTGAAAGACATATTTTAAAGTTTGAACTTCGTGTGTGCTGTTTTGGTCAAATTCGACCAATTGCATACGCATGCATTGGGGCAGACGAGCAGTAGGGTGGGGTGTGAGGATGTGGAGGGGTGGGATAGAGAGAGAGAGAGAGAGCATGAGGGAACCCATGATTTAAAATAAATGGTGGAGTTCATGACGAGAAAAACTGCACGAAGAAAGTGCAGACTTTAAAAAAGAAGGTTATGGAAACATGTTGAACCATTTGAATCCATTATTTCAAAAGAAATGTCCTTGGGAGAGAACTCCCATTCAGCCCAAATACCTCTTAGTTGGTTGGCTCGCTTGCCTTGGTCCCATTTAGAGAAAATATCGATGCACCTCCATTAAAAGGATGTTGTATTGTTTTTTCTAAAGCACATAATTGCCCAAATCGGAATCTCAGTGCTAAACTAGAAAACAGCCTGGAGTGTGAAACAAGCAAACTGCTTACAAGGGGAATATTAAGATTTTCAATTTACACCTGAATACTGCATGATTCAATGTGGGCTGTAACTCTAATGGCAGGGTGTTCCCAAGGACGTCATTTAGGGGTTTCCAGGGGTATCAACTGCTACCCTTGACTCCAGCTAGCCCTGGCTCCACCTCTGCTACTCCTAGACCTGTCCTTGCAGCCCCTGCGCCACTGGACAAAGAGGCAGAGCCAAGAGCAGATATCTGTGCTGCACCTGAAAAAGCCAGTTGTAAATGCAGTTAAATGCGACACAGCTTTTTTCACAGGAATCTAGATCTCGTTAGCTGAAGAAATAACAGGGATGCAGGAAAAACCATGAAGCCGCCATCACTAACAGGTTAGCAGTGCATTCGTGAAGACTGCCTCAATGGTTGGTTTCAGAGGCGGGGCTGTCTGTGCAGCTCAAACCCAGTACTGTAGCAACAGGAAGAGTATGGAGGATAGGTCTAGCTAGCTGGGAATGGGTAAGAGCATCCTGCAGTATTCAGTGACAGCACAGCATGAACCTTAATCTCCTCAGTGTTTCTTGTTGTCTGCTTTGCACATCCAGTGAACCACTGAGCCTGTGTTAAGAGGGGTGAACCACTGGGCCTGTGATGAGAGGAATGTGCCCCAGTTTCTTCTGCCTCCCATCCTGCCTCAGCACTGTGTGACCTGACCCTGATCTGCCAGACCTGCACCACAGGTGCACTGTAGATAGACACAAGGTGAGCTAATTAATGTACATGAATTTGCCCTCTGTCTTTGCAATAAACCATCCGTTGCTTCCTCAAGCAAAAAGAATATATGTTTGGAAGGATAGCTCAGGGGCAACACACTTCCTTTGGGAACAAGAGGATGCAGTGCAACATGGGTTCAGTTCCTGTTCCAGTGCTTAGAAGCTGGAAGAGGCTGGAACTAAGCAACATATAAAGGACAAAGAAAATAATAAAATTGGCCTTTTTTAGAAGTGAAGTCATGGAGATGCTGCTGATGTAGTTTACATTTTAAAATAAAATAAAAAGGTTGCGATTACTGTGACCTGCAATACATCCTTCCTCTCTATCTCCCATCAAACAAAAGAAATTGTTGGTTACTTACCAAACAAGCAAAACAGAAAGGTGATAGCTGGAAGGTTTCAAATCATTCATAACCACTGGCACAGCTCTGGGTTTGAGGTCTCTGCTTGAGGCTCAATGTTATTGAGGCTGGTACTGGAGACTTAAGATGCTGTACTAGTGACTTACAGATGTTGGAAGAGAGTGTTTCAAACGTAATGTGTTGTAAGAGAGTTGAAATGCATTGAATGCAGATATAAGATGGTTGAGTAGGGTAATTGAGACTCAGACTGTTGGCGTGTTGAAGGAGCGTACTGGAAACTTAGGTTGCTAGTTTGCTTGAGGTTGATGGTGTTGGAGAATGCTAGAGACTTAAGTTGCTGGAGGGTGGCACTGTGTAAACATGCAGGTGTTGGAGTAAGGCATTAGAGGTGTAAGGTGTTAGAGGGCGGGAGAGGGTGCTAGACATTTAAAGCTGTCGACGGAGGGCAATTAGTGAGTTGCAGTGGATGGTGGGGTGTCTGTGGTCAAAATGGTTGAGGAATATTTAGGCTCTCGCTGACTGGTGAGGGTGGGTTGCTGTGAAATGGTTCAAAGTGCACTATTGACAAGAGATTCCTTGTGTGTATTGTCCAAGTGTAAGAGCATGAAGTGATACAGCCTCTGGTTGTCTTCTGGTTCGACTTGTGTTAGTCAGTTGCTGTTTCCAGTATGTGGCCAGACACTTGCCAGGCAATGCATTTCTGTTCTTTCTGGTTTATACATCTTCAAGATGCTTTGTCTGTTTACAGTTTAGCCTTAGTGGTGTAAAATAGTTTAGGTTTCTGTGTTGGACGGCTACTTATAATATGCTAATATTGACCTATATACGCTGAGATTAATGCTACATATGGTGATCCATTCTTGTATGAAATGTATATCATACTACAGTGATATTATAACCATATTTTTCTTTGGTGTTCTGAGGAACAATCCTATCTGATGCCACTTCCTGTTTTGTCAAGGGGTGAAAGGTTGTGTGCCATTACCCCCTGTGATGTCACTTGGGGATGTGGTCAAATGACACAACTTCCTGTGATGTCATCAGAGGTCAAGGGACATGTGATGTCACTTCCGCTACCTCTGGTATTTTAGTGAAATGACATCCCTGGGTGTTCCATAGTTTAGCCACCAATATGGAGAAAGATTACACGCTCCATTTAACGTATCTATACTCCAGAATTTTAAGTAGGATGTCCATTTCTGAATGCATGGTAATGCAACAGATGCAATAAATAAAATATTTAGGCCCAGAATGGTGGAATGTTAATGCTCAGCATTCCCACAGTGTGGGGAGGTACACTTGTCTCTCAGGCAAACCACTAAATAAGGGAAGTGAATCAAGTCCACACCTCTACCTTTTTGGCTGGCTTTTCTAATCTGATCCAGTAGGAGTCAGGTGGACCAACATCAACCATTTTGCTTATTGTTCTGTCTGTAATCCAGGTCTCTTACCAAGCAAAAGTGGCCTAATGTATACACCATGATTGCTTGTTATTGTCTAACAAGTGGGGGCCTGAAACTAATGTATTTGGGCCCACCTCGTTCATATTAACATCTGTAAATGCACACAGAGGGCAGCTGAGTGAGCAGTTACAGAGTTTGGGTGGGCCTTGCCCGCCAGGCCCTACCTTCACTACACCTCTGCATTAGGTGTATTTTTCAATATTGACCCTCCATTAATAAACCAACAGTATACTGATGTGTCCCTTTTCCTCCCATGAACGTCCTGTCTCAATAAGCCCAAATCTGTCACCTTGACCTGTGGGCCAATGACAGCATCCTACTGGAGTAAGCCATGGGAATATTGGAAAGTCATGGCAGGAAGCCAAACCCCTGGCAACTTAAAAATCAGCTTTACCTGGTTCATTCCTGGAACGCTCTGCAGTGAACTATACCAAAATGGCATGGTCCTGTGCTTAGCAAAACTTGCTTTGAGCGTGCCCTCTGTGAGCACGCCTCAGGGGTAAGGACTCTTTTGTTGGCCCAGTGTCCAGCCTCATCCCTACAGTGTTACTGCATAGAGGTAAGATAAAGGAGCTCAGCTCTTTGCCTGTGGGGGCCCCTGACACTTGGAATCCTTTGAATGCTCAGAAATTGATCACTCTCAGGGGTGTAGCAACAAGGTTTCCATCACCCATCACCCCTATGGCAAGAGGACCTAATGCCAGGAATGAAGAGCGGCTCCTCACTGCGGCAGAGTCCTGCAGCAAATATCGAATAGACTCATGCCCACAATCTCTCTCTCTCTCTTTCTCTCTCTTTCTCTTTTTTTCTCTCTTTCATACAAATAAAAGCTTTCACATTCTCGTGCCACCAATCTCGATATCACCCTGTACTTTAGTCTCTCTTGACTCTCCATTGTGTCTGTAGGCTATATCTCTCACCACGGCGTGTCAGCTTTTTGCTGTGTGCCTTTTGTCTCTCATCTCTTGGCGTCTGTCTGCTTCTGAACTCTCTATGACCTTCGCATTTCTGGCCCTCATTTTCATCTGAATGTCTCTGAACTCTTTGCCTCAAACCCGGGTACATCTTCCCAATCCCTACCACTCCTCCTGCTACCCTAATGGGAATTAGAGGTTGGAACGCTAGGAAAGAGAGAAGTAATAGGTGATACAAGGTTAGTACCAGCCAAACAGACAACAACTACTTAATGTAAGAGAACAGGCCTTGACTGCTTTTACACAATACACAACATAAATGATGAAATATTTACAGATCAAAAAGACTGCTTGGTTCTGACAACGTATAATACACTTATTTCTGGAACGGCTAAGGGCACACATGTCAAAGAGCATGGCAAGTACTGCACGAGCACACATACAATCCTTCTTACAGTCAAATGATTACACGGGGAGCAACAAAGACCATCCCTATCAGCCTTCACCTTATACACATGCGGGCAACCGGGGGTCATGAGCCAGGGCCTAACGACCAGTAGATCTACAATGAGCCCCGACCACCCCATTCTCACAACGTTGGGAGATTAATTCAAGAAGATTCCACACTTTAGTCTCCTTCCTTCCCCTAAAATCTGCAAAGGGGTCTCTGGAACTTAAAAGAGAAAGGCTTAGAAAGACCTTGTTGTGTACCGGGGAGGAGGTAATCCTTTATTTATTTTATTTATTTATTTTTTGCATTTGTAAAGTGCACTTAACCCGTAGGCATCAAGGCACTGGTTTCTTAAGGTTGCAGTTACAGTACATACTTGTTACTTTATGCTTTAGGTTTCAGTTTCGTAAGGATATGGTTACAGAACATAACTGCTGAACCCACATGCATGCATACATTTGTTAGCCGATCCCTTACCCTCACCCAGAATAAATTGGCTCACACATTGTTTGTCAAGTGTTGGCAATAAAAGGCTGTAGGTTTTTATTGTACAGATATAGTTATGCAGATAACAATAATCACATATCATGATAGTAACATACTTTTGGGCACCAGGTCTTGAGGCTACCCCCTCTGGCCCGTGCTGCCACACGTGGCAGGTTGGCGGCTGACCGCATTCCCCCAAAAGTATCTCCTACTGGCAACCCCTGGACGCTAGAGTTGCTGTAATTTCTCGAAAGAAATGTTCCATGCCCTGTTTTGACAGATGGGTGCCGTCTTTGTGAAAAAGGTCCGGGTCACCCAGTGTAATGGCTGGGTGCTTTATGAACGAGAAACTGAAGAGATATCCAGAGAGCAAAACACTATTATTTACAAAAGTATCAAATTATTTTATTTATCATGATACAAAAATTTAAACAAGTCAATTAATGGCATTCTACTTTGTAGAGCATCAATAAATCACGTAACACAACAGCATAGATGAACAAATAACTGTGACTAAAATACATCCATCTCAACAAACATTCATAGTGCAGCATCCAAACCATACATCATACATAGTGACATTCAACCAACCAACAATGGCTAAAAAAGATAACTAAATTAATTAACATTATTTGCCAATTGGGAGTGGGACAAACATTCATCACATCCCATTTGAATATTTTAATGTTTACAAATATATTAGACAAACAGCAATAGAATTCATTAAAAACAATCTATCACAAGGGCGGATCTGTGAGGAGAAGTGTTGTGTAGATCACATCCCTAAAAGAATAAACTCAACCGGTTTCGACGTAGAGTGTGTAGTAAACAACGTCTTCATCAGGAGATACAAAGCGAGAAGCTTATATAAGTAGCCATTAATATGCAAAATGCCAAGGATGGATCGTATGCTGGAATCGTATCGCCAATGGAGTTATGACTGTAGTTAACATGACACTGCTCTCAGTAGCCCCCTTCAAGGATTATGGTACGGTGGCTTTCTGGAGGGTGATGCAACGAAGCAAATCGTGTCAGCAGATGTACGCCTAGTGTATTGAAGTTAACACCCGGATTGGCGTGGGCGGCTGGAGTTACTGAGCACAGCCTAGCCGTAAATCTCAATGGCCATGCCGTGCTTTATGAAGCCCAGTCCTCTTGCTATGCAGAATTTTTCTAGCCCCCTGTTGAGTTTTCTTCTAGAAATGTCTACAGATTTGTAGCAGTTGGCCCCTTGCCATTTCTTTCTGGGTAGGATGGCCGAGAAGTATATTTCTGTTCTTTTCCAATTGTGTGAAATGCCTGCAAGGGAGGAACACATGTCCTCATATAAATTTCTCCTTCCAATGGACACTAGGTCATTGCCCCTAGGTGTATGACCAGAAATTCTGGCGGGTCTCTGTATGCGACCTGCTCTGCTAGTGTTTCGTGGATTTCTGCCCATCGTAGGCCTCTGTATCCCCACCATGAGGAAATGGTGTTTCTGAAAGGTGGCCTTTCTTTGGTCTCCTCTGCCCATCGGCCCGTCCTGAAGATAAAAGAGTGGCCGACTATCCATGCTGATTGGAGAGTGGTCCTCCCTTCGCCTGGTGTTTCTGTATGAAGGGGGGGAGAAAGAAAAATGAGGGCGGCTGGCTATATTAGCTGTGGTCTGATGTATCTTTTGTAACAATCTGACCGTCAACCCCCTATGTTTTTTAGTTGTTGAGGAGCTAAACCTACTTTCCATGCTGAAATGGCGGCACCTATTCTGAAAGAGTGGTTGCCAAAACCTTTTGGGTCCCATCCTGCAATGCTGATTGCTTTCATCAGCACCCTTTTGAATTGGTAGCGGCTTAGTGCCGAGGTGTCCTTGTGGATTAAAAACCTCCCCCCAACCTTGGGTCTTTGTGTGTAATAGAGATTGGTAATACATACCGGGCAGTTTACTGCCTCAACAATGCAACAAATGTTGATGGTTCTTTTGGCCCCAGTTTTTGATTGTTGGATTTCTATGCTGACGCTCTCCTGTCTGACCCTGACCTCCATGACGCCCAGACCGTTGGTGACCTTGGTGCTGGAGGTGATGAGTTCTCCCACACGGAAAGCCCCGAAGTATGCCAGGAAGAAAGCTGCTTTGAACAATAAGATCTCATAAGGATGCCAGCATATGGCTTCTAGCTGGTTTGCAATTTGTAAGAGTTTGTTGAAATCAAGAGGGCGACGGGTGTCCACCTGGGGGCCCTCTATTCTGCCCCAACCTTTCAAAGCGTAAGAAATGAGAGCGCTTTGGGTGGGGTCTGAGTCACCCCAGATTTTTGAGAAATATGAGATTGCAACTAGGTGTCTTTTAACCCAATCTCTCTTAAAGCCCTGTTCATGTGCCCATTTTAAAAATATTTCTTTGTCTTTAATCGTTATTAACTCTACATGGTTTACGCCTGTGGCTTTAAATACTATTTGTAAGCACTTACTGTACTGCGCTGCGGTGGTGCTTGCCTGCGCTTTCCCTACCATCTCTGTGTGGAAGCCTAGGGAGTTGTTGGCAACCGTCTTTGAGGTGCCTGGTTTTTGTTAGGCATCCCGGCCTTGGCTCTCTGGCACTGGCGTTGATGCCGTTATTTTGTTGGCACCTGTTATTGAGGTGCCTGTTTCTTATTGGGCATCCCGGCCAGTGCTCTCTGGCGCTGGCGTTGATGCCGTTATTTTGTTGGCACCCGTTTTTGAGGTGCCTGGTTCTTGTTGGGCATCCCGGCCTGGGCTCTCTGGCGCTGGGGTTGATGCCGTTATTTTGTTGCCACCCGTTATTGAGGTGCCTGTTTCTTTTTGAGCACCCCGGCCATTGCTCATTGGCGTTGGCGTTGATGCCGTTATTTTTGGTTTCCCATTATTTCCCAGTATTCCGCCAGTATTGGCGTCATCTGTTCCCAGGCGTGCGGCGCTAGCTCCCGAAATCTTGGCCACTGAAAGCGAGATAAAGCATCTGCAATGTTATTATCTGTCCCAGCGATGTGCTTTGCTTTGACCACAATGTTTTCTTGTAGTGTGATTGCTGTGATGGCTCGTAGGACTTTTAGCACTAAAGGGCATTTGGTAGACCTTCTGTTTATGGAGCCTACTACTGCCATGTTGTCGCACCAGACCAAGAGTTCCGTGTTAGCTAGCTGCCTGCCCCAGATGTATAATGTTAGCCAGATGGGAAATATTTCTAGGAGGGTGATGTTTTTAGTCCACCCTGCCTGATGCCATGAGTTATGTCAGTGTCCTGCCACCCACTCTGTGTCTAGTATGGCTCCAAACCCCCTGCTCCCGGCTGCATCGGAGAAAAGGACCCTTTTTGTCCATGTATTCAAAGGCGTTTGCCAAAGTGAGGTCCCGTTGAAATCTTTGAGGAAATTCCCCCAAATTTCCAGATCTTGTTTCACCTCTGCGTCTAGTCGGATGTGTAGGTGGGGATTGGTGAATGATTTGATTTTATGTTCCAGACTTCTGGAAAATAACCTCCCTTGAGGGATTAATCTAGCAGAGAAATTGAGACTGCCTGTTAATGATTGAATTTCTTTAACTGTGCCCTTGTCTTTTGTTGTCAGGGCTTGTATTTTCTCCAAGAGTTCTGCAATTTTTATTTTCGGGATTTTGCATAATCCCTGTGCAGAGTCAGTTTCAATGCCCAGGAAAATTATGTTGGTGGCTGGTTTGTTCGTTTTTTCTTTTGCTAGAGGTATGTCCCACTGTGCGGCCATTCCTTCTAATTTCACCAGGGCCTGGTTGCATTCCTCAGAATTTGCTGGGCCCATTACCATAAAGTCATCTAGGTAGTGTAATACCTTGGTCCCTGGTCTCTGTTTTTAGAAGGCCCATTGAAAAAAGGAGCTCAATTGCTCAAATAGGGCGCAGGATACTGCACAACACATGGGAAGGCATCTGTCTACATAGAATTTGTTGTTAAAAGTAAAACCTAGCCATTGCTGGGAATCTGGATGGATTGGCAAAAGTCTGAAAGTGGATTTGATGTCTAGTTTGGCCATCAGGGCGTTCCTGCCACATTCCTGTATGAGTCTTACCGCCTCCTGGAAGTGTGTGTAGGATACTGCGGATTCCGTGTGTGGAATGCTGTCGTTCAGTAATTGGCCTTTGGGATAGGATAAATGATGAATTAGCCTAATTTTCCCAGGTTCTTTTTTTGGGGACCAGTCCTAGTGGTGATATTATGTAATCTTTGAGGGGCATGTGATCCCAGGGTCTTGCAATCCTGCCTAAAAGCAATTCCTTCTTGATTTTGCTCTCCACTATTTGGGGGTTATCCCTGGCCGACTTTAGGTTCAATGGGCTGTTCTGTGACCCTGTGCCCTTAAATGGGATGATAAAGCCCTTGGAAAAACCCTGACAGATTGCCTCGCTGGTTTCCTTGTCTGGGTAATTCAAGAGTGCTTCTCTAAAATTGGTTGGGTTGATGGGAGTTATGCCTGGTGCCAGGTCTGGGGTTGAAAAGGTGTGGTTGGCGCTAATCTTTTGAATTTTTGGCTGGCAGTCTGGTGCAGTTGCTTGCTGCGTGATCACCGTTGGAGTTTGTGCAAGCGTGTTTGTACCAGCATTCCTTACCCCAGGTGCACTGGTTTTTCCCAAAATTCCTGCATGGAATGTTGGCTTTTGTAGTGTGGTTCTTGTTTTGCCTGTGGGTATTAGACTTAGCCGCCCATGGATGGTTCTTCCGAAAGGGCTGTTCCCCCTTTTTATGTTTCTCATCATAGTTATTTCTGGAACCTTGTGTATTTTTGTTATTTTTGGAGGAGTTCTGTGAGGCCTCTTCTTCCACTGGGGGCTCAGCATTTAACATGTACAAGTAATTTTGGACCTCGTCCCATTCTATGGGTGGCCTCTCTGACATGCTTCTCCTAAATCTGATGTCGTATGCTAGCCAGGTCTTCCCTTTCTGGGCGACTTTCACTTCTCTTATTTTGTCCATGTAAGCCCATATTTTTCTGCCATTATGGGGAAATGTCTCCTTGTATATTGTTGTCAAGATGGCAAAAGCCTGAAGCCAGTTGTCCCAGTTCTGTTCTACCTGGGCGTTTCTGACTATGGCTTTCTCTTCAATATTTTTGGGATCCCTAAAAGCATCTTTCCCTTTGCGTTGGGCTTCTATTAATGAAAAGATTTCTATGAACTCCTTGGCCCATATGGCCTCTTTAATTGTGGTGTCACTATTCCATGCAAGGCATATTTTATATCTATTCAGTATTTCGGTCTGAAAGGATTTCATTTTTAAATCTAATTGGGCATTGCAGATCATTGCTATGTCTGTTGGGTTGCTGTTGTTTTGCCCAGTTTGTCCCCCTGGTTCTGTACTGGGGGTTATTCATGCTTTTAAAGCACCTATTGAGTCTGCCATGGTTGCCGTTGGTGCAACTGTGGTGGCAGCTGTTGGCGTTGCTGGCATCTGTGGCAGTGATGTGGCTGGTGCTGCAATTGTTTGGATTGTTGCTGTTGCGGGGGGGGTCACCACTATGGTAGGTTCTAGGGGTATGTTGAGGTTTGTGGGTCCCTGTTCCCCTGTTTGAGGTAATTGTTTCCCCCTTATTTCACATAATAATTGTTGCATTTCTGACATGTTCTCGCACAATTTCGCCAGTTTTTTGTTACCTTTTTTAGGGGCGTCTGTCACTTTCTGCCTCTTTGCTGGTGTTATTACGTCGTCTTGATTGGGTGGCATGGGTGTCCCTTCCCTTGGGAGGCCGTACATATTCTCCCTTACCCATGCCCAACCGTAGTGCTCTGCTGCCTCGATGGCTGCCAGCAGGTGGGGTGATTTGGGTTTTTGAGCTGGTGTTGTGGGTTCTCATGATTTCCGTTTGGGACCCATGTTTCCTATCTGCCTGTTTGGTTAAAGGAAAGAAAATTGAAAGGCTGGGTTTGGTCCTGCAGGGATCTGAAACCGTGACAGCAAGCTCTGTACAGATGTCAAAATTGGAACCACTACTTGCTGTGTTATTGCCCCAGCTATCCTGAGCCCTAAATGCTGTTGTAGCACTTGTGGGTTTTAATTATGCTTGTTTGTTGTTTCCCGTGTTGGGTAACTGTTGGACTGTTGCCCCAAGTCAATATTAGATTTATGCAGACAAAAATGCCTTATTGCAATGATTTTAAGTTGAGTTAATTTGCGTTTATGCCTGGGTTTCAAGTTTCATGCCTCAAATATGCTTTGTTGCTCTTTGTAACCCTCTCGTGTGTGCCCTTTGTTGTCTGGGTCTTAGAAATGTCAAAATTGCTATCGAACTACAAACGTTGTCTTTATAGTGTTTACGAGTGCTAGGGGACCTGCTTCCTTGTCTGCCCCGGTATTATTGTGCTTTCATTTTCCACGCAGAGTTCCCCGCCGCCTGTTTACTAAATTGCAACATTTCTTTTCCTTTAATCGACATGCAGCGTGCGTTTCTGAGCCCTGCCGGCGAGCGGCTGCCTAGTGGATGTTTATCTTGTGCACACGTTAGGTAAATAGCATTCTATTTCTCTTTTGCAAAGCCCGGCGTGGCGGCTTACCTGGGATTGACAGCTGACTGAGATATCCGCCTACGCCGGGCTGCTCCGCTGGTTCCTCCTTTCTTTCCTTTCTTTCGTTCGCGCTGGGCTGGATGCCTGCTTCCCGCGGCACGTCCCAGGAGACTTTGTTTGTTTGTCCAGTGCTGCCGCTCGCTTCTCAGCCGTGCGATGTTAATGAACAGCGCAATGTTCAAAAGGGGAAACAAAGACGTTGCGAATGCAACGAACTTCAGAGTTTGCTAAAGAAGCAAAGGTTTGGAAGGCACTGTTCAGGGTCCACAAACTGTTTGTGTTTTCTCAGAGCATGCCGCTCTGTATTTATAAGACCCAGGGGAGCCTTGGGTCTTTCATATGCATAGTAGTGGGGGCTGTATGTTTCAGCCCCCGGCCGGATAGCCGACTATCTGGCCCCCCGGAGAGGCAGGTCTTTGAACCTGGTCCCTGTCTGCCTGTTGGTTTCATTAGGTGCTTAGCACCTTGCTGCGTGAAGGAAGGGTGAGGGGATTGCTCACACCTCACCCTTCCTCAGCATTGTGTTGCACAGACAGCGTGTCTCTTTGGCTTGGGGGAAGGAGATGAGCAGAGAGGGGGAGAGGTTGGGCTGCCCCTCTCCAGGCCTGCTGATGGTAACAGCAGTTACCCTGCCTCGCTTTGGGCGGCCCTGCAGCATTGCCCATCACATTATGCAAGTGGTACAAATGGCACAAACAGGGTAGTTGCATGGTCTGGCAAAGCCACACTTCATGGTACAGGGGGATACATCACGTGACCAGATACATCATGACACAATCAGGGTAGGTTTCCAGACAGGTAAAGCCATGCCTTACGGTACGGGGGCTATCTCAGGTGTACAGTTACATCAGGGCATGATGAAGGAAGGTGCATAGTCTGGCAAAGCCACGCCTCATGGTGCGTGGGGCCAAACCAGGTGCACAGACACAACAGGACACAAGCTGGGTAGGTGCAAAGCCTGGCAACGCCACACCTTGTGGTACGTACGGGTGGCTACTTAAGTGTACAGATACATCATGCTACAATCTCTGTAAGTGCACAGACTGGTAATGTCACGCCTCATAGTACAGGGGGCTACATCCGGTGTACGGGAATATATAGGACACAATCAGGGTAGGTGCACAGCCTGGTAGAGCCACACCTAATGGTATAGGGGCTACATTAGGGTTTATAGTCATTCCATCGAATTCCTACCATCGACAGACCATTCCATTGAAAAAAATGCATCGAAAGAAATTGCATCGAATGCATTTCCTCCCCAAATCCCCTTTCTTTACCCTTTAAAACCCATTTAAATTAAACTAAACCCTTTACCTTCAAAAAAACATGCATTCAATGCTTTTTTTCCGATGCAGTTTTTTAGATGGAGAGGCATTCGATGGTATTGCATTCGATGCAATGGCCAGATACCCTACATTAGGTGTGCAGGTGTAATCAAGTAAGTTACAGGAACATACAACCTGTTCATGGCTAGGGGAATCAATTAGGTGTACAGGTGCAATCAAGTAGGTTAAATAAACATGTAACCAGCGCAAGGCCGGTTGAGGCAAATCAGATAGGTAACAGGCACCTACCAAACACAATGCAAGGATAGAAGAGTCAGATCAGGTGAGTTACGAGCACATATCATACTCAGCGCAAGGCTGGAAGAGTCAAATCAGGTGGCTTGCAGTCATATATCAAAGTCAACGCAATGCTGGAAGAGTCAAACACAGGCAGGTTACAGGCACATCAGGCATGTCACACAAGGTCTCCTAGGCCGTTGGATTGGGCCTGGTACCTTGTTTGAGATGAAATCACGATAGGTACTCGGTGTGGCACACAAGGTCTCCCAGGCAGATGGATTGGGCCTGGGACCTCAGTGTGCAGAGGAAGTCACAGGCATTACAGAAGGCACTCAGTATATCATACGAGGTCTCCCAGGAAGAAGAGGTGCGCCTGGGACTTTGGTGTGCATATGAAGTCATGTGCATAATGACAGGTATTAAATGTAGCACACGAAGTCTCCCAGGAAGATGGAGAGGTCCTGGGACCTGAGTGTGCAAATGAGATCACTGGCATCACAGCAGGCACTCGGCATGGCACCCAAAGTCTCCCATGTAGGTGGTGTGGGCCTTGGACCTCAGTATGCAGATGAAATCACAGGTAGCACTGCAGGCACTCAGTGTGGTACATGAGGTCTCCCAGGCAGATGGAGTTGGCTAGGGACCTCAGTGTGCAGATGAAGTCACCGGCAACATGGCAGGCCCTCGGTATGACACACGAGGTCACCCAGGCAGATGAAGTGGGCCTGGGACCTAAGTGTGTAGACAAAAAATAGTTACAGGGCCGCATTGCAGTGCCCTGCAGTTCAAACCTGCTTTTAAATCAATGGATCAAGGTCCACCTTCAGTAGCTCCACTGCTAATCCAATGATGACCATTATGGTGTGTTCCAAGACGCTTGCCTTGGGACACCCTTACTGTGTGCCCAAATCCTGAAGGGTGGTGCTCCCCGGCGCTCTCTATCGTGGCCTAAAGGCAAGCTTTTGGTTGTGTTGCGCGGGGCTCCTATGCAGCAGGGATTCGCACTCACTCTCGGTCCAAAGAAGAACACGGTTATCTCTGTGTGTTGACGACCGATTCGCCACCAATTTGGGTTGAGTACTCTCCAAGCCTATGCAACCCAGAATCAATCATTGGATCCGCCACTAGGGGTTTAACGGGAGGCCCAGGCCCCGTTCTTGTCCAGTGCTCTGGGGGCGCAGCGACAGTTAAGCCACCATTCTCTGTGCTCCTGAAGTTCTGCGGTGGCAGCCGTCTGCATGACCTAGTGGCCGGGGCTGCCAAACTTGAAGCATGGCTCCATTGCTTTTCCAAACCCTCCCCCTTCGTATCTCCAGCTCATGGTGCTTAGCCTTTGTGCCTGTCAAAAAATTGAAGTGTACATTGGAGGATGGGAGAGATTAAAAGCTCTTCCAAATTCCCCTCATCCACTCGTCTCCGGCAACATGTGAGGATTGTCAGCATGGTGGAAATGAGAAGCCTGACCAAGGGGAAGACCATGACCAGCCCTCTGCTTCCAGCTTCATCCTTCTGATGCTGTGGTTTGTGTCTTTTGATGGAGGCTCAAAGCCAACTCTCTTAATCACTCCTCCCATCTTTTTCAGGCATAAGGCTAAGCCTTGTGATGTTTGGGTGAGAAGAGGAGAATCTTAAAGCATGGATCTCTGCTCCCAACTGCGCCCCTACCAGAATCCCTTTTCCTGATCAATATGTTTGTTGCTGGGGATGATAAGAGTAAGTTCCACTCTTATTCTCCATTTCCAACCATATGCGGAAGGGTCCAGAATAGGTGGTCAGGAGGAGCTGCGATATCGGATCACTTCTTTCAATCCCACAGTTTCCCATCTCCATTCTTCTGAACTTCAGTGTGGACTCAGAATAGCAGGAGTTCCTCCATCCTTACATACGTGATGAAGTCCCGATTGAAAGTGGATGTCTGCTTCCATTGCGCCGGAAATGTAAAAGTGGAATGAATAAAACCAGCACCAGGAGCCGCCATGCCAGTACAATCATATGTACAGGACACACTTCAGAGGTATGCGCCATTAGAAGCAACGTTTCGAATATTTTACACAACATAGTTACTATTCAGTACATCTAATACTATTAATGCTGCTCTGTCAACCAGGCTGATTGTGCTTCTTTCGTCGTTTGTCTAGGTTCACAGTAACAAGGATTTTCCAAGGCCGTTTCCCAACCAAAAAACAAACAGGTAGGCTTTGTTTTTCACCGTAGCTACCACTTGCAGTAGGCAGCAAATACTAGCCACTACCACTATTTTCTATTCAACCCCAGAAGAAAATTATAATTCACAGTGTAACTTTCATTTGTATGCAGGGACACGCTGGGTGCCTCTCCCTGCCAGTGTGGCCCTTCTATGCTTGAAGAATCAGGATTCCCAATTGTAAGCGCAGTAATCAGGTATTCCACTGTTCCGATTTTTATTTTATTTTTCGGCCACATTGCACTTGATATACCACTCTGCAGCATTTTCAGAACACTTAAAACTGCATATCTTTGACAAATTCCTATATTATTCCCAGAAACCACTGATTGGGGTATCAGGCTGCTCTTTCAGGATTGGGTGCCCTCTGCCCAGAGAACCCCATAATTTTGGAATCCCCATCTTCCTGGTTGAAATTACAGGGTAAGTATACATTTGGGGAGTTATGACAAAGCGGGCAGACGACAATATTGGATCGATAGTTTCTCATATTTAAGCATTTTTCAGAACATTACTCTGAACCAGTTGTTTGTTTGCTTGCCCCTTGTGCTGTTTCTCCTGCCCTGAGGAAGGCGCTAGTGGATGCAAAACAGTTGGCACGCCGAAACGTGTATTTTGCCTTGTGTACAGGAAAGGGCATTGTAAAGATTAAGATTCTGACACACACGTAGGCAGACCAAGGGCATGGATATCTACTTATCATGCAGTATGGGGGGGGGGTTTAGATTCAAGACCCTTTGAAATACAAAGTTACCACATCAGGGACTAGAAGAATTAGAACTAATTCCAGATATACTGTTTGTAAAGTTCTTGTTATTTTTTGTCATTGTGTTACCTTGTATTTTGTTTATTTTGTTATGCAAATGCATTATATGTTTCCACTACTTTGTATGTATAATAACTACACATGTATTTTTAATTCTACATAAACGTACAAACATAAACAGGGTTCAAAATTGAGGGGAGCGGGGAACTATGTAACTCCTGCTGCTAACCTGGAGGAACCTGGTTATCTCGCCACCAACAGCTACCAGGAACTACTGTTGGCTCCACAGGCAAACTGATACAGAACGAATGCGCCCATATGAATTTAAATCTGTGTTTGGGACAATCTACAAATAAACAATAGGACACATTTATACATTTTAAACATAAGGGGTCTTAAGTAATAAACACAATGAAAGGTTTTCACCACCTGTGGGAGTTACTATGTACTAGCTACCTTCAGCTCCTGCCGATCCACTCTTAGGGCCTGATTCATGGAATGTTTGCCCAGTCCAAAGTGAATTTGCACTGCTGAAAAGTGACTTTGCACTGCCGACAGATCCTGCATAAATACAAATACTGTTTAATAACTCTTCTTTAAATCTCCCATACTTTGCCTCGCCAACCTTTAAAGGAGTCTGTGAATAATTTCAAATATGTATACCTATTATGAATATTTCATACTCTGTACACATGCAAATCTATAATATCGAGGGCCTGATTCATGGATTTTTTTTGCGGTGCAAAGTGATTTTCCACTGCCAACGCGCACCCTGATTCACAGAGCGGTGCAAGGTGTATTGTTGCATTGCAAAGTCACTTTGCACTGCAAAAATATTCTTTGCACCGCTCTGAAAATTCCATGAATCAGCGTGTAGAAAGAATTACACTAACACGTCATGAGACGTTTCTCTGAGAAATTGCGCAACCTTCCTACTGCAAATTTCTGGGTGTAGATTTTAGTGCAAAAAGGATTGACTGTTGCGTGCAGACCGTAAAAAGTATGGGCAGCAGAGCAAACGAGCAAGCTGGATCTACTGCGTCACAGAGCACAAATGGCAATGCTCCACTGCGCTAGAGGCGACGAGGATTTTCTTCGCGGATTACAGAATGAGAAGGGAGAGGGATTAGTTTTTAGTGGCGCTTGCTTGGGAATGCTGACTGGCCCAAGGGCGGCAGAATGCCGTGAGGTCACTACTTTATTAAGCCAGATCTACAGAGGTCGAGGGAAAGGCGCGAGGAAATTCAAAATCCAGGTCACTTCCTTTTTGCCTTAACACATGGAATAATTCCGGACTGACGAACAGAGTAAGGTCAAAGGTGACGGATTAAAGCACCGCAGCTACTTGCATGATTTGCTTAGGGATCAGCAAGGATCAACCAGGGTAAACAATTCGAATGGTCATTTATTTACTCGCATGTCGTTTTCATATGTGCAGTTTTTCAACAGGGCGCAAATTGAAATTTGTTATGGACTTTCCTGCTGTAGATTTAATATGGGAAGGCGCATTCTCGTCCGGGGTGGTGCTTTCTTCCGTGTGGAATAATGGAACGATGTCCATTACAGACTTTGGGCCGATTGATAGTATTTTGTTGCACGGTTAAAAGTGACATTGCACTACTGAAAAGTGACTTTGCACTGCTGAAAAGTGCCTTTGCACTGCTGACACAAACCCTGATTCATGGAACTGTGCAAAGTCCGTGCAAAGACAGCGCATAATCATTTTTGCAGTAGAAAATGACTTTGCATGGACTTTGCACTACAAAAATACTTTGCACAGTTCCCTGGATCAGTCACTTTTCAGCAGTGCAAAGTCACTTTGAACCGTTCAAAAAATTCCATGAATCGGGCCCAAGTACTTACAGAATTGTTCTTCTATTATGAGAGTGCAGAAGGTACTGATTTTACATGCATAGATTCCATGTCAACATCTTTGCAATTGTCCCAGCAATCACATGCACTGTGTACCTGGCTCAGGTCTAGCAACACGATGCTGATTTCCGTGAAAAATCATGTGCATAACTTCCACCACAGTACTTTCACCAATTTGCACAGACTTCACTTGCAAGTAGCAAGCAAAATGGTGGGCTTCTAGTGCCACTCTGCCTTTGAATGGCCACCATACCAGGCTGAGAGTTCTGGCATCAGAGATCTTCTGTTGTAATATCGACATTGTCTAGATTGTCCCTGCCTTAGGGGCCTGGGAAAGGAGAGAGGCTTTCAACATCGAGCGACAAATATCTTAGGGATCTAGGGAAGGAGAGAGCCTTCCAACACCAAACGACACATACCTTAGGGACCTAGGAAAGGATAGAGGCTTCCAATATCGAACGAAAAATACCCTAGGGATCTAGGAAAGTATAGAGCCTTTGAACATCAAACGACAAATACCTTAGGGACCTAGGAAAGTATAGAGCCTTTGAACATCAAACGACAAATACCTTAGGGACCTAGGAAAGGAGAGAGCCTACCAAGACCAAATAACAAATACCTTAGGGACCAAGGAAAGGATAAAGCCTTCCAACACCGAACGAAAAATACCTTAGGGACTTTGGAAAGGATAGAGCCTTCCAACACCGAACGACAAATACCTTAGGGACCTAGGAAAGGATAGAGCCTTCCAACACTGAATGACAAATACCTTAGGGACCTAGGAAAGGAGAGAGCCTACCAAGACCAAACAACAAATACCTTAGGGACCTAGGAAAGGATAAAGCCTTCCAACACTGAACGACAAATACCTTAGGGACCTAGGAAAGGATAGAGCCTTCCAACACCGAGCGACACATACCTTAGGGACCTAGGAAAGGAGAGAGCCTTCCAACACCAAACGATAAATACATTAAGGACCTAGGAAAGGATAGAGCCTTCCACCACCAAATGACAAATACCTTAGGGACCTAGGAAAGGAGTGAGCATTCCAACACCAAACGACAAATAACTTAGGGACCTAGGAAAGGATAGAGCCTACCAACACCAAACGACAAATACTGTCCCGCGTCCAAATATTGGCCTGTTAACGCAGCTTCATTGCCGTCTACTTCCCATATGAGGCAAGGGGGGGGTAAAGATGTTGGGGAAGGTGTAAAGTGTGCAGGGTGCCGGGACACAACATTTGCATATTACACACATCCGAACAAGACATAAGCTCTTCGTGTACTAGAAAAAACATGAGTGCAGAACATGTTTTCCACCTTGAAAGCTGATGAATGTGGCTATGGCATGGACCGTTTTGTTATTTTTGTAAAAACATATGTGGTATTTTGGATTACTGCCACCTGTTTGTGTTGGACACACAGAAAAGGTGTGGTTTCTCTTTTGCAGTTCGCCTCTTTTGTGTATGTGTGTTGTAGCCACTCACATGTCTGTCGCTTTTAGAGTTACTTCCCCGTGTTGTGGCTGTGGTTGGAAAGCAGGGGTGTGTGTGGTAACTTGATTGAATGCTATGTGTGGAATGCTCTCGGTAAAGGGCATGGATTTGGAATGCGGAATGCGGAATGCAGAGTTTGTGTATGTGCCGCGCAAGTGGGCTGTTAGAAATGGTCTAAGATTGGCGTTACATCTAAGCTGTCCTGAGGCGGGAGGTCTGCTGTGTCTTGGTGGGTGTCTGATTGATGCGCTTTCGTGTCTGACTAGATCAGAAACTCAGCTGCGCTTTTCCTTTCCTGCCATTGACTGTGTCTGGGATCCTGAAACAAATGCTCCCCAAGGTTAATACACTGGCCTTAGCAACCTTCTGTGCGGTTTGTTGTGTCGAGGTTGGTGCTTTGCTTCTTTAATTATTGCATTAGCAGTCATTACATCACCAGTGCACGAGCAAAAATACGTTTCATGGTTGACAAATGGCATTCACAAGCTTACATTATTTACATGGAATACGTTGCTGGTGAACTTGTGATTTAAGGACTTGTGGGAATGACAACCAATCTTACATAGGAGCTTTTTTTTAACTGGCGTGCAATTGTTAGTCATTAATCTTTAATTAAATTATTTAATTGCCCAGCAAAACTTTCCTAGTAGTCTCTTATGCAAAGAAAGTTTTGGCACTCTAACACTGTATTCATCCAGTTTTAAAATCACACAAAAACGTTTTGGGTATTTTTGGGGTATTTTTGAAGGACCGTTCAAAAATATAATAATTAGTATTTTATTTAGAGCTTTACAAAGGACATGTTCACATGGTTCCCTATTATCACCCAATCAAAAATGTTAATCATTTATCGACCTCGCCAGCATGAAAGGCTGTGTTGGCATTGCCGAGATTTGAACCTGTGACACACAGATCATAACAACAAGTGTTTAATCTGCAGAGCCATTTTACTCTGCCACCATCACCTCATGAAGAAGACTACATGGGACTTGCAAATCTAAGGCCTTTGACAATCTCAGCATATGGTTTCAGGCAGGCCGATCAAAAGTATCAAAATCTGGATTGTATGTGTCTCCTAAAATATTGAAATGTATAGCTTTCCTAATGAAATTCGTTAGCAAACGCTAAAATAGAGAGGCCCATGTATGATCCGGACTTGGTTCCATTACTGCTCAGTTCTACAAAATAAAACGTGGAAGTAACGTTCGAGGTGGCTGAGGCCTGCCAACTCAGAGACCACCAAGGAGCTGGGACAAATTTAGGAATTTCGCATTTGCCGACGTCGTGAAGTTGTGCAACACGTAGCACCAATTTCAGGAAACTGGAAAAAAAATCCAAAGTTAAAGAACATTGTAATCGGTACATTTTCAGAGGATTCAATGTACAAAAAAATAGGTTTTGTCAGTTTTAAGACCAGCGAAATTGTTGCAGAAAACTGAGCAAAGCGACTAGTGCTGGAGAGTTGGGCCTGATTCATGGATTTTTTAGCGGAGTGCAACGTGACTGCTTACAATGAACCAGGCCCATTATCTGCTGCGTATTTTCCAGCAAAATGAGTTAAAAACCCAAATAGTTGTCAATTGTCTTTGCTGAAAAAAATCTGCAGTTGAAAATTCACTTCAAATTATTGCAGCAAACAAGTGAATACTCTCTACTAGAGTTTGCCACTTAGTTTTCTGATGAGCAAGTCCCATTCACATTATATTAAAGCATTCCCCATTTTCCCACAAATTACCTCATTTACAATCTGATAATGGCATCCATTCTTCGTGAGAAATTGGAATAGAGTTCTCGTGGAGTATTCATCTACTGAGACGGCTACGTGTGAGGTCCGTCAAACCGTACTTTACAAAATCGCTTTGCTTTTGAACATTAAATGCTAGGAGTGTGAACTTTTGGGACACAATCTTGCTTTTCCCGTCTAATGTAATTGGTAGCTAATTAGCATGCTTTACAAGCTGGACATTCAATTACCGGCATGGCATTCAGACCTTGTATATTTCATCGTAGCCCCAGGGAAGTATTCCAACTATTTTTCATTCTGCTTCCGGGTATAAACAACCCTGCGCTGACACCAGGAAGACCCCGCCTGTCAATCTGGCTAAGAGGGTGCAGCCTGCTTGCAGCAGACAGTTTATTGGAGCGCAACGCTAGAAAGCCTATAAGGAAAAGGGAAGGGCGAATCCTAAAATGCACATTTATTTGTGTATTTATATTTGGGTTTTATAAGGGACAGATCTTTCTAGACACTAAGGGAGCGTTGGACATGTAGTTGAGGGCAACGATTAGGTAAGGAGTAGATTTAATTTATTTATAAAAATCACAGGGAAAGCAATGCAGTTTTGTCAGAAAACGCTTTCAAAATTCACTATTGATAACAGAGCAGAGTTACAATCTGTGGCATCTGGCCACGGTGGTGGGATGTGAAGTGGGCATGCAAAAGCCTAGTTGAATTGTAATTTCTTCAGATCCTTACTGAACTGCAAGAGCATTGGTGTGGTCTGGATTGCCACCAGGATGGTTTCAGTAGGCAGGGGCATATAAAAAAAGCCCTAGTTCCTGTTTCTTCCTTGCATGCCAATTGTGTCTTGAGCCTAGCTATGGCCTGCGGGCGGGAGGAGGGAGACCTACCTAAGTGTGTTTAAGGCTGCCTGCATCACCTATATAATACAACCACCACAGACCGGTGTGCATGTGGTGGTTGTATTATATAGGTGATGCAGGCAGGCTTAAAGATTATTGTGGCTGCGGTGGGAAGACAGTGTAGATTGTTGAGATGTGATTGAATTTATTTGTTCTGTTTATAAGTCATGCCACGGCGTGTGGTGAGGCTCTGAGCGGAGTAAGGTGCCCCGGGAGGAAACTGATGCAGAAGCCATTTCCCCCATAGATGTGGGAGATTACCAGGGCCGGAATTGTGGACCTGAACTTTTTATCTTCCATAGGGTTATCTGGTACGGAGTGGTTTTGGCCTTTTTGAAATGTTCGCAGAAGGGGAGTGTGCTGCAATAGTGAATCCAAGTGATTTATCAGTCAGGGCCAGGTCAGGTGTGAACTCGTCAAGGTGGATGTTGTTTAGCCACCTTTGAATTGTATCCTGCATGATGCATGACCGAGTAGAACACATTCTGTCTCTGTGGGCTTGTGCTTTATGTATGTACATGTAATGTACATATACATGTCATCCACACTCGGGCAGCATAGGTATGGAAATTACCAAGGAATGCAATGTCGTAGGTACAACAGAATTTTAGGTGTTATTGGGTATCTTATACATATTGGTGGAGTGAAATGCTGGGGTGGTTGAGAAGTGATCCCAATGGCCTCATGAATACATTAAAGATTACCAGGGAGCCTTATGGGATTCTGCTGGTGGACGGGCAGTGGTCGATTCTGTTTGTGAATAGGCCGTTAGTTTGAGGTGGTCAACCCTATCAAACGCGACATGGAATTTGAGGAGGACCAGGAAGCATAAGTCACCTTTGTCCATGATTGGAAGATCGTCATCTATGACCTTGATGGTGGATGTTCTAGTGCTGCATTTTGGTATGAACGTAGCTTGGTAATCGTGGATGGTGACATGTTGGTTAATTCACTCATGGAGGTGGTTGGCAATTGCCTTCGCATTGATTTTTTCAATGAATGGGAGGCTTGTGATTGGTCTGTAGTTTGAGAGATTGCCTGAGTCCAAAGTGAGTCTTTTAAGGAGAGTTTGAATAAGGCCTGATTTTGCGATGCTTGGGATCAGGCATTTCATGACTGTGACATTTGCTATTTTAAGAGGGGGGAGTTGAAAGCAGCCTTCTTGATTAACTTTAGAGGGTGGGGGAGGGTGTCACCTTTGTAAACAGTTGTTTTAAGTGATGCAATGATGTCAGCAAGATCTTTGGAGGTGAGGGGAGGCAACGCTGTCCAGGGTTGTCTTATTCTGTTGCGATTCATTACGTGGTCACACTCAACTCACACCCCCCATGAATGTGGCGCACAACAAATCACTATGATTTTGATTCAGGTTTTATTTGGAAAGGCCACCAACCCGTCGCGCACCCAACCTCAACAAATACCCGGTGCCACAATGGACTAGGAACCAGGCCAATGTGTAGTAAGAATATAGATTTATTAATTTATTTAAATCAAATATGACAAATAGGCTAACATCAGACACCAATACTGTGGCAACACAAGCACAAAACTGACTTTGGCAGTGGCACACAGAGATACATACTGAGATATACAGTCACAATTTCCTGCAGCTTTATTTTCAAATCACCCACCAATACAGAAACATAACAATTCAAGACACACAGTGATTTCTGATTTGGCTATGATACTTTTTCTACCAGCCACCTCCAACCTCCAAACATCAATTAGACTTGACCCCTCTGAATTGAAGGCCAGTGGCAGAGAGTGGGAACACAATGGGAAAATCGCTTTGGGATTCTGATAACATGCACTCTTTGGAAAAAGGGATTCAAGGGGCAAAATCTTTTTTTTACTTATTACCACAGATGCAATACGAGGCAAGGAAAAGCAATGAGAACATTTGTTTTGCCACACCTAAAAAGAACAGGCAGGGCTTTGTGATTTTGGTCAGAGCACAATGGGAACAAAGAGGCAATTTCGTTTTGCACCCTGCACACTCACATGGAAACAGGGTTTTGGGGTTCATTATTTTGGCAAATCTTTCTGTCAAAACTCACTAGGAAGAACCTGTTAGTTTCGAATGCCAACAAAACACATCCTGCGATTTCACAGACAAACAGGATATTTTGCTACAGGGAAATGACTAAAACAATGCTTGAAAATGAAGAGCGTACACAATCTATGGCTTTGGGGATAGTTTTACTTACAGGTGAGACCTTGTAATGAGGATCAGGGAACAGCAGCACACCCCTAGGACAGCAAGGGTGTCAGTCAAGAATCCTCCAAGGGATCCCAGTCAGCTTCTATGTCTCCTGGTCCCTTTCTCCAATGCAAGATTTGGGCCCTCTTTGCCTAGATGTTTCTCGCAAGAGTTCAGCAGCAGGTTACCTCCCAGAATAAGTGGAAAAGTCCAGTTCTAATGCAAACTGGTCCACTTATAGGGCAAATGACATCACAAAATTGTCATGATTCACGCAAAAGGGATTGGTTGGTTTTCTCTACCCACCTCCCACCTGTGTGCTAATAGTACAAGGAGATGAGGGGTGTGAGTTAGGAAAGTTGTCGGAGGAGAAAGCTTTGTCATCCCAAACTGACATGTGGGCTCGTCCTGTTTCAACTCTAAGAATCTATCATCATGTCAAGTACCCTAATGTTTCACATCTTTACATGTATGGATATATTTTTAAGAACTATATTTTAAGGCAACTCAGATGATGCTAATCTGAAGTCGGCACACCCTTCCTATGCAGAGATATGGGTTTTCCTCATTTACTCAGGTGCTGTATTAGTGAAAAATATGCCACATCATAGTTCCCATGTTAATTATTTCCTTCACCCTCACACCAACTTTCAAATCTCTCAAATCAAGGGAAGGCCCAAATCAAATTTTTAATAATAACTTTAGTTATGTTTATCACATCAACATCGTTTTGGCATGGTTCAAAGGGGTTTACTGTCACCTTTAATAAAAGTCTGAAATGACCGTTGTGGCATATACACTGCCCTTTTTATGCAATAATATGGATTTTTCTAGTTACTTAACTCCAGCCTTTTCCTTTGTTCTCTTAAGTTGCATTTATCCTTAAGCATGTGATCAACCAGAGGCTGGCTCATGTTTATGTTTGCCACCCCCTTCAAGGCCAATAATGGCCCTGATTGCAACATTAATGGACATTTTATGGGAAGTGTGACCTTAAGGTCACTTCTGCTGAAAGATCAGGCATGGACTTATGTGTTTCAACCGTGGTTTAAATCTAAGCAGTGTATTTATTTCTATATTTTTAAGCAATGACCCTGATTGAGGTTAAAAGGTCTTGGAGGTTAAGTTTAATCATTAGGAGAAATGACCAGCTGCATGTAAAATTCTGCAATCTATGGCTTTTAAACTCACACACAATGCATTTTGCATGACATTCTATAAGGCACCTAGGCCTTATATCCATGTGTAATGTACTTCTTTAATCTCACAGTTGCAAAATAAATATCACTTCTGGATTGTCCATATGTATAGGGCAGTTATATCAGAAAACCATGTTCAAACTCTATAAGTCTAGTAGGACCTTCTCTCTGCATACTGTCATTTGGTTGAGGAAAAACAAAAATTACATTTTTTTATTGCTTGTAAGTGCAAGACTGTTGGTTTCAATTATAATTTCGGGATCACAGTCTAATGTTGCATACAGATATTGTACACGGTGCTATCTGTCTCATTAAGTAAAAGTGCCACTCTCCATGGATTTAGTAAAACAGCATTGTCAGCCACGTCTTTCTTTTCCTTGCTGAAATGCATTGCGCATATCTTTGCACTTTTGGGATTCAAGCCCACTTTCTTTCCTTTGAGATTTAGGCGTGTTTTTGGTTCAATAGGCCTCATGTCTGACATCACCATTTCTGTGCTGTCTTATACTTCAATGGGATTTCACAAATCACTATGGCCTCTTTATTCTTGGCATTCAGGGGCTATATTTCACCCCACAGGTCCCCCCTCTTAGCTCTTTGACTCCAGTGAGACAGAGCAAGGAGAGAGTGGGGTTTCTGTTTCCTTGTGGTCTGGGTTCATTCCAGGAATCTCCATCTGAGCACGTCCGCTCTTTTCCCCGCCCCGAGGGCGCAGTGCTCTGATCTGCACACCACTCTTTTTGGATTTTGGGTTTTGGTCCTGCACCCCTCCCTTTCCACTAGCTCCACCTCCAGCCTGTAGAGGCAAGGAGTTATTTGTTTTACTCCCTGCAAATGTATGATTTTCTCCATCTGGGTTCCTATTATTTACTTTTATTCTTCAGATGGTTCCTGGGCTCTAACCTCACTGGATTCTTCAATCAGTCGCAAGTTCTGTCAGGGATGACAGCTTTTCAACTGATTGATATGAACCCATTTCTCTTCCATCTGTTCTCCTTTATGGATGCAGATCTTGTAGGCAACAGGTGAGATTTTATTAATAATTTCAAAAGCACAGCGCCAAGTGGGGAGGAACTTCTGCTCTTTGGTGTGGTTCCTTTGGAAATTGTACAGGTAGACCCTGTCTCCTACTTCGTACTCTTTCTTGGTGGTCTTTAAGTCGTAGTGGGTTTTCATCCCCTCTGCCGACTTTTCGAAATTTCCCTGAGAGTAAGCAAAAGCGTACTGAAGGTATTTTTGTGAATGTTCAATGTACTCATGAGTCGTGGATGCATTGATCAGGCTCTGCTCTTGAGTTCGGTAGAGCAGATGGTGAGGTAACACCATTTTTCATCCAGTCATGAGCTCGAATGGCGACATTTTTGTTGCAGAATATTGTGTAGACCGGATGGCTATCAGGACAAGCGAAAATCAGATGTCCCAACTAGATCCCGAGTATGCCAAAAACTTCTTCAAGATGCCCACAAAGGTTTTATTGTACCTCTCAACTCCCCGCTCGAGGCTGGGCGGGAGGCCACGTGGAGTTTTCTATTTACCCCTAGTATCTCCCACATCTTTGTCATCACCTCACTGGTAAAATGACTTCCTCGGTCTGACTCAATCATTTGGGGAAGGCAGAAATGAGAAAAGATGTGATTGATCATTAGGGCAGCAACTGTTTCCGCCTTGTAATTTGGGGCTTAAAGACATTCCACCCACTTGGTAAACAAGCATGTCACGGTCAACATGTACTTGTTTCTGTCACTGCCGCCGGCGACTGGCGTTTGTGGCGAAGGTGGAAACAGGGACGCCATTAAAGTGTTCCGTTATGTTTTTTCTCCGTCTACTAGCCACGGTCTAGTTGTTTCCAAGATGGCCGCCGCCGTTTGTATATCTCACTCGGCTGCCGGCGGCTCTGCGCGTTGCAACTGAGTTCATTCTCGCCCCCCGTTGCTTGCGCTAGTTTCCCTGTGACAGTTTGTCCTTCTATCGCGCCAAGACGGCGCCTGTTTTGTTTCCTTCTCCTCCCGTTCCCGTTTGCTCTCTCTCTCCTTGTTCCGCTTTCTTTCTCCCTTTGCTTCCCGTGCTGCTGCCCCCTCGCTGCTCCTTCTCGCTCTCTTGGGTTCCCTCAGACTTCTCTGTTTTCTCCCGTTCTCGCTTGTCCTCCACGTTGTGGGGTACTCACTAGAATCCAGCTATCTTCTACAGTCGATCAGCACTGAGACGCTGACCTCACGGTCCCTAGGTATTCGGCGGAGGACCAATCTACTTGCCACGGATCCGGCGACTTCCTTTGCCCTTACGACCACTCCGGATTCAGGGTTTTTTTGCCATCCTGTGGCGTTTTCCCCTCTGGCTGTCGCGGAGGGAAGTCACCGAGGTTTTCTCTGTCTTGGAGTCACGGTGGCTTCCTTCCGAGGTAGACCCTATCTTCAAAAAAAGAAGAAACCATACATTGGACTTACCCGCAGAAAGAAACTGGACTATTCAGGTGAGGAGGAGTTGATCGGGGAATGTGGTAATTCTAGAGAAGACGAAGACATTGCTGACCTTCTAGCTGATCCCATAGCCCATAGCGCCAGTTCTGATAGTTTCATCTAGAGGAGCGAATCACATGCCCGATGAAATCGACTTGCAAATCCGACCAGGGCAATGTCATTCTCCTTTTCTGTAGGGGAGCACTGTGTGTGAGAGAACTTGGCTGAAACTGAGCAAACACAAGACACCCCTTTAAGTATAGGTTGAGCTGCTAACCCATGTGTGGCCAGTTTGCGACCTCTCGCAAGATTTCGTAGGTTGTATGAAACCCTGTATGACCGGCAGTGGCCACATCATGAGCGTGACTTAACATCAGGCTTTGGAATGACCCACCCATTGGTCACAACCAGATATGGATCGCCGTACCAACAAAACATCTTGGATTCGGAACATTTTGAAAACCTCATTAACACCCGGAGATCCTCTATCCCAATATGATGGAATTCTGTCAGAGGAAAATTCAGCGGACCTCAGGAGGGCAAAGAAAACCTCTCTGTCGATTGCGGATTTTGTCTCTATATGTAAAACCCTTAAGGGAAAGGATTGGTTCTTGGTTAAGACAAAAGAAATATCAAAAGAAACTAAACCAATGGCAAGAGACATTAAAGCTTCTGTATACTAAGAACGCTTGCAACATCTTGGCTCTATTAGGCGAAGTAAGAGGAAATAATACCTACTCTACTCTGATTCCGATTGGGGCCCATAGATGGGAAAGCTTTCGGAGAGAGCATAATATGTTGTGCAATGGCAAGGATAAGGAGAATGTCACCATTTGTTCGCCCAGACCTCCGTTTAGAGTTACGGTAATTGCACTCATAGAGAAGATTAATACGTTTAAATCTTCCGGGCACCAAGCCCTAATGGGCTGGCCAACATCTTGCTAAAATGCAATCCTAGTTTGTGGGCTGAAGTATTGAAGATACTCTTCGACAAAATTATGTTTGAAAGAAGAATACCCCTCTCTTGGCAAACTGCTACTCTTATCCCGTTCCATAAGAAAGGTGATAAGAGTAATCCCAGCAAATATAGATTGCTCTTGATGCTCTATTGTACCGCTAAACTGTTTGCAGGCTTTATCCTTGACAAATTGCAAGAATGGGCAGAGAAGGAACATATATTCAACTTTTTTCAAAGCAGCTTTTGAAGGGTTTACTCAACAGTACATAACCTAATTATTCTTGACACCCTGCGTACAGCTGCTAAGAAAAAGGGCAATCCCCCTTTGTATGAGTTATGTAGGTAGATTTTAAAGCGGCCTTCGATTTGGTTCATAGAGAGATTCTGTGGACTAAATTAGAAGTACTTGGTTGTCCTGAAAACCTGCTATACTACCTAAGGCTACTCCATCAGAACAACACAGTGTACCTTAAATTGAATGGCCAAGGCAATATGACTGCCAAAATTGCACAAAATAGAGGAGTCAAGCAGGGCTGTGTGACGGCCCGACTCTGTATAATTTGTTTACTTATGATTTACCTGCGGCTATTGGTAAGGTAGATCATTGTCCCCCTAAAATCGGTGATAAACAGTGTTATGTCCTGCAATAAGCGGATGACTTAGTGATATTAGATCACACACTTAGTCGCCTGCGGAGATCTGCAGAAGCCCTATGGGGCTATGCAAAGAATAATGGACTGATAATAAATCTACAGAAGACCAAAGTGATGTTATTTACTAATAAAAAGTTTGCACAAACCAGTTTAAAAGTACATAATTTGGAAATCTTATATACCCCTAATTATAGATATCTGGGAATTGATATTGACACAAAGGAGGACTATCTGCAGTGTAAATAGAATAGAAAGATCAGGGCCACCCAAATCACTTCTCTAGTATACAGCTTTACTATTACACAGGGCGGCTTTACCATATGGGCTGCACGTTATATCAAAAGGTTTTAGTACCAATGTTCATCTATGGTCTTGAAGCCCTACAAAACACGGACCTGAACTGGCTGCAGGTTGTGGAAGGAAAATACTGGAAAAAAGATCCTTGGCCTCCCAACATGCATACCAATGGCCATTATTAGATTAGAACTTGGATTGACCTTGTTACTTAAGAAAAGGGCTGAATTATATCTGTTGATGTTGAGTAAATCAGGCAACTCATTAGTTGAAACCCTGAGGATTGAATCAGCTAAACAGTTTGGAAACCTCCACTTAAAAATCAATGTATATCTGGAGGAAATTGGCTGGAACATTAGAGCGGAGGGGTTCACCCAAAGAGCTAATACTGCTCTTTCTTAAAAAGTGGATCTATGGGATTGGATCGCTAATTATGCACACTTAGAAAATCTTTAGAACTATCATTTTGTTAAGTATATTCTATACACTTATAAAAAAATGCAGTTCTACCTTAATCTGTCCCCTGCAGTTAGAATAAGGTGTTTTATTTTGTTACTTAGGGTGAACTATTTGCCGGTGTTGGCCAGCACAGGAGTAATCAATCAGATACTGGATGTAGACCGTTACTGCCGAGTTGTAAGAACAAGTCAAACAGGGAAATGTGCTGACAAATTGCCCCAAATTAGCCATGACATATCAGAGCCAATATGGTAGAAACATCCACCAACCTGACTATATAGCAGAATCTCTCTTCTGGTGGAGTAGCATTAACACATCGACTATTAGGTTTTTGATCGCTATGTACAATGTCTGGCTAGTGATAGAGAGCCTGTTGGGAATGTCCATCTGAAACAAATTCTGGTTCTATAGAGATGTTAATATGTTGATAACATTTCCCAATAATCAGGTCCTCTTTTGTGCCATAATCAAATCAGCGTCTGGCGTTTCTTTACTCCACTGGGCAGTTGAGAGTTCATTTTGGGCATGTATTTGGGATCTGGTGACCGCAGCGACCTGGATTTCCCCCAACAGGGATTTGGTTTCTATGAGATCTGTAAGAGGATTCAATTCAGCACTACAGCCAAGTCAACGCCTAGTCTAGAATACTGAATGAAAACCCTTATTGATATATCTTTATGTCCAGTTCATGCGTTCTGGATGACTACCCCTATATAACACCCCTCCCTTGGAATCCCCCTGACCCCACTGAGCCAAGAAGTAGTTCTGTTTTGCAAGTTTAAAGGTTTATTTGATAACTTAAACAATATATATTATATCACGCTTTATAATAAATTAATGATTGGATATCACACTTAATCTGGTATGATAAAGATTAACAACGGGGAATCTGGCACTAGCACACTTCTTGATAATCACTAAGGAGTTGACATGAAATGGATAAGATAGCAACAATACTTCTATGGTTTCTTTATAATCAATGATGAGTGGTTATAGGATGGATAAGATAGCAACAATACTTTTATGGTTTCAAATGGATGCAATGTGGAATGAAAATGTAATACAGAAAATAACTTGATAGGATTTCAGCAAAAGACAATGTAATCACTTTCTTGGACAATTCACCCCCCCCCTTTTATGCAATGCAAGGAAATGGAGGGAAGCACACAGTTCTCAGAAATGCAATCAAATGTGATTCAGTTCACCCCAGCAACTTAGACTACAGAAGTTGAAAACACAGGCCCAAATGCTTTTAAATGTGCTGGAAATGAAGAAAAAATATGCTAAAATGCTTTTAATTCCCTCTAGAGGTTCAGGGTGAGTGGTATCTAGTTAATATTAGTCCAGGCTCACACTAGCAATGATGCAGGGATGGTTTTTATGAGGCAAACGAATTTCTTTCAGAGGAAAGCAAAAGCAGCTATCTTTTTGCAAGTGGAGAAATTTGCAAATCGCGGTAAAATTCGCGAATGCGTCTGGTGCGATTACAGAGGAACTACAAGGGCTAGCAATATCGTTTTGGGGTCGTAGGAAAGCCTAGGATCTCAGCTTCCAGATGAAAGTTACTGCAAGTCTCTAGCACAAACGGTCACGGAGATATGAGCGATTAAATAAAGGTCGTTTTTCAGATTTGAAATTTTAAAGTTCAAAAAGACAAGTGCAGCTTGCAACTAGAAAATGACAAGTGACAGCTTTACAAATGACAGTCGACAGTTAGGAGACAGTTCTACTTAGATTAAAATAGTTTGAATTATATTATTTTAACTAGGAGATTGGTTCTGCACAGTTCTGCTATGTACTCACAATATATTTAGAAATATGCCTTGCCACGGATCTGGTCAGGTTTTGGACTGCACTCCGGTTCAGCTCTTTGGTTCTGCTAACATTGGCCTGGGTCAGCTCTCTCTGGTTCTGCTAACAGTGGTCTGGTCTGGGTCTCTGAAGGTGGATAGATTGAAGTCTCTATGTTAGCTCTCTGGAGGTTGATGGAGGTAAAGTATGGATTTTCCCGGCAGAGCTTCCAGCTGCAAATGGATTTGAAGGTCCCTATCTGTCCTGTCTCTCTGCTTTTATGTGTTTTGAAAATGGGTGTGTGTGAGCAGCATCACTAGCCAGCCCCTCTCCACTTGTCATTGGCCACTTCATCCGCTTCCACTTGATTGGGGGAATGAAATGAAGTGTCATCATGATGAGGTCTGTTTATGATACAGAGAACCCACCCCTGTCAACTTTACACACAATCTATATTTGCTAAAAAAAACATATTTGCACAGGTACACATTTGTTTAAAATTACATGCACCCTTCACATATCACAGAAGGTATACCCTGTCCAAATCTGCTCTTCCTGGGGGCTTGCATTCAAAAATGGCACATATTTCACTTTTTAACTGGTTTCGCAATTTCGGACATTAACCCAAATTTACACACATGTGCGCAAGGAGTATGGACATTAGTTGATGAAGTGTCAGATTTTTCACATGCACACATTTTGAGTAATATCCTCTTTTCCGCTAAAACGCCCCTGAACATGCCACCGGTTCTAAAAACCTCTTAAAATGTGGGCAGAAAAATCACAAGAATTATGGTGTCATTTATACAATTTTCACATGTCCGCTCTATGAGTTATTCATCTTTTTAGAGTTATGTTCTGGCCCCAAAGGGGTGTGGTTTTCCTCCAGCACAAGGTTGAATTTCTGGTTTTTCCAGTTCTGCCAAGCCAGCTTGCTCTCACAGGCAGTGCCCCTCCCCTGTGCTTCCAGGAGAAATCTCCATTTACGACTCCCGCCATAAAACATTTGCCTGAGTCAAGACAGGGCTTTGTTCAATTTCCTGCAGAGCCCAGGTAATTCAATCAGGGAAGTGTCATATCCCTTTTGGTGTGAGCAGCAAAAGGGCAGCTAGGCCTGGGAACACAGCTGTGACTCAAGTTTCACTCCTGATGGGGGTAGTTGCCAGGCAAATTGGAATCTCTTTAAGCCAGTTTTTAGCTACATGTCATTTCTGTTCCCCAGTTTCTGCATTCAAATAAAACTAAACATTTTCACATATGCAGCTAGAAGGCTGATTCTAAGTTTAAAACTATGACATTTAAACAATTGCAACCTATGTGACACTCAAAAGTAGGTCACTCATTTCTTTTAAACATTTAGATTTGTAGTGTCTTTCAGTCCAAATTTACTTAAACTGCTGAAATCCACAGCTCAGCCAGTCTTGTTATAAACCTTCAAGTCACTTCAGAATATAACTTTACATTGGATCCACCTCTCAGTAAGTCTTTCTTTGGCTTGCCTTGGGTTCATTTATTCAGTTTTCTACAAAAAAGTAAAATCTGGTGATTTTAAAACGCCGGCTTTCTGATAGTGGTGAGTACTGGTACTGCACCCCTTTTTGGGATTTAAGAAAATGAATTCCCAACAGTTATGGGTTTGCTTTTGGCAATCAGCATTGCCATTCCCAATGGTTTCAGACTACTGTGTGGGTAGTCCAATGGTGGTTTTAGGCAGTTTCCTTCTGTGCCCATAACATCGGCAAAAATGAGTGGCAGCCTATTCTTCATGCATTTCCCTGTGCATTTTCTGGGAAGCTCTGGCCATCATGATGTTTTCATGTCAGTACTGCACAGTTTTGAGGTAGGGCTCGGATGCATGGGTAAATACATCCCACAAGCCCCCCTTCTTGCGGTGGCCATCTGATCCTTCACTGGTGGGACCCGCAAGATCTGGGATGTAGTTCTCATCTTCTTCCGGTAGATGGCACAGTTCAGCATCTTTTCCTCCATCCGGTACTGATCGATCGGTTCTCCTCGCCGGTCCTGATGGGAATATTGGGCGGTACCCCGGGCCCATTGCGTCTCTGCTCCCGGTCTCCGGATCGTCCTCCTTGGCCCGTTTCCAGGTTTTCTTTCTCCTAGGATGACAAAGGAAGAGCGGCAATACCTATCCATAGACATTTTTCCCCCACCATTGATATAGTGGGGCAGCATATGCATTTCATCATAACGAAACATTACATCCTTATTTTGAAAAAAAAAACAGTATAACTAAGAGACAGTTTCATGCAAATCACAATATTTTAGAGACTAGATGTGGTATGTTTTATGGTTGGAACTGAATTAGTCTGAGACAGTACCCGCTAGGATTCCAGAGGATTCCTCCAGTTGTTGCAGAGCGTGCCTGGGATGGCAACACTTCAACTGGTTTATGTGGACCCACTTGTCTTCCCCCGCTGCCAAAGGACCTTTGGGGATGTGGATTTTGTAGGCCACAGGGGAGATCTTGTCGATGATCTCAAAGGGTCCCTTCCATGTAGGCAAAAATTTGCGCTGCTTGGCCTGGTTCCTTTGGAAGTTGTATAGATAGACCCGGTCTCCCACCTGATATTCCTTCCTGGAAGTTTTCAGGTCATAATGGGTCTTCATGCTATCAGCTGATCTTTCTAGATTCCACTGAGCATAAGCAAAAGCATGTTGAAGGTGTTTCCTTAAATTCTCCACATACTCATGAGTTGTGGAGGCATTTATCAGTGTCTGCTCTTGGGTCCTGTAGAGCAAATGCTGCGGAAGCACCATCTTGCGCCCAGTCATCAACTCAAATGGTGACATTTTGGTGGCAGATGAAGGGGTAGATCTGATGGCCATTAGGACCAGAGGTAATCGGATATCCCAACTTGGCCCAGAATCTGCCACAAACTTCTTTAACATGCTCACAATGGTTCGGTTATATCTCTCTACTGCCCCAGAAGAAGCTGGCCTGTAAGCAATATGCAACTTCCTTTTGACCCCCAGTATCTCCCACATCTTTGTCATTACTTCACTGGTGAAGTGGCTACCCCTGTCTGACTCAATCCTTTGAGGTAGACCAAAACGAGAAAAGATGTGGTTAATCATCAAGGCAGCTGCCGTTTCTGCCTTGCAATTTGGGGCTGGGAGACATTCCACCCACTTGGTAAACAAGCATGTCACAGTCAACATGTACTTATTCCCCCTAGCAGAGCGAATCACAGGGCCTACAAAGTCGATTTGTAAATCTGACCATGGCAGTGTCATCCCCCTCTTTTGGAGAGGCGCACGGTGCGTGAGGGATGATGGCTGAAATTGTGCACACACAAGACACCCCTTCAAGTATTGGTCGAGGTCCTGCCCCATGTGTGGCCAGTATGCAACCTCTCTTAAGATTTCCAGTGTTGTGTGAAACCCCCTATGACCGGTGGTGGCCGCATCATGGGCGTGACTTAACATCAGGCTTCGGAATGAGGTAGGAACCACCCACTGATCGTGGCCAGCTTTGGATTTCCTTACCAACAAACCGTCTTGGATTCGGAACATTTTTGGACATTTCATCAACACTCTTAGGTCCTCTTTCCCAATGTAATCGGTATCCGTCAGGGGAAAGTTCTCAGGGTCCTCAAGGTGTTGGTAACATTTACCAATTATTGGATCCCCATTCTGAGCGGTAATCAAATCAGCATCAGGGGTCTCCTTACTCCATTGTGCAATTGAAAGGTCGTTGTGAGCATTTGTCTGGGACCTAGTGATAGCAGTGACCTGGATTTCCCCCAACAGGGACTCAATCTCAATTAGATCCCCTTGGATGGCCCCGGTTTTGGCCAGCTGATCAGCTAAGTCGTTTCCAGTTTTGTCTGGTCCCTCTACTTTGGAATGACCCTTGATCTTTTTCCAATAGATGGTCATCTCATTCGAGGTGACCAGATCATCAATGTTTTGGATCAACTTCCCATGTTTCAAGGGTTTGTTGTTAGCACATAACATGCCTCTGGTTTTCCAATTAACCAGGTGCTCCATGAACCCGTTCCGTACATAATCCGAATCTGTGATTATGACCAGTTCGCGGAGTTGATGCTGGACAGCAGTGAGGATGGCCTGATGCACAGCCATCAATTCTGCCACCTGACTACTTCGGGGACCAATTTTGTATCCAGCGGAGGGTTCTGGGGACTCATTCACCCTTGCATTCCCTACGCCAGCCACCAGTTCTTTCTCCCCGTTGTTGTCAACATGGTAAGAGCATCCATCCACATAGACAGTGGGCATTCCCTCACACTTGTCTTCTTCAAAGACTTTGTGGGGGGAATTAAGGTATGCCTCCATGTTGTCCTTTATTTTTAGACTTTCGTCCTCGAGACAGTTTTCTCTGGCACAATCATGCAAGTCAGCCAGACCTTGCGCGAGGGGACTCTTCTTGTTTTGGCCATATCTGACCTCCACAGGAAAGCCTTGCATTGACAGAATCCAGGAAGTAATTCGGGAATTACTCACATTTCCGGCCCGGATTCTATCACTTTGGAGATATTGCAGAGGCTGGTGTGGAGTCTCCACTATGATGTGTTCCCCATGGATAAACGGGCGGTAATTCTTCAATGCCCACACCGTTGCCAGGAGTGCCTTCTCACAATCGTTGAATTTTTCCTCCACAGAGGATAAAGTTTTGCTCGCATAGGAGATTACTTTATTGACCTTGTCATGCTTTTGGTATAATACTGCCGTCAAGCACGTATTAGAGAACCCTGTCTCCAGGAAGAACTCCTTGTTTCTGACAGGGTAAGCTAGGCAAGGCGCTTGTGAGAGGCTTCTCTTGAGTTGTCTTACTGCCTCGGCTTGTTCTGGACCCCATTCCCACTTGACCCCCCCTTTCAGGAGATGAATCAGGGGTCTGGTGATCTCTGCGTAGCCCTCAATGAACTTTCTGCTGTAATTAGTCAGTCCAAGGAGGCTCCTTAGTTCCCGCAGAGTTGTGGGGTCTTTCAGTTTCTGAAGTGCTTCCACTTTCTTTTCCTGGGGACAGAGACCCTGAGGAGTAATCTCATGCCCCAAGAAATTAACACGGGTTCTACACCACTGTGCTTTCTGAAAGGAAAGTTTTGCTCCGGCGGCCCTCAACTGCGTCAGAACATAACGGATCTCCGCTATGTATTCCTCCACAGATGAACTTTTGATGAGGACATCATCTACATAAGCCAGGTTACCCCTCGCACCCAGGTCGGGCATGGCCTTATGTAGAAAAATGTTGAATTCATTGCCGGAGTTGAGGTATCCGAAGGGAGTCCGGGTCCATGTATACTGCTGGCCCCCAAAGGTAAAAGCCAGCTTGTATTGGTCCTCCCTACTGACAGGCATGGTCCAGTATCCATTGGTCAGGTCTATTGCTGTGAATACCTGTGACCCCTGGATCTGGGCCAGCCCTTGGTCAATGTAGGGCAGAGGCCATCGGGAAGTATGGACCCGTTTGTTGAGCTCCCTGAGGTCAGCACAGAGTCTCCACTGGCCGTTTGGCTTCAATATTCCCAGCACTGGATTATTGAAGGTGCTGTGGACTGGACGGATTATTCCCCTGGACTCAAGGTTCTTAATTATTTCAGTAAGGGACTCCATTGATGCGAGAGGCAAGCGATATTGCTTCACAAACACAGGAGTCATGCCAGGGTCCGTGGGGATTGTTGTTGTGTGGATGTCGGTGCGGCCACAGTCATATGAGTCTACCGCAAAGAGATCTTGGAAATCCAAGAAAACTTGTTTCAACTTTTGCTTTTGTTCCAGAGTCACACAGGCGTCAGCTAGGTTGACTCTCTCTTCCACCATCTGCCTGAAGCCTGGAAAGACTTCTGGTTTGGCTATCTCCGCGGCCTCCTCCAGCTGGGTGGAGAAGTCCCTGGTCAGAGTGCTGATTTGGACCGGAGGCTTCAGGTGGGAAAGGCAGCCCTCATGGACCTGGAAAATCACCTCATCCCTCCTGAAGTCACAAGTCACATCTTCCTTACCATAGGGGCAGGAAGTGTACACCAGGAAGTTCCCCCCATGCCGGGTAAAAATCCTGTCTGGTGTTGTATTGTCATCACTGTCACTGTCAAAACAGTCCTTGGGGATTAGTCCTAACAGTTCATTTACTAAGTCGATGGAAAAATGTCGGTCATCAACCGCCATTCCAATAATGGTGCCTGCGGCTAGAGTAATACTCTTTAAGTCGCTGTTATCTACCTCTATTGGAATGGTGTCATGTTCTATGTTGACTAATGGTGTTGGGTTTACCCCTAACCCTTGCTGTTGGAGAGAAGCATTTAGATGTATGTAAGCATCAGGGTTTTTCAAATGTTGTCCTCTTTTAACTTTCACTTCCAGGGAGAATTGTCGGGTCCTTTCTGGGATGGTGACTTCCTCTTTAATCTGAATTTCAACTGCATAAGGTAGCAATTGAGCTGACCTAAATGCTTTTTCTGGATCATCAAAGCCCATGGGATTATCCGCTAATCGGGACCAAGCTTTGAAGTTTATTAGGTCCAAACTAATGGCAAAGCGATTAAGAATGTCACTGCCTAAGTAAAAGGCGGCAGTGACGTCTCGCACGACCCAACAATTATGGACTATGCTCTTGTTGCCAATGGAGATTTTGAGCATACACCTGCTTGGCAGGAGATGTTTGGAATTAGGTGCTTCCAGGTCCATTTCCCATTTGTCTATCAGTTTGAATGTGGGAATGGCTGGATCTTTTGGGAGTTGGCGGAACATGGCTTCGCTGATGAAGCTCTTACCGTTGTTCACGCACACTCGAGCGAGAACAGAGTCCTTCCCATCATTTAACTGAACAGGGATGAACAACTGCTCTCCAATTTGCTGAATATCAGCCAGGCTCTGAGCTGATTTCACATCTTTCTGGACTATAGGAGTGGGAGTTTCTGATTGTGGATTAGTATAGAATCTCAGAGTGTTTCCTTCCAGCGTGGAGTACCACTTTAGACTGGAAGGAAGGTTGATTTTCAGAAATAGAGAGGACCCTCCATCACCAGTCTGTTGTCCTACTGCTATTACTGTCACGTCTGGAATCTGGTTATTCTGGAAGTGAAATTCTACTTGGTCAGATTTTTGTTCAACCATGTGGCAGGTGCCGTTTAAACTAACATGGTTGACACTCTGTTTTAATTTTATTGGTCGGCTAGTCTGGGTCCAGAGGACCTTGTTTACACAATCTATTAGGGGTGACAACCTTCTCAGGAGGTCATTCCCTAGTAAACAAGGGGTGCCCTCTGGAGTCACAACTATGACCGGGTGTTTCAACTTGTGTCGCCCAATTTTAATGTCCAAATCTGCCGTCCCCTCGACGGGAATTTCCTTCCCGTCAAAGTTCTGGAGTTGTCCAGGAAGAGAGGTGAGAGGAATTTGGTAATTCTCTCCCCTTCCTGCATTCAGTTCGTCAAAGGCCCTTCTGGACAGAAGGGTAGCTTGAGATCCAGTGTCCACCAGTGCCAAAATTGTACCCTGCCCCTGTACTTGTACCGGGGCATAATATCTTCCCTCCTTCTCCTCAAGGGGGCACAGATAATGTACATTTTTGGACAACTGGTGGGCTAATTTTCTGGTTTTGGACATCGCTAGCGAAGAGATTTGGGCAGAATTCTGTGGAGAGCCTTGGGAATCTGAAAGAAAAATTTGGCAACTGGAGATCAGAGCCATTGTGGGTTCCCCTGGCTCCGGTTCTGGGCCGCCCCCCCTTTTTGGAGGCAGTCACCAGGATGGGTTTGAACCAGGGGATTTTCTTGCGGTTGGTTCTGGGATGAGATGGTGGGCGGCGGTAGCTCAGTCTCCACATCTCCCCAGTATGGATTTGCATCCCTAGGGACCCATTTTTCTTTGGGAGGAGTTCCCCCCTCTCTGAAGGAGAAGATCCTTTTCCCAGGATCCTCTGAGGATCCCTCTCCCTCAAATTGGAAGACCTGTACCTCCTCCTCAAACTGAGTCTGTTTGGGTCTTTTGTTTCTCCTACCCCCCCTCTGCTCCTTAGGAGGCAGACTTTCAGGGGCAAGAGATTTTGTTTCCGGTTCCTGGGTTTCCAGGGGCTGTTTACAAGTGAGGAAGGAAGCTTCCTCCAAGGCTTTACACCCCCCTTCCCCTTGTGCCTCCTCCCTGGGAACCGGTGAGTTATCAGGGTGCTGCCCCCGTCATTGTTCTGGGGCACCAGGTCCAGAGTTGGGTGCGTTCTGCGCCGGCATGCCGTTCTGAGGGTTCTGCTGCGCCCTCAGTATGTGACCCAGATCCCGCGCCATGTTTTGAACCTGGCGCTCTAACTGGGAAACCCGCTCAGGCTGATACGGGGCCCTGTTTTCTCCCCTGGGCTGATCCCGGGAAGGGTAGCTGTCCCTTCTCTGGTAATACCCCGGATTGGGAAGATTTGGGTACCCCTCCACCCTTGGCCTCCCCTCTCCCGGATTAGGTTGTCTGGGCTCAGGGAATTGGGGAAAGAAGGATGGATGATTTTGGGGTTGGAAATTGGGTGGATACCTGGGGAAAAAGTTCTGCCCAGGATTTGGAGAATTTCTGCCCTCCGGTGGGAAGTTAGGAGGGAAGTTCCCTGGGCTAGGTGCTTGGCTGGATCCCCCCCCTTGGGCGGGAGGAGTCCACACATAACCCAGGATGGGTCGATTTCCCTTGTAACGGGGACTTACATAGTCAGGAGAGCGAGGGACCCCATTTGTGGGGCTGCCTCCCTGGCTCCCTGTCTGTGCCTGGCCCGAGGACCTTCTGGGCCTAGCATTATTAGGTGCAGGTAGGTTTTTAGGCCCCCCCATCTCCAAATCCAAAACGGGGGTGACCTTTACCTCTGCCACCTTGGGAGCAGCAGGGGTGCTGTTGGCTTTGGGGTTTTTCTGGGCATTACTTTTGCTATCTACCGGTTTCTGCACCTCATAGATCCGGGTCGCCTGTTCAATGACCCAGTCCAAAGATCTTTTCTCGTGAAAATCCCTCACGAGCTGGGTCATTATGTATTTGGGCAAGGCATGGAAAAACGTATTAATAAATTCTCTGCTATCCGTGCGCACCCTTCTTGTGGTCTGTGCAAAAGCCTGCTTTAACTCCTGCACAAATTCTTGTGGGGCCTGATCCTCCCCACATTGTAAATTGTAGGCTGCCTTGCGAGCCTCTTGGGGATTTCTGTGAACAGAAAAATGTTTTAATATGGCCGCCCTATAGGTGGACCACCTGGAATGATTTTGGTCCTCCAGCCCTGCAAAGAAACTGGAGTACTCTGGGGAGAATGTCCACTTTACATATTGGATACAGCTTTGGCTGTCCTTCAAATGGAAAGTCTCCATCATTTGCTCGAACAACTCTAAGTGCTCCCAAACAGAATACTTGGCATTCTTATGATACGGCGTGATGACGCTCCTGATTGCCTTAATCTGCTTTAAGGGGTCCTTAAGCAAGGCCCTTTTTGCCTTATTGGCCTTTTTGGTTCGGGTAACCCTTGTCCATTCATCCTCTGACTCAGAGGCACTGCTCCCAGAGGTTCCTGTCTGCTCTTCCAGGTTTTCCCGGATTCTGCGAGCCTGGGAATGGCTGGCAGAATGTGGGGACCTGGTCTCCTGTGTCCTGCGCAGTTCAGAGGAGTCTTCAGATTCCTCCTTGCTGCCAGGATTTGATGGGTACACCCTCCACTGACCTAACTGGGCAGAGGTTTTCAGGATGCCCTTAATGGGCCTACTCTCCTGGGGTTCCCCACTAAACTGTACTGTACTTGGGTGCCCATACCCGGATGCCCACCCCTCCATTCCTGAGTGGTACTGGCCTATGAGCCCCATACTTTTAGCTGGATAGTAATCTGCCATCCCTGTGGCCCTGTGCTCATGTGCGCCAGGGGACATGGGGGTGGTAGAGTCCAGGGACTGGGAGAGATGAAGGCCCCTGGTGTTAGGGCTCCTGAGGTTATGGTCAGGAGTCTCTCTTTCCCAGCGGACCTCATCTCTATCCGCCCCTGCTCCCTGTTGCAATGCAAGAGCCTGCATTTGTGCTTTCAGTTCCTCAGTCAAGGCCTTACTAGACTCTATCAGTCGCTCCTGCATCGCTACCTGTTGTTGGAGCCTATCATTGTGTTGACAGAGGGCCTCATTTTCCCTCTGTGCTTCCTGGTTGGTCCTGGAGAACTGGGCCAGTCTTTGCTGCAGGAGGTTTACCTCCTGAGTCCCATCCCTACTGGCCTGCTCCTTTCTTGCCAGAGCCTCTTCCACCCTGCTGGTGTGCTCTACCAAGTTCTGGTTTTCTTTTTGGAGGTCACCCAGCCCCTGGAGGGCCAGGTGATTTTCTTCAATTTCCTTTTTTAAGTGGCAGACTTCCTGGCCTAAAGTGTCTCTTTCCTGACTGAGAGCCTGCATCTGTGCTGCCAGGTCGTCCCTCTGCCGTTGAAAGGCACCAGCTTTTTGGCGCTCCTGATCAAACTCTGCCTGGGTATCCAGCTCTTTCGGAATTAGTTTGTTGTTCTCTGCCTTCACTCTATCTAGGTGGCCTTGCAGGGTGACTACCTGCTCAGCACATGCCCTATTGAAGTCTAGCTGTTGCTCCAGCTTTTTCTGGCTCTGCAGTAGGGAGTCCAAACCTTCTTGGTACTCCTTCTGCAAGGCCAGAAATCTGGTATCCTGTTCTGCCTTTTCCTGTTGCAGGATGTCCATATCCTCTTTTATTTTAATGATATACTGCCTACTATCATTTTCTGACTCCTGGCTCCCCTGCAGCCTCTGCTCAGAAGAGACCAGGTCAGATTGGACCTTCTCTAACGCCATCTGGTGCCTATTTGCCAGATTTTGGCTTTCAGCACATCTATCCTGCATGTCTCCCACATATAGGTACAGGTATGCCGCTATCCTAACAATCTTGTCGTGTTCATCTTTGGCCTTAGAGGCCATATATAGTTCACTCAGGGCCACATGTAATGGACCCTGATCTCTCCATAAGTCTGACCCTGTTTCAGTGACCTGTCGCGTGATGGCCTGCAACCAGGCATCCTGGCCCTGCTCAGCCCATTCACCTCTCACAAATAGTTTATGTAAGAAGTGCTCTCTGGCTATTTTCATATCTACCAAGGTCGTCATTCTAGAGATTGGTCTCTGTCCTGACTTACAGAAGTTAGTATTTTATTTTTGCAGAACAGAACTTTTCTTGGAGTGTCCCTTTTGAGGAATGCTTCACAGCGTGATGCAGCGTGGTGATCCGACTGGATGTATGTATCCCGTCAGTTAGCACACTGTATTAAGCTGCACAAGTGGTATTCTAACCCAGAATCCCGGCTACGAGCCCCCAATCTGTAAGAGGATTCAATTCAGCACTACAGCCAAGTCAACGCCTAGTCTAGAATACTGAATGAAAACCCTTATTGATATATCTTTATGTCCAGTTCATGCGTTCTGGATGACTACCCCTATATAACACCCCTCCCTTGGAATCCCCCTGACCCCACTGAGCCAAGAAGTAGTTCTGTTTTGCAAGTTTAAAGGTTTATTTGATAACTTAAACAATATATATTATATCACGCTTTATAATAAATTAATAATTGGATATCACACTTAATCTGGTATGATAAAGATTAACAACGGGGAATCTGGCACTAGCACACTTCTTGATAATCACTAAGGAGTTGACATGAAATGGATAAGATAGCAACAATACTTCTATGGTTTCTTTATAATCAATGATGAGTGGTTATAGGATGGATAAGATAGCAACAATACTTTTATGGTTTCAAATGGATGCAATGTGGAATGAAAATGTAATACAGAAAATAACTTGATAGGATTTCAGCAAAAGACAATGTAATCACTTTCTTGGACAATTCACCCCCCCCCTTTTATGCAATGCAAGGAAATGGAGGGAAGCACACAGTTCTCAGAAATGCAATCAAATGTGATTCAGTTCACCCCAGCAACTTAGACTACAGAAGTTGAAAACACAGGCCCAAATGCTTTTAAATGTGCTGGAAATGAAGAAAAAATATGCTAAAATGCTTTTAATTCCCTCTAGAGGTTCAGGGTGAGTGGTATCTAGTTAATATTAGTCCAGGCTCACACTAGCAATGATGCAGGGATGGTTTTTATGAGGCAAACGAATTTCTTTCAGAGGAAAGCAAAAGTCTCTAGCACAAACGGTCACGGAGATATGAGCGATTAAATAAAGGTCGTTTTTCAGATTTGAAATTTTAAAGTTCAAAAAGACAAGTGCAGCTTGCAACTAGAAAATGACAAGTGACAGCTTTACAAATGACAGTCGACAGTTAGGAGACAGTTCTACTTAGATTAAAATAGATTGAATTATATTATTTTAACTAGGAGATTGGTTCTGCACAGTTCTGCTATGTACTCACAATATATTTAGAAATATGCCTTGCCACGGATCTGGTCAGGTTTTGGACTGCACTCCGGTTCAGCTCTTTGGTTCTGCTAACATTGGCCTGGGTCAGCTCTCTCTGGTTCTGCTAACAGTGGTCTGGTCTGGGTCTCTGAAGGTGGATAGATTGAAGTCTCTATGTTAGCTCTCTGGAGGTTGATGGAGGTAAAGTATGGATTTTCCCGGCAGAGCTTCCAGCTGCAAATGGATTTGAAGGTCCCTATCTGTCCTGTCTCTCTGCTTTTATGTGTTTTGAAAATGGGTGTGTGTGAGCAGCATCACTAGCCAGCCCCTCTCCACTTGTCATTGGCCACTTCATCCGCTTCCACTTGATTGGGGGAATGAAATGAAGTGTCATCATGATGAGGTCTGTTTATGATACAGAGAACCCACCCCTGTCAACTTTACACACAATCTATATTTGCTAAAAAAAACATATTTGCACAGGTACACATTTGTTTAAAATTACATGCACCCTTCACATATCACAGGAGGTATACCCTGTCCAAATCTGCTCTTCCTGGGGGCTTGCATTCAAAAATGGCACATATTTCACTTTTTAACTGGTTTCGCAATTTCGGACATTAACCCAAATTTACACACATGTGCGCAAGGAGTATGGACATTAGTTGATGAAGTGTCAGATTTTTCACATGCACACATTTTGAGTAATATCCTCTTTTCCGCTAAAACGCCCCTGAACATGCCACCGGTTCTAAAAACCTCTTAAAATGTGGGCAGAAAAATCACAAGAATTATGGTGTCATTTATACAATTTTCACATGTCCGCTCTATGAGTTATTCATCTTTTTAGAGTTATGTTCTGGCCCCAAAGGGGTGTGGTTTTCCTCCAGCACAAGGTTGAATTTCTGGTTTTTCCAGTTCTGCCAAGCCAGCTTGCTCTCACAGGCAGTGCCCCTCCCCTGTGCTTCCAGGAGAAATCTCCATTTACGACTCCCGCCATAAAACATTTGCCTGAGTCAAGACAGGGCTTTGTTCAATTTCCTGCAGAGCCCAGGTAATTCAATCAGGGAAGTGTCATATCCCTTTTGGTGTGAGCAGCAAAAGGGCAGCTAGGCCTGGGAACACAGCTGTGACTCAAGTTTCACTCCTGATGGGGGTAGTTGCCAGGCAAATTGGAATCTCTTTAAGCCAGTTTTTAGCTACATGTCATTTCTGTTCCCCAGTTTCTGCATTCAAATAAAACTAAACATTTTCACATATGCAGCTAGAAGGCTGATTCTAAGTTTAAAACTATGACATTTAAACAATTGCAACCTATGTGACACTCAAAAGTAGGTCACTCATTTCTTTTAAACATTTAGATTTGTAGTGTCTTTCAGTCCAAATTTACTTAAACTGCTGAAATCCACAGCTCAGCCAGTCTTGTTATAAACCTTCAAGTCACTTCAGAATATAACTTTACATTGGATCCACCTCTCAGTAAGTCTTTCTTTGGCTTGCCTTGGGTTCATTTATTCAGTTTTCTACAAAAAAGTAAAATCTGGTGGTTTTAAAACGCCGGCTTTCTGATAGTGGTGAGTACTGATACTGCACCCCTTTTTGGGATTTAAGAAAATGAATTCCCAACAGTTATGGGTTTGCTTTTGGCAATCAGCATTGCCATTCCCAATGGTTTCAGACTACTGTGTGGGTAGTCCAATGGTGGTTTTAGGCAGTTTCCTTCTGTGCCCATAACATCGGCAAAAATGAGTGGCAGCCTATTCTTCATGCATTTCCCTGTGCATTTTCTGGGAAGCTCTGGCCATCATGATGTTTTCATGTCAGTACTGCACAGTTTTGAGGTAGGGCTCGGATGCATGGGTAAATACATCCCACAGATCTCTGTGGATGGCCCTGGTTTTGGCCAACTGGTCAGCCAAGTTATTTCCAGTTTTGTCTGGTCCCTCTATTTTAGAGTGACCTCTGATCATTTTCCAATAGATGGTCATCTCATTAGGGAAGACCAGATCATCAATGGATTGGATTAATTTTGCATGCTTGAGCGGTTTATTATTCACACACAGCATGCCTCGATTTTTCCAAATAATCAGGTGCTCCACAAACCCATTCCTGACATAATCTGAATCCGTGATTATGACAAGTTCTTTGAGTTGGTGTTGCACAGCAGTGAGGATGGCTTGATGTACCACCATCAACTCTGCTACCTGACTCCATCAGGGACCTATTTTGTACCCATCAGAGAGCTCTGGGGCATCATTCACCCAGGCATTCCCAATGCCAGCCACTAGTTCTTTTCCTCCATGATTATCAACATGGTAGGAGCACCCCTCCACATCAACTGGGGGATCCCCTTGGCACATGTCGTCCTCATAGACTTTGTGCGGAGAAGTATGGTACGCCTTCAAATTGTCTTTAGACATTCGTCCTTGAGACAGTTTTCTTGGGCACAGTCATGCAAGTCAGCCAAACCTTGCGCTAGGGGAATCTTCCTGTTTTGGCCATATCTGACCTCCACAGGAAATCCTTGCATGGACAGAATCCTGGAAGTAATTCTGAAATTACACATGTTCACTGTTTGGATTCAGTCACTTTGGAGATGCTGCAAGGGCTGGTGAGGAGTCTCGACAATGATGTGCTTCCCCTGGACGAACGAGCAGTAATACTTCAATGCCCACACCGTTGCCAGGAGTGCCTTTTCGCAATTGTTGCATTTTACCTCCACAGAGGACAAAGACTTGCTTGCATACGAGATTACTTTGTTGACCTTGTCGTGCTTTTGGTATAATACTGCTGTTAAGAAAGTATTTGAGAACCCCGTCTCCAAGAATAATTCCTTGATCTTTATGGGGTAAACCAAACAAGGCACTTGGGAAAGACTTCTCTTTAGTTGTTTTTCTGCCTCGGATTGTTCTGGACCCCACTCCCACTTGATCCCAGCCTTTAATAAATGGACAAAGGTTTGCCTAACCTCTCCATAGTCCTTTCTCCTATAATTAGTGAGTCCAAGAAAGCTTTGTAGATCTCGCAGAGTAGTAGGGTTTTTTAATTTCAATAATGCTTCCACCTTTTTCGCCTGGGGACTGAGACCCTCTGGGGTGATTTCATGCCCTAAGAAGTTCACGCAGATCTTACACTACTGTGCCTTCTGAACATAGCGTATTTCAGCTTTAGGTTCCTCCACAGTTGAGCTCTTTATCAAGACATCATCTACATAGGCTAGCTTTCCCCCTTTGCCCAAGTCGGGCATGGCCTTATGTAGGAAGATGTTACATTTGTTGCCAGAGTTTATTTGAGTGAAACACTTGTGTATGAGCGTGATAGAAATAAAATATCAATATCAATATCAATGTATCCAAAGGGGGTTCAGGTCCACGTGAACTGCTGCCCCTCGAAGGTAAAGGCAAGCTTGTACTGGTCTTCCCCACTCTCGGGTACAGTCCAGTAACCGTTAGTCAGGCCAATGGTGGTATACACATTTGCCTCTTGGATCTGGGCCAGTCCCTGATCGGTGTAGGGAAGTGGGCATCTTGACATGTAGACCCGTTTATTTAAATCCCTAAGGTCTGCACAAAGTCTCCATTGGCCATTGGGTTTGAGTATTCCCAGTACCGGGTTGTTAAAGATACTGTGGACTGAACGAATTATCCCATTGGATTCTAAGTTTTTATTTATCTCTGTGACTGACTCCATAGAAACGAGAAGCAACCGGTATTGCTTCACAAACACTGGAGCCATCTCAAGGTTCGTAGGTATGGAGGTTGAATGTGTAGCTGTGCGTCCACAGCCATAGGAATCCACTGCAAAGATATCCTGGAAATCCAAAAACACCTGTTTCAGCGTCTGCTTTTGCTCCTCTGTCTCACAGGAATCAGAGAGATTGATTCGTTCTTCGACCATCTGCTTAAATCCTGGAAAGACCTTGGGTTTGGCAATTTTGGTGGTATCCTTCAGCTGGGTGGAGAGATCTCTTATTATGGTATTGGCCTGGACATGAGGTTTCAAGGATGGGAGGTAGTCACTGTTGACTTGAAACACCCCCTCATTCTTCCTGATCTCACAGGTCACCTCTTCCTCACCATAAGGGCAGGAGGAGTACAGCAAGAAATCCCCCCCCTTGCCGGGTGAAAATCTTTTCCGGAGGGATATCGTCATCAAAATTGTAAGAGACATTTCGAATAGGTCCAATGATCTCATTACCTAAGTCAATAGTGTAATGTCAGGCATCAACTGCCATTCCAATAAAGGGGTCTGCGCCCAAAGTGATACTTCTAGGGTCGCTGTTAGCCACCAATATTCAAATGGTGTCATGTTCTAGGTCAACTAGGTGTGTCGGATGTAAATACAAACCTTTCTGTTGGAGGTGATAATTCAAATTTATATAAGCATCCTTGTTTTTGAGGTTCTGTCCTCGCTTAATTTTAGGGGAATTGTAAATTGTCCTACCTGACCTGGGATGGTGACATCTTCTCCCATTTTAACTTCAACCAGATACGGCAGCAATTGAGCTGACCGAAATGCTTTCTCAGTGTTGTCAAAGCTCATGCAGTTAACCCCCAGTCGGGAGCAGGCTTTGCAATTAATTAGGTCTAAATTAATTGCGAATCGATTGTGAATGTCACTGCCCAAGTAAAAAGCGTAGGGGACATCTCTCACAACCCAACAAGTATGTTCTATGCTTTTGTCGCCAATAGACATTTTTAGTATGCACCTGCTAGGCAGGAGATGTTTGGAATTTGGAGTTTCCAGACCCATTTCCCACTTATCAATCAACTTAAACGTGGAAATGGTCTGATGTTTTGGGAGTTTCCTGAAGAATGCTTCTCTGATAAAGCTTCTTCCGTTAATCAGGCATACTCTTGCGAGAACAACCCACCACACCTCATTAACCTGAATGGAGAAAAACAGCTGTTCATCCTTTCTCTGGACGTCGGCTAAACTGTGAGTTGGTTTTTCATCACCTTTTGTCATGGGAGTTGGATTTTCTTCTGATTGTGGATTGGTATAACATTTCAGAGTATTTCCTTCCAGTGTGGAATGCCACTTAAAATTGGGAGGAAGGTTAATTTTCAAAAATGGAGAAGGGTTCCCATCACTGGTTTGTTCTCCTACATAGATGACAGTGAACTCTGGGACTTGATTGTTCCGAAAGTGGAATTCAATTTGGTCAGACCGTTGTTCAATCATGTGGCATGCACCATTTAAACTCACATAATTTGTACTTTGTTTTAATTTGATTGGCCAGTTAGTCTGAGTCCAGAGGACCTTGTTCATGCAGTCAATCAGGGGTAGACAAGGTGTGCCCTCTGGAGTGATCACTATAACCAGGTGTTTCACCCTATGTCGCCCAATTTTGATCATCAGATCCGCAGTCTCTTCAACAAAATATCATTTCCATCGAAGTTTTGGAGTTGTCCAGGAAGGAATTTGGTGACTCTCCCCCTTCCTGAATTAATTTGGTCAAAGGCCTTTTTGGACAGGAGGGTGGCTTGGGATCCAGTATCCACCAGTGCTGATAATGCACGTTGACCATGTTCCTTGACGGAGGCATGATATCTTCCTTCTCTCTCTTCAATGGGACAAAGAAAGTGTGCATGTTATGCCAGCTTGGCACTTAATTTTTTAATATTGAACTCACACCCTGTGTGATCAAGGACAGTTTTCTGCGTCGGAGTCCGGGAATCTGTATAGAAGATTTTGCACCCAGATATCTGTGGGCTTGGGAAGCTTCCTTTTCCCCCTGATTCTTTGCTGTCCCCCTTTTCCTGGAGACAGTTACCGGAATATGTTTGGGAAGAGGATCCCTCATTGCTTTCAGGGTCATCTGGGTGACATTGTTGGGGTTTAAGAATTAGTTGCTCTGGGTCAGTCTCCATACTTACCCAGTCTAAATCAGGGTCTTTTGGGACCCATTTTTTCTTGGGAGAGATCCCGTCATCCCTGAAAGAGAAGATTTTCTTCCCTGAATCCTACAGGGATTCTTCCCCTTTGAACGGGATGATGCAGACTTCCTCCACAAAGTGGGTTCTCTTTGGCTCTTGATTCTCCTACTTACCCTCTGTTCCCTAGGTTCCAACTTTTCGGGGGTAGAAGATTAGTGTTCAGTTTCAGAGGTTTCCAGGGGTTTTGTTCATGTGAGAAAGGAAGCTTCCTCTAGGGCTTTGCATCTCCCTTGCCCCGGGCCTCCTCCTCTGGAACCTGTTAGCTGTCAGAGGTTTCTTCCCGTCATTGCTCCAGGGCACCAGACCTGAGTGTTGAGCTGTTCTTGCCACCAATTTCCCTTTGATGGTTCTGCTGAGCCCTCAAGCTGCGACCCAGGTCTTGTGTTAAATGTTGGACATGGCGCTCCAGTTGAGACATCCTTTCTGGTTGGTAGGGGGGTCTTGATTCATACCTTTGTTGCTCCTGGAAAGGGTAGCTGTACCTTCACCCAGAATAGATTGGATATTGAGAGTTTCCCTGGTAACCCTCCATCCTTGGTTTCCCTTCTCTCTGATTCGGGAATCTATTGTCCTGAAAGCAGGAATAGAGAGGAGGATTGTTCTGAAAATTGGAGGTTGAAGGGTATCTGGGAAATAAACTTAGGTTGGGGGGATGGAGTATTTCTTACCTCCTGAGGAAAGTTCTGAGGGATGTTTTGAGGGAGGTTTCCTGGGGCAGTACTTACCTAATTGTGCCCCCCCTTGTACCGGGGGAGTCCATACGGTTCCATTTAATAATGTCCCCACAAAAATGTCCCCTGACAAAAAAGTTGCAGTTTTTTGCGGATACAATATTACATTGACCATGCGGGGGACACCCCTGCACCCCTGTTTTTTTTATGGAAGATGGGGAAATCCCTGCAACCCATCTCCATACATAATGTCACCATATATAATGTCGCCAATGGTTTTTCCTGGTGACAATATTACCTGATACCGTCCATTCATACCCCAAGATTGGTCCGTTACCCTTGTATCTAGGGCTAATATAGGTGGCAGAGTCAGACGGAGCATTGGTTGGATACCTTGCCTGGCTACCACCCCTTTGGGTTGGATCAGAAGGTCTCCTCTGCCTTTCCTTATATTTATTAGGGTTAGCGGGAGGAGTATTTTTAGGCCCCCCCATTTCCAAGTCCAATATGGGGGTATTTCTCACTCCGCCACCTTTGCAGCAGCAGGTGTGGTTGACAGTTTTGGGTTTTTAGTATTATTTTTGTTTTCAGAGGGCTTTTGTACTTCATAAATCTGGGTGGCCTGCTCTATCACCCAATCCAGGGTCCTATGCTCATGGAAGTCCCTTATCAGTTGGGTCATAATGTATTTTGGGAACGCATGGAAGTAAGTGTTAATGAACTCCCAGCTATTTGTGTTCACCCACCTAGAGGTCTGGGCAAATGCCCGCTTCAGCCCTTGCACAAACTCTCAAGGTGCTTGGTCTTCCCCACATTGCAGGTTGTAGGCCGCATTGCAAGCCTCCTGAGGGTTCTGGTGAATGGAGAAATGCTTTAAGATAGCTGCCTTATAGGTGGACTATCTTTGGTGATCTTGATCCTCCAGCCCTGCAAAGAAGCTGGAGTATTCCACCTTCCCTTCACCCACCTCAGCTCGCACACATCTGATACGAAAAGTGTTCGATACGAAATGCTTTCTGTAATGAAAATTGCTTTGTAACCATCTTCCTTCCATTGTAACCAGACTATGTATGTATTCATGTAACAGCGCCACGATGCCCCTGGGCTGATGTGCGCTTTAAATAAATCTGAATAAATAAATAAATAAATAAATATTCGGGGAGAACATCCATTTGATGAACTCAATGGAATTGTGATCATTCTTGATACCAAATGACGTCATAATTTGGTCATACAGTTCTAAATGCTCACACACTGAGTATTTGGTATTCTTGTGGTAGGGAGTCATTAAGCTCTTTTAGGTCTTTATTTGCTGAATTACGTCTTTTACAAGACTTCTCTTCTGTTTGGCAGCCTTCCTTTTCCGCTGCACTTGAGTCCACTCGCTCTCTGACTCAGAGCTGCTTCTATTGGTGGTCCGCTCCCTATCCTCTAGGCGCTCCCTACCTCTATGAGACTGGGAACCCCTCCCAGAATGACAGGGCCTGGTCTCTTCTCGCCTGTGGTAATGTGGGCTCTCAGGGTCACTTCCCTTGTACTCACCTTTTATCACACAGTGGAGTACTCATCTTCCTCATCCCTTCTTACAGGTAGGGTGGATAATTCCCCCCACTTCCCTGAATGTATGAAGGTCTTTAAAATAATCTTTTGAGGCCTTGAATCTGGGTTTTATCTGTCTACAAAGTGGACCAAGCGGTCCCTTTGTATCTTTTCTTTCTGCCAGTCTTACTCCCTGATCTTTTGATCATAGGAGCCCTCCTGGTCAGAAGTACATACTAGGGTATTTTTAAATGTGGGTAGAGATGAATACCCACCAATATCTGATAGGGACTGGCCTTCCAGCTCAGTTGGACTAGGTCTGGTTGAATCCAGCTGCCTAATGTTTCCTTGTTGTAAAAAACTGGCAGGCATCAAGTTAGCTGCACCCTGTGCTGTCACGATCCGGACTCCGTGGAGACTGTGGGAACATTGGAGAAGGAGATGAGTACTCGTGATCATCGCGATGTCGGCGTAACGTTCCAGTGTTGCGGCCGACTTCGCGATGTGCGCGATGACGTGTTTAAATATGCGTCAATTCTTTCACTCGGCGCGTTGCAACCCTGCTCTTCCGGTTGGGTCTAAGCGCTGTTCGAGTGTTTTCGCCTGTGCCTTCCTCTGCAGTGTTTTCCTTTGCTGCCCCTCCGAAGCGTCACCTTCAGGGCTTGTTTTTCCCCTTATCTTTCTGTGACGCTTCATTCTGTTTTTTCCGGCCGTTTTGTTGCCGCTTGTCCTGTTACCTGTATTTCTTCCAGTTTTTCTTCCATTTGTTCTTGAGGTTCCGTCCCTCCCGGTCCTTCTATATTACCTTGCTGTACCCTCCTGTGCTACTTCCAGTGCATTTTGGTACTTGGAGTTTCCTCATTCCGAATTACACCATCTTGGAACAGAAGACCAACATCAGGGTTTTTTCAGCTGTGCTTTTTCCCTGAAGTGGGGTGGTCTCCCTGGGAGCCCCTACTGCCGACTTCTTGTCATTAGGCAGTGTGGCTTCCAGAGGAGCTCATCCTAAACCCAACAAAGAAAAGCCTAACGACTCTTGGCGTGAAAGAAGACAAATCCCCTCAGAAGATTCATCCTGCGACGAATCCACAGGTGAGGAGACGGAGGAGGAGGTGAAGTCAGTGGGTGAATCTTTGTTTACTGTCAAACCTGAGAGTTTGCAATGCCAAAGAATGGCCAGTCTTGAACAATATCAAGAGTTGGTAAATGCCATACAAGGGATTAATGTGGAAGTACAGACCCTAAAGACAGACAATGCGACTCTTAGAGCTGACAATACTGCCTTAAGGCAACAGTTGCTCCAGAGGGAAGATACCCGAGGTGATCTCCCCTCGTTACCGCTATCTTGTGGCAAGTTCGATGGGAACCCGAAAAGGATTAAAGAATATTTGGATGCTTGTTTGGTATATTTTAAATTCCGACCTAAAGCTTTTGAGCAGGACTATGTTAAGGGCGGCTTTCTAATATCCAACATGGTGGGGAATGCACTAGCATGGGCCACCCCAATTGTGACAAGCGCAGATCCTGTTCTAAATGACTACGGTCAGTTCGTACAACTGTTCTGTGGCCGGTTTGAGAGGCCTGAAGTACAATACTCTTCATATGAGCATCTATTGGATACCAGACAAGGGACATCGGATGTACAAACTTATATTTCCACTTTTCAAAGATTAGCGCAAGAAACCGGATGGCCGGATTCGGCCAAACAAACACTATTTAGAAGAGGGTTACATGATGAAATAAAGGACGAACTGGCTCGGATAGCCAGACCCTCCACCTTCCAGGACCTGATTACACTAGCCCTACAGATAGAATACCGTATCAACGAAAGGCGAATAGAGAAGAAAAAACCCAAGTCCTACCCTCCAATAGCTCCTCACCTATCTACCCCTTCGGAGAAAACACATTTGATGCCAAGTTCTGAAGAACCAATGCAGATTGGATCGACTAGAGGGCCTCTGACAGCCGCAGAAAGAAAGCGAAGAAAAGACTTAGGTCTTTGTTTATATTGTGGTTCAGAGAGACACCTGCTTCGAGATTGCCCAGAAGTCCTTCCAAGAAAGGCGGGAAACGACAAACCCCAACCCTGAACAGGGACAAGGAAGGGGTTCAAACCGTTAATCCCTGTCTACCTACCCCATCAGCCACCTTGGACACCTCACACCATTTAATGGTATTCAAGGTACAGCTTAAGTGGACAAACCACAGTGGTGTCGAATGTCTTGCAATGTTAGACTGCGGGGCTGCTGGCAACTTCATGGACGACCAATGGGCCCAGGCCCAGTCCATACCAAAAAGAGCCAAGACGCAGCCTATTCTGGTTGAGTGTGTGGACGGCACTCCCCTGACTTCAGGACCAATTCTCGAAGAAACCCAGGAGTTATCAGTACAGATGCAGTTCCATCAAGAACAACTGAGTTTTGATCTAATAAGGGCGGCACATATACCAGTGATACTGGGCATGCCTTGCCTCAAAAAGCATAATCCTTGTATAGACTGGAAGGCCAATACAGTAGAATTCCAATCTGACTATTGTTCGGGTGCTTGTCTTTCTTCCACGGAAAGATCAGTAACTCAGGATGGACCAACACCCATATGCAATGTAAACCTTATTCCTCCACAATACAGAGACTACTCTGATGTTTTTTTGGATGTGCATCCCAGGTCTTTGCCTCCACACAGACCAGAAGACTGCAAAATAGAACTACAACCAGGGGCGGTGGTTCCATTTGGCCGTATGTTTCCCTTATCTCTCCCTGAAAAAGAAGCCTTGAGGGATTACTTAAAGACCAACCTTCAAAACGGATTGATTCAAGCCTCCACTTCTTCAGCAGGTGCATCCCTGTTCTTCATTCCAAAGAAAGGAACAACTGAACTCCGGCCTTGTATAGATTATAGAGGCCTCAACAGTTCTACGATTAGAGACAGATATCCCATGCCGCTCATTAAGGATATAATGGAGGCAGTACAGAAGGCTACCTGGTTCACCAAGTTGGATCTGAGGGGTGCTTATCACTTACTCAGAATAAAACAAGGTGACGAGTGGAAGACCGCATTCAGGACGCCTTTGGGACATTATGAATACCGAGTTATGCCCTTTGGTTTAGTCAACGCTCCTGCTCAATTCCAACGCTTTATGGACAAGATATTTGCAGACCTCCTATTCACGTCAGTCATAGTGTACCTGGATGACATTCTGGTTTATTCAAGCACTCTGGAAGCCCATCGCCAACACGTCAGAGAGGTGTTACAAAGACTCCGTCATCACCACCTTCTGGCCAAACCCGAAAAATGCATATTCGAAGGCAAGACGGTTCCATACTTAGGCTTTCTCTTAAGTGCAAATCTGATTGAGATGGACCCACAGAAGACTGCAGCAGTTACCCAATGGCCTGTACCTAAATCAGTCAAAGATATACAGCGTTTTTTAGGCCTAGCAAACCTCTATAGAAAGTTCATCAATGGGTTCTCAGAAATGGTCCTACCCCTGACTGCATTGTTAAAGAAGGCTGTGAAGTTTACGTGGTGCCCAGAAGCAGATAAGGCTTTTAACAACTTAAAGAAGCCTTTACCACGGCACCGGTACTCAGACAACCAGACCAGATGTTACCCTTCTTTCTAGAAACCGGCGCCTCCTACGGCACAATAGGTGCCGCTCTTCTGCAGAAAAAGGAAGATCATATGAAACACCCCATCGCCTACTTCGAGGACACTAAACCCTAGTGAAAGAAACTATTCAGTACTCGAAAATGAACTCCTTGCAATTAAAAGAGCCTGTGAAGAATGGAGGCATTTACTACAAGGGGCCCAACACCCCTTTCTTGTACGCACAGATCACAGGAACTTAAGCGTGCTACAACAGCTGGAATGCCGAAATTCACACCATGCCAGATGGGCCTATTTTTTTTCCCAATTTGACTTCACACTTACCTATGTACCTGGGAGGAACAATCAGCTCGCAGATGCTTTATCCAGAAGTAACAGAGAAGAATCGGGAAAATACACAGGTCAAGAACTTCTGTTGTCAGGAAAAAGATTTATTGGCACAGTGAACTTGTTTCTACAACAGGTATACGACTCACAAAGGAAGACATCTTTACCACCGGGGGAATCACTAAACAGAATAGGGAAATACTCGTTTAGGGAGAACCAACTTTATTTACCTACGCAAGAACTCCAGTCTATGGCCCTATCTTGGTGTCATGACACACCAACGGCAGGACACAAGGGTCAAGCTGCCACCTTGCAACTCATTAGAAGACATTTCTGGTGGCCTTCAAATTATCACTACCACAATCTTTACGGAGGATCCATCCAGTATTCCATTCATCTTTACTCAAGGAATACGTTCCAGATCCCTATAATAGGGGCTATAATAAGAAGATCCCTAGAACTTTGTTACCGCAAGAATACGAGGTATCCCGCATTCTGGACTCCAGGTACAAGCAGGGGACTGTCCAATACCTTATCCTATGGAAAGGATATCCATGGTCCGAAAGATCCTGGGAACCGGCTAGGAATCTGAAGGCTCCTCGACTCCTGCGCCTCTTTCATAAATTGCACCCAGGGAAACCAGGAGGTGTGCCGTTGAAAAGGGGTCATACTGTCACGATCCGGACTCCGTGGAGACTGTGGGAACATTGGAGAAGGAGATGAGTACTCGCGATCATCGCGATGTCGGCGTAATGTTCCAGTGTTGCGGCCGACTTCACCACTGTGCGCGATTACGTGTTTAAATATGCGTCAATTCTTTCACTCGGCGCGTTGAAACCCTGCTCTTCCGGTTGGGTCTAGGCGCTGTTCGAGTGTTTTCGCCTGTGCCTTCCTCCGCAGTGTTTTCCTTTGCTGCCCCTCCGAAGCGTCACCTTCAGGGCTTGTTTTTCCCCTTCTCCTTCTGTGACGCTTCATTCTTTTTTTTCCGGCCGTTTTGTTGCCGCTTGTCCTGTTACCTGTATTTCTTCCAGTTTTTCTTCCATTTGTTCTTGAGTTTCCGTCCCTCCCGGTCCTTCTATATACCTTGCTGTACCCTCCTGTGCTACTTCCAGTGCATTTTGGTACTTGGAGTTTCCTCATTCCGAATTACACCATCTTGGAACAGAAGACCAACATCAGGGTTTTTTCAGCTGTGCTTTTTCCCTGAAGTGGGGTGGTCTCCCTGGGAGCCCCTACTGCCGACTTCTTGTCATTAGGCAGTGTGGCTTCCAGAGGAGCTCATCCTAAACCCAACAAAGAAAAGCCTAACGACTCTTGGCGTGAAAGAAGACAAATCCCCTCAGAAGATTCATCCTGCGACGAATCCACAGGTGAGGAGACGGAGGAGGAGATGAAGTCAGTGGGTGAATCTTTGTTTACTGTCAAACCTGAGAGTGCATATAAGATGGTGAGTTGGCTTGAGGTCCCTGGTAAAGAGGTAATCACTCCGTGATCGGAGGGTGCCTTTCCATACTCTAACTGGTCGGGGTGCCTCAAAGCCTGTTTGTATTTGGCTATTTCCCTTTCCAAGCTCACAGATTTGTTTTTCTCAGCCCCTATCTCTTTGTGATATATAGAGGCCTGAGTTTTCAACTGTGATACCAGGGCTTGAGTGGCGCCTAGCACTTTATTTTGTGCTAATACTTGGCCACTGAGTCCCTTGTTCTCCTTACAAAGGGACTCATTTTCCTTCTGTGAGGCTTGTAATGTCTGCGCATATTCAGACCTCTTCTTTTGCAGGAGACTAATTTATTCCCTTTGTGCACTTTTGGCCTGTGTTGCCAGCTCGGCAGGCCTCACGTGTTCCATCAATTTTCCATTTTCTTTCCTCATGTCAGTCAGCTCCTGAGAACATGACTCACTTTTCTCCATGTCCGTCCTTAACTAACATACTTCCTAACACGGGGCACTGTTCTCCTGACACAATTTGCTACTCTCTTCCCTGAGCTGCTCTCTCTGTTGTTGCAGAGTGTTCAGATTTTGGCGCATCTGATCGAATTCCACCTAGGAATTGACATCCCTAATGATCAACTGGCTATTTTTATCTTTCAGTTGTTTAACCTGCATTTGAAATGTGAAAATGTCCTCTAAGCATGCTCTATTATGAAGAACCTGCTAACTTAATTTGTGTTGACTCGCTCTCAGGTTTTCAAACCCTTCTTGATACTCCTCTTTCAGTGCCGAAAATTGAGCCTCAAACTCTAAATTCGCTTGCTGTTGTGTCACTAACTTATGCTTTAGCTGCTGAATAATGTCTTCTAATTTCAACTCTGAATTTTGGCTCTGTTGCGCTTTTTCCTCCAATTGTTTCAACTCTATGGGCCTCATTACGAGTTATGCCGGTAAGGGAAAAATTATGCTGGTATGTAAATACCGGCATCATTTAACGTTCCGTAGCATTCTGACCCACAAACCCGGTATTAACGGCACCATTATTTACGGTGCCGCTAATAGCGGCATAGGCGCGTACACGCGCCTCCTCAGGTAGTAAATACCGGCATGGCGGTAATAGGAGGCAATCACAACCCACGCAAACATGCAAATACCGGCATCACGAACACAGTAATAACGGGCTGCATGATGCCGGAAAAATAGGCATCGCGGACCACCCGCAAACAGCAACCAAGATACAAGGCAGCTGCCACAGGTGCACACAATCCCCACAGGTGGAGTCAAAGGAGGCTGTGCCAGTATGAACTGAGCACACCCACACACCACAACCCCCCCACAGGTGTAGACAATGCAGAGTGGCCCAGTACAAAAGGAGCACACCTACACACCACACCCCTTCCTACACCAAAATGCTACAACTAGCATTTGCAATCATGGCGCAGGAGGACATGCCTATACTGCTACAATTACAGCAACAACAGCAACAACAGCAACAGCAACAACAACAACAACAACAACAACAACAACAACTACAGCAGCAAGAACAGGCAGCACAGAGGAGACACAGGAGGAGAAGGAGGGTGAGACAGGCCCAGCAATTACCACCAGCGCAGCCACCAGCGCCTCGTAGGCAGCCACCAATCCCTCGCACCAGACCCAGCCCATTCAACCTAACCCCTGAGCAGATCCACACCCTGTACCGGTTGGACCGTGACACCATCACCACCATAGTGGACATGATACACAACGACATTGCCAGCCATATACAAATACGCACTGCCATCCCCCCACTACTGAAGGTGGTGTCTGTGCTACACTTCCTGGCCACAGGCACCTACCAACACACAGTGGGCCAGCTGCATGGCATTTCACAACCACTATTCTCACGCATGCTGAACCAAGTGCTCGATGCCCTCCTGAAGCATGCAAGCACCCACATATCCCTACCACGGACTGGCCAGGAGATAGCCGAAACCAAAGTAGGCTTCCATGCACTGGCCGGCATGCCCAATTGTGTTGGTGCCATCGATTGCACCCATGTGGAATTGGTAGTCCCCCATGCCATAGAGGCGGTGCACCGCAATCGCAAGCAATACCACTCCATCAATGTGCAAATGGTATGTGACTCCAGCAAAATCATCACCCATTGCTGCGCCAGATTTCCTGGATCCACACATGATGCCATGGTACTGCGCAACTCCATGCTACCCCGTCACATGGAGCGACATGCTGGACCACGTGCCTGGCTGCTCGGTGAGTTGCACAACAGGCCCATGGCCATGCTGTGGGGTACTCATGTGTGCAGATGCAGAAGGGGGGGATAGTACACCTGGGTGGGAAAGGGGGGGGATAGTTTACCAGGGTGGGAAAGGGGGGGGTAGTTTACCAGGGTGGGAAAGGGGGGGTTAAAAGTACACCTGGGTGGCAATAGCCAGTGAGTGGAGAATGAATGCAGAGCTAAACACTCCTCACCTGACACAGCCAAACGGAAAATGACACATCACTGGGCCACATATCACAAATAATGCAAATGGATGACAACAAGTAAGAGGCACAACCGGGGCACCATGGTGATGGCAAGCAATGCATGACTGAATAGGATGGCAACTGTGCCAATGCGGCCAGTGTGACCATGCAAAGTAAAGAGTACACAGCATGAATTGGAGGCTAAACATTATTGCACTGCCACAGCACATCTGCCTCAGCATGCATGATTACACCCTGCATCATCTATTCAACCCCATCCAGTGTTCCACACCTCTTTCCAGTATACATCCCATATAGGTGACTATTTGGTACACGTACAGGGACATGTGCATGCTCACACCTAATAGCTGCTGCCATGACCGTGCTCCCTGAAGGTGTCAGTTCAGAGTGACACACACCTATTTGTATCTGCTTGCAGGTGATGGAGGATATCCCTTGAGGCCGTGGCTACTTACCCCTGTGCGGAACCCGCAGAACAGCCATGAAGAGGAGTACAATCGTGTGCACACTCGTACCCGTGTCGTGATTGAGCAGACCTTTGGCCTGTTGAAGGCGCAGTTCCGCTGCCTAAGCAGGTCTGGTGGGGCACTCCTATATAGGCCTGAGAAAGTGACAAAGATCACCATGGCCTGTGTCATACTGCACAACATGTGCGTCCAGAGGAATGTACCACTGCCACCTGACATTGACATGCATCGCCCAGGTGAGGATGAAGGGGATGGAGACGGAGGCGAAGGAGCCCCCCTACCAGTACGTGATGCACGGGAAGGCCATGCTGTACGCCAAGCACTAATTGACGAATACTTTTAAGACACAGGGACCATGAATGACTTTTGTCAGTCAGACACTGGGCCAATGTGAAAATGCACAAAGGGAATGTTGTAATTTTGAGACTGAACACCGTAACACATTAAATGGATGCACACCAAAAATAACAATGTCCAGCCATGGATTGTTCTCCAGAAAACTTGTGTATTATATGAAAGTGCAAAACTGTGCCCACTCCCCCATCCCACGTTCCCCCAATAAACTCCCTTACCCACCCCACAGACCCCAGTGAACAGCCCAACAAACTCCCTCACCCACCCCACAGACCCCAGTGAACAGCCCAACAAACTCCCTCACCCACCCCACAGATCCCAGATGTCCCCATGTGTGCAACAAACAGTGTTGCCTTCAACAATCCTACTCCTCACATTTCTTCCATTTTTCAAAAAGTCACTTTTTGGCAACTTTCGGGTCTGGGGGTGCCATGGCCATGCACCGTGCACTCCTGCGCGTTAAGCGCACGGGGATTGATTGGACAGAGGTGGAAGGTGTTGACGCGGTCGAGGTGTCAATTGTCAATCCTCTGTCAGACCCATGGTGTGGCTGCTGCACTTGCCTGATGTTGGCTAGTAGGGCCTCGGTCAGTGACCCCATGCACTGCCTGAATGCAGACGTGGACGCCTCCACAGCTGCTGTATTTGCGGCAATGGCCGTGGCTATGGCCTTCATGGCCTCATTACCGGCAAGGACCTGTTGCCGCATTATCTGCAGCATCTCATCTTGACGGGCCTCCAGCCTTGCCAGACGGACCTCAAAGGGGGTTTCTGTCGCAGGTGTACCGGTGGAGGGCTGGGTGGTGGAGGGCTGGGTGGTGGAGGGCTGGGTGGCGGAGGGCTGGGTGGTGGAGGGCTGGGTGGTGGAGGGCTGGGTGGCGGAGGGCTGGGTGGTGGCAGGCACCTGCGTGGGGCTCTCGTCCTGGGCACTGTCGTCCTCAAATTTGCCAAAGTCCGAGTCCCCTAGGTCGGAGTCATGGAGACATGGGTCATCCAGGCTCTCCTTCTCCGCACGGGGGGAGGGAGGGCCAATGGGTGTTGGGCTGGCCGATCCCGAAAATTCTTCGGCCTCTTCAACCACCTCTGTGGACAGGACGTCCGTGGTGGCCGGCGGTACAGCTGGCACCGTCGCAGCAGGTGCCCCCTGCAGAGATGATGCCTTGCATGGCACACTGGGAGTGGTCAGAGGGCATTTTTTGGAGGAGGGGGTTGCGGTGTCCCTGGTACCCTTGCTTGCACTGGATGTGCCTGGCCCCCTGTCCTGGGTTCCACCTTCCTCATCGGTGCCTGGGGGATAGAAGAGATGCAGGTCATCAGTGAGATTGCCAAAGGGCAGCTGTGATTTGTGGCAGTGTTATATCTTGATACATTCAGGCATGATTTCATTTCTGTTGTGTGGCATTTGGTGTACTGAGGGGACATGTTGGCAATGATTGCATGGCTGGTGGCAATGGATTGTCTAGGTGTGGGGGGACATAGGCATGGATGGGTTTACAGATTTCACGCAGCATGCGTGCGGTGCAGGGGGTGGCAATCAATATTCTGTTGGTGAGTTGATGTTGCCTTGGGTATGGGAATTGCCTTGCCTATTCTGACTCCCACCTCACTTGTGTCACATCATGTTTTGTTATAGGTGGATGTGATGGTTCACTCACCTTCCTCTGTTGTAGTAGCTGCCCCGTACTCCTGGTCTTCAATCCCCTCGATGGATTCTGGATCGATGAATCCACTTGCAATCTCCTCCCATGTGGTGAGCTTAACAGGGGAGTGTGTGCCACCCCCTGTCGCCATTGCGGCCCTCCGGTTCTCCGCAAGGATCTTCCGCACACAGAAGCGGAGGTCGTCCCAGCGCTTTCTGCAATACTGGACACTCCTTGGGGTAACCCCCACTGCTGTAACCCTCTGCGCAACCTGCTGCCACACCTGTTTTTTATGCGTTTGGGCCGCATGCTTCAGGTCCGTGCTTCGGATAATGTCAGCATGCTGTTGTAGGGTGTCCGCTAGCATTGTCAATTCTGCATCTGAGAAGCGCTGCTTCCTCTTCCTTTGTTTGCTTTGTTTGCTTTTTCCGGTGGTCTTTGACATCCTGGTTCTGTTTTGGCACTCAACAACACGGGTGTAGTGGTAGTAATGGAGGATGGCAATGGATTGTGTTTTTAAAGATGGCCGCCGGCCCATTTCCCGTTCCTGCACGATGACGTAATTTCCGGGTCTGTCTCTTGCGAAGACGGTAATACCATGGTGGTATTACCGTGCCGGTATTTATGGGTTAGTGTGAGGCGGTAGCGCGATGGGCGGGCCCCGCGATGCCGGTATAAGGGGCTTGGAGGCCCTTTACCGGCATGGCGGTGTTGCCACTACCGGCATGGGGGAACGCGCGTGCTCGCTCACTCGTAATGACCCACTATTAGCGGGTTCATACGTGCACGGACCCGCTCATTCCGCCAAGCCGGTAATGAACACAGTTTTACCGGCATACTCGTAATGAGGCCCTATCTGTGCTTGATCCAAAAGCACAGACTGGTTTTGCACAGAGGCTACACTATCCTGACATCTTTCTTCCATGATCATATTTTGCAAGAACATATATGCTGTGAGCTGAGCCATTTTAATTTGCTAATCTCTGATAGTTTGTGTCATATAAAAGACTGTCAGGGCCTTATGTAACAGCCCCTTATCCTGCCACATACCAACATTTGCAGAGGTAACCTCCTGCATCATGCTAACTTGCCACATTTCATGCTTCTATTCTACCCATTCCCCTTTAATAAACAATTTGGATAGAAGTTGCTTCTTGGCCATATTGATGTCTACGGTGGTCATTCTGAAATGTGTTCTGCACCTAATACGCTCTCTATGCAAGGGCAACATCTCAATCCTGTTCCTGCTTAGTTTGTACTCAAAATGACAACTCAAATCATCACTGCTTTATCTACACACCACCCTGAATCCCAGGGTACAGGTCTGAATTGCGCCTTCACAATGCAACATAACTTTCTATCCACTGCAATGCAATTACACCCAAATGAATAGTCTGCTGATAGTGCACTGTCACGAGTGGAAACTCTCTACCAATCTCGGCATGAGATCGGCACGGGAAAATGCACTATTTGGAAAAAGGGATTCAAGGGGCAAAATCATTTTATTTTTACTTACTACCACAGATGAAATATGAGGAAAAGAAAAGCCATGAGAAAATGTGTTTTGCCACACCTAAAAAGAACAGGCAGGGCTTTGTGGTTTTGGTCAGAGCACCATGGGAACAAAGGGGCAATTTCGTTTTGCACCCTGCACACTCACGTGGAAACAGGGTTTTGGGATGCATTCTTTTGGCAAATATTTATGTCTATACTTGCTCAAAACACACTGGGAAGGGCTTGTTAGTTTCGAATGCCACCAAAACATATCCTGGGATTTCTATAGGGGAATTAATTGATTTACTTTTAGTAAATATGCTAAGGATCTACACAGAAAAACAGGATATTTTGCTATGGGTAAATAACTAGAAAAATGCTTGAAAATGCGGAGCCTTCACAATGTATGGCTTTGAGGATAGTTTTACTTACAGGAGAGGCCTTGTAATGAGCATCAGGGAACAGCAGGGCACCTCTGGGACAGCAAGAGTGTCAGTCAAGGATAGTCTCCTATGAATACTCCAAGGGGTCCCAGTCAACTTCTTTGTCTCCTGGTCCCTGTATCCAATGCAAGATTTGGGGCCTCTCTGCTTGGATGTTTCTCGCAAGAGTTCACTTTCAGGTTACCTCCCGGAATAAGTGGAAAAGCCCAGTTCTAATGCAAACAGGTCAATTTACAGGGCAAATTACATCAAAAACTTGTCATGATTCCCACAAAAGGGATTGGTTGGTTTTCTCTACTCACCTACCACCTGTGTGCTAATAGTACAAGGAAATGAGGGGTGTGAGTTAGGAAAGCTGTGGGAGGAGAAATATTTGTCATCTCAAACTGACATGTGGGTTCGGCCTGTTTCAACTCTAAAAATCTATCAACATGGCAAGTACCCTAATTTTTCTAATCTTTACATGTATGGACATATTTTTAAGAACTACATTTTAAGGCAAATCAGATTATGCTAATCTGAAGTCAGCACTGCCTTCCTATGCAGAGATAAAGTGTTTCTTCATTTACTCAGGAGCTGTATCAGTGAAAAATATGGCACTTCATAGTTCCCATGTTAATTATTTCCTTCACCCTCACACCAACTTTCAAATCTCTCGGATTCAAGGGAATGCCCGAATCAAATTTTCATAAATAATGTTACTTATGTTTATCACACCAAAATCTTTTTGGAATGGTTCAAAGAGGGTTATTGTCACCTTTAATAAAAGTCTGAAATGACCTTTGTTGTGCATACGCTGCCCTTTTTATGCAATAATATGCATTTTTCTATTAACTAAATTCCAGACTTTTCCTTTTTTCTCTTAAACATGCATTTACCCGTAAGCATGTGATCAACCAGAGGCTGGCCCATGTTTATGTTCACCTCCCCCTTCAAGGCTTGTAATGGTCCTGACTGCAACACTAATGGATATTTTATGGGAATTGTGACCTCAAGGTTACTTCTGCTGAAAGAATGGTCTTATCTGTTTCCACCGTGGTTTAAATCTAAGCAGTTTATTTATTTCTATGGGCCTCATTAGGACTCAGGCGCTATTAGCACCATGGTCCATGCCGGAGTCCGCCGTGGGGGAATGGGGAATTACCACCCTATTCCAAGGTTGGTGGGGCGGTAATTCCTCATGCCGCCATGGTCCTTCCCCATTCCCATTTTTGTCCCATAGGGCTGAATGGGAATGGGGAAGGCGCTAATTACGGTACCGCAAATTGCGGTACCGTAATTAGCACCAAGGTCCCTTTGCGGGTCCCTACTTTAACGGCTGGTAAAACCAGCCGTTAAGGTCGGGTCCCGCAAATGGACCTCGTAATTAGGCGCTAAGTGTCTAACGGCGCCGCAGCCTTTTACGGCGCCGTTAAACACTTAGCGCCTGGGTCATAATTAGGCCCTATATTTTTAAGCAATGGCCCTGATTGATGGTTGACAACCAGACCTCTCTCTCCAGGACCAGCAGAGGAAAAGGTCTTGGAGGTTAAGTTTCATCTTTAGGAGAAATGCCCGGCTGCATGTCAAATTCTGCAAGCAATGGCTTTTAAACTCACACACAATGCATTTTATATGACATTTTATAAGGCACCTGGGCCTTATATCCATGTGTAATGTACTTCTTTAATCCAACAGTTGCAAAATACATGAATATCACTTCTGGATTGTCCATATGTATTGGGCAGTTATATGAGGAAACCATGTTCAAACTCTGTAAGTCTAGTAGGCACTTCTCACTGCATACTGTCATTTGGATGAGGAAAAACAAAAAGGAAGTTCTTTTATTTCTTGTAAATGCAAGAAGGATCACTGTGTTATGTTGCATAAAGATACTATACACGTTGCTATCTTCCTCTTTAAGTACAAGTGCCGCTCTCTAACAGCATTGTCATCCACATGTCTTTCTTTTCCTTGCTGAAATGCATTGTGCATATCTTTACACTTTTGGGATTCAAGCCCACTTTATTTCCTTTTTAGATATAGGCCTGTTTGTGGTTCAATAGGCCTCATGTCTAACACCACGATTTCCGTCCCGGCCTTATACTTCAATGGGATTTCACAGATCACTTTGGCCTCTTTATTTCTGGCATTCAGGGGCTATATTTCACCCCAAAATGCACCATGGAAACAAGTGCAGGGGGATCGGAACCAATTTTGCGGTATCAGTATGTTGATATATGTTATCTATCTTTCTGATGAAAAAGTTAATAGCATTGCATTTTTCTGTAGACTCAGGGATAACCAGAACGTGGAGAGGTTTTGTGCAGTGGTTGACAGCCACGAAGAGAGGTTTACTCCTGTCAGTGGCTGCCAAGATAGTTGATGAGTAGTTTGCAGCTTTGGCTTGAATGATGAGAGTCGGTGGATACTGCATGAGGCCTTGAGGGTGAAGAGATCTTTGTTCCTCTGTATGTTGCACCAGATCTTTTTGAGTCATCAGATGGTGAGCTTATTGATGTTTTGTTGTTTTGTGTATGAACAGGCAGAGGGTTTAGCCCTGATGCAATGTAGTTTCATAGCGGGATGTGGTCAATCAGTCCTGTTATGGTTTGCTAGAGAGTTGAGAAAACAGCATGTTTGGAATTGGGGGGCTGGTTAGAGTTGCTAGCTTGTGTTCAAGTACTTCCAAGGGAGCACTTTAAAGGAATGACCTGAGGACAAGGTGGGCTTACATTGCCCCTTTTTGGACAATGAAGGGGGGTATGTGTAAGGAAGTTAGACATTTCAGCATGGTTGTCCGGTGAAGTGAGACAGAGTTAATACATTCTATCAGCAGGGATGCTCAGAATACAAGATTGAGTATGTTTCCCTTGGTATTAGTGGGGGATTTACATAGTGTTTGAAGTTTAGAGTATCCAGGAAGTGTAGGAAAACATTCCTGGTGCTTTTAGTGGCTTAAGTCCATAGAGATTGAAGTTGCTAAAGAAGATGTTTGTACAATTTGCAATTGATGCTGATGTGATGAGGCCCAAAATGTCCTTGAGAAAAGACTCACACCTGGTAGATCAGATGGAATAAGGAAGTGTGTTTATGTGATGTGACGGTGGAAGGTGGCATGATAGAAGATCTCAGGAGTTCATGGTTGTTTGGCTGAGCATGGTACACGTCCAGTCCAATTTGTGGATAACATCTACACCTTTCCCTACATTCCCCGTAAGGCCAACATGTTGGATGCTACACCCAGGTAAGACGAGGTTGTCAAATATTTTAGAGGTGGGTGGTGGGGGGTCAGGTTTTTGTAATGAACATGGCATCATATGTGGTGAGGTTTTGAGGGCACCTACCAACAAAATAAACTTCTAGACTTTTACAGCTCCTCTTTACAAGTAATGAAAATAATCCTCAACTGCACCCTGACTACACTTAACTTTCCCTGATCCTCCTCCATATCACCCTGCAGACAAGGCATATGCTGTCCCTATACAAGCACCTTCTTCTGGTATTTCTGATTTTCACATTGATGCATGGTCTTTTTTGCCACAAAAAACAGACTTTGGGTAGAACAAAACCCTCTCCACTCCTTAGGACACATTGGATGACAAACCCAATTTCACCCCGCCCCCCAACCCAAATAACGTGTTCCCCATGATTTCCAGAATTACGTTTTTTGTATATATTTTGTTTTCAAATTAGATGGTGATTCCCCTGATTCCCACTCACCTTCCTGTCCCTATCCTGTAAGGCTTTGCTCAAACATTTCTGCTCTCTCATTCACCTTTATTTAAGAGTCTTTCTTCAAGGTGTCATATTCAACCTTCCTGTCAGATGCAGAGGGCAGTCTGATTTCTGACCCACTCTTTACCCACCGCGCAGATACACCATCCATGACTTCCCACTTCTGAGATCATGCAAGAGGAGTGCCACTGCCACGCAAGAGCCACAACCGATACCACCAGATAAGGATCACACAGATGTACATGGAGCAGGCCTTTAGGTGTGCAACCCCTCCAGCACCTAACACTCACAAACCCATACTGGAAGTTTATGGGGAGGGCCACTACATCTCTGACTAAGGCCTGAACTGTTGCCAAAAAATCCTTTTCATGGATACCTTGACTTTGCACAACAGTTCACAATTAAGTGATCAAACGAGAGGTTTATCAGCACCAAAGGATAAGTAAATGGCAGAAGAGTGTGAAATGATGTGGGTAAGTTATTAGTATACAGACAGGAAAGACCGCTGGCCTAGCACACCCTGCCAGCCCCAGCTCCAACGGTCACTCCCAGAAACTTTCATCCTGACACACAGGTCTTTCCACTCTATGACATTACACTCTGACATCAAAGGTATGGCAGCCACCAGAGACATGAAACTACTACACCTCTCCGTCTGTAAACCCATCAATACAACCTCCCTGACACAACATTCACCTAGCATCAGGGAGATGATGTCCAGCGTGATCACCCTAAATCAAAGCACCAAGTTTATTTCCACAGCTCACATGTGGCTATCACGTAAGCTGATGAAAGAGAACCTAGATACATCAGGAAACAACAAACCGCAAGCCCACACTGTGTGAAAGCAGAACCCTAAAACAAAAAGTGCAACCAATAGAAACCAACTGCCATGCCCACAGGCCAATAAAGTAAACTGACTAAAACTACTATACAAACATAGACCCATATACACTTTACAGAACATGGTGCCAATAACCAGATTAAACACTGCCTGCATAGAAAATAAATATCTAACCAGGCTACAGCCACTGGACTTTGCAACTCCTAACTGCAACTGTGATCAGTCACAGAACACCATCAGGTCATGTAGAACAATGTCACAGACCACTTGCAGCCTCTTCCCTGCAGCTTATGATCATCCACCAATCCAGGCAATGTAGAGCTCAGTCAAAGGCCTCTCACAGCCTATCACTGCACTCATGATCTCCCAACATAAAGCCCAACCACTGAATCCAAAATACACAGCATCTTACTACACTGATCAATGTGAGCAATTAGACATATCCACCATTGACTAAAACCATGCAACACCCTTTTGCACGTATCCAAGTGGGCAACATTGTCTCATCCAAAACTAGACAAAATCAATGCAGCACCCCACTGCACTGATTCAACCCCAACCAGATCTCTTTCTATTTTGATACTACTCTGAATCAGTGGTGTACCGAGGAAGTGTGAGGGGGGGCAAGCTACCCCCACAGGCACTTTTGAGAGCCTGACCGGGACCTTTGTCAGTGGGACCACAGAAAAAAGGTGTCCGGCTGGGAGAACAATGTGTGCTGAGCAATTCCTGCTCAGTACTCATTGTCCTGGAGCAGGAGACCTTACCCTTTCTGAATGGGAGAGTTGTCCCACTGCCAGGACAATGTTAAAAGGAGCTCTGGGTAGCAGCAGAGGGGCTTTCACGTTGCTCTGTGTCAACCTAACATTTCAATGTGAGCCATTAGCCACTGATAGGAGGGAGGGGGGGACTGTTAGCAGGGACCTTTGTCCCTTTAGACATGTGCATGGGAGTTAGTGATCAGCAGTGAGAAGGGTGCATAATGCTGCAGGCTTTATGAAATAATCACAATGGGCCTGATTAATAGAATTGTATGCATGGTTCAAAGTGACTTTGCACTGCTAAAAAGTAACTTTGCACTGCTGACACAAACCCTGATTCATGGAACTGTGCAAAGTGTAATTTTGCAGTGCAAAGTCAGTGAATTATTTGTGGGAATACTTCCCAGACCAAGAATTGCACTGCCCTGACGTCATCAGGTTGTGAACAGGGGCCTGCCTCAATCCACCGAGAGAATGGGCACACAAACACTATCATGTAGTGGTATCCTTGCTAGACTTGGATCCTGTCAACATAGTCAACATGGAGATGTTTGAATGGACCAGCTGGGCGAGATATGGCTTCTCTCACAACGCTCAATGTATGTCCTGGAGTGAACTGCTTACATGTCAAGCTGTTGCTTACAAATTCAGCCACGTGTTCTGACAGGTTAGGCGATAACCATGTTTCTCCAGCATGGGCGGCAATGACCCCCTTCCATGTGTGTGTTGGATAGTGTAACTATGGCATTGCAGTGTGAAATAATGCTAGTGGCATGACCACTTTACCTGTGTTATTCTGCCGCCATAGGACATCTGCGGGAGAAACTGTACATTCCACCCTAGTCAACAAGTCTTTCTCTTCCCTGGGTGCAGCTCCCTGCAGCTCCATGATCTGTGTTTCTCGTAATACATTGTACCCTTCCTTTAGTAACATCGTCTTTGCATAGTCACAGGCATGTGATGAGGCCTCAATTTCTAGGGGCTCTCCAAAATATGTGGCACACTTTGCTTCTGAGTCTGCTGATTCGTTTCCACTTGCGATAGGCTCTTCCCCTCACGTGTGTGCTTGGCATTTCACTATGGCTACATGCGCCGGATACTGTATGACTTCAATCAATCTGCCCAATAAAAGTGCATGCTGCACTGGTGACCCGTCTGCCCTCCTGAAGCCCCTCCTCATCCATCATGACAGTCTTGAGTGTACTGTTGACGTCACATACGTGGAGTCTGAGTACACTGTCACCTCCTTTCCTCTGCTGTGTTCCAATGCTAATATTAAGGCCACTAGTTCTGCTGCCTGTGCTGAATAATGTGATGGCAATCTTGAACTGACCACTACCTCACTTGTTCTATCTTCACTCAACCTCACCACTGCAGTTCCTGTATGTCTGGCCCCATCCGTCTGATCACTTGTGTAATTACATCAATGTAAAGCATGTCTCCCTCCTCAAGTGCCTCCTCCTGTACCTTACGGGTATCACTGAATTCCATTATGTTTTCTGTGCAGTCATGTGCATAGTCACATGCCTGTAAAACGTCTGCAAGGAAAATCGCTAGGTTAACCATTCTGCACCTCGCCACCTTAAGTGATGGGCGTAGATAGTAATACCTCATACACTGATGCTCTTTGTGTTGTCAATGTGATGTAATCGTTTCATGAATGTCCTTGTCTTCCAAAGCAAGCGTGTTGCGGCTGAGCTATCTTTCCTAGACCAATCTGGTCCATAGGATGCTGGGCACCGTGGCTAAATCCTCCTTGCAGAAGAATGGTGGCGCTACCAGCGCCATTGCCATTTTCTCTGGTACCTCTCTGTAATATATCTTCAACCAGTATGTCACACTCACCTCGAACACCATCTCATTCTCGGATCGTTCATCCCTGAATAGCTCCTCGTCTGTCATTGTGGTTAGCATGTACCCTTCAATGGTTTGAAAGATCACTTCAGCAAAAATGATCGTACTCTGTGCACACTTTAAGGCATGAACATGCAAAACACATTATCTTAGTGCAATTTTTACTTTCACATTTTATTCTTGACCAAAAACAATGACCCAAGAATGTCTGGGTAATGTCTCTATTCAATTTTATTAGTATTTCAAAAAACACCCATTTTACAACAAAGTGTTACATGCAGTCTCGTGTTTAAAAATTCAATAAACCAAACAATATATACGTGTTTTCACAGCTTTTTCAATCCGAAAATGTTTCTAATGTCTCTTTAACACTCTTTTTCTTGCTGTTCTTTACAGTTTAAAGTCCAAAATTCTCAAATGAAATCAAGGGGCTATTGATCAAATAGTCTCTTATCTTTCCGTTGATGCACAACGCGTTTCGGGCTCTCTCTTAGCCCTTCATCAGGTGCGACCAAATTCTATACTTCAATCTGATGTATCTGAAAATTAAATATATATTTCTATTTAGACCCTCAGTTCATGTTACATATACCTTCACAATTCCTTTTGACTAGATTGACCAATGTACCTGTAATACTGTGGATCTCTCCCATCTGTCAGTCTCTAATACTTGTGAATTCCATTCCAGTATTGTTTATTCATCCTCTATTATGTTTGTCTTGAGTATTACGCCCAATCTGTAAAAAATTAATATGACTTTGTTTTTCTACATGGATTTTGAGTGTTTGTAAGTGGGTTTGGTGCTGGGAACATTCGCTACATCATAGCGCTGTGCCCCAGTCACCCAACCCTAATTCAGCGTTTTGCCATGCTTTCCTTTCATACCGTGTCCCAGTTGTCTCACCTGACTGTGCGGACCGCTGCCGGCAACTTTCTTTTGGCTTGCCGTGCATGCAAGCTCGTTGTCATCAACTCAGCACTGCCGCGAGCCGCTCGTGTTGCTGTCTCGTGCCGCTCGGTTTGAATCCCTGTCGTGTGGTGGTGGCTTCTAGGTCGTCGCTACAGAAGTCTTGGGATGTTACTAAACATGATGTTTATTGTTTTAAATGTTACATGGCTCATTAAGAAACACTCAAAAAATTATTTGTTTCATATGCACTTGCTTTGTACCAGCCCGGGCATTTACAAATACAATTCTATACGCGGGGTGCTGTTTAGATTCTTGCTGTCCAGCTGGTGTTTCTGTGCACTTTTATAGAAAGCAACTTATATCCCAATCTGCGTTCTTCCCATTGGGTTGCATTGAGTACAATTTGTCGATCCAGTATGTTTCTCTTTGCAGAAGAATTTTGTTTAAATTTCCTTCCCTTCTTGATATTTTTATCTGTTCCAGAATAATGAATCTTATCTGAGAGATATTGTGTCTTTCTTTTTTGAAATGTTGAGTAACTGGTGATTTTATTGCTCCTGTCCTGATGTTTGACTTGTGTTCGGACCACCTTATTTTCGCCTTCCTCATTGTCATGCCTACGTAATAAATTCCACATGGACATTTTATGCCATAAATTACATTTTTTGAATCACAGGTCGAATAATGATACAGATTGATTTTGTACCCTTTATGAGGGTGAGAGATGGTGTTGCCCGTTATTAAGTTATTGCAGTTGTTGCAATTGTGGCATGGAGTTGTACCTTTGTAGGTTTCCTGGGTTCGTTTTTCTGCCGACAAATCTGCTTTTATGAGATGTTCCCTCATTGATTTGCTCTTGGAATAGGCAAAGAGTGGAGGTTCTGGGAAGAGTCTTTTCATCATTGGGTCTAAGGTCAAGATTGACCAATTCTTTTTGATAATTTTTTTGATTTTCGGACTCTGTTGGGAGAAGGTAGTAACATATACAAGTTTCTCCTGTTCCTCCTTTTCTTTTAGTTGTAACGCTCCTTCTCTGCTGATTCTGTTGGCTTTTTCGGCACCTGTTGTGATAATGGATGATTGATAACCTCTTTTCTCAAATGTTTCTTTTAATTCTGCTGTTCTTCTGGTGTATTCCACTTCTTCTGAAATAATCCGTCTGTATCTTAAAAATTGACTGAAAGGTATGCTTTCTATTGTCCTCCGCGGATGGAAACTATTCGCATGCAGTATGCTGTTCCTGTCTGTTAGTTTCGTAAATATTGTTGTTTCCAATTGGCCTCCTTTCTTGTATACTTGCACATCAAGGAATTCAATGGATTCTTTGCTCGTTTTAGATGTTAATTCGATCCTTGGTGCCATGCTGTTGAGATGCTGAAAGAATGTCAAGAATTCATCATTTCAACCATTCCAAATCCCGAATATATCATCTATAAAGCGGAACATACATTTCAGTTTGTTCGTCCATCTTTCTTCATTAAAGATATTGGTTTCCTCCAAGTAAGCCATATATGTATTCGCATAACTGGGGGCCATTGCGGCCCCCATAGAAGTTCCAGTTATTTGTATATAGTATTTGTCCTCAAACATAAAAAAGTTATTTTGTAACACTATTTTGAGTAGTTTTAAAGTGAACAGCTTATCAGCTTCACAAACCGTGTGTGGTTTCAGTAATAGCCACTCCATGGCTTCCAGTCCTCCCTCGTGGGTGATGTTAGTGTAGAGGCTTACCACGTCCATTGTGAAGAGGATATCTTGATCGTCATCAATTTCAACTTGTTTTAATTTGTTCAAAAAATCATTTGTGTCTTTTATGTATGTTTTGAACTTATGCACTGAAGGTTGGATTGCCATATCTATATATTGTGCCAATGGTTCAAGTAAACTGTTGTTCGCAGCAATAATAGGTCTTCCTGGTGGATGAGTCAGATTTTTGTGGACTTTCGGCAAAATGTATATAATCGGCATCAATGGATGAAGATTCATTAGAAAGTTTTTGGTACGGTGACTTATTAGTTCATCATTTTCTGCTTCATCTAATGTTTTTTTGATTAATTTCTGTACTTTCTCCGTTGGGTTTTCGAATATTTCAAGATAGGTGTTGACATCTGCCAATTGTCTTTCTATTTCCATTTTGTATTGCTCTACATTCATCAATACCAGAGCTCCTCCCTTGTCTGCTGGTTTAAGTATTAAGTTCGGATTTTGCCACAGTTTGTCAAGGACTTGTTGTTCTCTTTTTGAAAAATTTGCTTTCGATCTTCGCTTATACTTCAATTTTTCCAAATCTTTTAATACTTGCTTCTGAAAAACATCAATTAGTGGATTCTGGATCGGTGGCATGAATGTGCTCTTAGGTTTCATTTCCAGATATGTACATTCCTGCTTACTTGTTCCCCATTCACATGTGTCAAAGAATAATTTCAATTTCAACTTGCGAGTCAATTTGAAGAAGTCAATTTTTTCTTTCAACAGTGAACTGCTGTAGTACGGGACAAACAAGATACCTTTCTGTAGAGTTTTTTCCTCAAATTTACTCAATCGGTAGTCTGAAATATTGATTACTAACTTCTCTTTTGCAGAACGTTCACTTTCCGAGATGGGTTTTTTTCTTCTTGCTTCTTCTAGTTTTGCCCTGTCTAAAAAAGACGCAATGTTTTCTGACGGTGACTTTGTCGTTTTTGATGTCGATGGTGTTTGTTCATTCCTTTCTGATTGTTGTTCTTGCTCTTGTGGTTCTGATTCGCCACTTGATACCTCGGACGATGCACTTCCTGTTGTTGGAGTTCTCTTGTTGTAAGGTGTTCTTCCACTTTTTGAGTTGTCTTTTTGCTGGTAATATTCTTTCCACGAATACACTATGTCTAGCTTGTAGTCTAAGGTGTCCCTCTGGAATTTTATTATTTTCTTAGCTTCAATTTCCTTTTTATATGAATCTAGTTTTTTGTTGATTTCTTCTAATATAGTTACTAGTTCTTCTTTAGATATTATTTTCACAAATTAAGTTTTTAATTTTTCAAGGTCCGCTTCTATAGTGATCAATGATTTGGATAGTTCTTCAATCGTCAATAGGATTAAGTCCAGTGAGCATCTGTTTAATATGAATCTCCACCTTTTCACAAATTCAGGATTTTCCTTGCAGAGTGTTGGCTCTAGGTCAATTCTCAGCCCCAGTGGTATTCTTTGTGCTTTGTAATATTGGGCTAGTGTTGTAGCGTGTAACTTTTGACTTATTTCTCTCCGTATTAGGCGTTCTAGTTGGTGTATTAGTTTTTCAGGATTATCCGAGGTACTTAGGTCAATATTGATCTCTTTAATCAGTCCCAAATTCTTTGTGGCTTCTTCTGCAGAGAAGCCGAATGTTTCTGCTCTAGTTGTAGTTAAAGATTCAATTTTTGAGAATGACATCCCTTTATTTGTCCTCTTGATGCTGGGTGCTCCCCTAGATTTGGAGTAGCCTCTAGTATAAATCACAATGATCAATTTGGGTGTAGAGGAGCACTCCTTAATACCATGAACCTTAACGTGAATTCAAATGCTTACTTGTTAGAATTAAATACAAACTTAGGTGATAAACAGAGTTTGACTCTGGGCTACACAATCGGATAAACAATGGTTTGAAAGATCACTTCAGCAAAAATGACCGTACTCTGTGCACACTTTAAGGCATGAACATGCAAAACACATTATCTTAGTGCAATTTTTACTTTCACATTTTATTCTTGACCAAAAACAACGACCCAAGAATGTCTGGGTAATGTCTCTATTCAATTTTGTTAGTATTTCAAAAAATACCCATTTTACAACAAATTGTTACATGCAGTCTAGTGTTTAAAAATTCAATAAACCAAACAATATATACGTGTTTCACAGCTTTTTCAATCCGAAAATGTTTCTAATGTCTCTTTAACACTCTTTTTCTTGCTGTTCTTTACAGTTTAAAGTCCAAAATTCTCAAATGAAATCAAGGGGCTATTGATCAAATAGTCTCTTATCTTTCCGTTGATGCACAACGCGTTTCGGGCTCTCTCTTAGCCCTTCATCAGGTGCTACCAAATTCTATACTTCAATCTGATGTATCTGAAAATTAAATATATATTTCTATTTAGACCCTCATTCATGTTACATATACCTTCACAATTCCTTTTGACTAGATTGACCAATGTACCTGTAATACTGTGGATCTCTCCCATCTGTCAGTCTCTAATACTTGTGAATTTCATTCCAGTATTGTTTATTCATCCTCTATTATGTTTGTCTTGAGTATTACGCCCAATCTGTAAAAAATTAATATGACTTTGTTTTTCTACATGGATTTTGAGTGTTTGTATGTGGGTTTGGTGCTGGGAACAGTCGCTACATCATAGCGCTGTGCCCAGTCACCCAACCCTAATTCAGCATTTTTCCATGCTTTCCTTTCATACCGTGTCCCAGTTGTCTCACCTGACTGTGCGGACCGCTGCCGGCTACTTTCTTTTGGCTTGCCGTGCGTGCGAGCTCGTTGTCATCAACTCAGCACTGCCGCGAGCCGCTCGTGTTGCTGTCTCGTGCCGCTCGGTATACTGGTTTTCTCCTTCCCTTAGTCCTCACTCTCCTGTCCAATTCACAGCATGTGTATCTCCTTGCGGTAGCTCCACGGTTGCCTTGATTGTGTTCCTTTGGACTCCCTAGGTGTAGTCCCTTCTTGCATTCTACCAAGCTGTCAAATGGCTAGTTTCCCGTGATTGCATGGCCACCATCTTGGAATAGTTTCAATAACTGTGGTTTGAATCCCTGTCGTGTGGTGGTTGCTTCTAGGTCGTCGCTACAGAAGTCTTGGGATGTTACTAAACATGATGTTTATGTTTTTAAATGTTACATGGCTCATTAAAGTGAACTTTCTGAAAAAGAGAAGTTAGTAATCAATATTTCAGACTACCGATTGAGTAAATTTGAGGAAAAAACTCTACAGAAAGGTATCTCGTTTGTCCCGTACTACAGCAGTTCACTGTTGAAAGAAAAAATTGACTTCTTCAAATTGACTCGCAAGATGAAATTGAAATTATTCTTTGACACATGTGAATGGGGAACAAGTAAGCAGGAATGTACATATCTGGAAATGAAACCTAAGAGCACATTCATGCCACCGATCCAGAATCCACTAATTGATGTGTTTCAGAAGCAAGTATTAAAAGATTTGGAAAAATTGAAGTATAAGCGAAGATCGAAAGCAAATTTTTCAAAAAGAGAACAAGTCCTTGACAAACTGTGGCAAAATCCGAACTTAATACTTAAACCAGCAGACAAGGGAGGAGCTCTGGTATTGATGAATGTAGAGCAATACAAAATGGAAATAGAAAGACAATTGGCAGATGTCAACACCTATCTTGAAATATTCGAAAACCCAACGGAGAAAGTACAGAAATTAATCAAAAAAACATTAGATGAAGCAGAAAATGATGAACTAATAAGTCACCGTACCAAAAACTTTCTAATGAATCTTCATCCATTGTTGCCGATTATATACATTTTGCCGAAAGTCCACAAAAATCTGACTCATCTATCAGGAAGACCTATTATTGCTGCGAACAACAGTTTACTTGAACCATTGGCACAATATATAGATAGGGCAATCCAACCTTCAGTGCATAAGTTCAAAACATACATAAAAGACACAAATGATTTTTTGAACAAATTAAAACAAGTTGAAATTGATGACGATCAAGATATCCTCTTCACAATGGACGTGGTAAGCCTCTACACTAACATCACCCACGAGGGAGGACTGGAAGCCATGGAGTGGCTATTACTGAAACCAGACACGGTTTGTGAAGCTGATAAGCTGTTCACTTTAAAACTACTCAAAATAGTGTTACAAAATAACTTTTTTATGTTTGAGGACAAATACTATATACAAATATCTGGAACTTCTATGGGGGCCGCAATGGCCCCCAGTTATACAAATACATATATGGCTTACTTGGAGGAAACCAATATCTTTAATGAAGAAAGATGGACGAACAAACTGAAATGTATGTTCCGCTTTATAGATGATATATTCGGGATTTGGAATGGTTGAAATGATTAATTGTTGACATTCTTTCAGCATCTCAACAGCATGGCACCAAGGATTGAATTAACATCTAAAACGAGCAAAGAATCCATTGAATTCCTTGATGTGCAAGTATACAAGAAAGGAGGCAAATTGGAAACAACAATATTTACGAAACTAACAGACAGGAACAGCATATTGCATGCAAATAGTTTCCATCCGCGGAGGACAATAGAAAGCATACCTTTCAGTCAATTTTTAAGATACAGACGGATTATTTCAGAAGAAGTGGAATACACCAGAAGAACAGCAGAATTAAAAGAAAAATTTGAGAAAAGAGGTTATCAATCATCCATTATCACAACAGGTGCCGAAAAAAGCCAACAGAATCAGCAGAGAAGGAGCGTTACAACTAAAAGAAAAGGAGGAACAGGAGAAACTTGTATATGTTACTACCTTCTCCCAACAGAGTCCAAAAATCAAAACAATTATCAAAAAGAATTGGTCAATCTTGACCTTAGACCCAATGATGAAAAGACTCTTCCCAGAACCTCCACTCTTTGCCTATTCCAAGAGCAAATCAATGAGGGAACATCTCATAAAAGCAGATTTGTCGGCAGAAAAATGAACCCAGGAAACCTACAAAGGTACAACCCCATGCCACAATTGCAACAACTGCAATAACTTAATAACGGGCAACACCATCTCTCACCCTCATAAAGGTTACAAAATCAATCTGTATCATTCTTCGACCTGTGATTCAAAAAATGTAATTTATGGCATAAGATGTCCATGTGGAATCTATTACGTAGGCATGACAATGAGGAAGGCGAAAATAAGGTGGTCCGAACACAAGTCAAACATGAGGATAGGAGCAATAAAATCACCAGTTACTCAACATTTCAAAAAAGAAAAACACAATATCTCTCAGATAAGATTCATTATTCTGGAACAGATAAAATTATCAATAAGGGGAGGAAATTTAAACAAAATTCTTCTGCAAAGAGAAACATACTGGATCGACAAATTGAACACAATGCAACCCAATGGGATGAACGCTCATTGGGATTTAAGTTGCTTTCTATAAAAGTGCACAGAAACACCAGCTGGACAACAAGAATCTAAACAGCACCCCGCGTATAAAATTGTATTTGTAAATGCTCGGGCTGGTACAAAGCAAGTGCATATGAAAGAAATAATTTTTTGAGTGTTTCTTAATGAGCCATGTAACATTTAAAACAATAAACATCATGTTTAGTAACATCCCAAGACTTCTGTAGCGACGACCTAGAAGCAACCACCACACGACAGGGATTCAAACCACAGTTATTGAAACTATTCCAAGATGGTGGCCATGCAATCACAGGAAACTAGCCATTTGACAGCTTGGTAGAAAGCAAGAAGGGACTACACCTAGGGAGTCCAAAGGAACACAATCAAGGCAACCGTGGAGCTACCGGAAGGGGATACACATGCTGTGAATTGGACAGGAGAGTGAGGACTAAGGGAAGGAGAAAACCAGGATACCGAGCGGCACGAGACAGCAACACGAGCGGCTCGCGGCAGTGCTGAGTTGATGACAACGAGCTCGCACGCACGGCAAGCCAAAAGAAAGTAGCCGGCAGCGGTCCGCACAGTCAGGTGAGACAACTGGGACACGGTATGAAAGGAAAGCATGGAAAAACGCTGAATTAGGGTTGGGTGACTGGGGCACAGCGCTATGATGTAGCGACTGTTCCCAGCACCAAACCCACTTACAAACACTCAAAATCCATGTAGAAAAAACAAAGTCATATTCATTTTTTACAGATTGGGCGTAATACTCAAGACAAACATAAGAGAGGATGAATAAACAATACTGGAATGAAATTCGCAAGTATTAGAGACTGACAGATGGGAGAGATCCACAGTATTACAGGTACATTGGTCAATCTAGTCAAAAGGAATTGTGAAGGTATATGTAACATGAACTGAGGGTCTAAATAGAAATATATATTTAATTTTCAGATACATCAGATTGAAGTATAGAATTTGGTTGCACCTGATGAAGGGCTAAGAGAGAGCCCGAAACGCGTTGTGCATCAACGGAAAGATAAGAGACTATTTGATCAATAGCCCCTTGATTTCATTTGAGAATTTTGGACTTTAAACTGTAAAGAACAGCAAGAAAAAGAGTGTTAAAGAGACATTAGAAACATTTTCGGATTGAAAAAGCTGTGAAAACACGTATATATTGTTTGGTTTATTGAATTTTTAAACACGAGACTGCATGTAACACTTTGTTGTAAAATGGGTATTTTTTGAAATACTAACAAAATTGAATATAGACATTACCCAGACATTCTTGGGTCATTGTTTTTGGTCAAGAATAAAATTTGAAAGTAAAAATTGCACTAAGATAATGTGTTTTGCATGTTCATGCCTTAAAGTGTGCACAGAGTACGATCATTTTTGCTGAAGTGATCTTTCAAACCATTGTTTATCCGATTCTGTAGCCTAGAATCAAACTCTGTTTAGCACCTAAGTTTGTATTTAATTCTAACAAGTAAGCATTTGAATTCACGTTAAGGTTCATGGTATTAAGGAGTGCTCCTCTACACCCAAATTGATCATTAGCATGTACCCTTCAGCCACGGCAATCACTGCATACCATGGTCGTCCTGTGTTGTCCATTACATGTACCGCTATCCACTCGTCCTTCACAATAACTGCCTTGATCTCTATTGGTACTATTGTCCCCTCTTCCTCATCCAATGGTATCAGTGGTATGAACAAATACTCATTTGGCACGCACCACATCTTCCCTTGAATCCCTGGAATCCATGCAATTGCAATCTCAGTCCCATACTGGAACAGCTCCTCGTCTACTGGCACACCCCTCTCCACCTCCCATCCACAATAGGTTTGAATGATCTCTCTTATGTTAAGAAAGTGTATCCCAGGTGTAGAGCACACTATCCCCTTGTCTGTGAATGAAATTGTCATGTCTAGTCTGCTCATAATATCTTATCCCAGTATATTTACAGGTGTCTGTTGAGAGTAAAGTAAAGGCAGAGATAAATCGTGTTCTCCCATAGAAATTGTCTGTAAAAGGAACCACTTCTCAAGCCCCATAGAATCCTTGAGTATTCATGGCTACGCCTGAAAACTTAAATGTTCCCTCTGGAATGCAGGATCTAATCGCCCATGTGTCTAAAAGAAAGGAAAACGTTTTGTCACCTATCTCCACCCATATGCGAGGTTCCTCCACAGGGTTGGGTGTGATCGACAGGATGGAACACATCAAGTCCATCTGTGGGCTGTCCTATTGAGGGTATATATCTTGCTGGTACTGTACCCCGCAATTGTGCGGCATCCCCCTGCTTCTGCACACTCTTGAAATGTGCCCCATCTCCCTGCACAACCATCACTGTGGTGGTTCCCTCCCTTGCCCTTGGAAAACCCCTGCATAATCCCCTGGGCCCTGCTGCACCTGCGGCCCATATCCTCAAAACACCCCTGGAATACCCCCTTGATTGTGGTATCTCTGTGGCCCATACCTGCATCCTCTGGGTGGCCCCCTCTTTGTCAAAACCTGTGCTGCATGTTCCCCCTCCCCATGAATCCTCCCCCACATGGCCGGCAGTGTGTACTGCTGTTGCTGTGTACCTTGTGCACCTGTGTTTGTCAGTACCGCTCCTTCCAATGCATATTTTGATAGTTTCTTCTGCACTAACTTCGCTTCCTCTAGCTTTCTTTCCTCAGCCTTCTTCTGAATCTTTTCTTGCAAGAGACTACAGTGATGTACTATCTAAGCCGTATCTCTGGCCAAGGTTTTGCCTCCATGCCTGCTAACTTCTTAAGCTGTTTCTGAACTGGTTTGCGTAGTCCCTGACATAATATGTGGTAAAATACTGCTACTGTTTTGTCCCACAGTTTTTGCGTTTCAAGGCGCCCAAGCTTTTGGATCACCTGAACATAGTGTAAAGGATATTCGTCTGGCCCCATCTTACTAGCCATAATTGCACCAATGTCTGTAGTTTCTGGGTATTGTGTCCTTAAAACTTGCCCCACGGCTGCTCTGCAATTTGCGAATGGCGAACCATTATGCACCGTGTCCTGGATAGTTAGCCCAGTGAACCCCTCCCTTTTCCATACATCATCAGGTGCTTCTCTGAGGATTGCCACCAATAGTCCCTTCATATTTCACACTGCTAATCTCTGTCCTGCTGTCATTCTTTCCATTTCTTATATCCATTTACCTGCACCCGCGGTTAACGAAGGTAGCCTACATCTCACGTTTTCCTCTTCAGTGTGTTTCCATGGTATATATTGAGGGGTTCCATGTCATTTCATCACAGGATGTTTTTTCGCAGGTTTTTTTACCGTGATTTTTTTTCTTGAAAAAAGACATTGCATTTTTTTGGGGGGGGGCTCCTCCTTACCCCGCCATTTTCTAAAAAAATCGATGGGTTGTTTCGAAATAAAATTCACGCTAAAAAAACCTGCGAAACAACATTCCGCGACTAAAGGACGTCGTACCATATTGAGGTCACCCCCTCCCTTTTCCAGCAGGGGCATTTGTGTGAACCCTTCCTCCTCACTCGCTCTTCTAGTCAATCTGATCTGCCTGACAGCATTTTTAATGTAGGTGTACACGTTTATTGGTTTTGTTATATGGGTATTCAGATGCAGTCATTGGCTCCCTCTGGGATCCTCCATCTGGAACATAGTATAGCTGCCTCCCCCTTCCTTCAACCTGGGAGATCTCTCAGTCTCTCAACGTATTGCACTAGGTCCTCGATATTGCATAACTCGTCTTCTGACTGTGGTGTTCGATCGTCTTTGCCTCTCTGGGTTCCACCTGTACCTGTCCCACTTTCCCATTTCACACACCTGTCTGTACTTTTCTCTGTGGATTGAGGCTTGAATCTCTCACTTCCCTCGTCCCCACTATTCCTTTGTTTGTTGTCTGAGCCACAACCCATATTACTGCAAATGTCATTGACGAAGCTCAGTCTCCTGTTAGTGGTGTCTATCATAGGCTTCATGGTCAAGTCGATGTCACACAAGTTGTGCCTACTGCCTCCCCCGTAGGACCCTAGGCCTGCTTTGTCTCCTACAGTGGTAGTCCAACCGTGTGTTGGTGTGCTGTCTGGCTCTGCTCATCCGCCCCCTCCTCTTCTGTCATTTGCCATGCTCACTGCCCACTGTGTCTTTATTTCCCTTATTGCGTTCTCCTCCTCCTCTGTCTTATTGTGCACGCTCTCTTGCTATTCTTTCTACCTTCAACTTCCTGGGTTCCCTGTCTATTACCATGCTTTTTTTCCTTCACTTCTGCGTCCCTCCATCTCTCGTTCTCTTCTTGCTCTCTTCTCCTCCTTTCACGCTGCTCCCACTCTTTCTCTTCCTGCCTCTTCCTCTGCTTGCTCTCTAGTATCTCTTCTCTCTCCCTCTCCTTTCTGTCCTTCTCTTCCATTATCTCTGCCCAATTGCTTGCTTCACTGCTCTCCTCAAGGCCTTCTCTTGTTTTGGTTGCTCCCTCTTCCTCCCCATTCGTCTTTCCTCCCAGCTTTAGGAGGATCTATCCCCCTACCCACTTGTTTGTGGTTATGCTCCCTAGCCCCTCCTTCATGCCCTTCTGCACCTCACAGCTCACACCCCTTCCGCTGGTTTGCTGCCCGGTACCTTCCTGTCCCTCTGCTCTGGTACATGGTGGTGGTTTATATATGGGATTTGAATACCCCTCAGCTGCTTTTAGCTCTCGTAATGGGTACATCCCTTGATCATCATCTGTGTCTTCGGAGACCTCACTTGGAGGAGTGGGTTGGAGAGCAGAGATTGAGGCTGCGGGCCACTGCACCTCCTGCTGGCTCAGCATCCACTGACATCTCGCTGCATCCCCCTCACCCTCCTGAAACATTCTCCATAATTTGAATGCTGCCAGATGGCTTGCTAACTTCTTCCCATTGTATGTGCCCTGTACGTGTGTCAGAGGTGATTGCTGCAAATCTTTGGAGAAACTTGTGCACTTTTTCCCTCTGTGCTTTTGGTCAATTCTATGCTATATTTACAGATCTTGTCTTTGTAAAGTGGGAGGGTTTTACACATGTCGGCCCGGCACTTCCCTTGATACATTACCATTGTTCTTGCCTTTACCTAACCTCAAATCGAGGATTTTGATATTTCGCTGTTAGGAAAAAATACAGTGTAATCACAATGCTTTTTAATTCACCACAAGCCTCTCTGGCTCCACAACCTGTCAGACGTGCTCTGCGCACTGCCCCCTTCACAATTGCTTCCTTCACAGGCACACCCACGAATCTCACACATGGACCTTCCGCACACCGCCACTGGACCACTTCCTCTGCCAATCTCAAGCTTTCCAATGCTAGCTCCTCACTGCCTCGTGTTCTCCTAGTTCAATGTGCAGACCTACTGGTGATGTCACCAATTTACTAATCAAGGTAGTGCTAAGAGATCAATTACAGCATGCACAATGTTATACCCTGTTTTCCAAAAATACACACAATCCCAACACAAACCCTACAGCTGTCTTCCTGCCTCCTAGCAGAGTACACCACTTTTCGTCTGCGTTCAATCTGTACCTCTTGCATCGCCTAACAAGCAAAACATCTTGTCGAGACTTAACCAGTCGAATCAACTTCCGCAATCTAGGTCAGCTCCCTTGCTACACCTTACAGGAATACTGTCATCTATGACCCGAGCTAAAATGCCCAGCTGACAGGAAATCCACTCTTTACATAACTTCTGTCATCCGTGCCCTTGAGTCAATAGTCTAGGTTATTCACCAGAACCTTTTAACTCGAACCCGAATATGCCCTAACCACAAAAAACAACATCTACCTCTGCTCCTGTCCCTACTATACATGGCAAAGCTAGACAATACTTGACAATACTCAACAATGCTAAACGATACTCAACAATCCTCAATACCTCCCCTCGCACTACACTTGCCGTGTGACTGGGTTAATACATACACACCATGGTCTGCTGACGCTGCTCGGGTGCTGCATCCCCCAAAGCTGCCACTTCGCCTTCTTGGTTTGCTGAACGCCTCACAGACTTCAGACAGGATATTTCCCAGGCTTGCTCCTGACAGCCTTTCCATGGGTAAGGAGTAAAGGGGGCATAGGGATTGTACCCTCTTTTTTGTTGAAGGGGGGCCTGACTCTTGTGGGTAGGTATAGACAGGGAACAGAAGAGAGTCAAAGGCTACCCCTGTTTCATAGAAGCATTTAAAGGTAGGTGGTGGTGCAGCAGAAGCTAGGTGTAGCAAATACTAGCTAAAGAAGGTCATGATATCAGGATAATGAATCTGAAAACCAGAGTTTTAATCATTATTGGACACACATCTAAAAAAATGTAGGCCTATAACACAACATATGGCCATAAAAACATAGACAAAAAAAAAATATATATATATATACACACTTAGTTCCACATTATTGTTCGTGAAGGTTAGTAGCAAGATTATTTGTGCAATTTCAAGTACTACTCATTAGTAGTTGTACGCAGTTGTTGTCGACGCAATTTTGTGTTTCTGGTTCGGAATGTAGATAACCAACAGACGAGGCTATGGTGAGGCCAGTTGACTGAAGGAACCGAACTGTCATCAGGACAAAACTTGGTGGAAAGCAGGTAGTGTAAGACACCTGTAGAAGAAATGATGACATAGTGTGTATCAGAAAGGGGTGACCTAGGGTTCATGAAGGTATTTAGAGAAGGCTGCAGGTCCAGCCTTTAGTGATGTCGTCACGTGAATCTAAATGAATAGCAGAGTGCCACACGCAGGTTTTCTACAATTTGCTTGCATTCCGCGTGCTTCCACCATTAAGCATGGCAAGTACAATCAATCTGCATCCCACCTTGCACAATTTTAGCAAACTCATCGCTGCCTTAGTCATGCTTTAACTATTGTTGGGCCAGAATAACTTTGGCATAATTTAATGTGGCATTTGTTTTTCACTCATTTTTCACTCGTTGTTGATGTACAGCAATATCGGAGCACTGCCATTTTAGATGGCATCACTTAACCCCCTGTTAACAGGGATGTATACACCAGCAATTGGTCCCTCGCACCCTGCATGTCCCTTGTCAGCCACTGCTATGCCTACAATAACGGCCCCTTCAGACCACTATCCGCATTAGTACTCTTGACTAGCTCACCTTTACTGTTCCCAGTGATTAACCATATTCTTAATGGTAATTGTAGGTGCTACCAGCATCGCCCAACTATCAGATTTAACTGGATAGCCAAGTGACTCAACCAACAGAGGGATTAGTTGCCAGGACCCTCCTACCCTGGGCTTCATCTTTCCGCCCAGGTACATTTACTCTTGACTTACCCTACTATGATTCACCCATTGTAAACCAATAGGTAACCATTAATTCTTTTCCATGTAGATCCTACCTGCAGCAGGATACTAGCCTCTCCACCAGAACAACAGACGGTGCTTGCCTATTCATATAGATTCACGTGACAACATCACTAAAGGTAAGTCCTGGACAACAACAACTGCGTACGACTACCAATGAGTAGTACTTGAAATTGCACAAATAATCTTGCTACTAACCTTCACGAACAATAATGTGGAACTAAGTGCGTAATATATATATTTTTGTCTATGTTTTTAAGGCCATATGTTGTGTTATAGGCCTACATTTTTTAGATGTGTGTCCAATAATAATTAAAACTCTTGTTTTTGGATTCATTATCCTGATATCGTGACCTTCTTTAGCTAGTATTTGCTACTCGTAGCTTCTGCTGCACCACCACCTACCTTTAAATGCTTCTTTGAAACAGGGGTAGCCTTTGACTCTCCTCTGTTCCCAGCCTTTCCATGGGGCACGCATTCCCCGTCTTCTCGAAATATGCAAGGCATCCTACAGCCTTTCAGGTTCTGCGGCGGAGAGTCGGATTCGTTTCGGGCTAGCATAGCTAACCATCACCTCTGCTACCAACTTGTTGGGGTTGTTTTCCCTGGTATGCCATAGGATGGCTGGTGGTCTGCCTGACTCCCGAGGGCCCAACACCCTCCCCCAGAGTAAACAGAGGATTCAGCCAACGGCAGGTAAAACTGGGGTTTATTGCAAAAAGCCAACAGGTATCATAAAAGACTATCAGGATTCTCAAGTACATCTCAGCTTTCCATTATGTGTTGCGTTTTTTTGTACAAATATTGCATCATCACCTGGGACCTTCCTCGAAAAATCTATCATCACAGAGAATTGGGTATTGAGAGTACTATTATCTATGGAGGTACCCTATAGAGGTTATTCTACTGGTCCTGGCATGTCAGGTGGCTGGCCTGTCCCGTCTCCAAGAAACTGGGCCTCATTACACGGATGGCGCTAAGGGAATAACGATACTGGTAAGGGATTACCGGTATTGCTAAAATCCCTTGCTAATCACGACCCGGATAACCGTTAATAGCGCACCGCTAAGAACGGTGCCTCTAATAGCAGGCAGTCCGCTGGCGCGCGACCACTCATTTTGCAAATAGCACCATGGCGCTAATAGCAGACCATCACAAGCCATGCGGACCCGCAAATAGCAGCATGCATTAGGCCAAAAAAGACCATACCGGCATGGAGGAAATACCGGCATCGCGGACCACCCGATAAGAGACATGAGCAGTGTTCCCACCTGCCACAGGTTGGCACAATCAGCACAGGTGGAGGCAATGGAGACTGGGGCAGCACAAAAGGAGCACACCACACCCCTTCCCACACCCCTTCCCACACCAAGATGGTTCCAATACTAGCAGCATTACATGGGCTGGAGGACATGATTGCACTGCAGCACCAACAACAGGCAGCACAGAGGAGATGCAGGAGGAGGAGGAGGAGGGCGAGACAGGCCCAGCAAGCCCCAACAGCGCACCTAGTCATACCCCAGAGGCAGCCACCAATCCCCAGGATCAGAGCCAGTTCATTCAACCTAACCCCTGAGCAGATACACACCCTGTACCGTCTGGACCGGGATACCATCACCACCATTGTGGACATGATACACGACGACATCGTGAGCCTCATAGACATCCGTACTGCCACCCCCCCCTACTGAAGGTGGTCACTGTACTCCACTTCCTGGCCACAGGCACCTACCAGCATACGGTAGGGCAGATGCATGGCATATCACAACCAGTATTTTCACGCACGCTGAACTAGGTGCTCGATGCCCTCCTGAAGCACACAAGTGAACACATATCCCTGCCACGGACTGCCCAGGAGATCTCTAACACCAAAGTTGGCTTCTATTCACTGGCAGGCATCCCAAGTTGCATCAAGGCCATCGACTGTACCCATGTGGAATTGGTGATCCCACATGACAATGAGGCAGTGTACCGAAACAGAAAGCAATACCACTCCATCAATGTCCAAATGGTATGTGACTCAAACCAGATCATCACACATTGCTGTGCCCGATATCCCGGATCAACCCATGATTCAATGGTCCTGCGGAACTCAACGATACCACGCTACATGGAGCAACATGCTGGACAACGTGCGTGGCTACCTGGTGAGTAGCTGGGCAAGCACATGGCAGTGTGATGTGGATAGTGATTGGGGGGAAGAGATGCATACTCCTACTGGGTGTGATTGGGGGGAAGAGATGCATACTCCTACTGGGTGTGATTGGGGGGAAGAGATGCATACTCCTACTGGGTGTGATTGGGGGGGAAGAGATGCATACTCCTACTGGGTGTAATGGGGGGGGAGATGCATACTCCTACTGGGTGTGATTGGGGTGGGAGAGATGCATACTCCTACTGGGTGTGATTAGGGGGGAGAGATGCATACTCCTACTGGGTGTGATTGGGGGTGAAGAGATGCATACTCCTACTGGGTGTGGACTGTCGTCTGTAGAATAAATGGACATACAGATGTACGCCAATGTCCACCAAGGCATCCCACAATGGACCGGAAACAAAACCACATGCAAGTTGGAAGCTGCACAATAAAGGAATCAATCAAATACGCCAAACATGACATATCTATCCACATGCACATTGCACATCATACCATACCCTATATGACGCAAAGCAGCAACTTGCAACCAATATGCAAAATGGAAATGTGTGCTGAACAACATCACAACAGATATGCGCCCTTGAGTGCATACTAAGGGATCATCTGTAGCCATTGTACTGAACCACACCCGTACACCACTACTGAAGTGCTGCTTCACAGCATGGGGACATCGATTTCAGAATGGCAGTGCACAAGCAGTGTGGTACAAACCTTGCCCGGCCCAAAAACACTAATGACCTGTCCTCACCCAGAACATGGCAATAACTGCCGGAGGCATGCATGGTGCATGTCCACTTGCAAGTACCAGCTCACCTTCTCACATTGCAGTTACACTTATCGTCTCCATGCATGCTGGGATTCGTGGATGGCAATCACAAGGCAAAGTTAATTTGGGTGATATGTGCAGGTTCCACTTGATGTAAACAGCAACACATCCCCATTCTTGCACCCATGCAGGTGATGCTGGCTATCCCCTGAATAGGTGGCTCCTTACCCCTGTACAGAACCCACAGAATAGGCACGAAGAGGAATACAATCATGCACATACCCGTACCTGCGTCGTAATTGAGCAGACATTTGGCCTTTTGAAGACACGGTTCCGGTGCCTCAGCAGGTTGGGTGGGGCACTCCTGTACGGCCATGAGAAGGTGGCCAAGATCACCATGGCATGTGTCATGCTGCACAATATGTGTATCAGACAGAATGTGCCAATGGCCCCTGACATTGAAATGCAACCACCTGATGAGGATGATGTTGGAGATGAGGAGGGAGGAGACGGGGCTGCAGGTCATGCAGGAGGCAATGCCCAGGAGGGACGCGCTGTGCGTCAGCATCTGATCAACCAAATATTCTGATTCACATGGTCCTACTCTGTTGAATGGATGTGGGCATTTGTCCACTGGGTTTTGTGGTGAAGCGCAAACTGGGCCCTGTCCCCCAAAAGGTTAGTCAGGGCTTGGAAGCACAGGCTACGCCCTTTATTGTAAATCTTGAGAAACTAGAGTGAAAATTGTTGGCTTTGAAACCGTTAAAAAGTTTTCTGTCAGTTTGAAAACCTAGAAAATTTCTATTTGCCTTAAAATCTCGAAATTGTGCTTTTTGTTCATAACGTGACTTGCCAATTTGTTGGTTGCTAGTGTGTAACATCTTGTACCTATATTTGGCTATTTTGCAATAACAACGTGTAACGTGCTAATAACGTGTTGAAGTGAATATATGCAACTGAGCACTCCAGCAAGCTCAGCATCATTCTACTACAAAGCGCTTTAGTAACGCCCATATTTGTTTGGAGTGTTTGGATTGTGTGCCCAAGTGTGCCTGATTGCTGCATTTACACTTTACTTACCTGCAAACTACTCTGAACCACAAGTCCCAGCAGCACTAGCGCTGCTGAAAAAGAAACGTCAGGCGCTTCAGCGCCGGCGCTTCTGAGACGGTGCCGGTCTACGCCGGTCCACGGCAGACATCGGCCATCGGCCCGACACTCTGCCCGTTTTCCTGCCCTTCGCAATCAGTAAACGAGGTAAAAGATGGGTTTCCTTAACTTCCTGCACTTACTAACTGACGCAAAGCGCTTAGAAAATGAGCAACTTGTCAAGCATTACATCAACTCAAAGGAAGTGCCGCACCCTGATGCTACACAACCCTCAAGTCGTAGTAGGACCATAATTCCAGAACAACCCAAGACTCCCTCTAAACCAGAGGTCCTTAAAATAGCACTACTTAACACGAGGTCCCTTAACAAACATGCGCAAAACGTTCACGATTATATCCTTGAAGAGAATTTAGACATCCTCTTCCTTACCGAGACCTGGCTACAAGAACCCACCGGTCCAACCATTAGCATAGCTGTCCCCTCTAATTATAGCATTCACTTCGAAAAAAGAGCAATAGGAAAGGGAGGCGGAGTCGCCATAATAGTCAGACAAGACATACATCTTTTTTCTTCGCCCATTCAATGCTCGGGGTGCGAAGTTCTCCACCTCAAATTCACCCCTTCCCAAAACAATTGTATCAACTTCATTGTAATTTACAGACCCCCATCACTTATATCAGACTTTAACGACGACCTCTGCCATATTCTTAACAACCTCAAAGGAAAGAACACAGGCACACTTCTCCTGGGTGACCTCAATAGATGGAGGGGAAACCCCACCGACAAAGAGGCTATCAGCCTAGAAAAGAATCTCTCTAACATTAGCTATTCGATCGCTAATAATGGTCCTATCATCGGTTTCAACAACCAACTTGATTGGATTGTTTCCAATAATGTTGACCTTACTGTAACACACATACAGCCCTGTATCTGGAGCGATCATTACAAAATCGAAGCCACACTATCCTTGCCTGTCAAAAAAACCTATCCCGACAATTTACCCAAAACTACCCAGAGTAGAAACCTCAAGAAAATCACGCCAGATATGCTCTCGAGGGGGATCTCACACATCATGGATAACACCACAGACGACGACCCCTGTGACACTATTATCACCACTTATAACAACTACTTCCAAGATCTTCTATATAAGAATGCCCCACTGAAAAACAAACTAGTGCGCCCCAACCTCAACCACCAAAGTTGGTACTCTACGGAATTAGGCACCCTAAAGACTGCCAAAAGGAAACTTGAAAGACAGTGGCTCAAAAACCCCACAGTACTCAATAAAGACACATGGAAGAAATCGGACATCCTGTACAGAAATAAAGTTATTGAAACAAAAAAAAAACTATTATAACGAGCAAATTTCAGGTGCATCCAACTCCACGGGAAAGCTGTTTCAAATCTTAAAAACCTTTGAAAAGCCACCTACTCTCAACTCCCCCTTCCAGCCATCTTTGCTGGACTGCGAAAAGGTCCAAACTACTTTTTCTCAAAAGATTATAAAAGCTAGGGACACCATCTTAAATTGCAATACTATTGACACCCCAATGACTTACAACAAGGCTGATCCCGAGATTAAAGTACCCAAATTCCAATTCACACCAATAACACCAGAAATCATGGCGGAGACTCTCTCTAACATGAATTGCACTTCATGCCCTGAAAACATACTGCCCCCCAAGTTCATCGTAGATAATGCAGACACTTTTTCACCCTTTCTTTGCCGCATGACAAACTCTTCTTTTAGAGACCAGACCGTTCCCATCAGCCTAAAAACAGTTACAGTTACACCATTGGTTAAAAAACCCGGCCTCGACCAGCAAAATCCAGCCAATCTCCGCCCTATCACGAATTGCAACTTCTTGTTGAAAATTCTTGATAAGGTGGCCACTCATCAACTTCAAGAGTACGTGGACAAGCACGACCTGCTACATCCCCAGCAATCAGGATTCAGAAGTGCACATAGCACGGAATCAGCATTACTCGACCTCCAATCTAAAATGCTAGAAATCTTTGATAAAGGCAAGGCCGGCCTGCTCATTCTATTGGACCTCTCGGCGGCATTCGACTTATTAGACCACGGGAAGCTCCGTGAGGCCCTGGGAAAAGCAGGTAACTGTGCCAAGGAAGCCATCGATTGGATATCCTCTTTTTTGGATGACAGAAAATCCAAAATCACCTGGGGTGGACATTCCTCTGGCACGAATCCAGTGGATTGTGGCGTCCCACAAGGTGCTAGCTTCTCCCCTCTCCTATTCAATCTATATATCCGTTGTCTCTGCGCCCTCCTTTCACAGTTGGATATTTACTTTACCAATTTCGCAGATGATACTCAACTGATTATAGAACTCAGCGGAGACCACACCACAGACAACAACAGACTCTCAGCAATCTATAATACTATAGAAAGCTGGATGAAAGCCCACTGGATGTGTCTGAATAGTTCAAAAACAGAACTTATGACATTCGGATCTTCAAAAGCCTTATCCAATCTAGGCCCAGCCTACTCATCATTTCTTATAAAGGACTCTAGCATCACGGTCTCAAGTAAGGTGAAAACACTTGGCATATACCTGCAATCCTCATTAGGAGCAGATCCTCAAGTCACTTTTCTTAATAAAAACTGCCAATACTACCAGAGATTACTACGCCGCATTAGGCCATATCTCAACGTCACAAATTGCGCCACCATTGCTAGAGCCACGATTTTGTCCCGACTGGATTATGGGAATGCGCTGATGCTCGGTTCAAGTAACTCTTGCATTAAACAATGCCAGATAATCCAGAACAACGCTGTTAGAACTATTACCGGGAAGTCCAAGCGCAAGCACATCACCCATGACCGAATAGGCCTTCACTGGCTCGCCATTGAGGAGCGTATTAAATTCAAATCCCTGACACTTGTCCACCACTGTCTTTTTGGCACGGCTCCTACATACCTAGAGAAGGAATTTCTTTGGTATGAACCAAGCCGCTGTCTTAGATCAGCAAAAAAAGGGCTACTCAAAGTTAGCCACACTAGAGTCAAAGCTACTGGACTCGGGAGAGCCTTCCCCACCAAAGCTTTTGCGCTCTGGAACGAGCTTCCTGACAATCTCAGATTGGAAAGTAGCTACTCGCTATTTAGGAAGCAGCTGAAAACGTTACTTTTTCGATAATTCGTTACATATTCAGCATGGACTCCGTTGAGTCCCCCGTTCTCTCTTTTTATGTCGTCCTGTGATCTGTCCTCTCGTGTGCTTGTCGCGCCCTGATGCTTGCGAGCTTCGGCGCGTTATAAATATATAAATAAAAATAAATAAATAAATAAATAAACAATAAAGCTCACATACACAATGATAAGGTCCAAGCCTGTGTTTTGACTTGTCATCAGTGTGTTTAATATATTATGAGGTAAAGAAGTGCATGGACCCAGCTACTCAAACACTCTTTCCCCCCACCCCCACAACACTCCCAAAACACCCTTTTTCCCCCCTCCCCCCACAACAACCCCATGTATGGCTGGTACAACGTTGCTGTCTTGCTGTACATGTGTCAGCTACATCGGGCTGGCCCTATTTCCCATCCCCACTCCCACCATTAGGGGGTTGGAAGGGTGTGCGCCGCATAGATCGCAAGGACCGGCGCCGGGGACTCGTCTGCCTTGAGCTGGCAGAGGAGGAGGTGCATGGTTGTTCTTGTGGCGGTGGAGGGTTCTTTCTGTCCATAGCGTCAGCTATGTGTGTGAGGACCTGCCTCACTAGTGCCATTTCCTCGCAGAGCCTGTTGGTGCAGGCTTCCATGCCCTGTCTGATCTCCCTTGCATTCTCCCTGCACTCCTCCCTCAAACGTGCTGTTTCATCAACATGCTGGCCAACCAGCGCTGTTATCTCCTCCTGCCGCTGTCTGATGATGGCCATGTCATGACCACTGTCTGTTGCTCGTGGGATGGGTGCCGCACCTTGTTCGATGGGTCCAGCATCAGGTGAGGACGCCGGTGGACTCCAGCACCCTGCTACCATTTTATCACCAAACTGGGCATGGCTGCTGGATTGTGATGTGGGGCGTGGGCTTGGTTCTTTTGATTGCTGGGGGATGGGGATGTGCTCCTGCATGGGCAAGTCACAAGTGTCCTCCACATCGGACAGCGGTGCTGTGGCTGCTGCCTCGTCAATGGAACTGTTGGCAGCAGACAGTGGCCCTTCTGTGGGTGGTTTGTGCATTGGGGGGATCACTGGAGTGGGTGCTGCAATCGTTTCTGCCATGGGTTCACGGCTTGGTAATGTGGGTGGTTTGCTGTGTTTGGCCCTCTGCGGGAGTGCACTCCTCCCTGTGCCCCTTGATGTGCTTGCGATGTTGCCTGCCTCCTTTCCCCTGGGTTGTTTCTTGGTGGGGGGAGCCTGTGTCGCAGTGTCCTGCTCATCGCTGTCAGTCTGTGAGCCTGTGGGGGACAAAGAGGGGGATGGCACTGGTGATAGGTCAACGTGCTTCATGCAGATGTTGTTCATCATGCTGTTCTATGCATTTGTACTTCATTTGTGGGCATACAGGTCGTAGGACTGTTGGGTGGGTCATTCATGCATGGGTCTGGGTGGCACGTGTCTGTGGTGATGCGTGCATGTGTGTGTGTTGGGATGTGACACACACATGGGCAGGGTTGTATGCATGTATGTTTGTGGCCACATCCATGTGCTGATTTAGGGCTCAGATTTGGGGGATACCTCATCTTTCACAGTGCAGTGTGTTATGTGGACACTCACCTCCATCTGACGATGTGGGAGCACCACGCTCCATTTCGCTGACTCCCTCTATAGTTTCCACACCTATGGTGCTCGCGCAGGTCTCCTCCCACTCCATCAGTTTGATAGGGAATCCTCCACCGCCTCCTGTGGCCATGGCCAGGTTCCGATTGGCAGCCAGGATGCTGCGTACACGGAGGTGGAGATCGTCCCACCGCTTCCTGCAATCTTTCACAGTGCGGGTGGTGGTGCCCACCGCACTAAATTTGTGGGCCACCTCTGCCCAGATTGCCTTTTTCTTTATTAGGGTGACACGCCGCATGTCATTTGCGAACACCACCTCCGCATTGGCGGCAAGCGTCTCAGTGAGTATGATGAGCTCCTCATTGGTGAATCGCTGCTTCTGCAGCCGCTCCGCTCCTTTTTTGATTGCCTTGGGCATTGTCAGGGGTTCTTGGTTGATTTTGTATGGCACTGGTGTGGATGCAGGTCCTGGGGGCAGAGGATGGCAATGGATTGTGTTTTTAAAGATGGCTGCCTTGCTCTTTCCCGTTCCTTTGTGATGACGCTACTTCTGGTTCCGCTTATTTACGGTGACCGCTGCACCTCTAATGCCGTGTTGCAGGAGGTCAGAAGTGCTATCAGCGCTTTCATAGGTGCCGCTAAGGGTCTTTACGGGGTCTTTACCGGCATGGCGGTAGGGTCAATACCGGCATGGCGCTAAGCTCGTGCCTGCGTACTCGTAATGGCACGAAATTAGCGGCCTCTCATCTATGCAGATACGTTGATAGCGCCATGCCGGTAAAGGCGGGATCTTACCGCCTACCGTGTAATGAAGCCCACTGTCTATTACTTTGTTGCAGAGTAATGGGCTTACCATTGGTTCGTGCCCTGTCCCATCCAACCCTAATTTCCTATGCTGTGATTGGTGTGAGCTGATCTCCCCAGACCTGGGACTCGTTAGAGTTTTGAGCTCGCTGTGTACCTCTTCAAGGTGATGTGAACAATTATGTGTCTGTATTGTAACTGTCAGTGTAACACCTTTGCATATGAGAATGTGCTCCGATGTTGCAACACTTGTTGCTTCTTTCATCTTGCTTTTTCTGGCTCTGGCTCTTCTTTCCCACTACGGGTGAATACGCATTGTCTCGTTCGGCTGCATCACGTGGTTAGGGACCACAAAATGAAATCAAGGTCTTGAGCTTGCATTACACCATTACTATGGCTGTCAACACCGTTGCCCCACTGGAAAACCAAAAAGAAAAAATCCTTCCACTCCAAATCCTTGTTCACAGAGGAACTTCAGACTCTGCACAAAGACAAACACCAGGCGCCCAAAAACTGGCAGAGCAATCCTTGTGATACCACAAAAGACAACTTCAAATCCATAGCCAAAAAATACAAAGACCCCATCTTCATTGCTAAATCTGAAGCCTACAACCACTGTATCTCCGCTGCCAACTCCCACACTAAAGAACTCTTCAGTATCTTTAAAGAACTAACTGTACCACCTACATGCCCTGATGAGATCGTCAAAGACGAAGCATGGTGCACAGGCATACAATCAGCCATGCTTGAAAAAATAAACCTCCTCCAAAACAAGATATCTCACCACTACAAAACCTTACCTAAGCAAAGCCCTCATGCACAGACACAACCAAATGCAAAAAAAGCAACTTGCCCAAATTTTCATTCATCGAAATCTCCGAAGCCGATGTCATTGACATCCTCAGGCACCTTAAACCCTCACAATGTAAGGGTGATGTGTGCCCCCCAAAAATCATCAAGGACTGCGCAGAACTGCTCGCCCCTCTTCTCACGGCATCCATCAATGCTTCATTCAAAATGAGCATAGTCCCAGACAGCCATAAAGAGGCCTGGGTGCGCCCTCTTTTAAAAAAAACCTGCTAATCCCAGTAACTACCGACCCATAACAACAGTTCCATTCCTTCTGAAAATACTAAACAAGGCCGCCCACAAACAGATTCAACTATACCTTGAATCAAACGCGATCCTAGGAAAAAGACAATCTGGGTTTCGCAAGGGGCACAGAACCGAAACCGCCCTTCTAGACCTAAAAAATGAAATCACTAACATCCTGGACAAAGGCAAGCCCGCACTCCTCCTCCTCCTTGACCTTTCAGCAGCGTTTGATCTGGTAGATCATATCACACTTACCAGTCATCTTACGCATGCGGCACACTTCTCTAAGGACGCAGCGTCTTGGGTTACCTCTTTCCTAGAGGGCAGAGCCATGAAAGTGTTGTCAAACACAGCTCATGCTGCACCCTCAATCATCCACTGTGGTGTCCCACAAAGTTCCTGTACTGCCCCCACGCTCTATAATCTTTTTACCAAGCCTCTCTTTGATAAACTGGACGCACTTGGGATCACACACACAAATTACGCTGATGACACCCAGATGCTCCTTCCCCTGATGGGGCATTATCATCAAGATGCCACTACCCTACATCAAATCCACTCCACCATACAAGCTTGGATGGCTACTAATGGCCTCTGCCTGAATGGGGACAAGACCGAAATCCTCATTCTCAGACAGAAATCCATACACTCCAACCTCAACCCGCTGTACCTCAATTTCAACATAGATAACTGCGTCATCCCAGTATTATCCTCAGTCAAAACTCTGGGGGTTCACATAGACGTTACCCTATCTATGGACAAACAAGTAAGCGCCATCGTCTCAGCCTCCGCACTGAGTACTAAACTCATCAATGCAATAAAACCATTCCTAACTAAGGATAACTGCCTCTCCATCGCTAGAGCAACCATAGGAGCCAAACTAGATTACTGTAATGCGCTCTTAGCCGGCACCTCCAAAAAGAAAACTATCTAGGCTCCAAACAACTCAAAACAACACTCTTAGAGCAGACCTCAGCATACCGAAAAGAACCACATCACACAAGCCAGGAAGACAGCTCACTGGCTCCCAGTCAAGGACCGCATCTCCTTCAAAATTCTCAGAACCACTCATAAATATATCAACCTCTCAGCACCATCATACCTATCTGACACCTTATGTAGATCTCAATCCACTAGACTGACCAGACTACAATATACCAATCAGCTAACAATACCTTGCATCTACAGGACTAAGGCATGAGGTAAAGGATTCCCCTTCCTCGCATCTAAGCTATGGAATTCCCTCCCCACTGACATCAGAGCTGAAACATCTTTCTTCTCCTTCCGCAAAAAAATCAAAAACTGCCCTCTTCAACTAACCATGAACTCCCAGTTACCTGCCTCTCAATGTATGTATGTAAAGAAATAATCTCGTCCAATGTAACACCGACCGACTTGAATTGTATGTAACTAAGTATAAGCACCAATGTTACAAGCGCCACGATGCCTTCGGTCTGCTGTGCACTCAACAAATGTGAATAAATAAATAAATAAATAAATCGTGGTGTCACTAGTGACGTCAGAATCATGGTTTCCTGGTGCTTTAATTGAGGCTGTCCATTCAGGTATGTCCATCCACAATCTCTGTGGTCTCCCCTATACCTGTGATTTGGGGGTGAGGAGGGGCATTCATGGGACCCTCTCTTCAAGATTCCCTTCCAAACACTTTCCATCACACACAAATGCCTGTCCTAGATGCCCCACACTAACTATATCAAAATACCTCAAAACCATCCTCCTCCAGACCTACCAGAGCAGCCGATGCTAACAGCATCACTCAGCCCAAATTCAAAAGGGTTAAAGCTGGAGGCTTTAGGTTCCCGGTCATTGCGGCCAAACACTGGAACCTCCTCCCACCTAACTTCCACTCTGAACACTCCTATTGGACATTCCGGAGAGCTTTAAAATCATGATTATTTTCCTGAATGCCTTGGACCGTCCTCTCCTGGTATGAATTGTGAAACTGTCATAATTTGATGCCCAATCATTACACTGTATGTATTATAATGCCTGCACTGTCATCTGAGTAACTGGTCATTTAACAGTGCCTTGATGCCTCAGGGTTTAGCGCGCTATACAAATGTAAACATAAATAAATAATTAAACATTGGAGCAGCCGTTGGTGCTGCTGCTTGGTCGACTATTGAGTGTGGAGTGAGCTCTGAAGACAGCAACTGTGAACCTAGGGATTTGCAGAGTGATGCAGTGATGTCGCCAGAGCTGGTTTTCCACCACAATTTTGTAGGAAGCAGATATACATTCTATAGATAGTATACATGACTTCATGATTTTATAATCTCAATGACACAGGCTAGAGAGTTAGCTCGTGCGTCTAGTAACATTAAACGTTTAGATTTGATATAAAATAATTGAACTTTAGAGGCTGGCACAGCTGTCCTAAACTAACTCTATGTGAATTTGCTCTATAGGCAAAGTGTGGTTTATAGTGCTAATACATAAAACTATTGGCTTTGGGAATTGTGTGTTTCATTTTTTATCGAATTATGACATTTTTACATAAAAGTGTTGGCTTTGGACAATGTGTGTTTCTTTTATGTAATGAAAATAATTCGCTCTATAAGCAAAGTGTGTTTCCCAGAACCTATACAAAAGTCCAAAATATGACCTTTGACAATGTGTGTTTTTTTTGAAACATTGAAAGCAGTTTACTTTATTAGCAACATGTGATTCCCAGAGCCTAAACAAAAGTCCAAACTATTGCCTTTGAAAATGCGTGATATTGAAGGAAAGGCTGCTGCAGAGGCACCAACCTGTTTGCTGATAATTTATTGAGTCTACAGAACCCCTCTCCCAGCTTGCAGATTCCCCACACTGTTTTCTGGGTCTCAGAGCAGCAGAGGGACACATGACACTGCAGCAGACAACTTAACGAGCTGCTGACAGCACACAGATATGGAAGCATGGGCTACAGGGTGAGGTTAATTTTAGATTTTGCTATAACAACACAGGAAGCTAGCTATTCATAATCTATGGTGCCACCCATTAATATGTGCAGAGTATGCAAGAAATAAAATTCTGTGCTTTGTTGATAATGCATGGACCCAGGAAAACCTCAAAAATTTGATTTTGTCTGTATGCTGAGTCACAGAGCAGCATTCTACGAACATCAGCAGAAAACACACACAGATCTTTATATTTAGCTCGGCAGAATACAGAATATTCTGCGACAGATGTGTAAATACACCCCCCGGGAAAATGCCCATGGATATGGTTTATCAACTAAAACAGTTGTAGTCAGCAAGGATATTTTTAACTTATGATGGGATGATACCACGGGAAATATCTGCAGGGTGAGGTTAATTTTAGATGTTGCTATTGGCACACAGGATGCTAGATATTCATAATCTATGTTGCCATTCTCTAATTTTTGTTGAGTATGCAAGAAATATAATTCTGTGCTTTGTTGATAATGTATAGTGTCTCTGGACCCAGGAAACAGCAAAATTTTATTTTGGTCTGCGACAGATGTGTAAATAGAACTCTGCCCCCCCCCAGCAAAATACACACAGATATTATTTATCAACTAAACCTGTTGCAGTCAGCAAGGCTATTTATAACATATGATGGAATGATGCCACAGGAAACATCTGCAGGGTGAGGTTAATTTTAGATTTTGTTATAACGACACAGGAAAATAGCAATTCATAATCTATGGTGCCACTCTCAAATTTTTGCTGAGCATTCAAGGAATAGAATGCTGTGCTTTGTTGATAATGCATAGTGTCGCTGGACCCAGAAAACAGCTAAAATTAGATTTTGGGCAAACCCCATTTCTGCAAAGTAATAAAAATATGTAAACCTTTGCGGTGTTGATAAGGAAACAGAATTGGGGAGGGGTACATGGCTTACCCCTTAAAAGACTTAAAAGGGGCCGTCTGACTCCATCAGCGGCATCCATTTGCCTGGGCTTGGGAATTCAGCTGGAGCTGTGGGCTGCTCTCCCATCTGCGGTGCCACTTATTGATTTGGAACATCTGATTACAACTCTGTGAGGAAACCTTGCCTTCTGCAGTTAATTGGATTTGATCGTGGCTCTGGGACACTGGGAGACCCTCTGCAATGCATTACCAGGCCTGGTGTTTATTTAGAGTTGATTTCAAGAACATCAAATGTGAGCCTGGGGATAAACAGCTGTGTTCATTTTAATTCCATTTTTTTAAATTACAGTTTTATTGGGCTTTCACTATTGAAGGATTGACAAAGCTTTTGTTTTTTAAAGGTGTTTGAAAATGTGAAATATAAATGTAAAGAGCACAGAGTTGTGTGGTACTGTATTTTACTGATACTGTACATCCTTTTTGAGGCAGGCTGGTTAAATATGTTTCTATTGTTTAGAAGGCTCTGTGGAATTACATATTGGCTAGGATAATGTGTAGAGGTGTTTGAAAGTGTTTATGGGGTGCTCACATGGCTTCAAACACTGTATGGAAATGTGTTTTATAGTTGACAAGTCAATTAACCTTACTATTTTTTTATGGGGCTTGATTGTGTAGTGCTAAATGGACTGTAATACTGCACAATTTTTCCAGTCTTTGCAGATTCACTGTTTGTCCTTGTTACAAAGGGCGATACTATAGTGAGGCGACAAAGTCAGTAATGTAATACAGCAACAAATACGTTTTAGGAATGACAAGTTCCGATAAACTTGATCAAATATTTTAAGCGTGTGAAATATCTAACACATATAGATCATTCGTGCAATGTGAAGTCAGTATTTGATTACACATGTTGCGTAAACGGTATAGGCAAGATTTTTTAAATGGTGGCAAGTACCAGGTTATTACATATATTTGGATATTGAAATGGGCATTGTCTAAAAGTTGGCTTTGTTCAAGTTCTCATGACTGTAGCAGTTCAGGTTTTAGATTGTGTTGTATTCATTTTGTACTTCCAAGTAGGCGTTACATTTTATTTTATTCTGTTTGCATAGTGGCACAAAGTCAAACAAATTGTGCCTATTCTTTATGTGTAGGGGAAGCACAGAGTGTTGGGATGCATTTTTTTAAAACAATGCTGTATGGTTAACAGTGAGGGAACATGTAATAGCCTTTTTAAAATACCTGTGTAACTCTCGCTGTCTCTCAAACAATACTGACATGCCCCAAGATGCAGTGGATTGAGTTTTTGTCAAAGATCACATATGTTGCACAAACAAGATTGCCGAGATTTATTCGCACAAAACACTGGAATGGTGGATTTTTCAAGCAGACAGGTGCTGAGGTGTTACACCAGGCTTGAGATGTTATGGAAGATGTTTTATGTATTGATGGGAATTGTCACTGTGTAAAAGATGGCCTATTCTGATTCTATATTGTTTCTATTTGGAGACATTGGGCCTCATTATGAGGTTGGCAGTAACCCGCCTGTGCTGCCGGCGGATTGCGCCAACCCCATAACTCTGATTCCACTGCCTGATATCCTGGTGCCACCTGGATATCAGAAGTGGTGGCAATATGGTAAATCCCCATGGGAAAGAGGACACTGAAGCACTGGCACCTAAGATAACGGTGATGGTGTTTCAGTGAGAGACATGCCGGTAGGGACCTGATTTCCCAGTAGGTCAGGCCTGCCGGGGGATCCGTGCCGCTACCAGCTTTCTCATAGTACGGCAGTCCAGAAATGGTGCTGGTATGTTGATACCGGCACCCTTATTTCCAGACCGTGTACTTAGAATGGGGCCATTATGTCTTGCAGCAACTGAATGGTGCAGCAGGCAGACCCTCTGGATCTGGAATGTGCCAATCGACAGGACAGGATCACCCGTTGGATTTCTGAAGATTTGTACGGCTGATGCAATGCGCCATGGCTGTTTTGGGGCATAGAAGATGGGGTTGCATGATTTTGCTGGTTCAGCAAGGGACAGTGATGGGTTGCAGCCTCTCACAAGACCCGACAAAGTGGCTCGGGCCCCAACACAGAGGAGTTGGTCTTCAGATGTGGCAATCGGCATGGCTGGGTTGGGGGCACTAACAGCTGACAACAGAGTGTCTGAGACCCGAGTGGGGTATTATGGTATCTGCGCTGTCCCCGCATTAGACCGTGACAACCTATACTTGGGAATTGGCCTGACAAATGGACACCTAACTGGGGGCCTGGTGGGCCAAGCCACACCCCTGTGTTCTACCAGCTCAAAGGGTCAGACAATGGGGGTAGCACATTTAACACAGCACCAGCCCTGGAGCGCTATATGCGGCAGCTTGGTTTCATACCCTGGTCGTGAAGTTGTCCTCCTACCCCCGTACGATCGAGGGCTCTGATGGATATCACACGGCATTTAAATGCACCCAACTTCTTTTGAAGGTGCGGGGGCGAGAGCCCTGGCATTATCACCATCTTCAGGCACACCTTCCACTGTTTTTGGGGTGAAATCCTGCTTTAAAAGTGTATAGCCACAGGTCAGACTGGCATGGAAGCGAGGTGGAGTGATGTCAATTCTGGATGTTCCAAGCGGCAAAAGTCACTGCACAATGTTGAGAATAATGTTGATATCAAGAGAAAACCACATTGTCATGGGTCCCAACTGCGGCTCAGAAAAAAGTGTCTCATGGGGGAGACACGCAGTGTTACATCTGAGCAGGAGTGGGCGGTAACTACAAACAGGTGTCACAAGTAATTAGCAACAATGATGAAGTTGCTGAACCAATAAATCATTCTGAGAATGTAACTGTTGCTACTTTTGAAGGCGAGAATAATATGGTCAGCACTGCTGTTGTCAACATTTTAGATAACCTAGCCAATGCACCAGTGAACCCTGTTGGCAACTCATCAGTCCATCCTTCATCTATGCAGCAGGGTGAGCTTGCATCGCCTCTGTGGGAAGAAAGTCGGGTGGTGATGAATGAGAGGAACTGGGGTATGTACAACCGGGTGTTACTCCTGTTATCCAAATTGACACAATGGGCCTCATTACGAGGTTGGAGGTAGCCATGGCGCTTTTAGCGCCATGGCTGCCTCCAAACTCGTTCCGACTCCGCCCTGGTGAATGGAGCAATTACTGGTCCATTCCAAGGTTGGCGGGACAGGTAATTCCCCATTCACCAGGGCCATTCCCCATTCTCATTTGAGCCCCCATAGGGCTCAATGGGAATGGGGAATGCGCTAATAACGGTACAGCAAATTGCGCTACCGTTATTAGCTCCAGAGTCCCTTTGCGGGTCCTGTCCTTAACGCCTGGAAAAACCAGGCGTTAAGGGAGGACCCGCAAAGGGAACTCGTAGTAGGGCGGTAAGGGATTACCAGCACCGGTGCCCTTACCGGTGCCGGTAATCCCTTACCGCTCACCTCGTAATGAGGCCCAATGAATCAGTTAGATGTGCTGATATGACCACTTTGCAGGTGAATGGGGTACAATTCACTGCCACCCCACCACCCCTAGAGTTTTCAGACACTATGGGCCTCATTACGGGTCTGGCGGTAACCGTGCTAGTAAAACCGGAAGGTTGCCGCAGGACCCGTAATAAATTACTGGTGCCTGATCAGTAATTCCAACCCTGGTGGTCAGGGTTTTCTGACCCTGGCGGCCGGGAAGTCAGGCGCTGGTAATTTTGTAAGTGTCCACTCCCATGGAGTCCTACAGGACTCCATGGGAATGGGGACCACAGAAGCACTGGTACCATTAACAACGGCGCTGGTGCTTCCGTGAAACTCTGCGGGCGGGTGCCATTGTGCCCGCCAGGTCTGACCCTGGTGGGTGGGATGGCACACACCCGCAGAGTCGTAGTGTGCCAGTCCAGAAACAACAGTGCCAGTAGGCTTACTGGCACCTTTGTTTCTGGACCGGCACACTCAGAGTGAAGCCCTTTGTCTACTAGCTGTTATATATCCCTTGAGGTGCTTCTTAAGGATGCTGGCATTGTTAACAGTGTTAGTACCAATGATACAGGTGCAGGTATCGATACCGCTGACACTCAAGATGCTGGTCTAATTAATATTGCTTCCCTTGACGCTCAAGAGTGGGTATGAATGACCATGGGGATGGGTACAATACTGGTGTTATTAATATTGCTTCTGTTGATACTCCAGGTGTGAATAGTGATGGAATCGGTACAATGCTGGTGTTATTAATATTGCTCCTGTTGATACTCAAGAATGGGGGGTGAATAATGATGGGGATGGGTATAATGCCGGTGTTATTAATATTGGAAATTACCAGGTGTTAAGAGCTGGTATTCCAACCAATGTGTTTGATGCTCTCCCCTGAGCTTACATCAACATTGCACACTAACAGTGATAAGCCATTAAAACACCTCCTAACAAATTGCTGGGTAGTGATAGTGATGGTACAAATGAACACTGGGGATAGGTTCCAATGCATGTATTTAATGTTCAACAGTCAGGTCAGACTGATACTCAAGAGCCAGGGGTCAGTAATATTGGCAGTGAAAGAGGTGCATGTATGGTTATCAATGGTTGTGATAATGCTGTGGGAACGGCGCACAGTGTTGGAATCATTAACATATCAAACGCTGTCAGTTTCAATAATATTACCATGTGTACATGTAGGTGTGTTTCGGATATTAAAAAGAATAAGAAAAAAAGACCCCAATTTAAAACAAAGTTATAAGAAAATGCTTGCAATTGTCAAAATCTTAAAGCCGTACTGCAAGAGGAAGGATATTGTACCTTCTGTTGTTTTGGGCACTTTTGAGGATGTGGAAGGGTGGTTTTTATGCTAATAAAGCATTTGAGGGGTGATACTATTGCCTTGTCGGCTGAGACTTGTGAGTCCTCCATAGGGGTGCAGACCGGTATCACGATATCTAGCTGGTCAGTTGTTGAACATAACACACCTGTCACGGGGGGGTCTTGTAATGCATCTTGTGAAACATCCACAGGTGTGCAGCCTGACACAGCGCCAGAGAAGACCCCACCTGTTGAACACAGTGCACTAACCCTTGAGAATCCCAGAGATTAGGAGGATCACACCACAACTGATATTCCTCAGAAACCTGTTGTTCCTAGTACAGCCAGCCCCCTGTTAATTCCCATTCCGGGAATATCACAAATCTCGAACACATCAGGTGACCACAAAGACTTGTGACTAGCAACTAGTGATCCCCCTCAAAGCAACGCTATTAGAAAACAAAAAAACACTCAAGCACAGGCACACTCCCTGTGCTCTGGGGGAGCAAGTGAAATTAAAAATATAGACACTGTCACAGCCATTGTTACAAACAGGGTGATTGTTCAGAGTGGGGGTGGGTATCCAATTCATTGGAGCCCTAAAAGGGGCAAAACTTAAAATGGGGCAGGTCTCAAGTGCAGAGACGTCAGGTATTTAAACTCTTCAAAAAGACCCATTTAGTTATATCCAGATGCGATCAGGCGAGCATAACACAGGTACCGACCACACTGGCACTGGAGAAGGACTTATAAAACATTCTCAGCCATGGAGCATTATGAGGAGTTCAGATTCATGAACTTGGAACAACTACACTCCCTGGGACACAGACTAACTAATGGTTTTAAGAGAGGCTGTGGAAACACTGATTCTGCAGATACTGGAAACTGCAGGCCTCAATGATTTTGTCTAGATAAGAATGGAGGTTAAGGGTTTAAACATACTCTCGTTCACAAGACGATCAGCTTGTGATTCTTTCTGCCTTTTTCAATTCCTGGAGAATTTCTGCAGGGTCCTGCAGAGTAAGACCGTGATCATGTGTTTTGCGCCACTAAGACTCATGGCACTAGTTGTCAGACTGCACTCCAGCAGTCCTTATAAACCTTTAAGCAAAGTTCTGCACAGTCACATCATAAAATCCAAAGGCAGATCTCTGCCTGGGTCTAGTCTCGAAATTTAATCGAACCGCAGAGCATAACAGATGCCGATATATTTGTGAAAGCTTTACACAAAGCGCTTGGGCTCCCGACGGACAACACTGTAGGGTTTGTACAGCTGGCACTCTTTGAGGAGTATTATGATAGACCCATCAAGATAAGATACTTTAACGGGTGTGGTGATATTTCCGGCTTACGGCTAAATTAGCAACAAACACTTTGTATGTTTTACACCATGACAACATATCTAGGGTATAATCAAACTAAAAGGTTTCCTGGGGGCTAAAAACCTTTGTCAGCATTGCTACCACATTTCCAAAAATAAACATAGGGCCTCATTACGACCCTGGCGTTAAGGGTTTAACGGCGCCGTAAAAGGTGTCGGCGCCGATAAACCCTTAACGCCTGATTACGAGGTCCCTTTGCGGGACACGACCTTAACGGCTGGTTTTTCCAGCCGTTAAAGTAGGGACCCGCAAAGGGACTTTGGTGCTAATAACGGTACCGCAAATTGCGGTACCATTATTAGCGCCTTCCCCATTGAGCCCTACGGGGCAAAAATGGGAATGGGGAGGGGCAATGGCGGCATGGGGAATTACTGCCCCGCCAACCTCGGAATGGGGTGGTAATCCCCCATTCCGCCATGGTGGACACCGGCATGGACCATGGTGCTAGTAGCACCATGGTCCTCCGCCTGGGTCGTAATGAGGCCCATAGACACAGTTGCTAGTATCACTGTTGTTTGTATTTAAGAGAAGAATGTCAAACTCTTACATAAAAACCTGCAAATTGTCATCGGTGTCACAAGTTCGCGAGGTCCTGGATCTGTCTAGACATGCAGATTCAGAAAGTGGCTTTGAGGGCTATCGTGTGTGAACTCTGCATTGACTGCCCCACATGCAAAAAATGTTTTCCCGAGAGTCATATCTGTAACAGAATAATCTGTAGCATTTGCAAAGTGATTATTGTCATCACAACTGAACACGTGTTACATGACAGCCGGTAGACCTCAAGATAAAACCAAAGACTACATAGTGTATGACATGGAGGCCCACCAAGAAAATGCCCACCAACCAATCTATATCTATGCCAGACATCTAACAGGTGACAGCTGTTTGGAATTTACAGGAGGCTCATGTGTGGCTGCCTTTGTTAGCACTTTTGTAACAAACAAATTCACAGGCTACAACTTTTTAGCACATAATTCCAAAGGCTATGATAGCTACTGTGACAGTTGGCTATGGAAAAAATTTAAGTGAAACTTATTATTCAGGGTGGTAAGGTTATTGCTGTCTTTGTGGAACCTCAACAGATACGCTTTATTGACTCCTTGAACTTTTTATCCATGAAACTTAGCAAGCTCCCCAGAGCTTTCAGTTTCCCCAGTTGAAAGGGCTATCTTCAGCATCTTTTTAATATGGCGGCTAACCAGAACTACATGGGCCTGATTACACCCCCAGACCAATACAGCGTCCAATACATGATGGCTAGCAAAAAAGATCAGTTCATGGCATGGTACATGGTGAGTTTGACATGTTTCACTTTCTCCAAGAGTTAAGGGCTTACTGCCAAGAAGATGTCAACATTTTAAGAAAAGTTTGTTATTTGTTCACCGGACAGGATCATTCAAATGATATGTTGTGAAAGGGTGGGATACACAGGTCATACATCGATCCTTTTAAAAGCATTATGCTGGCTAGTTGATTTATGCAAATATACAGACAACTATATCTAAAACCTGAAACAATCACGCTGCTTCCATACTATTCATAACATGGGCAGCAAAAACGTTATTATACGCTGTCTATTCAGTGGCACAGATACTTCTCAGAGATCGACAACATATCTATACAACATGTCTTAACTGGTGGGGCAGTATTGGTTGGACAGCTTTGCGGTGGTTCAGGGGGCAGAAAAAACCTACAAATTCAACGGCTCATATTATCATGGATGTCCTGATTTCTAACCCGCCAGATGTTTCAACACTTTGATGGGCACTACTTATGAACAGCTGTATAGACGCACCCTGTTAAAGCACACATTTCAAGTCAGTCATGAACAGCTGTATAGATACACCCTATTAAAGCACACATTTCAAGTCAGTCAGGGCTTTCTTGTCAGTATTTGGGAACGCGAGTGGTGCAGGATGGTGCAGAACAATTCCTAAAGAGAGAGTTCTGCCTGATCCCCCAAACCCTTGAGATGCATTGTACGGTAGCCGCACAAATGCTTTAAAGTTACATCATCGCATCTCAGATGGTGAAAAAATACAATACCTAGATTTGACCAGTCTATACTCCCCTGTAAATAATGACAAACCTTATCCTGTGGGACACCCAGAGATCATTTGTCATAATTTTGGCGTGATAGACCAGTATTTCAGTTTAATCAGGTGCAAGGTTAAGGTTTTTACATACCTGTGTTACACTATAGATGCATACACTATAGATGCATAGTTACCCTATTTTAAAACAGTCACCCTCAATCTCTTCTGTGATTTGATCTGCATGTTCCTACAGCAAAAACAAGAAGGCTCTGGCTTTCCTGTCTGGTGTGTGAATGATGCTGTAAAACAGGCCTACATGGATGATTATGACAAACATCAGGGCATTTGCTCAGCAGTTGTTGGCAAAACGATGCCTTAATTCATTGTGGTATAAGTTTGCGCAAGGAGTTAATTTGCCAAACACAACCATTATCACAAACCCCGATGTGTTTCACGCCTATCTATTTGATCATTCTTATGGCCTAAGCAGCTGCGTGTTCATAGATGATGATATGGCTTCTCTGTGCTGGCGCTATGCCGTGGAGTATCCAACTACTTCAGACAACACACATATATTCATAGCTGTATTCACAACTGCTCACGCTGGTTTAAAACGGTTTGCTGCAATGGAACAATTACAAGAGCGGGTTCTGTATCACAACACCAATAGCATTATATTTGTCAGCGGCCCAGAGATATCAACCTGACCACTAGTGATTATCTAGGGGATATAACTTCAGAGTTAGCTCTCAACGAGTACATTGTGGAGTTTGTATCTGTGGGGCCTCAAACATATACACATCTCAAGGAACCATCAATATGAAAGTAAAAGGTATAACGCTGAATGTTAACCACACTGTCACAATACATTTTGACAGTTTGAAAGATTTGGTGCAGAGCTTTGTACAGAAAGATGCATGTAACACCTCACAGTCTATCGTCATTACACATCCGGGTATAGTGAGTGATAAAAACAGTGGAAAATTAGCACCGCCACTCTATAAAAAACACATTGGGCCACATCACGAGTTGGGTGGTATACCGTCCAGGGTAATAGCGTTACCGCCATCCGGTCCGGTGCTATTAGCATTGGATAAAGGGTTGGGCGGTAATGGGTATTCCCCATTCCCCACTGGGTCCATTGGAACATTTACCCCCAGCTTAGAGCAGGGGGTAAATGCTGCCATACTCGTGATTGAACTGACCCTTAAATGCAGCAGTGATAGCGTTACCACCACATTTAATGGCTACCACCCAACTCGTGATGAGGCCCTTAGTGTTGTGTTTGATAAAAGGACGCTGTCAACGGGTGGCTTGACGTACCCTATGACTATTAAATATTTTGGTGATAATCTTTTATCCACCCCCTTACTATTCCATAGCAACCTTGCGGCTTACACTTCTAAATCATCTATGCCATACATGCATTGCACCCCTTATAGCTGTCTGTCTGAAATTAGTTGTTTGAATATGCATGTTTGTTTTTCCTTTCCTTTAAAACCTTTACTCTCTGCATTGAACTGATTGTAAATAACCTTTTTTTTCTTTCTGTCATAACTATGCCTTTTTTATATAAATAGATATTTTCTCATTTCATAAATGGCCTGACTCTTTATTACGTGGCCCTATTTATTATGTTATAATAACACACATTGCTGGTTGATTTTATTCAGAATATTAACGCTAGGCTGTTGTGGATCAGCAATCCAATATGGGCTAGAGAAATAGTTTCTATGTTTTTAATCACCCTGTGTAAACTAAAACACAAAGTCGAACTCTATCCTTGTTTCAAATGTTGGCTTTTTTTTTATTTTCGCAGATTATGGTACAAACTCTTCCATACCCATCGGCGCTCTTTGTCATAATATATTTTCGACAACTTCATGCCCGGGCATGTTCGCCCCATAACCACTGAACATTAAAACACAACCAGGTTTTATAAACAACAGATTTTTATTGAAATTTAAAACATGCATTTTTATTCAGATTTTATTCAAATTAAAAAAGTTTGGGTTATCAGATCCGGGGTATCAGCAATACCTTCATAAACAGACTGTCTTTCATCACGTCGATAAGCACACATGCATAATAGAGAAACGGTTGACAAGAATTCATGAAGCTCCCTGTCAAACAGCCACTTTCCTTTAACGCAATGAAAACGCTGTAGCATGTTGGCTGCCTTCAGTCGCAATGAGGTGCCCACTTTTTGGTTACAAAGGGCTCCAATCTACTAACATTGAAAATATCTGTTTAAAGTTCAGGAAAGCCAGCTACATTTCAGGACCCTCTGAAAAGATAGGACAGGGGGGCCCCAGGCTCTTCACCAAAGGAGCCAGTCAGCTTTTAGGCATTATTAGCAATAGACAGCTACGCCCAGCTACAATCTCCTTTGGTGTTTCCTTGCAGCTGTCAGATGGTAGGTTTTAGCAGCTTTCTCTCTCTCCGATAGTGCATCCGCATTATATAGCACTGCTGGTGACATCATCAAGATTTACATTTTGGGCAGTGCCCTGTAAGAGTTCTCGCAAATAGGATTGGACAGTTACCCTTCTCTCTCTTCCCAAAAAAGCCTCTCTCTTAGGATTGGTTTAGGAGTCTGGTATAGACATATGGCAACTTCCCTTTGAAATCCCCTTTTGTTTCTGAGTCAGCTTTTGGGCAAAACTTAGTTTTGTAGCAACACTTCATAATTTTAGTAGTAACTGCCCTAATTTATATATATTGTGCTTCAGCTAATCATAGGGGAATTAAATAAAATGATAGCCATGTCGCAACCATTTTGCACAGCGGTTTGGACAATTGCCTGCCATTTTTACAAAAAACTTAAAGGTTAGGAACATGTCATTTATTTTCCATATTCCTAATGTTACACTCCACCAGCACACAAACTCTCACATTTGGGACATGTTAAAAGCAGCCAGGAACACTTGTTAACTTGCCATTGTAATTCCCTAAGTCGCAGGTGGATGAATTTTATATCAACAGAATTGCCTGGAAATTATCTAAAGAATGACATATCAATCAAGAAAGTATGAATTATGGTTGATGAGAGAATGGCCCAAATGATAATAGTCCTTATAAATCAGTAGAACACCTTTGGGATATGCACATTGGAGGCCTCCTGTCTCCAGCGCCATTTGGCTCTCTTGGCCAGCCTGTGACCATAGTCTTTTTATTAGTGTCTTTGTTGTTTGAAATTGGTTGTTTGAGGTTGGTTCCTGAAGATTGTAAATGGGGGATGCATTTGCTACAAAGAGATATCCCACTGTAGATAACAAACTAGGCTGGCCCTGTGATGTCACGAGGCCTGTCCTCTTATCTGACAGGGACCATCATTACAATCTGGAAGGCTTCTATTTTTTGTATTTCTTTCAAAGTGTCAGCTTTCCTTGATTGTAGCCCCTGTTTTCACACCTCCCCCTACATTCCGTTCATGCAACAGTCAGGACCAATTATCCTGACCAGAGCCCAGCCTTTCCACACCTTTCCGATAGCTCCTCAATCAGTCGTAAATCTTGTCTCGGATAACAGCTTTCCAACTGGTTGATGTGGACCCATTTTTCTTCTGTCCTTTTGGGATGTAGATCTTGTAGACAACAGGTGATATTTTATGTTGCGAAGTGACTTCCAGGCTTACTTGAGTTACTTATAAGGTTTATTGCAGGAACTTAATACACAGTTACAAAAGGCTAAATATATGAGAGTATGGACTATAATCAGCACTGGCCCCATCACCCAGGCAGGGGAGCTCTAACTGCCTGCCTCAGTATGGAACCCTCAGATAAACATTCCATCATCCACATAGTAGCAATCCATGTGACATCACAGGCTCACAGCATGACAGCATGACACAGACAGCCACTACATAACACATCTCCTTCCCTTACCAGACACACACACACACACACACACACAGAAGGTCACTACATAACACATCTCCTTTCCTTAACAGACACACTCACACACCGAAGGTCACTACACAACATTTTATCTACGATTTTAAAAGCACCACACCAAGAAGGAAGAAGTTTCCATTCTTTGGTCTTATTCCTTTTGAAAATTGTACAGTTGAACGTTGTCCCCTACTTCATACCCTTTCTTGGTGGTCTTTAGATCATAATAGGTCTTCATTCCTCCAGCCGACTTTTCTAAATTGTGCTGACCATAAGCAAAAGCGTGTTGAGGTGCTTCTTTAAATATTCAATGTACTCATGAGCAGTGGACCCATTTATCAAGGTCTGCGCCTGAGTTCTGTAGAGCAGATGCTGAGGTAACATGATTTTTCGTCCAGTCATGAGCTCAAATGGAAACATCTTTGTTGCAGAAGATGGTGTAGACCTAATAGCCATCAGGACAAGGAGTAATCGGATGTCTCAACTGGGTCCTGAGTCTGTCACAAACTTCTTTAAGATTCTTACAGTTGTTTTAATTGTATCTCTCTACCCCCACCCTTGCTTGAGGCTTGGTGGTAGACAATGTGGAATTTCCTTTTACCCCTACAATCTCCCACAACGTTGCCATCACCTTACTGGTCAAATATCTTCCTTGGTCCGACTCATTCCTTTGCGGGAGGCTGAAATGAGAGAAGATGTGGTTGATCATTAGTGCAGCAGCTGTGTGCACCTTACAATTCAGGCCTGGAAGACACTCTACCAACTCTGTGAACACGCATGTCACAGTCAACAGGTACTTATTTCCTCTAGAGGAGCGAATCACTGGTACAATGAATCGACTTGCAAATCTGACCAAGGCAGTGTCATTCCCCTTTTTTATAGGGGAGCTCTGTGTGTGAGTGAACTGTGTTGAAATTGAGTACACACAAGACACCCTAGTAGGTACGTGTTGAGGTATTGGCCCTTGTGTGGCAAGTAGGCAACATTGTGCAAGATTTCTAATGTCCTGTCAAACCCCATATGACCGTCAGTGGCCGCTTCATGGGTGGGGTTCAACATCAGGCTTTTGAATGAGGTAGGTACCACACACTGGTCACAGCCAGATAGGGCTCTCCTTACCAACAAATCATCTTTGATCTGTAACATCTTAGAAAACTTCATTAACACCCAGAGATCTACTTTACCGGTATAATCCGACTCTGTCAGAGGAAAACTCACAGGGTCTTCAATGTGTATATAAAATTTTCCAAAGATCAGGTCCTGTTTCTGTGCAGTGATCAAATCTGCATCTGTGGTATTTGTACTCTGCTGGGCAGTCGAGAGTTCACTATTCGCACGAGTGCAGGGCTCCGGTTTTAGCCAGATGGTCAGTCAGGTAATTCCCAGTGTTATCTGGCCCTTCTATTTTGGAATGACCTCTTATCTTCTTCCAATAGATGGGATTCTAATTGGAGGTCACCAGATCATCAATTAACTGGATCAGTTTGGCATGCTTTAGGGATTATTGTTAGCACAAAACATACTTCGATTCTTCCAGTTAATCAGGTGCTCCGCAAACCCATTCCTGACATAATCAGAGTTAGTGATTATGACCAGTTCATTGAGATGGTGTTGCACTTCAGTGAGGATGGCTTGAAGAACGGACATCAACTCTGCAACCTGACTACTTCAGGTCCTATTTTGTAACAAGCAGAGGGTTCTGCGGTATCTGTCAAGAATCCTGTGCGTGTAGCTGGGGTGTACACTGTTGTCAGAATGCCTAAATGGAGTAAATGCCTCTATTTTAGGGCCCTCCTATGTCCAACTTGCAGGCAAAAGACTTGGGACCAGCCCTTCCGGCATAGAAATCTCCAGACACGCGAAAACTAACAGAAGACTACATTTCCCACAGGCCCCGCACGACCGCGAGCCCCTAGGAAGCTATGGGACAACGCCCGTCCAATTGCGCATGCGCGCAGAACCCATGTGGATCCCCGCTTGCGCTACAGACTCTCCAACAGAGAAGACGTGCCTCCGCGGGCTCCTGCAGGCTGCCTTCAGCGGGGCCAATCCCCGCTTGCGAACACTGCAGGCCCCGCTGCCTACTTGAGATAAGTGCATTCTCTCGAGTTACTCATTTGTTGGGAACGTGGGGTGAGAGGAAGTTATTGTGATTACTAACCCGCTCCTGAAAGACTGCGGATTGGGCACCGGCACTGGCACCATTAACTCTGGTTCACGCTTCTGCCGGATTCCAATGCTGCGGTGTTGTACCAGGGCACCGGCACCATTAACCCTTGATTTGCAGAGTTCCTATTTAGTGTTGAACCGGGGCACCAGCACCATTACCCCCGATTAGCAGAGTTGCATGCCGGATTCCAATGTTGTATTGAACCGGGGCACCGGCACCATTAACCCTTGATTAGTAGAGTTGCATGCCACATACAGGCTCTAGCAGCACTCGAGCCGGTAGAGTTTGCGAATGTCTAACAGTGTTAAACACCAAGCTCATTAATGTTTTGTTTCTTGTAGTGGCAGACCGCCGACTACGCGGCTTGGCTAGAGAACATTGGACAGTGATCGATCCATGGCAGAGTACTGTACTTCTTGAGACGAAGCTAAGTGCCTAAACCTTCCAGTATTGTTATGAATGCCCTCGTGTGAATGTCCTGAGGCCCTAGGATATGTTAGCTGTAAATACTGAAGAATTGCATGTTAGAGTCTACACTGAATGTCAGGAAACACAGTTGGGGCAATTCTATCAAGCAACATGGGGTATTGTCTATGTATCTGAACCTAGAGGAGTAATCTGGGTAAAGTGATATGGTAAGCATGAGGAAGTGCTAAGGTGCATGAGTCTGGCAATGCCTGAGAGTCCACGAAAAGCCCAGGAGGGCTCAAGGTTATATTTCCCTGTACTTCCCCATCCCTATCCACAACCTTTCCCTATACCTCAACCCGGTTTACCTAACTCCCCCTACCTATGCAAACCAGCGGACCCTAACCCTCTTTCCCTGGCGGGTCGCGGATGCCTGAGTTGTGAATATTCCAGGCGCCAAGACCCAACGGGGAGGCAGGTGTACGTGCTACCTCTGCGCAATACAACGTTCCTGACAGTATCATTCACTGAGGCATCCCCAATACCAGCCACTAGTTATTTTTCCCTGTTGTTATCAACATGGGAGGTGCACCCACCCACATACACTGTGGGTGTCCCCAGACACTTGTCATCTTCATAGCCCTGGTGTGAGGAAGTTAAGTACGCCTCCATGTCATTGTTGGTCATCCGACTTTCGTCCTAGAGACAGTTTTCTTGAACATAATCATGCAAATCTGCCAACCCTTGTGCTAGGGGACACTTCTTGTTTTTGCCATATCTGACCTCCACCGGAAAGCCTTGCATGGACAGAATTCTGGAATTACTAACGTTCCCTGCCCATATTCTTTCACTTTGGAGATTCCGCAAGGGGTGGTAAGTAATCTCGTCAATGATTTGCTCCCCTGGATGAATGGGCAGTAATTATTTAACACCCAACTGTTGCCACATGTGCTTTCTCGCATTGATTGAATTTTTCCTCCACAGAGGACAAGGCCTTGCTCTCGTACAAGATCACTTTGTTGACCTTGTCATGCTTTTGATACAACACTACTGTTAGGCAAGTATATAAGAACCCTGTCTCCAAGAAGAACTCCTTGTTCTTTAAGGGGTAAGCCAAACAAGGAGTCTGGTAAAGGCTTCTTGTAAGTTGTTTAATTGCCTGCGCTTGTTCCGGACCCCACACTCACTTGACTCTGGCCTTTAATAAATGGACCAATTGTCGAGTGACCTCTTTGTAGTCTTCAATGAACCTCTGATTATAATTAGTAGTCCAAGAAGGCTTTTTAATTTTCGCAGCATAGTAGGGTCTTTTAAGTTCAATAAGGCTTCCACCTTCTTCACCTGGGGATTGAGACCCTCAGGCATGATCTCATGCCCTAAGAAGTTCACTTGGGTCTTACACCATTGTGCCTTCTGAAAAGACAGTTTCACTCCGGCTTTCTGCAACTGGGTTAGAACATAGTGGATCTCTGCTATATGTTCCTCCACAGTTGAGCTCTTGGTCACAACATCATCTACATAGGCCAGGTTTCCCCTTTTGCTAAGTCGGGCATGGCCTTATGTAGAATGTATGTATCCAAAGGGGTTTTGGGTCTACGTATGCTGCTGCCTCCCAAAGGTAAAGGCAAGCTTGTACTGGTTGGGTACTGTCCAGTAGCTGTTAGTCAGGGCAATGGCGGTGTACACCTTTGACCCTTGGATCTATGGCAGCCCCTAATCAATGTAGAGAAGTGGCCATCTTTACATATGGACACATTTGTTCAACTCCCTCAGGTCTGCACATTGTCTCCATTGGCTGTTTGGTTTGAGTGTCCCCAGTACCGGATTGTTGAAGGTACTATTGATCGGACAAATTATCCTAAGGGATTCTAAATTCTGAATAATCTCTGTGAGTGATACCATGGACGCGATACTGGAGACATCTCAGGGATTGTGGGAATGGTGGTTGAATGAATGGATGTGTGTCCACAGTCGTATGAGTCCACTGAAAAGATATCTTGGAATTCCAGGAAGACCTGCCTCAGCTTCTTTCTTTGATCCTCAGTCTTATAAGCATCAGCAAGATTGATCCTTTCCTTGACCATCTGCTTGAAACTTGGAAAGACAGTGGGCTTGGCAATTTCAGCGGTATCCTCCAGTTGGGTGGAGAGATCACTTTTGATGGTGTTGACCTGCCAGTAGGTTGCAGAGAGTCGAGGTAGTGGTCTTTGACTCTGAACACTACCACCTCCATCCTGATGTCACAGGTCACCTCATATAGGGGCAGGAAGAGTACACCATGAAAATCCCCCCATGCCTGGAGGAATACTTTTTGCTGATGTCGAAACAGTCATTTGGGATTGGTCCCATGATTTAATTACCTAAATCAATAGAATAATGTTGGGCATCTATCGCCATTACAATAAAGGTGTCTGCATCCAAAGTGATACTTCTAGGGTTGCTGTTATCCACCAATATTCAAATGGTGTCATGTTCTAGGTCAACTAGAGGTGTTGGATTTAAAACAAACCTTGTTGTTGGAGTTGGGTAATTTAAATGTATGTAGGCGTTGGTATGTTTGAGGTTCTGTTCCCACTTAATTTTGAGGGGAATAGTGAATTGTTGCACCTCTCCTGGAACAGTAACCTCTTCTCGCAGTTGATCTTCAGTGGCATTAGGCAGGAATTGAGCTGACCAGAATGCTTTTTAATGTTGTCAAAGTCCATGGGGTCGTGACCAGACTTTATTATTAATAAGGTCTAAATTGATTGTGAATCGATTGAGAATGTCACTGTCTAAATAAAAGGCAGAAGGGACATCTCTCACAACCCAACAATCATGTTCTATACTTTTGTCACCAATGGAAATGTTTAGCATACACCTGTTAGGCAAGAGATGTTTGGAATTTGGGGTTTCCAGGCCTATTTCCCATTTGTTAATCAATTTAAATGTGGGAATGGTCTGATCTTTTGGGAGTTTCCTGAATAATCCTTTGCTGATGAAGCTCCTTCATACTCTGGTGAGCACCGGCTCATCCCCCTCATTTCACTGAATGGGGAACAGCAACTGTTTGGCCTTTTTCTGAATGTCCATCAAACTTTGAGCAATTTTGTCCTTGTCTGGTTTCACGTGACTCAATGTTTCTGTGAATTTTGGACTGGTGTAACATTTTAGGGTTTTCCCCTTCAATTATGGATTGCCACTTAAAACTGGGAGTAAGGTTGATTTTCAAGAATGGAGAAGGGTTCCCATCACCAGTTTGTTCTCCTACAGATATAACGGTGAATTCTGGGACTTGGTGATTCTTGAAATGCAATTCTACATCCTCAAAACATTGATCAATTAAATGACAGGCACCATTCATGCTTACATAATTGGTACTCATTTTCAATTTTATAGTCTGGTTTGTCTGGGTCCGTAGTTCCCAGACCGGCAAACTTGTAATGACCCCCATTATGTACTTGGGGAATGAATGGAAATATGTAGTTATGAACTCCCTACTATTTGTGTTCACCCGCACGGAAGTCTGGGTGAATGCGTGCTTTAGCTTCTGCACAAACTCCCTAGGTGCATGATCCTCCCCACATTCCAAATTATATGCAGCCTTATGGGCCTCCTTTGGGTTTCTGTGTGAGGAGACATGTTTTAAAGTGGCTGCCTAAAAGGTGGACCAAATACAATGATACTGGTACTCCAGTCCTGTAAAGAAACTGTAGCACTCAGGTGAAAAAGTACATTTAGCAAAGGCTATACAATTCACATCATTTCTGATCTGGAATTATGTCATCATCTGCCCATAAAGTTCAAGGTGCTCCCATACCGAATACTTGGAATTCTTGTGTTATGAGGTCAGGAAGCTCGTTATGGCCTTGATTTCTCTTATTGGGTCTTTCACAAAACCATTGCTCTGTTTCCCTGTCTTCTTCTTCTTCTAAACCAGAGCCCATTCACCTTCTGACTCAGAACTGCTATTGGTACTCCATTCTGTATCTTCTCAGCTTCCCTATCTCTATGAGACTGAGGTTACCTCCCAGAACCACAGGATCTATACTCCTCTTGTCTGTGTTGTCGTGAATTCTCAGAGTCATTTCCCTTGTAGTCTCCTTTTGGCAACGCATAATACTCAGTCTCTTCCCCAGACTGACTCAACTGTGTAGTGTTCCCCTTCCAGATAGTCTGGGGAAATTCACCCCTTCACCTGAATGGAAGGAGGTTTTTAATATGCCTTTGCTAGGCTGAATATGTGAATGCTCTTCTGCAGCAAAGCAAGCTAGGTGGTCTTTCTGCAATCTAAATTCTTTATGTCCAACTCCCTCATTTACACATCCAGGAAGTTTTCATGGTCTGAAGTACTCACCGGATTATTCCTTACTTCCCAGGACACACTGGTTCGGCCACTTTCCCTTCTGTGTGAGGCCACATTCCCTTCTCTGTGATAGAGGTGCGTACTCCTCAATCTTCAATAAGGACTGGCCTTCTGGATCAGTTTGGCTAGGCCTGGGTAAGTGTGGGCGCCTCATGTTTCCTTGGGCTTTGTAGGTGGAAAGCATGAGGTCAGTCGCAGCCATCCCTTAAGGAGTTGAGGTTAACGGGCATGAGGTTCCTGGGGGGGAGGGCATCACCCCCGGATCAGAGGTGCCTTTTCCATACCCGGATTGGTTGTCTCAATGCCTGTCTGTAATTGTGAATTTTATTTGCCAAACTCTCACACCTGCCTCTCTCTGTCTTTATATGCTGATGGTGTTCAGACAGCTGTTATTTTAACTCTGAGACCAGGGCCTGATTGGCCTGAAGCACTTTACTCTGGGATATTATTCAATCTTTCAGTTCCCTTATTTCATTCTGACTTGACTCATTTTAGTTTTGTTCTGCCTGCATTGTGTGCTCATAATAAACAAGGTTTGCTTTCAGAATGCCAATCTCTTTCTATTGCACGTTTCTGCAGTGAGCTGCCTGTAATAGGTCAGCTTCCGATTGCTTCACAAGCTCCATGAGTTCTTCATTTTCTTACCTATTTCCAGCAAGTTCCTGAAAACCTGATTGACTCTTTTCTGCATCCATTTTCAACTGATGCACCCCCTGTGCAAGGACACCATTCTACTGGTTCAGGAGGTATTTCTCTTTCACCAGTTCAATTTTCTGTTGCTTTAAGATATGCATACCTGCTGATATATCTGATAGCATTCATTTTGGGAAGCAACCCCTTTTATAATGAACTGACTGCTTTCATTTTTCAACTCCTTTATTTGTAATTGAAAGATCATAATGTCATCTGACAGCCCTCTATTATAAATATTCTGACCATTCACATTATATTGCAGAGTGCTCAAATGTTCTGAACACTCTCTATGTGCCTCTTGCAGTGAAGAAAGCCATGTTTCACGCTCTGCACTCTCTTTCTGCTAGATTTGTAACTTATTTTTGAGTTGTTCCATGAGGCGTTCTTGCTTTAACTCAAAAATATGGTTCTGCTGTGCTTGATCTTCTAACTATTTAAGTTCTTTCTGTGCCTCGTTTAGATTCTCAATCTGACTTCTCGCACAGGCCGCACTCTTCTGCACTCACTCTTCAACTAACTTCAGGTGGAAGTATAGATAAGATGTCAGCTGAGCCATTTGACTCAGTTCTTCTAGAGTATTTCGGGTCATATAAAATGCCTCTAATGCTTTGTGCCATATCCCACCTTCACAACAGGGGTTAATTTCTTCTGATCTAACATCTTGGATCATTTTAGCTTGCCAGCTCCCTTCATCTGCCTCTGTCCACTCACCACAAATGAACAGCTTAGTAAGGAAGTGTCTCCTGGCAACATCTAATTCAATTGTATTAATTTGAAAAAATTGCCTTTTTGCAATTTTTGTAGAATTTCCTTTGCGCACGGGCAAAAATCACACTGTTCCCGCTTAATTTACACTCACAATGCCAAATCCAAATCAATTCTTACTCAATCTTAACGTTCACCTATACACCACCCTGCAGCACTTTAACAAAACAAAGATGACTTTCCCACCACCTTAATGCACTTACATCAATATAAATTGTCAGCCACGATGCATTTGTCATGAGTCAAAAATAGCTAGTCAAATCCTGGCCACGAGCCCCCAATTTGTAACAGTTTATTGAGAGGCCATCCTCAATACAGGGAGTTCCTTTCCTCCACAAGCTAAGTTTCAAACAATAAACGGTTAATGTCATTTCTTTTATTCAGCCCTATCCCAGCCTTATATCATATCACTTGGATATCTCCCCCTGAGCTACCAATGAGCCAAGAACCATGCTGGTATACAGGAAATATATTTGTATTGAATTATAGGTAATAAAAATCACACTACATTACACATGCTACCTTCTTTGTGGCTCACAATTAACTTCTTGTAATACAAATAAATCACACCAATGGGTTGGTAAAACCACAAATTACAATACTTTTCTTCCTACAGAGTTCACGTCAAGAAATAATGAGCACTGGTCAATGACCACATTCCATTTATATATGCAATGCCAATGCTGTGTAATTTCGATTTTCCGTCATGCTCAAAAGGCTAGCAGTTTAGTTTTACACATTTGTGCAAATACATATGGCAATTATTCTTTCACCCACACTTTTGCTTTTTTTTAAACAGGATGATTTAGGTAAAAAATGTGTGTACTGATTGGTAATAGTGTAATAGTGTTTATAGGATAGTGAGATGATGTGTGTTAGTTTGTTTGATTGTGTTCAGAATGTTGGTATTGAAGACATTTTGGATTGTATTTATTGATGAGGTGTTTGTTTGCATGGCTGTGTTATGTTGCAGTGTTTGTGAGTTTAATTATTATACACTTACTGTTTCTTTTGGTGAGGCTGTATGAAGAGTTTTGGCCAGGCTATGCAGTCAAGATTGTAGTGTGTGGCAACTAGCGCTGCAGCATAAGATACCCATGGAAGCAAACATTTTGGATTGTGTTTTATGGTCAGGTGTCTGCTTGAATGTGTGTGTTATGCTGTGGTGTCTATGAGTGCAATCATTATATTCTTATTGTTTGACTTTTTGTGGTTGTATGTAGTTTTTTCATGATATGGGTAGTTGGAGCAGACATTTTTTTCAATCACTGTGATAAAAGAAAATCTCATGTTAGTGTAGGTAGTTTATAATGAGTATTGCATTGCACAGTAGACATGCCTGTATTTTGTCGAGCCTCAGTGTTAGTACTTTTGAAGTACTATAGTTCAAACCAGTGTACTGTCCAATTTGCTTGTGTTTGTTGATTAAATCAGTGGGTCTGTGGGGAAAAAATCCATGCTGGATTAAAACAAATCTTTCTACGTTGCGGTACAATATATTTCTTTCATTCAATTCTGTAGGAGGAATTGAATATGTGTATGGTTTTTGATTTGGAGTTGTGGTACTATTGTTGCAATTAGATAGAAGTTGGTGTATTCTATCTGTTTATTTCTTTTTTCGTTTTACTATGTGTCTGTATTTGTAAGGTGGCCAGAACCCTACACCCTTCACCTTGTTAGTGATCCAAAGTGTGATAGTACAAACACACATGTGCAACTTCTAGGCCTCTAATATATAACTGCAGTCATGGGTTCAGGGTACCGTGGCATGGCCTGAGGGGGTTGCAGCAGTGCTTGCTGGGACATTCTCGTACAAGCACATTTTATCAGGGCTTGAGAGTCACTCTTTGCGAAAAAATTTCACGTGATTTGCTGTGTGAAGAGGAGATGGCCTGAGCAGACAGGTGGGTGGGCTGGTTGTGGGAGTTGCTGGGAGAGTGTGAAGTTCTCCAGAGGAACAAAGTATATATCAAGACATTTTCCGCACCATTGGTGGATAGTAGCAAACAATTTATATCGTTTTCAAAAATATTTGTAATGCCAGTATGGTCTGAAGGGATATTGTCTCCCATTGGGAGTGAAGGTCAGTGGCTTTGAATTTTTGCCTGCAAGCTCAGCAAACCCATGCATCGTACACAGTATAAGTTTCAATTGCTTTTTTAACTTGAACGGAAGGGAGGATTTCGAAAGGATTGAATAAAGGGAGGGAGATAATACTGTCAAATATGATAAGGTTCACCATTCCAAAACTGGACATGTAATTTCATTTTATGAAAGTCGTTGACCTGAACGGAGTTTGTGCATTACGGCGAGAGAATGGAAATGCCCAATATTATGTACGTTTTATTTTCGACGATTTCATAGACCAACGAGTGAACTATTGCAACGACACGCAAATATAACCTGAGTGTGTACTTCTCTTTGTTCCGGGCACATGGCCAGTGTAGCATTGAGATGATGTAGTCCACCACTGGGTTCCCCCAGGTTCCACAAATGCCTAATTCAACACTAATATTTAATTAAAATTCCATCTATGTGTTCTTCTTGCACTTAGCTTGCTCCCTGATTGTAGCGTTAGCCTTTGCATCCCATTTGGCGCTACACATATTTCATAGCACTAACCTCTGAAGCAAATTGTTTCACGTGTGTGTTCATCCTTCGTTTTAACACAGGGCCGAATTAATGGGTAAAATGATAAATTGTAATAAAGATCGGCTACTGAGACACATTTCTGTGATGTTTTTCAAATAGCTACATCCTGCCTTTCTGCGATTGTGTTCGATTCCAGATACCAACTGACGGGTTCTTTAACCAGCAGCTGCAGATACACATGAATTGCTGCATCACAATGAAGATCTTTTGGGACGATCACCACGGGCCGATATGCCCTTACGCGGTACCAGCGATAAGGTGCAACCTGATATCGTTTACTGTGGCCTAGCGCCAAGCTGATGCCCGAGCCTTGCGATTCACGGTGCTCCCAATGTCCTTCTTATACTCAAAAGGAATGCCATGTGACTCACGATAAACATTTGTGGATCGCGAACAAAGAAAGAATTACCCATTTGCTTGAATATGGCAATCGCCGGATGTTCTTGGAGCGTTTATTGTGAAATAAAAGTACGTTACATATTGTACAGTTTTGCTATTTCTTTTAAAAGTATAGTTTCATATTCAAAATTGGGTGCGCTGTGTTGTGAGATGATGTGTGTTAATATTCCGGGTACTGCGTCAACTAACGGTAACACGTAGGTCATGACTGGGTACGTTTGGCTACGCTGCACACTAACGTCCTGGAGATAGGCGGAGAATATCACTAGGTTTGGTGATGTCAGCCTCAGGGGCGGGACATATGAAGTAGTGCTGCCAGGGCAGTCCACCTTGGGGATGCGGCAACGGATATGATTATCACAAGATGGCTGTGGCCTGCTGCCTGATTTTGCATGTGTAAAAAAGAGGAAAAGTACGGTAAGGTGCATAGGAAATGTTTGTACGATCGATCAACGTACGCTTAAAACCACATGCCCGAACCCTAGGGACAATAATATTTCTGAGCGTACTATACTTTTAATAGATCTATTTTTGCTCCATTCGCTGCAGAAGATTTTATAAGGTCTCTGTTTCTGTATTATTTTTAATGTCTGTGTGGTCTGTTAAAAGAAATGTGTTAAGTACACATAAAGTAATGGCTATTAATTGGTTTATATAGAGAATTGTAGTGTCTACCATTAGTATCACTGTTTTCACTCATTTCATCCCAAGGAAAATGTTCTTCCACTTATTCCAAAGTGCTAGACATTTCTGTGTAAAAAAATGATATTAATTTTAGTGTATCTAATACAGAAAGTTTATACATATATAAAATAAATGTAGTATACTCAGTAGTTTCTTGCTAAGTTTTGCTGTTACTGCTGCGTAGGTGTGCTGTTATGGTTAAGTAGCGCTACTAAAAACCTATGAAATTCAGTAAAAAATCTTTGTTAAAGGGACGTTATGGTTAAGTTGCGCTAATGAAAACCTATGAAATTCAGTGAAAAACCTTTGTTAAAGGGACGTTATGGTTCCAAGTAAAGCCGAAAAAACCCTGAAATTCACCAGTTATGGTAAGCTAAGCAACCATAACTCGTGCCACCACTGTGCACTGCTAAGACTAACACCAAGGACATCAAAGATGACATCACATGTCTGGCTCCCTCTTTTTTCCTTTACTGACATATTTAGGCCAGTAATAGTCAGGAACTAAAAATTCAAAAAGTACTATATTTGTTGACTTATATATACTTCAAATATGTTCTTACAGTAATTCACTTGGGGTTCACTCACAGCGTATGAAACATATACATAAGGGAAAACACAGACTTGGAAGAGAGCAATGCTTTCTATGTATGAAGATGATCAGTAAGGTTATCAACACTTTCTTATAGTTCTGTTTTTTTTTACTGTTCTTTCCCTGGATATGCTCATATTTGTATACAATATACTCACACTACTTTTCTTAGAGTCCAGTCACATTATGTGATAGTTATACATAGGTAAGTAGTATCTTTCAAACAGAGCAATCATTTCTGTGCATGAAGATAATCTGTTAAATTATGAAGATTGTCTGGTAAAACCACTGTTTTATTGTTTATTTCAAGTTCCCTGTATATGCTCATATTTGTTTGTGTTATTGTCTGTTTGTGTTTTGTTTGCGATAATGCAATTATGTAGTTAGTGGGTTTTATTAGCTACTTATTAAATGTTTCACAGTAGACAAAACTGTAATAAGAAAGCATTTATCATTTTACTATTCACCATGGCAAGATTATTAATATTGCACGTCCATCATGCATGCTGCACACAATGCCTATGTTTCTACATGAGTAGCTTAGTATACTGGAAAGAACTTCATAATGGAATGCTATTTGATTTGTATCAATGCATTGCTTAATGCACTACGTACCTCATGATATTTATTCCAAGGATCCGTGACTCTTTTTTATCAACATTACAATAAGAATCCCTTGTAAGACTTTTCATGAAAAGTAAACGCACGTGTGATGTCATCAATGACATTTGTGTTATGGTTGCTTAGCTTACCATAACTGGCAAAATTCAGGGGTTTTTCGGTTTTACTTGGAACCATAACGTCCCTTTAACAAAGTTTTTTCACTGAATTTCATAGATTTTTTGTTAGCGTAACTTAACCATATTGTCCCTTTAACAAAGTTTTTTTTACTGAATATGTATATATATATATATATATATATATTTATATTTTTTTTTTTTACTGGTGATCTACAATTATTTTTTAAGCAATAATTAAATCATCAACCTTTTCCCCAAACATATTTGAACACATCTGTGTCATCCAATCAAATCATAAAATCAGTAAAAATGAAGAAAAAATAATAATAGTCTCTGTAAATACATCCTATAGCAAAGTAGTATAACGAGTAGAACCGACAGTGCATCAGGTATATCCTGTCCATTAAATTACACAAGCACGCATAACACTGTAATTGGCAGAACTCCAGGATCTCCTCCTGCGGCTTCACCTCTGTGGTTTCTTTGGGCTCCTCATTTTCACCCCCTTCTTCCATCCAGGGGGCTTTCCCGGGGTCTCCAACCTAGTGGTATCCTCCAGTGGTCCAGCGCTCCAAGGATCCGGTGCTGACGTGGAAATTAATTAATTTTCTAGAGTAAAAAGAAAAAGACACATTAAGTACCAAGCACAACACATATTCATACCTTTCCCCACTGGAGCATGACCATCTGAAATGAAATGTATTATTATTATTATTATTATTATTATTATTATTATTATTATTATTATTATTATTATTATTATTATTATTATTTAATGCAAATTATAGACACATCATGACATGCTGAAGCACCTGAAATCAAATCTATTGTGATTAATATGCAAATCAGAGACATAACATGCCATACAACGAAAACAATTTCATAAATATGCAACCCCCTGCGCCCCACATTGTACCTTCAGACAACGATCTCTTGGCACTTTCCATGTACCAGCAATATTTGCACTTGCACATTTGCTAGGGCAAACTTCCATAGTATAGATATATGTATTTTTAGTTAGCCTCAACTTGCTCAAGCCTCTTCACCTCATGTTTCTGGTGGAAATGTTTGATTTGATTAACATGGACAAACTGCTCCACTGTCCATTCACCCTCCTTTTTTTTTCAAATTTCAGTTTTATTAGTTTTCAAAAGGTAGCAGTTTGATAATCATATACAAGCACTTTCCACCAACAAGACAGCGAAGGATTATTGCAAAAAACAGCAACCATGTATAGAATGTATAAAGTCTTTGCGGAACACATACATTTCCAATTCACCCTCCTTTTTAATAATTGTGTACACTACGGGCAAAACCTTGTCTGTAATTGTATATGACCCTTGCCACGCAGCAAGAAATTTAGAGTTTGTATGTCTCCCCTTTCCAAAATTAAATTTATATACCTGATCTCCTACCTCATACTCTTTTACAGATGCCTTCCTATCATAAAATGTTTTTGTACCATCAGCTGCCTTTTCCAAATTCCGCTGCACAAATGCAAACGCATGTTGTAAGTGCTTCCTCAACTCTTCCACATACTCATGAATGGTGGATGCGTTTATAAGGATTTACTCATTTGTCTTGTAAAGGAAATGTTGTGGCAACACCATTTTTCTTCCTGTCAATATTTAATGAGGGCTGAGATTTGTTGATTTAGCGGGAGTCGACCTAATGGCCATTAATACCAATGGAAGCCAAAGGTCCCAACTAGAACCTTATTCAGCCACACATTTCTTTAACATATCCACTATTGATCCGTTACACCGTTCTACCCCCCTGAAGAGGAAGGCCAGTATGAAATGTGTAGTTTTCGCTTGAGACCCAAAATCTGCCATATCTTTGTCATTAATGCACTAGTGAAATGACTTCCCCGGTCTAACTCTATCCTTTGAGGTAAACCAAATCTTGAAAAAATTTGATTTACAACTAATGTGGCCATAATTTGCGCACTGCAATCCAGTGCTGGAAAGCACTCCACCCACTTGGACATTAAACAAATTACTGTTAACCCTGGCTGATCTTTTTACAGGCCCGATATAGTCAATTTGCAAATCAGACCATGGGAGGGTCAAACCCCTTTTCATTAATGGTGCTCTATGAGTAGGTGAAGCAGGTTGAAAGTGTTTACATACTAGACACCCTCTGGTGTACAGAACAACATCTTGGGACATGTGTGGCCAATAAGCATAATCTTTTAAAATGTCCTACGTTTTCTGTGAACCTCTGTACCCTGCAGTTATAGCATCATAGGTGTGATGTTACATCAATCCTCAAAATGACAAGAGCACTACCTATTGTATTTGACCTGTCACAGATTCTCTAATCATCAGTCCATCTTGTAACCTAATTCTCTTCTTGTTTTTTAGCAACACCCTCACTTCCTCTATCCCTTTTCAATCCTCTTCAGTCAGAGGATTTTGCTCTGCATCTAACATATGATCACAGAATAGGCCTAAAATCAGGTCTTCCTTTTGCACTTTGATCAGGTCCTGATCTGGAGTGTCAAAACACAATTGCACCACAGGCTGCTCAACTGCTTTTGGAGTTTTGGAGCATGTTATCACATCTACCTGCACTTCACCAAGCAGGTATTCACAAGGAAACAACTCCCCCATCACAGCTCCAATTTTGGCTAACTGATCTGCCTTGTCATTCCCCTCTTGGTCCTCACCTGGCGTCTTCAAATGGCCACGTATTTTTTTCCAATGTATTACCAAGTCATTTTCTGACACAAGTTTGTCTATGGCTTGATTCATCTTGCCATGTTTAAGTGTTTTTGTTGTTGTAGGTGAGCATTCTTTTTACTTTCCTTCCAGGTAAATATTCTTCAAAGCTATTACGGCATTATCAGAATCAGTTACTAGAACTATCTCTTTGAGTTTGTTTTCTACTGCGGTAGTGACTGCTTTGTAAGTAGCAGCCAATTCTTCCACCTGACTACTTCTAGGCCCAATCTTCATGCTTACTCTTGCAATGTTGTCACATTTAAACCATATATTTCCTATATCTGCCACAAGCTCTTTTTCTGTGTTATTTTCTACATGGTATGCACAAGCATCTACATACACAGTTGGTAAATCCCTACATATCTCTTCATTGAATGCTTTGTGTGGGGATTGCTCACATTCATTCAAACTTGATTCTATTTATGTAGCTCCTCTGCACATTCGGCTGCACAATCATGCAGGTCTGCTAGACCCTGGGCAACCAGGCTCTTCTTATTTTGTCCATATCTTACTTCCACAGGAAATACCTAAAGTGCTAACGTCCAGGAAGTAATTCTGGACTGGGCCAAATTCCCTGATCTAATTCTCTTACTTTGCAGAAACTGCAGAGGATGGTTATGTGTTTCAATAATTACTCATTAAAACACATAATTAATTATTACAACTTACTTTTTCCAATGGCAATTTTGGAACGCCCAGACAATTATTAGGAGTGCCTTCTTGCATTCACTGAACTTAGTTTCTACTTGTGACAAGGCCTTGCATGCATATGCAATAGTTTTGTTATTCACATCATGCTTTTGATATAACACTGCTGACATGCATTGATCAGTAAATCCTATCTCTACAAAAAAATCCTGGTTCTTTATTGGCTATGCCAGACATGACACCTTCATGAGACATTCTTTTATCCTGACCACTGCCTCACTTTGTTCCTTTTCCTATTTCCAGGGTACATCCTGCTTTAGTATCTCCGTAAAGGTTGTGTAATCTCTGCATAATTCTCAATACATTTCCTGTGGTAACCTGTCATCCCTAATTAACTTTTTAATGCTTTCAGATTGGTAGGATCTTTCAGTTCATGTATCACCTCAACTTTCTTCTTTTGCAGGTTCAACACATTCTCGGTCACCCCATGACCTAAGAAGTTTTTTTTATTTTTTTATTTATTTTTATTTGTAAAACTACAGTTCAATACATGTATCAAACTTTTGTTACATTACAGTATCACAAAATTTGACTTTATGCTCCAGTCAGAGTCAAATGGTGATGCTCAACTCCCTGCTGTTTATCAACAGTGTTCCTTCCCGTATTTTCGAGCATAGTAAGATCTTGATTACTACTTTAGGTTTGGTCTGTGTCCAATATCGCATCCAAGAAGTTGATTATGCTGCATGTAAGCATGATTTTACTCCCAGCCGAAATAATTTACCACCCTTCGTCTGCATCATAGAGTATGGGTTTGAAGGTGCGAAGGTGTAACTCTCGGGGAATATTAAGCTGAGAACATGCGGTTATGAGATGTTTTAATGACTCAACTTCTCATGTGTTGCAGAACCTAAATTTATCGGAGGCGTTAATTTTAGATCGGCGTCGCCATAATGTTTCTCTGTTGTTCAGGGCATTCAGTCTGAATTTCAGAAACTGGTTCCTATGGTGCCGTGAGGGGCAAGTTGTTAGGTACTTTGGTTGAGAGTGTAATTTCAACATACTCATCGAACCCCGGGGTGTGGATTTGAGAGATGCTCGAAGCTCGTAAGTTGATATCCAATCCCAGTTTTCTAGTTTTTTTTTTTGCGTACAGGGGTCGATCAATCAGCTCGTCGGTGGATATATTGGCAGCTTCCATGATGGTTTTTATTTCAGACTTCCATGTTTGTAGTAAAATCGATTGTGAGCGTTCATTGTCATCAGCAAAGATTTCATATGCCGGAATTTGTGAACCAAGTAGCATTTTCCTCATGGACAATAAGGATTTCCATAGTATTGTCATATAGAGCGAGTTCAAGGTCAGTTCATATCTCAGGGCCACCATTGAGATGTATTTGGGAAGCCCTAATGCTCTTTTCCAGAACTTGCGTTCGAGCTGCTGCCAGAGGCAATGATCGAGATTCCATCCAGTCCCCCCACCAAAGGTTCTGGTGGGTACGAACCTCTGCAGGTAGAATGCTATTAATGGAGCAATTGAGAATTTTCTGTAATCTTTATTGATTTTTGCTCCTTGTAGACCAAATTTATTTGCTCTTTCCAATAGGTAATTCGTCCATGCAGATTCGCAAATAGAGTTATTGACCATGATACCTAAGTATCGTATAGATGTCACGGTACTTAGAGGAGCATTTTCAATTGTCCATTTAAAGTTTTTATCTTTCCTCGATACACTTTTTCCAATGCACATGATCTTCGTTTTTTCTGTATTTAAATGCAGGTCATTGGCCTTTAGATACTTGTTCAAGCTGAGCAATAGGTGTTGCAGGCCTGTCTGAGTTAGATCGATCAGCACAATGTCATCTGCATATACGAGGCAATTGATGGAAGTTCCGTTTATCTTTGGAGAAAAACTGTGAGCAGATTCCGGCCAGTTTGGTAGATCAGAGATGAATAATTTGAACAATTTGGCTGCTAATGGGCGGTATTACCAAAATTGTTCGTTTACAATTGTTCGAATGAACAATTGACCGAATTTAAAGGGTCACAATTGACCTTTTCACAATTGACCGTATATATATATAAATATATATATATATATATAAATATATATATATATATATATATATATATATATATATATCTGTTTGGTAATATATATTTATTTATATATTTATAGTGGTTTTGGGGGGTTTGGCGTTAGGTGGGGGGTTGTGGGGGGTTTCCCCCCACATATATGTTACAATTGACCTTCACAATTCGGTCAATTGTGAAAAGGTCAATTGTAATTCGGACAGTTGTAAAACGAACAATTCGTATGCAACCTAATGGGCACCCTTGCTTTACTCCTTTATTCGATGGGATTGGCTCTGTCAAGACGCCTTGAGAATTTACTCTTACTTGGATTGTGGTGTTGGTGTGTAGAGCTATGAAGGGGTCAAGAATCTGAGCTGGGCAGTTCCACCCTCATAATTTGGACCAGAGTTTTCCACGATTTATTGCGTCGAACGCTTGTCTGAGATCAACAAAAGCGAAAAATATTTTGTTCTTCGCTCTTAGGGCTTCAAGTTTTAAGATGGTTAATATGGTGAGATTTACATCAACACCTACTTGTTCTGTGAAGCCTGTTTGTCGACAATCTATTTGTTTTTCCTTGGATGCCCATGCCGTTAACCTCAGTCGCAGAAATGATCCGAATATTTTTTCCATAGTGTCCAGAAGGGCAATGGGACGATAGTTCGTCTTATATATTGGTACCACTATGGCGATGGTCCACGAGTCAGGCATTTTCCTTGAAGTAGGGATTTGACGAAACAAACATTCCATGAATTTAGCCCAGTGATGCTTGTGTTTTTTTAGCGTGAGATTGGATATTTGATCTGGTCCAGCTGCTCTCGAATTCTTTAGTTTTTGAATTGCTAATTCTAGATCTTCATGTGAGGGTGTTATATCCCAGACTTTTGAGGAGTTAGAAGGAAGAACTTGTAGATCTTGGTGTGGCTGTTCATATGCCTTTGTGAAGGACTCCACCCATTTAGAGCTTGGAATTTTGTTTAACATAGTTGGAGTTGTTTTTGTGGTTCCTTTATTTAGGATTGCCTAAATTTCACGCGTGTTCTTAGTGATTATTAGCTTTAACATTATTTCAGCTCTGTTTTGTTCGATTATAAAAGAGTGAGATTTGATCCAATTTCTGTAAGCCTGGCGTCGATCTTTTATGTTCTTTTGTATGACTTATTGAACGCTTTGGGACTTTCTTATCAGTCGTAGATCTTTCTTTAGTGATTTTTTAGCCAAGGCTATTTCATTACTGAAAAGATGTTTTGGGGTATGGCCGTATAGTCTTGAATCAGAATATTTTGGCATGAAAGCGGCCAACATCGGAGCGTATTCGACATCATTTGAATCTGCGAGGCTCGAAACTAGTTTCTGGATTTGCTGGCTGTTGGATTTTAGCCGATTTCCTGCCGCATTTGTTGCAATGGTACTTCGTATTTTTCCGGTTGTGAAAAGATTTTGGGTTCTAGTGATAGACATAGCAGGTCATGATCACTTGTATCCTTTGAGACGACCTCAAGCGATTCCACACTTTCGAATAGGTTTCGAGAGACCCAGATGTAATCTAAGGTATTTCTACATTGAAGTCGCTTCCAGGTTGTCTTGCAGGGTTGGTCACCCTTCGTATTACCATTGACCATCTGACAATTTCGTGAGGCAAGGGCTTGTGACCAGAGTAGACCTCTTTCAGATACTTCGGATTCTGGTATCTGGTTGTTTTCCATCGTTTGATGATTGAATCGAAACCAGCTGCAGTTCAAATCGCCACATATAATCACTGATAAATCGGTATAATTAAGGAAGGCATCATCAATTAGGGTTGTTACAGTAGCGATGAAGTCCGTGGTTGAAATCATTGCCGGGTTCCAGTATCCGTTGATTACCAGTAGATAGCTGTATTTCTTAGAATTTGTCAACTCAATTCGAATGATCATTCCCTGCACAAAAGGATTCGGGTTTACCGCTACTAGGGGGGTCATCTAATTATGTATTTTCACTAGAGTTATTAGTCCTGAATAGGGGCGACCTTTGGAACTTTTTTGCTGGGTTCAGAAAGATAGTGAATCCGTCTCGGCTGGGAATGTTGCGAAGCCAAGTTTCCTGGAGGCAGATTACGAAGACCTCGTTTAGAGGTTCTGTAAAGTTATTAAACAGATGAGTAAATCCGCGTGTGTTCCAGGAAAGCAGCCTTAGCTTCGTCCGTATCACTCATTGTTATTGATTCTGATCGTTGCTTGCACGAGATTCGAGTCTGATTCCTTCGCTTCTAGCTTTGCGATCCAAGTCATTTCGTGGTCTGTGTGAGAACGATAAAGATTTCTGTAAGGACATCCGAGTGGCAATAATTTGAGATTTGTTTATATTTGTTTTGCCGTTCAGAATTCCTTTTTGACTTATCGAGTCGGGTTCTAGAGTGATGTCAAATCCAAAAATGAGCAGCTCTTCAACTGCTTGTAGTAAGAATTTTTTCACGGCACATGATGTTATATGTAGCAACACCTGGTCTGTGGTTTTTTCCGTTGCATACTCAACAATTTTTAGTCATCTGTCGTTATTATCCGAAGTTGAGGAACACAGGCAAATAGTTTTAAAACATTTGCTTTGTTCAGATTTACCTCGTGTTCATCAGATTGAATATTCTGGAGACGAAGTTTCCATGAGCTTATTACAAGTTTTGAGGTAGTATCATCTTGTACTCTAGAGCAGAAATGTAAGCCATTTTTCCTGTGATTCGTTGTTTGCTTTGGGTTTAGTTTAGAGCTAACAGGTGAGAACGAGACCTTTGAGGCGTTGGAACTTTCCTTTTTTGAAGCTTCACGAATATATCATTTGGTCGAGTTGTCTTTCGGAAGGATTTTCTTTCCTGCTGGTTTGTGAAAGACATTTGATGCAGGGGCCTCAGAAGATGAATCATTGTTTGTTTCGCTTCTAATTGAATATGTAGATAGATTACATAAGTCAACGGAGCTTTCCACAGCCGAGCTGTCCATACTTAAGGTGTCCGAGTCTATACGTCAGCGTTTTGCCGTTTGATTGGACAGGACTTTATTTTGTCCGTTTCCTTGAGCAAGCACTTGAGATTCTAGGAACGCTGCTTGTGGATGGCCATTTTTTCGCTCAAACAGACTGTTTTTTTTTGGTGTTGTCAGAATTCTTATGAATGTTTGTACGTTTTGACATGTGCTTTTTTGTTGTGTATCTTTTTGTCCACTTTCACTGATTTTCCTTTTGTCGAGCTTCTATTTTGGTTGTGGCTATGGTTTTTGCGGTGCCACTGAAAATATTGAAAGAGGTTGGTTGAAATCTCGCTGGGCCAATGGGTTCCTCATGGGTCGCTGGAGTGGCCATCAGGAGAGGGACAACGTTTCCTGATGGATCAGCGTTGTTCAAGGAATTTGATACTTCGCTGGATAGCTCAGATTCAGTTTGAGCAAATTGGGTTAATGATGAGACAGGAGTGTCAAGTTTTGGAGGAAATCCTGTTTGCAACAGGATTTATCGCAATTAACAGTTGTGCATCACCGTTTGAGACAGCTGAGTTACTTTGTGTGATTGATTGCGCTGCATACTTTTGTTTGTTTTGATTTACATTTTTCCTCGTCCATTTCACAGCGTCTAGCAGGCCTTCTGTTAATGTGTCATTTTGACAGTGATGTCTTGCGGCCAGGTCGCCAAGACACTCTTGCTATCTATTCGACAGGTCAGTATTTTTTTTTTTTGTGTACGAAGAAAATCTGTAAAAAGATAGATTTTTTCTATTTTTTGAGCCAGGTTTTGAATCACCGCTCCTTTATCATTTATCTGACCTTGTAGGGCTTCGTATGGTTTGGTAAAGGGTGCAAGCGTGACTGCGGTTGCCGCAAGAACGTTATTATGGATTTGCGTTAAAACTTCAGTTGAGATGCTTGCAAGCAGAGCTTTTACAGGAGTTGCATCTTATTCAGTTGAGGATGAATTTGAGCAGTTCAGATAGAACTTTGAATTGATGGGAGAAAGAATTCTTGTTAAATTGCACGGTTGAGATTCATCGTGGGAGGTTTTATTCAAAGGATGAGGAGTGCTCGCTTGCGCAGCTTGCTGGCCTTGGACGTTTGGAAGATGATGAAGATTTGACTTTAGTTCCCCAATTCGTTGTAGGCGTCGCGCCCTTGCAATAGGGCTTAATTCCAAGTCTGATGGTTTTTGTGTTAATGATGGCAAGTCGGGAGGACGTCCATTCAATGTTCTGGGAGGAGCTCCCAATTCCTCCGGCGCCTGACAAGCATAACTGCTGTGATTTCCTTGGACCGAGGGATCGGGCGTAAGATGCAACTTAGGTTGGCCCTCCCTATTCTTAGCAGTCCATCCTCCTGATAGCAGTGAGATCTCATTAATTTTTTCAAGGGATTGTTCCCTTTGCAGGCACGACTATTCTCGGCTTATTGGAGGCTCTGCGGCAGTAGATGACAGGTTGTGCGACGGCCTACAAGTTACATGACTGGACGCTGGTCTTGTAGAGATCGAGCTTTCGCTCATGCTTTTTGACGGGGCCAATTCAGGTAAGTTCAACTGAGCAGATGGTCCTGTTGTATTCACAAAATTTGCACAATTTGAAATAAGTTGAGCTGCCTCGTCATTTGGCAGGTTTAGCAATTCGTCATCACTCACCATGAAGGGAGAGGAGATGAAATTGGTGAAGCACGAAAGTTGAGGGGGATATGCTGCCGATACCTCAGGCTCCACGGGATCTGAGTGACTTAAGAGATCACACATCACCACCGGACCCGGACCCGGTTGCGTTGCAATTGCAGCCTCACTCATTGCGTTGAATACAGACACAGCAGGAGGAGCAGGAAGAGGAGGGCTGATGATCTGAACTGCCGGCTCTTCGTTGAAGTTACCAGTCAGGTTAAGTGGCAGTGAAATAACAGAAGAGACATAATCGAGTCCCGCAGACACAAGGTCGTCTGGAGCTGCACCATTAGAAACATCTCGTCGCTCTAGTGTCGACGATGGCGTTGATTTCCTGAATTTACCTTGATGGATTTGATTTATGAGGAGATTTACTGCCGTGTCTGTGGCTATGTTTGTGTGCGACTGGCAGTCATTCGAACAGAAGCTGGTGAATGATTGATCTTCGCTTGCATGTTCACAGCTCAGAGCTTCGTGACGAGGATAGGATGTTTGACAAGCGGACGACCGTGCTAGTTGGGCTAGCGGAGCTAGCGGTAGCGATGCAGGTAAGGTAAGTGATGCGAGCAGAGCTCAGCTTGCAGTTTTGCTTACCTTTTTTCCGGCTGAAGCTTTCATCGCAGTCCATGGATCGAGCATACGCCGATGTTGGAGGTTTTTTTTACGAGTTGAGGACCCTCTGCTGTCAGCGTCATCGGGGCTGCTTTGGAACAGAGTCTCGGGTGCACCCGGGGGCGGACTGGGCCAGACTGGACTCTGCACCGGACTCTGCGCAGCGCTCCGCGCGCCAAAAAGGCTTTTGAAGGTAGAGTCAGTAGGAGTAGAAAGAGTACTGAGACACGTAGTGCAGCTCCTCTCACAGTGACCAAACAGTAGAAACTGGGGCAGACTGGACTCTGCACCGGACTCTAAGAAGTTCAGTTTCTTTCTACACCATTGTATTTTCTGTTAAGATACCTTTGCCCAGCGTTCTGTAATTGGCTAAGCACATGTCTAATCTCATTGAATTGGCTTTTCAGATTCTCATTCTTAATCAGCACATCATCCATTTAAACTATTTTTGCCCTTTCAGCTGCATCTGGGAGCACCTTGCTCAGGAATATCCCAAACTCACTCCCACTATTGACATACCTGAAAGGTGTCGGGGACCACGCATATTGTGATTTGTCAAAAGAAAATGCAAACAAATTTTGGATATCTTCAGCCAGTGGTACACCAGTATACAGCTGTCAGAACCAATGTGGTAAACACCTTTGACCCGTGAACCTGTGAACCCTGATCAGTAAATGGAAGGGGCCACCTTGAAACAGCTACCCTTTTGTTTAATTCTCTTAGATCTGAACACAAATGCCATTGCCCATTAGGTTTTAACATGCCTAATATGGGAGTGTTTGATGTGCTATGAATGGGCCTAATGATTCCTCTAGATTCTAAGATGTTTAATAATTTCAGCTAGTGATTCCAACCATGCCAGTGGTAACTTATATTGTTGTACAAATACTGGCTCCATAGCATGTCCTTCTGGTATTGTGGCAACATGCAAATCTGTTACTCCACAATTATATGCATCTTTGGCAAAAACCTGTTTGAATTCCATACATATTTTTCTCAATTGGTCTTTTTCTTCTTCACTTGTGCAAGCATCTGCAGCCTGAATTTGCTCTTCTACCATTTTAGAAAACTCTGGGAAGTCCTCCAATAGAGAAACCTCTGTACTCTCCTCCAACCGTGTGGCTGTATCTCTTTGGAGACTCAACACACTTACATATTTTGGAATATTTACTTCCATTTCAATATGTTGCTTTTCTGTTTTAGCCTCATTTAATTCAAATGATGCAATCATCTTGATGACAGCACACTATTTCACGTAACTCATAAGGATACACAGACTGAATTTTAAAGATTCCTTTAGGTTGAGAGTCCAAGGATTCCGGCAACTCACCTGCGCAGTCACATATCTTTCAGGGATGTTCCCAATCACTGTATTACTGAAATCTGCAGCATAATAATATTTCTGTATTACCATTCCTACTGCTGAATTATCTTCTAAATGAATGTCCTGGCATCCTTTATTGTCCACCAGAATTTTAATTGGTCCATCCCCAATCTCTATCAGTGGTGTATATTTGCATTATAGCCCTTGCTGCTTCATGGATTCATTTAGACATACAAATGCATCAGAATCATTTAACTGTTGTCCCTTCTGTATCTTAATGCTATCGTAACTTGTCTGGTGAATGCAGGAATGTTGACATCCTTTCTCAACTGCATATGGTGCCATCTGCGCGCAATGATAAGCTTGTCTTTTGTCCTTAAATTCAGGTGCAGCCCCTACTAATCTGGTCTAAACCTTTTGATTTGGAAAGTCTAACACCATACACATTCTGTGCATGATGTCATTTCCCAAATAAAATGTGTTTTGTGTCCCACTCCCACATTGTGATGGATACTCTTAGGACCAATTGCAATCTTTAACATGCATTTTCCTACAATCCTTTGCCCTGACTCTGAATCATCCAGACCAAATATGTGTTGATTCTTTTTTCTGAATTTTGGGATCTCCTCCCTGTCAATTATCTGTTGGAGTACCTTCTCATTAATGAAACTTCTTTCATGTTTGAGTGCTAAAGTGGCTTCTATCATCTTGAAATGCCCATTTATATGGATAGGGATCCATGGCTGCCCATCTCCCATGTGTAGTTCAGAAAGGGTTGAAATGTGTTTTTTTAGTGCTTATCGCCGGAGGGACCTTTGACTTGCATTTTTCTTCATTTAGATAAAAGTGCAATGTGTTTTCATCTATTTCTGTCTGCCATTTTTTCTTGGGATCAATCTCCAGAGACTGCTTCTCTTTTTCACCCTGCATTTCCCCCTGTAACATGAGAATGACAGTGACACTAGGCACACAGCCATTCTGAAGATACACTTCCAATGCACTTTCTGACTTAGCCACAGCATGGCATTCTCTTACATTGTTGTTTTGTGTCATTATTTTCTTAGGCCTCAATGGATTTTTTGCTAGGGACCATAAGACCCCCTTTACCCCATCAATGAGGGGCGACAACCTCTTCAGACAATGCATCCCTATGAGGAAAGGTATTTCACTGATAGATGTGATCAATACTTCCTGCCTCATCCGATGCTTCCGTATCTTTATGTCAACCTCAGTGACACCTTCAATAGGTATTTCTTCACCATTGAAGTTGTGCACAGGGCCTTTGTTTTGTCTCACCATTATGTGAGTTTGTGGAGATCTCCCTTCCTTGATACTTTTTACTAGTTCTTTTGACATTATCGTGGCCTGGGCACCTGTATCAATCATTGCAAATGCATTACATTTTTCTTCCACAGTGATATGATATGGCATTTATAACGTGCCTATACAAAAGTGTTTCAATGCGTGACAAGGCAAAGGGAGGGGAAACAGAGGGAAGACAGAGACAATGATCATACTAGGCCAGGTGACACTGAGATCGCGCAAGTGCAGGGGGGGAGGGGAAAAGTGCAGGGGGAAAGGGGAGGGGACAGTGCAGTACATAGGATAACAGTAAAATTAAGAAATAAAGGCAATACATAAGAATGCAGCCAGCTGGTGGCAGGTGCAAGGGTATGTAGAGACATCAGGACTTAAGTGCTGGTAGAGGCTGTAGTCATACAGAAACAGTCCCAGAGTGCAAGGATTGCCAGGGGGGCAGTGCAGGTGTGCAACTGGTGGGGGACCTAGGCCTTAGATCAGAGGGTAGCCAGGTAACCAGTGCAGTGTCATATTCAGCCAGGAGATCAGCAGGGGAGAGGAAGAGAGAAAGCAGGAGTAAAGAGGAAGGTATTGAGTCGCTTCCGGAACCGGAGATGGTTCTCCTCAAGTTTCAGGGAGGGAGGCAGACTGTTCCAGAGGGAGGCGCCAGCAGAAGAAAGAGATCTATCACCAACTCGCTGCTTGGAGAAGCGACTAACCCTGAGGGAGTTGGAAGCAGACGAGCAAAGAGCTTGAGAAGGAAGTTATTTAGGAAGAGAGAGTTGAAGGTATTGAGGTCCCAGGCCCCAGAAGGCCTTGTGGACAATACAGATGGTTTTGAACTTAATCCTCGCTGCCGTTGAGAGCCAGTGCAGAGATTTCAGTCCTGGAGAGATATGAACCCTGGGCTTGAGGCCAAGGACAAGTCTTGCAGTCCTGTTTTGGATGAGTTGCAGAGGGTGGAAAGTAGAGGCAGGCAGATTTAGAAAGAGGCTGTTGCAGTAGTCCAGCCTAGAGAGAGAACCAGAGCTCTGGAGACAGTGAGCTTCTGGGGGAAGGAGAGGAAAGGAAGAATACCTCTGAGGAGGTGCAGCTGGTAGTGTGACTTCTTAGAGACATCAGAGATGTGAGGCGAGAAGGAAAGTGTGGAGTCGAATGTTGACACCAAGGTTTTTAGCCACACAGGTGGGAGCAGGAAGAGGGCCAAGAGAGGCCGGACAGAGAGTGCCAGGAAAGGAGGGAGCAGGTGTGCCGATGAGGAGAATCTCGGTCTTACTGGCATTAAGGCAGAGGTCATTGGCGGCACACCACTCGTGGAAAGCGGCTAGACAGTCAGAGATGAGAGAGGGAGAAGAGGTGGCTGAAGGGAGCCTGAAAATGTGTTAAGTGTCATCCGCATAGCACTGAAAGTTGGGGCAGAGAGCGACAATGCGATGGGCAAGAAGTGCCAGGTATTGGTTGAACAGCCAGGGAGAGAGGTTAGACCCCTGGAGAACACCACAGATAAAGATAAAGATAGAGGAGAGGAAGGACCCAAATTGGACCTGGGAGGGTCGGTCGGAGAGGAAGGAGGTCAGACAAGACTGGAGCATAATACCTGTCTTCAACCTCCTCTAGCACACCAAAAAATGGTTAGTTTTTACTTATTTCAGGACTCACCTTCCTTAGCCCCTTTTCACTCCTTGCTAAATACATGGGCATGTGAAATTATATGTTTCCCTCCTTTTTGAACACTTCATTCTGAATGTATGTGTCTATTTTCCTGGGCTCAGAACCCATCTGGAGTGTTGCCACTGACTGTCCCTCTGACCTGGGACTATTAGTTTTCACACTGCAACTTTTTGACTGAATATTTCACAAGTGTCATATGACAGCCTGTCAATTTCTGGCGCATAACACTTATCTGTGTTTTGCATGGTGCCTGTCCTTTCTGTCTCTTGGAATATTTGTGGCTCAAAATACTCCTCAGGTGACTGACCTGCACCCTCCTTTTGAGCTACCGTTTTCTCTGTATGGAACTCAACAGTATTCTGATTACAAAGGGAGGATACTCTAACTGTTAATCCTAACTCTTCGCCTTGTATTTCATTTTCACATTGGATGCTCTTTTTAAATCTGTTATCTGTTCTTTTGGCTTTTCCTGTCCATTTTCCCCCTTTTTTTCTTCATCTTCACACACTTCAACAGTCTGATTCAACTCTAAATTGAACCACACTCCTTTTATGTGTGTGTTGAAATTCCCTCTCTCACTGTCATTTATTTGTATTCTTATATTTGAATCAGCAGGAGGCGATTCAGGACCATTATACAAAGATGTTTCAGGAGTTTATGTATTTTAATCAGTGCATGTGTTACTAAATTGTCACTTGTCAGAACACACAAAATCACTCCTATGGAATTCTGCACCTTCACTTGTGTGTTGTTTTTGAACTGCACAGAGCTTTCCTATTTGTTCAGATTTATTCAGACAACATTTTGACTTGGGCCTCTAGACATTGAAACCTGTCCATGTCTCTGGATTCTTCTCTTTGTGGCCTGGGCCGGTACTGGTTACATTCACCCTGATTGGGCCTATTCTGGTACCTCTCAGGAGATTGATTTCTATTTGTTTTACCTCTGAATAGATGTGACATAGGAGGTGGAGAACGAGGAGTGACCATCCTTTGACCATGGTCGACTTGTGGTGGCGATTGGTTATAATGGCGAGGGACATAATTCACAGTTTGTCTTTCATCTGGTGGGAATTGCCCACTATGCTGGTTTCCATTTTCAATGAACCTATCCATATACCTTGGTCTTTCTTGGTGGCCATACACCATCGTTTTAGGGTCAAATCTGCTCTGCGCCCCCAGTGTCTATTAAGGGCCATTGTACATTTGACTTTGATTGTTATTCATGCCTGACATATCGGGGCAAAATTCCACTCGGGGGCATTGTCCAGATATCTAGGGCTTATGTAAGACTCTCTATTGCTGGGATCAACAGATTGGAACATAGAAGTTTGGGGTTGTGTCCTCTGTGGCGGCATGCCCCTCTGATTAGGTGTCATGTTGTTTCTTGCCTGGGTTTGGGCTGATTCAAGTGACATTTTTGCAGATTTTATCTGCATTATCGCTGGTATGGGTTCTTTAGATTTAGATTATCTCTCTTTATTCTTAGGCCCTTCTTCTCTCTGATCGTAGATTACTTCATATAGTTTGGTCCCCTGTTCTATTATCTATTCTAGTGATTTTTCCCTGTCAAATTCACGAATCAACTGTGACACAATTTCTTTTTGGAGCCCATAAAAGTATACAGTCTTAAATTCTACAGAATTAGGAATAAAAGTCACATCAAAGCGTGAAAATTATCTTTTTAAATCTTGGAGGAACCGGCGAGAGGACATATCTGGCTTTACAGTCATCGTATATGCTGCTTTCTTTGCATGTTGTATCGATTGGTAAGGTGAGAAATGATGTCTAACCTCCTTCTCAAAGTCCGCCCATGACAAATATTCCTGTCCATTGAGCCCCCGAATGACACTAGCAGCTGCTGAATCAAGCCTTAGGTGAAAGTACTGTCTATACTGTTCCATAGGTATCTGGAGAGCTTTACATATATCATGGACTGTTTCTAAATGGTCTTCCATGCCACAATCGCCTCCCTTTTTGAATGGTTTAATCAAAGTTTTGATTGACTTCATGATTTTGATAGGGCTACATGGTGCATCTGGTGTGTGTTATTCTGTCGCTCATTTCTATTTTCTTGTGGACAGCAATGATTGTAACCACTGGCTGGTGATGCATACCCCACCATTGGGCTGTAATCAGGTCTGACTACAGGAATAGCTATTGGTATATTGTTCCCTTGGGCAGAGCTGGGGTTAACTTCAACTCCATTGAATGTAGTGCCTTGTCGCCTTCCTGAGACTTTAGACTGAATATTTGCTGTTCTAGATGTTTGCCGTGTCCATGAAGTCGTTCTGCCTCTTGACAAAGATTAGAATTTGCATCCCTAATCGTATTAATCACAGCTTGCAACTCATTTATCTGCACCTGGCACTGATCAAATGCTCTTTCTTACTTGTCATTCTCTTCCAACAATTTAAATATTTCCTGTTCTCCAGCGTGGAATTCCTTGTCTTTCTCTATGTTGTGCTTCTAAGTGTTTGCAATTCTGAACTGGCATCATCTTTGTCTTGTCTTATTGCATCCACAATACCTTTTAAGTGTATTCATTCTTGCTCACTCTCCCTAAATTGTTTCTCTTTTTGAGCCAATTGAGTAGCCATATTGCTGCATTTGGATTGCAACTCTGTGTTGCACTGTTCTAATTCTGCTTTAAGTTGCTGTATTTGATCCACTGTATTTCTACTTACTACTCACCCCAGTATCATTTCCTTGCATCTTGAAAGACTGTTGCAATAGAAACCATAACTTAGCACATAGTCTTATGATACCATTTTTCTCCTCCTTTTGATCTGGAGCTTTAAATAGCCTCATGAGGCATACCTGCACAATGCTCCCTTCCTCAAAAATATTTTGCAGCAGCTCTTTCTCCACTTCCGTGCAAATCCTGTCTTTCCATGTTGCTGCATTTTCTGAAGACCAAATTCCATGAGCAGAGTGTTTTGCCTCAAGATAGTTTGTCAGATCAGAAAAATCTGCTTCAATTTGAGACATTGGGCCTCATTACGAGTATGGAGGCAGCCATGGAGCTAATAGCTCCATGGCTGCCTCCATACCAGGCTCCAATGCCGGGTTCCTGCAATGAGGACTTACCGGGTCATTCCCCACATTGGAGGACCCGGTAATTCCTCCTCGCAGGAACCATTCCCTATTCCCATTTGTGCACCCATAGGGCTCAATGGGAATGGGGAGGGAGGTAATAATGGCCACATTACAAAACGCCCATTATTAGCTCCCTCTTCCACTCGCGGGACCCGGAATGGATGTCTGGTTTTACCAGACGTCTGGTCCGGGTTCTACAAAGGGTACCTCGTAATCGCCGCTTACGTAATGAAGGGTGCCGGTCCCGTACCGGCACCCTTCATTATGTGAGCGCCAGGGTCCTAATGAGGCCCATAGTGACGCTGCACCATCACTTCACAGCACTAATTCCCTTTTTTAAAGTGCACACTATGGCTATGCCTATAATGCAATGCCACAACCAGTAACTGTTTTAAAATTCCCAATGGCCAAAGCCCCAAATATGTTAGGTATCTTTTCTCGAGGAGTTACACCTGATCTTGTGGTATTTTATTATTGTGGTAAATAGTGGTATCTTATTATGGTATAATATCTCTTTTCATAGTGCTTTGGTGGATTCCCTTTGTAATGGTTACACTCTCCTCAGAATATAGTCTAACACATGTCCTTTTTATCCCAGGGTTATTCACAATACCAGATACTGGACTTATTACACTTAATATGGGACCGTATTTCTACCTCACAGCACCTTATTTACGATGATGCTGATGTATGCCCTGGTGGCTGATCTGCACAACTGTAAACAGGCAAAATGAAATACTGCACACTCATTCACTTTCTAACTATCGAGTTCACATAAGATTCTTCACTTGGAAACACTATTATTATTGCACACTTGTCTGTGAGTGCAGATCAAGTAGAAAAAACAATTGCCACAAAATGCATCAGAACACAAAGTACATTTTATGATGTGTCTTTATTGTGACAGATAAACGTACCAATTATGCATGGCAACAACTATACATTGGAGAGATTGGTTGGTGCAAATGTTTAAAAAAATGAAAAAAAGGCACATTTCAAAAATAGAACGAGCTGTAACCAGCCATAGCAACCCAACCTTGAAAGCGAAGAACTTGGCAAGAATTAAGCTTTAGGAAAATTAAACTGTAAAGCAATCTTGTAAATTCGGAATTTCATGCACTTATAACATTGAAACATAACACATGAAATGACCTATCTCTGACTGACTATCGGACAGGCAAATCCAATACCCTCACTTTGACCTATATCTACCTACAATTTGGCAAGATTCCTGGTACAGCTGAACGTGGGAATCCCTCATCGGTCAAATACCCTGTTCTATAGAATTTCTTCCACTCTGGAGGGTCTAGAAACACGTTTTAGCTGACTGCACCCTTCACAGAGGAGACATATCCATTTGCATGTCAGTCTTTGTCCCACCAACAAGAGAACTCCAGCACCGAAATGCTAGGCAAATCTCCTCTGAACAAGAGTATCATCAGCAACCCCCTCCTTTGTTGCCACGCTAATTTAACCGTTCCTAGGCTTTATCAATTAAAATCAATCATTCTCCAACTCTATCTTTAAGCTTTGATAGAGTTAGATGGGGCAATAGATATATGTGCGAAATTTGCTTGTCTCCATGCTGCCAAATGAGCTCTTAAATGGAGTTGACATTTAAAATGGATTCATTTTTTTTGTACACATAAAAAAGGTAAAATAACATTTCCCATAGCTTTGTTTGTTTCTGTAATTGCCACAGCTGAATTTTGTCGAAGGAAGCTGCTTTGTCATGACCGGTGTCACTAGATATGACAGAAAAAGGAACAGACAATGTAGTTTTAATTATGGGGCTGCACATTTAAATATAACCCCTATCTTCATAGCATGGTTTTGGGATCAGCAGTGATTGAAAAGTAATAAAATACTGTCTCTAGTTAATAGCATTAGGGCTGCTAGCATCTGAAGTTACAACCGTGTGAAGGACCGGAGGGGGGTGTCTGTACTTCTGCTCTCTATATGGCACAGTAGAGGCACAGAGGACCCCAGCCAAGATTCTCTATTATTGGTGCGTGGTCGAGCAATCAAGGCCTGTCTTCTCAGGAGGTGATGCGGGCTGGTTCTTAAGTACAGTGTAGTCCCCAAGCACCCACAAAGGAATGTCCGTACACTGTATTAGTTAAAACACAGTCTTTATATAATTAATTTTCGAGGTTATGAACAATATCACGATAACTCACTTTGTACTCGGTTATCTATAATGGCAAATATACACTTCTACGTGGTACCACAATTACTATTAGATCTCTTTAAAGTGCATCAACTGTACGGTTAAATGTCACACAAATCAGTCTGTAAAGGAAACCAACAATAGATATAAGAGGAAAGCAGTTGGTTAGAACAATTGGCAGAATACTGGCCCGGATACCTAGACACATTTCTTTGTGGAGACCCCCCTCACCTGGGCAACCTGTAGAATAAAGAGCCCAGACCATATATTGTTCACAAGAGACTTTCCAATAGTTCTGCAACCCCAAAGTACCTGGCGTTGTAGCGTTCCTTGTCGGGGAATCGACAGCCCTTCTTGAGTGCCCTCCCTTTAAGGCAGGAGTCACGGGTCGTCGAACGTCCAAAGGAGAACAGGGTGACCTACAACAGTGAAGTGGCAGCTTCTTTCCTAGCGGTGCTTGTCGACGGGGAAGCGTAAACGTCCTGCAAGGAAGAGGCGTGGGAGGCACCTCAGTGTCGATAGTTCCGGACCACAAAGAGTTTGAAGAACTGTAGCCCAGCAGGGGCATCGAGTCGTCGGCATCTCTGTGGTCTTTGGGTGGCGGGAAACCCACCGGTGGATGCTCCTCGGCGAGTCGACGGCCTGGCCTTCTCCGGCGCGATAAGGCGGGCGGTGGTGCAGACGAGTGCATCCGTGAATCGAAAGTTCTTAGGCAACAGGAGCACTGCGACTCCGGTCGGCGACGGCAGTCGTCGACAGTGGTGGACAACAGTCCGGCCGCTTCTCTTTGGGATTCCGCGGCAGTCCCCGTCTCCGGTCGGCAGCCTGTCATAGGTCTGTCTACCAGGGAGCTTTGGCAAAGATCAGCTGGTGCACAATGGTCCCTCGTAGATCGGGAAGAGGGCGCCTTACCAGGTCCTCTCTGGGTCAGTCCATGGAGACACAGCAGCTTTCATTTTGATGAAGTAGAGCAACAGCAATTCTTCTCTTCCAGCAGGGCTTCAAGGTTAAGCTTCAGGTTTACTCCAGTTACTCGTCGTAGTGGACTTCAGCTTCTGAACACGATTCCTAGCAGTGAGAGGTCCCCAGATATACTGTTGATCTCCCATTCATTCCGCTGGGTCATACTCAAGCATCCAATCACTTCGAAGGGCATCCATGCAGGCAGGCAGCCAATCAGGTGCATAGTGCATTCAGGCCATTCACTTCTCTCCAGACACTCATAACAAGTTATGTGTATTGGGAAAAGTACCCAACCATTCAACACTCCATACTGCATTCATACCAGTTTCGGGCAGGGCTGTCTCAGCCATTGTGTAAAACACCATATGCTAGACATCCACAACACAGAATGCGTATTCGTCACACACTCCATTCATCCAGGTCCCACCCACAGGGCGTACCCTCAACATACAGTCGTTGGGAAGGCTCCGGCCAGTCTGGTCAGCACTTCCCCACACTACCATATATGGAACTTCCACCCAACAGCCAGTCAGGGGAAAGGGACAGAGTCAGGGCTTCCCGGGACTTCAGGAAGATCAAGGTAACAGGCGATGGAAGGCAAGAGGCCACGGGCGCCATCTTGTCTCCATCAGAAATCTACCGATTCCAACGACAGGGCCTAGGCATCCCAAAGTGGAGGATGCTCAGGGCACCAGTCAATTCAGCACGGAGCTGCCACCAGCCCGGACCCTGTTCTGTGGGCCACACACAGGTGCCCAAAAACATACACTAGGGGCATAGGGTTGTACCCCCAACCATGGGTGCCATACGGGTATCCCGTGGGTCTGCTCACCAAAACCAAAAGAGAAAGCTGCACCGCCAGGAGTCCCACATGAACTTCTGTGTGGAAAACACAACAGAACACACGATAAAAGGCAGTAAAGGACAAGGATACGGAGCCCCTGTCCCTCCGATGCATTTCCAGCATCACAGTTGCCCCCCCCCAGATTGAGGGTAGGGTGTCTAATCTCCCACGAGATAGACACCCTCATCCAGATGGTCAACATACCTTCTGGAAAGGCCATCTGCATTATCGTGACTCTTCCCTGGTCTATGCTCTATGGTGAAGTCTAGCCCTTGCAGGCTAATGGACCACCTGAGCAGTTTTGGGTTCTCACCCTTCATCTGCATATGCCACTTCAGGGGCTTATGATCTGCTTGGACCTTGAAGGTATAACCTGTAAGGTAGGGCCTAAAACGCCTAAGGCTCGAACTATGCTAAAACATTCCTTTTCAACAGTAGCCCACCTAAATTCTCTACCATTAAGCTGTCTACTGATGAATATGATCGGATGTTCTCTTCCTTTGTCATCTAACTAGGACAAGACAGCTCCAATTCCAGTGTCACAGGCGTCAGTTTGAACGATAAAGGGCTTGCTGTAATTAGGTGCACTGCACACAGCACGAGTGCCCTACACAAACTTTTTTTCAAGCCATCAAAGGCCCTCTGACAGTCTTCAGTCCAATTAACCTTCCTAGTTTGTTTGGGTGAAGTCAGAGCTGTCAGTGGTGCACCTATGGTTCCATAGTCTGCCATGAAATTGCGATAGTACCCAGTGAGGCCCAAAAAGGCTCTCAACTGGGTTTGAGTAGTGGGAGCCTCCCAGTCATGTAAATCCTGTACTTTACTGGGCAGAGGTTGGATTTGACCCCCTCCTACCTCATGGCTAAGATACGTGACTTTCCCCTGAGATATCTGGCACTTGGCGGCCTTGATAGTGAGGTTAGTCCTTTTCAAGGGCTGCAACACCTTATCCAGATGTGTCAAATGCTCTTCCCAGGTGGAACTGTAAATGGCAATGGCCCTCATTACGACCCTGGCGGAAAGTAACTGACCTGACCGCTATAGCGTAAATAGCGTTTCCGCCATTGCACGATGGAGTAAAGTGCGTTTAATTCTGACCCATCGGGCACGAGCATTACGCCATGGCGGAAGTGCAAAGTCCGCGATGGCGGAAATGTCCCCAAAACGCCCCTCACCGCCGTCGTACGGCACCCTAGGTGCAATTCCGCCACCCATCATAGCGGTCACCGTAATGAGCGGTAATCGCAAAATACGGTGACCGTAAATATACGGAAACGGAAGTAAAAACATGGGGCCGGAACGGGAAACAGCACGCCGTACACCTATAAAATCAGAATCCCAACACAACCATAAAAAATCCGACCCTGAGACACATCCCAACCCGTTAGCCACCCTAGTTAAAACAATCAAAATGGGAAAAGTTGCTAAAAAAGCGTGCGACCGCAAGCGGCAGGTCCACTTCTCCTATGAGGAACTCACCGTGCTCACAGAGACCCTCCAGGAGAATGCTGCCGTCGTCTTCTCGACGCAAATGACCAGGACGGCACTTGCGAATAAGAAGGCCATATGGGCCCTGGTGGCACAGCGGGTAAGTGCGGTGGGGACCGCACCCCGCAACCCACAGCAATGCAGAAAGCGATGGGACGACTTGCGGATACGCGTACGGAGCATACTATCAGCCAACCGTAACATTGCCACAGCTACCGGGGGGGGATCTGAATCACCCATCAAGTTGACCCCCTGGGAAGAAATCTGTGCCTCCACCATTGGAATGGAGAGTATAGAGGGAGTCGGAGGGATGGAGAAAGGAGTGCAGACATCCGAAGAATCAGGTAGGTGGGCCAAATAAAACAATGCTAAATCCACAATGTCCAATCATGTGAAGTACCATGTGTCCATATAGTGCAACAGAAACACATGTCCAGGAGAACGTCCACATACATTGGCCTGATAGCGCACTTTAAAACTCACATTAAATACATTAACAATCAAAAATCCTAAAAACACCCTCTACACGTGCAGCATGCACACCCTAACTGCAGGCTGCAAAACAACTGCATCCTCAATCCACACAAAAATGAAACCACCTCCAAGGCCCTGACCCAAATCACCCTCAGGTACCACCCCAATGCATGTGATACATTGCCATTCAAATTTCCACAGACCCATAAATAACGCTCGCCCTCCTTTACTCCACCACAGGGTCCGATTCAAACGACGAGCTTCAGGACACCCCTACCAGCACACCTGCAAAGAGGGCTAAGACCAACGGCCAAAGACCCTCCACCTCAGCTGCACGGATCAAGACACGGCAGCAGCACAAATCAAGTGGCAGCACACAGGAGGGGACTTCAACAGGCACCCCAGCAGCCAGCATGCCCACACCAGCAGCACCACAGGTCCCCCCAATGGATGCCACAGAAGGCACTGCTTCTGATGGCAGCAGCACCATAGGTGACACTGCATTAATGCCAGCATGCTCCGACACAGACAACGGTGCTGTCGATGTAGGACCCATCCATGACCTGTCTCAATCCCCCTGTTTGTTTCATCCCGTACACCATGAGGATACCACGCAGGGGCACCCACAAGACGACGACTGGCCATCCCCCACAAGCCCTGTGGCAAGGCAACATGAGGTGATCAGCCCCTCTGTGACACCACCGCAAATGGGCATGGCCCAGCAGAGGCAACAGTCCCTCGACCAGGTGATCGTGCAACAGCAGCAACTGGCCACGCTCCTCAAGGAGCATGCTGATGAATGTGGGGGTTCTAAGGCAGCCATAGAAACATCTACTGAGACACTTAGGGCACAAATGGAGCGAAGTACAGAGACACTAAGGGTACAAATGGAGAGAAGCACCGAGAGCCTGAGGGGGGAACTGCATGCGACGTCCAAAGACGTATGTGGTGAACTTGCCGCTGTGCGCCGTGTGCTCACTGAGCTCTCACAAACCCTTAGGGACATGCATGGACGTGAGCAGGCCGAGACATCATCCGTTGCAAGTTCCGTCCAGGGCAGCCCCCAACGTAGATCTGGGAGGAACCTGCGCTCCACAGGCAGGGGTGCCCCTGATACCCGGAGAGGGGGCTTGCAATAGCGTCTGCCCACTGACAATGAGCATCTTTGGACACTGGTGTTCGGGGGGGAGGTAGGAGGGTGGAGGGGGGGTGTTGGGCTTACTTGGGTGGCGGGTCGATGGGGTGTGTAATATAATTTCACATATGCTATAAACATTACATAATCATCCAATGAGATGTGTGGACATTGATCTTTGTGTACGAGGCCTTTATAGGCGTACAGTCCACATTGTGCATGTTCCAGACACACACAGTGCCACAAGTCCCGTGTCCATGTATCAGCCACCAGGCGTGAGTGCTAGAAGCATGAATCTATGATATTCTGACAAATTTCACGGGCCTCCTGTGCCTCGCGGACTCCTTGAGGTGCTGCCACATCCCCAGCCTCATCATGACCATCTTCAGGTGCTTGCAGTTCTGCGTCAGGGGGCATGGGCACATTTCTACGTACGCACATGTTGTGTAGCATGACACATGCCATGACTATCTTTGCAACCTTCTCATGGCGGTACAGGAGTGCCCCGCCAGACCTGCTGAGGCAGCGGAAACGAGCCTTCAGTAGGCCGAATGCCTGTTCTATGACTACACGGGTACGTGAGTGGGCATGGTTGTAGTCCTCCTCATGCTGGTTCTGTGGGTTCCGGAGTGGTGTAAGGAGCCATCTCTTCAGTGGATAACCGGCATCACCTGTATGTGGACAATAAAGGATGTTTGTGGAATGACATTGCTACGTACGCATCCCCCCCCCTTCCTGCCAGGTCATTGCCGCATCACATACCCCACATTATCATGCATGAAATGAGACTCACCGAGTAGCCAGGATCTGTTCCCTGCGTGTCGCTCCATGTAGCCTGGTATTGTAGAGTTCCTCAAGACCATAGAATCATGGGTTGATCCAGGAAATCGGGCACAACAATGTGTAAAGATCCTGTTGGAGTCACACACCATTTGTACATTAAGAGAATGATATTGTTTCCGGTTGCGGTACTGGACCTCCATGGCATGTGGGACAACCAATTCCACATGGGTGCAGTCGATGGCACCAATGCAACCCGGTATGCCGGCAAGTGCATGGAATCCCACTTTTGTGTTTGTAATCTCCTGCTCCGAGCGTGGTAAAGAGATGTAGTCGTCTGCGTGCTTCAGGAGCGCATCGAGCACTTGCAATAGTGTCCGTGAGAACAGTGGCTGTGAAATGCCATGCAACTGTCCGACTGTGTGCTGGTAGGTGCCTGTGGCCAGGAAGTGGAGTACAGACACCACCTTCAGTAGGGGTGGGATGGCGGTTGGGCTATCTATCATGCTGACAAGGTCAGCGTGTGTCATGTCCACAATGGCGGTTATGGTGTCCCGGTCCAAACGGTAGAGGGTGTGGATCTGCTCAGCAGTGAGGTTGAACGGATGAGCTCGGAGGCGTGGGATTGCGGGCTGCCTGCGTGGTGGTAGTGGCTGTGCTGGTGGGCCTTGCTGGCCCTGCCTTGCCCTCCTCCTCCTCCTGCGTCTCCTCTGTGCGGCCGGTTGTTGTAGTAGTTAGTGTTCGTCTTCTTCTTGAAGTTGGAGTACTTGCAGTGCTATCAGGTCCCCCAGGGCCAACATCGCTAGTCCTGCCGGTAGCATTTTGGAGTGGGTGTGGTTGTGGGAGGGGGTTGGGTGTGCAATTTATGTGTTTTCAGGCTGTATAGCCTCCACCTGTGGTGATTCATTCCACCTGTGCCAGCTGCAATCCCCTTTGGGCGAGCACTGTACCGAGGTTCACCGACGGGCGGGGCGTCCCATTTGTGAGTGAAGCCAGTTGCCATTTTCACACACTGCCGCACTACATGGATGAATTTGTGATTTCAAGCGGTCACAGATGCCTGTTCGACGTGATGTTGCAAATGAGGAATTCGAAGGACAGCGCTTTTGGTTTTCAGCTAGCGGCGAGGAGACGCCCACAGGTCTGACTGCAAATATAACGTTCAATTGTTTAATGTCCTTGGGACAGGGGCCATGGCGAGAATGCAATGATTGATATGAATAGTATGGGATGCGCAATAGCGTAGTGCACGATAAGGCAGGACGTTCCCAAATACATGTTACTTCACAACACTAGAATTCCGGCCTGGAGCACAGTGGATTTTGCAGACTGCATTACGCAGACTCAATGGAAATTTCAAATGTTATGTGAGTAAATAATCAGGCGTTTTTATACCGGGATGAGGGAATGATGTATGGATGCATGGACAGATGATTTAATTGAGAGTTTGCCATGTACATGGCTTTTTGGAATCTATCCCCTTCCCCTGCGCTATGTGATGCAGAGCTGCCATAGTGGGACCATCGTCTGTCTGCCCTTATTGAACCCTCCCTGTCTCGACGCGCCTTCCAACACTTGTGTCTATGCACGTTACTAATCCCATCTAATGGATTCTGTTTTAACAGACGCATGCAAACAAACACTCGTTTGTAATAGTGTTTTCACCTCGATTTATATTGTTATGATTGGCAAGTGATTTTTGGGTGGAAATAATCCTTTTGAGTGGGCTAGCATGCATATGGCTGTAGATTTAGTGTGATCATTGAAGTGAGTAATACAAATGAAGTTCTGATGCCCATACTATTCTTTTTCATTTCATTTGGGTGACAGGTATCTCCTCCCCTTTTGCCGCTGCCATCTGTATGCCACTCCTGCAGATGGCTTTTACTCCCGACACCTGCTGCTTCGAGTTAATCAGTGGAGCACCATTACGATCTTATGGGACGATCGCCAATGGGCCACATGCCCTTACGCAGTACTAGTGGCTAGGAGCAACATATCAACCTTTCAGCTGGACTAGTGCCTACCTAATGGGACGGCCCTGCGGTTCTAGGCGCTTCCATGTTGCCTTTTTGAACGTGAATGTAGCCCCTGTGTACCATGAAGGAACAGGGCGTCACACAAGGAGAAGCTGGTCATTTATTGCGGATGCAGCCCACAGTAATGAAAATATTTTGGGGTTTATGACCTAATAGCTGTATGGGCTTGGTGAATTTGATGTGCATTAAAATTTTATTCTGATATTAACCGTGTAGCGTTATTCTTTGCAAGTAATGTAGCATATTCCTATTTGTGGAGCGATGTATTGTGAGTAGATCTGCATTGGGTTCCGGCTTCTGAGTATAGTTGCGTGGTACTGTACTGGCCGCGTTTGCCTACGAAGCCCAGTAAGGTCAGGGATAGGGGCTGCCATTATGACTGTTTTAATGATGTCATGCTCAGGGGCGGGGATTAGCTTTTGTGTAACAGATGCCGGTCAGCCAGGTGGATTGGTGGAATGATGTGATTATCAGAAAATGGCTGGTCACAGGTGCCTGTGTTTGCGTGCGTTTCTTGGAGGGAGACTGAGGTCATGTCCATTGGAATAGCTTCTGTATTCGTGCCATCTGTGCCCTGCAGCTCCCATTGGCCCCTCTTGAGATGAGCCTGGCTGCTCAGTCACTCTGCCAACTTGTGTGGTACATGCTTATGCTGATGGTTGGTTTGTTTACTGGCAAGAGTACAGGGCTGGTGCAGTCTCCCTCAGGATACTGCTTTGAATGTTGCCTTACACTGGTGTCAAGCGATGGGGGCCTGTTGTTGTTTTGTCTCATATTTCAGTTCATATTGCTGTACTTGAACCTTCACATGCCTGTGCTGCATCAGTACGGCAATGGTGACATGCCAAATATGGATGGCCACTCACAAGGCACTTGGAGCCCCTACATTCATTTGTTCGTTGGCATGCATGGGTGACTTGTACATTTCACTGGTTGCATTGTGTAACTTCATTGCACCTACGAGGAGTTGTGCAATGTGGGCAGGGAGTGGTGTACAGGCACTCAGTAGGGCCATTTACGGTTGGTTCACGATGCCGTAATTCTCACCATGGCGGAATGGTACTTTCCGCCATGCTTGATGGCGTTAAGTAAATGGGCCTCATTACGACCCAGGCGGTAAGGGGTTAACGGCAGCGTTAACAGCGCCGACCCTTACCGCCTGAGTACGAGGTCCCTTAGCGCCATGGCGCTTTTAACACCTGCTTTTAGCAGGTGTTAAAATCCATGGCGCTAAGGGACCATGGAGTTAATTACGCCACCGTAATTTACGGTGGCGTAATTAACGCCTTCCCCACTCCCATTATACCCTATGGGGCAAAAATGGGAATGGGGAAGGGTAAATGGGGATTGGGGACTTACCGCCCCGCCAAGGTCGGAATGGGGCGGTAAGTCCGCCAACCACCATGGCGTAAACGTAGTTTACGCCATGGTGGTAAAGTCACGGCCCAGGCGGTAACTTACCGCCTGGGTCGTAATGAGGCCCAATGTCCGCTGGGGTCAGAATTCGCATACCGTTGCGCCATGGTGGTAATTACGGTTTTGCATGGCGCGCGTGCGCGTACTTGGTGCAGTTAGCGTTGGCGTTCACTACGGTGTCGCTAATGGCATCGTACTTTACGGTGACGGGTCATAATCGCACCGTGCGGTATTCGATGGCGGTATTACATTTCCGCTATCGTTTTTCGATTTCCGCCAGGGTCGTAATGAGGGCCAATGTCATCTAAGTAGGCCACACAAAAGGCCTCCAGCCCACTGAGCGCATGATTGACCAATCTCTGGAAGGTGGCAGGGGCATTCTTCAACCCAAAAGGCATGACCCTAAAATGGTGGAGTCCCTCAGGTGTTGAGAATGCCGTCTTTTCCTTGGCATGGTCCGTCAGAGCTATTTGCCAATGGCCTGAGGTAAGGTCAAAGGTACTCACAAATTTGGCAGCACCTGTGGTGTCCACAAGCTCATCAGCCCTGGGCAATGGGTGTGCGTCAGTTTTGGTGACGGCATTGACTCCTCGGTAGTCCACACAAAACCTCCAATCCTTGGTACCTGCCTGGGAACTTGCCTTGGGGACAAGGACCACGGGACTAGACCAGGGACTGGTTGAGGGTTCAATAACACCCAGATCCAACATCTTGGCGACCTCAGCCTGGATGTGGTTCTTAACGGTATCTGACATACGGTAGCACCTGCTTTTGACAGGCACACTGTCACCAGTGTCAATTGTGTGCCTACACCACAGTGTAAGGCCTGGTGTCAGTGAAAACAGAGAGGCATACTGCCGGAGCAAAGCCCTGCAGGCCCTCTGCTGCTCTGTCGTCAGATCTGGAGAGAGATGCACTCCCTCCACTGTGCCATCCTGAGGGTTGCTATGCAGCAAATCAGGAAGGGACTCACTCTCATCCTCTTCTTGCTCTGAAGCTACCAAGAGACATGAGACTTCTGCTCGCCTGTGGAAAGGTTTGAGCCTGTTAATATGTAATACCTGAGGGGCTACCCCAGGGACTGCCATGTCAACCAGATAATTGACTTCGCCCATCTTGGAGATGATCCTGAAGGGTCCAGTCCACTTATCTGCCAAAGCTCTAGGCTTGGTAGGCTCCATCACAAGGATTTCCTTTTTCCGGAGTCCAATCCACTTGAGAATAAAATAAAAGGTCTCGGATCACTCCTCTCTGGGTGTGTAAATCAATATTTACCAGATAGTGTACTGTTGTGGCTGAATATTCAAGATAACATCATGTGTAGACAGAATCTCACCATTTGTACCTTACTCTGAGCCATTTCAATCAGTCAAGAGTAAAGGGTCTTCACTGAACATGATGTTTAACGATAAACTCGAAACTGCTTTTCATGGTTTATTACAAAGCTTGTATCACTCTTTTATACAAAAGCTCACAATATATTGCAAGGCATACGACAATATTATTTAAAACAGACTCAACGTTAAACATACTACAAAAAAAACAAAAACAACAACTGATCATCTGAATCATTCCAAAATGGCCAAAAAAGTTTTTTTCGTATCAACCAATAAAGCAGAGAAAACAATGAAAAAGGAAGAAAGAAAGCTTTCCAATCTGTATGTGAATTCACTGAAAAGAGGAAAAAGGGGTTCAATTAGTGTCCTACAGTGGGAAATGCTACAAAGTAATTAAAGCAGATGCATTTCTTTCCAGGGAAACCATCCAATTTCCATGACATTAGTAAGCTGATGGTTTTCAGAACACAATCTCAGTGGGGGTACAACTCAATTACATTTTTTAGAGTTGAAGGCATCCCACAATACCAAACAGAGGTTTTAAAATAATTTTTGTTGTAGGACTTAAGATTGAATCGCTCGTAGGAAATAGTTCATGTATGAACACTGTATCGTTCTTTCTTACAATACTGCACTTTGATGCACATGTGCATTTTTTCTGGAGGCACATGACTCAGAAAATGTCATTCTTTGTCCATGTGCAGGTGAGGAGGCAGAGGTGGAGAAGGAGGAAGAAGAACTGTTGGTACATCAGACCACCAGTGGAAGCTATGGTGTTATTCTCCATGAAAACCCACTGGTGCTACAGACTATCATCAGTCATGCTGCAGCCTCTTTAGACTCTTCTGACTCAGCTGATTTAGATGCATAACCAGACGTGTTTGCCTCACATAGGGAGAAGGTGAGTGCCCCAATTGGCAGATCAGATGGGGGACTGGGTATGCGGCTGTGCAGATGGCTTCACAAGGCCAGTCAGTGGTGGACCCCACGTCCGCGTTGGTTACGGCTGCAATGCCACCCTCAAATGATTTGGCGTCAGGTTCTGGGGTTGATGTCCAACAGAGGACTGCAGATCTGTAGCCAACAACAAGGACACCGCAGCAACGGGAATGGTCCCTTGCATCAAGCCGCTGTGGGCCCCCTACATGTGGTGGACATGTTCAGGCTGGAGAGACAGTGTGGGAGCAGCAAATGTTGCATGCCGTCATCCGACATAGCAATGTGTTGGACAGAATTGCAGAGGGCATGGATAACATGGCCAAGAACATGAACCCACCAGCAGGCCGGGAAGCGCAATGGCTGCAGGTCATGTGGTCCTCAAGCCGCTACCACAGACTTGGCATGGAGGTCAACATCAAGGGCTGAGGGGATGATCAGAGGTGTCTGTAGGCGTCCCTGCATGCAGATGCTTGGGCAAATAGAGAGGCTCTGAGGCCTGAGATGGAGTTCTTGAGGAAAGCAATGCATGATGAACTTTCTGCCACAAGAAAACCTCTACACGAGGAGATGGCTGCCTTGAGTCAGACACTTTCTCAGCAACTTGATTCTTCATGAGTGAGTGCGCATACAGACTATATGTCCATTCGTGATTCACTGCTATTGGGGTGCTGGTGCATGCATCCGTGTCACGGCTGGCCCTGGCCAGTGAAAACCAAACCTTGGCATTGTGTGGATTGGGTCCACCACCACAACTACCAGCAGGTCAACCACCGGATGGGGGGCACAGCACATCCACGACTCCAGAACCACCGTTGCCATGATATCTATGACCCCCTGGAGGGAATTTTATTTTTTATATTGATTATTTTCTTATTTTCTCCTCATGTGGATATTGACATACACCCTCCACCTTCCCCCATTCCAGTTTGGACATTTATTTTTATTTTGTTACATGGCCGGTGTTCTCTGAATTTATATTTTTATTACCACTAGATCGGGATGGCCCGTGTTTGTTTTACACCCAATCCAAGATGGACTCACTTTCATTTATTTGTTATTTCCTTGAGAGATGTGCTGTTGCCCTCTCAAAGGAATGATGAGTGCAGTAGGGGACATGCAGCTATGAACAGTGGTTTCAACTGCCAAGGTGGCCTTGAGGACGACAGGATGGCATGTGCAGGTAACAATGGGTTGATGGAATATTGACACATGTGCTGTATGCATAATTAGCGACTATGGCTGGCGAAATACAATTTCCCATGTTGTTGCAGTGATCCTGTGTCATCCAGTGACTGCATTTCATGGGAAGCCCGCCCCGTACACTTTCACATCCCTAGTTCCCATGCCCTCTGCCAGGCACTGTCCCTCCTTTCAAGATTTTGGAGGTACCGTTTCCGGTGGAGGTGATGAGGGAATCACATCAGGCCAGCTCTGACAGCAGGTAAGGATGTGCACTTTCTCTTGTATTATATGTGCATTATTGGTTACCATGGTCTTTCCATGCATTCCACATAATTGCTAGCTGGGGGTGTATTCAATGAGTCACAGTAAATGTCACTGAAGATGTGCGTTTGTCCACATGCATGTGTGTGTATGTGCACTTCCACTTCAATGTGTGTGCATTGTTTTGGAGGATGCACTTACACGATTGAGGTCAAAAGTAGATGGGATTGTGCATCACTTGTCACATGTTAGCCAATTGCAGTATTTTCCACATTGTGGATGTACATTCTAACTCTGTGTATTTTGGTTCTCCAACTATTGCCTCACTGACCGTAATGATGTCTCCTTACTTACACCCTTCTTCTCCACCTGCCCCATGCTTCCTACAGGGCCATGCATATGTACACCCTGTCCACTATACTCTTTGACCTGTGCCATTGCTCACTCCACTTCGTTATCGGCTCACATGACCTGCCATGCTACTATTCCACATGTGACACACACGTCCATTGTTAGGTCTACACACCCTCGACTGCTCTGCTTCATGGCATTGCCTCTGTTGACACAGTTCTGGGCATTTGTGCACATTGACTCCACAGGACAGGTTTGTCACACTTGCTGTATGTAGGGTTGTACACATATGCACATGTGTTCCCCTGATAGACTGCTCCTGTGTTCCCCAATCAGGTCACTTGTTGTAATTGTACATTTCTGTATACTCTCTACATTACTTGTTGATCTAATTGAGCACTGTGAGTTTCTGCATGGTATGCATGCATACTGGGGCCACATGCATGTGGTACATCATCCACTCCCCGCAGTTTGTGTTAATATGTTGTAGGTGTTGCCTGTGCACCCTGGGAGCCACTGTGAGAAAAACATGGTATCAAGAGATGACACAGACAACAGAGGTAACAGTTTTGAAAACCTTCATTAAAATTATCAGGATGGGTGTAACACCTATCTTGCCCTATAGCTATGGTGGGGATTGCCCGACCTAACAAAACGAAGGAACGTCTATGTCAGAAGTCCAAAACAAAAGTCTGTCTGTGTCAAAACCTATGCATGCCCTCACTTCTAATACCTAAATGTAGTGCATGGATATTATAACTAAAAATAATGTTCAAATTAAAGTCTGGGGCAATCTCTAGCTCCCTTCCCCAATTTGAGGATACAGTTCAAAGAAAACAATGTTCTCAAAAGGAGCTTGAGGCTCTTTTCCCCAAGCTGCTCACCAAAACAAAGTTCCAAAAGAGTTCAGGGTTTCCTTCCCCAAGTAAGTTGTAAGCCTGGATTCACAATACAATGTTTCCAAGGCAATGTTTACAAGAAGTTCAGGATTCCCTTTTCCCAAGCTTGTTGTACTGCTTCAATACCAATATTCAGCTCTTTCTGGTTTCTAGGTTCCTTGTGCAGTTCCTTCTCATTTGCTCCCTGGTCTAGGTGCAGTTGACAGACTGCAGGGTCCACGCACTACAGCTTGTGCAACCAGTTGCCCTTACCCAAGCACTTCATCCACATAACTTAAGATGCCTGGGTTATTCACACTTCGAGGGTTCAAATGCAACTTTTTAACTTTCAATTCAGTATTTTGCTCACACTTCATTGCTCCACTGAGCTGCTCACTTGCAGAAAACTCTTTCTCATACTTTTATTTGCTTGCATTGTTCAACTCGGTTATTTGCTCACACTTTGTTTCTCTCCTCGGCTGCTCAATCACAGAAAACTCTTATCTCACCATTCAGGTTTTATCACAGGCTTTCGAGAATGTGCTGCCTGCACGAGACCACTCATATACAATGTTTCTTTATTGACTTTTAAACGTGCACCGGGTCTTTGATTCATTGACACTCACTGGTCGCGTAAAACTGTTCTTTCTCTGTTTCTTAGCACAGTCAGGCTCTCACTGCCTGCCTGCAAACATCCCTAGACTGTTCCTTCCAGTCAGGGAATCAACACTCCTCGGCCACAGCACAGGGACCACCACTATCCACGGCTCCCTGCTCTTGCTCTCCCCGGCTCCTTGGAGACATGGCTCCCTCGCCAGGCAATGACACTCTGCCACACTTTGTCCTTCTCCAGAATCTCAGCGCTCTATTCCTCTCTGGGTTTCTCGTGAGCTGTTCTGGCCTTCCTGTTCCTCTTCCACGCAGGCTTCTCGCTTCCCACGGGTATCTCGCTCTTCCCCGGCTACCTTCTGCTGTTTGTGGACTCCACCTTTTATATACCTGTGAGTCTAGAACAGGCTGCAGGTGTAAGGTCTCAGGCTCAATTGCTTGACCACAATTAGTCCAATTAACAGGACATGCCTGACCTTCAGATCTATAGCATTCAGGCTCCCACTTCTTCGTCTCAGTACTATAGTGGTTTCTCCTATAGGTAATCATCATTACTCTTGGGTTTAGTTTCTTCTTCTCAGTACATAATCTGTCTTCAGGGGAGAAGTAGGACTCTTGCCCACTCTCATACAACTCATCAGCTACCAAACTTGTGCTTCCACTTCCGGGCATCTCCTCCTCACTTGTTGCCCATTTCCTACCCTGCATCCATGGTTGACCCAAATGCACACATGAGGCCTGACAGTAGGTGTGCAGAACTTGTATGTCTGCAATCAATGTCCCCACTTGGGCCCACATCCCAGGGTTGAGTGATGCATTTTTCCGGGGTGCGTGTTGTGTTGTGCTTGTAATGTGTTTGCTTTGCTGCCAGTGATTTATGTGTTGGTCAGTTGTGCAGTTGTGATGTTGATGGTGACTCACGTTTGATTTTTGTACTTCCAGATGAAGGTCCATGCCTATTTTCTTGTTCCCTACGGGAGTTGTCATGGCTGTCCAGTATCAATACATTGATGCAATGCATGTCTCTGTGGATTCAACATGCTTTTTCAGGTGGGATGCAGTGGATGCAAGTCAAGTGGGTAGCTTGTGAAGGTAGGTCAAGGACACTCAGGGTGGCACTTGTGGTGTCACTGGTGGCAGGGAGTCTGCACTGTGTTGGGTTATTTGTGTTTCTTTGTTTGTACTGAGGTGAGCGTGTCCAGCTTCATGGGTGCATGTGACACATTGTGATGGTAGGCTGGTGTGTTTGTGCATTCTTTTTTATCAAGACAATCAGGGTTGCACTGGTTGTTGGGTGATTGTTGTGTGACAGGCTGCCAGTGTAGGGCATTTATTGGTGAGTTGTCATGAGGGTGGTAGGTGCGGCTGTGTGTGTGCTGGGACAGATGGTGATGGGAGTGATGTGGAGCGTTTCATTGCAGATTTTGCATGTGTCTTGCCCGCCACGTGGTATCCTGTTCATTGAGCTTTTGTATTCATGTCTACCCATGCAGGCAGTCCACTCTTGGTCCTTTTGCCCCTTCTGGGGTGCTGTACCGAGACAAATCCACATACATCAAAGCATTGATGGTCATTTGGGGGATGCCATGTTCACCACAAACACTAGGCACACACCATTGACCAGGTGTTGTTGTTTGCCATGGTGAACATGTACCATGCACGGTACACCAGCAGATATTTTGAAAGCCATTGACAGCTGCTCAGTGCATGTCAACGGTCCCTTCAGTTCCAAGCCTATTGATCCCTGTTCAATCCAGTCCCTGTGAAGTCTGCCTTCCCTTCCTCCTGCATGTTGCCTGCACCCGTTTGCATGGCAGAGTCCTTGGCCTCTGTTTCTCATTCCTTTCTCAAGTCTGCTTGTCTATTTCATGCCACTTGCCTCTGTGCCCTGCCTTCCTGTAGGACTGCTACCACTGTGGTCTCTCTTGCGACCCCTAAAATAATTTAAATTGAAGCTCTTAGGCTGTGGCCCGTGCCATGTGGCTTTTTGTTTCTGGAGGTGCTGGCCTTCTTGTTCATGTCTTTAAAAAAAAAAAAAAACAGGGGGTTCCCACAAGTGTAACACTGTGAGCAGTGACCCTAAATATGAAAAAATAGGAAGAAGAAATCCATTTTCTTTCTGGAATTCTATACAATAATTGCTAGACTCATTAAAGGTTTATTTCAGGCACACTTCAGGGGATGAGTCACTGATTTAGCCTATTCTTAAACACCTCAATTCACAATCCAGACAAAAACTTCCAAAAAGCATTTAGAGTAGAATAAGCATCCATTTCTGACTATGTATTTTGCTTTTTGCAAGTTGTAGTTATAGCATGTGTTTTTCTGCCGTTGTCTCTGTTACAATCATCACAAGACATTCCATCTTGGTGTCCTCGGTCACTTGACAAAATCTTTGTGTCTAAAAGCTTGTGTAGAGTGTAGAAATGTTTGACCACAGCACATACAGTGGCCCTTGATTTCATTGTGCCACAATTAATGCTTTGTTGTTGTAATGTGTCTATCTTTCCTATCTCCATGGCATGCTGTTCAGGATATTTGTTTGCATGTATGTGGTAACGAGTGCCTAGAGTACTGGATGCCATATTAGTGCACCGTTTTCTCTGTGCTATTCTAAATTATTTAATACACAGTTATGAAACCTCCCAATGGTATGTATTTTGTCAACCTCTAAAGCCTGAAAAGTAGATTGATGCAGGCTTGACATGTGGCCAACTTTACACCAGACCTGCAGATGAACTGGCCTGCTGTTAAATCTCAGTTAACAGTTTAATGGTATCAATTACATATTATGATTCTGACTTTGAGTACATTCAGACATGTAATTTTACTACAGCCGGTAAGATAGTTCAGTGGGTTGAGCGCTCGCTGCTGCAATGTGTGTGTAAGCTGCAAGTTGCAGGTTCAAATCCCGGCAAGGCCACCTCAGCCTTTCATTCTTCTGTGAATGATCAATGAGTACCAAGACAGATTTGGTGATAATGTATGTATATATACATATATATTTTTAAATGTTTAATCAAAATTGTGCAATTTAGTTTAAAAATAAACTTTTTACACATTACTTATTAAGCACTTAAGCTATATAATAACACTTCATTATAATTTGTTCTTGGACTTATGCTTTCATTCACAGTAATTTGGTAACATGGGCCTATACACACTGATATTAATGATAAATATGGTGATCCATTCTTGTATGAAATGTATATCACATTACAGTGATATCGTAACCATATTTTCCGTAGTGTACTCAGGTACAATGCTATGTGATGCCACTTCCAGTTTTGTCAAGGAGTGAAATGTTCTGTTCCATCGCTTACCATGATGTCACTTCGGGGTGGGGTCGAATGACATCACTTTGTGTGATGTCATCAGAAGTCAGGGGTCTTGTGGTGTCACTTCCACTACTCCTGGCATTTTGGTGAAAGGACGTCCCTGATGGCTGCCTCTGTGAACAGCTGCCTTCTGCTGGATCCTGTTTTCAATGCAATACTGATATGTTTACATCCCATCGTCTTGGCTTTATATCACTGACTCCCCTGCCAGTGTTAACCGCACTGTCTCGCTGCCATTTTAATCAGGGGATGCAATTTCATGGCTTTGTGAGTACTTCCAAGGAGATCCTGGTTTTCCAACTTCACAGTGATCTCTTTTTGGGAGTTCCCTCAGTGTCGTACTGACTCTGGCCGGGTCACTGTGTTCACAATGTCCCATCACAATGACAAGGGGTAAATTGTACCTGGTCCTTCACTGGGGGCAGGTATGTGTTGTGGGTGGGTAAGGTGTACTGTGTGGGTTGTTTTCATTGCATTGGTGTGAGGTGGGCAGATTAGGCTACATGGTTGCAGGGACACATGGTGATGAGCGGCTGGTGCGTTCTTGTTTGCATTTGTTGCATGGAACTCAAGAGGGCACATATTGCAGTGTTATTTATTTTTATTTTATTTATTACATTTGATGATATGCCCAAACTCTTAGGAGTCATGGCGTTGGTTACATACATCATAGGTATCTTGAGCAGTTACATACATCTTGATCAGTTACATACAACTTGGGAGTCTTGGACAGTTACATCGGTGTAGAAAGACAGGTGGGTTACACAGAACAGAACGAGAAATATACAGATTTGGTATCAAGCAGTCTGAGGGACATACAGGATAGGTCTAGCGCTGTTAGTATTTGTTAAACAGCCAGGTTTTTAGTAGTTTCTTGAACTTCGGGAAGGAGGTTTTGTTGCTGATGTGGGTGGGAAGTGAGTTCCAGATACGTGGAGCTGCTATGGGGATGCTAGCGTTTCCTGCTCTAGAGGTGGTGAAGCGTGGGATATGGAGTTGTGTATTGGCACTAGATCTGAGTGTTCAGGCCATGGTTTTGCGAGAGATACTTTGGCTGAGGTAGATGGCGGCATTGTCATAAATGCAGTTGTGTGTGATAGTAAGAGTTTTGTGGAGGATTCTAGCTTGTACTGGAAGCCAATGAGCATCTCTTCTATGTTGAGATATGTGCTCTCTCTTATTAATGCATAGATGTGTTGCCTGCCCTTACCTTAGGTTGTTTTACTCTACACAGGCATTCTGCTGGGGAAGATGGTTGCTGCGATCTAAGGGGACGTTGTTGTATGTGTGTACAGGACACATCATCAGAGTTGGGTGGTTTTCAGGCCTGCAGAGGGGGCCATTAGTGCATTCCAGTGTACAGCTGGTGCAGGCTCATAAGGTAAAAGGTGTGAGGTAAGATGTGCATCTTTATTGAATGCACTTGCATTTCTCAAAGTCTTCATGACTATTTTGATGTGAATGTGTATTGTGAGCATACTTGTTGTCAGGGAATGGGTTGTGCACTCGACCTGTGTATTGTTGTGGAACATACATATGGGGTCCAGGCCACTCCTCACATGTGTTAATTTCTCATTACCATTTGTACTGTGCCTTCCTACTTCTGTTCTCGTGTATGCAGTTTGGGAGCTACCTGCAGAATGGTGGTTGGTGTCCATGTGGCGGTCCCTAAAAATTGGTCATACTCATGTTAAATGATAATAGGGAGTAAAAAACCTCACAACAAACAATATGAAAAATACATGTGGAATCTTGTGCCCCAGCTTTTACCCCCACAGCTACATGCATATGTTTGGCACAGTGGTGCAAGTAGTGCCACAGGTGTAAACTACTATTTTAACTGCCTGATTGGAAGAAGTAAAATGTATCTTTTGATGGGCATATATGACTAGGTGCATAGGAATGTATATTAACAGATAAATGCAGTTTTTCTGTTTAAACATATCTTTACTCACTTCGGAATTACTCTCATTGTGAATTGGACTTATATTTGCAATCTCTATTAAATCATTTTACTCCCAACTTAATGACTAGGGAGTAAAATACTCCTACTTACAACTGTTATTGGGAACAATATTCTCTAGCACCTTGAAGTGTCTTCTTTGTGCTAGATGGAATTAACAGCAGTTATCACCAAATAATCAGACAGATCAAAGGAAGATGGTAAAATATCTATCTATCTATCTATCTATCTATCTATCTATCTATCTATCTATCTATCTATCTATCTATCTATCTATCTATCTATCTATCTATCTATCTATCTATCTATCTGTTTAATTTTTATGTTGCACCACTCACCCAAAGGCCTCAGGGCGCTCACAAGATACAAGGTGGGTCAACCAGGAGATGGAGCAGAGAGGAAACAAGATATTTAACCTATTTTTCTGTCAAAGAGGAATGTCTTTAGATGTTTTTTGAAATGAGCAGTTGACACACATTCTCTAAGGTCCGGAGGAAGTGCATTCCACAGGGCTGGTGCCCAAGCAGTAAAATGTCCACCACCAATTTGTTTGAGAATGACTCGCGGGTGGTGATGTCTAATAGTGTTGTTAGAATGTAAAATATGTCTAAATGGAATCTTATTAACTCTAGAAGAAAGATAAGAAGCTGATTCATCCCAAAGACATTTAAAGACCATAACCAGGCCTTTGAACAGAATTCATTGATCAACCAGAAGCCAATGCAGTTTCCTCCAGGCCTCGGCCACCTGTAATTGCCGCCTCAAACCACAAACTGCCTCTACTGCACCATTTTGTGTTATCTGCAACTTGCCTATTTGTTTGTTTGTTTATTTTATTTATAAAGCGCACCTGACCCAGGGGTAAATGGGCGCTGTTAGGACATTGCTGGTTACATGGACAGTACTGTGAGAATACAGGTAGCAATATACATATTATACACAAAATACAGTCAAACGGTCATGGCATTAGCACAAAGTATATACAAATTATGCAGTCACCCCAAAGCCAGTGGTAACTAGAAACTATGGCAGTTAAATTTTGTTGAGTAGCCAAGTGATAACATGGCTTCTGAATTTGTTGAACGCTTGAATCATTTGTATGTTCTGAGGGAGAGAGTTCCATAGCTGGGCGGCTAATACCGGGAAGCTAGTGCCCCCCGCTCTTTTTAAGATATATTGGGTACCACCAGACATGGTCTGTTACATGCTCTAGTGGTTCTGTTGGACACTTTCCATGTGAACTTGTCGGTAAGATAAGGGGGGGCTTGGTGGTTGAGCGCTTTATGAGTAAGGCAAATAGTTTTCAGATCAATTTTGTCTTGTATGGGGAGCCACTTGTGTTGTTTTCTCACTTCTGATATGTGCTCTCTTTTAGGAATATTTAACGCTACTCTGAGCACATTATTTTGCAAGATCTGTAATTTCTTTAGGATGGCTTTATTGGCACCTAGGTATAGACTGTTGCAGTAATCCAATTTGGATTGTAAGAGCGCTCTCGCCAGTGTGAGGCAACTGGTGGGGCATAGAAAGGGTCTGCAGGCTCTGATCAGTTTGCCCGTGTAGGCAGTGGCGGAAGAGGTCATATTTATCTGTTTAGTTAAGTTAGAGTGTGCATCGAGATAAAAACCTAATGTTTTTACATGTTTAGCTACAGGTATATTGTTCCCGTCAATGAGAATACTTGTATAATGAGGGCTTAGTTTGAGCAGGTTATTGGGAGAGCCAACTAGGAGTAACTCTGTCTTATCATCATTCAGGCAGAGGCCATGTGTGGCCATCCATGCCTGAATGATGGTGTAGACTTCGTTAATCCGTGCGACACTGTATTATAGATTCCTGATAGGGGTAGGAGTATCTGGGTGTCGTCCGCATAGTTAGTGTAGGTGACACCCAGACAGTCCAGTTTGTCGAATAGTGGCTTTGTAAAAATGTTATACAAAGTGGGCGAAACGCATGATCCTTGGGGGACTCCACATGTGATGGGAGTAGGATCAGCAGCTGCCGACGGTGAAACACCCGCATTGTTCTGTTTGCGAGGAAGGATTGGATCCAAGAAACTGCGGAGCTGGAGAAATGAGCTACTGACGATAAGTAGTCACAAAGTATCGCGTGATCCACCAAATCGAACGCTGCTGATAGGTCCAGAAGCAGAAGGATGGCCATCTTTCCATTATCTCTCAGTTCATCGATCTGGCTCTTAAGGTCTACAAGGGCGGTTTCTGTGCCATGCTGAGGTCTGAAGCCAGATTGACGGGTTCCGAGTAATTTGTGAGTTTCAAGATAGTCTTGTATTTGCAAGTAGGCAATTCTGTTCAAAATTTTCAGTAGAAAGGGGACTGTAGTAATCGGTCTATAGTTGGTAGGAATAGCCGGGTCGAGGGTCTGTTTCTTTAGTAGAGGTAGAACCCAGGACTGTTTGAGGTTACTTGGGACGGAATTACTAGCGAAGGAGGAATTTATGAGCTTAGTAATAAATGGAGCTAGGTCTCTAGCTGCATCTTTTATGATCTGGGCTGGGCAGCTATCACCCTTGCAATTGGAAGGTTTGAGGGACGCAATGATTTTTTGAACTACAGGTACGGTGACGTTTTTAAACATGAAGCCTGAGTTAGTGTTTATGGTAGGGGATGGTGCTGGAGTGTTTGCTGTAAGTTGAGATCTTTCGTCGGCTATTTTGGTCTGGAGACCTTTAATTTTGTTGGATAGGGCATTTTGTATACTAGTGCACCCTGCTTTATCCTTCGTGCAAGTGTCTGGCAGGGGGTTGGGGTTCTCTAGTTCTCTCCGAATGTTGAATAATTCTTTAGTGCTGGAACTGGCTTGGGCTATTCTGTCATTGTATGTTTCTTTTTTGGACTGGATTATCTTGTTTTTGTACGTAGCAGTGATGGTGGCTAGGTTAGTTTTATTTTCTGGTGTGGGGGAGGATTTCCATCGTGATTCCAGTTTGCTTTTTTCTGTACGGAGAATTTTTTGCTCTGGAGTAAACCACGAGTTAAGATGAGCTAAAGGTTTACTTTTGCGCAATTTTAGCGGGGCAATAGTATCAATGGCATTAGTCATGGACTCATTATAGGCAGTGATCAGAATATTAGGATCATTGGTGTCTGGTAGGGCATTGAGTGAGGGGGCTACCAATGGGACTAAGGCTGCTGCTGTGATATTGCGTTTACTTCTCGTCAGGCAGTGGGGAGCAATGATAGGCTTTTTCTTTTCCAGGTTTTTGATGTGCATTGCAAAGGTAATAAGGTGGTGGTCTGACCATACTAATGGAGTAGTATCAAGTAGAGAGATGCTACAATTGAGAACAGCCACCCAGTCAATTATCCTGCCCTTTTCATGGGTAGCTTTGGAGCTGATTTGGGTGTAGCCATGTTCTGTTAGTGCAGAGGCTAGGGAGGTGGCATGTGAGTCACTAGGGTCATTGTAACCAAGGTTGAAGTCTCCTAGAATAATATTTTGCACCATAGGTTTAGTAGTGTCGACAGCTAGGGCTGTGATATCTTCTTCAAAGGATCCCAGACGTCCTGGGGGCCTGTAAATGCTGTGTATTGTGATAGTGTTAATGGGTGAGGTTTGGAGTTTGACTGTGAGGAGTTCACAAGAAGCCAGCAACGTAGGTGTGGCGAGTCTTATGTTAAGAGTAGCTTTAAAGATAATGGCTATTCCCCCTCCGCGTGCAGTAGGTCTGTCTGCAGGGAGAATGGAGTAGTTATCCGGGATGGCTAGGGCAATGGAAGGGCCTGCTGCCTCATGCAGCCAAGTTTCTGTCATTACGAGGAAGTCAAGGTTATTGTTTACTATAATGTCCGCAATCTCTGATGCATGAGCTACCAGGGACCTGACATTGAGTAGTGCTCCTTTGGTAGGCTGTGTCTGTGAGTCCTTTAATAGTGGTCTAGGTAGTGCGACTATGTGCATTTTCTTTTTTTGGCTCCGATTGCTGTGGGTAGGTCCAAGGTGAGCTGAACATATAGGTTTATAGGAGTGTTCTGCTACTAGGAGCCTGATGGACCGTAGTCTGCTGGCAAGTCTCTCGTTACGCTTAGAGGTATCCAAAGAGGAGGCCAATGAGACCCTAGAAGGAGGGGTCAGCTTATCCTGTGTGGTGCACGTAATAGGGCCTGGATAAAGTTTGGGTAACGTTGGGGAGGGAAAAGGGGGTAGGTGTGGGGAGGAATGGTGTAGGGCAAGGGATGGGGTAATGGTGTGGGCATCTCAGTCTCCCTAGCCCATCGTTAATCCTAATGTAGTGTCCTTTAGTGCAAGGGGTAGCATTCGGTATTAAGCAGAAAGGGAACATGATTAGAGTAAGCAGCACCTGCATACTGTAGGGGTAGTGAGCAGCGTTGGGCTACCTTGCTGATATTATTTAGAGATGATAGTTTCAGTAGACTCGCTTGTAGGAGTGCGGCAGATAATAGTTGTCAGCCTGGTGAGGCAGAGTAAGTCTGTTATTGACTAGAGAAGGCTAGGTGTATTACTCATACTATGCACTGATACTCTAAACGGGCATAATAGGTGGTAGGTATTATCTGTGGCACGGTAGGTAGTGGGTCCTAACTAGGGCAAAGGGTGTAGGTCTCAGTTAATAGTCAAATGTATCCGGTAGAATGTGATCTACTTGGGCATGGGGGTTGGGGCATGCATTCCTGAAGGGTGGCAATTAGCGAGTGCACTTAGCATGTGCAGTAAACCATGTCATACGTATAGCGCAAGCTAATGCTAGGAATCTTCGCCTAGACTCGAGAGATGCAAGGAGCTTGAATAGCATTGGGAAGACAGTAGTAATGCATTCGAAATAGTCATGTTATGGCAGAACTTCACCTAAATTCGAAATATGCTAGGGAGCCTAAAATAGCATTAAGTAGACAACAGTAATGCATTCGAAAAAAGTTATGTTATGGCAAAACTTCACCTAAATTCGAAATATGCTAGGGTGCCTAAAATAGCATTAAGTAGACAACAGTAATGTATTCGAGAAAAGTTATGTTATGGCAGAACTTCACCTAAATTCAAAATATGCTAGGGAGCCTAAAATAGCATTAAGTAGTCAACAGTGGTTCTAGGTCAAAGGATCGACAGTAAAAGGGTCGACAGGTCAAAATATCGAATTTGTTTTTTTTTTCACATTTTTTTTTTTTTTGGGGGGTTCCCTGCCAACCCGCCTTTTTTGCTAAAAATCACTTTTTTCCCTAAATGAAAACCCCCAAAAAATATATAATTAAAAAAAAATCGATCCTTTGACCTGTCGACCCTTTGGTGTCGATCCTTTGACCTGTCGACCCTTTGGATTCGATCCTTTGACTAGACACCGACAACAGTAATGCCTTCGAGAAAAGTTATGTTATGGCAGAACTTCACCTAAATTCGAAGTATGCTAGGGAGCCTAAAATAGCATTACGTAGACAACAGTAATGCATTCGAGAAAAGTTACGTTATGGCAGAACTTCACCTAAAGTCGAAATATGCTAGGGAGCCTAAAATAGCATTAAGTAGACAACACTGATGCATTCGAGAAAAGTTATGTTATGGCAGAACTTCACCTACGGGTGCACTAGAGATGGGTCTGAGATCATCAGGATGGCAAACTACATGTTGGGCTGTAAATGCTGCGAGCGTAAATGCAGGTTTCAGCGAGGGGATGGAGCATGAAAAGTTAAGGCACAGTTATGAGCAGATTGTAAGAGTACAAGTGCCGGCGGTTACTGTTCATGTGAAGTTAGTCCAGTAGTGATGTTATAAGGTACCTGATGTAGGGTTCGCTGGGGTTCCGCAGCTACCGGCTGCAGGCAGGGGGTCCGGCCTACAGCCGGAAAGGCACGGACAGGCTGGGAAGGGGAGTTGGCCTTCGTGCAGGCCTTGGTGCATAGGCCGGATAGGCCTCCCGGCTTGGAGGATTGGCTGTAAAAAATATGTGGATGGCTCAATCAGGCGGTGCGGCAGGCAAAGCATGCCTGTTTGCGGAGGCGATCAGCTGTTATGGTCGGGTTGTGAGGAGCGGCCATCTTGGAATGGCGGCGGTGTTCCGACTGTGGATTAGTGATCGGATCTCAACAGCAGATGATCACTTGAAGACGGCGTTGCGAAGCAAGAAGAGGAACCTTGCTTAATGTTGCATCAAGCAAATTGAAATAGCACAGGACGGAGAGAAATGCGGCAGCAGCGCAGGGAATTATGGTGAGCCCACGGGCTTACCTCTGCTTGTGGGGAGAAGCTCCAGCTTCACCCCGATAAACGAAGGACTGCTCCAGCAGTAGCGGAGGCTCCTGCTCCCCTAGTGCCTGATGGACCACAGGCTGGGACAGGGGAGTTGGCCTTCGTGCAGGCCTTGGTGCATAGGCCGGCTATGCCTCCCGGCTTGGAGGATTGGCTGGAACAATACGTGGATGGCCCAATCAGGCGGTGCGGCAGGCAAAGCATGCCTGTTTGCGGAGGCGATCAGCTGTTATGGTCGGGTTGTGAGGAGCGGCCATCTTGGAATGGCGGTGGCGTTCCGACCGTGGAATAGTGATCGGATGTCAACAGCAGATGATCACTTGAAGACGGCGTTGCGAAGCAAGAAGAGGAGCCCTGCTTAATGTTGCATCAAGCAAATTGAAATAGCACAGGAGGGAGAGAAATGCGGCAGCAGCGCAGGGAATTATGGTGAGCCTTACCTCTGCTTGTGGGGAGAAGCTCCAGCTTCACCCCGATAAACGAAGGACTGCTCCAGCAGTAGTGGAGGCTCCTGCTCCCCTAGTGCCTGATGGAACACAGGCCTATGTTAGTATTAGAGGGCCCTTCCAGCAAGCTGTTGCAATAATCTAGTTTTGTATTAACAATAGCAGCAGCAATCGAGTCTCGATTTAAATCAGAGAGGAGGGGGCGAATCTGCCACAGCAGGTGGACAAAGTAGAAACAATAGGATTTAAGATAAGAAACATGTTTCTTGAGGGATAAATGGGAGTTGAAAAATACTCCCAGTGTTTCAACAGTCAGAGACGTCAATTTGCGTTACCAGCAATTATGAAGCTTTAATATTGTGAGTCTAGTTTTTTTTCTTCATTTTTTCTGGTTAAAAAGATTCCATTGACTCTTTCAGAATTTTTGATATAAGAGCTTCAAAACAATCTAGGTATCTTCTGCATAATTAGCGAACTGTACCCCCAAAGAAACAAGAAGATCACATCTAGAGCATATGTTAAAAAGTAAGGGTGATAGACAGGAACCATGTAGGACTCCACATGTGAGAGACGTTCTTCCTGATTGGGCATTCCCTTTCACCACATTCGCAGTTCTTGGTCCAAGAAATGATTTAAACCAGGAAGCGGCAGAGGGGCCACATTTACTCACTTCGATCAATCTATCTGCCAAAAAGGTGTGATGGACTAAATTGAAGTTGTCAGAAAGATCTAATAGTAAAAGTAGTACCATAGTGCCATCCTCGATTATGCTTGCAATGTTGGATTTTAAGTCCAGAAGAGTGGTCTCCGTCCCGTAATAAGAAAAAAAAAAAACAGACTGTTCTGAAGCAAGAATATGTTGTTGCTCTACAAATGTTTGAAATTTACTATATGCTATTTCATCCAATATTTTGAGCACAAACTGAACATTAGTGATAGGCCTATAATTACCTGCATCAGTTGGATTAAGGTTCTCCTTTTTCACCAACAATGCCTCTTTAATATTTTCTGGAACAAAATCTTCATGAAAAGAGCGGTTAATGAATCTAGTAACCCATGGTAGAAATGTCCTAAAAAAGTAGAAGCAGGAAAGATACATGATATTGGTTTCAATTTATGCACCACATCCATAACCTCCTTTTCCGATACCTCTTTAAAAGTAAACAACAGAGCTACAGGATCACTTCTATTACTAAAAGAAGACATTACGTCAACCGTAATCTGTGCCGTTTTCATTTGATCAGAAATACGTTTTCTGGACAAAACCATTGTCAATGCACTGACACCAATCATTGTCAATAATCATTGAGGATTCGACCATAGTCCCCTTTAACTCCTTTAAGATTGAGAACAGTTCTTTAGGTCTGGATTTCACCAATTATATCCTGGAGTTAAAATTAGTTTCTTTAGCTTTAAAAACAGTGGACTTAAAAGACTTAGCTGCGTGTTTATACGCTGCAAGATTAATATCTGATGTACATTTCCGCCAGATCCGCTCAGCTTTGCATTTGACCGATCTGGCACTTAAAACCTCTTGTGTATACCATAAGTTAAATATGACAGACTTCTTCTGACTCACATATATCATTGGGCCTAGTATATCAAAGGCTTGGTGGAAGGCTTTAAACTCAATGATAGAAAGCAGCACAGCTATCAAAGTAGATGCTCAATGTTCACACGTACGTTCTCTTGCACAGAGTTTATCTACTTTCTAAAACATAATTTATGACATCATCCTATGTGGCATTTCATACAATTTTAAACCTCGGAGGGATTGGATAAGGGGAACATGCCTACTTATAGAATGATATAGGTGTTAAGATCTCATCGGCTGCCCCTTGTCTGTGGGACACGCCCTGAGCTACTTCTATGTACGTCACATACTGATTATAGCAGAGAATATGGCAGCGGGCTAATAACTGCAACATTGTATATGAAAGTGCGTGGCAGGCCTTTTGATTGGAACGCAACACTATCCAACCTTGGACTATCGGCTTGTTTTAGCAGTACATGAACAAAATGAAACCTAGGTGTTCAAGCTGCATCAACTTGTTCTCCGTTTTCCCAATTAGTCCATCATATGTCCTCAACCTGATCCTTACAAGGTCTATCGTTTGTAGTTGACCTCATAGTCTGCTCATTGTTCTGGGATATTCAAGGGAGTGTGAGCACACCACCATCTTAACTCAAAGCTCTAATGAATAGTCTTTGTTTTGAGTCCTCCATCATGTGTTAGGAGACAACAATTTTGTCCATTTCAGCCTCTCAATTACTGCTATTTGATTTAATTAAACAGGGTGCCATTACTCTCTCTGGCCTTTATAGACTTGCTCGCTGCACATGGGCTTTTGCCTTTGTGGTTGTCCAATACTTGGCATCAGCAAATGTCATTGCCCTCCGAATCTTAACAGAACTATGCCTTATGCACCTTATGCACATGGTCTGTTCATTCGAATCCCTTTGTGCCTTGCACCCATCTCTTGAAACAGCTTCCTTGACTTCAGGCCAACGTACTCTCTTTTTCTGCACGCAAAAACAGCTTCTTCATTAATTCTTCAATTTGTAATCCTCGGTTGGTATTTTGAGGTAGCTGAGTTGATTCTTTAACATGGGCCGTCATCCATTTTCTTTCAATGGTCATCCTAAATGTTATATATATATATATATATATATATATATATATATATATATATATATATATACCTCTTTTTAGCAAGCTTCTATATGGTTTTTCTACCTTGCATTACAGCATATTTACAGTTGTTGCTAGGCACATTACATCATCTTCCTATTCTCACGATAACTTCATCTTTTGGTACCTGTTTGTCTTAGTGCTTCTGTTACATTGTCAATCTTAAGTATTTTCATAAGGTTTTAGCTTAGGCTTATATATTTTCTTTTATAACATCATATTGCTGTCGTCAGACTTTTGTTCAGAGATCCTCCATAATTCCCACAGCCGCATCCTGGGACTTGGTTACTCCCTTCCATTGCCTCAACAAGAGGGTGTTTTCTGAATGACTGTCTGCGTGCATATCATCTTTCATACAATCGACACGGTATGGACATGTCGCATAAACTCATGCATAGGTTCCCAAATGTAGCTCTTTGTCTGCTACTCGAATATGATGGTGTTGAGGGGGTGGGGACTAGTGAAGAAGCAACCACCTGCTCCTCTACAACACTGTTTGTGCATGTTCTTTTATGTCTAATGCATGCACAAAATTTGCCTCGGCCAAACACACATTCTCCGGGTGTTGCTATAGGCACAGAGGATAGGCCCCAATTCATCATTGAATGGTACCTGGGATGTGGCCTCACTGTGTGTGCTCCACAGGGGTAGGTTTTTAGGTGAATTATGTTTGCACCAGCTGGGTGGATGCAGCCTCTCCATGTACACTTTGGCCAACCAAGGGCAATGATGGTGCCTGTGCTGAGGGCAGTGTCCTACCTGCATTTCCACTGGTATGCCACGCCGTGTGGTGACATTGTGCAGTGCACAAGCTGCCACTATGATTTTACAGACTACTGAGTGGCATATAGCAAAACCCCATCAGAGTGGTCAAGGGAGCGGAAAGGCGACTTCAGCAACCCAAATGCACCATCCACTATGGCTATGGTGGCTAAATGTGCTGAATTGTATCTTACCTCAGCTGGTGTGACAGGATTTTGGTATGGCGTCATCATGAATGGTGATAGCGGGTAGGCACTGTCCCCTGAAAATATGTACATTGTTATTTGCATTTATTGTCATGGTCTGTCGTTCAGTGTGCATGCATGTGTGTGACAGTTCATACTAAACAAATACTAAACACAGGACATTCAATGCTTTCATTGTGCCAATCTCTCTATGCACTATTATTGTGTAACCCTAACTCTCACCCTGACAAGAAGAACACCCTCGCCCTTTGTGGTGTTAGACAGCCCTGGGTACCTACAAATAGGGGTTGGTGGCAGAGTATATATTCTCTTTTTCAAAATGGTCCACATATAAATTTCGCGAGGCTAGGTGCAAAGATTGCACCCATGGCTGTGCCCGAGATTTGTTGATAGAACTGATTGTTAAACAAGAAAAAGTTTCTCATCAGGGCTAGTTCTGTAAGTGCAGTAATAAATCCTACATGTCCAGATGTAAAATTTGGATTTTGCAGCTGGTGTCTTCTTACCATTTCCACGGTTTCCATTTATGGAATACTTGTGTAAAGGGACTCCACATCCATCATCACCAGCCACTGTTTGGTGGCGTCGAAGGGCAGAGTACCCACCAGAGTGAGCATGGATGTGGAGTCCTTCACTGATGATTGCATCTTTGGGATGTCATCGCGCAGGAACCTGTCTACATATTGTGACAGTGTCATGAACCATCGAACTCTCCCCTTCTGGGCCTCCTGGTCCCTGACATGTCGGGCCTTACACTCCATAATACTACCAACATGGCGGCAAGCTCAGAACGCTGCTTGCCAGTCTTCACGTTCTACACAGCGTCCTCTATAAAGAAGCCACACCCCGTGGCCCTGCGCGTCTCAACGCTGCTACTAGCTGTGATCGGACGTGTGCTCCGAACCTTCTCTAGTGCTACTTGCTATCCCCTGGCTCCTGGATTCCCTTCTCCCGACTTCTTCCCTCTTTCCTAACTTCCCGGAATCCCTGCGCCGCTTCCGCTTGCCCCCAACTCCTTCTTGAATACTCCTGGAGTTTCCGTGATCCTGGACATCGAAGCTGAACGTAATCTGGAAGCCGAGGACGGCCGAGCGGGCTTATTTAAGTCACGAACCATACGAAAGAAGACTCCACCTAAAGAGGACATCAGGCAACATAGACAGGTGAGAAGGGGGGGAACCTGTGACAGACAGTGGTTCTAGGATTTATTGAATCCCTGAGACAATGGGCCTCCCAGGTATAGGGGAAACCCCTTTATACACTTTGGGTAATGATGCATAGGAGGCAGGCAGCCGGGGATGTGGTGGTGTTAGAAATTCTGCTTCATGAGCCATAACCATGTCTTCCATCAGTGCTTCCTCAACCAATGGTGCAATGAGGCCACGGATGGTGGGTGTTGGATCTGCGGGTAGTTTTCTGTAGCTTTTTTCATCTCGTAAGAGGACATTGACCGTTTTTTTATAATCTTCATGGTCCATAATCACTATACCCCTTTTTATCCCCAGGTTTTATGATTATTCCATCATTTGAAGCTAGGTCATTGAGTGCCTGCAGTTGTTCTTTAGTGCAATTATTGTTAATGAAGGGTAGAGGGTCTTCCAGCTCACGTGAACTGCCTGAATAACCAAAGACTGCAGCCTGGGAATAACCAACCCAAACTGCAATTTTAGCTTTGTTTTTAACTACATAGCCAGATGCAAACTAACTGCTCCAATCAGTAAATTCATTGTAGTAGTAGGGTGAGTTCCTTCTTACCTATCCCTCTTAAATAGGCATTGCCACAGCATTACCTAGGGCTGTCTAACACCACAAAGGGAGGGGGTATTCTTCTCGTCAGGGTGAGCATTAGAGTTACACAAAAATAGTGCATAGAGTGATTGGCACAATGAAAGCCTTGAATGTCCTGTGTTTTGTGTGATACTATGTGTATAGCTAACAGAAAGGACAATATACCCCAGTTTTGAGGTGTAACTTTATAAGAAAAAGTATCCCTGTATTGTTTGTTGTGACGGTTCATACTCACATACTCACAGTGTTGCCATATTTACAAGATGCCATGGTGATAGATGTAGCTATAATGTGTGCTGCAAGGGAAATTGGCATGCACTTCCATGATCGGTCCATTAGTGTCACAGACTGCTGCAACTCCTGGGCCGAATTGGCCTCAACTAGAGAATACCTGCAAAGGATGACTTCTCCCCTTAGGTTGGTGGGGCCAATCGACCCCAAGATGAGCTCATCTGGAGATCCTCTCAAAGCTGGCTGTACTTCCATTGCTGCTGCAGGAACCAAAATGCCAGGTAGAGGAACACCAGAATCAAGTGAGTTTCTTTAAGTCGGACCTGAGCTCCAGGAAGATCCTCCGGACTCCCAGGAAGCAGGACTGACCAAGCCTGAGCCACCTCAACAGAGTGCCGGACCCCAGATGCAAGGAAAGTCCAGAGTGGTATCCGAGAGACTGCAGTGGTGCTATTTACTATAGACAAGAGTAGCTGAAACCGCAAAGTGCCACTGAATTGAAGTTTGCGCATTGCTGCCACCAACCTTCAAATTATAGTGCTGGAGTCCCCAGACATGCTCCGTCTTGTCCCCATGACTGAGGCCCAGGAACAACAGGCTCTGCAGACCTGCACAGGAACAGAAGCCAGCTGAAACCAATTTCTTCTAACCAAAGGTGCTGTAAAACTAAGGGGACTTACCTTTTGCTGTGTAGCCTTACTTGTTCTCAGTTGAGACTTGCCTTGGTTGCTTTTGCAGAGTTGCTTGCAGCGTAGCCCTTCACAAGCCTCCCAGCTTGTGGCCATACAGTGATTCTATTTTTCTACAAAGACTTCTAAAACATTGTGCAAGACTTTTACTTACCTGTAAGAAGTGCTTCAATTCACCTAGACTTTTATTCAATTAATATTGATTGGCCTGGCTCCCTGAAGACTCTTCTTGCTTCTGACTTTGTGCTTTACCTTTCCTCCAGGAAAGGGTTAATTTACTTTGCATTGGGGGGTTCAAAAATAATTACCTGCTTCAGAATATTTGTTTAACCTTTGTTTTATTCTCAAACCCTTTTCTTTGACACCAACTCAGTATTGCTCTAAATGTACCAGTGATGTCCACAGTGTCCTAGTTATTTAAGTAATCTCAGGGTGTACTAACCATCAGTGTGCCATCCCACATGGGTACTTGCTGATTTAGGGAAACTAAGAGTGTGCATTTTGAAGTGTATTTTTGTGTTACTTATGTATTGCTCCCTTCTGAAGAAGGCTTCTTCAACTGACTGTTAAATACATTTATAACTGTTTAATCAAGAAACCTTGAGTGGAAGTGTATTTGAATACCTGTCACTGTGAATCTCTTTGTAAAAACCCTACTGCTGACATTGACCCCTCTTGAGATAAGCCTGGCTGCTCAGCCACACTACCAAGCTGTGGTGTACAGAATTATACCAAAGGTTTGGTTCCTATTGCCAGGAGGTCAAGGTTGCTGTGGTCTCCCAAAGGGTACTTCACACAATCTTGCCTGACACCATCAATCAGTACGTACATCCAGACTCAATGAAACGTATCTAATGGGTAAAGTGTGTATAGTGGCATCCATTCACTCTGATTATGGTGTCAATGATCTGTGTGCATCCACACAAACAATGCACAGCATGGAAGTGTAACTGCACATACACACGCATGCATGTGTACAAACACATATCTGCCCAGACATTCCTCAAGACCCAGGGTTAAGTCACCAGTATGTCAAGATGTGTACTGCAAGAAATGCATGGTATCAACAGTAAGACAAAATTGACCACAGTTCAAGGGTGTTTATTGAACTTTAAAAAAAAGGGTTTGAAAAATGCCTATCTAATCCTAAATCTACAGATGGGAGCAAGCTACGACCATCAAATAATAATAACGCAGCCCTAGTAGTGTCCTGTCAAAATAACAGGGCCTACACTAATAAACCTATTGCCAATCCTTACCTCTGAATACAAATAGTGTGGGAAACAATGTTCCAAAAAAGAAAGAAGTATTCACAAAATTATATGTTCAGGCCGTTGGCCTCCCTTCCCCACGCATTCTGCACAGGGCAAGGCAGCACACTTGAGCTTAGCACTGTGTTTGGCTTATCCAGCACGAGGATGCAGTTCAGAACAGGGCCTTCTGCGACAAAGTCTCTTTTCCTGTGAAAGTCTCTTATTCATAGAATGCCCTGGAGTGCAAAATAATATTTAAAGTTTGCTTCTCTTTTAGGCTTACACAATTGAATCAGCATATCCTTCCCCAACCTTCTTACTTCCAGATTCACTTTGCTTTAAGGTCGGAGACTTTTGAATCAACATGGTTTTGCTTTAATTTCATACATGACCACTCCGACCCTGGTGCATTCTGGTACTTGTATTTATTAAGATCAATTCCTTTTACTTTACATTCAGTTCTGTTTCAAACTAGTGTTCTCGGGAATTCTTTTCACTTTCCTCTACTTAGTGATTTCCCTGTTTTGGCTTTTAGTTTAATTTTCTTTTCAGTGTTCATATCACTTCCCTTCACTTCATGGACTTCGCTTTCATTTTACAGAGACTTCCGATATCATGTTCACTCACATGGGGTCACTCTGTTACTTTGGCTCTTATTATCTTTCAGATATCACTTTCACCTTGGGTCTCCCTCATCCGGGCTCGGACCCCTTCAGGCATCACTTTCACCTTGGTTCTCTCTCTTTCAGACTCAGACCCCTCCAGGTATTACTTTCACCTTGGGTCTCCCTCTTCTGGGTTTGGACCAATTTCAATTCAACTCAAACTCGCTTTAATCAAAAGCTCTCAGCTGATCTCCCTCCGCCGGGCTTGGACAGCTTCATTAAATTTGTCATCAACTTTCACCTTCCCTTTTGGGTTCGGGCCACTGCCCCACTTTACTTGGTGCCTTCCCTCATGCGCTCTGCTTCCCACATGCTTGCCCGAGTCTCTGTCACTCTCTCTTTTGATCAGACTCCCTGGGGAGCATTGTAAGGTCAGCGGCTCCATCCTTTGGTGTGGGGAAGAGGTCAGGGTCTCAAAACCTGCCCATCTACATCCTGGTGGTCAGCACTAGCGCCAAGGGAACACGAAATTTTCCGGACCTCACCAGCAAGGTCCTGTCTGCCTGAACCCAATACGTAGGACGCATGGCACCTGTGACATGCTGCTGCCCTTCCTTCTCACTGGGCCAGCGTCGCCATACGCCGTCTTCCTCTGGATTCACCTGACAGATATGATAGGTATGATATGCTATGATAGGTTATTTATAACACGCTTAATACCCAGAGGTTTGTTCTGTGTCGTCTTGCTTCCGAGGTGAGCACATTGCCGCTGAGCTATTCTCCGAGCCTCTTGGTTTCTCAGCTCCAGACAATCTTCCCAGCCTGATTTTGTTTTTGGGATTTGAAGAGGGATCCTCTGCCGGTCTCAGCCTTGCAGCCTCCCTCTTGCTCTCCAAACTGTATCTGACCTTTCTTCCCCAGCAGCTTCCCTTTATACACCTGTGTGATGGTAATCGGTAGCAGGTCTGTGATTAGGGTTGGGTCTGCCTGACCTTGCCTGACTTCATTAAGGGGACAGCCTGCTGTCAGAGTGTTTTAGTCTGTCTTCTGTGTCTTAGTGGGTTTCTCACTGGTAATCTTCACCCCTCCAGGTTGCTTTTTCTTCTTCTTAGTATTATGTGAAAATGGGGTGTGGGATGTTCAGTATTTCAAAATACCCCAAAAAGACAGAGGGGTTGTGTGGTTGTGGATAACGGGTGAGAGGGGGATACCATGTCTTGCCTAGTGTATTCCCATGAGAATGAGCACCCTCAAATGGGAGAATACCCCTAGGTTTCTCACAGTACTGCATGCAAATACGATGGTGACTAATAACACTGACACAACATATGAGACATAGCCCATGTTTACCACTGACTGAGCTGGCATAATGTGATTACCTGATCACCACCAACAGGAACTGTGCCTACAAATGCGTGAGAGGAGGACTGGTGCCTGGCAGAGGGCATGGGGACTTGGGTTGCAAAAGTGTGCAAGGTGGACCCCCCATGGAATAAAGTCACTTCATGATTCTGTAGCACTGCAAAAACATGGGAAAATGCATTACAACAGCTGTATTTCACAATCATTCATAAAGCACACATGCGTTAAGATTCACTTAGCCCACTATTACTGGCACATGCCCTCATGTTTGCCACGATGCAACCATGGCAGTTGACATCACTGTGCATGGCTGCTTGTCCACAATTGCATCCATCATGCCCCTGAGAGTGCAACTGCACATTTCAAAAGGACCCCAAAAAAGAAAAATTTATAAAATCCACCTTGGAAAGTGAACAAAAATAATAAGCCCACAATAATAAGCCTGGGGAATGTAATACACCACCAAAAGGTGTGCATGCAGGAACAAGGGGAACCAAATTAATTAAAATACACTCCGTCCATGGACAACAACAACAATAAATGTTAGTCATGGACAGGAGGTGGAGAGGTGTCCACCCTGGAGGGGGGAGGGATAGGGTGCATGCCAATGTCCACTCATGACTGGACCAGAAATGAGACAAAAAGAAATAAAAAAAACACCATGGGCTCATGAACCTCACGGAAACTGTGGATAAGGAGACTGGTATGATCTGGGACCCCCATCCTCTGGTTGATCTGCAGGAGGACATAGTGTTGGAGCCACAACATGCAGTACTGAGGCTTGGTCTTCACTGGCCACGGCCAGCCATGACACAGTTGAATGCACCAGCACAGTGAGGTTGGTGAGGTCTCCATGCATTTCCTCATGGATGACTGCCGAGTCTGTATGCTCGCTCACCGTGATGCATTGAGTTGCTCAGAGAGTGTCTGCCTGAAGGCATCCATCTCCGCATGGATCAGTGACCTAGTGGCTGAGAGCTCTTAATGGATAGCAGTCCTCATGGCGAACATTTGATGCCTCAGGGCTTCTCTGTGTGCCTGAAAATCAGCCTGTCAGCCCTTAATGTTCGCCATCATGCACAGTCTGTGGGAGGGGCATGAGGACTGCATGACCTGCAGCTGTTGCTCTACCAGGACCGCTGGTGGTGTCATGGACTTGGCCATCTTATCCATCCCCCGAGATATCTTGTCTAACACATTCCCACGTCGGGGGCGTCACGCAACATCTGCTGCTCTCACTCTGTCTCCCCAGCTTGCACACGTCCCATGTGTGCGGAGTCCATGGTGGCCAGATGCAAGGTTCCATGCCCGTTTCTGTGGTGCCCCTGTCATTGGCTGCAGGTCTGCAACCATTACGTGGACATCAGCCCCAGCACCTGAAGCCAAATCATGGGAGGGTGACCTTGCTGGCGTAACCACTGCAGATGGGGGGAAAACCACTGACTGGCCTTGAGAAGCAAGCTGCCCTTCCATAGACTCACAGGCCCCACCTGATCTGCCCATTGGGCTACTCAACTTGGCCCTCTTTGAAGTATGCACATCAAGTTCAGTTTCAAAGCCAGCTGAGTCAGAAGAGTCTGAAGAGTCTGCAGCCCGACTCAGGATTGGCTGGAGAACCATTGGGTTCACACAGCCCACCACACCACATCCCCACTGGTGGTCTGATGCACCATCATCTCTTCCTCCTCCTCCTCTGCATCTGGTGCATCCTCACCTGCACATGGACAGAGAAAGTCATATTGATCCATGTTCAAAGAGACAACAATGGCCATATGCCTCAAGGTGCACTCAAACAGAAAATGGCAGAACAAACACCCATCAAACATTGTGCATTCACACACTTGGTCCAGTAAGCAACAGATGCATGGCATTTGATGACAAGTGAACACTATGGTGAACACATGACACAATAATCAGGTCTGGGACATGGAACTGGATACAATGAGGACCTGCAGGAAGGTGTGGAAAGGGAAAAAGCCCATGAGTAGGTACAGCCAAAAGTGTGCCTTATAGTCAAGGTCTGTGAAGTGCAGAGAGATGGAGAGTGGATTGAGCAATGTAAACAAGGTCCACTGAGCCACAGGAGGGTGAGGGGAGTTGCTTGATAGAGTGGTGCCAGAGTTTGGGAATGTAAGAGGGAGCAGGCATTAGAATGAGTTATCTCTCTGTGTCACAGGAATTGAGTCACTGTGGATGTTGTCTGTGGGCACCTATGCAACTTCACTCTGGGAACACCACAAGGTGTGTTTACAGAGAGCTGTGATATGCATTGGGCCAGGTAAACTCATAATGGCAGGTGACAAATGCAACATGCAACTATGCATGACATGGCATGAAAGTTAAACTTTGTCTACATGCACCTGTCTAGCAGTGCAGAGTAAAACGCAGCAAGAATGTAGCACTCAACAGTACATGTAGGTGTCACATGCTGCACATGTACCGGGGAAGTGTCCTGTCATACGGACATGTTCCACAAATGGCAGTCACACGGGGTATTCCCAGAATGATGGCCATTTCACATGGGTTTGTTTGTCACAGGACATGCTTTACCCAGGGCTGTCATACAAATGCAGCCAGATGTGCCAAATGATGTGGGTGATGCATGACTGGCAAAACATAGGAGACGCAATGACGGACACTCACCTGATGTGTCTTTGTAATTCCCCAGGCCTCCCATGCCTTCCACCCGCTCAAGGAGAATGAATTGGCTCGTGACCTCCTCATGCAGTGTCAGCTGCTCCTCTGCCGGACCCCCTCTGGTTGTCAGTGCAGAGGACACGTTGAGACTCAGCTTGAGCTTGGTGTGCCGGGTGAGATAATTCTAGCGCTTCTGAACCTATTCAGCATTGTGCATCTCCACCCCTAAGGTGTTTATCTGTTCTGTGACATGACATCAAATCTTATCAAATCTGTGACATGCTGCCAATGCAACAAACGGTGTGCAGCTGTATGTGTGCTCCCCTTATACAGGCACATTTCACGATGGTGATCAGTCACATAGTCAATAAGAACCTTTAGCTCCTCATCAGTGAAGTTCTTCTTCCTCTTCCTTGGGGTTGAGCCTGTTCATGCTGTGTAGGGTGTCCCTTCCTGTCACCAGTGGCACAGGGTATTGGAGCTGCCCCAGCCTGGCTGGAGCCACATTGGAATCCAGGTGCCGGGTCACCTGTGGACTGGGGCCTGCCATGTCCTCCCGGGGCCGGAGAAGATGTTGCCACACCATGTCCCTGACCACCTGGGGCTGGGGCAGGTGTCTCCACACCACGCACCTGAACTCCTGGGGCTGGGGCAGGTGTCTTCACACCACGTCCCTGACCCCCTGGGGCTGGGAGAGGTGTCTCCACACCTAGCCCGAACCCCTAGGGCTGGGACAGATGTTTCACCACCATATCCTCCACCCCAACCCTGTCTGCCCCCTTTCTCTTCTGCGTCCTTTCCACTCATGTCGCAGGTGTAAGGGATGAATGGAATGCACACCAAGTTATTGTCCTGGGCAATATGAGTCAGGGAACAGTCTACTTGACTACAATAGAACAAGGTTCAGGCATTGCATCCTTGTAGTTTCGCTTTTGATAGAAGAAACTTAATTTCTTTTAGCCAACTTTAGCTATGTCAGTTGTTTGTGTGATATATTGTGTGCTTCTGTGCTCACAAGGTATCTAGTTCATTGTTTTATTTATTTTCTGTAATGGTCATTTGACCAATCCTAGGTCGATGTCGCTCGTGAGTAGCTTTTGATGGGGACAGGGCAGATGGTGATGTGTCCTGTCCTTCTTCTATGGCATTTCGTCAGGGTATTATAATGTGCTGCCTTCTTCTGGACTGCCGATTGGGTTATCACTATTGGGGGGAAGAGGAACCAGATTCTACATTACTCGGTGGTCGAACATAGGTTTTTAGGAATTTTTAAACCCTGCTCTTTATGTAAGTCACCCATGTTCCACCACCCAGTATACCTATAATCTGGATAGCTGTATACAATCCTAACAAGTGTCTTCAAACAGCTATCCACGCTCTAGTCCCAAACTGTCTCTGAGGAAGTTCTCCAAGGTCAGTGCGCAAGCGGTTCACAAAGCAGACTGTGGCATTTTTTTACCTCCTACATCAGTTTTAGGAATTTTTAAGCCTGCACTTTATGTAGGATGAACTGGGGTGTCCAACCCCGCCCTTTAAGACAGGTTAGCAATACTTTGAGATGCGTGGAGATTCAGAATATCCTCAAATATCAATAATCAAACTGACTCAATTATCTAAATCAGGGAGTTATAACGAACATCAACAAACTCGCTATATCTTTACTCTCAATGCATATCATAAAAAAACACAGCCTTTATACTAAAAACTTGTCGTCATTGACGTCATCCTACGTTGCAAACTACAAAAACCTACTTGGAAAGATGATTGGATTACAGGGAACATCTAGGTATACATTCCATACTTGCAGGCATGGTGATTATTGGGTCTCTAACATCAGGTGGGGCAACTAAGCCCTCCTCTAGTGCAGGTTTCTATGAATGTCACCAAACATACGACATCCCATTGATTGTACAAACTATATTACGTGGCCCTTTATAATTGGTTGGCACCCTTGTACCCCTCCACACTCACAAGCAGCACACAGGCTGGCATCCAGGTGCTGGTGGGCTGGTAATAACCATAGCTTCACACCAATTAGCCAGTCATCTATCATCACCCTTGCAGCCTGCTAGTCAATTAAGGCTTTGAACTTGGCCTTGGAAATGTTATCTGTGTTTGGGAATAAGAGGGAATATAGGCATACTCTGTCTTCTTGGTTTTGATTCAGTTCGTCCCAGTATCTATTTTCATCCATCCACGTGACTGCAGACCATGTTTTAGAGTCTTTCTGCATTTAAAATACTATTAAATGATGAACCTCTGACGTCTTCACTGTTCTAGCCCTTCCCTTAAGACAGGAATTTTGTTCTTTTCACATGTTCTGTTACCACTGCTCGAACATTCAGGCCCCCAGTAGCCTTGACTACCTGGTCTTGGGCCAACCAAGCCATTCTTTGATTCACCTCTATGGTCCAGTTTTCGATTTCCAACTGTTACACACTGAAAAGGCCTTTTTGTTCACGGGATCCAGCTCTGCTAAAGTGCGTTGTGGAATCATCCAAAGTCTATACATTTCCTATGCATATACATTGGCGCATCACCACATTCTATTCACTACATAGCAAGCCTTTAAGAATACTTTGTCTACTTGCATTACTGCATCTGTACAATTGTAAAACAACTTGATGTTTTCTTCATAATTACTTGTAGCATGAACATCTTCATCTCAAGCCCGAAATGTTGCTCATCTTTGATACCTTTTTCTTTAGTCCCTATAGAATGTTTATGTTCTCTCGTCTCTGCATCTCTTCTGGGTGCACCAGCTCTGCTCTTCATGAAGTCGCCAATCTTCTCTTTTGCCCAGTTTTCACGCTTCCTCCGGGATTTCATTCCAATGGTCATCATATTGGCCCTCATTACGACCCTGGCGGAATTCGGAAAACGATGGCGGAAATGCAATACCGCCATCGAATAGCGCTCGGTGCGACTATGACCCGTCACCGCAAAGTACGAAGCCATTAGCGACACCGTAGTGAACGCCAACGCTAACTGCACCAAGCACGCGCGCGCGCGCCATGCCAAACCGTAAACACCACCATGGCGCAAGGGTACGCCAATTCCGACCCTAGCGGACATGTACCTAACGCCATCAAGCATGGCCGAATGTACCATTCCGCCATGGTGAGAAGTACGGCATCGCGAATCAACCGTAAACGGCCCCACTGAGTGCCTGTACACCGCTCCCTGCCCACAAAGTACAACTCCCCGTAGGTGCAATGAAGTCAATGCAACCAGTGAAATGTACAAGTCACCCATGCATGCCAACGAACAAAAGAAACACAACAGGGGCCAATGGGAGCTGCAGGGCACAGATGGCACGAATACAGAAGCCATCCCAATGGACATGACCACAGTCCCCCACCAAGAAACGCACGCAAACACAGGCACCTGTGACCAGCAATATTCCGAAAATCACATCATTCCACCAGTCCACCTGGCTGACCGGCATCTGTTACACAAAACCCAATCCCCCGCCCCTGAGCATGACAACATTCAAACTGTCATATTGGCAGCCCCCATCCCTGACCTCACGGGCTTCGTAGGCAAACGCGCCCAGTACAGTACCACGCAACTAAACTCCGAAGCTGGAACCCAGTGCAGATCTCCTCACAATACATCGCCCCCCAAATAGGCATATGCCACATCACTTGCAAAGAAGAACGCTACACGGGCCAAATCAGAATAGAAATTTAATGCACATCAAAATCACCAAGCCCATACAGCCATCAGGCCATGAACTCCAAAACACATTTCACCATTGTGGGCTGCATCCGCAAGAAATGACCAGCCACTACTTGTGTGACGCCCTGTTCCCTCATGGTACACAGAGCCACATTCACGTACGAAAAGGCAACATGGAAGCGCACAGAACCGCAGGGCCGTCCCAATGGGGAGGCACTAGTCCAGCTGAAAGGCCGAAATGTTGCTCCGAGCCACCAGTACTGCGTAAGGGCATGTGGCCCATTGGCGATCGTCCCATAAGATCGTAATGCTGCTCCACTGATTAACACGAAGCAGCAGGTGTCGGGAGTAAAACCCATCTGCAGGAGTGGCATACAGATGGCAGTGGCAAAAGGGGAGGAGATACCTGTCAACCAAAAGAAAAGAAAAAGAACAGAATGGCCATCAGTACTACATTCCAACAACTCACTTCAATGATCACACTAAATCCACAGCCATATGCATGCTAGCCCACTCCAAAGGTCCATCACCACCCAAAAACCACTTGCGACTCATAACTATCTATATCGAGGTGTAAACACCATCACAAACGAGTGTACCTGTGCATGCGCCTGTGAAAACAGAATCCATCTGATGGGATTGGTAACGTGCATGGACACAAGTGTCTGAGGGCGCGTCGAGACAGGGAGGGCTCAACCAGGCCAGATAGACGATGGTCCCACTATGGCAGCCCTGCATCACATAGCGTAGGGGAGGCGGATAGATCCCAAGAAGCCCTGTACATGGCAAACTCTGTATCAAATCACCTGCCCATGCATCCATTCATCATTCCCTCATCCCGGGATTAAAACGCCTGAATATTTACTCACATAACATTAGAAATATCCATTGAGTCTGTGCGTTATGCAGCCTGCAAAATCCACAGTGCCCCAGCCCGTAATTCCAGTGTAGTGAAGTAACATGTATTTGGGAACGTCCGGCCTCATCGCCCACGTCGCCATTGCGCATCCCAAACCATTCATATCAATCATTGCATCCTCGCCATGGCCCCTGTCCCAAGGACATTGAACAATAGTACGTTATATTTGCAGTCAGACCTGTGGGCATTTCCTCGCCGCTAGCTGAAAACCGAAAGCGCCGCCCTTCGAATTCCTCATTTGCAACATCACGTCGAAGAGGCATCTGTGGCCGTTTGAAATCACTAATTAATCCATCGAGTGCGGCTGTGTGTGAAAATGGCAACTGCCTTCACCCACAAATGGGACGCCCCGCCCGTCGTTGCAACTCGGTACAGTGATGCATGAGGGCCCACCGTTACTCGAGTACTACGTTCCACTGACCCTTCACAAGTCTGTTCGCGACTGCACAGATAGTATGTGAAACAATGGGACCACAGCAGAATGAACATATCAACCAATGTTACACGGCCATCGGGTACAAATACATGATTGCAATAGCAAGATGCCATTCCCCGAATTGCAGCGTTGTGCGCGGGACGTGCTCGGCCAAAGGGGAGAGCAGTTTGCACAGGTGGAATGAATCACCACAGGTGGAGGCCATTCAGCCTGAAAACACATAAATTGCACAGCCAGTCTCCTCCCACAACCACACCGAAATGCTACCGGCAGGACTCGCGATGTTGGCCCTGGGGGACATGATAGCACTGCAAGTACTCCAACTCCAAGAAGAAGACGAACACCAACTACAACCGGCCGCACGGAGGAGACGCAGGAGGAGGAGGAGGCCAAGGCAGGGCCAGCAAGGGCCGCCAGCACAGCCACTACCACCACGCAGGCAGCCCGCAATCCCACGCCTCCGAGCACATCCGTTCAACCTCACTGATGAGCAGATCCACACCCTCTACCGTCTGGACCGGGACACCATAGCCGCCATTGTGGACATGACACAGGCTGACCTTGTCAGCATGATAGATAGCCCAACCGCCATCCCACCCCTACTGAAGGTGGTGTCTGTACTCCACTTCCTGGCCACAGGCACCTACCAGCACACAGTCGGACAGTTGCATGGCATTTCTCAGCCACTGTTCTCACGGACACTATTGCAAGTGCTCGATGCCCTCCTGCAGCACGCAGACGACTACATCTCCCTACCACGCTCGGAGCAGGAAATTACCAACACAAAAGTGGGATTCCATGCACTTGCCGGCATACCGGGTTGCATTGGTGCCATCGACTGCACCCATGTGGAATTGGTCGTCCCACATGCCATGGAGGCCCAGTACCGCAACCGAAAACAATTTCATTCTCTGAATGTACAAATGGTGTGTGACTCCAACAGGATCATTACACATTGTTGTGCCCGATTCCCTGGATCAACCCATGATTCTATGGTCTTGAGGAACTCTACTATACCACGCTACATGGAGCGACACGCAGGGAACAGATCCTGGCTACTCGGTGAGTCTCATTACATGCATGATAATGTGGGGTATGTGATTCGGCAATGACCTGGCAGGAAGGGGGGGGGGGTGCGTACGTAGCAATGGCATTCCACATCATACGTTTCTCGTCCACATACAGGTGATGCTGGATATCCACTGAAGAGATGGCTCCTCACACCAGTCCGGAACCCACGGGACCAGCATGAGGAGGACTACAACCATGCCCACTCACGTACCCGTGTAGTCATTGAACAGGCATTCGGCCTACTGAAGGGTCGTTTCCGCTGCCTCAGCAGGTCTGGCGGGGCACTCCTGTACCGCCATGAGAAGGTTGCAAAGATGGTGATGGCATGTGTCATGCTCCACAACATGTGCGTACGTAGAAATGTGCCCATGCCCCCTGACGCAGAACTGCAAGCACCTGATGATGGTCATGATGAGGGTGGGGATGTGGCAGCACCTCAAGGAGTCTGCGAGGCACCGGAGGGCCGTGACATTCGTCAGCATCTCATTGATGTATGCTTCTAGCACTCACGCCTGGTGGCTGATACATGGACACGGGACTCGTGCGTGTGTGTCTGGGACATGCACAATATGGACTGTACGCCTATGATGGCCTAGTACACAAAGATCAATGTCCACACATCTCATTGGTTGATCGTGCACTGTTTATGGCATATGTGATATCATATTGTACACCCTATCGACCCGCCACCCAAGTGAGCCCAACACACCCCCTCCACCCTCCTACCTCCCCCCCGAACACCAGTGTCCAAAGATGCTCATTGTCAGTGGGCAGTCGCTATTGCAAGCCCCCTCTGCGGGTATCAGGGGCACCCCTGCCTGTGGAGCGCAGGTTCCTCCCAGATCTACGTTGGGGGCTGCCCTGGACGGAACTTGCAACGTATGATGTCTCTGCCTGCTCACGTCCATGCATGTCCCTAAGGGTTTGCGAGAGCTCAGTGAGCACACGGCGCACTGCGGCAAGTTCGGCACATACGTCCTTGGACGTCGCATGCAGTTCCCCCCTCAGGCTCTCGGTGCTTCTCTCCATTTGGACTCCCAGGCTCTCGGTGCTACTCTCCATTTGTGCCCTTAGTGTCTCTGTACCTCTCTCCATTTCTGCCCTAAGTGTCTCAGTTGATGTTTCTATGTCTGCCTTAGTGCCCCCACATTCATCGGCATGGTCCTTGAGGAGCGTGGCCAGTTGCTGCTGTTGCACGATTAACTGGTCGAGGGACTGTTGCCTCTGCTGGGCCATGGCCATTTGCGGGGGTGTCACAGAGGGGCTGTTGTCCTCATGTTGCCTTGCCACAGGGCTTGTGGGGGATGGCCAGTCGTCGTCTTGTGGGTGCCCCTGCGTGGTATCCTCATGTTGTACGGGATGGGACAGACAGGGGGATTGGGACAGGTCATGGATGGATCTGACTTCGACATCCCCGTCTTCTGTGTCGGAGCATGCTGCCATCAATGGGGTGTCACCTATGGTGCTGCTGCCACCAGAGGCAGTGCCTTCTGTGGCATCCGTTGGGGGGACCTGTGGTGGTGGTGGTGTGGGCATGCTGGCTGCTGGGGTGCCTGTTGATGTTCCCTCCTCTGTGCTGCCACCTGATTTGTGCTGCTGCCGTGTCTTGATGCGTGCAGCTGAGGTGGAGGGTCTTTGGCCGTTGGTCTTGGCCCTCTTTGCAGGTGTGCTGGTAGGGGTGTCCTGAAGCTCGTCGTTTGGATCGGACCCTATGGTGGAGTAAAGGAGGGCGAGGGTTATTGATGGGTCTGTGGGAATTGGAATGGCATTGTATCACATGCATTGGGGTGGTACCTGAGGGTGATTTGGGTCGGGGCCTTGGAGGTGCTTTCTAACTGTACTACAGTCATCTCCTCTATCTCGGCTTTATCATGGTCTGACCACTCATTAGTGTCCTTTGACCTCCTAACCTCCCAACCATCCGCTACAGTCGTCCCCATGGCACCTTCATGCCCCACAAGAAACAAAAAGATTATGACAATAGATAATGTCATACCTGCTATTCTTCCAACCTTAAACGCCTTGCCTGACAATCTAGACCCCGGCACTTTAGTTCACGAGTATAACAAAATTATGACTGATACCTTGGACAAAATTGCCCCACTTAAAATGCGCACAAGTAAACCCAAAGCCCATCTAAATAAATGGTTCACGCCCGAACTCAAGGCCTTACGCCTCACCAAGAGAAAATATGAATCCAACTGGAAAATATGTGCAACTGCTGAGAACAAGGCTAACCTAATATCTATCTCCCGTCAATACAAAAACGCAGTCTGTCTGGCTAAGAAAAACTCATACAACGATCGTATCGCCAATTCTAAATCAAGCATGAAGGAACTCTTCTCCATCCTAAAGGAACTTGAGTCACCTATTGCCATACCAGACACTTGCACTAAAGATCAGACCTGGTGTTCTGACATCCAATATGCTCTATCTAATAAAATCACTACCCTCCAAAACAAAATTCAACTGAAAAAAGACTCGCTTAAACTCCCTACACTGTCACCACCTAAGGCGATCCACATGCCTCAACATACCAAATTTTCCTTCACCAAAACTTCCACACTTGAGATTGAAAAAATTATCCTCACCCTCAAACCATCCAACTGCAAAGGTGACATCTGCCCAGCACAGCTAATAAAAGACGCTGCCAGAGACCTATCACCATTTATCTCCAAACTGGTCAATGCATCCTTCTCTACAGGCATCATCCCAGCTAATCTAAAACAATCCTGGGTGCTCCCGTTGCTTAAAAAGCAAACTCTAGATCCTCTTATCCCCACCAATTACCGCCCAATCACTACAGTTCCGTTTCTGCTAAAGATCCTGGACAAAGTGGCCTATATACAGATTCAAAACTACCTTGAACTGCACAAACTACTAGGAACTAGACAATCTGGCTTCCGCCCACTACACGGAACGGAAACAGCCCTGATTGACTTAAAGGCCCAAATAGACGAACTGAGAGATCAGGGCAAGACAGCCCTCCTCCTCCTACTAGATCTCTCAGCTGCGTTTGATCTTGTGGACCACAAAGTCCTCTGCAAACACCTGGACGTTGCCGCTCACTTCTCCACCCAAGCCATCAGTTGGATAGAATCCTTTCTAAGTGAGAGAACTATGAGAGTCTTTTCCCCTTCGGCAGCAGCTGACCCTATACCTATTACTTGTGGAGTCCCTCAGGGATCCTGCGTCTCTCCGACCCTCTACAATATGTTCACCAAACCTCTGTTCGACGATCTGGACAATCTCGGTATCACCTACACTAACTATGCAGATGATACACAGATTCTCTTCCCACTTTCTGGGGATCACAGCAGGGATGGGGAATTGGTGAATAGAGTGTATCTCATCATTCAGGCATGGATGGCCACTCACGGTCTTTGCCTGAATGATGATAAGACAGAGTTGATCATTCTGGGCACACAAGCTAATATTAACAAATTGGGCCCGGATTACTCAGCCTTCAGCATAGACGGAAATGCCATTAAAGTCTCGAGGGAAGTAAAAACACTTGGTTTCTATCTCGACTCTACCCTGTCCTTCACTAAACAGGTAAACTCCCTAGCCTCCACTACTGCCTACACTTGTAAATTGATCAGAGCAGGCAAGCCCTTCCTGTCCAATACCAGCTGCCTAATCCTGGCTAGAGCCTTAATTCTTTCCCGACTAGACTACTGTAATGCCCTATACAGTAGCGCCAATAAAGCCACTACCCTAAGACTTCAAATTCTACAAAATAATGCTCTCAGAGCTGCATTAGGAATAAAAAAGAGGGAGCATATCTCCTCGACTAGACGGCAACATAAATGGCTCTCTACGGAGAATAAAATCCAGCTAAAAATGATCTCATTAACCCATAAGGCCTTAAATAATGCAGCTCCCAGCTACTTAATGGACAAAATAAAAAGAAAAACTTCTAATAGACCCATGAGAATCGCCAATTCCAATTGTTTGGCAGTACCTAGATTCAGACTCGCCAAAATTGGTGGCGCCTGCTTCCCTGTGAAAGTTGCTAACCTGTGGAACGCCCTGCCACCTAACCTAAGAGCTGACCAACCCTTCCCCCATTTCAGAAGGAACCTTATCAAACACATTATCGCCAACAACGACTTAACACCCGAACACTCACAAGTGTAGTCCGACCCAATGCACCCTGACGTGACATCAACCTTTATGCTTATTACCGCAAATCCTGTATGTTGCTAACTGTACATTCATGTAAATACGGCAAATCTTTATCTGTACATTCTTGTAATTTGTGCAATATGGTGTAATATTGTAAATTCATTTATATAACATTGTAACATTGTAAGCTTCGCATATACTTGTTGCTGCGCCCGGTAACCTAAGGGTCTGGTGCGCAATATAAATAAATAAACAAACAAACAAACATTTGTGTGTGGAGTGAGGGTGCAGTTGTTTGGCAGCCTGCAGTTAGGGTGTGCCTGCTGCACGTGTAGTGCGTGTTTTAGGGGTTTTTAATTATTTATGTATTTATTGTGGGTTTTAACGTGCGCTATCAGGCCGATGTGTGTGGACGTTCTCCTGGACATGTGTTTCTGTTGCACTATGTGGACGCATGGTACTTCACATGGATGGACTTTGTGGATTTGGCATTGTTTTATTTGGCCCACCTACCTGACTCTTCGGATGTCTGCACTCCTTTCTCCATCCCTCCGACTCCCTCTATGCTCTCCATTCCGATGGTGGAGGCACAGATTTCTTCCCAGGGGGTCAACTTGATGGGTGATTCAGGACCTCCCCCGGTGGCTGTGGCAATGTTGCGGTTGGCAGAGAGTATGCTGCGGACGCGTATCCGCAGGTCGTCCCATCGCTTACGGCATTGCTGTGGGGTGCGGGGTGCGGTCCCCACCGCACTTACCCGCTGTGCCACCAGAGCCCATATGGCCTTCTTGTTTGCAAGTGCCGTCCTGGTCATTTGCGTGCAGAAGACGACGGCAGCATTCTCCTGGAGGGTCTCTGTTAGCACGGTGAGTTCCTCACGGGAGAAGTGGACCTGCCGCTTGCGGTCGCACGCTTTCTTCGCTACTTTTCCCATTTTTCTTGGTTTCGCTAGGGTGGATGACGGGTTGGGGTGTGTCTCAGGGTAGTGATTTTATTGGTTGTGTGGTTTTAGTGGTTTTATAGGTGTACGGCGGGATGTTTCCCGTTCCGGGCCCATGTTTTAACTTCCGTTTCCGTATATTTCCGGTCACCGTACTTTCCGGTAGGTGCACACTGCGGTGTCCGCTGTGATGGGTGGCGGTATTGCACCTAGGGCGCCGTACGGCGGCGGTGTGGGCCGTTTTGGGGTTATTTCCGCCATCGCGGACTTTGCACTTCCGCCATGCCGTGGTGCTCGTGCCCGATGGGTCGGAATGGGCCGCACTTTGCTCCTTCGTGCAATGGCGGAAACGCTATTTACGCTGTGGCGGTCCGGTCAGTCACTTTCCGCCAGGGTCGTAATGAGGGCCATTGTCATCAATGCATGTATAGCTTCCTCAATGGGAACCTTACTTTGAAGATTCTCTTTGGTATAGGTATATTCACTGATACTGCTCATGTCTCACATTTTGGCTCCCAACATAGAGGCAGCATGGGGGAGGAGCTTTTGGTGGGGTACTTGGCTCCACCTCTACACTCCCCCCTCTGGGCGATTCATCGACCACTCTCTCATCAATCTTCACATCTAGACATCCTCGTCTGAAGAAATGCTTCTTTGGGACCCATATCTTTATGACTCCCTTCAGGCATTCTGCTGATTTCACATGCTGCAATAGATGCACAATAGATCCACTTCCCCACACACTTCTTGTGGTTCTTTGGGTACAGGAACTTCATTCGCTCAGGTGCATAAATGCTGGCCTTCAAGTAGTCTCTGATTTTTTCGTCTGTCAGCTCTTTAGTTTCCCATCCTGATTCAACATCAATCATGATCTTCATTCATACAGATTTCTTTGCAGTCTTCTTGCATTGTGAGATTATTATCCTGATCACACAAAATCCAAAATCCACCATCACTATCATGGCTCCAAGGAATTTGAATATATCTGCCATCCATTGTGGAACCCATGAGACTATTCATTCAAACCAATTGTAATCAGCAATGTCTTCCACTTCATCTATCATCTGGATGTGTAACTTCATCAGCATTTATATGGCCTTTGTCAAGGTGCCATTCTCGTCATCATGAGAAGGTGTGAATGTGCAACAATATTCTCCAATTTTGGCACAAACACCTCCATCCATAGCTGTAATCATGTCCAGAACATATCTATTCTGAAGAGTCCTCAGTCGTATGGCTCTGAGCTTTTTCTTGATAGCATTGAATTCCTTTATGGTAGTGTTGATCGTCTGCAATAATTCCCATCTTGTTATCTGTAACCACTTAGTATTTGCATCTGTCTGGATCCTGGGCATGAAGATTACCATGGATATTGCTGAAGTCTTACTAAATAAACTGTGTTCATTTGGAATAGAATCAAAGGCTTCTATTGATTTAGCTGAGAAATAGTTATCTCTCTTCATTTGATTCAGGAGTTGAGCAGATCTCTTCTTCCTCAGGTGAGCATCTGCTTTCGGTAACTCACCAGTGTTCTGGTCACTTTTAGGAATTACCAGTCCTGGAACATGGACATTCACTATAGAACATAGTCCTTCCCAGTCTTTGGGCAGCTTCCTTATCACTGCTGTTCCAATGCTCATTCCAGGCACTTCAAAGATTCACCCACAATTCTGATTCTCTCAAAGTTTTCTTGTGCCATTATTTCTGAAACACAGCTTTGCACTATCCAGAGGCACTATCTGCAAGGGCCCTCCTCTGTCTTCGACCCACGTCAGTAGTTTAGCAAGTCTTGCCCATAGAGGTTTGCATCCATTCTCCACTAAGTCAATGGTTGGTTTGTAGCGTCCCATTACTACCCACGCTCTGCAGATGACCACTCCTTCTTCCCATCCGTCTGGAGAAAGTACTGACCCCCAAATCTGCATTTGGCCTCTGTTCTTCCATCTTCAAATGTCTTCTGTTGATTTTCCAGGACTCTCAAGCCTTCTTTACACCACCCATCTGATTCCAGCCCCTTTCACTCCAGGCTGTTTGTATCTTATCACATGATTTCTGGTATGAGCTCTTGCTCTTGTCTTGGTACCTTGAACATAATCATCTTCATCTGGATCTGGCCATTCTGTTGAACTGACCTCTTGCTCAGCAGAGTGCAGTGTGAGATAGACAGTGTGCAGCCTGAACATCTATTTCAATGGCTATGAATATCTTAGTCTTCCCCATACTATAAGGTAGGAGTGTACATACATATCATTCCTCCTCTGAGGTTTGTTTGCCTACTTCTTTCATATGCTAATGCCATATGTTGTTCCCCAAATGTGCTGTGCTGTCTAGATAATCATTTAAGTCATGATTATCTTCCCTTGTGCTTCTCTTAGGTCTCCTTCTTGCCTCATGACTTTCTATGATCATCTCATGAAGTATGTCGGCATAATTCCTTCTTACTTGGCTAATCATAGGGATTTTTGTCCGTAAAATTGGCATCTTTACATTTGCTACTGGTGTAGAAAAGGTAACCAGGAATCAGGAATACTTGCAAAGCTGTCCTCCTCCCAAAGGGAAGCCTCAACCTATCTCTCACAGAACTAGGCGCGCTTTCATATGTATCAGTGGAGTAGGGACAATCACATAAGACCTTGGCTACCTTATAATTGCCACGTCTGTACCCTCCTACTACATATGAAGATACACAGGAACTACTGCTTTGTTTGGATCTACATAATAGACAGTGCATACTGTGAGAGAAAGAAGAATGACAATGAACATGATGCATGTGTATATTATATACCAGTATGTCCATTTTATACAGCAATTGCCTCATGCAAGTCGTGGTGCACTCTCGTTATTTGCCATATTGTTGTTACTATCAATGTTGCCCATAGTGCTTATGATTACTTTGTAAGGAATGAAAAATCAATTTTTAATCAGGCAAACTCATAAAATATTCTGGCAACTGCTGGATCTGTTCCACAAGTTCCACAGCAACTGGCTGATTGCAAGACGGTTGATAGGATTCCGTATGAACACAAAAGAGTTGTCTTTTCGCCAAACCAAATGAGGATGGACCTTCAGCAAATAGGAAAAAACTAAGGCCAGTAAGTTGTGAATGTCGTCACTCGATAGACCCATCCAAGATGTATCAGGCAATAAATAGATCTGCCTGTGAATTTCATGTATCAGCCAATTTATCACAGGTTGATTCCTGGGATCCCTCAGAAAAACACAAGTATTGGTTTGCCATCCAACAAGATAAGGATGCTCTTGAATCAAGAAATAAAAGACCATGCCAAGCAGTTTGTTTGTGTCTTTGTCAGACAGAACCATCGGTGCTTGTTGCACTATACTCAGGTAACTGGAGGAGTTGCTCTTTGATAGCTGTGAGCAGTCTTCTTATGATTGGACCATTTTTGGGGTCTTGCAAAAACACATGAACGTCAACAGTTCACCCAACCAGTGAAGGATATGCACGAAGAATGAAGAGAAAAACTGCAAGAATGATCCGATGAGCGTTGCCATTAGGCACCACCATGGGCACCTCCAAAGAGAAACTCAGTGAGAAAGGAATCAGGGAACTGCTCCCTTTTCCAGTCGTCAAAGATGAACTATAGGTCTGGCACTTGTTTTCCCTTCAAGACTTCAATATGTCTGAATCCAATGTTAAGAAGCTCCTGTGGCTCAAGAACAATAGCTTTTTTACTACTTGCTTAGCAGCTACAAAGAGTGTATCGAAGGAACCACAGTCTAATGGACCCTGTATCTGTCTACTGGACAGTCTCTGCATCCTCCTTCCTTATCATTGGTCTAGTCTGCACATGCTGAACTTCTTCTCCGTGGCTTGCTTCCAAATGGGGTGGGGGTGCAGTGGTCTTTCCGGTGTAGATCTTCACATCACCAAGGAATGTCCAAGCACGTCTCCCTAAGACCTCCACTGCCGATGAAGTGATGTCCTCTACAATGAATGGACCGTTAAATCTGGTTTGAGGCCATTTGTGCACAAAGTTCCAGATCAGAATCTGATCTCTGGGAAATAACTCATAATAGTTCATTTGATTTGGTTGCTGTATGGTCTTCATCTGTGTTCTGAGACCGACACCCTGTCCACTTGAGATTATCTGAAATGACAGATAAACTTGTAGTCATACATGTTAAGTATGCATGTAACTCATCTCCTAACAATTCTGTTGTTGTGTGGGCATCACTTCTAATCCTCCATGGAGGAGTGAGACATGTTCTCATTTACCTCCCTGTTTCTAGTTTGTGGGGTGTGAGGTGATGGTCAGAGCCTGGTTGATTCCTCAGTGCATATGATGCAAGAGGCAGGCAATACAGCCATCCTTTAGCTTGGCTATCCTTTCCTTGAGCAGACCATTGAGTCTCTCACATTTCCCATTCACTTGCGGGTGATAAGATGAAGAAAACGTATGCTTTATACTAAGCAATAAGCTAGTTTGTTCAAACACTTCATCACAAAATGTGGGCTATTATCTGATCTCAATACCTCACATATTCCCCATCTACAAAATACTTATTGGACTAAAAATGTTGCAGCGCAAGTGGCATCTGGATGTGTGCATGGGCCGGCCTTAACCCACCTAGAAAAGGGGCACACCACCACTATCAGATATCTATAACTATTACAAACTTGCAGCATGTCAACATAGTCAATATGTAAGTGCATAAAAGGACCATTTGGTCAAGGTTTAATTCCTCTGACTGTTTGCAGCGTATGATCAGCAGTAAACCTTGGACATCAGAGGCAATCTACTACATAATAAGCAACGTGTTCTAACAAATTTGGTACACACCAGTCCTCCGCAATAGTTGCTGCGAGGCTTTCTCTAGTGAAATGTGCAGGATAGTGTAGCTGTTCCAAAGCCACCCTTAATAAGGCTACAGGCATCACCGGTTTACCAGTGCTTTCCTGTTGCCACAATGCCTTGGAAGGAGATAAAGAACACACCCTCCGTGTCCACAAATCTTTCTCATCTTGTGGTGCACCACCTTGGACTTCCATCAATTGTGTCTTCGATAAGTTATTAAAGCTTTCATTTACAATCATCATCACCACCATTCTTTCATTCACATCAGGAGTATCAAAGCTCATTATGTCTGCTGAATATGCAGCTCGTTTTGCTTCTCCGCCTGCGGCTTGGTTTCTGTGTGAAATAAAGTTTGCTCTCTTAGTGTGCACTGGGCACTTAACTATCGTGCTGGCTACTGGAATTTGTCATGCTTTAATAAGTCTGTCCAATAAAGTGGCATGTTGCACTGGAGTGACATCCTCTCTGAGGTAGCCCCTCTTTTTCCAACGTCCTAGCCCTGCATGTACTGTTGACATCACATAGGCAGAGTCACTGTACATGGTGACTTCTTGGTCTGTGTTGCTTTAGAGCGTGACAATCAGCGCCACTAATTCTGCAGCCTGTGCTGAAAAGTTAGACGGTTGTTGTGCACTTATCATTACTTCAAATTCCCCATTAGCTGTGTGCTTTTTCACAGCGGCGCCTGAATATCTCTGCTCATCAGTTTGATTGATTTTTGAAGACTCATCAATAAAGATAATATCCCCAGCTGTCAAGCATTTTCTTTCCCTCTTGGGATTTCATCATAGAATTCCTCATAGTTTGAGCAATCATTTGCCTGCTCGTCCTCTGCCAGTGGTTCAGCTACAAACGTTACAGAGTTCACTGTCTTACATCTGACTATTTTAATCGCTGGATTCAATATAACCAGCTCATAAGCAGAAGCTCTTTGAGACGTCAGAGTACCTTTAGGTTTTTCCAAAACAGCAAATAATGGATGCTCAACAAACAACGTCATGGAACACCCCATTACTATGCTAGCCGATTTCTCAATATCGAATGCAGCGGCTGCCAAAGATTGTTCGCAAGGGAAGTGACCCCTCATTACTGGGTCCAAAATCCCACTGTAATATGCTAAAGGCTTGTACCCCAACGTAGTTCTCTGCGTGAGTACTGGCGTCATGACTGTTCCATTTGTGTGCGAGAATACAAATAATTCCTCAGAATAATTAAGAATCCCAAAAACTGGAGCTGTACAAATTGCCTTTTTCAACTCATCAAACCCTTCATCCATTTCCTCAGTCCAGACAATATTTTCCTGATTCACTTGAGCCTTTTTCAGAGCGTGCAACAATGGCCTTGTGTATGAACTATAATCAAATACCCATGTTCTTACATAATTGCATGGTGCCATAAATTGCTGCATATGCTTTATCGTGTGCGGTTTTGCTGTTTTCAAAATTGCCTTAGCCCTTTCAGGTGTGACTTTCTCTCCTTCATGTGTGAAATCTACTGACCTACGTATAACACATCTTCTTGGCAATACTGAAATTTTTCCTTGTCCACCTTATATCCTTTCTTGGCTAAAACAATCATTAGCTAAACCTAGTCTCATCTACACTCTTCTTGTGACATGCTGCAAACCAAAATATCATCTACGTATTGCAGCACAACACTTGGCAAATCAATATTGGTTAAGTCCATATGCAGGACTCTATTGAAAATCGATGGAGACTCACAGTACCCCTGGGGTAATCTTGTGCTTTTTAACTTAGTCTGTCTGAAAGTAAATAATGTAATATCCTGGGAATCTTTAGGCAACGGGATTGAAAAAAAAACGCATTTTTCAAGTCAATCACAGTGAAATATCACGCCTCAACAGGGGTAAGATCGTCGATGGACTAAACTCAGCCTCTACAATCTGATTAATTGGGCGCATGTCCTGAATTAAATGCCACGACCCCCCTTTGATTTTTTGACAGCATACACCACGGTATTGCATGGTGACTCTGATATCACTTAAATGCCTTCATCCATCATGGCGGATATTGTCTTGAAAATACCCTTGTCTACCTCTCTAGACATGGGATGCTGTCGTGCTTGAGGTAAAATTGCTCCTGCCCTTAGTTTAATCTTAACTTCTCCAACCCCCTTTAATAGGCCTACGTCATAAGGGCCCGTAGTCCATAATGAAACTGGCACTTTCACCATGTCTTCATCAAAAAATGCAGGACACTGTCTCACTATCATCATTCTCTGTGGAACCTTGCGTCTTTCTGCCGTAACCCAATATGTAATGCTCATTTCGAACACTACTTTGTCATTAGATGGGTCGTCTTTATATATGTCCTCATCAGTGACGTCAGTTAATCTATAAACCTTTCCAATAGCAATGACTGTGCTCTGTGATCTGCCTTTATCATCAAATCCTATGAGCATAGCCAAGACCCCTCTAACCACAGCTGCTTGTGACTCTAACGGAAAAAATTGTCCCCCCTCTTCGTCCATGGGAATCTCTGGTCTAAAGAGAAATTCATCAGGTATTCTCATAGTCTTTCCCACTAAACCAGGCAACCATGTTAACACAATGTGTACCCCATAATGGAATAATTCTGGTTCTAACAGTATTCCTTGTATGGCTATTTGTCCTGTAAACACCATGATGAATTCGCTCACATTTAAATAATGTATTCCTGGCATTGAACAGACTATGCCTTCATCAGTAAAAGAAATCGTCATTAGGTCTTGACCCAGTATATTAACTGGTGTCTGTTTTGAATACAGTAATGGAACATACATATCACATTCTCCTACAGAGACTGGCAATTCTTCAGTAAAAGGAACTCTACTTGTAGATCCTGTGAAACCTTGAGCATTCATGGCATTACCCGATAATACCTTTTTTCCCTCCCGTATACATGAGCGAGTTGCCCCTGTGTCTACCAAAAAAGAAAAGGATTTGTCTACTATCGTGACATCAACCCTCGGTTCCTATCATCATTCTCTGTGGAACCTTGCGTCTTTCTGCCGTAACCCAATATGTAATGCTCATTTCGAACACTACTTTGTCATTAGATGGGTCGTCTTTATATATGTCCTCATCAGTGACGTCAGTTAATCTATAAACCTTTCCAATAGCAATGACTGTGCTCTGTGATCTGCCTTTATCATCAAATCCTATGAGCATAGCCAAGACCCCTCTAACCACAGCTGCTTGTGACTCTAACGGAAAAAATTGTCCCCCCTCTTCGTCCATGGGAATCTCTGGTCTAAAGAGAAATTCATCAGGTATTCTCATAGTCTTTCCCACTAAACCAGGCAACCATGTTAACACAATGTGTACCCCATAATGGAATAATTCTGGTTCTAACAGTATTCCTTGTATGGCTATTTGTCCTGTAAACACCATGATGAATTCGCTCACATTTAAATAATGTATTCCTGGCATTGAACAGACTATGCCTTCATCAGTAAAAGAAATCGTCATTAGGTCTTGACCCAGTATATTAACTGGTGTCTGTTTTGAATACAGTAATGGAACATACATATCACATTCTCCTACAGAGACTGGCAATTCTTCAGTAAAAGGAACTCTACTTGTAGATCCTGTGAAACCTTGAGCATTCATGGCATTACCCGATAATACCTTTTTTCCCTCCCGTATACATGAGCGAGTTGCCCCTGTGTCTACCAAAAAAGAAAAGGATTTGTCTACTATCGTGACATCAACCCTCGGTTCCTCTTAAGGGTTTGGTGTTACTGATAGTACTGAACACATCAAGTCTCAAAGTGAGCTGTCCTATTGTGGGTGCATACTTATTCCTGTGCCCGTAAAAGGATTCCCACCATTGATAGTGACACCCCTATCCTAGGAGTCAATAACTGTCCTGTGTTTGCACTATTCTGTATCTGCATGTGTGCGTGCTGTGACTGCCCTTGTGGTGGATTCAATGGTGCTTGCTGTGGTTGCAAAGCCTGTTGAATTCTCAACATTTGTGCTTGATACACTGTCTGATCTTGGGTAAACTCATCCCTATTTAGTGAGCTATATGCAGGTGGATAAGCTGTCCCCCCTCTTGAGAACTGCCCATTCTGCACATACCGTTGGCTCCCAAATGTCCGTGCTATATGCCCTATCATTCCACATGTCCAACATACAGGAAGGAGTATTCTAATTTGCCCTCCCTGCATGCCTTGATTATTATTCTGTAAAGGCTGAAACCCACCTTGGTTACTCAGGAAATTCCCTTGATTAGCCTCCTCTTCCTCTGCAGTTTCCTCTTCCTTGTGGCACAAATCCATTCCCTCCTTGATCGAACTGTGATTGGTTATTCACCTGTGGCATACCTGCTGCTTGTTGTGATCCTGGCCCTTCTCCACTAGTTAACACTGACCCTTCTATAGCATACTTTGATAGCTTTTTCTGTAGCAACTTAGCCTCTTCAAGCTTCCTATGGTCTTCTTACTTTTAATTTTTCTCCTGCAACAATCGGCAATGAAGCGCTATGGCCAGCTGTATTTCTGGCCATGTTTTTGCCTCCATACCCACCAGCTTCTTGAGCTGTCTCTGCACCTTGTCTGGTAGCCCTTGACATAATATATGATACAATACAGGTATAGATTTCCCCCATGGCTCGCGCTTTTCCAAGCTCTACTGCTCTTAGAAATTCTGAATGTAAACAAGCGGATCCTCCCCTTTCTGCATCTTATGTGCCATTATAGCTCCCATATCCGATGTATCGGATACTGTACTCGAATCGCTTTCCAGACTGCTGCTCTACAATTATTAAACGGTGCTCCATCATGAGCTGTGTTCAGAGTAGTGACACCTGCGTATCCTGCTCTCAACCAAATATCATCAGCTCTTTCCCCAAGTATAGTTGCTAGAAGGCCCTTTATGAAACCTATAACCAGCATATTTCCTCTTGTCATTTTCTCTAATTCATAGATCCATTTTCCAGCACCCGACATCAGACTCAGGAGTTTACACCTTAAATTATCCTTATCCATCTGGGTCCACGGTATATACTGTGGTCTGACCCCTCCTTTGTCTAACAACGGGAACTGTGAGATCCCAAAATCACATTCACCCCCCCATTGTCTGCCTGTCCATGGCAGGGAGAATGGTTCCACACAGTCTTCTTCCCGGTAATGACCTTAACCTGCTCAAATAAGGTGGCAAATCACCTCTCAAATTCTGGGATCACCCTTTAGGTCGATCTGGCCATGCCAGGGGCTCTGGCGTCCTCAATTTAGGTAGGTCCAGATCTGACTATCTCTCTTCCCTGTCTGTCAGAGAACACCCCTCAGGATTACATGCACTAGGTCCCTCCTCCCCACAGAAGGTTTCTTTGTCTTCGTCTGACATATCCTGTCCCCAACTAGTGTGACTTCCCTTTTTCTCTTCTCTATTCAGAGTCAGTTTGTCCAACGACAAGGCTCTTTGCTCGAGGCTAAGCAAACCTCCCTCTTTACCTTGCGATTGTGCACCTTCAAAATAATAGTTTTTTCTCTTATTTTTTTATTCACTTTTGACCCTCATTTTATGATAAACCTTATCAATTCTTTCTCCAACGCTTCTTATATCAAAATGATCCTCTAGATCTGCTCTAAACGGCCCTGGCATTGGTTCATGTGTCGGGAAGAATTCTTCTATATCCACCCATGCTACTACTGGATTATGTTCAATTAATCCTTTCTCTAAGAGATCAATGTCGCGTGGCCTTTGCCTTCTTTTGAGTTCCAGTTCCTCATCAAATTATCTTTGTTTCCTTGCTTCCTCCCTTACCCTTTCCTCTTCCTGTCTCTTCACCTCTCTTCTCTCATTTGCTCTACGCACAAATTCATCTCTATGTCTTTGCATTCTTTTATCTCTTAATTTTGGTTCTTCTTCTCTTTTCTTTTCTAACTTATCCCATACTTTGATTGCTCTTTGCCTGTTATCAAACTTCCTTTGCTCCTCTGCTCTTTCCTGTTTTTTCAACTGTTCATCTTGATACAGCAGTTCCCGTCTTTGTCTACTCTTTGTTTTGGCCTCATCTTCTTTTAACCGTTTCTCTCTTTCTTTATCTTTTTTATCTTGCTTGTCCTGATCTTCCTTATGGGCTGCCATATGTCTGCTCCACACTCTTTAACCAATATGTTGAGGAGGCTGGATTTGAGATGAGAGAGAAGGGTAACTCTCCAATCCTATTAGCGAGAACTCTTGCAGGGTACTTCCCCAAGATTGTCAAATTGGTGCTATCATTGCTGCTACATAAAGGGGACTACACTAGGAGGAAGGGACAGAGATGTGGAAATGTACCAACAGGAGGGTTGCTGAAACTAACTATCTGACAACTGCAAGGAAACACCAGAGGAGATTGCTGAAAATGCATCTGGATGGAGCTGTCTATTTCTAGGAAGGCTTAAAAGCTGACTCAGTATTATGGTGGGGAGTGGGAGGCCTTCCTTGAGAGTGGAGTGACCAGACCCCTGCCCATGTTAACAGAGTATCCTGAAATGCAGCTGGCTTTCCTGAACTTAAAACAGAGGCTTTCTATGTAAGTAGAACTCAGCCCTGGGAAACCAAATGGTGGGGGAATCTGCTTGCCTTAAATCCCTTTCCCTTAATAGTGGGGGGGGGGCAACACTGTGTCAATACCTAGCCTACTAAACTAAACATATTAATTTATTTAATTTCCCATTTGGCCAACACTACGGGGTGAATTTTGTGAAAATTCAAAATTAACAAATCCCACTTCCCAGTGTGTCCTTTTTGTCCTGTTGACCCTGACTTCTTTGAGAAAGAGGGGTGTCTTTGTTCTTAAATGAGTCCAATTTCTTTGTCCAACTTTCCCCTAACACAGGCCTTTAAATGAGGAGCTGGGGCTGAAAATCCAAAATTCTCAAATCATCCCAATTTTTACCATCGAGCTTCCCCAACACAGGCCTTTCAGTGGAGGGGGTTCTAAAATACAAAGGTCCCAAAGCATTCCAATTTTTCTGCCAGACTTCCCAACCCAGACTATAGTAAGGGGGGTCTGAAAAACAAACCGCTAAGTGACCCCATTTTTATTTTATAGCAAAAGTGGGGGTGAAATAATAATTTCCATATGCATTTCAACACATTTGTAAAAAAGTAAACTGCTACGCTTTTAAGCGCGCAGGAAAAACAAATTGCACAGCACTACATAAATAAATGTGTTCACTTACCTGCGCTAATTATTTCTTGAAGTGAAATTTGTAGAAAGTAAAGAGTTGTGATTTGTGTTCTTTTCCACCCATTTTTTTATGATTTATTTATGCTGAGAGAAGTTTATTGTGTTGTGCCACCGATAAATTGGTGTTTGACATTTCAGTGCGAGTTCGTAAACATCTAATCCAAATAAACCTAAATATATTTCCTGTACACCAGCCTGGTTCTTGGCTCATTGGTAGCTCAGGGGGGTGGATCCAAGGGGTATTAGATGAATTGGAGATAGGACTGATTAAAATAATCCATCCAACAGTTTGTTGCATGACACCTTGAGTGGGGAGGGAAGGAACTCCCTGTGTTGAGGGTGGCCTCTCAATTAACCATTACATGTGTGGATTGTGTCGCCTGCAATATCCCACCAACTATGGCCATGGAACGCTGGAAGGAGCCAGCGACCAAGAAATGTAGTGCCGTCAGCTTTGTTTGTTTGTTTGTTTTTTTTTTATTTCTATAGCGCAGCTGACCCTGAGGTATCTGGCTGCAATTAGGTCACAATAATAGGGTTAAATACATAGGCAGTAGGCAGATTGCGGTTATATAGGTGGACCTACATATGGCAGGGATACAGTTGAAAAAGGTGAAACAGTTGAACATGGTGATACATTTGAATTCGATAAGAGGCATGACATAGACAATTAGATGCATGTGTAAGGAAATGAGGGTGAGAGTTTGTTATCTTAGTTAGTTCTTGCTAATCAGCCATGAAATGACACCTCTCCGGAAGTGGGAGAATAGCTGGGTTGTCTTGAGACCAGGTGGGAGGGTGTTCTACAGTTGGGCCGCCATGACGGGGAAACTGCTCCCTCTGATCTTTTTGGTTTGTATCTAGGGACCAGTAGACAGGCCGTGTGAGCTGATCTGGTGGCATGCGTGGTGGATCTGATGGTGAATTATTCTGTTAGGTAGAGTGGTGCTGTGTGGTTCAGGTATTTGACGGTAAGGCACAAGGTTTTTAGCTCATTTTTTTCATTTATGGAGAGCCATTTGTGTTTTCTCATTGCTGAGATGTGCTCTCCTGTTGGTAGATTTAGGGCAGCTCCAAGTGCCTTGTTCTGCAATATTTGTAGTTTGTTGGTCACAAACTTGCTAGCAACCAGGTAGAGTCTGTTACAATAATCCAGTTTGGACAATATAAGTGCTCTGGCTAGGATAAGGCAGCTTTCGGTGAGAGAAGTGGTCTACAGGCTCTTATTAGTTTTCCTGTGTAGGCAGTAGCTGAAGCAGTCACGTTAACTTGTTTGTGCACATTGGATGGATGTGGCGTCCAGATAAAAACCTAATGTTTTTACTTCTTTAGCTACATGGATATTATTCCCATCTAGTTTGAAAGAGTCATAGCTAGGGCTTATTATGTTTAGGTTGGCTGGGGAACCTAGCAGCAGAAGTTCTGTTTTGTCATCATTCAAGGCATAGGCCATGGGTGGCCATCCATGCCTCAATGATTAGATAGATTTCATTCACAAGCCGTACATCCGTGTCATAGATGGCTGTTAGAGGGAGGAGGATCTGGGTGTCATCTGCGTAATTCATGTAGGTGACACCCAGACAGTCCAGTTCATCGAACAGAGGCTTTGTGAAGATATTATACAGGGTGGCGGAAACGCACGAACCCTGCGGCACTCCACATGTGATGGGTATGCAAAGTCAGCACTTTTTCAAGTGGGTTAAGGGACTGGGAGCAGATGGTGGGTGATGCAAGGCCTTGCTCCCACTCCCTGACAAGGTCTAGGATAACATGGGTGGGAAACCGATACCTAGCATACACCTGGTCATCAGGCATCCCGAACAGCGTGGTACGTTGTGCAAAAATCCATGCCCAGGGCATCCTCCTCCTCCTTCTGTGTACATGTACGATAGCTCTTGCGGGGTTCATCGTAGCTGTCCAACATTACTTTGGTGTGCATTACGTGCTTTATACGCATTGGATCCTTGCGTGTTCACCTTTATGCCTGCTCTCATATGGCAAATGGATCACAGGGTTTGCGTGTGACTTTTTCCGAGGCTAGTTTGTGCATTGAAATCCATGAATTCAGTTGTTTTTTGCGGTGGACTGGGCGTGGGATTGCTTAAGAGTGGACTGTCCCTCAACACCCCCACCCCGCATTTTCTCTTGTTCTTCCTCTTTCTGCATGTTCTGGCCTCAATTTGGGTCTCTGGGTAGGACCGGCCCACACTCTGTGAGGTATCGCGCGCAAGGCACTCGACCGCTCACTGAGCCATGCCGGGCCTGCGCGAAGTCCACGCAAAGCCAGGAAAAGTCCTGCAAAGTCGATTTTATGAAACAACGATGGGGGGTTTGCGTGCAGAATGGCACGCAAAGTCCCGTTTCTCCCTGCAATAAATTCCATGAATCAGGGCCTAAATTGTTAACTTTCTAAGTATCATTGGTGAGATATTCACGTCATACTTGCCAATGCTAATATTTACAGCCGTTCGGTGCTGACTTCCTCAAAAAGAAGTGAGGGACATGACGAGGATGGGATAAGCAGAGTGTGGGGTGCGTGAAGTATTGCCGTGTCACAACATCCTGCTGCGTGCCACCAGACCTGTGCATCCTCCAAGAGTCTGGCGGCAAACAAGCAGAGGAGCCAGAAAACGGAGTACTTACTATTTGCCCCTGACCAAGGGGACCTGGTGGTGAGAGGCTCAGGTGGTCTACCCAGCTGCCTGGATATTAAGGCGCAGCCCCTTGAAGTAAGATGGGTTAGTGGGGCCCCCACCTTGGAAAATGGAATCTATACATATACATATAAGACTCGGATTGGTATGGGAGGATGGGGACGTGAGGTGCTATCAAGCATATGTGAACTGTACCTGTCATATGAAGTCGTCCTTGGCACAAGAGGCTTTACATAGTTTATATAGGCTACACTGAGCTATTTGAGATGGACTGAGAATATGATTACGCAACATGCGCTTGTGAAATTCATTGCAAGTTATGATGGCAGTAATCAGGCATTTGAGACTGCAAATGAGGCTGAACTTGACATACGGTGACAGTACCTCGCCATGTGAAGCTGCACTTGGCATATCATGACAGTACATTGCCATGTGAAGCAATATCCACTGTATGATGATTGGACCTGGCATGTGATGCGAGGCTTGGCATAAGGAGGAGGTGCCTGCTCGAAGGAGGCTGTTCACAGCACAGGATTTCAGTACCTGATGGTGTGAGTCTGTGTCTAGGCAAACGCGCCTGTTTGTGAGCACAATAGGTTATCACTTTTTAAATGTTAGTGTGGGGCCTATAATGGCATTACAGGTATACTCAGCCACACATCTAGCATGTCAAGGCAGCGTCCCATTTAACGTAAGGTTGGTGACTGAAATACAATTTTTTCTGCTTTAATAACGTTTTTAATCGATTAATCTTACATTATTTCACCTTTTCCATGATTTTAATTGAGCCGGGGCCCCATCTAAGCCTAAACCCTGATAGGGGCGGGCCCCATCACCGAAAACAAATGTCCCCTCCTCCACCTCTGTGATGCTGCTGCCTCTGTTGCCGAAGGAATGAACAGCCAATGCCTGGAAGCGATGAAATACGAAAAATAGGCACTTCTATGCATTCACATCTGCTAAACAGTGTATAATGCTGGTAGAAGGGAAACCCTTGTTTTGCAAAAACGTATCTACCACTTATGAAAAGAGGTTTTGCATCGGATTTCTTTTCTGCTGAGTAAATTTGAGAATGAGGGCCTAATTCATGGAACATTTAGAGCCGAACAAAGTGACTTTCGCTGTCAATAAAAACGTTCCGCCGGGCCGTGGGACGTTGGCGGTGCAAAGTGTATTTTTACGGAGCAAAGCCGCTTTGCACTGCAAAAGTACTCTCTGCATTAAGCTAAATGGGCCTAATTTACAATAAAAGCAAAGTGACTTTGCTCTGCAGAAATACACTCTGCACCGCTCTGTGAGTTAGGCCCAGTGGAACAAGTTTAATGGCAGTGCAAAGTCACTGTGCTCCGCTCTGAGGGCCTGATTCTGTGAATCAATGTTCTACGAATTAGGCCCTCTGTGTTAAAGGTCTGAGGTGAGGAGGGGAGACTGGGATAGTGGAAAAGTGATCACAATTCGTGTGTTTTGTTGGAGAAGTATCTGCCAATATGTTACACACCAACCTCTGCAGCAGACAGTAACCACTTCAGTGATCACACTGGCATGGGGAAATAGTAACCTGCGTGGTACAAGCACCTTTCTGTAGCAGGCACTGTAGCACCCTGCACTATATTACCGGCTGTGGAGACTGTAATGCCCTATTTTGATTTTATTTTGCAATTTGCATATTTTTATTTGTGTCGATTTGTTTGATGGTTGTTTAATCATATTGATTGAACTCTTCTTTTTTAAAGAGGTCTTTTCCCGCTTTTAGTTATGGTTTGCAAACTCCACTGCATCTGTTAGAGCACTCCTTTATTTACACAACACACACCTATTTTAAATGTTCATTAGTTATTGGCGATTTATAGGTGGTGTGAGGCACTTCTTAGGTCACGCCTCAAAAATGGTTTTGTGAAAAGTTAGGGCCACCCATCAATTTCTCAACCCACTAAATGCCCTGCCTTTTGCTATCCTTTTTTTGTGTGTTCAGTTCTCACTGGTACACAACCTATTGAGCTATTATTGACATGTATAGCGGAAACATTAAAACGTGACACCGCAAAGCACATCACGGCAGAGCTTTACTCATAAGTCAAGGAAACAGATACCTGTGAAAGGCTTTTTTTCCGGGTAAGGCAAGGGTCGAAATTCCAAATAACTAAAAAAGCCTCTCAAGCGGCTGTAAAGAAAGTCCTCGGAAGCAGTAAATGACTTTCCCTCTGTGGGTAAACATAGATAAAGGAAAACAGTAATAGCCGCCTAAGGCTGCAAGTGTTGTGCTGGAAGTGGATTTCCACTTGGAGTGGCGGGAGTTGGAGGCACAGTAGCTAGGATACTAGGGTGAGAGGGACCCTACAAGCATCCTGTTCATCTTCCCTTATCTAAAGCTAGCAAAGAAAGGGCCGGTTGGACCGGTTAATATATGCCAAACTGTGCACGGTCCACATTTGTATTTCTTCTTAGGAATGTTTCTTATCTTGACTTCAAATGTGTAAAGCCTCCTTTCAGCACAATGGCCACATTGTGAAAGCTGATGTAACGTAGTTCAAGTTTGCTGAACCCGCAATTGGCCTCTCCCATCCCTGTACAATTTCTTATATGTATTTGAAAGGCCAGACCATCTTTTCATTCACTTTTTTTTACAGCACTATTTGGGGCAGTGCACACTTCCAAAATGCCGTTCTAAGGTACGCTAGAACGTGCTTTCTCTGCTAGTCCCCATGGTTTGTGTATTTCTCTACCCAATCCAAGCCACTGCGCAACACGACATGTCATAAACTTCAGTTTTTCTTTTTTCAATTATTGGTTTTCATTACTGCGGCTTTCAATCTTATTCACTAACAAACTGCGTTAAAAAATATATTGTATCATACAGTTGAATAACTTTTAAAACATATCATCATGGCCTGATCTCAAATACAAGTGCAGACCACCAGTATAATACATTTCATCAGAAAATACACTTCTCATTTAAAAGAAGGCCTACCAATTAGAGGAACTAAAAAAAATAAGAACATTCACTCCTCAAGCATTTGAATTATACCATATACCTTTAGCCACATTTTAGTGAGAAAAACAATGAGTCCCTCATGGGAGCCAGACATAAAAAGATCCCATAGGACGGCCGGGGGGGTGGGGGTGGGAGGAATTCCAACCCTGACGCTCTAAGGGCCCTTATACGCAGCTCAACCATGGCATCACAGTGTGAAAGGAGATGTACCGTTTCCACCTCATTACCACGGAAACTATTGCATCTGTCCCCCCTATGTGTTGTGGACCACCGGACAATAATCTCAAATGTATTCACAGCATTGAATTTAAGGCAAAGGTAGTCCACCACAATATGGCTATCCAGAAACTTACAAATATAGGGAGGAACTAGCTGCCTTTCAAGTACATAAGGATAGAACCTGTCAGCCGTTGACTTGGCGGTCAAGGTGACAATCATTTTTTCATGGTTGAGTGTCACCAAGGTCCCCCTTATCACACGCTTGAATTGGTTCACTCCCAGCAACAGAAGATCCTCCCGGGTGCTCCTGAACCACTGATCAACAAGGCTCTGCATCTTTCTCAGGATTTAATACTTCATGTAGGCAGCCTTAGTAGTAAATGTCTTGTACAAAATCTGCACCAGAGTGTTGCTGCTTAATAGGATGAGCTCTCGGATCAGGAAGAGATCAAACTCCAAGGCAATCATCTCAGCTGGGACATAAAATGGCAATCTCAGAAGAGACCTAAGAAGCTTAATTTTGATTTTGGTTAAGGCTTCCAATATGCCCATGCCCCAGACCTCAGCTACATAACAAAGGATAGGATTTTCTTTTTGTAGTAAACTATTTAAGCAGTGTTCCCATGAGTAACCTCCCCTTGACTTGCAAATGCAAACAGTCCCCAAAATTCGAACAGAGCGCACCTTTAAGCGGCTCACATTAGACGTTCCTGTGGGACTAGCTTCAAGAACAATGCCGAGATAAACATACTCGCTAACAACCTCAATTGGAGTTCCCTTCAAGTTCCAACTTACTCTAACTGCACTTCCGCGGGAAATCTCAAAGACCATGATCTTAGTTTTGGCAGTATTTACGCTCAAAGAGTTCAGGGCCGAGTAGGAGTTGAGGTGATCCACTGAGGTTTGGAGGCCACCCGGCGTGAGGTCCAAGACGATGATGTTGTCTGAGTATCCCATCCATAGAGCTGTCATGATGCCTACCCCCGGGGATCCAGATCAAGTCCAGCAGCCCCGGAAGCAGGCATCAAGTTATTCCACGCAAGCCCAACAACCCCTGCTAGGGGCCATTTGGGTGCAGTCCTGCCATCTATGGCGCCAGGCTCATATGGAGAGTCACTCCTGGCGCCATAGGCGCCAGGCTCATAGATTAAAACTTACCTGATGCAGACCATGCTGCAAACGTACCTGATGCAGACCATGCTGCAGAGCTCCAAGCCAAAAGAGGCTTGGAAGGGACTACTTTACCTAGGGACTATTTTTTACTCGGGTGGGGTCGGGGAGGAATACTTACCTGGGACTACTTTGGAGGCTATTTAAACCACGCCCGAAGAGCAGCACACGCTTCGCGTTATTCTGCATCCAGCAGCGTAACGCTCACCGTGCCTGCAAGTCTGCATCCAGTCTTCTGCCACGCCCGCCTCGAGTCTGGAGCTCCTAGAAAAAGGGAGAAAGAAGGAGAAAAGGTTAGAACAAGAGTAATACCTTCGATCCTTACCTGAATTCCCGATCCACCGCGCCTTCGAGCTGGAAGAAAGAAGTTATTTTATGCGCGTTGCCTCGCCTGCTGCAGCACCGCGCTGAACTCACCGGCCTTCGCAGCATCTTCACCATCCACCGCATCCTTCTGCATGTTCCCGCCGCACTCCGGCACCTAAGGGGAACACAAGAACAGCAAGGTGAGCCAAGGGAATAAACAGAGGCAATATTAGTTACCCCCCATAGACTTACCTGATTTTACCGCCGGGGGTACTATTCCTCTTCACGGGTCGGCGCAGCCTCCACCGCATCTTTGCCATACCCCGGCCCCTAAGGGGAAATAAAAGGACAGAAAGGTGAAACAAAGGGACAAACAAGGGGAATCCTTCTCACCACAATAGACTTACCTAATTTTACCGCCGCAGACATTATTCCCAGAGACGTCATAATTTCTCTCAGCACCTGAATAAGGGAGAAAGCAACAGGTTACATACTGACATTATTTTATCGAACTGTGTTGGATAATACAAATCCTTACCTGAATGTTACCGGTTGCCACGAGGAACTCTTCGTTAGGGTCAAGCTGCAACCTGCAAGGAATCGGACAAGAGTGAAAGTCAGACATTTGAACTCTTACGAACTATATACCTACGGCGTCTTGCCGGAAATCTCAGAGTCAATCTTGTTCTGGAACTCACCTATTCCTTCGAACCAGTGAAGCAACTGGTTATCTACGCGCCCCTGCGCTCAATGCAGGATGGAGAGCACATCTTTCCAAACCATCAGGTGAGACTATAAGAGGGGACATTAAAGGTGATCAGTGGGGAGAACAGCGAGGGTGGGGGTTAACGCTCAACTCCACGAGTGGTTAATTCCCTTTCTCCATTTGCAGAAGAATACTCCTACGGGCCAAGCAAATGAAGCTAGGTGGGCCAGTCCAGTCTGTCATCTCGGCACTACGCATCACATTGGTGGAGACCGCAGCTGTCCAGTTCAGATCGACGCTCCTGTGGGAGCCAGGCGAGCGTAACAGAACGCAAAGCCTACCCACAAATTCCCACCTGGGCGTTATGGATACCTCAGAAACTGACCAATTGGCCCAATTACTAGGGGAACTGACGGCTGAAGTGCATTCCGCCCGTCAAGAAACCAATGCTCTTAGGAGAGAACTGATTTTGTCAAAGGAGCGAACTGATGACCTTGCTAGGCAACTACTGCAAAGCCAGGCTGGACAAACACCCCGACCAGGACTCGGGGGAAATCCAGCTCCTGTGTCATCGAGTAACCCTGCGCAAATAAACCTACCAGGAACTATTCCATTAGCTCTGCCCGAAAGCTTTGCCGGGGACCCCAAAAGGTTCGCCGTGTTTATGAACCAATGCCGCTTGCACTTTTTATGCAGACCTGGAGCCTTCCCAAACGATCAAGCCAAGGTAGCCTTTGTATTGTCATATTTCAGCAGCAGTGCAGCTGATTGGTCAATTCCACTAGTTACTCAGGATGACCCAATTCTTCGGGATTTTCAGGGCTTTCAAATGAGCATGGAAAGACTATTTGCCCGGCACTCCCAAGGACAGGTCTTGGATAACAAACTTTTGTCCCTACGACAGGGTAACCAGGACCTCCTATCCTACATCGCGACCTTTAATAGGTTGATAGTGTAAACTGGATGGCCCGAGGTAAAACGAATCACGTTATTTCATCGAGGGCTTCGAGGAGAACCCAAGGATGTCTTGGCTGAAGTTGTGAACCCACCTCAAGACTGCGCTGAATATATAGACTTAGTGGTCCAGTTAGATCACAGACTTAAGAACAGAAAGGCTGATCGAGCCAAGTTTGAGAATCGGGTGTTGGTCAAAACCCACGCTAACCCCAAAGGAGCAGATGCATCAGAACCCATGCAAATCGGAGGGGTTAAAGGACCCTTAACCCAGAAGGAAAGAGAAAGGAGACGGCAAATGCAATTGTGTCTATATTGCGGAACTTCTGGGCATTTTCTACGGGATTCCCTATAAAACCACCCAAGAAGGTGGTAGGAGCTGCTGATAAAAGCCATATGGAGTCAGACTCGGGAAACAACCACGCCCGACAAGCGTAGAGGTCCGCTTGCCGAGCTTGAAGAAGGATACTCAGACCTCGCATTTCATCATACCAATGGTCCTCGTAGATCCAAGGCAGCCATCACGTATGCACGCAGTAAGGGCATACATTGATAGCGGGGCCATAGGAAACTATGTGGACTACGAATTGGCTTCCAGGATGAATCTACCTCTCTGCCGAAAGACCACCTCAGATGTCATCACCACAGTCGATGGAACTGAAATTGCCTCTGGGCCTGTAACTCATTCCACCGCAGAGATGACACTATTGGGTCAGGATGGACATCGTGAGACTATTGTGTTTGATCTAATCAAAGCCCCACAGTTCTAAATAATACTGGGGATACCTTGGTTCGAAACGCATAATCCTTGTATTGATTGGTGAGAGAAGAGAATAACCTTCCCGGATTGTGCACAAACATGTTACCCAAAGAAAAACTTGAACGCAGGCCTGGCCACAGTCGCCACATCAGTCGTGCAATTACCTCCAGAATATCAAGAATTCCAGGATGTCTTCCAAAAAGAACAGGCAAACACCTTACCACCTCACAGATCGTACAATTGTCAAATCGATCTCATACCCAGTGCACAACCCCCTTGTAGCAGGATCTACGCCCGTACAGAACCTGAGAACCTTCACCTACGGCAATACCTAGACCAGTACCTTGCTAATGGCTTCATTTGCCCATCCAAGACCCCTGCATCTTCAGCTTTGTTCTTCGTGCCCAAAAAGGAAGGTGACCTCAGAACGTGCATAGACTACCGCGCATTGAACCAGATCACTGTTAAGAACCGATAACCATTGCCTCTGATCCCTGAACTACTAGACCAAGTAAAGGACGCCTGCATATACACTAAGTTGGATCTCCGGGGGGCATACCATCTGGTACGTGTGAAAGAGGGCGATGAATGGAAGACTGCTTTTCGCACTAAGTATGGGTTATTCGAATACCAGGTGATGCCCTTCGGGTTGTGCAATGCACCAGTAGCCTTCCAATACTTTATGAACGATGTCCTTCGTGAACTCATTGACGTTTGTGTTGTCGTATATATCGATGATATTCTAGTGTACTCCTCTTCAGAATCTTACCATGTGAAGCATGTCCGAGCAGTCCTTGAGAAATTGCGCCAGCACAAACTATATGCAAAACTGGAAAAATGCATTTTTCATGCCACGGAAGTTGAATTCCTTGGGTTTATCCTGAGTCCAAAAGGAGTCTGAATGGACTCACGAAAGGTGGACGCAATTCTTAAGTGGCCATCACCGAGTTCAGTTAAAGGAGTGCAAAGCATGCTCTACCGCAGATTCATCCCGGATTTCTCACATGTTGTACATCCCATCACAGCACTCTTGCGAAAAAACAAACGCTTTATGTGGACTGAAGAAGCTGAAAATGCCTTCCAAGAGCTGAAAGCGAAATTCACGTCTGCACATGTACTAAAGCACCCACATCCTGAACTTCCATACATAGTGGAAACTGATGCATCCATTTTAGCCATGGGAGCTGTCCTGTCCCAAAAGGACCCTGAAACTGGCCAGCTTCACCCAGTAGCATTTTGGTCCAGAAAGTTCTCGGCACCCGAGTTAAACTATGCTGTTACCGACAAGGAGTTATTAGCCATTAAATCCGCCTTCAAGGCTTGGCGGCACTATCTTCTCGGTGCCAGGCATACCATTACTGTGATCACTGATCACCGGAACTTTCAGTATTTAAAGATAGCCAAGGCCCAATCGTCACGTCAACTCCGATGGGCATTATTCTTTGCCGAGTTCGATTTCGTGATAACCTATCGACCAGGTTGAAAGAACGGTAAAGCAGACGCCTTATCCCGAATGGGGATGGGAGAGGCAGAAGTGAACCCAGAACCAGTACCTACAATTTCCGAACAAAGAATTCTTGGCATGACTACTCTACAGACACTAGAGGACATTCAGGTAAAGATCCAGCAACTCTTTGATTCCACAGCCCTGCAGGACTGGGTAAAGAAAGGCCCGGACTACTCTGTCACCAATGACCTGCCTTATTACCAAGGGCGTCTATTTCTGCCACACAAGGAACTACAAGAGCTAGTCATTTCCCATTATCATGACACCCTAATGGAGGGGCACCCAGGTATCGCAAAGACTGAATCTAAAATTAAGAAACAATTCTGGTGGCCCACCTGGCGAAAGGATATTAAATCATTTGTAATGTCTTGTGGCATTTGCGCCCAAAACAAAAGTCAGAAGAAAAAACCAGCTGGACTCTTACAACCTTTGGACATTCCGCCTACACCATGGCACACCTTATCGTTAGACTTTATTACTGATCTACCTCCATGCAATGGATTTAACACCATTCTAGTTATTGTGGATCTTTTTTCCAAGATGGCCCACTTTATTCCATTAAAGGGATTACCTTCAGCTTCAATCCTGGCCAAGGAGTTCCTCGAAAACATTGTTCGCATACATCGATTTCTGTCCGTATTGGTCTCTGACCGGGGCAGTCAATTCATTTCACATTTTTGGAGAAAATGTTGTCAATTGGCGCAAATCGATGTGAGGTTATCGACCAGTCACCACCAGTCACCACCCCCAAATCGAGGACCAACCATACTCTTGACCAATACCTGCGTTGTATGTTACGTCAGACTGAGAGTAATTGGAAAGACAATCTTTGGATCGCCGAATATGCGTACAATAATTCAGTACATTCTGGAACTGGACAAAGCCCCTTTTATACCTTATATGGGCACCATCCTCGAACCTCAGACCTTGACTCACCCCAACACTTAGAAATGGCCGCAGTGGACCATCTGCACGCTACGATTACACAAGCCTTTAAGGAAGCAACTGCACATTTAAAAGAAGTGAAAGAAAAATACAACTCACCGGCCTTCGCAGCATCTTCACCATCCACTGCATCCTTCTGCATGTTCCCGCCGCACTCCGGCACCTAAGGGGAACACAAGAACAGCAAGGTGAGCCAAGGGAATAAACAGAGGCAATATTAGTTACCCCCCATAGACTTACCTTATTTTACCGCCGGGGGTACTATTCCTCTTCACGGGTCGGCGCAGCCTCCACCGCATCTTCGCCGTACCCCGGCCCCTAAGGGGAAACAAAAGGACAGCAAGGTGAAACAAAGGGACAAACAAGGGGAATCCTTCTCACCACAATAGACTTACCTAATTTTACCGCCAGAGGCATTATTCCCAGAGATTTCATAATTTCTCTCAGCACCTGAATAAGGGAGAAAGCAACAGGTTACATACTGACATTATTTTATCGAACTGTGTTGGATAATACAAATCCTTACCTGAATGTTACCGGTTGCCAGGAGGAACTCTTCGCTAGGGTCAAGCTGCAACCTGCAAGGAATCGGACAAGAGTGAAAGTCAGATATTTGAACTCTTATGAACTATATACCTACCGCGTCTTGCCGGAAATCTCAGAGTCAATATTGTTCTGGAACTCACCTATTCCTTTGAACCAGTGAAGCAACTATTTATCTAGGCGCCCCTGCGCTCAATGCAGGATGGAGAGCTCATCTTTCCAAACCATCAGGTGAGACTATAAGAGGGGACATTAAAGGTGATCCGTGGGGAGAACAGCGGGGGTGGGGGTTAACGCTCAACTCCACGAGTGGTTAATTCCCTTTCTCCATTTGCAGAAGAATACTCCTACGGGCCAAGCAAACAAAGCTAAGTGGGCCAGTCCAGTCTGTCATCTCGGCACTACGCATCACATTGGTGGAGGCCGCAGCTGTCCAGTTCAGATCGACGCCCCTGTGGGAGCCAGGTGAGCGTAACAGAGCCACCATATCGCCAAGCTTGGGCGCGAGGCACTTAGGGTCTGCCAGAGCAGGCCCCATATCAGAAAGGTGTAGGTTGAAAAGGATGGGGCCCAAGATGTAGCCCTGCTTCAGGCTAACATCCGTGTGAATCCAGGACAAAGTTCCCCTGTGACCCTTCAACCTTATTTTGACACAGGTCTCAGCGTGCAACAGTATAATCATTATTGACAAACCAGATAGAATCCCCAAACTATCTAGCTTCCCTCACAACCTGGCATGGTCAACTGTGTCAAATGCAGTACTATAATTCACAAATGCAGCATATATAGGTCTCTTGCCAATTATCTGTGCTTGCTTGACAATGGTCGAGAGAACCAGTATGTTGACAGATGTGGAGCAGCCCTTTCCGAAGCCAGTCTGGTTCCAGGGGATGATGTTACCAGCCTCTGCCCAATTGGTCAGCTCATCCAGTAAGATCCGCGCAAAGATATTGGAACAAATGTCCAACATGGCCAAAAGGTGATAATTGCGGGGATCAGCTGGATCCCCCTTTTTGTGTACCAGAACCAGGTTGCTGTCATGCCAAGAACAGGGGAAGACCTGGGTAATAGCAATCCAGGTAAATAGATAAGGGAGGACCCTTTCCCAAAGGGAGATATCGGCAATGATGATCAAATTGCAGTGGCCATCCGGCCCCGGAGCTCTGGAGGATTTGTTAGCACCAGTGAACCCAGCAACCTCCTGTGAGTCTTTCCCAAAAATAAAGTGCCCCTTTTCCCTAGGGACAATGGGCTTTCTCAATTGAGAGTGTCCCAGCGTAGATGTAATATAGGCGATCCATTCAGACTCAGGGACGCCATTAAGGTCTGATGGAGGAGAGCCTTGGCCATTGACAATCTGCCAGAATCTTCTAGTATAGTTGTTAATTGTAGTCATCACCAGATTGTGCCACTTTTGGTATTCTTTTGAATACGTGTGCAGTCTTTTTTGTATTTATTTTGGTTGGCTAAATAACATTAACCTTTCAAAACACAAATGCTTTAAATTAGAAATCACATCATAAAGAGACAAAAGAAACAACAAAAAACTATAAAATCAACATATAAATAGCTTGACAAACTTAGTCCAAAGCATAAGCCACAAACAAACTAAAACCTAAGCATATAAAATCTAGCAGTCCAAAATAAAATAATCTTAAGTGACTACGTGTTATTTTTAAATACACTATGATCAACTTGATTAATACATAGTCAATCTATGGACAATACTGAGCTTAAAAACTGCAAAGTGGCTATTCTTATTGAAATTTTAGGAGTAGCAAATAATTAATTCCACAATTCATCATCTTGTGCAGTCTAATCCACTTAGAAAAGATGGTCTTAATCATACTCCTGCCTTCAGCATGGGCTTCTGGGTCAGCCACCTCCTGCAACAGTTTCCGCAGCTCTTTGAGGAGCGATCTCTTTTTGGCGTGTATACTTCTATCATAGCCGTGTCTGTGTAGCTGAACAGTGCCAGCGGCCCTCCGATTATTTCCCTTGTTAACCATTGGGACACTCTCAGAGACCTGTGCAATAAGACCCTCAAATTTTGTTATTGTCATGAGGCCCGCTGCTACGTCTTACTCCAGGGTAGAAGCGGGCCCATAGTTGGAAAATCAGAGAAGACCCTACGCCATTGTGGCCTCGACTCTAGTGGGATTCCAACCCACTCTGGTCATTGCTCTATTGAGGATTACAGAACCTGTATTACGATCACCATAGCTGGGACATGCCAGGTCTAAAGATAAGATGACAGGAAAATGGTCGCTCTCCAAACAATGGTGAATGCCCATATCAAGAAAGACAGATGGATCATTGGCTACTAATAAGTAATCGATAATGCTGGAACTGGGAGGTGAACACTGCATGAACTTTGGTGGACAGTCTGAAAGATGTGCCCCGTTCACCATAACAAAGCCCCGTGAATAGAGATGAGTTGCCCAGCACAAACCCCTGGAACAATTGAGTCTAGACTCACTCCTAAGGCCAGTATAATGTTCTTCTATTGTCCCAGTCTCAGAGTCTTGATTGCTGGGAATCCAAGAGTTGAAATCCCCAACTAGGATAGTTGTAAGAATATTATTATCAGAATCAAGCCACTCCACCAGGACCTTCATTACAGCACTATGTGGGACAACATATGGTAGGTCATATAAGTTAACGAGTAGGATATCCTGTGCCCCAGGCAATTTAATCCCGGACAGCCAACAAATCAGGATATTAGGTGAGTCACATTGGATCTCGGTCAATCACAAGGGTTTTCTGACTGCGTTTTCACATCAAATCTTAGTATAACTCTCAGGATTAGAGCCTTTGTATACTTTTCTTTTATCTACCAGCAATCTTGGGAGGTGGAAGATCAAATTCAGTATTTGAACAGACACCTCGATTCAAACTTAAAGCCTGCCTGTTTCCTCTCAATAGTTTTGTTTTTACATGTGAAAAACCCTGGAGTGTTTTAGCACTAAGATGCCTTTTAGAGCTGTGCTATACAAATCCCAGAACCACACTATAATATAGAGGCAACAAAAAGCTCCAGGAAGACAATGACTGGGTAAGTAACAGTTATTGCATATATAGTGTGGCTTTCCTTTTGTTCAACGTGTGAACCTTCTATTGCATGTTTCTGTACATCCTATTTATGAATTTGGGATGTCTTTTAAATGGTCAGGAACATCCCCTTATTTGTGCAAATGCTCAAATGGGTGAAACTTGGCATCTGAATGCGTCCATTCATATGCCATTTGTGGATCGAGCTTCCCTTTGTGACGTAAGTACTGAGATGGACTCGCACATCTCATCACTTGTGCCAAAAAAAGGTTTACAAATCTCGCCCTCAATGTTACTCTTGACTGTGACAAAGTAGGGCAACAATCTTACATTTTCTGACATCATGAGTCCCAGTTGTTGGGCCATAATGATTTTGCAGTTGTTAAACTAATTATTCCCAGACCAGTGTGTAGATTTCTTGATGTTGTGCTTGGTTTCCTAAGAAAACGGTGAACATATATTATTTTTAGGTCTTGTTTGTAGCAACCTAAGCAGTAGTATGAAGGGGACCCTGTTGACAATTAGCCTCTTTGTGATGCATGGCTAAGGTCATCATAGTCAAGGCTGCTACAGAAGTGGCCATTTTGTAGAGGTATTAGATGCTGGTTAAGTTGTAGGGAGTTTTTGAATTGTACCTGTTAGAGATCCTTTTGACTACACTGTCTTTAATACATTGGTTTGTTGTCATCTTTTGCTGCACTTATATATATTCTTCCAATTTTGTAAAGTAAGTCAGGCTGTTCCACGATTCATCACCAAGCGCATGTTGACAAGGCTCTCTTTATGGGATCAGTAATTTTATTGAATGCATGGCTACGGTGCAAGTTGGGGAGAGTGTTATAGAATGTTGCCCCTCAGAGCACCATCTTTTTTGTTAAAAGAAATATCCATTAGTGGTCAGGGTTTATTTTTACGAATGTGTTACGTTTAGAACTTTTTTACTTTTTTGTTTCATAAATCAGTGGACACCAACATGGCTCAACACCACAATTCTCAAAAATAACCCTAACCATGGCAAATAATTTGTGACAATGCATTATTTGCTGGGGAAGAGAACATGAATGAAAACAAAGTGAACCCACCCTGGGCTCGTGTGAAACCTGCCTCTGGCACACCAGCCGACAGAGGAAAAAAGCAAAAGCTCAAACTGGGCTCTAACCTAATGATCTTAGGCTGAGCTTTTTCACAAAATATTTTTTGGCTGTGAAAATGGGCACGTAAATAGGAACGCAAAGAGCTTCCTGTTTGGTCGCTTGGGCAAGAGAGGTGTGAGAAGCCAAACCGGAAAGTCACACACATGCAACATATAAACTGACCAAAGGAGTGTGCATCTCTACAGGACACAAGTAAGTCAGAAGACATGTCATTGTTTAGGGTCGTGTTAGATATGTTTATAGTGTGAAGCTCCAAGCAGTGTAAAGCGGTCTGTGGTTTGAACATATTATCTACACATGATTTAATGCACTAGTGTTGCATATTTCATACTGTTGGAGTTCATATTATTCCATGAGTGGTATTACGGAGCTGTGGAAGTAGGTGATGATGCAGTCATCCTCGTGTCATCAGGTAGTTGGTTGCCGCAAATTTATTTTCAGCAAAAGAAGCTGTTCTGCTCGAGTAAATTAGAGTTCTCACTACCACTATTTTTTCATCTAATATCCTGATGTTTTTTTCCAATGAAATCAAGTGCTTTGAGCTACCTTATCAGCAGGTGCCCCTTTTTGCAACCCCAAAATAGTCAGTAACCTGTGCCTAAACCACAACGAAGTATAGGGAGACAGGGATATAGTTAAAATCCCCAGAACATAGGATCCACCTTGCCTGATTCCTTAATAGGAAGTATAGAGTAGCAGTTTGGACATGTATCACAGCAAATTGAGTAATAATAGTGATCTGTGGATAGCATTAAAAGCGGACGGTGACCATGTGAACCATTTCCAGGAAATATCTAGGCAGACCTTGTGGACACTAAGAAATAATAACGTGTTCTAAGTTCATCTTCTACATGTAAACTTGTTAGTACATCCCCTGATGAATGTCTGGCACTTTGTTGGCCTTGAGAACAGAAACATGTGCATGTTGGGCTTACAATAAATATACAGGGCTGACCTAGATCACTAGATCAGTAGGATTAGCTTTGACATTTTTAGTGTTTGCGATTTTTGAATGTATAATATTTGTGTCATTATATATATATATATATATATATATATATATATATATATATATATATATATATATATATATATATATATATATATATATATATTCACTACAAAAAAAACTTGAGGGGAAGTTATGGTTAAGTTGCCCTAAGAAAAACCTGTACACTTCACTAAAAAAACTTTCCACCTCCCCTTTATGCTTCAAATTAAAACCGAAAAACCCCTGAAATTCGCCAGTTATGGTAAACTAAGCCCCAACCCTGCCTCCACCCCTGTGCACTGCTACCACTAACACCCAGACCATGAAAGATGTCATCTCAAATGTCAATGCTGACATCAATGACGACATCACTTGTTTAGCCCCTTTCTTTTCCTTCCCTGCCATACATATATATGAACAATCAGTGAAAACATTTCACTAAAGAATGTTATACTTCACAGTGCAACCAAACACCACTGCACATTCCCCCATTATAGTAAGCTAAGCAACCATAACTCGCACCATCTACGTGCATTGTTAAGACTAACACCCAGGAACTCCGCACTAGGAGCACTCGGCGGGAGTCGTGGGTGTGGCGGTTGTTTTCCATTTATGGGAATGTACCAAAAGCACGTGCGAACCTGGTGAAGTGTAACCAGTGCGAGGTGGTGTTGAGTCGCGGGAGATTTGGAGCGTACAGTTTTGGTACGACAACCATGAAGCGACACCTCACTTCGTTCCACACTGCGGACATTCGCAAAGTGGTGCCATCTGAAGAGCGTAGTCGTTTGAGTTCCTCCACAGCATCCTCGGTATCCAATCCTCCCACCACAAGAGACACTCCTGTAGGGGAATGCCTTCCTCCAGCTGCCTCACAAGCCATTCGCAATGCTGTTGACCCTTACCTTTCAAAGGTGACAGTAGTGTGCATGTATTGTGATGCAGTACTCTGCAGGGGGGAGAGTTTTCGAAGTGATTTTGAGACTGCAGTCACAGAGCACCAGAAGATCTGCTCCTTACCTAAATAAAGCTCACCCTAAATATTTCTGTGTTCAGTTGGCCTTTCTTATCCCCGTGGCTGGTGTCCCTTCCTTACCCTCCTTTCGCCTCTTCTCCTAGTGTGTCGTGTGCTGTTAAACAATGAAAGTAAAAACAACAAAAATTACAGAAAAGACTCTTTTCAGAGCCGCCTTTCTCAGTATAACAATAGAACTATGAAGTGCCGGCCGTAGACCCTTGCGGAGTTCTGAAAAAGTTTGCGGACAGTCGTGGAGGAAATAAGTGAGGGTGCAAGCAGAGCAAACGCAGTAAAGTGTACGTTGGGAGTAAGTGGCGGCTCTGAAAAGAGCCTTTTGGTGGTGTGTTGTGTTGGTCAAAAAAAGTGGATTGGGGAAAACGGATTGTCAGATAGGTTAGTGTGATTGCAAAAGAGATTGCAATGCATTGCGAAGAAAAATCTGATTGCCAGCATATGTGAGGTGGACTCCATCTCTGTGGAAAATGACAGTGCTGCGAAATGAAATGTTTTCATTGTGGAAAGAGGACATGCCAACATCTCTTAAAAATGCACACACAGCCTTATTCACATTGCGTCTCGCTTTCTCCATTTGTGGACCAAATGCAGAAGAACGCAGCCATATTTGTCTTTGGGCAATACGGGAAAAAAGTATTTGACAATTTGGAAACATGTCCATGAGCTTCGCGAGTCCTTCATTCATTGCAAATTGCAAAGAAATTCCAGACACATGGCCTAAACTGTTTCCTCCACAGTCAATGATCAGTATATCTGGGGGACGCTCTGTCAATAAAGTAACACAAAGAGGTACCAAGTCCAGCCATCTCATGCCACGCAGGCCATGCCAGTGCACTTCCGCATGTGGAAAGCCGAGATTTGTAGATAAACTGCAGCTTTCTGCATGTACCTTCAACCAATGTATCCATTAGTCTCCCAAAATCCAGATAATCTGTTTTCGAGCATGGAAAGCCATGGCTGTGTGGTCTCCTGTGAGGGAGAAGACGGTCTTACTAAAGTGCGTCTGTCAGAACACACCTACTGAACTTTATGGACCAATACCTAGCTCCGCTCATTCTCATTTACATGCAGCTCCACCCTTGAGTACCTGATGGTCACATGTGCTGGCTGCTAACTACCACCATGTTCGCGGACATGTACAGGATCAGAGCGTGACGACGGTACTTTAAAGTACTATTCCCCTTTTTCCCCTTTAAGGTAGGCTCTGAAAAGAGCCTTTTCTTTTATTTTTGGCCAGATACCGTACAGACATCTGGTATTTTATGTATTTTTTTGTATTTTTTGTCCTTGCTTTACTCCTGCAAACATTACAGAACCTTCTCTAAAGCAAGCCTTACGTTTCAAAAGAACATCGCATTTCCAAAAGAAGATAGCGCAACATCATCTCCTTCAAAGTAAAGCGGATTGCTTGGAACAATGTTATCGTGGCTACAAAAAAACATACCAACGCGTAGCATGAATGCACGCATGCCGCGATTGATGATACACCTCCGGATGCTTTGATCTGGACAGAAAACAGATGTGTTGTTCCATTGTACTCTCGGGAGTAAAGCAGAACAATTACTTTTGTTGTTGGGAAGATGGTCATGAGTGCTTCAACCAACTGTGCCAAATCTGCCAACAAAGTACGTGAAGTCAGGTATCCCAAATGGCAAGCACCGTAGTGCAAAATTACCAAATGAGGAGTGGTCAGTCTACGCTTGTCTCTACAAACTTGCAGAATTGCCGCAGCATTGGTATCAATGTCAGCACTCCACACCACCTCCACTCCTCGCACATCAAAATGGTGCGCCACATGCCTACTCTCTGCATAGTGTTGTAAGCATAGTACAATAATGTCTCCAAGGATCAAAACCCTGACCCTCTCCACCTCTGCCATCTTCAGTGTGCGCACCGTCTTTCGACACAAAAGAGTAATGTGAACATCTGATTGGCTGATGCCTACAGTCGCCTTTCCATGCAGGATTTGCTGTAGAAACCCGTATGTGACACGCCTTAACAGCGGACAAGCGTTGGCTACGTGCGGCACGTAACTCTTACCCAGTCCTTCTACCCTTTCTACAGCGGTACCAAAGCGAGTCCCTCATTGATCACAACTAAGCGGTCGCACAATCATCCACCAATCACATAGAACATCGCTAATTTCAACTCCGTCATCAACATTGCGCACTTCAAAATTACTGTCGATGATTCTTAATGGAAATCGCATACGATTGCAAAGCACCTACTTTACAAGCTTCTGTGCAAGGATTGCGAATTTCTACGTACAGCTCCATACATGTCCAGATGCATCAGTATAGAGTACAGGTATGTATATTTTAATCAGAGAACATGTGGAAGCCTTATGATTTAAAATAGAGAGAATAATGCCGCTAAATGTCCATATGGAATACATAACAACGCTCCCCCTCTAAAGTGCAAGATTGCCGATTTGTCATTCACAAATCGCACAACTGCTTACTGTCTTCCATATAACCTGTACCTACGTTGCAAGCATGCCTATTTAGGGAAGACCTCAATTTTGTATGTGAAAATGTCGGAGTTCTGTACTCTGTACTGCCTACAGTAATGCTACTTGCAATGTGATCGTATGAGAATAGTAAGCGCTCCCGATTGTAGTGCTGACATGTCCTTCTGAGGGTCTCTCGATTTTCTGACATTGTGCTTTTCATTAACAAGTACAAAATGTTTCCCCATCTAGTACTTTGCCGTATCGCTTACAAACCTCTCTCCTGTGCATAGTACACTTTGTAAAGAACACGGCATTTCCATACCCTTAAAAGATATGGGGGCCGATTTATGGAACAAACGTGCGCTGAAAATCCCAGCACAAGCAAGCGCAAGGTGGCGCAAGCGTGAGAAAGCAAGCGCACGTGCACGCGTGCGATTCAAGGAAGGCGCTGCGCTTGTTTCCCACTGGTTGTGCGCCAAATCGGTGCATGTCACACGCGGGCACACACGTCATCAAACGGCGTGCGCTACGCACACAGCAAAAGCGCACATAGCGCAGCGCACACAACAAAAGTAGGCGGAACAGTGGGTGTAACACGCAGAATGGGGAATAACGTGTGAAAAAGAAAGCGTAACTGGGGAAGTACTGCAGGGAACTACACGGAATGTCCACACGCACGTGAACAACACGTATTCATGGATATGAATACGGGAAACCCGCGCACGGCAAAAGACGCACACAGGCGTGAATGCGTCCGCCACACGAAGGCAGGCGGAAGCGTCCCTGCGCACAGTATAAAAGTGCACGCAAACAACAAACACGTATATACAGCTACGATGAATGCCCCATTTGTCGCAGCACTGATCGTGGGACAAAGCAGGAGGAGGAGAATAGCCAGGGCATGCCTTTTTGGGATGCCTGTCGACCAGGTCTACGGCAGGTATAGGTTTCCACCCCGTATCATCCTAGACCTGCTCAGGGAGTGGGAAGATGACCTTACATCCCCCACCCTTTGCTCCCAAGCATTGAGCCCCTTGGAGAAGGTGCTCAATCTCCTGCATATTTTGGCCACTGGGTCATTTCAGCGGACTACTGCCATAGTGGGAGGGGTCTCACAGGCCACGCAGTCACGCTGCCTACACCAGGTCTTGGCAATCATGACAGCGCGCCCCTCAGTCCTCAGGCACATATACATGGCCCGAACATCCGCAGAAAGGCAGGCCGTTGTCCTGGACTTTAACAGGGTGGCACACTTCCCCAAAGTGCTTGGTGCCATAGATTGCACCCATGTGGCCCTACGTCCACCTAGGACCACTGAGCACATCTACTGAAACCGCAAGCACTGGCATTCCATCAATGTACAGCTGGTATGCGATGCAAAGGGAATCATCACCTCTGTCTATGCAAACTACCCTGGCTCCACCCATGACAGTTTCATATACAGAATGTCTGCCTGAGCCGGGCCCTGGAAGCTGGGCAGCATGGCGACACATGGCTCCTAGGTGAGTACAAATGCCCTTGCACATGCATGCATGTCACACACACACAAATACACAAACCCCAATAATCACAACCATTATCACCTCTCAAGGGGACAGTGCCTACCCTCTGAGGAACCACATGATGACGCCAATCCGGAACCCCACCACACCACCCCAGGTAAGATACAACGCGGCCCATATTGCAACCAGAGCCATAGTGGAGCGCACATTCGGAGTGCTCAAGTCACGCTTCCGCTCCCTTGACCGCTCTGGTGAGCAGCTACTCTATGCACCCCTAGTAGTGTGCAGGATCATTGTGGCAGCATGTGTCCTGCACAATGATGCAACACGGCAGGGCGTACTGGTGGACATGGTGGTGCCCCCACATCCCCAACCACAGGCACAGGCGCTGCCCATGGGTGGGGATAGGGCACGTGGCGAGGATGCCCGGACCCAGCTTGTGGACACATTTTTCACCTAAACTCCCACCCCTGCGGAGTGCACACATGCCTGGCACATACCAGGTGACAATCGATGATGACAAAGAGACAGTCAACTGTCACAACCTTACCACCCTGAGATTGTTGCCATGGAAGTGCCATATTGTGTGCATCCCTAGCTACTTAAACACAAGCAATCCTGTGTGACCAAAAGGGACACATGCAAGGTGTGAATCACACACACCTGCAAAACAGGCCATGCCTATCACTGGTATGTCACTCAAACCCTCCCAAAGCACAACATGACATGGCAAGCAATAGCCATCCACCAACACAGTACCAATAAGGTACACATTGCCATGTGAAAAATGTAAATTGGCATCAGACAATGATGCCTGACATGGAATCAGATGAAATGACTGACCAACAACCTCCCACCCAAAGAATTTCATACCCAAATGCATTCCAAAAGTCAAAGTTGTAACATAACAATGAATGCCTGTCTACATGCACATTGTGCATTGAAAAATCAACACTGCAGCTTCTGTGTGCCGTGTCCACCTCCTGCAACACACTGCTCAGTGCACAGCACAGTTAACAGCCATTGCGTGTGATGCACACCCTGAGCATCACATCTAAGCGACAAACCACATCAAAAAGCAAATTAGGCATGTACAGGATCCACAATTGGTCATAGGACATGTGCTGCAGGGACACAGTGGGCACCAGAAGGAAAATAGAGTGTACACGTGGACATGGAAGGGTGGTTGTACATGTAGTGCATTATAGTGCGAGTGTGTGGGTCAGTAGGGACATGCACTCAACATATGCATGTGCAATCAAGTGACCATCAGTGTCCTCTACACATCACATGTGAACATTCACCATGTGTACACCCCGGCATGTCAAACCACAACTATCCCCTCACACCTGAAAGGTAAACACAACACATGAACAGGCATTGATCAGCAGAACACATCATGTACATAGGATACCACAATTACAATGTCAGGGTGCCCATCACACTGCAGGGCAAGGCAACTATCACCAACCAAGCACCACCCCTCCCTCACAAATCACCATGACCCACTGAACAACTCCACCAGGGTTATGGAGCCTACATCCTTGAATTTCACCTGGCCACAGGATCACCCTTCCCCTTCGTCACCATCTCCCACCTTGTGTGTAAAAAGTTGCCTGCACCCTCAGAGTCCACCTTGATTTGCAAAAACACTACATCCAAGAGAACTCAAAGCAGGCCAACACAGAAGCCAAGCAAAAAGCCTGCAGGCAGAAAAACTAACCAGAACAGCCTCCAGTAGATGACTTGAAGTAGCAGTACCTCACAAAGGGCAAGTACTACCACAATGACGTAACAAGCAAGGTAGCACAGTAAAACAATGTCACAACAGGATGTGTACCATGTGTGGTACATAACATAGAATGAAGCACCACAAACGGATGTGTACTGTCACTGCTCCCGTGTACAGGTGCAGGAGTGGCACGAACCAACCACCCCCACCGTGGTCTGGGTGGCTGCAAGGTCAAACTCACACAGGCCTCTGAGACCCTGGTGGGGAAGGAGGGTCAGTTATATGGAGTTGGGACAGGCGTTGGCATACTGGATAACCGGAATGAGGGGCAGGAGAGGGGAGTAGGATTGACACGGGAAAGTATGGAATGGCCAAAAATGTAGTACTCACATTAACACATACACAATCATACCAAACTTGTTCATCATAAACATAGCAGCAATTCACTGAAATGGAAGTCAAAGAGAAACTTATCTCTGGGGTGAGTGCTGGCCTCCGGCCTGTGTACTCTCAGGTCCAGTAACAGGAGAACTTCAATGCTGCAAAGAGAGCCACATTTAAAAATCTGTGTGTGCCCATAACACACAAACACACCACCAAATATGCCCCAAAGTAACAAACTACTCTACAAACAGACAATCTGGTGTGGATGCTTCGTACCCATACGTAACATTACCCCTGTGATGGTTCATACACAGTCAATGCAGTAAGTCAGGCGCCGGTGGGTGCGTGGCAAATGGAACACCAATGTGTCATGAATCACACAACATGCAATGTTCCCTGGGTAAGCAGACAGACGCATATAGCAAGGTATGACTTCCAAACAAGTCGTGTCCACCTTGACCCAAATAAAGTAGGCAGTGCATGTTTCAAATTCTACATGGAAATGAAATGCACTGCACCCGAGTCTGTCCCTTGCCGTCTGTCCCTGTCAGCTGCTTCTTTCTATGTCTCGGAACGCTACTTGGGTGATACAAGTGCCTCAATGGACCATGGTGGAAAGGAGGGAATGTGCCACTGCACCTGCAGGTGCCCCAGACAACCTTACAATCAACTAGCCATGAGTCCACCAACACATCTGAGCTGTATTGTGCTTTTCAACACCAATATTCGTCCAAGCTCACCCTCAGTGCTGCTACTAAGCATGCATGTGCAACTGGCCTGGTGGAATGTTTGCTGTGTTGTGGCCCCCCTGTGCTGCTCACCTTGCCTGGAGTCCCTTGAAAGACGTCATCAGTTTTCGGATGTATGATTGCAATCCCTGTGCCTCTGCTTGCGCACACATGTGCATGTGGGCACCACCAAACGTGTCCAGATTCCAGACGTCCAATGGCCCATGTCTGCTGGCAAAGGTGGTCTGGAGGCTCATCCCCCTGCAGAAAGGGCATGAAACACATGATTAATGCATTAGATTCATCTGTGTGTGTCTCTTCAGGCATCACATCACTGGACCATGTCAGAGATGTACATCAGAAATCACACCACAGTCCGTCTTTCACAGCCAAAGTGTGGAACACACTAGCTACGGCATGAATTGCAACAAGCACATGTACAGTAAAGATAAGAAACATACTACACAATGCATAGCAATGAATGTACACATGAATCCTGAAACACCCCATCTAGCAAAAGCAGAACAGTCGTCAATAACACCCCAATCATCCCCACTAGGGGTGTTAACACAGTCCAAAGCCCTTGTGTAATAGGCTGTTACACGGAACCATCCTTGCGAGCCCATGGATAAGGGAAGCAGGAGTGGCATATGTGAATCAAGGACCCCAAGCAGCAAACACATACACAAGACAAGCCTGAAGGGCCCAGCTGGAACAGACAGTGGATGCTTTCAAAAGCCACAAAGCACCACACTGTCACATGAAAGCACAATAGACAAGCAATTTTAAACTATATTAACTAATTACACTAACTACGAAAAACCTACTTTACCTAATTAAACTAACTATCAAACAGAAACTTAACTAACTAAACTAAAATACAAATAAAAAATGGTCACATACGACCCGGGGGATGGGGGCACCCAGGAGGGGGGAGGTACAGGGTGCTGCTCAACACCCACATGCGATGATGCTGAGCCAAAAAAAAAAAACCTCCATGGGCTCAATGCCTGCACAGTCCGACCTATGTGGGAGATAGATGGTCGTCCGAGTCTGGCTCCTCCTGGAAAGGAGGACGTGGCACAGTAGCCTGGCCACGCCTAGCCACTGCTTGCCCCTCGTTGGCAGCAAGTCTGCCGGATGGGTGAGCCTGGTTCTGTGTGGCGATGACACATAGGTCTGCCTCAGAGGTATCCTTCTTTTCCTCTCCTTCCCCCAGAAGCTCACTGTCTCCAGAGCCCTGGTTCTCTCGAAGCTGGACTACTGTAACAGCCTCTATCTAAATCTGCCTGCCTCTACTATCCGCCCTCTGCAACTTATCCAGAACAGGACTGCGAGACTTGTCCTTGGCCTCAAGCCCAGGGACCGTATCTCTCCAGGACTGAAAGTGCTACACTGGCTCCCTGTGGCTGCGAGGATTAAGTTCAAAACCCTCTGCATTGTCCACAAGGCCTTCTGGGGCCTGGGGCCAAAATACCTTCAACTCTCCCTTCCTAAATATCTTCCTTCTCGAGCACTTCGCTCTTCCACCTCCAACTCCCTCAGGGTCAGCCGCTTCTCCAAGCAACGAGTTGGGGGGAGATCTCTCTCCGCAGCAGGGGCCTCCCTCTGGAACAGCCTTCCTGCCTCCCTGAAACTTGAGGAGAACCATCTCCGGTTCCGGAAGCACCTCAAAACCTTCCTCTTTGCTTCTGCTTTCTCTCCTCCACTCCCCTGCTAAACCACTGATACTGTACTGAATCAGCAACTGGGCCACTCACTAACCCTGGTCCTTGGCCCAGCCACTCTCCCCTGCACTGCCTTCCTTGCTACCCCTGCACTGCGGGACTGTCTCTGTATCCCTACAGCCCCCCCCAGCACTTGTTCTGCACTTATCTTGCACTTGCCACTAGCTGGCCCTCTTTCATTACTAACCCTGTATTGCACTTTCCCCTCTCCCTTCCCCCTTGCACTTTTCCCGTCCCCCCACCCATGCACTTGCGCGGTCTGAATGACACCTGGCCTAGTAGGATCATTGTCTGTCTCCCCTTGTTCCCCCCTCCCTGCCTCGTAGCGCCTTGAAACACTTGTGTATAGATGCGTTACAAATGCCATATCATATCATATCATAACATATCATGCAGAACCTCCCGTGATACACGTGCTTCCTCTTGCAAGGTAGCACGTGTAACACTGAGTTCCTCCTGCAAGGCCTGGCTGGCCAACTGCTGCACCTCCCGGCAAGCCTGTAGCTCAGCCGAGATGGTACGCTCAAGCTGTGCAAACCTCTCCTCTGACCGCTCCCTCTGGGACATCAGAAGGACACCCAGAGTGGATCTGAGGGAAGCATGCTCCTCCCTCAGGGCCTCCATGTGTGCCTCTGCGTGAGCAGCAATTGCTTGACGCAGAGATGACATTTCAGCCTGGCGTGCCCTGTCTGAGGCTGCCATGCCCAGCCTGAGCGAGCGGGCCGTGGACCGTGCCGCCTGCTACTGGAGAAGCACCTGCCTAGCAGGGGGGAGCACGGATCAGGCCACACACTCCATGCTCACAGCGATGTTCTCCATTGCTGCCCCCTGCCGTTCTGAATTGGCAGTCATGTCTTGCTCCCACTCAGTATACAGCGGTTGCGCGCGGCGACCGCGTTGCTGGGCTTGACACCTGCGGGACCCAAGGACCGGTTGTCCTCATCGTGTTGGCACTGCCTGCGGCTGCACGACTACATGCCCCTGTCGACGTGATGTCCCAGGCACATCAGTGACTGGTGTGGAGGGTGACCCTGCGTCCCGATCCACCACGGACGCTGGTTCCAAGACTGTCTGACCCCTCAGTGCAGGTGTCGCGGACAGAGGAGTGTCCACATCAGAATCACTCACCCCTGACAAATGGACCTGATGCTCATCCAACTCGACATGGACGTCAGAGTTGTCATCAGGGCTGGACTCATAGGCAGCCAGAGACAAGATGGTCTGTAGCACTTGGGGGTTTTCGTGGCCTGCCACCCCACGACCCCCACTTGTGCCGGGTTGATGTAGTGATACCAACCCTGTGCCTGGCATGACAACACCATCCTCCGGCTCCATTGCGTCATCATCTGAAAAATAGAGAGAAAAAATGTCACTACACATGTCAGAAGCACACAACACACACACACACACCGACAACATCAGGCAGACATGTGACACACAAAATAGAACCTGGCATGCATGCTGGGTCAACTTGGAATTGCTTCTGTGATCAGACCTGTTGAAAGGTGGCAGTTTGCATTGAAGTGGGTCTATGCAGTGCAGCCAATGTGCATGTTACTCACTACCTACATGTACAAGTACTTCATGGTGTGTGTCAGAAAATGTGAAGGCAGTGCAAGGTCAACTTCAGGCATCACGCAATGTGCATTCAATGGGTAGCATATCTACAAGCAAAGCACCCCTCCACCCAAGTGCAAAAGCATGGATGCCTAGCATGTTATCAAAAGGCTGACCATAGATCTGTGCATTGACAGGCAGTGTTGACTAGCATCAACAGCTTCATGTGAGTCAAGTGACAACACTGCAAATGATGATGGGACAGTAAGCAGGACACATGATGAAACGTCTGGAGGCCACCCAAGTGCGAAGAGGACACTACACCAGTTGGACAGAGTCATTGGCCATTAAACAGGCTGAGGCTTGTGACCCACCCAGATTGTCAGACCCTAAACATGTGTGCAATGCAGTACTGAGCCACAGTAGACATGGTAAGGCTGATGAAATGCCATGCAATGTATGTCACCCAGGACTTGTATTACAGTGATCATCCAGTCAAGGACACATAGGGGCATGCGTGCAATGCACATGGAGCATGAATGGGCACTCATGTCCCTGCGGGGCATCTGACCTCTGCACAGTACAAGTGAGATACCCTGCATCAAGAACTAAGGCTGTACCACACAGCATATGTCTGGCAGATTGGTTGCGGGAAGTTTGCATGTACACAGGACGCATTAACAGGGAAGTACCCAATGGCAATATTGAAGCAGACCAGTGCAAAGGTGGAATTGGTGTTCAGAGCGGAGGGTGGAGGGGCAAGGGAGCATGCCTACATGGAGTACCCACATGCAGGCAGAGGACACATGCACGTCAGTCATGCTATGACATCGTGCCTGGGCTGAGAGGAAGGTCACCCCACCCTACATGCAGAAGGGCCAGTGAGCTGGGACATGGACCGGAGGGGCATACTTGTAACCAGCATGTGAGTAGGGTGCAATAGTGTTGATGCCGACAGTCCCCGTCTGCTCCACATGTCCACCATCCAGCAGAGCAGACATGCATCACGGAAGCATTGCATTACTTGCACATCCGAACCATGTACACCTCACATGTAGTGGCAATCATGCACAACACATCCCACAAGTAAAACACACACGTCCTCAACAAACACGCATCAACACTCACTGGACTGGGCATCAAAGTCCGGCATCTCTCCCACTCCTTCGACCGATTCAGATGGTATGAACTCCGCAACGCGTGACTCATGCGGAGTGAGGACTTCCTCCTCTGGTGCAGGCCCACCGCCAGTCACCAGAGTCAAGTTGTAATTTGAGGCACGCTTAGCCTTAGCACTGCGTTTGATGTCATTCCAACGCTTTTTGCACTCTTGCGCCGTGCGCACCTCATGGCCGAATGCACTGAAATTTTCCGCAACATGCTTCCAGTGGGTATCACGTTGGGCAGCCGTAGTCTGACTATTGGCACCCACTAGCATGTCTCGGCTGTGGCCCCGCATGTAGTCCACGAGGAAGTCCAGTTCCTGGTTGCAGAAAGGCTTCTTCCTCGACGTGCAGGAGGTCGTGGCTGTGTGTGAGGTCCCAGCCTGTGCTGCAGGTGCAACCTTCCTCCTCTTGGATTGTGTCTCAGACCCTGGCTGGCTAATGCCGCCCTGACCAGTATGGCCAGTGGGTTCGGTATTGAGCCAAGGGAGTGGTAGGTGGAGGGACGACCAAAAGCCTGACTTCTGTCAGTGGCAGCTGGGTGCCCTCTAATGGACCCTGCGCAGCAACATCCCCTGTGGCAGGGTCATTGACCGCAACTGTCCTGGTTGGCAGACTCACAACCGGGGTGTTGTTGGGTGCATCTGCCCCTGCACTTGCCAACACCCGGCTGTTTGGGACAGCAAATGACATAACTGCCCCAAGGACACGTGTCTTGGTTAGGGCAGCCCTGCGTGCCCCTACGGTTTCCCTCTTGACCTGTTGGAAATCTTCCAAGGGCTCCTCAAGTGCCAACGCAGGCTCTGCTGGCAGACCCTGAGCCTGGGTGGCGGTGTCCACAGCTGCACCTGCAGCTACCACTACCCTTGGGCCCGTGGCAGTTGATGGAATGGACTGCCGGGTCACACAGGCACCAGTGCCAGATGCAGAAGCTGCATCTCCTGGAACCACAGGGGGTGGTGGCATGACTGCACCGACACATGGCACGACATCGTGCTCAAGTGGCGCACCCCTGCCTCTTCCCCCTCTGCGGCTGCCCTGGACAACCTGGAGTCCCCCTACTATCTGGTCACCCCAGCCATGTCCCTGACCACGCCCGCCACGAGGAGTGCGCCCAGCTGAGGCGCCCCTCACCTTTGGTGTCCTCCCAACCATGGCACAGATGTAGTAGTGCCGGCACAGATGGAGTAGTGCCAATGGGAGGTGTACACCACAATTGACCTGGGCAATTGGGGTGAAGGGGGTGGGAAGCAAGATGTTAACAGCCCCCCTGCACCTGCAAGGCTGTATGTGACCCCGGTGATGTGGTGACGGGTCACGCAACGCTCAGGCACCCCAAAACTGCAGTAAAACCGTGCACGCAACCCTGCAGCCTACGTGCGTGGAATCAACCTCCCGCAGTACGCGGTGGCACCCAGTAACACGAAAAACCCGTACACGTGGGACACGCAGGCTACTATGACATCAAAAACGGTGCGATACACAGGGGCACCCGCAGTGGGATAAATAGCGTGCGCGACTCACCGTCTGACTAGCGCGATGCAGAAAAACACGTGTAGCCAATACCCCCGCCAAAAGAAGAGATACGTCTTTGATAGCTGTGAAGTTGTGATGGCGCGTTAACAACACGAAGCAGCAACACACGTCGGTCTCCATGAAAGGCACATACAGCGAACTGCTGGCCCCGCTCACCTTTAACCCATGCTGAGGGAAACGTCCGCGCGTGTCACGTCACTTACGCGCGTAGGCCCTTTCCTCGGATTACACGCATTCACACGGGGACGTGCATTTTTTTGCGCGCGCGCTAATCCACTATGCCCATGTCACGTCACAGAAGCGCTTACACGCGAAGGGCCTTTGGTCCAATGAAATCGCTGACATGCTCACGCGCTAAGGGCCTTTCCTCGAATTACACGCTGACGTGCAATTTTTTCACGTGCCAAATCACTCCGTATCAAGCTGGCCACGCGAAAACACACGGAAGACCACGCTCCTGCCCTGAAAGCCATTTTCCTGCCCCACAGAGCCCCGAGCACGCTCCCACCTGCCATCTGCTGCTGCCTGCCTGCTGCCCACGTGCCCTGCTATTTGCTGCCTGCACTTCAGCCAGGGGTGCAGTTGCTGTGACCACCCCTGCTGGAACTGAAGACTCCCGACTGGGATACCATCGCTCCACAGCCCAGCCCCAGGACCCAGTTGCCCACCCACACCTGCCTCTGGGGTTGCCATGTCAGGCACACCACCATCTGAGACCACTGGCAACCCCCAGCCAGAGAGGCAGAGGGCCACCAGCTTCACTGCCACCGAGTTTGGTGTCCTGGTGGAGCAAGTCCTGGGGCAGTATGATGCCTTCTTCGGAAGTTTGCGCGCCAACAAGGAAGGACGGACCAGGATCTGGATGGACATCGTGACTGCCATCAACGCGGAGGGGGTGGCAGTCCGCAAATTCCAACATGTCAAGAAGCGCTGGGAGGACTTCAGGTCCAGGACCCTCAACAAGGCCCAGCGCCTCTTGAAGGCAGCGGATGCTAAGGGGCGCTGGGGCCACCTGTCGGAACACCAGATGAGGCTCCTGGAACGCATATGCCCAGCGCTCCACGTCCAGGTCCTTGAGAGGCAGACCCTTCTGGAGTCGAGCGGTAAGTGTACATGCATACTGATTGGAAGCTGTGCGTGTGATGGTGTGCCAGTAGTTTGCTGGTTTTGTAGGGCCATGTATGGATGTGTATGTATAGGGACGTGAGGCTAACACATGTGAGTCCTCTCATGTGTGAGACACATGGATGGTGTATGTGTGGGTAAGCATGCAGGCCAAATGCATATGTGTGAGCACACATGTTTGAATGACTGTGTATGTAAGTTGGCATGGTAGTGGTGTCACACGTGGATGTTGGTTCCAGCTGCATGTATCTGCACTGTGTACATGTGCATGTGTGTGTATTTGACAAGGGTGCAACAGCGATGCAACATGGATGCATGTGACACTGATATGTTGAAGGCTGATTGCCAGATGTGACATGGATGCCGATCTCATCACTGTGACAGTTGGTGGAGGTTTACACATGCATGTAAGTGTGGTGGCGTGTGTGCATGTCTAGTGCACTCCCTGTGTTTCATGTGATGTCTGGCTCATCTTTGGCTGCTCATGCTGTTGTATGTGTATGGATGGTGCTGGCCGTTGGGATATGGCTGTGGAATAGCTCATGTGTGTGATTTCAAATGACATGTGTGTTGGGGATTGTGATGCCATGTCTGAAGTTTGACACTGCCACTCATGTGGAACTGTCATGTGTGTATCAGTCCATTGTACAGTGCCCTGATGCCTGTCTCCTATCTCTCCCTGTCTGCAGCATCAACTGATGAAGAGGGCGGAGAGGGTGCTGTGGAGCCCAGCGGCAGGGATCGCACTGCCAGCTGGAGACGCAAGGCCCGGCTCCCCTCCCAGGTTGTGATCTCGTCAGGGAGTGAGGAGTCCAGTGCCGCGTCCCAGGCCACAGCTGCCGAGGGTAGGTCCAAGAGGCGGAGGTCGGAGTTGGACTCTTCGGCAGCAGAAGGGGAAGCTGAGACCCCACAGGGTCCGACGGAGGAAGATGGCATGGAGTCATCCAGGTTGGTGGGGGGTTTGGTGGAGGAGGAGGCCATGCAAGGGACAGAGACGTAGTCTGGAGGTGGGGATTCCACTGGTGCTAGTGGTGCAGTGCAGGGGCAGGGACAGGAGGCAGCACAGGCCGCCGCGGAGGTGCCGGTGTGTAATCCTGTCCCCGATCCTATCACTGCATCATCCTGCACCAGCAGGGATGCCTACATCCAGACCCGTTCTCAGGGAGGGGATCGGCTTACACCAACTGGCCTTCCTCTCCCTGCGGATGTGGCTATCCGGCACCGGGTTGAGCCTGTCCTGGGTGGGGTGGCGTTGCGTCAACGTGCCATGCGAGCTGACCTGCAGTCTTTTCATGAGGAGACTGCACGTCTTCTCGCATGGCTCGTTGACCGCATTGACCCACTGGGACAGGTCACCAGGGCCAGATTCCTCCGTTTTCCCCCTCCTCAACTGAACCCCGACCCCCTCCTCAAGTGAACCCCCTATGCGCCAGTCATCCTCCGTGCCATCTTCCCACCCATGTGTCACCTGGGTGCCCTGTGGAGCTGCCTCTGACCCTGCGGCTAGGCTGGTGGAGGACACATCCCTGCCACAGTCGGGAGTCGGATGTCCAGCAGGGGTGGCCACATCAACAACTGCACCCCAGCCGGAGGAGGGTGTGCTGGCAGCAGGAGCCAGGGCACAGGCAGAGGCACAGCAGCAGCAGCAACAAGGTGGGAGCCATGATGGCTCGGGGCCTTCAACATCGGAGGGGCAGGCATCGGCCAGAGAGCAGGAGGACCCAGGACGGGAAGTGTCTTCTGTGTGGCAGCGGTTGGGCCATGCTATAGATGCGGAGCGGCAGTGGGCGGAAGAGGCACGGGTCACGATGGTCAGGGCGGAGAACTCCATGCATACGGCCCTGAGGCAGGCCGAGTGCCTCGACGCCATTCGCAGGGACCTGGAGGTCCAGATGTCATCGTCCCTGCGAACCCTCAGGCCATGGAAGAGGACCGCCTCCGGGACATCAAGCAGGAGTTCGATGATGCCCTGGCCCGGGAAATCAGAAAGTGAGCCGTTGGACTTGCCCGCTGCCATTGTAAATAGTTATATAGTGTTAGGTTTCCTTTTGTTTTTCTTTTCATTTGGGGCGCTTGGACAATGCCCCACCTTTTGTATATAGTTGTTCATTATGTAGGGTTTTTGTAGGTTTCCGTACAATGGTTGGGCTCATGGACCCTGGATTTGTACTTTGTATATAGTTCCACAATGGATTTCACTTCATTTGCCTTTGTTTTTAACCATGGATCAATGGATTTTTCTTTTTTTTCACTTTGGATTTGATTTGACGGACAGACTCTTTGGACCCATTTGCTTTTGGATTGATTTTTATTCTGGTTTTACACATCTTCTTTTTCATATTTTGGACAGGCAGCTTTTTATTTATTATTTACATTATTGTGTGATTTCATTTCATTCCCTTGCTTTTGTGTCTAATTCATTTTTATTTGATACTTCATTGTGTGGTATGCTTTCCTTGGTTTCCTGCATGTCACGATGCATGTTTTCTCATTCACTTGCACCCATTGTGTGTGTTTGATGGACATGTATTGATGTGCATACTTGCCATTTGGGATGTTTCATGTGATGGGGATTTCAATGTGGGGTGTATGTAATACTTGCTTGGGTGTTTCGACTGGGGTGGCGTGGGGTGGGATTTGGGTGGCCATTAGGCCCATGATTGTGGATCGTGATGACATGTTGTGGGGGACATGAGTGGGGTCCTGCTGGCAGGTGCCCCACACTGCTGGTGGGTGGGGGTGCAGGGGGACATGAGTGGGACATGAGTGGGGGCCTGCTGGCAGGTGCCCCGCACTGCTGGGGGGTGGGGGTGCAGGGGGACATGAGTGGGACATGAGTGGGGGCCTGCTGGCAGGTGCCCCGCACTGCTGGGGGGTGGGGGTGCAGGGGGACATGAGTGGGACATGAGTGGGGGCCTGCTGGCAGGTGCCCCGCACTGCTGGGGGTGGGGGTGCAGGGGGAAATGAGTGGGACATGAGTGGGGGCCTGCTGGCAGGTGCCCCGCACTGCTGGGGGGTGGGGGTGCAAGGGGACATGAGTTGGTGATCAGTGGTGTAAGCGGACAGGTTGCTTGCCTGGGGTGCATGCCCATGGTGGATGGGCTGCCTGCGGGACATGACCAGGGGTGCGGGGTAGTCCCCTGTGGTGTGGTCTGCCTGCAGGGGCCGTGGAGGGTGTACAGGGAACACCTGGGAGGACCCACACTGTCAAATCACGTGTAGGACTCCCCGGCACCCCCGAAATACACGTACCCTGCTGAAATCACGTGTGAAACTTCCCGCGAACACCCTAATACACGTACCCTGCTCCAATCGCGTGTGAAACTTCACGTAAACCCCAGTTATACACGTACCCTGCTGAGATCGCGGGTGAAACTTCCCGCAAACCCTAGTTATACACGTACCCCACTCGCACAGGCCCTTTTGCGTGTGTAACTTCCTGCACACCCCCGAAATACACGTACCCGCATCCAATCGCATGTGAGACTTTCCGCGAACCCCCGTAATAGACGGACCCTGCTGAAATCGCATGTGAAACTTCCCGCGAACCCGTTATACACGTACCCCACTCGCACAGGGCCTATCGTGTGTGAAACTTCCCGCACACCCCTGAAATACACGTACCCTGCTGAAATTGCGTGTAACACTTCACGCGCACCCCTGAAATACACGTACCCAGGCCAATCGCGTGTTAAACTTCCCAGGCACCCCTGAAATACACGTACCCTGCTGAAATCGCATGTAACACTTCACGCGCACCCCTGAAATACACGTACCCAGGCCAATCGCGTGTAAAACTTCCTGCGCACCCCTGAAATACACGTACCCTGCTGAAATCGCGTGTGAAACTTCCCGCGCACCCATGAAATACACGTACCCTGCTGAAATTGCGTGTGAAACTTCCCGCGCACCCCTGTAATACACGTACACTGCTGAAATCGAGTGTGAAACTTCCCGCGCACCCCTGAAATACACGTACCCCGCTCGCACAGGGCCGATCGCGAGTGAAACTTCCCGCAAACCCCAGTAATATACGTACCCCGCTTGCCGTGCTGGTACAGGGTTAGCGCAGCCCTTTGTGCTGGATTGGGGATTTTGATGGCTTTTCACTGCGCGAGGGGCGTTCTTGGGGGCGTAACTGGCGCTGCTGCAGGGTCGCTGTGCCACTGTGCGCCACGGCTGGTTTTGGTAACTAAAATCCATGAATACGCTCTGCGCGGAAATGGATTTTAGCGCACGAGGCTGGTGCAGAGATTCGCACGCGCACACTGTGCGCCAGCCGCGTGCGCCACTTGTGCGCTAAATTCTATGAATTACCCCCTTAGTTATTTTGAAGGACTTTCAAGTATCATATTGAAAGTACTAGGCAAAGACTGCACAGAGTGAAGTGAAATGTGCACGTGCACTGGGTTGAAATATGAAAGTTCAATCCTCTGACGAAAGAAGTACAAGTAATGTCTGGAGTATCATCACTGCTGCAAACACACAAAGTAATTGATATTGTTTTTTTAATTCGCAGTGAAGACTACTCTCCTGAGAATCAACAGCATCTACACTGCAGACGACATATCCGAAGAAACCTAGTCATCTTGCACAAAAAAGTAAGTACAGTACAACCTATATATAGTAACTACTCATTAAAGAGCCTGCATGGGTTATTTCGTTATTTTGCGCACCAAAGCAAGCATTGAATTGTAAACCATTCTACCTACAAATATCCATTTATTGAACCAAGAATAACAGGCAGAATGGCTGACAAATCCCTGTGTGTTTGGTACTGAAATAACATAGGTAATGCTTAGAAGGTTAGATTGTGAAAATAAGTTACTGTACCAATTTTTTGGCATTTCGGTTATGAATAATGGTTCTCGTCACAAGTAGGCCACTTTGTACTCTCATCTGAAACACATTGTAGTAGTATACAAACAGTAAAGTAGCCTTACCAAATAATTGTTACAGTTCACTGTACGTTGATACACAATGCCAAAGAGCTTCCCCATCAAACATGCACACATGCACACTGCACACATACATTGGACAACAGACCAAAGTATACTTTTTTTTCTCAACAGACACCAAAGAATGCCTACCAAAAAGCAACTCCGTAGAAAGGAACGCATAATTAGAGCAAATAAAAATAAAGGTGCCCAATGTAAGCATCCACCTGTTGTAGAGTTAGTAGCGAATCTTGGTACAAACCAGCTAAATCATTTGGGTAACATAATAAAAGAAGTCTCAACTACCGAAACTGTACCGCCTCCATCGAAAAGTGTCACAAAACACAGAAATGTTGTCAAAAAAACGGCTGCCAGTACAGCTAACAATGTTTCTAATAGTCCTGCAAGTGTAAGAAGAACCCATAGTAAAAAAGTATTTTAGCAAATATTTTTAGTCACAGAGTCCTTCAGAATCTACTAAGAAGAGGACCAAAATCATCCTCACCCCTTAAAACGTACCGTAGAAAGTTAATTCTACAAGCACTCGTGGACAGTGCAATCCTTCTCAAAAGGAAGTTGTTCATATTAGTGTTAAATAGGATGAAAGCACTAACAAAACTAAGTACCAAACTACAAAAAAAACTCAGCAATAAACGGAATGTGAACAAACATTTTTTTTTCCATGTTTGTGGTGGTGAATGGAGTCACACAACAGCCACAGAGCCATATTTTAATGAAGAAGCATACACACAAAATCAAACAAACACAATTGATATCTATAGCAGTGGACGAGGGTATGAGAAAATCAATACTATGATGGAGCAAGAAACACTGCTTACAAAACTATCTCCGGAAAACTCAGAATTACCTCTCGATTCAACAGAACCACACTGTCCAGTAAACAAATGGCCGTGCACATCAATGTGTGCCATTCCAAACAAAGCTTTCAAATCTTTACGTCAGTTCCTCAATCAATATGTAAAAGGTAAAGACAACAGTAAAATGAAAGTGCTGCAAAATATGGATATTTGTGCAGTGCGGAAAGACACAGGACTAAAAGGACATTCATTAGCCTGCATTTCTGGGCCTATTTGCAAAAGTACCTTCCATGATATCAAAAGAATATCAGTACATCATTCCAAAGTAAGAAATTTAGTGTATAAAATATACTATGCAAAAAGTCCAGCTTCAGAATTAGGCAATTTAAATACCACTCTTCTGCATGGTACACCCAAATACTTACAAGAAGAAATGGACCGTATTCAGAAAAAGTATTTTGGAAGTGAGAGCCACGTAGAAAATGCAACAGTTTTAGAGCATAGTAGCGACAATTCTGCGCATAGAAACCTTCTATTACACACATACAGAAAAGAAATACGGAAATGTAAAAGGTCATCGGCTGAAGTACCAAACCATGTGTGTGTATGTTGCCGCCAAACGTTTTACAAAAGGAGCACAAAAAATGTGGACATAGCATACAAAATAGAAAACAATGAAGACTCTAAATGGTTTGAATTAGCTGTGTACCTTTTAGCTGAAAGCAAATATGAAAAATAACTGAACGCCTAATATGTTGCAGTTACTGTACTGCAAAATAAGACAACAACCACACTCCTTCACGTGCAATTACAAATAATTTGGAATTGTTTCCATTACCAAAAATCCTGCAACAGCTCAATTTGTATGAGAGCATAATAATTCAAACAGTTCACCCATTTCAAGCAATTATACGCCTTCATCCAAAAACAGCTAAATTACCTTCCTCTGAATTGGTGAAAGGCATTCGTGGCAAAGTAGTTTACTTGCCATTAGATCTAACGGAAAATGTACACACTCTAGGAGTGGAATATTCAATAGGGCATTCTTTAAACGTCTTGGTAAATGAAGTACCAACAAAGGACAAAAAAATTTGGCAACAATTAGTGGACTTACATAAAGTTAGACAAGCATTACAATATCTAAAATACAATAATCAGTACTATAAGGAAATAAATATTGATGAAAGCTTAAGGCAAACAACTGAAATAATTCAAGAGCCATCAGAAACTGGACAATTCGAACTTCTGCATCCAGCTACAGTATCCACTCTTTTAGACCATTACACAATTCATCCATTGCATTCCAATGAAAGCATAGATGATGCACTAGAAACATACCAAATGTGACAAACCAAAGGGTCACCAATGAGTATTTGGGAAAAAAGTATAGAAGCACATGCTTTTCCACTGCTATTTCCTACTGGCAAAGGTGGAAGATATGATGATAGACCCACTCAGATTGGGGCATCAGAATACCGCTCATTACGAATGTATTCGCAATATCCCAGATTTAGACAAAATGTTGAATACATATTCCACCTACTCTATGAAAATGAATTAGCAACACTATGTTATGGAGTTGCACACATTCTTAAATCTGGAACACACTTTCAAAATATGTCAGCTACGCAGTTAATACAAAAAGTACAAGAAAAAGATGAGGTTTTACAATCAAGTATAACAAATTTGTTTGCAAACATGCGTGGTGCAAAGGAATACTAGTTCAGACAGCATGGAGACGTGCGTTGCATGATCAGAAACCTTGGACCACCAACTTGGTTTGTTACGCTAAGTTGTGCAGAATATGCTTGGGAAGATTTACATGAGTTCCTACGCATAGCAAACAGCAACAAAAACAGCATAGACATATTAACACCTGGAGAACTTTGCTCTCTAGATCCAGTTAATGGGCCTCATTACGAGGCGGGCGGTAAGCGATTACAGGCACCGGTAAGGGCACTGGCGCCAGTAATCCCTTACCGCCCTTCTACGAGTTCCCTTTGCGGGTCCTTCCTTAATGCCTGGTTTTACCAGGCATTAAGGACGGACCCGCAAAGGGACTTTATAGCTAATAACGGTAACGCAATTTGCGGTACCGTTATTAGCGCCTTCCCCATTCCAATTGAGCCCTATGGGGGCTCAAATGGGAATGGGGACAGGCCCTGGTGAATGGGGAATTACCGGTCCCGCCAACCTTGGAATGGGCCGGTAATAGCTCCATTCACCAGGGTGGAGTCGGTAAGGTTTTGGAAGCAGCCATGGCGCTAATAGCGCCATGGTTACCCCCAACCTCGTAATGAGGCCCAATGTCTCAAGATATTTCCATCATCGTTTCATTGCAATGCTACACTTTATTTGCAATAAAACTGTTCCTCCCCTTGGAGAAGTGCAACACTTCTTTTGGAGAAAAGAATATCAAGCGAGAGGAGCACCACATATTCATATGCTGTTATGGATCAAAGGTGCACCGAAATTTGGACACGACAGTGATAGCACTGTTTTGCAGTTTATCCAAAAATATGTCACACGTGAAATCCCTTCACAACAGACACGTAGTGAGCTGCATGGGCAGATTTTACAATTTCAAAGACACAAATGTGGCAAATATTTTCGCCGCAATACAAAAAGAAAGATAAATACTACACCAAATGCCGCTTTGCTTTCCCTAGACCAGTTACAGAAACAGGTGAAGTAAACAACTTCATGTCTTCAGTTCGACATAGTGTTAAAGGTAAATCACCTAAAAACACGTATTACATAAAAAGAAGAGAAGAATCAAAATATATCAATGATTACAATGCAATCATTGCCCTATTATGGAATGCAAACATAGATGTGCAGTACATTGCAGACAATTCAACTGCTGTTGCACGATATGTTACAGCCTACTTAACAAAAGCAGAACAAACAGAGCTTCAAGACCTCTGGGATGACCCAGCATCAGACAAAACATTATCACAGATATTATACAGCCTTGGCATAAAAATGCTCTCTCATAGAGAATGTGGGGCCTATGAAGCAGCAGATCGTTTAACTAGCACTGCTTTGTATGGAACATCAGACAACATAGTATGGCTCAGTCTTGGTCCTGCAAAATCTAGAAAAAGAGTACTAAAATCATATGAGGACATAGAAACCATTGCCAAAAATGATCCCAACAGCCAAGACATTCTTAAAAACAATTTACTGGACACATACTATCCGAACAGGAGTACCACTCTGGAAAGCATGTGTCTATACCACATAGCTCAAAACTTTGCATACAAAAATAATGTAAAACCCGATGAAAGCAAACGTAGATATAGAGTGACCGATTGTGAAGGGAGCTTAGTGAAATTTAACAAACAAAGCTTAACTAATCATGTCAAATTGTCATTAAAAACTCCTCAACAGAAAGAACTATATTACATGTCTCTGTTACAACTTTTCAAACCATGGAGAAAAGAGGAAGACATACTAAATAATTATGAGTGCTATAAAGATCCTTTCAAAGCAAATGAAAGCACTATCACCGATGTGAACTTTACGCAGTACAAAGCAATGTTACACAATGAGCAACAACAGCAAGAAGAACTTCAGGCCCAACTAGATAAAGACTCTTCTGACAGTAGTCAACCTTCTGTAACAGGAAGTCAAGAACCATTAGGACAACCAGTAATAGCAAATGAGGCTGAAGTAGCTATGGCAGAAGTAGAGAACACTATGTATCAGTATCAAGAAGATACAGAAGACTTAACTGTACAACAAGCAAAACCTAACAACGATCAGCGCACCATTTTTGAAGACGTAACAAAACAAATTGTACATGGTGTACAACATGAAAATAAAGAATGTACCTGCCAAAATTACAAACCTATACTGCTGTACATGGTTTATAGTGAAAATGTCGAATTTGAAAAGGTCGAATGACAAAATCTCGAACAAAAAATCTCGAGAAAAAAAAGTCGATTTTTTTTTTAATACGTTTTTTATTCGAAATGGGGTTTTGTTCCCCCCTAACCCCACTTTTTTTTGTTTTACCCTTTTTTTATCCCCGGACCCCAAAATAAATATATAATTAAAAAAAAGGAATTTGACTTTTTTTTTTTTACCTTATTTTTTCGAGATTTTTGTCTTTCGACCTTTTGTATTCGAGATTTTGACTGACCACCGCTGTAAGTCAGTGGTGAAGCTGGATCAGGGAAAACATTCTTAATCAAAATCATCAGCAAGTTCCTTCAACAATTGACAAACAACAAACTGTCAGCTGTTGTAACAGCCCCCACAGGTTTAGCTGCCTAAAACATAGGCGGTGTGACTTTACACCGATTACTATTGCTTCCAGTAGAGCATCACAATAAATTAGACTACTACAAACTTTCTGCAGAAGCTGCAATGGAATTACGTAGAGTATTGAAACAAATGAAAATGCTACTAATAGATGAAGTGAGCGTGGTCTCCAACCTAATGTTGGCTTTGATTCATCTCAGATTGCAAGAAGTACTTAAAAATAATAACGAGGAACTCTTTGCAGGGAAACACATTATCGTTTTCGGAGATCTTCTACAATGGACACCAGTGAAAGGAGAACCGATTTTTAAAACCTTAGGCCACAAACTGTGCCGGAAAACTGTTGGTAGCATAGGTAATGTTAACCTTTGGCAACATTTCCAAAACAGAGAATTAACTGAGAACATGCGCCAATCTGCAGATGTCACTTATGCCAACATCTTAAAAAGTATTAGAGTTGGTGTATTATCGCAAGAAGCACAAGCTGTATTGAAAAACCGGCATATACATGCACTTTATGGCGACAATGCATGTGCAACTGATGTTATGGAACAAATAGCGCACAAAAATGTCAATTGTATGGCCTTAATGCCAACTCTTGCAAGCTGTTTCAAATTCAATGAAACAATGTTAAAGAAGGAAATGCAAGCAATAATAGAAATTAGCGCCACAGACAAACTAGACGTACATGGTATGACAGTACCCAATTGTGAGCAAGCCACAACAAGATAAATAGTTTAGAAATTCAATCTCCAACACAGCTGGGTTGGAAAAAATATTGAAATTATCATTAAATTGTAGAGTAATGCTTAAACGTAACCTTGACATAGAGCAAGGGCTAGTTAATGGAGCACTGGGCACAATTGTTGGCTTTCAATCATACCCACGTGATAGCAACATTCAGTTTGTAAATATTCGCTTCGATAAAGTTTCAGAAGTGAAAAGGATAGGGCGCTCAATTGCTCGATTCCTTCTCTTCAAAGACATGTATGTACATAGAGAGCAATTTCCTCTAACTCTTGCATATGCAGTTACCATTCATAAATCCCAAGGTCTTACCCTAGAGAAAGCATTGATAGATATAGGAAACACAGTGTTTAAGGAAGGCATGAGCTACGTAGCATTATCACGCTTACGTACACTTGACGGTCTATTGCTAATAAACTTTGATTCAAGTAAAGTCAAAGCTGATATTCCTTGCATTCTAGAATACAATAGATTGCATTCACTGTACACCCCTCATCTGAAACAATACCCTGTTCCAGATAAAGTGAAAAGTGGAAAAGAAAATTAAATGAAACACAAATGCAACAGAATGCAACAGCAAATTCCGCAAAGAAAAGAAAAGAAGCTAAAGTTTCATCAATTGCCGCAAACATAGAAGAACCCATTAGGGAATGTAAACCAGGCACGTCGGCAAAGAAGCAACAGAAAAACCAAAAAATGCACTCAGATACAGAACTTGCTGACCCATTCAAATTTACAAATGAAAGTGGGGTAAGTTGCTATGCAAGTGTAGCAATCAATATTCTATTTCAATTGCCACCAATTATTAACAATATTTACCTGCAGAGTACAGACCAATTGTGTTTGCAAATGTTAGTGCTGCATAGAAATGCAACAAGCAATCCTGACAACACATACAGTGTTCATGGAGTAAGGCATCAATTGGACGACTGTGCTGGAATGGTGAGATTCACTATGAACTCACAAGAAGATCCACAAGAATTTCTAATGTACATACTATTAGTATTGGAAAACAAAAGCATACCTGTAAATGAAATATTCCAAATATCATACATGTGGAAATATACATGCACTCTCTGTAGCAAAGTGACACAAGAAGAAATCCCCAATGAACGCTTCATATATATCAATACCAAATTGTGAATCCATTCCATTTCAGCAACTTGTACAAAATGCAAACCATGGTAGATTATGCTCTACCTGCAATTCAGATAATCGCTCCACGTTAGTAATACAAACACATAGTAAATACATGTTAGGCGGAAACCTGTGCAGTTCCCTCTGGGACCACTGCAAAAGATTTAGGACTACAGGTGTTTGGCAGTAAACCCACTTGGTAGCAGTCTGTACCACACAGATTCACTGTTGGTAGCTGTGGCTGAGCAGTCGACTTCTCTCAAGAAGAGTTAAGCAGTATGTGGAGTATACAAGATAGGGCAATTCTTCACAGTAAGACAAGCAAACAGGCAACAAGGCTCAGTGTAAAGATATTAAGGCATTCATTTATAACGAAACATCTATCAAAAACACTATGGCACTATCACGGCAAACAAATCAAACACAATTACTCTACGAAGAAGAAACGATCAATCCCCCTAGCAATATTTCGACAAGTCTAGGTTTTTCCGGCACCACTTATTTGCAGACAGAGGTGTATGCCTCAACCTAGATGGCACTCTAATATTAGTTAGGACGGGAGAGAAAAATAGGCAGGTTACGAAATCAACACAGTGCAATACTTCACGGGAGAAAGATGCAAGGCAAGAAGGCAAGAACCACAATAGATCATAAAGTTCAGAGGCCAGGCCCACTCGGAGAGGCAAGGCGATATGTCCCAAAAAGTCTCTAGTGGAAATGCGTTCGAGTCTTTGTAGCAAATTGTTATCGGCAGATTGAACCAGTTCAGAACAATGCGTGAGAAAACTTGAAGGCGACCCCAACGGAAAGGAAAGGATTAAGACACCTCACTCGAACCGATCGAAAGGGAAGCCAGGCGGACACGGTACCTTGTTGTGGAGGGCAGCTCCGGCGGGGGCAGTTGTTCCTGGTGGTGGATGCACGTCGGGTCTTTGCCAAGTGTAGAGATGATCTCGTCGTCGAAGAAAAGTGAAGTCCGGTGCACCACCAGGGAAGAGACCAGCCGCGGAGTGCTCCGTCACAAGGCAACACCTTTTAGTCGCGATACAGGGGTAGTGGCTATCCGGTTGCCGGGGTGCTCTGCATGGGCAATTCGACCACTGCGTCCTGAGGCGAATAAAAAGCAAAGGGGACTGGTTGTTCCCACCAGTCAGGGGAAGAGCCTCTCCGGCAGGGAGATCTCCTCTGTCGTCGGGAAGTGGTGAGTCGGCTCCGCAGGGCTCCACCGGAGGTGTCGTCGTGCAGGTCGGCTCAGCGTTACCCTCGTCGGATTCTTAGGTCCTGTGGCGACTTCTGAAGATCCAGTCCCAAAAGCCCTGCTTTTATGCAGAAAACCCCCATTCATTCAGCCTAGCTGTCCATCAACACATGCTAAGAGGTGAGCGGGGAGGCTCACCACTTGGGCCAATCACTCCAGAGTGCGACCGGAGTTGGCAAGGCAACTCGGTCCAGGGTGCCTAAACCCCCTCCCACACCCCTGTGGTAACCCAGACAGAATGGCACCACCTTTGGAGGGTCTCTGTACAGAGCCTGCCAAAAGTGGAACAAAGGGCTCGACCTTTGGTCTAGGAGTCACAGAGACAAACACAGACGCCATTTTACAAACCGAGTTCTGGCAGAAAATACCATTCGATAAACTTATTTAAGATAAGTAGATCGGTGGTACGTTAGAGATTAACGAGAAAAAGTATCAATATCCAACAATGGGATGAATCCCATAGGGTTATGTTCGGTGTCGAACATAACAAGTAGTTTCCACTGCCACCAGCCAAAACTCGACGAGGGGGGACGGGACAGTGCCCCCTCGAGTAACAGATCCAGGAGTAATCGAATTACCCCTACTGGTACATCCACAATAAGATGGTTTGTACTAGTTCTGTTAGTAAATGTAGGTCTAGTAAAGCCAATGGTGACTTTAAATGCCCGGGGAGACAGTAGTCAGTCCCCGGGTATGGAGTCTATGGTGGGGGTCCGCTAGGACGCCCCAGTGCTACGGCACGTAGGGTGCGGTGTAACACACATAGAAAAACATATGAGACCCTATGGGGTAAAAGACCCCTTAGCCCATAGAACAGATTGACATTCAAAGGAATTACACACATACATGTCCAAGAGTGGGAGAAAAAGAGTCTCACTCTTGGCGGGATGGAAAAAACAAACTCCCGAAATCCAGCAAAGCTGCTGGGGGACTCACTAGGTTAGTAAATTCAGCCTAAACAGAGAATTCTCCCTAACAATACATAATACTAATGCTTCTACGTTACAATGCAGATGGTACCAAAAACAACTGCAAGCTGACTGGATTCACACATGGTCAAATATCACTTGGTAAGAAAACCTTCACAACAATAGGTATAATGTACCACGCAGGAGCCACAACCAATTCAGGGCACTACACTGCATATATAAAAAAGAAATGTGGATGGTTTGAATGTAATGATAGTACCATTACTCTAAAGCAGAGATTACCAGGAAATCTTACAAACGCTTATTTGATGTTCTTAAAACCACAATTTTATAACTAAACTGTATTTAAACCCTAAGTAAACTTGTGTTAAAAAAATATAAACTGTTAGAATACTCCAAAAGCTATCTAACTGCTCAAAGATTCTACAACAACTAATCAGAAAAATGAATACCACTAAATTAGACCAAAAAATACACAGTTAGAATACGCCAATTGGTAGCTAACTGTCCCAAAATGTAACAATATCCAAATAGATAAATCTATACCACAAATATATATAAAAAAATAGACAGTTAGAATACGCCAATTGGTATCTAACTGCTCCAAAATTTTATAATATCAAGAAAATAAATAATATGTTACTGCTCCAAAAAAATACAACAAGCCAAAGTATAAAGCATTAGCCAGAAATAACAAGTGAACACTGAAAACAAACAAACAAATAAACTGTAGCATAACAGAAAAGGTTTTTTTTTAATCCAACATGGATTTTTTTTTCTCCCACAGACCCAGTGATTTTAGCAACAAATACAGAAACTAAGCAAATTGCACAGTACTCTGATTTGTAATCTACTAAATATGAGGGTCCAAAAAAAAAAAGTATATTGATTATACAATGTAATAAGTCATTACAAAATACTAATACTAACATGCTATTTTCTTTTATCACAGAAATTAACAAGAAATACATGTACTCCGGTTACTAGACCAAATAGTAAGTATACAATAATAAGGAGAACCATAGCAGCATATCACATCCATAGTATCTAATACCTTTGTTCCTTATACATTTGTTTTTCACCCAAAGTTATAAGTAAATATGAATGTGATATGCTGCGGTGGTTGTTGCCAGGGCATAGAGACTTGGGTGCATGGCCAAATGGCCAAATGGCATATCTTAAAATTGTAAGTGGGGGGTCATGTCAGTGCAAGAACACACAAGAGTTAAACCATGTTTATTCCATTTCTTATGTTTTCCCCTTTTTAAATCACAAAAAATTAAATCATTGTTGGGCATATTGTTGACTAGTAATTGCCATGCACCCAAGATTCTATGCCCTGGCAACAACCACCGCAGCATATCACATCCATAGAGTCAAACATTTCAACTATGGTCTATGGAAACTTTTAATGTCCGTGGACATTATGAGTGTTCTTAGAACACTTTCAACTTGTCAGCGAACAATACGGACAGCGTTTTCAGGACACCCCCTACGAACATTTCAGAACAACGCGATAGTTCTAAGAACACTTTAAACTTGACAACGACCAATACGGACAGTGTCCTCAGAACACCCCCATTTCGTTTATTTGCGAACATTTCAGGACACCATGAGTGTTCTAAGAACACATTCAACTTGACAGAGAACAATACGAACAGCATCTTCAGGACACCCCCTACGAACATTTCAGAACAACGCGAGAGTTCTTAGAACACATTCAACTTGACAGAGAACAATACGGAACAGCGTCCTCAGGACACCCCCATTTTGTTTATTTGCGAACATTTCAGGACACTGCGAGTGTTCTTAGAACACATTCAACTTGCCAGCGAACAATACGGACCACGCCTTCAGGACACCCCCTACAAACATTCCAGGACACCGCGAGTGTTCTTAGAAACGTCTTCAGAACACCCCCATTTTGTTTATTTGCGAACATTTCAGGACACCGCGAGTGTTCTTAGAACACATTCAACTTGACAGAGAACAATACGGACAGAGTCCTCAGGACACCCCTTGTCATGACTTCAGTCGGGCGGTGTTTCTTTACTTTATGGAGACGCCATTAACAGTTCCACCACGTCTGACGGCCGTCATAGAGCACCGCTCTAGTGTTTATCCAAGATGGCCGCCGGCGTTTACTACAGCTGGCTCACTGTGGCGTTCCTCGCGTTGCACCTTCACTGTGTTCTTTCGACTTGAAGGTAACGCTTGTTTTTCCCCCTACGTGTGTTCTCTCCATTGATTCTTCCCTTGGCCTGTCTCCCCTTGGTTCCCTTTTGCTGTTTGCTGTTTCTCCGGTGCTTCTCCATTCCGATCTCTCTCTCCGTTCCCTCTCCTCTCAGCCCTTCAACCGGGCTGCTCTCGCCCATGCTTCTCCACCCTTATTGCCTGGGCGCACTTAGTTCCTTATTTCCTGGAGCTATTTTCCTTTGCGAGCCTTACTGACTATTTCTTGTGCACTTACCACGGCTGTTCTCTGGCGGTCCTTCAGCCCACTTGTGAGTCTCCTCTGATCCCTCCTCTGGATCCTATTGAGCCGCTCTACACTGAAGGATCGTTCTCCTGGTCTCATCATTGCCACGGACACTTTCACCAGAACAACTGCTGCAGGGTTTTTTCTGCCTTTTTGGGCTTTTTCCCTGCTCAAGGGCCGGCTCCCGGGAGTCCCCGCTGTTCTTGTTCCCTAGTTACCCGACAGTGTGGCATCCCAGGGAGCTCGCCCCTACTTACGTCAAAAGAAGGAAGCAAAGAAGACTGATAAAGCACAGACCCGAAGACGTCCTGGAAGAAGGCCGGAACTACAGGACAGGTCCACAGACGATTCAGGTGAGGAGGAAGGAGGGGATAGTTCGACCATCCCGGATACCCCTGACACCCCCTACGAACATTCCCCGGACACCGCGAGTGTTCTTAGAAGCGTCTTCAGAACACCACCATCTTGTTTATTTGCGAACATTTCAGGACACCGCGAGTGTTCTTAGAACACATTCAACTTCACAACGAACAATACGAACAGTGTCCTCAGAACACCCCCATTTCGTTTATTTGCGAACATTTCAGGACACCATGAGTGTTCTAAGAACACATTCAACTTGACAGAGAACAATAGGAACAGCATCTTCAGGAAACCCCCTACGAACATTTCAGAACAACGCGAGAGTTCTTAGAACACATTCAACTTGACAGAGAACAATACGGACAGCGTCCTCAGGACACCCCCATTTTGTTTATTTGCGAACATTTCAGGACACTGCGAGTGTTCTTAGAACATATTCAACTTGCCAGCGAACAATACGGACTACGCCTTCAGGACACCCCCTACGAACATTCCAGGACACCGCGAGTGTTCTTAGAAATGTCTTCAGAACACCCCCATTTTGTTTATTTGCAAACATTTCAGGACACCGCGAGTGTTCTTAGAACACATTCAACTTGACAGAGAACAATACGGACAGCATCCTCAGGACACCCCCTACGAACATTCCCCGGACACCGCAAGTGTTCTTAGAAGCGTCTTCAGAACACCACCATCTTGTTTATTTGCGAACATTTCAGGACACCACGAGTGTTCTTAGAACACATTCAACTTGACAGAGAACAATACGGACAGCGTCCTCAGGACACCCCCATTTTGTTTATTTGCGAACATTTCTGGACACCGCGAGTGTTCTTAGAACACATTCAACTTGTCAGCCACAACCCCCATTCATATTTGTGAACATTTCAGGACACAGCGAGTGTTCGACAACGTCTTCAGAACACCCCCATTTTGTGTATTTGCGAACATTTCAGGACACCGCGAGTGTTCTTAGAACATATTCAACTTGACAATGAACAATACGGACAGCGTCCTCAGGACACCCCCATTTAGTTTATTTGCGAACATTTCAGGACACTGCGAGTGTTCTTAGAACAGTTTCAGTTTGCTTGTGAACAAAACGGACACATATTGAGTCCTCAGAACACCCCCCATTCAGTTTATTTAGAACATTTCAGAACACCCGTCATGTCCGCAGACAAATCGAACACAAAAAGAACGTCGAACACATAAAAAAACACAACTTTCATCCTATCTCATACACTCCCACCCTCCCCAAACACTCCTACACACCAACACACTCTACTAAATACAAATTTTGAACAAAGTTTCACTGCGCTGTCCGCGGACGACCGCGAATCCAAGATGTCAGACACTACCGAAAATCTGACGCGCTTCACGCTCCACGCCGTCCAATCAGTGAACACGTTCCATGTCCGCGAACCTCACGCAAGCCGATTGGCCAATCAGGACACTGTCCGCGGAGCGAACAGGGAACAAAGTTTTTTCACTGAATTTCATCGGTTTTTAGCAGCACAACTTAACCATAACGTCCCTTTAACAAAGTTTTTTCATCGAATATATATATATATATATATATATATATATATATATATATATATATATATATATATATATAATTTGTACATCATGTATTGACGTTGGTGTTTTAAATCATCTCAAGCTTCTTTATGATGAACTTCCTAATAATAATAAAATAGTTTGATATGTTTCAATATATATTGATCTAATGTTAGGTACATTTTTCTCAGGACTTTGCAACCTTATATTGTTTTCCTGGTAAATACATTTCAATAGCAACCTTCCTTTATGATAATAGATCAGGTAATTGATACCACCATGGAGAATATATGGAAGACCTGAAAAGTTTGGCACATTAGGTGCCTATGTTTTTCTTTTAGGAAAACAATAGATTTCCCTTCAGCAGCCCCCTGTGTTTTGTGCATCATTTACTCATATGTGCACTAACCTGATTTATAATTTACAGGTGGAACTGGGTATGTGTTGTTGTCTCTCTATATGACCACACTCTCTGCTAGGCACTCTGGAACACCACTGTGGTGGCAGGGAAGCCTCTATTGTTGTGCGGGATGCTCTAACATGCATTCCTGTTGCAGCTGGACTGCAGTGGGGTAATGGGTGTCCCTTTCTGGACGAGTCTAGCTTTGAATCCCAGAAGGGGGTTCCGCATGATCTTGCCAACCCCTCCATGTTAAGTATTATCATGGCTACATGGTGAACACAACCTTGACATCTGACAGCACTGGAGCCACATGCTCAGGTTGGGACAGGAAAACTAAGAGCGGTGCGGGAGGGTGGTAAGATAAATTGTGCATGACTACCACAATCTGGTAAAATGTTGGCTTAATCAGCACTTGGATCTATTTTTCAGTGCGGGTGAATCAACAATGCAATGAAGAACAAAGTTTATGAGTTCCCTACCTTTATTTTAACGGTTTTTCTAAAGTTTACAAACAATTATATCTGCAATAGTTGATTGCTCTTCCCAAAACAACATGTTTGGAGAATGTAGTGTCTTTGTCAGGTTTAACTCTACAAGACAATCCAAGCCTCTACTAAAATGTTACCCAGCTCACTTGTGCTCAGTTAAAAAATCCAACACATTTAACAAACAGACCCACATTTCTCAATGTTAATTCCACATCAAATTAAAGGCTACCGAGGGGCAACAACTGAAACAGCTACTCCACAGTGTATTGGACTAACCAGCGCATCTCCCTCAACATCACACCATACCTGCCCTTAAAGGAACATCTTCCAGTGAGCATCAATTGCAGACTTCTGATAAGTTCTTTAAAACATTATATATGCATCCATGTGGTTACAAAATACATCTAAAGATCTGAAAAGTACTTATTTATGGTACATAAATAGGTTTATTTTCCTATTTTAGGGTTTGGGGGCACATGAGGAGGTCCTGGGGGAAACATTGTAGATATATTTTCCCTTTCTATGAAAACGGAAGGGTAGGGAGGCACACAGGGAAGTCTTCCTGAGTTTAGATGGAGGGTCTGTGTTCGTGCAGTGTTCTACTCTCACCCAAATGCAGCTTCCATCAGCTCCTGTCCACCAGCAGCAACAGCTTTCTCTAAACGGAACTCAAGAGACAAATTCGTTTTCATTATACCCTTCTATCCAAATTCCCATTCTAGCTCTTCTTGGATGACAACTGACACTCCCAGCTTCCGGCACAGACTTAGGCTTTGCCTGCCACTTAGTGCAGCATGGCACTCACCGCAATCACCCGCGTTTTCTCTCTTTCACTTGACCAATGTAAGAATCCGGCAATAATAATTCACTGTGACTCTGCAAAACAAAATGGAACATTCATTTCAGTGATTCTCTGTCCCCCATGTTCAGCATTATATATAGTGTGTAGACTGAAAAATGCAGCAAAGCACGGAATAGTTGCTCCAGCTGCTATGTCAGGTGGGCGATATAAAGCGAAGACTAGATTTTAGCGTCAAAAGGTTGGGGCTAACGCTTATTTCTGCTGATTATCTTCTGGTGACTAATCTCTTTTACAGCCATGTGTACGAATGGGGTGCATATGAGAAAATTCAAAAGTAGACAAATGCCATGATGGGTTATTATCATACACATATGTGGCTTCGAATGTCATAAATTTGTCACGTTTGTATAATTTCGTTCATAAAGGATAGTAAAAAAAATATGTATTGCCTGCTGCAACATTTGTAAATAGCGTTCCTTTTCATGGTCTAAATTTGTCATCTCACAAACACATTTCACCACTATTATGACTGAAAATCTTTTCTGATGCGCCCCAGGCACAGGCTTTGCAGCCGCATCGGATGGATATCAGATTATATCGCGAATGCTTGGGTTGTAGCAAGCGTGGTTCTATGATTTTTTTAACACATTTCCTCGCAAAACCCCACACCCCTCCACCATAATTATATACCTAAACCTAACACCCCATCTATATTTAAGAGGAAATGTGCTAAAATAAAGGAGAACAAATGGCCCTCGAGCAAATGGGCTCGAACAAACGTGCGTGGTTTCTCACTTGCAAAGGACTGTGAAGGAAGGATTCTTCTGAGAGTGACATTGCTGGCAGAAGCTCACACATTGCAAGCACTGTATCCAAGTACTGTGCTCAGAGTATGAGTACATTTCCGGAAGAGAACGTAGTACAATTCCATGCCTAAAATCCGGGAAGCTTTTTTGTAAGTCAAAATACTTCCATGCTTCAGATTTTGGGAGCAAATGGCTTCTGTGACTGAAGAAGACGGCAGTCAAAATCTGAGTAAGAAGAATTCTCATAACGTATGTATTTCAAGTCTGACAACAAAACAGAGAGAGGCAATTGGATTTGTAAAAGTCCTGATAGGAACACAGAATGTAGTTGGAGCAAAGCTTTATGTGGACCAGTGATCTAAAGAAGTCTTCCCAGCTTGAATTCTGTCACCTCCCCTGAACGGATTCCACTGTCATGCTAAAAGCCATTGGGCCTCATTCCGAGTATGGCGGTAAATAACACTAATTACCGCCATGGCGTAAATACCATGTACGATGTGGTTGGAAGGCGCTATTTCCACCATATTCCGACTTCGCGTGCACGAGTATTCCGCCATGGCGGTAAACTCCCTTGCGGCATAGCGCAAAAGGTCCCGTCAAACCCCTTACCGCCATAAACCTAGACGTATTTAACACCATCGCCTTCGCTGGAATCCGTAATTAGCGGAGACCGTAATTTACGCTAACCCTAAATTACGGCCACCGTTAAATACCGGAAACGGAAATAACGTCATCGCACAGGAACGGGAAGCATCACGGCGGCCATATTTAAAATCACAATCCATTGCAATCCTCTCCATACAGGACATACAGGACTCCATACAGGACTCAGATTGACCAAATATACTACAGAGAACAGCATCATGCCTAAAGTTCTGAAAAAGGGCGCTGCGCGCATCCGAAAAGAAAAATTCACCCAGGATGAGTTACAGGTCCTGGTCGACACTCTGCATGAACATGCAGATATCGTATTCTGCAGCGACATGCGTAGGCCCACCATCCTCAGAAAGAAGGAGATATGGGAGTTGGTCGCACAGAGGGTGAGCGCCGTTGGGAACACCCCCCGCAGCACAACGCATTGCCGCAAACGCTGGGATGACCTCCGTCTCAGGGTGCGGGCCATCCTGTCAGCAAACCGTCAGCAGGCCCTGGAGACAGGAGGAGGCCCAGGCTCACCCATTAAAATGATGCCCTGGGAGGAAACATGTGCAGAGATGATGGGCACAGAAGCCATCGAAGGTGTTGGCGAAATGGATTGCGGTGATCCCTCATCCGCTGATGCAGGTGAGTGTCATGAGTCCAAACAGTACATGCATCCCTAATGTAATTCACCGCAAAGGGCCGGCCAAAGAGTCACATCATGTTTGCTTCTTGGCCCCCCCCCTGCAACCATGTCGTAACAAGTGGGACCCAGGATGATGTCAGGTGCAAGGCTGACACCCATATTGGCCATGCCACACAGAAAGCTGGTCAATGTCACTCACCACAGTACTCCGCCAACATGATTGACCCCGCCAACAGTATGCTTTTACCATCCAAGCCAAGTTCACTCACCGACCAAAAGATCACCAAGACGCTGCTCTCCCAATGTGTTACCATAGGCTTGAAGTCATGATGACCCCCAGATCATTGCTCATGCTGACTCTCTCTTGCCCCCCACAGGTAGCGGTCATGAAAGTGAGGAGCAGGAAGGCTCCCGGCCAAGTACCTCCCGGGACAGGGGCAGGGTACAGCGCATACCTGCTGGCAGACATAAGGCCCATACTACACCACCTGCTCCAGCAACCCCCATGGAGGGTACACAGCCCCCACTCGCGCACCTGGACATGCCTGCAGTTCCGCCGGAAACATGCCCCACGCTGCACCCTGAGGAATCCAGCATGTCAGGGGAGAATGCTGCCATGTGCCTCCTTAGTGTGCCAGACAGCCCCACATCCCATTCCGTGGTCAACGTGGAGGAGACCAATGACTACAGCCCTGAGTCACCATCGTACAGCCAGGTTGCACACAGCGACTCCGGGTCGAGTGATGGCCCAGGTCTCACAGGTGAAGGGGTAACACCTGTCTCACATCAGCCCACTTCCCCTGCCGAAACACCTGAGAGGCCTGCAGGCCCAATACCAAGCCTGCCAACCACATCCCCCACATCGGCCGCAGAAGCTGTGCACTCCCAGAACCTCACGGCCATGATAGAGGAGTTTCTCCGGGACAACCGGGAATCAGGGTTGGTGCATCACAATGACCTGCAGGCTCTGGGCGAGGTCATCACTACATGCACAAACCGGCTCTGTGAGGTGCTCGGCAGGATTGCTGATGCCCTGGAGGCAGCAACCCCCAGACCTCAGCCCCAGCAGGAGGAACCACCCTCCCAGTGCTCCTCCACGCAGACCAGCCCAGTCCGCAGGTCACAACGCACAATGCGAAAATGATACCCCAGGCTCGGGGAGTGCCCATTGACTATGAAGCCACACACATGTGTCCTATGTAGTATTGATGGGACCATTGTGGGGCTGTTGTGGGAGGAGGGTGAGGGGGGTAAGGGTGTGCGTGGGAGTTGGGGGGGAGGGGGGTGAGGGTGTGCGTGGGAGTTGGGGGGTAGGGGGGTGAGGGTGTGCGTGGGAGTTGGGGGGGAGGGGGCTGAGGGTGGAGGATTATTTGTACACGTTCTCACATGATTATACAATACACAGTTTGGTCTATCCTGGAAAACAGAGTGGACATTGATCATCGTGCATGTGTCTTTTAATGTCTCACAGTGCATGTAGTACATGTATCCCCACACCCAGTGCCCAATGTCCTGTCATCCTCACCCCCTCAGCTGACTTGTGACTCAGAAATATTGGTCAATCAATGCTTGTCGCACGTGACGTCCCTCCTGTGCATCGGCCCCGTGATGCTGTCCTGCCATTCCTTCCTCCTCCTCCTCCTCCTCCTCCTCCTCATCTGGTGGTAGCAGACCCACGTCAGGGGGCAGTGGCACGTTCCGATGGATGCACATGTTGTGCAGCATTGCACATGCCATGGTGATCTTGGCCACCTTCTCGTGGCTGTAGATGAGGGCACCACCTGACCGGCTGAGGCAACGAAATCGTGCCTTCAAAAGGCCGAAGGTCTGCTCTATCACCACCCGTGTACGGGTATGAGATCTATTGTAGTCCTCCTGGTGCCTGTTTTGTGGGTTGCGGACCGGGGTCATGAGCCACGGCTTCAATGGATAGCCAGCATCACCTGCATGAGAGTGGAATGAAGGTAAGTGTTCGTGCAATCATGGTGGAGAACTGTGCTAATCTGACATTGCAGCAGGTGTTCACTGGCCATGCACACATGTCCCAGGATACAGTCACCCCATTACATCGTACAATGGCGTTGACTGTCCCACCCGTATGCATCTCTCTACCCCCCCTTTACCACCCGGGTGGAGTATGCTGACAGCCTACTCACAGCCCCAATGGACTGCCATGGCCCATTCCGGTTACTCACCAAGCAGCCAGGTACGTCGTTCAGCATGTCGCTCCATGTAGCGTGGTAGTGTAGAGTTCCGCAGGACCAAGGAGTCATGAGTTGATCCGGGGTATCGGGCATTGCATTGTGTGATGGCTTTACTGGCATTACACACCATCTGGACGTTGATGGGGTGATATTGCTTGCGGTTGCGATACGGCACCTCCATGGCATGGGGAACCACCAATTCTACGTGGGTGCAGTCGATGGCACCTATGCAATTTGGCATGCCTGCAAGTGCATGGAAGGCAGCTTTGGTATCATATGTCTCCTGGGGAGTCCGGGGGAGGCATATGTAGTCCCTTCTGTGCTTGAGGAGGGCATCGAGCACTTGGTTGAGTATCCGGGAAAATATGGGCTGTGAAATGCCATGCATGTGCCCCACTGTATGCTGGTAGGTCCCTGTGGCAAGGAAGTGGAGCACAGACACTACCTTTAGTAGAGGGGGGATGGCAGTGCTGATTTCTATTAGGCTCACTATGTCGTTATGTATCAGGGCCACTATGGTGGTTATGGTGTCCCGGTCAAGCCGGTACAGGGTGTGTATCTCCTCTGGTGTGAGGTTGAAGGGGGTGGGTCTGATGCGTGGAATTGGGGGCTGACGGCATGGTAATGGTGGCTGCACCGGTAGGGCATGCTGGGCCTGTCTCTGCCTCCTTCTCCTCCTGTGTATCCTCTGTGGTGGGGGCTGTGGTTGCTGTGGTTGCTGTTGTTGATGTTGTCGTAGTTGCTGCCTTGCAAGCAGGGCCTCCAGCTCCATGAATGCTGCGAGAATTGGTATCATCTTGGTGTGGGAGGGGGTGTGGTGTGTGGGTGTGCTCCTTTTGTGCTGTGCCTGACTCTATGGACTCCACCTGTGCTGATTGGGTGCACCTGTTCCTCTTTCTGGCACTGTTCAGGGTTGTTAACACCTTCTCTGCGATGCCGGTAATTACGCCATGGCGTTAAGGTACTTTGCGCCCTTGTGGAGCCCGTTTTTACCGTGTCCGCTTTACTTGGGATCAGCACTGGTTAACGCCTTAGCGTTATTTCCGACGTGGTGTCTCGGGCGCGCGACACTGGTCCGCTATTTACGCCGTCGTACTTTACGGCGGCGGTAATTACGGTGTGATGGGTCGGAATAGTCCACGGCGGAAAAGCATGGCGGTATTACTTTACCGCCATCGTTTTTCCATTACCGCCGGACTCGGAATGAGGCCCATTGGGCCTCACTGCAAGTAAAACCAGCACGCTGCCGCCAAACTTGCAATTTTCCCCACCGTCCGCAAATGGGCAATTACCGGGTCATTACAGCCCTGCCGGACCCGGTAATTGCCCATTTGAAGGCGCCGGAGAAAAGATGTCCCCCATTCCCTTTCGGCCCCATAATGCCGAATGGGAATGGGGAGGTCGGATGCACCGGCACCGTTTATAACAGTGCCGGTGCATCCGACATGCTGTGCTCACGGTGCCTTTCTGCCTGGCAGGTTCAACCTGAAAGGCACCCACGAGCACAACTAGTAGTTTGCCGGTACGGTATCGGCATGCTTACCAGTACCATAGTTCCCAGACCAGCAAATGTATAATGAGGCCCATTGAAAAGATGAGTGATAATATTATTCTAGCCCAGTTGATGTCACTATCATCCATGATTGTACTCACAACATAATTTCCATACATTTAGAGTTAGATAATTTACGTTGTCATACTTAGAAGGAACAAACTGTATAATATAAAGAACACATTGATTTTTGCAACAGATTATATTATGTTGTAGTCCGTTTGTTAGAATGACTGAATGCAATGCATTATTATACAAGAATCCTGTAACCTGCACTGGCATATTTGTATTTTATTTTACTTTGCTTTTGTATTTGAATATTTTATATTATGCCATTTGATTTTACTGAAGATTAATTAAAGCACACCTTTCTTAAATCGGGTTTGCTCCCTGTCATGCCAATTATGAAAACTCGACCGCGTCTGTTTGCCCATTTATTTAGTCACATGGGCCACATGTCTCGCTAATGTTCCCTAGCGACTCTTGACCCTTAGGCCGCGTCAGACACTTCTTAGGCCATGCCCCCAAATGTTTTTTGGGTGAATCCTAACCCCTAGGGTTTCTCCCTCTATTTCTTATACTATTTCAAGCACTTGAAGGGAGGGAACTATGAGAGACATGCAAGAATAAAGCATGGTTGAGAATGCTTGCGAGTCCAATCTATGGAAGTCCTTAAAATGCTGGGTCCCATTTTTAGGATGGCTTGACAACTTTTCTGGACTTAAAAACACCTCAAAAGAGCTAGAATAAGCACTGTCTTCTGGTTTTTCTGTATAAGTGATGGATTATCTTCACAAATATTGGTTGAACTTCAGGGTTCACTTGAAAGATCTGCTCTTTATAGTGCAGCAAACGGATTGGGGTCATTTTACCGAGGTAAAAACGATTGTGTCGGAATTGATCGTAGTTGATTTTGCTGCAAATATGCTTTTACCTCGGTAAAAAAAAAAAACATGCCCCCCCAAACCGCGCATAGACCTACAACCCCCCTACGTACCTTTTCTCCATCTGCTGCGTTCTCTTCTGTACCCCGTCAGCATCAGTTACGTCCCTCTAACGCGGGTCACAGCTGCCGCTGCAGAGACCCTTTTTCTTTTTTCTTCTTTTATTTTTTTGGGTCTCCCGCTTCCCATGCCGAGGAAGTGGGGAACACCCTTCCAACCTGAAAATACTGAAAATTGAGAGCGGGGGACACCCACGCAACCCCTGCTCCTCATGTTCGGTATTTTCGGCTTCAAACTAATGGTACCGGCGGAATTCGGGCAAATGTAGCATTCGAAAAAGAACATTTCAAACAATTTGGACAAAACACCGAAAACTACTGTTCAAAAGTGATCCTCTTGCAAGCAGCCTCATCGGCGGTTCTGATCAACTAACCAAGAACATTGTTAACCAGTACAAATGATTTCCACTGACCTACCGTGGAAGATTGGATGAATCTTTTTCAGAGCGAACGCTTACTTGGATCAGGTGTGCCTGGATCAGTGCCTTAACGGGTGACTATGTTGATGAGCCCTAACACATCAACAAAGGTATGCGTCCTAATAAGCACGTGGTGCTGCTTAGTAATACTTATTCAGTATTTTGATTTGCTTCATGTGATATATTTTATTTTATTTAAACATTTTTCATAAAGAGCAAACTAAAGACTTGGGTGCGATCGAGCACTACATTAAAACATATACAATTAAGCACAAACTTTTTAGCTCAATGCAAGCAACACTATCACATAGTAGGAAACGAAAAACATCTTAACCCTAGCCAAAAAGTATTCTGAAAGTAGGTGTTATCAGTGGCAACAACCCTTTAGCCTGTTAAGGATTTAGAACTCTGGCCCTTGTACATTCAATGTTCCCAAAGTTCTGATTACAAATGCTGACCTGTCAAACGAGCCTGCAAGGACATGAGAAGCATAATGGCCAAGATGCGTTCAACCTTTATACTTACTGGGTTTATGTTGTTGACTTACGTATTATCCAGGACTGCACCATCAAGTCCCTCTCAGGGGCCACACAGCAAATTGTAGAGGGTGAACAATGGACAGACCACTCCCTTGCCTGGGATATAACAATAGACTTAGTGCTGAACTTTGAAGAAGGAAGCCGTTAAAATAATAACGTTGGGAGAGAGAGTGAGGGAGCCAGCATAGAGTAGGAGGACCCTGCTGGGGCTCCCTGGGGGGCCACAGCCCCGAGTATCCCATGGCACATTAAGGACCCTGTATGCAGATCTGCATATGCCAGGAGGGGCCTGGCATAGAAACTAGCCTGATCATTGTAGCGTTGTCCCGGCCTGAGGAGCTGACAGACCAACCGGGAGGTCTGACCAGGTGGCCACAGACGATCAATGGTCAGGCCGCATATGCAGGGTGGCTGAGGAGCTGGAGCTGCCCCAAAGTTGTTATGACCTGCCTTGGAACCAGTCGGAGTTGGCCGGAAGAAGGAGCAGCCCAAGGCTGCATGGGGACGCTAGCCCGTATGCAGTTATGGCTGCCCAGCCCAAGTTGCATGAGGGGCCAATTCAGGACCAGGCTACGGAGTCTCAGAGGCAGTCGGCTCACCCCCAGGCAGTTAAGGCGGGCCCAAAAGATCAGAAATCCAGGGCAATGTGTGTGTGGCATCCTGGGACAAATCAAAGGCCTACCCGGCGTGCCACAGGGCCAAACAGGGTGGGCCAGTGAAGGGAAGTCCTGGGCTGCATCTCATCAGCGGCCTGGGTGAATGAGCAAAGAGTGGGACACATTAAGTATCAGTGCGCACCAGGGAAGCGCAGAGTAATGAAAAGGGCACATTTTGGATTACAACTAACAGCACCTATTATGCCTGAAGAATTGGACCCGACAGGGACTGGTCTTAAATGGCTTTATGTGACTTTGCCGGATCTGGGAATCGTGGATTCCCCGGACATCACATGAGGCTGGTGTAGGTCATTCTGGCTCAAGAACTGCCGGTTGCTGGTTGATCTACTGGAGTACACTTATGCTTTTCATACAAACCCAAACCCCTTGCCATAGTCTGTGAAATTCACACGGTATTTGCCAGCGTAAGCAAATGGTGGCAACCTCCCTGCGCTGCCAGTGTGTAAGTCCTGGTATCCGTGGAATGTGGCTATGCCCTATCATTTTATTAAAGTAAACTGTTCTCACCTGGTTTTGTAATTATAAGTGGGCACTTCATGGTTTTTGAAAAGTAAACGGACATGTTTCCAACTTTTGTGGATTTTCCAATCTGGAGGGGCCACGTGACTTTGGTGGCACGCTTGAAATAATTCCAGGAACACATTTGACCGAAAGTTGACCCACTTGGTGAGGAGCAACACAGGTGAATGCTGACTCTTCTTGCAACAGTCCTCTGAGTACTTGCAGTGAATTCATTGCTCAGCAGCAGGAGCACTGTGGAAAACCTACCATATGCAACTTAGCTTGAAGAATAGCTGGCGGAACAGGGGAAGGAGTGGAAGCAAACATGTATTCATTTATGTTCTATGTTTTGCACATTGCTAACATATCACCTATCTGCCGTGCCAGCATGCTTTAAGGCTCCAAAGGCAACATGAAGGGACTGGGGCTACATATAGAAAACATGAAGTTTTCTTATTTTGAACTAAGTAAGTTGATTGATTGTAACGCTTATATTACTGATGTGGGCCGATTCCTCTGCATGGGCCACACGAGGTGACTCGGAGAGTGAGGGTTTGGGGGGTTGTTAGAGAGGGGCAAAAAGGTCAGATGAAACACAAACTCCTGTGTGATAGCAAGAGGAACCAGGGCATGTCAGTGAGTTGGGATTCAGTGGCAATGAAACAAAAGCATCAGGGAAGCAGGTGAATGTTCCCATTATTAGTCTGCAGAGAGACCCTTTCTTCCATCTCTCTAGTCCCATTTGATACATTTGCCGAAATAATTAGAAAACTCTCTCTCTCTCTCTCTCTCTCACTCCTCCCCCTCCCCCCCCCTACCTCCCTCGGGATTCTGGGCTTTCTATTATCCTAAAACCACAATGCCTGATTCTAGGCTGCTGTTACGGTGAAGACCCACTGGGATTGGCACACCGAGGGACCGCACAGGGGTGACTTGTTCAAAAAGGGACGATGGGCAATGCCCCGATGCCCATCTATCCGTTATGGAGGAGCTGCAGAACAAAATACAATTAGATACCGAAAGTACCCCTTCTGCCTGCATAGACCTCGGGTTGCCCTGCATAGTGAAGTGGACATATCTAGCATGGCACACAACTCTCTCAGACATGCATGCCCATTGGACATGCTGGCTGAGTCCATGGACGGACGGGGGGGCACTCCTGTGCCACCTCATCTCAGCACAGCTGAAGGAAGCATAGTAGGTGTTCAATTTTCAGAGCTCGAGACATGTGTAATGTCTGCATGACCCGGACTCTGAAACTGTCCACTCCTAACCCTTCCTGTTTGTCGCCAGGTCATGTGGACAAAAAGCTGGAGGTAGAGGAGAGGAGGCTGAGTGGGGCAGGGATTCATCACGCAGTAAGGTAAACAATGGACGTTTGTGTGTGTAAGGTGCAGGTGTGCTTGCTTTAGTGTGCATGTGACTTGGAGCATATGTGTTTATGTGTGCGTTTGTGTGCACATGTATGTTTGTCCGTGAATTTGTTTAAGTGCAAGTGTCTAGGATTGCATGTGGACATGCATGCATTCATATATGTGCCCAGGACAAGGATTACTTATTGCTCCACTTTCAGCATGAAATTATGTGTTGTGTAGCAATGCATATTCATAAAAGAAACTTGTTATTGTGGCTATGCTGGCACATAAGGTCGGCACATACATCAAAAAAGTGCATTTTAAAGAGCAATGCTGGAATATTCTGGGCACATTCCTCATTAAAACGTGTTAGAGTGACAATAGTGGCATATATTGTGGACACAGGAATAAAACATGTGTGATAAAATGCTTCTTTGTACAGTTGGTGATGTGACATCTATGAGAATTTGTTCATGTGTTTCCCTACAATATTTGTAAATTGATTGTTTTTTTAAATAAAATGTTCCTGAAATGTATGCTATAAAATGCACCATTCAAGTCCATAAATTAAACATAGTTCTCGGGGAGCAACCCTCGAACCTTATTTGGTTGCTTCCTACGTTCACTCATTCAGGCCGTGCATGGAACAGATTCTACTTAAAAATGCACCAGGCGCCACAGTGATGCAGTCTCAATTAAGTACATTCATGAATCTTGGAGGGTACAGAACTCTGACATTTTTACGCCAGTGTTTCTGGTGTTCAGTTGGCAGCAGCAAGTTGTCAAACACAGAGAACAAATACACTCCACCTGCACAAACTCAGCACAACAACGAGGTAGAGGGAACAATCCACAAAATCTTTTGTGTTTGTAAGTACATCTGAGTTCAGCATAAAAATTGTTGCCTGTGGCCAACTATGGCCAATTCACCAACAGTTAGCAGGGAGTGTATGTGCCCACCGACGGACGCTTCTACTGCATGTACTCAGACTGTGCCGTGTGTGTGACTAACCTTGTCTGTGATTGGATCTTCTCTTACCCCAATCTGCATATGGACAATGAGAGCTGCTGAATGAGTGGCCATGGGCTGGCAATAGAAATGAGGGTCACACCTACAAACACACCTAGATCGCGGTAATTCACAAAGCCTGGACAAATTCCTTTCTTCTTTTCTCCCATGTCACAATTTGCCCATGTTTAAGATTTGGGATGCCAGCAAATCTGCATGTGCAATTAATGATTTTCATTAACATTTTTCCCTGCAGGTGTTTTATTTTTTTATTTTGTATTTCTTATTTTTATTTGACATATGGGTTATTACAAACCTTTGCCTATAAAATTCTCCAAACAATAAACACAAATAATATACATCATCATCGTCAATACCATTTACCACAGTCACATTAAAAATGTTTCCAAATTACATCTAATTCATACATTTTTCATTACAAATCTAATTTAGGAATGGTATCAGTACGAAAGTTAAAGTGAAGTTTTCTGCCCTCAACAACATCACCCACCAATTTTCTATTGTATAAGTCTTCTTTTCCTCAATCAATTTACCCAAATATCAGGTTCTCAATCTAATCAATCCTTTACATGATATCACAATATGTTTTAATTTCTCATCTACTCGATCAAGAATACAGAAGCTACAATTGAGGCTCTCCTCCCTTTGATGATGCTCCTCTAAGATTTGCTTTGTGGGGAATACACGTCAGTAATTCAGGCATGGAAATGTGGTTAATTGTTATTGTTATTGTTATTTTGCATTTATATAGCGCCTTATATACCATTGGTATGGTCTGAAGGCGCTGGTAGGTTGAACGCCCTTGGGAACCGAAGTTCAGGTCAGTATAGAGAGTAGAGGGAGTCCAAAAGTGCGTGTGCGCACTAGGTATGTGTGCAGCTGGTGCGGAAATCGAGTGGTAGCTGCTTTTTAGTTGTGGTGGTTGAGAGGTCAGGAGTATGTGTTTGCTCTGGTCGGTTTTACCCAGAACGAGTGTGGCTGCGTTAGGCCTGAGGAGAACGCCTGGCTGGGGGGTGTGAATCCAGCAATGATTACTTAGAGTGATGTGGAGTAAGAGAGAGATGTGGATATGAGAACAGTTATACCGAATGGTGTCATAGTATCTCTGTGTTCTAGATGAGTGGTGGTGTAAGAGGGAGAGTAAGCGTGGGGTGTGGTATGATGTATGTTTTCAAGTGTTTCCTTCATTCCAAAGCATATTAAGCATCGTCTGTTGTACAAATTCGTCCGTTCCTCATATTCGTCCGCTCCACACATTCGTTCAGTCATTATCATCGTCTAGTTCACACCCTCGTACACTTCTAAACGCTGCTGGGAACAGTTCTGAATTCAACTTTCACAGAGAGGCTATTAAGCATCTTGGAAGGCAATTATACACCTTGCTTCATGGCTATTGGTTGCATATAATTTATGTTTATTTCTTTGGTGGTCTGTCAAGATCCAATCCTGCTGCCCCAACTTTCTTTTCACCAGAGCTGGATTTGTCTTTAACATGTGTGATGTGGCTCCCAGCCAATCAATAATAGCCAAACATCTCAATTTCCACTGATTAAGAAGTGAAGCAGTTCCTCCGATATCATGCTCAAAGAGTATCTGGTAAAGGGGAGGTGTATCCTTTATAGTACATTTCCTATATAAGTAGAGAGTTTTCTACAACGTTAATGTATACATTGAAGTGAAAGCCAAGTCATACCTAATAACTGATGTGGAAGCTCTCCTTATTAGGCAAAGTACTCCTCTCCAAAATGTGCCCTCTATCATTTCCCAGGTTTTGGCTGAGGTGAACAAAAAAACCTCCACTCCGTAATTCATGATCGGAATGACCTTGGCTTTAAAAAAATGTAGCACAGTACACACAGAAAATGTTCCATACTTCTTATGTATCAATCTGACCTGGGATGCCAAACTCTTAATTTTCGTTCTTAACTCAAGATAGCGGAGCATATCATTGACGCTGGAATTTATGCAGGTCCCTAAATAGTTTGATACCTTGACTTGGGTCAATTCCTTTTCCTCTAGGTGCCATCTAAAGGTGAGGCTGTGTTTACCTACCATAGAACGCATTAGAAAATTTGTTTTTCCAGCATTTATTTGTAGGCCATTCTTTTCATGATATTTTTGTAATCTAAATATGGTGTGTTGAAAGCCTATATGGAGTCTGGCCGATTAATACCAGATCATCGGCATAGAGGATCCATGCCACAACTTGGCCATTGATTCTTGGAGGAAATGCCAGATTTAATTAATATTTTAGTTCTGATAGGAAAAGATTAAATAAAAATGGTGCCAAGAGGCAGCCCTGTTTTAGTCCCATGGAAGTAGAAATCTCCCTAGACTGGATTCCCTGGGCATTTAGACTAATCTGTACACTGGTTGAGGTATATAGTGCCTTAATTCCCATAGCAAATCTGGAGGCATTGCCAAGCCTCCAATTTAGACCAAAGAATATTCCTTTCTACGCTTTCAAAAGCTTTTTTAAGATCGACCAGGTATATCTTTGTATTCGTTTTTAAAGCCCTTACTTTCATGATGTTTCAGAGAAACACATTTAATTCAGTTCCTACCCTTTTCCAAATCCCGTTTGTTGAGTATCACGTCTTCCAGCCTTGGTCGCCCAGGTTCAAAGATGTTTCAAAAGTATCCCCGTGAACAGTTTGCCAAGAACATCCAAGAAAGTGATAGGACGGTAGTTATTAGGATCCGCCCTATTGCCTCTCTTGAATATAGAAACTATAATCACAGATATAAAAAATTCTGGAATAACTCCACGCTGCATCAAATCATTTAGAAATAAAAGGGTTCCAAGCATCAGGAGAGGTCTTAATTATGTTATTCAAAAGACCATCTGGGCGCGGTGCTCCTTGACAATTTACCTTCTTAATCAGTATTTCCAGATCCTCAGTGTCAAACAGAATATTCCATAGCCTGTTATCGGGGTTTATTACCGGCTTTGTATATTTGCTGTGTGACCCAAACAATTTGGTGAACAATTTTACTCAGGATCCTCTGTCACCATGTTCATCAAGAGTGTGGATTGGGAGGATATTTCCCAATTTAAAAGCAACCAAATTTCTCTTGAGTGTTTTCTCCATGGCCCTCAGCACAGATTTTGCATCAGATTGTAGGATTTGGGGTTTATAAGCAATCACCCAATTTTTACATTTCTGGTATCGCTTTCCAATTAATTCAGATTTAGGCCTTCTAATGTCCCGTAACTCAGCTTGTAAATGGTTTTTTGTAGTGGCTAACAGTTTATCACAGATATGTTTAGGCTTGAAAATCGCCTTGCCGCCATTTCATTTAAAACCATAAAGTGTCGCAATAATGGCACATAATTTACTCCCCATCGCTGTTTCTCAACCCCTTATCATATTTCTGCAAAAGGGAGGGAACATCTTTTGGGCGGATACAAACTATTTCTCCTTTCTGATATTTCCATGTCTGCTAGATGATATCCAGTTTTAGCAGACATTTGGATATTACATGTTATTTGTAGAAGTGAATGATCACTTTTCTTAGTGTCTATCACCTCTTAAATTATGAGATGAGGCAACATGTTGTTAGAAATGAAGAAATAGTCCAATATACCATATTAAGCCCTGTTTGTCCAGGTACATTTACAGCAAATATCCCCTCTACTTTGACCATTAAGCATTTGAATGTCCCTAATGTTGCAGTCCCGCTGGCGGCTCTCACGTGGGCCTTATTAGCCTTAGCGTCAAAATACTTAATATGACCTCTCTTATCCAGACATAAAATATTCAAATCTCCATATATAATTATGAAGGGAAGATTTTCTTGGCCTATATATTAATCAGCTATCTCCATGACAGATTCTACAAAGTAGTCCAATGTTATTGTATCAGGGTTCCAATAAAGGTTCAATAGACAACAGTGTTAGGGAGAATTCTCATTTCATGGATAATTTCCCTTACCTAGTGAGTCCCTCGGCAGCTTTGCTGGATCTCTGGAGTTGTTTCTTTCCACTTGGTAAGAGTGTGAGCTTTTTACCACTCTTACTTGTGTTTTGCTATGTGTTTTTACCTGTTTTTGTGATTGTGGACTCTGGAGTACACCACTTTACTAGCCCCCTTCTTTTGTGTGTCACAAAACACTGCCTGTGCAGTGACACAGGGCTGTTGTTCAGACTTCCCACCGACTCCATTTCTGAGGCTGACTACCGTCCCCCAGAAAAGGGCAAAGTTACCATTAACTTTACTTAGTCAAATTAACCACAGATCCAGTACACCCCCTCTTACATGGAGTACTGGAAGGGTTAACTCTTAGCCCTTTTTTTCTGTACCTCGTAGAGCATTGTTTTGCTCTTTTAACATTTAGACATGGCTGGTAGCAGTGGTATCTACCCTAATTTTCTACCGCGGTTATTTTATATAACCGTGGTAATATTGCAGGCTATTGTGTTAGCCTTGAACTTAAACCTGCTCGACCAAATACTTTTTTGTTTGGCTCCGGTGCGGTTTATTCGACATTTCTTTTTGTTAAAATGTTTCTTGTGTTTTACTTTGCGCGGCAAACCAGGTTTGCCTTCTTTGTTCACTGTCTTTTAGCGGGCTTCTGCCAAGAAGCCCTCCTCAAGGCGCCTGGGTGTCTAGGTGGGCTGAATGTGAGGGAGGGGCGTAGTCACCCCCTGCACTGGGAATCCTAGGAAACCCAAGTCGCACTTTTTCATGATTGGCTGAGGTGGTTGTCCGGGCTGGACAACCCCCCTGCTGTGTGATTGACAGCCAGGCTGTGTGAATGGGGGATTCTCGCATAAAAGGCAGGTCTCTTGGGCTGGAAGTCAGAGAGTCGCCACTGGAACTACAAGGAACCGAAGAGAAGCGGAGGAGAGGTCGACTGCTACAACTATCTCATACCGGTGAAGCCCTGCTGCAGTCCTGAGCTATCTACCCTTCAACGACCAAGAGGAGATCCAGTCCGGAGTCTGATTCCCTTGAGCCCGGTGGGGTTAACCAGCTTCAGTCAGAGGTCTCCTTTGTGGTCGAAATCGGTGCACACTGCTGTAGTGGTCTGGATAGCCACCTGAAGAGCTTCTCCTGTTTTTAAGGAGCACACCTTTTATTCATCGTCGCTGCTGCCGGCCTCATCCCTGTGTGGTGTAGACCCCGTTCATCGTCCTTCTTCGTGCCGAAGCCAGGAATCGTGGGTCTGCAGGAAACTACCAGGAACAACTGCCGCGGCACCAGCTTCTTCTTTAAAAAGGTACTGTGTCCCGCCTTAGGAATTTTTGGTGAAATCCCTATTTCTCGCTTATAAGGCTTGCCCTTATTTTTCCCTCCTTCTTATAACTTTTGCTTCCGAACATTTGACAATATCTAAAGTACTCTTGGGAACTTTGAATCCCGAACTATCCGACGTGTGATCCTCAACACAGGAACCCGGTTGCAATTGACACTGGCTCCGGCCTCTTGACTCTTGTATTTCTGTGTATGAGTGTTCTTCGATTCTGTCTGCCTATCTAACATATTGCCTTATGATTTTTGCCCCCAACTCCCTCTGGGTATCTCAGGTGCTAAGTGTGTTTTTGCCCCGGTAGCATTTCTTGACACAGATAAGCGTTTATTTAGTAGACCGAACTGTCAAAAAGTGATCGCAATAATATTCACGGTAACATGTATTGTTTCGTAACACCGGTTCTCTCAAACACACGGTACTTACCTTGATTTATACCGTACAAAGTGAATTAGTCAGGGGTAGTGTATTTAACATGTGGTTTTAAATTTTAATAGAAGTGTTGTGTTAATAACAAATGGTTTAAAAATAAATGTACTTATATTTTTTACCTGAAACCTTGAGTCAGTGTTTGCTTGAGCCACAGTAATTGTGTCCCTTTGTGTAATCTCTGCTACTGCTCATATACTCTTGAGATAAGCCTGGCTGCTCCGCTACTGCTAGCACTCCAACATAGTAGTACAGGCTTGTACCAAAGGTAAAACTTGTATTGCCACCTGTGGTCTTAATTGTGTGTAGTTGTCCCTAAGGGCACTGCATAGGATTCTACCTAACACTGGTGTACAGCGGTGAGGATTTGAAAGTAGAGTGCTGCTATTGCTTGGGTTCAACTAACCACAAGGTTAACACCACTAATTCGATTTTACTGAGAATTCATGTCAAATATGGAAAGCTACACTGAAGAGAGTCTCTTGAACTACACTGCTGAGGTTTTGAGAACCATGTGTAGAGAGAGGAGTCTCTCTGGTAAAGGAAAGAATTATGAATTGATTGCAAAGTTAATACTAAAGCAAAGTCTGGAGCGTGGGTCAGAAGGGCCTACCCCTCCAGCAAATGTGGATACTGATGTTTCTGAATCTGAGAGTATTGATTTGGAAGAAGTAGATGAGTCCTTGTTAGGTAACTCTACAACTCCTTTGCCGGCTCAGAAAGCACAACCTCTGTCCACTGGGACCCCCACAGGTCCTCCACTTACTCCTGAATGTATTGCACTTGAAAAATGAGACTTGAATTAGAAGTGAAACATATTGATGCACAAACTGCCATGAAACACCAAGAGTTAAGGCTCAGAGAAATGGAGCTGAATCATGAACTAGAGATGAAAAAGTTGTCTGTAGAAAATGCTTCTCTCCTCGAGTCTTCTAGGTCTGCCAGCCCTAAGAGACCCCGTATGCCAAAGGAGATGATTGGTATGTATGAGACTAAACTTGATGTTTTGGATTGGTTAGCAATGTTTGAGTACAATCATGGGATTCAAGGTATCTCACGGAATCAGTTGATTCCCTGGCTTTTTTCTAGGCTTCCCCCTGTTGCAAGTGATGCTTTAATGGAATTGCGGGAGGAGGATAAACAGGATTATGAGTGTGTGAAGCTAGCATTAATAGCTAGATTTGGGAAGACCCCTTCCCAGTATCTTAAGAGGTTTAGAACCCTTAAAAAACATGATGGTACCCCTTGGGCTACCTGGGTGTGTGAATGTTTGAAATACTTAGAAGGTTGGGTTAAGGGTTACAAAGTGGACACTTATGAAGGTTTGAGGAATCTTGTAATGTTGCAGTCTATTTTTGATGTCTGTTCCCCTGAGCTTATACAGCACTTGGCTGATTCAAAGGAGATAGATCCTAAGAAGCTAGCTAAGGCTGCTGACTTGTGGGCTGCCAACAGGGCTACTCACAAGGATTCTGGGGCAACTCAGAAGAAGGATGAGGGAAAGCAACCAAAAAAAGACAACAAAGAGAATTCCAATAATTCCAATCCAAAAGAGGGCCCCAAACATAACCAGGGTAAACCACAAGGGAAACCGAATCAGGCTAGTGTACCATCTGGTCCCAAACCAGAGGGAGGTCAGAGTAAACCCCCATTCCAGAGAGCATTGGGAAAATGCTTTATTTGTGGGCTACCTGACCATGTGAAAGGAGATCCCAGATGTAAGGGTAAACCTTCCGGAATCATCACTGTCTCCTTAGCCTTCTCCCAGGTGGATGAAGTACCTATGACCAGTGAAAACTTTCAGTTACTAGCTGATGAGCCCATGAGAATCTCAGCTAGTGTTTCTTTAGTTTCCTTGGGTCTTTGGGAACAACAGAACTTAGATGTCTATAACTCAATCCCAGATAATACTAAAGAGTATTACAAAGATAGTGTTCTTGTGAATGGACAGGAGACCCCTGCCATCCGAGACACTGGAGCCAGCATAACTGTGGTTGATGAATGTTTTTTCAAAGTGGAGGACGTTGCTAAGGCACCCAAACACTTAACCAAGTTAGCTGGAGACCCTGTGCAAATGGTTCCCCAGTTACCAGCTCTCATCCAGTGTAATGACATGACTGTCAGGATACCTGTAAGTGTGCAAAATAACGTACTTTGGAGGGTCCTGCTGGGTAATGACCTTAAAACTCTTGGAGTTGTGTCTAGTACCCCCAGACTCCCCAGCAGAAGGAAGCAGGAGCTCACAAGGTCTGCAAGGGAGAGAACCTTGAGAGGCTCTCCTGGGGACATGATAGAGGAAGCTATGACCCCAAGTCCACAGAACTTACTTACTGCCATTGCAGGGCAAGAAAAGACAAAGGGGAGACCCAAGTCTGCCAGCAAGAAACCAGCAAGCACTCCTGAAGTACATCTCTGAGACTGTCCAAAGTCACATCTGTGACTCCCACACCAGCTGAGGCTGAGTGTGAGGTTCAACCCTGTATGGTCAAACTAGATACTGAGGAATCAGATCTAGAAGAGGATCTTACCTTGGTAGGAGATCTGGACCCTGTTGACCATCCTGAGCTGCAGTCTTTACTGGCAGAAGGTGGACCCAACAGGGAAGATTTCAGCAAGGGACAAAGAGAATGTCCTACCTTTGAAGGTCTTCGCCAACAGGCAACTTCTCAGCTCAATGGGACTGAGCCTGGGAAGTATAGGTTGCACTGGGAAGATGGCATCTTCTACAGTGAAACAACTGAGTCAACCCCTGGAGACTGCAAAAGACTTGTAGTACCTCTAGTGAACCGACTCCAGTTTCTGCAGTTAGCCCACAAGATACCTTTGGCTGGTCACTTAAGTTTTAAGAAGACCAAGGAAAGGCTCTCTCTTTACTTCTATTGGCCTAAGATGGGTTCAGAAGTAGACAAATTCTGTAGAAGCTGTCACACTTGCCAAACTTCTGGCAAGAGTGGATCCAATAATGTGGCACCCTTAGTGCCTCTCCCAGTAGTGGGAGTTCTTTTTCAGAGGGTCGGGATTGACATTGTTGGTCCTCTTGATCCTCCCACATCTTCAGGTAACAGGTCTATCCTGGTTGTAGTGGATCAGGCCACTAGATTTCCTGAAGCTATACCTATGAGGACTGTTACGGCTCCCGCTGTGGCTAAGGCGCTACTTGGTATTTTTACCAGAGTAGGTTTTCCTAAGGAGGTGATATCCAACAGGGGATCAAGTTTTATGTCCAACTACATGCAAGCCATGTGGAAAACCTGTGGACTAACCTACAAGTTCTCAATTGCTTACCATCCCCAAACCAATTAATTGGTAGAGAGGTTTAACAGAACTATGAAGAGCATGATAGGTGCTTTAGAAGAACCCCTTAAGAGAAAGTGGGACCTTCTACTGCCATGCCTTCTCTTTGCATATAGAGAAATACCTCAGGAGGGAGTAGGATTTAGTCCCTTCGAACTTCTTTATGGCCACCCAGTCAGAGGTCCATTGGCCCTGATTAAGGAGGGGTTGGAGAGTGCTCCTTCTCCCAAGCCAGTCAGAGTGACTGACTACGTGATAGGTCTCCAGAGGAGAATGTCACACATGATGGCAGAGGCAACTGATAACTTGAAGGCTGGTCAAGCTCTGGTCAAACATTGGCATGACCAGAAGGCTAACATGGTTGAGTTCACTCAAGACCAGCTTGTTCTGGTTATGGTCCCCACAAGGCAGAAGGCCTTGCAGGACAAATGGATAGGACCCTTCAAGGTTGTGGGTAAACTTGGAGAGGTGAACTATCTGGTGGACTTAGACAAACATAAGGAGGCTCCCAGAGTCTTTCACACCAACCGTTTGAAGGCATATGTCTCACGACCTGACATAGGAGCTTTGTTTCTAGCTTCAGCTCAAGAGGAGGAGGAGAGTGAACCTCTGCCTGACCTCCTCAGAGGTTTACCTTTAGATGAGCAAGTGGAGGGAGTTAATATCTCTTCCAGTCTCACATCTGACCAACAGGATGAGTGCTAGTTATTGTTAAATCAGTTTGCCTCCCTGTTCTCACTTTTACCAGGCTTAACCTCTTGGGGCCAGCATGAGATACTCATTGCTGACTGTTTGCCTGTCAAAAGCAGGGGTTACAGAATGTCTGACAATATAAGAACCCACATAAGGAATGAGGTCAACAAGATGCTTGATCTCGGGGTTATAGAGCCCTCTACTAGCCCATGGTTTAGCCCAGTTGTGCTTGTACCAAAATCAGGATCCAAGGATTTGAGATTCTGCGTTGACTATAGAGTTCTGAATGCAGTCACCACGACGGATGCCCATCCTTTAGCTAGGACAGATGACCTGGTGGACAGACTTGGTGCAGCCAAGTACCTCAGCACATTTGACCTAACGTCAGGCTATTGGCAAATAGCCCTGACAGACCATGCCAAGATGAAAACTGCATTTACTACCCCAGCTGGCCTCTACCTATTCAAGGTAATGCCTTTTGGATTAAAGAATGCACTTGCTACATTTCAGAGGATGGTCAATCAAGTTCTGAATGGGATGGAGGACTTCTGCATGGCATACTTGGATGACAATGCAGTTTTCAGCCCTACATGGAAAGAACATATTGAACACCTAGGATATGTATTGCAGGCTCTGGAAAAGGCCCATCTGACCATAAAGGCAAGCAAATGTCAAATTGGTCAGAGTTCAGTGGTCTACCTTGGACATGAGGTAGGAGGAGGTAAAATAAGACCACTGCCTAGCAAAGTACAAGATGTACAAAACTAGGCCACCCCTACTACTCAAACCTAAGTGAGAGCCTTCTTGGGTCTCACTGGGTACTATAGGAACTTCATAGAGAACTATGGGAACATAGCTTCTCACTTGAATGTCATCTCCTCTCCCAAATTTCCTAGAAAGGTCAAATGGAATGAAGAGTGCAATCAAGCCTTTGAAGGTCTGAAGAAAGCCCTTTGTCAAGCTCCAGTCCTAAGAGCACCTGGCTATCACCAACTCTTCATTGTACAAACTGATGCTTCTAATGTGGGTATAGGTGCAGTCCTTAGTCAACTGGATGAGATATCCCATTTGTTTCATCAGCAGGAAGTTAAAGGATCCTGAGACAAGGTGGGCAACAATAGAACGGGAATGTTTTGCTATTGTGTGGTCACTGAAGAGGTTTAGACCATACTTGTATGGATCTACCTTCATCATTCAGACTGACCACCAACCCTTGAAATGGCTGAAAACCCAAAGTTACTCTGATGGTCAATCTGCCTGCAAGGATTTGATTTTTCCATTGAGCACAGAGCAGGAAGTCACCACCAAAATGCTGATGGTCTCTCTAGGATGTTTGTAACCGACTAGATGTATGAGAACCATCCAGGAGTGGATTCAATCCTCCTGTCCCTTAGTCTGGGGGGGGGGGGGTGTTAGGGAGAATTCTCATTTCATGGCTAATTTCCCTTACCTAGTGAGTCCCTCAGCAGCTTTGCTGGATCTCTGGAGTTGTTTCTGTCCACTTGGTAAGAGTGTGAGCTTTTCACCACTCTTACTTGTGTTTTGCTATGTGTTTTTACCTGTTTTTGTGATTGTGGACTCTGGAGTACACCATTTCAGTAGCCCCCTTCTTTTGTGTGTCACACAGCACTGTCTGTGCAGTGACAAAGGGTTGTCGTTCAGACTTCCCACCGACTCCATTTCTGAGGCTGACTACCGTCCCCCAGAAAAGGGTAAAGTTACCATTAACTTTACTTAGTCAAATTAACCACAGATCCAGTACACCCCATCTTACACGGAGTACTGGAAGGGTTAACTCTTAGCCGTTTTTATCTGTACCTCGTAGAGCATTGTTTCGCTCTTTTAACATTTAGACATGGCTGGTGGCAGTGGTATCTACCCTAATTTTCTACCGCGGTTATCTTATATAACCGTGGTAATATTGTAGGCTATTGTGTTAGCCTCGAACTTAAACCTGCTCGACCAAATACTTTTTCGTTTGACTCCGGTGCGGTTTATTCAACATTTCTTTTTGTTAAAATCCTTCTTGTGTTTTATTTTGCGTGGCAAACCAGGTTTGCCTTCTTTGTTCACTGTCTTTTGGCAGGCTTCTGCCAAGAAGCCCTCCTCAAGGCGCCTGGGTGTCTAGGTGGGCTGAATGTGAGGAAGGGGTGTAGTCACCCCTGCACAGGGTATCCTAGGAAACCCAAGCCACACTTTTTCATGATTGGCTGAGATGGTTGTCCGGGCTGGACAAACCCCCTGCGGTGTGATTGACAGCCAAGCTGTGTGAATGGGGGATTCTCGCATAAAAGGCAGGTCTCTTGGGCTGGAAGTCCGAGAGTCACCACTGGAACTACAAGGAACCGAAGAGCAGCGGAGGAGAGGTTGACTGCTGCATCTATCCCGTACGGTGAAGCCCTGCTGCAGTCCTGAGCTATCTACACTTCAACGACTTAGAGGAGATCCAGTCCGGAGTCTTCTTCCCTTGAGCCTGGTGGGGATAACCAGCTCATCTTCTTCAGCCAGAGGTCACCTTCTTGGTCGAAATCGCTGCACACTGCTGTAGTGGTCCGGATAGCCACCTGAAGAGCCTCTCCTGTTTTCAAGGAGCGCACCTTTTTTTCATCGTCACTGCTGCCGGCCTCATCCTTGTGTGGTGCAGACCCCCTTCATCGTCCTTCTTCGTGCCGAAGCCAGGAATCGTGGGTCTACAGGAAACTACCAGGAACAACTGCAGTGGCACCAGCTTCTTCTTTGAAAAGGTACTGTGTCCTGCTTGAGGAATTTTGGGTGAAATCCCTATTTCTCTCTTATAAGGCTTGCCCTTATTTTTCCCTCCTTCTTCTAACTTTTGCTTCCGAACATTTGACAGTATCTAAAGTACTCTTGGGAACTTTGAATCCCAAACTATCTGACGTGTGATCCTCGACACAGGAACCCGGTTCCAATTGACACTGGCTCCGGCATCTTGACTCTTGTATTTCTGTGTATGAGTGTTCTTCGATTCTGTCTGCCTATCTAACATATTGCCTATGATTTTTGCCCCCAAATCCCTCTGGGTATCGCAGGTGCTAAGTGTGTTTTTGCCCCGGTAGCATTTCTTGACACAGATACGCGTTTATTTAGTAGACCGAACTGTCAAAAAGTGATCGCAATAATATTCACGGTAACATGTATTGTTTCGTAAAACCGGTTCTCTCAAACACAGGGTACTTACCTTGATCTATACCGTACAAAGTGAATTGGTCAGGGGTAGTGTATTTAACGTGTGGTTTTAAATTTTAATAGAAGTGTTGTGTTAATAACAAATGGTTTAAAAATAAATGTACTTATAGTTTTCACCTGAAACCTTGAGTCAGTGTTTGCTTGAGCCACAGTAATTGTGTCCCTTTGTGTAATCTCTGCTACTGCTCATATACTCTTGAGATAAGCCTGGCTGCTCCGCTACTGCTACCACTACCACTATAATATAGTAGTACAGGCTTGTACCAAAGGTAAAACTTGTATTGCCACCTGTGGTCTTAATTGTGTGTAGTGGTCCCTAAGGGCACTGCACAGGATTCTGCCTAACAAACAGCGTTTCTTGATTGAAGGTGTTTGGGGTCTGAGATTAAATCCCCTTTATGCCCACACCATTTTTCACCAAAGTGAGGAGCCCGTATAAGGGTCTTCACCTCATCCCCTTGTAGGCAGGGTTAAGGTAAACACAAAAACCATCAAGATTCGGAACAGATGACAGCCAAGTCTCTTGTAAACATAGCACATCAACATCTGAAGAATTAATTTCACAGTTATTAAATAGATGTATAAAACCACACGTATTCCAAGAAGCAATCCTCCAGTTCACATCTACTTTCAAGACGTCTTGTTATTTGTCATACGAGTTGGAGTTTTCTGGCTTCCAGGTACACTGAACTGGTCGAGATATCTTACGGCTATTTCCGTCAAGTTCCTTACCTTTCCGATCAGCTCCTGTCAAATGATTAAATGCAACCTTTTAAGGGTTTATTATAGATGTACCACAAGTGTTCTGATCACTCGTGTTAGCCCTTCCTGATGTGGTCAGATTTGCACTATTCATTTTTGAGATTATGTTGTCTTGAAGCAATCATTTCCTTCCAGCCATTAGGTTTTTATTAACTAAGGGCTTACGTGTTGTAGAAAGCCTTTTGGGCTGGACTTCAGTCATTTCAAAGCCCAAGGCAAGAAGGAGATGGGCCATTTCCAATAGTGATGATTTAGTTGTTCCAGAGTTTCAATGCAAAATCCCTTTATCTGTTTGAGAATCCACTGGAAATTGTACTATCTTAATGTCCTCATTGTTAACAAAGCAGCAAACCGGGTTGTGAAGAAACAACAACAAAACATTATGGCGGTTTAGAATCAGACCGTCTGCAGTAGGAAGTAGTCATTCCAAAGAGACAAGGGTTCCCCCTGTGTGTTGCCCACCAACATGTCAAGCTATATCTGTTTTATCGTATCTTAAAAGAATAGTACGTTCAAAAATGGTATTGTCCCGATCGTTCGGGTAAGTCGTTATAATCATATGGTGAACGATCGTAAAAAATGTTTCCTATGCATCTTACCTTAGTTTTCCTCACTTTTACACATGCGAAAACAACATGTTGGGTGCAGCCATCTTGTGCTAATCTTACCCGTGGACCGATCGCACTAAGTTCAAGTGCGCTCGCGGAAATAAATCAAAACACCCGCCCCTGATGCTGACATCACTAGATGTGTTCAGCCCTTTCCACAACAGCAATGCACGTCTCATTTGAACGTTCTCTGTCTGAAGGTTATTGACGTGCCTCCATGAAAATGGCAGGATGCCGCTTTCCTCAAGAAGTATAAACAGACCCTTTTGGATTAGACAACACTCTAGTTTCTTAGTCAAAGGTTTCACTGTATTTAGTCTAGATCCCCCTGTGTCTCGTGTCTGCTCGCTTTAGCTATTTTCTAGTACGAAACCCCAAGCAACCCATTATTTACAGCATCAGAACCGATTTGACTCCTTACTTGCAATTTGGTTAAATCTTTGTCTGACAATGTCAACAATACAGACCTACCAGTACGAGCCTTAGTATTCATAGGAGGAACTGATGGAAAGAGAAGGCTGCCGAAACGATGGGGAATCGGACAATAGTTTGCAAGATCAATCACCCGAGCATGAGCCGCAGCTGAGTCGCATGGAAGATGTTTCAACATGTTGTACCTGCAATCGTTGTGAGGTCATGCCAACCGAGGTGGAGAACTGCTGCTGCTCCGAACATTCTGGATGCTCGGCCTACATAGCTGAAGAAGACACAACACCATTTTGCATTATCGAGCTGCGTGACTTCAGGGCAGCCTGCCTCACAAGTTCCGTGTTGAGGATTATGATGGTGCTTATGCACGAACGTCGCAGAACAGTTCGGCCATGCAATCCAAGTAACGAGTAAGTATACTCTAGATCTGATGTAATTTTTACCACCGAGACCATTTGAATATCATGTTTTTCTTCTACTTTCTCCGAATTGTGATCCATCTCTCTGTAGAAATGCAGCTCTACCTTCCCCAGTGCCTCGCACAGCAAGCCCACACACAACATCACTTCCCCCTGTCAGCTATGCGCTAGCACTGTTCTTACGAAGGTCCTGCCATGCCGTTGTTACAATTCTGTAATATCATTACCGAAAGAATGTACTCTTCAGACGGCACATTCCCAAGTGTACCATATCCCAAGTGTACATTCATCTCGACTAAACTCCCTGTGCCCTCTCAACCCCAACCCTTTCTAGTCCTGGGTCCCACCAGACCCGACCCCCCAGTTGATTTCATGCTGATACTCATCTGACCCCCTTCCACTGACCATTTCAGAACACCCAGCACTGTTGTTGTGGCCTATCATTCGTTTACATGGTGGCTTTATGGGAGGCTTGGATACCGCAATCGATGAGTAATACATCGATGAGTAATACCCGCCTGTGTCGCTCGAGCCATTTGCCACAAATTCCCCAGTGACAGCGGACAGTACAGGGTATTTTCTCATACTGTGCTTCAACCTCAAGTATACAATTCATAGTTTGTTGGTGCCATCAAAATCACCCAATTAAATAAAATACAACTGAGTAAACAAGGATTTTTCTTTGAGTTTTTCAGTGAGTCAAGAAAACGCGCAATCATCTATGACTGTTATGCTAGAATGGTTGTTGCCCGGGTGGACTGTGAATAAATGGAGGCACTGGAGATAATTTGCAAATTGGTCCCATATTATGCATTTTGATCTAGCTCCACCCTTTTCCTATGATATAATGTGAAAATAAAATATAAAATAGGCACAGAGTGCAGAGGCATACTAGGAAATCTCCACAGTACCCAGTAGCCCAGTCCAACCCTGGTTGGTGCACTTTTGCACTCACCTTGTCCCCATCCATCCCCCTTCCAGTATCAATGGCATTTCACACCTATGACTGTGCCCTCCCAAGAGGGCTGGGTGGGTGTGACCGCTGAAGTTGTCAAACACCATGTGCACTTCAAAGGGATCTTCTGCACGGTAACCATTGTCCACATGGCGTCCCCAGAACCTGTGTCTCCGGACTCCCCTCTTCAAAGCCCATGCCCTGTAATCAACAAATGTTTGTGTCCCTTCAGCATTGTTCCGGCCTTTTCGCGCTCCCCTCAGGCCCATCCACCCACCCTTCTAGTATCAATGGCATTTCACACCTATGACCGTTCCCTCCCAAGGGGGCTGGGTGGGTATGACCGCTCAAGTTGTCAGACACCATGTACACTTCAAAGGGGTCTTCCACATGGTGACCATTGTCCACATGGCCTCCCTAGACTCTGTGTCTCCAGACTCCCATCTTCAAAGCCAATGCCCTGCAATCAACAAACGTTTGTCAATGGTATTCCACACCTATGACTTTCATAGGTCTATGCCTGTGCACTGAAAAGGCGGCAGGGTGGGTTCATATGGCATATGGGAACCATCGGGATGGAGACAGAGTGGGTGTCTATGAACATGTCATCCATTCACATACACACCCACTTGTGTAAGTCTTTTTAAACACCTTGACATTTATTTTGAGAACATCTGGGAGATCTACTAGGTATATCGTCATTGGGTACCTGTTCACCGGATACTTGTTCATCTGCTTGCTGAATCTGCTCATCTGTTCACCAAAGTAAGGGTAAGTCAACTAATTACTTCCCTATGTTCAGCGAATGTTACTATGAACGTTTATGTTGATTTCTACCAAATGTACCCAGGATTTTAATGTTCATGTATCTCAAAGAGTTATGCATTAGCGATTAGTTCAGGTATTTTCTTCTCGATAATTACCACAATCCATCACTGAGCGTTGTAGTAGAATGTGCAGTATAACAATTTGTATAATAAAGTTGTCGCAGAGTTCACTGGGCCAGAACACACAGCTTTTCTGTCTTTATTCTAATTAAACTTTACAGACAAATCTCTGGTCCAAATTGCTTTATTCACATTCATCCTGTGTTATTCGTGCTAATAGTTCATATTTCTTTATACAGATCTCACACACTTTTCAAGAATGCCATCATGTGTGATTCTCGGTTGCACTTCTGCAAGCCACACCAAAGATCCGGGTACTATCATGCCTGTATTCCCAAAGGATATTTATGCTGTAAAGTGGATGAGATCGAAATTAGGGCTCAGGAAATCTTGGTCGATGTGAGAGGGCCAATCGATTCCGCGTCTGCAGCCTGCACTTCTCCCAGGATATATACGACCATTCAGGGTACACAAAAAAAACATCGACTGCAAGTTCTTCCTAAATTGCTTCAAAATGCCATCCCAACTCAATTTCCACATGCGGCAGGTGAGGTGAGTAGTGAACGTTGAGTTTGTTATGCTTGTTGGTATGCAGGACGTTGGTCTGCATTAATAAGTATTATCTTCCATCTGGTTATCTACATCAATGTTCTATTGCTCCATTTTCCATAGTCACCGGATTCAACACAAGTGTCAAATATTTTATCTCAGAATATTTCATCTTTACCCGCTCTGTGGAGTCTCTGACCAGTAAATGTGATCCTTGACGAACACGTCCACAGTGCCCCTTAGAAAATATGTTTGGGAAATGTGTTGGTTGACACATCCTTCTTCACTTAGAGCACATTGGTGGAAGAACAGACCCTCGCAAGCGACGAAACAACTGGCACGCCTTTTATTACAATGGTGAGCCCCTCCGACCTGCACAAAGTGAAATTTTATCTTGTCGCATAAGTCCACTTTTCAAGTACTAATTTTCCTTTTCCATTGTACTTTTTCAGACAATGGGCTGAAAATGAAGGAGCAAGATTCTGTATCAATTTCTGTTCCGGAGTCAACATCAACCTCATACACATACCAAGTAATGATATTACACTACTCTTTGTATGCGATTGAACTACTTGCATGTGGTATGCTTTCAATGTAAACATATCAAAATGTATTATATGCAGTACTTGCTATTTATAGAAAGTGGCAGGTATGGGTTTGTTTATGTATGTACCTTTGTCTGCATTTCAGTTCAGTATGTACTTTCTTCTGCATTGCATTTTTTCTGTTTGATTTTGCTTATTAATCCGTATTAAAACAAGTGATGTATTATAGGAGGATGGTGGAACTTCAACTACTATCTCGTCCTCCTTTGGAACAGGTCCACAGCTGGAGGTATTTCTATTCACATTTCACTTTCAAGAATCACAGTACATACGACATTGGATATACTTAGAGACATAAATGTATGATATGATATGATATGGCATTTGTAACGCGCCTATACACAAGTGTTTCAAGGCGCGACGAGGCAGGGAGGGGGAACAAGGGGAAGACAGACAACGATTCTACTAGGCCAGGTGTCATTTAGATCGCGCAAGTGCAGGAGTATGCAACCGTGCACTGTTTAAAACTTTTCTGATTTTTGTAGTAACGTTGCACTGCCCCCCTAATGCAGAACAGTTACCAAGGACACATTACAAAGCAAATTACTTTGCAGGGCAACATTGTGATCACTATGTTTTATAGGGTGACATCAAATCCATGTTTGAACTCGGAGGCAGATCAGGTGAAATATGAACTGAATGTCATGATCAAGTCACGTGCACTTGTTTCCCAGTTTTATCCATACTAATGTTCCATTTGTGTTGCGACAGCAACCCTAACAGTATATGGTTTAAAGTCTATGTAAAATACTTTGGAGGTGCTCTGTGGAATACAAACTTTTATTGTGCTCTTTGGCTGACGTATCTTTTGGTATATTACTCTATTCAAGCAATGTGCTCCAGATGTGGACTTAGAAGAGGCGGATAGAACTGAGGTATACATATATGAAGTAAAATTGGGCATCACATTGCATTATGAATAGATTTTAATTATGTTGCAATCTTTTCCAGTCTGTCTAGTTGATTTCGATGTGTAGATATGTACTTAGGTTTGTTTGCTTTGAAATTAAATTTTCTGTATTGAAACCATATAAAACCTTTTTTTTTGCAGCTTGATGTCACATTCTGCAAAGCGAAGGCCACTGTTTCGAAGCAAATCAAGAAACCAAGGGTAAAGAACATAACAGTTTCTTTTTCACAAGCTTTTGAGCAGATATTTTGGTCTTTCAAGGTTTTTAGTTGCAACATCGTGTGTTCTGTATGTGTGCAATACATTCTGCATCTTCTTCTATTTATTCTTTTAGAAGCCCAGAAGTAAGAGGAGTATAAAGTCACAGACATCACTTGAAACCAAAGATGCCGCTTGCCAAACCGATTTCACATTGGAGTAACTAATATCTCAGGTGCAGCGTGGCACAGTCATCAACAAGCAGACTAGTGATGCATTTGTCCAGTGGCCGCAAAATGAATGGAATGTCACATGCAACCCTTACAAAGTCAGCCTGGACCATTGCTACTTTGTGCCAGGTCGAACACATGAAACTGAAGAACGTGATGATGCATTGCAACTGCTTTCCGACCCCTTCACACAATCTACACCCGCTAAACATTTTCTACCAAAAAAACACTCAAAGTCAGCTGTATCTCCAATTTACGTTGAATTATCAAATCATGAACTGACAGAGGTTGAAGCTGCAACGAACTTGACCGATTATCTTGAGCAAGATCTTGACTTCAGTTTGCAAAGTCTTGAGGATTTGCCCACAACCGTCGACTCACAAAAATCAGTACTGCAGGACGATTGGCTACTAAAGGAGCAAAAGTACATTGTGTTCGATAGCTGCCTGATAGAGATAGTACACATGCTCAAATGTAAACATACAATCAGGGCCAAGATATGCGGGGATCCATTGGTGAATATGTCTCACTTATTACAAGGCACCAACCTGAAAATCCAAGCAGTCTGTGTCAACCTTCATAATACATTTACATGGTCTGTTCAGCAGATGCTTGGCAAAGTGCCAGCTGGGAATCTACTTTGTTCAGCAGCTTTAGTGTTCAACGGATTGACTTTCAGCAAGATTTCCAGTTTTTGTCAGTTTGTGGGTCTTGAGTTCCTTGCTAAAATTCAATACTACAAATGCCAAAGGAAATTCATATTCCCTGCTATTAGTCATGCTTGGAATGTTGAACAGAGGTCAATGGACAGTACATTCTCTGGCAAACGTTTTCTGGCTAGCTGGCGATGGACACTGTGACAGTCCAGGATGTTCCGCAAAGTACTGAACTTACCACTTTCAAGACCTGAAAAGTAAAATAATTGTGAGTTCTGTCTGTTGCCATGGAGAAACATGGCTTCATCAAATCCATTCACCTTCTGCAAACCAGGGGAATGGAAATAGACGTGATAGCCACTGACAGACACGTTTCAATAGCGAAGGCCATGCAAGAGCAGTTTCGACACATTCAGCATCAATTTGATGAATGGCACGTTGCTAAATCAATCAATAAAAAATGTACAGCTGCTGTGAAAAAGAAGGGTTTGGAAAACTTTATAAAATGGTGTCAGTCCATCAGCAACCATCTTTGGTGGAGCTCCAAAACTTGTGATGGATCTCTGGAAATTGCACATGGACTGTTGGTGAGGGAGGAGAAACAGACGAAGAAGTGGTTGGTGCCAAGTTCACCTCCACACAAAGCACTTGAAAAAATTGTGTATGGTAAAACGCTTTCCAGATACGTGAAGGGACGCACCAATTTCTGTCACACTGGAGATTTGGAGGTGTTCCATAATATGTGCCTAAAGTACAGGCCCAAAAGGTTGCACTTCGGCATAGACGGTATGGAGGTGACAACGAGATTAGCTGTACTTGCCCATAACAGTAACGTTGGTGGGGATCAAGCGAGAACTTCAGGAAAATTGCAGGTGCCACATTACTACAAGGCCTTTACAAAACGAAGCAAACAATGGGTGGTCAAGCCAATATACGAGGAAATGGATTTTGAATTTGTCAAAGATCTGACATTGACTGTGTTGGCCATGCATAATCATGGACTGGAAGCTGGTTTTGTTTCCAGGACCCATACAATGCGACAAAACATTGCAAACAAGCCTTTTCCTCCAAAATCTAAACTTGATTTGTAGCTCTCTGAAAAATGCGTTCACATTCACATCTGGAGATGTTATCAATGCCAAATCATAAATGCCAAAAAATAAAACTTGAATTTAAAAGAAACTATAATTGAATGTGAATTGAATGTGAATTGAACTCAAAGTGGGAGGGAGCCCCACAAAGTGGCCTGATCTAAAGAAGTAAGGTTCCATTGTTCAACAGACTTAAATAGCACACAACAGGATATTGTATGGCATGTTGCTGAGGCTCTAAACCTATTGCCTCTCTGATTTGGCAAGTACATTCTGCCTCAATCAATTCATTATGTAATTCTTTCTGGGGTCACTGTGGTATATTGGGAATTATGTTGATCATGTGCAATAGCCAATTTTGAAATGCATATTGGTAAATTGAGTGCCACAATGGTTTAGAAGGAAGCTCAGTGTGTTAAGCACTCATTGCAGAGATGTGTGTTCCTATGCAAGATTAGAATAGCACATTACTGTAAGGTTGGCTGAGCCTTTCTATGTCAGAAGTTTATAAAACTCGCCTGCATATGAACTTGGTCTTGCAGCACAGCAGGTGCTACTATCAACAATATATTTGCACCAGAAAGGGGTTGCGATAAAATAAATGTCATCCTTATGGTGAAGGTCTAGAAATTGGTTTGTTCAGATGGGGTGTTGTAAAACCTAAGTAATCACCTCCAAAGATGAGCATAAACTGTTAGTCCAAGGGATGAATAACTATACACATTTGGAACCAAAGCATTCGTGATTGTATCCTGGCTTTACCAGCAGACAATGCAGTGATCTTGGTCGAATCATCTAATATCTTCGTACATTACTGTACTGTCTTCTGTGAGATTTTCCTCCTCACATGCTGATGGCATTGTTTGGCCCATTACTTGATCTTTCTTCTTATGTAGGCCATTTTAGTGGAAGGGGTGGTAGACAGAATGGAGTGGACCAGATGGTGCAGGACTAAGGCAAGCATATTGTAAGGTCTGCTCCTTTGACACAAAAACATTCTTTGCATTTTTTTAAAAGTCAAAGGTTTTTTGACACATTTAGAAATGACAATTTCACAAGTCAGTGTTTTTGAAGTATGTAAAGCTTTAAAATACAAAAGACCAATCCAGATTAAGGGCATGATTCATGGAAGTGTTTTATAATGGCGCAATCCCGGAGGAAACAGTTCCATGAATCAGGCCCTAAATCTGTTAAATCACACTGATTTGTATGCTGGTACTTATATGCTTCTTTTGATAATGGAGAGAATGAAGCTAGAATAATTCTCTGTTAAACCATTCTATAATATTTTGTTTTTAAAAATTGTCATATTTGGTAATGTGATTTATTTAGGGGGTAGTTCATAGAATTCGGCGCACAAGTGGCGTGTGCCAAAACCCATTTTAGCGTACAGCGTATTCATGGATAGTAACATCCATAACCAGCCGTGGCGCAGAGTGGCGCAGCGACCCTGCAGCAGTGCCAGTTACGCCCCCAACCCGCCCCGTGCACCAAAAACATTGCACAAATCTCCAACATGGCGCAAAGGCCAGTGGACCAGCATACAGCCCCCCAACCATGAAAACGCATGGAAAACTCCCTATGCACCCCTCGGAATACGCGTTCCACGCTCGCTTGCGAAAACGTGTGGAAAACTCCCCGCACACCCCTCAGAATACACATACCCCGCCCGCGCTAGCGAAATCGTATGTGAATACACGTACCCCGCTGCATCAGGTAAAATGTGTGGAAAAAGTCCACACTGTGTTGTGGCCTGCCTGCGGGCCTTGCCCAGGGGTGATGGGCTGCCTGTGGGCCATGCCCAGGAGTGATGGGCTGCCTGCGGGCCATTGGGAGGGTGGATGGGCTGCCTGAGCATATGGGGGGGTACGTGAGGACTTTCACACGCGATTTTCGCTAGCGCAGGTGGGGTACCTGTATTCCGGGGGTGCGCGTGGACTTTCACACACGATTATGCTAGCGCGGGCGGGGTACGTGTATTCCGGGGGTGCGCGTGGACTTTCACACGTATTTTTTCGCTAGCGCGGGCGGGGTACGTGTATTCCGGGGGTGCACCTGGACATTCACATGCGTTTTTGCTAGCACGGGTGGGGTACGTGTATTCCTGGGGTGCGTGTGGAGTTTCACACATGTTTTCGCTGGCTTTCGTGTATTCCGGGAGTGCGTATGGACTTTGACACACGTTTTTGCTGGCCTACGTGTATTCCGGGGGTATGCGTGGACTTTCACACGCGATTTGGCAGTGTGTGCCCTCCTGTGTGTGCCCCCCCTCACATGCCCCGCAGGCAACCCATCACCCCACACCATGCCTCACAGGCAGCCCACATGGCACCATGCACTCGGGAGCACCGACAGATGTCCCCCACCCACCCCCATTGACGGGCACCTGCCAGCAGGCCCCGACTCATGTCCCCCCATGCCCCCATTGACGGGCACCTTCCAGCAGGCCCCGACTCATGTACCCCCATACCCACATTGACGGGTACCTGCCAGCAGGCCCCGACTCATGTCCCCCCACACCCCCACCCACCCCCATTGACGGGCACCTGCCAGCAGGCCCCGACTCATGTCCCCCCAAGCCCCCAACAACCCCCATTGATGGGCACCTGCCATCAGGCCCTGACTCATGTTCCCCCACACCCCAACCCACCCCCATTGACAGGCACCTGCCAGCAGACCCCGACTCATGTACCCCATACCCCTACCCACCCCCATTGACGGGCACCTGCCAGCAGGCCCTGATTCATGTCCACCCACACCCCCCACCCACCCCCATTGACGGGCACCTGCCAGCAGGCCCTGACTCATGTCCCCCCACAACCCCACCCACCCCCATTGATGGGCACCTGCCAGCAGGCCCGACACATGTCCCCCCACACCCTCATCCACCCCCATTGACAGGCACCTGCCAGCAGGCCCCGACTCATGTCCCCCCACACCACCATTGACAGGCACCTGCCAGCAGGCCCCGACTCATGTCCCCCCACACCCCTCACCCAACCCCATTGACGGGCACCTGCCAGCAGGCCCTGACTCATGTCCCCCCAGACCCTCATTGACGGGCACATGCCAGCAGGCCCCGACTCATGTCCTCCCACACCCCCTACCCACACCCATTGACGGGCACCTGCCAGCAGGCCCTGACACATGGCCCACCAAACAGCATGTCCTGACAAAACAGACCCATGGTCCTAATGCCAACCCAAATCCCCCTTCCCCCCAGTACAAGCATGCAGCCATCCACAGTACCCACTCCCAAATTACCCATGCCATGACAGTCTTAAAAGAACCACCATGCCCATACATAAATGCACAACAGAGCCACACAGTGGCAACACATGACTGAGGCAATGTTCATTGAGACATGCACAAAACCAATGATAGTGCACAACACCAATCAAGAAGTTAGAATAAATGTATTAAAAACATAATGAAATAACATAAAGAAGATAAAACTTGAAAATCAATAAAAAATGACAGATATTACCAACAAAAAAAAAGAAAATCCAATGAAAATGCAAAATCCACGGAATGAAAAAAGAAAAGTGGTCCATCGCCAATGTCAATATAAAAATAAATAAAAACAAAAAAATGAAACCATTGATCCATGGAAAATGTCAAAAAAGAAAGTATGTAAAAGTCTCCAACTATATACAATCCAAGTCCAAAGGGTCCATGAGCCCCAAAACAAATGAAACTTACCAAAAAGTAATATGAATAAAAACTATATACATGAAGTGGAGCAAAATCCATTAACTCCAAAAAAAACAAAAAAAACTAAGGAAACCTAACACTAAAGAACTAAGTACAAAGGCGGCGGGCAAGTCCAAGGGCTCACTTGTTGATATTCCGGGCCAGGGCATCATCGAACTCCACGTCGATGTCCTGGAGGCGGGCCTCTTCCATTGCCTCGAGGTCTTGCAGGGATGCAGTCATGGCCTCCTCCAACTCCCTGCGAGTTGCCTCGAGGCACTCAGCCCGCCTCAATGCCCTGCGCATGGAGTTCTCCACCCTGACCATAGTGTAACGCTCACCTGATTCCCGTAGAGGCGCCGGTCTTGACTGGGCGTATACCGTATCTGCAAAGGTGATGTGTAACACACGGCTGGCTCTTTGGGCTGGACCTCTGTGCACTGTATGTCTGACTTGAAGGGTAAGATGTCTGCAGATAGAAAATATGGGATTAAGGAACTGGGTTATTGAATGTCTCTCTCTTCTTCCCTTTCTCTTCTCCTGTAGAACCCCAAAAGTTAACGCTCTCACCTTAGGTAAGTGAACGCCGTGCTCTCCATCTGCCTCGGGGCAGGGTGCTGTAACCAGTTTCTTCACTGGATAAGGGGAGCAGGCCTCTTGACTTCAGAGGACTGCTGTCTGTCGTTTACTGCACGAACAGTAAGTTTCGAGTAATTCTAATGTCTTTAAAGTCTTTAGTAATGATGTTTCTTGTTTTGCAGGGTTCCGGCGATGGCGGATGACGGGCTGAAGTGAGTTGAAGATGGAGCCCGTGTGATGAATAGAAGCGCCTGGAAGCACGTAAGTAAGCGCTTGTTGCCTGCTTCACGATGCGCTCTAACTGTCTTTTTATTTTGCAGGTACAAGTTCGGAGCGGCTGCAGGGTGCCGGAATACCCACTGGGTTAGATGTGGAAAGGAGTAATGGCACGTGAGTATTAAAGTTCCCCAATGTCTTTAAACGCACCTTGTTTTGTCTTTCAGATGCGGGATGCAGCGCCGAAGGCCTCCGGAGCGTGCGAAGAGTTGGTAAGCTTTTGTCTTTCAGATGCCGGAATGCAGTGTGAAGACCTCCGGAGCGCACGAAGAGTAGGTAAGCCTTTGTCTTTCAGATGCCGGAATGCAGCGCGAGGCGTTGGTGACAGCCGATGGATCAGGTAAGTGAAGAGCTGTCACTGAAGACCGTAATGCTAATAATGCTAACCTGTTCTTTCTTGTCTTTATAGGTGTTGCTGAAGACTGGATTCAGGATGGTAAGCCTTTTTCCTTAGGCCCAGGATCAGATGCAGAAGACACGATGAACGTTCTGCTGCAGAGGATGCAGAATAACGCAAAGCAAAATTCATCCATCGGGTGTGGTTTAAATAGCCTCCTGTAGTGCTTAGTAGTCTCCTTCCACAGCCACGCCTAGGTAAGAAAAGAGTTCCTGCTTTCCAGAAGAGTTCCAGTGTTCTGAATCTAGGGAGTGGCTCCTGCCCCACCCAACAGGAAAAGTAGTTCCAAATAGAAGAGGATCAGAGGCTCAACTGGCAGGCAAGTAAGCAGCATGGTCTGCTGCAGGTAAGTCCACCCAAGCATTATGAGCCCGGCGCTTCCAGCGCTGGGACTGGGCATATTTATGAGCCTGGTGCCACTGGCGCCAGGACTGGGTCCAAAAGGTCCCAATTGGGACTGGTTGGCACTCGGAACCTGGGTTATGGATCTGCTTCCAAGGGAGTTGGGAAAACCCTGACCTTTTGGAAGCAGAGATCATGATAGTACCCCCCCTCAAGGCCCCTCCCAAACCGGGCTTCTCCGGGGGTTTTGGCTTGTCAGGAAATGTTCGGTGAAATCTTTTGATTAGGCGAGGAGCGTGGACATATTCAGCAGGTTCCCAGGATCTCTCTTGGGGGCCGTAGCCTTTCCAGTCAATTAGGTAAAATAGTTTAGATTTGGAGATCTTGGAGTCCAGAATGCTTTTGACTTCAAACTCGAGTTCTCCATCAACTAGGATAGGTTTTGGAGATTTAGTTAGTCGGGTTTGAGGTTGCACGGGTTTTAATAGAGAGACGTGGAAGACCGGATGTATCTTCATGTGCGGGGGCAAGTCCAACTTGACCGCTACTGGGTTTACTATGGTAGTGATGGAATAGGGACCAAGGTATCTTGGGTTGAATGTGCGTGGTCCTTTTAGAGGTAGATATTTGGTGGATAACCAGACTTGATCCCCTACTTGATATTGAGGGGCTTCCTTCCGATGTTGATCTGCTCCTTTCTTGCATTGTTCTTTAGCCCTTTGAAGGTGAGAAACAGCTTCCTTAAAGGCTTGGGTGATTGTAGAATGCAGGTAGTCTACTGCTGGTGTTTCAAGATCTTGGAGGGGATCCAACTCCGAGGTTCGAGGGTGACTGCCGTACAAAAGAAAAAACGGGGTTTTCCCAGTTCCCGAATGGACAGAGTTATTGTAGGCATATTCGGCTATCTAAAGGATGTCTTTCCAAGTTTTTTCAGTTTGTTGCAGCATGCAGCGTAAATACTGTTCCAGAGTTTAATTGGTCCTCTCGGTTTGTCCGTCGGTCTGAGGGTGGTGACTGGTCGATAGTCTCACATCAATTTGAGCCGACCGACAGCAACTTCGCCAAAAATGCGAAATAAATTGACTACCTCGATCCGAAATTAGAACCGAAGGAAAACCGTGCAGTCGGACGATGTTTTCGAGAAATTCTCGGGCCAGAGTTGCTGCTGTTGGCAAGCCTTTGAGCGGAATGAAATGCGCCATCTTGGAGAATAAGTCCACGATTACTAGAATCGTATTGTATCCGGAGCATGGAGGTAGATCGGTGATGAAGTCCATAGAAAGCGTATGCCAAGGGCGAGGTGGGATGTCAATAGGGCGTAAGAGGCCTGCTGGTCTTTCCTTTTGACTCTTGTTTTGGGCGCATACTCCACAGGACATTATAAAGTCTCTGATATCTTTTTTCCAAGACGGCCACCAGAAGTAGCGCTTGATCTTTTCTGAGGTCTTGGCCATACCGGGATGTCCTTCCATTAAAGAATCGTGATAACAAGAGATTATTTTTTTCTGTAAATCTGTGCTGGGTAGGTATAATCGTTCTTGGAAATACAATAAGTTGTCCTTTACTGCAAAGTCCTTTCCCTGCAGATGCCAGTTCTGTATGTCTGCTGGAGTTACAAGTTGCCTGGCCTTATCCTTAACTTCCTCTATGGATTCTGTGGCGATTACACCCAGAATTCTTTGTTCGGGAATGATTGGTACAGGTTTAGGGTTGATCAAGTGTTCTTCCACTCCCATCCGAGAAAGGGCATCAGCTTTACCGTTCTTTGTACCAGGTCGATAGGTAATTATGAAGTCAAACTCGGCAAAGAATAATGCCCAACGGAGTTGTCTAGAGGATTGGGCTTTTGCGGTTTTCAAATATTGCAGGTTTCGGTGATCCGTAATCACAGTAACGGTGTGTCGGGCCCCCAGCAGATAATGCCGCCAAGCCTTAAAGGCATACTTGATAGCCAGAAGTTCCTTGTCAGTAATCGTGTAATTGATTTCAGGAGGCGAGAATTTGCGGGACCAAAATGCCACGGGATGCAACTGATTGGTTACCGGGTCCTTTTGTGATAGAACCGCCCCCATGGCAAGGCTTGAAGCATCAGTTTCCACGATGTAGGGGAGTTCGGGGCGAGGGTGTTTTAAGATTGGTGCAGAGATAAATTTAGTCTTCAAATCCTGGAAAGCTTGTTCCGCCTCGGTAGACCATTCAAAACGTTTGTTTTTCTTTAACAAGGCAGTGATGGGCTGGACTATTCGAGAGAATTCGGGGATAAACCTGCGGTAAAAGTTAGCGAAGCCTAACATGCTTTGCACACCTTTTACGGAGGATGGTGATGGCCATTTGAGAACTGCATCGACCTTCTTTGAATCCATACGCACTCCGCCAGGTGATAATATGAATCCCAAGAATTCAACTTCAGTCACGTTGAAAACACATTTTTCCAACTTAGCGAAAAGTTTGTGTTGACGCAATCTTTCGAGGACCATTTTCACGTGTTTCCGATGTTCAGATTCCGATGAAGAATAAACGAGGATGTCGTCAATGTAAACAACAACACACACATCTATGAGCTCTCTGAGGACATCGTTCATAAAATATTGAAAGGCGGCCGGGGCATTGCAAAGTCCGAAGGGCATGACCTGATATTCAAATAGTCCATACTTGGTGCGGAAGGCCGTCTTCCATTCATCGCCCTCTTTTACTCGTACCAAGTGGTAAGCTCCTCTAAGATCCAGCTTTGTATATATGCATGCTTTTCTGACTTGGTCCAGGAGTTCAGGGATCAAAGGTAACGGATATCTATTCTTAACGGTGATCTGGTTCAGGGAGCGATAATCTATACAAGTTCTAAGGTCTCCTTCCTTTTTTGGAACGAAGAACAAAGCTGAAGAAGCAGGGGACTTGGAAGGACGAATAAACCCATTTGCCAGGTATTGATCCAGGTATTGTCGAAGGTGAAGGTTCTCAGGCTCGGTGAGGGCATAAATTCTACTACAAGGAGGAGTAGATCCAGGTATCAGGTCTATCTGGCAGTCATAAGACCTATGAGGAGGTAGAGAGATAGCCTGATCCTTCCGGAAAACATCTTGGTATTCTAGGTATTCGGGAGGTAACTGGGGAGTCTCTGAAGAAATTGCTGCCATTGCAACACCAGGTGGAGGGTGACAAGTAGAGACACGTTCTGGAAACTGGACCGTTCTTGCTCGCCAATCGATCAGAGGATTGTGTTTCTCTAACCAAGGTATTCCTAGTATAATCTGAAACTGAGGGGCCTTGATCACATCGAACACGATCTTCTCATGGTGTCCATCTTGACTTACTAGCGTCACCTCTTGAGTGGTATGCGTTACTGGCCCGGAGGCTATCTCCGTACCATCCACCGTAGTAATGACGTCCTTTACAGCCTTGGGACAAAGAGTTAGATTCATCCTCAAAACCATTTCATGATCCACATAATTGCCGATGGCACCGCTGTCGACGTAAGCTTCAATTGCATGTAATCGATCCGGATTATCAGGGCTAATGAGGACCATAGGTATCACGAAATGCGAGGTCACGGAACTGGTTTTCACGCTCGGCAAGAGGACCTCTATTCTTGTCGGGCGAGGTCGTTTCCCTGCTCAGAGTTTGTAACTTTGGTAACTGCAGCTCCTACTGCCTTCTTGGCAGGTTTCACCGGACAGTCTCGAAGAAAGTGCCCTGAGTTTCCGCAATAGAGGCATAATTGCAACTGTTTTCTCCTTTCCCGCTCCTTTTGTGTTAGAGGACCTTTCAGACCCCCTATTTGCATGGGTTCCCCGGGGTCTACTCCTTTGGAAGGAGTTGGCGGTTTGGAAAATACTCGAGCATCAAACTTGGAACGATCGGCCTTCCTGTTCTGCAGTCTGTGATCTATTTGAACGACTAAGTCTATATAGTCCGAACAATCTTGTGGGGGATTCACTACTTGGGCTAACACATCTTTGAGCTCTCCACGTAGACCTCTATAAAACAGCGTAATCCTTTTGTCCTCAGGCCATTGAGTTTCCACTATCAGTCTGTTGAAAGACGCAATATAAGCCAAAAGGTCTTGATTACCTTGTCGCAACGAAAGAAGCTCATTGTCCAAGGCCTGCCCCTGTGAATGTCTTGCGAACAGTTTTTCCATACTGAGCTGAAAAGCTTGAAAATCATGGAGGACCGGATCATCTTGATTTACTAGAGGGATCGACCAGTCTGCCGCATTGCCACTAAGGTACGAAAGCACGAAAGCTACTTTAGCTTGATCAGTTGGAAAGGCTGCTGGCCGGCATAAGAAATGCAACCGGCACTGATTGATAAATACTGCAAACCTCTTTGGGTCACCAGAAAATCGTTCGGGCGGAGCCAGAGGTACATTCCCAGGTAGGTTGATCTGCACTGGATTCATAGAGGATGTAGAAGGAAGATTTCCCCCAGATGCGGGTAACGGGGTCTGTCCGGCTTGTGACTGTAGCAATTGTCTAGCGAGATCATCTGTTCGCTCCTTGGAAATAATCAGTTCCCTTCTTAGAGCGTTCGTTTCCTGACGGGCTGCATGCACTTCTGCCCTTAGTTCCCCAAGTAACTGGGCTAGCTGGTCGGTATCCGAGGTTTCCATAGCGCCTGGACGGGAGTTTTGTGGTAGGCTTTGCGTTCTGTAACGCTCACCTGATTCCCGTAGAGGCGCCGGTCTTGACTGGGTGTATACCGTATCTGCAAAGGTGATGTGTAACACACGGCTGGCTCTTTGGGCTGGACCTCTGTGCACTGTATGTCTGACTTGAAGGGTAAGATGTCAGCAGATAGAAAATATGGGATTAAGGAACTGGGTTATTGAATGTCTCTCTCTTCTTCCCTTTCTCTTCTCCTGTAGAACCCCAAAAGTTAACGCTCTCACCTTAGGTAAGTGAACGCCGTGCTCTCCATCTGCCTCGGGGCAGGGTGCTGTAACCAGTTTCTTCACTGGATAAGGGGAGCAGGCCTCTTGACTTCAGAGGACTGCTGTCCGTCGTTTACTGCACGAACAGTAAGTTTCGAGTAATTCTAATGTCTTTAAAGTCTTTAGTAATGATGTTTCTTGTTTTGCAGGGTTCCGGCGATGGCGGATGACGGGCTGAAGTGAGTTGAAGATGGAGCCCGTGTGATGAATAGAAGCGCCTGGAAGCACGTAAGTAAGCGCTTGTTGCCTGCTTCACGATGCGCTCTAACTGTCTTTTTATTTTGCAGGTACAAGTTCGGAGCGGCTGCAGGGTGCCGGAATACCCACTGGGTTAGATGTGGAAAGGAGTAATGGCACGTGAGTATTAAAGTTCCCCAATGTCTTTAAACGCACCTTGTTTTGTCTTTCAGATGCGGGATGCAGCGCCGAAGGCCTCCGGAGCGTGCGAAGAGTTGGTAAGCTTTTGTCTTTCAGATGCCGGAATGCAGTGTGAAGACCTCCGGAGCGCACGAAGAGTAGGTAAGCCTTTGTCTTTCAGATGCCGGAATGCAGCGCGAGGCGTTGGTGACAGCCGATGGATCAGGTAAGTGAAGAGCTGTCACTGAAGACCGTAATGCTAATAATGCTAACCTGTTCTTTCTTGTCTTTATAGGTGTTGCTGAAGACTGGATTCAGGATGGTAAGCCTTTTTCCTTAGGCCCAGGATCAGATGCAGAAGACACGATGAACGTTCTGCTGCAGAGGATGCAGAATAACGCAAAGCAAGATTCATCCATCGGGTGTGGTTTAAATAGCCTCCTGTAGTGCTTAGTTGTCTCCTTCCACAGCCACGCCTAGGTAAGAAAAGAGTTCCTGCTTTCCAGAAGAGTTCCAGTGTTCTGAATCTAGGGAGTGGCCTAGATTCCTGCCCCACCCAACAGGAAAAGTAGTTCCAAATAGAAGAGGATCAGAGGCTCAACTGGCAGGCAAGTAAGCAGCATGGTCTGCTGCAGGTAAGTCCACCCAAGCATTATGAGCCCGGCGCTTCCAGCGCTGGGACTGGGCATATTTATGAGCCTGGTGCCACTGGCGCCAGGACTGGGTCCAAAAGGTCCCAATTGGCACTGGTTGGCACTCGGAACCTGGGTTATGGATCTGCTTCCAAGGGAGTTGGGAAAACCCTGACCTTTTGGAAGCAGAGATCATGACACATAGTGAGCCATGCCTCCTCTGCCCACCGCTGCTCTGCATCTATCCGCTGGCCCAACCGCTGCCACACGGAAGACACTCCCAATCCAGGGTCCTCCTGCCCTCTGGCCGATTCCTGCCCCTGTGATGTTGAAGGCCCCAAGCCATCATCGCTCCCACCCTCAGCCTGCTGCTGCTGTGCATGTGCCCTGCTTGTCAATGCCTGCACGTCTTCCTCTTGCTGGGGTCCAGTTATTGGGGTGGCCACCCCTGCTGGACCTCCGACTCCCGACTGTGGCAGGGATGTGTCCACCACCAGCCTGGCCGGTGGGTCAGGGGCAGCACCGCAGGGTGTCCAGGTGATACTTGGGCAGGAAGATTGCACGGAGGACGACTGGTGCATAGGGGGTTCAGTTGAGGAGGGGTTGCTAGAAGATCCAGCACACGGAGGAACCCAGCCTTGGTGAACTGTCCTAGTAGGCCGACGCGGTCAATGAGGTATTCAAAATGACATGCATTGTCCTCACGATAACCCTGCATGTCATCCCGAATACCACTTTGACGCATCGCCACCCCAGCTAGGACAGGCTCAACCCGGTCACGGATTGCCACGTCCGCAGGGAGAGGAAGGCCAGTTGTTGTTCGCGCATCCCCTCCCTGAAAATGTGTCTGGACGAAGGCATCCCTGCTGGTGCAGGATGATGCAGTCACAGGATCAGGGACAGGATTACACACAGGCACCTCCGCGGCAGCCTGTGCTACCTCCTGTCCCTGCCCCAGGACTGCACCACTAGCACCAGTGGAATGCTCCCCTCCAGGCCTCGTGCGTGGGCCTTCTACAGGCTCCTCCTCAACCATACTCCCCACCAACCTGGATGACTCCGTGGCATCTTCCTCCATAGGCGCCTGTGGGGGCTCAGCTGCCCTTACTGCTGCTGAGGAGTCCACCTCCAACCTCCGCCTCTTGGACCTTCCCTCGGCAGCTGCAGCTATGGACGCGGCACCAGACTCCTCACTCCCAGAAGAGATGACAACGTGGGAGGAGAGCTGGGCCTTGCATCTCCGGCTGCCGGTGGGATCCCTGCCTCTGTGCTCCACAGCACCGTCTCCGCCCTCTTCATCAGTCAACACTGCAGACAGGGAGAGACATAACACAGGAATCAGGGCACTGTACAATGGTCGGATACACATGTGACAGTTGCACATGAGTGTCAGTGTCAAACTTCACAGATGCCATCACTCTCCCCAACACTCATATCATTTGAACCCACACAAATGCAGAAATTGACAGGAATCGTGCAGCAGGCAGCAGCATCCATATGCACACACCACCATGAACATCTGAAGGTTGGCATGATGTCACAAGCAACATGGGGAGGGCCGAACACATGCACCCACGCCAACAGACAGACATGCATCTGTACATCTCCACTACCTGTCACAGTGAAATCATCGGCAACTATACCACATCTGCCAATCGGGTTCATACATGCCCGTATCACATGCATCCATGTTGTATCACAGTCGCACACATGTCAAACACACACACGCACATGTATGCCGGGCACGTACATGAAGGTGGAACCAGCATCCATGTGTCACACCCCAAACATGCCATAGTACATACACAGAAATGCTAACATGTGTGCATCTCCACATGCATTTTTGCATAATGCTTTGGAACACATACACCATTTTTTTTTTTTTTTTTTTTTTTTTTTTATTGTTTGGTTGAAACAAATCAACCTTTCAAAAAAAAAGATAAAGAAGATACAGAAGATAAAAGATAAGAGCATCATAACACAATATGATTACAAGCATATATATTTTTTTTTTTAAACAATCAGATAATGTAAAACAGGACAAAATATCTATTCAACATTAAAACAGAACTCTCGAATGGGTTACGCACACAGAACAATACTGAAACATGATGTCTGGCTGCCTCTAACAATCCAGTTGTTACTTTAAATCATAGAATGGTTGATAGTGCATATTCAAACTCAAAGGCCAGCAGCTAGGCCTCGATGTAACTGGACAAGAGCTGCTTCATCCGAATTTTGTGAACTTAAATTTCTGGGTTTACCAACAAAAGACTTTCCAGGAATTTGATAACAGCAATTTGGATTGGCAAATACACAGAATTCAAAATGGTTTGCCAACATTCCTCGTATTCAAGAAACCCTAAATACCGACAATGGCGTCCCAAAAGCCTGGATCTACAAGAGATTAGAGCAGGGCACTCAATGATAAGATGCTCCAATGTCTCTGGTTGAAGGCCGTTCTTACAGAAGCGGCAGACATTTTCATTCTCCGATATTATTTTGCGTCTATAAAGTATGGCTTTGGTGGGCCAGATGTTAAAACGTAAGCGCATAATTGCACCTCGAATGTTGGCCGCTGGTGATTTAACTAGATATAGAGGAAGTGTGCGCATCTTTTTTGGAGGAAACCGGAAAACATTGCCATCACAGTAGGTTCGGCAGGTTTCACCTGTCTTAATCCAATCAAACTCATACAGCTGTGTCTTTGCCTTATCAGGGTTATTAATTAAAGTGTCCAAGGAAACACTTGCATTGCTTAAAGCATAATATGCAGTAGTGGACCATGAGACAAAAATTTTTTGTTTTGTGTTAAACATGTGTTGTGAAAGTTCCGATAGTAAAGTATGATTTTTAGAAGCTATGATGCATTTTCTAAAAAGCGCACACAGACGCCAAATATATAAAGCCTCTAATGAGATTAAACCCAACTCATATCTAATCCATGAAATTGGGACGCAAGCTGGTAAATTAAGAATCTTTTTCCAATACTGGCTTTCCCATTTGTAAAAGGCAATCTTAGACTGACAGGTGAGGGTTTCAAGACCATACAATATTGATGGAACTGCTTTTTGATTCCAGTAGACGAGAGCTGGAACAATGGAGAATTTGCCATATCTGGACATGATCAGCCTAGCTTGAGATGTGGCCGTTGTCACCTTTTTTTGAACCCCATCTAAATGTGCAACGAAGGTTCCACGCAGCTCAAATATCATGCCCAAATAGGTATATTTGGGGACAATCAGTAGGTTTGTCTGACTAATGTTCCACACAAACGATTTGTTCTTTTTGGCTGGATGATACAACATTATCTGGGACTTGTTGGTATTAATCCTTAAATCATTCTGGGTGATGTAGGCATCGAAGGCTGTCAACAATTTTTGTAAACCAATTTGGGTTTTTGATAACAGAACCATGTCATCAGCGTACATTAAACTTTGGACAAGGTGATTGTTAATCTTCGGAGAGTCGGAGTTAAGGTTTTGAAATGCAAAGGCTAAGTCATGAATGAAATAGTTAAAAATGGATGACGCAAGCAGACAGCCTTGTTTCAGCCCACGAGCCGTGGGGATGGGAGAGGACAAGGTTCCATCAAGGGTGAGTCGTACACTGATGCATGTGTTAGAGTGGAGAGCTAAGATGATTTCAAACAATGTGTGCGGACAACAGTCACGTTTTAATTTGCTGAAAAGGAGAGTACGAGAAATGGAATCAAATGCTGAGTGGAGGTCGATAAAAGCCAGGAATAATGACTGTTTCGACTCTTGACAACATGCCTTAATAGAATTTAGTGTGAGAAGGTTGACCTGAGTACCCATCCCTGCAATGAAACCAGTCTGAAACGGATCTCTAAGGGAGTTCTGGAGTGTCCACTTGTTAAATTCAATTAATACAAGTTTAGTAAAAATTTTGCTCGGTGAGTCTAAAAGTGCAATTGGGCGATAGTTCTGGGGTATACACCTATCGCCTTTTTTAAAAATTGGAATAATAATAGAAGATTTCCAGGAGAGTGGTATGGTGCCTGAATACAATATTTCTTGAAAAATGCGATACAGTATGCGAGCCCAAGTGTCAGGGTTTGATTTTAGGATGGCATTGGAGATGCCATCTGGCCCAACGGCTCGAGAAGAACTAGCATTTTTAATGATTGAGACAATGTCATTAATTGTGAATGCAAGATTCCAGACGACCGCTCTAGCAGAGCCAAAGGTGGCGGGATCAAAATTGGCATCAGCATACAGATCTGTGAAATATTGAATCCATTGTAATTCATTTACTGCATTTAATTGTGCATCAGCATCTCTATTGCATGCATGATTTTGTAACAAATGCCACATTTGGGCCGAGTTTTTGTTGGCAAGTGACTGTAACATTGTTTCACTATCATGTTGGAACATCAGCGCTTTATGGCCCTTTAGCCAATTTTTGTGTTGTGTTTTTAAATTTGTAAGCGCTTTCCAGCGAGTGGGAGAAGGATAGTTTTGTATCTCGCGCTTTAGACGCCTAAACTCAGTCTTTCGCTCTTTAACTAACTGATCAAAGGTATGGGGGTGTTTAATCTGGTGTTGCCTAGGAATGGACATGGTATGCATAAACGGTGCAAGTATCTCAGTATATTGAACCCCTGCACTAGACAAATTCTTTTGAATTAGTTTTTCAAATGTGCAGAGTCGCTGATCTGTCCATTTCAGTCTAGATCTGGCTGTATTAATGCCAAGTCCAAAACTGTTAGAAGACAATTTTGAATTGAGAATTTGCAATGAAAAGGTCAGGGATAATACCTTGTGATCGCTGCCAGGATATGCAGTGATCGATAGGTCCTGACAGAGTTTAAACAATGGTAAGTCCACAAAAATATAATCAATTGTGCTTGCGCTGTTATTGCGAAACCAGGTCGATTGAGGAGGCAAATCACCTTTAAAAGCCCCATTAGTCATAACAAAATTGCGTTCATTCATCAGCTGAATCCAACGTGAGCTATCTTTTGAATGCGGATTGTCAGCAATGCAATTCATGTTGAGATCTCCCAGTATAATAGTGAAATTAGTGATGTTCGCCATGTTTATGATGTCCAACAGAGAAATGAGACCACGATAAAAATCATCGTCAGAACATGCAGCAGGATTTCTGTACACATTTAGCAAAGCAAACGAGACAGAATCCAGATCAATTTTGACTAGTTGTAAGTGAACCCCAAAGGAGGCCCATGCAGTTACATGGAGTCCAACCTTTTGGAGAACAGCAACCAGCAAGCCTGAGGTGGGTCGGCCTTTGGTTCGGGTAGCAGGGAGGAGTGTAATTTCATATCCATCCCACACCGGGGGGACTAAGAACCAGGTCTCCTGAAAAGTGAAAATATGATAGACAACTGGCATGGCTTTAATAGAGTCATGTAGATGATTATGCCCCCTAGTGTTCCAACACGCAAGATTCAGACAATTGCCATTCTGGCACAATGATGGTTAATTCTGAATGAAGGGTCGAGATTCTTGCGCTAAATTAGTGTCACATCTGGCAAGTTGTTGTTTTTTATAGATGCATGGTTTAGGGTTAGGGACCCTGGTTTGGGGCATATTGACATGCGGATCATGTGCCAATAAAAAGCCCATGTCAAATAAAGCCATTCTAGCTCGCCAGATAGTGTTAGCCACAATGGTCGACGGGATCCATAATCTGATGACAGAGTTGGAAGTAGCAGAGATGAATTCAATTTGTGCTATATCCAAGGTCGTCACATCCCTTAATTCCTCAATGTCACTAAAGATGTTCAAAACACTCCTTCTATTCAAGTTATAGACAGGATAAGATCCCTCTCGACATTTTAAAATAAAAGTGCATGGCGAGAGAGTGGAGGACACCTGGGGAAGAGGAGAGCGGGATCTGCTTGATTCAAAGTGATGGGATTGGGGCAATCTAGGTTGATGCGTTTGCTGAGAATGCAAGTCTTTAAACCCAGGCGCTTGAGACTCAAGGTTATACTGCTCAAGATTGGAGTAGTTGCACATATCAGAGGGTGTGCAAATTAACTGAGAAGGTACTATAGTGACAGGAGTGAGTTGTGGTTTGGGTAAAGCGGAAAACCTATCCTCAAGATATTTGTCAACAGCTTGTTTCAGCTCCATCATTGAGCTCTGAATTGGTGCTGATGGTAAGGCCGAAAGCCGTCCAGCCGTTGGGGCAAAAGAAACGCTTTTTTTAGGTAGTAAGTCTATTGTAACTCGATCTGTACCCTGCTCAACCGTCTCAAGTGACTCAACCAGTTCGTCCAAAGGGAGATGAGAGGGTATCAGAGCCGGGGTGTTAACAGACACGGCAGCTGAAGTCTCCTTTATTTGGACGGATGAGGAAACACCGGAGTGCAGTCGTGTGGGGGATGAGACTGCTGAGGGTTTTGTGGGGGAGGGAGGTAAAAGGGTTTGTTTTGTCCCTATTGCCAAAGACCCACCAATAGCTTTGAAAAAGGCATTCAGGGTGTTTTTGTTGCCTCTACGGGGCATCTGTTTCTTGTTTTTTTTTACCCGGGCATGCAGGTTTTTTGGGATTTGTGGGGTCCCGGGTCTGCCACTAGCGACTGCAAGGGCTGCTGCAGCAGTCGTCATTTCCAAAGAAGGTCCCTCAGAGAAGGGCAAAGGGACGGGAGGAACAGTGACAGCAGGTTGAAGTAGCACCTCAGAGGCAGGTATTAGGGCCATATTCTGTAAAGCAGGCTGAGTAGAGGGCAGAATAGTGGGAGTCATAGAACTAAGTGGGGGGTCAACGGCACAAATTATATTTTGAATATGAGGTAGGGGAGGCGGAGCGGTCACACTTTTCACTTGCAAAGCAGTGATCGCAGGCGGAGCTCCTAAGCTTGTGTACCTGTCAATGTTGGTGAAGCTACCGCAAGTAATGATTGAGGCCTCACAACTCGCCAAAGGCTCTTCTAAAGGTACAGAAGGAGGAGTACTTAAATGTTCGTGACGGCGACTCCAGTGTAAGAGTTCCTCCAGTTGTGTTCCTTGAGTTTCGATTTTGGTATTCCAAATGTCAAACATTTTATGCATTCCCAAAATAGAGGTATTGATAGCCTGAAGGGCCAATTCAACACCAATGTTCGCGCCTGCTGCTGACATTTTGCAAGCAGGCACAACTGCGCGAGGCGTGGGGAAAGCAAAAGAGGCAATTGCTGACTCTATTGGAGTAGAATAGGAGCAATGAGAGGAATGGTTAGGTAATATCACATCACAGTGAGTTTTCGTAGAATGCAAAGATTCACGCTGGCTAGCATATAATGAAATGCTAGTACTATCTAAGATAATGGGGGATACTGGTGAGATGGGTGAAAAGGTTTGATTGGAGTGAGTGCTGAATTTTCTCCTCACATTTCGTGCTTTCAGTGAGACAAGGATCGTTTTGTCGGAGATGCAGCGGGTACGAAGTGGACTCGTTGGATCAACCGACAAACATGAGGGCACCCTACATGAGACCAGTTGGTGACTGATGGAAGGAGGGTTAGACCCCTCAGGCCCTTGTAATAAAGAAGGGGTAGCCCGGGAGGGAGGAAAGACAGGAGCTGCCGCCGAGCCCGTGTTGGAATTAGCAGAAGCGGAAATGGGCACGACTACAGTTCTGGGAGATAGAATGAACGCCGGGATTTTTGTCTGAAACATCCCGGGGGGTGGGCAGCCAGGCTTAAGATGTAAGGCAGAGTCTGGCATGCTTGATTTGAGTGAATAGGGCACAAAGGACATTAGCTGTGAGGCAACTCACGCACTAGCCTGAAAGCGTAGATATGGGGCCAAATGAAGGAAAACCACCGCTAAGAAACCAGGTCACAGTCACGGTGACGCGGTGAAGCGGTAAAGCGGAACTTAGCCGTGAACTTGCTCGTGCGCGCGCGTGGGAACTTCTTTAATAGGAAATGGGGAGTTGAAAACACGCCTTTTCCTGGGCAGGGCTAGCAGGAGATGTCAATCACCGTGGCTGGTGTAACCAGTAATGCGGTCCGCTTGAGCGCGAGGTGAAGCACTGTGACCAAAGCAAACAAAGAAACAAACATGTATCAAAGAGCTGCTAAAAGACTAAAGTAGACAAACATGTATCAGGTAGTTGCTGAAGTTGGAGAACTCCGTCTAGGGTTGAAGTCCAAGTGCAAGTGCAAACACCCAAGAGCAAATCACCTGACTAGGCGAAGTCCAAATCAGTCCAAATCGATCCAAATGCAAATGCACAAAGTCCACACAAAGTCCACACGAGCGGTAAAGCGGAACTTAGCCGTGAACTTGCTCGTGCGCGCGCGCTGTGCGCGTGGGAACTTCTTTAATAGGAAATGGGGAGTTGAAAACACGCCTTTTCCTGGGCAGGGCTAGCAGGAGATGTCAATCACCGTGGCTGGTGTAACCAGTAATGCGGTCCGCTTGAGCGCGAGGTGAAGCACTGACTAGGCGAAGTCCAAATCAGTCCAAATCGATCCAAATGCAAATGCACAAAGTCCACACAAAGTCCACACGAGCGGTAAAGCGGAACTTAGCCGTGAACTTGCTCGTGCGTCATACACCATTGATGTGCATCGCACATGACAGGACTCACATGCAGCACGGTCATGTCCCTGCACATACACATCTATACATGGGCCTTTTCAGACATATGTCCAAGCTGCAGGTGGGCAACTGGGTCCTGGTACTGGGCTGTGGAGTGATGGAACTTCAGTCGGGAGTCTTCTGTTCCAGCAGGGGTGGTCACAACAACTGGACCCCTGCAGATGGCTGACGTGCAGGCAGCAAATGGCAGGGCACATGGCCAGCAGGCAGGCATCAGCAGATGGCAGGTGGGAATCTGCTCGGGGCTCTGGGGGGTAGGAAAATGGCCTTCTGGGCAGGAACATGGTCTTCTGTGTGTTGTTGCATGGCCAGCTTCATACGGAGTGATTTGGCACGTGAAAAAACAGCATGTCAGCATGTAATTCAAGGAAAGGCCTTTAGCACGCAAGCGCGTATGTGACGTGATACGCACAGGCGTTTCCCTCATCACGGGTGCATACATAGTGATTCAGCATGTGAAAAAACAGCACATCCGCGTGTTAATGCATGTAATTCGAGGAAAGGGCCTAAGCGCGTAAGTGACGTGACGCGCGCAGGCGTTTCCCTCAGAACGGGTTAAAGGTGAGCGGGGCCAGCAGTTCGCTGTATGTGCCTTTCGTGGAGACCGACGTGTGCTGCTACTTCTGGTTGTTTCGCGCGCCATCACAACTTCACAGCAGATCAAGGACATATCTCTTCTTTTGGCAGGGGTATTGGCTCCGCATGTTTTTCATTATCATGCTAGTCAGACGGTGAGTCGCGCATGCTATTTTTCCCACTGAGGGTCCCCCTGTATATCGCGTACCCGTTTTCGAGGTCATAGTAGCCTGCGAGTCCCACGCGTACATATTTTTTGTGTCCCTGGGTGCCACTGCGTACTGCGGGAGGTTAATTGCACACACGTGGGCTACCGTGGGTTGCGTGCACGATTTTACTGCAGTTTTGGGTTGCCTGAGCGTTGCGTGACCCGTCCCTTTATCACCAGAGTCACATACACCTTGCAGGTGCACAGGGGTGCTGTTAACATCTTGTATCCCACCCCCTTCACCCCAATTGTACACCTCCCATTGGCACTACTACACCTGTGCCGTCACTACTACATCTGTGCCATGGTTGGGAGGCTACGAAAGGTGAGGGGCGCCTCAGATGGGCATACTCCACGTGGCGGGTGTGGTCAGGAACATGGTCGGGGTGACCAGGGAGTAGGGGGACTCCAGGGTCTCCAGGGTGGCTGCAGAGGGGGAAGAGGCAGGGGTGCGCCACTTCGGCAGGATGTTGTGCCACATATTGGTGCAGTCATGCCACCACCCCCTGTGGTTCCGGGAGATGCATCTCTTGCATCTGGCACTGGCACCCATGTGACCCGGCAGTTCGTTTCATCGACTGCCACGGGCCCAAGGGTAGTGGTAGCTGCAGGTGCAGCTGTGGACACCACCATCCAGGCTCAGGGTCCGCCAGTGCATGCTGCCTTGGCACCTCAAGAGTCCCAGGATAATTTCCAGGAGGTCAGGAGGCACACGGTAAGTGAACGCAGGGCTGCCCTGACCGAGGCACATGTCCCTGGGGCAGTATTGTCATCTGCTGCACGGGGCAGCTGGGTGTTGGCAAGTTCATGGGCAGATGCAGCGGACACCGCCCCAGCTGTGAGTCTACCATCCAGGACAGTCTCGGTCAATGACCTTGGCACAGCAGATGTTGCTGCAGAGGGTCAAGTCAAGGGCACCCAGCAGCCACTGACGCAAGTCAGGGCTTCCGTCCTTGTTCCACCTGCCACTTCCTCAGTTCATTCCACTAGCTCCACTGCCCATACTGATCAGGGCGGCATTTACCAGTAAGGGTCCGGACCACTGTCCAAGAGGAGGAAGGTTGCATCTGCAGCAGAGCACGTCGAGGAAGAAGCCTTTCTGCAAGCAGGAACTGGACTTCCTTGTGGACTATGTGTCGGGACACGACCGTGATATGCTAGTGGGCCCAAATTGTCACACTACGGCTGCCCAGCTTTTGTCCCACTGGAAGCATGTTGTGGAGGGTGTCAGTGCAATCGGCCATGAGGTGCGCACATCTCAGGAGTGCAAAAAGCGTTGGGATGACCTCCGACGCTCTGCTAAGCTAAAGCGTGCCTCTACTTACAACATGACTCTGGTGACTGGCAGTGGGCCACCACCTGAGAAGGAAGATCTCACTTCGCACTAGTCAGTCACTGCGTAGTTCATTCCGGCAGAATTGGACGAAGGAGTGGGAGAGATGCTGGACTTTGCTGCCCCGTCCAGTGAGTGTTGTCGCATGTTTGTACAGACCATGTGTGGTTTGCTTGTGTGATGTGTTGTGCTTGACTGTCACTACATGCTATGTGTCCATGGCTCTCATGTGCGAGTCATGCAATGCTTCACTGATGCGTGCCTGCTGTGCAGCATGCTGGACATGTAGAGCAGACAGGGACTGTCCTCATCACCACACCTGCACCCTGCTCACATGCTAGTCACCCAGCAGCCCCTTCGTTCCATGTTCCAGCTCACTGGTCCTTCTGCATGTAGCCTGGGCTGTCTTTCCACTCAGCACTGGAACTATGTCATTGCATGACTGACGTGCATGTGGGTTCTGCCTGCCTGCGGGTACTCCACGTAGGCATGCCCCCCTGCCCCTCCACCCCCTTCTCTCCAATTGCACCATGGCACTGGTGGGTATCATTTTGGAGTACTGCAATGGCCTGTTCAACGGTCCTGTGTACATGCACACTTCCCCCTGCCAACTTGCCAGACACATACAGTGGGGTACATCCTTTGTCCTTGATGCAGGGTGTCTCACTCGGACTGTGCAGATGGCAGATGCTTCGCAGGGATATGAGTGGCCATTCATGCTCCATGTGCATTCCATGCATGCCACTATGTGTCCTTGCCCGGATGGTCATTGTAGTACGTGTCCAGGATGACATACATTTAATGGCATTTGATTATCCATTCCATGCCCACTCTGGCTCAGTCCTGCATCACACACATGTTTAGGGTGTCACAGTCTGTGTGGGGCACAGGTCTCCCCCTGTTTCAGGCCCCCAGACTCTGTTCAACTGGTGTAGTGGCTTCTGCACACATGGGTGTACTACTGAGGGTTCATCATGTGTCCTGCTTACTGTCCCATTCTCATCTGCTGTGTTGTCAGTTCACTCAGATGATGCAATTGACGCTAGTCAACACTGTCTGCCAATACACAGTTCTCTGGTCACCCTTTCGATGCCATGCAATGCCTCCTTGTATTTTCACTAAGGGGGGTTGCCTGTAGCCATGCAACCCATTGCATGCACATTGCACGTGATGCCTGAACTTACCCTTACACTGCCTTCATGTTTATTGATTGACATCATAATGTACTTGTTCATGTAGATAGTGGGTAACGTACACATGTTCTACATTGCATCAACCCACTTCAGAGCCGTGTTACACCGTTCTACATGCCTACTCACTGCTGCAATGTCAAAGTGACCTGGCATGTACGGTCAGATGTTCATCCTTTCACTGTCATGAATGCCACGGGCACAGGTGCATCCTGTGACACATGTACTCAGTATTGGAACACCCTAGTGGGTGTTTAGCAAAGTTGATTGGTCAATCTGCAGCCTATACCAACTGGACTGTGGAGCCGCCTTCACGTGTGTATGTGTACACTTTCAGATACATAAAAGCAAGCAGCATTGTAGCTGCTTACTTTGCTGTATTTGATGCTGTTCAGGTTCACAATACAGGTGTATAGGGAAAGGGGTGTTTTTGAACACTTCCACATGTACATATGCAAGCAGCTTCAACGTTGTGTAGTGCAAACATTGCGGCTACTCACTTATGCATGTGTGAAAGTGTTCATTTACACATGTGTCTTCCGCTGCTTTTTTGTTGACTGACTAATATGTAGCTGATTGACGTTAATGCTGGTGAGATTTCAGCATTGCGCCCGTTATGTTCAACTGGCATAATCCTGAAGGTGCACTGTTGTGCAGTATGTGTACGCCCAGGCCCACCTAGCTAATATGGTGGGGCCTGGCCGTGATGAATTTACACACAGAATAATGGAATAGGGCACATTCATAGCACAATGTGCTCAATCGGGCCCTGAGGGGTGTTCTGGAGGCTTCATGGCCTGCAGCTCCGACCGTACTGGGCGTTATGGTCCCTCATGCCTGGTTGCAGGCCCCCACTTTGCTTGGGACATTCACTATGTCTACATGGCCCATGACACCCGGTACGGGCCGAGCTGCAGATGCATGAAGCTATATTGGTGATGATGGTTTAGTGATGCATGTGTACATGCATATTACGTGTGTCATTGTGTGTTTGGAGCAGTGGACATTTAGCAGTTCAGACATGCTTATGGTATGTGCCATCTCTTTGTTGCCATCTGTCTTTTCTGCCTGTGAAATGTGCCTGACAGAGGTGGTGTGTGATGGAGGTGTTGTACTACATTTTGTACTTGTGTAGGCTTTGCTATTTAGACACATCCATTTCTGCTTTTGGGATGTGTTTGCATATCAATGCCACTGGATGCATGCCGGTTTCTCATTTGTGTGTGACATGTCAGCTTCATGTGTTGGCTGTCAATGTGATGTCTATGTGTGTGTGGGTTATGTGCTTCTGACATGTGTACTCATGTTTGTTTTGTCAACTTTTCCGATGATGACACAATGGAGGCAGAGGATGGTGATGTCATTCCAGACACAGGGTTGCTAATACACCAGCAACCCAGCACAAGTGGGGGTTGTGGGGTAGTAGGCCACAAGAACCCACTTGTGCTCCAGACCATTGTGTGTAGGGCTGGCAATGAGTCTAGTCCGGATGATCACTCAGATGACAATGTTGAGTTGGATGCGCGTCATGTCCATTTGTCAATGGTGAGTGATTCTGATGTGAACGATCCTCTGTCCGCGACACCTGCACTGAGGGGCCAGATGGTGGTGGGACCTCCGCCTGTGGTGGATCGGGACACACGGTCACACTTCACACCAGTTGCTGATGTGCCTGGGGCATCACGTCAACGGAGGAACGTAGTTCTGCAGCCGCAGGTGGTGCCAACCCAATAAGGACCGCAGCTCCTTTTGCCCCGCGGGTGTCAAGCCCAGCAACGCGGTGGCCATCGCCACTGGGGTATACTGAGTGGGAGCAAGCCATGGTTGCCAATTCTGAACTACAGGGGGCAGCAATTGATAATATCGCTCAGAGCATGGAACGTGTGGCCCAATATGTAGCGTGCAGCACAGTCAACGGCCCGCTCGCTCAGGCTGGGCAAGGCGGCCTCAGACAGGGCACGCCGGGCTGAAATGGTGTCTCTGTGTCAAGCACTTGCTGCTCACGCAGAGGCACACAGTGAGGCAATGATGGAAGACCATGCTTACCTCCGATCTACTCTGGGTGTGATCTTGATGTCCCAGAGGCAGCGGACAGAGGAGAGGTTGGAGCAGCTTGAGAATACCATCTTGGCTGAGCTACGTGCTTGCCGGGAGGTGCTCCAGATGTCATGCCAGGCCATGCAGGAAGAACTCTGTGTTACACATGTTACCTTGCAAGAGGAAGCACACGTATCACGTGAGGTTCTGCATGCTGACCTATGTGTCATCGCCGCACAGAACCAGGCTCACCGGTCCCACAGACTTGCTGCTGACGAGGGGCAAGCTGCACATAGGCGTGCTCAGGGTACTGTGCCACGTCCACCTTTTGAGTCAGAGGGTGAGGAGGACGAGGATTTATCTCCCACATAGGTCGGGCCGTGCAGGCGTTGAGCCCATGGAGTTTTTTTTTTATCTCAACATCATCGCATGTTGGTGTTGAGGTGCACCCTGTACCTTCCCCCTCCTGGGTGCCTCCCCCCCGGGTCGTATGTGGCCATTTTTGATTTTTATAGTTAGTTTAATTAGTTAATATACTTTAAAATTGCTTGTCTATTGTGCATTCATTTGACGGTGTGGTGCTTTGTGGCTTTTGAAAGCATCCACTGTCTGTTCCAGCTGGGCCCTTCAAGCTTGTCTTGTGTATGTGTTTGCAGCTTGGGGTCTTGACTCACATATGCCACTCCTGCTTCCCCTATCCATGGGCTCGCAAGGATGGTTCGGTGTTGCAACCATTTACACAAGGGCATTGGACTTTCGTCATATCTGTGGCCTGTCTGCTGCTGTACTGCTTGCTTTAACACCTTTAGTGGGGATTATGGATGTTTTCTCCACAGCATGTCTGCAATCAATTTTTGTGAGTACATTATTGAAATGTCCATTTATTGATGTTGATTGTGATGTAAGTTATTTTCTTGCCTGTAGATGTGCTTGATGCACTTCATGCTGTAGACAGTAGCCTGCACCCTTTGCCTGTCAGAGTCACACTGATGGTGGGAGGGGGGCGGATGTTGCCAATGTCAAGTTGGTGCATGTTGAGTTCAGCCCCTGGGGATTGTGGCAAAGGAGGGTGCATTAGGAATGTGACCCAAGAGGCACAAGTCACGGTCCAGTCCTCACCTGAGATGTCCGCCTATACTACTACTATGCTCTGTTCCCTTTGGACAGCACATTGTGTCTGTCTTCCCTCTTGGACTTTGATGCTGCCTGAGGGTGCAGTTTTCCTTCTGGACTACTGCTCTTTTACTTGTTTTTCGCACACTCTGGTGCCTTTAGTCCCTGTTCTTCTTCCTGCTACTGTCCTTGATGCAGATCTGTTCAGTCTGTATGTCGGGCTGTTATTTCCACATACTCTTACACTGCCTAGGTTTGCCTCTGTAGAATTATGTTCAACAGCATCTTTCTGTCACTCCTCCTGTCTTTCATCTATTATTTCCATGCCTTTATGTTGGCTGTTGGCTTTTACCAATGCTATTCAACTGTTGTGGCTCTTGACTTGCTGTCAGCTGTTTCCGGCTATCTCACATTCTCTGTGCCTTTCAAGACTTCTGCTGTCTCTGCCTTTCTTTGTTCACACTATCAATGATTGATTGGGTTTCAGCTCAACCATCCTGTTGTGCCAGCCTCCTTGGTTATTTTCAACTCAAGTTCCAGCTCTACATGTCAGGCTACAGAACCTGGGGTTGTGTGGGAAGAGGTGGGATGTAGGTCTCAGACATGGCCCATTAACAACCAGCATGAAGACACACACAGTAAACTTTCAAGACTTATTGATGCCTTTTGTGCCCTTTCTGCAGGAAAAGGAGCATCCAGACTACCTTTGCCACCAGACACCGGTCCAAGAACTACTGAACCCTTGCCACGTTGGAAGGGGCACACGTGCGCATGCGCGCACAAGCAGAAACACAGGGCTTGTGTTCAGACGTCCGACAGAAGCAGACGTGTTTCCAGGAGCTCCAAGCAAGGTGAGCAGCACGAGGGGCCATGCCCCAGCTGACCTTCCTCCAGGCCCATCACACATGCTAGCTAAATTGCGCCATTGCTGTGGAGGTTGACTAGGCATTGGGGAAGATGCACACAGTACAGCTAAGCCAGGCTGAGGACAAAATGCCAAGAAGCTTTCCCAGTTGTCAGGGGCACACGCAGGGGGCGTCGGCCATATCCTCGAGTCCACCCTGCTCCATAGAAGCTAAGTTATTAGCACAATAGCGTTCCTAGACACAAACTAATACTTTGCGGGGGGGCACCCACCACCGCACAAACTTTAGTGCATTGCATATCATTAGCATATGCAAATTGCCACGTGCACTACCTATAGAAATCCACAGCTGGCAGAATGCAACTTGTACTGAAGTCGCACCTCGCCACACACGTCTAGCAGCTCACCCAAGGACCATTCTATCATGTGTGATTCTTACCACGTGGTCTTCAATTTACCGCGGGGCCACGTGTGGCTGACTTAACGCATTAAAAGTGTATGAACCATCATGGGGGCAAGCAAAAGGATACGAACAAAGCAGCAGACAAGAGTGCTTGTTTGGGGAGGAGTCACTAAGTTTGAGGCATGAATGGTGTTATGTGCATACATGCCAACATTCAGACACAGCTGGGAGGGAGATTTCCAAAGGGAAATCGGGAGACCAACATTTCCCCATAGGAATGCATTGGGGCTACAGCTATTTCAGGCGGGAGACAGTGAAAAATAGCCCGATTTTTCACAGAAAAATCGGGAGTCTCCCACTTAATCGGGAGGGTTGGCATGTATGTATGTGTGTGGGGAAAATACACACAGAATAGTAACTCACGCTCTCTTTGCAGCATTGAACTGCTCCTGTTACCGGACCTGAGATTGCGCAAGCAGGAGGCCAGCACTCACCCCAGAGATAAGTCTCTCTTTGTCTCGGCTTTGAGCCATTTTGTACAATGTGCATGAGGAACATGGTTTCTCTGATTGAGTATGTGTAATTGTCAATAGTAGGCTTTTTTCTTTTGCCTACTTTCCCTTGCCCATCCACCTCCCCTCTCCTGACCCTCTTTCCAGTTATCCTGAATACCGATGCCTATCCAACCAAAAGATCCCTGACTCTCTTTCCTCGCCAGGGTCATGGAGGCCTATGTAATTTTGACCTTGGAGGTGCACAGACCACGCAGGGTGTGGTTGGTTTGTGCCACTCCTGCGCCTGGAGACCGGAGCTGTGACACTACCCATCAGTTGTTGCATCCTCATTGATTATTGTGTACTGAAAATGCTACCCATCCTGTTGATCCATTGTTCAACTGTGATACCTTGGTAGTTCTTCTGTCATTCTGCTTGGACATGTGCTTGTTCATATTCAGCAACTTCAAGTCATCTACTGGAGCCTCTTCCACGGTTGTTAGTGGGCTACAGGCTTTTTCCCTGGTTTGGGGGTTTGGCTCCTTGAGTTCTCTGCGATTTGGTATTTTTACCAGTCAAGCTGGCCTCTGAGGGGGATGGACCTTATTTCCAGGCAGGGTAGAACAAGGAAACCAAGGGGTAGAGGGATCCTGAAGCCAGGTATACTAGGAGGAAGAAGGCAACGGACCCCAGACACAGTTCTTCTGAAGTTCATGGTGATGAGTAAATGAGGGAGGGCCGTTTGTTCAGACAGTATGCTTGGGCTACAGTGTTTGTGCACTCTATGACATTCTCATGGTAGGGTACTATGTACATGATGTGTTCTGCTGGTCAATGGCTGTTCCTGTGTTGGCTTTACTTTTTTCAGGTGTCAGGGGATTGTTGTGGTTTGTCATACTGGGGTGTACACATGGGCAATGTTCACATGTGATCTGTACAGGACACTGAGGGTCACTTGATTTCACATGCATGTATTGCGTGCATGTCCCTACTGACACACACACTTACACAATGCCCCACCACACATACAACCACCCTTCCATGCCCACACGTGCACACAGATTGCCTTCTCTGGCATACTGTCTCCCTGCAGCGCATGATCACTTACCATTTGGGGATCGTGTACATGCGTCAGTAGGTTATTTTTGTTGCTTGTCCTTTTTATATGATGCTCAAGGTGTATCCCCAGCAGAATGGCTGCTCACTGTGCTGTGTGCTGAGAGGTGTGTTGCAGGATACACACACAGCACATGGGTTAGGGATTTGACAATTTGTCTTGGACAATGTGGATGCCAACAGGCATTCTGTCTTTTGTTGATGGTACCGCTGGTGGCATGCATTTGTGTATGACTTTGTATGTGGGGGGGGGGGTTGCTGGTCAGTCATTTGACCTGATCCCATGTCAGGTGCGATTGTCTCAGGCCTGTTTCCATTTATCACATGTCACTTTGTATCTAAATGGTCATGTTTTGGGCTTTTGGTTTGCTCTTTTGCTGTTGCATGCCATGTCATGGTGTGGCAGACAAGGGTCATGTGGGCTGGGAGGGTTTGGGTGACATAACAGTGATTGTCATGGCCTGTTTTGCAGGGGCGTGGTGTGATGTACACCTTGCATGTGTTCCTTTTGGTCACACAGGATTGGTTATGTTTAAGTAGCTAGGGATGCACACAGTGTAGCACTTCCGTAGCAACATTCTCAGGGTGGTAGTGTTCTGACAGTTGACAGTCTCTTTGTCATCATCGATTGTCACCTGGTATGTGCCAGGCCTGTGTGCACTCCGCAGGGGTGGGAGTTTAGGTGAAAAATGTGGCCACAAGCTGGCTCCGGGCTGCCTCGCCACATGCCCTTTCCCCTCCCATGGGCAGCGCCTGTGCCTGTGGTTGGGGTTATGGGGGCACCACCATGTCCACCGGTACGCCCTGCCGTGTTGCAACATTGTGCAGGACATATGCTGCCACAATGATCCTGCACACTACTGGGGGTACATATAGCAGCTGCCCGCCAGAGCGGTCAAGGGAGCAGAAGCATAACTTGAGCACTCCAAATGTGTGCTCCACTATGTCCCTGGTTGCAATATGGGCAGCGTTGTTTCTTACCTGGGGTGGTGTGGTGGGGTTCTGTATTGGCGTCATCATGTGGCTGCTCAGAGGGTAGGCACTGTCCCCTGGGGAGGTGAGGATGGTTGTCATTAGTTGGGTTTGTGTATTTGTCTGTGTGTGACATGCATGTATGTGCACAGACATTTGTACTCACCAATGAGCCATGTGTCGCCATGCTTCCCAGCTTCCAGGTCCAGGCTCAGGGCGGACATTCTGTATATGAAACTGTCATGGGTAGACCCAGGGTAGTTTCCATAGACAGAGGTGATGATTCCCTTGGCATCGCATACAACCTGTACGTTGATGGAATGCCAGTGTTTGCGGTTTCGATAGATGTGCTCAGTGGCCCTAGGTGGACGTAGGACCACATGGGTGCAATCTATGGCACTGAGCACTTTGGGGAAGTGTGCCATCCTGTAAAAGTCCAGGACCATGGCCTGCCTTTCTGCGGGTGTTCTGGGCATGTATATTTGCCTGCGGACTGAGGGGCGCGCAGTCATGATTGCCAACACCTGCTGTAGGCAGCGTGACTGCGTGGCCTGTGAGACACCCCCAACTATGGCAGTTGTCAGCTGAAATGACCCAGTGGTCAAAAAATGCAGGACATTGAGCACATTGTCCAAGGGGCTCAGTGCTTGGGAGCACAAGGTGGGTGATGTGAGGTCATCCTCCCACTCCCTGACCACGTCTAGGATAATACGAGGTGGAAACCTATACCTGCCATAGTCCTGGTCATCAGGCATCCCAAAAAGGTTGGTCCTGGGCAGAAAAATGCGGCGCCTGGCTATTCTCCTCCTCCTGCGGTGTCCCACGATCAGTGCTGCGACAAATGGGGCATTCACCGTAGCTGTTTATAAGTGTTTGTTGTTTGTGCACACTTTTATACTGCGTGGGGACGCTTCCGCCTGCCTTCGTGTGGCGGACGTGTTTATGCCTGTGTGCGTCTTTTGGCATGCGTGGGTTTCCCGTATTCGATTCCATTAATACGTGTTGTCCGCGTGCATATGGGCGTTCCGTGTATTTCCCTGCAGTACTTCCCCAGTTACGCCTTCTTTTTCACGCGTTGTTCCCCATTCCGCGTGTTCCACCCCGTGTTCCCCCCCCCTTTTTGGTGTGTGCGCTGACGTTGTGCGCTTTCGCTGTAAGCGTCGCGCACAGCATTCTGGATGTTGCAATGACTTATGCGCCGTGTGCGCCACCCGCGGATTTCATGCACATCCCGGGGAAAACACGTGCAGGTCCTTCCATGAATCGCATGCGTGCGCGTTCGCTTGCTTTTTCATGCTTGCACCAGCTTGCGCAATGGATTTCGGTGCACATTTGTTCCATGAATCGGCTCCTTAATCTTGTATTGCCTAGCCTCTCGAAATTGCCAGTCCCTAAACCTTTCAAAATTGTCAGCCCTTCAGAGAGATTTCTTTCTCACGTTATAATCTTCTAATCAGCCTCTTTCACGGTTTCACTGGCTAAAGTGTTGCTTCCACCATAATAGTGAGCATTGATATATTGCACACCAAAGGTACTTTACTCTTTTGATCTCTAATGGCAACACTATGTGAAAACCATGTCCCATTTATAATCTCAGTCTGGCTGGATACAGACACCTTCCTGGTAGCTTCTAGTCTGCATCCACTATCCATGCTATCATATGTGTAGCTTTCTCCTTCCTACCAATTCTTCTCCTCTACACATACTTTAGCATGTTTGCGTTCTGTGAGGCAGCAAGTGTTTATTCTGGGTTACATGTACCTTTAACATACATTCCTGCATCAATACTACAGGCAGCATACAGGCAGCATACCTTCCTGGATGATATTGATAAAAAAATCTCCTGTATCTATGCTAGAACAGAAGTAACCTCTTCGTAGACTGATGCTGGCCTTCAAATGGTACTTGTTTATTATTCTGATTAGAGCAAGAATGAAGATGGTAAGGGGACTTAATGCGAGTAAACATCCTTATTTTTAATGCTTTGAGGCAGTGTATCAACGTATGGGTTGCGATTGCGACAGGGAGGGCGGGGTAAATATTTTTGATCACATAATTCTGTTGGTTTGGTGGTGGGGGGCCCCAAAGATATCCGTGCCCAGGGCTGAAAAAGTGCTTAAGATGGCCCTGCCACTCAGGTATGCCCAGCCTTCTGACACACACAGTGTGTCACACACAGTGGGCCTCATTACGACCCAGGCGGAAAACCATGGTGCTAATAGCACCATGGTCCATGCCGGTAACTTACCGACTCTGCCATGGAGAAAGGGGGAATTACCACCCCATTACAAGGTTGGCGGGGCGGTAATTCCCCCTTCCTCCATGGCCCTTCCCCATTCCCATTTTTGCCCCATAGGGCATAATGCGAATGGGGAAGGCGGTAATTATGGTACTGCAAATTGCGGTACCGTAATTAGCACCAAGGTCCCTTTGTGGGTCCATTCCTTAACGGCTGGTAAAACCAGCCGTTAAGGTGGGAACCCGCAAAGGGACCTCGTAATCAGGCGCTAAGGGATTACTGGTACGGGTACCCTTACCGGTACCGGTAATCCCTTAGCACCAGGGTCGTAATGAGGCCCAGTGTCTGAACATGCACAGTTCATTGGTAAGACAGTGTACATAACAGTATTACATATGTTTGGAAAGGGTACAATTGTTTTTTTTCTCATCCATCTATTGTTTGCAGCGTGTGTAAGCTAGGATCAACTCTCCATGTAGCTAATGCTGAGGTCTATCTAACTCACACAAGTTACATTGTGAAAGACACAATAGTATGCTAGAGCCGGCTACTCCATCAACAGGTAATCCGTTTGGTTGAATGAAACAATGAAACAGTTATGGAGAAGGGTGAGGTTATCTTTATTTGGAATTTCATTTGAGGGCCGATAAACACTCATGCATTGCATCAACACACACAATTCGTGAATGTAGACACGTTAACGTGGCGTAACATATCTTTACATTGATGTTTCAAGCTGTGCTTCCTGATCTGAAACACTGTACCGCCTCAATGCATTTTTTTTCACGCATTCTTTGCCGAAATCGAAAGCTAAACGTCTGCTTTTGAATAGGACAAGTGTCTTATTCTAATTTGACCTTCAACGCTAAGCAGCAATTGCTCAAAGGACATGCATTGTGGGGAATACAAAAGAACTAGATAACTTCAATTTATATTGATAGCGGACATGTACCGCTAAGTTAGTGTGAAAGTGTGTGATACAACGTACAGAGCAGTTTCTCGTGGACTAACCATGGAATTTCCAGAAATTATGTAAATTAAATTTTTTATTGGGATTAAAAATTAGTACGGTGGGGTGCTGTATGCATAATAATTAATTGACGGTGGTGTAAACGTTGTCCGTGCGTACTGTGATCGCTTTTCGAACAGTAATGTTGCAAACTTTGTTACAGTGACATCTGTCCGGGGTTCAAGCTGAATGGTTGCTTTGTTTGTTCTTCCTTTTCTCCATGTGGTTCTCCATCCCATTGTGAGCTATGCCTACTTCACAGTGCTCAAATTGTATGCAACTCGTGGCCTCAAGTACTACACCTTGTTTTCATTTGTGTGTTAAATATTGGTTGTGTTGTGCCTATGATTAGGTTTCGAAGAGTTATGAGTTATACAGTAACTTGTTATATTAAAATAAAGAACGGCTACTGAAATGTATTTTTATTGTGTTTTGTTGTGTTTTGTTCGCAGATACTTTGTACCGTACTGCCCGTGCCATATTTTCCAGTTGCCAGCAGACAGCTTCTGTAATCAACACTGCAGGATTACCATAAGCAGTGTTTTTTCAATCAGCGTTATGTGGGATGATCGATATGGCCCTATATGTCCTTTTGCATTTCCGGCAATAAAGAGCAACATGTCAGCATTCATAATGTAAGAAGGTTCTGCAAAAAAGACATGTGTTCTCCCACATGGAGCACAAAGGGCGGTCATTGAATTGTTTTGCTGATGTGCCATATGGCAAGACAAGGACACAAAAGGAACATTGAGCGTTCATCGTAATCGGCATAGCTCGAGAGTCATGCAATCGTCGTCAGCTCTAACTTACCTGCAAAATTTAAAAAATCATTTGTTTCCTGGAGTTTATAATTTCTTGTGAAAATTCTTTGAAAAATAAAAGCACTTGCAACATTGCAGACTATTTTTGGTGTATTATTGAAATATTCTATACGCAAATGCTATTTAGGGCAAGAAAGAGAAGGTACGCTCTGTGTGAGGAGATCTGTGTATTTATCTTGTGTTTATCTTCATGTTTCTGTGGGCGTGGGTGATGACATGGCACATTGGGCTATGCTGGCCATGAACGTAATGAAAATAGGTGGAGCAGATTGTTGGACAAGTGATGTCAGCATCGGGGGCGGGTGTTTTGATTTATTGCCACGAGAGCACTTGAACTTAGGGCGATTGATCCACGGATAAGATTAGCACAAGATGGCCACGCCCCAACACGTTGTTTTCGCATGTGTAAAAGTGAGGAAAACTAAGGTAAAATGCATCGGAAATATTTTTACGATCGATCACCGTATGCTCATAATGACTTTCCCGAACAATCAGTGTATTTTTTTTCCATCCATCCTTTATTAATTTGCTTTTGTGTTTTATACTTGGTCTTCAGATATTTTCATCACCCTCAGACTCTTCTACATCCATGTCAGTTATATTCTTCTTTTGAACTTCATGTAATGAGGGCATCATGCCATTGTCATCCTCAATCGAATATGTGGAAAAGTCTAATATGTCCACCTCTTCTTATTCTAATCTCTCCAGGCCTTTAGACAATTCATGTGGTGACTCTTCCTGTTTGTGTCTATGTAGTTGTAAATCATCATGCAAAGGCGAAGAGTTGTTTTCTATTCCCACAATTAGTTTTGGACATTTAGACAGAATCTATAAATTGTGAAAGAACTGTCTTGCACGGTTAGATTTCTTACTTCTAACCTGTTAAAGTTTTTTTATTTTATTAATGAAATAGACTCTTTGTTGTTTTTATTAATGATTTTTCATTTATTCTCTTCTGGAAAATTGGGTATGGATCATCCAGTGAGAGAACCGCCGTTGCTGTGACCATTTTTGTTAGAGCAAGGGACGTTTCCACCGCTTCAGATGGTCGTAGCTGTTGTTTGCTTGGGATTTCTGAATTGCACAAACAAATGTTTGGTATGTTACCTGAGATAGCTCTGTCCTTATTTGGAGGAGGAAATTCTTTGGTGAGTAGTTGGATCTCATGTTTAATATGCTCTTCATTAGCAGCTATAAGGACTGCTAGGGGAACAGTAGGGACAGTTTTTGAATGTGTCATTATTGGTGGAGACTTCTTCAATGAAAGATCTGGCTCTTTTTGCATCTGAGTCTGTACACTATTTTTCTTCCCTTCAGATTTCCAGCAATGCTCCCATGAAACTTTATTTTTCAGCTCATTCAAAATCCAATGCTTTCTGAAGCTTTCTCTGTATCTGCATTGATGTTGCTACTTCCTGGTGCACTCTCGCCTGCAATTATGCAATAAAAAATTCACATATATCATCTTTGAATGAATCATTGCCAGCAAGGTTGCTTGATCCTCATAGTTTTCATTGATGGATGTCTACAATTTCAGAAATTGAACCAGGGAGACCGTTAAAGCGGCCATGACACTTCAGTGAATCTGAAAAGGAGTAGAGTGCATGGGGTTTGCAGCAACCACAGTGGTTTTTGAAGAGAACACTGCATCATCTAGTGATGAGGAAGAAGAAAGTGATGAATAATTATTAGCTTCTTTAGGTGTTGTGAAATTCTTTACCAAGGACGATTCTGAGAAACCTTGGGGGTCACCATTAGAAGAGGAATCAAAGTCAATTAGACTTTACACAAAAGGCCCTTCCTCATTAGGCCAGTTCTTACACTCACTTTTGTTTGTGTCATTGTCAAACTATTTGTTTTGTTATGCCTTTTGAATGTTTCGGGCATTGATCACTGATTCATTTTTCATTTTTTTGTTATTAAGTGAGCCTTTGCCTTTGAGTCCAATTTGTCTTTAATAATTCCAATGTCTCTGGCTAATCCTTTAGCTAAAGAGGAGGAAAATCCATCAGCATTTAGTATGACATCATGCACAGACTTTTGGGCTACCACTGTTTGGCTACATGTCTGTACCAAATGTTTTTGTATATCTAATTACAGAGGAGGCGGAACGGTTACCAAAATTGGGACTGGCTCAATCAAGGAAGGGGCAGACAAGCTCTGGTCCTGGGACTGAGTCGTCATGTCACTGCTCCCCTCAGCCATGCTTTCTCCCCAGATGACCGGGCTGGCCTTATTTTGCTCCTTCATCGAAAAACAGTTGGTTATTAAAACTGGAACCAACGAGATAGTGCTGTTTCCCCCCCCTCTTGGTCACTACAAAACTATAAGAGGTCAGGGACAAGTCGGCTTGCAGTATTTCGGAGACCGTCAATTCTAAACCCCTATATCTTGAGAGGTCAGTTTCCTTGTCTTTCAGCGCGTTTGTTGAATGAGTTTTAAGGTGCGTGTGTAGCGTTGCTTGGTGCTGATAGAGACCTGAAAGGAAAAAAGAAATCTGCGATTGTGGTGCAGATTTTTTTTGCTTTTAAATCTTTAGACAGATCCTCACACTCAATGCAAACCTGTGACTCATTCAGCCAATGGTTGGCGTCTTTTCAGAGGAACTCACAATCAGCTATTTTCGCGACACCACCTGAACGAGAGACATTTTCTGGGAGACTCTGCTTGTTAGCCGATGATTGTAGACATTTCGCTTGATATCTCGTTCGCAGAGGAGCGGGCCACCGAAGGAGGGAATAAAGTCCTGAATCATTCCCCGGTTGAGTTTCAGTTCTCAGTTGTGCAAGGTTAAATCTGTCAACCAACCACACCACGCTTATCTGCACAAAGTATGTGCGTGAAGGTATATCGTACAAAACTACGGCTTCTCAAGCCTTTAAAAGCTTAAAAAATGAAGTCAGAAAAGTCCAGAAGGACCAGACAGCTTAAATCGTATACACATAAGCTGCTGTCTCCAACTCAAACACAAGGATACAGGTTCCAAAATACCTCAATTATGTGTGGCCACGTTCACCTTGGGGAAATGTAAGTGTTGGTGTCTAATCACACTTTGTCCACCATCAGCTGCAAGATGCCGGGAGCCCAGGGAACAGAGAAAACACTCTGCAACCACTCTGCAACGCTGCACGTCTGGAGATGGTATTTCAAAAGGTAGAAGCCACCTCAGAAGCAATAGAAAGTGAATGAAGACTCGCTGCCACCGAGTCAATTGCTTCACCCCAGGAAGTACTCTGCAACCACTCTGTGACGCTACGTGTCCGGCAATGGTATTTTGGAAGGTAGAAACCGACTCAGAAGCAATGGAAAGAGAAGGAAGACTCACTGCCACCGGTCAATTCCTTCCACCCAGGAAACACTCTGGCACCACTCTGCGACGCTCCGGGTCCAGAGATGGTAATTCAAAAGGTAGAAGCCACCTCAGAAGCAATGGAAAATGAAGAAAGACTCACTGCCACCAGGTTAATCCCTTCCACACAGGAAACACTTTTCAACCACTTCATGTTTTATTACTCCCATTGACACTACCTTTAGGTGAATTCATGAATTTGAACTTATGTTCACTTTTCACATTCTCCTGTGCATATTCCCTGACAGGTATTTGTTTCTGCAGATTTGCAGATTCTTTTTGAAACACGATATACTTATGGCCGCAATCTGCAATAATCAGGAAGCACAGACAGTCTGTGTAGGGGTCCAAGTTCAAATTGCAGTAGCTGCAGATTTCTCCTAGTTGACAGAAAACAGCATATTTACATATTTATTTGTCATCTTTTATGGAGCAAACATGATATCATTTCTTACAGAAATGGCATATCTAGGATGGAATGCATAGAAAACCTGTGGAGGGTTCTTTTACAAAGGGGAGGCTGAATATACATTGCGAGAACCAGGTGAAGTTATGGTGATAAAAACATACAAAGTCCATGGATAAAGATGATAACATAAATAAATATAGAATATAGTAAGGCCTAGAGCTGGAGCATGCATTTCTTTTACAAACTTACAATGGTACAGTGATGATCTGGGGGGGTGGCCTTGGGTCAATTACTAGTTTGTGATGTGGGGGTGAGGAGTGCCACTTTGCTGTCTAACTGGTGAAGTTTAAGTCTGGTCTTAAATATCGTGGGGAGAGCATTCCAGTGGATAGGGGAAAGTAGCGAGAATGAGTGAAAGGGGGATGGGTCTGCAGGGGACGGGTGCAGGACAGAAAGGTTGTCGAGATAGGAGGATTGTAGAGTAAAAAAAGGAGAGGTGAGTAAGATTAGGGGGAAGACAAGGCAGCAGGCTTGTATAATAGTCAACTTTGCTGAGGACATGGAAGAGATGAGGTCTTTGGGACAAAGGATGGGACCGGTTGTGGCAGATTTTCGTTATGTTAAGTAAGGTAAGCCTAGCTGCCATGGCATTAGCCATAATTGATTTAGCAGTCTTAGATAGTTGTCAACGAGAACCCCAAGGTTGTGGGTCTTGGGTGATGGAGTGAAGAGGTATGGAGGGAAGGAGATGGGGTAGTGATAGGGGAGTTGGCATTGGGTGCAGAGACATTAACAACTTGCATATTTGAGGAGTTGAGCAGTAGGCACTGTAAGGCCATCCAGTGGGGTATTGCTGCGAGGCAATTGGTGGTACAAGTTAAGAGGGGTGAAGGATGGAAATGAGAAAAATATCTGTCTATCATCAGAAAAGAGTAGAAGTGAAAGCCAAAGATGAGTTTGCCCTTAGAAGTGGTGTATGGACAAAAGAGCAGTGGGCCAAAGACTGAGTCCTGGGAGATTCCCAAAGGGAGGGTATTGAGGGAGGAGGTGACAGAGTTCCAGGATGTTGAAAAGGAGTGATCAGAGAGCTAAATGGCAACCCAGCTAAGTGCAGCATATGAACCCAAGAGATGATAGTCTTTGAAACTAGGCATGATGGTCCACCGTGTGCACTCTCACTGCACTTTGGAAGAATTGCAGAATCGTCATCGGTCCTATTTGCTGTTATCTACACCATTAATTGTATTATACGCACTTGTTCCATGCACCCACTCTGCCCGTACAGACTGGTATCGTTCAGAAATTCAAGGGCTCTGAATGACTGTTGTTTTTTCCCCTTGTTCCCTCCCTCCTTGAGCGCTTTGAAAAACTTGCTTTGTGTATAGGCGCTTTACAAATAAGCAGTACCATACCATACCAATGCTGAAGAGGCGTTATGAAGCCTGAGGATGGTAGAGAGGTGAGAGTAAGGAGCAGTGGTTAAAGAGTTGGACATGTGTGTGAGAGCAGTTTCGGTTAAGTGTCTGCTCTAGAATCCTGATTGTAGGAGATTGCTGAACCAGTGATTATTGGGATGATGTTAACACTTTTGTAGCATTTGGGAAAGATGCTCCCAGAGAATGAGAGGTTGAACAGGATTGAGAGGAAGTGGGAGGTGGTGGGCCCAAGCAGGTTAATAGTTTGCGGTGAAAATGAGTTAATAATGCATAACCCTTGCGCCTGGAAAGTGGGCCTTGATAAATTGGAGGTAGTAGACAACATGATATATCTGGGGTTTCCAGAGATTGCCTATCTGAACAAGAAAATCATAAAGAAACATTTTCTCAGCAAACTGAAGGCTCTAACTATTCAGATTCACAAAATCAAAGCCAAATACTGCAAGTATTCCATCATACCCCTTCTGAAATATTATGAGATTAAAGTAATACCAACATTGACGTATGGTATGGAATTGTTGCAGCTATGGGTAATGGATTTCTTGGACCAACTGGAGAGTTTTGTACACCCCCGACACAGTACCTATGGCAGCAATCTGATTTTAACTGGAGTTGTTTTTGATTGGGGCCCGAGTCAAGTGGAAGCTTATTATAGAGTGTAAATTCTTGACTCCTGTGGGGAACTCCCTGTACGAGGACCGGGGAACTGTGATAAAAAAGGCCATGACTCAGCCAGAAAATATAGTTGGCTTTACATATAGAATTAGAAGGTCTTAGAAGCGACCCTAGCAGAGTGAAAAAGCATCTGCTTAGGAGTGATTGGCTTTGCACTTTGCACTTTGAACGGGCCCGCAAAGGGACCTTGGTGCTAATTACAGTACCGCAATTTGCGGTACCGTAATTAGCTCCTTCCCCATTCCCATTGAGCCCTATGGGGGCAAAAATGGGAATGGGGAAGTGCCTTGGTGAATGGGGAATTACCGCCCCTGCTCTCCTTGGAGTAGGGCGGTAATTCCGCCATCCACCAAGGCGGACACGGTAAAATACCAGTGGCAACGGTTACCGCATACCGTGTAATGAGGCCCATGGTCTTTTTACACACTGTTGCCCGTTAACTTGCAGTGAGCTGTAACCACTGATCTGACGTTTCGCAGCCTGTGCTGTTTTACATTTTACCCACCTGCACCCACTCGATTGACTTTTCGCAGCCTGTGCTGTTTTGCATTTAAACCATGATTTGATATTTGATGTGGCCCCCCTGCACCATGAGGTGAGGCATTCCAATGTTGCTTTTTACTACTTGTACCTGCATATTTAATGTAGCCCATAAACCATGATTTGAGGCTTTCCCAATTTGTGCACCCACTCTTCATTTCGAGCCTTGTGATTTTTGTTCACTGCCACTTATGTGCCCTTCTCTACCCTCCTTAAGTATCTCTTTCCTCCCGGTCCTGCAAGTTCCCTCCTCCCCTCTTCCTCTTTTCATGTTACAGCACTTGCAGGATCCGAATGTCTCAAGGACTAGTAGGAACGTTTTTGTTGTGTTCTTTCTTCATCCAGTGGATGGAGTGGAAACCACCATATCACACCACCACGCTTTCTCTCTCCTATACACCACCACTCAACTAGAACACAACAATACTATGACACATTGGGTATAGCTGTTCTCATACTAACACCTGCCTCTTACTCCTCAACATCCTAATTAAGCACTGCTAGCTGAGCTCACACCGCTAGCCTAAGCATCTCCTCAGGCCTAACACAGCCAGAAATCAGTCTGGTGTCAACCCTCCAGAATGCACACATATTCCTGACCTCCCAAACACCACACCTAGTGCTAAGAAGCAGCTATCATGCAAGTGCCACACCAGCTGCACACATATCCAGTGCACCCACGCACCTTATGACTCTCTCTCTCTCAACTGAATTGAACTACGGTTCCCGAGGGCTTTCAACCTACCAGCGCTTTGAGATCATACCAATGGTACATAAGGTGCTATATAAATGCCAAATAACATAACATAACATACAATTATCTACCTCGTTTTTAGCTTTGTTGTCTGTTACATTCTCTGCCGTATTAAGGGTCAGTGTGTTTGATTTAGCTTTTTCTTAATTCCCTCTTCTTCTTTTTAGCTCTGCTAATTTAGTGTATGTATGGAATTGTTTAACAAATGTATAATGCATCTTTAAAAATAATATATATCATATGTATAACTCTGAAGAGCTTTAATATACTTGACATAACCAGACAAATAATTACAATACAATTCTGAAATTCTTAAAAGCTAAAATTAAAACCAATTATTACATTTCATTTCATATATACACAAAAAAACAAAAGAACCAATGTCAGCAGCCACAATACTTATCATATGATAGGTTATTTGATAGGTTATTTATAATGCGCTTAATACCCAGAGGGTTCTAAGCACAGACCCGGGGATCGAACCTATGTTGCTCTGTGTCATCTTGTTTCCGAGGCGAGCACGTTGCTGCCGAGCTATCCTCCCAAGACTTCATAGAGCATAGGCTTAGTTCTAATTTGTGAGCTTCCCAGTAGACAAAATGCCCTTCCAGATATTATAAAGTGTAACATGCAAGGCTCTAAGTTCGGAATTCAGACAATAAATCCAAAAGGAATCGCTCCTGATATTGCCAAGAATCGTCCCAAACGGACCCAGCCTCTTCATATACAAGGGACCGTATTTGAGACACTCCGTGAGAATATGTCGTGCAGTTTCATGTTTTTGATCCAAGCCACATAAGCAGCAGAACCTCGCTTCCTTAGGTATGCCCAGCTACGGCACGATAACTGCAAGCACTGGGAGTTTGTTTATACATAAGCATAAAATAAAAATCCTTAGCTCGGGTGACGGGTATAGTTTCAGTTATGTTTCCAGGATCTTGAATTTGTGGGCCAAATTCTCCATCTGAGTGCTTACCAGTGCTGCCAAGTGAGTGTAGTTGGTGCACCAGCCCCACTGTTCTAGTTTCAAAATAATACCCTTCTTAAGCGTATGGAAAGTATCCGCCCAGTTTGGTTGCCACCAAATCATCTCAAAGGTCTTAATGGTCTTAATGGCCAGAGACTAGAGGGTGGAACAGACAGAGCGCCCTCGTTGGTTCCCCATCAATTTGAGCAAAGGACAGAGTGGGGTTTTCTTTGATTTTAAATACAATACACATTGCATTTTAAGAGCCATCGTGCTTAAAGATATGAGGCCTAATTGTAGATGTATGATTTCCTTCAGGGTACAGGGCCCTAGCTGGAACATTCTACACCAAAACCTGCCTTCGATTATCCTAAACCAGGAGAAATCTTCAATACTAGAGCATCTAATCCACATAACATGGTGGCACAAAAGCTCTGTTTGTACATATCTAATATACCCAATATGCTGAAGCCGAATGCAGCACCAACTCATCTGTTTATTGCGTTTGTTAATGTGTTTGCCTTTTGTTTCTTCTACGTAATCAATGCCTGTGGACCGGTTTGAGGTGAAATCTCCACTCCCAGGTATTTGAAACAGGTAACTTTTTAAATATTTTTACCATTGATATTCATATTTGGGATAGGAATCCTTTTATTTCCATAATGCATAATGTTTGTCTTTTAATAATCCACAATCAACTCAAGGTCTTCCGCATAACCCTACTATGCGGTCAGCGATCTCTGAAGACCAGAGAAAGTGCAATCGCATAGCAAGAGATCATTGCCATAAGACAAACAATGCATTTTTTCATCAGCTATTTTAGGGACCGTCTGTTTACCTGACTCAACCGTTCCGGGAGATCAGCTATATAGATGTTAAAAAGTAGAGGAGCCAATACGCATCCCTGCTTTACCCCATGTATGCTTCTACAGGATGAGACAGAACCCCTAGTCTAATCTGTACAGATGTTTCATCATACAGACCTCATATGGAAGATAATTGATCCTGCGGGCAGCCATAAGCTTCGATTTTTTAGCTTAGGTCTATTGACTGTGTCAAAGGCTGCCCAAAAATCTACCATAGCCACAAATAGGTTGGGGTGTCCCTTCACCTTTGCCATCCTCATGAGAGAGTCCATCAGCCATAGGCAGTGTGTGGTACCTAAGCCCGGTCTAAACCCCAATTGGAATTTTCCCAATAGTTCTGCCAAATGAACCAATTTTTCCAGCCTTTCCAAAAGCAAGGAGGCAGAGATGTTTCCCAATATATATCAAGCATTGCAAGCAGTTTATCATTTCTTGGCAAGGATCTGGTGCCATGCTTGTATATGGGACCAATATTGATCTGCGCCAGTTGTTTCTACCAGGTCTATCTCCCTGCACACACCCATTCAACATGTAACAGTCCCATTCAGACAACACCTCAATCCATGCATTACCCTTCGAGGAATGTTCTAGCTTTTTCAAGTCTGTGGTACTATATACGCAGTCAGATTCAGTTAATGTATGATGGCAACAAATGCACATGTTGAAGTCGCCACCCATAATTACTATTTCCTGACTATTTCCTGTTCAGGGAAACATTCAAGATCAGAGATGAATTCTGTCACTGTCTCTGTGATACGTTCAGTCTTGAGTAAGCCCAGAAGGTTGTAAATATATATAATATTTAGCTACTTAGGATAGTCTGGGTGGCTAATACTTACTGCCAGGTTGAATGGATTTTCGGCGGAAAGTTTTATCCTTTCTGCGTTCCAGATATTTTTTACACCAATCACGAGGCCCCCATACGGCCGGCCGCTAGGGGCTTTATTACCCAAAATTTGGAAAATGTGAAATCCATCCATCCTAAGTTCAGAAAGCAGCCAGCATTCCTGTAGGACCAACATGTAGTTTTGCAATAGTTTAGTTTACTTTAGACCCAGGGGTATCAGGGTGCAGCAATTACAGATAATGCAGAGCTTAGTTAACAGGTTACATAATTGGCAATACAGTGTAGGCATGGTAATGCGGAAGTGGAACACAAAAGAAAGAACAAAGTGGAATAAACATATACAAATAATTACAGTATAGGCATAGTATATACACATAAAATATAAATAAAATACGCATGTACTGGCAGATATACAGGAGGGGTGCAGCGGTGCATGAATATAGTCCAGACTAAGGGATACGTAAGTAAGGCCATTTAGATTCCGTTCGACTTAAGCCAGTTCATGTAGCTTAGTCTGAACTTTGGATAGGATTGATCTTCTCTGATGTGGTGTGGTAAGGAGTTCCATAATTTGGCAGCTTTGACGTGGAAGCTGTTTCCACCAACCTTAGAGAGCTTGAATCTGGGGATGGTGATGCAGTTGGTATTGATGAGTCTCAAAGGTCTAGTCGAAGTTCTTCTTTGAAATCTGTTCATGAGATAGCTGGGGCAGCATTATTCAATGCCTTGTATGTCAGGAAGGCTGTTTTTAATTGAATTTTGTTAAGGGTAGCGAGCCAATTGTTTTGACGCCTTATCGCAGAGATATTTGATCTTTTGGGCACGCCAAGAGCCGTTCTTAGGTCATTATTTTGAAGGATTTGGATGATAGATTTGTTGGCACCAATGTATAGTGCATTGCAATAGTCGAGCCTAGATAGGATCAGGGCTCTTGCCAGGGTGATGCAATTGTCATCCTAGAAGAAGGGTTTGCCAGTTCCAATCAACTAACATGTGTAGGCGGTGGCAGAAGCCATTGTGTTTACTTGTTTAGCTAGGGAGAGTGTAGAGTCGAGGTAGAAACCAAGAGTTTTTGGTATTACCCAAATTGTTCATGTACAATTGTTCGAATTAACAATTGACCGAATTTAAAGGGTCACAATTGACCTTTTCACAATTGACCGTATATATATATATATATATATATATATATATATATATATATATATATATATATATATATATATATAGGGGTTTTGGGGGGTTTGGCGTTGGGTGGGGGTTGTGGGGGGTTTCCCCCCACATATATGTTACAATTGACCTTGACAATTCGGTCAATTGTGAAAAGGTCAATTGTAATTCGAACAGTTGTAAAACGAACAATTCGTATACAACCAAGTTTTTACCTCCTTGGCCACCTTAAAAAGATTGCCATCAATGACGAAAGATGAGTAATCCTGTCCTAGTTTTTTTAGGTTAGTGTGGGTACCCAGAATGATAAGCTCCGTTTTGTCATCATTCAGGCATAGACCATGAGTAGCCATCCATGCCTGGATGATGAGATACACTCTATTCACCAAGGCCAAATCTTTCTCGTAATCGGAAAGTGGGAGGAAAATCTGGGTATCATCTGCATAGTTAGTGTAGGTGATGCCAAGAAGGTCCAGATCATCGAAGAGGGGCTTGGTAAATATGTTGTATAGAGTGGGGGAGACGCAGGACCCTTGGGGATCACCACAAGTGATAGGAATGGGGTCTGCTGCTGCTGAAGAAGAATAAACCCTCATGAATCTGTTGCTTAAGAAGGACTCAATCCATGTTATAGCATCTTTAGAAAAGTGTGCAGCTAAGTCCAGGTGTCTGCATAGGACCTTGTAATCCATAAGGTCCAATGCAGCTGAGAGGTCAAGAAGTAGGAGGAGGGCTGTTTTCCCCTTGTCTCTCATCTCGTCGACTTGTGCCTTCAGATCGATAAGGGCAGTCTCACTTACATGTTGGGGGCGGAGGCCTGATTGACGTGCACCTAGGAGTTTTTGATGTTCCAGATATTTTTGAATTTGGAGATATGCAACTTTATCTAGGATCTTAAGAAGGAAGGGTACGGTTGTAATGGGGCGGTAGTTAGTGGGTATGAGTGGATCTAACATTTCTTTTTTAGTAGGGGGAGCACCAATGATTGTTTGAGATTGGATGGGACGGTGCCAGATGCAAATGAGGCATTAATAAGTTTGGCTATGAAGGGGGCAAGATCTCTTGCGGCGTCTTTTATCAGCTGAGCAGGGCACAGATCTCCCTGGCAGTTAGAGGGTTTGAGTGAAAGAATTACTTTCTCTGCCTCGAGGATAGAAATTTTGGTGAAATTGAAACGGGGGGGTCAGGTTAGCCAGTATTTCCTTTGAAGGGACATTCGGAGTAATGTGGTTAGGGGGGCAGTTAAGGGATTGTTATTTTTGGGATATTTTATTTTGAAGGCTGGTCACCTTATTGGAGAGGGCCTCTTGTATGTCAGAGCACCATGTTTTGTCCTTGCTACAGGTTTCAGGGGTGCTGATGGGGGATTCAAGTTCCTTAAGGATGGAGAACAATTCTTTCAGTACTAGAGTTAGCACTAGAGATGCGTTTGTTGTAGGAATTGCGTTTGGCTAGGAAGATTTATTTTTTGTAATGGGATGAGATTTCGGTAAGTTTCGTTTTATTAGCTGTAGATGGGAGAAGTCTCCATGTAGTTTCACAGCTCCTCTTAAGGTGTCTGAGGTCTTTGAGTTGAGGTGTGAATCATTTGTTCAGATGTGCTTTAGGCTTGCTAGGTCTAAGTGTGAGGGGTGCAATGGTCTCCAGTGCGGTTAGCATAATCTTGTTATACTCCCTGACCAGTATGCCTGGGTCAAGGTTGTCTTCAAGCAAATTGAGGATAGGGAGGATCGCCGGGATCATTTGTCCCTTGTTATATTTTTTTTGTTGCTTGTTGGACAAGGTGGGGTCATAGGTGTGGTTAACGTGAGCGGTCTGGTAGTAGTTTTAAAGACCCCCCATCATCTAAAATGTGCACAAATCCATGAGTAGTCCTTGAACAGATTGACAATAATCAATTTTCATGAGAGGGGGGCAGTTGGTGTTTTGCATGAGCCAAGTTACGATCCCCATGATGTTTTCCTGGAGGGTGTTGCCATTATTTGTCTTTCCCACAACTTTGTTCTTAAGCTTAAAAGTATCCCATCCAACCTCCATCCCTGTCAGACTATTGTTTACAGCCTTAATGTCCTACTTGGCATCCAATTCAAATTCAAGTTCCAAATATCTGTTTTTGTATGTTCTTAACAAGATGCCGTTTCACTTGAGCAGCAATGAACTCTGCTAACTTAATAGTTGGTATTTTTGATGGGTTCAAAAAACTCCAAATCTTTGGAGTCCAGAATTCTTAAAGGCAAAATGTTATGCATCAGTGCCATAGAGGCATACCTTATATCATGCTTGTTTAACCTGGTGGTATCCTGCACAGTTCTTTTAATAGTAAAGACTGGCGAGTTAATCCAACGTTGCCTTTTCCAACTGGTATCAGATATCCTTGGTGCTGTGAGCAGCGCAGGTCAAGCTTTGGCAATTGTACAGGGTATATGGTTGGTGTAGGGATGGCACAGAGTAAAGAATCAGATGGCTGATTGAGGGAGGCTGAAGGTTGTGAAACCTCCACAGGGAGATTCTTGTCATCAAGCATCCAACTCGTTAGGGTACCTATACTTTTGGCTGCCATCTTTCTATTTTTGGCTGTCCTTTTCTGTCCAATGGCCGCTAACGTTGCGTTAACACTCTGTTGAACCTGCAGACCTACTTATGGTCACCTCGAAGAGGCTAAATATTGGTTTTGCCGCTTCTTTTTTTGTCTGTGTTGTTTTCTAGATAAGAATATGGTCAAGGTATCACTGATTATGTCAGCGCTATCCGCATGATTGTCATGCATACAATTATCACCCTCCATTAAAATGGCCCCCAAGATTTCTTGCCTTAGTCGCCGTTCAACGCTGATGCCACTGCAATAAGGTCATCTAGATCTTTGTTGCATGCATTAATATCCGATTTCACTTTGGACATGTTTGCTACATCCTCCATGATCTTCCCACACATTTGCAACAAGACCTTCATTGTGAATTGCAGCACTGATATCTGTGCTTGCGTCTCACCATGTTGCAATGTTTTATCTGCTGATGTGTTTATTGCCTGTACGGCTGAGTGCGAGGCAGTTGCAAGTGGGCACATGTTGGGAGATGCCGATAGTCTCTTCCCTGTTCCATCAATCGATTGTGCAGCATTCCTATCAGGGAGAGGCTCGTGGGTGGTTGTTTCAAGTGTCTCAAGGGTGTTCAGGCCCAGTGTTTATCCGAAGTAAGAGTATCATGCAGCAAGTAGCACAGAGCAAGAAAAGAGTTATTGTTGTCACTAGCAGAGGAGGGGTCAGTGCTATTGACAGCTTGCTCCATACAAGAGGTAATGGTAGGACTTCAATCGCTTGTTCTATTAAAGAAATAGGCAAGATTGCAACTTCAGGGAGGACATAAGCCTTGATTTTTCCTACACCAACCTCACTCATTTGCTTACTCTGAGGCGAACTAGTGGATAGCTGCATAGCGTTTGCGCTTCTCTTATCCCTCAGATGTTCACAGAAACCCGAAGCAACTTTATCTTTTTGGTACAAAGCATTTTTTCTTAAATTTTAAATTGTATTTAGTCGCCCTCAGCCTTAGTTTGGCAGGCATTATGGACTCTGTACACAAAAAAGTTCATGACAATCTCTGTCTCTTTTCCAATATGTGTTTACCGTAGTCACTTAGTGCTTGTCACAGAGCCTGAGAGGGTATACAGGAACACACCAGTACCCAAAAAAGGCTCAATAATAGTATTAGCCCACACCCCTTCTAACAAAAAAGCAGGCAACAATCAGGTTAATGAACAAGTTGGTTTCTTACCTGATTCCGTGCAGGCTGGGGGTGAAGTCGGGACAACGTGAAGTGTACGAGTGTTTGAGGAAAGCACCTGGCTTACTGATTTCCTGCGGCTCAGGGCCGTAAACAGGAGGGCATGGTGTACTAGTTAGCGGATCACTGGACCACCAGTGAACACTGTGAACACTCCCTCCACACTCCGCCATGCCCCGCTTGGAAATTGAGCTTTTAAAGAAACGCTCCTCGTTATCCATCAACAGCACTGAAGAGAGACTTGCAAAAAAACAAAACAGCTCCAAGCAAAATGTGACACTGCAGCACACTGTGAACACTCCCTCCACACTCCCCAATGTATTTCTTCAATTTTTTTATCAGTTTGTTAAGGTTGAATATGTTTCCACCAATATACACTAAAACAATAATAATAATAACAAATGGCAGAGGGAGGGTTAACACAGAGGAGGATGGTTAGGTGTTCGGCCCCGGTGGTGGGAGAGAAGTGGGCAAGTGAGGAAAGGGTGGGGTGACAAGTGATTCAGAGAAAGAAGATGGGAGAGAGAGGAAAGAGGGTGGATACTGTTTTTTGTGATTTTAGAGAAGAAATATGAGGTTAAGTCATCATCACAGAGTGAGGAGGAAGGTGAGGGATTTCAAGGGGAGAAAGAATAACCTTCTGTGTCATGGAGAGTTTTCATGGGTGGAAGTAAGGATAGGGTATAAAAACGTGTAGAAGATGGATTTGGAGATGTCAAGAGAATTGGTGAGGACAAAGAGAGAGTCCTTATAGTTGACTCGATAACAGTGTGATCTTTGCATCAGCGATACAGATGGAGATGGATGGTTGGTTTCAGTTGTTGGATTGGTGGGGATATCCATGATCGTGGGGGAGGGGCAGATGGGGTGAAGGTCCTGGCAGGATAGTGGCACTCAAGAGAGTTGGCTAGAGTTTTAACGAACTCTGCAAAGGCAGGTTCAATTGAGTCTTTTAGCGGAGGGGAGGGGGCTTGGAGGGAGGATTAATGTTGCTATAAGCATGCGGCCACAGAGTCAGGTTTGAGCTTGATTTTAGTGATGGAAGAAGGCAGGTGAGGTAGGGTTGTAAGAAGCTATATGACTGGGATGGAGAAATGGATGATTGAGTGAACGGAGGGTGAGGGCTCTATAGCGAGACAATGAGATTGGAGGGTAGTATAGGAGAATTAGATTCAGTTAGTTGCTTTGGGTGTTGGTGTGAAGGTTGTGCAAGTTAACTGGATAATGGTCAGAGAGAGTGCATTCAAGCTGTAGTTGGCTGACCTTGTTGATGTTAGAGAGGGTGAGATAATCCATGATAACCTGTGGGATGTTCGCATGGATTGATTCAAGTAGCAGGTCTGGTGCAAAGAAGATAAGATTGGGGGTGCCGGTAGGGTGGAAGACGAGGGGAATGGTGAGGGTGTAGGGGACAAAGAGTTGGATGCAGATATGTTGGAAGGGGTATCCAGTTAATATGTTGAAATAATAATTTCGAATGACAAAAATGTAGAAAAAATGATACCTACATTTTTTTTTCGAATGTCTTATTTTTTAATTTACATGTTTTTTTGGTTTCGTGAGTAAAAAAAAAGTTTAAAAAAGGGGGGGTCGGGGGAGAACACCCCCCCCATTTCAAACAAAAAATGTAAAAAAAAAGACATTCGATATTTTTTTTTTTTTAGGTATAATTTTTTCGACATTTTGGCATTCGAAATTATTTTATTCGAAATAGTCACTTTAAACCATTGGAAGGATGAGGGGGGTAAAGTCTGAAGGACGTAGAGCGCTGATGATGTGTCCCTGCTAATCAATAGACCAAGATCACTGAAACATTTTATTTTAAATTGAGGAGTGTTGGAGGAGGTGGAAAAGTCTGTGTGGAGGGCACATTTCAGTGAGGACCATTACAGACAGCTTCGGATGGTGGGAGTCAAAAGTGATTGGTTATGAATGATGTATTGTCGAAGATATATTGGGCTTTCTACAGACACAAGGAAAGGCCAGTGAGTGGGTACTGTTGTTCAGGAGTAGGAGTTGGTTAGTAAGGGGAATGCACACAGAGTGAATGAGGTTTGAGTGGCTGGTGAGCAGTTGAATGTGATGGTCAGAGTGATGATTAGAAGGAGAATGGAAAATACGGATGGGTGATAGGAGAAGGGGGAAAAGAGAGCGATAGGATGGAGAAAAGGGGTGAGCAGCGAATATACAACAGGGAATGAGAGCATTGTTAGAGAGGGAATAGGATGGGAAGGGTCATGGTGATGAGGTGATCCTAATGGAGGAAGAGATAAAGTGAAGGGAGGTTTGGGAATATGTCAGGGAAGGGATGAAAGGTGGGGGACCTAGTGTACGATGCAGATTCAATAGAAGCAAACAAAATACAGTTAACACAATGTGACAAAATGACTTCTGCTCTGCTGGAGTACAAAGGTGGGTAGTGATTAAAGTGCTTAATCTGCACCACATTACAACTAAACCAGCAGCAATCCCATTATAAAAGTGAAGCTAGCACAGCCAACAGGTATATCTCCTTAACCTCTTTTGGTAAAGTGTTCTCAGGCATGCTATACTTTTCAGGAAGGCTGTGAGCTGGCACAGAAGCAACTTAAACAAAAATAGCACGGTGTACTAAAAAAGAAAAAACGTCAACTAAGGTTCTACAAAAATCAGTTCTTTAATTAAACGAACAAAAATGCACAAAACGAATAAATGCACTACTAACACAATTCTATAAGGGGAAACATAAGGAAAGCAGCCTTTAAACTAAAGGGACACTCGGCTAATAGACAGGGGTGCTCGAAAACCGATTTCAGCAGCAAAATGTCACAGATAATGCGCATGAATTTTAAAAGGTAGAGAGTTGGGGTTAAAAGTCGCTAGTGTGCTTTAGGGTGGACTGGGGAGCAGGCTTCTTCAAATATCTTTTGTTTATTTGCTTGGGACTCAAAAGTGTCAATTCAGGCTTCTAGGAGCTTTCGGAGGTGGTGATTCAGCATCAGGTTGGCGAGCTGGTTGACTGGGTCCAATACGTGGTGCAGTCCAAAGAAGCAATGACATGTGGCATGAATACATTTGGGACAGGCAGGCGAAGACCAGGTATGTGCAGCTCAAACATAGCTGGAGGCGGCAACCAGGGTCCCTGGCTGTTCCTTGAAATCTGGGATGTTGGGAAGTGCTGTCATGGGTGTCCCGGAGCAGGCGTAGTCCTTGTTCTACATTTTCACACCAGAAGGATTCCCGGAGAGCACCTGCAGCAATTGCTTCTTCCAGTGATTAGGATCCTGATGCCATTGTTCTGGCATCAGGGAAAACCTTGGCCCACATAGCACCTTCATCTTAAATGTTCCCCTGGTGGGGCTGGGGTTAAGATCGTGTCTTTTTCTTGTAAGTCTCGGGTCTTCAAATCTCTGGCAGAGGACATTGGAGAAGACTATACTCCCAGACAGGTTTCAGGCAAATCCTTCTTCAGTAGTCTAAAGATGAAGTCCTATATAGGCAACATTCTACAGTGGATTGGCCAACAGTAAGCCTGTTATTATTAGTCAGAGCCTGCCTGCTGTAAGAGGTGTCCTTTGTGATATCATACCCAAAGTGCCTTGTTTGCAGGAAGTGGGGAGGAGGAGCAGGAAGTTTGGGAGCTCCAGCAAAATCCAAGATGGCGAGACCCCCCTTGGTGAACTGAACCTCTCCTCTCCGCTACTCTAAGTCCATCCTCTTCCTCTTCCTCTGTCTGCCCACTTCAAAAGGATTCCAGTAACTAGCATCCTGGAGTGAGATGGCCATTGTCATGACAGGACTGCCTTTGAAGCACCAGTTCACCGGGGCCATCCAGAGGATGGTTCCTGTTCCCTGGAGGAAGGTGCCAACCCTCCTCAGGAGGATTAAAGAGTAGCTTTCTGGGCTGCACACATCATGGCTGTTGTGAGTACTCACAGGGCAGAGAGCTGTTAAACACTAGGCTCTGTCATGAATGAGTCACATCACCAAGCTGATAGTAAAATGTGACACAATGCTTGTCACTGTATAACTGTGCATTTCAAGTAGCCGTCATGACTAGATATGGCTTATTTTTTTATTTTTTTTTTAGATAGTAATAACTGCCACCAGAATGCTGAGATACACAGTTATTATATTTTGAGTCAAAGGTGCAGATGGTTAAACTGCCTCCTCTGCATGTTGGACCATTGAGTTCAAGCAGCTGTGTCTGAGGACGCACATGTGACCTTTGGACCTACCCTGCTACCACTGCAGGGAGCTTGATGGGGATGTCAGGAGATGGTTGCAGCAAGGTACATGTGGGCTTTATGCATTTTGGCATGGTGTATTATGAAAGTGGGATCTGATTAGAGGATCTCACTTTCAGAAACAGAATTATGTGCATCCTTGAATTACTAAAAAATAAAAAGCTCATGTTATTTCACCCTTGCAGGAGGCATTCCATTGCACATAACTCAATTAAGAAGCGTATGGGGAGAAGGGACTAAAATGCAATTATTGCAATTCAACTAGCAAGCGCAGGACCATAGGCAACCAAAATGCAGCTAATACAAATCAAGTAGGAATTGCAACGCCATTGGGAACGAAAATGCAGATCACACATTTCGAATAGGAGGCAAATACTCATAGGTGACCAAAATACAGATAATACAAGTCGATTAGGAAATGCAGTTCCATAGAGGATCAAATGCAGTTAACACAATTCCAGATAATTCTATTTGTATAGAAAGCCCAGTGCCAAAGAAGACCACCATGTAGACAAATCAAGGTGCTGTGCAATAAAAGGAATAGAAATGGGCGAGGAGTGAAACTCTTCATGAACGATTATTGGGTAAAGGTAGGCTCAGTTAGGCGAGGGGCAAGGTGGAGGGCAGTGGCAGGCCCCATGAGCTACCTAGGCCTCAAAGGGATGAACCGATTTAGCACCTTTAGATTTGGCCGACTTTTGATTCAGATGTCAGGCGCTGGGACGTCTAAGGTGGAAATAGATAGAGCAAAGTGGGGAAATTGGACCAATCCAGGGCTTGTCCGAGCCTCGGATGGCCAGGATCTGGACAAGGATCTGGCAGTAGTGGCAACCTTGGGGTGGTTAGGACACTCATGGGGCTTGCGCTTCCTGTGAGTGGTGTTTTGGCACTTCAGGGTAGTCACACAGAGCAATTAGGCCAATCCTGGCCTTTTGTGGCTCTTGGCTGGCTGGGTGAGGGCCAGACGGTATTGGATGGACTTGTATTGGTGTAGTCACCCCCTGGGTATGACGTTGTTGTGAGCGAGCATGCACCTCAGACTGGGGACGAATAACAATGTACCACGTTCAGTGTAAGAGTGTTAGGCCCAGATATTCACTGACCACCCTGAATATTATTACTGGAGGGTTGTGGAGATCTTGGCTTCAATAGAAATATATCGCCCCTGGACAACATACCTCCCCCGCCCTCCACCTCAATCACACACAGCCTCACCTTCCTCTTTTGTTCATGTAACCTCCTACTTTGCTCAAACGTGTGTGCCTCCTTCCCCCTTCTAGGTGAATGGATACTGCAACCCTTCATTCAGTACATTGGTGTCCTGAACCCTGTGCTACAGACGTGTAGAGATGGGAGAAAAGTTACCATAGACAAGAGTCCAGGAAAAGGCTGGGCTGGAATTCAAGAGGCACGGGACAGAACGGATATCAAGCTGGGCAAGGCTGGAGTTTATCCTTGTCACAATGAAGAGATAGTGGGGGCAGTGTGTGACGGAAGGGCCCGGAACAGACTCAAGAAAGCAGCCCTGGGAAAAATACAATTATGGCATGAGTGAGGAAGGAGCAACATGTACGTTTTTGGTGGGGTTTGTGAAGTTAGATTAAGGGAAGGGCGCTGTGCAAACCCTATACCAGGGGATGTAAAATATAATGTAACTACTCAGTGCTGGAGCTTAGGTACTCTAGTATTTTTGTGTGTGTTGATATGTGGTAAAGCAGTATTAGGTAGGTTAAACATAATATACAGAGGGCCCAAAGGATGGAAGGCCCTCTTCTGACAATAGGTAGGTGGGCAGGGACCCATTTGTATTTTGTTACATGCAAGGGAGTATTTTATTTTAATTACCTGTTTTGTAGGCATCATAAATCTGCATACACAGCATATCAACCCACAGCCCATCCAAAATAAAACAATTCTAAATGGACAATACCCCATTAAAAAGATTCACAGTGTGCAGAGTATCCAGTTCTGTGAGGCCATGTTTATAAATAACGTTCACCAATAAAAAAGAAAATCCAGTTATCACAGAAACAACTACACATGGGGGGCAGAGGTGGATCAGCACCCAACTATAAGGACATCTTAATTGCAGAACACTTTCCAAAAACCCGAGCAAAAGTCACCACACTACTTTAAAAATCCACTTCTCCCTTCTCCTTTGACGGCAAAATGACAGTTAGACAGACACCTGGACCCATCCCCAAACTCGCCACATTCAACCCTTTTCAGGACTCATTCTCAAACCGCCTCCCCCAGAAAAAAAGATCAACAACAGCTCCTATTTCGATTAACCCACAAATCTGTCCAGAAGTTCAGCAGGCACCCACACCCAACAAATCGAGGCCCCTCTATAAACGACTTTCATCATCTCCGGAGACTGCAGTGCACCAGAAACATCCTGATCTCTTATAGCTTTCATCTCCTAACATTTATTTTGGTGCCAGTAATCGGGAAACAGAAGTATTCTCTCAGACTCCACGGTCAGGTCCTTCTGCCAAGCAACACCCTTCAACCCCACCTCTCTCTCATCAGTGTGGGGCACCACCTTATTAACAATGCCGCAAGTTCAGGGAGGCACTTTCGGCTAATAGGCTGGCAAAAACTACTCCTGAGGAGAATTGGGCTTAGTGTCCTTTACAGTCAGAAGACAAACTGAAATCCGAAACAATGCATCACACAGTGCTGTGTCCCCCTCGGCAGCTGGTAGCCCAACCACCTTCATATTTGTAGCACTCCTTCTCGTTCTCATTTCTTTCATTTGTGGCCTCTAAACACAACATAGCCCCACCCACTTTTTCATGGAAGGTGACTACATTGCAAATCTCCTTCACCGTGTAATGTACTTTGTGCTTTCCTGAAGAATGAGCTGTCTGCTGGCACTTTGTCTCCACTTCTCTGTGCTTTTAAGTGTCACTGGTTTTAATGGCACTTACTGATTTATCAACCTAATCCAACCTAATCCATCTTTTTGTGCATGGCACCCATGATAATCAAGCTATCACTCAATTTACCAAGGTCTTCCTCAACCTGCCTCTCTTCTTCCTCAAATTGTCTCTCTCTTCATTCCGTCCTATTCAACTAATCCAGAATAGGGCTGCAAGACTTATCCTTGGCCTCAAGCTCAGGGATCTCTCCTGTTCTAATACCTCTTCACTGGCTCCTGGTTGCTGCAAGGATCAAATTTGAGACCCTTTCATTCATTCACAAGGCTGTATGGGGCCTGGGACCTTGTTACCTGCAGCTCTCTCTCACTAAATACTCTCCTTCCAGATCTCTTTGATCTTCTGGCTCCAACCCTCTGCTGATCAAATTGGCGGCATATCTCTTTTTCCTCAGCTGGCTCCCTCCTATGGAACAGTCTCCCTCTCTCTCTCTATGTCTTCAACCGGACCTTATGAAGATCCACAAACAACTCAAGACCTTTCTGTTCTCCTCCTCCTTCCCTCGCCCTCTCCCGTGCTAACCCAATCGGGTGTCACACACCAAACCAGGACTCTTGCCCTTCGCCTAGGATATAGCGCACAATTAAAATACCTTTTTCGTTATTTCCTAGAATTCGTATTGAGCTGGCACCCAACTCGTCTCACACCCACTTTTACACATACCCTGGGTCACAATGGACCATGAACCAGGCCGGTGGGTGGAAATACAAGATTTATTTATTTTAAATTCAAAGAAAATCACAAAATTTTAATATTGGGCAGCAATCACCAATGGGGTGATAATTACGATGTAAAATGAAGAAATACACTTGGTTGACTTTCTACTATAACATATCCAAAGCACAGATGAATGGGAGCAATTTTACTGTTTCGGGTAGATAGCACCCGAGTTAAGATTTCCCCCTGCAATGCTCGGATTTCAAAACCTTTGCAATTGCAGAAATAGCACTCAGAATTACTAAATATTTAATTTAATGTGCGTTTGAATAAATGAGGTAAATATGCGTTCTAGAAGGAAAAACCTTGGCCATGAGGCCAGCGGTGTGGGTTGCACACCCTAATCACCACAATGAAGTGGTGTAACTCAAAGATTTTCGTACTAATGTAATGGTATCTCATTTGGTTGTAACGTGATCACTTCAAAAAGTCACTTCCAAAATACATTTTGAAATATAATTCTTTCAATTCTTTTGATTGTAAATATTTAGCAGATGCATCACATTGTAGGCCTATGCATTTCGGGCAATAATGTCCTTTCTCAGGGCCTGTGATAATGTATCTTTCTCGATTTAAACTTAGGTCACAACTCATAATCAATGATAGTATACATACAAACATTCACATCATTACAAACAAAATAGGCGCAGTAAATATGCGTTTTAACAGTATCAGGGTTGTAAGAATACTAGCAACCACAAGGCAAGTTATCAACAAAGGACATACAGTTCAAAAATCAACTTTGAAGTAAGAACACAGTGCAGCCAAAATCACACACATGGAAATTGCATTTCTTCTTTTTACAGGTTTAAATGTCAAAACGGTTTGAAAAACAGGTGAAATAGACACAATCAGAAAAAGTTTGTAGAGGATGTGCCAAGCTCGATTCACACTCCAACTACCCATTTGGAAGTACCAGGAACGTTCACGCCGAAATATGTGACGTATAATGAGTAAATAAACCAGCAGAGAGCCACGGTTGGGCTCTGTCCAGTACCTATCAGAAGAACAGCACCTGCTGAAGTACCAACATGCAAGAAAACCTGGACAGTAAAGTACCCATTGAGAAAACCATATCGACACATGAGACAGAATGACGATTGTCAGAATGCAATACCTGAAGAAGCTAAAAAGATAATAAAGGAAGACGAATGGTGACATCACAAAAACCCGGACTGACTCACATATAGAAGATATGATGACCTGTGAATGATGAAAAGACACGAAACACCATGGATAAGTGACATGCTGAGGCTAAAGTGAAATAATTGATGTCAAGATGTCAGAAATTATGCTATATGCGCGATGAAGATATTCAGTTAGTTTAAACGTGTACATATCCAAGGAACCGCAAGAAGCAAGAAATTGTGAGGCTTGCTTATGCTTAGTAGTAAAATAGATTGCGGCAAGAACCACCTATACATATCTACCTCAAAAGGAGCACTTTATATAACTATACTTCCACTATGCACAAGAGCAGAATCAACCAAAGGTTACTAATGGTCTCAAGAGGAGAGCTTCACAGCAAATAAATCAAGAATTAAAGATGGAGAGAAACTCAGATGAATGAAAGAAGAACAGAGTATCCTGTTCAGAAAGGTCAAGATAAGCCACAGATGGCAGATGACTGGCAAAATTAAATCAAATACATGAATTGCATGAAGAATAAGATTATTTCACTGTGTCGAAATCACGTGACCAGACGAGCAAGAAGGGATGAAACTTTTACACCTACGCATGAACCTGTGCCATGCACAGATGTATTAACTTTTCCAGACCAAGAAGCAGTCTCAAGGCCAACCACAGAAATAATTGGCACATAACCACTGAGGTGATGACTGATTGTAGCAATAATTGGAGGGAAGCTGGGGGTGCAGACGAACTCCCTGCACTGGCCGGTTATTCTGCACGCTGCTAAGCAAGTGGAAAAGTATGAGTGGGGTCGATGCCAACCCAATCATAGTGGACCAAGTAATCTAGGGTCCTATAGTTAGTAGGACCAATGAGACGTCATACTTTTAATGACATCTACAGTAGCCATTTTGAAGGAAGGGCTTAGATGCCCCACCTGAAAGTGTTTATCCAATCCCCACTCCCCATTACAATATACAGATATAGTGCCTATATCAAAGTTACCTTCCTAGAACCAATAGAGTTGCATGCTAATGTTTTAAGAGTTACACGTCAGTGATGATGAGTTTTTGTTATAAATACTATGTTTTTGCTGTAAGTAATTGGAATTGAAGTGACAAGGAAGATCGAGCGATTGCTGATATCCATAAACTCCCCGTTTTTGTACTTGTCATTAAACCGACTCCCTTTGCCAAACTATTGAGTTGTCATTATTGATTTGATGCAAGAGTATTAATCTGCATCCCCATCCATCTCAAGGGTGTTGCTGCTCATCTTAAAGTGCTGTTGAGAAACCCCCAGTCCTATGGGCCGGCTGGGATCCTACTGAACACGGTTTGTAGGCTGGGTAATAGATGCACATCACAGGGATAATATAAACGTGAAAGAGTGACTCTAGCCGAATAACTGGATGGGATTTTCAATGTGAAAGGAAATTCTGTGTTAAAAGTAAAAGCAGTTGACAGAGAAAATTTGGTTTAATAAGGAAAGAACAATTCTGACAGAAACTATATTTTAATGGCTAGAAAAGAGAGACGTCGCTTGCAACACAGGTTACTTTGAAAGTGTAACTCCTTCACGCTGTGTGGCTCTTTATGTGGGAATTAGTTTAATCAAAAATAGGAATAAGGACACAAGACCTAAATGAGTGGAAGAATAGTGCTAACACTAGAAAATCAAGGAACAGAATACACAGTGGATTCAGAATATCTTAATCAAGTTATCAGGGTATGGATGGGGTTACTTAGAGGGTGGAAGAGAGACAAGGTATCAAATTGGGGGTATACTATGTTTTGCTATGGGATGGGGAGATACTCACAATCATCACTTGAGTTTGGGATTTGGGACAGCCAGCCAGGTTTCTGGATGCAAAGGATCTGGTCACGACCCCACAGCGGGCCTCTCCTAGCAGAAAACAGCAGGGCCTGTCTGGTCACGGCAGAGCAGCATGCAGGTAGTGGGGCAAAACGCTGGGCTGGTCACAGGATACCCTCAAAATGGGTACCACCGTTTTTCCCCCTTTCTCCCTGAGTTAGTGGGATTTTGTTATGGGGTTTAGTTCTGAAGGGTGGTTCTGCCTGGATAGGGTCAGCTAAGCTCTGGCATGGCAGTGGATCTGGAATCTTGCAGGATGAATATGAAATGTCTGGATATGCAGGAGCTGGAAAATTCAGAAGAGAAGAGTGTCCTGTGTCTGTGAGCTTCCCCCTTTTATAAGGCGGGTGACATCACAGAATTTACCATGGGGAAAGGTTTTAGCTGGGCATGCCTCTAAACAACTGGATTGGTCAAGGTTTATTGTTGGCGCCTTCCTGTCAGCCGGTTGGACTTTAGAGATATGCATCAGTTTTATGGTGTGGGGTTACTATGCCCAGGCCCTCCCACAGTTAGTTTTGCCAAACATCAGTTTTGACATAAATTGCAAATTTTTACAGTTGTGGTGCTTTCACAAATCATATAAGCAAATTACATATTCCACACAGAGCATAATATTCCCACTCCCAAGTTTGTAGGACTTTGTTTCGCCCTTCTAGTAATCTTTCACCATTTTCAGTGGGGAATATTTTACCTAAAATTCTATAATTTTGTGCACGTATACCTATTATCACAGGCTTGTTAGACTTGGATTTCAAAGTGGCACCGTATACACTCTCCTCAGAATATACAATTTTCTGCCACTTCTGTCGCCAACATGCTAGTGAAAGCTACCACGTCTTAATTTAATGCTACAAAAATTGTATTTAAACTGTAAAACTTTTGCATTACTGCGTTGCCAAATTGCAGAAATAACAGTCACATTTTTTTAATTAAACTAGTCTTTTGAGCCATATGGGCTGGCCTTTGCCTTCCAAATATGGTCATTTCTTTCCAGGCCGCAACCATCAGTTTATCCCTGTGCTGCCTTGGGGTTTGTCTTTGAAGCTCTTTAGTTTAATTTGAGGGGAGGGGCAACTTGAAATTTCACACTTAAGTGTCCCAAAAATCTATTGTACCAGCCTCAAGCCCAGCCACAAAGTCTGACGAGCGTGTGAGATGCTTACTCTTGGTCCATTCATAGTTTACAAGGGGCTGGCCCCTTTGGGGGAAGGCAAATCATTTTCCCAGAAAGCAAATGTCCTTTGAAGCCAGGGCAAGAAACCTGTTCTGTGGCTTTAGCACAGTAAATGCATTTATTTATTTACTTATTTTTTTGTTTTCTGAATCAGAGGCATGTCTGTTGAAATAAAACATCCCATATAGGTTTTCAAACAAAACCCCCTCACATTTCTATGCAAGGACAGGGCCTAATTCAACATTACACTTTTTAAACAGGTGTTTGCAAAAAGCAACCCTTTTTACATGTGGTGAATTTTCCTTTTGCTGTCACTTCCAATGTTGTTTTCTCTTCCATCAAGATTCTAAACATTATTTGCAGCCCTAGTCAATTTCTCTTACACAGCAATTTTTTCAAGGCAAAGGTCCAGTGATACCAACATAAGCACAGCTAAAAAGGGCTTCTTGTTGAGGAGTTCAGCTGTGATATTTTGTTGCAAAGTACAGCATTTTTCTGTACGGTTGGGTGTAAAGTTCTTGGTGATTTCATAGATCTTACCTGACACAGCCTATTCAATGAGAACTGCCCCTTTTTTTTGGAGCACAACCTGAATATGGCTGGGCATAGCTTGGTCTCACTGGATCAGAACTGTGTATTGTTGGACAGATGAAAAAGATCATCACGGCGCCATCATTTTAAATGTAAAGTACTTCCTTTTTCAATGGGAAATGTTGTGCTAGCAGCAAGGCAGCACTGCTTTCAATTCTCTTCTTTGGTGCACATAAGAAACGCACTTGCAGCCTTTCTTGGTGTGTTCCATCTTGCCCAATATGTGCTTGGCAAAGACATCACAGCCATCATTTCTGTAGCTGCAAAATGCAGTTTTAATGCAAGTGAATGGTGCTCTGCAGAGCCAGTGCAGCCATTCTGCTGGTAACTGCTGAAGTGCAGGTTGGTGATGGAGGGGAATTCTGCTGGGTGGGTAAATGTACCCCACAGCTGAGAATGGTGGCCTTGTCCCTCATTAGTCCCATAGGGTCCTGGCCTTCTGCCCAATCACCCCAGCAGCCCCTCGTTGTACTGCCCTCTGGGCCAACACCCGCCTGTCAGTTGATTTGCCTCCTCCCTGCGCTCAACTTTTGGGAGGTACACCTGCCCACACACTTACCTGTTGCCTCCCCAACAAGGACTTCTGGCACTTCCTCCCCCAGGGCACCTTAATAGCAGCTACCCCCACCCCACCCCTTTCTCTTCACTGAACTTGCATGCTCATGTCACAAGGCCTAGTAGGACCGATTTTCCTCTCTGTTTATTCTTTGTTCATTTCCATTGTTAATTTTACTCCCTTGCTCCCTTCCCTGTGCCTTGTGGTGCACTGTCTTGTAGAAGAGCATTACAAATATCCAGTGAATTAAATAAAATAAATAAAATACATTTATGACCACATCACCAGGCTAACTAGCAAGTTTTCCCTCACCTCCAGCACATTGTGAGTTTGAGATTAGGATTCAAAGATTTCTCATTTCTGGGTACTTTTTCCACCTATGATTTCATAAGGATGGGTGGGTTAAAGTAAATAATTCTGAAAAATGCATTAGACACCAGTAATGGAACCCATTTAAAACCTTCATCTCCAGCAACCCCCAGCCGGGTCAAACCTCTCTCCACCAGTCATTATTAATATAATTATATTTATTGTGCGCAGATCTAGCTTTGGGAAGCTTTGGAGTGCTTTACCATCATAGGGGAAGAACACAGTGAGGGAAGCAAAGAAAAAAGGATGCTAACCAGAGAGGGTAGGACATTGACAGCATAGGGGTGAAGACAGTGGGGAGCAGATGGCTGAGTCTCAGGTAGGGTGGGGGGCAGAGTGTGTGGACATAGGTATTAAGAAGGAGCCGTTCCTTGATGAGGAAGGTGTTGAGAACTTTCCTGAATGATGGAAGTGATGGGGCAAGTCTGATGGTGACGGTGAGGAGGTTCCAGAGTCTTGAAGCATAGGCAGTGAAGGCCTGTCATCTGGTACTTTCCTTCCTGCACTGTCGTAATTGGTGTGTGCACATTTACTTACTTTCGGTGGATCGCAGGCCTCCGGAGTTGCTGGGTTTCTCGCTGAGATAGGTTTGGGACTTCAGGATGACTGCCTTGTATATGATGCAACAGGATTTGAAAATGATACAGGTTTTCAGTGGCAGCCAGCGCAGTTTGTTGAGGGTTGGGGTGATGTGGTCAAATTTGCAGAGTCCTTTAATTGCCGCATGCAGAACACATTTCAGGGCTTCCAGAACAGTCGCTGGAAGGCTTCCAAAAGGGCATTGCCATGATCTCGGAGCGAGAGGACCAATGTTTGGATAGCTTAACTGAAGTTGTTTTCTGAGATAAAGGGCTTGATTTTCTGTAGAAGATAAAGTTCATTGCAGGCCGTTTGCATTTTCCTTTCTATGTGCTGTTTGAATGTGAGGTGTCTGTCAATGTTGAACCCAAGGAACTTGGCAAAGGGTGCAAGCTGATGTGAATGCCTCGAGGTGCATAGCAGAGAGCCAGGTCTAGATGTCAGAGTGTTTGGTAATGTTGGTCAGCAGTAGGAATTATGTCTTGGAGGGATTGTGCTTCAGGTAAGCACTGGACATCCAGGCCTCGATCAATGAGTGGCAGGGCTTGAGACTGTGGATGTCTTCAATGGAGGATATCTTAGGGTAGAACTGCGTATCAACTGCGTATCAGTGGAAGTGGATGTTGTTTAGAGAGAGGAGGGTTCTAATTGGTTCCTTGTAAAGATTGAAGATCGCAGGGACAGGATGGATCCTTGTGGGTCTCCACAGGTGATGGGTAGAGTTGATGCTGTGGAAGAATCAATTTTTACAAACTGCTGGTGGTTCGCTCTCTGATCCCCATTTGGCAATGTAGATTGTCAGTGAATGTCTGGTGGTCTACTGTGTCAAATGTTGCTGAGAGCTCGAGAAGAACTAGGATGCAATAATGGCCATCATCGAGGGTTTTAAGGGCATCGTCGATTGCAGGTAAGGGATGAGTGCTTCAGTCAGAAAGGTCTTGAGTAAGAAGCAGGTTGGATGTCATCCACATTCATTGTGGCCTTGAGTGATGCTAAGCTGGCAGCATAGATAGTCTCTTGAAAGTTTGTGTGCTGTCAATTGTGGCATTGGTGTCTATGTGTGGGTGGATCATGTTGATCTTGTTGATGAAGAAAGAGTTGATGGCAGTGGATTTTTCGATGGAGTGTTCTGAGAGTGGGTCAGGCAGGGAGTGGGGTGCATGATGGCTTTGAAGAGTGCTTTGCTTTCATTGTTGGCCTTTGCTATGATGTTTCTGTAGTAGTTGGTCTTGGCAATGTTGATCAGTCGCGTGTGTGTAGTATAGAGTTCCTTATGTAGGGCAAGGTAGGATGCGCTGCAGGATTTTCACCAGTTCTTTTCTTGTTTTCTAATGGTTCATTTGTTGTGGTTGATTTCTTGAGTGTGCCATGGTGCTGAAGGTTTAGGCTTGAAGGCACACCATTTCCCAGGGGCATGGTGGTTGATGTTGTTTGCGAGGGTGGTGTTGAGTTCTTGGAAAAGTGAGTTGCAGTCCTGGTTCATCAGAGGTACATCAGCCCATTTTAGGTGGAGTTTGGTGAGGTCTTCTGTGAGAGCTTCCAGTGGGAAGTTCTTGAAGGATATGAAGGCTTGGTTGCTTGGTTTCCAATGGGTTTGATTGAGAGGTGTGGTGTGACTAATCTGAAAGGGGATTGTCAGATGGTCTGACGAGTCAAGTGGATTAGGAGAGCTGTGATAAAGGGTGACCAATGTGTTCATGTCACAGATGCTGCGGTTAAGCTCCTTCTTGGCTTGATACAGTATTGTCTTGTCTCACTGCAGATTCACTGTTGGGCAATCCACCAGTAGCCAGGATATGATGTGCAGTACTTCCTGTCGAAATAGGGGTCTATGACACCATAATCACAGCTGATGCTTAGTTCTTCACTGTCTGACTTGCCAACACACCACCCAAGTACCCATTCAGGGTGCACACCAAAGCAGCACCAGTGTCCTCCTGGAGGTTGGAAACACTGAAGAACCCACTGGGCAAAACAATGTGATGGAAATGAGCAGCCATCTTGCAAGCCACTTGGGCATACACCCATGGGAGAGTTTTAAAAAGGATATCTGAAAAGCCGAAAAATTAGAGTGTGGCTGAGTGGAAATGGGCACGACTGGAAGTGAAGAGGGGAGCGTAAGGCATAGAAGGAATGAAAGGAATAAAGATTGATCTGGTTTCATTGTCAAATATTTTGTACAGTACTAAAATGTCACCATTTCAGAGAAACAGCCACATATGTAAAGCCACTACGAATCATGCTGCTACAGTGAACTTAGAATGTATATTAAAAACAATGAAGTCTTTAAAATCGACCAGATTAGTATGAAACATGTATTGTCTGATCAGAAATAAGACCATGCCATACAGACATTAAAAGAACTGTGCAATTAATATCATACTTTTCTTGTCTGATCTTGTTTCAAGCAGTGCTAGGATTTATTAGCATGGCACCTCCATCTTGCAAATCAGTCACATGCCCTGCAGTTTTTAAAATGTAAACAAACGTAAAGAATCATTGCAACAATCCACCATGCTGCTCCTTCTTATTCTACAAGTTGTACAACGTTGCTTGGCTGTGTTTTTTGTGTGTGGTATATATTACAACTCAATCTTGACTGGAGTATTTGAACTCAATGTGTATATTTTGTTCATTCATCAGCATCATTTGCAGTGCAGGCTATTTAGGGAGAACACGGCGGCATTGGTGAAATGTATTGCAGTATCATAATATGACGAGTGAGCGATCAGCACACGATTCAAAACTAACTTTGAGTTCTCATTATACAAACGGTTCTGCGGTTTAAAATGGTAAACAGCTTGGCACCCAACAAGGAACCCTAACTTCCTAAAGGGTCGTCATCCTCAGTCCTTCCCTCCCACCCTATAATTCAAAGCCGGCCCCCAGGCAGTTCAAACAGTCACTCAGTATCTTTGAGGTTTTAGTGTCCATACCGCTTCTTTCTTGACTGTGGCTTCCTTGGCTGTTGCAGGGGTTGTCAGGTTTTTATGTTGTGCCCCCATGAATCAAATACCAGGCATCACCACCTGGCAGGATAACACAATAGCTGGGAGCCTGGTATCCAAGTAAACAGGGTCTGCCTGACAGTCAAATGTTAACACAATGGAAGGGCTAACACATCTTCACAATGGTGCATTGCAACATGCTTCACACTCATTCAAGAGTTAAAGAGGGGGTGACCAAGAGGTCCACACATTTAAAGAGACACAAGGATAGCATGATTGACTCACTAATGCTGCCTATTGTTGTGCTAATGCTAGGCTGCGCTGGTGTGCCGCTTATCTAAAAGTGGATGGAATAAGAACCAGAAAAAAATGATGAAAATGATATAGGGCCTCATTACGAGTATGGAGGCAGCCATGCCCTTAATAAGGGCATGGCTGCCTCCAGACCGGGTTCCAGCTCCAGGTTCTGTGAATGAAGAATTACCGGGTCATTCCAACCTTGGAGGACCCGCTAATTCCTCATTCACAAAACCAATCCCCATTCCCATTTGAACCCCTATAGAGCCCAATGGGAATGGGGATGGATCTAATAACGGGCCCGTTATTAGCTCCTTAGTCCCCTTGCGGGGACCCTCTAAAGACATCTGGTCTGACCAACCTCACAATGAGGCCCATAGTGTCTTAAATATTCTTCAAGAACCACTGTTCTTGATGATATTATTCTCTTCCCCTCTTCAACCACACTTTATCATTCATACTTAAAAAAGACAGTGAGAGCAACTGTGGCATAGTTAAGCTGTCTATTTCTGGTAGAACTTCATTTTAATAACGTATAGACAAAATGAACATCTCACTAGGATCTCGAAAAATATATATAAAATAGTATTTACTATAACAACCACATTGTGTGTTGACAAAGACACTTAGTATGATCTCTCTTCGGGTCCTTCTTGCTTTTTTTTGGTCCATGGGAAGATCAGAATGAAACTGTGTGCTTGGGTAAGGATAATTGTACCGCTATTATAGTCTCTACTGTCTACCAGTTTAAGTGGTGTAAGGTTGCTAGAACCACTTTCTTCAGGACAGTCTTCAATAAAATAATACAGTGATGTACTCACTAGTATCTGGTGTATGATAGACAAGTTCTATCTGGCTTACTGCCCCATCCTCAATTGCCATGTGTGGAGATTAGATTCATGCCCCTGCAGAAAAAAAAGAATACAGGGTCACGGTTTAGTTGCAAAACTAAACAAATTAGATTAAAAAAACACATTTTTTTGCATTTCCTAATTGCACAATTAATTCCGAAAGATACCATATAATTGTTGCTGCACACCTTTGTTAAACAAATAATGCCAATTCAACTCATAATTCATTGTACTATGTTATTTATTTATTTTTATTTATTTATGTATTTATAATGCGCCAGCAGCCCGCAGGCACCGGGGCGTAAACATGTACACAAATGGACTAAACATTAAAAAATGAGACATGCAGAGAAAGCAATGTTTTCTTTTTAGGAGAATGCATTAGTCGCTTACTTGAATAGGAGGGTTTCCATGGTTTTCCTGAAAGTTTTAAGGTCTGGTTCAAGCCAAAGGGTAGGTGGTAACGCATTTCATAAACTAGCCACCTTTGTTGGAAAGGATCTATCAAGTCCCTTGGCACGGTTCGTCATCAGGCCCTGAATCAGCCCTAGGTTGGAAGAGTGGAGAGACCTTGTGGGTTTAGTGGCCATAGGCTTTAAATATTCTGGTGTAATATCATAGAGGCACCTATGAACCAAGGTGCCTACCTTGAAGTTGATGCATTCCTGTATTGGCAACCAGTGTAATTTTCTTCGGTAGGAGATGTGTGTTCTTCTGTTGCTGTTTGGTCACTATTCGAACTGCGTCATTCTGAATCACCTGGCATCTCTTGAGATTGGATGGAGATGCTCCACTGAGTAGGCCGTTACAATAATCTAATCTTGTAAGGATTTTGGCTCCTGCGATGGTGGCAAAGTTTCTCTCCGGGATGTGATGGCAGATTTTCTTGAGGAGGTGTAGATAATAGTTACAGGTTCGCTTCACATATGTCATGTGTGCATCTGGGTTCAAAGAGTGCCCCAAATGAACCCCTTGGGTTTTCACCTTCTGTTAGATTGGTATAATGTTGTCTTTTAGAGAGACGCTACTATAATCTGTATTCAGTTATTTCATAGCCTAATTTGATCCAAAGATGATCAGCTCTGTCTTACTACCATTTAAGCACAGGCAGTTCTCCGACATCCAGCTGTCAATATGTTCATAGATATTACCTAGGACTTCAGAGTCTATGGCGTCATTTCCATTGAGTTCTAGGACGATCTGGGTGTCGTCGGCGTAGTTGGTAAAAGGTACTCCCAGCTTGTCCAGAAGAACACTGAGGGATCTTATGTACAGGTTAAAGAGTATTGGTGACATGGACACACCCTGTGGCACTCCACAGCAAATTAAATATGGTGGAGAAAATACCATTCCCCACTGTATTCTGGATTCCCTATGTGAAAGAAAAGAGTGGAGCCAGCCCACAGCTTCCTTTGTACACTGGCCCAGGTCTTTTAAGCAGGCAAGTCGATGCTCATGGTCGATGTGATCGAACGCCGCAGAGAGATCCTACAACATCAGCATACCGACCTTCTCCCGTCCATGATCTCCAGCATTTGGGTTTGGAGGTCGATGAGTACTGTGTCCATGCTGAAAGATGGCTGGAACCCTGATTGATGACTATGGAGAATACTATTGGACTCCACAAAGGATTGGAGCTGGGAGGTGGCAATTTTGTCCAGTATTTTTAAAAAGAAACTGGCACTTGGTAATTGGTCTTAGATTGCTAGGCTATCTAGGATCAAAGTTAGGTTTCTTGGTTATTGGAGTAAATGTAACTCTGTTAATGCTATTAGGAACATGGTTTTCCCTAAATGATGCATTGACTAAGTGTGTCAAGAAGGGATCAAAGAGATCCTGGTATTCCGAGATCAATTTTGGAGGAAGGAGATTCTGGGAGAAAGAGGTGGGGTCTATTGAGGACAGCAGGTTGGAAATATCTTGGATCGAGATTTGAGAGAATGAGAATTTCTGGGAATCTGGACCTTTAGGATGTAAAAGGGCCTGTTTTAAAAGTGGGGAATTGCTAAGTTGGGCAGCTGTTATTTTGTTTTAGGCTTTTATAATTTTGCCATCAAAGGCGGCCTGGATCATGGCACAATCTGAATTACTGGTTATGAAGTTTACCTGGGATGCCTTGGATTTTTCGAGGGATTTCAAAACTTCAGAGCTTCCCTGGTGATTGGAGGAAGACTCGATTTGGATATTGAAAAAGTTCTTTTTAGTTGCTAGAATTAAGGATTTATATATTTTATCCACATCCTTCCAGGCCTTCTTGGCTTCAGTGGATTGATGTTTGAGCCAGATCGCCTCCAGTGCTCTTTTCCTTTTCCTCAGTAATTTTTGTTCCGGCGTGAACCAGGTTTGGTGTGATACATTTTCCCTGACCAGTTTTGTTTCCAAGGGGGCTGACTGGTCAAGCATTTTAGTCACTATTTCTGAAAAACATGAGACCATACTGTCAGTGGAGTCATCTGGCTTTATTTTAGACAGGATCTCACTTAAGCATGGCTGCAGATCCTTATAAGATTTTTTTTCAAGTTTCGGCTTCATGTGGTTAGGGAGTTTGGGCATTGATGGAGTGCACTGAGTATTAAAAGTGATGACAAAATGATCAGACCATATGCAGGGTGTGGTTAGGATATTACTAACTAGAAGTTTTCTCATCAGTATCCAGTCCAGTGTGTTATTTTTAGCGGTAGTAGGTACAGTATTCATAGTCTACAGAAAGCAGAGAGGATTCCATTTCAATAGCTTCCAGGTTTCCCCGCTAGTCCTAGGATCTTCACTCCTCGGTAAGCTTTGCCTTGCGTTCTTCCTCCTCCTTGGGTTCCTACGTAGCTTCATGCTTGGGTGCCGTTCTGTGACACTGTCTCCTCCGGCTCACGTCTCTGCATGACCGGCGCTGGAAGGCACTCTGTCTCTGACTCTTCTTCGCACTCGAACTTCCTCCCGGCCCTCTGGGTCTTTCTTCCTTTTGCTTCTGGCAATCCTCTCTACTTCCTACTCACCCCGTAGTTCTCATCTCGCCATATCGTGTGCTCTGTTTTCCTGTGCTCATTTCCTTTGGTGGATTACATATACTGTCACCTTCTGCTGGGACTCACCATACTCCTTGGAACATTGCATTCAGAGCCCTCCGTTGGCTAAATCTGGAAATTAGCTGTGTCCTCAACATCCCGGCAGAGTCAAACTAGGACAACTACAGCAAGTTTCTTTTTGCCTTGTTTGGCTTTTCCCTTTCTCGGCTATCTCGGGGAAGAGGTCCCTTGTCCGCCCATTCTCCTCGGCAGACATAGTGGCTTTCCCTTCGAGGTAGGCCATACCTCTTCCAGAAAAAGAAGAAGCAGTCCTATAAGAAGAAAGGGAGATAGAAGAAATGATCTTCAAGTCAAGAACAATCAGGTGAGGTTCAGCCTTACCTCTCTGATTGGGAAGAGGACCTTGACAGATTGCAATGCCCACAAGACCACCCATGGCTACCGCTGAGCAAGTACAGAAGTTAGCAGCAGCAGTACAAGGACTTACCCTTGAGGTTCAAAACCTCAAGACCGAAAACGCAGTATTGAGGCAGCTGGTCACCGCCCAAGAACACCGTCTGACTGATCTTCCGGCCCTGGCCCTTTCGGTGGGCAAATATGATGGGTCACTAAAAAGGCTGAAAGAGTTTGTGGAAGCATGCTTAGTCCACTTTACTTTTCGTACAGGCAGCAGCCAAGCAATGGACTATGCCAAGGTGGGTTTTATGGTCTCCAATATGGTGGGGAACACCTTGGCATGGGCCATGCCAGTGGTCACCTCGGCCAACTCTGTTTTGCAAGATTATGGAGCATTTCTTAACCGAATGAAACAAACTTTCGAAAGGCCTGAGATAGTGTACATTGACATGCGAAGAATTACTGGACATCAAAGAGGGTTTGATGGACCTCCTGTCTAACATCACCTCATTCAAGAGAGTGGCAGCTGAAGCTGGTTGGCCGGAAGCGGCCCAGTTTGCCATCTTTTGGAGGGGGTTAAGAGAGGAAATCAAGGATGAGCTAGCCAGCACCCCATGACCCAGCACCTTTTCGGACCTCCTCTCCACTGTGCTGCAGATAGGTTACCGGTTGTCGGAAAGGAGAGCAGAGAAAAGAAAAGTAAGAGGATGCTTTTCGTCAACCCCTGACTCCCCTTTTGCTGACTCCTGCCACGACCAGACCTCCACGGGACGAAACCATGCAGATCGGCATCACTCGAGCGCCCCTTACTCCAGCAGAACGCAGCAGATGGCATGACAAGGGCCTCTGTATGTATTGCGGCTCGGACTCTCATCTACTGTGAGATTGCCCTGATGTACCCCAGAGGAGATTGGGAAATGGACAACCTTAGTTATAAAGGGGGTGGCCGACCAAGGGTTCTCTTCCAGTCCCTTTCTTTCCTCTACTGTAACCTCGCCGACAGAAGACTCCCGACTCATGGTGGTTTCCGTCCAGCTCACAATAGTTCAACGCAACATCGACGCTCTCGCCCTTATTGACTGTGGGGCAGCAGGTTACTTCATCAACACCATATGGGCAAGAAAAGAAAGGATTGTGGTGGTGGAGCGAAACGAAGAACAAAAGGTCAAAGGAGTTGATGGTCGACCTCTCAGTTCTGGGCGGATCACCCACTCTACAGAAAATCTAATGGTCTCTGTGTTCCAACACTCAGAAACCTTACGTTTTGATGTCATTAGAGCTGCCCACTTTCCCATCATTCTGGGCATCTCATGATTGAGGAAACATAATCCTTCCATCGATTGGTCAGGCACAGCATAGACATTTGGACCCCAGGATACGGTATCTCTTCCCCTCCTGCTTGGTTCGGTAATGAAGGTGCTGATTCAGCGCCAGTTAGGAGGGCACACCTACCAATTGAGGGAATAAGCAGGATAGGCTGGTACACCTCCTAGGGGCAAATAAGGGGACTCTGGGAGCTGTAGACAGCCTTAGAATCAGGCCTGGAAGGGAAAGGGGCATGGGGATACCTTGTATATTACATCGGCACAAGGAACATGTATGCACAAGTACGAGAACGGGGAAACCCCACGTAAATGCCCTTAGCAGGGATGGCACAGGTTGGGCTACAATCAGAAGGTCTGCTTAGAACACATGGCCTGCGTGCCGTGGTTTAGGGAGGGGGGAATCCAAACTCAAGCTGGACGTGTCCTGCAGACCATAGTCGCAGAGACAGCACTGGGTGATGTAGTCAAGGTTGGCGTGCTGCTTGTGGGAGCTGGGGAAGTCAACCTGATCCAGAGGAACACTCCCAAAGTCTTCATTGCATTTTGGCTAGTGGATATGGGAACAAGGAGATGGAATGGAGTCGTGTTCCACTAAGAACGATTCGGACAGTAAGTTCTGGTGTCCCTAGTAAGTAACCAGCCCTACAGTGTTTGTGAAGGTCACTATCTTGCAGGTGCTGTGTGAATTTCTCCCTTTCCACTAGTTCAGGGTATCTTGTGTTCTTTCCGCTGTGGTACTGACCAATGGCAGTTGAATAAAGGACCAGAGGACAGCACAAATATTTTTTACTAAATGCAAACTGTTTGCGGAGGAGTGGGAAGCAATGTGGCACCTTATGGGGACGAGATGAGCCAGGAGAAGGCAGATCTGTTTGCTCCAATCATGTTCAACTAAACTTCTTGGGAACCACAAATATGTTAAGTTTGAAGATCAACTGTTTCCAATACCATGAACATTGTATAAGCAGTATAAAAATGATGTTCGCTGTGTGCCAGTTTGTCAGCTCTCATCAACCAGTTCTGTTCCACTCTTTTGTTTGATTTGTGCTGCCGAGCTATAGTAAACAGTGTTCCTTCTTGCCCGGTGTGCACTCCTTTTTAGACTACTTGTGGTACCTATTTATTACAAGCTTTTGGAGGAGCTTCCCACATAGGGTTTCTCAAAGGTCTACAACCCTACGCTCTTGTCCTGGTTTAGCTTTAGATTTTCTCTGGCCACTCTAGACTATGTTAGGAATATTCTTCTCTCCCAGGCCTTGAAGAACTTGACTTTCTTTCTCCCCACACCCAGCTCTACCCCCTTTCTCTTTCAGATATCTCTCTTCCCTCTTCAGTTGTCCTGTCCGCTTCGCTGTCTCTCTCCCCACTCAAAAGTTCTTCTAATGCATTCTTCTTTCCTCTCTCTTTAATTTGACTCTTCCTCATTCTCTTCAGTCTCTTTGTTGGTGTGCTAAACCTCATCCTCTCCTTCACCACTCTTTCTACTTTCCTCTTCCACTTCTCTTCCACTTCCACTTCTCCTTGTCCTTTCTCTACACGTTCCTTCTCTTCCTTCCTCCATATCGACCTCTCGCCTTCCACTGCTAACTCCCCTTGTACATGCGAGCAGGGTGTGGAATGGGCCTTGTGAGTGTGAGATGTGACCTAGCTGTGTACGAGTCAAGATTGTGCATGGTGAAGGGTACAATTTCCCTAGGTGGTTTTACTTGTGTGGCCGATCACACCCAGCTCAATGCACCGATGATAGAAAGTGCCTATCCTCCATCTTGTAATCAGGCTGCATATCTGACTACACACCTGATTCCACAATAACCCTATTGTTTTTTTTGCCTGATTGGCCCATTGGTATGCAGTCTTGTTTCTCTAAAATTACTGGGAATGCCGGTAGTATGATGTGAGCTCAGCTCTCAATAAATTTGACAAGTGACGCTTGCAAGCATCTTTCTGTCAGACAGATGGCCTGGCTCACATGTGGTTCATGGAGACCTGAAGGCTTGGGGCAGTGATCTGCTCCTTCTACACCTTTCCGGCGTCTCACTTCCAGACCCATGTTATATTCATTAAACCACCATAGGGGACCTGGGACATGACAACGGAGCTAACAATTCGGGCTATTGATGGTATGGGGGCACTGGGAAATCCTGCAAGTGCAGATTTCAGGGCCAGCCCTATTGGACGGGTGGTGGTCCAGAGCCCCAACACACACCCCTTCTGTGTCCCCTAGCCTTGTGCATGCAACCTTTTCACAGTATCAAGATATAGACTGCCACAATATTTGGGACACAGATTGCATGTGGGTGGTAGCAGGTGCGTACAACCCGTATTTTAAACCATAAAAGGTAGGTCAGTTAAATCTTTCTTAAAGTGGGATTTGTGTCTGTTTTAAATTCAGATTAAACATGCTGTAAATTGTATTACAGTGTGCCTGCGGAAGGGCATTCAACACGAAACATTGAGGGACTGAAATTGTTGGAAAGTCAAAATTGTGGAATGAAAAATAGCAGTGAAAAGGGCTACTGATGTGAAGGTTTACGATATGCCTTTTGGGAAATGCTAATGTAACACATTAATACATTTCAAAAAGCTAAGTGTTTCAATAGGTGGTCATTATTTGTGTGGGGGACGGAATGAACAGTCATATATGCTATTTACCCATCTTAAAGGAAACTTGCCAGCATCATCCATAACTCTGACTGCGGAGTGGCTAGACACATTTGAGGCATCATTGGATACTCTCCTCAAGACTTGATTTTTATTGGCCCTAACGCTACTGAGGGTTGGGGGGTCACAGGTCAACAGCGGGCCCTCTGGGTCTATGGTACAAGGTCTTCGCAATTGTAGATTGCAATAATACTCGGAGCTCAGACGTGGGAAATGGGAAAAATGATGGACTGCATTTTTCACAGGCACTGCACCTGCTATTTCTGTCCCTCGTGCTTTGCAGCAGGATAGGTAGCTCGCCGGGAGTGGCCTCCATGGGCTGAGAATGATGGCCAAAACACACGCTGCTAGGCGGTGCTCACCCCTAAGAGAGAGCCTGCGTGTGGGCTCCCATCTGGGGGCTACGTGTGCACAGTAGCCAGTGATATTTTTCCACAATGTATTTTTGGGCAAAGACCATGGCCATAATATTCTTTGCCACGTGTCCTATGCACTCAGGGATGACATGCCAGTCTCGTAAAGGTAGAGCAACAGATGGCCAATATTAGTAGGTCACAAATTCCACGCTTTTGTGGAGGTGCGATGGCATGAAAAAATACAATGGTGACATACATGTCCTTTCCACCATAGCAGTAAACTGAGACGCCACAGCCTGTTTCCTTGATGAGCTGTGGCAGACTTCATCTGTGGCCAAAGTGGCATGCCCACTTCTCTAAGTCACTTTTACTCTCATATCGAAAGTGATGTGATGCGTTAAAAAACGAAATCGGACTCTTCTGGAAAAATGCAGCTCTTTTGTTTCCATCAGCAAGCTAGTAAGCAATACGTGAGTATAGCTACAGCACTATGGGGGTCATTCCGAGTATGGAGGTAACCATGCCACTATTAGCGGCATGGCTACCGCTATACCGGGTACCGGGTCTGGGTTCCTTGAATGAGGAATTACCGAGTCATTCTGACCTTGGAGGGCCCGGTAATTCCTCATTCAAGGAACCCGGACCCGGTACATCCCCATTCCCATTTGAGCCCTGTACGACTCAATGGGAATGGGGAGGATGCTAAAGGTTGTTAGCATCCTGGTCTGCTCGCGGGACCCGCATAGGACGCCTTGTTTTACCAGGCATCCTTAGCAGGTTCCCACGAGCCGACTCGCAATGGGATGGTAAGGGGTTGACTGCTCTGGTACCTTTACCGGCGCCGTTAACCCCTTACCGCCAAGGTCGTAATGACCTCCTATGTTTCCCAAACAACCACAGGTAAGTAAGTGGTTGTGATTCTTGGTCCTCTTTTCTTTTTTTTGGCTCATTGATGGTGCTTTGATGCGACACAGTGTGCTAAAAGTATTAATATGGTGTGTTGAGCAGAAAAGATGACGTTTGATCCACCCTTACACACATTTCTGGAATTGTCATTTGTTGATAGCTCTGTGTGTGGCAATTTCTTTGTGCTCCCTTTGCTGTCACTCTGGAAGAATTAAATACCTTAGCCACTGCTGGGGAGTATTTATTTTCTTAATGTTTCAGAGACTGTTATCACGCTCCATGACACATTAAATTAATTTGTGGGAAAGGTAATGGGGCACAGAAGTGGAACAAACAGTTTATTTTACTAGGCTTAGTAACAGCTGTGGAGTAGCTATTCTGCCTCTAACAAAAAGCGCATGCAGCATTTCTCAGTACACTTTAAGGAAAAACTAGCCTTATCAAAGCAACCATTTTGGGTTTAATATAGGTGTGAAAATTAGGCAATAGGGAATGTAGGAAGGGTTTGCTTTATTGATGTTTTCTATGAAGGACTATTCTTGTAGTCAATAGGTCACTAAACAAAACTGTATGTATTGCAGTTTAAATATAGTATGAACATATTTTGGATATAAATAAAGTAATCATATAGATTTTGAATTTGTGAAGTTACATAGAGACATTTTAAACAATGTGCATCACAGTATTCAAACGTGTAGGTCTATTATCTTACAATAAGAGAAAAACATGTAACCACTTTCAGTGTGTTTATTTTTTCCCATCTGCATGTGCTGAACTTTTCCTGCATTTCTAATTGTAGTGATAATCAGTGTTATTATTTTCAAAAATTTGGCATCGGTGCAGAACTGCAGTTGCACTGACAAAGCAAGTGTACATACAGCTGGAGATCTAGTAAGGCTTAGGTTAGGGGTAGGTAGGGAAATATGCAGCAATTATGGGAAAACACCCTTTTTTGGTCTCTCATTTGCAAAGGATGTCTCAACATCCATTCAAAGGCAACCATGGCATAGAGGATTGCCAATTAAAAACACTTGAATTTCAGCGTAATGTTGTTGGCTCACCAACTTTACCAGGCTTCTTTGAAAGTGCACCCTCTTTTTTTGATCTTACTACTTGTTTGCTTCTGTATTGTCACAAAGCTTTCTAATGTGGCAAGGTGTCAATACTATGGGAAAGCAAGCAAGATAAATCAAGGGACGAATGAACTACCTTACCGGGCTATTGTCTAACCTACTTATCACAGGCCTAGGATGTGACAGGGCAATTGCCCAGGCCTGCTGGTGCCCACAATCTGCATTGCACAGTAAGAGGCCAGTGGTCAGAATCCAGTGCCACAATACATTGCATAAAGATGTTTCAATTTGAAGGAGCAGACTTGAAAGCTGAATTGTAGATTTACATCTGTATATTTGTGCTGGTCCAATAAAAACAGATTTTGACTCCACATGATTATGGTTGTTGCATTAATAAACATATAATAATAGAGTACTTCTTTGGTGATTTTTTGTGTTCATGATGTGCTTAAATATATAATATTAATATAATAAAGAGGCCCCTGCGATCTGTTCTCTAAGATACAACAGCAGGGGTTATATGAGACTCTCCTCACTCTAAAATGTAATGTTTATAGTTGGTATGGGCACATGTAGACTTCTGATTAAGCTATGAAGAAAGTGTTTCACTAAGGAACCACCCTTGTCTTAAACGTCCTGTAATTGCTTAGATGGCCATCTATAGTAGCATGTGCCAAAGAGGTCTAACTTGGTGAAAACCTAGTTTTATCTATTGTGCACATATTACATGTTGTAGTGGTAGTGGATCAATTGGGCCTATTCATGAGGAATAGAGGACAAATCATGTATAAAATGGCGAGTTGGTCATTCTGCAGCAGCACAATCACACTGTGATGCATGTGAACACTCTCTGGGCCATTCTTATTCAGATGATTGGAGTTCCTGACTTGAATAGCAATACCTGCTTATGATGTTAGTTCCTTAGTATGTGATGGCAAGGCCTCATATTTGGTAGCAATGACACCCATATGCTGTGCCGTAAGAAGTGAGTAGCTGGGCATATAATGGCAGGACATGGAAATGTATGGTACTCCCTGGCCAAAATGTAGCAAGAGCCGGCAAATGGCACGACTACCAACGATTATGATGACAGTGAAGAGGTGTAGACCAAAAAGGACTACCCCTCCTCCTATGGTGATGGACAGATAAACATGTCACTCAGGGCTCTTGCCCTTCCCCTGGTCCAATATTGTAAATATGAGAAGAGTCATTCACTTAAAAAGAACTGTATCATTCATACCCTACGCAGAAACAGTGAGGATAAACACTGTGTGAGCCAAGGTTGACACAAGCAAGTGATGTTATCTCACTTATGAAACCCATAGCTGCATAAAAAACACGGCAAATATGTATTTGACACAAAGTTACACAAACATTAGGTCAAACTGCGTTTAGACATGAAGAATGTTACCCAAACTCAATAGACACTAGAAAAATAAATCATAAATAATGCCCCAGCAAAATGTAATGCTGAAATATATGCAGAATATAGCTCATGACCTACAAGTTCTACAGTAAAAGGTGTCCATTCATTGTAAAATGGATGCCAGAACATGCATTATAATGAATACAGGCCTCAAAGCCTCATGGAAATTCAAAGAACTGAAAACACAGAAATACAGAGTTGTGTAGAGCTCAGACAAATAGTTAGCAACTCAAGCCAAGGCTATTGGGAACAGGGGGAAGCCCGGGCAAAAGCGAGGTACATGAATTTAGCCGTATTAAATGGTAGGAAAATAGGATTCTAGCAGTACCATAGCAAAAAGGGAGTCTTAAACTAAAGGTTGGCAGTAAGTAAGAAATAGATAAGGTAGAGAAATTAGCCTTGTGTCCTTGGCAGAGCTTTGCTACAGCCTGCATCATCCCAAAGCTGCTTCTAACCAGCATTAAGTTGCAACACAAATTCCATGATTCATTTGAATTTGGGAACACCACGTTTTATGATGATCAGCAGAAATATGAGGTCATTGGTGGAGGAAATAATGATGCATTTCAGGAAGCATTTGTGTCCAATGAGAAAGGACAATGCATTTTTCTCAAAGAAACCTGACCAAGTACATTGTAACATTCAGATTACAACTGAACTGGTGTGTCATAAATGTTCTTTCTATAAATGTATGCTGGATGTAGTAAAACCATGAGACTTTATTTTGTCAGCTGTACCACAGTTGATTAAACAAACTCTCCAGGCTAGCCGTGGGGAATATAAATAATGTCTCTCTTTCTTGTACAGTGCGTTTCTATCAAAGAATGGCTGACTGCATTGGGTTAGGTCTGAGAAGTGACCCCTATACACATTGCATCCAACCACGAGGCCTTGAACACACAATCCTCTGATGTGCTACACTGGAAGGGCATGAAGATCCCACCGAGCAGTCACCTTGTGATGTATACTCTCCATGTCCTGATAGTCCAGCTCAGACAGCAGATTTTAAGGAACAACCGCCATCATATGGTAAAGTATGCATTGTGCAAGAAACGGAACTGAGGATTATATTATAAGTGTATATATATATATATTCAGTAGAAAAAACTTTGTTAAAGGGACGTTATGGTTCGAAGTAAAACCGAAAAACCCCTGAAATTCGCCAGTTATGGTAAGCTAAGCAACCCTAACTCGCGCCACCACCGTGCACTGCTAAGACTAACACCCAGGACATCAAAGATGACATCGCAAATGTCATTGATGACATCACTGATGACATCACATGTGCATTTAGTTTTCATGCACAGCCTCCACACAGGATGTCATTGTAATCACCATTAGGGCTGAAAGTGTGAGGCCGCTGGAAGCAGAGGCCGTTTTCATTAAAGGCATGGTCTAGTAAAAAATGTTATTGTCCCTACGGGTCGGCCATGTTTTTTTAAGCCTAAGTGGCTCGATTTTAGAAAACTTTCCTATGGACCTTACCCGAGTTTTCGTCCATTGAACGCACGCGAAAACAAGCACAAGGGAGCCGCCATTTTCTGATAATCCTATCTTTTCCCCCATCGCCCTAGTTGACCTGCTTTTGCGGCACTAAATCAATTTCCCCGCCCCTGAGCCTGTCATCAGCAGACTCATATCGCCCATTTCCCAACGCCAAAGCACGTCTCGTGTCAACATTCGCTGCGCTTCAGCTAATGACGTGTCGCCATGGAAATGGCAGGACGCCTCTTTGCTCAATAAGTATAAACAGACCGTTTCACAAGACACAGCAGCAGATTTTTGATTCCATTCCTCTCTCTGTGTTACTTTGAGTATTCTGTGACTCGTTTCAGTGCTCTGGTCAGCTACCTTCGCCACATGTAGCCCGTGTGAACACCTGTACCATCTCGGTAAATTATTTTACTCTGTTTACCACACAATGGGTACAATAATGCCCTACATGTACGAGCCCGAGTATACCGAGGAGGAACTACTGGAAAGGGAAGCAAGCGAAAACGATGGGGATTCGGACGGCGGTTGGCAGGACGAATCAACAGATGAAGAGCCTGGGCCTAGTCGAATGGACGGCGTCTCAACCTGGTGCACATGCAATCGGTGCGAGCTAATGCCAACTGAGGACGAGAACTGCTGCTGCCGAGAAAACTCGGGATGCCTGGCCTACATTTCGGAAGGCGAGCCACGACCGCAATGCATCACCGAGCTGCCAGACTTCAGGGCAGCCTGCCTCACACGGGCCGTGTTGAGAATAATGATGGTGCTTATGCACGAACTTCACGCAACTGTTCGTCCTCGTAATCCGAGTAACGAGTAAGTATACTCTGCTTGTCATGCCACTCCTATTTCATGATCTTCTACTGTATCCAAAATTACATCTACATATCATTGTAACGCATGTAAGTCGTTCAATAGTGTGCATTGTCTAGATAGCATTTGTTCGTGCAGAATGCCATTAGTTACAAGAATTGTCATTGACAACAAATGTTTATTAAACTTATCTTGGTCATTTAAAAACAGTTTGTTTCATTCCTTTTCACAGGTGGTACAGGCTGGTGGCCTATCGTTCCTGTACATGTTGGCTCCACGGGAGGCTTGGACACCGCGTTCGAAGAGTGATACCCGCCTGTGCCGTTCGTGCCATTAGAGAAACGTTCCTGAGTGACAGCGGTCAGTACAGGGGATTTTCTCTCGCTGTGCTGCAACCTGACCTGTATAATCTTTAAAGTCTTGTATTTTTGTGTCATGAAAATAAGATACAAAATAAAACACCACATATATTTTAACAACGTTTGTTTCGATTTTTTAAATGAATCAAGTGTGTCTCCATTCAAGGATGGACGTCAGACATCTGTGCTCCGAATGGGTGAAGGTCTGGTCGCTGTGAAGCAGGGTGGTCACTATCTATCTAAGCTAACATAACATATTCTCGATAATGGATGCACTAAATAACACTTGTTCAAAGTCTTTCAGTAGGTTATGTCTCTATAAAAGTCACACATATATCTATACTAACAATTACCATTGGATTATACAGGCCTTAGGATCTTGACCACTATAATACACCGGTTGAAGTGTGGGTCTGTGCTCACAAGAATCTCCGGTATGTGGCATTTGTTATTGATAAGCAACGATATACTATCATTGATATAAAGGCGATATACTATATATTGATATAAAGGCGGTTCGCGCCGGTGGATGCGCGCTGGCATGGGGGGCTGTCAGGGGCGCGAAAGGCCAAGGTGCCAAACTACATGTACACTTCAAAAGGTGTCCCACGCCAAGGGGCAATCGGTCACATGGCCTCCTCAGACCCCGTGTCTCCAGCCAGGCCTCCCCTTGAAGCAGGCCGCCCCCCTGCAATCCACATAAGTGTGTCTCCATTCAGCAGTCTTCCTGTGCCTTATCTGCACGCCCCAGGCCCATCCATCCCACCCCCCTGTATCAAAGGCGGTTCACGCCGGTGGATGCGCGCTGGCATGGGGGGGGCTGTCAGGGGCGCGAAAGGCCAAGGTGCCAAACTACATGTACACTTCAAAAGATGTCCCACACCAAGGGGCCATTGTTCACATGGTCTCCTCAGACCCCGTGTCTCCAGGCAGGCCTCCCCTGAGGCAGGCCGCCCCCTTGCAATCCACATAAGTGTGTCTCCATTCAGCAGTCTTACTGTGCCTTATCTGCACGCCCCAGGCCCATCCATCCCACCCCCTCTATCAAAGGCGGTTCGCACCCGGGGATGAGCGCTGGCTAGGGGGCTGTCACGGGCGCAAACGCCCAAGGTGCCAAACAGCATATACACTTCAAAAGGTGTCCCACGCCAAGGGGCCATTGGTCACATGGCCTCCTCAGACCCCGTGTTTCCAGCCAGGCCTCCCCTTGAAGCAGGCCACCCCCCTAATACCACGACATACATACGTCATTCATTCACAAACACACCCCAGTTTCTAATACTTTAAAAACCAATCGATATGTCTCATGAGAACATCTTTGTGCTTTGCAAGTCAACTCCTGAACGTGCTACCTGGGAACCACTGAGATCTATGCTAATCTGCTCGTCGTCGTGCTATCCGTGAACTTCTGTGACCGCTTCGAGCATACCCATCAGTGCACTACCTGTGGCCATCCACCTTTTCTCCCGCAACATACTGCTCTGCTTGCTGAATCCAAATGTTTGTTGGTCAAGGTAAGGCCATGTATCCTGGTCATATTTCGCAGATTTTTAAATTTCTATCTATTTGCGAGTAGAGTACCCAATAGTGCTATGTTCATTGGTCTCATTGCTATTGACTTGAATTTCCATTGCTATGCTAACAATAGATCTATTTATTTTCATCTGTGTCAATTGTCATCGAATTGCATCCTTCGGGGGTCCAGTCTATGATGTAAGCATGTTTCCTTCTCGTGCAATACAGAACATCCAAGGGATGAGTCACCTGTTCAGTTTTTAGTCACATCATTTATACATTTCTGCAATTTATGCAAATACTAAGCCGCACATAATTAACTGGTATAGTTCCTGCGACCAAAACAAACCTTGCATTGATCATTGTATGATTCATTTACTTTTGTATCAAATCTTTATTCTTGAAGATTGTATAATAATGTTGATATTTACTTTTCAGATTTATCAACAATGCCTGCCTGTTCGATTAGCGGTTGCCCTTTGAAGACCCATGCGAAATCTGAAGGCACTACAATGCATGTTTTCCCGAAAACTGTTGATTGAATAAGAGAATGGGTCAGACATTGCGGATATCCACTGGATGAGCTGGAAATAGAGTCCAACAAGTCTTACAGGACAAGAGGGGTGATCGATACCGCATCTGCAGCCGGCACTTTTCCTTGGACATGTACACAACATCTTGGGCAACAAAGAAGAATAAACGGCGAACGACACGGAAATTGCTCGAAAACGCTATTCCCACTCTATTCGTCCACATTCTGCCACCGGTGAGTCAAGTGTCCGGATTTAGCTTTAGGCCTTGCGGTAGTGTGTAGGTATCCGAACGGATTAATTGATATTGTAGGTGTTCTATCCCTTGTAATAATTTCGATATTGATATGATTGTATAGTTTTTTGAATAATGACATTTACCAATATATTCTTTTTCGATTTCATAACCCACAAACGCAATGTATATATATGGGAACAGGGAACTGTGCTGTATTGAGCATTTTACAAGTATTCTGTCGCCTTACATGGCTATTTTTAATATTGGCATTTCATTATCAATCATTAATTTACCTTTACAACTTCTTGACTATCCCTTGAATCTGAAGCAAGAACATTCTACATCCTTGACGTGGTCGCAGTTATCAACCACTTCTAGCGCGTATCAGGTAATCTTACTAGGCTAATCCGCTACAGTCCTGTTTTATGCATGTCAAGTAATATTTTTATTTTATCGTGTAATCATTTTACCGAATGTTTGGTTAGTGCTTTCCAATTGATATACACCTTAGTTATCGTCCACTGGTGTTTGTTTTCGGTTATAATTAGTGTTATCCATACTAATGCAAGTACTGTCTTTCAGGGAGATGCTGAAGCGTCCGCCACATCTACAACATTTCTAGATGTTCTTCAACAGCTGGAGGTATGGATACTGACAGCTCCATCGAGCGTCATCATCAGAGCTGGAATTCTTGTCGTTTGATTGTTCTACACAATGTTTCATTCGTGGTTAGAAGTTGATATGTACCTGTGCTGTCGACCCCAGGTGTGTGTTATGTTTTCACTATTGTAATCCTCACTAATGCAAGTACTATGTTTCAGGCAGTTGATGGAGCGTCAACCCCTGCACTTGATGCAGAGCCTGACATTCAAGTAATTCCAGGGGAAGTGGAAGCGGGACCATGCGTATACGAATCGGCGCAACAGCTTTCGGAAGTGCGCACTACATTTGCAACATCCATAGATATTCTTCAGCAGCACGAGGTATGGATAATGACAGCTCCATCATGCGTGATCATATAACGTGATTCCATTTGCTATACTTTCTTCCCTATTAACGCAAGTGCTGTGTTTCAGGGAGACGACGAAGCTTCCACTACAATCACAACATCCAATTTAGATGATGCAGATGTAAATAAATCGGAGAAATAAGTCGATGAAATGTGATCATATTTGGATTTTCCTTGATTCTTTTGGACCGTGCATCATTTGTGGTTATCTCTTTATATGTACCTGTGCGTACGACCCCAAGTGTGTGTTATGTTTCCAATATTGAAAACCATACTAATCCAAGTACTGTGTTTCAGGGAGACGACGGAGCTTCCACCACAATCACAACATCTCATTTAGATGATGCAGATGTAAAGGAATCGTTGAAATAAGTCGATGAAATTTGATCATATTTGGATTTTCCTTGATTCTTTTGGACAATGCATCATTTGTGGTTATCTCTTTATATGTACCTGTGCCGTCGACCCCAAGTGTGTGTTGTGTTTCCAATATTGAAAAGCATAATAATGCAAGTACTGTGTTTCAGGGAGATGCGGATGCCTCCTCTCCAATACAACCATTCATGGCAGTCCATGCAGAGCCAGAGGTATGGATACTGACTGTTCCATCGAAATAGATCATCACTGGTCGAATACTTGTCGTTTGATTTTTGCACACAATGTTTAAATCGTGTTTGGCTATTGAGATGTACCTGTGTGGTCGTCCTCACGTGTGTTTTATGCTAACAATATTTTGATACATAGTAATGAAAGTACTATGTTTCAGGGAGACGATGGAGCCTCATTCCGTACTGTCTATGCGGATACAAAAAATATAGTCGTTGCAGCGCAAGAGGAAGGGAGGACATGCGGAAACGAATCGGAGCTACAGCGTGCAGATGTTGAAGGTCGAGTCAAAAAAGTTGCAAAGAAAAAAAAACAAAAAAGGTTAGTTACAAACAGTTCATAACTTTAAAAAAAATGTTTGTGCTGGGGACTATTTTATGTTATTTTCCAGTCAATTCTACTACACTCCATCTTGTGTTTAAACTGAACATCCCTTTTCCAATCTCTCCTCCAGTTACCCGTGGGTGTCAGAACTATACACACACAGACAGTGAAGCGAATGAGAGATGTGGCTTGCCAGATCGTGTACACTATGGAGGAACTATTAATTGAGGCGAGGCGTGTTCAGGCTCGAGATGCTCATGTCCAATGGCCAGAACATGAATTAACTGTGTTTGGAGACTACAGCAAAGTTGCATTGGACCATAGCTACAGTGCGACCGCACCACCACAAGAAGATGTTATTGAATGTATTGAAGATAGCGCTGAAGTAGTTGCAGATCAATGTACACAATCTACACCCGCCAAAAATGTGCCACCAAAAAACCTGTCGACATTGTTGTCTTCTCCCATCAATGTTGAAGTAATAGATGTCGAAATGACAGAGAATGAACCAGCCGCAGCATCCATAGACGCATCAGAACTTGATATCAGCGATATTACTTTCCAATGTGTTGAAATCTCCACAACGTCACAGGCCGAAACAACGTTGACGCAGGATGACAGTCTAATGAAAGAGAGCAAATACATTGTATTCGACAGTTGTTTGATGGAAATTATAAGTATGCTGAAATGTGTGCATTCCATTAGAGGGAAAGTATGTGGGAAGCCATTGATTAATGTGACTCGTCAAATAAAAGGCAGTAACGTCAAAATAAATGCCGCCTGTAGATTAAATCATAGGTTCTCATGGTCTGCACAACCGATGCCGGGGAAACTGCCAGCAGGCAATCTACTGTGTGCAGCTGCATCACTTTTTAGTGGCTCCAGTTTTAGAAAGTTAGAGGCTTTCTTTCAGTTTGTGGGACTCCATTTCATTTCTAAAGCGCTGTACTACATATACCAACGTGATTATCTGTTTCCGGCCATTAGTGATGCTTGGAAAATGGAACAATTGTCTCTAGCAAGTACATTCGAAGGCAAACGATTCAGGCTAGCCGGCGATGGACAGTGCGACAGCCCTGGATTTTCTGCCAAGTACTGCACCTACCACTTTCAGGACATGGATAGTAAGAAAATTGTGAGTTTGGTGGTTGTGCAGGTAACACAATGTACATCGTCAGTGGCCATGGAGAAACTAGGATTTATAAAATCAGTGGAATATCTACAATCAAGAGGAATGCACATCGACCTCATAGCCAAGGATAGACACGTTTCAATTGCCAAGACAATGAGAGAGCAGTTCCCACATATAAAACATCAATTTGACGTATGGCATCTTGCTAAATCAATCAATAAGAAAATCTCGGCTGCAGGGAAAAAAAAGGTTTTGAAAGTATTTTGCAGTGGTCACATTCTATCACCAACCATCTTTGGTGGAGCTCAAAAACTTGTGAGGGGTCAGTGGAAATACTACTTGAAAAATGGCGGTCACTGATGCACCACTGTACCAACGTTCACCGCTGGACAGCAAATGAACATTTCCACCAATGTGAACATGGCCCTTTGTCCCCAGAGGAGGCACGGAAGAAGAAGTGGTTGATTCCATCTTCACCGACACACAAAGCCATTGAGAAGATTGTTTTCGACAAAACTCTATCAAGAGATTTGAGAGGACTGACAGAATTCTGTCACACAGGAGATTTGGAGGTGTTCCACAATATGTGCCTAAAGTACAGGCCAAAGCGCTTGCATTTTAGCTTTCGGGGCATGAAACATCGCACTCTACTAGCGGTCTTGGCCAAAACAGCAATGTCGGACGTGAACAATCTAGGACTAGGGGTAAAGTAAGGATGCCTCGCTACACTAAGGTGTTTTCAAAACGAAGTAAGCAATGGGTGATCAAACCAGCCTATGATGAAATGCAGTTCGACTTTGTGAAAGGCCTTATTGTTGCTGTGTTAGAGAAGCACAGATTTGGAATTTTGGACGTTTCTGTGCAGAGCACTGATCCATTGCCAACGAACATTGCGACTGTGCCATGCCCACCCGAAGCACAGCTGATTGTGAAGTACAAATCCTGGTTTAAATAATTGCAATACGATTGTCTTTTTGTAAATAAATGTTATTGTACAGTGTACCTGTAAACCTAACCCCTACCTTCACCATCATGGGTGGTGAACAAGCTGGGTGTCATCTTTGAATTCTCTCTATTCACCTCACATATGTGTATGTATATATTTTTCTCATGTCTCATCTCATGTAAATGTAAATGCTGCGCACTGTTAACGGAGGGGAGGCTTGCGTATTGCAAATAATAAAACAAACAAACAAACAATAAATCTCACTTTTAACTCAACTCCTGTGGTACTTTATACTTTCGATGACCTTCCGCAAAAAATTAAATGTCTCAATTTGGGCTGCAAAGCTCGCAGACAACTGGGACAAAATTGGGGCACTTAGAACGCGCCAGCCAAGCGGGCCGTGGCATTTGGGAGAGAAGCCAGTTCGCATTTGCACATTGAGGCGCACTACATAGACGGATTCTAAACTTCAAGTTCTCACAGATGCCTATACTACGTGATGTTGCAAATAAAGAATGCGAAGGACAGCGCCCAGATGAGGCCCACAAGTCCCACTGGAAGTATAAGGGTCTATTGTTTTTTGACCTTGAGACAGGGACCATGCCGAAAGAACTACATTTGAAGGGAGTGCGCAATAACGTAAGAGACGATAAGGCAGAAAATTCAGAAACTAGACCGAGTTTCATTTTAGTTCAGTATATGAAAAATCGTTGTCAAGAGCACGGTTCGTTTTACAGACTGCATTACGAAGAGACACAATGGAAATTTCAAATATAATGTAAGTAAATCTTTACACGCTTTTATACCGGAATGAAGATTTAATGAATGGATGCATGAATAAATGAATGAATGAAGAGCTAGGAAAAGCAAGTAAAACGTGTTCGTAGTGGGCACATGGGCATGCAGGTCCACTGGTCTCACCGATCTCGGTCCTTGGCCCAGCCACTTTTCCCTGCACTGCCTACCTGCACTACGGGACTGTCTCTGTATCCTTCAGCCCCTTCTCCCGGCATTTACCTTGCACTTGCCACCAGCTGGCCCTATTATTTAATTTGTATTTAACTAACCATGTACAGCCCTTCCCCATGCGCGATCAGAAAGACACCTGGCCTAGTAGGATCGTTGTCTGTCTGCCCTTGTTCCCCACCTGCCTCGTCACGCCTAGAAACACTTGAGTATAGGCGCGTTACAAATGCCATATCATATATCATATCATTCCTCACGCATGTAGACTAACTGTCGTTTATCATTGTGTGTTTGCCTCGATTTATCTCGTTACTTTTCGCATTGATTTTAGAGACGAACATACTCCATTGAACTATCCTTGCAAGCAAATAGTTTCTGATCGGCCGTAATAAATAAAATGAGTAATATTAATGAAGTTCGGCTAGCGAGACTAATTATAATTTTTTTGTTTTCATAACAGGTATTTGATCCCATTCTGCCATTGCCATCTGTTTGAGACACCGGCGGATGGATTCTTCAGCAGATACCTGCAGTTTTGTGTCAACAACTGGAGCACGATCACCATATTATGGGACGATCGCCAAGGGCCCACATGCCCTTACGCTGTACTAGTGGTTAGAAGCAACATATCAACCTTTAGGCTGGACTAGTGCCTAGTTGATGGAACAGCCTTGCGGTTCACCGTGCTTCCAAAGTGATTCTTTTTACGAAAATGAACACCCCGTGTACCATAAAGGAACAGCGCGTGACTCAAGATGAAACGGAACAGTTATTGCGGATACAGATAAAAGAAAATAAATGGCTTCCAGAGTTCATATGGCAATTGCTGAATATTCTCTAAACATTGAATGTCAAATAAATGTACTTTACCAAATGTACCGTGTTTTTGTTTCATTTTAAAGTACAGTTTCATATTCCGAATTGTGGCGCGCTGTGTTGTGAGTTGATCTGTGTTGGTTTCCGGGTTCTGTGTGGAGTCACGCAGAAGACGACTGGGCGCATTTGCCTACGCAGCACAGTAACGTCACAGAGAGAGGCGGGGAATATGAATGTTTTGATAATGTCAGGCTCAGGGGTGGAGGAATTGATTTAGTGCCGCAAAAGCAGGTCAGCCAGGACGATGGGGGAAAAGATAGGATTATCAGAAAATGGCGGCTCCCTGGTGCTTGTTTTCGCGTGCGTTTAATGGACGAAAACTCGGCTAAGGTCCATAGGAAAGTTTTCTAAAATTGAGCCACTTAGGCTTAAAAAAACATGGCCGACCCGTAGGGACAATAAAAATTTTTACTAGACCATGCCTTTAAGACTGATGAAAACTGAAATTCCTGCAAATGCGCGGGAGCATCAGGGTTTATAAAACAAAGCCTCTGCTTCCAGCGGCCTCACGTTTTCTCCATAATAGTGGCGGCGGCCCACGGGCATCTCTTGCTTAAAGGGATGCCTCACAGGTGTGGCATCACCATTATGGCTGAAAGGCATTTTTTCTGAAACCTGAAGCTTTCGCACACGAGCGAGAGCTTCAGTCTATAGAAAAAAAGCCTTTTCGTGTAGTGGTGGGGCTGCCATGGGAGATTAGTGGGCGCCGGCAGGGTCCCGCCTCAAAACAAGATTTCGGAGCCTGCTGGGGCCCCAGCAGGTCCCAGCCCACTTAAAGCCCTGGCGGTGGACATCGCAGACCCAGTTGGGATAGTCTGGGAAAGGAAGCAGCCTGAGGGCAAGTGCTATGAGAGGATGCTGGGGGGACTGCTAGGGGTTGGTGTAGCCCCTGTATGACTCTGAAGGGGCCAGGCCCCAGTCGCAGCAGCAAAAGGGGAGTTAGCACGGAAGAGGGAGATGGAAGGAAGAGGAGAAAAGGAAAGTCTTGAGGTTTGCCTCGCTTTTACTCGTTCCTTCTCCACTCCCCCTCGTGGACATTTTAAAATCGCATGCAGGAAGCCGTAGCATGTAGGTGCTAACGTTGGTGATGAGCCATTGTATGCGTTTTATGATTTTTGTACAATGAGGCTGTAAAAGGCCACAACCCGTGCACGAAGTAAAGATAGATCAGTGAGTGGAATCGACTTTAAGTTGTTGAACTGATATAAGTGTGTCAAGGAGTCTCCCGCAAATCTTAAGCAATGCACGAGTGTGTTCCACGGGGTTTTGCCTCTGGAACGTTTGCATCATTTTAATGTTTTTAAAGAGTGCCCTTTTAAAGGTATGACGTCGGCCATCGGGTCACGGAAACTAGAGACGTTTTGGCTTTGGAAGAAAGAATCAAAAAGCAACAAAGTCGGCATCTTTGTAACCAAGTTACCATGGAGTCCTGGCACTTCATAGTCCTTCTCACCCTGTGACCTCTACATCACCGAAGAAGTGCTAGCCGACGTCATTGCCCTCATTATATACCCACATTGGAAACGTTACCCCCTGAATCTATACACAGCGTGTATTTCACAAATGTATGCGTTTTATAGGGATTGTGTGTGTGCATGTTACCTTTTAAGTATGCATACTTGCATAAAGCATCTTCCCTTTTCTAGAAATCACGAATTCGCGACGTTTGCAGGAACGTGACGGCTTCTCTGAAGAGCTTGTGGTGTGGCAGAGGGCCAGGAAAATTAAAAGTTCAGCTCAGAGGCGCTCTGCGCTAGGCAGGAGCTTGCCACAAATTGCTGAGCTGTCAAGCTTTCTCGGAGCGCCGTCTCACACACTTCAAGGCCTGTGTGCCAAATCAGACCTGACATTTAATTTAAAACTCATAGGATATTTTTAATGTCTTACCTCGCTGCAATAATGGCAGGAAAACAGCCGTGCGTTCCACTGGCAAGCTTTTAATTGCTTCCATGACAAGAAAGAATGGGATGGGTTTGTTGCCCTGTTTTTTTCCTACGCATCAAGCCACCCATGAGAAAGCATTCTGACTTGGGTGATACCTTTCAATAGCCACCGTTTTATTAGGTGCCGCTTCCCACTTAAGCTGGAGGTATCTCGCAGCGGATTAGCCCTTCTTAGAGGCTGCAGACGGAGCCTCTTGGCGCTCTCAGGATGGGACGCAAGTAAGCACAGATTAGTGTCCTGTCAGGGTGGAGATCGGCACGACAAGGGGAACGAATCAAAAATTGCAGCTTGCAACGCCAGCACTGGTTTTCATGTGGTTTAGGAGCTTGAGTTCTGAGAGGATTGACGAGTTATCAAACGCACACAGATTCCGCAGAAACCTACAGCTCCCTACAGGGCAGAACTGAACGGAAATTGTTGATGACACTCACGCAGCCGCCGTGGGTAATGGCAAGAGCACGCGTAAGAGAATGTTTGCTGCACGGGCTGAGGTGGGAGCTTTGTATTATGGAAACTGACCAAAATGGTGTGATCCTGGGCAAATTGTCACCTCTCCCTATGCTTCAGTTCCCTTATTTGCCAACATGAATATCAATCAGCCACAGACCAAGACCTGCATTGAGTGTACAGATCTGTTCAATCTCAGAATCCCAGTGCAGCGATATCCAAGCCCAGTGCTCTAGAGCCATTTCCACACCATGGGCCTCATTACACGTTAGGCGATAAGGGAATAACGATACCGGTAAAGGATTACCGGTATCGCTAAAATCCCTTGCTAATTACGACCCGGACAACCGCTATTAGCGGCACCGCTACGAATGGTGCCACTAATAGCGTCCAGTCCGCGGGCGCGCAACCCCTCAGGTTGGCAATAGCGGCATGGCGCTAATAGCAGGCCATTACAAGCCATGCGGACATGCAAATAGCGGCATGGTATTGGGCAAAGAAGCCCATACCGGCATGGAGGAAATACCGGCATCGCGAACCACCCGTTAAGAGACCTGAGTAGTGTTCCCACCTGCCACAGGTGGCCACAATCAGCACAGGTGGAGGCAATGGAGACTGGGGCAGCAGAAAAGGAGCACACCACACCCCTTCCCACACCTTCCCACACCAAGATGGTTTCAATACTTGCAGCATTACATGGGCTGGAGGACATGATTGCATTGCAGCACCAACAACAACCGGCAGCACACAGGAGACGCAGGAGGAGGATGGCGAGACAGGCCCAGCAAGCCCCACCAGTGCACTTAGTCATACCACAGAGGCAGCCAGCAATCCCGAGGATTCGAGCCAGTCCATCCAACCTAACCCCTGAGCAGATACACACCCTGTACCGTCTGGACCGGGATACCATCACCACCATTGTGGACATGATTCATGACGACATAGTGAGCCTCATAGACATCCGTACTGCCATCCCCCCTCTACTGAAGGTGGTAACTGTGCTCCACTTCCTGGCCACAGGCACCTACCAGCATACGGTAGGGCAGATGCATGGCATTTCACAACCAGTATTCTCACGCACGCTGACCCAGGTGCTCGATGCCCTCCTGAATCACACAAGTGAACACATATCCCTACCACGGACTGCTCAGGAGATCTGCAACACCAAAGTTGGCTTCTACTCACTGGCAGGCATCCCAAGTTGCATCGGGCCATCGACTGTACCCATGTGGAATTGGTGGTCCCACATCACAATGAAACAGTCTACCGAAACAGAAAGCAATACCACTCCATCAATGTCCAAATGGTATGTGACTCAAACAAGATAATTACACATCGTTGTGCCCGATATCCCGGATCAACCCATGATTTAATGGTCCTGTGGAACTCAACAATACCACGCTACATGGAGCGACATGCTGGACAACGTTCGTGGCTACTTGGTGAGTAGCAGGGCAAGCACATGGCAGTGTGATGTGGGGTGTGATTGGGGGGGAGATGCATACTCCAACTGGGTGTGGACTGTCGTCCGTACAATAAATGGACATACAGATGTACGCCAATGTCCACCAAGGCAGCCCACAATGGACCGGACACAAAACCACATGCAAGTTGTAAGCTGCACAACAAAGACATTAATCCATAACGCCAAACATGATACATCTATCCACATGCACATTGCACATCATACCATCCCCTATATGACACAAAGCAGCAACATGCAGCCAATATGCATAATGTAAATGTGCGTCGAACAACATCACAACAGATATGCGCCCTTGAGTGCATGCAAAGGGATCACCTGTAGCCATTGTACTGAACCACACCCGTACACCACTACTGAAGTGCCGCTTCACAGCATGGGGACATCGGAATCATAATGGCAGTACACTAGCAGTGTGGTACAAAGGATGTCTGGGCCCAGGAACACCTAGGACCTGTCCACACCCAGGACATGGCAATTACTGCCGGAGGCATGCATGGTGCACGTCCACTTGCAGGGACTAGCTTACCTTCTCACATTGCAGTTACACTGATCGTCTCCATGCATGCTGGGATTCGTGGATGCCAATCACAATGCAAACTGAATTAGTGTGAAATGTACAGGTTGCAATTGAGGTGACCAGTAACAAGTCCCCATTGTTCCACCCATGCAGGTGATGCTGGCTATCCCCTGAAAGGGTGGCTCCTTACCCCTGTACGGAACCCACAGAACAGGCACAAAGAGGAAATCAACCGTGAACATACCCGTACCCGTGTCGTAATTGAGCAGGCATTTGGCCTTTTGAAGACACGGTTCCGGTGCCTAAGCAGGTCGGGTGGGGCACTCCTGTACGGCCATGACAAGGTGGCCAAGATAACCATGGCATGTGTCATGCTGCACAATATGTGTATCAGACGGAATGTGCCACTGCCCCCTGAGGTCGAAATGCAACCACCTGATGAGGATGAGGATGGGGATGAGGAGGGAGGGGACGGGGCTGCAGATCATGCAAGAGGCGATGCCCAGGAGGGACACGATCTGCCTCAGCATGTGATCAACCAAAAATTCTGAATCACATGGTTCAACTCTGTTGGATGGATGTGGGTATTAGTGCACTGGTGTTTGTGTTGAAGGCCCTGTTCCCCAATAAAGTTCACATACACAATGATGAAGTCCAGGCCTGTGTCTCAACTTGTCACCAGTGTATTAAACATGTCATGATAGGAAAAAGTGCTTGCCCCCAAATATGCAACCACCCTTCCTCCCTCCCCCCACAACACTCCCAACACACCCTTTCACCCCTCCCCCCACAACACTCCCAAAACACCCTTACCCCCCTCCCCCCACAACACTCCCAAAACACCCTTACCCCCTCCCCCCACAACACTCCCCAAACACCCTTTCCTCCCTCCCCCCACAACACTCCCAAAACACCCTTTCCCTCCTCCCCCCACAACACTCCCAAAACACCCTTTTCCCCCTCCCCCCACAACACCCCCATGTGTGGCTTGCACAACTTTGGTGTCCCGCTGCACATGTGCCAGCTAGAACCTGATGGCCCTAATTCCCATTCCCACCACCACCATTTGGAGGTCGGGAGGGTGTGCGCCTCATGGTGATCAAGGAGCGGCGACTGGGGCTTGTCTGCCTTGAACATGCAGAGGAGGAGGTGCCTGTTTGTCCCTGTGGTGGTGGTGGGTACTGTCGGTCCATCGCATCCGCTATGCGCGTGAGGACCTGCCTCAGTTGGGCCCTATGCTCACAGAGCTTGTTGGTACAGGCTTCCCTGCCCTCCCTCGACTGCCTAGCACTCACCCTCACCTCTTCCCTCAGACGGGCAGCCTTATCTACATGCTTGCCAACCAGCGCTGTAATATCCTCCTGGCGCTGCCTGATGGTGGCCAGGTCATGGCCACTATGGCCAGCTTGTGGGGTGGCTGCTGCACCTTCCTCTATGTCTCGGCCATCAGGTGAGGCCACCTGTGTGCTCCAGCACCCTGCCGTGGTCTCGTCGCCAGACTGGCCATGGCTACTGGATCGTGGTGTTGGCGGTGGGCTTGCTTCTCTGGATCCTGGGGGGCTGTGGTTCTGCATTTGCATGGGGATGTCACTGGTGTCCTCCATGTCAGACAGCGGCGCAGTGGCTGCTGCCTCACCAGTCTAACTGGTGGCGGCAGAGAGTGGGCCCTCCGTGGGTGTTTCCTGTGTTGGGGGGATCACAGCAGTGGGTGCGGCAATTGTTGCAGCTGTAGATTCAGGTCTTGGTGCAGTGGCACTCTTGCTTTGTTTGCCCCTCTGCAGGTGCTCACTCCTCCCTGTGCCCCTTGATGTGGTGGCGGTGTTCCCTGTCTCCTGTGCCCTGGCTTGTTTTTTGGCAGGGGGACCCTGAGTCGCTGTGTCCTGTTCATCTCTGTCGGTCTGTGTGCCTGTGGGGGACAAAGAGGGGGGTGGCATTGGTGATGGTTCAACGTGCTTCATGCAGATTCTGTTCATCATGCTGTTCTGTGCATTGGGACTTCATTAGTGGGCATTCAGGTCATGGGGCTGTTGAGTGGGTCATCCATGCATGGGTCTGTGTGGCACGTGTCTGTGGTGATGCGTGCATGTGTGTGTGTTGGGGTGTGACACTCACATGGGCAGGGTTGTGTGCATGTATGTTTGTGGCCGCATCCATGAGGTGGATCTGGGCTCACATTGGGGGGGGGCCTCACCTTTCACAGTGCATTGTTTCATGTGTACACTCACCTCCATCTGATGTTGTAGGCGCACCACGCTCCATATCCCGACTCCCTCGATGGATTCTACGCCAATCGTGCTGGCGCAGGTCTCCTCCCACTCCCTGAGTTTGATGGGAGAATCAGCGCCACCTCCTGTGGCCATGGCCAGCTTACTTTTAGCAGACAGTATGCTGTGGACCCGGAGGCGGAGATCGTCCCACCGCTTCCTGCAGTCTTTAACGGTGCGTGTGGTGGTGCCCACCTCACTGACTTTCAGGGCCACCTCTGCCCAGATGGCCTTTTTTTTAATCAGGGTCTCCCGCTGCATGTCAGTCGCAAAGACAACATCCGCGTTTGCTGCAAGGGTCTCCGTCAGCATTATCAGCTCCTCATTAGTGAATTTCTCCTTGCGCTGGCGGTCTGCGCCTTTCTTGATTGCCTTGGGCATTGTGAGGGGATCCTTGAGGCTTTGGTATGGCACTGGTGTGGAAACAGGTCCTGGGGGCAGAGGATGGCAATGAATTGTGTTTTTAAAGATGGCCGCCGTGCTCTTTCCCGTTCCTGTGCGATGACGCTATTTCCGGTTCCGCAATTTTACAGTGACCGCTAATAGCGACCGCTATTTGCATGTTGCAGGAGGTCGGAAGTGCTATCAGCGCTTTCGTCGGTGCCGCTAAGGGTCTTTTTGGGGTCTTTAGCGGCATGGCGGTAGGGTCATTACTGGCATGGTGCTGTGCTCGTGTCCGCGTACTCGTAATAGCATGCAATTAACGGCCTCTTGTAAAGGCGGACACATCAATAGCGCCATGCCGGTAAAGGCCAGATTTTACCACGTACCGTGTAATGAGGCCCCATGTCTTTGGAAAAGCTGTGCAAAGTACATCTGAAAATATTGCATGTATATTTAAGTTATGTACATAAATAGTAGTTACACTAAACACACGGTGTATGTCTGGGGCTCTCGAGGCCTGGACTTGAAGGCTCCTGTTATAGGGGCCTAACTTTGAGATCTTGTAAGGGTCTTAATTGACTGCTCGTCCCTGGAAGTCTCAAACCCTGCCTTGAACCTTCAGTAGCAGCTGCTGTCTTTTAAGTTCCAAGGTTCTTTTTTTAATATTGTGCTGTGCCTATTTAGGTGAACATATGTTGTCTTACAGTTTCATTGCTTTCATATTTTATTTTTAATCTCAGAGGCATGCAGCCTCCTTGTGGAGAAGAGAGGCATTTTAAGCAAAAAACAAGTTCCACATCCCTTTTGTGGATTGCCTACAACTTGACAATCAGGATCCCACTAGTCGCGATGCATGGGCCTTCACAGAATCGAATGCTAATTTCATATCTGCAGAATACAAGATGGACTTTTGTTTTTTTGTGCTCTTTGATATACAATTTTGAGTATTAAAATTAAACTGTGCAGGAGGAAAACTGGTCGGTATGTTATCAGTTGAATCTGTCCGCCATCAGCTACCATATTGTGTGGAGCCTTTTCCTGTCCTTCATGATTTGCTCCGATCAAGCCTCAGTGAAGGAAGACTACTGTGGTGGTAAATGTCACAGTAGCAATGACTTTCCCATTACATTACTGTATGAAAGACTTCCCCTGTTAAGCAAAACTGTGGGAGGCTTCCTTTTCAGTAAGTCTTATAAGATTTCATCAACTCACCAGCCATTTCTGTGTGCTTTCCCTATCAGACACTATTTATTTAATAATGTTTTCATTAGCTGCTGTATGATGCTATTCAACCGCTTCTAAGCACCTGGGAAGGGATAGCGGAGGAAGGTCAATATCAACAACAGTCAGATAGTTTGCTGGCAATTAGATAAGACATTATAAAGGTTGCATTGGCACAAATGCATGATTTGTGGGATGCATCGCCAATGACAAGGCTTCAACCTGAGTTACATAGAAAATGGTGTGGGGGGCTCTGAAGGCAAATTACACAGAATAGTTTAAATAAATATATTTTAAAAAACAAAGGAAGACATCTATGTATTTTCCAAGGCTCTTACTGTCCTAATGGCTGTGGGTGAGCAATTCAACTACGAAAGGAATGGAATTTACTTACAAAAGGTCTTGAGGCTCATGCTTTTCAAATGAGTAATTTGATGGCGGGGAGATGTTACATTTACACTGTAATGTAAACGTCTCCCTGACACTAAATTGCCATCATTTGCATAGCGAGTAGAAGATGCCTGGCATGCTGGCATGCCAGGAAGCATTTGCTTTTGTTTGTGAGTGCAGCTTGTAAGTGATTTCAATCCAGCACACACCCAAGTCAATGCCTAGCGTGTAATGCACAACTGAAATCCTTATTTATTTGTGTCTAAAAGTTATTTTATTCTGAACGATGTACCACTCATATCACACCCCTCTCCTGGAGCCCCCCAGTCACACTGAACCAGGAATCAAGCTGGTTTGCAATGTTAAAATATTTATTTAAGTATATACAAATGAATCACACTATGTTTTAATGGGTATACAATAATCACCAATGGGGTGATGTAACACAGAATATTTTTTTTTCATTTGTTTTATTTCTATTTGGTTAGTTCATTTCATTGAACCTTTCAAAACATTTTTTTTTTTACAGCATAATCAAACGTAATACCTTTTACATTTTACATTCCAGGATTATTTATAAAAATATAATTTTCTCAATATAATATATTGGTAATTCCATAGTAATAATTTAATTTATACATTTCCTTTTCGAGAGCAATTATCAAATATTTACTTATCACAATATATCTACATCTTATGTATAATATAGATTTCCATCTAGTTTTGATCTTTATATTTCTTAGTGTACTTCTTAATTTGCAACTTCTTCACAGAATAATCCCTTTAATACACCAGGAATTAGTAAGCAAAACAATGCAGCACAGAAATAATACTCTTGTGTGTGTGTTCAGATCAAATAGCAGTGTGGTTACTATTTCCCCCTGCACACCCCTCAACCCCCAATAGACAATATAAAGAGATAAGAGGAGAGAGCAGGTATTCAGGAATGGCAGAATTCAAACAAAATATCAATCCCAATTTCCCCCCAGCAACACAAGAGAAAAACAGAATTGATTGGCAAGCGGTCAGAATGGTTCTAAAGTTATCTTGAGAATGGAATGTGCAAAAACACTAACTATAATCTAAATCACTGAAATTGTTTAAATTCTTATGGGAGCCACTTTGGATAGTTACAGACAAACACTAGCAATGATTTGATACCAAGAAGCAATGTGAAATCTTAGAATTAAGGTCGGAAGCAATCAAAAGCTGTTTTACACGTGTCAGAATTTCCCTAAAATGAAATTCGCTGCAAACTTTTCAGTGCACGGTAATTGCGATTACGGGAGAACCGTATAGATTTGGGATGCGGTTTTTGATGCAAATTAAAGCTGTGGATGTTAGCTACAAGCAGAAGCTGTATCTAGCACAAAAATGGAGGACGTTATGAACGTTTTCGTGGAGGCCGTTTTTTCGAGATAGGTGCAAGAATGGGAAAAGGGGAATGCACTTTTAAAATGGCAAAAAGGATTTCTTACACTAGAGGATGACTATGAATAAACGAATACCACACAGGAACACAGCCACTGGATCAGGGCGACTGCCTGCTGTGGAGGTCGCCTACTTCAGATGAAAAATATCAGCGCAAAGATAGTTTTAACAATACTAGCACAGGAGGAAAATAGGAGGGATAGGATAGAGTTCAGGCAATTCAAAAGTACTCCTAACAATGCAGGTTCTGAAGACAAGATAGGATGGATGTCAGATAGGGATTGGCTATGGACAGTACATATGCTAGTGACACAGTTCTATCTATTTTTTTTTTCATTATTATTATTTGTTTTAGTTGAAATAAATCAACCTTTCAAATACAGATACAAAATACATAGACATATAAAATACATATACATATAAAGAAGAGAAACAAAAAGTGAATGAGATTTAGAACAAACAACACTTAGTATCAACCGTGTATGATCTGGTGATAGAAGTATTCTCTCGGATTCTCTCATGCAAAAATACATCATAATGAAAGTACGCCACTAGAAGAATAAACAGAGGAAAAACACAAAAATTGTGGATCAGAAACTTTGGGTTTAAATAAAGTTCAAGAATAATGAATATCACTTAGTGTCTAAGTTTAAACTTGATAGAAGATTTACCGTGGCAATCTGTAGCGGTAGATATCCGGAGCCCAATATTAGAGACCAGGGCAAATTTTGAGGAGAGAGACATAAATAGGTACAATGTCTCGCGAAATGGATTTCTCGCAATGGACGAAGGACTGTGCATTCCGTGATAAGGTGCACCAAGGTTTCACGAGTGTCCATCGAAATGCAATAGTGGCAAAAATTCATCGAATCACTCAGCAATCTCCTTTTAACTTTTAACTCTCTGGTGACCCATAGGTTAAACCGTATCCTTAATATATTATTCCGATATTTGTGTGATGGACAGCAAGTTAAATATGCTGGTAATGTGTGCATTTTTTTTTGTGGAAATCGAAATTCATCGGCATCTTTATATGCAAGACATGCGGTTCGGGTAAGAATCCAGTCTGCATGATATATTTTCAATTTGGCTTTGTCTGGATTATGCAATAATAAATCTAATGAAACTTCTGACAAAATTAGCATGTGATAGACACTCGTCAACCAAGATTTAATAAACACCTGTTTTGATGAAAAAATATATGATGATACATGTTTTAGCAGAACTTGGAGTGGAGTTGGCAGCAAACATTTTCTAAAAAAGGCGCAACTGCGCCAGTTGAAGATAGCCTGCACAGAAACCAAGCCAAGTTCATACCTTATCCAGGCGACTGGGATGCAATTCGGAAGATGTAATATTCGGCACCAGTATTTTGCCTCCCATTTTGCCAAGTGTGAGAAAGGAATTTCATGAAAAGTTTCCAGCCCATATAATAAAGCTGGAATAGTTTTTGCAGTCCAGAAATGCCATGCAGGCAATATTGAAAATTTGCCATATTTGTGCATTAAAATACTGGCTTGTGAAATGAATGATGTTAACCTTGTTTCAAGCCGCATTAGATGTCCTGTTGGATGGATTACACTCTCAAAAACAATGCCAAGATAGTTGTAATAAGGCACCCTGATTATGGGGATTCGGTTAAAGGTCCACATCGGTTAAAGGTCCACATCGGGCATCGCCTTTTGGGAGAATAGGCTACAATTTGAGTTTTTGAAAGATTTATTTTCAATTCGTTATTTTGAGTGTAGATGAAAAATGCGTTCAACAGTCGTTGTAAACCCACTTGTGTTTTGGAGATAAGTACCAAATCATCGGCATATAAGAGGGTTTAAATTAGATGACCGTTCAATTTTGGAGAGTCTGAAATCACAGCAGATAAATCATGTCTAACATCTTGAATGAAATAGTTAAAAATGGCCGAAGCCAAGAGACAACCTTGTTTAAGGCCTCGTGATGTGTGAATCTGTTTTGATAATATGCCATATAGTGTGAGGCAAACCTTGATCGATGTATTAGAATGTAAGGCATATATCACATCTAGTAATGTCGCAGGGCATTCATCTCTCTGCAGTTTCGTTAGTAAGAGAACCCGACTTACGACTCCTTTACTTCCTGCCTTCCCAGACACACTGGAGCATGGGCAAGCTTCAGGGCTGAAGCCTGCCATAGGCATAACACGCAATGGACTGAAATCTGATCTAAACAACAGAGTAAACGCCCAGAAGGAACTAACAAACAAGAAATCGGGAAAAAAATAAGAGAGCGGCCATTTTGGTAAAATTGTCACCTATGGGTTATGTACTGCAGCTGAGAAAGCAGCCTAAAGATACATTGCACAAAAGCTAATAAAAAGTAACCACTACCACCAGCCATTCAAGTTAGTTATTGTGACAAAATGTTACATGAGAAGTGGGATAAGGAGTCACTATGTAATCCCCCAGCACTCCACTTAAGGTGGTGTGTGCTGGACCCACAAAGGAAAAAGGTAGGTAAGACAGAAGTTGTCCTACTATTAATGAGAATATTTCTTGTTTTTCATGGCCTGTAAGAATGTCATTGTATTTTTCCCTTGTTCCCTCCCTTGCTGTGAAGCGCTTTGAAACACATTGTGTATAGGTGTTATATAAATAAACGATCATATCATAACTGTAGTTCACACAACAAAATGTATTTAAACATTTAGAGGCGTCCAAGGGACTCCTCAGTAGCACTGCCCAAAGGGTGCTGTGCGTCACTATATAAAAAGCAGATGCATATGGAGTTTACCAGACTCCATTAAAACGTAAGGAAGACAAAATCTTAGAGGTAAAAGGCATGAGTGGGTGGCAAGAAGGCCCACTCCCTCAGGAATTTAAAATCAAAAAGATCCCAGATTCCAGAAAATGGCTGGGGGTCTATAAGGTTAAAGGGAATTAGCACAGCAAATGAAAATTCTTCCTAACAAAGGCAGCCACCAGTCATGTTAATCAATTTTTATACATACTGCACTCTTCACCACTGTAGAGGGTATGGACACCTGGCCTTGTTCTAAAATGGAGCATAATATGACCACAACCGTGCATTGCCAGACCTTAGTCTGTGGAAAGGAAAAGTGGGGATGGGTGAAGGATTGATAGGAAAGAGGGACAGACAGTATGACAATCTGTTTTAGATGGTAAAAAGAATGGGAAATAGGGGGATGCAATATAATTGTGGTAGTAGGGATGTTTGCTTAACTTTTGTTAGTAATCAGTAGGTAGGAGAGAAGGTCTTAGGAATGTGCAGCTCAATTTAGAGCAGAGTGGCAGCAATATCTAGAACTAATGAAGGATGGTACTCAAAGTGGTTTGTGAGTGGTTGTGTGATGGAATGAGAGGTGCTCTATAGGACCTTAGTACTGTGGAGGACTGTGCATCCTCCTCAATCCCCCAACTGTGCAGCTCCCATATGTGTCCTATGATTCTGCATCCAGTGGCACAAAGACAGTACATATAGCCCACCCTCCCCCTAAGCACCTGAATTAATTATACTATGGTACAGAACCTAGCAATACTGGAAAATACAAACAACACACAATACTCATGCACTGTAAAGCTGTGATATATCTTTATATATAAAGCTGAATGTATGAATGTGCGTGTGTGTATTTTTGTCTGTCTATACAAATCCGAACCGTTGAACCCGCGTCTACCAAATTTTGCATGGATTCCTCTTTTGTCTGGGCAAGATAGTAGTCATTGTTTGGATGCAAAAATCTTATATGCAAAACATTTTTGGGATGTGTGTGTGTATGTTTGTCCGGCTATACAAATCCACACCGTTGAACCCACTGCTACCAGATTTTGCATGGATTACTCATTTGTCTGGAGCAAGATTGTAGTCTATGTTTGGATACAAAAACTGAACTCTGTAGACACCCTCATTTACTGATGCTCACCCTGATTCACTACAGTAGGTACTAGAAGGAGGCAAAATTTGGAAAAGTATCTGAAGCAAAATGTTCAATGTGTTGGTTATTCCTTTGAAATGTATTGCTACTGTATACAGTTCGAAAGGGTGTACGCGATTCCAAATATCGGAAATGACAAGGTTACAGTTTACTTAAGTTCATTCACAAGAAGCGACCATAATCAAACAATCTTTTTTGGGCATTGTCTCAAATGTGCTGAAGCCATTGAGTGACTGAAACATGCCGCACAAAAAACGAACATCACTTGGAAAAGCTCCATCTGATGCAAAGCGAAAATCAATAAGAGGAGCTTCTGAAACACAACAACAAACAGCAGCATGACTTGCCAACCAGAGGACAAGAGCAACTTTCTCCAGGGCAAATGAGATGCCAGAGTAAACTGAAGCAAGACTTGCTGACATGAGGACAAGAGCAACATCCTCCAAGGCACATGGGACACCAGAGCAAACTGAAGCAAGACTTGCTGACATGAGGACAAGAGCAATATCCTCCACGGCACATGAGACACCACTTAATCAGGACACAGACAATGCTGGGTACCCCAGCTCGTGCCTTATAAAGTACAGCAAAAAGGAAGTGAAATACCCCACAGTCATACCTTATAGTACAGCAGATGTGTGTGCCCTGTGGTAAGGTATAGTAGACCAGAGGAAACCGGAGAATCTGAAAAGGTTCAGCGAGAGAGAGTGCAGACGGAGAATAATAAAGGTCAGGAATGTCTGCCACAGACACACAAACACCTCCATGACACGCCAACAGCCTTTTCTGTTAGGTTCCTGTTGCTCCATGCCTTTAAATAAGTGTTTCCAGTTGTCTTGGATCAAAGTCATTCCAAGCTCAATGATGTTGTGAAGTTGTAATACATACAAAGTTCTAATAAGCACATAGTAACATGCATGTTTCCCAATGGAGTGGGTGTTGGCACAGATGAAGCATAGCTCCTCCACTTATTTTACACTTCAACAAGAGTACAAATAGATGCTAAAGGGTACATCATTTTGTGGAGGGATAAAGTCTGTGGTTTATTAAGTTGGGGGTTACAATGGTGGTTACTTGATTTGTTGAGGGTACTATATTGTAACATGACACTTTGGGTGGGAGTGGTTTGATGGACTAATTTTGTATTTTCACAGAACAGAGGTTATCCTATTTGTTACGAATATGTACTATATGTATTTATTTTTACATTGATTGTAATATATGTATTTATTTTTACATTGATTTTAAATTATGTTACTTTGATGGCTTTGGTACCTTCTGCCAACCAGCCAGAAAAGGCACAATAGGCCGACCCGACAGAGGCCTTATTATTGTCATCATGTCTAGTTGGGGGTGCAAAGTTTCCATTTTTGAGAACTAAATTTGGGATTTTGGCCTTCCGTACATGTTTCTCCTGGGTGTGATATTTTACCGATTCATCTATATTGGAATACGGACCATTCTGATTTACATGCTTTTATAAAAAATATGTCCAATGTTCTGGAAAGATGAAATGAGAGTTCAACAGGAGGGGAAATATTTATGGCTGGAGATTTTATCTCTAATTGTCTAACTGATTCAACCCTGCCCACTATCTATGCCCATTTTACATAATTCCAATCATACAATTCGCAGCTCTGGTTACACGCCCTCTCTAAACGGAACCTTCATAGATAGAATGGGAACACTGAGAGGGATAAACCCCCAAAAACCACCTAGCATAGAGTCTTGAATCATGGATAGATTTTGTTATTTGTAACATAGGCTCTCTTAAATGTAAATCCTTTTCTATAATAGATTCACATTATAGCGACCATAATATTCGAATGCTCCCTGGGTATTTAATTCAATAAGTTACTTAGTTATGGAAATTTCGTCTGGTAAAAACCTTTTGAAATGGCACCTAGATAATATTTCTAAAATGATATATAAATATGCAAAATGTGTTTGATTTAACCTCTCTTGAATAGAAAATGAACACATTCTCTTTAGCAAAATTCTCAAACTTCGTTACACTAGCAACAATCAATTACGATTGTCAAGACGCCCCCAGGTCTATAATTGTGAAATTCCGGAATACAAACCAAATGAAAGTCATTGAAAGAAGCCACAAGAATTGGACTGTGAAAATAAGTATTATCAAGCAGATCTGTAAAAATTATAAAAATCGTATTAAATCGCACACAGTGCATCAAAAAGAAGGAGAGGCTATGTTCGAATGTATTATTAAAAAATCAAATAAACATTTTTGGACATTGATAAATAGCATGGGGAAAGAGTATCTCAAGAGAATTTGATTTTAAACTCAACCTGATATCAGCACTTCTCGGCCCTCTATACAAAGGCAAGTGCTTGACCCAAACGGATGTCATCAGATGGAAGTTGGTCCATAGTTTTGGATGTAGAGGATATTTTATGGTGTATTATAAAGGGAGTGACTCTAGGGCACCGGGACCAAATGAAAAAAGTTTAAATGGGATTTCGGCAGGGGGTGGGAGCCTTGCTGAACTGTCACATTATCGGATGCCTACAACAAGAAGCTTGGAGGAAAAATGTGTCATCAGTCTAAATGGCCGATATCGACGTATCATTAGCATTTCACCTAGTCAACATGGAACGATGATGGCAAAACATTTTTTAAATGCAGTCTTCCTCAAGGACTTTTAAATGTACTGGTCTTTCTCCACCTCAATAAGAGTAAAGTTAAATCTGCAGGGTCAACTAATGAAAGACATCCCGACCCACAGAGGTTTAAGACATGGATACATTCTTGCAATATTTCTGTTTAATTTATACATTACCAATATGGATAAGACTGTGGAACAGGTGGCCTTTATATCCCACAAGATTTACGAAGTGGAATTATTTTGGCTCTCTTATGCCGACAAAGTGGTCTTTTTAGATTTTACCAAGTTTGGACTACAAAGGCTCATGAACAACTTTGCCGAATATATCAGGCCAAATGATTTAATGATGAATGTTAAAAGACCAAGATTATGCGCTTTTCTCTAGAGAGGACAATCATGGGATTCGCATGGCATCTTGATTCCCAGAAGTTGGAGATAGTAAGTGACTCTTGAAAATCATCAAAAACATGCTGTCCTCCCAGATGACACAAATTAATAACAATTACAGGAAGTTCTCTTTGCTTCCTGTAATAAAGTCTTATGATGCAAAAGACATGTCTACATTAATCTATGGTTTAGAGCTACCGTGCCATTTTATTGACAACTTTGATTCATATCGTAAGGAAAGCCATTATGAGTGAGCCACTATAGTGCCACATTCTAGACACCATTCTTTAAGTAAAAGGTCAGTGGGACGGCTAGATGCACCACCATATTTATTTTAAAATGTCTCTCCTGTACACCAGCAGCATCAGGGCCTTCAGAGGAGCAGGAGCTCTCTCTACACTGCAGGAGCAGTGTCCCCCTCTATCCTGCCCTATTAGCCTCACAGGTAAGCCACTGAGCTCTGTTAGCGCTCCCAGCAACTCTGACTGCGCTTTCCTTGAAGTGCGGCAGTATTCGAATCGCTATGCTTTGTTGCCCTTAATTTAGTCTTGATCACCTGAAACCTCAGTGCAGCCGTGAAATTGGCTGCTCAGCCCCACCGAATCGTTTCCACCAGAGCGTCGCCATTGAAACCCATGTGGTGGCTCCAGTCCAACATGGCCGCCCTACAATGCATCTGGTCCATCTGACCTACCAAGACCCCAGCACCCGCCCCTGGAGCCGGATTGGTGCTTACCTCCACCTTCTGCACCAACCAAAACACCGGCAGGCGTGAGCTGGCTCCCGGACGAAGGCGCTGGACAAAGGCGCCTGTCTCGAGCCTGTCCCGAAGCTGGCCGAGGCAGAGGCTAGAAACTCTGCTTAAACACCATCGTTCCCGAGCTGCTTGTCCTCAATACTGCCCACCAACTCAAGGATACTGCCAGTTATTGGCCTGCTCGATGCCGTCGACTGCCTGTACCAGTCCGGACCACCTGTATTAGGTAACATTCAAAACCTTCCTGCGGCTCCTACACAGAGGCACTACATCTTTGCATAACACTTCTGCCTGCCCACTACTGCTCATCCGGTACTCAGAGCTGTTGACCTGCGCACTCGAGTATTATCTACCGCCATTGTTCTACCCACCCATGTCTTGCAATTGACGCGCGTATGCTCCCTTAAACCCCCACTCACCAGGTACGTGAACCTCTACTTCACCTAATGTCTACCATACACGCGCTATTTTGACCACTTCCGAACCCGTACCCCTTTTTCCTGAAGCACCCTGCAATTCGCTCCCGGAATGTGCATTGCCTTAGCTAAAATGATCCTGCCTACCTTTGTGTATTGCCCAAGCTAAAATCACAGTCAAAGCTGACTCTACACTGCCTCAACCAAAGTGCACCTCAAAATTATTGACTGTGAACTGCTTTAGTTGAATTTGAACCTGCCTACTGCTGACTTTACACTGCCCCTAGTTAAATTCGAACCTGCTTATTGTTGATCTTGCACTGCCCCAGTTAAATTCGAACTTGCCTATTGTTGATTTTGCGCTGCCTTAGTTAAATTCGAACCTGCCTACTGCTGATCTTGCACTGCCCTAGTTAAATTCGAACTTGCCTAGTGTTGATTTTGCATTGCCTAGCATAATCAAATTTGCCTACTGCCACAACACACCTCCTCCCAGGTGCCTATCCACCATGCTCTTTAGGGCACTCCTCATACTGTACCACATTCTGCCCGTTGAAGCAGCAATTATCACCCAGCCACGCATACGTCCAACACGGCCGGCACACCTCCAGCCATCAGCCACCTTATCTCTCCCAAGCCTTGTCCCCCCGACCCTACGCATGGTGACCCCCACAATGGACCCTATGACACCCACCATAGGCCTCCAGCACCTCAACACTGACATTAACCCATTCTTCAATGACCCAGCCCTCTGGCTGAAACACTTCGCTAGTAAACCTACTCCGAATCAACCGTGTTCCTTTTCTCTCAGAAACAAAAGATTAGGCACCAGATTACGCATACACCCCACCCGTAGTAATTTCCCCAAGCAAACACAACACACACCACCGTGCTCACCTACTGCACCCACCAATAGCAAATCCCCCTCTACGAAGGAGAAATTGCTGATTATCAAGGGGGCCCTCATCAACGCCAAATCCCTCCCAGCGCACGCGCTAGATATAGCAGACCTTATAACATCTTCAGATCTCGACTTCATTGCCATAGCTGAAACCTGGCTTCATGCGGCATCCGGTCCTTCCTTATCCCTTGCCGTACCACCCGGCTTCGGCATCATGAGATGTGACCGCACCTCTGCCTCCCACACCAGAGGTGGTGGCCTAGCCATCATCGACAAAACTACTGTGGATTTAAGAGTATCGACCAACACCAAACTCCAGTCCGCTGAACTACTATCAGTCAAACTCACACTAACACCTAATCAAACAGCCACCCTTCACCTAATCTACAGGCCCCCAGGCCCCGCACCCTCCTTCATCGGCGAAATCTCTACCCTCCTCCTTAACAATGCTAAAACTAACTCACAAATCATTATCCTTGGAGACTTCAACCTAGGACTTGGCGACCCCATAGATCCCATCGCACTAGACTTGGTCCATGCTTATGGACAGACCACCCCATTATCACTTTTAATATTGAAGCTTCCCCCCTTATCCCGACCTTGATAGCGCCTGCTCTCCCGACCAGAAACAAAAAGGACATAACCAAGGAGAAACTCTCCCTCTGCTACTCCCTTCGCTTAAAGCTGCCACTGACTCCAGTAATGACCCTGCCATCCTAGCTGACATCTATAACTGTAGCATGCTCACAGCTATAGACGCTATTGCCCCCATCAAACTGAGGAAGGCCAAACCATGGGCACACCTTAACTCGTGGTTCACACCACAGCTAAGAGTACTCCGTAAAACCAAATGCTGTGTCGAAAATCGTTGGAAAAGTCACCCTTCTGAAGCGCACAAAGACGGTTTCTTCTTGGCATCGCTCACATACAAAGCAGCCATTATAGAGGCAAAAAAAGAGTCCCTCAATAATCGCATCCTGCAAGCGGACTCCAATTCCAAGGAACTCTTTAAGATCCTAAAAGAGCTTGAAACTCCTGTCACCCCTCCCGACACCTGCATTAAAGATAGCAAATGGTGTACTAACATTCAGGCAGCGTTACTGAACAAAATCACCACGCTTCAATCTAAAATCATAGCTAAACAAGACAGTCTGAAACTGGACAATCGCCCTCCTACTCCAGCTGGGGCCCTCTCACTCGACTTGCCCAATCTCAAACTGTTTGCCTTCGCTCCGCTTACCATTGCGGAGGTGGAAAACATTATCCTGAGGCTCAAACCTTCCAACTGCCAGGGTGATCCCTGTCCTGGCCCAATCATTAAGGAATCGGCACATGATCTGGCCCCATTCATCACATCCTTCATTAACGCTTCCTTTAAAACAGGAACTGTCCCTGACAACCTCAAGGACGCTTGGGTGACCCCCTTGCTGAAAAAACCCTCCCTGGACCCGAGCATACCCACCAACTACCGACCCATTACTACTGTCCCGTTCCTGCTAAAAATCCTAGACCGCGCAGCATACCTGCAAATCCAAGAGTACTTGGAAGCCAATAATCTACTAGGTCTCAGACAATCTGGCTTCCGCCCAAGACACGGAACTGAGACAGCTCTAATAGACTTAAAAACTCAAATTGAAGTTCTAAAGGACAACAGCAAACTGGCCCTGTTACTCCTTCTCGACCTCTCCGCGGCATTCGATTTAGTCAATCACCAAACCCTATGCAAGCATCTGCACACTGCCGCCCATTTCTCTCCGTCAGCTACAGCCTGGATCAAATCATTCTTGAGCAATAGATCTATGCAGGTCTTTTCTCAATGCAGCTGCTGATCCTTCCCCTATCCACTGTGGCGTCCCCCAGGGCTCTTGCGTGTCGCCAACTCTCTATAATATCTTTACAAAACCGCTCTTTGATGTACTTGATTATCTGGGTGTCTCCTATACGAATTACGCTGACGACACCCAGATACTCATTCCCATCACTGGAGACTACTTGGCTAACACCAAGGCCCTGAACGATGTCTACTTAGTTATCCAAGCCTGGATGGCACAACACCAACTATGCCTCAACGATGACAAGACTGAGCTCCTCATCTTGGGCACTACGCAACACCTTAGTAAACTTGAACCGTTTTACCAATCGTTCATCAGCGATGGCAACACTATCCAAGTCTCGAAAGACACGAAAACCTTAGGCGTTTACCTTGATGCCACCTTATCCCTATCCCGACAAACAAATTCAGTCAGATCTGCTTCAGCATACACCTGCAAACTCATCGCAGCCTGCAGGCCATTTCTGACTACGCCAAACACTGTCACATTGGCCAGAACCCTCATCATGGCCAAAATCGACTATGGTAGTGCCCTCTACCTTGGAACTAGCCAAGAGAATATGAACAAACTGCAAATCTCTAAGAACAACGCCATTAGAGCGGCTCTAAACATCCTGAGAAATCACCACATCTCGGAATCTAGATCCAACCTACACTGGCTACCTGTCAAACAGAGAATCTCACTGAAAGCCTTAGGCCTTACCCACAAAGGCCTAGCCAACTAAGCCCCCCTTATCTCTGCAGCCGGCTATCCCGCCATGCGCCCACCCACCCTCAAAGAACTGCCCAGACCCACTGTCTAACCATACCCAGGTTTAAAATACCAAAAGCGGGTGGATCAAGTTTCCCCATGCTAGCTTCCAAGCTGTGGAATGCTCTCCCCCTCACCATTAGATCAGAAGAATGCTTTAGTGCCTTCAAGGCCAAAACGAAAGCCTGTCTCTTCAATCAGTCCTGAAATTGTACTTTTTATGTGCCTGTAATGTGCCTGTTCTAATCTCTACTTTGTAATTGATGTATATAGCTGTATGTTCTGAATACTTTGCACTGTACCTATAGTTTGAATTTATGTATGCTCATTATGTAACCTAGTCCAAGTTGCACCCTGATGCCTCCGGGCCTGAGGGAGCGCGTTATAAATAAAACAAATACAAATACTGCCATTTTGTTACCAGACCTGTGGCATGGGTCTTTGGCCTCACTAGGAATAACGGTAGGCTGGGCACTACACAATAACTAAAACCGACACTGCTATAGCCTCATCTGTGTATTCTATCATCCTGCCTTCTAGAAAGGAAAATGTATTTAGGCATTTGCTACTGGAACCCGATCTAAAGCTTATTTGTTGGTAAAACACTGATATTGAACAATATTGAACACATCTGAAGTCCCTGTGAATTAGTAGATGGCACCAAAACAGCATTAAATAGGTACAACGTGACGTAGCAGGGGGCCTTGCTGCTCCTGTCGAGTGAGAGGCCCTGTCGCTCCATGTCCGTGAGCGCTGGGCCGGGGCTGATTGCGGCTGGCTGGAGGAGCGGGAAGGGGGTGCTCTGCCTCCAGCAACCCTGCACATGTCAGACAGGAACCAGGAAGCTATCCCGGATGCCGCTTTCCTGTCTGTGTGGAGTACGAAACCGGAGACCTGGAGTGATGGAGTATCACCACAGGATGCAGGTAAGAAAGCTTTGTTTTTATATGTGCATGTATGCGTAACGAGCGTATGTAAGTATATATTATATTGGATACATATGTATGCATCTATGTGCTTGTTCATATTATTGGTGTGTTTGTATGTATGTGTGTGAGTGAGGGTGTTGTGACAATGAGAACACAGTGTATGTGAATGTTCTGGGTCGATACGCGTTCAGAGAATGCTGTATGAATGTTCTGGATGCTCATGTGTGTGAATGTGAGAGAAAATAAATGGGTGAATGTCTGATGGGTGAATGGGTTTGAATGTGATTGTGTGTGTGTGTGTGTGTATGTGTGTGTGGTGTGTGCATGAACGTTATGGGTGTTTGCCTGTGCAGATAATGGATTAGGAATATTCTGTATGCACGAGTGAGTGAATGTGACAAAAGGTGTATGGGTGAATGACTGTAGGGAGCATGAGTCTGAAAATGTGATTTTGTGTGTGTGTGTGCCTGTGTGTTTGTGAATATTCTGTGTGGCTGCCCATGTGGAGAATGCAGTTTGAGTGAATGTGAGAGAATGTGTATGGGTGAGTGACCGATGGGTGAATGGGGATGAATGTGATTATGAGTGTGTAAGTACGTGCATATGTGTGTGTGTGTGTGTATGTGAGTTTGTGTTTGTGTCTCTGTGAATTTTCTGATTGGGTGCCTCTTTGGAGAATTCAGTGGTGCAAATGTTTTCGGTGTGCATGTGAGTGAATGTCAGAGAAGGTGTATGGATGAGTGATTAATGGGTGAATGGGTATACATTTGATATGTGAGGTGCTTGGAGGGCACAGGGAGGACTGGAGCCTTGTTGACATGGCACGTTTTACTGGCATTTTTGGGTGAAGACAACTTGATGAGTGTTATTATGTGGCCAGACCTGCATTTTGGTGAAGGCAGTTTATCAATGTCTTACTGTGGCATGACATTGGGCATCTATGATTAAAGCAAGCATACATTGTATTGTGTAGCCAGACTGGCATTAAGGTACAGCCAGTCTAGACATTTCTTACTGTGTCATGTAATTATGTACTGTGCATCTTTAAATAAGAAAGCAAGCATGATAAATAAATATTATTACGTGACTCGACAGGCATTTTGGTGCAGCTAGTTTAGCAATTTCTTACTGTGTCATGACTTTTTCTACTGTGCATTTATGATAAATCAAGCATTGTAAGTGTTCTTATGTTTCATAATTGGCCTACATTGCATCCAGTTTGAACATGTTTTCTTATTGTGGCATTTTTAATAACAAAGTCAACAGAAGTATGTTATTGCATGGTGGTGAAGGCATGTATTGGCAGAGCTAGCTTGGATATGCTTTCTTATTATTACTGGCATTATGTACAAGGCAAACACAAGTATATTCTTGTATGTGAATACAGAATATATTGGTGCAGCCATCATGGAAATGTATGGGCAAATGTTTTTTTTATAATGGCATACATTGTGGGGGAAGATAGGAAAATACACTGGGAAAGGTTCCTGTGCAGTGTTGGTGACTTGCATCTATTGATTTATCATAAAAAAATGATTAAAACATTATCTGGCTTTTTACCCAATTTTTCACAGAACACGTGCTTTAGAATATTCCATTTTAACCCTTTATTCAAAAAAAGTTATGAGAGGAGAACCTCCTTCCCCTGATCCGCCTTTCATTGGTTTGGGCTCTATCGTTACATTTGGAAGTTTTCACATACTTGTGGCAAATATTTATGCCCCTCCAATTAAAACATTCTCCAGCTGCAACTGGTGGCTGGTACATCTGGGTCCCAGGGGCCACACATCGCCCCCTTGTTTCTATGCTAGGTGAAAGATGTATATTTTGATTACAAAACATACTTACATCTTTCACCTGGCACAGTGCTCATGTGCTCCTGCAGTGGCATGATCATCATGGGCATTGCGCATACGCAGTGGTCCTGTTCGGCCCGTAGTGGTGTGGCACATCCAATGCTTTGTTGAGAGGCTTGGGGGGGGGGCATCAGCATGACTCGCAGGGGGGTACAAACATTTTGTGTGATGCCACTGGTAGCCAGGCGCTTTCGGTTCAGCACAATGAAACCAAACCAAAATGAGCTGGTGCATCGGAGGATCTGGTATATTGCCCAAATGAAAACTGTACAGCTTTTGTAACTGAAAAATTAGCCACTGTTCTGTTGCTTTTTAAAATAACGTACAAAGGGAGAGGAAGAGCATTCCAGTGTATGGGAGCAAGGAGAGAGAGCGGAAATTAAAGAGAGCACAGGGGGCTTGAGTGGTGACAAGGAGGTGAGTTGAGGATGATCTTAACGTGTCACGACCATTGGCGCTTGGAGGGTGTGGCGAAAGTGGAAGTTCCGTCGCCATTAGACGGTTCCGTCACGTTTTTTGTTTCAACGTACGGCGCTGTCTAGTGTTTCTCCAACATGGCCGCCCGCCGAGTATTTCACCATTCGAATCTCGGCGGGTCGGCGCATTGCAACTTGCTTTCCCGTTCGTTGCGAGCGCTCAGTAGCGTTATTTCCTCTTAGCGTTTCTTCCATCCCCATTCCTGCTCTCTCTCTCTCGCTTGCTTACCCCCTTTTTCCCTCGCTTCCAACCTCCATTGGGGCTCCCCCCCCGCTGGCCGTTTCTCCTGTAAGTTTCCCGTGTGTTCTCTCCTCTGTGGCGCCCATTCACGCTGCGGCATTTCCTTCTTGTGATCCATCGCTTATGCCTGGAGCCGATATCCCTGGATCCTGCTTCAAGTAATCCACGCTTCTACGAACCTTCAGGAGTCTTCCTTCATCTGGTGGGGGTTTTTTGGGCCTCGGAGGCTTTTTCCCCCAATAACAACTGGCTGCCGCGGGAGGGGGTCATCGTGAGTTTTCTCTGTTAAGATTCACGGTGGCTTCTTTTCGAGGCAGACCGTATCTGCTCTCAAAGAAGAAGTTTCTAAGGGAGAAACCACGTCGAAGGAGAACCCACTACTCTTCAGCATCAGGTGAGGAGGAGGACGGCACTCAGGGGGAACCTTTCTTATCAAGTGAGGAGGAGGACATTACAGACACAGCGGGCACTACGGCAGGCCAGTCACTAATCCCTGATATAACGAGCGAGGAGAAGAGTAGAGCTGAGGATGATCTTAACAAGCGAGGAGAAGAGTAGGGAGTGAGATGAGCAAATAGTCGGGGTGGGGCGAGTCAATGGATAGTTTTGAAAATGATGACATGATGTTTATACTTAGCCCTGTGTTTCATAGATAGCCAGCCCATCTGGCGACGGGCAGAGGAGGAAGAGGTAAAGCGAGAAAGGTTGACAAGTGTGTGGACCGCAAAGTTGAGGACTTTGTCCAGAGGTGAAAAAGCATAGTTGGGAAGGCCATACAGGAGACTGGCACAGTATTCAGATGTAGAGGAGAAGAGATGAAGTTGCTGACATTGAGGAGAGCTGTCTCAGTAGAATGCAAAGGTTGGAAGCCATAGAGGATTTGAGTATCAAGGAACTCAGTGAGTCAATTGAATACTACTTACTAAAGGATTTTGGAATAGTGTTGTAAAAGAGAGACAGGGTGAACATGTTCAGGATAGTTAGGATCTTGGCCAGATTTCCTAAGGAGAGGAATCCCAGTAGGTGTTTTATAGGATGAGGGAAAAGTGTCATTCTTAAGAGGGGAGAGGGGAGTTGAAGTCGGAAGTAAGATGTGGAGCAACACTGGGTGCTATGTACTTCACAATGTGCCGGGACAATGGATCAGTGGGGGCACAGGAAGGGTTAGCCTTAAGGAGTAGGGCAATAATCTCATCAGATTTGGAAGGGGAGAAGAAAGACATAGTAGCACGAGAGAAGGAGAGGAGTGGTTGAGAAAGTGAGCAGGCGGAAGGGATAGAAGGTAACTAGTGAGGATATTGTGAATGGTAGAAATGTTAGAAGCATAGTAGAGAGCAGGATAATTTGCAGAAAGAGTAGAAGATATGGAGGTGGATTTAGGAGGTGAGAGAATTAAGTTGAGCGATTTTTGAGAGGAATGAGAAGAAATGACAGAGAGAAGTCAAGTTTGGCAGAGTCAAGAGTAAAGGAATAGTTTTGAAGAGCAGTGAGATAGTTTAGTTTAGTGTTAGGCGCTTACACAGCAAACAAATTCCATTTCAAAGCACCAACAGGGCAACAGGGAGGGAACATGGGTTTGCAGTATAGTAAAATAAATACAAAAAAATACAGTGGGGGGGGGGCGGCCAAACCTACTATGCCTTGTGAGTATTCAGAATGTGCAAGTGCAGCAAAGAAGAGGGCAGTGGGGTACGCGCTGAGGAGTCAGTGTTCGAGGGAGAGCCAAGATGATATGCAAGGTATGGTAAGTGCAATTCGGACAGGAGCCACGTTGGGTGGAATGTGCATGTTTCCAGGGCGGAGGGTGTGCCAAGGCAAGTGCTGAAGGTAGACAGAAGCTGGGGTGTGAGTGGTCAGGGGCCCGAGGATGCATAGGGTCCAAGACACCAATCACAGCAACTGTGAGATTAGCAAAGGAAGGAAGAAGGGAAGGATGAGGAAAAGAGGAAAGTCTTGAGGTGCCTTCAGAACGTAAGAAGGTCCTGCTCAAGACGCAGAGGGGGGGGGGGCTGTTCCATAGGAGGAATCCAGCTGAGGAAAGCAAACAACCTCCAGCTCTCTAATTAGCTAAACACTTTGCACACAGGGAGTTGGTGCCAGAGGAACCTAGTGGTCTGGAAGGAGAGTATTTTGTAAGAGAGAGTTGAAAATAGATTGGTCCCCAGCCCGAGACAGCCTTGTGGATGATGCAGAGGGATTTGAATTTGATCTGTGCCGCACCTGGGAGCCATTGGAGACTTTTTTGGGCAGGAGAGATGTGGACACTGGGTTTAAGGCCTAGGATAAGATGTGCTGCTCTATTCAGGTTTAGCTGAAGGGGGTCGCAGAGTGGAAGAAGTTAGATTGAGGACGATGCTGTTGCAATAGTCAAGCCTAGAGAGAACCAGGGCTTAGAAAACATTGACCTTCTGGTGGAAGTGAGAAAATTGAGAATTTCTTTGAGAAGGAAGAGTTGAAAGTGGGACTTCTTGGAAATTTCCTGAGTGTGCGGGAGGAAGGAGAGAGAGGAGTCAAAGATGTCCCTAAGGTTTCTGGCTTCAGAAGAAGGAGAGGGAGCAGGCCCTTGGAAATCATAGGAATGTCTTGACCTTTGACAAGTGCGTAGCTCTGTCCGCATTATTGATTTCAGGGTGTGTATGAGAGATGTAATTCAGGGCGGTGGAGGGTAGAATTTAGGAGTTAGTGTAGTAAAGAGGGCAGTGAGAGGAAAAGGGAATATAAAGAGCAGTGTTAAAGTTAATGAAGTCTCCCGTGGATGGAAAGGTGAGTTCAACATAGGAGGAGAGAGAGTAGTGTAAGTCAGGGCGGCAGTAAGGGAGTTTGGAGGAGGGAAGCTTGCACTTAGTAATAGTTGGAGTAGATGGAGGTAGTGGGGGAGAAGCCGGAGTGGAGATTGAGGCAAAGATGACAGAGTGATCAGAGGGAGAAGGTGCAGTGGAGATAGTAGAGGCAGAGAGTTGAGAGGAGATGAGAATAAGGTCAAGGGAGTTTCCATTTGAATGGTGGGCAAAGTGTGGACAGAAGAGAGTGAGTGGTTAAGTAGAAGAGAGTTAAAGTCAAGGGATAGAGCACCAGAGAGAGGAGGTTGAAATCACCAGGGACAATTAGGTGGTGAAATATATATATATATATTACAGGGCCTGCAGTAGCGGCCGTGTAGTTATGGTTATGTTGCTCAACACATAGAAAGAGCAGTTGTTGGGTGGCTTATAACTTTGCTCTCCATGTATGAATCCTCACAAAACTTTGCAATAAAGCGGAATGATTTTGCACGGTTTGGTGTGGTTTTATCAAGGGGGGACAAAGTTATAGGGGGGTCCCAAAATGTGTTGAAATCCTCATAGATGTAATGGAAAAAGAAATTGTTCACACCTACAGCCCAAACCGCTGGGCGGATTTTCCCCAAATTTTCGCCAGGAGTAGTGGCTTGGTCCCGAAAGCATGCTTTGTAAATTTAGTGTAAATCTGTCCAGTGTTTTCTTTAAAAACGGGCAAAAAGTTGGTAAAAAAAATAAGTGATATCTGGGTCTGGTCTGCGGACTCACTGCCCTATTTGGTCCGTAGACACCCCACTGGAACAATCAGTGGGTGCCGTGATGTCCACAGACATCGGACGTGCCCACTGATTGGATGGTGAGAAGCGTGAGGTGCGTCATATTTTTTTTTACGTGGCCATGTTGGATCTGCGGTCAGCCGCAGTTGTCCGCGGATAGTGCAGTGCGAAAAACATCTGCAAAACACATTTGTGGTTATTTGGTGGTCGAAAGAGGGGCTGGAAAGGGTGCGGGTGGAATAAAGATGATATGGAGCTATTTTTCTAAGTAAAAAAAGTGGGTGCGGGTGCCGCCCAGTCAGCGGACACCACTGTGGACCACGGACAGCACTGTGAACAAACCATTTGGAAAACACTTTTGGGGTTATTTGATGGCTGAAAGAGGGCATGGAAATGATAGGGGAGTGGAAAAAAGATGATATGTAGTTGTTTTTATAGGTGAAAAAGGGTTTGCAGATGCCGCCAAGTCGGCAGCCAATATTGGTGTCTGCGGACATCATTTCAATTGCAAGGGGGCCAGGGTGAATTTTGTTATTTGAAGATGTATTGTACGTACTTGTTATATGGTTTAATTATATTGTGGTGGTTGTGGCTCAACACATAGAAAGAGCAGTTGTTGGGTGGCTTATAACTTTGCTCTCCATGTACGAATCCTCACAAAACTTTGCAATAAAGCGGAATGATTTTGCACGGTTTGGTGTGGTTTTATCAAGGGGGGACAAAGTTATCGGGGGGTCCCAAAATGTGTTGAAATTCTTCACAGATGTAATGGAAAAAGAAATTGTTCACACCTACAGCCCAAACCGCTGGGCGGATTTTCCCCAAATTTGCGCCAGGAGTAGTGGCTTGGTCCCGAAAGCATGCTTTGTAAATTTAGTGTAAATCTGTCCAGTGTTTTCTTTAAAAACGGGCAAAAAGTTGGTAAAAAAAATAAGTGATATCTGGGTCTGGTCTGCGGACTCACTGCCCTATTTGGTCCGTAGACACCCCACTGGAACAATCAGTGGGTGCCGTGATGTCCACAGACATCGGACGTGCCCACTGATTGGATGGTGAGAAGCGTGAGGTGCGTCATATTTTTTTTTACGTGGCCATGTTGGATCTGCGGTCAGCCGCAGTTGTCCGCGGATAGTGCAGTGCGAAAAACATCTGCAAAACACATTTGTGGTTATTTGGTGGTCGAAAGAGGGGCTGGAAAGGGTGCGGGTGGAATAAAGATGATATGGAGCTATTTTTCTAAGTAAAAAAAGTGGGTGCGGGTGCCGCCCAGTCAGCGGACACCACTGTGGACCACGGACAGCACTGTGAACAAACCATTTGGAAAACACTTTTGGGATTATTTGATGGCTGAAAGAGGGCATGGAAATGATAGCGGAGTGGAAAAAAGATGATATGTAGTTGTTTTTATAGGTGAAAAAGGGTTTGCAGATGCCGCCAAGTCGGCAGCCAATATTGGTGTCTGCGGACATCATTTCAATTGCAAGGGGGCCAGGGTGAATTTTGTTATTTGAAGATGTATTGTACGTACTTGTTATATGGTTTAATTATATTGTGGTGGATGTGGCCACGCAGACTATAGTAATATGTGTATGGTAATTATAGGCACTGTAGGTGGAGTATACAGAATTTGTAATATGGTGGAATGATATAATTGAAGTGTATATGGTATTTATGATTGTAGTACAATTGAGGATAGTGCTTATGGAATATGTATTTGTTTATACTTGGTTACTTAGTTGCATACAGCTGGAATCTCAGGTTCTTTTTCTGTGAAAAAAACAGTACAATTTGTTAAGCAGGATAGTTTGAAAGCTTTAATCACTTTAAGGCTCCTTCCTGTCTGGCACTATCGGCCACCACACCATTAGGCGCTGCTCCCTGCAGAAGATGCCCCTTTACCATGCTGCATCTACCTTAACGGATCAGATCAGGAGGTAAGCCCTAAGGAGCTTCCCCTTCAGCCTTCCCAGAGGACCGTAGAATGTGGTACCGCAGGGCATACGATTGCAGCCCGGCCCTGGAGAGTGTTCTATATTCCAAGATGGCCACTGCCATAATGGCACATTTGCCTGGGCCCACCAGACCCCCATCATCGTTGCAGATTGGCCGCAACTCTGAAAGTCATTGTCAATGAGGGAGCTCCGGCAAGTGAAGCCGGCCCCTTCTGAAGCCCCACTATTAAGGCTCCTTCCTGTCTGGCCCTGTCAGCCACCACACCATCAGGCGCTGCTCCCTGCAGCAGATACTACATCTACCTTAACAGATCGGATATGGAGGTAAGCCCTAAGGAGCTTCCATATCATCCTTCCCGGACAAATGTAGAATTGCCCCCATGGGACAGCACTGCATGCGATGGCAGCCCGGCCAAGGAGAGCATTCTACATTCCAAAATAACTGCTGCCATAATGGCACACTTGTCTGGGCCCACCAGACCCTCCTTCATCGTTGCAGATTGGCCACAACTCTGTACATCATTGCCAATGAGGGAGCACCGGCAGGCGAAGCTGGTCCCCTTTGAAGGCCCACTATTAAGGCTCCTTCCTGTCTGGCCCTGTCAGTGACCACACCATCAGGCGCTGCTCCCTGCAGCAGATGCCCTTCAGCCGTGCTGCATCTACCTTAACGGATCAGATCAGGAGGTAAGCCCTAAGGAGTTTCCCAATCAGCCTTCCCAGATGACTGCACAACCGCCCTTGTGGGACCGCACTGCAGGCGATTGCAGACCAGCCTGAGAGAGCATTCTTCATTCCAAGATGACTGCCGCTGTAATGGCACACTTGCCTGGACCCTCCCGGCCCTCCTTCATTGTTGCGGATTGGTCGCAACTATGTACATCATTGTCAATGAGGGAGCGCCGGCAGGTGAAGCTGGCCCCCTCTGAAGGCCCACTATTAAGGCTCCTTCCTGTCTGGCACTGTCAGGCCACAGAAGGCCAGAGGTCCGTGATCATGTCAGACAAATCATCAGAGCGCTTGGGTACGCAGACCTTAATCAAGAACCTATGTATGTCCAACCACCTAACCGAACAAGCCTACCCAGCGCCATCAAACTTTCTCCCTGATGCTCTACCCGACCACTCATCATTGAAAGAACACCCATACCTTGCGATCTGGGATGCAGCTAACCCGCGATATCAACCTTCACTGAGGGAAAGAAGCCACACACGCACAGCAAGTGTACTTCCCCCCGCTAAGTACCCTCACATCCACAGGAATTCCATAGCAAGATCCTCGGGGCGCACCACATCCGTGCGTGTGTGCCTCGCCAAGCAAGGCAGACTACAAAGAGCACTAACACGCCAACAAAGTGCACCCATCCCTGACTCACCACACGTATATCGCTCTCTCAATCTGCTCTTCCTTAACAACAACACACCTGCAGTCTCAATGGCAAACAACACTTTACGAGAGCCTACTACTAATACCACATGTGATCCATACCCAGCGTACCCCACTGCTGCTGAACCATGCCCAGTGTACCCCACTGCTTCTACTATGTGTGAACCATGCCCAGTGTACCCCACTGCTGCTACTGCTGGACCATGCACAGTGTACCCCACTGCTGCTACTATGTGCAAACCTTGCCCAGTGTACCCCATTGCTGCTACTATGTGTGAACCTTGCCCGTTTACCCCACTGCTGCTACTATGTGTGAACCATGCCCCGTGTACACCAATGCTGCTACTGCTGAACCATGCCCAGTGTACCCCACTGCTGCTACTGCTGAACGATGCCCCTTGTGCCCCACTGCTGCTACTGCTGAACCTTGCCCAGTGTACCCCCACTGCTGCTACTATGTGTGAACCATGCCCAGTTTACCCCACTGCTGCTACTACGTGTGAACCATGCCGCCAGGGGTACCCCATTGCTGCTACTATGTGCGAACCTTGCCCAGTGTATCCATTGCTGCTACTATATGTGAGTTTTGCCCAGTGTACCCCACTGCTGCTACTGCTGAATCATGCCCAGTCTGCCCCACTGCTGCTCCTATGTACAAACCTTGCTCAGTGCACCCCATTGCTGCTACTATGTGTGAACCATGCCCGTGTACCCCACTGCTGCTACTGCTGAACCATGCCCAGTGTACCCCACTGCTGCTACTATGTCAGAATCTTGCCCAGTGTACCCCATTGCTGCTACTATGTGTGAACCCTGCCCAGTGTACCCCGCTGCTGCTACTATATGTGAACCATGCCCAGTGTACCCCAGTGCTGCTACTGCTGAACCATGCCCAATGTCCCCCACTGCTGCTAATATGTGCAAACCTTGCCCAGTGTACCCCATTGCTACAACTATCTGTGAACCATGCCCAGTGTACCCCATTGCTGCTACTATCTGTGAACCATGCCTAGTGTACCCCACTGCTTCTACTATGTGTAAACTATGCCCAGTGTACCCCACTGCTGCTACTATGTGTGAACCATGGCCAGTGAACCCCACGGCTGCTACTATGTGCGAACCTTGCTCAGTGTAACGCATTGCTGCTATGTGTGAACCTTGCTCAGTGTACCCCATTGCTGCTACTATGTGTGAACCCTCCCCAGTGTACCTCACTACTGCTACTATGTGTGAACCATGCCCAGTGTACCCCACTGCCGCTACTATGTGCAAACCCTGCCCAGTGTACCCCATTGCTGCTACTTTGTGTGAACCTTGCCCAGTGTACCCCATTACTGCTACTATGTGTGAACCCTGCCCAGTGTACCCCACTGCTGCTACTATGTGTGAACCATGCCCAATGTACCCCATTGCTGCTACTATGCATGAACCATGCCCAGTGAACCCCATTGCAGATACCCTGTGAGAACCATGGCCAGTGTACCCCACTCCTGCCACTATGTGTGAATTATGCCCACTACACACCATTGCAATTACCTCCTGTGAACCACATTCCTAGTATACCCTACTGCAAATGACATGAACAAGCCTTGCTCAGTGAACCCTACTGCCAATATCACGCACAAGCTCAGCCTAAATGCCTCAATGCGACCCGCACCCAATCAGGCAGCCACAGCTCACAACCCGATGCCTCCAGACCCTAAGAGTCATACAACTAGCACCATAGCCAACAAATGCCATTCCCCAGCTAACATCCTTGGGGGCCTAATCAATGCTAGGTCACTCACTGCCCATGCCCTCGACATCTCAGAACCCATCACCTCTAACCAACTTGACCTATTAGCTATCACGGAAACATGGCTGCATGCAGCTGCCGGCCCAGCCCTTTCACTAGCTATCACAGAGGGCTAAATTATATTCCGAAAAGACAGACCACTGGCCAAAGGAGGAGGTGTAGCACGCATTGCCAAAAAACACATGACCATAAGAGAACTGCCCAACCAAACCTTCCACTTGGGAGAGTCGCTATCCATAAAACTCTTTCCCCGATACCGCCTCACTAACCCTCCACATCATATACAGACCACCTGGTCCAATACTATCCTTTGATGAGGACATCACCCTCCTACTGGCCAACAATGCCAAACCTTCCTGTAGAATCATTATTCTGGGCGACCACAATCTAGGCCTCAACGACCCCACAGACGCTATAGCTACAACCAACACAACCGAATCACTAGGATTCACACACTGCATCACCACACCCACACCCAACAAAGACCATAGGCATGAACAGCAACACCAGCATCACCTCCAAACTCCAGTACCCTTGGTCTGATCATCATGTCATCACCTATACTATCCCAAAATAAACCTCGCCCAATGTCTCACCCAACCGGCCCCTGACTCGCAGTCTAGAAATACACGGAACATTACTCCTGAGACTATGCTTCATACGTTATGCCCCATCACCAACTACCAACACTCAGACTGCGACCCTATCCTAATGGTGGAGCTTTACAATCAAACCCTCCTTCTAGCTATAGACAAAATTGCCCCACTAAGTACCCGCAAACCAAAACCTAGAGCTCACCTAAACTCTTAGTACACACCAGACCTGAAAACTCTACAAGCCACTAAGCGCAGCCCAGAGACCACCGGGAAAACTATGTCCTCAAAAGTGAATAAAGCCCAGTTCCTCAAAAACGTACACACAAGCTATTATACAGGCGACGAGCCTTACTTACAACGAGCGTATAGGCAAAGCCAAAACAGGTACAAAAGAACTCTTCTCCATCCGGCGCGAACTTGAATCCCCTGTCACTCCTCCAGAAAGCTGCCTCAAAGATTCCACCTGGTGTACCAACATACAAACAGGCACTCCTTGACAAAACCTCCCTACTACAAAACAAAATCGCTACTAAAAAGACCAAACTATCCTTACTAGACACACCAGTGGACACCGACACTATGCTGAATCGCAACAAACAATTTGTATTCAGACCAGTCACGATACAAGAAGTCACAGAAATTATCAAAGGCCTCAAACCCTCTAGATGCCAAGGCGACATTTGCCCAGCCCTCTTCATCAAAGAATGCGCCGCAGAACTAGCACCCTTTATGTCCTTGTTCATCAACAATTCTTTCTCTCGTGGGATCATTCCAAGAAACCTGAAAGATGCCTGGGATCTCCCACATTTAAAAAAAACCTTCACTAGATCCCAACATCCCTACCAACTACTGCCCCATCACCACCATCCCCTTCCTCCTCAAAATTCTAGACAGAGCAGCATATTTGCAAATACAGGAACACCTGTAGTCAAATAATATCCTCTGTCTATGCCAATCTGGCTTCCGCCCAGGGCACAGCGCAGAGACAGCACTCTTAGTTCTTAAAATCCAAATGGATGAGATCATAGACAACGGAAACCTAGCCATCCTGCTCTTACTCAATTTATCTGCAGCGTTCAACCTAGTAAATCACCAAATCTTTTTCCAACACCTTGCCTCTGCAGTCCAATTCCCTTCCAAAGCCATAGCTTGGATCGAATCCTTTCTCTCCAACCGCACAATGAGGGTTTTCTCCAACCTAGCGGCTGCCACACCAGCCCCAGTCCTCTGCGGCGTGCCCCAAGGCTATTGTGTCTCACCAACACTCTATAACATTTTCACTAAGCTCCTTTTCGAACTCTTGGACAAAGAAGGCGTTTCCTACACCAACTATGCGGATGATACGCAGATCCTCGTGTCTATCTCCGGTGACTACATCAAGGATACCAATGTCATTAACAAAATGTATCAAATCGCACAAGCATGGATGGTGCAAACTGAACTTTGTCTAAATTACGATAAACCAGAACTCTTAGTAGTAGGGACTCCGTCCCATCTAAACCGACTGGGTTGCAAATACAAATCCTTCATCATAGATGGGAACCCCATCACTGTCCTGAAGGAAGTGCAAATGCTACGGGTCTATCTCGACCCTTCACTCTCACTAACCAGACAAGTCAATGCAATGGCCGCGGCAGCAGCCTATACAGCTAAACTCATTAACGCTTGCTGACCATCCTTAACACCTGACAGCAGCATCACATTAGCTAGAGCCCTTATTCTGTCCAGACTAGACTATTGTAACGCCTTATTTACAGGATCTTCTACAAGCAACATAAAAAAAATCCAAATCATACAGAATAATGCCCTAAATTGTAGCAAATTAGGGTGCACTGGTAAAAATCCACATAATTCAGTGAAAAACATTGTTAAAGGGACGTTATGTTTACAAGCAAAACCAAAAGCCTCCAGAAATTCACCAGTTGTGGTAAACTAGACAACCATATCTCGCACCACCACCGTGCACTGCTAAGACTACACCCAGGAAATCAAAGATGACACCACAAATGTAATTGATGACATCATTGATGACATCACATATCTGGGCCACTTATTTTTGTTGGATTTACAACCAGTCATTAGGATGCACCATATTAAGCATGTAAATCACTCCACTGTGTAAGGGTGAACCACTGGGTGACATTTGGGATCATAATTTAGCATACGTAGCGACCATTTCACTGAGCTTGTTTTGCATGAAATTACTCATGAGGGAACTTTGAGGTAACTGTGTAAAATATGTGTACAATGCTAATTTATAGCATTAATTTGAGGAATGCTTTCAAACCTAAATCAATTGGTGAGTGATTTTGCGTTACCATCAGTCATCAGGATGCACCATATTAAGCATGTAAATCACACCAGTGTGTACGGGTGAACCACTGGGTGACATTTGTGGATCATGATATAGCTTGAGTGGCAACCATTTCACTGAGTTTGTTTTGCATGAAATTACACATGAGGTAACTGTGACTTCCAGTAGGTGTCACATAACTTAAACTAAATTCTGTAATGTAAGAGGGGTTATTTTTGAAATGTTTAATTGGATGTAATAGGTACATGTCTTTAAAAAGTAACTAATGAACTGTGGACGCAATTTCTCCCCTGCCTTACCAACCCGACCCAACACCACCCCATGATTTTCTGTTTAAATGTATAACCTATATGTATACAATAATTTGCCAAAATGCAATTTTTGATTATGTGATTTCTTTCTGTGAAGAATTTATTTTAATAGTTATTGCTCTGAGCAACCCGTTTTGTGAAAAAACATCAGTGGGCCAAAGCATGTGTCAAATAAGATGGGCACACGTACTAGATTGTGAATTGTTTATTGAGGAATTAACTCAATTGAAAATAAATTAACAACAAAAACATAAACCACTGAATCGATTTGGAATTTTTGATCTAACAACTTGACGCACTGAGTACTTTTTGCTTATCACTTATTTTTTTGTTCACCGACATATCTAGACTAGTTGTTTATGTTCACGGATAGTGAGAATTTCAATAATTGAAAAAGTGCTATATACATAGACATTAACCTTCTCATGTGTTCTTAGAGTACTTTCATTACAGTTTGATCTCAGCTCATGGTACACGTACATAGGCCAATAAGCAGGCCTCAAACAAACAATTAATTTGCGTACATGATTATTAACTCTAATGTTAATGTCATTTTCTGGTGATGTTGTTTCTTTCCTCCTTACTGGAGTTTCCCTGTATGTTCCTCCATATTTTATGCATTGTGGGTCTGCATATGTCTAATTTGTACTAGCACAAGTGTGCAGTGAGTCTTGTATTGCTAGCTATTCATTCCAAGTTTAAGGTTAGTCAACATTCTGATAGGTTTGCATTTATTATTTTACTGCCAATATTACCAGATTAAAAATACTGTACTTCTATGGTGTATGCTGCACCCATTGCCTATGTGTATGTATTGTTATGTTCCTGTATTAACAACAAAGCTCCAATATAATGTTTTGTTTAGATGAGTACATTTTTGAATACATGAAGTAGTTCATGAGAGGGGTCCCAATCACCCCTGACATATTTCTATCAACATTGTAAACACAGCTCTTTGAAGGGACTTTTCATAAAAATGTATTTTTCATTTGTGATGTCATCAGTGATGTCAATAATGACATTTGTGATGTCATCTTTGATGTTATGGGTATTAGTTTTAGCAGTGAATGGTGGTGGCACGAGTTATGGTTGCTCAGCTTACCATAACTGGTGAATTTCTAGGGTTTTTTGGTTTTACTTAAAACAGGTCGCAGATATCAACTGCACATCCTCTACAACGGCCATTGAACCGTGTACATGGACTGATCATTATTTGATCTCGCTTACCATCTCAGACTTACCTCAATCCAAGACAACCAAACTACCAGCACCACCAGCCCTCACCCACTGTAAAAAAAACATAACAGTCACAAATCTCCTCCCTCTGATTCAGCCCATCACCAATCACTCCAACCTGATCACTAACCCTAATGATCTGGTTGACCTGTACAACAACACCATCAACTCAGCTATAGACGCCATTGCGCCGTTGAAACTAAGCAAATCTAAACCTCTTGCCCATCTCAACACTTGGTTCACTCCAAGCCTAAAAGCACTGCGTAAAGAAAAAAGACTAGCAGAAGCCTGCTGGAAAAAAAATCCTTCTCCCCCATAATAAAAATCTCCTCATTTCCCTCTCTAATAGATACAAGAAACAAATCATACAGGCAAAAAAAAGAAACTTTTAATGACAGAATCAAACAAGCAAACTCCAACACTAGGGAAATCTTTTCTATTCTCAGAGAATTAGAATCCCCTATCGCTCCTGTAGACACTTACCAAAGATAAAGTTTGGTGCACTAACATTCAAAATGCCCTATGCAATAAAATCACCATGCTACAAGACAAAATATCAGCCAAAAGAACCTCCCTCCATAACATTGTGCTCTCCTATCAAGAAGCCATCCTACAGGAACTTGCTGTCAACCAAACTAAACCACACAAGCAATTCATCTTTAGAGCCATCTCCATTGTAGAAGCTACGAATATCATTACATCGCTTAAACCCTCTCGTTGTCTTGGCGACACCTGCCCAGCCCCTATTATCAAAGGAGCTGCACAAGAGCTATCTCCTTTCGTCACCTCCTTTATCAACTCATCCTTTAAATCATGCTCTGTGCCTACCAACCTTAAAGATGCCTGGATATACCCCCTCTTAAAAAAAGCTAACCTGGATCCTAATGTCCCAACAAACTACAGGCCCATATCGACAGTTCCGTTCCTCCTTAAAATCTTAGATAAAGCTGCCTATCTACAGATTCAATCCTACTCGGAGATTAATAACCTACTGGGCACCAGACAATCTGGATTCAGACCGAGACATGGAACCGAGACGGCACTCCTTGATCTCAAGAACCAACTAGATGAGCGTAAAGATAGAGGAGACACTTCCATTATTCTACTCCTAGATCTGTCAGCCACCTTTGATTTGGTAGATCATAAAGTACTATGTAACCACCTCCAATAGGCTCCCAACTTCTCCACTAAAGCCACTGCGTGGATAAATTCATTCCTGGCTAACAGAACTATAGGAGTCTTCTCGCCCACTTCAGCTGCTGACCCAGTTCCCATCACCTGTGGCGTTCCTCAGGGGTCATGTGTCTCTCCTACTTTGTATACTATTTTTACAAAACCACTCTTCGATATCTTGGACAAACTGGGTGTCTCATTTACTAATTATGCTGACAACACCCAGATCCTTATCCCAATCCAAGGAGACTACGACAAAGACACTAACCTCATAAACAAAATCTATCAAATCATTCAAACCTGTATGGCCACACAAGGTCTATGGGCCTCATTCTGAGTTGGGCACAAAGGGATTACCGGCACCGGTAAGGATACCGGTGCCGGTAAACCCTTTGCACCCTATTCCGAGGTCCCTTAGCGGGTCCCTCCTTTAACACCTGGTTATGGACGGGACCCGTTAATGGAATTCAGAACTAATAACGGTGCCGCAAATTGCGGTACCGTTATTAGCTACTTCCCCATTCCCATTGAGCCATATGGGGGCTCAAATGGGAATGGGGAATGGATTTTTCAATGGGGACTTACAAAGGTCGGACTACACCGGTAAATCCCCATTGAACCAAGTCGGAGTCGGTACCAGTATGGGAGGTAGTCATGGAGCAAATAGCGACATTACTACCTACATACTCGGAATGAGAGCCTATGTCTTAACGACGATAAAACCGAGCTTTTAATCATTGGATCCACCAGCAAACTAAACACACTCTCCCACATGTACAAATCCATCACTATTGATGGTATTAAAATCAATGTAGCCAAGGAAGTTAAAACCTTAGGATTCTACTTGGACTTAGCTCTCAACCTCGACAAGCAAGTAAATGCCGCAGAGTCAGCAACAAGTTACACCTGCAAACTAATTCATGCATGTAAACCATTTCTGTCCACTGACAGTTGCATCACTATTGCACAAGCCCTTATCCTATCGAAACTAGACTACTGCAACACACTTTATCTAGGCACTAGCAAAGACAACACCAATAAACTCCAAACCTTGCAAAACAACGCCCTTAGAACAACATTAGGCATTCCCAAAGGACAACACATATCTGACCAAAGAAGAGCCGCTAATTGGTTGGCCATCAATGACAGAATCAAACTAAAATCCCTGAACATTACACACAACTGTCTCAATAACAAAGCACCTGCATACCTCACAGAGCAATTCACTAATCATACATCTGAACGCCCCATCAGAAAGGCTCCAGCCAATAGTATTAGAATCCCTAACTTCAATCTGAAAAGAGCTGGAGGCTCAAGCTTCCCAGTATGGCAGCTCATCTATGGAACTCTATCCCGGATTCCCTAAGAGCCACACCTTCCTTCCACTCTTTCAAAACCAATGTTAAACTGTGGCTACACACCAATGACTGCTGACGCTTTACCTTTGACTGACCGGTTTCCACCTACCTAGACACTTGTGTTGAAATCAACACACCTACCATAACTCTCCTCTCTCTATACCTCTTCTAATCCTTTCTGTTACTGCTAACTGTAAATGCAAACCCCATATATGTCATATATACATCTCTCCACTCTGTATATCTCTGCTTAGTGCTGCCTCAAGCTGTTTTTGTAAATACAAATATAACCCTTGTAACTGATACCTTGACTGTAAATGTAAGATATTTAAGTAACTGTAACCTAAGACTTCACAAGCGCCCAGTTGCCTAATGGCCGGTGCGCTCTACAAATAAATAAACAATACAACAATACCATAACATCCATTTAACAACGTTTTTTTACTGAATTTCATAGGTTTTTTGGAGCGCAACTTAACCATAACATCCTCTTAAAAAAGATTTTTTCACTGAATATAGATATACATAGCATGAATTTGATAGGTTTTTAGTAGGATTACCTTGGTTTATATACCATAAACCATATTGAACCCCCCTGTCCTACGCTAGTGGTTCTGATGTCTGCGGACCGTGCACATGTCCGTGGACAGACTCGGTCAACATCAACACTATCCAAAACTCAGGGGGTATCTTACATTGTTGTATCATGCAATGAACACACTGAACATGTTCAAAGAACAGCATATAAATAAATTACATTAAAAAATAAATAAGAGGTGCAAACTGTATATGTACGACACCAACAGTCCAATTACATAGCATATGGAACATAATGGAACATACCAAATAAAAAATAATATATGCCTCTGGCAGAATTACCTCACAGAAACTGCACAGCAAATATCAACAGCACACCTACAAAGCAGTAACAGCAAAACTAAAAAAACAAACTGGTAAGTACACTACATTAATTCCTATATTTATAAACTTTCTGTAGTAGGGTACAGTGAAAAATAATTTTCTTTTTTTTACACAGAAATGTCTAGTACTTTGGAATGGCTAAAGAAAATGTTCCTCAGGAAGAAATTAGTGAAAACAGTGATACTAATGGTAGACACTGCACTTCTCTAAATAAGCCAGTTAATAAACATTATTTTATGTGGAATTAACACAATTAACAGGACATATAGACAATAAGAATAATACTGAGACAGACACCTTGGAAAATCATCTGCAGCGTTTAGAGCAAAAAATTGATCAACTTTGTAGAGAACCATAAAAAGGAAAAGATTAAATATCACTGTCCCACATGTACCTGTATCCCTTCTCCATATCCCAGCCAACCATCCCCAAAAATCCCCATCACGAAAAACGTTATGGTGTGACTTCAATCCCTTTCTCCCCTACCATCCAACATGTACAAACCCTTAAATCCCCTGTATTTGTATCAATTTCTGTTACCCCCTCTCCTTCATAATTTTTATATTTTTATACAATAATAAAATATGTGTGCTGTTACTATATTCCTCTGTTTCTTGTTTTTTTTAAAAGGCCGTTAGGGTGTCCGCGGACAGCGCTGATGTCCGGAATGTCCGCAATTAACCAAAATGGGGGTGTCCTAAGGACACTATACCTATCCGTACTGTCCACAGTCAAAATGGAGTTGTCCGCAGGACACTAAATCCGTCTGCAAGTCCGCAAATATTCAAAATAAGGTGTCCTAAGAACATACCCCCTGTTCGCATTGTCCGCAACCAGAATGAATATGTCATTAGAACACATAGCCCGTCTGCCTGTCCGCAAAGTTGGGATGCACATTTAATTTGTTCGGGGACCTGAACACTGTCCGTAGAACACCTGAACGCATGCGTACACCCGACCCCGCGCATTTGGTGTCCTACAGACACCCGTCCCATTCGCGAACGTGTCTACGACATCATGATGTGACTGCACCCACGCTAAGCGTGGGTCCTTGTTCGCGAACACAGTACGGGCCCCTGGACACAAAATAAAGTGCTTTTTGAGCAATCCAAGGTATTTTCCTGTGAAACTTCACCCTTGCATATGTCCCAGACCATGTCTCCATCGATCTGCATACTTTTTGGAACTTTTTGAACCCTTTTTAGTGTTTGACGTGTTCGCGGACAGCACGGCTGTCCACGAAGCGCGCACCAGCACCCCCATAAAAGGCCACACCCCTGAGCTGCTTCTCATTCTGTTTTTGGAGTTCCAGGACAGACACTGCTGAATTTTGTATTCTGCAAATTGCTGCCTCTGCTGTGCTGCTCCTGCTGGTGCTACTTCTGCCTCAGAACCACCCCCAACCTCTCCACCACCACCTCCCCAAGGGTCTGCAGAGGGGAACAAGCATGAGGATGCAGAGGAGGATGAAGTGGATGACGAGGATGAGGTAGTGGAAGTCCCTACTACTAGCACTCACTGTGAATCTTGGGTGTGGAGGTTTTTTGCCACTCTTGATGGAGTACCGAAAGCTAGTGCAAACAAGGTGCACTGCACTCAGTGCCAGTTGATGCTGAGTCGTGGCAAACCAGGTTTGTAGACTACGGTACTAGCTAAATGAAGCGGCACCTAAGGTCGTTCCACGGTGGGGCTATTCGTAAGGTTGTACCTTGCGATAAATGTAGTAGGTTGAGTTACTCTGCACCATCCTCGGTTTCTGCTCCTGCCACCACAAGAGGCACTCCTGTGGGGCAGCGCATCCCTCCAGCTGCCTCAGAGGCTATAGGTGATGCTGTAGACCCTTACCTTTCAAAGGTCACAGTATTGTGTATGTACTGCGATGCAGTACTCTGCAGCGGGGAGACCCTTCGAAGTGCTTTCGAGGCTGCGGTCCGGGAGCATGAGAAGGACTGCCAACTAGCTGATTAGGGCCCACTCTACATCTTCCTCTCTCCACCTTCCCTTTCTTATACCCGTGGTTGGTGCTCCTTCTTTACCCTCCCTTCCCTTCCTTTCCTTAAGTGTCATGTCTGAAAACCCCCACAAAAATACAAAACAACAAAAACAGAAAAACAAAAAGGCTCTTTTCAGAGCCGCCTTTCACAGTTCAAAAATAGAAATGCCAATGAAATGCTGCAGAGCCCTGTGCATTTTTAGAAGTCTGCAGAAAATTAATATTTTTGGGGTTCTGCCCTATCAAAACCATTGCACTCTTCTCCAGGATGAAGTGGTGACTCTGAAAAGAGCCTTTTTGTGGTGTTTATTTGTGTTTCAAAAACTTCAAATGGTCAAAACCTACTGGAAAAAGGATTGCTATAATTCCAAAAAGGGTTGCAATGCATTTTGTATATTTCGCAAAAAAATCTGATTGCAGCATAAGTAAGATGTACTTCATCTCTGCGAATTATGTGTGTACTACCAAACATAATATTTTCATTGTGAAAAGAGGACATGCCAACATCTCTCAAAAAGGCACAAATAGCCTTGTCGACATTGCCCTCGCTTTCTCCATTTGTGAACCAAATAAAGAAGAACGCAGCCACATTTGTCTCAGCGCAATACGAGAAAAAATTACTCGGGAGTTTGGAAACATGTCCATGACTTTCCCAAGTCCTTCTTTCATTGCAAATTGTAAAGAGATTCCAGAGACTTGTCCTAAACTGTTCCCTCCACAATGAATAATAATAATGTCTGGATGATGCTGTGTCACCAAAGTAGCCAAAGATGTACCAAATCCAGCCAATTTCTTCCACGCACTCCATGACAGTGCACTTCCACAAGAGGGAATCCAAGATGTGCAGTCACTCCACAGCGATCTTCATGCACCTCCAACCAATTTATCCACGAGTCACCGAAAATCCAAACAATCTGCCTTCTGAAAGACACAGCCATATCTGCTCTCCACTCAGGAAAAAGACTTTCTGACAAAGTCTCTCCTTACACATCACACCCAGTAAACCTTATTGACCAATCCCTTGCCCTTCTAATTCTCATTTGCATGACTCTGAGCCTCAAAATCCCTGCATGTAATATGCGCTGTCTGCAGACAACCGTGGTGTCTGGGGACAAATCGAAAAATCTTAGAGTGGGGAATGAAAATTTGAATAGTTTGCCCCACTTCCCCCTTGAGGATGGCTCTGAAAATAGCCTTTTTTTGTTAAAGATGCTTCAGAAACACCTTTTATTTTATACTTTTTTTGTTTTTCTTTTCTTATTTTCCTCCAAATATCTACACATTAGCTTTTCCAAATCAATCCTTATATTCCAAAACAGCATGGCATTTCCCATGATAGATAAAAACATGCCATCTGCTTTAAAGTAAACAACATTACCAGATTCAATGTTGTCATTATTGCAAAAGAACATGCCCGCTCTAATCATAAAAACCAACATGCCTTGGTTAACTAAACACCTAGCACCATTTTGCTGAGGACAACAAACATAACTATTGTCCCATACTGCCCTAGGTAACAAAGCAGAAAAAATAACCTTGGCATTTGGAAGGACTTACATGACTGCCTGAACCAAGTTTTGCAGATCTTACAACAAAGTAGGGGCACTGACATAGCCCAAATGCACAGCACCACAGTGCAGGACAACTACATCCAGACTATTGAACCTAGCCATATCCTGACCAACTTCCAGCACTCCCTGCAAATTAAAACCAGGCACAGTGCACCAGCCCACCGCCACTTCTTTTATATCAAAATTGTTAGCCACATTCCTAGATTTAGCATACTTCTCCACACCATTCACAAATATATCTCCAACCACCAACACCTTGACGTTCGCCACCTCTGCCACCTTCACTACACACAACCTCTCTCAATACAAAGCAGAACCTCAACATCTGATTAGCTAATCCCCAAAATACACTCCCATTTCATGCGCAGAAGCCCTGTATGGGGCACGCCCTGTCCGTGGAAAGCTGCGGTGTCTGTGGAGCACGTAACACTGGGGCAACCCCTCTACCCTTTCCACTTCACTCTCTGCACCATTCCTCATTGGCTACTGTTAAGCAGTCACACAACCATCCACCAATCACATCCAAGAACTCTAAATCTAACTCCATCATCACAGTTCAGCACTTTAGAGGTACTGTTGATCACTCTGAGTACAATTGTGCTGTGATTGCAAAGCACCTACAGCAACAACTACTATAAAACTCTCCAAGATTTCTGCTTGCAGATTCATGCACATCCACATGCATGAACACAAACTACAGGTATGAATATTTTCTGCACAGTACATGTACAGCTCTTGTATGAATGCATGTAAACAGGGTAACTGCCACTTACTCTGTATAACCTGTAAAAAAAGCTTACTGTAATTTCTCCCATCTGCTATGATCAAGTGTCACTTGCAAAGCTGTCTGCTCTCCAAATTTTTATTTACCCATATTACTAACTGTAATGTGCAAACTGTTATTCTCTTCATTCATTCTGTCATGTGTGTAACCACTGCCACCTTTTTATCCACATTTCAACCATAATAGCATTTAATGCCATATAGTGCATAGGATGTACATACAATTTCCTTTCTATACATTCTGGATATTTCACATACAATCTATTTATTTATTATTTATTTATTTATTACATTTGGTTATACGCCCAAACCCTAGGGTATCACGGCATAGTTTATAAGATTACTTAGAAACTTAGTAGTTACATATTCTCAGCTTGGCATACATACAGTGTTGTGTACGGTTACAAGGTGATGCAGGATTTCAAATTGCAAGTCTAATAATTGCAGTCAACAGTTTAAAGGTTACATGGTGGTACAATGTTACAATTTTACAGTCAAGTATTTACAGTCACAGTTGAGTGTTGTAATGGTGGTCTCGTGGTTATTTAGAATTTATTAAAAAGATGGGTTTTGAGGATTTTCTTACATTTTTGGAGGGAGGGCTCATTACAGATATTGGCTGCTAGCGAGTTCCAAATTCTAGGGGCTGCTACTGGGAAACTGGAGTTACCTGTTCTTGCCTTCTTGAAACGGGGGATGCATAGGTGCTTGTCTGAGTTAGAGCTCAGTGTTCTGGTTGTGGTTTTGCGTGTTAGGCATTGATTGAGGTAGCTGGGTGCGATGCCAGATACACATTTATTTGCTATGGTGAGGGTTTTATGTAGTATCCTAGCTTGAATGGGAAGCCAATGGGCCTCTCTCCTATACTATGAGATATGCTCTCTCTTTTTTATGCCCAGCGCTGCTCTGAGTGCTTTGTTCTGGAGTAGTTGCATTTTGTTTATGTTTTTTTTTAGGTCCCTAGAAGGAGAATGTTACAGTAATCGATCTTAGCCAGGATGAGGGCTCTGGCAATTGTGATGTAGTTTTAGGGCGTGAGGAAGGGTCTACATAAGGCTATGAGTATGGCTGTGTATGCTGTAGATGAGGAGAGTGTGCTAATGTGTTTGCACATGGTGAGGCTGGAATCCAAGTGAACCCATAGTGTTTTGACTTGGTTGGAGATGTTGATTGGGGTGCCATCAATGACTATCGTAGAATATTGCAGGTGAAGTTTACTTAGTCTATCTGGGGATCCTACTATCAAGATCTCTGTTTTTTCTCAGTTGAGGCAGAGACTGTTAGTCTCCATCCAGTTCTGGATGATGGAGTACATTTTGTTGACAGCAATGGTATCTTGCTCGAGGTTGCCTGAGATGGGAATGAGTATTTGTTTATCATCAGCGAAATTAGTGTATATTACTCCCACAGCATCTAGTGCTGCAAATAGTAATTTTCTGTGCGCGTTATAGAGTGTCTGGGACAGACAGGATCCTTGGGCAACTCCCAGTGGGACTGTTATTGGGTCTGCTGCTACATTGCCTATCGCTACTCTGGATGTGCGGTCTGCAAGAAATGAATTGATCCAGGCGGTAGCGTCCTTTGAGAATTGGAAGTTATTTGCTAACGTCAGACAGAGATTATTGTGGTCTACTAAGGCTGTGGATAAATCAAGTAAAAGTATAATACAAAGTTTCCCCGAGTCCCTAATAGCGTCCATTTGGTTTTTTAGATCCAGTAGAGCTGTCTCTGTACTTTGTCTCAGTTGGAATCCTGATTGCCTTTGAGCCTAGCAGCTGGTTATTTTCGAGATGGGATTGGACTTGTGTATATGCAATTTTATCTATGATTTTGAGTAGAAAGGGGACTGTGGTGATGGGCCTATAATTAGTGGGGGTAGTGGGGTCTAATGATGGTTTCTTAAGGAGTGGGGTGACCCAGGCTTCTTTGATGTTTGCTGGTATGGTGCTAGTGTTAAATGAGGCATTGACGAAATTGGTGCTGATGGGCACAAGTATGGGGGCACATTCCTTGACTAGTATGTCAGGAAACTGTCTCCCTTACAATTAGAAGGTTTGAGAGTGGCTATAGTTTTGAGCACCTGGTCTGTGTTCACTGGCAGGAAATGGAACTCTGGGATGCTAGTTGTGGTGTGAGTCGAAGCTAACATGGTTGGCTCGGTAGTAGGTGTTAAACGTTTTCTGTGCATTGCTATTTTATTTTGAAGTGTGCTTATTTAAGAGGCTAGTGCGTCCTGGATGGTGGTACACCATTCCTTGTTCACTTTAGCTAGGCTAGGAGGGGCATGGGGGTTTCTAATTCTCTAATGATGGAGAATAGCTCTTTACTGTTTGAGGAGGCATTGAGTTCAGTGAGTTGGCTTTCTGGGTGAATACTGGATGAATATGGAAATTAGCTGAAGTTCTTTTTTGGACTTGCTGGTGGAATTGTTCCAGAAGAGGTGTTCTAGCACCTTTTTTTCCTTCTAAGTTCGATGAGGGCATCGTTGAACCATGCGTTGCTGCATTTTAGCTTTGGGAGTTTGGGTCTGATAGGAGCTATTTCATCTATAGCTGATTTAAGACAAGTATGATAGTGTTGAGCAATGTTGTCTGGGTTGGTGTCCACTAGGGGGTGCGCATTAAATAACCTAGTTAGCACGGGGGATAGATTTTCGGGTGTGAGTTTTCGTGCATTTCTCACTAGGATGGGTGCGGGTGGGGTAGTGGGTGGACTAGTGACCTTAGTTAGCATGATGTTGAATTTAATGAGGGAGTGATCTGTCCAAGACATTTCAAGGATCTCTTCTAAATGTACTGTGGTGTTCAGTGTAAGAATCAAATCTAGGATTCGCCCTTTAGAATGAGTTGGGGAGTTGACAATTTGTGAGAATTGCATTTCTGAGAATGCATTGTGGAAAGCAGTGACTTTATGGTCAGAGATATCCTTGTACCCTAAGTTAATGTCTCCTATGAGTATGAATTTGATGTTGGACTTCAAGTGGGGGGTAATGAGGAGTGCTAATTCGGTGTCTGGGTTGCTGGTTGAGCTCGGGGATCTATATACTATTAGGAAGTTGATAGTGGTTTTGGGATCTTTGGCTAGTTTGAGAGCTATGAGTTCGTACCCTGGTATTGTCTCCGTTTTACATTCTCTGAAATGAAGAGAGGTTTTGGAGATGATAGCAACTCCACCGCCAGTAGTATCAGTACTATCATTTGAACTTCCTTTAGGAATGATTATAATAGTAATCAGACACAACACACAGGGCTGTCTACCAAAGTGTCATTTCATGTTAAAAGATTGGAGAAATAACAGTATATTTGTAGGAGAAGGCTTTGTAGGGTGTTATAAAGTGACACACAGGCAGGATGAGTACATGTATCTTTATTCATGCACACAGATAGCCAATATCATTTGAAAGGCTCCCAGCTGAAACAACACCACTGCCTCTACAACTGTTCTTCCAATCTAGACAGATCTCCCATTCCAGCTGGTTGCCCATTCTGTTCTAGAACTTACGACAGCATTCAACTATACACAGGTGCAGTCATGTCTATCACATCATGTACAACTATGTACAAATAGTGTAGTAAACCAACACATATAACGTCTCCCCTCTTCGCTTCAGTCTGCAACGCAAGTACCAGACCCTTCATTGCAACCCTTCCTTTATTTCAGACTCTCCCATCTCCAAGCACCACAGGATCACCCAGTAGTTTGCTAATGAGCTTCAGTCTGGTAAACTTGCTTTGTCCCTTTACCACTTTTCCAAGTATTTCTATTTGAACCTTCTCCCCTACAACTATGCTGGAGAGTAATAAGCTGCTGACTCCATCAAATCCTTCTGCTTTATTTCCCACACCTTCACAAATGCATACATTGCATGCTTTTCCCCACAGTTCCTGCCATTTACCCTGTTTAAATAGCAAGAAAAGCATACAGTTATTTCTCCTATCTCCTAACATCCAATGACACCGCCTTAAAAAGCCAAGTGTGCTCTGTGAGCTTACTATTGTTATCATTTCTAAGGCAAGTTCAACTGACAGATTCTAAGTAAAATATACAGAATGCACATTGACAAAGGAAACTGCATCTAAATGCTATGCACATTTATCAGAAAACACTACTACTGCAAAAATAAACAAATCCATGTCTACATTAACAACAGTGCTATTAACACACATATTTATTAACTTCTTTCTTTCACAATTGCAGTGAAGATCACTCTGCTGAAAACCAGCAGCGTCTGAAGTACGAACCAGAACTCAGAATAAACCTACTCTTTCCATCCAAAAAAGTAAGTGCAATACTACCATAATTTTCTAACTGTTACTCAAACACTGTAGAATTCTAGTATTGTAGAACAAACAATTGTATTAACCCTGCAGCATTAAATCCAGTATTACTGATTGCCTCTCAGCAGGTGCATACTTTGTATTGTCATCTGAACACCAGTATAGTAACACACATTTGCGAGAATAGCCTTCCATACCTGAAGTAACAGCCCATTGCACAATCACACACATCTACATACATGCCTACCATCATACTCAGACACTCATGCACAAAGCACATATACATTGCACAACATCCCAACCCACACGTTCCTCTTTTCTCCAACAGACCCCAAAGAATGCCTACCAAAAAGCAACTCCGTAGAAAGCAATGCAGAAGTAGACAAAATAAGCATCCACCTTTAGCAGAATGTATACAAAAAGTTCAAACAAAACAGCTAATACAGTCACTAAGCGAAACAAAAGCAGCTTCCAGTAAAGAAACTTTGCCTCCTCTTTCAAAACGTAAAACTATACAGAAAGTTATTAAAAAAGACTGCAGCTACCACTAGTGCTAACACTGCACCTATAAATCTCGATGTAGCCACAAGTAAGCATACCAAAATAATTATTTTACAAAAAATGTTATGCCACAGAGTCCTTCGGAACCTTATAAAAACAGGAGAGAAAACAAGCACAACCCTTAAAACCTACCAAAGAAAATGAATCCTAGAAGCTCTCATAGACAGTGCAATCCTTCTCAAAAGGAAATGATACATTTTAGTTTTAAACAGAATGAAACCACTAACAAAACTAACTACTAAATTACAAAAAAGACTTCTCAATAAACAGAATATCAAAAAAACTTCGCAAACATCTGTGGAGGTGAATGGAGTCACACCACCAGCACAGAACCATATTTCAATGAAGAAGCATACAAAGTAAAGCAAAGAAACCCAATTGCCATACATAACAGTGGACAAGGGTATGAAAAACTTAACAATACCATTCTGGAACAAGAAACGCTGCTCACAAAAATATCCCCAGAAAACTTAGTATCAACTCTCCATTCCACTGGATTAATGCGTCCAGTCTACAAATTGCCATGCACATCAATATGTAACATAGGTAAAAAATCTTTCACATCTTTACGCCAGTTCCTCAATCAGTATGTGAAAGGCAAAGATAAATTGAAAATAAAACTATTACAAAGTATGGACTCCTGTCCAGTGCGAAAATACACAGGACTACAAGGACATTCATTAGCCTGCATTTCTGGACCTATTTGTAAAAGAACCTTCTACCATATCAAAATGATATCAACAAACCATTCAACTATAAGAAATCTAGTTCATAAAATGTACTATGCTAAAAGTCCTGCTTTAGCACTAGCCAATTTAAATAACAATCTTCTATATGGTACAGCCAAAGAACTACTCAAAGAAATAGAGCATATCCAGAGGAAATATTTTGGAAGCGAACGCAACTTACAAAATGCAATAGCTTTGCAACAGGCTAGCATTAACTTTACAGATGGCAAACTTCTACTCCACACATACAAAAAAGAAATACTAAAGTTTAAAAGCACATCTGATGAAGTACCAAACTATGTGCGCGTGTGTTGCCGCAGGACTTTTTATAAGAATAGCACAAAAGCTGTAGACATAATGTACAAGATAGAAGACAATGAAGATTCCAAGTGGTTCCAATTAGCTCTCTGTCTTATAGGCGAAAACACATACAAAATTACTGGCCCCTTAATACTTTGCAGTTACTGCACTGCAAAACTTGACAACAACCAAATACCTTCACGTGCTATCACTAATAACTTGGAATTATTCCCACTACCAAAACCCCTGCAACAACTTAACTTGTATGAGAGCATCATTATTCAAACAGTGCACCCAATAATACGCCTTCTACCAAAAACAGCAAATCTACCTCTCTCTGAATTACTGAAAGGCATTTGTGGCAGAGTAGTTTGTTTGCCATTAGATCTCAAAGAAAATGTACACACTCTAGGAGTGCAACATCCAATAGATCAATCTTTAATTATCTTAGTAAATGGCGCACCTACAAAAGACAAAAGAATTTGGCAACAACTCATGGACTTAAATAAAGTTAGACAAGCCCTGTAATATCTAAAAGACAACAATGAATACTACAAAGAAATAAATATTGATGAAAACTTGAGGGAAAACCACCAAAATAATTCAAGACTCGTCAGAAACTGGTCAATTTCACCTTCTCTATCCTGCTACAGAATCCAACATTTTAGACCATTGTACAATTCACCCATTCACTCTAAAGACACCATAGATGATGCACTGGAAAATTACCAAATGCCACAAGCCAAAGGATCTCCAATCAGCATATGGGATATAAGTATAGAAGCACGTGCCTTTCCTCTACTCTTTCCTACTGGAAAAGTAGGAAGGTACGATGAAAGACCTACACAAATAACAGCACCAGAATACCGCACTTTACGAATGTCTTCTGAAGAACCCATATTCAGACAAAATGTGGAATACATATTCCTCTTTCTCTTTGAAAGTGAACTATTAACTCTATGCTACGGAGTTGCATACACATTAAAGTCAGGTACCAATTTTCCAAATATGTCAGGTACACAATTACTACAAAAAGTGCAAAAAAAAAGATGAGGTTTTGCAGTCAAGCATTACAAATCTTTTAGCAAACATGCATGGTACAAAGGAATACTGGTTCCGATGTCACGCAGATGTACACTGTATGATAAGAAACCTTGGCCCACCCACTTGGTTTATGACATTAAGTTGTGCAGAATATGCATGGGAAGATTTACACGATTTCCTATGCATAGCAAACAAAAACAAAACAAATATATATATTAAAAACACAAGAGAATTCTGCTCTCTAGATCCTGTAAATGCATCAAGATATTTCCATCATCGCTTCATTGCTATGCTACACTTCATTTGTAATAAAACTGTTCCTCCCCTCTGAGAAGTGCAACACTTCTTTTGGAGAAAAGAATACCAAGCCAGAGGAGCACCACACATCCACATGTTTTGGGGATTAAGGATGCTCCTAAGTTTGGTCTGGACAGTGATGCCACTGTTTTGCAGTTCATCCAAAAATATTTCACTTGTGAAATCCCTTTACAAACAACACATAGTGACCTTCATGCACAAATGTACAATTTCAAAGACACAAATGTGGGAAGTATTGTCGTCACAAAAATAAAAACAAAGGGAAATACTATACCAAATGCTGCTTTGGTTTCCCTAGACCAGTTTCAACAACAGCTCAAGTAAACAACTTCATGTCTTCAGTTAGACATACTGTCAAAGGTAAATCACCTAAGAACACATATTACATAAAAAGAACAGAAGGATCAAAATACATCAATGATTACAATGCAATACATGCCCTCCTTTGGGATGGAAATATAGATGTGCAGTACATTGCAGACAATTCCACTGCAGTTGCACGATATGCCACAGCCTACTTAACCAAAGCAGAAAAATCAGGGCTCAAAGATCACTGGGATGACATATCATCTGACATAACACTATCACAGAAATTGTACAGTTTAGGAATAGAAATGCTCTCACATAGAGAATGTGGCTTCTATGAAGCTGCAGATTGTTTAACCGGTACTGCCTTGTATGGAAAATCTGAAAATATAGTATGGCTAAACCTTGGTCCAGCTAAATCTAGAAAAAGAGTTCTCAAATCATATGAAGACATAGGAACAATAGCCAAAAGTTATCCCAACAGCCAAGATATTTTGAAAAACAACTTACTAGACACATACTACCCAAACAGAAGTACCACTTTGGAAACCATGTGTCTATACCACATAGCCCAAAACTTCACATACAAAAATAATATTAAATCAGATGAGAAGAAAGGTAGATACAGAGTGGAAAATTGTGAAGGCAGTTTAGTGAAACTTACCAAACAAAGCTTTATTAATCATATCAAATTGTTATTAAAAACTCCTCAACATAATCAACTATATTACATGTCCCTGCTACAACATTTTAAACCATGGAGAAAAGAAGAAGGTTTACTAGATACCTATGACTCCTATGAAGATGCTTCCAAAGCAAATGAAAGCACTATAACAGACGTAAACTTTACACAGTACAAAACAATGTTGCACAATGAACAGCAACAAGAAGAAGAACTCCAAGCGCAACTATATGTGTACACTCCTGACAGTAGTGAACCTTCTGTAACAGGAAGCCAAGAACCACTTGGACAGCCACTAATAGCAAATGAGGCAGAATTAGCCATGACTGAAGTAGAAAACACCATGTGGCAGTATGACCAATGTACAGAAGACTTTGTGGTACTAGAATCACAACTAAACAATGAGCAGCGTAGCGTTTTCCAAGGAATAACAAAACAAATTTAACATGGTGTGCAGCATGAAACTAAAAATTGTACCTGCCAAGACTATAAACCTATACTGCTATACGTGATTGGTCAAGCTGGTTCAGGCAAATCGTTCTTAATCAAAATCATCAGCAAGTTCCTCCAACAATTGACAAACAACAAACTGTCAGCTGTTGTAACTGCCCCCACAGGTTTAGCTGCCCACAACATAGGCGGTGTCACTTTACACCGATTGCTACTCCTTCCAGTAGAACACAAAAACAAATTAGACTATTACAAACTTTCTCCAAAAGCTGCAATGGAACTACGCAGAGTTTTCAAACAAATGAAAATGCTGCTAATAAATGAGATAAGCATGGTTCCAATGTTAGCCTTCATTCTCCTCAGATTACAAGAGGTCCTGAAAACAGACTATGAAGAACTCTTTGGAGGAAAACACATTATAGTTTTCGGAGATCTTCTTCAATTAACACCAGTTAAAGTTGAACCTATTTTTAAAACCTCAGGGCACAAACTATGCCATAAAACTCTTGGCAGCATAGGAAATGTCAACCTTTGGCAACATTTCCAATACAAAGAATTAACTGAAAACATGCGTCAGTCTGCAGACCTCACATACACCAACATTTTTAAAAGTATTAGAGTTGGTGTACTTTTGCAATAAGCACAATCTATATTAAAAACCAGGCACATCCATGCACGCTATGGCCATAAGTCAAGTGCTACTGATGTCATGGAATAATTAGCATGCAAAAATGTAAACTGTTTGTCCTTGATGCCAACTCTTGCAAGCTGTTCAGAATTCAATGAAACAATGTTAAAAAAAGAAATGCAACCAATACTTAAAATTTGATCCACAGACAAACTGGACGTACTGTTATGGACTTGATGGTCGTGCAGAGTATAAATACCTCCGTCCCCAAGTACCACACAGACAACACCAGAAATACTGCCTGTGCGGTCTTTGAGGCCACAGGTGGAAGTCCGTCGAGCCGATTTGGGAACAGCCGGAAGAACCCCTTGAACGCTGTAAAGCAAAAGGTTAGGCAGTTATGCACAGAACAGGAAGGACAACTAAAGACACAGGTAAGTTGGTGCTGCTTACCTATCTGTACAAGAGGTGGCCCAGAGATGTGAGGAAAGGCTGAACCCCGGAGCAGGAGTTGCTGGAGGCTAGGAATATGGATGGATAGGTAAACACCTAGAGTGGAGGCCGGAGGCCAGGTTACCAAACAGACAGACGTGATCCGTAGAGTATCCAGAGACGAAGCCGAAGTCAAGTAAACAAGAGGACCAAAGTTCGAACAGGAGGGTGAGGCAGTAGCAGTCCGTGGAGCAAAGCGTAGGTCGGTAACTGAAGATCCAAAAGTTCGGTAGTAGAAGGTTAATGCGAGGCAATCCGTGAAACAAAGCGTGGTCGAGGCACAAAAACAATCCGTAAGTATCAAAAAGCGTAGAGTAGCGTCACGTGATCCAGGAGGAAAACAGCTGTGAAGCAACGCTCCTTGTTTCCGGAAGTCTCTTATATCATTTCAGGGGTCACGTGATACGTGACACGGGAGCGTTGCTGCGTGAAGGGCAATCACGTGATCCGTGACGCGCGGGTCTCTGTGAGCAACGCTTTGCGTTGTAGCGAGATGTCAATCTCCAGTTCAGCTGCCAAGAACGGGAGGGGCGATAAACGCCGGGTCTGCCATGCAGTGATCTGACAGGATGGTTGAGGGTCAAGGGGTTACGTGGACCCTGGTAAGTGTGTGGGGTAGTGGGAGGCGTAACAGAGTCCCCCCTCAAAGGCCCACGACCCCGTGGGCAGGCAGGGCAGTCCCCGTGAAAACGGGCAACAAGAAGCGGGGCATGGACATCATTGGAGGAAACCCAAGATCGGTCCTCGGGACCGTAACCCACCCAGTCGACGAGATATTGAAGACGACCCCTGTGAAAACGGGAACCCAAGATAGCACTGACCTCGAAAACATCCGGAGAGGACACCGAGACAGAGGGTGGTGGAGCAGTGACACGGGTAGGGGCCAGGCAAGGCTTGAGGAGAGAGGTATGAAAAACCGGGTGGACTCGCCAAGAAGGAGGGACAGCAAGGCGGAAGGCCACAGGGTTCAAGATCCCAGTGATTTTATAGGGACCCACGAAACGGGGCAACAGTTTGCGACACCCAGGTTTACGCAAGTGTCGGGTTGACAACCACACCCGGTCCCCCACGCGATAAGCAGGGGCCACCGACCGTCTCCGGTCAGCCTTTGATTTCATCAATGTTTGGGCCTCACGGAGATGGACAAGGGTCCGAGCATGGACGTCCGCAAGGTCGCGAACACAGGCGTTGGCAGCAGGGGTGTCGGAGGAGAGATCCGGGAGAGGAAGGGTGCGCGGATGTTGACCATACATAGAATAGAAAGGAGAGAAGCCAGTAGCCGAGTGTCGTGAGTTGTTATATGCAAACTCAGCGAGGTGGAGCAGATTGTACCAGGAGTCTTGGTATTGAAGGGTCAGGCACCGCAAATATTGTTCCATGGCTTGATTTACCCTCTCAGTCTGCCCATCGCTTTCTGGGTGATAGGCAGAGGAGAAACGAGCATCAATTCCCAGTAGTTTGGTAAGGGCACGCCAGAAACAGGAAGTGAACTGCGACCCGCGGTCCGATATGATGACCTGTGGGAGACCAAAGAGACAAAAGACTGTCCTGAAGAACAGGCGGGCTAGCTTTGGGGCCGAAGGTATGCCGGTACAGGGAACGAAGCGTACCATCTTAGTGTAGGAGTCCACGATAACCCAAATGGTATCATAACCTCGTCTGCGTGGCAGATCCGTGACAAGGTCCATGGAGATAGTATGCCACGGTCGGGGGGGTATGGGCAATGGGTGGAGTAGGCCTAGGGGGCGTCCTCTACGTGACTTAAATTGGGCACATATTGAACAGGTGTTCACGTAGTTCTCTACATCCCTTCTCATGGACGGCCACCAGCACCACCGGTGTAACAGATCCAGGGTGCGTTGCTGCCCTGGGTGACCGTTTATGGCAGCATCGTGAGACCAGGCCATCGCTTGGTTGCGCACATCGCATGTGGGAAGGAACAACTTGTCCTGAACAAACGGCAACCCCTCTCGTAGTACAATGTCCCATTCTGTGAGTGCATGCGGATGTTGGGAGACCCAATGTCTGATGGCGGTAAGCAGTGGCTGGGATGGTGTACACAAACAAACAACATGACCCTTCCCCAACAATGTGTCTGGAAATGAAGACAGTGGTTCCCCCCCAGGTGAACGGGATAGGGCATCAGCCTTACCATGAACAAGACCTGGCCTGTGCTTAACCACAAAATCAAAAGCAGCGAAGAACAAATGCCAACGCACTTGTCTGCTGTTCACGCATTTAAGAGAGGCCACATCCTGTAGATTCTTGTGATCCGTGTATACTATGGTTTGGTGTTTCGCCCCCATGAGGTGGTGACGCCATGATTGGAGGGCGTCCTTGATGGCCAACAACTCTTTCTCGGTCACTGTATAGTGTGACTCGGCTACAGTGAACTTCCGTGAGTGATAGGCTACCGGATGCAAACTACCCGTGGTTGGACATGGTTGTGACAGTATGGCACCCAGAGCAAACGAGGAAGCGTCAGCCTCTATTACAAACGCAAGGTTCGGGTCAGGGTGCTGCAATACGGGGGCAGAAACAAATCTGGATTTAAGTGCTTCAAAAGCCTCCTGGTGTACGGAGGACCAGACGAAAGGGACGATAGGGCTAGTCAGCGCAGTCAGGGGAGACACAATGGAAGAAAAACCGGCAATGAAACGTCGATAAAAATTAGCAAAGCCGAGAAAAGACTGGAGCTGTTTGAGGTTGACAGGGACTGGCCATTCCGTGACAGCACGGACTTTTGACTCATTCATAGACAACCCTCCAGGGGTGATGTGAAACCCCAGAAACTCCACCTCCCTTGTATGAAACAGACATTTCTCGGGTTTGGCGAACAGGGCGTTCTTCTTGAGACGGGAGAGTACCTCTCTAACATGAGCGATATGTTCCTTCAAGGAGGATGAATAGATCAAAATGTCGTCCAGATAGACCACCACGTACGTATCCAAGATGTCCGAGAATACATCGTTGATGAAACGCTGGAACGTTGCAGGTGCATTACAGAGCCCGAAAGGCATCACTGTATATTCAAATAATCCCTGTCTGGAGCAAAATGCCGTTTTCCATTCGTCTCCACGCCGCATGCGGATTAGGTTGTATGCCCCTCTCAGGTCCAATTTGGTAAACAGGGACGCCTTTGTCAACCTGTCCAGTAGCGTGGAGATGAGCGGAATGGGGTACCTGTTCTTCACGGTGATAGCGTTTAACCGTCTATAGTCCACGCATGGGCGCAGATCACCTTCCTTTTTTGGGACAAAAAAAATAGGGCTGGCAGGTGGAGAACAGGAAGGACGGATATGACCCAAACGCAAGGCTTGCTGAATGTATTCTTTCAAAGCCCGTTCTTCAGACTGTGATAACGAGTAGATCCTACCCCTTGGTATAGGAGCATCCGGGAGTAGATCAATAGGACAGTCATAAGGTCTGTGTGGAGGTAGACCTTCCGCTGTGACTTTATCAAAGACCATATGATAATCATGGTAGTCCACAGGAATACCTGCCATAACGGCTCCCACAGTGTGTGTTGACGTGGTGTCAGTGGCTGTTTCCCTGATACTGGAGGAAGCCAAGGCGCCGAGGATTCTGGCGGGAGAGGAGAGTGATTCAGGTTCTGTTAGGCAGAAGTGCTGGCATTCTTCTGACTCGAATGTTACCTGTCCCGTTCCCCAATTGATCAAAGGGTTGTGGTGCCTTAACCAGGGGATACCCAAAATAACCCCGAACTGTGGTGTGGTGATGAGGTCAAATGACAGGCTCTCCTTATGAGTGCTCTGTATCACCACTTCCAAAGGTGCAGTTTGGTGCTTAATCGGACCAGAGGCCAAGGACGTGCCATCGACCGCTTGCACTGGTTCCGGGTGTTCCTTTTTGATCAAAGGCAGATTGAGACGATGGGCTAATGTGATATCTATAAAACAACCCGTGGCCCCGGAGTCGATCACGATCTGAACGGCATGGACGATCTCCTGGGTAGGTTTCAACAGGGCCTGGACCACAACCGGTCTGATAGGACCGAAGGCGGGTTCAGTGGGGGTCGTGGATAGGCTCGCCGGTGCCCCCTGTATCATGGTCGAGCCTTCTGAAAACCCGGCGCCTTGTTCTTTGGTCGTCGGGGGCATTCCCTTACGTAGTGTCCATTTAACCCGCAGTAAAAACAGGCGTTGTTGGTTCTCCGACGTTCCCGTTCAGACTGCGTTATTGGGCTTCGGATCCCACCTATTTGCATGGGTTCAGAACTGGCGGGTGAAGGAACAGGAGTTGACTGGCCAGCAAACGTGGTTTCTGCCTTCCGTTCGGACCTCCGGGCGTCCACCTGTAGTGCAAGGTCTACAAGATCCGTAAACACAGAAGGAAGAGCAGGAACCACTGATAGAGCGTCCTTCAAGGAGTTACATAACCCACGGTAGAACACGATCGCCTTTTTCTCCTCTGGCCAGGAGGTTTCAGCGGCGAGTTGGTTATAACGGGTGATGTACTCGATAAGTGTTTGCTTTCCCTGTGAGAGATCTAGCAATTCCAGGTCCCTTGACTGGGCCTTGTAGCGGGTGTCAAACACTCTAGCCATTTCCGTTATGAGGAGCTCAAAATCATATAAAGCTGGATGGTCATTTTCTAGCATTGGGTTTGCCCAGGTAGCCGCTACACCAGATAGGTGGGACAAAAGGAATGCAGCTTTTGTGGTAGAATCGGGGAAGGCTTGGGGTCTGCACAAGAAGTGGAGCTTGCATTGGTTTATGAAGGTGCGGTACTTCCGCGGGTCACCCTGATAGCGTTCTGGAGCGGCAAGTGGGAAAGAGGTTGGGAGCAAAACAGGTGTGGGTACGGAGGCCGGGGCCGGGACAGGTTGTACTGGAGGGGCAGGGTCTCCGAACTCGGCGTCTATAGGCAAAGGATAACGTGTGCTTTGCAAGGCGTCTAAGCGATGGTGAATGGCGGTCGTAGCTGCCGCCATGTCGGTCCTAAGGGCCGCTACGGCCTGCATTAGAGCGGTCACTGGGTCCCCGGCGGAGGGATTCATACTCTGAACGGCCAAGGGCTTCACAGTCTGTTATGGACTTGATGGTCGTGCAGAGTATAAATACCTCCGTCCCCAAGTACCACACAGACAACACCAGAAATACTGCCTGTGCGGTCTTTGAGGCCACAGGTGGAAGTCCGTCGAGCCGATTTGGGAACAGCCGGAAGAACCCCTTGAACGCTGTAAAGCAAAAGGTTAGGCAGTTATGCACAGAACAGGAAGGACAACTAAAGACACAGGTAAGTTGGTGCTGCTTACCTATCTGTACAAGAGGTGGCCCAGAGATGTGAGGAAAGGCTGAACCCCGGAGCAGGAGTTGCTGGAGGCTAGGAATATGGATGGATAGGTAAACACCTAGAGTGGAGGCCGGAGGCCAGGTTACCAAACAGACAGACGTGATCCGTAGAGTATCCAGAGACGAAGCCGAAGTCAAGTAAACAAGAGGACCAAAGTTCGAACAGGAGGGTGAGGCAGTAGCAGTCCGTGGAGCAAAGCGTAGGTCGGTAACTGAAGATCCAAAAGTTCGGTAGTAGAAGGGTAATGCGAGGCAATCCGTGAAACAAAGCGTGGTCGAGGCACAAAAACAATCCGTAAGTATCAAAAAGCGTAGAGTAGCGTCACGTGATCCAGGAGGAAAACAGCTGTGAAGCAACGCTCCTTGTTTCCGGAAGTCTCTTATATCATTTCAGGGGTCACGTGATACGTGACACGGGAGCGTTGCTGCGTGAAGGGCAATCACGTGATCCGTGACGCGCGGGTCTCCGTGAGCAACGCTTTGCGTTGTAGCGAGATGTCAATCTCCAGTTCAGCTGCCAAGAACGGGAGGGGCGATAAACGCCGGGTCTGCCATGCAGTGATCTGACAGGATGGTTGAGGGTCAAGGGGTTACGTGGACCCTGGTAAGTGTGTGGGGTAGTGGGAGGCGTAACATGTACATGGTATGACACTACCCATGTGTCAACAAGCCACAACAAGGCCAAATACCTTAGAAAACTATCTCTAACACAGCTGGTTTGGAGAACATATTAAAATTATCTTTAAACTGTAGAGTAATGCTTAAACGTAACCTTGATGTGGACCAAGGACTAGTTAATGGAGCACTTGGTACAGTTGTTGGCTTTCAAACATACCCATGTGACAACAGCATTCAGTTTGTCAATATTATCTTTTGCAAACTATCAGAAGTTAAAACGATAGGATGCTCAACAGCCCGCTTCCTTCTTTTCAAAGACATGTATGTATGCAGAGAACATTTTTCTCTAACTCTAGCATCCGCAGTCAGCATTCAAAAATCACAAGGTCTTACCCTAGATAAAGCATTGAAAGATATTGGTAGCACAGTGTTTAAAGAAGGCATGAGCTATGTAGCACTATCACACGTACATACACTTGATGGACTATTTCTAATCAACATTGATGCAAGTAAAGTAAATGCTGATATTCCTTGCATTCTAGAATATAAAAGACTACGTTCACTGTATCCCCCATCTAAAAACTTATCCTATTCCTCAAAAAGCAAAAGTTTATAAAACAAAAGCAGCAATTCCTCCAAAGAAATTAAAAGAAGCTAATACTTCATCAAGGAGCACAACCAAAGAAGGGTCTACTGCACAAACAAAGTCAACTACTTCTTCAAAGAAACAACGCATACTCGAACAAATGACTTGGACACAGAACTGTCCGGTCCATTCAAATTTTCAAATACAACTGGTGTAAATTGCTATGCAAATGTAGCAATCAATATTCTATTCCAATTGCCAACAATTATTGACATTTACTTACACGGGACAGACCAATTGTGTTTGCAAATGTTAGTGCTTCACAGAAATGCACCAACAATCCTGACAACAATTAAAGTGTTTCTCGAATAAGGCAGGAATTGGACTACTGTGCTGGAATGGTCAAATTCACTCTAAACACACAAGAAGATCCACAAGAATGTCTAATGTACTTACTACAAGTACTGGAAAACAAAAACATACCTATAAATGAAATTTTCCAGATTTCAACATGTGGAAACATACATGCACTCTTTGCAGCTATGTCGCACAAGAAGAAGTCCCTAATGAACACTTTGTGTATGTATCCATACCTAACTGTGAATCCATTCAATTTCAGCAACTTGTACAAAATGCAAACCATGGAAGATTATATACTACCTGCAATTCAGATATTTGCTCCACCTTACAAATACAGACAGATAGTTAATATGTAATAGAAATGCTTTTACGTTACAATGCAGATGTACCAAAAACAACTGCAAGCTGACTGGATTCACACATGGACAAGTATCACTTGGTAAGAAAACCTTCACAACAATAGGTATAATCTACCACGCAGGAGCCACAACCAATGCAGGTCACTACACTGCATATATAAAAAAGAATGGTGGATGGTTCGAATGTAATGATACTACCATTACTCTAAAACAGAGATTACCAGCAAATCTTGTAAACGCTTACTTAATATTCTTAAAACCAAAATTTAATAACTAATCTGTGTATGAACATCAACAAAACTTCAACTTCAAAACTATGAACAGTTACAATACGCCAACAGGTATCTAACAGTCCCAAGATTATGCAACAAGCAAACAGATAAATAAATACCACTAAAATGAAACAAGAAATAAACAGTTAGAATACGCCAACAGGTATCTAACTGCCCCAAGATTCGGCAACAAGCAAACAGATAAATGAATACCACTAAAATGAAACAGGAAATAAACAGTTAGAATACACCAACAGGTGTCTAACTGCCCCAACATTCTACAACAAGCAAACACATATAAAATACTGCTAAAAAGCAACAAAAAAGAAAGAGGTAGAATACGCCAATAGGTATCTAACTGCCCCAATATTCTGCAACAAACAAACAGATAGATGAATACCACTAAAAAGGAACAAGAAATAAACAATAGAATATACCAACTGCTATCTAATTGCACCAATACTACCACCACTTCCAAATCTAAAACCATGCACCTATTCAATTCCTCCTATTGAAATGAACCAAAGAAACATATTGTACCACAACGTAGAAACATTTTTTTTTCTAATCCAGCATTAATTTTTTTCCGAAAGAGCCAAAGATTTAGTGAACAAACACAGGAACTGAGCAAATTGCACAGTACACTGGTTTGAACTATAGTACTTCTAAAGTACTAACTATGAGGGTTGACAAAATACAGAAATGTCTACTATGCAATGCAATACTCATTATAAACTACCTACACTAACATGTGATCTTCTCTTTTATCACAGAAATTGTTAAAGAATGTCTGATCCAATTACCCATGCCATGAAAAAACTGCATACAACCATAAAAAGTCAAACAGTAAGTATATAATGATTGGACTCACAAACACTACAGCATAACACACTCATTCAAGCAAACACCTGATCATAGACAACAATCTGTGTTGTGCATGGTCTGTGCATGTATTGTGCCTCTGATAGACACCTTGTGAGAGATTGTCCTATTGCCCCTCCACGGCATTCGGGAAATGCCAGCTCCTGATCGTAGATGGAGCACAACTTCGGGAGAGAGATGTTTGCTCCACATCTATTCCATCCTTGAACTCTCCTGGACAAAACAACCTTGTGATTCTGCAGGTCTTTCTATCACCTTCCAAGAAAGAATCTTATCCCATTCTAGCATTAGTAGATTGTGGGGCCATGGGGATATTCATAGATCATGATTGGGTTACTACCCATAACATTCCATATGAAACTCGAGACATCATACAACCTGTAGAGGCTATCGATGGAAGACCTCTCTATTCAGGACCCATAACCCTTCAAACCAAAGAGATCCTGCTTTCTATAAACCACCATCAAGAGAGGATCAAATTCGACATAATAAGATCATGGTTCCTGGAACACACAATATAATAGCCAACGCCTTATCCCGACGTCCTGACTACGACGAATATTTATTCAAGGACAATTGCCTGGTCATTCACACTCAGAGACTACGACAAAAGATCACAAGCCTATGTCATGATACCCTTCATTCAGGACACCGTGGCATCACCAACACCCTACATCTAATACAAAGACAGTTTTGGTGGCCGAAGATGAAGGATGATATCCAGCATTATATCCAAACATGTGCAGTCGGCACTCAAAACAAGCATGACAACAAGAAACCGGCAGGTCTCCCGTTCCAACCAGCGCTGCCAACAAGACCTTGGGAATTCATCGCCACAGACTTTAATGTGGAACTACCACATTCCAGGGGATACAAAACTATCATGATTACTATTGACTTATTCACTCACATGGCTCATTTTACACCTTTATATAAACTACCATCTTCCTCAGAACTTGCTGGAATCTTCCTGGAACACATATTCCGACTTCACGGACTACCCTCCAAGATCATATCTGACAGAGGACCCCAGTACATATCTCAGTTCTGGAAACAATTATGTCGTATACTGGGACTCCAACGTGCCCTATCCTCAGGTTATCATCCACAGACCAATGGAGCTACTGAACGCGTGAACCAAACTCTGGAACAATATCTTCGCTGTTTCGCCACCAAGGTCCAGGACGATTTGTCACTCTTAATACCTGTGGCTGAATTCGCCTACAACAATTCGGATCACTCAGCTGTCAAAACCAGCCCCTTCTTCTGTAGCCAAGGATTCCACCCTTCGGTTCTACCATCCATTCTCTCACATCCTACCCCAGTTCCTACAGTTGGCTCCTGGATTGAAACACTCATCAACGTACACAAAGAAGTAAAAGAACACCTAGAAAAGGCCTGAAGAAACATCAAACACCATGTTGACTCCAAAAGAAGACCAGGGCCTTCATACTCAATAGGTGATAAAGTCTGCCTATCTGCGAAACTTCAGCAACGACACTTACAACCAAATAAATTGGCTCCCCGGTACTACGGCCCTTTCTCCATAAAGGAAATCATTAACCCGGTGGCCTTTCGACTCAGACTACCAGAATCTTGGAAGAGGATCCACCCGGTCTTTCACACTTCTCTGTTGAAACCATACGTCCAGTCCTCTCTAACTGCTCCAAGATCTACCCCTGTGATTGTCAATGATCAGCTAGAATATGAGGTTTCCAGAATACGTGACTCCAGGTACAGACGTGGTCAGCTACAGTATGTGGTCGAGTGGAAAGGGTACCCTCCCAGTGAAATCACCTGGGAACCAGTCTCAAACATAAATGCCCCCAGAATGCTCCGAAGGTACCACTTTCTACACCCAGGCAAACCCAGAGGAACTGGGTTTCGGAGGAGGCATGCTGTCATCAACCACTGTACGCGTCCCTTCTGGACTTCGTGGTTCCTGACCCATGGGGGACTGAACTCAGCAGTACTCCCAATATGGCCGCTGAACGCGGAACACTGTTTGACAATCTCCGCGTTGTATGCTCTACGTTCTACAAAGCAGACACGCCAGCGGCCCTGCGCGTCTCACCGCTACCACTTGCAGTAGTCAGACATGTGTTGCCGGAGCTCGTTCAGCGATTACTTCTGATTCCTTGTTCCCCGTCCCCTGAATTTCCTCTTCTTTCATCCTTCCCCTTTTCCTCACCTTGCATATCCTGGATTTCCATCGCATTCGTATCTCCGAGTGCGAACCTCGCCATTTCCTGGACTTCTTCCCAGACATCTGAACGCTTCCTGGAGCCGGGTCACAAACCGCACGCTGGTACCCGAGGACCCACGCACAGGGATATATAAATCCCGAACAGTGCGAAAGAAGACATCTTCGAAGATCATGAGCAAACAATACAGACAGGTGAGAAGGGGGGAAACCTGTGACACACATATCATCTCACTATCCTATAAACACTATTACACTACTGCCAATCAGTACACACATTTTTGAAAACATATCCCCTAAGCAGCCCACATACCACAGTCAAAATGTTTGGTAGAATGGGTATGTTATGCTGCAGGGGTTGTGGCCAGGGCCTAGGGTCTTGGGTGCATGGCCGAAGCACCCAAGACTCTAGGCCCTGGACACCACCACTGCAGCATAACACACCCATAAAAGCAAACACCTACCAAATGACCACAACCGAAAAACATAACACATCCACCTCAAAACCTATCCACTTCAATTAACATGCTAAAACAATAATTAAAACCAACGCACAAACTCTTCAATACAAACCCTCTTCACCCAATTCTCTACTAACGACCCAAAACCAACATCACAGTAAAGTAAAATAGCCAGTAGTGCGCCCAGGGTTTAGTATGTCCACAGATAACACCGCGGACACCGCAAACACATCACGGCCTTCTACCACCTAAAACAATACAGCACTTGACCCATCTCTCACTCTCTCATACTCTTCAGCCACTCCTACACACCAACACACTCCCCAAAATTAGATTTATGCTCACTTCCACGCCGCACTGTCCGCGGATGTCCGCAGATCCAACATGGCGGGCGCATCGAAAGAATGTGACGCACCTCACGCTTCACCGCAACCAAATCAGCGAACACGTCATATGTCCGCAGACACGACACAAGTCAATTATCCAATCGGTGTCCTGTCCGCAGAGCGAACAGGGAAGTGTGTCCACGGAGCGGACATAGATATCACACATTTTTTTGACCTACTCTTTGGTCATTTTTTAAAAAACTACTTGTCGGATTTCCACCTAATTTACAAAAGCACGCTTTTGGGATCAAACCGCCGCTCCTGCCGCAAATTTGGTGAAAATCCGTCCAGTGGTTTGGGCTGTAGGCATGAGCAAGGTTTTTCTCCATTCAGGCTATGGGAAAAAATAAATTTTGGGTCCCCCTATATAACTTTGCCCCCCCCTAGACCAAACCTCACCAATCTTTGCAAATGAATTCAGAGTGGGACATATACTTTCTTTGCACAGTTTGGTGAGGATTCATCCAGGGGGAGCGAAGTATAAGCCGCCCAAAAAGTGCTCTTCCTATGGGTTTAGCAACTTAACCATAACTACATAGCCGCTACCTAATATATATATATATATATATATATATATATATATATATATATATATATCAATCACCATATATATGTGGAGATAGGCAGAAATCTGGGTGCCATCAGCACCTACAGTTTCGAAGTCTTTTAATGCTGATTCAATCTTTCATCTTTCTGAGGCCAATACAATAAGTACCAAATTAAATGTGTATTTTACAGCAACTTAAAGGAAAATCCTTGTGGTTGAACTTCTTTCTTTGATTACCTGTTACAGCACTGAACATTTAATGGTTCCTGTGTCTACTGTACTCCCTATCCTAACCACCTTTCCCTTGCATCTTCACCCTTTCCAACTATGTATTTCCTCTCCACATCCTCTGTAGGCTTCATGGTCTACATCTCACTGGCAGAGAAGCATTCATGACACTTGATTGCTCCTTCTGGGGTTAATGCAACAATTCAATGCTAATGGGTCCTCGTATTTCATGTTTTGGGCTTTCTTGTAACAAATACATATTCTGACATGAGTTGTAGTTTTTGTTCATTTCAATAGAACCAATAGGATTAACACTTGATAATAGTTGTTATTTGTTGTCAAGGCCGAAACTGTAGTGTGCTGTAATCACAAGGCATTTTGGGGCCATATTCCGGCAACCCCTCTGTCACTGTTCACACTCTCTCAGATGTCCTGCATCTCATTGTTTCCCCTTTTCAACTCTAACATCCAACATCATGCTCTCTGTCTCTTCCTCTCGTGTAATATGCCTGCTGAAAATATAATTGCGTATAACCTGTGGTATTTAAAGAAATTGCATGTTATTGATGCAGCAATAAAAGCAACATGTATTAGTAAGCACTATTGGTAAGCACTTTAGAGATCCTCTTGTCCAATGTTTTGTTTTAATGAAAATAAATATCTAGACACTGATCAACGTGTCTAAACACAGGAGGAACATCACTGCAATATTCAAAAAATAAACATTGAAAAAAGGAAAAAAAAATACCCGTAGTCTCCCAGGGTGGTGTCTATCTTCACATCCATGTACATCAGCAGGCAGCAATGAGTAGGAAGAGATCAGGGATCAAAACAATCAGCCTACCATTTCAGTGATAGAGCTGAGGTACTGGAAGCACAGGAGGTTGCAGAAATTGAGTGGTGAATTCCTTTGAATGAAGAACAAGGACTTTTGGGTACCTACAAATGAGCCAACACCTGCAGGGCTTAGCCCCCACCACAAACCTTTTAGAGGAAGAGGATTCTGAATGAATGTTCGCACTTCCTAAGCAACAATGCAGATTACAATGAGAAACAATTGTGACAAATCAACTTACGCGGCAAAGTGGTTCAGGGATGAATATCGGTTTCTAAACCATCAATCAGCCCCACACATATAGTAAACCAGAAGGGATCGGTACAGATTGGAAACACAAGCAAATTATAAACCTCCTTTTCCAATTTTGGTACCGTGGATGGAATGGCAGGCTTATCTTCGCAAGGATGTGGATCTTTGGTTATTTGCAACACAGCGAAAATACAATGATTACTCAGTGATAAAAGGGCCTGTCCAGTCAAGGTTGAATACAAATATCTACTTTATTATTATCACAACAGGCAGTTCTAGCACACTACAAAATACAACCCACCCTGTAAAGGACAAACAGTTTCAAGAAGAAAAAGGGATGTACTCTGGATACTGACAGGAAGGTAGTCGGTAAAGTAATTAATCGCAATAGTTAAAGGATACTTGGTTTCAACACAAAGGGAGAAATGGGTTAAACAATTTCACTAGGGGCCATTGGAGAAGGGCCCGGGGGACAGAAATACAATGCACCTTGTGCTTGTAGATGTTCTTGGTGCTCGACTGGGTCAAGTCCGTTTCAGGGCGCTCTGCAGCTCCTGTGACAGAGTTCAAGATGGGAGCAGCAGCTATCAGGTGGCAGGCAGTTGAGCGAGCAAGGCTGGCTGGACAGCTGCAGGCTGGCCTACATGGTGGCTCGGGTCAGGAATCATTGTCTGAGTGCTTGTTGGCTGGTCTGAAGCACTGGTTGAGGCATCACAGATGACGTTAGTGACTGCAGCGTGACAACAATTAGCGATGTGGTCGGTTGCAGCTCGAGGGGCTCAACTGGTTCGAAAATGTCCTTTAAGGCGGACACTGGTTGATGCTTGTTGATGCATGCCTCCTAGCATCTGCACTGGGCTTATGTCATCCTTTAAGCCGGACGGGCCAAAGCTGAGGTGAGTGTCCTTGGTTTGGTTCAGAGACTCTCTGGCACTTCCCACCTAGGAAGCTTTCTTGCAGAGCCTAGCAGGGCATTCTGTGTGCTTGCTGGGTACGTTTTCTGGAGTTGCTGCAGGGTCCTCTGGATTCAGTATCTCCCTCTGTTCCTGGGAGATGTTTAGGGGAGGGATCTTGCTTCCCTCTTTGGAAATCCTGGCCTTTCTTCACTGGCAGAAGCTGTAAGGTCGACTGTACCTTCAGCCAGGGTCAAAATCAGTTCTTCTAGTTACTCCTTGAAAAGTCTTCAGATGATCTGCCCAAAATGAGGGCTCAACCCAATTTTAAAGCCAAATGGGCCACAGCGATTGGTGTAGGCTAAGCCGACCTTAATGAGCCAATCATGGGTCCCCACTGACAATCTCCTGTATGAATGAGGTTATAACCCCCAGAGTGCTTTGCAACAGAAAAGGTTAAGGGGTGAAAACATGTATTACTATGTCTCACCCATATTCCTGTATGTTGTGGATCAAAGGGTCTCTCTAGGTAATTGAGCTCTCTGTGGTTCCTCATCAAAGCAGCAGGTCTCCCATGGAGCTGTGGCAAGTCCAGACATTTGGTCTCCACCAAACCAAATACTCATCTCTTCTGAATGGGGTCCCCCTGCAGGGAAGACTACTGTAAATACATAGTCCCAGACAGTACAAATCACTGCCCTTGATATTGAGAGGTGGAAGATGGCTTCAGGCTTACACAGTGGATATCAAAGGTTGTTGGGGTTTAACTGTCCTTTATTAGTCCTGCCTCCTGTGGGCCTGTTCGAATCTACTCTGATTGGTATGCAAGGCTGCCATCAGCGGCTAACAAAGGTATGGACGTATACATCGAACTTTTCTTAGTTAATTAGGCTGGCCATGGCAGAAAGAAGGTTTTGCCCTCCCCCTTCCGAGAAACCTTGATGTACTCTTGGCTGTCGAATTCCAACTAAATATGACAGGGGGGGTGGAGTCTCTAGGCTGTGTCCACCGTGAGTACACTGGTCGATGTGCCTGTCATGTGGTGAGCATAGGAAAATGTGTGCGCATTACCCCCCTACATTTTCTGGAGATTGATCTACCATCATTCAATTTCATTTAACTTTTCAAAAAAGCCCAGGTGAGCGCACACCCACCGTGCGGATGGTCGAAATCCTCACAACTATACCAAAAGTGCATGGTGAAATCAATGCACAGGCAAAGTGCCAGGAAGAAATACAGAAGCACTTGCATGGGTCACCGCTTTTTACATACACTATATAGTCAAGGAATAACCCCATGAAAACCCTTTCACTTTTACCTAGCTTTCTACACCACAAACACAGGACACTCAAATATCACTGCCAGAGCTCTTTGGACTACCTTCTCCAAACATTCAGCCATTACCCTAGTGTCCGTCTGTCACCCTTTGTCAATAGGTCAGCAAACAAGACATCCTTACTATAGAGACCATGAACCAGGCTAAAATAGTTAGGCAAACGGTTTATTGTATGTCGGGAAGACTAGATAGCAGAGACCCCCAACCACCTTCACAACTTAGCATCAACTGATCAACTGAAGATCTCAAGTAATAACATTCTAAGATAGTGTTCCATAGTTACAGGTCATGACATCACTAACACAGTTCCACTCAGCACAACAATGGCTGAGATGTTAAGACATCACCATATCACACCCCCCTCCCTTATCCAAATAACAAAAACTATATACACGCAACTGAAATATAATGCAGAAATATCAGCTTGAACAAATGTAATGACCTTTCGCCTCCTCAGACATCTCGCCTCCTAATCCTCGCAACTCTTGACAAGTTCCACACCTGTCCACTCTCCAATTTCACAGCACCCTCTAAAGACTTGTGCAACCTTAACGCGATCCAAATATAAAGGACCTCCTTTCTTTGCAATAACAGCTTTCCTTATCCTCACCAGATCACCCACTTCAACAACCGTCCTTTTCCTTGGAAACCTTTCATTGACCTTCTTGACCCACTTCCTCTTTCGCTCATCCATTCTCCTTTTCACTTCATCTACCACCTCATCCGTTTCTCTCGCCCGACCTAGCCAAGCCGGAGACACTAAAGTGCAACTCCTCCGTCCTCTCATCAACTCAAAAGGGCTGACTCCTGTCTCTGTATTGGGAGCCATCCTCAAAGCATACATTTGTTCCTTCACCGCAACCTTCCTGTCCAAACCACACAAACTTGCACTCCTAATGCCCTCCATAATACAGCGGTTGACCCTCTCGATCATACCATTGGCTCGAGGATAATATAGTGCAGTTTTTTTATGTTGGATGCCGCATCTGTACATGTACTCCTGAAAGAAACCCCCGGTAAACTGTGGCCCATTATCTGTCAACACATTCCTTGGCAATCCTTCCCTCTCAAATATTTCCTCCAGAAATGTCACAACAGACTGCCCTGTGACATCCCTCATTATTTTGAACTCCGTCCAGCGCGAGAACATATCAACCAAAGCTACTACAAATCTGCCTCGACCTCTACCATTTCTACTGGTCCTAAGACATCCATGGCAAGATCCTGCCAGACACCCTTCGGACTTTCAACTTCTTTTACTGGCTGCACTACAGCGGATATACTCTTCCCCGACTTTATGCAATCTACACATGCTCCCACTGTCCTCTCAACCTCACGATCCAAACCTGGCCACCAATAATCAGCTTTAATCACTTCCTTGGTCTTATATGTGCCAATATGCCCTTGATGCGCAATAGCTACAAGTCTTCTTCTCAGACACACAGGAACAACGAGTTTGTCCCATCGATATATTAGACCTTCCTTCACAGAGAGCTCAAACCTCACCTCCCACAAAGCTCTTTCTTCACCACACAATAGTTTCTTCTCTGGCCAACCATCTTTAATGAAATTTGTTATCCGCCTCCACATTTCATCTGATGACAATGCCTCAACCCATTCTTCTTTGCGTAGCACACCATCTACTGTGGCAAATACCATATTTTCGAATTCTGCAGACCCCTTCTCACCATCCTCATCTTCAACTCTTACCCTAGACGCATGATCAGCCTGCACATTGTTCTTACCAGCCACAACCTCAATATTAAACTTGTGACACTGCAATCTCGTCACCCAGCAGGCAACCCTTCACGAAACTTTATCCAAACCTTTGCTTTCAAATATGGATTTCAACGGCTTGTGGTCCATTCTTAACACAAATTCCTGACCCCACACAAAGTTTTTTAGCTTTTCTATGCCCCAATTGCATGCCAAAGCCTCTTTTTCCAAGACTGAATAATTCAGTTCGGGACCTCTCAACATGCGTGAAGCATGCAACACCACTGACTCTGCTCCATCAAATCCCACCTGTGACATAACCACTCCAATACCGGTTTCACTCGCATCTACCGACAATATTGTCTTTTTCTTATTGTCATACATGGCTAGGGGTTTAGCCATATCAATTCTGGACTTAATCTCAACAAATGCTTTTTCACACTCTCTATCCCAAATAAATTCCACACCTTTCCTCAATAAAGCTCTCCAAGCAGTGACTCTGTCAGCATAGTTTTCTATGAACCGGTGGTAAAACTCTATTGTTCCCAAGAATGACCATAGTTCTGCCTTATTCTTTGGGGACTGCATTTTCATTATTCCATTTACTAGCTCTCTCTTAGGCCTTAGTCCTTCCTCAGATATTTCATGTCCTAAATACTCCACCACCTGAGTAGAAAAGACACATTTCTCACTTCGTAAAGTTATCCCACGCACTCTGAATATCTCCAAAACTATCTCCAGATTCCTTCTCAATTCCTCTTCAGTTCTTCCACAGATTAACACATCATCTTGGAAACAACAGACATTGGCAATCCCCTTCAACAACCTATCCATGACTTTTTGGAAAACCGATGAGGCTGATATTAATCCGAATGGCATGCGCCGAAACTGGTAGATGCCTTCGTATGTAATAAAAGCCGTTAGCTTTCACGACTCAACATCAAGATTAATCTGATGATAGGCACTGGCCATATCTAATTTGGCAAAGTATTTAGTGTTCCCTATTCTGGTCAACAATTCTCCCATATTGGGAAGCGGATGCCGGTCAGCTACCACACACCGGTTCAACTCTCTCAAATCCACACATACCCTCAAATCTCCCCCAGACTTTTTAACAACAACAACGGGGGAAATCCATTCAATAGCCTTGGCTGGTTCGATAATGCCCGCTTTCTCCAATTTCTCCAGTTCCACTCTCACAGCATTTCACATTGACACTGACACTGGTCTGAGTTTTGCCGCCACAGGCTTGCAACCATCCTTCAAGACTATCTTATGAATCATCCCTTTTAGGCAACCAACACTTTTGTTAAAAACATCAGGATATTTCATAATCAAATTCTTGGAACCGTCGTCCAAACTACGGTCCACAACTACTTATTCTACATTCAATACCTGTTCTTTGCTATTAGGGTCTAGTTTAATACATAGTCCTCTTTGCTCCTTCCATCCCAACAATGTCTCACCCTTCTTGGTAATATATAATCTACCATACGTAACTCTATCTTTAAATTTGAAAGTTGCTAAACAGCATCCTAACACATCAATCGTACTGCCATTATACCCCCCAGGAGTCTTGTCTGACAGGCTCAAATCTTCCATCCTACCACCAACCACATTTTCATACACCGCCCTTGACATCAAAGTAATTTTAGAACAAGAATTTGCCAGCATTTTGACTTGGCAACCATTCACTTCAACCCAAGCGGAATGATGTTCACATTCATCAAGTTCCACACATTGAACCATGTTTACTGTAACAATTTCATTTTCTGAGCCTTCACATTCATCTGAGGATGGTCCTTCAGCCTCCTCAACAAACATGATACTCCTCCCAGCACCGACTTTATAATTGGTACAGCAATTTTCAAAATGCCCCCATCTTTTACAAATGTTGCAATTGGCTCTTCTCCCAGGACAGATCGGAGAGGACGATAGGTGACGAGCGCTCCCACACCTGAAACACAAACGCTCCTCTCTCATTTTCCCCTTTTGTACATTTTCTCTCTGGGTAAACTTATTAGCTGTCTGGGCATTATTGCCACCCTTCCCTTGATACATGTCACTCCGTTTGGACGTTTTGCTCTTCCTTTTCTTTTGGTCCTTGACCACATCTCTCTTTTTGTCACCAATTTTTAGAACTTCAACCTGTTGAACAGCCTTGGACTCTTTCGTGGCAAGTTTTGCCACACATTGCAAAGTATGCTCAATTCTCTTTGCAATACCGACCATCTAAACAAGGATCGTCTTTCAGCCATACTTCTTCCCTAATCTTGTCATTAGCACAGTGCAACATGAACTGATCTCTAATATGTTCATCCAATTTTTCACCAAATTTGCAGTTCAATGACAAATGTCTCAGGGCAGTAATGTATTCTTCCACAGTCTCACCCTCATTCTGAGATCGCATGCCAAAATGATAACGTTCTAACACAGTGCTTATCTTCAATTCGAAATGTTTGTCAAGTTTTGCCAATGCTGCATCAAAATCATTCATTCCTTCCTCCACATCTAATTCGCTCAAATCGGGCAATGTTTCAAAAATTTGCTGCCCCTCATACCCAAGCAGATGCATGAGCATGGATACCTTCCTTTCTACTGACATAACGGCTCCACATATGGCTTTTAAATAATGCAGAAACCCTCACTTCCAAGGCCCCCATTTAATTCTTGGAGGGCCAGGATTAGGCAGAAACATTTGTGGACCCGGAATTCCAGACAAAGCCATGGCCGCTAATTAGATATCAAGTGCACTACTGTGTACCCAGAGACCTCACGTGAGTCTGCCGAGATAAAAGCTGTTCAAGTGCACACACCTCCGGTAATTCCTTTAACAAATCCACTTATCTTCACAGCTGAGTGCTCTCACCTCTGGTAATTTCTTTAACGAATCCAAACTATCTTCACAGCGCTATTGCCAGACACTGAGTTCTCCCTCCTTGCCGCCTTCCACAAGTGGCCCTAGGCGGATACAGCGTCGAGATGCGATCCCCACCGGCGCTCCTTTACATACCAGCGATCCAGCGGGCAACATGTTTTTATCCTTCCCGATGTGCCGGAACGCTGCGAAGTTGTGAAGACTTCCTCACACGTGACGCGTCACGTGCTGACGGCCCGGGCGCTTCACCGTTGCTGAGGCTGGGCTTACTTCCTCACACGTGACACATCACGTGCTGCCAACCGGGGTGCTTTACTCGAGCGTGCACCGCTCTCGAGCTCCCCTCGTGCTCTCCAGCTATGCCAGCACCCCTCGCGCTCTCCGGCAGCGCTTGCAGCTCCTCCGGCCCCAAACACAGGTTCGCCTGGTCAAGACCGCAACTCACCTTCCTCACACGCGGATAGCGTGTGGGGCTGCCGCAACACAGACCACTCAAGCGGGTCGGGTGATCCGATGGGTCTCGCCGGCACACCTCCCAGGGAGAAGATCCACCGGGGCAGGATGAGACAGCTGCTCCTCGCACGACTCGGCTACTCAGCACCAGGTAGGCACAGATGAGTGTGAGGGGTCCGGGTGGTCCGGGCGGTGCTGGCGAGTGATAGGCGCAGCTCCTCGTAACCAATCCTCAGGGTCGGGGGTCTCTGCTCCACTGTAGCGGTACATCCCATCCTCGTCGCCAAATGTAGAGACCACGAACCAGTCTAAAATAGTTAGGTAAAAGGTTTATTGTATGTCGGGAAGACTGGATAGCAGAGACCCACAACCATCTTCACAATTTAGCATCAACTGATCAACTGAAGATCTCAAGTAATAACATTCTAAGATAGTGTTCCATAGTTACAGGTCATGACATCACTAACACAGTTCCACTCAGCACAACAATGGCCGAGATGTTAAGACATCACCATAACACTTACCTCTTAATTTAAGGAACATGATTGTGTCTGTTGTCCAATGAAGGTTCATAGGGAATCACCCTGAACGCAGAAGAAATATGATACAGTCATTCTTTAGGATGGCACAACATACCTGGCTACCAACGCACACTGCTCTGGCACACCAGCACCCCTCTCCCATTGTCAGGAAAAGCTATGTGACAGCCACCTCCAGCAACTAACATTCTGCCCATGCACCCACAATATCACTACCAGTGTTCCTTGAACTGTCTTATCCTTTGCACCTTTAAACATCATCCCTGTGCCCCCTCTTCTTCTCAACACCCTGACTGCCAGACATGAATGTTGAACTCCCTTGATAACTCACCCCTTTTAGAGCATCATCATCTATACCAACATTACTGTTTGAATATATACTGGACATGGATGCCCTGGCAACCCCAATCCTTTCTCACTGGCCTGCCGCCTGCTCCAAAGGCAATATCGACTCTCTGTCCTCACTAAGTAGAGAGCTCACATACAAGCCTGCGTTTCTGTGGCCTCTAACAACTTGGCCGAACTCTTTAAAATCTGCAAGTAGCTTGCCAATACTGCAGCAGTCTCTACCTCTACTGTCCCTTCCTAGGCCCTCTGTACAGTCCTGGCCTCTCACTTCATCCCTAAAACCAAGGACATCCTGTCCACCTTCTCAGCTTCTTATGCTTTTCTCTCTAATCTCTCCTCTTCCTTCGGCCCCATTGCAGCTGCTCCCTCTCCCTTCTCTGCCTTTCCTCTCTTCTCCCCCAACCAGGTATCAAGACAAGTCTGATCTATGATAACCTCTTCAAAACAGGTTCTTCCCTGTTCTTCCAAAACCATCAAGGACCACATTGACATCCTTGCTCCAGCCTTGGCTGACTTCGCAACCACTCTTTCGCCTCTGGAAATTTCCTGTTGCCCCTGAAGCACTCTCTTGTACACCCTCTTCTCAAAAAACACTCACCCGACCCCTCCCTTCCAGCTAATTATCACCCAATGTCTATCACTCCTTTCCTGGGCAAACTCCTGGAAAAGCTGGCCATCTCCCAGCATAATCTTCACACTGATTCCGTTGGCTGTCTCCATGATTATTAGTCTGGCTTCAGAGCGGCCAGAAGCACAGAAACTGCTCTCCTGAACATCAGTGAAGACCTGCTCAGTAACTTTGATTCTAATCTCCCCTCTGTCCTCATCCTACTTGACCTCTCCTCTGCCTTTGACATGGTCAACCATGCCATCCTGCTCAACCGACTCTGTGATAACCTTGTCCAACTTGGGTCCTTCCTCTCCTCTATCTCTCTCTCCAACTGTGGTGTTCCCCAGGGGTCTAACCTTTCTCCCTGGTTGTTCAACCAATACCTGGCACCTCTCACCCACCCCATTGCTTCTCTCTGCCCCAACTTCCAATGCTATGCGGATGATACCGAGCTCGCCTTCAGGCTCCCCTCTGCTGCCTCTTATCCTTCTCTCATCCCTGACTGTCTGTCTGCGATCCAGGAGTGGTGTACCACCAATGATCTCTGCCTGAATGGCAGTAAGACAGAGATCCTCCTCATTGGCACGCCTGCTCCCCTCTTTCCCCCCACTCTCTGGCCAGCCTCCCTTGGCCCTCTTTCCCCTCCCACATGTGAGGCTAAGAACCTCAGAGTTATCTTTGACTCTACACTCTCCTCACATTTTCGACATCTCTAAGAAGTCAAACTACCAACTGCACCTCCTCAGAGGTATTCTTCCTTTCCTCTCCTTCCCCCAGAAGTTCACTGTCTCCAGAGCTCTAGTTCTCTGTAGGCTTCACTACTGCAACAGCTTCTTTTTAAATCTCCCCACCTCTACTCTCTGTCCTTTGCAACCCATCCAGAACAGGACTGCAAGACTTGTTCTTGGCCTTAAACCTAGGGATCATATCTCTCCAGCACTGAAATCTCTCCATTGGATACCTGTGGCTGCAAGGATCAAATTGAAGTCCCTTTATATTGTCCACAAGGCCTTCTGGGGCCTGGCACCAATATATCTCCAGCTTTCTCTTCAAAAGGTATCATCCTTCGCAAGCTCTTCGCTCCTCCACCTCTAACTCCTTGAGGGTGAGGTGCTTTTCTAAGCAGTGAGCTGGGGGCAGATCTCTCTCTTCCACCAGCGCCTCCCTCTAGAACAGCCTCCCTTCCTCTCTGAAACTTGAGCAGAACCATCTCTGGTTCCAGGGGCAGCTCAATACCTTCCTCTTTGCTTCTGCCTTCCATCTTCCACTTCTCTGCTGATCTCCTGTCTGTTATTGCCCTGGTCTACCTGGCAACCCTCTGAATCTTGGGCCCAGGTCCCTGCCCTCCCAGTTGCGCACCTGCACTACCTCTGGCACCCCTGCACTGGAGCTGTATCTGCAACCCTACAGCTCCCCTACTTCACTTATCTAACCCTTGCTGTCTGCACTTAACCCCCTTGCAATGCGACTTGTTGGCCACACTACTTGTTTGTCATCTCCTTGTCTCACACTTCCCCCTCCTCCCCCTCCCTTGGCGCTTTTACCCCTTCCCTCTCCCCTGCACTTGCGTGTTCTCAATGTCACTTGGCCTAGTAAGATCATTGTCTTGTCCTCCCTTGTTCCCCCCTTGCCTTGAAACACTTGTGTATAGGCGCGTTATAAATAAAATATCATATATCATATCTTACATCCCTCTCCTGGTTCTATGTGCTAAAATCGTGGCAGAAATGGCTGTTTACATAAAGAATTGTTGCAAAAAGAGATCCCTGCAACCCCGGACCCATTATACCATTTAAGGAGGCCGGGGGACACCCCCACAACCCCTGCTCCCCTTAAATGGTATAATGGATACACCTTTACTGGGTCAAACCACAGCGTTTTCTTTTACAGAAAACTTTTTTGCGGCAATTCTTTTTCTGCACACCCCTGCCCTGGTCATTGTCAGTGGCAGCACAGATCCCTCGCCTCTGGCCAACTGCTCATTGAGAGCCATTGCCGCTTTGGAGTAGCAGATCATTGCTAGCAACTAAAATCACTCTCCAGGTGAGATGCCCACACTCTTTTCAAACTGTTGCTATATTTTTAATTTTATAAGATAAAAAAGTGAACTTTGATGAAGGCATCCCTGTTTCCTTATCTGAAAAACAAGACTGTGGGTTTCATTATAAGGCTGACGGCATCCTGCTGCTAGATCCGCCAGAATACAGGCAAATGTAACTACCATTTCCGGCACTCTGCTGGATCACGAGTGCCGTAGTGACTATGTTGATTCCCATTCATGGAGTCCCGCAAAACTCCATGAGGGTATTTGCCCTCATTACTGGCACCAGCAATACCAGTGCCGGTAATGACAGCATTTTGTGCCAGTAGGGTGCCTGCCTTACCTCCAGCTGGAGGTAACACTGGTGATCCACCGGCAAACCTATAGTCGGCCGGTCTGGGAAAGTGCTGGTATACCTCAAACCGGCATTTGAATTCCAGACCGGCCAACCTATAATCAGGCCCTTTGTACTTTGTCTACTCAAGGTTCATAGGAAATTAAAATGCAATCAACAAGAATATGATCAATGAATTCCTGAGGAAGGAGTGACAGCAGGCTTGGCTATCATTGTGCAGCCCCTACACATATCAACATCTGTCCCCTTAGTTAGGGCAGGCTCTGTCTCATCAACCTCCAGAAAACACATGCCTCAAACGTTCAATAATTCTCTCTAAAATTACATCTACATCACAAAACAGCACCCACTGAATGAGCACTCTGTGATCGTTTGTTGAACTTGTTTATTCATAACAAAATTCATGTTGAGTCAATGGGCCTCATTACGACCCAGGCGCTAATGGGTTAACGGCGCCGTAAAAGGCTGCGGCGCAGTTAACCTATTAGCGCCTAATTACGAGGCCCCTTTGAGGGACCCGACCTTAACGGCTGGTGTAGACCAGCCGTTAAAGTAGGGACCTGCAAAGGGACCTTGGTGCTAATTACGGTGCCGCAATTTGCTGCACCGTACTTACCGCCTTCCCCATTCCCATTGAGCCCTATAGGGCAAAAATGGGAATGGGGAAAGGCCATGGAGGAAGGGGGAATTACCGCCCCGCCAACTTTGTAATGGGGTGTTAATTCCCCCTTTCTCCATGGCGGAGTCGGTAACTTACCGGCATGGACCATGGTTCACCATGGTCTTCCGCCAGGGTTGTAATGAGGCCCAATATATGTAAATAAAAGATAAACATACATTAAAACTATGTATGTGTGTGTTATTTGTCTTTCTCTGTTCAACAAGAAGCACACAATATGTATTAACAGAGGCTGTACAAAAAGAGCATGGGAGCTCGATGCACATGTTAAGCTGCACTGGGAAACATAAGGGGGACTGGCATAGGTCACTGTATCATTGGGAAAGAACCAAAGGAGGAGAACCCATACCTTCCACCCTACTCTTCTACCTCAACACCCACACATATCACTGCCAGTGCTTCTAGTCCAGACTTCTTCTCCACGCCATTAACCACTATCTCTGTGCCACCTCTTTCCCGCAACAAACATGCCCTCCAGACATGAATGTTAAACCCCTATGACACCTTTCCACTTTACAGTATAAGGCATGGCAGCTATGCCCACAGTACCCTTTTTCTGTTTGCTGGACATCGGAACTCCAGCAACCCAAATGCTTGCTTTCATCTGCCTGTCCTTGTTGCAACCCATGGAAGCACAAATCCCTTACCCCTACCCCATGGTTCCAAGGGAGAGCACAGGTGGCCAGTTGACCAACTATGAATTGAGAGCGATTACTGCGGAGGATGACTAGATCATTCTTAAGATCTGAAAACACTCTTCAGGTCCATATGCCAACTCTTGGTCAATTTCTACAGTAGGTTTTTAAAAAGTTAACTTTGATAGATCAAAGAACAAGGACTCCCAGCCTTTTAATCTGAACCCCAATTTTGTCCAACGGATTAATGCTATTAATACTTCCATTCAGGACATGACCTCTGCCATTGTTGTCACTTCTTCAACAGAAATCTGAGAACAGGAATATCACGAAGATGGAGACACATTTGATTTTTTTGTCATGGATATATTCCACAATCTATCATAATTTCAAACTATGCCAGAGTGAAGGAGTTCCTTGTCCCTTTTTTCTTAGCGAAAGAAGAACTTCAAATTTAAATTCTAAAGAAACAAATGAGCAGCATGTATACAGCTAATTTTCTTCATTCCTAAACCAGTAACACAACCCTGCTATTCACTAATGAACCAAGGTAAACGGACCACGATATTAAAATAACTTTGCAAACATAATCATTTAGTAATAGTACATATATATTTATGCATGACAAAAGGGAAAGACTAAAAGGAAAGCACACTACTCTTGCTTTAAAAAATATGTTTTTCTTGTACTGGAAAGGTGTTTGTTTATTCTTCATTAGTTTTATGATTTCTTACATATATCGACTCAAATTGAAATTTGGGCAGGGTGGGGACGGGGAGGATGAGCGGCATGGCCCCATGCCAGGTCACGCAACATAGTATCTCTTCATGGAACCCATACCTGGGTATTTGCATAAAGCGGAGAGCATTTTAGGAACATAAGAATGCCCGCAATTCTAAATTTTAAACATATCTGTGCGAGTGATTCAGCAAGAAACCATTTTGAGTGACTAACGGAAGTGAATAACGGAAGTTGGCTGATTGTGCATGAGAACTGAGCTTGGGAACAGATTTGGAAGTGTCCTGGGTTAGTCCCTGGCAAGACAAACTTTCTCACCCTGCGTAAAAGCAGTCCCATGCATGCATGGTGTTCACTTTACATGAAACTGTTGCCCGCCCACCTCTTCCTTTTGCAAGGCCTCCATGTTCCAGGAGCCTTTCGCACTTGTCAATCAGTCCACGTATGCTGTTTGAGCAGCTTAAAAGGCTGTTCAGTGTTCACGCAGGGGAATCAGGTCTTTCATGTGTGTAACTTCTAAACAGACTGAGCACACATCTGAACACGATCAGGACACGTGTTTCATTGTACCCCCTGACATATTGCATTTCTTGCACAAATGATTCTGTCTTTTAAAAAATCCTGTTTGTTGAGAATTGTAAGAGCAATTAAATATATTAACTAACCTTTGGAGGTGAAATGATCTGTAAACATTATGTAAGAAGATTTTATGTATTCTAAACAGACTGTATTCTATTGCATTGTTTTGTACGTGTTCTAAAATTTGAAAGGTTGATTTTATCAACCAAACAAATAAATAAATAATAATAAAAAAATTAAATATATATGCACTTTGAAGACATGCCAATGACAGCTGTGCGCTTTACAAATGCTGCATAACCTAACAGAGCAGCACAAGAGCCTCTTCAAAAGATAACAGACCTCGCAGTTAATGCTGGAGGGGCACAACCGAACTTAATCACAATGCAATTAGAGTGCAATACAACTTCACCTGCAATTGGACAACGCTGGGAGAGTTAGTTACTAGATACTTTACCATTTTACCAGGCCATCCCCCCAGCAGGCCACTGGCCACATGCACTTTTGCATCCAAGTTTGATCCCACACATGCATTCCTCGATGCAGGCCACAGGCCGTTCCCTAAAATTCGATTTAATGCCTTTTTGTAATAAGGTCTGAGTCGAACAAAAAAAAGATGTCATGCGCTTACTATTGACTGGGGTCAGCCATACTGTTTTTAATTATTACTCGCGCGGGGGCAAGGAAAGTCCTACTTAATCATCTCGCTGAAATGACTTATCAGCACTGGCAAGCATCGCTTGCCAACAGCTGTGCGGCATAATGAAGCCGGCGGTCTAGGGGCGGCAGTGGCAGGAGTGATGTGTGTCAGGCCCTCTCAGAGCGTTCATTGTCATGTCTCCCTGCACCGCCCCTGGCTGGGGACCAGGGGCCTGCACTCACTTAGGCTGCACGTCACCCGTACATCGCCGGGGCAGCACGTGCGCACGCTGACCTGTGTTAATGCATACCGCGGATTATTATTAATTTGGCTCACGAGGCTGCGAGTTAGCTGCGATGACAGGACGACGAGACAGGCCGCGCGCCTTCCGGCCACGGACGCGTCGACCAAGAACACTTTTGGCATTTACGTTCGCATGCTTACAATATACAATTTTCATATCACAGCCAAGTGTTTGTTTTTGCGCCCGTCAGGCACAATGCCGCAGGTAGCCCTCCATGTAAACCGATATAAATTCTTTTGGAATTCTCCCAGCCGCCATTGTGCTCTCTTCACGTTTCAATCAGGAGGCATTTACCAGTGTTGAAAAGTTACCACAAACAATCCTGTCATCCGATACTGGAAGTATTCTTCCACTGGTAAATCCTAAACCAGCCTCACACACATGCTGACAGCCTGAGACGGCTGGTGAGCTTTGCTTACTCTTGTCATGCTGCCGGCCCGTACGGAAGGGTGGCAAGAAGTGGCAACACTTCCGAAAAAAAGATGGCGCCACGCCAGGCAATCCAGTCAATATTGTTTCTTTCATTTATTTTCCAGCAGGCGGCAAAAGTTCTAGAGGACTTTTTATAGATATACTTCTCCCATGAAAAATCAAACTTGCAAGTAGGGGGTGGGTGAAATTACTGCCAGTGAAACAAAAACAACAAAATCTGCCTTATATTTTATTTTGTCCTTTTCTGTGGTAAAAATTGCATTTGGGTGCCAAAATCACTGCGGCGAAAACTGGCATGAACATTTTGTGGATTTTGTTGAGTGAAGGCATGGAAGTCTCTTTTTTTTTGGGGAAAAATGCAGGAAATCTGGCGGGAAACGCACACAATTGGATGGCGGAAGGTACATCATGGACGTCATTTAGAGGCAGTGCTGCTAACATTAGGCCCAGTGCAGTATTAACTTCAGCAGGGTATTTATTTATGGCTCAGTGGTGCAAGCATAGCACATGCAGAAGCCTTGCACTTTCATATTTGCATTTACTGCATGGCTGTCTGCACACATTATAGGTACCAATTTCCAAAATGTGGACATGTACACAAGAATAAAATATTATCAGTCAGTCAAATTCGTTTAGTTCAGATAATACATAAAAGGAACATAAAAACACATTTCATACAATCTGAAAACAAAGACAAAATGTGTCCATCCAAACAATATAGTGAAATCCACAAATTATTTGTACATTCGTTGTTATGATGACATCATAGCAGGGCCATTTTAAGCACTTTTGGGGCCCTCGCACAAATATTTTTGGGGCCCCCCTCCACCAGACCAAAAGAATTAAGGGATCAAGACTACTGGTCGAGCCCCCGACCCTGCACCTGTCACGCTCACAACCTATAGGTTGATATGCTGTCTCACAGCATAATAAGCATGTTTACTCCCTTTAAGTCCCCTTGCCATCTTCATTCTTGCTCTAATCAGAATGATAAACAAGTAGCATTTGAAGACCCACATTATCAGTCAACAAAGGGGTTACCGTTTTAGTACATACAGGATACTTTTTATCAATAACATCCAGGAAGATAGATGTAGTATTAATGCAGGACCACATGTAAAGGTACATGTAACCCATAATAGACAAAGAACTCACATTAGCTGCCTCACAGAATGCAAAAGTGTGCATGCATGGATAGAGACCACCAATTGGAAGGAAGGAGAACGCTACACATACCGCAGCATGGATAGTGGAGGCAGATTAGAAGCTACCAGGAAGGTGTCTTTATCCAGACAGACTGAGATTAGAAGTGGGATATGGTTTTTAAATAGTGTAGCCATTAGATATCGAAAGGAACAAATGCATGTGGAGTGCGATATGAGTATGGTCACTATTGACACAGTGAAACCATGAATAAGGCTTTTATGAAGATCATACCATGAGAAGGAAATCAGTCGGAAGGGCTGACAATTTGGAAAGGTTATTGGACTGGAATAATAATAATAATAATAATTAGGCTTTTATATAGCGCTACAAACCCTCAGGTATCTGAGCGCTGCTTATTATTACCCACGGTGTGTGGTGCTCATTTATCGACCTCGGAAGGATGAAAGGCTGAGTTTGGCCCTGCCGGGATTCGAACCTGCGTTAACAGGCTCTGCACGGGTGTCAAAGCGGGCGCTCTACTCGCTGTGCCACTTGACCGGCAATGTTTAGAAGTCAGGCAATACAAGATTAAATGAGATGCCCAGGATCACACATTGGTTAAGGGGTTAAGGGGTGAAGCTGGGATTTGTGCCAACTCTGCAATTTCTACATTTGAACACTTTCTTTTCCATTTCTTACCATGAACTAAAACAATCTCATTTCATTAAAGAACGGACTTGGAAAGTACACAAATCACATTACCAAACATGACCATTTTTAAACAAAATATTATAGAAGGGTGTTATGCAAAATGGGAATGATTCTAGCTTCATTCTCTCCATCAGCAAGGGATGTATATAACAACCAGCATACCAATCAATGTGATTTAACACATTTTATCTGGGTTTGTCTTTTGTATTTTAAAGCTTGAAATACTTCCAAAACAATGGCTTGTGACATTTTCATTTATAAATGTGCACACAAACCTTTGACTTTTAAAAGCAACCACTATTTCATGTAGAGTATTGATATAAAACAATGTATTGAGATATTGCCTGGGCACAGGAATAGTAATTCACCTTTCCCTTTACACAGGATTCTGTTGCTCTGGTAACACCAATCAAGCTCTCTAAGCCCATGCTTTCCTCAGCAAGCTGCCAAAGGCAAATGCCACCCTCAGCTCTAGATACGCCTTAGGCTGATGTCTGTCAAAACCCCCAGAAGCAACGTTTTTCTAATATCTGCATAAATGGGACAGAAAATAACGAAATGGGTCGATGTCTCTCTTACCGCACAACGGCAGAGAGAAGTAGCTTCAGCTGCCTCAGTGGTAACATGATAAACCTGGCCTTAGTGGGGAAGGCCTTGTTATGTAACTGTGTAAAAAAAAACAGGTACCCAGCTGTCCCCTCATTAGGAGAGAGAGGCGGCTAGCGTCTTACTTGGGTTTTTTGAATAATTTCTTCCTCCCTAATACCAGCAAATAAATCCATAAACTTAAAGTTTCAAAGTATTTTTTGGAAGCGTGTCCAGCATGTCAGTCTTCTCAAAGTACATCCACAGAAATGGGATCTGATGAATGTAAGCCATCCTATACCAACTTGTGATTGACTACAAGTTTTTAATTAAAGCCTTTGTCAGATTCTCTTCTTTAACCATCCAAACAAGCTTTAAAGATATGTTGTGATGAACAACAAACCACTTAGAATAGATCCTGTTTTATTTAAACAATAGGAAGTCAAATAAAAATAATTATGCTAGTTGGTAATCAAATTAAATTCTTTGTCTGTTCCTGCACACACATACATATATATATATATATATATTACATGGCCACAGTAGTGGCCATGTAGTTATGGTTAAGTTGCTGTTTCCATAGGAAGAGCACTTTTTGGGCGGCTTATAACTTCGCTCCCCCTGGACGAATCCTCAACAAACTTTGCAAACAAAGTATATGGGCCACTCTGAATTTATTTGCAAAGTTTGCTGAGGATTCGTCCAGGGGGGGCAAAGTTATAGGGGGGGTCCCAAAACTTTTTTTTTCCCCATAGACTGAATGGGAAAACAATTTCGCTCGCGCCTACAGCCCAAACCGCTGGATGGATTTTCACCAAATTTGGACCAGGAGCAGCGGCTTGGTCCCGAAAGCGTGCTTCATCAAATTTGGTGAAAATCCGTCCAGTAGTTTTTTTTAAAATGACCAAAAAGTAGGTAAAAAAAAATTAGTGATATCTGTGTTGGGTCCGCGGACACACTTCCCTGTTCGCTCCGCGGACAGAATCCTGATTGGCCAATCGGCTTGCGTGATGTCCGCGGACATGCAACGTGTTCGCTGATTGTACGGTGTTAAGTGTGAAGCGCGTCAGATTTTCGGTAGCGCCCGCCATCTTGGATTCATGGACATCCGCGGACAGCGCGGTGAAAGTTTGTTCAAAATGTGCATTTAGTAGAGTGTGTTGGTGTGTAGGCGTGTTTGGGGAGGATGGAAGGGTATGAGATAGGTGAAATGTTGTGCTTTTTTATGTGGTAGACATTCTTTTTGTGTTCGATTTGTCTGCGGACATCATGGGTGTTCTGAAATGTTCTAAATAAACTGAATGGGGGGTGTTCTGAGGACTCAATATGTGTCTGTTTTGTTCGCAAGTAAGCTGAAACTGTTCTAAGAACACTCGCAGTGTCCTGAAATGTTCGCAAATAAACAAAATGGGGGTGTTCTGGGGACGCTGTCCGTATTGTTCTGTGGCAAGTTGAATGTGTTCTAAGAACACTCGGGGGGCCTGAAATGTTTGCAAATAAACAAAATAGGGGTGTTCTGGGGACGCTGTCCGTATTGTTCTGTGGCAAGTTGAATGTGTTCTAAGAACACTCGGGGAGTCCTGAAATGTTCGCAAATAAACAAAATGGGGGTGTTCTGATGACGCTGTCCGTATTGTTCGTTGTCAATTTGAAAGTGTTCTAAGAACTCTCGTGTTGTCCTGAAATGTTTGCAGGGGGTGTCCATAAGACGCTGTCCGTATTGTTCGATGGCAAGTTGAAAGTGTTCTAAGAACACTCGGGTGTCCTGAAATGTTCGCAAATAAACAAAATGGGGGTGTTCTGAGGACGCTGTCCATATTGTTCGTTGTTAAGTTGAAAGTGTTCTAGGAACTCTCGCGTTGTCCTGAAATGTTCGTACATAAACAAAATGGGGGTGTGTTCTAAGAACACACGCATTTGTCCTGAAGTGTTCTAAGAACTCTCGCGGTGTCCTGAAATGTTCGTAGGGGGTGTCCTGAAGACGCTCTAAGAACACTCGGGGTGTCCTGAAATGTCCGCAAATAAACAAAATGGGGGTGTTCTGGGGACGCTGTCCGTATTGTTCTGTGGCAAGTTGAATGTGTTCTAAGAACACTCGGGGTGTCCTGAAATGTTCGCAAATAAACAAAATGGGGGTGTTCTGGGGACGCTGTCCGTATTGTTCGTTGTCAAGTTGAAAGTGTTCTAAGAACTCTCGCGTTGTCCTGAAATGTTCGTAGGGGGTGTCCTGAAGACGCTGTCCGTATTGTTCGATGGCAAGTTGAAAGTGTTCTAAGAACTGTCTCGGTGTCCTGAAATGTTTGCAGGGGGTGTCCTGAAGACACTGTCCGTATTGTTAGATGGCAAGTTGAAAGTGTTCTAAGAACACTTGGGGTGTCCTGAAATGTTCGCAAATAAACAAAATGGGGGTGTTCTGAGGACGCTGTCCGTATTGTTCGTTGTGAAGTTGAATGAAAGTGTTCTAAGAACTCTCACGTTGTCCTGAAATGTTCGTACATAAACAAAATGGAGGTGTGTTCTAAGAACAAATGCGTTGTCCTGAAGTGTTCTAAGAACTCTCACGGTGTCCTGAAATGTTCGTAGGGGGTGTCCTGAAGACGCTCTAAGAACACTCGCGGTGTCCTGAAATGTTCGCAAATAAACAAAATGGGGGTGTTCCGAGGACGCTGCCTGCATTGTTCGTTGTCAAGTTGAAAGTTTTCTAAGAACTCTCGCGTTGTCCTGAAATGTTCGCACATAAACAAAATGGGGGTGTGTTCTAAGAACACACGCATTGTCCTGAAGTGTACTACGAACTCTCGCGGTGTCCTGAAATGTTCATAGGGGGTGTCCTGAAGACGCTCTAAGAACACTCGCAGTGTCTTGAAATGTTCGCAAATAAACAAAATGGGGGTGTTCTGAGGACGCTGTCCGTATTGTTCGTTGTCAAGTTTAAAGTGTTCTAAGAACTCTCGCGTTGTCCTGAAATGTTCGCACATAAACAAAATGGGGGTGTGTTCTAAGAACACACGCGTTGTCCTGAAGTGTTCTACGAACTCTCGCGGTGTCCTGAAATTTTCGTAGGGGGTGTCCTGAGGATGCTGTCCGTATTGTTCAATGGCAAGTTGAAAGTGTTCTAAGAACTGTCTCGGTGTCCTGAAATGTTCGTAAATAAACAAAATGGGGGTGTGTTCTAAGAACTCACGCGCTGTCCTGAAATGTTCGTAGGGGTTGTCCTGAAGACGCTGTCCGTATTGTTCGATGGCAAGTTGAAAGTGTTCTAAGAACTGTTTCGGTGTCCTGAAATGTTCGCAAATAAACAAAATGGGGGTGTGTTCTAAGAACACACGCGTTGTCCTGAAATGTTTGTAGGGGGTGTCCTGAGGACGCTGTCCGTATTGTTCGTTGTCGAGTTGAAAGTGTTCTAAGAACTCTCGTGGTGTCCTGAAATGTTTGCAGGGGATGTACTGAAGATGCTGTCCGTATTGTTCGATGGCAAGTTGAAAGTGTTCTAAGAACACTCGGGGTGTCCTGAAATGTTCGCAAATAAACAAAATGGGGGTGTTCTGAGGACGCTGTCCGTATTGTTCGTTGTCAAGTTGAAAGTGTTCTAAGAACTCTCGCATTGTCCTGAAATGTTCGCACATAAACAAAATGTGGGTGTGTTCTAAGAACACACGCGTTGTCCTGAAATGTTCGTAGGGGGTGTTCTGAAGACGCTGTCCGTATTGTTCGCTGGCAAATTGAAAGTGTTCTAAGAACACTGGTAATGTTCGCGGACATTAAAAGTTTCCATAGGCCATAGTTGAAATGTTTTACTCAATGGGTGTGATATGCTGCGGTGGTTGTGGCCAGGGCATAGAGTGTTGGGTGCATGGCCATTTGGCCATGCACCCAATAACATTGTTCCTTATAAATTGTTTTTGACCCAAAGTTATAAGCAACTATAAATGTGATATGCTGTGATGGTTGTTGCCAGGGCATAGAGTGTATAATATACTTACTGTTTGGTTTAGTAACTGGAGTACATGTATTTCTTGTTAATTTCTGTGATAAAAGAAAATAGCATGTTAGTATTAGTATTTTGTAATGACTTTTTACATTGTATAATCAACATTTTTTTTTTGGACCCTCTTATTTAGTAGATTACAAACCAGAGTACTGTGCCATTTGCTCAGTTTCTGTGTTTGTTGCTAAAATCATTGGGTCTGTGGGAGAAAAAAAATCCATGTTGGATAAAAAAAAAAAACCTTTTTCTGTTATGCTACAGTTTATTTGTTTGTTTGTTTTCAGTGTTCATTTGTTGTTTCTGGCTAATGCTTTATACATTGGGTTGTTGCATTTTTTTTGGAGCAGTAACATATTATTTATTTGTTTGGATATTATGAAATTTTGGAACAGTTAGATACCAGTAGGCGTATTCTAACTGTCTATTTTTTGACATATTTCAGTGTAATTTATTTATCTGTTTGGATATTGTTAAATTTTGGGACAGTTAGATACCAATTGGCGTATTCTAATTGTCTATATGTTGCTCTAATTTAGTGATATTCATTTATGTGATTAATGGTTGTAGAATCTTTGGGCAGTTAGATAGCTTTTGGAATATTCTAACAGTTTATATTTTTTACTACAAGTTTACTTGAGGTTTAAGTACAGTTTAGTTATCAAATTTTGGTTTTAAGAACATTAAATAAGCGTTGGTAAGATTTGCTGGTAATCTCTGCTTTAGAGTAATGGTACTATCATTACATTGATACGATCCACATTTCTTTTTTATATATGCAGTGTAGTGCCCTGAATTGGTTGTGGCTCCTCCGTGGTTGATTATACCTATGGTCGTGAAGGTTTTCTTACCAAGTGATATTTGACCATGTGTGAATCCAGTCAGCTTGCAGTTGTTTTTGGTACCATCTGCATTGTAACGTAGAAGCATTAGTATTACGTATTTACTATGTGTTTGTATTACTAACGTGGAGCGATTATCTGAATTGCAGGTAGAACATAATCTACCATGGTTTGCATTTTGTACAAGTTGCTGAAATAGAATGGATTCACAATTAGGTATTAATATATATACATGAAGCGTTCATTGGGGATTTCTTCTTGTGTCACATTGTTGCAGAGAGTGCATATATGTTTCGACATGTATGAAATCTGGAAGATTTCATTTATAGGTATGCTTTTGTTTTCCAGTACTTGCAGTAAGTACATTAGAAATTCTTGTGGATCTTCCTGTGAGTTTATAGTGAATTTCACCATTCCAGCACAGTAGTCCAATTGTTGTCTTATTCCATAAACACTATCAGGCCGATTCATGGAATTAATGTGCGCCGAAAATTCCGGCGCAGAGGTGCCAAAACGTGCGATTCGCAGTAAAAGTGCAAAAATCGAGGGTGCAACTGCGAAAATCGCAGGGAAACCAGCGCACATCGATTCATGGAAGTCCGTGCGCGAGAAAAACATTGGATGTGCGCTGAAAAAGTGTGCGGCGCACGCCGGCGCACAAGTCATCCAACGGCGTGCGCCAGGGCTGCTGCGAAATCGCACATAGCGCGGCGCACATTACAAAAGTAGGTGGAACACGGGGCGTAACACTCGAAATGGGGAACAACGCGTGAAAATATGGGCATCACGCGAATCCAGAAGCCTACGTGTATTTCGGGGGTGCCGGGGAGTCCCACACGTGAATTGGCCGTGTGGGTCCTCCCAACTGTTCCCTCTACACCCTCCACGGCCCCTGCAGGCAGCCCACACTACAGGGGACTACCCTGCAAACCTGCACATGTCCCGCAGGCAGCCCATCCACCATGACCATGCCCCCCAGCCAACCCACATGTCACCTTGAACTACTGCCCACCAACGCATGTCTCCCAGCACCCCCACCCCCCAGCATCCAGGGGCACCCTCCACCAGGTCCACACTCATGTCCCCCTGCACTCCCACCCCCCAGCATCCAGGGGCACCCTCTACCAGACCCCCACTCCTGTCTCCCTGCACCCCCACCCCCCAGCACTGTGGGGCACCCTCCACCAGGCCCCCACTCATGTCCAACTCCTGTCTCCCTGCACCCCCACCCCCCAGCACTGTAGGGCACCCTCCACCAGGCCCCAACACCTGTCTCCCTGCACCACCACCCCCCTGCATCCAGGGGCACCCTCCACCAGGCCCCCACTCATGTCCAACTCATGTCCCCCTGCACCCCCACCCCCCAGCACTGTAGGGCACCCTCCACCAGGCCCCCACTCCTGTCTCCCTGCACCCCCACCCCCCTGCATCCAGGGGCCCCCTCCACCAGGCCCCCACTCATGTCTCCCACCCCCCCACCCCCCAGCAGTGCGATTTGCCTGGGTACGTGTATTTCAGGGGTGCGCGGGTAGTCTGACACGCAATTTCATCAGGGTACGTGTATTATGGGTCCGTGTGAACTTCCACACGCGATATCATCAGGGTACGTGTATTATGGGGTTCGCGGGAAGTTCCACACGTGATTGCCCTGGGTACGTGTATTTCGGGGTGCGCGGGAAGTTCCACACGCGACTGGGCCTGTGAGAGTGGGGTACGTGTATTCCAGGGGTGGGCGGGAATATTTACTCGCAACTGGGCCTGGGAGAGCGTGTTACGTGTATTCCTGGGGTGGGCGGGAAGATTTACACGGTCGCCTGCAACGCGCCAAAAAAAAAGGTCCAATCCGGAAACACGTACGCCAGCATGAAGCAGGCGCACGTCCCGCGCAGCATAAAAGAGTGCGCAAACAACAAACAAGCTCAGACGCCAGGATGATTATACCGTTCCTAGCAGCAGTGGCCGTGGGATACCGCAGGAGGAGGAGAAGTATAGTCAGGGCCAGAATCTTCACAACCAGAACCAGCCTATTTGGTATGCCTGATGACCAGGTGTATGGGAGGTACAGGATTCCACCACACATAATACTCGACCTGGTCAGTGAGTGGGAGGATGACCTCACATCACCCACCCTGTGCTCCCAAGCACTCAGCCCCCTGGAGAAGGTCCTCAATGTACTGCACTTCTTGGCTACTGGATCATTTCAGCAGACAAGTGCCATAGTGGGGGGGGTGTCACAGGCCACGCAGTCACAGTGCCTACACCAGGTGTTGGCCATCATCACTGCACGCCCATCAGTCCGCAGGCACATATACCTGCCCAGAACACCAGCAGAAAGGCAGGCTGTCAGCCAGGATTTCTACAGCGTGGCACAATTCCCCAAAGTGCTAGGTGCCATTGATTGCACCCATGTGGCTCTACGTCCCCCTAGGGCATCTGAGCACATCTATAGAAACCGCAAGCACTGGCATTCCATCAACGTCCAGGTAGTATGTGATGCCAAGGGAATCATCACCTCAGTATATGCCAACTATCCAGGGTCCACCCACGACAGCTTCATTTACAGGATGTCAACTCTAAACCGGGACATGGAAGCTGGGCGGCATGGCGATGCATGGCTGCTTGGTGAGTATAAATGCCACAGCACACGCATGCATGACAGATACAGAGTAATGTCACTACCCCACTAATGATCCCCATCACCACCTCCCCAGGGGAAAGTGCCTACCCTCTGAGCACCCACATGATGACGCCAATTCGGAACCCCATTACGCCTCCCGAGGCAAGATACAACACAGCCCATATTGCAACATGGGGCATAGTGGAGCGCACATTCGGAGTGCTCAAGTCACGCTTTCGCTCCCTTGACCGTTCTGGCGGGCAGCTGTTATACGCTCCCCCAGTAGTGTGCAGGATCATAGTGGCAGCATGTGTCCTGCACAATGTTGCAAAACGCCGGGGCCTGGCTGTGGACATGGTGGTGCCCCCACATCCCCAACCACATGCACGCCCGCTGCGCATGGGAGGGGAAAGGGCACGGGGTGAGGCAGCCCGTACGCAGCTGGTGGCTAATTACTTCACATAGAAATCACACCCCTGTGGAGTGCACACAGCCCTGCACATACCATCTGACAATCAATGATGACTCAATCTGACAATTATGATGAATTAAGGGACAGTCAACTGTCAGAACCATAGCAGCCTGAGATTGTTCATCTGGAAGTGTGACAATGTGTGCATCCCTACTTACACAAACACCACCAATGCAGTGTCATCAAAAGACACACTTCTATGCAGCAAAAATGAATACCCACTTGCAAAATACAACATGATAACAGTGCCATGTCACCCAACCCCTCCCCGGCACCGCCACACAACACACCATGGCATGTCATGCTATGTGAGAGCAAACAAATGAATCCCCACAACATGACACAAGTTTCACAAACTACAGTGTCCCTAATGGAAACTGGCCACACATGAAATGTTCACAGTAATGCAGGACCAACAACACACATTACCAAATACTTACCAATAATACTAATCACCTACACAACCTCCAACCTACCATAAACATGACAGTACGGACTTAAAAAATTGGTAGCCTCACTACCTGATAATGCCAGCACATTGAACACTTCCAACTGTACAGTGTTAGCGCCACGCAAAAGTGTAGGTGCACTGCTTACAACATGGACTCCATTTCCAAAGTAGACCGCCTTGTGAAGACATGACAAATGGACCTGCAAATTAGGAGGATGAGATGGATGCAGAGGCACATATCAATACACCATGCAGTGTACAATACAACAACAATATGCACTAGGAATGTACTACAGACTGCCCACACATCAAATGGGAGTCCAACGTCACCGTGTAAGTCAATGTCACTTGGGCACACCCTTTGCAAGCCCATGGAAATGGGAAGCAGGAGGGGTGTGTGTCACACAAACCCAAGCATCTGACCCAAATTCAGGACAAGCCTGCATTTGCCCAGCCACAATACAGTGTATGCCCACGGGAGCCACACAAGGCAACAAACTGTCCAAAAAATCATAAATCAAAATTCAAAAATCAAAAATGGCCATGAATGGGCCGGGGGGGGGGGAGGCCACCCAGGAGGTCCGAGGACAGGGTGCACACCAAAACCCACCTGTGTGGATCTTGCGAGAAAAAAAACACCTCCATGGTCTCATCGCCTGCATGGCTACCCGATTGTGAGAGATTCGCTGCTGTTGCTCTCCTCACCCTCTGCAGCTGCATCAGGAGGTGGTGGCACTATGGGAGGCAGCCCACGCAAAGCCCTAGTCTGGGCCTCCATGGCAGCAAGCATGCGGGTGTGGAAGGTCTGGTTCTGGAGGATAATCGTGCGGAGGTCCCCATGCAACAACTCACGGGATGCCCGGACCTCCTCCCTAGTTGCCTGCATCTCAGCTGAGAGCGTACGTGTGAGCCGCTCCAGCTGCTGTTCTGTCCTTGTGTTAGTTGAAGCCTCAAGCTCAACAAGAGTTACCCTGAGCTGACGGAGTTCCACCCTCAGGGCTTCTCTGTGGCCCTGGGACTCAATAGAAATGGCTTCCCGCAGAGTCTCCAGTGCCGCCCGCCTGTCCCTGTTGGACGCTAACATGTCCTCCCTGTGTGACTGGCTAATGGAGTCTGTTGCCTGCTGTAGTTGTTCAATCAGCCTTTCTTGGGGGACAATGGAAGTGGCCACCCTATCCATGGCCTGAGCCATCATCTCAGATGATGCTGCCTGTTGGTTTGCCATACCGAATATGGATTGCTCCCATGCGGTATTGCCAGGTGGCGTACGGCCACCGCGTTGGTGGGCACCACACCTGTCTGGGGCAAGGCGAACTGCGCCTTGCTGTGCCGGCACTGCCTGAGGCTGCAGGACTGCATTCCCCCTCTGATCTTCTGGCCCAGGAACAGGATCAGATATTGCGGAGTGTGACCCTGCATCCGTAATCACCAAAGGCGGACCTACCAACACTGACATCCCCATTGCGAGTTCTGCCCCTGGTGCAGGTGGGTTGGACAGTACAGAATCTCTCCCAGAAACACTTACCTGCAACGGCACATAGGTCTCATCATCCGAATCGACACCTGAATAGAGCTCGTGGGAGGTGCACCCAGAGACACCCCTTGAGATGATGGTCTGCAGCAAGTGTGGGTTCTCACCCACCACCACACCACGTCCCTCACTGGTGCCCGGTCGGGCCTGAGACCCCTCCTGGGTCTGCACCATCTCCACAACCCCAGCAGTATCAAGTGCGTCATCCCCTGCAAAGACATGAAAGAAAAGAAATGGGAACAGGCATTAGCACCATGGCACACAATTAGGGCTGAGAAGCAACAGAAACAGTACTTCATTGACACATGTCCCACATGACTATAACTCTCCCATGCATGCACCGTCACTGCGTATGAAGGGGAGGCAAATGGCACACATTGATGACACCAAGATGGAAGACCAACACATTTGCTGCATGCTGGCTAGCAGTGCCATCACACATTGGCCTGTGATTGGCATGTCCAATACACATACATGACACATGCCATCACACAGATGGCATGTACCATAGCCATGTCACACATGTGACAATAGGACTGAGAAATGCCTAGTGAAAGTGGTGGAATGCAGACAATCAGCCTGAATGAACACAGAATAACATGCAACTATGTTGTGGCAAGATGACACTTCAAGGGCAACTGGCGTGAGGTTGGGCTGAATGTCTACTGTTGCCAGAAGGGATACTGCAATACCCAAATCCTGGTGCACAGAATGTATTGGATGAAGCACATGGGTGACCCAAACCACTCAGGCATACACACCCTCACCTGGCACTCAATCAGAAGCCCTCACACACACACCATGCACATGGATGACACACACATGCATGTGCACTCACCGGACAATGCCTCGTAATCTGGCAGGTCTCCCACGCCTTCGATCTGTTCCTCCGTGACATAGGTCCCAGCAACATACTCATGTGGAGTGAGTTCTATGTCCTCTGCTGGAGACCCACCTCCAGTCACTAGAGTTGCGGCATGACTTGAGGCCAGCTTTTTCTTTGCCCTGAGCTTCAGGTAATTCCAGCGCTTGTAGCAATCATTAGCTGTGCGCCTCACGAATCCAAGGCCACTTATGAGGTCCGCAATGGTCTGCCAGTGTGCCTGACGTTGTGCAGGTGTGGTCTTGCATCCTGCAGTAATCACCATTTCGCTGTCATGTGTGGACACATACTCAACAAGTGCATCAAGTTCGGCTTGATTGAAGCTAGGCTTCCTTGGTGGACCGGACTGTGTAGCCGTGTCTGGGGCATCAGCCTGTACTGGACGAGCACTCTTCCTATTCCGCTTGGAAGGTGGTGGGGATCCTGAGTGTCCTACGCCGCTCTGGACACTAGGGGCAGGAGCCCCGGTGGACTGTGGACTAGGAGTGTGGGAATGAACACTCACCATGGGACTTGGTGCAGGCATTAGCTGAAGTGTGATGTAGTCAGGGGGAACGTCAGCAGGATGGACTGGGACCGACACTGTCCTGGCTGGGAGACTCAGAGTTGGGGTGGATGGAGCCGCAGCTGCCCCTGCAGCCTCCCCACCCCGCCTACCCGGGGCAGCAGATGGCATAGCTGCCCCTGATCCACGTGGCCTGGTGACACCAACGTGCACAGCCACACATGGCTGAGACCTGCTGACCTGGAAGTCAGCCATGGAGTCACCCTGTGCCAGGTCTGGTGCCACAATGGGCTGGTCCAACTAGGGCTGAGCAGGGATGGTGTCAGCCACGTTACCCTCAACCGGGGGGGGTGCGCATTGGCAACACCCCCGCCAAAAGAAGAATTGTACGCTGTCTGAGGAGACAGGACAACAGGAGAAGTGAACGCTGTTTGAGGAAATAGGCCCAGGAAAAAGACAAAAAGACAAAAAGCTGTCAGAGGTAACAGGGAGTACGAACTTGAAACGCTGTGAAGTAAATCGCGTGTGAACCGACAAGAAGCACAGATTTCACCCACTCGCTCTCCACGAAAAGCATGTACAACGAAATGGCGTTCTACACGTACCTTTTAAACATGCCCACACGTCCAGCGTCACTTCCGCGTGTACGCGCTAAGGCCCTATCCTCCAATTACACGAGCTGACACTCTGACGTGCAGTCATAGGGAAACGCCCACGCACGCACGTCACAGATGCGCATACGCGCTGAGGCCCTTTCCACCAATTGCACGCTATGACACTCTGACGTGCTTTTTTTTCTACACGCCATGGAATACGCACGTGCGCGTAACGTCATAGACGCGCCTACACGCTGGGGGCCTTTGGGCCAATGAATTCACGTACGTGTGCTGACACACTTACACGCTAAGGCCCTTTCCTCGAATTACACGCAGACGTGCTTGATTTTCACGTGCCAAATCACTCCGTATCAAGCTGGCCACGCGTAAGCACACGGAAGACCACGCTCCTGCCCAAAAGGCCAGATTACTGCCCCCCAGAGCCCCGAGCAGCCTCCCACGAGCCATCTGCTGCTGCCTGCCTGCCTGCCTGCTGCCACCGTGCCCTACCATTTGGTGCCTGCACATCAGCCATCTGCAGGGGTCCAGTTGCTGTGTCCACCCCTGCTGGAACAGAAGACTCCCGACTGGGATACCATCGCTCCACAGCCCAGCCCCAGGACCCAGTTGCCCACCCACGCCTGCCTCGGGGGTCGCCATGTCGGGGCAAACACCATCCGAGGCCACTGGCGACCCCCAGAGGGGCACCAGCTTCAGTCAGAAGGAAGTTGGTGTCCTGGTGGAGCTTGTCCTGGGGCATTATGATGCCCTCTTCGGATCATCACGCGCCAACAAGGAAGGACGGACTCGGATCTGGACGGACATCGTGACTGCCATCAACGCGGAGGGGGTGGCAGTCCAACTATTCCATCATGTCAAGAAGCGCTGGGAGGACTTCAGGTCCAGGACCCTCAACAAGGCCCGGCGCCTCTTGAAGGCAGCGGATGCTAAGGGGCGCCGGGGCCACTTGTCGGAAGATCAGATGAGGGTCCTGGAACGCATATCCCCAGCGCCCCACGTCCAGGTCCTTGAGAGGCAGACCCGTCTGGAGTCGAGCGGTAAGTGGCCAAGCATTGCTGTGTGAGATAGGGCATGTTGCAGTGTGCTGGTTGTCTGATACTTGCCTGTATGTGTGACATAGGCCATGTACGTGTGTGTGTGTGCAGGGACATCATGGTCATGCATTTGAGAACAATAATGTGTGAAGCACACGGTTGGTGTATGTGTTTAAATGCAACATGGGTAGCCCTATGCGGAATGGACACATGAGAGCATGCCAGTCTCTGTTCCTGGACATGGGTGGGGTTGAGGGATGGGTGCTGATGCCATGTGCATGTATGGTGTCCATGTCTGTGTGTCTGACCTGTGTGTCTGTTACTTGTGAATGCCATGGATGCATGACACATGTCTGTGACAATGTTCAGAATCACTGATGCAGCCTAGTTATCCTTGCATCCACTGTGTCTGGGGTGTACGAGTCCAGATGGATGAAAGTACGGTGAAGTGTGTGCATGTGATAGGCATGACCCATGATGCATGTAAGTTCATATACAACATTGTATGTTTCAAGAGTCCCTTGGACATGTTTGCTAATGTCCATAGCATGCGCCATGCCTGTTACTGCATGTGTTTTGCCTGCACTGACCCATGTGTTGTGGAGGGACATGATGGAAGGGATCTTTGACAGTGCCACTCCTCTGCTATTGCTTCCTGTCTAGGGGACCATTGTACAGTACCCTGATGCTTGTGTTCTATGTCTCCCTCTACACAGCGCAAAGTGAAGAAGAGGGCGGAGACGGCGCTGTGGAGCAAAGCGGCGGGGATGCCCCCACGGCTGCAGCGGAAGGTGTGGGTGAGCCCCCACAGGGGCTTGCAATGTCGGAAGACGGGGTGGAGCCATCCAGGTTGGTGGTTTCCACAGAGGAGGAGGAGGCCGCTACTGAGCCGCACATGGGGCCTGGTGGGGGCATCCCTGCTGGTGCAAGTGGTGCAGTCCAGGGCCAGGGGCAGGAGGCAGCACAGGTCACCTGTGCATGTCACTGTCCTTGACACTGTGACTGCACCACCATGCACCAGCAGGGATGCCCCATCCCAGGCCCGTCCGCAGGTAGGGGGGATGTCCATGTCATCTGACTCCCCTCCACCTGCGGACGAGGGGAGCCCTGGCCGTATGGAGAAGGTCCTGATTGGTGTCGCGTTGCGCGCGGGTTTCATTTGTGATGAGGTGCATGCTTCCCGGGGGGAGCATGCACGTCATCACGAAGAGCACCGTGCCAACGTGGCCCAGTTGGGAGCGGCCATGGTCGGGGGTTTCATACATGTGTCGGGCACTCTGGCGACCCTCTCCTCCTCTGTGAAGGCTATGCGCCAGTCGTTCTCCATGCCGTCTTCCGGCCCAGATGCCACCAGGGCCCCCTGTGGACCTGCCCCGACCAATGCAGCCAACTCAGTGGGGATCCCATCCCTGCCACAGTCGGGAGTCGGAGGTCCAGCAGGGGTGGACACACCAGCAACTGGACCCCAGCAGATGGAGGATGTGACGGCATCATCGGGCAGGGCACGTGCACGACGGCGTTGGTGGATTCCATCAGCCTGGATGCCGTCGTGCTGGCACAGGCAGTTGCGTCGGAGGCAGCGGCAGGCTCGACGTGGGAGGCATCATGGTTCGGGGCCATCAACATCAGGGGTGCAGGCATTGGCCGGAGGGCAGGAGAACCCTGGAATGGGAGTGTCTTCCATGTGGGAGCGGTTGGGCCAGCAGATAGGTGCGGAGCGGCAGCGGGCAGAGGAGGAACGGCTCACAATGGTCAGGGCGGAGAACTCCATGCAGAGGGTGCTGAGGTGGGCTGAGTGCCTCGAGGGTATTCGCAAAGAGTTGCAGCTGGACACTGCGTTATCCCTGCGAGACCTCGGGCCAGGGAACATGCCCGCCTCCAAGCCATTGAACAGGAGTTCGATGATGCCCTGGCCCATGACAACAACCAGTGAGCCGTCGGACTAGCCCGCTGCCCTTGTAAATAGTTATGTAGTTGTTGTTAGGTTTCCTTTGCTTTTTATTTTTTTTTGGACCTTTTGGACAATGGACTGCATTTTTGTATATAGTTTTTTTATTAGGTAGTATTATTAGATCGTTTTAATTTCTTCTGTTGGGATCATGGACCCTGGATTGTTGATCTGTATATAGTTGAGTGTTGGATTTTATTTTTTTATTTGGAATTTACCCATGGAGCAATGGTTTTCGGATTTGATTTTCCATTGGATTTACTTTTTGGAACTGTGACTTTGAACACCTTTCCTTTGGATTATGATTTGTGGTTTTACTTTATTTTACAGACATGCTGCTTTTGGTTTTTATTTCCCATTGTCGTTTGTTTATTTTTGATTCCATTTATGTTGCTTTTAATACATTTTCATCATCAAACTTCAATGTGTAGTATCATCTCATTGGTTTCATGCATATCATGATATGGGTTTTGACATTCACTGACACCCATTGTGTGTATGTGAGAGACATGTGTTCATTTACATACTTGCCATTGGTGTTGTAGCATGTAATCGCCATTTCTAAGTGGGTGGATGCAATACTTGGGTGGGTGTTTGGCATGTGGAGGCAGCCCATAAGGGCCAGGGATCTAGATTGTGATGACGTATTGGCTGGGGCACATGAGTCGGGGCCTGGTGGAGGGTGCCCCTGGATGCTGGGGGGTGGGGGTGCAGGGGGACATGAGTTGGACATGAGTGGGGGCCTGCTGGCAGGTGCCCCACTGTGCTGGGGGGTGGGGGTGCTGGGAGACATGTGTGGGGGCATGGTGGAGCGTGCCCTGCACTGCTGGGGGGTGGGGGTGCTGGGAGACATGAGTGGGGGCCTGGTGGAGGGTGCCCCTGGATGCTGGGGGGTGGGGGTGCTGGGAGACATGAGTGGGGGCCTGGTGGAAGGTGCCCCTGACTGCTGGGGTGTGGGGGTGCAGAGGGGCCATGAGTTGGACATGAGTGGGGGCCTGGTGGAGGGTGCCCCTGACTGCTGGGGGGTGGGGGTGCAGGGGGACATGAGTGGGGGCCTGGTGGATGGTGCCCCTGGATGCTGGGGGGTGGGGGTGCTGGGAGACATGTGTGGGGGCCTGGTGGAGGGTGCCCTGCACTGCTGGGGGTGGGGGTGCTGGGAGACATGTGTGGGGGCCTGGTGGAGTGTGCCCCTGGATGCTGGGGGGTGGGGGTGCTGTGAGACATGTGTGGGGGCATGGTGGACGGTGCCCTGCACTGCTGGGGGGTGGGGGTGCTGGGAGACATGTGTGGGGGCCTGGTGGAGGGTGCCCTGCACTGCTGGGGGGTGGGGGTGCTGGGAGACATGTGTGGGGGCCTGGTGGAGTGTGCCCCTGGATGCTGGGGGGTGGGGGTGCTGTGAGACATGTGTGGGGGCATGGTGGAGGGTGCCCTGCACTGCTGGGGGCTGGGGGTGCTGGAGACATGAGTGGGGGCCTGGTGGAGGGTGCCCCTGACTGCTGGGGGGTGGGGGTGCAGGGGGACATGAGTGGGGGCCTGGTGGACGGTGCCCCTGGATGCTGGGGGGTGGGGGTGCTGGGAGACATGTGTGGGGGCCTGGTGGAGGGTGCCCTGCACTGCTGGGGAGTGGGGGTGCTGAGAGACATGTGTGGGGGCCTGGTGGAGTGTGCCCCTGGATGCTGGGGGGTGGGCGTGCTGTGAGACATGTGTGGGGGCATGGTGGAGGGTGCCCTGCACTGCTGGGGGGTGGGGGTGCTGGGAGACATGTGTGGGGGACTGGTGGAGTGTGCCCCTGGATGCTGGGGGGTGGGGGTGCTGTGAGACATGTGTGGGGGCATGGTGGAGGGTGCCCTGCACTGCTGGGGGGTGGGGGTGCTGGGAGACATGAGTGGGGGCCTGGTGGAGGGTGCCCCTGACTGCTGGGGGGTGGGGGTGCAGGGGGACATGAGTGGGGGCCTGGTGGACGGTGCCCCTGGATGCTGAGGGGTGGGGGTGCTGGGAGACAGGTGTGGGGGCATGGTGGAGGGTGCCCTGCACTGCTGGGGAGTGGGGGTGCTGAGAGACATGTGTGGGGGCCTGGTGGAGTGTTCCCCTGGATGCTGGGGGGTGGGGGTGCTGGGAGACATGTGTGGGGGCATGGTGGAGGGTGCCCTGCACTGCTGGGGGGCGGGGGTGCTGGGAGACATGTGTGGGGGCCTGGTGGAGGGTGCCCTGCACTGCTGGGGGGGTGGGGGTGCTGGGAGACATGTGTGGGGGCCTGGTGGGGTGTGCCCCTGGATGCTGGGGGGTGGGGGTGCTGTGAGACATGTGTGGGGGCATGGTGGAGGGTGCCCTGCACTGCTGGGGGGTGGGGGTGCTGGGAGACATGAGTTGGACATGAGTGGGGGCCTGGTGGAGGGTGCCCCTGACTGCTGGGGGGTGGGAGACATGAGTGGGGTCCTGGTGGGGGGTGCCCCTGGATGCTGGGGGGTGGGGGTGCAGGGAGACATGAGTGGGGGACTGGTGGAGGGTGCCCCTGGATGCTGGGGGGTGGGGGTGCTGGAGACATGAGTGGGGGCCTGGTGGAGGATGCCCCTGGATGCTGGGGGGTGGGTGTGCAGGGGGACATGAGTTGGACATGAGTGGGGCCTGGTGGATGGTGCCCCTGACTGCTGGGGGGTGGGGGTGTAGGGGGACATGAGTTGGACATGAGTGGGGCCTGCTGGCAGGTGCCCCACAGTGCTGGGGGGTGGTGGTGCTGGGAGACATGCGTTGTTGATCAGTAGTGCAAGGTGACATGTGGCTTGGCTAAGGGGCATGCCCATGGTGGATGGGCTGCCTGCGGGACATGAGCAGGGGTGCCGGGTAGTCCCCTGTGGTGTGGGCTGCCTGCAGGGGCCATGGAGGGTGTAGAGGGAACACCGGGGAGGACCCACACGGCCAAATCACGTGTAGTACTCCCCGCGCGCCCCTGAAATACACGTACCCTGCTGAATTCGCGTGTGAGACTTCCCGCGCACCCCTGGAACACACGTACCCAGGACAATCGCGTGTGGAACTTCCCGTGCACCCCTAAAAGACACGTACCCTGCTGAATTTGCATGTGAAACTTCCCGCGCACCCCAGTAATACACGTACCCTGCTGAAATCGCGTGTGAAACTTCCCGCGCTCCCCAGTTATACACGTACCCCGCTCGCACAGGGCCAATCGCGTGTGAAACTTCCGGCGCAGCCCAGTAATACACGGACCCCGCTTGGCGTTTGCTGTTTGGCAGCCCTGTAAACTGGTCAAGGGTTAGCGCAGACATTTGCGATGAATTGGGGATTTTGATGGATTTTCCTTGTGCGAGGGCGTTCTTGGGGGCATAACTGGCGCTGCTGCAGGGTCGCTGCGCCACTCTGCGCCACGGCTGGTTTCGGGGGCTAAAATCCATGAATACGCTGTGCGATGAAATGGATTTTATCGCACGCGGCTGGCGCAGTGTATTGCACGCCACTTTTGTGCGCCACTTTTGTGCGAAATTCTATGAATTACCCAGTATATGTGTTGTCAGGAATGTTTGCTGCATTTCTGTGAAGTACTAACATTTTTCAAACACAATGGGTCTGTACTGTGTAAGTAAATGTTCTCAACAATTGGTGGTAATTGAAATAGAATATTCATTGCTACATTTGCGTAGCAACTTACACCAACTATATTTGAGAGTTTAAATGGACCAGGTAGTTCTGTATCTGACTGCTTTTTTTGGTGTTTGTCTTCCTTCTTTGAAGAAGTACCTGGTTTACTTTCCCTAATTGATTCTTTTTTGATTGTGGTACTTGATGAAGTATTACTTTCTTTTACTCTCTTTGGAGGATTTGCAGTGACATCCTGTTGCTTTTCTGTTTGATTTATTTTTCTTTTATAATGTTTTACTTTTTGTGGAACAGAATATGTGTTTAGATGGGGAGTGTATAGTGAGCGAAGTCTATTATATTCTAAAATGCAAGGCCTGGTGGAGGGTGCCCTGCACTGCTGGGGGTGGGGGTGCTGGGAGACATGTGTGGGGGCCTTGTGGAGTGTTCCCCTGGATGCTGGGGGGTGGGGGTGCTGTGGAACATGTGTGGGGGCATGGTGGAGGGTGCCCTGCACTGCTGGGGGGTGGGGGTGCTGGCAGACATGAGTTGGACATGAGTGGGGGCCTGGTGGGGGGTGCCCCTGACTGCTGGGGGGTGGGAGACATGAGTGGGGTCCTGGTGGGGGGTGCCCTTGGATGCTGGGGGGTGGGGGTGCAGGGAGACATGAGTGGGGGCCTGGTGGAGGGTGCCCCTGGATGCTGGGGGGGTGGGGGTGCTGGAGACATGAGTGGGGGCCTGGTGGAGGGTGCCCCTGGATGCTGGGGGGTGGGGGTGCAGGGGGACATGAGTTGGACATGAGTGGGGCCTGGTCGATGGTGCCCCTGACTGCTGGGGGGCGGGGGTGCAGGGGGACATGAGTTGGACATGAGTGGGGGCCTGCTGGCAGGTGCCCCACAGTGCTGGGGGGTGGTGGTGCTGGGAGACATGCGTTGTTGATCAGTAGTGCAAGGTGACATGTGGCTTGGCTGGGGGGCATGCCCATGGTGGATGGGCTGCCTGCGGGACATGAGCAGGGGTGCAGGGTAGTCCCCTGTGGTGTGGGCTGCCTGCAGGGGCCGTGGAGGGTGTAGAGGGAACACCGGGGAGGACCCACACGGCCAAATCACGTGTAGTACTCCCTGCGCACCCCTGAAATACACGTACCCTGCTGAATTTGCGTGTGAGACTTCCCGCGCACGCTTGAAAGACACGTACCCTGCTGAATTCGCGTGTGAAACTTCCCGCGCACCCCAGTAATACACGTACCCCGCTCGCACAGGGCCAATGGTGTGTGAGACTTCCCGCGCACCCCAGTAATACACGTGCCCCGCACGCACAGGGCAAATCGCGTGTAAAACTTCACGCGCACCACAGTAATACACGTACCCTGCTGAAATCGCATGTGAAACTTCCCGCGCACCCCAGTAGTACACGTACCCTGCAGAAATCGCGTGTGAAACTTCCCGCGCACCCCAGTAATACACGTACCCTGCTGAAATCGCGTGTGAAACTTCCCGCGCTCCCCAGTTATACATGTACCCCGCTCGCACAAGGGCCAATCGCGTGTGAAACTTCCCGCGCACCCCAGTAATACACGTACCCGCTCACACAGGGCCAATCACGTGTAAAACTTTACGCGCACCACAGTAATACACGTACCCTGCTGAAATCGCGTGTGAAACTTCCCGCGCACCCCGGTAATACACGTACCCTGCTGAAATCGCGTGTGAAACTTCCCGCGCACCCCAGTAATACACGTACCCTGCTGAAATCGCGTGTGAAACTTCCCGCGCTCCCCAGTTATACACGTACCCCGCTCGCACAGGGCCAATCGCATGTGAAACTTCCTGCGCAGCCCAGTAATACACGGACCCCGCTTGGCGTTTGCTGTTTGGCAGCCCTGTAAACTGGTCCAGGGTTAGCGCAGACATTTGCGATGAATTGGGGATTTTGATGGATTTTCCTTGCGCGAAGGCGTTCTTGGGGGCGTAACTGGCGCTGCTGCAGGGTCGCTGCGCCACTCTGCGCCACAGCTGGTTTCGGGGGCTAAAATCCATGAATACGCTGTGCAATGAAATGGATTTTATCGCACGCGGCTGGCGCAGTGTGTCGCACGCCACTTTTGTGCGCCACTTTTGTGCGAAATTCTATGAATTACCCATTATATGTGTTGTCAGGAATGTTTGCTGCATTTCTGTGAAGTACTAACATTTGCAAACACAATGGGTCTGTACTGTGTAAGTAAATGTTCTCAACAATTGGTGGTAATTGAAATAGAATATTCATTGCTACATTTGCGTAGCAACATACACCAACTATATTTGAGAGTTTAAATGGACCAGGTAGTTCTGTATCTGACTGCTTTTTTTGGTGTTTGTCTTCCTTCTTTGAAGAAGTACCTGGTTTACTTTCCCTAATTGATTCTTTTTTGATTGTGGTACTTGATGAAGTATTACTTTCTTTTACTCTCTTTGGAGGATTTGCAGTGACATCCTGTTGCTTTTCTGTTTGATTTATTTTTCTTTTATAATGTTTTACTTTTTGTGGAACAGAATATGTGTTTAGATGGGGAGTGTATAGTGAGCGAAGTCTATTGTATTCTAAAATGCAAGGAATATCAGCGTTTATTTTACTTGCATCAAAGTTGATTAGAAATAGACCGTCAAGTGTACGTAAGCGTGATAGTGCTACGTAGCTCATGCCTTCTTTAAAGACGGTGTTACCAATATCTATCATTGCTTTGTCTAGGGTAAGACCTTGTGATTTATGAATCGTGACTGCCTATGCAAGAGTTAGAGAAAATTGTTCTCTGCGTACATACATGTCTTTGAAGAGAAGGAATCGAGCTGTTGAGCGTCCTATCCTTTTAACTTCTGAAAGTTTGTCAAAGAGTATATTGACAAACTGAATTTTGTTGTCACGTGGGTATGTTTGAAAGCCAACAACTGTACCCAGTGCTCCATTAACTAGTCCTTGGTCCACGTCAAGGTTACGTTTAAGCATTACTCTGCAATTTAAGGATAATTTTAATATCTTTTCTAAGCCTGCTGTGTTTGAGGTTGATTTTTCTAAACTATTTAGTCTTGTTGTGGCTTGGTTGCATTTCTTTACTTAACATTATTTCATTGAATTTGAAACAGCTTGCAAGAGTTGGCATTAAGGCCATACAATTGACATTTTTGTGGGCTAATTGTTCCATAACATCTGTAGCACATGCATTATCGCCATAAAGTGCATTAATTTGCCGGGATTTCAATATTGTTTCTGCTTCTTTAGAGAGTATACCAACTCTGATACTTTTTAAGATGTTGGCATAAGTGAGATCTGCAGATTGCCGCATGTTTTCTGTTAATTCTCTGTATTGGAAATGTTGCCAAAGGTTGACATTTCCAATGCTGCCAACAGTTTTACGGCAGAGTTTGTGTCCTAATATTTTAAAAATAGGCTCACCTTTTACTGGTGTCAATTGAAGAAGATCTCCAAAAACAATAAAGTGTTTTCCTGCAAAGAGCTCTTCATAGTTTGTTTTCAGTACTTCTTGTAATCTGAGGTGAATCAAAGCCAACATTAGGTTGGAGACCATGCTCACTTCATCTATTAGTAGCATTTTCATTTGTTTCAATACTCTGCATAGTTCCATTGCAGCTTCTGCAGAAAGTTTGTAATAGTCTAATTTGTTCTGGTGTTCTACTGGCAATAGTAGTAATAGGTGTAATGTGACACCACCTATGTTGTAGGCAGCTAAACCTGTGGGGGCAATGACAACAGCTGACAGTTTGTTGTTTGTTAATTGTTGAAGGAATTTACTGATGATTTTGATTAGGAATGTTTTGCCAGAACCAGCTTCACCACTGACGTACAGTAGTATAGGTTTATAATTATGGCAGGAACATTCTTTATTTTCATGTTGTACACCATGTGCAATTTGTTTTGTTACTTCTTCAAAAATGCTATGTTGTTCGTTGTTTAGTTTTGATTGTAGTATAGTTAAGTCTTCTTTATCTTCATACTGACACAAGGTGTTTTCTACTTCTATCATAGCTAATTCTGCCTCATTTATTATTAGTGGTTGGGTCTGGAGTTCTTCTTCGTGTTGCTGTTCATTGTGCAACATTGTTTTTGTATTGTGTAAAGTTTAGATCAGTTATAGTGCTTTCATTTGCTTTGAAAGCATCTTCATATGAGTCATAGTTTTCTAGTATTTCTTCTTCTTTTCTCCATGGTTTAAAGAGTTGTAGCAGGGACATGTAATATATTTCTTTATGTTGAGGAGTCTTCAATGACAATTTGATATGATTAATTAAATTTGGTTTAGTGAGTTTAACTAAGCTGCCTTCACAGTTTGTCACTCTGTATTTACCTTTTTTTTCACCAGGTTTTATATTATTGTTGTATGTGTAGTTTTGTGCTATGTGGTATAGACACATGGTTTCCAAAGTATTACTTCTGTTTGGGTAGTATGTGTCCAATAAATTGTTTTTTAAAATGTCTTGGCTGTTGGGATCATGTTTGGCTATTGCTTCTATATCTTTGTATGTTTTTAGAACTCTTTTTCTAGATTTAGCTAGACCAAGACTTAGCCATACTATATTTTCAGATTTACTATACAATGCAGTACCAGTTAAACAATCGGCTGCTTCATATGATCCACATTCTCTATGGGTGAGCATTTTTATGCCCAAGCTGTATAATTTCTGAGACACTGTTTTATCTGATGACAGGTCATTCCAGAGGTCTTGGAGCTCTGTCTTTTCTGCTTTGGTTAAGTATGCTGTGATATATTGTGCAACTGCAGTAGAATGTTTGCATTCCATAGTGGGCAATGATTGCATTATAATCATTGATATATTTCTCTTTTTCTTTTCTTTTTATGTAATATGTATTTTTAGGTGACTTACCTTTAACACTATGTCTAACTGAAGACATGAGGTTGTTCACTTGACCTGTATTTGTAACTGGTCTAGGGAAACCAAATCGGCATTTGGTGTAGTATTTCCCTTTGTTTTTGTATTTGCGACGACAATATTTGCCACATTTATGTCTTTGAAATTGTAAAATTTGTGTATTAAGATCACTATTTGTGGATTCTGATGGAATTTCACAAGTGACATATTTTTCAATAAACTGTAAAACAGTGGAATTATTATCTTGACCAAATTTAGGAGCATCTTTAATCCATAAAAGCATGTGGATATGTGGTGCTCCTCTGGCTTGGTATTCTTTTCTCCAAAAGAAGTGTTGCACTGTTCTCTCTTCTTTATTACAAATAAAATGTAGCATAGCAATGAAGCGATGGTGAAAATATCTTGAAACATTAACAGGATCCAAAGAACAAAGTTCTCCTGGTGTTAGTATATCTATGTTTGTTTTGTTTTTATTTGATATGCGCAGGAAATCATGTAAATCTTCCCATGCATATTCTGCACAACTTAATGTAACAAACCAAGTGGGTGGGCCAAGGTTTCTGATCATACAACGTACTCTTTAGCACCACGCATATTTGCTAATAGATTTATAATATTTGATTGTAAAACCTCATCCTTTTGTTGCACTTTTTGTAATAATTGTGTAGCTGTCATATTTTGAAAGTGGGATCCTGATTTTAATATGTGTGCAACTCCGTAACATAAAGTTGCTAGCTCACTTTTAAAGAGTAGGTGGAATATGTATTCCACATTTTGTCTAAATCTGGGTTCTTCAGAATACATCCATAATGAGCGGTATTCTGAAGCTGATATTTGAATATGTCTATCATCATACCTTCCTCCTTTGCCAGTAGGAAAGAGTAGAGGAAAAGCACGTGCTTCTATACTTTTTTCGCATATGTTGATTGGTGATCCTTTTGTTTGACGCATTTGGTATGTTTCCAGTACATCTTCTATGGTGTCATTAGAGTGCAAAGGATGAATTGTATAATGGTCTAAAGTATTTGATATTGTAGCAGGATCTAGTAGCTCAAATTGACCAGCTTCTTGTGTTTCTTGAATTATTTCAGTTGTATCTTTCAAGTTTTCTTCAATATTAATTTCTTTGTAATATTCATTATTCTCTTTAAGATATTGTAAGGCTTGTCTAACTTTATGTAAATCTACAAGTTGTTGCCATATTTTTTTGTCTTTTGTAGGTACTCCATTTACTAATATAATTAAAGATTGCTGCTTTGGACGTTGCACTCCTAGAATATGCACATTTTCTTTTAGATCTAATGGTAAATAAGCCGAATTTCAAGAACAAAGAAGAACTAAGAATTAAACTGCTAATTTTAGAAAAAAAGTAAGTAGAATATCACCATAATATGTGTATTATTACTCAAACATACTGTAAAGTTAATTTATGCTGTAAAGTTAATACTTTTCCACGAATGCCTTTTACCAATTCAGAGGGAGGTAATTTTACTGTTTTTGGTTGAAGGCGTATTATTGCTTGAAATGGATGTACTGTTTGAATTATGAGGCTCTCATATAAATTAAGTTGTTGTAGGGGTTTTGGTAGTGGGTATAATTCCAAATTATTTGTGATAGCACGTGAAGGAGTTTGGTTGTTGTCAAGTTTTGTAGTGCAGTAACTGCAAAGTATTAAGTGGTCACTTATTTCGTATTTGTTTTCTGCTACAAGTTAGAGAGCTAATTCAACCCATTTAGAATCTCCATTGTCTTCTATTTTATATGATAGGTCTACAGTTTTCGTGTTACGTTTATAAAAAGTTCTGCGGCAACATACACATACAGGGTTTGGTACTTCAGCTGATGTACTTTTTTGTATGTGTTTAGCAAAAGGTTGCCATGTGTAGAATTGTTGCTAATTTATATTTCATTCTGTAAATGGCTTTCACTTCCAAAATATTTTTTCTGGATATAGTCAATTTCTTGAAGTAGGTCTTTTGCTGTACCATGTAGAAGAATGTTATTTAAATTTGCTCGTGCTAAAGCAGGACTTTCAGCATAGTACAGTTTATAGACTAGATTTCTTATAGTTGAATGATGTGTTGATATTCTTTTGATATCATGGAAGGTGGTTTTACAAGTAGGTCCTGTAATGCAGGCCAATGAATGTCCTTGTAGTCCCATGTATTTGCGCACTGGACAGGTATCCATATTTTGCAGTAGTTTAATTTTGATTTTGTCTTTGCTTTTTACATATTGATTGAGGAATTGGCGTAAAGACTTGAGAAATTGTTTAGGAATGTTACATATAGACGTGCATGGCCATTTGTACACTAGACGTTCTGATTCAGTTGAATGGAGGGGTATTTCTAAGTTTTCAGGGCATATTTTTGGTATTATTATGGTATTATTCACTTTTTTCATAACCTTTTCATAACCTCGACCACTGCTATGTATGGCAATTGTATTTGTGTGTTTTTGTTTGTACGCTTCTTCATTAAAGTATGGTTCTGTTCTCGTAGTGTGACTCCATTCACCTCCGCAGATACTTAAGAAGTTCTTTCTGTTGACATTTCGTTTATTGAGAAGTCTATTTTGTAATTTAGTTATTAGTTTTGTTAGTGGTTTCATTTTGTTTAACACTAAAATAAATATCTTTCTTTTGAGAAGAATTGCACTATCTATCAACGCTTCTAAAATTAATTTCCTACAATAGGTTTTAAGCATTGAACCTGATTTCTCTCCTGTTTTTATAGATTTTGAAGGACTTTGTGATGGAACATTTTGGCTAAAATACTTTTCTTGGTATGCTTACTTTGCACTATATTAAAATTTAAAGAAGTAGTTTTATCTGTAGTGATAGCTGATTTTTTGTTAATTGTTTTTTGGTTTGTTTTACATTTTGATAGAGAAGGCAACGTTTTTGTACTTGAAACTTCTTGTGTTTCACTAAATGACTGTATTAGCTGTTTTGTTTGAACTTTTTTTTACAAATTCTGCTAGAGATGGATGCTTATGTTGGATACTTTTATTTTCATTTGCTCTACTTCTGCGTTGCTTTCTATGGACTTGACTTTTGGTAGGCATTCTTTAGGGTCTGTTGAAAAAAATAAAGAAGGTATGGGTTGGGGTGTTCTGCAATGTATGTGTGCTGTGTGCATGAGTGTTTGAGTAAGATGATGTATGTAATGGTGTCTGATTGTGCATTGGGAACTACAACTAGTAGGGATGTGTATTGTTCAATTAATATGTTACTAAACTCAGGTTCAGATGACAGAAAAAAATAAGCTAGTGGTGTGGAGAAGTACAAATAGTAAATCTAATGTATACAATAAAGACAGTTGTTTGTTCTATAATATGAAAATTCTAGCGGTTGAGTTGGGTAATTTGTGTGTCCAAAAGTAGGAAATTGTGCGCCATTCTGGCTGTAAATCGCTGTTTAAGACATGGGGATTTTTGGACAGAATGTTGCACAATCTCTATTTTTAGGCACAGAAATAGCATGAATTAACTTTACAGTATGTTTGAGTAATAATACAAATATTTTGGTGATATTCTACTTACTTTTTTTCTAAAATTAGCAGTTTAATTCTTAGTTCTTCTTTGTTCTTGAAATTCGGCTGCTTCTTTTCAGAAGAATGGTCTTCACTGCAATTTTAAAAGAAACAAATTAGTAATTTTGTTTGTATAGAGCATTGTTTTTAATTTAGATATTGATTTTTTAAATTGAAATCCTCAGCGCCTTCCTTAAAACCATTAATACTATTTTAATCACATAAGATACGTCGCACCAGTTCAATACATATGATATGTTCTTAATGAACACATTGTATTGCAATGAGTAACTGTAACGAACAACATATCTTTAGTATGTCTTGTGAAATTCATAATGTACCACTGAATACCACCATTTCTGTAACTAAGCTGTTCTAAGTAATAGTGCCTTAATGTCATGCTTAAATTAAAGTAATCAAATAAAAAAATAAAAAAATGTAATTGTATAAGTATTATTTTTTGAGATTGCAACATAGAGTGTGCATGCATGCAATTTTGTTTCAATATAAGTAGTCTATAAATTTCATGTAAAAAATGTTAGTTTAACATGATTTGATAGTGTGTGTATTAAGAAAGTAAATAGTATAAAGGTTTATAAGTGATAGTTGATTTTAGGAAATTGGAAAAAAGACAGTAGATTCATTTTACAGATTACACAAGCTAAAAGTAAGTTTGAAAATGTGTTCATGTACTGTACAGAAAATATGCATACCTGTAGTTTGTGTTCATGCATATGGATATGCATGGAGCTGCAAGTAGAAATCTTGGAGACTTGTACAGTATTTCTTGTAGATGGTGCTTGCCAATGATATGACACTTGTACACAGTACATATGCAGTGCTGATCTATGATGATGCAGTTAGATGTAGAGGTTTTGAATGTGATTGGTGCATGGTCATGTGATTTCTTATCTACATCCAATGAGGGAATGGCACAGAGATGAAGTGGAAATGGTAGAAGGGCTGTTCATGTTACGATATGTTCGCGGACATGGCGGTAGTTCGCGGACATCAGGAGTTACATCCGGGGAATTTTTGGGTTCAGAAGTCATGCAAATGAGAATGAGCAGTGAAAGGGATTGGTCAGGAAAGTTTAGTTGGTGTGTTGTGCCAGGAGAGAGTTTCTCAGATACTCTTTTTGCTGAGAGAACAACAGATAGCTATGGCTGTGTGTTTCAGAAAACAGATTGTTTGGATTTTGGGATTTTGGGAGATTCGTGGATACATTGGTTGAAGGTGCATGCACAAAGCTGTGGAGTAGCTGTAGATCTTGGATTTCCATATGTGGAAGTACACTGGCATGGAGTACGTGGAATGAAGTGGTTGGACTTGCTACCTCTCTGTGCTACTTTGGAAACAAAGCAACATCCAGACATAATTGTAATTCATTGTGGAGGGAACAGTTTAAGACATGTGACTGGAATTTCTTTGCAATTTGCTATGAAAGAAGGACTTGGGAAAGTCATGGACATGATTCCTAATTCTCAAATAATATTTTCACGGATTGCGCAGAGACAAATGTGGCTTCGTTCTTCTTCATTTGGTCCGCAAATGGAGAAAGCAACGCACAATGTTAATAAGGCTGTTTGTGCATTTCTAAGAGATTTTGGCATGTCCTCTTTTCACAATGAAAATATTATGTTTCGTAGTACATACATTTTTCGCAGAGATGGAGTCCATCTTACTTATGCTGGCAATCAGATTTTTCTGAGAAATGTACAAAATGCACTGGGACCTTTTTTAGAAATACAGCATCCATTTTGAAGTAGGTGTTAAGTATTTATAATTTTTGACATACAAACACCTCCCAAAGGCTCTTTTCAGAGCCACCACTTCCTCCCAGAGAAAAATGCAATGGTAACAATAGGGTAGCACCCCAATTTTTTTAATGTTCGCGAACTGTCCGCAGACTTTTAAGAAATACAAAGGGCCCTGCTTTATTTATCATCACTTCTATTTTTTAACTGTAAAAGGCGGCTCTGAAAAGAGCCTTATTTTTTTTTATTTTTGTAATTTTATATTTTATTTTGGTTTTTTAGACACAACACACTAGGAGAGGAGGGGAAAGGAGGGTAAAGGGGGGGACACCAACCACAGGGATAAGAAAGGGCGAGCTGAGAGAGGAAGATGTAGAGTGGGTTTTATTTGGGTAGTGAGCAGGTCTTCTCGTGCTCTGAGATGATAGTCTCAAAAGCACTCCGAAGTTGCTCCCCCCTGCAGAGTACTGTGTCACAGTACATACATACAACTGTGACCCTCGAAAGGTAAGGGTCATCAGAATTCTGTATGGCCTGTGAGGCAGCTTGAGGAAGACGCTGTCCCACGGAGGTGGTCCTTGTGGTGACAGGATCAGAAACAGAGGATGAAGTAGAGGAAATCAACCTACTACGTTCTTCGCAAGGTACAACCTTGCGAATAGCCCCAGAGTGAAATGACCTCAGGTGTCGCTTCATGGTCGTGGTCCCAAAGCTGTACGAACCGTGCTTCCCGTGACTGAGTATCATTTTGCACTCATTGCAGATAACACGGTTCACACGAGCCTTAGGACCATTCCCATAAATGGAAAATAACCGCCACACCCAAGACTCACGTCTAGTGCGGGTAGTAGGGATTTCCTCTACCTCATTCTCATCATCCTCTTCTTCCTCCTCTGCATCCTCACTCCTGTTCCCCTCTTCAGGCCCTTGGGAAGGTGGTGGTGGTGGAGGGGGTGGGGGTGGTGCTGAAGCAGGTGCAGCACCAGGTGGCAGTTCTGCAGCCAGGGATGTCATCTCAATGGTCGAATCAGCAAGTTGCTGGAGAAATAGCTCTGCTCTGAAGAATAGCCAGAAACACAATGAGAATAAGCTCTAGAGCGTGGTCTTTTATAGGGGTGCTTGTACGCGGTTCGCGGACATGCGCGCTGTCCGCGGACAGATCGAACACAAAAAAGGGTTCAAAAAGTTTCAAAAGATATGTAGAAACTCAGGATTACTATGTGGGACTTGTGCCATGATGAGTTTTTATGGAAAAATATTGTGGATTACTCGAAAATGTACTTTTAAATTGTTCGGGGACACGAACAGTGTCCGCATTCAGAACACACGATCAGCATGGGCGCGGTCACATGATCCATTTGCGAACAGGTCCGCGAAGGAAGCTCCTGTCTGCAGGACACCAAATGCACGGACATTGGTTTGCGCATGTGCGTTGATGTTCTCCGGACAGTGTTCGGGTCCTGAATTAATTAAAAGTGCGTCACACATCAAACGAACATTTCTGGACATCGCGTATGTCCTAGAACAGTTTAAACTTGCTAGCGAACACAACGGACAGATATAGTGTTCTTTAGGACACTTCCATTTTTGTTTAATTACGAACTTTTCAGGACATCAATTGTGTTCTTAGAACATTTAACTTGCTAGCGAACATTACGGACAGGTATAGTGTTCTTTAGGACACCTCCATTTTCGTTTAATTACGAACATTTCAGGACACCAATTGGGTTCTTAGAACAGTTTGAACTTGCTAGCGAACAGTACGGACAGGTATAGTGTTCTTTAGGACACCTCCATTTTCGTTTAATTACGAACATTTCAGGACACCGCTTGTGTTCTTAGAACAGTTTCAACTTGCTAGCGAACAATACGGACAGGTATAGTGTTCTTTAGGACACCTCCATTTTTGTTTAATTACGAACATTTCAGGACACCGCTTGTGTTCTTTGAACAGTTTCAACTTGCTAGCGAACAGTACGGACAGGTATAGTGTTCTCTAGGAAACGTCCATTTTTGTTTATTTACGAACATTTCAGGACACCGCTTGTGTTCTTAGAACAGTTTCAACTTGGTAGCGAACAGTACGGACAGGTATAGTGTTCTTTATTAGGACACCTCCATTTTCGTTTAATTACGAACATTTCAGGACACCAATTGGGTTCTAAGAAAAGTTTCAACTTTCTAGCGAACAATACGGATACCGCTTGTGTTCTTAGAACAGTTTCAACTTGGTAGCGAACAGTACGGACAGGTATAGTGTTCTTTATTAGGACACCTCCATTTTTGTTTAATTACGAACATTTCAGGACACCAATTGGGTTCTTAGAACAGTTTCAACTTGCTAGCGAACAATACGGGCAGGTATAGTGTTCTTCAGGACACCTCCATTTTCGTTTATTTACGAACATTTCAGAACACCCGCGCTGTCCGCGGACATCTACATTGTTTTTAAAAAAATAAAAAATGGGAAGTAATTACAACACAATATAAAAATTTTACTTTATCTCACATATATTAATAATTTATAACAGAGAAGGTGAGGCAGAAACAGAAACAAAAACAGGAGAATTAGGGGTTTCAACATGATTGATATCAGGTGAAGAAGGGATGGAAGTCTCATCAAAACGTTTTGGATTATGGAGAGGGTTTGGTGATAATTGACTGGGATATGGTGAGGGGGGACCAGTACATGTGGGAAAATGTATGAGATTTTTGTTTTAAAATGATCCTCAACAAAAGTTTTCAAATTATTAAAATTGCTCAATAATAAATCCATTTTTTCTTTTAAGTTGTCAAGCGTGTTTTCCATAACAGTTTCTTCAGACATATTTTCTATTTTGGTATGCTCTGTACACAAAGAAATATATATGTTAAATATATATAAAATAATAACACTTAAATGGTTTATATTGTAAAGTGTGTACCATTAGCTTCACTATTTTCTGACATTTCGTCATGTGGGAAGTGCTCCTCTAGCCATTCCAGAGTACTAGACATTTCTGTGAGAAAAAAAAATATATAATATTTTTTTTTAATCTAATACAGAAAGTTTATAAAGATATGAGTAAAATGATGTACACTTACTATTTCAGGTAAGATATGTTCTGAGTAGTCTGTAGGTCTGGTCTTGGTCTTAGTTATGGAGTGTCTGTCAGGTAATTATGTTGGAAGCCTATTTATCTTCTCTTGGTATATTCCATTTTAGAATATATTGTATTTAAATGAATGGTTAGTGTGGTACATATATGGGTTACATTTCTTATGGATTACTACATATAATATGTATGTGTACTACTTTGTGAATTTTTTAAATGTTATCATGTAATATAACAATGAAACATGCCCCTCCCCCCCACACTTTTTAGGTAGTGGTATTGTTGTCCGAATATGTCCGCGGACATCAAAAATGTTCGCGGACATTACATTCAGTTGAAGTGGTTCAGTATGTTCCATATTACATGTACGTAAAGTCAAAGTTACTATTGTTAAGCTTTGCTACTAAAAACCTATGAAATTCAGTTAAAAAACTTTGTTAAAGGGACATTATGGTTAAGTTGTGCTACTAAAAACCTATGAAATTCAGTGAAAAAAACTTTGTTAAAGGGACATTATGGTTAAGTTGCGCTACTAAACACCTATGAAATTCAGTGAAAAAACTTTGTTAAAGGGACGTTATGGTTAAGTTGTGCTACTAAAAACCTATGAAATTCAGTGAAAAAAACTTTGTTAAAGGGACGTTATGGTTAAGTTACGCTACTGAAAACCTATGAAATTCAGTGAAAAAATGTGTTAAAGGGTCGTTATGGTTAAGTTGTGGTACTAAAAACCTATGAAATTCAGTGAAAAAAAGTTTGTTGAAGGGACGTTATGGTTCCAAGTAAAACCAAAAAACCCTTGAAATTCGCCAGTTATGGTAAGCTAAGCAACCACAACTCGCGCCACCACCGTTCACTGCTAAGACTAACACCCAGGACATCAAAGATGACATCACAAATGTCATTGATGACATCACTGATGACATCACATGTGCATTTATCTTTCATGAAAAGTTTGTACAAGGGTTTCTTATTGTAATGTCAATAAAAAAAAGTGTCAAGGATTATTGGAATAAATATCAAGTGCTAATTCGTCCATCCAGTATACTAAGGTGCTCATGTAGAAACATAGGCATTGTGTGTAGCATACATGATGGAGATGCAATATTCATAAACTTGCCATGTTGAATAGTGAAATGATAACTGTTTTCTTATTAGACTTTTGCATACTGTGAAACATGTGATAAGTAGATAATAAAACCCACTTACTACATAATTGTATTATTATAGACAAAACACAAAGAGACAACACCACATACAAATATGAGTATATACAAGGAAATTGACGAAAGAAATAAAACAGCAGTAGTAGCAAAAAGTGTTCATAACCTAACAGATTACCTTTATGCAGAGAAATGATTGCTCTGTTTCAAACGTGCTACTTACCCTGTGTATATATATATATATATCACATGATGTGCCTGGACTCTAAGGAAAGTAGTGTGAATACAAGATATAAAAATAGGAACATGTACAGGGAAAGTTCAGTAATAAAAAACAACAGAACTATCAGAAAGTGCTGACAACTCTACTGATTATTTTAATGCACAGAAAGGATTGCTGTCTTTTAAGCTTGTGTCTTCCCCTATGTATATGTTTCATCTGATATAACTGGACCCTAAGGGAATTATTGTAAGAACATACTTGAAGGATAAGTCTACAAATATACTACCTTTTCCAATTTTAATTACTGACTGTTACTGAAGAAAACCATGTGGCCTAGATATGTCAGTAAAGGAAAAAAGGGGGAGCCAGACATGTGATGTCATCAGTGATGTCATCAATGACATTTGTGATGTCATCTTTGATGTCCTGGGTGTTGGTCTTAGCAGTGCACGGTGGTGGCATGAGTTATGGTTGCTTAGCTTACCATAACTGGCGAATTTCAAGGGTTTTTTGGTTTTACTTGGAACCATAACATCCCTTTAACGAAATGGGTGTGTTCTGAGGACGGTAAGCCTGTTTGTTTTGTTCGCAGGCAAGTTGAATCTGTTCTAAGAACACATCATGTGTCCTGGGATGTTCGTCAATAAATAAAATGGGGGTGTCCTGAGGACGGTATGCCTGTCCGTTCTGTTCTCAAGCAATTTCAAATTGTTCTAAGAACACATATTCGCAAGCATGTTCAAAGTGTTCTTTGAACACATTATGTGTCCTGGGATGTTCGTAAATAAACGAAATGAGGGTGTCCTGAGGACGCTATGTCTGTCCGTACTGTTCGTAGGCAAGTTGAAACTGTTCTAAGGACACTCATGATGTCCGCGGACATTAAAAGTGTCCGTATGGCATAGTTCAAATGTTTGACTCTATGGGTGTGATATGCTGCGACGGTTGCGGTCAGGGCATATAGTCTTGGGTGCATGGACAAGATCACATTTATAGGCAGCAAAGTTATAAGTCACTATGGGTGTGATTTGCTGTGATGGTTGTACTTAATATAATATACTTACTGTTTGATTTAGTAACTGGAGTACATGTGTTTCTTGGTTATTTCTCTGATAAAAGAAAAGATCATGTTAGTATTGGTATTTGTAACAACGTATAACATTGAATTTTCAACATTTTTTTTTTACCCTCATATTTAGTAGATTACAAACCAGTGTGCTGTGCAATTTGCTCAGTTTCTGTGTTTGTTGCTAAAATCATTGGGTCTGTGGGAGAAAAAAAATCCTTTGTTATGCTACAGTCTGTTTGTTTGTTTTCAGTGTTCACTTGTTGTTTCTGTCTAATGCTCTATATATTGGCTTGTTGCAGATTTTTGGAGCAGTTAGATACCTGTTGACATATTCTAACAGTCTATTTTTTGTTATAATGAAGTTGTTTTGATTTATCTATTTGGATATTGTAAAATTTTGGGTTAGTTAGATACCATTTGGCGTATTCTAACTGTCTATTTTTTTATATAATTTAGTGGTATTCATTTATCTGTTTAGTTGTTGTAGAATCTTGGGGCAGTTATGTAGCTGTTGGCATATTGTAACAGCTTATAGTTTTCTAATTGAAGTTTAGTTAATGTTTAAGTACAGTTTAGTTAATAAATTTTGGTTTTAAGAAATTATAATGAAGTGGTATTGATGTATCTGTTCGGATGTTGTAAAATTTTGGGGTAGTTAGATACCCTTTGGCGTATTCTAACTGTCTATTTTTTGTTATAATGTAGTGGTATTGATTTATCTGTTTGGTTATTGAAAATCTTGGGGTAGTTAGATACCAGTTGGCGTATTCTAACTGTTTATTTTTTTATATAATTTAGTGGTATTCATTTATCTATTTAGTTGTTGTAGAATCTTGGGGCAGTTATGTAGCTGTTGGCATATTGTAACAGTTTATAGTTTTCTAATTAAAGTTTAGTTAATGTTTAAGTACAGTTTAGTTAATACATTTTGGTTTTAAGAAGATTAAATAAGCTTTTGTAAGATTTGCAGGTAATCTCTGCTTTAGAGTAATGGTACTATCATTACATTTGAACCATCCACAATTCTTTTTTATATATGCAGTATAGTGACCTGCATTGGTTGTGGCTCCTGTGTGGTAGATTATACCTATTGTTGTGAAGGTTTTTTTTACCAAGTGATACTTGACCATGTGTGAATCCAGTCAGCTTGCAGTTGTTTTTGGTACCATCTTCATTGTAACGTAGAAGCATTAGTATTACGTATTTACTATGTGTTTGTATTAGTAAGGTGGAGCGATTATCCGAATTGCAGGTAGTACATAATCTACCATGGTTTTCATTTTGTACAAGTTGCTGAAATGGAACGGATTCACAATTAGGTATTGGAACATACACAAAGCGCTCATTGGGGATTTGTTCTTGGGTCACATTGTTGCACAGAGTGCACGTATGTTTCCACATGTATGAAATCTGGAAGATTTCATTTATAGGTATGTTTTTGTTTTCCAGTACTTGTAGTAAGTACATTAGACATTTTTGTGGATCTTCCTGTGAGTTTATAGTGAATTTCACCATTCCAGCACAGTAGTCCAATTGTTGTCTTATTCCATAAACACTATACGTGTTGTCAGGATTGTTTGTTGGGTTTCTATGAAGTACTAACATTTGCAAACACAATTGGTCTGTACGTGTAAGTAAATGTTGTCAACTATTTGTGGTAATTGAAATATAATATTCATTGCTACATTTGCATAGCAACTTACTCCATTTACATTTGAAAGTTTAAATGGACCAGGTAGTTCTGTATCTGGGTGCTTTTTTGGAGTTTGTCTTCCTTCTTTGAAGAAGTACCTGGTTTACTTTCCCTAATGGGTGCTTTTTTGATTGTGGTACTTGATGAAGTATTAGTTTCTTTTAATCTCTTTGGAGGATTTGCAGTGACATCCTGTTGCATTTCTGTTTGATTTAGTTTTCTTTTAGAACATTTGACTTTTTGTGGAATAGGATATGTTTTTACATGGGGGGTGTATAGTGAACGAAGTCTATTGTATTCTGAAATGCAAGGAATATCAGTGTTTACTTTACTTGCATCAAAGTTGATTAGAAATAGACCGTCAAGTGTATGTAAGCGTGATAGTGCTACGTAGCTCATGCCTTCTTTAAAGACTGTGTTACCAATGTCTATCATTGCTTTGTCTAGGGTAAGACCTTGTGATTTATGAATGGTGACTGCGTATGCAAGAGTTAGAGAAAATTGTTCTCTTCGTACATACATGTCTTTGAAGAGAAGGAATCGAGCTGTTGAGCGTCCTATCCTTTTCACTTCTGAAAGTTTGTCAAAGAGAATATTGAGAAACTGAATGTTGTTGTCACGTGGGTATGTTTGAAAGCCAACAACTGTACCCAGTGCTCCATTAACTATTCCTTGATCCATGTCAAGGTTACGTTTAAGCATTACTCTGCAATTTAAGGATCATTTTAATATTTTTTCCAATCCAGCTGTGTTGGAGATTGAATTTTCTAAACTATTTAGTCTTGTTGTGGCTTGTTCACACATGGGAAGTGTCATACCATGTATGTCTAGTTTGTCTGTGGCGCTAATTTCAATTATTGGTTGCATTTCATTTTTTAACATTGTTTCATTGAATTTGAAACAGCTTGCAAGAGTTGGCATTAAGGCCATACAATTGACATTTATGTGGGCTAATTGTTCCATAACATCCGTAGCACATGCATTATGGCCATAAAGTGCATGAATGTGCCAGGTTTCCAATATTGCTTGTGCTTCTTGAGATAATATACCAACTCTAATACTTTTTAAGATGTTGGCATAAGTGAGATGTGCAGATTGCTGCATGTTTTCTGTTAATTCTCTGTATTGGAAATGTTGCCAAAGGTTGACATTGCCAATGCTGCCAACAGTTTTACGGCAGACTTTGTGTCCTAAGGTTTTAAAAATAGGCTCACCTTTCACTGGTGTCAATTGAAGATCTCCGAAAACAATAATTTGTTTTCCTCCAAAGAGCTCTTCGTAGTTTGTTTTGAGTACTTCTTGTAATCTGAGGTGAATCAAGGCCAACATTAGGTTGGAAACCATACTCACTTCATCTGTTAGAGCATTTTCATTTGTTTTAATACTCTGCGCAGTTCCATTGCAGCTTCTGTAGAAAGTTTGTAATAGTCTAATTTGTTTTGGTGTTCTACTGGCAAGAGTAGTAATCAGTGTGAAGTGGCACTGCCTATGTTGTAGGCAGCTAAACCTGTGGGGGCAGTGACAACAGCTGACAGTTTGTTGTTTGCAAATTGTTGAAGGAATTTACTGATGATTTTGATTAAGAATGTTTTGCCAGAACCAGCTTCACCACTGATGTACAGTAGTATAGGTTTGTAATTTTGGCAGGTGCATTCTTTGTTTTCATGTTGTACACCATGTGCAATTTCTTTTGTTACTTCTTCAAAAATGCTACATTGTTCATTGTATAGTTTTGATTGTAGTATAGTTAAGTCTTCTTTATCTCCATACTGACACATGGTGTTTTCGACTGTCATAGCTAATTCCGCCTCATTTGTTTTTAGTGGCTCTCCCAGTGGTTCTTGACTTCCTGTTACGGAAGGTTGACTACTGTCAGGAGTGTCCTTATCTAGTTGGGCCTGCAGTTCTTCCTTGTGTTGCTGTTCATTGGGCAACATTGTTTTGTACTGTGTAAAGTTTACATCAGTTCTAGTGCTTTCATTTGCTTTGAAAGCGTCTTCGTAGGAGTCATAGTTATCTAGTATTTCTTCTTCTTTTCTCCATGGTTTAAAGAGTTGTAGCAGGGACATGTAATATAGTTCTTTATGTTGAGGAGTCTTTAATGACAATTTGATATGATTAATTAAATTTGGTTTGGTGAGTTTTACTAAGCTGCCTTCACAATTTGTCACTCTGTATCTACCTTTTTTTTTCATCGGGTTTTATATTATTTTTGTATGTGAAGTTTTGGGCTATGTGGTATAGACACATGGTTTCCAAAGTGGTACTTCTGTTTGGGTAGAATGTGTCCAGCAAATTGTTTTTTAAAATGTCTTGGCTGTTGGAATCATGTTTGCCTATTGTTTCTATATCTTCATATGATTTTAGAACTCTTTTTCTAGATTTAGCAGGACCAAGACTTAGCCATACTATATTTTCATATTTTCCATACAAAGCAGTACCAGTTAAACAATCTGCTGTTTCATAGGAGCCACATTCTCTATGCGAGAGCATTTTTATGCCCAAGCTGTATAATTTTTGAGACAGTGTTTTGTCTGATGACAGGTCATTCCAGAGGTTTTGTAGCTCTGTTTTTTTCTGCTTTGGTTAAGTATGCTGTAACATATCGTGCAACTGCAGTGGAATTGTCTACAATGTACTGCACATCTATGTTTGCATTCCATAAGTGGGCAATGATTGCATTGTAATCATTGATATATTTTTCTTCTTCTGTTCTTTTTATGTAATATGTATTTTTAGGTGATTTGCCTTTAACACTATGGGCCTCATTACGACCCTGGCGGAAATCGAAAAACGATGGCGGAAATGCAATACCGCCATTGAATAGCGCTCGGTGCGACTATGATCCGTCACCGCAAAGTACGAAGCCATTAGCGACACCGTAGTGAACGCCAACGCTAACTGCACCAAGTACGCGCGTGCGCGGCATGCTAAACCGTAAATACCACCATGGCGCAAGGGTACGAATTCCGACCCTAGCGGACATGTACCTAACGCCATCAAGCATGGCGGAAAGTACCATTCCGCCATGGTGAGAAGTACGGCATCGCGAATCAACCGTAAACGGCCCCACTGAGTGCCTGTACACCGCTCCCTGCCCACAAAGTACAACTCCCCGTAGGTGCAATGAAGTCACAATGCAACCAGTGAAATGTACAAGTCACCCATGCATGCCAACGAACAAAAGATTCACAAGAGGGGCCAATGGGAGCTGCAGGGCACAGATGGCACGAATACAGAAGCCATTCCAATGGACATGACCACAGTCCCCCCCCCAGAAACGCACGCAAACACAGGCACCTGTGACCAGCAATATTCCGAAAATCACATCATTCCACCAGTCCACCTGGCTGACCGGCATCTGTTACACAAAACCCAATCCCCCGCCCCTGAGCATGACAACATTCAAACAGTCATATTGGCAGCCCCCATCCCTGACCTCACTGGGCTTCGTAGGCAAACGCACCCAGCACAGTACCACGCAACTAAACTCCGAAGCTGGAACCCAATGCAGATCTCCTCACAATACATCGCTCCCCAAATAGGAATATGCCACATCACTCGCAAAGAAGAACGCTACACGGCCCATATCAGAATAGAAATTTAATGCACAACAAAATCACCAAGCCCATACAGCCATTAGGCCATGAACTCCAAAACACATTTCACCATTGTGGGCTGCATCCGCAAGAAATGACCAGCTACTACTTGTGTGACGCCCTGTTCCATCATGGTACACAGAGCCACATTCACGTACGAAAAGGCAACATGGAAGCGCACAGAACCGCAGGGCCGTCCCAATGGGGAGGCACTAGTCCAGCTGAAAGGCCGAAATGTTGCTCCGAGCCACTAGTACTGCGTAAGGGCATGTGGCCCATTGGCGATCGTCCCATAAGATCGTAATGCTGCTCCACTGATTAACACGAAGCAGCAGGTGTCGGGAGTAAAAGCCATCTGCAGGAGTGGCATACAGATGGCAGTGGCAAAAGGGGAGGAGATACCTGTCAACCAAAAGAAAAGAAAAAGAACAGAATGGCCATCAGAACTACATTCGAACAACTCACTTCAATGATCACACTAAATCCACAGCCATATGCATGCTAGCCCACTCCAAAGGATCATCACCACCCCAAAACCACTTGCGACTCATAACTATCTATATCGAGGTGTAAACACCATCACAAACGAGTGTACCTGTGCATGCGTCTGTGAAAACAGAATCCATCTGATGGGAATGTTAACGTGCATGGACACAAGTGTCTGAAGGCGCGTCGAGACAGGGAGGGCTCAACAAGGCCAGATAGACGATGGTCCCACTATGGCAGCCCTGCATCACATAGCGCAGGGGAGGCGGATAGATTCCAAGAAGCCCTGTACATGGCAAACTCTGTATCAAATCATCTGCCCATGCATCCATTCATCATTCCCTCATCCCGGTATAAAAACGCCTGAATATTTACTCACATAACATTAGAAATATCCATTGAGTCTGTGCGTTATGCAGCCTGCAAAATCCACAGTGCCCCAGCCCGTAATTCCAGTGTTGTGAAGTAACATGTATTTGGGAACGTCCGGCCTCATCGCCCACGTCGCTATTGCGCATCCCAAACTATTCATATCAATCATTGCATCCTCGCCATGGCCCCTGTCTCAAGGACATTGAACAATAGAACGTTATATTTGCAGTCAGACCTGTGGGCATCTCCTCGCCGCTAGCTGAAAACCGAAAGCGCCGCCCTTCGAATTCCTCATTTGCAACATCACGTCGAAAAGGCATCTGTGGCCGTTTGAAATCACAAATTAATCCATCTAGTGCGGCTGTGTGTGAAAATGGCAACTGCCTTCACCCACAAATGGGACGCCCCGCCCGTCGGTGCAACTCGGTACAGTGATGCATGAGGGCCCACCGTTACTCGAGTACTACGTTCCACTGACCCATCACAAGTCTGTTCGCGACTGCAAAGATTGTATGTGAAACAATGGGACCATAGCCGAATGTACATATCAACAAATGTTACACGGCCATCGGGTACAAATACATGATTGCAATAGCAAGATGCCATTCCTCGAATTGCAGCGTTGTGTGCGGGACGTGCTCGGCCAAAGGGGAGAGCAGCTTGCACAGGTGGAATGAATCACCACAGGTGGAGGCCATACAGCCTGAAAACACATAAATTGCACACCCAGTCTCCTCCCACAACCACACCCACTCCGAAATGCTACCGGCAGGACTCGCGATGTTGGCCCTGGGGGACCTGATAGCACTGCAAGTACTCCAACTCCAAGAAGAAGACGAACACCAACTACAACCGGCCGCACGGAGGGGACGCAGGAGGAGGAGGAGGCCAAGGCAGGGCCAGCAAGGGCCGCCAGCACAGCCACTACCACCACGCAGGCAGCCCGCAATCCCACGCCTCCGAGCACATCCGTTCAACCTCACTGATGAGCAGATCCACACCCTCTACCGTTTGGACCGGGACACCATAGCCGCCATTGTGGACATGACACAGGCTGACCTTGTCAGCATGATAGATAGCCCAACCGCCATCCCACCCCTACTGAAGGTGGTGTCTGTACTCCACTTCCTGGCCACAGGCACCTACCAGCACACAGTCGGACAGTTGCATGGCATTTCTCAGCCACTGTTCTCACGGACACTATTGCAAGTGCTCGATGCCCTCCTGCAGCACGCAGACGACTACATCTCTCTACCACGCTCGGAGCAGGAAATTACCAACACAAAAGTGGGATTCCATGCACTTGCCGGCATACCGGGTTGCATTGGTGCCATCGACTGCACCCATGTGGAATTGGTCGTCCCACATGCCATGGAGGCCCAGTACCGCAACCGAAAACAATTTCATTCCCTGAATGTACAAATGGTGTGTGACTCCAACAGGATCATTACACATTGTTGTGCCAGATTCCCTGGATCAACCCATGATTCTATGGTCTTGAGGAACTCTACTATACCACGCTACATGGAGCGACACGCAGGGAACAGATCCTGGCTACTCGGTGAGTCTCATTACATGCATGATAATGTGGGGTATGTGATTCGGCAATGACCTGGCAGGAAGGGGGGGGGGGTGTGCGTACGTAGCAATGGCATTCCACATCATACGTTTATCGTCCACATACAGGTGATGCTGGGTATCCACTGAAGAGATGGCTCCTCACACCAGTCCGGAACCCACGGGACCAGCATGAGGAGGACTACAACCATGCCCACTCACGTACCCGTGTAGTCATTGAACAGGCATTCGGCCTACTGAAGACTCGTTTCCGCTGCCTCAGCAGGTCTGGCGGGGCACTCCTGTACCGCCATGAGAAGGTTGCAAAGATGGTCATGGCATGTGTCATGCTCCACAACATGTGCGTACGTAGAAATGTGCCCATGCCCCCTGACGCAGAACTGCAAGCACCTGAAGATGGTCATGATGAGGGTGGGGATGTGGCAGCACCTCAAGGAGTCTGCGAGGCACCGGAGGGCCGTGACATTCGTCAGCATCTCATTGATGCATGCTTCTAGCACTCACGCCTGGTGGCTGATACATGGACACGGGACTCGTGGCACTGTGTGTGTCTGGTACATGCACAATATGGACTGTACGCCTATGATGGCCTAGTACACAAAGATCATTGTCCACACATCTCATTGGTTGATCGTGCACTGTTTATGGCATATGTGATATCATGTTGAACACCCTATCGACCCGCCACCCAAGTGAGCCCAACACACCCCCTCCACCCTCCTACCTCCCCCCCGAACACCAGTGTCCAAAGATGCTCATTGTCAGTGGGCTGTCGCTATTGCAAGCCCCCTCTGCGGGTATCAGGGGCACCCCTGCCTGTGGAGCGCAGGTTCCTCCCAGATCTACGTTGGGGGCTGCCCTGGACGGAACTTGCAACGGATGATGTCTCTGCCTGCTCACGTCCATGCATGTCCCTAAGGGTTTGTGAGAGCTCAGTGAGCACACGGCGCACTGCGGCAAGTTCGGCACATACGTCTTTGGACGTCGCATGCAGTTCCCCCCTCAGGCTCTCGGTGCTTCTCTCCATTTGGACTCTCAGGCTCTCGGTGCCACTCTCCATTTGTACTCTCAGGCTCTCGGTGCTACTCTCCATTTGTGCCCTTAGTGTCTCTGTACTTCTCTCCATTTCTGCCCTAAGTGTCTCAGTTGATGTTTCTATGTCTGCCTTAGTGCCCCCACATTCATCGGCATGGTCCTTGAGGAGCGTGGCCAGTTGCTGCTGTTGCACGATTAACTGGTCGAGGGACTGTTGCCTCTGCTGGGCCATGGCCATTTGCGGGGGTGTCACAGAGGGGCTGTTGACCTCATGTTGCCTTGCCACAGGGCTTGTGGGGGATGGCCAGTCGTCGTCTTGTGGGTGCCCCTGCGTGGTATCCTCATGTTGTACGGGATGGGACAGACAGGGGGATTGGGACAGGTCATGGATGGATCTGACTTCGACATCCCCGTCTTCTGTGTCGGAGCATGCTGCCATCAATGGGGTGTCACCTATGGTGCTGCTGCCACCAGAGGCAGTGCCTTCTGTGGCATCCGTTGGGGGGACCTGTGGTGGTGGTGTTGTGGGCATGCTGGCTGCTGGGGTGCCTGTTGATGTTCCCTCCTCTGTGCTGCCACCTGATTTGTGCTGCTGCCGTGTCTTGATGCGTGCAGCTGAGGTGGAGGGTCTTTGGCCGTTGGTCTTGGCCCTCTTTGCAGGTGTGCTGGTAGGGGTGTCCTGATGCTCGTCGTTTGGATCGGACCCTGTGGTGGAGTAAAGGAGGGCGAGGGTTATTAATGGGTCTGTGGGTATTGGAATGGCATTGTATCACATGCATTGGGGTGGTACCTGAGGGTGATTTGGGTCGGGGCCTTGGAGGTGCTTTCATTTGTGTGTGGAGTGAGGGTGCAGTTGTTTGGCAGCCTGCAGTTAGGGTGTGCCTGCTGCACGTGTAGTGGGTGTTTTAGGGTTTTTTAATTATTTATGTATTTATTGTGAGTTTTAAAGTGCGCTATCAGGCCGATGTGTGTGGACGTTCTCCTGGACATGTGTTTCTGTTGCACTATGTGGACACATGGTACTTCACATGATTGGACATTGTGGATTTAGCATTGTTTTATTTGGCCCACCTACCTGAATCTTCGGATGTCTGCACTCCTTTCTCCATCCCTCCGACTCCCTCTATGCTCTCCATTCCGATGGTGGAGGCACAGATTTCTTCCCAGGGGGTCAACTTGATGGGTGATTCAGGACCTCCCCCGGTGGCTGTGGCAATGTTGCGGTTGGCAGAGAGTATGCTGCGGACGCGTATCCGCAGGTCGTCCCATCGCTTTCTGCATTGCTGTGGGTTGCGGGGTGCGGTCCCCACCGCACTTACCCGCTGTGCCACCAGAGCCCATATGGCCTTCTTGTTCGCAAGTGCCGTCCTGGTCATTTGCGTGGAGAAGACGACGGCAGCATTCTCCTGGAGGGTCTCTGTTAGCACGGTGAGTTCCTCACGGGAGAAGTGGACCTGCCGCTTGCGGTCGCACGCTTTCTTCGCTACTTTTCCCATTTTTCTTGGTTTCGCTAGGGTGGATGACGGGTTGGGGTGTGTCTCAGGGTAGTGTTTTTAGTGGTTGTGTGGATTTTGTGGTTTTATAGGTGTACGGCGGGATGTTTCCCGTTCCGGGCCCATGTTTTTACTTCCGTTTCCGTATATTTACGGTCACCGTACTTTCCGGTAGGCGCACACTGCGGTGTCCGCTGTGATGGGTGGCGGTATTGCACCTAGGGCGCCGTACGGCGGCGGTGTGGGCCGTTTTGGGGTCATTTCCACCATCGCGGACTTTGCACTTCCGCCATGCCGTGGTGCTCGTGCCCGATGGGTCGGAATGGGCCGCACTTTGCTCCATCGTGCAATGGCGGAAACGCTATTTACGCTGTGGCGGTCCGGTCAGTCACTTTCCGCCAGGGTCGTAATGAGGGCTAACTGAAGACATGAAGTTGTTCATTTGACCTGTTTTTGTAACCGGTCTAGGGAAACCAAAGCAGCATTTGGTGTAGTATTTCCCTTTGTTTTTGTATTTGCGACGACAATATTTGCCACATTTGTGTCTTTGGAATTGTAAAATTTGTGCTTGAAGATCACTATTTGTTGCTTCTGATGGAATTTGACAAGTGACATATTTTTCAATAAACTCTAAAACAGTGGCGTCACTGTCTTGACCAAATTTAGGAGCATCTTTAATCCATAAAAGCATGTGGATATGTGGTGCTCCTCTGGCCTGGTATTCTTTTCTCCAAAAGAAGTGTTGCACATCTCCAAGGGGAGGAGCAGTTTTATTACAAATAAAGTGTAGCATAGCAATGAAGCGATGGTGAAAATATCTTGAAACATTAACAGGATCTAGAGAACAAAGTTCTCCAGGTGTTAGTATATCTATGTTTGTTTTGTTTGATATACGTAGGAAATCATGTAAATCTTCCCATGCATATTCTGCACAACTTAATGTAACAAACCAAGTGGGTGGGCCAAGGTTTCTTATCATACAACGTACATCTCCGTGACGTCGAAACCAGTATTCTTTAGTACCACGCATATTTGCTAATAGATTTGTAATATTTCATTGTAAAATCTCATCTTTTTGTTGCACTTTTTGTAATAATTGTGTAGCTGACATATTTTGAAAGTGGATCCTGATTTTAATGTGTGTGCAACTGCGTAACATAAAGTTGCTAGTTCACTTTCAAAGAGTTGGTGGAATATGTATTCCACATTTTGTCTAAATCTGGGATCTTCAGAATACATCCGTAATGAGCGATATTCTGATGCTGTTATTTGAATGGGTCTATCATCGTACCTTCCTCCTTTGCCAGTAGGAAAAAGTAGAGGAAAAGCACGTGCTTCTATACTTTTTTCCCATATGCTGATTGGTGATCCTTTTGTTTGACGCATTTGGTACGTTTCTAGTGCATCTTCTACGGTGTCATTAGAATGCAATGGGTGAATTGTATAATGGTCTAAAGTATTGGATATTGTAGCAGGATCTAGGAGCTCAAAATGACCAGCTTTTTGTGTCTCTTGAATTATTTCAGTGGTATCCTTCAAGTTTTCTTCAATATGAATTTCTTTGTAGTATTCATTATTGTCTTTTAGATATTGCAAATCTTGTCTAACTTTATGTAAATCTACCAGTTGTTGCCAAATTATTTTGTCTTTTGTAGGTACACCATTTACTAAGATAATTAAAGATTGCTCCATTGGACGTTGCACTCCTAGAGTGTGCACATTTTCTTTTAGATCTAATGGTAAATACACTACTTTTCCACAAATACCTTTCACGAATTCAGAGGGAGGTAATTTTGCTGTTTTTGGTTGAAGGCGTATTATTGCTTGAAAGGGGTGCACTGTTTGAATTATGATGCTCTCTATTTTTTTTTATTTTTAAAAACGTAATACAACTTCACACCCACATTAGGGTGGACTTGAACTTTGCGCCGAACCCCACTCACCGCCCTCCCTCCTCTCCCCCCCACTTCCCCACCCTATAGTTCAGTATCTTCCCTTGTACATATAGCGCTGTTCCAGGTCTCGTGTATCATGGAGATAGAGGCTGTAGGTCTGAGTCTTTACCGGAACGTGTCCTCAGCCTATTTAGTGCCTGCTGGGGAGGAGGGGGCATCTTCTGCTTCATTCATCAGAAATAGTATCAGAGGGCCCCAGATGTCTGGTGGACGGGCATGAAGAGGCAGCTGTTTAACAAAGTCTGATTCAACATCTTGGCAGTAGAGGATGTCCTTGCGCCAAGCAGCGACCGTGGGGAGGGGGCCTCGGCTCCAGGCCATGGCAACTCTTCTATGGGCAAGTGTCAGCAATAGTCCTGCTAGTTTCCTTATTGGTGCTGATAGCAGTTTTGTCATTCCGAGTAGTGCTGATGTCTGGGCAGGTTGTATCTCTTCCCCCACTATTGCAGCTGTCGTCTCTAAAACTTGGTTCCAGAATGGGGTTAGTTTGGGGCAATCCCATGCAAGATGGGCAAAGTCGGCTGAGTGTGACCAACATCTTTCGCATTTTGCAGATGCTTCAGGATGATGCTTGTTTGCTTTGGCTGGTGTGTAATAGGTTTGGTGAAGGAAATTGAAGTGAATTAGCCTAAAGCGCAAATTGAGAGCAATTTTTGGTGTTTGTTTTAGGATGTAGGTCCAGTCACCTTCTGGGATGGTTATGCATAGAGATTTTTCCCATCTGACTTTTGCCCGGGTGTTGTTGGGGTGGTATCAGTGATGATAGACTTGTAAATTTGCGACACTAGCCTGCCTTCGCCTTGTGCTTGTATTGCGTTGTGCAGCAGTTGTCAGGTCGGAGGCTGACGTGGGAAGTCGGGCAGGAGTGCTTGCAGGGTGTACCGAGTCCTGAAGTAGATGAATATGTCAAGTGCGGTATTACCGCTCTCAATTTTGCTTGTTGTGGAGTTAAGAAGCCGTCGTCGGTGAAGAGATCTCCTAGGGTATTTATATGTAGCTTATCAGCCCATTGGTGGAATACTTTTTCAGATGTCAGCGGAACCCCTGGTATGAACTTGATGGGAAGAAGGGGCGAGTAACGCGTTTGTACTCCATACTTTTGGGCGAGCTTCTTCCATATCTTGTAAGTCGAGAGCACCACGTTCATGGTGGTGTTGGGTACAGGGGTCTGGCCTAAGATGACGTCCTTTAATAGATTGGGTGTTGCCAGGCCCAGTTCCACTTGTACGTGAGGTCTGAGTGGGCCAGTCCTCCTCTTGTTACCGGAAGTGATAGGGTTGCATGTGCCACTCTGGCCGGTTTGCCTGCCCACAATAGCTCAAGGACCATGCTTTTCAATCTGTTCAAGAAGGATTGAGGCAATAATATAGGAATATTGGTGAATAGGTATAGGAGTTTTGGTAGGATTACCATCTTGACCAGGGAGGCTCTTCCCCAGAGAGTTAGTGGTAGGGTCTTCCAATGCATCACTTTTTCTTGTAGGGATTTGGCCACCTCTTCATAGTTGTCTCGAAAAACCTCTTGATGGCTCAGCGACATATGTATCCCCAGGTACCGGACTTTGGATGTTTTCCATGTGAGCTGAAAGTCGTCTGCAAATGGTTTAGTTGTCGGGGTTAGCGGGAATATGATGGATTTTGATTGTTTTATTTTTAGTCCGGAGGCTGCTCCGAATTTGATGACTTCCCTCATGACTGGGTTCAGATTGTCTTCGGGGTCACGTATGAACAGTGCTACATCCTCTGCATACAGGGATATGATGAATTTGTGTGGCCCTATAATGAGTCCCCTTTGTTGTCTTTGTTCTCATAGGTTGGAAGCTAACGGCTCCATTACCAGGGCAAAGATCAGAGCTGATAGCGGCCATCCTTGTCTGGTACCTCATTGCAGTTTCACGGGGGCGATTTTGCTGTTCCGACTATGATATTGGCTTGTGGCTTGGTATATAGTAGGGATACAAGTTTGATGAATCGGGTGCCCAGTCCCATCCTGGTGAGTACAGCAAATAGGAATGGCCATTCCACCGAATCGAATGCCTTTTCGGCATCTAGAAGGACCGCAATTGCCTGTTGTGATGGGTCCAGTGCCTCAATGACGCCGAACAGTCTTCTGATTCCGAAGGTTGTGTTACGGCCGGGTATGAACCCTGCTTGGTCTGCAAGCACCAGGGCAGGCATCAGCAGCCTCAACCTGTTCGTGAGTACCTTTGCTTGTATTTTGTTGTCGAGGTTGAGTAGAGAGATGGGTCGATAGGATGCGCATTCTTCTGGTGGCTTGCCAGGTTTGTGTAAGAGGATAATGTTGGCCTCACATAAGGATTGGGGGAGGGTACCTTTTTCCAGCGCTTCTTCGTATACTGCCGCCAGGAGGGGGGCTAGGGTAGCTGCAAATGCCTTATAAAACTCTCCTGTTAAGCCATCCGGGCCTGGAGCCTTGGAGTTAGGGAGGGTCTTAATGGCCTCGATGATCTCTTCTTGTGTGATCATATTGTTCAATGGTTCAAGCAGATGACTTTCGACCCAGTACAACTCTGTGTCTTCCAGGTACTCCAGTGGGGTGTTTGAGTCCTTGTTGCGTTTATTGCTGTAAAGATCTTGGTAGAAGAGCCTAAATGCCTCTGCCATTCCTTCTTCGGTGTGAATTATCTCACCTTGTTTGTTACTGATACCTTCTATCGGAGGCAGTTTGTTGTCTGCTCTTACTAAGTTAGCCAAAAGGGCGCCAGGTTTTTGGCCCTCACCATACTGTCGGACCTGACTGTTGTGATTTATAAATTTAATTTCGTGATCTGCTGAACTTCAGTAGCTCCTCTTTCAGAGCAGCTTTTATTCTTGGGTCGACAGTGCTTGTGTTTTGAAGTTCAAGGTCCTTTAGACGTTCTTTGCTGGTTGCTAGTTCCCGTCTGATGAGTTTGAGGATACTGTTTTCCTTGGCGAGGCAGACTCCTCTTGTAAAGCACTTTAGCGTTTCCCAGACCGTGCTGGTGGAGGGAACTGAGCCTATGTTGGCTTCCAGGAACGTGGAGATTTCCTCTCTGTTCGGATGCGAATACCTCATCTCGCATGGAGCCTGTTTTGAAGTGCCAACGCTGCAGCGGGGGCTTACGGTTAGAAGGGTTGAGGCTGAGGAGTATTGGGGAATGGTCAGAGAGAGTTCCAGGCTGGATGTGGCATGGGCCGTTCACCAGTGGGCCGTTTGCCGAGGTAAATAAATAATCGATCCTGGAGCTTGTGTTGTGTACCGCCGAGAGGAAGGTGTAGTCTCGTAGCTCCCCGTTGGAAGCCCTCCATGCGTCTTTCAGGTCGAATGCCCTACAGATTTCTTTTATTTGACGGCAGGCTTTGGATAAGGGCTGTGGTGTGGTTCATGATCTGTCCTTTGCCGGATCCAGTACTGTATTCATATCACCCCCCCAAATTATGGTTGTCTGGTCTTGAGCGGAGAGATGGGTTAGTACCCAACCAAAGTTGTCAGGGCCGTCGACGTTTGGTGCGTAGGAGTTGACGAGGGTTATTTTCTGGCCTGCTAAGATGCCACTTACTAGGATGGCTCTCCCTTCGGTGTCTTTTGCTGTATGAACTAGCCGGAAGTTGGCTCTTTTGTGGATGAGGATTGCGACTCCTCTGGAGTAAGATGAATATGAGGAGAAGTATCTATGGCAACCCCAACTCTTAACCCACTGGTGATCTTTCCCTGGGAGTAGATGCGTTTCTTGGAGCATGGCTACGTCCACTGCATGTCTTCTCAGATATTGCAGGACTTTCCTGGTTTTAGATGGGATGTTGCCTCCTCTTATGTTCCAAGTTATGACTTTGAATTGGAGGGGTAAGAGCATATGTTGGTTCGCGTTTTGTTCTCAATGATCGGTAATATCATGGCTAGATTTGTCCTCGCGCTATAGTCGTTGTATGGAAGTACATTTGCTGGGTGGAGTAGCAGCGTTAATGGTGAGATGAGGAGTGGTGGGTCGGCGGGTGGCAGCGAATGGGTGGCGGGCTTCCATCCTAGTTCCCTAGGGGAGTTTTGAATACGGGCAACCCCAAACTGGCCAGTACGGCTTCCTCCCTACGGTGGGCAACCCCCAACTGGCCCACAAAAAGGTCCCTTGTCAACATGACAGACAACATTGCTGTGCTTGGGGCGCTAGTGGCCCTCCAAGAGGAGGCTAGCTCCCTACTACTAATACTGGTTAGGTCTGTGGCATTGGTCACGATCATTTCTTGATTCTGGTACGTTGTTGTTTTGCGATCCTCTTGGAATGAGTTTTACGGTGGATTTCTCCTTGGTCGATCACCCCTTTGTGGTCTGCTGTTGTTTGTGGCGGGTCTACAACCGGAGCGGCCAGGAAGTCACTGGTTTCTTCTGGAGTATTAAAGAACTGGGTTTTGCCTTCATGCTGGATGCAAAGCTTCGCCGGGAAGAGCATTGAGTACTGGATTTGATTTTCTTGTAGTCTACATTTTACGGCTGTAAACGATCTCCTTTGTGCCTGTACTGCCTGTGAGAAGTCTGGAAAGAATTGGACTTTGTCACCATCGTATTGGAGTTCACCTTTTTCCCTGGCCGCCTTCAGGATTGCATCTCGATCTTTGTAATTTAGCAGTTTTGCTATGATTGGGCGGGGGTTGGCTCCTGGGATCGGTCTTGTGTTGGGAACTCTGTGGGCTCTTTCAATGACGAACAATTTGGAGAGGATTTCTGTTCCGAACAATTCTGTACATAACATCTCCACATAATCCTCCATTTTAGTCGCCAGTTGTTGTTCTCTGACTCCGACTATCCTTATGTTGTTACGTTGGGAACGACCTTCCAAGTCCTCGTTCTCAGCACTGACTACTTTCATCTGAGCTTCTAGTGCGGACACTCTTAAAGTCAGGGCTGTTGTGCCGTCATCAAGGTCTGAAACTCTCTGCTCGACTGTATCCAGCCTGTCAGCGTGTTTGTCCAACCGGTGTTGGAGCTGGTCTACTTTAGAGGAGAGTGAGTCGTGTTTGCACCCCAGGCCTCCTATGCCCGCTTTAGGGTCGAGAAGAATTTCTCTGATGTCAAAGTTCATCGTCCCCCTGGGCTGGTGCCTGATTGGGTGATTGTGATCTACTGGTAGTAGGAGAAATTTTGGCAGAGGGACAGCTTTCAAAGTTCAACTTTCTCTGCGCCTTGTCGGTTTTCCCCATGATCAGTGTAGGTGTGGATGCTGCTGAACGATGGGGGCAGGGTGGTTCAGGCCGAGGAACCTCAGCTGGAAGATTGTGGTTATCCCGAGATCAATATCACATTATAACTGGATCTGTGAGGTGCTTGCACTCCCCAAATTGTTATTGCTGCAGAGTGACGTCTGAGTTGCGCCTCTGATTGCGCCAGTTGGTTGTCCGCTGGGTGCTATATTGGAGCCTCCGGTGGGGTAGGGCTCAAATTAGGCAGTATGTCGATGGCAGGGTTACGTGGGAAGGGTGGGGTGATTCTCTTAGGTCTATGTTGCCGTGTTTCTCTGATGCTGTTTCCCCAACTTGTGATGATTTGCAGCTTTGTTGTGGCTTACACCTCGACAGCTCACTTCCTGGCAAGTTAGTGGTGGGTTTAAGAGAACAATTACGCTGTTCTTGGGTACTCACGGTACCCGTCGTTTGTGCCGCCTTGCCCGGGAGTGCTCGGGTGTTGATGTGAGCATCTATGGGCAGTTTCAGGCTATGCGGGCGTAGTTTTCTCTCCTGTCGTGTGTTTGGGCTTGCGGAGTCCTATGGGTCTCGGCGGCTATTAAAGTAGTCAATGTGACTTGGGAGGACCGGGGTTCCAAGCGGGTCTGCCTCGTCGGCTGAAGCCTTTGTGGCTCTGTGGGGTGCTTGCACCTTATCTCCAGGTGGGCGCCCGTCTCTAATTTGCACGTTTGTGCCGACTTCAAGCACCCACGTTAATTCCTTCTTTTTGGGCTGCACTGCCCGGGAGAGTTTCAGCGATGCTGGGAGTGGTTTTTTTGTATGTTCCGGGCTATGTAGAGGTGGTGCCCTCCCTTGCCGTGCGTGCGGGCTTGGCCGCTGGGTTTTTGCAGGCCTCGGCGGGTGTTAGGCTATGGAATGTCACTTGGGAGGGCCGGGGTTCCAAGCGGGCTCGCCGCGCAGGCAAATTTCTATGCGGGCTCGCAGGGCGCTCCTACCTTGTCCCTCGGCGAGTGCTCTGTGTTGCTCCGCCTGTTCGCGCTGAGCACATCCGGCCCCGGATGCCTCCTTGCGACGCCGCGTCTTCTCGTCCGCTGGATCTCAATCGTGGATCGGAGGTCTGCTGGGCTTGACCGGCGCTCCTGCAGGGGTTCCTCCAGTGCAGGTCAGCCGCGCGGTCACTGGATTCAGGCCCGCGGGGATTTCCTCGTCTTCGACGGCGTCCGTTGTTCCATGCCGGCCGAGGGGAAGGGGGGATCTTCTTCACGCCGGTCAAACAGGAATAATCCGCTGGGCTACGGACGACCTGTCTGGAGCGATTTACTCAGAATCGCATGAGGAATCTTTACCAGGCAACATAAACAGGTTTAGAGGCCACATATGCCGCGATTGCTCAGGATATTACGGGAGCTCCACAGAGCTCACAGGGAGGCCGCCATCCTGGACGGCTCTCTAGCGCCCTCTGAATTATGATGCTCTCATATAAATTGAGTTGTTGTAGGGGTTTTGGTATTGGAAATAATTCCAAATTATTTGTGATAGCACGTGAAGGAGTGTGGTTGTTGTCAAGTTTTGTAGTGCAGCAACTGCAAAGTATTAAGGGGTCAGTTATTTCGTATTTGTTTTCTGCTATAAGGTAGAGAGCTAATTCAAACCATTTAGAATATTCATTGTTTTCTATCTTATATGTTAGGTCTACAGTTTTTGTGTTACTTTTATAGAAAGTTCTACGGCAACATACACACACATGGTTTGGTATTTCAGCAGAGTACTTTTAAATTTCAGTATTTCTTTTTTGTATGTGTGTAGTAGAAGGTTGCCATGCATAGAATCGTTGCTAATTTGCTTTAAATCTATTTCATTTTGTAAGTGGCTTTCACTTGCAAAATATTTTTTATGGATATAGTCGATTTCTTCACGTAGGTCTTTTGCTGTACCATGTAGAAGAATGTTATTTAAATTGGCTAGTGCTAAAGCAGGACTTTTAGCATAGTACAGTTTATAGACTAGATTTCTTATAGTTGAATGATGTGTTGATATCATTTTGATATAATGGAAGGTGGTTTTGCAAGTAGGTCCTGAAATGCAGGCCAATGAATGTCCTTGTAGTCCTGTGTACTTGCGCACTGGACAGGTATCGATATTTTGCAGTAGATTAATTTTCATTTTTTCTTTGCCTTTCACATATTGATTGAGAAATTGGCGTAAAGACTTGAAAGATTCTTTGGGAATGTTACACATTGACGTGCATGGCCATTCAGTTGAGTGGAGAGGTAATCCTATGTTTTCTGGGGATATTGCTGTAAGCAGTATTTCTTTTTCCATTATGATATTATTAACTTTTTCATAACCTCGTCCACTGCTATGTATGGCAATTGTATTTGCTTGCTTTTGTTTGTATGCTTCTTCATTAAAGTATGGTTCTGTGCTCGGAGTGTGACTCCATTCACCTCCACAATACTTAAGAAGTTATTTCTGTTGACATTTCATTTATTGAGAAGTCTTTTTTGTAATTTAGTCATTGGTTTTGTTAGTGGTTTCATTTTGTTTAACACTAAAATAAATAACTTTCTTTTGAGAAGGATTGCATTGTCTATCAATGCTTCTAAGATTAATTTCCTATGATAGGTTTTAAGGGTTATTTTGATTTCTCTCCTGTTTTTATAAGATTTTGCAGGACTCTGTGACAGAACATTTTTGCTAAAATACTTTTTTTGGTAGGCTTAGTTTGCACTATATCAAGATTTATAGGAGCAGTTTTATCTGTAGTGGTAGCTGATTTTTTGTTAATTGTTTTGTGGTTTGTTTTACATTTTGATAGAGGAGGCAAAGTTTCTGTACTTGAAGCTTGTTTTGTTTTGCTAAATTACTGTATTAGCTGTTTTGTTTTAAAAAATGTTTACAAATTCTGCTAGAGATGGATGCTTGTTTTGGACACTTCTATTTTCATTTGCGCTGTTTCTGCGTTGCTTTCTATGGACTTGCTTTTTGGTAGGCATTCTTTAGGGTCTGTTGAAAAAAATAAAGAAGGTATGGGTTGGGGTGTTCTGAATGTATGTGTGCTGGTTGCATGAGTGAGTGAGTAAGATAATAAAGATGTATGTAATGGTGTGTGATTGTGCATTGGGCAACTACAACTAGTTGGGATGGCTATTCTTGAATGTATGTGCTACTTAACTGGGGTTCAGATGATAGTAGAAAGTAAGCTGGTGGTGTGGAGAAGTAGAAATAGTAAATCTAATGGTATACAATTAAAACAGTTGTTTGTTCTATAATATCAAAATTCTAGGGGTTGAGTTGGGTTATTTGTGTGTCTAAGACCAAGAAATTGTGCATCATTCTGCCTGTAAATCTCTGTTTAAGAAATGGGGATTTGTAAACAGAATGGTGCACAATCTCTATTTTTAGACACAGAAATAGCATGAATTAGCCTTACGTTGTGTTTGAATAATAGTACAAATAATATGGTGGTATTCAACTTACTTCTTCTCTGAAATGAGCAGGTTTCTTCTTAGTTGTTCTTTGTACTTCAAATTCGGCTGCTTCTTTTCAGGAGAATGGTCTTCGCTGCAATTGTAAAGGAAACAAATAAGGAATGTTGTTTGTATATAGCATTGTTTTTAATTTAGACATTGATTTTTTTAATTGACATTGACCCTCAGCGCCTTCCTCAAAATCATGAAAACTATCTTATTCACATAAGATGTGTCGCACCAGTTGAATACATATCATATGTTCGTAATGCATAAACTGTATTGTAATGACTAACTGTACCAACCAAAATATCATTTGTATGCCTTATGGAATTCATAATGTACCACGGAATACCACTATTTCTGTAACTAAGCTCTTGTAAGTAACAGCGCCTCATTACCATGGGCTGCTTGCTCAGTATATAAATATAAGTAAATAAATGTTTACATTTTTGTACAAGTATTGTTGTTTGATTTTTGAACATACTGTGTGCATGCAATTTTGTTTGAGTATCTTAACTCTTCATATTGTACTTTAAATATGTTAGTTCAACATGCTTTGAAAATGTATGTTTAAAAAGAAAATAAATAGCAGATAGGTTTGGAAGTGACAGTTGATTTTAGGAGATGGAAACAATGACAGTAAATTCATTTTATAGATTATACAAGCTAAAAGTCAGTTAATCTGTTTATATGAATCTATACAAATTGTATATGTACTATATAGAAAATATGCATACCTGTAGTTTGTGTTCATGCATATGGATATGCATGCAGCTGCAAGTAGAAATCTTGGAGACTTGTACAGTATTTCTGGTAGAAGGTGCTTTCCAATGATATGAAACTTGTACTCAGAGAGATTAACAGTACATTTAAAGTGCTGATCTATGATGATGCAGTTATATGTAGAGGTCTTGGATGTGATTGGTGGATGTTCATGTGACTTCTTAGCTATATCCAATGAGGGAATGGCACAGAAAGTGAAAAGGAAATGGTAGAAGGACTGTTCATGTTATGATATGTCCGTGGACATGGCGGTAGTCCGCGGACATCGGGTGTTACATCTGGGGATTTTTGGGTTGGGGAGCCATGCAAATGAGAATGAGCAGAGAAAGGATTGGTCAGGAAAGTTTAGTGGGTGTGTTGTGCCAGAAGAGAGTTTCTCAGATACTCTTTTTGCTGAGAGAAGAACAGATAGCTATGGCTGTGTGTTTCAAAAAACAGATTGTTTGGATTTTAGGAGACTCGTGGATGCATTGGTTGAAGGTGCATGCAGAAAGCTGTGGAGTAGCTGTAGATCTTGGATTCCCACATGTGGAATTGCACTGGCATGGAGTACGTGGAATGAAGTGGTTGGACTTGCTACCTCTCTGTGCTACTTTGGAGACAGAGCAACATCCAGACATAATTGTAATTCATTGTGGAGGGAACAGTTTAGGACATGTGTCTGGAATTTATTTGCAATTTGCAATGAAAGAAGGACTTGGGAAGGTCATGGACATGTTTCCAAATTCTCAAGTAATTTTTTCACGGATTGCGCAGAGACAAATGTGGCTTCGTTCTTTTTCATTTGGTCCACAAATGGAGAAAGCAAAGGCGAAATGTCAATAAGGCTGTTTGTGCCTTTCTAAGAGATTTTGGCATGTCCTCTTTTTACAATGAAAATATTATGTTTCGTACTACATACATTTTTCGCAGAGATGGAGTCCATCTTACTTATGCTGGCAATCAGATTTTTTGGAGAAATGTACAAAATGCATTGCAACCTTTTTTGGAATTACAGCATCCATTTTATAGTAGGTGTTGAGCATTTCAAATTTTTCAAGCACGAATAAACACCACCAAAAGGCTCTTTTCAGAGCCACCACTTCCTCCCAGATAAAACTGCAATGGTTATGATAGGGTAGCACCCCAAAATTTTAGATGTCCGTGGACTGTCCACGGACTTCTAAAAAATACACAGAGTCCTGCTTCATTTATTTTCACTTCTATTTTTTAACTGTAAAAGGCGGCTCTGAAAAGAGCCTTTTTTTTATTTACTTTTTTAATTTTTTTTATACAAGACACATTAGGAGGGGAAAGGAGGGTAAGGGGGGGACACCAACCACGGGGATAAGAAAGGGCGAGCTGAGAGAAGAAGATGTAGAGTGGGATTCACTTGGGTAATGATTAGACCTTTTCGTGCTCTGAAACGATAGCCTCAAAAGCACTACAAAGTCTCTCCCCCCTTGCACAGTACTCCATCGCAGTACATACACACAGCTGTGACCCTTGAAAGGTAAGGGTCATCAGCATTGCATATGGCCTGTGAGGCAGCTTGAGGAATACGCTGTCCCACAGGAGTGTTCCTTGTGGTGACAGGATCGGAAACAAAGGATGAAGTAGAGGAAGTCAACCTGCTACGCTCCTCACAAGGTACAACTTTGCGAACGGCCCCCAAGTGGAATGACTTGAGGTGTTGCTTCATGGTAGTTGTCCCAAAGCTGTATGAACCATGCCTCCTGCGACTGAGTACCATTTTGTACTCATTGCAGGTGACTTGGTTCGCACGCAGCTTAGGACCATTACCACGAATGGTAAATAACCGTCACACCCAAGACTCACGCCGAGTGCTGGTAGTAGGGACTTCCACTACCACATTCTCATCATCCTCTTCTTCCTGTGCATCCTCACCCCTGTTCCCCTCTTCAGGCCCTTGGGGAGGTGGTGGTGTTGGAGGGGGTGGGGGTGGTGCTGAGGCAGATGCAGCACCAGGTGGCAGTAGTGGAGCCACGGATGCCATCAAGTTCGTGATGGAAATCTGCAAATTGGCGGCAAAATTTGCTTTGCTCTGTAGGATAGCCAGAAACACAATGAGAATGAGCTCTAGGGTGTGTTTTTTTTTATAGGGGTGCTTGTGCGCAGTTCGCGGACATGCGCGCTGTCCGCGGACAGATCCAACAGAAAAAAGGGTTCAAAAAGTCACAAAAAGTATGTAGAAACTCAGGATTACTATGTGGGACTTGTTCTATGGTGACATTTTGTTGGAAATTATTGTAGATTACTTGAAAATGTAGTTTTAAATTGTTCTGGGACACGAACAGTGTTCGCAATCAGAACATACGCTGATCGTGGGCGCGGTCACATGATAGCTTCATGAACATGTCCGCAAAGGGAGCGGGTGACCGCAGGACACCAAATGCACTGAAACTATTTTGCACATGCGTGTTGGTGTTCTACGGACACTGTTCGGGTCCTGGAGTGATTAAAAGTGCATATATATCGAAAGAAAATGGAGTCAAAGGCTACCCTTGTCAGTGACGCTAAGGTGGTTTGTCTAAAAGGGTGCAGTGGCGCTTTGGATAACGTATATCAATATGCTCTTCCAGAAAAATGGAGATAGTTAAGTTCTGCAATTTGTTAGTTCACATCCAATAAAAGAATATTTAAAACAATGACATATGCCGTCCTGGGCACAAAAAGATATTGTATATAGATCACAATACTTTGTTCATATTTCAGTGGGTTAGTACAATTCAAGTGACTGTGATTTTATGTATTGCTAATAATAAGGCAGTACACAAGCATGGTCAGCATTAAAAGTGCGTCACAAGTGAAACGAACAGTTACGGACAGGCGTTTGTTCTTAGAACAGTTTCAACTTGTCTCCGAACAATACGGACAGGCATAGCGTCCTCAGGACTTCCCCATTTTGTTTATTTACGAACATTCTGGGACACTTCATGTGTTCTGAGAACAGTTTCAACCTGCCTACGAACAGTACGGACAGGCATAGCGTCCTCAGGACATCCCCATTTTGTTTATTTACGAACATCCCAGGACACATAATTTGTTTTAAGAACACTTTCATCTTGCCAGCGAACAATACGGACATCGTCCTCAGGACACCCACATTTCGTCCATTGACGAACATTTCAGGACACCGCGTGTGTTCTTAGAACAGTTTCAACTTGCCTGCGAACAGTACGGACAGGCAGAAAGTCCTCAGGACATTCCCATTTTGTTTCTTTACAAGCATTTAGGACACAGCCTGTGTTCTTAGAACAATTTCAACTTGCCTGCGAACAATACAGATAGGCATAGCGTCCTCAGGACATTTTCATTTTGTTTCTTTACGAACATTTTAGGACACAGCCTGTGTTCTTAGAACAGTTTCAACTTGCTAGTGAACAGTACGGACAAGTATAGTGTTCTTAGGACACCTCCATTTTAATTTCTTTACGGACATTCCGGTCACCCGCGCTGTCCGCGGACACCTGAATTGCTTTAAAAAAAACACGAAAAGAATTAGGACACAATATAATAATTTTACTTTATTTTACATGTACATTTATGACAGAGAAGGTGAGGCAGAAACTGAAACAAAAACATGAGAATTAGGGGTTTCAATAGGATTTATATGAGGTGAAGAAGGGATGGAAGTCTCATCAAAACGTTTTGGTTCATGGAGAGGGTTTGGGGATAATTGACTGGGATATGATGAGGGGGGACAGGTACATGTGGGACAATGGTATGTAGTTGTTTGTTTGAAGTGATCCTCCACAAAGTTTTTTAAATTATTAAAATTTGCCAAGAGTAGGTCCATTTTTTCTTCTATGTGCTGAAGAGTCTTATCCAATACAGCTTTTTCATTAGTATTTTCAATTTTTGTATGGTCTGTACAAAAAAAAATATATATGTTAAATGTATATAAAATAATATTAATTAATTGGTTTTATAGTAAAGTGTCTACCATTAGATTCACTATCTTCTGACATGTCCTCACGTGGGAAATGCTCCTCTAGCCACAACAGATAACTAGACATTTCTGTGAGAAAAAAAACATAATATCATTCTTTTTTGTATCTAATACAGAAAGTTTAGAAATATATGAGTAAAATGCAGTACACTTACTATTTCAGGTAAGGTGTGTTCTGAGTGGTGTGTAGATCTGCTGTTGTCCTTAGTTGTGGAGTTTCTGTGAGGTAATCATGTTGGAAGCCTATCTTTCTTCTTTTGGTATGTTCCATTTTAGAAAATATTGTATTTAAATGAATGGTTAGTGTGTTATATATATGGGTTACACTTCTTATTTATTACTACATATAATGTGTATGTGTGCTGGTTTGTGAATTTGTAAAATGTTCATATGTTATGATATAACAATTAAACATACCCCCCCCCCCAGACTTTTTGGGTAGTGGTGCTGTTGTCCGAACATGTCCGCGGACATTAAAAGAGTTTGCGGACATGAAATTCAGTAGAGGGGGTTCAGTATGTTCCATATTACATGTACATAAAGTCAGAGTTATTATTTCTAAGTTGCGCTGCTAAAAACCTATGAAATTCAGTGAAAAAACTTTGTTAAAGGGACGTTATGGTTAAGTTGCGCTACTAAAAACCTATGAAATTCAGTGAAAAAACTTTGTTAAAGGGATGTTATGGTTCCAAGTAAAACTGAAAAACCCCTGAAATTCACCAGTTATGGTAAGCTAAGCAACCATAACTCACGCCACCACTGTGCACTGCTAAGACTAACACCCAGGACATCAAAGATGACATCACACATGGCATTGATGACATCACTGATGACATCACACATGCATTTACTTTTCATGAAATGAGTGTACAAGGGATTCTTATTATAATGTTGAGAAAAAAACTGTCAAGGATCATTGGAATAAATATCATGAGCTAATTAGTGCATTAAGCAATGCATTGATATAAATAGCATTCTATTATGAATTTCTATCCAGTATACTAAGCTACTCATGCAGAAACATAGGCATTGTGTGCAGCATATATGATGAAGGTACAATATTCATAATGTTGATATGTTGAATAATGAAATGATAACTGTTTTCTTATTAGAGTTTTGCGTACTGTGAAATACGTAATAAGTAGCTAACAAAAGCCATGTATTACATAATTGCATTATTACAAACAAAACACAAAGAGACAATAACACATACAAATATGGGTATATAAAGGGAAAGTGAAGTAAGCAAAAAAGCAGAAGTAGTAGCAGAAATAATTCATAACCTAACTGATTATCTTTATGCAAATAAATGATTGCTCTGTTTCAAAGCTGCTATTTATCCTATGTACATGTACTACATGATGTGACTGGACCCTAAGGAAAGTAGTGTGAGTACAATGTATACAAATATGAGCACATACAGGGAAAATACAGTAATAAAAAAAACAACAGAACTATCAGAAAGTGCTGATAACTCTACTGATTATCTTCATGCACAGAAAGAATTGCTGTTTTTCAAGCTTCTGTCTTCCCATATTTATATGTTTCATATGATATGACTGGACCCTAAGGGAATTACTGTAAGAACATACAAATGTTTGTACAAATATAGTAGGTTTACAATTTTTAGTTCATGACTGTTACTGAAGAAAACCATGTGGCCTACATATGTCAGAAAAGGAAAAAAGAGGGATACAGACATGTGATGTCATCAGTGATGTCATCAATGACATTTGTGATGTCATCTTTGATGTCATGGGTGTTAGTCTTAGCAGTGCACAGTGGTGGCGCGAGTTATGATTGCTTAGCTTACCATAATTGGCGAATTTCAGGGGGTTTTCGGTTTTACTTGGAATCATAACGTCCCTTTAACAGTTTTTTCAATGAATTTCATAGGTTTTTAGTAGCACAACTTAACCATAACGTCCCTTTAACAAAGTTTTTTCACTGAATATATATATATATATATATATATATATATTTGCACTTGGAAGATCAATTCACAGTATACTTAAACAGGGGGGCACAGCTGTAGTGGGGGGACCATGCCTTTCATGGTAGCACGGCCAAGCGTGTGGTTGTTGTGGTGGAATGGGGTCTACATGGGCATGAGACTGCAAGTGGTGTATGATGGGTGCACCTGAGCATATAAAAGTAACATGCATTTGATAATACCAGACTTATGATACAGTAGCCAATATAAGATATTACTTGGGGATTTAAACCTGCACTTGCCGTATGACAGTAACATCTGGTTGTGTCAACCTTTACCCTGCATGTAATGTCTATATCTTGATTAGGAGGCTTTATCTGGCATAGCTATCGGAATAAGCACTTTCCTCTAACATGGGGCATGCCCGCCTCTTGCAGGAAATCCTGCAAGATGCAGTCATGCCTGTCTTTCTGAGGTTAATAAGTGGAGTTGTATTAGGTTGGAGAATAGTGCACAGCAACAGAAAGATTGTCTATCTGACCATTGAGGGTGCACTTTGCATATAGTGGAGACACCTGGGCATATAAAACTGTACCTGGCTGCGAGGCTTTAACGGGTAAACAGTACTTTGGAATAAGTGGCTTCACTTAGATTATGATCACAGTACCGTGGCAAGTGAGGCAGTACATTGAATAAAATTATTTTAGCTGGCGTACAATGGCATTTGAAGCTGCACTTATCAACAGACTGGCTGCAACTATGTCCATTGTCATGTCCAGACTTCACGATGCAAACGCCTTCTATCTTTGCGCACCGGCCTACCAGTTAAACAAACTCCAAAGAGTACAAAACCCAGCTGCCAGACTACTTCTTGCATTCGGACAAAGAGACCACATCTCACCTGCTCTCTGCACCCTACACTGTCTCCCAATTCGATGCAGGACCACCTTCAAATTCCTATGTATTTCCCACAGAATGATGCACAAAGCAGGCCCCAAATTCCTACAAGAAAAGATTACGCATTACCAACCAACTTGCACCATAAGATCAAGCACAGCCCTCCTCCTTGTGATCTCACCTCCAATTCGGTCAGATCAAAGTGTCCGCCTACTCTACCCTGGCGCCAACATTGTGGAACTCACTGCCTCCCCGCGTTAGACTCAGCAAAGACTACATGGCTTTCCGGAAAGGCACTCAAAACCTGGCTCTTTGCCTAAACACACATAAGGGAATGCAGTGAATCACTCGATTTACCACCACAACTGACACTGGCATGGTATCCCACACAATACAGACCCTGTCTTAGACTCTCAGGCCAGACGACATCTAACCCCACTACCTGGAGCCTTTGTTGCAGACTTGAAACCTGAATCGGAGCTACACCCATGTACTTGACGGAATTGATTAATAACCTAATTCACAGGAATTCTGGACACTCTGAGGCCTAGAGTTATCTATCTCCAATAATATTGACTGACTGTGCTAGACTCGTAACCCAAGCGCTAATAATACTCATGACTTTGATCAACGCTATGAAATGATGCACTATGTACTCCGGGACCCCCAACCGTCCCATAGAGTCAGGGGTTGCCCAGAAGCACTTTAAGATAAAATATCAGCACCCGTGAGATGGATCGGGGTGCAGATTAATACTCCAACACCAAATTAATAATGACAACTCAACGGTTTGGCAAAGAGAGTCAGTTTAATGACAAGTAAAAAAAAGGGGCGTCTCATGAATATCAGTGGATGCGTGATCTTCTCTCTCTCTTCACAACTCCAACGAACTTCATAAAAAACACATCATTTATACTAAAAATTCGTCATCACTGACATGTAACTCTTAAAAGTTGTCATTCAATTTTATTGGTTCAGGAAAGGTAACTTTAATATAGATACTATATCTGTATATGGTAACGGAGTAAGGGGATTGGGTAAACACTGTCAGGTGGGGCACCTAAGCCCTTCCTTCAAAATGGCTACTGTAGTCGTCACTAAAAGTACAACGTCCTATTGGCTCTACTAAATATAGGACCCTAGATTACTTGGTCCATTATGATTTGGTTGGCACCAACACCACTCATACTTCTCCACTTTGCCTAGCAGCATGCAGAATGGTCGGCCAGGTGCAGGGTGCCCCCTAGTTCCCCTCTGCCTTCCTGCACATATTGTTACAATCAATCATCACTTTAGTGGCCATGTGTCAATTATTTCATTGTGGTTGGCCTCGAGACTGCATCTCCTGTCTGGAAAAGTTCTGATATCTTCACCTGGCCCACTGCCATGCGTAGGTGTGAAAGTCTTACTTCTTCTCTCTCGGCTGGTCACGTGATTCAGACACCGTGAATTTGCTTCTTCTTCATGTAATTAGTGTATTTGATTTGATTTTCGTTTGACCCACCACCTGCCTTCAGTTTCTTATCTTGACCTTTCAGAGCAGGATGTCCTGTTCTTTGCTTCAATTAATTGTAGCTACTGTTCGTCCATTTTGACTGATACGACCTTGGTTTTCCTGGCACGATTTGCCTCGGCTGAGTTTAGTTTCTGCCGCTTATTCTTGATTTTGCTAAATATGAAACTCTCCTCGTGTGGCCTTTAGTAACCTTTGGGTTGTTTCGTATTCTTGTGCAAAGTGGAAGTATACTTATATAACATGCTTCTTTTGAGGTAGATATGTATAGGTGGCGCTTGCCGCACTATCTTTCTACTATGCATAGCAAGCCGTACGATTTTCCTATTTTTCTTGCAGTTCCAATCATATGTACATGCGTAAACTGGTCGAATATCTTCATCATGCTCATGGCTAAAGCTTCTTACATTTGACATTGTCCTTTCTTTTTAGGTCCACGATGTCCTTTGTTCATGGCGTTTCGTCTCTTTACATGATTCTCTGGTCGTCATCTCTTCTATATGTGAGTCACTCCGGGTGCTTGTGTCGTCACCATTCGTCTTCCATTAAAACCTTTTTGGTTTCTTCAGGGACTGTACTTAGATGATCTTTGTTTCGTTTCATTTGTTGATATGGTTTTCTCAATGGGTACCTTACTGTCCATAGTTTCCTTGGCATCGGTACTTCAATATGTGCTGTTCTTCTGATAGGTACTGGACAGAGACCCACTGCGGATCTCTGCTGGTTTATTTGCTCATCATACATCACATATTTCGGCGTGAACGTTCCTGGTACTTCAAAATGGATGGTTGGAGTGCGGGCTGTACTTGGGACCTCCTCTACATACCCCCTCTGGGCGATTCATCGACCAGTTTCACCTCTTTCTTTGGATCCATCTTCTTTGGTTCCTCTGCATTCACCTTCACTTCATCGCCTCAGTCCATTCTTTCTTCATCTTCTGGGTCTATACATGATGGTCTGAAGAAATGTCTCTTTGGGGTCCATATCTTTAAGACTCCTTTTAAACTTCTTGCTGTTCTCACGTGTTCGTCCTTGTTCCACGTCATCAGTTGACACTGTCCATTTGGGCTGCAGTAAAACCATCTTCCCACATAATTTCTATGCTTCCTTGGATATAGAAACGTTGTTCCTTCTGGTGCATGAATGCTGGCCTTCACCAAGTCTCTTATTTCTTCATCAGTTAGGTCTTTGGGCTTCCATCCTGGTTCGACATCAATCATGATCTTCATCCCTATGGCCTTTTTCGCAGTTTTCTGGCACTGAGAGATTATTATCTTGATAACACAGAATCCTAGCAATATCGTCACTAGCAGGGGTCCTAGGTATTTTAATGAATCTGCCATCCATTGTGGAACCCATGAAAATAGTGATTCAAACCAACTGTCGTCGTCTACTTCGTCAGATTTATCAATCATTTGATTCTGTAGTTTCATCAGCATAGCTATGGCTTCCAGTGGCGTAACACAAAATGTGGGGGCCCCCCTGCGAGACCTCCCAATGGGGGCCCCCTAAGCTCCGCCCCAACATAGGTATGCCCCGCCCACCAGTTTAGACCACGCCCACCACGATATGCTCCGCCCATACACATTTGCTCCACTCGTATATTTACGAGCCATTCGTCCCACTCATACCTTGACGAGCATCTGCACTCAAGTACAATGTTCTCACTCTTATTTCGTAAACATTGCTACCAATTAATGTACAATGTATTTTATTTAATATATAGCACAGTCAGTATATAATGCAAAACATATATTATCCTACGACACATACCAACTAAGCAAATATATATAAAGAAGTGATAAAGATAACAAGCTCCAAATCAGAGTATAGTGATGGAAGTCAAATATTATCAAATATGTTTCTGCTTGTCAGTAACACAATATAGTCATTATCCCAAATCAAGTAATGGAAATTTGGAATTGCAGGTATCCAAAAATAAAACAATCTTAATGACATATGTATATTCACATATAAATACAAAGAAAAGGCATGTGTGCATGTCAATAGACAGTGTATTAACATCAGTGGGAAACAAAAAAGGCAATTGAGCAGGATGATGAAAGAGCAAAATGGTCTCACCAGCTAGACAGTGTGACAGCCCATCGATTTAGTGAATGAAGTCCCATCAATTAAAAATGTCACAGTGACAGATCCTTGTACCTGGAGTCCAGAACTATAATTTGAGGAAAAAAACAAGAATGAAATAAAGTGCCTTGCCAGCAACATACACATCATAGATTTAACCATCTAGCAAACTACCCAATAATTAGAAAGTAGTAATGTATCTGTATATGAACTGCCTTTAGATTATTTTCCTAACACATAATCCGAGGCCCTACTTCACTGTTAAAAATGCTAAGTGAACGGTTGCTTAAAACAAAACTGCTTATTAAAGTAATTTCAACATCACTTGTAAAAGACATTTTCAGAGAAAAAAGGAACATTACAAATAATGAATACCTCATATCTATGAAACACTTGGCTGTCACACTGGACTGAGACTGACTGCTTGGCTGGTAAACTTGACTGTCACTGATGAACGCTTGGCTGACACACTGAACTAGAGCCTGGTGACAGCTTGCCTTGCAAACTGGACTGTTGACTGCTTGGCTGGAAAACTTGACTGTTGACTGCTTGGCTGGCAGACAAACTGGACTACACCAATGACTGCTTTGCTATCACACTGGACTACAGACTTGTGGCTGCTTGACTGGCAAACTTGACTGTTGACCTCTTGGCTGGAAAGCGTGACTGTTGACTGCTTGATTGGCAGACAAACTGGACTACATCAATTACTGCTTTGCTGTCACACTGGACTACAGACTCATGGCTGCCAAACCTGACTGTTGACTGCTTGGCTGGAAAGCTTGGCTGTTCACTGCTTGATTGGCAGACAAAATGGACTACACCAATTACTGCTTTGTTGTCACACTGTACTACAGACTTGTGGCTGCTCAGCTGGTAAACTTGACAGATGACTGTTCGTCTGGTAAATGTAGACTGATGACTGACTGGCTGTAAGAAATTATGACTGTTGGATGGCACACTGGACTAGAGCTTGGTAACTGCCGGGCTGGCAAACTGGACTGCACACTCATGACTGCTTGGTTGGCAAACTTGACTGTTGACTGCTTGACTAGAAAACCTGACTGTTTACTGCTTGATTGGCAGACAAACTGGACTACATCAATTACTGCTTTGCTGTCACACTGGACTACAGACTCATGGCTGCTTGACTGGCAAACTTGACTGTTGACCTCTTGGCTGGAAAGCGTGACTGTTGACTGCTTGATTGGCAGACAAACTGGACTACATCAATTACTGCTTTGCTGTCACACTGGACTACAGACTCATGGCTGCCAAACCTGACTGTTGACTGCTTGGCTGGAAAGCTTGGCTGTTCACTGCTTGATTGGCAGACAAAATGGACTACACCAATTACTGCTTTGTTGTCACACTGTACTACAGATGTGTGGCTGCTTAGCTGGCAAACCTGACAGATGACTGCTCATCTGGCAAATGTAGACTGATGACTGACTGAAAGAAATTATGACTGCTTTGCTGGCCCACTGGACTAGAGCTTGGTGACTGCCTGGCTGGCAAACTGGACTGCACACTCATGACTGCTTGGATGGCAAACTTGACTGTTGACTGCTTGACTGGAAAACCTGACTGTTGACTGCTTGACGAAGACAAACTGGACTACACCAATTACTGCTTTGCTGTCACACTGGACTACAGACTCATGGCGGCTTGGCTGGCAAGCTTGACCTTTGACTGCTTGGCTGGAAAGCTTGACTGTTGACTGCTTGATTGGCAGACAAACTGGATTACACAAATTACTACTCTGTTGTCCCACTGTAATTCAGACTTGTGGCTGCTCAGCTGGCAAACCTGACAGATGACTGCTCGTCTGGCAAATGTAGAATGATGACTGACTGGCTGGAAGAAATTATGACTGCTTGTCTGGTACACTGGACTGATAATGTCTTGGCTGGCAACATGGACTTCAGACTTTTGGATGCTTGCTGGCACATTTGACTGTTGACTGGTTGACAAAATGGACTACACCAATTACTGCTTTGTTCTCATACTGAACTACATATTGATGACTGATTTGCTGGTAAATTAAAGTTGTAGAGTATTAGGGCAAAATACGCTTTTTGTACCGTTAGTCAAGCACTGTCGTCATACCGTCATTAGTTATGCACTTTCATGTTGTTAGTCAAGCACACTTTAAGCTCTGCAAGTTTGAAAAATACTGTTTTGTTTAACTTTTCCACTACTTAGGTTTGTGGTTTTCTTAACATTGTTTTTTCTCCAGGTATCCATGCATCCCGGACCATGTTTTTATGACTAGATAAAAGATGCATTTTATTAGACAGTTTACCCCACTTGCAATCAAGAAGGAGAGGTTATGTTGATCTGTGATTTTGAAAAACACCTTGGATTAGAATTTAAAGGTTGCTGGCACCTTTTTTCGAAACTCCGGTACCGTGTTGGAATAAAGTTTGTCTGCTTGCCTTTCTTTGTGCAAACTCCTCTGTTAGCTCTTTAACATCTACTTTCCTTGCTCTTGTGCTCTCTATACTCAAAATGGACAGTCCTGTGAGTCTCTCCTGTGTCATGGAACTTCTAAGATAATTTTTTATTAATTTTAGCTTAGAAAAAGATCGTTCCGCAGTAGCAACAGTTACTGGAATGGTTAGGAAACGTTTAATAGCTGTTGCAACATCCAAAACACTACGCAGTATTCCACTATTTTTCAAAAATAAAAGATCTGCCAAATCTTTCATTGTTCCCCCTGACATGTTTTTGATTTGCCCTTTCAATGCAGTCCTGAATTTTAGAAGTTGCAATGGGAAGTTTGAGGATAGGTCATCCTTGTATTGAGCTGCAAGGGATTCTGCTGATTTAAAAAACAAATCATCGTTTGCTTTTAGAATTTCAGATGGAGTCATGAAATTAAATCTTTGAACAATGGCATCTATGCCTGAAAATCTTTTTTGTAACTGTATTAGAATGATATCAATATTGGTGTAAAATACTGATACCCTAAAATTATCTTCAGGGTTGGATAATCGTTTGTCTTCGCACAATTCGTCAAAATGTTTTTTTGTGTGCCGGATTCTTTTTTCAGTAAATTTTGGTTCAATTCCCCAAGCAGTTGCAAGAGAACAGGCAGTGTTTTTAATATCGTCAAAATGTCCTCTAAGACTTACAAAAGTTGTAGTTGTGCTCTTCAACATACCAACTGCTTGCAAAAGGTCCACATTCTTAGATTGTAGCAGTTTTGAAACTATGTTCACATTTTCTAAAACTTTGCTTTGTACTACAACCATAACAACAAACTCAAATGTCTCCATGCATTTCTTAAGCCCAGTAGCTTCGGTACGTTCATCTCCTTTTTTAGACAGCAAAATTATTTTAGCCAGCGCTTTCATGACATCCAGAAAGCAAAAACGTAGCGCATGAAGAGCATCATGTCTTGATGCCCAGCGTGTTGGACACAGTTTTTTCAATGTGGGATTTGAAGATGAAGCTACTTCCCTTAAATTGGTAAGAAGTTCCCACCGTTTGATGCTGTCACTGAAGAATGTATAAACTCGCTGCACAACATCATAAAGGGGCCGATTCATAGAATCCAGCGCACAAGTGGCGCACGCGGCTGGCGCACAGTGTGCGCGTGCGGTAGTCTGCGCCAGCCGCGTGCGCCAAAACACATTCAGGCGCACAGCGTATTCATGGATTCCAACAACCACAACTAGCCGTGGCGCAGAGTGGCGCAGCGACCCTGCAGCAGCGCCAGTAACGCCCCCAAGAACGCCCCTCGCGCAGGGAAAAGCCATCAAAATACCCAATCCAGCGCAAAGGGCAGCAGCAAACGCAGAGCGGGGAGCGTGTATTCCAGGGGTGTGCGGGTGTCATCACACGCGATTGACCTGGGTACGTGAATTTCAGGGGTGCGCGAGAAATTCTACACGCGATCGGGCTGGGTACGTGGATTTCAGGGGTGCGCGAGAAATTCTACACGCGATCGGGCTGGGTACGTGGATTCCAGGGGTGCGCGAGGAATCCTACACGCGATCGGGGCTGGGGGAGCGGGCTGCGTGGATTTCAGGGGCTCGCGTGAAGTTTCACACGCGATCGGGCCTGGGGGAGCGGGCTGCGTGGATTTCAGGGGCTCGCGTGAAGTTTCACACGCGATCGGGCCTGGGGGAGCGGGCTGCGTGGATTTCAGGGGCTCGCAGGAAGTTTCACACGCGATCGGGCCTGGGGGAGCGTGCTGCGTGGATTTCAGGGGTGCGCGAGAAATTCTACACGCGATCAGGCTGGGTACGTGGATTTCAGGGGTGCGCGAGAAATTCTACACGCGATCGGGCTGGGTACGTGGATTTCAGGGGTGCGCGAGAAATTCTACACGCGATCGGGCTGGGTACGTGAATTTCAGGGGTGCGCGAGAAATTCTACACGCGAATGGGCCTGTGCGAGTGGGGCAGTGTATTACGTGGGTGTGCGGGAAGTTGAAGAGGTGAATTGCCAGTGTGGGTCCCCCCAGGTCTCCCCCCTACCCCCTCCACGACTCCTGCAGGCAGCCCACACCACAGGGGACTACCCTGCACCCCTGGTCATGTCCCGCAGGCAGCCCATCCACCATGGGCATGCCCCCCAGCCAAGCCACATGTCCCCTTGCACCCCCACCCCCCAGCACTGTGGGGCACCTGCCAGCAGGCCCCCACCCATGTCCAACTCATGTCTCCCACCACCCCCACCCCCCAGCACTGTGGGGCACCTGCCAGCAGGCCCCCACCCATGTCCCCCTGCCCCCAGGTCCTGACGAAACTCAATCATGGCAGTAATGGGCAGCACACCCAGCACAAACAGCCAGCCAAGGATTGCATCCACCCACATAGTAGATGCAATTACATGATACAACCCCAATGGCAAGTATGTAAATGAACACATGTCCGTCACACACACATACACAATGGGTGCAAGTGAATGTCAAAACCCATATCATGAAATGCATGAAACCAATGAGAAAATACCACAAATGAAAGTAATATAAATATGTATTAAAGATGAAAAAGAACTAAAGAAATGAAACACACAATAATGGGGATGACAAAACAAATGGTCCATGTCCGATAACAAATAGAAAAAATCAAAAAACAAAGGAATTCAAAAACTAATGTAGTCCAAAGGAAAAAAATGGGTGAAAAAAATAAGGAAAAACAACTGAGTCATGGAGAACACACATATAAATCCAAAAAATGTTGTCCAAATAAAAACGATGCAAAAAGAATATCCCAGGGTCCATGAGCCCAACACCACAAATGAAAACTACTACTACCTAACACTACAAATATATACAGAAAAGTGGCCATTGTCCGAGCGGTCCAAAGAAAAATAAAGAAAATAAAGGAAACCTACCACTAACTAACTAAAGAACTATATACAATGGCAGCGGGCAAGTCCTGCGGCTCACTCCGTGATGTTGCCGGCCAGGGCATCATCGAACTCCATGTCGATGTCCCGGAGGCGGGACTCTGTCCTGGCCCCGAGGTCTCGCAGGGACAACCCCGTGTTCAACTCAAACTCCCTGCGAGCTTCCTCGAGGCACTCAGCCCGCCTCAACGCCCGACGCATGGAGAACTCCGCCCTGACCATGGAGAGCCGCTCCTCTTCCGCCCGCTGCCGCTCCGCACCTATCCGCTGGACCAACTGCTCCCACACGGAAGACACTGCCATTCCAGGGTTCTCCTGCCCTCCAGCCGATGCCTGCCCCTCTGATCTTGATGGCCCCGAGCCATGATGCCTCCCACGTCGAGCCTGCTGCTGCCTCCGACGCCACTGCCTCTGCCAGCACGACGGCATCCAGGCTGATGGTATCCACCGATGCCGTCGTGCACGTGCCCTGCCAGATGATGCCGGCACATCCTCCATCTGCAGGGGGACAGTTGCGGGTGTGTCCACCCCTGCTGGACCTTCGACTCCCGACTGTGGCAGGGATGGGGTCCCCACCGAGCTGGCTGCGTTGGTCGGGGCAGGTCCACAGGGGGCCCTGGTGGCATCTGGGCCGGAAGACGGCATGGAGCACGACTGGCGCATAGCCTCCACAGAGGAGGAGAGGGTCGCCAGAAGGCCACACACATGTAGGAAACCCCCGACCATGGCGGCTCCCAAATGGTTCACGTACGCACGGTGCTCTTTGTGATGATGTGCATGCTCCTCCCGGGAAGCATGCACCTCATCACGAATGCCAGCCGTGCGCAACGCGACACCAATCAGGACCCTCTCCACACGGCCAGGGGTCCCCACGTCCGCAGGTAGAGGAGTGTCAGATGACATGGACAACTCCCCTACCTGCGGACGGGCCTGGGATGGGGCATCCCTGCTGGTGCATGGTGGTGCAGTCACAGTGTCAGGGACAGTGACATGCACAGGCCCCTCCACGGCGACCTGTGCTGCCTCCTGCCCCTGGCCCTGGACTGCACCACTTGCACCAGCGGGGATGCCCCCACCAGGCCCCATGTGTGGCTCAGTAGCGGCCTCCTCCCCCTCTGTGGAAACCACCAACCTGGATGTCTCCACGCCGTCTTCCGCCGTTGCAAGCCCCTGTGGGGGCTCACCCACCCCTTCCGCTGCAGCCATGGCGGCATCCCCGCCGCTCTGCTCCACAGCGCCTTCTCCGCCCTCTTCTTCACTTGCCACTGTGTAGAGGGAGACATAGAACACAAGCATTAGGGTACTGTACAATGGTCCCCTAGACAGGAAGCAATAGCAGATGAGTGGCACTGTCATGCATCACTTCCATCATGTCCCTCCACAACACATGGGTCAGTGCAGGCAAAACACATGCAGTAACAGGCATGGCGCATGCCATGGACATTGGCATACATGACCAAGGGACTCATGATTCATACAATGTTGGTTTTGAACTCACATGCATCATGGGCCTTGCCATCACATGCACACACCTCACCGTAGTTCCATCCATCCGGCCTCGCACACCACAGATGCAGTGGATACAAGGATGACTAGGCTGCATCAGTGAATCTGAACATTGTCACAGACATGTGTCATGCATCCATGGCATTTACAAGTCACAGACACGCAGGTCAGACACACACACATGGACACCATACGTGTACATGGGACCAGCACCCATCCCTCACCTCCACCCATGTCCAGGAACAGAGACTGCCATGCTTCCATGTGTCCATTCCGCGCAGAGCCCCCCATGTTGCAATTGTACATATGCACCAACCATGTGGTTCACACATCACTGTACTCACATGCCTGACCATGATGTCCCTGCACACGCACATACGTACATGGCCTATGTCACACATACAGGCATGTATCAGACAACCAGCACACTGCAACATGCCCTGTCTCACACAGCAATGCCTGGCCACTTACCGGCCAACTCCAGACGGGTCTGCCTCTGAAGGATCTGGGCGTGGAGCGCTGGGTCTACGCGTTCCAGGACCCTCATCTGGATGTCAGTCAGGCGTGCCCGGCCCCCCTCCGCGAGGCGCCGGGCCTTATTGAGGGTCCTGGACCTGAAGTCCTCCCAGCGCTTCTTGATGTGCTTGATGTCGCGGGTTGCCACCCCCTCCGCGTTGATGGCAACCACTACATCGTCCCAGATCCTCTCCCGTCCTTCCTTGTCGGCGCGTGGTCTTCCGAAGAGGGCATCATAATGCCCCAGGACATGCTCCACCAGGACACCAACTTCCTCCTCACTGAAGCTGGTGGCCCTCTGCCTCTGTGGCTGGGGGTCGCCACTGGTCTCAGGTGGTGCTTGCCCCGACATGGCGACCCCCGAGGCAGGCGTGGGTGGGCTACTGGGTCCTGGGGCTGGGCTGTGGAGCGATGGTATCCCAGTCGGGAGTCTACTGTTCCAGCAGGGGTGGACACAGCAACTGGACCCCTGCAGATGGCTGATGTGCAGGCACCAAATGGCAGGGCAATGTGGCAGCAGGCAGGCAGGCAGGCAGCAGCAGCAGATGGCTCGTGGGAGGCTGCTCGGGGCTATGGGGGGCAGTAATTCGGCCTTCTGGGCAGGAGCGTGGTCTTCCGTGTGCTTACGTGTGGCCAGCTTGATACGGAGTGAATTTGCACGTGAAAAATCTGCACGTCAGCGTGTAATTCGAGGAAAGGGCCTTAGCGCGTAGGCACGTCAGCACGCGTACGCGATTTCATTGGACCAAAGGCCCTTAGCGCGTAAGCACGTGTGATGTTTCGCGCACGGGCGTTGCCCTCACAGGGCTTGGAGATCCCGCGTGCTTTTCGTGCGGTGCGTGTGTTTTCCATCCGTTGGGGTTCACACGCTGTTACTTCACAGCGGGTGTTGGCTACGCGTTCTTCTACACGCAAGGCAGACGGTGGTTGGTACCCCGAACTTCACGCGAGCCCCTGAAATCCACGCAGCCCGCTCCCCCAGGCCCGATCGCGTGTGAAACTTCACGCGAGCCCCTGAAATCCACGCAGCCCGCTCCCCCAGGCCCGATCGCGTGTGAAACTTCACGCGAGCCCCTGAAATCCACGCAGCCCGCTCCCCCAGGCCCGATCGCGTGTGAAACTTCACGCGAGCCCCTGAAATCCACGCAGCCCGCTCCCCCAGGCCCGATCGCGTGTGGAACTTCACGCGAGCCCCTGAAATCCACGCAGCCCGCTCCCCCAGGCCCGATCGCGTGTGAAACTTCACGCGAGCCCCTGAAATCCACGCAGCCCGCTCCCCCAGGCCCGATCGCGTGTGAAACTTCACGCGAGCCCCTGAAATCCACGCAGCCCGCTCCCCCAGGCCCGATCGCGTGTGAAACTTCACGCGAGCCCCTGAAATCCACGCAGCCCGCTCCCCCAGGCCCGATCGCGTGTGAAACTTCACGCGAGCCCCTGAAATCCACGCAGCCCGCTCCCCCAGGCCCGATCGCGTGTGGAACTTCCCGCGCACCCCCGAAATACACGTACCCCGCTCATTCGCGTGTGTAACTTCCCGCGCACCCCTGAAATCCACATACCCGGCCTAATAGCGTGTGGAACTTCCCGCGCACCCCTGAAATCCACGTACCCGGCCAAATCGCGTGTGGTACTTCCCGCGCACCCCCGAAATACACGTACCCCGCTCATTCGCATGTGTAACTTCCCGCGCACCCCCGGAATACACGTACCCCGCTCTATCGCCTATTTTACTTCCAGCGGCGCCACTTTTTTGATGCGCTGGGACTCTACCGCCTGCCTTCGTGTGGCGGCCGTGTTTCAGCTTGTGCGTGGCTTTGGCTGTGCGTGGGTTTGCCCTATTCCATTCCATGAATACGTGTGGTTCGAGTGCGTGTGGGCGTTCCCTCCGCTTCCGTGCAGTACATCCCCAGTTACGCCCTTATTTTCGCGTGTTGTTCCACATTCCGCGTGTTACGCCCCATGTCCCGCCCACTTTCTGCTGTGTGCGCTGAGGTTGTGCGCTTTCACTGTGCGCGTCGCGCACCGTCGCGCACGCCTTTCGCGATGTTGCAGTGACTTGTGCGCCATGCACGGGTTTGGCGCACATCCCGCGGTGAACACGCGCAGGGACTTCCATGAATCGCACGCGTGCGTGTGCGCCTGTTTTTTTCCGCTTGCGCATGCTTGCGCATGCTTGCGCCTAGATTTTCGGCGCACGTTGGTTCCATGAATCGGCCCCAAAATGTTCTAATTTCGGAAATATTCATGCAGGCATCATTTAATACTAAATTTAAATTATGCGCAGCACAGTGTACATAGACAGCATTCGGCTCTCTAGAGCGTATCCTAGTTTGGACACCTGAGTATATCCCACTCATAGTGCTAGCCCCATCATATCCTTGGCCTCTACATTTTTCGATTGACAATCCTTTATTTTCAATAATTTTTAGAATTTCTACTGTAAGGCCTTCTGCACTTTGGTCTTTTATAGTGTGAAAACCTAAAAAACATTCATTGATTTTCACCTCAATTGGTTTTTCATTCTCATCATGGATGACTGTAATGTATCTGAAAACCTGACTTAGCTGGTCTTGTTTTTTAATGTCCTGTGTCGTATCCATGATGATGGAGTAAAATTGTGCATCTTTAATTTCAGCAACTATTTCATTTTGTACTTTATGTGAAAGCAATTCAATTAGTTCATTTTGTATTTTTGGGCTTAGATATTTTATTCTTGTGTCTTTTTCAATTAGTTCATTAAGAACTGGGTCATATTGCTTAACAGCTCTATGATTGACAAAAAATTACCCCTATCAATCTCTCCTATTTTTTCCCTGTGTCCTCTGAAAGCTAGATTACATGTAGCCAATGTGAGGGTGACATCAATAATTCTTCTCATAATTTTAGTCCAAAAGTTAACCTGTTCTCGGAATTCAGATTGCAATTTTGTGTCAACTGTGTTATCATTTTTCCACATGTCATAAACAACACAAGCCCCTAAATGGGATTGTGTCATTTCATGCTCTTTAATTTTCTTCGAAATTCCTTGCCAGTCTTTTATTCCGACAGCCCATGATTGTTGTTGGGAAGAAAGTCTTCTGTCACCAAACAGCCAACAGGGCTCACAATATGTGCAATCCAATTTAACTGAGTAGCATAGCCAATTTCGGGGTAACTTTTTCCCTGCCTTTGTTAATATGTAATAGTACTCATTTGAAAAAGACCTCTTCTTTAAATCTTTTGGGAAGGGTCCTGTTGGTTTGCAGGGACCATTTTTAAGAATTAATTTCTTTAAAGCAGTATTATGGTCAAAGTTATTGGGAAAGTTTGCTCTATCTGTAGGGAATACATCTGGGAGAGTCAATGGAATGATTTCAACGTCAATGTCAGATTCCATTACAGTCACTGTCTCAGTCCCTCCATATTCATCAACAGTTAATGGATCTATGAACCTCACTGACGTAGCTGTGTTTACAGAAGGCAAAGCAGGCAAATCGTGGCCAGAGCAGGATGGCTGCTCTGTTGCCACTTCAACAGCAAGAAATGAAGCAGTATTTACAGAAGGCAAAGCAGCTAACAACTGGCCAGAACAGGTTGGTTGTTCTACTGGCACTTCAACCGTAGGCAAATTAGCAGTAATCACTGGAGGCAACGCAGCTAACATTTGGCCCGAGCAGGGTGTTGGAACTTCAGCAGCAGGAAATGAAGCAGTATCTACAGAAGGCAAAGCAGCTAAGTTTTGGTCAGAGCAGAATGGTTGGTCTGATGGCACTTGAACTGTAGGCAATATAGCAGTATTTACTGGCAGCAAAGTAGCTATGTTTTGGCCAGAGCAGGTTGGTTGTTCTACTGGCACTTCAACTGCAGGCAAATAAGCAGTAAGTACTGGAGACAAAGCAGCTAAGTTTAGACCACAGCAGGATGGTTGTTCTGCTGGCAGTGGCATCTGTGGTTGTTGCTCTGCACAAGATAATGCATGAACACTGCTTCTAGGCTTAAATAAAGATTCAATTTTTGGCTGTTTGCTCTTAGGAGTTTCATCACTAGCTTTACGTCGCTTCTGAGCACCACTTAAATACTTCCTTGGTTTACTCATTTTCTTACTTTATGAATTTGTAAATGATTGTAGTTAATTTAAATGGTGCTTGTGGTGTCCCTTGTAAGCTACCTCCTCTATTCTGGATATTTGTTGGCCTAAGTAAGGAAAAATATTTGAAATTATTCATGCATATAATACTTGCCAAGTTGCAAACATTCAAAATGAAGAGAGCATGTAGTATTAATCACCAGCAATATTAAACGTGCAATAGAAAAATAAAAATGAAACAGTTATTTTACCTGTGTCAAAGTATGAATGGAATAAATGTGGCTCTTTATTTCCTGGTGTTTCATTTTACTGTCACTGATATATATAGTGACCACTGCAAAAGCATTGCACTGGGAGTGTCTGTGGGCCCCCCGCTAAGCCAGTGCATGAACAAAATGTTTTCCACGTTACAGGCTAAATGAGAAGAGCAGTGAAAAATAGTAGTGCAAGAGAAGCAAGAGACGTGGGAGGGAGTAGTGAATGGGGGGATGCAAGGAGAGGGACATTAGCCACAGATTAGACAATATAAAACACCTTCCTCTTTACATTTTTGACAGTTAGACTTACCTTGAAATATACTTTCTGCAAGATGTTGGTTGCACAGTCAGTCACAATTCTCTTGTTCAACACAAGTGTCCTCGCTGCCTGGCGATGTACCTTGAAGGCTGTAGAGACATAGATGAAAAACTACGGTAAATAGACTGCTGTATACTGCACACCATTGTTTTAAGTCATTGTTTCACACAGGCATTTTGTGAAAAAAATGTGCAAGCAGCACAATGCATTAATAGCACACTGCTTTCATACTAACAAATTAGACTTCACAGACCAGCATTGGTAAGCTAATAAAATGCTTATGTGATGGAGATATTTACTGTGGAGTTAGTATACACGGTCAGGGACTGCTGGGGTGGGATGGCTGTGAGCTAATCACGCCTGTTGAAGCAACTTTTTAATCTTGTCAGAATTAAAGTGTTTAGTCCGAGCAGGTTTTCATGGGCATGCAGATGTGATCTGACTGATTAATGGAGCGTGTATGATTGTTGTGGTCAGAAATAAAAAAATGATTACATACGTAATAAGGCTGCAGGGCAAATGCAAAGCTTGCCAATCGGGCCATCATGGAAGCATTGGGAATTCACTTCAGTACCCCATATATATATAGCAAGCATTGGTAAAGCCAATAAGCCTTGTTTTGCAAATGTAAAGGATAACCTTTTTTTGTTCTGTGGACTTTATAAAAAAAAGGTCCTCTTCATTTACACAACCTGGCCAATTCGCTTTGCAAATATCCATGTGTACGGCAGTAATAAGTGATGTAAATGTGAGCCCCTATTTTTATTTTTCACAACTCGGTGGTGCCAAAGGGACATCTACAAGCCAAAACGATTGCATTTTAATACATAGGTGGGAGGTGAGATATGAGGGACACAAAGCAGGTAGGTGTTTGTTTATTTACCCACCCATTCACTGTACCTGGCCATAATGACTATGGCTATTCGCACCCACTTCCTGCCTCTCCCCCCCTCCAAACACATCCTTCTAGTGTCTGTGTGAGCTAGTTTTATCAAGCAGTAACATCAAACTGTGTGCTCAAAGTGCCTCACATGGGTTATTTCAAACAAGTTATCTGTGAGGTAAAGGTTTATTTGGAACTGTACATGTGCTGCTGGTGTAATAAAAACATATTTAACTTAGTGCTCCTTAAGCTGCTTGATTCATAAGCAGAGTGCTTGTTCTTCACGGAAGTCCTGTTAAAACGAGCATTGGCTTCACCAAATGTCCTGATTGTTGTGCCTTTCGATAGGCTAGACCAGTTTGAAGTAAATCAGGAATTGTGATTGGTTTTTGTATTGGGTGCGCTATGAACTTGTGGGCTGTGATGAAATGTAAAAATGCTTCCAGGATTGATGGCTGTGGGCGCTGGCATACATTATTGTTTTTGTTAGTACTAGTTTTTCCCCCTCTCTGTCTCAGATTGAACATTTGATTAATGAGATGAGTTTTATTGAGTGGTTTATGGATTTTAGAGAAAATGATGGCTGTGCATATGGAAATACATATCATGAATGCAATCGTGTCAGAAGTGTGCGATGTCTCACTTTAGCTAATGCACATTATGTGGAATCTGCCATCCCTTAATGCAGCTTGATCGGCGCAATAGCTGATAATGCAGCCCTGAGCCCTTTTTATCAAGCAGCCACAGCATAGTTGCAAGAGGGAAAAAGGACAAGAGCCGCTGCAGCAAGAGAAGCAAAGCAGTTTTGAGAATGGGCTCCTTACAAGAAATAAGAAAACATGGGCTAATTTCTGGGCCTGGTTTCAGGCTACCTGGAAATGCCCTCGAGTCACTGTAAGGTGATAACAGAAAAGAGAGGATGTGTCAAGACTTTAAAAATGTTAGTCAACTTGCAGCAGCCTTTTGTGTGTCACGTTTCAGGCCAGCGGAGAGTGCAATGGATTCATTTATCTCAGTTTAACCTGGTATTCTGGGCCCAAAGTGACATGCACCCACACAAGATACCCAATTATGAGAGTGAGTGGCACACATCAAATATATTTCAGCCAAATGGCACATGATTATTCAACTCTAAAATTCAAAATGTATACCTGTCAGTGGGAATGAGGTACCGTACAAAATGTTCTTCTACATCAGGCCGCAAACTGTAGCGGCCCGGGAGTGAAACATGATCTAGGAGCTTCTTTATATGAGCCAGGATGGACACTGACTTAGTGTGGATGGTACTTCAATACCACAGTTCTTAAAATCTCTGTAGGAATGTGGACACCCGGGTGGAATGTTGTCATTGGTACTTTTATCTTAAAATACCCAGGTTACCCTCCAGCAAAAATGGGGCTTATCTAGAGTTCCCTTCTCTGACTTCACACTTCCTTCTTCGCTGCTCCCACTTTCCTTTCATATCCCCCCTCCCTCGCCGGATCCCTCGCCGTGCTTTGAGACATAAGGGATTTGCACGCAACTGATAACTTTTCAGTCTGCGCTGTCCCTTAGTGGTTCTCATGCTACAGCTAGGCTGTTGCTTTGTAGACAAAACAACAATGTTGAAAGACTGTTCCCTTTTTTCTCCTAAGCAAACCGTGTTCCCCCATTAGGCTCTGCGAGTCTAGCCCGAGGCTCAATCCCTCACACCGAGGCTGACAGCCCTAACCTGCCTATTCCCTGCAGCGGGTGCTAAGAAGAGAATACCACCAAAATAAAGGGCTCCTATACGAGGGATGCGTGCGCAAAACCTCTCCACCTTATCACACAGGAGGCTGCCCTGTACTATGATGGTGGTGCGTCTGCGCCTGTGCATGGCCCATACAAAACACGCCTGAGGCCGTGACGGTATGGCCCATGCCAGGCTGCACCCAGCAGACAACATGTAGGATAGCACACTCTGGTAGTCTCCAAAGCATGACGGTCCATGGTTAAGGCGTGTGCCGTGATAGATTTACTATCAGCTATGAGTATAATCAATCCAGCCCAACCACCTCATCCTGTGCCCTGTCAATGGCTGCTTATAAGGGCTGGCTCCTCCGTGACATGCACCGACTGACACATACTGAAATACCTAGAACACTTTGCAAGCGGCCACCACTAACTATAATAGGCTTATTAATCAATTAATTTACATTTGTGTTTAGTGTGCACCAAAAACCTGAAATGCACTTTTCAGGTAGGGTCCCATCAGTTGTGACATATGTGGGAAGAGCACCCATTTTAACGAAACTACTATCTTCTAGCAGCCTTTGATCCACCTTCACCACACCCCCTGTGTCCCCACGCCCTCTTCTCCTGCACTTCTCCCTCTCCCCGTTTTTCTCCTTCTCACTCTCTCTCTTCTCTTTCCCTCCCTCGCTCTCTCTCCCCCACCCACTCTCTCTCGGTTTCCCTTTCTCTCTCGCTGTCTTTCTATCAGGCCAAGAGGTGCCTTTCCGGTGCACCTCGTCAGCCGGTTCTAAACTGCACACCCAGACTAGATGTTCTAGTAGTGAACTCCACCAGAGGAATCAGGCCGGTAAATAAATGAAGAAACACGTCACATGCGCAAAACTAGCAGTCCCATGATTACATGATTGTCTTTTGAACTTTAGCGCGTGCCTGCTCTTCTCTGCGCTTGGCTTTGTCAGTATACCTACCCTCTGCTACACGTAGCTCTGCTTCATCAACTTCTACCGTCCACACACCCCACCCTACCATATACGTCACATAAGGTAAAAAACAAAGAACATCTTGTTTTCTAGCAACGAACCCATTCACATGTGTATCAAGTCAAGTCCTAAAAATTAAAGTGGGGGACTCATCAACAAATGCAATAGGAGGTGATGTCACCAGAAATTAGCATATCAAGGTGAAATATGCACATTTCATTAAATTGGCTTTGCATAACCACCCAAATTAAACAGGACAAATGGCATTTGTCTTTCATAAAATCAACAAACACACAAAAGTTAAGAGGGGATATTTTCTTCGAATAGTGTTTTTGAAAATTTTAAAAGGTGTGAATGTTTTAAACTTCAAGAACCAATACAAATGTTTTCCCTGGGACTTGCAGTACCGAAATGAAACATTTCATCTTTATTTCTATGCCATTTTTCATCAGGTTATATAGTGCAGTGGTGAAGTGTCTGGCCTACAAACCTGACAACTGTGGTGTGATCCCTAAGGTCGGATTTAATTCATGAATTCAAAGAGGACATTCAATAGCTGGGGGGGACTGAGTACACCACCTGAATTAAGTGGGTGGACTCCGTCCCCCATAGTGGTTTTTAAAACTTTAAATGGTGTGCATGTTTTGAACTTCAAGAACCAATACAAATGTTTTCCCTGGGACTTGCAGAACCGAAATAAAACATTTCACCTTTAGTTGTTTGTCATTTTTCATCAAGTTATAAAGTGCAGTGGTGAAGTGTCTGGCCTAGTACAAACATAATTAACAAAACTGATTAAGTGCGTGGAGCATGTCCTTTGCAATGATTTGCAAAACGTTTTTTTGGGGGTGACGTTTCCCCCTGTAAAACGTTTTTGTGAATCAGGGCAGGGCAGCAGGCCCATAATATTTTACACTCTCAACCAATAAAAAGCACCATTTCCAACAGGCTTACATTACACATGTATAGTAGACATGGTTGTCCCTTAACTCAATGTACAGTCATAATTTACTACTACACGTAGGAGTAGCTTTTGCATGGCACCTGTAACAGGCTAATTTCAAATGACGCTCTCAATAGCACAACGCAGACTGCCTTTGTGACCACGTTTGTCTCCACCGCCTGCTCAACCGCATATGAGGTATTTTCTGGGTGGTGTGGAAAAATGCATGCGACTATGTGCTATTTGTAGCTCCCTGTCCCTTTTTAACTGCCTCGGTCAGAATATACTCCTCGGTCACTGCGTGCAATCAGTAACGACGGCCTTCATGTGGGAATATGGCGCCAATATTGCGCCCATCCTTACAGGGATTCCTCATGGATTATCAAAGGCAGTGAGAATTCCGTAGGCATTCAAGCCTCTCCACATTCACCAAAATAGATGGGATATACATGCTGTTGCTTGAGGAAACCCAAAGAGCGTATTTCCCACTCTTATCCCATCAGAGAAAGCTTAAAAAAATGGCTCTGATCATCGAAAATGCACCGAAAATGTGTACCCGCGTTTTTTTACTGATCCCTGCAATTTTAAAGCACTATTGAGAATGTTAATTTAAAATGAGGCTATACATCCTTACCTTTGCCAACCATAGCCATGAAGTCCGTGAATATTGTTGCGGGTCTCCTATTTGACAACCACACGTCATTCGCTATATAATCACGTAAACATAGGCGGATGCATGGTAATGGTGATTTAAAAAAAAGGATAATCTCGGATCGAATTTAGATAATGCGTGAGGAATAATGAACAGTGTTAATGCATCTCCTTCGAATAGGTGTTGCCAAGGTACTTTTCTCCGCAGGGCCTGCACTTTCTTTTTTATTTTTGATGGTTTTCTGGTTTCATATTCTAATGGCATTTAGTTACGGGAGGTAATATTTCTCAAGCAGCTATTGATAATTGCACACATTCAGAAGCGCACAGACCGAATAATGTACAGCATTAAAGGCGTAAAATCAGTTGAGTTTTCAAACGGATGAATTAACATGAGCTGCTCTGGCGTGCTCTGCTAACCGTGGAGCGTTATTTAAAATCACGCAAGATTAAAAGGACGACCCCGTGAAATTCCACATTAGGCCTATGGATTTGGAACAACATCGAAGGAAATGTAAAATAAACCCCATTTCAGACAGGTCATAGGCCTCAGCAAAACACTGCATGTCGGAATGTGCTGTTGTGACTTGTGCTGTGGCAGAGAAACGTGGACGGTGCTTGCGAGCACCCCTCCCTATCCTAGCCCGGCCAATAAAGTCACGCATGCACCATCATAGTAAGGCTGCCCCTGCTGCTAAGTTAAAATAAAAAAATAACTTACCTTAGTTGACGAGTCGACGTTAGTGAAGTCCCGAGTTCCGACCTTTCAAACTGAAGCCTCAGTAGATCCTGCCTGCCGAATTACAATGGATTACCACCCGGGCCGGCAACACACACTATAATCCAGTGTCTCACTACAATCATGCGTAGTGTGTCAGGGTGCGGGCCGTGTGACTCGCTCTCGGCTCGTGCGGAGGCAGGGCTAGCTTGCCAGCTGCGCATGCGCTTTGCAGCATGATGCAGCCCACGCGCAGGCTCAGCTCAGCAAATCTGCAAGGCAAGTTAGTGTGCCTGCCTGAGCTTGCCGAGCGACAGTAACTTCACGTGTGAGTGTGACCACTGCATCCCAGGCGCCGGGTCCACTGCAGTGCAGACAGTCAGTGCAGCACCCCAACGGCACCATAGATCCAGAGACAGAGGGCCAGACCGTAGTCTCTCTGGGTTATATGGTGCCACTGAGGGCTGCTCTGACTGAGAGAACACAGTGATATTGCTGTGCTGGGACTGGGAGAGGCGGCCCCTCTCAGTGATGATGGCGTGGGGGCCCCCGCAGCCCCTGGGCCCCCCCGCACCGCGGGGGCTGCGGGGGCCCATGTTACGCCACTGATGGCTTCTGTTAAGGTTCCATATTCTTCGTCGTGAGATGGTAGAAATGTGCAACATGATTCTCCAATTTTTGCACAAACACCTCCATCCATAGCTGTGATCATGTCAAGTACATATCTGTTCTGGAGAGTCATCAGTCGGATTGCCCTTAACTCTTCTTTAATTGTGTTGAATCCTTTTATGGTCGTGTTGATGGTTTGCAGTAACTCCCATCTGGTTATCTGCAACACTTTAGTATTTGCTCCAACCTGAAATCTTGGCATGAAGATTGTCGTGAACACTGATGAAGTAAGGCTGAACAGCCTGTGTTCATATGGGATTGCATGAAAAGCTTCTTCTGATTTGGCAGAAAAGTCATTCTCTCTCTTCATTCGATTGAGCAGTTCCACAGATCTCTTGTTCCTCAGGTGAGCATCTGCTTTCGGGAAACTGTTAATGTTCAGGTCACTCTTTCAGATCACCAACGCTGGAACGTGGACATTCACTATTGTGCATATACCGCCCCAGTTTCTTGGCAGTCTAATGTATGCTTTGGATCCGCATGCCCAATAATGATCCATAATTACTACTGTTCCATGTACCATTCCTGGAGCATCAAAAACTTGTCCACAGTTCTGATTTTCTCCCATCTTTCTGGTGCCATTATTCCTGAAGCAGAATTTCAGGCTTTCCAGTGGCACTACCTGCAAGGGTCCTCCTTTGTCTTTGACCCATGTCAGCAGTTTTGCAAGCTTTGGCCACAATGGCTTGCATCCATTTCACACTATGCTGATGGTAGGCTCGTATTGACTGAGGACCATCCATGCTCTGCAAATCACTACTCCTTTCTCCCATCCGTCTGGTGAAAGCATTGTTCCTCAAATCTGCATTTGGCCTCTGTTTTTCCAACTTCGAGCCTCCTCTGGAGTTTTCCATAGGATATTTAGCTTCTGGTCTCTTCTGATTTCTGCTCCTTTAACTCCAGGTTTCTCATATCTGATCACAATGTGTTTTATCTTTCCATTGTTTCTTGTCTTTATATCCTGGACATAATCGTCTTCATTTGGATCAGTTGCTTCAGTTGCCCATTTAAGTGAGGCATCACTACCCATGAACTGGCCTCTGGTCTTACACATTGCCACGTGCGACAGACAGTGTGCTGTCTGGACATCAATTTTTATAGCTACGAAGATCTTGGTCTTCCCCATGCTGTACGGTAGGAGTGCACAAACAAAGCATTTCCCCTCTGAACTTCGTCTTCCAACTTCTTTCATGTGCTGGTACCAGATGTTGTTTCCCAAATGTGCTGTGCTGTCCAAGTAATCGTTTAGTTCACTGTCGTCTCCTTGTATGCTTCTCTTGATTCTTAGGATTTTCATGTAGTTTGCTATAACTACATCCCTGAATGCATCTGTATGGCTTCTTCTTGCTGGAGGATTCTCAGGTATCCTGATCCATGATACAGGTATCTTCATCTGTGCCAGTCGAGTGGAGGAAAGCCTGGCAATTCTTTCTATTTCCTCTTGCCTTTTCCTGGCTCTGGCTAATGACGGCCATATTGATTCTGCTATCAGCTGTGCTCGTGAGATTTTCTTTGAGCTTGTCTTTGTCTCCATCAGTATTGTATCAGGGGTGTTCATTAATGTTATTTCTGTTGGTTTTCTCTCCAACTTTTTTTGTCTCTTCACAGGTTCATTTTTTCCCACTTGTCTTATCACTTCGCTGGTAGGGTAGCTTCTCATTGTTGGTTGCCCAACCTGCCTTTCTTCTTTGGCCTTTGGTTCTGCAGTTATTGACACTAGGCCTGGCGTGTGTGCATTCAGTGTTTGCATGCGTGTGGTTGTCAGTAACTTTTTTACATTCATACTCTGCCGACCCTGTTTCCGGCTTTTCAATTTGCTTGTTACCACAAGTGTGTGTGTGTCATTGCTAATCATATCCATCTCAAGTTCATACATTCCACCATCAGATCTCTAGGGACTGGAATGACAATGTAAGGTCTGGGTGTCTTCGTAGGCTTCATGCGTGCATCATTAGGTGGGTGCACTGGAATTGGAACGCTTTGTGCACCAATAAAAAATGCAGTTCTAATCGTCAGTGACAGTAAAACAATGATGAATATAATGCACAAGTACATAAAACCGCTGTAGGTTAATCTGCAGCATTTAGTTCCAGAAAAAAACAGACGTCTCTCCTCCTGAGGGAGGACGAGGTTGCTGCTTTGAAACCCCATGTCGATCATCCGTTGAAAGATGCTAACTTTTGATAAACTCTTAGACAATGTTATTTCTGGATTCTGCTGGTTCTGTTTGTGTGTTGCAGGTACTTAAAACATGTGTCCCCTTTGTCTGAACAATGTATTGTCTATTATCTCTGGACACAGTTCTTTTGCTAGGCTATGGGAAGTGTCAAAATCAGGCAATACTTCAGCAAGTCTCTTTACTGTGCATGTTCAAAATATATGAGTTCCCAATCGACGCCTCTGATTTGTTTCATTCCCGAAGACATGTTGTGTCCTTGTCAATATAACAAAAAGTAAAGTCTCTTGCACTACTTTCTTGATCTGTCCCTCAGTGGGAAGTTCAAAATCTTCTCAAATAGTTCTGTTGATGGTTAGAGAGTTCGACTTGCATCACGATACCATGCAAGAGCATGCCCATCTGCGTAGAATTAGCTGGGTCTCTGATGAACGTGAGGACGTCAACACCGACAGGTCTCCCCACGAGTTCTGGAAAATCCTTGATTAGGCGAAAAAAGACGTTACTCGCCAATCTGCTGTCTTCTGGCAACAGTGACATTTCTCCTGCCCTTGTTGAAGTTTTGGACTGTTTGGCTCTCACTCACTGTGAATAGTTTCTGCAATTTCAGTGTGCGTGAAGAGCAACTTGGATAACTATCCCATTCAAGATTATGCTTAAACGTTCTGCGTTTGCTGGATCTCGAAGAAATGTCAAGACGTCTATAGTTCTTCCGACAAGATCTGGACAGCCTTCAATTAAACGAAAGAACAGTACGTTGATAAGCCTATTCGCTTCTTCCTCCTTTTGGGAAATTTGGTTTTTCCTAGCTGTATTCTGGAAGTAGGAGGAACTGCTCGGCAATTACAGAGAGCAGCCTCCTTATAGTCTTTTTGTTTTCAGGATCTTGAAGAAACTCAGTGATACTGGTGAGCCTCCCCACCTGTGATGGGTACGATCTTAGCACTAGATCGAAATATGTTAACACGTGCTTGGTGATGTCGCTACTGTGGGACACCATAAGTAATTCTGAACAAAGTCTCTGTGTAGAAAGAATCAGGATACTGTATTTTCTTCCAATTTATGTGTCCTTGATCAAAATTTGGCATATTCATTTCTAATCAAGGCTTCAGTGTGCCTCATTCCAAAGTTCAAAGTCAACAGACTATATTGTGGCTTATATGTGCAATTTTCATCTTCACCCTGCAACTAAGATGCAGAGAGTGTCCATTTGTATGTCCTTATCCCCTTTTTTGCTCAGAGGAATGTCCAAAATGAAGCCACAACTTTTGCACAAGAGTTCCTTGTCTTTGCTTTGCTGCTGGTCATGTGTCCTTCTTCCTCAGCATGGATCTCGTCTGCACATGCTGTGGTTCTTTGCCATCGTCCGTAGTCTCTTCGTGGTGGGGTGCAGGCAGGGGGCCTTCTCCGATGTATGGCTTGATGTCACCCAAAAAGATCCAAGCTCTTCTTCCTGACAGCTTCACTGCAGGGGGAGTGCAGTCTTACACTGTAAAGGGACTGTTAAACCTTGGCTCGCCCCACTTTTTCCTCGTGTGGCACTTCACCAGGACAGTGTCTCCAGGGAAGATTGATGGAATAGACAGTTCCTGAGCTGTGCCTTCAGTAGTATCTCCTTCTGTGTTCCGTGCTGCCCTGCACCCTTTTCGTCATCGCTGCAGCTGGCCTGAAATTACAGTAAGACAAGATGTCATGCAATCCAAGTAATTTTGCATTTAATACACTAAGATTTCTCTTGTTGGCTGGGTGTCACATCTAGCTCTGTCTCGGGGTGTCAGTGGAGTGTGCATTCTTCTTCCTGTGGCTATTTCGTGCGGCGTAAAATGATGGTCAGAACCAGGCTGGTTTCTGAGTGCATACAGTGCCAAAGGAAGGCAGTGTAACCATTCCTTTCTTAGAGTAAACTTCAACTTGGCTATCCTCTCCTTTAACAAGCCGTTGAGCTCCTCACATATCCCGTTACCTTGCAGTGATACTCCGTCGAGAACTTGTGCTTTATACCAAGCAACAAGCTAATCTGTTCAAAAACTTAATTTACAAAGTGAGTCCCATTATCTGATCTCATTACTTCACATACTCCCCACCTGGGAAATATCTCTCTCACTAGAAATTTGGCCGCACAGGTAGCGTCTGGGTGTGTACATGGACCTGCTTCTATCCATCTAGAGAATGGACACACCACAACAATTAGATACCTGTACCCGTTACATACTTGAGTCATATCGATGTAATTGACATGCAAGTGCTGAAAAGGTCCATTGGGCCTTGGGATGACTCCTCTAATTACTTTTAGTGTGTGCCCAGCCGTGAACTGTTGGCAAATTATACAGTTCACCATAAAAAATGCAACATGCTCTGCTAAATTCGGTATGAACCAGTCTTCAGCGAGTGTTACTGCGAGATTCTCTTTTGTCATGTGTGCTGGATAGTGTAACTATTCCAATGCTATTTTTAACAGGGCTATAGGTATTATTGGTTTACAAGTGCTGTATTGTCACCACAAGATTTCAGAGGGGTTTAGGGAACACCCTCGCCGCTTCTAAAGGTTTTTTCCTCCTGTGGTGCCTCCCCTTGGCGTTCCATTAACTGTGTTTGTCCCATATTATTGTAGCTTTCAGGTTCACTCGGTGCGACAATCATTTTTTCATTTACATTAGTGACTTCCACATCCATGATCGTCTCGCTCTTGGATGCCATACGCTTGGCTTCTGTGTCTGCTGCTTGATTTCCACGTGAGATAAAATCTGTCCCTTTCATGTGGGCGGCACATTTCACGACTGCTATGCCCACTGGGAGCTGTAGTGCCTTAATCAGCCTGTCCAATGAGGCTGCGTGCTGCACTGGTGTGCCATCCGCTCAAAGGTAGCCCCACCTTTTTCAGCACCCTAAGCCTGCCTGTACTGTTGATGTCACATAGACAGAGTCACTGTGCACCGTTACTTCCTGGTCTGCGTGATTCTCAATCACTAGTATTACCGCCAATAATTCTTCAGCCTGTGCTGAATAATGAGATGGTAATCGTGCACTAATGAGTACTCAAAATTCTCCATTTACTATGTGCTTCATCACTGCAGTGCCTGTATATCTTTGTTCATCATTTTGATCGATTCTCGAGGAACTGTCAACGAAGACAATTTCTCCTTCTGAGAAAGCATTTTCTTTTACTCTGGGAATTTCATCATAGAATTCTTCATAATTTGCACAGTCATGTATTGGTTGTCCTTCAGTGACTGGCTCTGCTATGAACATAGCTGGGTTCACTATCTTGCATCAGACTATTTTAATCGAAGGATTCGTTATGATCACTTCATATGTAGAATGAGATGTCAATGTGCCCTTCGGTTTCTCTAGAATAGCAAATAGCGAGTTCTCGATGTACAAAGCAATTGAGCATCCCATCACAATGGTTGTAGCCTTTTCTATGGCAAACACTGCGGCAGCTAAACTTTGTTCGCAAGGGAAATGACCTCTCATCACTGGGTCAAAATGTTCACTATAATATGCCAGGGGCTTGTACCCCAATGTGGTTCTCTGTGTGAGCACTGCTGTCATAACGCTGCCATTCGTGTGTGAGAACAGGTAGAATTCCTCTGCATAGTTGGGAATCCCTAGAACTGGTGCCGAGCAAAAGGCTCTCTTGAGATCAGCAAACCCTTCTTCCATGGTCTCAGACAATTCAATCTTTTCTTTCGTCACCTGTGCCTTCTTCAGGGCCTGTAGCAACGGCTTGGTATATGAGCTGTAGACCCATGCCCTGACATAATTGCAAAGACCTAAAAAGCTCTGCATCTGCTTTATCGTGTGTGGCTTGGCTGTGTTCAGGTTGACTTCAGCCGTTTCTGGGGTAACCCTTTTCCCCTCATGTGAGATCAGCTGACCTATGTATAGCACTTCTTGTTGACAGTATTGTAACTTGTCTTTGTCAACTTTATATATTTTCACAGCCAATATATGTATATGGTCAATAGCTGAATAGTATCGTGTCTGCATCTCTCCTCTGACGTGCTGCAAATTAAGATGTCATCCACATATTGTAAGACAACACTTTCTGATGCAATATTGCTTAGGTCCATCTGCAGGACTCTGGTAAAAATAGAAGGAGACTCACAGTACCCCTGGTGTAGCCTCGTGCTTTTCAGATGCATTTGTCTGAACGTAGATGACGTCAGATCTTGTGAGTCTCGATGCAATGGGATTGAGAAAAATGCATTTTTCAAGTCAATCACTGTGAAATATTTTGCCTCAGCAGGGATATTACGTAGCCGGGTTAGGGAATAAAGGGAACTCGGCCTCAACAATATAATTTATTGGGCGTAAATCCTGAATTAAACACCAAGACCTTCCCTTTGATTTTTTGATAGGGTAAACTGCAGTATTGAATGACGACTCTGACGTCACTAAAATGCCCTGCTCCATCATAGCTGAAATTGTCTTAAAAATTCCTTCATCTGCCTCCCGGGACATGGGATACTGTCGTGCTTTTGGTAAGCTTGCTCCTGGCTTCAGTTTAATTTTTACTTCTCCGACTCCTTTCAATAAACCTATGTCATAGAGGCCTGTGGTCCGCACTGAGACACGCACCTGGGCCATGTTGTCCTCGAAATATTCAGGACAGTTCTGTGCCAACATCATTCTCTGCAGCACTTCTCTTTTGATAATTTTCACCCAAAAAGTGAGGTTTACCTCAACTGCTGTTTCTGCCCTATCTGCTTGCTCGTCAAACAGAACGTCATCAGTGACGTCAGTCAATTTGTACGCTTCTTCAATGGCAATTACTGTGCACCATTTTCAGCCTTCATCATCACAACCATCAATCAAAGCCATTTTCCCTTCTATAGTGGCTCTGTGTATTACCAAGGGAAATACTTGTCCCTTTTCCTCATGCATAGGTATTCTTGGCCTAAAAGAGAAATTAATTTGGGGTCCTCATGGTTTTGTCTGCAAGGCCTGGCAGCCCTGCCATTAGCACACGTACTCCATACGCAAATATTTCTGGCTCTAATGTGATAGCTCTCATAGCTGTGTGTCCTGCGGATGCTCTAATCATTTCGCATACATTCAAATAGTGCATTCCTGGAGTTGAACATACTATGCCCTCCTCCGTGAACAAGATTGTCATGTTTAACTTCGCCATTAGATCTCAACCCAAGATGTTTACTGGGGTTTGTCGCAAATATAACAGTGGTACATTCATATCACATTCTCCTATAGAGAATGGAAGTGCGTCTGTAAAAGGAACATGACTTGTAGCTCCTGTGAAACTCTGAGTATTTATAGCATCGCCGGACAAGTAAAACTAGCCTTCACGTATACATGAACGTGTTACACCCATGTCAACTAAGAAGGAATTTTCTTTATCCCCTATAACGACATCCACCCTTGGTTCCTGGTGAGGGTCTGATGTCACTGATAGGATAGAACACATCAGGGTTCCCAGTGAGCTGTCCAAGTCCAAATATAATTTTGTCACACCTTGTGCGAATGGACTTCCCCCATCACCAGTGTTACTCCTCATTCCAGTGGTTACAGCCTGACCTGTACTTACTGTCTGTGACAGTTGCATTGGCGACTGTTGAGACGTCCTTGTGGAAAACTCATCGAATTCTGAGGTTGCAAGCTTTGCTGTGCTCCTGGAATTTGTTGTTGCACCTTGTGATTCTGTGCAACTCCATTTCCCCCCTGTTGTAAAAACACTGGTGGATTCACCATGCTTGCTCTTGTTCCTTGGTCATTTTGCATCATGCCTTGACTTAGGCATGTGCGTGGTAAATGCCCTGTCATCCCACACAACCAACATACTGGCGGTGGTCTGATGATTTGCCCATTGGACATATCTTGATTGCCACTTTGCATGTTTTGAAAGCCTCATTGATTATTCTGAAAACCTCCCTGATTACTCTGCCATCCTCTTCCTCTAAATCCTCTTTCCCTGGGATAAAACCCAGTATTGCCCTGATTATTCTGCTGAGGATTATTGGCCTGCTGCATGCTCGACCCGTCTGTGCTAGTTATCATTGCCCCTTCAAGGGCATATTTTGACAATTTCTTCTGCACTAATTTTGCCTCTTCGCCCCCTATAGTGCAGCCTCTTTTTGCGATTCTTTTCTTACAGAAACCTACAGTGGTGAGCTATGCTCAATTGTATTTCAGACCACGTTTTGGCCTCGATTTCTACCAATTTCTTGAGCTGTTTCTGTACCTGATCTGGCAGCCCTTGGCATAATATATGGTAAAACACGGGTATGCCTTCTCTCACCGTGTCGATAGATGTACATGCTTGTGCCTGGTCTTTTATCTTGTTCTCGCGTTTCTTTTGTCCCTCTGGACTTTAGAGGTTATATCTCTATCTTTACCCTTGTCTAGGTTTTTGTCACTACTTTGCGTAGGTGACTCATATGCCGGATTGCTATACCGTGTAGCTGCTTTAAGTTCTCTTAGCGGGTATAACCCTTCGTCCTTACTGTCTTCAGTTTTCGTTTAGATGGGGCGGGTGGCGCTGACGGCGTCTCACCCCCCTCTGTGCATATATTAAGTATCCAGACTAATGGCGGCTCCTCCTCCTTATCCTGTTGATACATAACCCACAACTCTAGATTAGCTAGGCGTTTGTCTAACTTTTTGCCTGTGTATGTGGCGTGCAAATATGTCATCATGTGCTGTAGGACCACTTTAGATAACGATCCACACTGGGGCCATGGCATAAACATCTTGTTTGCAGTTCCTTTAACCCATTCTGCACTGTATGTTTTCAGCTTAGGTGCATGTTTTGGCAACTGTTTGCACAGGTGTACTAATGGAGTCATGTTTTCCATGCTTAAATCTGTTCACTTTCTCTTTATATAACACTTCCTCCCTCTTTCTGGGGATCATGGCAAGGACTTGGCGTTGGTGAATAGAATCTATCTCATCATTCAGACATGGATGGCCACTCATGGCCTATGCCTGAATGATGACAAGACAGAGTTGATAATCCTCGGCTCCCCCTCCAACATGTCCAAACTAGGTCATGAATATGCCTCCTTCATCATTGACGGCAATAACACCATTGTCTCCAAGGAGGTAAAAACACTTGGTTTCTACCTTGACGCAACAATGTCCTTTAATAAACAACTAAATTCCCTGGCCTCTACCACAGCCTACACATGTAAATTGATTAGAGCAGGTAGGCCCTTCCTCTCTAATGACAGTTGCCTTATACTGGCCAGAGCATTAATTCTATCAAGACTAGACTACTGCAACGCCCTCTACAGCAGTGCTAACAAAACCATTATCCAAAAACTCCAAAGACTACAAAACAATGCCATCAGAGCTGCACTAGGCATCAACAAAAGATTACACAACTCTGTAATCAGACGCCATCACAAATGGTTATGTACCCACAAAAAAGTACAACTAAAAATCGCCTCCCTGACACATAAAGCACTACACAATGTCCCATCGAGCTACCTAATTGACAGAATATCCAGAAGAACTTCCAGTAGACCGTCTGGAACTGTCAACACTAATTGTCTGGTAGTGCCTAGATTCAAATCGTCTAAGATTGGCAGCAATAGTTTCCCTGTGAAGGCCGGTAAACTTTGGAATTCCCTGCCACATCAGTTGAAAGCTGACCTTCCCTACTCTTTCGTCAGAAAGAACCTCAACACTCACCTCAATCTAACTGAGAATTAGTCTGCCTTGAAACTTTGTACATCAGTACGACCTGCTGATAGAGTGTACATTTTTTTACTTCCGTACATACTAAGATGTGAATAACTCTGCCTCTCTGCGTAACTTGATTTGTATATTGTATTTTGTATTATCTCTTGTGTAATGTGACTATTTTTATACTGCCTGTACATTATGTAACCTTTGTAAGCTTCGCATATCCTTGCTGCACCCTGCTACTCCCGGGTCTGGTGCGCCTTATAAATGCAATAAACAAACAAACAAACAAATTTGTTATGTTTTTCATTACTTCAACAATTTCAACAGTATGAGCGAGCACCAATCGTTGCAAGCTCCAATCCATTTTTCCACAAAATGTTATATCTTCCATTTTACTCACTAAGCATCAGGTTGTATTCTACAATATTGAAATTATCCAATCACGTCATTTTTATGCTAGTTGTTCGAAGGAAAATATTTCGTCCTATGACGTCACAACAAATAACATGTAAAACAGACGTTCACAGACTAGACAAACTCCAGCTGGTTACACAAACCTCTGCCTCTAACATTACCCCGACATGGAGTGTAAACTCATCCCTTTCACAAGCGTCTTTAACTGCTGTGGTGACCTATTTGTTCCTCTTTTATTCAGACTATGGATGCAAGTTTCTTCTAGCCGCTATATTAAAGTGTAGGAATTAGGCGTATCCTCTCTCTTCTCAGGTGCCTTCCCTGGTAGCCTCTCTCTTCTCGGGTGTCTTCCCTGGTATCCTCTTTTGCTACTCAGTCATCATTTGAGTCGCTATTTCCTTCCCCATATATATATATATATATATATATATATATATATATACATTCTACTCTACTTCTGGCTATAATTTGGTTTCCCGCCTCCCTCCGTTACCTTTCCCTTACTTGTTCTAAAGCAATCACTTTTTGCCAAAGCATTTAGTCTTTTTCACTCACCGTTCACATGTTTCCTCTCTGGATGCTCGGAATCACCGCCTTCGCCACCGCCTCTCCTGCCGTTCGCCCACTCAGCTGCGCGTAGGAGTGGGAAGGGGTTACGTGTGGAAACACATGTCCCTTCAGACCTTTGCCTTCAGGTTCTACTTTTACTCTAACCACTGTCTATGGGGAGCTTCACAGTCTACTCAGCCGGATGGCAAAGGACTCGTGATATTGCTGAGGACCTAGAGTTACTTTATGCCGACGGTCAATGGGTGTCTTATCTAATCGATAATTGATAAACCATCCGAGTTCTGCTACCAAGTGAACTCCGGGACCCCCAACCGGCACATAGAGTCTGGGTTTGCCCAGAAGCACTTTAAGATAAGATAGCAGCACCTGTGAGATGAATGGGGGTGCAGATTAATACTCCAACACCAAATCAATAATGACAACTCAACGGTTTGGCAAAGGGAGTCCGTTTAATGACAAGTACAAAAAACGAGGAGTCTCATGAATATCAGCGGATGCGTGATCTTCTCTCTCTCTTCAAAACTCCAACGAACTTCATAAAAAACACATCATTTATACTAAAAACTTGTCATCACTGATGTGTAACACTTAAAAGTTGGCATGCAATTCTATTGGTTCAGGAAAGGTAACTTTAATATAGATACTATATCTGTATATGGTAACGGAGTAAGGGGATTGGGTAAACACTGTCAGGTGGGGCACCTAAGCCCTTCCTTCAAAATGGCTACTGTAGTCGTCACTAAAAGTACAACGTCCTATTGGTTCTACTAAATATAGGACCCTAGATTACTTGGTCCATTATGATTGGGTTGGCACCAACCCCACTCATACTTCTCCACTTTGCCTTGCAGCACGCAGAATGCTCGGCCAGGTGCAGGGTGCCCCCTAGTTCCCCCCGGCCTTCCTCCAATTATTGTTACAATCAATCTTCACTTTAGTGGCCATGTGTCTATTATTTCATTGTGGTTGGCCTCAAGACTGCATCTCCTGTCTGGAAAAGTTCTGATATCTTCGCCTGGCCCACTCCCATGCGTAGGTGTGAAAGTCTTACTTCTTCTCTCTCAGCCGGTCACGTGATTCAGACACCATGAATTTGCCTCTTCTTCATGTAATTTGTGTATTCAATTTTCGTTTCACCCATCATCTGCATTCGGTTTCTTATCTTGACCTTTCAGAGCAGGATATTCTGTTCTTTGCTTCAATTAATTGTAGATACTGTTTGTCCATTTTGACTGATATGACCTTGGTTTTCCTGGCACGATTTGCCTCTGGTGAGTTTCGTTTCTGCCGCTTATTCTCGATTTTGCTAAATATGAAGCTCTCCTCGTGTGGCTTTTAGTAACCTTTGGGTTGATTCTGCTTCTTGTGCAAAGTGGAAGTATACTTATATAACATGCTTCTTTTGAGGTAGATATGTATAGGTGGCGCTTGCCGCACTATCTTTCTACTAAGCATAGTAGGCCGCACGATTTTCTTAGCTTTCTTGCAGTTCCAAGCATATGTACATTTGTATACTGGTCGAATATCTTCATCATGCTCTTGGCTTAAGCTTCTTACATTTGACATCGTCCTTTCACTCTAGGTCCACGATGTCCTTTGTTCATGGCGTTTTTTCTCTTTACGTCATTCTCTGGTCGTCATCTCTTCTATATGTGAGTCAGTCCGGGTGCTTGTGTCGTCACCATTCATCTTACATTAAGACCTTTTTGGTTTCTTCAGGGACTGTACTTAGACGATCTTTGTTTCATTTCATTTGTTGATATGGTTTCTCAATGGGTACCTTACTGTCCATGGTTTCCTTGGTATCAGTATTTCAATATGTGCTGTTCTTCTGATAGGTACTGGACAGAGCCCCACTGCAGCTCTCTGCTGATTTATTTGCTCATCATACGTCACATATTTCGGCGTGAACGTTCCTGGTACTTCAAAATGGACGGTTGGAGTGCAGGCTGTACTTGGGACCTCCTCTACAACGACTCAATCAGTCAAAGAAGGCAATGTTAGGGAGAATTCCCAAGAATGGCTATTTCTCTTACCTACTGAGTCCTTCTGCAGCTTTGCTGGGTTTCTAGGATTTATATTTTTTTACCTGGTAAGAATGTGAGCCTTTTTTCCCACTCTTACATGTATTTTGCTGTGTGTGTTTAACATTTTTTGTGTTCATAGACTGTGGAGCCTCACCTACTCCACAGACATCATCTTTTTACTATGTGTTACACAGCACCTTCAGTGCAGTGACACAGGGTTGTCTTTTAGACTTCCCAACTCAGACTCCATTTTCTGGGACTGACTACTGTCTCCCAGAACATGTAAAGTTGCCATTAACTTTATTAGTCTTTTAAAATCCACAGACCCAGTACACCCTATCTTACATAGAGTACTGGAAAGGGTTAATACTTATCCCTTTTTGGGCCTCATTACGACCCTGGCGGTAAGGGGTTAACGCCAGCGTTAGCTGCGCTGACCCCTTACCGCCAATTACGAGGTCCCCTAGCGCCATGGTGCTTTTAACACCTGCTTTTAGCAGGTGTTAAAATCCATGGCGCTAAGGGACCATGGAGTTAATTACGCCACCGTAATTTACGGTGGCGTAATTAACGCCTTCCCCACTCCCATTATGCCCTATGGGGCAAAAATGGGAATGGGGAAGGGTAAATGGGGATTGGGGACTTACCGCCCCGCCTAGGTCGGAATGGGGCGGTAAGTCCGCCAACCACCATGGCGTAAACATAGTTTACGCCATGGTGGTAAAGTTACGGCCCAGGCGGTAACTTACCGCCTGGGTCGTAATGAGGCCCTTTGTCTGTTTCTCTTGGAGCATTGTTTCGCTCCCTTTGCATCAAGACTTGGCAGGTGGCAGTGGTAACTACCCTATTTTTCCTACCGCGGTTATCTTTAATAACCTTGGTATTGTTTTAGGCTATCTTGGTAGCCTCGAACTTAAACCCACTGGACCATATATATTTTTATACGGTTGCGGCTGGGTTTATTCACCATTTATTTTTGAAAATGTCTTTCATGTGTTTTACTCCGCACACCAAACCAGGTTTGGTTCCTTTGTTCACCGTCTTTTAGCAGGCTTCTCCACAGAAGGCCTCCTTAGGCGCCTTAAAGTCTGGGTAGGCAGGATGTGAGGGAGGGGTTTTAGGACCCCTGCCATGGGTTCCCTTGGTAACCCAAGTCACACTCCTGTTTGATTGGCTAGGTGATTGTCCCGGCGGGACAGCCACCCTGCTGTGTGATTGACAGCCAGGCTGTGTGAATGGGGGAAAACTGCATAAAAAGTAGGTCTCTGGGATTGGAAAGGCAGAGTCGCCACTGAAACGAAAGAACCGACGAGGAGCTGACAGAAGAGGACCCCTACAATGACTGAAATGCCCGGTGAAGCCCTGCTGCAGGTCCGAATCTTCAGACTCCAATGACAGAGAGGATCCTCCAGGAATCTTCTTCCCCTGAGCTGTTGGGACCAAACAGTTCACCCAAACTGCAAGCCAGGACGCCCTCTGTTTGAATTTGCTGTACAGAGCTACAGTGAACCGGATAGCCAGGAATGTCGGACCCTGCTTGGGTTTTAAGGAGTCCACCTTTTATTTGTTGCTTTGCGCTGATGCTGGTTTCTTCCTTGGGTAGTGCAGGACCCTCCAGTCTTCCTACTTCATGTCAGTTCGACAGTCGCTTCAGGAACCGTGAGCCTCCAGGAACTGCCAGGAACGTCCGCCTCAGCTACAGCTTCTCCCCCATTTAAAGGTACTGTGCAAATCCGGTTGTTCGTTTCGTTCAGCCGCGGTGAAGGTGTGTGAAACCTTTCGCCAATCCGAGGGTTTGTCCTTCTCTTCTCTTTAAACTAACTTTTATACCGACCAACTTCGTCCGGAACTTTTGGCAAAAACTCAACCGTGAACTACCTTGAACTGTGTGATCTTGAGCAAAAGACTTTTGTCCTATTGAGCCTTTTTTCCCACTCTTACATGTATTTTGCTGTGTGTGTTTAACATTTTTTGTGTTCATAGACTGTGGAGCCTCACCTACTCCACAGACATCATCTTTTTACTATGTGTTACACAGCACCTTCAGTGCAGTGACACAGGGTTGTCTTTTAGACTTCCCAACTCAGACTCCATTTTCTGGGACTGACTACTGTCTCCCAGAACATGTAAAGTTGCCATTAACTTTATTAGTCTTTTAAAATCCACAGACCCAGTACACCCTATCTTACATAGAGTACTGGAAAGGGTTAATACTTATCCCTTTTTGTCTGTTTCTCTTGGAGCATTGTTTCGCTCCCTTTGCATCAAGACTTGGCAGGTGGCAGTGGTAACTACCCTATTTTTCCCACCGCGGTTATCTTTAATAACCTTGGTATTGTTTTAGGCTATCTTGGTAGCCTCGAACTTAAACCCACTGGACCATATATACTTTTATACGGTTCCGGCTGGGTTTATTCACCATTTATTTTTGAAAATGTCTTTCGTGTGTTTTACTCCGCACACCAAACCAGGTTTGGTTCCTTTGTTCACCGTCTTTTCGCAGGCTTCTCCACAGAAGGCCTCCTTAGGCGCCTTAAAGTCTGGGTAGGCAGGATGTGAGGGAGGGGTTTTAGGACCCCTGCCATGGGTTCCCTTGGTAACCCAAGTCACACTCCTGTTTGATTGGCTAGGTGATTGTCCCGGCGGGACAGCCACCCTGCTGTGTGATTGACAGCCAGGCTGTGTGAATGGGGGAAAACTGCATAAAAAGCAGGTCTCTGGGATTGGAAAGGCAGAGTCGCCACTGAAACGAAAGAACCGACGAGGAGCTGACAGAAGAGGACCCCTACAATGACTGAAATGCCCGGTGAAGCCCTGCTGCAGGTCCGAATCTTCAGACTCCAATGACAGAGAGGATCCTCCAGGAATCTTCTTCCCCTGAGCTGTTGGGACCAAACAGTTCACCCAAACTGCAAGCCAGGACTCCCTCTGTTTGAATTTGCTGTACAGAGCTACAGTGAACCGGATAGCCAGGAAGGTCGGACCCTGCTTGGGTTTTAAGGAGTCCACCTTTTATTTCTTGCTTTGCGCTGATGCTGGTTTCTTCCTTGGGTAGTGCAGGACCCTCCAGTCTTCCTACTTCATGTCAGTTCGACAGTCGCTTCAGGAACCGTGAGCCTCCAGGAACTGCCAGGAACGTCCGCCTCAGCTACAGCTTCTCCCCCATTTAAAGGTACTGTGCAAATCCGGTTGTTCGTTTCGTTCAGCCGCGGTGAAGGTATGTGAAACCTTTCGCCAATCCGAGGGTTTGTCCTTCTCTTCTCTTTAAACTAACTTTTATACCGACCAACTTCGTCCGGAACTCTTGGCAAAAACTTAACCGTGAACTACCTTGAACTGTGTGATCTTGAGCAAAAGACTTTTGTCCTATTGACTTTGGCCCTAAGCCTTTTTGATTTGATTCCATCACTGTAGATCCTCTTTCTAGATTGCCCTGCTTACTTACCTGTTGGTGCTGCTCAATTTTAGTCTAACTTTGTCTTTCCCTCCCTTTTTATATTGCTGGAGTGCCATTTTGCTCTTACTTCATTTTGAGTTTAAACTTGTCCAGAATTTGTTGAGAGTGGTGTGGTGTATTGGTAACTTGATTTTTCAACTGCTTTACTTTAGTGAAATGTTATACAACTGATGTGTAAATAAATGTACATTCTTTTACTCAGAAACATTGAGTCAGCGTTTGTTTGAATCATAGTAATTGCTGTCCTTTGTGTAACTATTTGATACTGCTCACTTGCTCTTGAGATAAGTATGGCTGCTCAGCCATCGCAACCACTTTTACTGTGTAGTACAGGCTTGTAACAAAGGTGAATTTGTACTGTCACTTGTAGTCTTAATTGTGTGTGGTGTTCCCAAAGGGTACTACATATAATTCTGCCTAACAGGCACATTCCTGCTAATTCTACTCATTTGAAAATCCAAGAGCAGAACTAGATACCGGTGGGCCGACTAGCAGTTATTTTGCTAAACCAAACCTACCAGTGAATGTATTTAGCAGAACTAGCTACCAGTAATCTATCTAGCAGAAATGCCAACCCAAGCACTAATAGCACTATGAACTTTACCTTTCTCCCCCCTCTCACAACAGAGCTAACAAGCATGTATATTTGAATATTAGTTGCTCAGAATAGAATGTACTTTTTTGTATGAAATATTGATGCATGATCACTAAAACAGTCATGTTGATTAGAGTTATTTATTGCATGTAGAATATGGGCAGGATTGTACTCAATAAATCAGATACACATTACTGTATCACGTATATAATTGTAATTGTGCCGTGAGAAAGCCGGGAAAGGGTGAAACAATTGCACATGCCTCCGACCGGAGTTTGTTGGTACCCCTCTAAATCATTTAAAATGTGCATTTGGTTTTAGAAAAAGCAATACAATTATTTACGTATAACGTTTACTTGTAGATTCTCTACTTTACTAAATGGCTATGCGCAAGTAATCCAACATACTCCCGTTTTTAGCTTTACTTACTGATTGACTACTGGATACCAGTCAACTCCGGGTTCTGCTGCCAGCCAAAGCATCTGATGGATACTTGAAAAAAAAAAGAAAAAGAAAAAGAAAAGAGAATTAACTCTCTATAACTAAACTCAGAGGCTAGGCACACTGAATACTATCCACCCTTCTCATATCCTTTTACTTTCAGTTAGACGGTGCAGCAACCTGACATTGATTTAAACATTAACCATGATGATGTATTGTGTCAAATGGGACGAGGACACCAGAGCCCTCTTCACTGCTAGAGGCGGCACAGCCAATGCCTTTAGACATAGACCGAGGGATGGAACATTGCATGAGAAATTTGTAAAATTAGAAAGACTTTCCATACGGAAAATTAACAAGTATTACTAAAGAGCTTCAATGCAGAATTATTTAGAGAATGATCAATTGCCAAGAGGTCTAAGAATCTTGATTTTTCCAAACTTCAACAACACTGAAGACACGTCCTAGTGGGGGAATGGGAATCCAACCTAAACTCCAGCTCCCAAAAAATGGCGGAATTATAATGCGTCATGCTGATAGAGAGCACAAAAGAATAGAAACAGAAATAGACAACATGGAAAAAAAAAATACAAGAAATTGATGTATCAGAAGCGACCAAAAAGAAAAACTTTAAAACAATGCATACAATCTTAAAATGTCATCAAGATGAAGTTAAAGTTAGGAAAACACAAAAAACATCTAGGGGCAACAGGAATTACTGACAGCACAGAGACTATACATTCCGGCAGAACTATGATGATACAAATAAACCATCCTCCCACACTAGCACCCCAAAGAGCTTTACCAACTAGCTTGGATGTAGATGGTGAAGGTGAGAACACCTCAGCTTCGAATAGGAACCAAACGGATAATCTAAGACCCACTAAAATGTTTTTTTAGAACAAATAAAGAGATATCACTGCATCAACAGATCAACAAATACAAAACAAGTCAGATTCCAGGACCTGGTAGAACAAAATATTCCAACTTCAAATCCCATACCAGTGGTTGTAGGGGGAGAGGAAGGGGAAGAAAGAGGATTAGGAGGGACCAAACCCGGGATGAGAATATGATCAGAATACAAGAGGAAGGGAAAGAAAATAGATAAAACTGGTCCTTAATCTATCAAATGAAATCTTGGATGATACTGATATCAGAGGTTTTAACAAGGGCTTATCATTTGCGCCCAATGTTGACACAGATTATATCAATCATACACTTGTATGAAAACTGAAAGGAATGTTTCCACACATTTGACCCAGCAAGATAAGAAGACACTAGAGACACCAATCAGTGCACTATCCATAACAAACATACATTATACTAGAACACTTCTATCTTTGGAGGACAATCTAAACATACCAGAAACTGATTTGAGAAAGTCAAATGAAATCAAAACCTGAATTAATTCCCATTATACAACAAGGGAATTGCTTTGACGCTGTGCACATGACAGTTACGAAAGATATCGAGTAGGCTGGATAGAGATCACAATGCCCCCAGGAAAATCTGCACTAACCTTAATGCCAGAGAGAGACCAGCTATTGATAGATTAAAATCGGACATGGAAATAATAATGAAAGAGGCTGACAAAGGGTGCAATATTGTGATTCTTAATAGATCTGACTACATTAAAATGGCGAATGAACATCTGGCCATATCAGGATGTTACAAAGAAGTTAACAAAAGTTTTGTACCTAATGCCATACAGGAACTGAAAAATCTAGGGTGCAAATGGCTCAATGATGATGAGAGATTCTTTCTCATAATAAACAAACCAAGAGTAACAACAATCTATTTTCTTTCAATGATACATAAGGAATACATTGGGACTCATTACGACCCTGGCGGTATGGGGTTAACGGCGCTGGTAGAGCTGCCTGCGCCATTAACCCCATAACACCTCATTATGAGGTCCGCTTGCGGGACCCGCTCAGGACGCCTGGTTTTACCAGACTTCCTTAGCGAGTCCTGCGAGTGGCCCAGCATGCTAACAACGGGCCCGTCATTAACGGGCCCGTTGTTAGCATGCTCCCCATTCCCATTGAACCCTATGGGGGCTCAAATGGGAATGGGGATGTACCGGGTCCGGGTTCCTTGAATGGGGAAATACCAGGCCCTCCTAGGTCAGAATGGCCCAGTATTTCCCCATTCAGGGAACCCGGACCCGAGTTTGGGGGTAGCCATGCCCTTATTAGGGTCATGGCTTCCTCCAAACTCGTAGTGAGGCCCATTGTCTTGCTGGAAGTAAGATCAATTGTATGTGATTTTGGCTGGACCACTGAGAATGTATCTAAATACATTGATAAAATCATTATATACTGGCAACCATGGACATTAAAGCGTTAAAAACACCCATAGACCACACTTTGGCACTGAAAGCTATTGATTATGAAAATATCTCAGCCGCACCTGACCTTTTTATAAAAATGTTAAAAGAGCTATTAGCTTTTGTTTTGTATAATAATTTATTTTTATTTAATGATATATTGTTTCCTCTAACCAAAGGAATAGCAATGGGTCCATGCTTTGCACCCCCATGACCAATCTGTTTGTGGGGAAATTCGAGATTAAACATGCATTTGTACACCCAATGTTATCTCATAAATTTGTAAACTGGCAAAGATATATTGATGACATTTTATTCTATGGAACAGGAAGATTTACATACATTTTGTGACTACCTAAACGATAACACCTTGGCCTCCAATTTACAACAGAGATGAGTAGCACAGAATCAACCTTTCTTGACTTCTACATCTATTTAGAAGATGGAACCTTACACACTAGAATGTTCCATAAAAAAGCAGAAGTAAAAACTACCCTACACACAGACAGCTCTCACCTAAAAAGCACTATCCGAAATATACCAATAGGGGAGTTCACGAGAGCAAGAAGAAATTGTAGCAAAGAGAGTACATATAATACAGAATATAGACTCATTGAAGAGAGATTCCTATCACGAGGTTACCCTAAGGAATGTATCAGCAAAGCGTGAAGCAAAGTGCACAGCAGACAACGCCTGGAATACCTAACCCCCAAACACAAGAACGATGATTAGGACAAGGACAAAGTTAGAATGATCACCCAATGTTCTAAACACAACCAGACAGTGGGGAGTATTTCACAGAGGAATTGACACTTACTAAATGTAATGAAGTGACCTCTTAGGTATCTTGTGGTTACTTCAAGGTTTGTTGCCAAGTTCTTAAGTTACATTTACAAGTCAGTTACATAGAATATAAGTAAAATACTTAGGACAGACAAACACTGGCACCCATCACCCAGGCAGGGGCTTCTTAACTGCCTGGGCTTGGAACCTTCACCAAACATTCTCTCATTCACAACCAAACACTGCGGGTGACATTACAGCCATCCATCATCTAAAGGCAAGCACTTCACAACACTAAAGTGAGACGGGTTTTAGGGGACTATATTTCACAAAGACCAATTATAACAAATACCAAAGCACTAACACTGAGGACAAATCTAAGCCCCAGCTTTATGGACATGACCAAACCCAAATATCAGTCTGACATTTTAACTGGGAGGCCCATTAAGGGCTTCTACAAATGCGGTAACTGTAGTATGTGTAGATGTGGCCTGAACAACATCCACACATATAACAGCAAAAATGGAAAAATCATTAAAATACAGGACTTTATCAACTGCAGAACAAGCTATGTGATTTACATTATTGTATGTCTTTGCAACAAAATATATGTGGACAGCACAATCTGTGAATTAAGAATAAGGATTAGGGCTGCATCTTGGAAATCTGACTGCACCAGAATGAAAATCTGCCATAGCAGAAGACTGACAACAAGAACATACCAAGGACAAGAAAGAAGACATCAAGTTCCTTGGGTTGAAACACATAAACTCAACATGAGATTGGGAGATAAAGAAAAGACCCTATGCCAACAAGAGGCCAAAATGATCTGTAACCTAAGAACAATATCAGAAGGTCTTAACACAGATAATGAAACACATTACTTCCTGTGTTTTATGTAACAATGCCTAGACACTTTGTCAGTGGACAATCACGACTATACCCTAGAAAACAGAAGACTGTAGATTCTCTACCGAACAGATTGAGACTAGGGAGCTGCCCAAAATACCATGTCCTGAATGGCCAAAAATATCCTTTCAGTGGATTCAATTGTATATTTTTTAGAGATTGAGAGACCATGGGCCTCATTACACGGATGGCGGTAAGGATTTACCGGTACCGGTAAAATACTGGTACCGGTAAATCCTTACCGCCTTACTATGAGGTCCCTTTGCGGGTTGGGGGATTTAAAGCCTGCTTTTTGCAGGCATTAAAATCCAACCCGCAAAGGGATCTCGGAGCTAATTACGGCACCGCAAAATTGCGGTGCCGTAATTAGCGCCTTCCCCATTCCCATAGAGCCCTATGGGGCAGAAATGGGAATGGGGAAGGGCAATGGTGGAAGGGGGATTTACCGCCCCTCCAACCTTGGAATGGGGTGGTAAATCCCCTTTCCAAGGCGGTGCCGGTATTTTACCGGCATGAGCCATGGCGCTAATAGCTCTACTTTACCTTTCTTTCCACCCTCATAACATAGGAATATTAGTTGCTCAGAATAGAATGCACTTTTTTGTCTGAGGTTTTGATGCATGATCATTACAACAGTCACGTTCAGTTGAGTTATGTATTGTATGTAGAACATGTGCAGGATTGTACTCATTGAATCAGATACACTTTACTCTATCATGTATATAATTGTAATTGTGCCGTGAGAAAGCCCGGGAAAAGGTGAAACAATTGCACGTGCCTCCGACTGTAGTATATTGCCACCCCTCTAAATCATTTAAAACGTATGTTTGGTTTTAGAAAACCAATATAATTATTTACGTATAAACTTTACTTGTTTTCTACTTTACTAAATGTCTTGGAGCAAGTAACCTTACATACACACTTTTTAGCTTTACTTACTGATTGACTATTGGATATCAGTCAATAGTGGGTTCTGCTGCCAGGCCAAACCATCTTATAGATACTTGAAAAACAGAAATAAAAAGAAGAGCGAATTAACTCTCTATAACTAAACCCAGAGGGCAGGTGCACCGAATACTATCCACCCTTCTCATATCTTTGTAATAATGGCTGCACCCCAACACATCACAGAAGGACTCTGGTTAATAAAGTTGGAAACTGAAAAAGCCATTTCTTTGCTTAAGGAATAGCCTACTATTGTATCTGTTTTACACAAATTATAGATTCTATTTACATCAGTGATGTCAGTTCGTATAAAGTCAATGAGGTCAAAAGGTCATGTGATGCCTCCTCGTGTAATGTCACCAGGTACATGATGTCACTTCTGCTACCCCTGCCATTTTTTTTTAAAATGACGTCCCTGAGGTAGATTTCTCACAAATGATGCCATCAATTTATGTGTGTATTTTTATTGGTGCAATGTCACTCAGGCCTATTTGCAAGACTGCGCAACTCAGCTTTCAGAGATCTACACTAGCTCCTGTGGGGAATTGAGATGAAATGAATCTTCAGTGCACATTGTAGAAGACTTTTTGGGAGGAAAAGCTCTACATACTTGCTTCAGTTGGTTCCCAAATACTTCCCCACGATTCCCCTACATTTTGCAATGGTAGGGCTAATCGAGTCACTCAATCTGCCTTCAAATTCGGGGACCAAAACCATATTCATCCAAAGCCCCAAACCAATCCTCCAGTCACACGAAGCCACACTCCTGCACCCGACATACATCGAAGATCAGCATCTTCAGCTGAGCACAGGAGTAGAGTGTCCCAACGTGTTGGAGGAAGATGTGCGTGTAGGTTTCTTACAAACCGAATCTCTAGTCCCACTTTTTAATCCAAGCATGGATGACTCAGCCTTTCCTCTTCTAATGTCGATACATTAAGCGCCATTAGTCAGATCTGTTTTACAGTCCTACAAAATGGCGGCATTGTTCGCAATATAAAAAAACGAATTATTGTTATTGTTAGCCACTTACACCTACCAATCCAAAATGTTTAAAAGTGTTTGTCATCTGAGCATTTATTCATCTCTAATTTGTAATGCTGAAATATTGAAACACGTGACATGTTCAATACTTCTATGATCCCAGGTGCAATATCATTTGTGTGCTTATTACTCATCAGCCGAGCATCTCTTTTCCTGCAAGGCCTATTGTACAACTATACCTCTTGTTAACAGTGCTTAAACACGCTACATCTGTGTCTGATGCTGCAGTTTTATAAGAAAAGGCCTAATTGTGGTTATTATACCACTGTACAGTGCTCAGGGCAATACTCTTAACAGCAACACATAAATAGGATACATTAGTTTCAGGTGATTTGAATACACAACCAATGACCAATTTCTATCACGTTTAATATTGAATATTACATGCATTGGAAAAGATATATCTTTCCTTATAAGGTCAGACCTATGTTCTCTTGTTTGGAACTCGTGCATTGGGATGTAGTAGGCATGGCCTACCCATCTAATGTACTCTCACTCGTACAGCACAAGAATGCCAAAGCAATTCAATAATATGAACAATCTAAAGAAAAAAGGACGTTTTCCCCTTTTTGTAAAGACCATAAAGAGTACATTTCTCAAAGCTTTCCCAGGCACGTGTCCCGTCTGGATAAAGGTGTAATGTGTGCCAGCAGAGTTTACACCTGACTTCTACATATGTTTGAGGGACGTCGAACCGAGCAGACATCTCAAAGTAAGTTCTGCCAGGTTCTGCATATAGTGCCGACAAATGTCAGCTGGAATAGGTGCGTCAAAGGGTTTGTTCATGCCATTGTGGGTTTGCCAGGAGGGGACTCAGTGGAACTGAAATAAGGTGTAATGTAAATGTACGTACATGGTCACTCAAAGTACTCAAGTTGCCAAAATCGCCCTCATGTTGTTTAATATACACCTAAGAGTTCATGGTGTCAATTTGACCTGAGGAGTGCAGAAGTGAAAATGTCGGACTAGGAATGTGTAGGATGAAGGACACAAGTGATACAAATGTGTGAGAATTATTTAGTTTTGTAAGAGAAAATGCGTTTGGGAACTTTTTCACCCAAAAGTTTCCTTTTCAAACTGAGCCAGAGAAATATCCCCCAGTAGATACCGCACCAGTGGTTTACACACGCGTTTGATTTTTTAGTGAAACTAACAGAACTTCTATGAAGATTCATTGAGAAGTTTCGTCAATGCCATTCTCAGTAGTAACCTACGGCGGAACATGGTATTCTTAGGGAACCAGGCCCTACATGTGTTATATTCCACCTTAAGTGTTTTGACAAGGAGTTGCTTTTATTAATTTTGGATGGATACATTAAACAGTGAAACCATAAGGTACTGTCTATAAAACTATGATTGCATTTAGTTTGCATTATTATACAATGCCCCCTTTTTGATTAATTTAGGGAATTGCAGTTTGTTGTTACATAACAATTACATCTTTTGGGTAAGTTAAAAATCTGTTCAACTTGGAATGGAATAAACACAACTCTTGACAATGGTTCCACCCTATTTCACGTCAATAGTACATAGGTATATCTCTTTCTGACTGGGCATGGATGACATTTCACTAATCCAATGTTAAAAGAATATACTGCAATGCAATCTTTTGTGTGAGGAGAACGGTGTTACCGGTGCGATCGTTATTTTTCATTTGGAAGGATGTCATCCCGAAATGGGCGCTACCCCAGAGTTCCTTTCAGTTTTGCATAATTTGCTTATCACGATGATTCCATACTTTTTGATTTCACATGAACGAAGTACTTGCTCGTGTACAAATAAAGGTATGCCCCCCTCATGGGCTCCAGTGAAAGCGAACCAATTTTCAAACATTGGCTTTGTTTTTTTTCCAAGAGAGTTTAAATGCCATTCTATCAATCTAAAAGCTGTGATAATTCACTGACGACGGTACATATTTTTGAGCGGCCAAAACTCACTGGGCCTCATTACAAGCATGGCAGTCTGGGAAATATGGTACCGGTAAGCATGGTCCCATAGTTCTCGGACCGCCATGCTACGAGCTGTGCTCGTGGGTACCCATCAGCCCGCCAGGTTTTTCCTGGCGGGCTGACCGGCACCACGAGCACAGCACGTCGGATGCACCGGCAGCACTCTGAATGTGCCGGTGAATCCGACGTCCGATTCCCATTCGGCCGCCGAATGGGATGGGGAGTCTCTTGTTTCTGGCACCACCAAATGGGCAATTACCGGTTCTGCCGAACTCGCCATGATCCCGAACTCGCCATGACCCGGTTCTTGCCCATTCGCGGGTGTCGGAAAAAATGCAACTCCAGCGCCAGAGTTGTAATGAGGCCCACTGTCACTATTGTGATTGGTGTGTTTCATTTGGAACGCTCACCACCTAAAAGGGGTGCTTTCCCATAGATCCTTTGCGCCTGGGGAGCACTCAGGTGGTGATGGTGCAAGGTACAAATACCTTTAGCATTAACATTAACATTTGTATTCTCTAGTGTTCATTTAGTGGTGAGTATTCATTTATCAAGGCATTTAGAGGCAGAGGATTTTCATGCCAGTGTTATGCCCCTTAAAGACCCAAGGATCTACATTTAGCAAATGGGCATTATTGTTACTGGACCGGTTAACCAACTTCCTTATTTTAGGACTGTGCGAATTTGCATGATTTTGCATTCAAATACTTCGTGAAGTTTACTGCAAAGCCTTTCAAACTTCGTAGAGTTACAACATTTTTCACAATATCATTACATGTCCGCAAATCTAGTTTTGCGTGCGTACACATATTCGATTATTAGCGCAGTAAATAGTGCTCTGGAGTTGCTGTGTTTTTCCTCTGCGCTAACAGCTGTAATCAAAGAACACATTTCTCTAACATTAGCCGCTGAAGGAAGTGGGTGCAGAGGAAGAGTCTGCACCGGCACAAAAACTGCTGAGATTATTTCTCGCAAATCAATTACTTCCAGAAGGGAAAGGCTGACAGGAATCAGCATGCCATGCAATGCTGACAGCAAGTAGGCTTGACAGCATCCACTTGCACTTCCGGTTGTTCTATTGGGTCTGGGAGTGTGATTACATTCTCATGACTGGAGGAATCCGGATGAATCCCTTGGTCTGCTGTGCTAACCTCACATTTGTTTTCCATACGACTCACAACTAATTGGTTAATTATTGATGAACTTGGGATGGATGGTTGGGGTAGAGGAGGCTGGGGCCACAAAATTATTTCATTTTATCTTGCCTTTACAATGTATGTCTTGTTTTTGTGTGCACAGATTACAGCACATTAGAGGAGGCAGGCGCAAAAGGGCAATGCCAGACAGTGTGTTGGAGAGGAGGAAGGGGCAGCTGGGGAATTCTGAATTGGAGCTGATGGAATTTGAAGCCATTTTGTTTGTTCAGCCATTTCTTTGTTCTGTGTGCTGGCTGTGCACACCCACTTGCAGTGTTATGCTGTTTTCCATTTCGGGAGGACGGGGAGGGGAGGTCCGAGGGGTTCAAATGAAAGTAGAATATTACTTAAAAGGAATTAGAAAGTGTATAAAATTGAAACATATTAATACTTTTCTCATGCATTTTACAATGTTTTAATATGTTAAAGTTAGAAAAAGTTAATCATTTACTTTTTAATATAATTGTGCACGTTTCTAAATATTGGTAACAATATTATAGAATATGCGTCAACATCTTGAATACAGGACCTAGTTAGATTTGCAAATGGGAAATGTATCATGAAAATAAGGTTCTATGTACTGTAAAAATATGAAATCTTTACTGATAAAATTAACAAAGAATGACATCGACCAAATTCGTTTGTTATCATGATCCACATCTACCCATTATTGCATAATCTTAGGATGGCCACTGTTTACATGAACTGAGATCAGACCAAATTCAGTTATCAGGCTTCACACCAATATATTGGTGCACTTAACATTTTGAATGACCTGAATGACCTGCACACGCTTCACTCCCATTAGGAACTTCTTCAGGGCCATAGAAGATTTGATGGGCAAAGAACTCAAATTGGATGAACATTATGTAGACATCTGATAGACTGCATAACTACGTGTTTCAGAGGATGCAGAGATCATATAGTTTTCTGTGTTGTGCTTCATCTTCTTAAATTCAGTAGACTGTGAGCAACTTTTCAGGCAATAAGTTGTGTGTTTAGGTCAACCTTAGTTCTTCCATAGAATGGTGTTGCACAGTGTTCAGAAGACGATATGATCTCTGGACCTTCTAAAATAGGTAGTTATGCAATCTGTCAGATCTGCACATGATTTGCCATGGTTATTGCTATTTCAATCAATATTTTTTTTACACTGTGCTATTTTTCATGAATTACTACAATTATGTGTATGCACCTTGAGCATTCTTATTTATTATTGTTTCTGATCAATATTATTTTTTGTCACTGTTTTTTCATAAATTATTTTTCTAAAATGAAAGAGAACATTTGTGGACTATAAAGGGTGTAGTTAAAGGGGAAGTTTGCTCCGAAATTGTATTGGCCCAATCGATCAGGCATACATTTTTGAGCATACGTTGATTGCTATTAAAAAAAAATCCAATGCATCTTACCTTAGTTTTTCACATGCGAAAAGGAAGGGTCAGGTACCGCCATCTTCTGCTAATTTTATTAGTTAATCCATCGCACTAAGTTCTAGTTCCCTCACGGCAGTAATTCAGATCATCCACCCCGAAAGCTGACATCACTAGTCAAAACAATTTGCTCCACCTATTTTCATGACGTTCGAGGGCAGCGTAGCCAAACGTACCCTGTCGTCACCCATGGCATAATGTTACCTAACGCATAACAGGACCATAAACACACATATCCACACACATTGCAAACTTTTTTGTTTCTTTTCACAAAAAAAGAGAAAAAACATATTTTGAAGAAAACAGCAATAGTTGTGAATGTAACAAATACTTTTATTTTTCACATAACGCTCAAAAGAGAAGATTATGGCCCTCATTATGGGCCTGGCGGTAACCCTCCAAGTGATACCGGCGGGTTGCCGCCAGACCCGAAAAAAAGTACTGGCGCCTGACTTCCCGGTAACATCGGGGGATTAGAACCCCGGCAGTCTGTGAAGTCAGGCGCCCGTAATTTGGGTCTCTATGGGAATGGGGACCATGGAAGCAGCAGCACCATTGTTAACTGGGCAGTGTCTAGACTTTTTCATTAAACCATTGGCCAAACAGACACCTACGTATTTGGCAGACTCCACTGATGTCATTAGGGCAATAGAACATCTGGCCTCTGACACAGATTGTGATTTATTTATCACTCTGGATGTGGAATCCATATATTCTAATATTCCCCAAATGGATTGCCATAGAGTGATTAAGACGTTTCTAGACAAAAGAATGGACATAGATAAAGTCCCAAGCAACTTCTTAGTAGAGTTATTGGAGATTGCATTGACAACATTTTTTTAGATTTAAGAGCTCTTACTTTATGCAGATCAAAGGCACAGCGATGGGGGCTGCATTTGCCCCTAATTACGCAACATTATATATGTGGGACTTTGAGGAGTGTAACATAATGACTGACACCAACCCCTTTAAAAAGGTAATGACATTTTACAAGAGGTATAGCGACGATATACTAATATGGGATGGCAAAAAGGTGACCATCAAGCCTTTTTTGATTGGTTGAATCAACTAAATCCAAATCTAAATTTTACTATGGAAATGAACCATAAAGAGATTCCATTTTTGGATCTACTTATCAAAGAAGAAAAAGGTGAGTTGTTGGTGGACCTCTATAGGAAGGACTCAGACAGGAATACCATCCTGCACCATGAAAGTTTTCACTCACAAGCCCTTAGATCAAACATCCCATATGGACAGTTTTTATGAGCCTGCCGAAACTGTTCCAAGCTAGAAGACTTTGCCAAACAATCTGATATTATAGAAGAAAGATTGAAGGACAGAGGTTACCCTACTAAACTGCTGAAAAATGCAAGGAAAAGAGCTAGGCACCAACATCAGGATGAATTACTTTCGAAAAAGGATAGTAATGCCAAGCCTTGAAATGAACGCTTGGTGTGTGCATTAACATACAATACAAACCATAACAAAATAAAGAAAATGATAGCTAATCATTGGCACTTGCTCCAATTGAACATTCCCAAATTGGCTAAACCTATGTATGCCTTTAAAAAAGGAAAAAAGGAAACAAATAAAAGAGTGGGTGTCTAAAGCTGACAGGAATATAATACAAGACAAACAGCTGCCAATTGCTGCCACATGGGGGATGTCACCAATTTTGGGACATTACCCATGCGCAGGGTGTTGTAATTGTGCTTTAACCACAGCAAACACCAGTATTATTATTAACAAAAGAAAATGGATGCTGAGGAACCATACGAGGTGTAAAAGTAACAATGTAATTTATGCAATGTCATGATCTTGTGACAAAACATACATCGGAAAGACATTGAGTGCAGTGAAAATAAGAATCACTGAGCATAAATCAAAGATTAAGAGCAAACAGTTGAATGCGCTCTTTGTGGCACATTTTCTGGAGCATAACCCCGGCATTGAAGACCTAAAGTGTTGGGCAATAGAAAAGGTGACGGGTACAGATGCAGCAAACACTGCAAATAGACTGTTGCAAAGAGAACAATGGTGGCTCTACCATACCCAGAGCTACACAAATGGTCTTAATCTGCAAGAAGAATGGAATCAATACAATAGATAATGGAGTATGTTTCCTACTTCTGGTTAAACATTGTTCCTTTGTATTTACTGAAGGACATCTCTAGTGACCAATTGCAATGACTGTTTGACAATAAGAAAGCCTTTTTGTTTAATGTTATAGAGCAACCTTTGGTAGGTTACACTAAAATATTTAGTGTGGATCCCAGCAGATTAGAATATATCATCTGTATGAGTTACTATATTCAGCACAGTAACATCAAAAGCATGAGTCTCACAATCTATGATTTGGAGACTATGCGATCAGACTGTGAACTCTGAGCATGCAGTTTTACAGCCGAATATTTCTACAAAATGGTGATTCGCTGTAGACCCCTTGTTCATTTCTATGCTATGATGTGGATATTTTCGTTCAAATAAGCAGATTAGAAGATTTGTTTTAGTCCATCTTCTGTTGCTGCCTTTGGGGGAAAGACATACAGTGACTTGTTGCAGTCCTTTTTATATGACCATATTATGATGTGGATATTGTATTTCAATCAAGCACACAGCAAGCTTTGGAGCCACTTTAGTCCCCTTTCTACTGCTGTTACTAGAGGAAGGACTAGGAGTTGCCTTGTCCGACTCTATGTTCTCGGGAGCACAGGCATTTTCAGGGAAGGCATGCGATGACCGTCAATCTTGGAAAGCGCTAGAGTATAGACCAGCCCGGTGGAGAAAGAAATCCGGCCCGCTATGGTAATGCCTGCATGCCTGATTTTTATTTTAGAACCATGAAATGGTAGCTGCTAATTTCTCTAAAAAGGTTATGTATGGGGTCTTTTTGTTTTAATAGCTCAGAAGCTGCGCTCTTTAGAGAAATGCATTGCAAGCAGCTTTACAATTGGAAACACATCTGAAAATAAAAAGTGTCTCTGTATTTCACGGTAATGGATTCACTTTGTTTACAAGACTCGTGGAAAAGGGATTCCATCAGATAGCTGTCTAAAATGGAGTTTTTTGTTTCCTTATATGTAGGAAACAAAGTTGACAATCTCAAGGTTTGGAACAACAAAGGCTTTATTGGAACATCAAAGTTCTGCATGAGGATGCAGATAGGAATCAGCATTTTCACATAAAATCAATGGAAACATTAAAGAGTGCCTATGGGCACTTAAGGTATCAATCACATCATTTCTGTTTGACCTGAGTAATGACTACCACACGGATAGGAGAGAAAGGGCCTTAACTTTCACCATAAATAGAACAAGCTATTTGAGGTAACTCTATGGGCCTCTGCAGATATAGTCTCGAGGAACTGGGTTTGAGCTGTCTTTTTGGAGTGTTTTAAGCTTTAAGTCCATCCAGGCTTTTTAAATTTTGATTAACTCAAGTTCTTTTGGTGCCAAACAAAATAGACAGATGACACACTTTAATGCTGTAATTAGAACATCAGCATGATTTTAAGTTTTTTAAAGAGGTTTTTACCCAAAAAGAAATTGGATTTTGAGCAACAAAAGCAATGTGTTGCTCCCCGTTAGTAAGTAAATAAATAATTGAAAAGGTATGATGGAGAGGAGAGGAAGACTGCATTTTTTAATTATTTTAATGTATTTTCATCAGTTTGTTTATGTTTAGTATTGGAAAAGCCTCAAAATTACAATATGGCTAAATCCACAAATCCTGAAGAAGACGTTGACCAGTGGCTAATAAGAACTAATTGATGTCAAGTCCAAACTATTATTTAAGGGAAGTGCTAAAAGAAAAAAATATTGTTAAATGTTTTTGGACACCTATAGTTGATTTTTAATTGTGGACCATCAGTATGAGATATATGATCTAGAATATGGAAAATTATAAGCTATTGATGTTTATTATTGATCATTAATAGTAGCCATATTGATCATAGCAGTATAACTGCAAGGTTAGTCAAGACAAACTAATGGCTGATATATGCTCCGTTCTTTGCACATATAAAGCCTTTTTTTGCACAAATTATGCGTGTTTTGCACAAAGAAATCGTCACTTTTGATTAATTGAATTGAGGCCAAAAGATTATGTGTGTTTGATTGTGCAATTGTGTGATATTTTAACAATAAAATGGAATGATTTAGTAATGATGCAGTCCCTTCTCCTGCCAGCAGGCCCCCACTCATGTCCCCTTGCACCCCCACCCCCAGCAGTGCAGGGCATCTGTCAGCAGGCCCCCACTCATGTCCCCTTGCACCCCCACCCCCCAGCAGTGCAGGGCACCTGCCAGCAGGCCCCCAGTCATGTCCCCCAGCACCCCCACACCCCAGCAGTGCAGGGCACCTGCCAGCAGGCCCCCACTCATGTCCCACTCATGTCCCCCAGCACCCCCACCCACCAGCACTGAGGGGCACCTGCCAGCAGGCTCCCACTCATGTCCCCGTGCACCACCACCCCCAGCAGTGTATGGCACCTACCAGCAGGCCCCCACTCACGTACCACTCATGTCCCCTTGCAGCCCCACCCCCCAGCAGTGCGAGGCACCTGCTAGCAGGCCCCCACTCATGTCCCCTTGCAGCCCCAACCCCCAGCAGTGCAGGGCACCTGCCAGCAGGCCCCCAATCATGTCCCCCAGCACACCCACCCCCCAGCAGTGCAGGGCACCTGCCAGCAGGCCCCCCCACTCATGTCCCCCAGCACCCCCACCCACCAGCACTGAGGGGCACCTGCCAGCAGGCCCCCACTCATGTCGCCTTGCACCCCCACCCACCAGCAGTGCATGGCACCTGCCAGCAGGCCCCCGCTCATGTCCCCCAGCCCCCCCACCCAAAAGCACTGAGGGGCACCTGCCAGCAGGCCCCCACTCATGTCCCCTTGCACCCCCACCCCCAGCAGTGCAGGGCATCTGTCAGCAGGCCCCCACTCATGTCCCCTTGCACCCCCACCCCCCAGCAGTGCAGGGCACCTGCCAGCAGGCCCCCAGTCATGTCCCCCAGCACCCCCACACCCCAGCAGTGCAGGGCACCTGCCAGCAGGCCCCCACTCATGTCCCCCACCACCCCCACCCCCCAGCAGTGCAGGGCACCTGCCAGCAGGCCCCCACTCATGTCCCCCAGCACCGCCACCCCCCAGCAGTGCAGGGCACCTGCCAGCAAGCACCCACTCATGTTCCCTTGCACCCCCACCCCCCAGCAATGCAGGGCACCTGCCAGCAGGCCCCCACTCATGTCCCCGGGCACCCCTACCCCCCAGAAGTGCAGGACACCTGCCAGCAGGCCCCCACTCATATTCCCCAGCACACCCACCCCCCAGCAGTGCAGGGCACCTGCCAGCAGGCCCCCACTCATGTCCCCCAGCACCCCCACCCCCCAGTAGTACAGGGCACCTGCCGGCAGGCCCCCACTCATATCCCCATGCACCCCCACCCCCCAGCAGTGCAGGGCACCTGCCGGCAGGCCCCCACTCATGTTCCCTTGCACCCCCACCACAGCAGTGCAGGGCACCTGCCAGCAGGCCCCCACTCATGTCCCACTCATGTCCCCTTGCACCCCCACCCCCCAGCAGTGCAGGGCACCTGCCAGCAGACCCCCACTCATGTCCCACTCATGTCCCCTTGCACCCCCACCCCCAGCAGTGTAGGACACCTGCCAGCAGGTCCCCCACTCATGTCCCACTCATGTCCCCTTGCACCCCCCAGCAGTACAGGGCACCTGCTAGCAGGCCCCCACTCATGTCCCCAGCACCCCCACCCACCAGCAGTGCAGGGCACCTGCCAGCAGGCCCCCACTCATGTCCCCTTGCACCCCCAACCCCAGCAGTGCAGGGCACCTGCCAGCAGGCCCCCACTCATGTCCCCCAGCAGACCTACCGCCCAGCAGTGCAGGGCACCTGCCAGCAGGCCCCCACTCATGTCCCACTCATGTCCCCTTGCACCCCCACCCCCCAGTAGTGCAGGGTCATGTCCACCAGCACACCCACCCCCCAGCAGTGCAGGGCACCTGCCAGCAGGCCCCCACTCATGTCCCCCAGCACCCACACCCACCAGCAGTGCAGGGCACCTGCCAGCAGGCTCCCACTCATTTCCCCCAGCACCGCCACCCACCAGCACTGAGAGGCACCTGCCAGCAGGCCCCCACTCATGTCCCCTTGCACCCCCACCCCCAGCAGTGCAGGGCACCTGCCAGCAGGCCCCCACTCATGTCCCACTCATGTCCCCCAGCACCCCCACCCACCAGCAGTGCAGGGCACCTGCCAGCAGGCCCCCACTCATGTCCCCCAGCACCCCCACCCACCAGCACTGAGGGGCACCTGCCAGCAGGCTCCCACTCATGTCCCCGTGCACCACCACCCCCAGCAGTGCGAGGTACCTGCTAGCAGGCCCCCACTCATGTCCCCCAGCACCCCCACCCACCAGCACTGAGGGGCACCTGCCAGCAGGCTCCCACTCATGTCCCGTGCACCCCCACCCACCAGTACTGAGGGGCACTTGCCAGCAGGCCCACACTCATGTCCCCTTGCACCCCCACCCCCCAGCAGTGCAAGGCACCAGCCAGCAGGCCCTCACTCATGTCCCCCAGCACCCCCACCCCCCAGCAGTGCAGGGCACCTGCCAGCAGGCCCAAACTCATGTCCCCTTGCAGCCCCACCCCCCAGTAGTGCAGGGCACCTGCCAGCAGGCCCCCACTCATGTCCCACTCATGTCCCCTTGCACCCCCACCCCCCAGCAGTGCAGGGCACCTGCCAGCAGACCCCCTCTCATGTCCCACTCATGTCCCCTTGCACCCTCACCCCCAAGCAGTGCAGGGTACCTGCCAGCAGGCCCCCACTCATGTCCCACTCATGTCCCCTTGCACCCCCAGCAGTGCAGGGCACCTGCCAGCAGGCCCCCACTCATGTCCCCCAGCACCCCCACCCCCCGGCAGTGCAGGGCACCTGCCAGCAGGCCCCTACTCATATACCCCAGCACACTCACCCCCCAGCAGTGCAGGGCACCTGCCAGCAGGCCCCCACTCATGTCCCACTCATGTCCCCCAGCACCCCCACCCACCAGCAGTGCAGGGCACCTGCCAGCAGGCCCCCACTCATGTCCCCCAGCACCCCCACCCACCAGCACTGAGGGGCACCTGCCAGCAGGCTCCCACTCATGTCCCCGTGCACCACCACCCCCAGCAGTGCGAGGTACCTGCTAGCAGGCCCCCACTCATGTCCCCTTGCAGCCCCAACCCCCAGCAGTGCATGGCACCTGCCAGCAGGCCCCCACTCATGTCGCCTTGCACCCCCACCCACCAGCAGTGCAGGGCACCTGCCAGCAGGCCCACACTCATGTCCCCCAGCACCCCCACCCAAAAGCACTGAGGGGCACCTGCCAGCAGGCCCCCACTCATGTCCCCTTGCACCCCCACCCCCAGCAGTGCAGGGCACCTGCCAGCAGGCCCCCACACATGTCCCCTTGCACCCCCCCAGCAGTACAGGGCACCTGCCAGCAGGCCGCCAGTCATGTCCCCCAGCACCCCCACCACCCAGCAGTGCAGGGCACCTGCCAGCAGGCACCCACTCATGTTCCCTTTCACCCCCACCCCCCAGCAATGCAGGGCATCTGCCAGCAGGCCCCCACTCATGTCCCCTTGCACCCCCACCCCCAGCAGTGCAGGACACCTGCCAGCAGGCCCCCACTCATGTCCCCGGGCACCCCCACCCCCCAGAAGTGCAGGACACCTGCCAGCAGGCCCCCCCTCTTGTCCCCCAGCACACCCACCCCCCAGCAGTGCAGGGCACCTGCCAGCAGGCCTCCACTCATGTCCCCCAGCACCCCCACCTCCCAGCAGTACAGGGCACCTGCCGGCAGGCCCCCACTCATATCCCCCTGCACCCCCACCCCCCAGCAGTGCAGGGCACCTGCCGGCAGGCCCCCACTCATGTCCCCTTGCACCCCCACCACAGCAGTGCAGGGCACCTGCCAGCAGGCCCCCACTCATGTCCCACTCATGTCCCCTTGCACCCCCACCCCCCAGCAGTGCAGGGCACCTGCCAGCAGACCCCCACTCATGTCCCACTCATGTCCCCTTGCACCCCCACCCCCAGCAGTGTAGGACACCTGCCAGCAGGCCCCCACTCATGTCCCCTTGCACCCCTACCCCCAGCAGTGCAGGGCACCTGCTAGCAGGCCCCCACTCATGTCCCCAGCACCCCCACCCACCAGCAGTGCAGGGCTCCTGCCAGCAGGCCCCCACTCATGTCCCCCAGCACCCCCATCCACCAGCACTGAGGGGCACCTGCCAGCAGGCTCCCACTCATGTCCCCTTGTACCCCCAGCCCCAGCAGTGCAGGGCACCTGCCAGCAGGCCCCCACTCATGTCCCACTCATGTCCCCTTGCACCCCCACCCCCCAGTAGTGCAGGGTCATGTCCCCCAGCACACCCACCCCCCAGCAGTGCAGGGCACCTGCCAGCAGGCCCCCACTCATGTCCCACTCATGTCCCCCAGCACCCCCACCCACCAGCAGTGCAGGGCACCTGCCAGCAGGCTCCCACTCATTTCCCCCAGCACCGCCACCCACCAGCACTGAGGGGCACCTGCCAGCAGGCCCCCACTCATGTCCCCTTGCACCCCCATCCCCACCCCCAGCAATGCAGGGCACCTGCCAGCAGGCCCCCACTCATGTCCCACTCATGTCCCCTTGTACCCCCACCCCCAGCAGTGCAGGGCACTTGCCAGCAGGCCCCCACTCAGATCTCACTCATGTCCCCTTGCAGCCCCACCCCCCAGCAGTGCAGGGCACCTGCCAGCAGGCCCCCACTCATGTCCACCAGCAGACCTACCGCCCAGCAGTGCAGGGCACCTGCCAGCAGGCCCCCACTCATGTTCCCCAGCACCCCCACCCACCAGCACTGAGGGGCACCTGCCAGCAGGCCCCCACTCATGTCCCCCAGCACCCCCACCCACCAGCACTGAGGGGCACTTGCCAGCAGGCTCCCACTCATGTCCCCTTGCACCCCCACCCCCCAGCAGTGCAGGGTACCTGCCAGCAGGCCCCCACTCATGTCCCCCAGCACCCCACCCCCCAGCAGTTCAGGGCACCTGCCAGCAGGCCCCCACTCATGTCCCCCAGCACCCCCGCCCCCCCAGCATTGCAGGGCACCTGCCAGCAGGCCCCCAACCATGTCCCCTTGCACCCCCAGCAGTGCAGGGCACCTGCCAGCAGGCCCCCACTTATGTCCCCTTGGACCCCCACCCCCCAGCAGTGCAGGGCACCTGCCAGCAGGCCCCCACCCATGTCCCCCAGCACCCCCACCCACCAGCACTGATGGGCACCTGTCAGCAGGCCCCCACTCATGTCCCCTTGAACCCCCAGCCCCAGCAGTGCAGGGCACCTGCCATCAGGCCCCCACTTATGTCCCACTCATGTCCCCTTGCACCCCCACTCCCCAGTAGTGCAGGGTCATGTCCCCCAGCACACCCACCCCCCAGCAGTGCAGGGCACCTGCCAGCAGGCCCCCACTCATGTCCCACTCATGTCCCCCAGCACCCCCACCCACCAGCAGTGCAGGGCACCTGCCAGCAGGCTCCCACTCATTTCCCCCAGCACCGCCACCCACCAGCACTGAAGGGCACCTGCCAGCAGGCCCCCACTCATGTCCCCTTGCACCCCCACCCCCAGCAGTGCAGGGTACCCGCCAGCAGGCCCCCACTCATGTCCCACTCATGTCCCCTTGCACCCCCACCCCCAGCAGTGCAGGGCACCTGCCAGCAGGCCCCCACTCAGGTCCCACTCATGTCCCCTTGCAGCCCCACCCCCCTGCAGTGCAGGGCACCTGCCAGCAGGCCCCCACTCATGTCCCCCAGCAGACCTACCGCCCAGCAGTGCAGGGCACCTGCCAGCAGGCCCCCACTCATGTCCCCCAGCACCCCCACCCACCAGCACTGAGGGGCACCTGCCAGCAGGCCCCCACTCATGTCCCCTTGCACCCCCACCCCCAGCAGTGCAGGGCACCTGCCAGCAGGCCCCCACTCATGTCCCACTCATGTCCCCTTGCATCCCCACCCCCAGCAGTGCAGGGCACCTGCCAGCAGGCCCCCACTCAGGTCCCACTCATGTCCCCTTGCAGCCCCACCCCCCAGCAGTGCAGGGCACCTGCCAGCAGGCCCCCACTCATGTTCCCCAGCACCCCCACCCACCAGCACTGAGGGGCACCTGCCAGCAGGCCCCCACTCATGTCCCCCAGCACCCCCACCCACCAGCACTGAGGGGCACCTGCCAGCAGGCCCCCACTCATGTCCCACTCATGTCGCCTTGCACCCCCACCCCCCAGCAGTGCAGGGTACCTGCCAGCAGGCCCCCACTCATGTCCCCCAGCACCCCTACCCCCCAGCAGTTCAGGGCACCTGCCAGCAGGCCCCCACTCATGTCCCCCAGCACCCCCGCCCCCCACAGCATTGCAGGGCACCTGCCAGCAGGCCCCCAACCATGTCCCCTTGCAACCCCACCCCCCAGCAGTGCAGGGCACCTGCCAGCAGGCCCCCACTCATGTCCCCTTGCACCCCCAGCCCCCAGCAGTGCAGGGCACTCAGGAGGCAAATGAGCGGAACGCCCACACGCACACGCCAAAAAAGACGCGCTAATCCGGATACACGTACGCCAGCAGGAAGCAGGCTTACATCGACCCGCGCAGCATAAAAGTATGCGCAAACAACAAAAGAGCTCAGACGCCAGGATGAATATACCGTTCCTAGCAGGAGTGACCGTGGGATACCGCAGGAGGAGGAGGCGGATAGTCAGGGCCAGAATTTTTACACCCAGAACCAGCGTTTTTGGGATGCCTGATGACCACGTGTATGGGAGGTACAGGTTTCCACCTCACATAATACTCAACCTGGTCGTTGAGTGGGAGGATGACCTCACATCAGCCACCCTCTGCTCCCAAGCACTCAGCCCCCTGGAGAAGGTTTTTAATGTGCTGCACTTCTTGGCCACTGGATCATTTCAGCGGACAAGTGCCATAGTGGGGACGGTGTCACAGGCCACGCAGTCACGCTGCCTACACCAGGTCTTGGCCATCATGACTGCACGCCCATCAGTACGCAGGCACATATACCTGCCCAGAACACCTGCAGAAAGGCAGGCTGTCGTCCAGGATTTATACGGGGTGGCAAACTTCCCCAAAGAGCTAGATGCCATTGACTGCAACCAAGTGGCTCTATGTCCCCCCAGGGCATCTGAGCACATCTATAGAAACCGCAAGCACTGGCATTCCATCAACGTCCAGGTAGTATGTGATGCCAAGGGAATCATCACCTCAGTATATGCCAACTATCCAGGGTCCACCCACGACAGATTAATTTACAGAATGTCAACCCTAAATCGGGTCCTAGAAGCTGGGCGGCATGGCGATACATGGCTGATTGGTGAGTATTAATGCCACAGCACATGCATGCATGTCGGATACTGAGTAATGTCACAACCCCACTAATGATACCCATCACCACCTCCCCAGGGGACAGTGCCTACCCTCTGAGCACCCACATGATGAAGCCAATTCGGAACCCCACCACATCACCCGAGGTAAGATACAACACAGCCCATATTGCAACCTGGGGCATAGTGGAGTGCACATTCGGAGTGCTCAAGTCACGCTTTTGCTCCCTTGACCGTTCTGGCGGGCAGCTGTTATACTCTCCCCCAGTAGTGTGCAGGATCATAGTGGCAGCTATGCCACACAACATTGCAACACGCCGGGGCCTGCCAGTGGACATGGTGGTGCCCCCACATCCCCAACCACATGCATGCCCGCTGCGCATGGGAAGGGAAAGGGCACGGGGTGAGGCAGCCCGTACGCAGCTGGTGGGTAATTACTTCACCTAAAATCACACCCCTGTGGAGTGCACACAGCCCTGGCACATACCAGCTGACTATCAATGATGATGAGTCAAGTGACAGTCAACTGTCACAACCATACCAGCCTGAGATTGTTCACCTGGAAATGTTCCATTGTGTGCATCCCTACCTACACAAACACCACCAATGCTGTGTCATCAAAAGACACACTTCTATGCTGCCAAAATCATTACCCCCTTGCAAGATACAACATGACAACAGTGCCATGTCACCCAACATCTCCCCAGCACCGCCACCCAACACACCATGGCATGTCATGCTATGTGAGAGCAAACAAAGGAATCCCCAAAACATGACACAAGTGTCACAAAGTACAGTGTCCCGAATGGAAAATGGCCACATACAATACGCTCTCATTAATGTAGAACTGACAACACACATGACCAAAGATTTACCACAATACAATGCAGCTAGCCAACCCCAAACATAGCATTCACATGACAGTCCTTTACTAAGTTAAAGGATATGTAGACTTACAACCTGGTGATGCTAGCACATCGACCACTTCCAACTGTACAGTGTTGGTGCCATGCAAATCTGGAAGTGCACTGCTTACAACATGAACTCCATCTCCAAAGTAGACGGCCTGTGAAGACATGAGGAATGAACCTGCAAATTAGGAGGGAGACATGGATGCACAAGCACACATCAATACACCATGCAGTGTACAATACTACAACAATATGCACTAGGAATGTATACACAGTATTGACTAGAGACTGCCCACACATGTCATGGGAGTCCAACGTCACTGTGTAAGTCACTGTCACTTGGGCACACCCTTTGCAAGCCCATGGAAACGGGAAGCAGGAGGGCTGTGTGTCTCACAAATCCAAGCATCTAACCCAAACTCATGACAAGCCTGCATGTGCCCAGCCGGAATACAGTGGATGCCCACGGGAGCCACACAAGGCAACACACTGTAACAAAAACTCAAAAATCAAAAACCAAAAATCAAAAGTCAAAAATCAAAAATCAAAAATCAAAAATGGCCATGTGGGGGCCAGGAGGGGTGGGGGAGGCCAACCAGGAGGTCCGAGGACAGGGTGCACACCAACAGCCACCTGTGTGGACGGTGCAAAAAAAAACACCTTCATGGGCTCATGGCCTGCACAGCTACGCTATTGTGAGAGAATCAGGATCGCTGTGGTCACTCTTATCACCCTGTGCTGCTGCCGCCACAGGAGGTGGTGGTGCTATGGGAGGCAGTCCACGCAAAGCCCTAGTCTGGTCCTCCATGGCAGCAAGCATGCTGGTGTGGAAGGTCTCGTTGTGGAGGAATATGGTGCGGAGATCCCCATGCACCACCTGACGTGATGCCCAGACCTCCTCCCGAGTTGCCTGCATCTCTGCTGAGAGCGTACGTGTGACCCGCTCCAGCAGCTGTTCTGTCCTCGTGACAGTGGAAGCCTCAAGGTCCACAAGAGTCTGCCTGAGGTGATGCACTTCTACCCTCAGGGCTTCCCTCTGGCCCTGGGACTCTAAAGAAATGGCTTCCCACAGAGTGTCCAGGGCTGCCCGTCTGTCCCTGTTGGATGCCAACATGTCCTCCCTGAGTGATTGGAAAATGGAGCCTGTTGCCTGCTGTAGTTGCTCCATCTGCCTTTCTGGGGGGACAATGGAAGTGGCCACCCTCTCCACAGCTTGAGCCATCATCTCAGATGCTGCTGCCTGTTGGTTTGCCATACCGTATATGGATTTCTCCCAGGCGGTATTGCCTGGTGGCGTACGGCCACCGCGTTGGTGGGCACCACACCTGTCTGGGGCAAGGCAAACTGTGCCTTGCTGTGTCGGCACTGCCTGAGGCTGCAGGACTGCATTCCCCCTCTGATCTGCTGGCCCAGGAACAGGATCAGATGTTGCGGAGTGTGGCCCTGCATCCGTAACCACCAAAGGCGGACCTACCAACACTGACATCCCCATAGTGGGCTGTAACCCTGGTGCAGGTGGGTCGGACAGAAAAGAATCCCTCCCAGAAACACCTACCTGCGAAGCCACATAGGTCTCATCATCTGAATCAACACCTGAATAGAGGTCTGGGGAGGTGCACCCAGAGACACCCCTGGAGAAAACGGTCTGCAGCAAGAGTGGGTTTTCACCCACCACCACACCCCGTCCCACACTGGTGCCCGGTCATGCCTGAGATCCCTCCTGGGTGCACCATCTCCTCACCCTCAACAGCATCAAGTGTGTCATCCCCTGCAGAAAGATGAAAGACAAAAAATGGAAACAGGCATTAGCACCATGGCACACAATTAGGCCTCACAAGCTACAGAACCAGTACTTGGTTGACACATGTCCCACATGACTACAACCCTCCCATGCATGCACTGTCACTGAGTTTGAAGGGGAGGAAAATGTCAGACACTGATGACACCAAGATCGAAGAGCTACACATTAGCTGCATGCTGGCTAGCAGAGCCATCACACATTGGCCTGTGAGTGGCATGTCCAATCCACATACATAACACATGCCATCACACAGATGGCATGTACCATAGGCATGTCACATATCGTTTGACAATAGGGCTGAGAAATGCGTAGTGAAAGTGGGGGGATCGAAACAATCAGCCTGAATGAACAATGAGAAATACGGAACAATGTTGTTGCAAGATGCCACTTCAAAGGCAACTGGCGTGATGTTGCACAAAATGTCTACTGTGGGCAGAAGGGATACTGTAATACCCAAATCCAGGGGCGCAGAATGTTTTGGATGAAGCACATGGGTGACCCAAACCACTCAGGCACACACACCCTCACCTGGCACTCAATCAGAACCCCCACACACACAACAAACACATGGATCACACATACATGCATGTGCACTCACCAGACAACGCCTCATAATCTGGCAGTTCTCCCACACCATGAATATGTTCATCTGTGACGTAGGTCCCAGCAACAGACTCATGTACAGTGAGTTCAATGTCCTCTTGTGGAGACCCACCTCCAGTCACCAGAGTAGCGGCATGACTTGAGGCCAGCTTTTTCTTTGCCCTGCACTTAAGGTCATTTCAGCGCTTGTAGTACTCACCAGCTGTGCGCCTCACTAATCCAAGGGCACTTATGATGTCTGCAACGGTCTGCCAGTGTGCCTGACGTTGAGCAGGTGTGGTCTTGCACCCTGAAGTGATCAACATTTCGCTGTCATGTGCGGACACATACTGCACAAGTGCATCACGTTCGGCATCATTGAAGCTAGGCTTCCTTTGCATGCCGGACTGCGTAGCCATGTCTGGGGTATCAGCCTGTAGTGGACGAGCACTCTTCCTCTTTTTTTTGGAAGGTGGTGGGGATCCTGAGTGGCCTACACCGCTCTGGCCACTAGGGGCAGGAGCACCGGTGGATTGGGTAGTTGGAGTGTGGGAATGCACACTGAGCATGGAACTTGGTGCAGGCATTGGCTGAAGTGTTACGTAGTCAGGGGGAACGTTAGCAAGATGGACTGGGACCAACACTGCCCTTGCTGGGAGAGTCAGAGCTGGGGTGGATGGAGCTGCAGCTGCCCCTGCAGCCTCCCCACCCTGCCTACTCGGGGCAGCAGATGACATAGCAGCCCCTGATCCACGTGGCCTGGTGACACCAACTTGCACCACCACACGTGGCCTAGACTTGGTGACCTGCAAGTCAGCCTGGGAGTCACCCTCTGCCAGGTCAGGTGCCACAATGGGCCGGTCCAACAAGGGCTGAGCAGAGATGGTGTCAGCAACATTTCCCTCAACTATGGGGGGGTCATGGGTGTCCCTGACTGGTCCTCCACACATGGGGGGCTAGGGGTACCCTGCAAATCCAGGCCACAACCCCTACCGCGCCCACCACGGCCACCTCTTGAGGCTCAGCCACCTTTGCCACCCTTACCGCTTGGTCGCCTCCCAACCATGGCACTGATGTTGTTGTGCGTATGGGAGTTGCAGTGAACTATTGTCCTGGGCAATTGGAGGTCAAAGGGGTAGGGTACTAGATGGAATTCGTACCCTAGTGCTCTAGCAAGGCTGTATGTGACCCCTGGGGAAAGATGACAGGTCACGCAACGCACAGGCACCCCAAAAACAGAAAATAACGTGCACGCAACCCCTCGTGTACCACGTGAGTGGAAAAATGAACCCGCACTACGCTGTGGCACCCAGAAACACAAAAATGAACGTACGCATGTTACACGCAGCCTACAATGACCTCTGAAGGGGTACGCGACACACGGGGCAAGCACAGTTGGTAAATACGTGCGTGAATCACTGTCTGCCTGGAAAATGAGCGTGAAAAATATGCGCGTGTGCGCGTTGGCAACACCCCCGCCAAAAGAAGAATTGTACACTGTCTGAGGAGACAGGACAAAAGAAGAAGTGAACGCTGTTTGAGGAAACAGGCCCAACAGAAAATCAGAAAAAAGCTGTCAGAGGTAACAGGGAGTATGAACTAGAAACGCTGTGAAGTAAATCGCGTGTGAACCGACAAGAAGTACAGAATTCACCCACTCGCTCTCCATGAAAAGCATGTACAAGGAAATGATGTCCTACACGCACCTTTTGAACTGGCCCACACGTCCAACGTCACTTCCGCGTATACGCGCTAAGGCCCTAACCTCCAATTACACGAGCTGGCACTCGGACGTGCAGTTATTGGACGTGTAACATGCACCTGGGTTCAGGGAAACGCCCGCGTGTGCACGTCACAGACGGTTTACGCGCTAAGGGCCTTTCGTCCAATGAAATCGTGTACGTGTGCTGACGCGCTTACGTGCTAAGGGCCTTTCCTCAAATTACACGCTGACGTGCTAGATTTTCACGTGCCAAATCACTCCGTATCAAGCTGGCCACGCGTTCGCACACAGAAGACATGCTCCTGCCCAGAAGGCGAATTACTGCCCCCCAGATCCCCGAGCACGCTCCCACCTGCCATCTGCTGCTGCCTGATTGCCTGCTGCCCACGTGCCCTGCCATTTGCTGCCTGCACGTCAGCCTGGGGTGCTGTTGCTGTGACCAACCCTGCTGGAACCGAAGACTCCCGACTGCTATTCCATCGCTCCACAGCCCAGCCCCAGTACCCAGTTGCCCACCCACAGCTGCCTCTGGGGTTGCCATGTCGGGCACTACACCATCTGGCACCACTGGCAACCCCCAGCCAGGGAGGCAGAGGGCCACCAGCTTCACTGCCACCGAAGTTGGTGTCCTGGTGGAGCAAGTCCTGGGGTAGTATGATGCCCTCTTTGGAAGGTCGGCCGCCGACAAAGAAGGACAGACTCAGATCTGGACGGACATCGTGACTGCCATCAACGCGGAGGGGGTGGCAGTCCGCAACTTCCAACATGTCAAGAAGCTCTGGGAGGACTTCAGGTCCAGGACCCTCAACAAGGCCCGGCACCTCTTGAAGGCAGCGGTTGCTAAGGGGCGTCATGGCCACCTGTTGGAACATCAGATGAGGGTCCTGGAACGCATATGCCCAGCACTCCACGTCCAGGTCCTTGAGAGGCAGACCCGTCTGGAGTCGAGTGGTAAGTGTACATGCATACTGATTGGAAGTTGTGCGTGTGGTGGTGTGCCAGAAGTGTGCAGGTTGTACATGTGGTTTTGTAGGACCATGTATGGATGTGTATGTACAGGGCTGTGAGGCTGACACATGCAAGTCCTTTCATGTGTGAGACACTTGGATGGTGTATGTGTGGGTAAGCATGCAGTCCAAATGCAGATGTGTGAGCACACATGTTTTGATTACTGTGTACGTAAATTGGCATGGTTGTGGTGTCACACATGGATGTTGGTTCCAGCTGCATGTATCTGCACCGTGTACATGTGTGTGTGTTTTACATGGGTGCAACAGTGATGCAACATGGATGCATGTTCGACTGATATGTAGAAGACTGATTGCCAGATGTGACATGGATGCCAATCTCATCACTGCGACAGTTGGTGAGGTGTACACATGCATGTAATTGTGGTGGCGTGTGTGCATGTCTAGTGCACTCCGTGTGTTTCATGTGATGTCTGGCTCACCTTTGGCTGCTCATGCTGTTTGTATGTGTATGGATGGTGCTGGCTGTTGCAATATGGCTGTGGAATAGCTCATGTGTGTGAGTTGCAATGACATGTGTGTTGGGGATTGTGATGCCATGTATGAAGTTTGACAATGCCACTCATGTACAACTGTAATGTGTGTATGAGTCCATTGTACAGTGCCCTGATGCCTGTCTCCTATCTCTCCCTGTCTGCAGCGTCAACTGATGAAGAGGGCGTAGAAGGTTCTGTGGAGCACAGCCGCAGGGATCGCACCGCCAGCCGGAGACGCAAGGCCCGGCTCCCCTCCCAGGTTGTCAACTCGTCAGGGAGTGAGTAGTCCGGTGCCGCGTCCCAGGTCGCAGCTGCCGAGGGGAGGTCCAAGAGGCGGAGGTTGGAGTTGGACTCCTCGGCAGCCGAAGGGGCTGCTGAGACCCCACAGGGCCCAACGGAGGAAGATGGCACAGAGTCATCCAGGTTAGTGGGGGGTTTGGTGGAGGAGGAGGCCGTGAAAGGGACAGAGACGGGGTCTGGAGGTGGGGATTCCACTGGTGCTAGTGGTGCAGTGCAGGGGCAGGGACAGGAGGCAGCACAGGCTGCCGCGGAGCTACCTGTGTGTAATCATGTCCCCGATCCTGTGACTGCATCATCTTGCACCAGCAGGGATACCTACGTCCAGACCCGTTCTCAGGGAGGGGATTCGCTTACACCAACTGGCCTTCCTCTCCCTGCAGATGTGGCTATCCGGCACCAGGTTGAGCCTGTCCTGGGTGGGTGGCGTTGCGTCAACGTTGCCACGCGAGCTGACCTGCAGTCTTTTCATGAGGAGACTGCACGTCTTCTCGCATGGCTCGTTGACCACGTTGACCCACTGGGACAGCTCACCATGGCCGGATTCCTCTGTTTTGTGGACCTTGTTCCGACCCCCTCCTCAACTGAACCCCCTATGCACCAGTCGTCCTCCGTGCCATCTTCCCACCCATGTGTCACCTGGGTACCCTGTGGAGCTGCTTCTGACCCTGCGGCCAGGCTGGCGGAGGACACATCTTTGCCACAATTGGGAGTCGGATGTCTAGCAGGGGTGGGCACCTCAACAACTGCACCCCAGCTGGAGGAGGATGTGCAGGCAGCAGGAGCCAGGGCACAGGTAGTGGCACAGCAGCAGCAGCAACAAAGTGGGAGCCATGATAGCTCGGGGCCTTCATCATCGGAAGGGCAGGCATCGGCCGGAGGGCAGGAGGACCCTGGACAGGAAGTGTCTTCCATGTGGCAGCGGTTGGGGCATGCTATAGAAGCAGAGTGGCAGCGGGCAGAAGAGGCACGGCTCACGATGGTCAGGGCGGAGAACTCCATGCGTAGGGCCCTGAGGCGGGCTGAGTGCCACAAGGCCATTCACAGGGACCTGGAGTTCCAGATGTCATCGTCCCTGCGAACCCTCGGGGCCATGGAAGAGGACCGCCTCCGGGAGATTGAGCAGGAGTTCGATGATCCCTGGCCCGGAACATCAACATGTGAGCCGTTGGACTTGCCCGCTGCCCTTGTACATAGTTAGATAGTGTTAGGTTTCCTTTTCTTTTTTCTTTATTTTGGTTGCGCTTGGACAACGCACCACCTTTCTGTATATAGTTTTTCATTAGGTAGTATTTTTGATAGGTTTCATTTCTTCAGTTGGGATCATGGACCATGGATTGTTCTTCTGTATATAGTTCATTGTTGGATTCATCTTTTTTATTATTTTATTTACCCCTGGAGCAATGGTTTTCACTTTTGTTTTTCCCTTGGATTTGATTTTTTGAACTGTGACTTTGAACACCTTTCCTTTAGATTATGATTTGTTGTTTTTCATTATTTTACGGACAGGCAGCTTTTCGTTTTTAATTCCCATTGTCGTTTGTTTGTTTTTAATTCCATTCATGTTGCTTTTAATACATTTTTTTCTTCATACTTCGATGTGTGGTATTATCTCATTGGTTTCATACATGTCATGATATGGGTTTTGAGATTCACTTGCACCCATTGTGTGTGTGTGAGGGACATGTTTTCATTTACATACTTGCCGTTGGGGTTGTATCATGCAATTGGCATTTCTATGTGGGTGGATGCAATACTTGGGTGGGTCTTTGGCATGTGGAGGCTGGCCATAAGGGCCAGGGATCAAGATTGTGATGACGTGTTGGCTGGGGGACATGTGTCAGGGCCTGCAGGCAGGTGCCCCGCACTGCTGGGGGGTGGGGGTGCAGGGGACATGTGTCGGGGCCTGTTGGCAGGTGCCCCGCGCTGCTGGGGGGTGGGTGTGCAAGGGGACATGAGTGGGGGCCTGCTGGCAGGTTAGCCTCAGTGCTGGGGGGTGGGGGTGCAAGGGGACATGAGTGGGGGCCTGCTGGCAGGTGCCCTGCACTGCTGGGGGGTGGGGGTGCTAGGGGAGATGGGTCTGTGCCTGCTGGCAGATGCCCTGCATTGCTGTGTGGTAGGGGTACAAGGGGGTAATGCGTTGATGATCACTAGTGCAAGGTGACATGTGGCTTGGCTGGGGGGGGCATGCCCATGGTGGATGGGCTGCCTGCGGACATGACCAGGGGTGCAGGGTAGTCCCCTGTGGTGTGGTCTGTCTGCAGGGGCCGTGGAGGGTGTAGACGGAACACCTGGGAGGACCCACACTGCCAATTCACGTGTAGGACTCCCCTGCACCCCCGAAATACACGTAACCCAGTTGCACAGGGCCTATCGCGTGTGAAACTTGCCCGCACCCCAGTAATACACGTACCCTGCTGAAATCGTGTGTGTAACTTCCCGCGCACCCCAGTAATACACGTACCCTGCTGAAATCGCGTGTGGAACTTCCCGCGCACCCCAGTAATACACGCACACTCTGCTGAAATTGCGTGTGGAACTTTCCGCGCACCCCAGTAATACACGCACCGTGCTGAAATCGCGTGTGGAACTTCCCGTGCACCCCAGTAATACAGGTACCCTGCTGTGATCGCGTGTTACACTTCCACGCAACCCAGAAATAGATATACCCTGCTGTAATCGTGTGTGGAACTTCCTGCGCACCCCAGTAATACAGGTACCCTGCTGAAATCGCGTGTGAAACTTCCCCGCACCCCAGAAATACACGTACCCTGCTGGAATCGCATGTGGGACTTCCCGCGCACCCCTGTAATACACGTACCCTGCTGTAATCGCGTGTGTAACTTCCCGCACACCCCAGTAATACAGGTACCCTGCTGAAATCGCGTGTAAAAGTTCCCCGCACCCCAGAAATACACGTACCCTGCTGAAATAGCATGTGGAACTTCCCGCGCACCCCAGTAATACTGGTACGCTGCTGAAATCGCATGTAAAAATTCCCTGCACCCCAGAAATACACATACCCTGCTGGGATCGCGTGTGGAACTTCCTGCGCACCCCTGTAATACCGTACCCTGCTTTAATCGCGTGTTCAACTTCCCCGCACCCCAGAAATACACGTACCCTGCTGAAATCGCGTGTGGAACTTCCCGCGCACCCCAGTAATACACGTTCCCCGCTCGCCGTTTGCCAGCCCTGTATACTGGTCCAGGGTTAGCGCAGCCCTTTGCGATGAATTGGGAATTTTGATGGCATTTCCTTGTGCTAGGGCGTTCTTGGGGGCGTAACTCGCACAGCTGCAGGGTCTCTGCGCCACGGCTGGTTTTGGAGGCTGAAATCCATGAATACACTGTTCGCGGATATCGATTTTAGTGCACGCGGCTGGTGCAGACATTCGCACGCGCACACTGTGCGCCAGCCACGTGCGCCATTTTTGTGCGAAATTCTATGAATTACCCTGTGAGTGTTGTCTGAGAGTTTCACTTAATTTTTCTTGGTCTACTGCATACACGGCTTTCTCCGCATTTGGGTCCAGTTTTATTTTCAATCTCCTTTGATGTGATGGGACCAGCTCAAAAGTGGTTGCATTCCCTTTTTCAAGACATAAACTTTTCCTTTTGCAGATCTGTCCTTAAACTTCACGATGGACCAAAACCACCATTCTAATTCAATGCGTTTACCACCATAGGCAACAGGTCTGATATCAACTTCATTTAATATGGTACTTGCTTTGAATTCTTTTTCAAACAAAAACTTGAGTAGTAATGAATAATTTGCACCCCAGTCGATCACCATACTGAGTTGTTTGTCATCTATTTCTAAAACCGCCATGGGTTCTTCCATATCCGCATTATCATCTCCAATTGTGTTGAGAAGAGAATCTTCTACTGCAAAAGTGCATTCTTCCAGCCTCTCTCAAAATTAATCAAAATAATCTATATTTTCCATCTTGGTTCTGCATCAGTTGGCAAAATGTCCTTTTTTGTTGCACCTCTTGCACAACTCTTTGATGCCAAGACACTTTTCACTACTAGCTAAATGATGTATACTATCATACCTGTAAAATCTCCATCTGTCTCAGAAACTGACGAGGGTCTGACCTGATCAATGCCCTTACTTCTCTCCTCCTCCTGACCTGTAATTTCATCGTCAGAGAAGTCTTCGGACAATATTGCTCTCCTTTCCCTCCAGGCGAGGTCCGGCTTTTTTGTGTGGGTTTTAGGACGGTCTCTACTGGAGGCCACCTTGCCAGATAGCGATACACTCGGCAGTGGGGCCCCCAGGGAGCTCGCCCCAATACCAGGGAAAAGCTTGGCTGAAAAACCCTGGAGGAATGAGTGTAGTAGCAGGTTCTACTGGTGTTCGCAGACCTTGATTGAATAAAGGACTCCAACTCCCAGAAGACACTCCAGATGCAAGATTGAAAGTTCGGAAGGATAAAAGGAAGGGTAGAATCCAATAATGGGTAATGCCGCTAATGAGGTTACCACCTTCCGTAGGACCCCAGCGTGAGGAGCACAAAGAATAACACTGCCCGCAAGGAATGCAGGTAAGAGTGTGGAGCCGGGACACTATGTGAAGAAGTAAAAGGGAATCAGCTGTACGGTAAGAGGGGAGATGTACAGAAGAGGCAGACGTGTAGCAAACACACAGAAGGAAGCCCAGAACAGGAGGACGGACTGGGGGGGTTAACGGGACAGAAAGGAAAACTTACAGCGATAAAAGCCACAAGCTTCGGAGAGCGGAAGAAAACAACAGCGTATTAACCCAAGAAGGCTGAAGGGTTGCAATGCACCGAGAGGCGTGTACTTGTACGCATATCCAGTGCGCCGAAAACTAGACCACTGTGCTTTATGCTGCCGAAGTTAACCCTTCTTCCATTTCCACCACAGTTTCCATGGTGAGCGCATCATGACAGTATGACTCCTTCTCAAAGGTCCCCCTCCTGGTTTCCTCGGATGGTTTCGATGGAATAAGCGCAGAAGTATGAGTGCCCTGAGGTTTCTGGCTGGTTCCCAAGATCTTTCTGTCCAAGGGTGTCCTTTCCAGAGTATGAGATACTGAACCACTCCGTGTTTATATCGGGAGTCAAGAATGCGGGACACTTCATACTCCTGGGAGTCTTTCTGTCATGATGCCTACCCACAGGCATCCGGACCAAGCCCATCAGCCCCGGGAGCAGGCATCTAGACATTTAGTAAAACCTCAGCAGCCCCGGCTAGGAGCTATCTGGGTTCAGTCCTGGCGCCTTAGGCGCCAGGCTCATAGTAGGAATCAGTCCTGGCACCTAAGGCGCCAGGCTCATAGTCATTACTTACCTCAGGCAGACCATGCTGCAAATGACTCCAATCCAACATGAAGCCTGAAAGGGACTATTTTTCTACAGGGACTATTTTTTACTCGGTGTGGTTCTAGGGACTTCTTACCTGGGACTACTTTTGAGGCTATTTAAACCACGCCCGACCAGCAACACACGCTTCGCGTTATTCTGCATCCAGCAGCGTAAAATTCACTGTGCCGGCAGCCTGCATCCAGTCTTCTGCCAGGCCCGCCTCGAAACCGGAGCTTCTAAAACAAAGAGGAAAGAAAGGGACAAGGTTAGAAAACAAACATATTTCTATTACACACCTGATTCTGGATCCATCTTGTCTCCGGACCTGCAAAGAACATCATTTCTGCACGCACCGCACCTCCAGCTGCAGCGCCGCGCCATACTCTCCAGTCTTCACAGCATCCTTCGGGTCGGCGCTGCCTCCATCATTTCTTCGCCAAACTTCGGCACCTAGGAGACAAAAGAAAACCACAAGGTGAGCCGAGGGAACCAACAAACATAATTCTTACCACCATAGACTTACCTGATTTACCACCGGAGGCATCCTTTTGTGACTCTCCATATTTTCACGTGCCGCATCTGTAAAGAGAGACAAAACAACACGTTTTCCTCGTGCAACATATACCGGACAGCGCCGGGTAATACAGACTCTTACCTGAGTGCCACCAGCTGCCACAAGAGCATCTTTTCACGAGCCAGCTGCAAGACAAGAAAGGAAGGGGGGAACAAGAGTGAACATCAGACATATTGAACTCTATGAACTTAATACTTACTGGTCCTCACCAGGAACCTCAGAGTCAATACTCTCAAGAACTCTCCCGAGCCTTCAAACCAGTGAAGTAACTGGAATTGACGCACCCCTGCAAATCCACGCAGGATGGAGAGCTCATCTTTCAAGATTATAAGGTGAGATTGCTGTGAGGGCATTTCGGAGGTTATTAGTTGGGGAGGACTGTGGGGGTGCCATCACTTGAATCCACAAGTGGCTAAATCCATCTCTCCACTTGCAGGAGAATATTTCTACGAGTTAAGCAGACAAGATTAGGAGGGCAGATCCAGTCAGTCATCGCTGCACTACGTATCACGTGGGTGGAGACCGCAGCTGTCCGGGTCCAACCGACGCCCCTGTGGGAGCCAGGTGAGCGTAACACTTTCAGGCTTGGAATACTTCTCTTGATTTGTCTCTTATGTGGGTCAGGTTTGTATTCCTTAAGAAGAGAGGCATGAAATACTGGATGTATCCTGCGTAAGGAATATGGCAAAGTTAATCTGAAGGCCACCGGGTTAACCTGTTGGTTGATGGTAAAAGGACCAATATATCTGGGAGCAAATTTTCCTGGATGTAGTCGCCTAGGTAGGTATTTGGTAAATAGCCATAACTTATCACCGGTCTGCCATGCTGGAATTAACCTTCTGTTCTTGTCAGCCCATTTTTTATATGTCTGGCGACTGGCTGATAGGGTTTCCTGGGCCTTCATATGGATTTGTTTCAGCGAGTCCAACAACTGATCAATGGTGCGTATATTGGTGGATTTTATTGTGGAAAAAGGTATATGTCTGGGTTCGTACCCATAAGTACACTTGAAAGGACTCATTCCGATAGCTGAATGAGTTGTGTTGTTGTAAGAGAATTCTGCCATCGATAAGAAAGGATACCAATCGTCCTGTGTCTGATTCCAGAAGCATCGAAGATATTGCTCAAGCTTGGCATTAAGTCGTTCAGTTTGTCCGTTACTCTGTGGATGAAATCCCGATGATAATGCTCTTTGGATCTGTAATTGTTTACATACCATAGACCAGAATTTGGAAGTAAATTGTGTACCTCTATCAGACACAATTGTGTGTGGTAATCCATGCAGTCGTACTATATCTCTAAGAAAAACCTTGGCGGTGTCGGTGGCTGAAGGAGTACCTTCGAGGGGAGAAAAGTGTGCCAGTTTACTGAAGGATTCGACAACCACCATAATTGCTGTGTACCCTCCTGATTCAGGCAATTCTACGATAAAATCCATTGATAGGTGTTGCCTTCGTCCTGCGGGAGGTTTTTCTTGCTGGAGGAGCCCTAAGGGCCTTGTTGTACTGTATTTACTCTGTGCGCAAGTAGGACAAGAAGAGACATATTACAAGATGTCCTTTGCCATTGCTGGCCACCAGAAGTGTTGTCTCAATAATTCCAGGGTGGCTGAGCGGCCCTTGTGACCTGCAGTTGGTAGGTCATGACACCATTTTAGTGCTTGTGACTGGAGGGCTTGCGTGGGTAAGTATAACAAGTTTTCTTTGAACAGGAATTCTCCCCTTTGGATCAAAGACGGAATTTGGGTATCAGATGAATTCTTTTGTGCTTCCAATACCTCTTGTAGAAAGATGTTAATGGCACCTTTGAATCTCTTTCCTTTTAACAAAAACTTATGACCTGAGTACTTTCCTGACTCTTCTCCTTGGCGTCAGCTAAGTGATTCTCCTTACCCCGGCAGGTAAGTTAGTTCGAAATCAAATTGGGAGAAGAAATACACCTATCTGGCGTGTTGTGAATTTCTACATTCCATTTGTTGTAGAATACTGAGATTCCTGTGATCGGTGCGAACCTGAAAAGGGTACTTGGCTCCCTGTAAAAGATGTCTCCACTCTTCGCAAGCGTCTCTGATCGCCAACAGTTCCTTTTTAATCACAGCATAGTTCTTTTCGCTGGAAGTAAGTGTCCTAGAGTAGTAAGCTATGGGATGTTCCAGCTGATCCTCTTTCCTTTGTAGAAGTGCGGTCCTGAGAGCTCCCTGGGAGGCATCCGTTTCTACTATAAAGGGCAAGGTTTGGTTTGGTTGTCTGAGAAATGGAGTGGTAGTGAAGGCTTCCTTGAGCTGCTTGAATGCGAGATCAGCTTCTTGATTCCAGTCAAATTTTGTCCCTTTCTTCAACAGGGCTGTAATGGGTAAGACCTTGTTGGAGAATCCGGTGATGAACATACAATAAAAATGAGCTAGGCCTAAGAACCTCAGGATGTCTTTCACCAAGTTGGGAGTAGGCCAGTTGCTAATGGCTGCAGTCTTGTTTGGATCCATCTCTAGCTGATTCTCCAAAAGAATAAAGCCCAAATATGGAACTGTAGGAACCTCAAACAGACATTTGTCTGCTTTTGCCAACAAATGATGGCATCGGAGTCCCCTGAGTACTTCCCTTACTTGTTGGTGATGTTGTTCTAATGCCGCTGAAAAAATCAAGATGTCGTCTAAATATACAACTACTGAATTGAATAATAGATCGCAAAATACCTTGTCCATAAATCTCTGAAAGTGGGCCGGTGCGTTGACTAAACCAAAGCGCATCACCTTCTACTCATAGTGGCCAAAGGGAGTCCGAAAGGCTGTTTTCCATTCATCCCCTCTTCGTATCCTTAGGAGATGATATGCTCCTCTGAGGTCCAGTTTGGTAAACCATTTAGCTCCTGTACTGCTTGCATGATATCCTTGATTAAGGTCATGGGGTACCTGTCTCTGATTGTTAGGCTATTGAGACCTCGAAAGTTTATACAGGGTCTGAGTTCATTTGTCCCCTTTTTTGGTATGAAGAACAAAGAAGCCCCAGCTGAAGAGGTGGATTCTTGTATAAGACCGTTCTGCAGATTAGTTGCTAGATATTACCGTAAAGCTTCTTTCTCGGGAAGAGACAATGGGAACATCCTCCCGAACGGAACCACTGCTTCTGGAATGAGGTCAATCTTGCAATCTTCGCTTCGGTGTGGCAGTAGTGGTCTGGGCTGAGTATCTGCAAATACATCTACGAACTCCTGGTATGCTAATGGTATGGAATTGATACTCCTCGCTGGGATTGAACTTTCTTGGTGGCTCTGCTTTTCTTCTTTGGATAGACACGACTGAAAACAGAGTTCAGATCGGAATTCCACTGTATTGGAATCCCAATCTATGCTGGGAATGTGCTTTCTCAGCCATGGGATACCACGTATCACAGGGAAGTGGGCTGCCTTTATTAAGTCAAATACGATTCTTTCATGGTGAGTCTTCATCTTGACTGTGACCTCTTGTGTTTCTTGTCTGATCAGTCCTGGCTATAGAAGGGTGCCATCAACGCCTTCTACGGAATAGGTTGGTGCTTTTCTCTTCTTGGAACAGCATGTTCTCTTGCCCATTGATCGTCCATAAAACTTCCAGCTACTCCCCAATCCATAATGGTGAGGCATTCCACTGTATGGTTCTTCGTCCATTCCATAACCACCTTAACTGGTGCGAGGGATCCAAAGTACCAGAAGCATTGGTAACACAGGGATTGGCCAGTGAAGCCCCTTCCATTTCCTTGTTCAGGGTCGGGGTCTTTCATTTCCTGACCTTCTGGGAGGCATTTCGGGACAGTCTCGCAGAAGATGTTTATCAGAACCACAGTACATGCATAAGCTCAAATCCTTTCGTCGTTTTCTTTCAGCAGCTGTCAGAAGACCCCTGGTGGTACCTATTTGCATGGGTTCTTCAGTCTGAGTTGAGAGTCTTTCGGAGGTTACCGGTGGGTAGGAGGAAGGAGTATGCAGAATGCTTAGTTTGGGTTTCCTTCTTTCGGTCCTTCGCTCCAAAAGACAGTATTCAATTTGAAGAGCTAATGCAACTAGTTCTTGAAAGGAAGCGGGTCCTGCCACCCTTGACAGGTCATCTTTTATCTCCTCATGCAATCCCCTTCTGTTTGTTTAGCCGAGTCCGGTCATCCGGTTTCCAAAGCAACTCTCTGGAAGTTGGAGACATGTCTGTACATCTGAAGGACCTTGTTTGGTGTCCAAAAGGTTCTCGTATGCTGTATATAATACTTCTGGTCTTTCAAACCTAGTTCGGAATTGTTGTATGAAGGCTTCGTAATCATTCAAAACAGGATCAGAATTTGTTACCAACTGGGTGGCCCATGCAAGAGCATTGCCCCCTAGGTTCAAGATGAGAAATCCGACCTTGGCCCGGTCCAACTCGTACATCTTGGGGCGGAAAGTGAAGTAAACCGGACATGCGTCTAGTAATTCTTTTAGTCTTTTGGGATTACCCTCATATTTACCGCATGGTAAAGGCATTGGTGGAAGATCGCTACGAATGTTCTCTCTTTGAGTGATCTGCTGTTTCAAGGCAGCATTGTCTGCTTTGAGCGCATTGTTCTCTGCTTTCATAGTCTGGAGTTCGGCGGTAATTCCTTGTATGGCATTGACCAGCTCTTGATATTGCTCTAGACTGGCCATCTTGTGGCATTGCAAACTCTCAGAAACTGACGAGGGTCGACCTGATCAATGCCCTTACTTCCCTCCTTCTCCTCCTCCTCACCTGTAATTGCGCCATCAGAGGAGTCTTCGGACGATATTGCTCACCTTTCCCTCCAGGCGAGGTCCGGCTTTTTTGTGTGGGTTTTAGGACGGTCTCTACTGGAGGCCACCGTGCCAGATAGCGATACGCTTGGCAGTGGGACCCCCAGGGAGCTCACCCCAATACCAGGGAAAAGCTTGGCTGAAAAACCCTGGAGGAATGAGTGTAGTAGCAGGTTCTACTGGTGTTCGCAGACCTTGATTGAAGAAAGGACTCCAACTCCCAGAAGGCACTCCGGATGCAAGATTGAAAGTTCGGAAGGATACGAGGAAGCGTAGAATCCAATAATGGTTAATGCTGCTAACGAGCATACCACCTTCCGTAGGACCCCAGTGTGAGGAGCACAAAGAATAACACTGCCCCGCAAGGAATGCAGGTAAGAGTGTGGAGCCGGGACACTATGTAAAGGAGGCAAAGGGAATCAACTGTACGGAAAGAAGGGAGACGTACAGAAGAGGCAGACGTGTAGCAAACACACAGAAGGAAACACAGAACAGGAGGTGCGACTGGGGGGGGCGTTAACGGGACAGAAAGGAAAACTTATGGCGATAAAAGCCACAAGCTTGGAGAGCGGAAGAAAACAACAGCATGTCAACCCAAGAAGGCTGAAGGGTTGCAACGCACCGATGCTTTTGAGAGGCGTGTACTTGTACGCGTATTCAGTGCGTCGAAGACTAGACTGCTGCGCTCAATGCTGCCGAAGTTATCCCTTCTTGCATTTCCACCACAGTTTCCATGGTGAGCGCGTCATGACAATCTGTCACTGGTTTCTCTCCTATCCTTAAACCTCGAAGATTTATTCTTCACATATGATGAATCTTACCTAACAATTAGTTTTATTTTAGTAGACTCATTTCCTTGAACTGTCAACATTTCAGTATTTGGTCTTTCTTATTTTCACATTCCACCCTTTTCTCAGGCTCTTTCGCACATTTGTTGGTGTGTTCCACCTCTTTTGCGACTCTGAGAACTTCATCGAAGGATGGATTTCCTTTAGACCAGAGTGCTTCCCTCACTTTGCTATCACTGCATTCCAGAATAAATTGATCACAAAATCGCTCATCTAAATTACCAAGCTCGCATGAGGTAGCCAAACCACGTAAAGCTGTAATGAACTGTTCCACTGTTTTATTATCATCTTGTTTACACTTCCCAAATTGATATCTTTCAAGAATAATACTCACAGATTTCTCACAGATTTCTCATAATGTAAGTCTAACATTTTAATGCATTTCTCATATTCTGTGAGATCTGAGGCATCCTCATCAGATAGTGTAGGCAAATTCTCAAACTGTTCTTGCCCGTAATTTCCTAAACAGTGTATTAGTAAACTCTTAAGGTTATTTCCTCTAAAAGTGTACAGTGATAACACCTTTAGCAATGTAGTGTGTGTGGGATCTTTGAATTAAAATACGCACAGCCTGAATCCTGGCTTGTGATTATATACGTGCTCTCAGTTTCTTGCGTTTGGGTTGCACAGTCACTTAAACTGTTATTTGCCCCTCTGAGTTCCTTATGTTTCGGCTGCACAGCCACTAAATTTGATATTTTCCTGCAGCTATTGTTTGTTTCTTCCTTAATATGCGTGCAATTATTCAGTGGGGTTACCACTAAAGCACTTGACTTACTTTCGTCAGGGAACACCTTAATTTCACGGCTCACTTTGAAGTCACCTGATGTGACTTCCACATTGTGATTGCGCTTCGTCTCCTCACACGTCCATCAATTGCTACAACTGGTGTAGTCAGGTCCTGATCCAATTTTACACAGTTGGGAATATTATGGTTAACGGCTACTCGGTGGGCTGCCGTTCTTGGAAAATCCCACCCTCTTCACCACTGATGAATTCTCTCACGCAATTAAATACATATGGGAAGTTTATTTAAGTATAAGGATTTAGGCCACCGGCCACATCAACATTACAAAAGCAACTGAACATCACTGCATCATTCCTAAAGCAATATGTGCTCCACATTCTACACTCTGCTATAGCAGCATTCTTCCACCTGTAATCCAATGTTCCATATTCCAATCGCTTCCTGTCTTATTGTAGATAGGAATATGGAACAAAGAAAGGTAGGATGAATACACAATAAAATACTACATGAGGGTTACCCACAGGTACAGTAGATAGGAAGGCAAAAGCAAGGCCTCATAGGCAAAGAGGCAGGTTAACGGTTGGTCTATGCCGTTTAATGTTCCGCCCCAAACTACGATTCCCGGGCTAGAGGCCACTAGGCAGTTCAGATAAGATGTCAAACACTCTTGTCACTTGATCGTCCAGTCAATCAGTGTTTGGTCTCTCTGATTTTGTCCTTGGCATTGCTGGGATGAGGCAATTTCCTCCTGTTTGGTGTTTCCAGAGGAGCTGGGAATAGATAAGGAACAGAGGTTTAAGAGGCATGGGTGTCGAGCTACTTAGGGACTGAAGGTAATGAAAAGGTAGATCAAGCAGCAAAGGTGGGTATGAAAAGAGAAATGGTACCACCTATAGAAAGCGAGATGAGGCCTATACTACGAAAGGGTATGCTCAAGATATGGCAATAACATTGGGAAAAGGAGACCAAGGGAAGACATGTCTACAGAATACAACCAGTGGTTCAAGACAAAACAGTGTGGAATGGAAGATGCCCAGAAAGCAGGAAGTGATTTGAATAGATTCCGAGCAAGGCACACGGGACTCGATGGAATGCTGAAAAAATATCAGATGCCATGAAGACATGAAATTGCCCTATTGTAAGAAGGAGAAAACAGTGCACCTACTAGAATGTGACCAATGTAGACTATAAAGGAGGCTATTAATGTAATCACTGATGGAAACAGAATTGAATATACAAGTGGATTTTATGCTTTGAAAATAGAAGATACAAAATAAAGGAAAACAAAGATCTGATGCACAAATAGGGAGGTTTACGTATTTGGACTCAATTGAAATGGGACAGACATCGTGAATGCGAGAAAGGTGCTCCAAGAACTGCCAAGAAAAATCATACGTCAAACTACAATGCTGTGCTCTACACCCTCCCTACTACTCCCTTTACTCCCTTTTCTCTCTCCCTTTTCTCCTTCTCCTCCCCCTCGTTTTCTCTTCCTTCTCAAATGCAAATTGTTCCACATGCTGTTTTTCTGGTTTGATTCATGTATATTATTATTGCTTCTATGTTCTATGTTTGATGTTTTCTTGTTAAACTGTAAAGCGCTTTGGGTTAAAGCGCTATATAAACAATAAAATAGAAATACAAATAATAAAGTTGAGATGTATGTGAAAGCTGCTTGTATTGGACTGATTAAGCCATGCATGCAATAGTGCTCTCCTGTAAGAAAAAGACAATGGGCCTCATTACACGGTAGGCGGTGAGCCATGGCGCTATTAGCGCCATGGCTCATGCCGGTAAAATACCGGCACCGCCTTGGCGGAAAGGGGATTTACCGCCCCATTCCAAGGTTGGAGGGGCGGTAAATCCCCTTTCCGCTGTTGCCCTTCCCCATTCCCATTTCTGCCCCATAGGGCTCTATGGAAATGGGGAAGGCGCTAATTACGCCACCGCAATTTTGCGGTGCCGTAATTAGCTCTGAGGTCCCTTAGCGGGTTGGATTTTAACGCCTGCAAGAAGCAGGCGTTAAATCCTCCAACCCGCAAAGGGACCTCGTAGTACGGCGGTAAGGGTTAACGGTCACCGTTGCCATTAACGGTGACCGTTAACCCTTACCGCCGTCCGTGTAATGAGGCCCAATTTGTCTATTAAAAAGCATGCGTTTGCACTCGTTTTCATAACTACAATGTGGTACTATTGGTACTGAACTGGAGGTGAACTTCCAGCGGTGGCTGCTGGTTGGCGCTACTGCATGTGTGTCTTAGCTGAAATGGTCAATTCTACTGTGACATTTCAGGTAGAAGGTTTTTTGATGTTTTTTTAAAACCCCTGATTATATTCACAGTATTTGCTAAACATACCCAAAGCTGCTGCAAGATTGTCAGATTATCTGGTGTGGGTCCTGCTTAAAGTGGGTTAAGCATGTATACTATTATCTGCATCCTTTAGAGCTGCCTGTCTTGGGATGAGAAAACGATTCATAAAATAGCAATGCCCTATAAGAAAAAGACAATCTTCTGGAGCAAAAAGCATGCTTGTGGTACTTTTCATTGCACAGTGGCTGTGCAATGAAGGGGAACTTCCACGGTTTCAGCTGGGTGGCACCGTGTAATGTGGGGTTTAGCTGAAATGGCATTTCTACTTTCACATTTCAGACAGCAAGTTTTTGTCATGTTTTTTTAAATCCACCATAACATAATATTGACCGTGTTTACTATACACAACCCAGTGCTCCAACCACTAGTATATCAGACTATGTTGCCCTGATGAGCCCTAAAAACATGTAGCATGTTATTGGTTGTTTACAGTCTTGAGAGCTATCTTGGATGGCTCTGTAAATCTTTATATATATATATATATATATATATATACCAGAAGTATATTCACTGATATATACACACCCGCACAATCATATCAGTTTTGTTGCAGAAATGTGGGTCATCTCTTAACTTTATCTACATATAAAGTGAAAACATTTTCGGTAGGTACCAGTTAAGATGCCCCAATTTATTGCAATAAAAATGCATGAAATTCAGCTGGGATATATGTCAGTGAGGATTTTTTTATATAAACTTTGAAAAAGCCATTGTTAAGGTTTGGCATTTTATTAAACATAGAACCAACATTAACACTAAACACAACATAAAATAAAACCAACATTAAAATTAACATTGCTAAAACATTAACGGCTCTCTTTTTGGATTGTTGAGAATGACTTGATTGCTTACTAATCTTTATCCAGTGGAAGCATAACTGCGATCACTGTGCCACAGTAATTATTCCTGTGATAATGCTGTATTTGTCGATTGCAGCAGTAATGAGCAAACACTTGAAACATTTAGGGCCTATTTCACAGAAGCAATTTATAATGGCAAAACCCCATTGGAAAATGCTCTGTGAATAAGGCCCTTAAACCTTTCCTTCTTCCCACTGCCACTTTCGATATGCACCAATTTTTTGAGCTTCACCGACCTCCCACCAGTGTGTAAAGTCCCCCTAACCTTCTCCTTTTATCCTTTTTCCTTTGCTGCTTCCTGTGAAACACTTTTTTCTGAGTCTTGCAATGTTACTCAGGGACATCATTTCACCAAAGTGCCTGGGGTAGCGGAAGTGACATCGCACGGTCCTTGACCCCTGATGACATCACAGGAAGTGATGTCATTTGACCCCACCACAAAGTGATATCGTGGGAAGCGATGGAACATGACCTTTCATCCGTTGACAAAACAGAAAGTGGCATCACATAGCATTGCACACTACGAAAAATATGGTTACGATATTACTATAATGTGATGTACATTTCTTACAAGAATGGATTGTCATATGTATCGTTAAGATCAGTGTGTATAGGCCCATATTAGCAAATTACTGTGAATGCAAGCAGGCGTCCATGGCCAAATGATAATGATGTGTTATTTTATAGCACTTACGCCTAAGTGATTTGTATAGAAAAAAATATACACCCAATATCACCCAACCTGTGTTGGTACTCAATTATCGACCTCAGAAGGATGAAAAGCTGTGTTGAGGTGTTTAAGAACAGACTAAAGCAGTGACTCAACCCCTGAAGTGTGCCTGAAATAAACCTATATTTTTTAGAGGTCGCAAGGGAGGCCATAGTGGTCGCAAGGGAGACATCAGAAGTCGCAGTTGCGACCTCTGGCAACCCTTAAATGACGCCCCTGATGTTACTGCAGGAATGCCCTGTTATGACGGAAATGTTCGGCCTCCAAACTGGCTCTCCAGCACTGCCCAAAATGTCGAACTAACGCTAACCATTTCTTCCTTTTTTCCTCTTTCACCGTATCCACACCACACCTTATCTCAACCCATTGCTACCCCTCTTCCAAACATCATTTTTAGCCCTTTTCTTTGTTCACATTCCCACAGGAATGTCGAGCAAAATAAAAATGGCATATTTAAATTTTTGGAAAGCATCAGTGCCCTATAGGATATCAATACACGTTTTTTGCCCTGGGCATTCCCTTTTCTATCATATTTGTTTTAAACAACTGGACAGATTTAACCAAACCAAAAAAAGGAGTATCTGCGATGGTTGTTCTCCAACTTGTTTCTTATTTGGCTCAATCAAAGCAACTTTTTTTCTCTTTGAGAACATTAATGGGAGTAGGCTAAAAACAGCTTTTTTTCTCAGCTTTAATCATTTTGAAACTTTTTAAATCCTATTTCCCCAAACGTAAGAATTTGGAGAGGCTCGTGCCAGACATTTGTTTTTGAAAAATGTCATGAATGTCATTGAAATCCAACCATCCATCCAGTGAGTCAAAAGTTATAAGCAAAAGATTTTGGCAAAAGTCAATGCAAATTAGTTTGATCTCAACCTTAGGACAGTGACTGTATATATTTTACAGGGCCTGCGGTAGAGGCCCTGTAGTTATGGTTTAGTTGCTGAACTCATAGGAAGAGCACTTTTTTGGCAGCATATAACTTTGCCCCACGTCCCCAAACAAATTCTCACCAAACTTTGCAAAAAAAGTATATGGCCCCTTCAGAACCATTTTGCGAAGTTTGGTGCAGTTTCGTCCAGTTATAGGGGCGGGGGTCCCACAATTAGTGAAAATACTCATAGATGCAATGGAAAAAGAAATGTTGCTCATGCCTAGAGCCTAAACCGCTGGATGGATTTTTACCAAATTTACACTAAGAGCTGCGGCTTGGTCCCAAAACGTGCTTTTGTATATTTGGTGTAAATCCGTCCAGTAGTTTTAAAAAAACATTGGCAAAAATTTGGTAAAATTTGAGTCCGGTCCATGGACTCCTTTCCTGATTCGGAGTCGGCAGACACCCCTAGACCAATCAGGTTTGGCTTGATGTCCATGGACATCATACGTGTCTCCTGATTGAATGGTGAAAAACGTGAGCTGCATCTATTTTTGGGAACAGTCACCATGTTGGATCCGCGGAAAGCCACCTGTGTCCATGGATAGCGTGGCGGAAAGAGGAGCTGGAAAGGGTGGGGAAGTGCAATAAGGGTTTTCAGGTGCCACCAAGTCCGCAGACATAGCCGCTGACCGTGAACCACACAGGAAGAAAACATTTTGGAAAATACATTTGGGGTTATTTGGTGGCCGAATGAGCATTTGGAAAGGGTGGGGGAGCTGATCAAGTTGACATGGAGCTATTTTCATAGGTTAAAAAAATGTGTGCAGATGCCACCGAGTCCGCTGTCACTTTTAGTGTCTGCAGACATCATTTGGATTGCAGGGGGTTGAGGGAGAGTCGTGTTATTTGAAGGTATAGGGTATAAGGTTTATAAGGTTTAATTAAAAAAAAAACTATTTAATATATGGCAGTTGCATACTGAAGGCTCAAACATTTACAATCCATTACAGCTCTGATGATATTGATATATTTGTTTTCTACATTCATATCGCTTTGTCGTTTGTACAATTCTGTTACATTGTTATCGTATCATGTACATTTTGGCAGTTAGTTCTGGGTGTTTTCTCCACATAAGATCGATATGGGGCCCATATATCTTTGGGCCGTGATACTGCCATTACAGTTTGTACGTAATATTCCTCCCTATCGTTTACATACACCACTTCAGTAAACCATTGCTTCAGTGTAGGCAATTATTTTGCCTTCCATCGTAATAGTATATATTTCTTTGCTATCATGCAGCCGAGTTTTAACAACCTGCAGGTCTTAATGTTTGCCTTGCCTATATCGCCCCGGAGGTACTTCAGTGGCAGATGCATCGGGGGTACACCAACCATCAATTGTAGTGTTTGTGGAATGTGGTGCCAATATTCCGCAATCGAGGGGCATTTCCAGAATTTATGTATGGTGTCTGCATTGTCAGAGTTACATTTCAGGCAATGTTGCGTTTGTTGTGGGTTAAACTTGTTGATATGCTTGGGGGTGTAGTGGTGTCATTTCAGTACTTTATATGGTATCAGCCGTAGCTTACATTGAGTGAGACTTCTCTGGTTAAGCCACACATGTTCTCCCATTTGTGTTCGTCTATTGTTGTCCCTGTGTCCGCCTCCCATTTTTCCCTTAGAGTTTTGGGCATGGGCATGCCCTGTTGTATCATGGAGTATAGTCTCGCTAGTAGTTTCTTCTTGTTATCGGGCTGTATTATCAATTCCATATATTCGTTGGATTCGGACTCTGCTGGGTATGATGGCCACGTTCGTTTAACTGCTGCACACATGCGGTAGTATTGTAATGTTTTCACAGGGTTATTTCCTAGTTTGCTCTTGAATTCATTCAATGTGACAAATCTTCCTTCGGGAAAGAGGTCTCCCAATTTCATTTCCCCATCAGGGACCCATGTGTTTCGGATATCTGCATCCATTGTGGTGGAAGGTCGGAATTGTGCCATAACGAGATGTGTTTGCTATATGATTTGTGATCTGTAGCTTGGATCATATTAGTCTGCAGGCATCTAGAGTGGTGCGTAATGGATCAAAGGGGCAGGGGTCAGGTTTGTATTCACATATGAGGATGGTCTTTATGTCGTACGGCACAGCAGACTGTTTCTCGATGTCCACATGTGAATACTTGATGTCTGGGCTATACCATAGGCCAGCAAATTGAGCTTGGGCCGCCAGGTAATATAGTTCCAAATCGGGGGTGGCCTGCCCCCCTCTGCTATAAAGCGCAGTGAGTGATTCCCATTTCGCCTGGGCACTTTTCCCACCCCACACAAATCCCACCGATAGTTTCCGAAGCGTGTTGAAAAACTGTCTACCAGGCCATATCGGTATGGTGGTGAAGTAATATAGGATTTTAGGTGCAACAATCATTTTCAAAATGGCAATCCGACCCATTACTGTCAGGGGGAACTTGCCTCATAGATTAAATTTGTTTTGAAGTGTGTTGAGATAATCAGAGTGATTTTTTTCATACAGTCGTTTATGTGACCATGCCATTACGACTGCCAGGTATTTCACAGACATGCCATACAGCTGCTTAGGTTTAGTTTTTTTATCAGTTAGGGGAAACAATTCAGATTTTAACGTGTTGACCTTATATCCTGAGTACCTAGTTAATTCACTAACTTCTACAAGTATTGGTTTTATGTTTGCATCGGGGTGTTTTAAGTAAATTAAAGTGTCGTCCGCATATAGCGAAATTATCTGTGTGGCTCCCTGTATTCTTATTCCCCTGTGTTCATGGAATTCCCGAATTCTGCTGGCAAAAGGTTCTATTGTTAGTGCAAAAAGCAGGGGGGAGAATAGGCATCCGTGACATGTTGCCCTGGCTAATTGTATCTCCTCTGAGTGGTTTCCGTTAGTCCGTATGTTGACTTTGGGGTACCTCTATAGTAGTTTGACGAATTTATTTAAACCCTCCCCCAATCCCATGCATATGAAAACACCAAATAGGAAGTTCCATGATACTGAATCGAAAGCTTTTTCAGCGTCTAGTACCATCGTAGCAGCAGGTACATCCGAGTTGATCTGTGCCATTGTTCCTAACAACCTTCTCAAATTTAGGGCCGTGGATCTACTCGGGATGAATGCCGATTTGTCCCGGTGCATTGGCATAAGCATGTGGGGTAGTATTCTATTAGCTAAAGTTTTTGTGAAAATGTTTGCGTGCATGTTTATTAGAGAGAGTGGGCGGCATGAGGACATTTCATTAGGGGGTCTTCCCGGTTTTGGTAGGACTGTTATGGTTGCTTCAGTGAGGGTAGTGCAGGTTTCTTCCCATACTCTCAGTAGTTTAGGGGCCAGGATATCCTTGTATACTTTGTATAGTTCAATACTAATGCCATTAGGCCCGGGGGCCTTGCTGGATGCCAAGGAGGTTATAGCTTCTGCAATTTCCTCCTCAGTAAATGGGCTGCACAGTTTCTCGTTGGCTTCACTGTCCAGTGTGGGTAATTGGGTGTTTGTTAGGTATTTCCTCACTTCCTCTTCTGTTACTGTATCAGTGTTGGAATATTGTCTTTGGTAATATTCCCCAAACATTTCATTAATGTCCACTCTGTCGATGGTGGTTGAGCCACTGGGCTTGGTAATCCCACTAATATGTTGTGTTTCACGTTCCCCTCTGACAATGCCCACCAATAACCGACCGGGTCCGTCACCCTCACCCATATCGTCTAGCATGTACTTTCTTGGTCATATATAGTGAAGTGGGAGAATGGAAAACCAGACTCCCGTCCTTCACCTCTCGCGCTTGGCCTAGAGGGTCGCGGCCCAGACACCCGCCACGAGAAGAGTTTGCCCATTTACCAGATGACCAAATACCCTGGTACAGAAACATACGGATGTGTCCATCTGCCTGCCCAACAGCCCGCACTGGCCATGCCGACACCTGCGGCACGGACCAACTAGACTGAAATCTACACATCGTTAGAGATGCCATGACGACCTAGATAACGGGAAGCACCGCTGAACTATTATACACGCTGAACATTTCCACACCAATCTACACGAAGAACATACTCAGTGCTCTGACGTAGGCGACAGGCTTATTCACGGACGTGCATCTTTATTATTTTTACATAGGCTTTCAGAATGCAGAAACGCAAGACGCACCATGAGCTCATTTATAACGCTTGCTCACGCTTCTCTTGAAACCCGTTACCATCATGAGAGATATAATGGAAACACGATACTGGCCATGAAACTGTATGCCACTATAACCTAAAGCATCCATGCACTAAATGGATTACTCGTGCACCAGGCCCAAGTAGGCCTCAAGCAAGAGTTCCCGTGGACATTAACAAAGCAAAAGTCAGGTTGCTGAGCCTGCAGAAAGAACCCAGTGGAGCAACTAGCCAAGGTCGTAATGTTGCAAACCCACAGTCAAGAAACAAATCTTCAAAGGCACGATGTTGCAACCTCGCACTCCACGTACCAATGTTAAAATCATATCTGCAAATTAAACCAGACATACAGTGGAAAAACAATATTAATTGTGCAGAATTATGCCTCAAACACGGTCCCTCCCCACGTGACCAAGCCGAACCTGACGAGATGCCAAAACCCAGGAGAGAAAAGGCGTCTGGGTACCTCGCTACGAGACGCAGGCCGACACACTTGAAAGGCTCAATGGACACCTGCTACAGTGGGAACGGTCAGTCTCCCACCTATGAATAAATCCTCATATTGCCTGCACGTACCCATACTGAAACACTGTTGCAACCACAGGTGCACCGTGTGCTGGGAACAACGGTGGTCCCAGGCTGGGGAGCTCACGGATGCACCAATCAGAACATGAGGTTCTTATCTCAGACGTCAGTAACGTTAGCCAATCCTCAGGGGTCTTCATGTAACAATTCTTATGTATCTAATTGTAGGGACAACCCAGATATACCACCTGACTACATCTTAACCACTAATATCATTCTCTATATGCGTACTATACTAACCCCACCACTCGAGCAACCAATCAAGAGTGGCGATAGGTTCTTTTGGTAACTTTTTGGAATGACGCAAGTAGCGCGTCATAATGTAGTAAAAAGGGCCTGCGAGCCCCACTATTGTGTGTGTGTCAGGACGAACGCGTGCGCTCCTTGACCCATCCCTGCCGTTTGCATAATAAACGACAGAAGTTGCCTTGCTCCTTGTGTGTGCCTCATACTCTGTCTCGATCCGAGATATACACGGGAGGAGTTGGGGCCTCCCTGCCCGGAGGTCTGCGGACGGCCCGGCCGACCCCGGCAGAATCCCCCCCGACAAGTTGGAGGCACTGCTGAGATCTGTTTAAGATCGACTTTTATTTTTTATTTTTCCAGGCACTCCCGTTGCGGGGAGGCCCGGCGGCGCGGCCCCCTCTGCCGTTGCCCCCTTCTGAGGACTACAGGACAATCGCGGAGCTGCGAGAGGACCGGACAGCGCAATCCGGATATTGGCCCTCGGGAGCCGGTTGAGAAGTATCCCGCCCGCGGTCGGCGAGTGTCCAGACGTGGTCCAGACGAGGGGAGGTGGCGAGCCGCTTGGAGGGGTGCACGCAGTCGAGCGGCCCTGCATCGAGGGAACTTGGTGAGCATGACACGCACAACAAGCAATGCGAAATTGTGAGGGAGGGGGCGGAAGTAAATAAGGGAGGAGGGAGGTATTGTAAAAAGGTGGGGTGAAGGTTTAATTGAGTGATGATAATGGAATGAATGGTAGTGAATTGAGTGCGAGAGAAGGCGGCTAACGTTACGCGAAAGAGGGGGGCAGGGCACGAGAACAACACGTGCAGACGCTCGCAACAAAAAGCTAACGTTACGCGAAAGAGGGGGGCGGGGCACGAAAACATCACGTGCAGCCGCTCGAAAGACACTGATTGGCCTAAATCGCGACTACGTGTGAGGGTGGGTGTGTGTGGTTTCCTACGATTTGACATTTATCATTCAATGAGTAGATGAGGTTCCCTATTGTTCGAGCAAGAAACTCGATAGGTAGATGAGGTTCCCTATTGTTCGAGCAAGAAACTCGATAGGTAGATGACGTTTCCCTGTGGGCGGTGGCTAGTTACGTAGTTGCCCAAAACGGAAGATAATTGGCTGGTTAAGCCCTCCTGTTGAGGGGCGTATCACACGCGAGGCGACGCAGCGTGCGCAGTCCGGTTATAGTATTGATGAGATTACCTTGTTCCAGGAGAGACAGGAAGACAGCTGTAGGGTTAGCGGGGTAGATTGCAAGTGTATTTTGAATTTAAAGAACATAACACGAATATACCAGTAGTTCGAAGAAATAGGTGACGTCACCAGTAGGGATTTAGTAAGATATCGTGAACACAAGAAGCTTTGGGTTTGACATTGGTGGGGAAGAGAAACATGATAAAGGAGCGGACACGGAGATAAACGATAAACGAGTGGATCAAAGAGGAGAAGGGGAAGGGGGCGTGGCTGCGCACGGAGAACGCCGGCCACGGCAAGTGTAAAGGTGGGAGGAGAACGGGGAAAAAGGACGACTGTGTAAGATCGTCGTAAGGGGTACGCAGCTGCAGGGGGCTGCGTGCGCTTCGGCCGCAGGGGGCCGTAGGGGAAGGAATATAATATAACATCATAAATATATTTGTTTTATAATTTTTTTTTTTTTTTTTTTGTGATTATTATCATTGCATAATTTGTCAAAGGATTGTCGTAAGTCCCCACACTTGCGGGGCAAGGTAAGCAATAAAAGGTTGTATGTTGCAAACTGGTAGCAAGGGGAAGGGTAAGAAAGGGTGCGCTAGTATGTCATACGGGAGAGGGTTGGGAGGGTGGGGGAATACCCTCACTACCCCACTACAACATATATGCACCACACTGCCACCCCATAGGGAGAAGTTAATTAAGTACAGCATAGAGTGGACCCAGGGGACGGACAACAAAATGTTGACGATATTGGCTGAAAAGGGGTACAAGGTAGACATGGAAAAGATACAATACTGTCAGGAACAGGTACTTTACATTGGCCAACTGATATCACAATATGGAAGAAGGATTGCACCACAAAGAGCACAGGCAATATCAGGCACTCCCGTGCCACAGACTGTAAGAGAACTGCAGCAATTTCTGGGACTGTGCAACTACTGTAGAGCATGGGTATTTGATTACAGCTCTTACATAGGACCCCTGCTTGAGGGTTTGAAGGAAGCAAATAAAGGGGAGAAAAAGTTGGGATGGACTATGGAAATGAAGGAGGCATTTGATGAATTAAAAGAAGCAATATCAACTGCTCCAGTACTAGCATCCCCAGACTATGAGCGACGATTTTTTATATTTTCACATTGCGACTCAGCAGTAATGAAAGCAGTATTGGCCCAAAAGACTAGCATGGGCTATAAACCAGTAGCATTTTACAGCGGTCACTTAGATCCAATAATGTTAGGACAATTCTCTTGCGAACAAGGTCTTGCTGCAGCTGCATTTGCAGTAGAAAAAGCATCATCAATAACTATGGGGTGTCCAACTACACTATTTGTAGAACATGCACTATTTGCGATATTGAATAAACCTAAGTCCACACTGACGACACAGAGGGCAACAGGTTATGAGATTATTTTGTCCAAAGCTGAACTGGCAATTGTTAGATGTAGCACGGTTAACCCTGCAAGGTTCCTAGCAGAAGTAATTGAAGAGGGAGATTACGCCCACGACTGCACCCAAGTAACTGAGATGTACTCATGTACTAGGAAAGTTGAAGAAAACGCACTAGAGGGAGGTGAGCTTTTGTTTATTGATGGGTCATCAACTATTGATCAAGGAGACGGGATAAGGAGGACTGGGGCAGCAGTAGTACAAATGATGGAAGCGCCAGTGTGTGTGGCTATTAAGTGTGTACAATTACCACAGCATTACTCTGCTCAAGCGGCGGAACTGGTTGCACTCATATTGGCACTAAAGGAAAGTTTTGATAAAAAAGTTACTATATATTCCGACAGTGCATATGTTACATCCACTGTCCACTCAGGGCTATCAAAGTGGAGAAGAAGAGGGTTTAGGAGAGCTGACGGCACTCCAGTACAACATGCCCTCTTGTTGGCTGAACTAATTGAAGTAATAAACGATCCCCAAGAACTAGCCCTAGTAAAATGCACAGCACACACCAATGGAGAAGACTATATATCAAAAGGAAATGCAGCAGCAGACGCACATGCAAAATATGCTGCATATTTTGGTGAGATATGGAACGCCACAGACTCACAGAGAGGGAGAGGGAGGGGAATAGCGAGGGAGATGTTAATAAAAGAAGGGTACACCCATCTCCCAGCCACCCAGATTATGGAGTTACAAGCGGCTGCACCAATGGCCGAAAAAGAAGTATGGGTGAAAAGAGGATGCACAATGTCACCAACCGACGCACTATGGCGCCAGGGTGGCACTGGGAAAGTTGTAATACCATTGGCATTGTTAAATACCGCCTTGAACCAATTACATCACCCTGCCCATACAGGCAAAGAAATAATAGCAGCACGAATTAGAGAAGATTGGTTCTGTCCCGAGTTAACATCCCATGTGTCAAATTTTATCAGCAATTGCCTTACATGTCAACAGTTCACGGCCGGTCATACTTTAAAGGTGATAAGAGGTACCATACCCCGACCAGAAGGACCTTTTCGGCACCTCCACATTGACTATGTTGATATGATCAACATTTGTCAAGGCAATAGATACATGATAGTAGTAGTATGCCCATTTTCTAGGTGGATCGAAGCAGGGCCCTGTTCACACCCTGATGCGTTTAGAGCAGCCAAATTTATAGTAAGGGAGGTATTCCCCAGGTGGGGAGTGTGCGAGGTGTTAAGATCAGACAACGGACCCCATTTCGCAAATGAAATGTTCCAGCATATCACATCCCTACTGAACATTAAACACAAATTTGCATGTGCGTACCACCCACAGGCCAATGGTGTATGTGAACGCCTGAATGGCCTATTGAAGGAGGCAATTGCTAAAATACAGCAAACAACAAAGAAAAGTTGGTTGTATTGCCTTCCGTTAGCACTGTTCGAACTTAGAAACAGGCCAGGGTCCGACCACCACCTCACCCCACACGAGGTGGTTACTGGACGCCAAATGCGCCTTCCCCTAACACCAACGTCAAGGGCATTCACCGACCAAGAAAGTTCTGCGAATGTGTTAGGTGATGAAATGTATCAATATGTGTCTTCTTTGATTACTAGCGTTGTGTTTGTGTCTCAACAGCTCGAGCGCACACGGGGCGGGTCCACCAGCAACCAAGAAATAGACGAAAATACAGAATTGGGAAAGGAGAACTTGTGCCAACTTGCCAAAGGTGACCACGTACTACTTCGAAATTTTAATAGAAGGTGGAACCAGCAGAGGTTCACTGGCCCCCATTTAGTAGAGGACGTATCAACAAGAGCAGTAAAACTAAAGGATAAGCGTGCGTGGAACCACCTGCATGATGTAAAAATCTACAAACTGCAGACCCGCCCCAGCGCCAACGACAGGTCCATTGGAAAAACGCCAACAACATCCCCGGCAGCGGAAGAAAACACAACCACAGACAACGACCCAATTGTCCCCTCGGAGAGAATAACGGACGAAGAAGGGGGTGATCCCCACACTGCCCACCCCATGGTCACACGTTCAAAGAGTAAAACTGCTCCCACCATCTGAGCAAACCCCCCCCCCATTGACTACTAAATACAATTGTAATAAAAACTAAGGACTTCGCTTGCACCAATACACATGTAAACACGTGAATGTTCTCTTTTTCTCTCGCACATACAGGAGCTGCGTAATATTGTATTGTTAAGAAAAGTTATCTAACAAATTCAGTGTGCAGGCGTAGATGGTGCTGCCAGACGATAGTTACCCAGAAGAATTGTCACACCAATTTGTATACGAAATAAAAAGGCCAACATACTTAAAAAAGAAAAGGGTACGTGTATACTACACGGCCTTCCTCCTGGCCATAGAAAATTACATGCCCCACCTCCGCCCATACTTGCCGGTCTTGAGAGACCGATCACTTAGAGTAGCGTGGGAGCAACTCTTCACCTGGGCACTGAATGACTATTTGATAGGGAGAGCTTAATGAAACAAAACTAACATTTAATAACAAGCACCTTTTGAGAATTTTTAGGCGGGCAACTTTAACGTCGCAAGAATACGCTGCCAGGACTGCAGCAAGGTAAGAGCAAAAATGTCGGTGAGGTTAGCATATGTAATAAAAATAATAGGGATTTTTATGATCACCGGAGTTTTGGCTGCCTCTGTATGGCAGTACAGCTATGCTATGAGTTTTTTTGCTGCACCCAAACCTAATGTACCCCACCTCCCTGCTGCAACAGGTGTTACGTCAGGTGGTAACAGTAACAATGAACAAAAGCGAAATAAAGTTAAACGCAGCACATACTCAGACAATAAAGGTATTGATAATTATGTACAAGATTCAGCACACGTCACAAACAACATATGGTACCAGCACATGACCCGCATTGGTAAGCAGACAACTGAGGATAGCTGTTACGTTTGCTCATTAATACCATACGCCATGAGCGCTTCACGAACATTTGTTGCCACAGAAATAGATGAAAAAACAGCACAGTGCATAATATATTTGGCCCTGTTCCAAACGAAAGGAAGATTCCAAGGAACAGTAGTGCACATGACATGGAAAACACGAGACTCATACCCATATGAAAACAACTTCCTCAAGACCTATCTGAGTTATCACAAGACCAGTTTACATGCTGAAGCATTCAGATACATAACAAGTGGCCCTGAAAAAGGAGAAACAAAGAAGGTAACACTGCAGTATCTACCATGTGATTGGTACGCCACGGAAGTTCCGGGTAAACAAGGATGCTGGGAGAGGCCATTACTGACGATAACAGGAAAGGTGTTCCTGGGTACCAGCTGGGAGATAGGAGTGGTTGGCAGCAACATGGTAACAAAAGAAACTATCTCAACCATCGAGACACACAATCATCGATGTTGGACGACATGGATCAAGTACGTACCAATGCTCACGTGGGTAGAAGAAGATGAAGACCCGATAACTATATTACCATTGACTGCGCCCAAAGTATGTTACCAGCATAAAGGAGAGGTGGACGTGGGATATAACACCAATTGTGCAAGTGTGATGGAGTTACCTGAGGGGGGAGCGGGAACAGCAGTAATAATGGACCATTATTGGGCCTGCGGAGAAAAGGCATATCATACACTGCCTCCCCTGTGGAGTGGTGTGTGCACAATGGTACACGTCAATGTACCATCACTAGTGGTACCTAAGAAGCATGTCGATGTGGCGAAATTTCCGAAAATGGATGAAGGAGACAGGAGAAGAAAGAGATCTGCACCACTCCAGAAGGAGCAAGAAAACAGGACCAACAGCAATGATACTGTCCTAAACAGGAGAAAAAGACAAGGAGAGCCATTAACAGGAAATTATCTGTGGGGAAGGTCGGAAACGGAACTAACATCAATACCGCCAGAACACAGACTATTCAGCAGAGCAGCAATGTTCTTCTCCTCAATAATACATCCGGGACTGCAGGCATACGCAAACGCAAAATGGCTGCAAATAACCAGATGGGAACTAATGATGACCATAAATTCGACAGTAAATGGGTTTAACGCAATTAAAGAGGAGCTGCGAGCTGTAAGGATGGTAGCACTACAGAACAGATATGTATTGGACCTTCTCACAGCAATGGAAGGAGGAGTTTGTGCAAAGATAGGACAATCATGCTGCACGTTCATACCTGCCAACGATGCCGACAATGGTACACTAACAGAAGCAGTTTCACAATTGGCCCAGATGCACTCCAAAATGATGGACGAAAGTAACGGCGTAAACAAGGATAAAAGCTGGTTTTCACTATTATGGTCATGGATGCCATCTTGGCTGTCAGATGGACTGAAAATAATAGTGGGATGTGCTATTTTGGCTGGAGCTGCACTGATAATAATTAGATTTTGGAAAGCCCGGAAGGCGCGCTCAACTGATGAGTTGCTGGAAATGGTGGGAATGCACCCCTTGATGCCAGCAGATGACGGCCAGCACACAGGTGTGATAATACACGAAAGGGAGAAGTTGCGCACCCAAATCATCGCCAATCATCTAGACCCACCATCAGTGAAGATCGAGAACCCAAGGAACCCTAGGAGCTACATAGGAAGATGGGTGTACTGTACTCCTGGAGGAACATGCGAATACATGTATTGGTCATTTGAAGATCACGTAAACCATTATGGACATCTCGGAGGGATAACCAAGATATGGAGAGTAAGAGGAGATAACGAGAAGGATATGTTTGTGGTCGACAAGTCGACCAGAGGGGGGACTGAAGTGGGAGAATGGAAAACCAGACTCCCGTCCTTCACCTCTCGCGCTTGGCCTAGAGGGTCGCGGCCCAGACACCCGCCACGAGAAGAGTTTGCCCATTTACCAGATGACCAAATACCCTGGTACAGAAACATACGGATGTGTCCATCTGCCTGCCCAACAGCCCGCACTGGCCATGCCGACACCTGCGGCACGGACCAACTAGACTGAAATCTACACATCGTTAGAGATGCCATGACGACCTAGATAACGGGAAGCACCGCTGAACTATTATACACGCTGAACATTTCCACACCAATCTACACGAAGAACATACTCAGTGCTCTGACGTAGGCGACAGGCTTATTCACGGACGTGCATCTTTATTATTTTTACATAGGCTTTCAGAATGCAGAAACGCAAGACGCACCATGAGCTCATTTATAACGCTTGCTCACGCTTCTCTTGAAACCCGTTACCATCATGAGAGATATAATGGAAACACGATACTGGCCATGAAACTGTATGCCACTATAACCTAAAGCATCCATGCACTAAATGGATTACTCGTGCACCAGGCCCAAGTAGGCCTCAAGCAAGAGTTCCCGTGGACATTAACAAAGCAAAAGTCAGGTTGCTGAGCCTGCAGAAAGAACCCAGTGGAGCAACTAGCCAAGGTCGTAATGTTGCAAACCCACAGTCAAGAAACAAATCTTCAAAGGCACGATGTTGCAACCTCGCACTCCACGTACCAATGTTAAAATCATATCTGCAAATTAAACCAGACATACAGTGGAAAAACAATATTAATTGTGCAGAATTATGCCTCAAACACGGTCCCTCCCCACGTGACCAAGCCGAACCTGACGAGATGCCAAAACCCAGGAGAGAAAAGGCGTCTGGGTACCTCGCTACGAGACGCAGGCCGACACACTTGAAAGGCTCAATGGACACCTGCTACAGTGGGAACGGTCAGTCTCCCACCTATGAATAAATCCTCATATTGCCTGCACGTACCCATACTGAAACACTGTTGCAACCACAGGTGCACCGTGTGCTGGGAACAAAGGTGGTCCCAGGCTGGGGAGCTCACGGATGCACCAATCAGAACATGAGGTTCTTATCTCAGACGTCAGTAACGTTAGCCAATCCTCAGGGGTCTTCATGTAACAATTCTTATGTATCTAATTGTAGGGACAACCCAGATATACCACCTGACTACATCTTAACCACTAATATCATTCTCTATATGCGTACTATACTAACCCCACCACTCGAGCAACCAATCAAGAGTGGCGATAGGTTCTTTTGGTAACTTTTTGGAATGACGCAAGTAGCGCGTCATAATGTAGTAAAAAGGGCCTGCGAGCCCCACTATTGTGTGTGTGTCAGGACGAACGCGTGCGCTCCTTGACCCATCCCTGCCGTTTGCATAATAAACGACAGAAGTTGCCTTGCTCCTTGTGTGTGCCTCATACTCTGTCTCGATCCGAGATATACACGGGAGGAGTTGGGGCCTCCCTGCCCGGAGGTCTGCGGACGGCCCGGCCGACCCCGGCAGAATCCCCCCCGACAATAGGGTTTCTCGGACTGCCAGACCACAGAACTTCAGTCTATTCCCTTTGATTAGGCCTAGTAGTGCTCTGTCTTGAGTTTTCCCGTATTGGTTTTCTAGGTCACAAAGATCCCTCTCAGTGTCCCCCAGTTCCTTTCTTATTGTTTTCAAAATTCCATTTGTTGATGCAATCATTATCCCGCGAAACCATACCTTGAATGTCTCCCATATCTTGGAAAAGTTATCTACCGAGCCCTCGTTTTCCCTGAATAAAGATTGTATGTCGATTCTAAGGGTTTCTACTAAGGAATCATCTAGCAATGCAGCCGTGGTCTAGGTGAGTGAGTTTGTCGTATTTCCAGTATAACAGGTGAGTGGTCTGACCATGTGCATGGTAGTATTGTAGTTTTGTTTATGCAGCCCACCCAGCTCTCTGACATGAGCCACAGATCAATTCTAGAGTGAGCGTTGTGTATGGTGAAGTAGTAAGTGTATTAATTCTGCGAAGGGTGCTCTGTTCTCCAGATGTCGACTAATCCGAATTGGATCATGACCTGCTTGATAGCGAGGGAGGTTTTGGTCGTGCTTCTGTGTTTGGTACTTGATCTGTCCTTGGCCAGGTCAAGTGTTGTGTTGAAGTCACCCCCACATATTATTGGGATATCTGGGTCTGTCCTATTAGAGTTACTACTTTGATATAGAATGTAGGGTCATCCGTGTTAGGACCGTACTTGTCAACTAGGGTTAACAGTCTGTTATTAATCGTGCCCGATACTACTACCGATCCAGCCTGAAAGTCAATGTTCTTGAGTATTAGTATTACCACTCCCCTCACTTGTGACAAATCGTTTGTGAAGAATGTATTCTTCCCCCATCTCGGTGCCATTTGTTTATGTATAGGTGCCAGTGCATGGTATTCCTGTAGCATTATTATATTGGGTGTATGACTTCTAGGTATGACCATATCTTCCTCATTTTATCGGGTTATTTAGGCCTCTGACATTCCACAATATCATTCTAAGGTGCATCGCCAGTCGTACTGCAGTCTCATACATCAATGTGCCAAATATATTACTCATGTCCGTTTGTATCATATAGAACCAAACCTGTATGCCGTCTGCCATAGATTTTCCAACTTTCCCCTCCAGAACTACAGGGCTAACATTTGCCCAGTCTGTGTGAACATTGAACAACAACTCCCCCTTTCTTCCCTTAACATCCCACCCCCCACCATCACCATCAACCCTAACTCGATGATGTGTCCTTTGATAACTTTTGGAAAAACCCTGGTGGGTTATGTTGGTCACCTTAACAGTCCATTAAGCTTGACGTGTCCAGAGTTGTGTCTATTGTTCGCCATCGTGGCAATTACATGCTTTACATGCTTAGGACAAGTGAAAAAGGCTGGCCTCCTAGGGGCTTCATTCAGTCATTGTCGTACATACCATCTCTTCCGTTGTTTCACAGTGAATTTGGCACAGGGCGTGGTTGATGTGGGGGTATGGGTAGCGATGCCTCCACATATGTCAATGTTTGTGCAGGACTGTCAAAGCAATGGGCTCTCCCACCATGTTGTATCCTCAGTTTGGCAGGAAACATCAGCGAGTATGGCACCTTCCGGGCTTGAAGCAGTTGTTTTACCGCATCATAGGACCTTCTTTGCATTTGCATGCTGGTTGCAAAGTCCGGGTATATGTGTATGGTGTTTGATTCAAATTGTAGAGTGCCTCTCTCTCTCACCAGTCGCAGAATTGTTTCCCTGTCTCTGTAGTTTAACAGGTGAGCAATTATAGTTCTTGGTGGAGCTCCTGGTCGAGGGGGTGGTGCCAGTTTCCGGTGTGCCCTCTCGACCATAAACTGTCAGGAAAGTTTGGAGGGGTCGAACATATTCTTCAGGAGGTACTCTACGAACAGTTCCATGGGGCCTTTACAAGCTGCTTCCGGAATCCCCACCATTTGGATGTTGTTGCGCCTCGATCTAGATTACAAATCGTCGCATTTATTTGTCATTATCGTCAGTTTGGATTGATATTGATATTGATATTTTATTTCTATCGCGCTGGTACACAAGTGTTTCAGAGCGCGACAAGGCAAGGGAGGGGATCAGGGGAGAACAAAACAGCGATCTTGCTAGGCCCAGTGACATTGAGAACACGCAAGTGCATGGGAGAGGGGGAGGGGAAAAGTGCATGGAAGGAGGAGAAGTGGAAAGTGCGAAGCAGAGGAGAAACAGATAAATAACAATAAATAAATAATAAAGGCAACAAACAGTGGGAGTGCAGCCAGCAATTTACAAGTGCTAGGTTTAAGGCAACAGGCAGGGTAGGTCTGATAAGTACAGGAAGAAAAAGGTAGTTTAATGCTTGATCATGGCGCTGTAGTGTATGTTCGTTCGTGCTTATTTGCGTTTCAGCCTCCGTAATGCGACTGCTTTCATTTTCTACCTTCGCTTTCAGGGATGCTATTGTTCCCATGATGTCGTCTGATGAGTGATAGCTAGAAAGCCGTTTTGCATTGTTTGTAGTAAATGGTCATCCCTGGTGTTGTCGTCACCCTCTTCCAAAGCCAAAAGCTGGAGGGCGGGTGAGGATCAGTTGTAGGTCTAGGGCCAGCAAAATAATCCATTTAGTCCTTCTTTTCGTTGGCCCCTTTTGTTATGGTATAGGCTTTGTTGGGAGGCCAACTGTGGACTTTCTTTCTGCAGTTGTTTATCAGGCATTTATTATTGAGGGTTTGGCAGTTTTCTGCTGTTCTATGCTCTGGCTGAAGGCGGCGGGATCAGATTCTGTGTTGCAACAGTTGTAGAGGATGCAGACCCGGGTAGAGGCAGTTATGGCGCTTAGTGAGGATGTGTTGTGTTCGGGCTGTGCCATAGCCCTCTGGATGTCTCCTATGAAGTGCTTTGCCGTCTGGTGCCCTGACCCACTAATGGCAATCGTGTTGCAGTGCGGCCCGGTCCCTCAGTTAGTAATGTGGTTTTCAGTCTGATTGTAGGTAGATTGCTGAGAGTAGTGCAGGCCGCCCAATTGTATGGGTCGATGTAAGTTGTTTCAGTGTCCGGGGTGGATTGTCTGTCTGTGGGTGTCAGTTTGGAGCCAGCGATATTTCTATGGTGTGACCAAGACCCGATCTTGTCTGCAGTGATTTGTGCGGATACTTACAGGCCATTGCAGCGTGTGGGCAGCGTGTCGGCGAGGTCGTCAATCCTCCCTTGTGGGCTCTACACTGCGTTATACTCAGCATGCAATATATATATGCTGCGTGTTTTCCATTGTCGTATTAAACAGATTAGGTGAAAGCACGAGTGAGCCGTGCTATCCGGGTGCTCCCAGTTCTCCCTGCACGAGATAGTGCCCTTGGTGGACTTAGTCATCCACCACTTTGCAGCCTTCAACGGATTGCTGTGTGGACTGTTAGACAGTTATCTGGAACCTTCACACTGTCGAGTCCCGTAGAGGGAGCCCAGGCAATGCGGGAAGTTCTGAATTGTCCATGTAATGTTGCCTAAGGCCAGCGTCCCCCCACAGTGTATGCCACCTCCGTTAGGGTTGCGCTGTGGACCAGGGAGTCTGTATGGGCTCAGGTGGTTACATATAGGCACAATGCAGCAATATTTACTTCCAGTTCTAGCGTTTGCAGCAATTGCTGTCAACAGCGCCCCTCAACACAAACAGGACAGCCAACGGGCTCGTGAATCAGGGGCATGGGCTGCCATGTCTCTGCTGGGCAGGCCCAAATCAGATTTATGACATGCATCTAGACTGTGTATGATGGCGGAATGCGTGCTCTCACCGTGACACCTTGTTCTACGCTCGGCTTGTGTCTGCCACTGGCTGCCCAGTGTATGCCGCGGTGTCCGGTGGCCACTTGCTGTGGTCATCGATCAGTGGTGGGGCGGGTTTATTGTGCACCCAGGTGAGTACCAATGGGCTTCACGCCTGTTGCTCCACAGCCTTTTCTTCTGGCTTCAGAAGTGCACTCAAGTTTTTCAGTTCAGGAGCCCGTCACTTGCTGGGTTCCGATGGATCATCTGATGTTGGTCCGCTGGGGTTGCCGAGAGCTGGGGTGCCCACCGCAGTCACAGCTAAGGTTGGGCCACAGCGGTTTCTCGAGTAATGCGCAGGAACACTGCTGGTCGCCCGCCAAGCCGTAAGTCGCCCAGCCCGGCTTGTTACTCCTTTTCATGGGGGCTCGGATGGCTAGTGCGGTCTTGCTTGTATAGTGCTGGATGAGTCTTGCTGATTGACTCATTTATGGCCACAGTTGGTTCCTATGTTTGCTGACTTCTGGAGAGTAAAATTTCTTGTTTTCCAATGGCAAATAATAGTAAGGATTGGTGATGGACACAGAGCTCCTCTTATAGGCAGCCATTTCGATCAGCTGCTCAACAGCGCCCCCCCGGTATAGGGTTTAATTCTATTGTGGTGGGTGTGGCCACTGGCGACACATAGTTTAGTAATATGTGCATAGTAATTATAGGTACTGTAGAAGGAGTATACAGTATTTTGAATATGGTGGAATTATATAATTGAAGTTTACCTGGTATTTATGATTGTAGCATAATTGAGGATAGTACTTCTGGAATATGTATGTGTTTCTTTTTGAAGATAACAAATAGGACAATACTTGGTATGGTTACTTAGTTGCATACAGTAATAAAGATGGAATCTCTGGTTCTTTTTCTGTAAAAATAAAATAGTATCATTTGTTAAGCAGGATAATTTAAAAGCTTTAATTGCAGGGAGGATAGCTCAGAGGCAACGTTCTTGCCTTGGAAGCAAGACGACATGGGGCAACACAGGTTCCATCCCCCGGTCTCCTGTTTAGAAATCTCTGGGTATTAAGCATGTCATAACTAACCAATCATATAATTGTACACATTTACTTTTTTGACCCTCATAAACAGTGCATTCTATGTACTATGTTTGGTGCAACATTAGTGTTTGCTACACTGTTGTTGTATTGACATGAAATAATCATTGCGTCATTGGGAAAAAATCCATAGAGGATTAAAAGAAAACGATTTTAATTATGCAAGTGTTAGTGTCATAGTATGTTTGTTTGAAGTGTGTTGTAATTAAGGGAATGTTTAAAGTAGTTATCTACCTGTTGGTGTATTCTAGCTATATTGGACTTTATAAGACGTTTTGCAGGAAGAATAACTGTGATGGTATATTTGAAGTGTATTGCAATGAAGTAGTAGTGTAGTATTTTAGATGTAGTTAGATACCAGTTTGCTTATTCCAACTGTGTATTGTACTATAGCTTGGTGAGTAAATTTGGGGTGAAGGGCATTTCTTAGATTTGGTGGTAACTTTGGCATATTGTAATTATATCGCATTTTACAAGAAGTAGTGCAGTGTCCAGAACTGTGAAGGCATATTTGAACCGTATTGCAATGAAGGCTATTTATGAAGTAGTTAGATACCTGATGGCATATTCTAACTATCTTGCCTTTTAAAAGTACTATTGTAGTATTATGGGTGTAGTTAAATTAGATACCCGTTGGTGTATTCTAACTGTTTATTGTGCTACAGTTTAGTGACAAAATTTGGGTTGAAGGAACATTAAGTAGGCATCTGTTAGATTTGCTGGTAACCTGTGTTTTGGAGTAACAGAGGTGTTGTTACATTCAAACCAACAACTTTTTGACATATGCAGTATACTGGCCTGAAATGGTTGTAGCACCAGTATGGTAGATTATGCCCACTATTGTGAAGGTTTTCTTGCCAAGAGATACTTGGCCGTGTGTGAAGCAAGTAAGCTTACAGTTCTTTTTGGTACCATCTGCATTGTATCTTAGATACATTAGTACCACATTCTGGCCATGTGAGTTTATTTGTATGCTGGAACGATTGTCTGAAATACAAAAAGTGCATAATATGCTATGATTTGCATTCTACAGAAGCTGTTGAAATGGAATGGATTCAGAATTTGGTATGGGTACATACACACATCGTTTATTAAGGATGTGGTCTTGTGAAACATAGTTGCAGAGAGTGCAAATCTAGAAGATTTGATTGTTTGATTTCCAGTAATTGTAGTAAGAACATTAGGAATTCTTGTGGATGTTCCTGTGTGTTATGGTGAATTTAATCATTCCTGCAAAGTAGTCTAATGTTTGCCTTATACCCGAGACAATGTAGATACTATCAGGATTATTTGTGGCATGGGTAGTATAGCTCAGTGGCAAGGCACTCATCTTGGAAGAAAGACCGACGTGCAGAGCAACACAGGTTCAAATTCCTGGTCTGTGCTTAGAAACCTCTTGGGTATTAAGTGCATTATAAAAAACAATTATAATTTCTATGATGGACGGACATTTGCCAGAATAACTGGTCTGAGCCGTTTAAGTAAACATTGTGAACAATTGTTTGCAATTGGAAGAGAAGATTGATTGCTACATTTGCATAGGTTCTGTTTGCATTAGTTTTCTTTTTAAAGGTTTTCATTTTTGAGGTACAGTGTACATATCAAGATGGGGTGTACAGTGCACTTAGCCTGTTGTATTGTAGGATGCAAGGAATTTCAATGTTGACTTTGTTTGCATCAAAGTTAACTAGGAATAGACCATTAAGTGTACGCAGATGAGAAACTGCTACGTAACTCATACCTTCTTTAAAGACTCTGCTGCCAATGCCGATCAATGCGTGATCTTGGGTTAGACCTTGTGATTTGTCAATAGTGACAGCATATGCAAGGGATAGAGAGAATTGTTCTCTGCATACATACATGTCTTTGAAAAGAAGGAAACGTGCTATTGTGCAGCCTATTTTTTTAGCTTCTGCAAGTTTGTCAAAGTGGATGTTTACAAACTAAATGTTGTTGTCATGTGGATATGTTTGGGAGCCAACAACTGTACCAATTACTCCATTGACTAAACCTTGTTCTACATCAAGGTTACGTTTTAGAATTACTCTGCAGTTTAGACCGAGTTAATAATTTTTCTAATTCAGCTGTGTTAAGCTATTTAGTCATGCTGTTGCTTGTTGACACATAGGGAGTGTCATGCAAGCACTTCTGCTTTGTCTGTAGAGCTGATATGCAGTATGGGATGCATTTATTTTTTCAACATTGTATCATTGAATTGAGTACAGCTTTCAAGGTTTGGCTTTAAGGACATGCATTTTATATTTTGTTGAGTTAATTGTTCCATGACATCCAGAGCAGATGTGATTTCCCTAAATGGCTCAAGGGTTAGTCTCATATTTAAGATGGATTGTGCATCTTTAGTAAGCAGACCAGTTCTAATGCTTTTTAAAATGTTAGCATAGGTGAGATCTGAAGACTAACACATGTGTTGAGTTCATTCTCTGTAGTGAAAATGTTGCCAGAGATTTACATTTCCAATGTACCCATCTGTACCCATAGAGCCCCCCCTTTTATTTCCTTCTCTTATCAGACCTACCCTGTCTGCTGCCTTAAACCTAGCACTTGCAAATTGCTGGCTGCACTACTGCTGTTTGTCGCCTTTATTATTTCTTTATTATTATTTATCTGTTTCTCCTTTGCTTCGCACTTTCCACTTCTCCCCCCTTCCATGCACTTTTCCCCTCACCCTCTCCCAGGGCCTAGTAAGATCGCTGTTTTGTTCTCCCCTGTTCCCCTCCCTTGCCTTATCGCTCTCTGAATCACTTGTGTACGAGCATGATAGAAATAAAATATCAATATCAATACTGTCGAGTGTGTTATGGCATTGTTTGCGTCCCAATGTTTTGAAAATAGGTTGACCTTTTACTGGTGTTAACTGTAGGAGGTCTCCAAAAACAATAACATGTTTTCCTCCAAACAGTTCTTTGTAGTCGGTTTCTAGGACTTTTTGCATTCTGAGATTAATTAAAGTCAACATGAGGTTGGAAACCATGCTTGCTTCATCTATCAGGATCACTATCATTTGTTTCAGAATTCTGTGTAATTAAGCAGCAGCTTCTGCTCATAATTTGTAGTAGTCTAATTTGTTTTGGTGTTCTATTGGGAGGAGCAGTGGTCAGCGTAAAGTTACACCTCCTATGTTGTAGGCAGCTAAACCTGTGGGGGCTGTTATAACAGATGAAAGGTTGTTTGTTGTTAAATCTTCTAGAAATTTGCTGATTATTTTAATTAAGAATGTTTTACTAGACCCATCTTCACCACTTACACACAGGAGCAGAGTTTTATCATTTTTACAGCTACAAATTTTAGTTTCATGATTTTTTCATTGACTTCTAGATAAATGATGAGTTGTTCATCATTTAGCTGTGATTTGAGCACTGACACGTCTTCTTCAAATTGTTAGATTGATACATGGTGGTATCTACCTCAGTCATGGCTATTTCAGCTTCATTTAAAATTAGTGGTTCTCCAAGTAGTTCTTGGCTTCCTGTAAGGGAAGGTTGACTGCCCTCAGGAGTGTCTTTATCTAGAAGAGGTTCAATGTCTTCCTCTTGTTGGTGTTCATTGTACGGCATTTCTTTGTATTGTTTGAAATTGACATTTGCTATACTGCTTTCATTTGCTTTGAATGCAGCTTCAAATGAGTCATGGTCAACTAATAATTCTTCTTCTTTTCTCCAAGGTTTGAAAAGTTGTAGTAGGGCCATGTAATAAAGTTCTCTATGTTGCAGATATTTAAATGAGAAGTTTATTTGATTAATTAGGCTGGGTTTGGTAATTTCACTAGGCTTCCTTCACAAGTTGAGACTGAATATTTGCCAGTTGTCTCATTGTTTTTGTAGGAGTAGTTTTGGGCTATGTCGTACAGGCACATGCTTTCCAAAGCAGTACTTCTGTTTGAGTATGTGTCGATTACGTTGTTTTCTTAAATGTCCTGGCTGCTGGAATCATTTCTGGCTATTGTTTCTATCTCTTGGTAGGATTTTAGTACTCTTTTTAGGGATGAAGCTGTACCAAGGTTTGCCAGACAATGTGTTCAGATGTGCGGAAAAAGTGTGACTGTTGTAATATAATGAATAAGAGTGAAATAAATGTTGTTGATACGAAAAGAATATTGTAGGCTAGTATATAGTGAAAGTACATTGGGCCTCATTATAAGTTTGCTGGTCCGGTAACAATGGTACCGGTATGCTTGCTGGTACCATTGTAATCGGACCGTCAAACTACAAGTTCTGCTCGCGGGGGCCTTCCCGCCTGCCAGGACTGGCCTGGCAGGCATACCGGCACCTGCGAGCAGAGCATGTCGGATGCACAGGCTCTGTAATGACCCGGCAATTGCCCATTCGCGTGTGCTGGAAAAAATCGCAAGTTTGCAGAAGCCTGCCGGTTTTACCAGCAAGGCTACCGCCAAACTTTTAATGAGGCCCATTGTTACAATTAGAGCGATATACAAGCTATATTAATGTACTAATTTGTAGGTTGTGAAGAGTGTTCTTTTTTCAGTTGTTGTCTTCAGCAATCTTCTTTCCTGTAATTGTAAAAGAAAGTTAGTGGGTATATGTGGTAACAGTGAAGTACTTTTTAGTAAGGGAGGTTGTTATTTGCGAAGCTAGGAGGAGTTGTTGGGAAAAAGAGTTAATGAAGTTGTGTTATGGCTGGTGTACTAAAGTGTGTTAAGTATGTTGTTAGAACAGTTGGAGTATGAGTAGTGCTGTTTGGCACATTAGAAGAAACAAGGCAAAAATGGGTGTGAGAAAAAAGGGGCATATGTAGGTTATTTTTGTGCTGATAATTTTAATGAAAGAAGTGCTGTGTTTGTGGTGTAATGTATTTGTAATGTGATGTAGTGTTTTTAAAGAATAGGGAAGCTGTGGTTTAGTGGCAATGCAATGGTGTATTGCTGTTTCGGCAGTGTTTGGTGTCTTATAGTAGAGGTTGGGAAAGAAGAGTACTTTACATGTAAGGTCAAGTGTTGTATATAGATACTTTGGCAGTATACAGATATGTGTGAGCAGGTGGAGAATGTTGGCAGTGTAGGAGATGTAATGAGTGAGATTGAAAAGTGAGACATGTATATGGAATGAAAAATGTAAAATGCTGACCGTTTAAACATTTTTCTTTTTAGGAGCATTTTCATGAAAGTAAAAAAAATGCATATGTGCATTTATAGCACCAGTTTGTGAAACATTATTGTAAAAGGAAAGACAATCAAATGGAAAATATTTGTGGAACATTTTTAAGTGGCACTTGGTGTGTGGAAGTTTAATGTGTTGGCAGTCCATGCATACTTGCCAACATGATCCATTCTAATATGTAGGTGCATATTAACAGGGTAATTCATGGAACAAATATGCACCAAAAACAGGAGCTCAAGCGGAAAATCACAGCGCCCGTTTCTCCATTCATGGAACACATTGCGCGTGGCTTACCCGCGACCTGCGCCAAATCTGTGCGGGTCCTACACATCTTTGCTCCATCAGGAACGCTCTGCGCAAGAAACCCAGAGAAGGCACACACCGTCCAGCGCACACACCTTAAAAGGGGGCGGAACACGCGGAATGGGGAACAACATGTGAAAATGTGAGCGTTACTGGCGAAGTACCGCTGCGAAATCCTCACAATGCCCACACGTGCCCTAACAACACGTATTCATGGAATTGAACAGGGCAAACCCGCACGTGCCAAAAGAAGCGCAAAGTCGCAAACAAAGAAGCGCAAAGTCGGAAACACATATGCGAGGCGAAAGCTGGCGTAAGCGCCCCCGCGCAGCATAAAAGTGCGCGCAAACAAACACTGCACGTATTCAGCTATGATGAATGTACCATTCCTCGCAGCAGTGATCGTAGGACACCACAGGAGGAGGAGGAGAATAGCCAGGCCCTGCATTTTTTTACCCAGGACCAGCCTTTTTGGGATGCCTGATGACCAGGTCTATGGCAGGTATAGGTTTCCACCTCATATCATCCTAGGCCTGGTCACTGAGTGGGAGGATGACCTCACATCACCGACCATATGCTCCCAAGCACTGAGCCCCTTGGAAAAGGTGCTCAATGTCCTGCATTTTTTGGCCAATGGGTCATTTCAGCTGACAACTGCCATAGTTGGTGGCGTCTCACAGCCCAAGCAGTCACGCTGCCTACACCAGGTGTTGGCAATCATGACTGCACGCCCCTAAATCCGCAGGCAGAGAACACCCACAGAAAGGCAGGCCATGGTCCAGGACTTTTACTGGGTGGCACACTGCCCAAAGTGGTTGGTGCAATTGATTGCACCCATGTGACCATACCTAGGGCCACTGAGCACATCTATCGCAACTGCAAGCACTGTGATTCCATCAACGTCCAGGTCATATGCGATGCCAATGGAATCATCACCTCTGTCTACGCAAACTATCCAGGGTCCACCCATGATGGTTTCATATTCAGAATGTCACCCCTAAACCAGGACCTGGAAGCTGGGAGACATGGTGACAAATGGCTTATTGGTGGGTACAAATGGCTGTGCACATGCATTCATCTCACACACAGACAAATAGACAAACCCAACTAATGACAACCATTATCACCTCCCCAGGGGACAGTGCCTACCCTTTGAGCACCTACATGATGACGCCAATACGGAACCCCACCATACCACCCCAGGTAAGATACAATGCAGCCCATATTGCAACCAGGGCCATAGTGGTGCACACATTCGGAGTGCTCAGGTCACAGTGGACAGCTACTATATGCACGCCCCAGTAGTGTGAAGGATCATTGTGGCAGCATGTGTCCTGCAAAACGTTGCAACACGGGGTGGGGCGTACCAGTGGACATGGTGGTGCCCCCACATTCCCAACCACATGCACGGCCGCTGCGCATGGGAGGTAAAAGGGCATGTCGCAATGCAGCCCGTACCCAGCTTGTGGCTACATTTTTCACCTAAAATCCCACCCCTGTAGAGTGCACACAGGCCTGGCACATAGCGGGTGACAATCGATGATGACAAAGGGACAGTCAACTGTCACAACCTTACCACCCTGAGAATGTGTCCTTGGAAGTGCTACATTGTGTGCATCCCTAGTTACTTAAACAAACCCAATCCTGTGTGACCAAAAGGCAAACATTAATTGTGCATAATCCACTACCCCCTTGCAAAACAGCACATCCACATACTGGTATGTCACCTAACCCCTCCCAAACCCCATGTCACCCGCCCGACACACCATGCCATTGCATGCAATGTGAAAGCAACAAAATAAATGCATGACGCAACTGTCACAAAGTGCACTGTGACAAATGGAAAGAGGCCAGAGACAATTCCATCTGACTCATCAAAATCAAACCGTACACATGAACATATACTTAACAGAATAACAAATCATGAACACAGGACCCAACAGTGGCAACGTCAGACAGTGACCAATCACAATAGCACAAGTGTCTCAAAGTGAAAAAGCCACCACAAGGACCCCATCCATCCTGAGTGTGTCGCTGCTAGCTAAATGTGGCAGGGTACCGCATACAGCATGAAGTGCATCAACAATGGAGACAGGCAAGGTAATACATGAAGATGCAACATGTAAATATGCACAATTAGCAATATTCAAACGAAAATACATGTCAACCATGCACTGGAGAAACCATCATGAATCCCCACTAGGGGTGTATAAACAGTTTGGACTTCAGACTGGCCACACATCTGATGGAAGCCCAATGCCTCTGTGTAAGTTACTGTCACACGGCGCCCTCCTTGGAAGCCCATGGAAAGGGGAAGCAGGAGTGGCATATGTGTCTGGACCCCAAGCCTCAAACACAAACATGAGACAAGCCTGTATTGGCCCAGCCGGCACACACAGTGGATGCCTTTGGATGCCACACAAAGCAACACACTGTTACATGAATGCACAGTAGACAAAAAAAAGAAAAATAATACATTTAAAAAAATGAAAAATGGCCATGGTTGACCGGTGGGAACCACCCAGGAGTGAGGAGGTGCAGGGTACACCTCAACACCCACATGCGTGGATGTTGAGAAAACAAAAACCTCCATGGGCTCATGGCCTGCACGGCTAGCCTATAGTGGGAGAACTGCTGTCGCTGTTGTCACCCTCTGGTGCAATATGAGAAAGTGTGCATGGTACAGGAGGCTGACCATGCATAGCCCTGGCATGCTCCTCCGTGGCAGGAAGCATGCTGGTCTGAAAGTTTTGGTTCTGCAGGATGATGGTCTGGAGGTCCCCATGCAGCACCTCATGTGTAGCATGGAGTTCCGCCTGCAAGGCCTCACGTGTAGCATGGACCTCGACCTGCAAGCCCTCATGTGATGCATGGATCTCCTCACGGGTTGCCTTGAGCTCAGCTGAGATGTTGTGTGTCAGCTGCTCCATCTGCTGTTCTGCCTATCTACTCTGGGCCATCTCAAGTGCACCCAGAGTAGCTCTGAGAGAGGTCTTCTCTTCCTTCAGGGCATCCCTGTGGGCCTGTGCCTCTGCAGCCATGGCTGTGCACAGAGCCCCCAATTCAGCCCGTCGGTCCCTGTTGGGGCCAACATGTCCTGCCTGTGTGAGCGCCACATGGACCGTGTTGCCTGCTGCTGGAGCTCCACCTGCCTTTCGGGGGGAGAATGAAAGTGGCCACCCGTTCCACGGCCTGAGCCATCATCTCACATGATTCCCCCTGTTGCTGTGCAATGGCATACATGGAATTCTCCCACACAGTATTACCCGGTGGTACACGGCCACCGCGTTGCCGGACACCACACCTGTTGGGCCCAAGGAGACGTGGTCCTTGCTGTGCTGGCGCTGCCTGTGGCTGCAGGACTGCATTCCTCCTTTGATCTGCTGCCCCAGCAACAGGAGCAAATAGTGTGGAGTGTGATCCTGCATCCATGACCGCCAAAGGTGGACATTCCAACACTGAATGTGGCCTTGAGGGGTCTACCCCAGTGCAGGTGTGTTGGACAGAAAAGCATCCATGCCAGAATCACTCACCTGCGACGGGACATATGGTTCAATATCCGATTCTGCACCAGAGGCATACAGATCCTCAGAGGTGTACTCAGAGACACCCGTGGACAGGATGGTCTGTAGCACCAATGGATTCTCGTGCGCTACCACCCCACATCCTCCACTGATGCCTGGTTGGGGCTCTGAATACTCCTCCTCCTGCGCCATCTCCTCCTTCACTGCTTCCAGTGCCTCATCACCTGCACAAAATCAAAAAGAAGACATGACCACACATGTGAACAGCATAGGTCACACACATAGGCATTACAATGGTGACATCCAACACATGAATCAGACATGTCACACATGGCACAAATTCAGGCATGCACACAGTGCCAATGAAATGGAAGGGGACCCTGAAAGCAGACACGGATGAGTGTAAAATGGCAAACCAACACATGTGCTGCATGGTGCATAGCACCTGCATCACACACAAGCCTGTGACTGGCATGGACCTTCAACATAGGGAATACAATAGAGAGAGCCAAAATTCCACAAGTGTGGAGTCCTATCTTATTTTTGGGACTTAAGACTACACAAGACTCGAAAAGATGCCGCTGAGCACACCTGCCGCTCACCTTTCGCGCTGCTCGCGCCATGAAGAAAGGACTTGGAAATCAGCCCAAAACCACCTGTAGAAGCCGCAAGACAGAAGCTAGAAAACTATTAGGACATCCGGATAACCCCGCGGCAAGGAAAACTACGAAGAGAGCTTTTTGGACTAAACCTAATGATTCTGTAGGAAGATCCTTCCTCGTAAGAAAATAACGCCCAACCTATGTGGACACATTTTCGTCTGCTAATCAAGAAAGCCCACACACTAAGAAGACCAGTTACTATCATCTCCAAGAGAAGGCCAGAGGATTCCTAACTTGGCCGAAGCCCACTTGTAACCCCTCACATTGACCACTCCTGAAGAAAGTCCCAAGACCCGCATAGAGGACTGAAACATGTCGAGAATTTTTTTTTTTGTCAGTCTAATTAATTAAACTGTCTGAGTGAACTGAATATTCCAGTGAAGGGATGTGCTAATTCTAATAATGGAATAGAATAAGAATAGAAGAATAGAAAGGATAACGATGAATCATAATCGTAACTCTGATCTAGAAGAACTATACAACAGGGATTTAATTAGAGATCAGTAACGTCAGTATCTCTAAGATTTTTTAGAATTGATTGTGCATGATGTTTGTCTTTGTTAATACAATACATATGTATCTTTTTAGAGGGTTTAATCATGTATTTTAGACAATTTTGTAATTTCTATTAAAATTTGTACTTTTTGAACTAATTGATGGCATTCAGATGAATGGATAACTGTTGATAAAGGACCAAGTCCTATCTTTTCGAGTCTTGTGTGATGGACTTTCAACAAACATGACAGATGCCAGCACACAGCTGGCATGTAGCATAGCCATGGCAGAACTGTCATGCAGCCCCAGATGGGAGTGAATCACTTCTGTCCGTGATCCATGTAAAATGCATGTCATCAGACAGTACATGGAAATCAGTACGACAACATACACATGTGTTACAGGATGTAACAACGCTAGGTTGTTGACATACAGTGACGGAGACACATGGATACATTAATGCTAGGTCACTTTGACATCACACAAGTGAATAGGCATGTTTAAGGGTAAAACAGGGCTCATAAGTGTGCAGATGCAGTGCAGTACATGTGTAGGGCCTCAACTGTCAATAAAAAGACAAAACCAGTAATTTCAATGTCATGTCATGATGGCAGTGTAAGGGCAAATGCAGTCATCATGTGCAAAGTGTTGGCAGTGGGTTGTAGCGATACAGTTGTACCGAGAGGCCCCCGGCCGGCCCATAGAGTCGGGGATTGCTCTGCAGTACTTTAAGACAAGATAGATGCACCTCGAGATGGATGGGGTGCAAGGTCTCTTACTCCAACACCAATCAATAAGGACAACTCAATGGTTTGGCAAAGGGAGTCCGTTTAATGACAAGTACAAAAAATGGGGAAACATGGAAATCGACAGCAGATCGACAGCAGTGCGACAGCCCGTCTCACTTCAACTCCCTCGAACTTCATACAAAACATAACTTTTATACCAAAAACGCCTCATAATCTGACGTGTAACACTCAAAAGTTAACATGCAATTCTATTGGTCGGGAAAAGGTAACTTTAATATAGGTGCTATATCTGTACATGGTAACGGAGTGAAGGGATTGGGTAAATACTGTCAGGTGGTTATCTAAGCTCTTCCTTCATAAATGACTACTATAAACGTCACCAAACGTACAAAGTCTCATTGGTTCTACTAACTATAGGACCCTAGATTATTTGGTCCACTGTGATTGGGTTGGCATTAACCCCATGCATAATTCTCCACTTTGTCTTTGGGTGCAGGACGACCCTTAGCTCACCCTGCCTTCCTACAATCAATCTTCACTTTATAGGCTATTTGTCAATTAGTTCACTGTGGTTGGCCCCAAAACTGCATCTTCTGTCTGGAAAAGTTTTGATATCTCTGTCTGGGCCGGTGCCAGGCGTAGGTGTGAAACCGTGTCTCCTTTCGCTCGGCTGGTCACGTGCTAGTACACCATGGATTTGCCTCGTTTCTCTCCATTTGTGCATTTGATTTTTGTTTCAACATGGCACCTGCTTTCGCTTTCTTGTCTCGATTTTTCAGAGGCAGGATATTCTGTTCTTAGCTTCAATTAAAAGTAGCAACTGTCTGCAGCTTCCATCTATGTGACCTCGGCTTCCCTGGCACGAGCTGCCTCTGCCGAGTTTCGATTCAGCCTTTTTCCTCTCGATGCTAGAATATGAAACTTCTTACATTTGGCCTGTAATAACCTGGGTTGGTTCTTCTTTTTATGCAAAGTGGACCCGCCCTTATAATATTGTGCTTTGTTTTGAGGTAGATTATGTACAATGGCGCTTGCCGCTCTATTCTTCTACTTAGCATAGCAAGCCACACTGTTTTCTTTAGCTTCTTGCGGTTCCAAGCATATGTACAGACGTTAGCTGGTTGAATATCTTCATCATGCTTTCAGCTTAAGCTCTTCCATATTTCAACAATGTTCTCTCCTTTTAGTTTCACAATATCTTTATTCCAGGCTTTTCGTCTCTTTGTGTCATCCTTGGGTCGCCATGCCCTTCACCCTCCATTAAGGATTTTCTAGTTTCTTCATGTACAGTACTTAAACAATCTTCATTTTGTATCATTTGCTGGTAGGGTTTTCTCAATGGGTACCTTACTGCCTATGGTTGTCTGGTTATTGGTACTTCAATAGATATTGTTCTTCTGATAGGTACTGGGCAGAGCCCTACTGCAGCTCTCTGCTGGTTTATTTGCTCATCATGCGTCACATATTTTGGTGTGAATGTTCCTGGTACTTCAAGATGGGGGACTGGAGTACAGGCTATATTTGGGACCTCCTCTACACTCCCCCCTCTGGTCGATTTATCGACCACTTCTATTTTCTCCTTTGGATTCATTTTACTTGGTTCTTCCGTATTCATCTTCATATCCTCTTCTGGGCTCATTCCCTCTTCATCGTCTGGTTCTGTACATGATGGCTTGAAGAAGTGTCTTTTTGGTGTCCATATCTTTATCACTCCTCTCAGGTTTCCTGCTGTATTTACATGTTCGTCTTTGTTCCATGTCATCAGCTGACATTGTCCATTTGGGTTGCAATAAATCCATTTTCCCACATAATTTCTGCGTTTCCTGGGATAGAGAAACTTTGTACCTCCTGGTGTGTGAACACTGGCCTTCACCAATCTCTTATTTCTTCATCAGTCAGATCTCTGGGCTTCCATCCTGTGTTGACATCAATCATGATCTTCATCCCATTGGCTCTCTTCGCAGTCTTCTGGCACTGTGAGATTATTATCTTGACAACGTAAATCCTAGCAATATCATCACTAGTAAGGCTCCTAGGAACTTGAATGCATCCGCCATCCACTGTGGAACCCATGAAAACAGTGATCCAAACCAGCTGTCATCATCAACTTCATCAGTTTCATTGATCATCTGGTTCTGTAGGTTTGTCAGCATTCCTATAGCCTCTGTTAAGGTTCCATTTTCCTCGTCGTGGGAAGGTATAAGTGTGCAGCATGATTCTCCTATTTTGGCACAAACACCTCCATCCATAGCTGTGATCATGTCAAGTACATATCTGTTCTGGAGAGTCATCATTCGGATGGCTCTTAGCTCTTCCTTGATTGCATTGAATCCTTGTATGGTTGTGTTCATCGTTTGCAGTAACTCCCATCTGGTTATCTGCAACCATTTAGTATTGGCTCTAACTTGGAATCTTGGCATGAAGATTGTCGTGAACACTGATGAGGTGAGGCTAAACAGCCGGTGTTCATATGGGATTGCATGAAAAGCTTCTTCTGATTTGGAAGAAAAGTATTTCTCTCTCTTCATTCAAGTTATCAGTTCCACAGATCTCTTCTTCCTCAGGTGAGCATCTGCTTTCAGGAAACTGTCAATGTTCAGGTCACTTTTCGGTATCACTAATGCTGGAAACGTGGACATTCACAATCGTGCATATGCCTCCCCAGTATCTTGGCAGTCTGATGTATGCTTTGGATCCACATGCCCAATAATGATCCATGATCACTGCTGTTCCATGAACCATTCCTGGAGCATCAAAAACTCATCCACAGTTCTGATTCTCTCCCATGTTTCTTGTGCCATTGTTTCTGAAGCATAATTAGGGGCTTTCCAGTGGTAATCTGCAAGGGTCCTCCTCTGTCTTCGACCCATGTTAGTAGTTTTGCATGTTTTGACAATAATGGCTTGCAGCCATTTTGCACAATGTTGACAGTTTCTTTATAGAGTCAAATGATCATCCAAGCTCTGCAAATCACCACTCCTTTCTCCCTTTCGTCTGGTGAAAGCACTGTTTCCCAAATCTGCATTGGGCTCTGTTTTTCCACTTTCAAGCTTCCTCTGGAGTTTTTCCTTGGACATTTAGGGCCTCATTACACAGATAGCGATAAGGATTTACAGGTACCGGTAAAATACCCGTACCGGTAAATCCTTACAGCCTTATTACGAGGTCCCTTTGCGGGTTGGGGGATTTAACGCCTGCTTTTTGCAGGCGTTAAAAACCAACCCGCAAAGTGACCCAGGGAGCTAATTACGGTACCGCAGTATGGGGCAAAATGGGAATGGGGAAGGGCAATGGTGGAAGGGGGAATTACCGCCCCGCCAACCTTGGAATGGGGCGGTAATTCCCCTTTCCGCCAAGGCGGTGCCGGTATTTTACCGGCATGAACCATCCGTGTAATGAGGCCCTTAGTCTCGGGTTCACTTCCCATCTTATTCCTGCTCCTTTAACACCTGGCTTCTCGTATCTGATCACATGATTCCTCGTATGAGCTTGGTTTCTTGTCTTAATGTTCTGAACATAATCATCTTCATCGGGATAGGCTGTTTCAGTTGCCCATATTAGTGAAGCATCACTTCCCATAAACTGGGCTCTAGTTTTGCACATAGCTACGTGCACTGTCTGGCCATCAATTTCTACAGCCACGAAGATCTTTCCCATGCTATACGGTAGGAGAGCACAAACATAGCATTCCCCTTCAGAATTTCGTCTTCCAACTTCCTTTATGTGCTGGTACCAAATGTTGTTTCCTAGGCGTGCTGTGCTATCCAGGTAATCGTCCAGTTCATTGTAGTCTTCATGCATACTTCTCTTGATTCTTAAGGTTTTGATGTAGTTTGCTATCACTACGTCTCTGAATGCATTTGTGTAGCTTTTTCTTGCTGGAGGGTTCTCAGGTCTCCTGGTGCAGGCCTTCTCATCTGCGCCATTTGAATGGACAGGAGTCTGGCATTTTTTAGTTTTTCTTCATACATCCTTTTCCTGCTGGATGCAAGTGCCCATACACACCAACCTGCCACTGGTCCGGTATATGGCTGTACTGTGGAACTGGTACTTGTGCCTTGTGTTGGAGCATATATGCTTGGCAATACAGTCTCTGTGGTTTTATTTTTCAGTTCTTCATGGAGTTTCCTTGCTCTGGCTATCTGCGGGAATAGTAAGTCTACTAACATTTCTTTTTTTTTTTTATTTGTATTTAATCAAAAAAGATTTTTACAAAAATGCATTTTATCATAGATGCACATGCAGCAGCAGGTCTCACTAAAAATGTGCCCTCGTTCTATGTCCGTGGCAGATTTATTGCTTCCAATATTTTGTATGTGGCTATTTGCCATTTCATCTTATCTCCTCCCATTAAGCGAGCCCAACAAGTTTCTTCATCTGCAATGACAAAGTTCGAGAAGATCGGTCTTAAATAACGGTCTCTTACTTGTTGGTTAGCGGCACATTTTAGCAGTAGGTGACAAATCGATTCTATTTCTTGTGTATTACAGAATCGGCAAAAGTTAGATGCAGTTTTACCTCTTATTGCCAAGATCTCATTTGTGGGCAAAAGATTGAGGCGAGCATGTAACAGCATGTCTCTCCCCTTCCTACAAGGGAATTTTTTGATGTATTCTTGGAGTTCATTTACTCTTTTGACGTTTGGTGGTAAGTGTCTGGTTAATTTATTTTTTCCTGCAGTTTCTAAAGTCAATATCCAGTCGTACTCACTGAGTTTTACGAGGATTTTTTTGGGATTGATAATTAACGTTTCTTCATCTTCCTGTATTTGTTCGAGCACTCTGATGTTCTCTTCTTTCCACTTTATCAAACTTCTAGTGCTCGATTGTTCAATTTCCTGGTTTATTAGACTGTAAATTGAAGGTGGCGCTGCCATCCTGCACTTCCTGTATAACATCAGTTTCGCCTGCTCCACAGCGCTTTTGAGAGATGGTAGACTTAGCTCTTTACGAATTATAGCGCCTGATGTTGAGTTTGGCAGCGTAAGAACTTTCCTCCAGAACTTTGCCTCCATTTTGGTCCAGATGTCGAGTGGCAAATTTATCATAGCATCTCCTCCATATGATAGTGTCGGCATTACCTTTTTCTTGTAAAATTTGCGCACTGGGATCAGCGAGTATCTGCCAAACTTTCTATCTATGGCCCTGGCTTGACATGCCATTTTATTTACTTTCGCTGTTAGTGATGCTTGCATAGCTTTGTCCTGTTTTGTGCTGTCTAGTGTGACTCCTAGATATTGGAAGTCAAGAACTGTTTCGATCTGCACTCCCTCGAGGTTTAAGCGTGGGCTTTTTCTTTTTCTAGTCGATGTCTCAAATGTCAACAGTTTAGTTTTTTTTACATTTATTTCCAACTTGTTTTCTTGCATGTAAATCTGTAAACTTGCCATTTGCCTCTGTAGTCCGATGAGGGTATAATCCAAAAGGACCAAGTAATCCGCGTAGAGAAGCCTCGTTACAGGCGTGTTGCCCAATTTAGGGGGGAAAGAACGTGTTTCTGTGTCTAAGCTGTTTATGTCTCCAATAAATGCCAGGAACAAGGCCGGGGCCAATGGGCACCCCTGTTTCACACCTCTTGCTGTTTTAATCGAGGTTGATAGTAGGCCATTTTCGTCCAACCGAATCCGCATGTTGGTATCTGTATACAGAGCCTTGATTGGGTTCAGCAGGGAAGCTGGGCAATCCCACGCTTCCAGTTTTGACCAGAGCCTGGCCCTGTCTATGCGGTCGAAGGCCTGAGTGAGATCGATGAATGCAAAATAAATATTTGGACCCCCTTCCAGGACTTTATTTTTCAACACGTTTAGGAGTAGAATATTAGCCGTCGTCCCCATGTTTTTCTTAAATCCTGTTTGAAACGGGTCTTCACATGGGGCCTTTGCTGCCCAGGTTTTGAAGTGGTCTAACAACATTGAACCAAACACTTTCCCTATTACGTCTAACAACGCGATTGGTCTATAGTTCGCTGGGTCCTTTTTATCTCCTTTTTTGAAAATAGGAACCACTGTTGCCGATTTCCATGACGGCGGTATGGTCCTCAAATCCGTGCATTTCCCAAAGATTTTACTCAATAAACTTGCCCACTCATCAGGATTTGTTTTTAAGTCCACGTTGTTGACCCCGTCCGGCCCAGGGGCTCTTGAGTTCTTCAGGCTTAAGATCTTCAGTCAGATCTCCTCTCGATCATCCACTTTTACCCATTCGCCAGGCTTACAACCCGGGTGTCGAATAGTTGGTGTCGTTGGGGCCACATACATTGCTTCAAAGTGTTTTACCCACATGGCTTCACCAACCTCACTTATTATAGATTTTTCTTGTACATCAAGAGTCGCTCTCAGGGTACTCCAAAATTCCCTTGTATTTCTCTTGCTTATGATTTTTAAGATGTTTTCTGAGTCTTGTTGGTAGAGTCTTAACCTATGTCCTCTTACCCAGGATTTATAATGTTTTGCTGCTGCCACTGCTTCTTCCTTTGCTGCCGATGTATCTTTTGTTTTTGCTCTACGTTGGATTGTCGAAGGGTGCGACGTTTGTCAACCAGCAGTTTGTCAAACACATGCTTTGGGGGAATTCCACCAAACTTTTTTGCAAGTGTCGTTTTTTTGTACTTCGTTAAGAGAGGAATATAGTTGGTTTTGTTTGCACCCTCTATCTCCATCATAGAGCTAAATCTGTTCTCTATTTCCACAATGGACTCCTTTGTTAATTTTAATCAATTTCCCTGTCCATTGGTTAGCTTCCATGTAGTCATTCAGCGGGCCAATTGACTCCCAGGTGGTCAAAAGAAGATTGTGGTCACTAGCAATTGTTCTTGTTATTTCAAAAACTTTTGTTATGGCCAGAATTGGTTCTTTGATGATAATATGGTCTATTGTTGCTTTAGTGTTGTTTCTTTCCCATGAGGGCGGACGTTTTGGGTCTGGGAAAGCTTCATGCAAGTTATGTAAGTTTCTTGATTCCATCATACGGGACCATAACTCTCCACGTTGTTCTCCCGGTGATCTCTTTGCTTGTTTATTTCAAATTCTTGGAGTTACAGAGCAGGTAGCATTTAGGTCCCCAGAGATCAAGAAGTATTTTGTTAAGTGGCCAGCCAAGGCCTCGTCGATTGCTTCCTCAATTTTTTCCAGGAAGGTGGTTGTTTCTATAGCCGCTGGATTCCAATAGACATTTGCTATTATTAAAGTTCTTTTTTCATAGCCTTCCTTGTTATTTGTCTTGCGGCTCCATGAGGCTTTCTCCATTAATATCTCTTGGTTACTGACCAGTGTCTCTTCTAATCTAATCCCACATCCGTTTTTGCAGGCGATCAGTAACCCCGATGAGGGTCTTCCTAAACGGCCCTGTTTGGCTGGTGCCAAAATTAAGTCGTAACCCCTCATAGAGGGTGGTTCACACAACCAGGTCTCCTGTAGGCATATCACATCATATGCCCCCAGATTCATGTCGCTCGTAGATAGACGATAGAGGTGCCCTCTCGTGTTCCACGAGCACATTTTTATCACCTGTTTCTGGTGGGTTGTGTTGACTCTTTCCCGTAGAATGTGCTCGGCTCCGATGAACTGCTATTTTTGCTTTTTTTCTGTTAGCGCTCTTGGGAGCCATGACCATATTCCTTTCATCGGTGCGCATTTTAGAGGCCGATTACTCTCTGTTTTTTTTGTTGTTGTTCTTGGTTTTGTTCCTTTTGGGAGTTTGTTGTTCTAACACTGTCGGACTTTCTTTTGTCTTCTTCCTCAGTTGTTCTTCTATGGTAATTCGTTTTTTTGGGGCTCAGCGGCTTTTGCCCTGCTTGTGTTTGAGTTTCCCGTGTCTTTTCTTTTACCACAGGACTTTTGTGACTTTTCTTTATGTGGGAATTGAGGTTTTGGTGTTTACTCAGCTTTGTGTCTGGAATATCTTGCCTCTTCCCACCTTCATTTGCTTGTTTCTGTCCTGTGTGGATCACCGGATAGACTCTTAGGTCATATCCCATGTTTACTAATTCACTTTTATTTTCAAGAATGGTGTTTTTTAACTTTGTTGACGCAATGTGTAGATAAGTTCTGGCCTTAGTATCTCTGTGGCTAGGCTCTACCACAAGTAACTCTTCTGATTTGATGTGTTTTAAGTTTCGAATGTATTTGAACAGTTTTAGCACCGAATTTCTGTTTAGTGTGATCTTATCATTATTTTCTTCCACTTGCGTCAATTTAATCTGCCATTTCGCTTCCTCCCATTTCCTTGGTTTCTGGCTGTACAATTTAGTTGTAGCTCTACACTGGGGACCCATTTCCCCCAGATCCCTCGATGGTCACGAAGAAATCTTTTCATTTTATTTATATTTGTCATATTTTGGTTTTGTGTAGAGGCGAGTTGGCATATGCCGACTCGAGTTTTTTCTTTTGTTGTCCTGCTCCCCTTGGCGGTGCTGGGAGTCAACTCGCTGATACCACTTAACTTGTTCGTCCTCACGGGCCCCTTGCCTTGTGCGGGAGTAGTGGTGTATCTTCTCCGAGTGTCTACGGCTCCATTTTTCCGGTGTTCTTGATCTCGCCCTTTCTCTCTCCTTTTTGGTGTCTTCCATCATTTGTTTTAAAATTTTCTGCCTCGAGGTTTCAGTTGGCCGAGTATTTTTTTTGTTTTGGCTGACGATGTTAGCCTCTATTCGATTTTGATAATTTTCACTCCTCTGTGAGTTCACCTCTGTGTTGGGGTCAGCTTTGCTAGTTTTCCTAGTTTGTGAGCTCGCTATTTTAAAAGCTTTCTTTGGGCTCATATCTGATGCAGAGTCTTCCGATACATATTTGCTCAAATTCATCAATTGCTCGTTTGCAAGGAAATCGTTTGTCGTCGTAGGTGGTGGTATCTCGTTTATCTCGAAGCTTTCTTGTCTTTTATTCTTCTCTGTATATTTGCCTACTCGATCTCCCGGACCTGTTTTGTCTTTATGACTTACTGGCTGCGTAAAAAACTGGAAGATGGCTTCTGCTGATTGAGAACCCGGCTTAGCCGGACTTGGCGATGAAGGCTTTTTTCCAGTTTTTTGGCTAACTTTCCGATTTTGGGGTTGTCCTCCTGTTACTTCAATTATGATTTTTGGTTTGTTTGGATTCAGAGTTGTGTACGGTAGACCAGGTTTACAATTCGTCACCCCTGGTTTAATTGGCTTTTCTTTCGATATTTTACTTGCTGTTAGATCGATCGTAGTGATTGTTTGGGTTCCTACTGTTTTTCCCACTGTTGTCTGGTCTTCGCCTTTCCGACCTACTTGTTTCAGGGTTAATACTGAATCCTGGTTTGCTTCCAGAATGTTAGTTTTTCTTACTTCTAACGCCATAATGTATGCTTCTAAAAAGATAACTTTGCTATACATCATTGCTTGAATGCTGGTGTGATATTTCAAGGAATCTGCAATGGCTTCATAAAGTTTCATAAATGGAGAGAGTGCTATATTTACCGATGACATAATCGAGAGTAGATCGATCTTCTTATTTAAGTGCTCCGCTGGACTTGATGAATGTTGAGGCGTTGAGGAGCGCTTGGTTGGAGAGTCGGTTTGGACAATTGTCAGGTTCCCCCCCCTGACTTTTAGTCGATCTGGCTGTGTCCAATGAGCACCTTCGATTCCCGATCTTGTCTACTCGTGGGCTAGGGCTTTCATGCCCCCCCGAATTTTTATGGAGGTTTTGCAAATGTTTCTTTGTTTGAGCCTGAACCATTTTGGTCAAATTTGACGGGCTTAGTAGATCTACTAAATTTGTGTTTTTTTCCGTCTTGCTCAAAGACCGATCCCGTCTGGACCATTCTATTATTTTGGGGTCTGACTCCTGGAATGACTTTGTGGATGTCACGCCATCTCAATCTGACCCACCTTCTTTGCCGATCAGTGGAGATGATGATGCAGGTTCGCCTTCCTGGGGTGTTTTCTTTAATCTTTCCATCTCTATTGGCGAACCACTAGCTGCCTCCACTTCATCTTCAGTGAAGGACTTTCCCTGTGGATTTTCATTTTCTAGGTGGATTGGAGGATGATCCTGCCCCATTAGGGTCGGGTTAGCCGTTTTTCCCCGCTCTTCTCTTGTATCAAGGTTAGATTGTAGACTCAAATCACAGTTTAGGTTCGCAGCTTCTTGTAACGGCGCTGGCAGGGAAGACGAAATTGGTTTCCCCTGCCCTTCCCTTGCTCCTTTTTCGAGATGGTTTGTTGACCCCTCTTTCTCCTCCAGGGATGAAATATCCCTGGCACTTTGTTTTCCAGTGTTTTCACAGTCCAGTCTTCCTAATTTCACAGGAGGTAAGCATTCATTCAGAGCGTCAAGCATCTCCATATCTGATAATTCCATATGATGTTGTCTGTTTGTCACTTTTGTACTTACTCGAGTCATAAAGTAATTTGTCACAAAATGTTTTGCCGACCCTCCGTCTCGTTTGTTGCCATGTATTTCATTTAGCTCTTCTTGTAATAGTGTAGCTGTAATAGTGGCTGAAGATATTGAATTAGCTAATTGTACTGATTTGCTCTTCCAAGCAGGTTTTTTTCTGTTTGTTGTTTGCCCCTTTCTATTAAGATGTTTGCCACCATTTTTGCTTTTAGTGGTAATTGTTATAGTTTGTCTTTGTCTTTTTTTGTAGTTGAGTGTTTTACTGGCCAAAAAATCTGGATCCGTGCCTGTTTGTTTAGCCTTGTTCTCGGCACTTCCCTCCTCCTCCGCATGAATCACCGCCCTCGCCACAACACATGCTGGCACTGGCGGCAGAGGAGGAGACAGGGGCGGGGGTGGGTTTGTTACAGCTTCCTTCGTCCGATTTATGCTTGCGGGAGCCAGCTCCTCCGCGCCCGAAATGGACGCCGTCTCACCCCTCGGACAGTTTCCGGCCCCCCCCCCAGCGTCCCGCGCGGACGCGGGCCCTCCACCGAGAGACGCTGCGTGTGGCGCGACACCCCCTGCTGGTCCGCGCCGGGAGAGGGTCGGCTCAACTCACCACCTGGTCCGTGCTGCAGGGATCCGGGAACCTCCTCGCCTTCCCGATCACTCCTCGCTCCATAAGCCATCTGGGTCTGGGCCGAAGGAACCACGCGCGGGTCGCTCAGGATCGGCTCCATAACAGGATCGGCAGGATCGGCATCGAAGACAGGCTCAGGTAATGGTAATAGACACGGTGACTGAAGTTGTTGTTTTTCCTTTCCATTTAGCCTAGGCGCCACTGATGGAAGCTTTGTCAATGTAATAAGATCTAATTGTTCAATTGGCGGGGCCAAAGTTTGGTGTAAAATCCGTTGGTCACCCACCTCAGGCGCATTCGAATCCCTGAGTCTGCCTTTTTCGTTTTCCTTAGGACTATGTATCAAAGTTCCCTCTTGTCCCTTGAGGGTAGTGCCCTGATGTTTTTGTGACAATTTGGCACTTCTCAAGCACCGACCTTCCTCTTCTTCACGGGAGGGTTCATTTATATTGGTTTTCTTATTCGCTCTGGCAGCCCTGCCAGCCATGACTGCAGGGCTGCCACTCATTGCTACTCCGCTGCCTTTCTTGCCGCAAAACGCGCAAAGCAGCAAACAGCCAAAAGCCAGGTAGATAATCACTCGCCCTTAACTAACTCGGGCTTCACGCCACAAGGGCTGCTGGACTCCACTTTTATCCTGCACGTCCTGAAAAAGGGGCGGGGCTTAGCGCCACGTCGCTCGCGGGACTCCAATGCAGTCTTTCCACAGCAGGACAGCCGATACAGCCAACAGCCAGGTAGATAATCACTCGCCCTTAACTAACTCGGGCTTCACCGTAAGTCTACTAACATTTGTGTCCTTTCAGAGAGCTTTTCTGAGTGTGTCCTTGCTTTCTTAAGAGTTTCTGATATAACTGCTCCTGTTGGTTTTTGCTCTAATTCTTGTTTTCTTATAACATCTGCTGTGGAGTTTCTTATGGCAGGCAGTCTCTTCTTCTTTGCTGCTTTGGTTTGTGGTACTGCAGTTATTGATACTAGGCCTGTTTTGTGTGCATTCAGTGTTTGCGTGCGTGTAGTTGTTAGTGATGTTACTTCATTCATCCCTTGCCGACCCTGTCTCCGGCTTTTCTGCTCACTCGTTACCACAAGAGTGTGTGTATCATTGCTAGTCACATCCATTTCAAGTTCACTCGCTCCACCATCAGATCTTCTGGAATAACTATATAAGATCTGGGTGCCTTTGTGGGTTTTATGCGTATATCATTAGGTGGGTGCACTGAAATTGGAACGCTTTGTGCATCAATATAGAATGCAGTTGTGATTGTTTATTACAGTAAAATAATGATGAATACAATGCATAAGTACATAATGGTTCGATACGTGAGGTGACATCATTTCCTTCTAGAGAAGCCAGGATGCCTCTCTTCTTGTGGGAGGACCAGGTTGCTGCTCTGGGCCCCCATCTTGATCATTCACCAATTGTTGATTTTAGTATTTCCTTATGCAATGTTGCCCTTCAGGTTCTGAGTTTAGGAGTGTCAGGTGCTCAAAAGGTGTTCCCCTTCCCCTTGTTGCATGTGACAATTGTCTTTTATTTCAGGATACAGTTCTTTTGCTAGACTATGGAAAAGAAATCAATTTAAGTAATACTTTGGTGTGTCTTTTTACTGGGCATGTTCAATCTACCCCCTGAATCTGCTTCAGTCCTGAGGACATGCTGGACACTAGTCAGTATGAAGAAATATGGAAAGCTACCAACAAATGTAATAACTGGAGTTCTTGACTTGGTTCCTTCGATCTGTCCCTCAGCGGAAAGGTTTCACGATCTTCTCCTAAGGACTCGATGGAGATTGGAAGTTTTGATTTGAGCTATAAAAGCATGCAAGAGCATGTTTAGCTGAGTACTCTTTACTGGATCTCTGAGGAATGTAAGTACGTCAACATTGGTTGGTCTTCCCACTAGCTCTGGAAAGTTGTCCTCAATGAGGTGAAAGAAGACGTGTGCAAATCTACTGTCTTCTGGTGATAGATACTTCTGTCCGGATTTTCGTTGAGATTCAGGATCATATGTTTTTTCCTTGATGTAAACAATGTCTGCACTGTCCGTTTGCGTGAAGTGCAACCAAAAAGATTATGTTATTTAGGAGGCGACTTAGATTTTCTGTATTCGTTGGATCTTGAAGCAATGTTAATGTATCAGTTGTTCTCCCGACAATAGATGGACAGTCTTCAATTATGCGAAAGAACAGAGTGTTGATGAGTTCATCTATTTCCGCCTGTGTTGGGAACATTTGCTTCTTTCTCACTGTACTCTTGGAGTAAAATGAATTGTTCTGCAATGACAGTAAGCAGTTGCCTTATTATTTTCTCGTTTTCAGGATCTTGGAGAAAGTCTGTGACACTTGTGATACTTCCTACTAATGATGGGTATGATCTTCGCACTAGGTTGAAGTAGGTAACTATGTCCTTTGTGATGTCTCTACCGTGGGAAACCATAAGTGACTTTCAAGTAGGGTCTTGGTGTGGAAGGAACTAGGGTACTGTATCTTATTTCAATTCATGTGTCCTTGGTCAACATTTGGCATATTCTTTCTGATCAAGGCTTTTTAGCATGCCTCAGTCCAAAGTTCAAAATCAACAGACTATGTTGTGGCTGATAAGCAACATTTTCTTCCTCACCCTGCAACTAGGATGCACAGAGTGTCTGTTTTATGTCCTTATCCTCTTTTTTGCTTAAAGGAATGTCCAAAAAGAAGCCACAATCCTTTGCAAAAAGTTCTTTGTCTTTTACTTTGCTGGTCATGTGTCGTTCTTCCTCGTCATGGATCTCGTCTGCACGTCCTGTGGTTCTTCCCCGTTGCTTATCGATTCCTCTTGTTGGGGTGCAGGCAGAGGGCTTGCTCCGATGTAAGGTTTAATGTCACTGAGAAAAATCCAAGCTCTCCTGCCTGTAGCTTCACAGCGGACAGAGTGCAGTCCTCTATAATGAAAGGACCGTTGAATCTTGGTTTGTCCTACTTTTTCCTTGTATGGTTTCTCACCAGGACGGCATCACCAGGGAAGATGAGTGGAACATGTAGACCTTGAACTGAGTCTGATGTAGTGTCGCCTTCTGTGTTCTGTGCTGCGCTGCAACCTTTCCGTCGTTGCTGCAGCAGGTCTGAAATTACAGTAAGGCAAGATGTCAAACAGTTCAGGTAGTTTTGCATTTCAGACCCTAAAACCTCTCCTGTTGACTGGGCATCACATCGAGCTCTGTCTCGGGGTGTGGCGGGAGTTCTCATTCTTCTTCCTGTGGCTATCTCGTGTGGTGTAAAATGATGGTCGGAGCCAGGTTGGTTCCGAAGAACATACAGTGCCAATGGAAGGCAGTGCAAATATCCCCTCTTTAGAGTAAGCTTCAACTTGGCTATTCTCTCCTTTAACAAGCCGTTAAGCCTCTCGCACACCCCATTACCTTCTGAATTATACACCGACGAGAACTTGTGCTTTATACCAAGCTGCAAGCTAATCTGTTCAAACACTGTATTAACAAAGTGGGCACCATTATCTGATCTCATGACTTCACACACCCCGCACCTGGGAAACACTTCTCTCAGTAAAAATGTGGCCGCACAGGTAGAGTCTGGGTGTACATGGACCTGCTTCTATCCATCTAGAGAATGGACACACCACAACAATTAAGTATTTGTAACCGTTGCAAACTTGAATCATGTCGACATAATCGACATGCAAGTGCTGAAAAGGCCCCTTTGGCCTGGGGATGACTCCTCTTATTACTTTTAATGGGTGCCCAGCGGTGAATTGCTGACAGATTATGCAGTTCACCATAAAAATGCAACATGCTCCGCTAAATTCGGTATGAACCAGTCTTCCGCGAGCGTTGTTGCTAGATTCTATTTTGTCATGTGCGCCGGGTAATGTAATTCCTCCAGCGCTATTTTTAATAGTGCTACAGGCATTACTAGTTTACCAGTGCTGTCTTATCGCCACAAGGGGTTTAAAGAACACCCTCGACATTTCCACAGGTTTTTCTCTTCCTGTGGTACCTCCCCTTGGAGCCCCATTAATTGGGTTTGTCCTAGATCGTTATAGGCTTTGGAAGTTGCTCGAGCAACCATCATCCTTTCATTTGTGCGCACCATTTCCAATTCCATAATCGTCTCACTTTTGGATGCCATACACTTGGCTTCCGTGTCTGCTGCTTGGTTCCCGTGTGAGATAAAATCTGTCCCCTTGGTGTGGGCGGCGCATTTCACGACCGCTATGCCCACTGGGAGCTGTTGTGCCTTAATCAGCCTGTCCAAGAAGGCCGCGTGCTGCACTGGCGTGCTGTCTGCTTGGAGGTAGCCCCTCCTTTTCCAACACGCTAAGGCTGCATGCACTGTCGACATCACATAGGCGGAGTCTCAGCACACCATTACTTTCTGGTCTGCGTGATTCTAAATGGCGAGTATCAATGCCAATAATTCTGCAGCCTATGCTGAATAATGAGATGGTATTCATGCACTAAGAAGCACTTGAAAATTTCTATTTGCTGTGTGCTTTATCACAGCAACGCCTGTGTATCTTTGCCCATCACTTTGTTCGATCCTTGATGACCCATCAATAAAGACGATCTCTCCACCTGCGAAGGCATTTTCTTTCACCCTGGGGATTTCATCATAGAATTCTTCGTAGTTTGCGCAGTCATGTATCGGCTCTCCCTCTGTGATTGGTTCTGCGATGAACATGGCTTGATTTACTATCTTACATCAAACTATTTTGATCAATGGGTTTGATATGATCACTTCATAAGCAGAAGCTCTCTGAGATGTCAATGTGCCTTTTGGTTTCTCTAGAATGGCACATAGTGTGTGCTCGACGTACAACATCATGGAGCATACCATCACAATGGTTGTAGCCTTCTCTTTGGCGAACTCTGCGGCAGCTACACTTTGTTCGCATGGGAAGTGCCCTCTCATTACTGGGTCCAGATTCCCACTGTAGTATGCTAGGGGTTTGTACCCCAAGGAGGTTCTTTGAGCGAGCACTGCCATCATGACGCTGCCATTTGTGTGTGAAAACAGATAAAATTCCTCGGCATAATTGGGAATTCCGAGAACTGGATCTGTACAAATTGCTCTCTTGAGGTCAGCAAACCCTTTCTCCATGGCTTCAGACCATTCAATCTTTTCTTTTGTCACTTGCACCTTCTTTAGGGCCTGAAGTAAAGGCTTAGTATAAGAGCTGTAATCGAAAACCCATGCTCTAACATAATTGCATAGGCCTAGAAAGCTCTGCATTTGCTTTATTGTGTGTGGCTTAGCCATGTTCATTATGGCTTCAGCCCTTTCTGGTGTCACTTTCTTTCCTTCATGTGAGATCAACTGGCCTTTGTACAGCACCTCTTGTTGACAATATTGTAACTTTTCCTTGTCAACTTTATATCCTTTCTCAACCAATATAGTGAATAGCTGAATAGAATCGGGCCTGCACTGTTCTTCTGAGGTGCTGCAAATTAGGATGTCATCCACATATTGTAAGACAACACTTTCTAATGTAATATTGTTGAAAATAGATGGAGACTCACAGTACCCTTGTGGCAGCCTTGTGCTTTTCAGACGAATTTGTCTGAACGTGAATGACATCAGTTCTTGCGAGTCATGGTGCAACGGGATTGAGAAAAATTAATTCAATCACCGTGAAATATTTTGCCTCAACTGGTATATTAAATAGAATTGTAGACGGGTTAGGGACTAAAGGAAACTCGGCCTCAACAATATCGTTTATCGGTCTAAGATTTTGAATTAGCCTCCAAGACCCCCCGCCCCTTTGATTTTTTGACAGGATAAACTGACGTATTACATGGTGACTCTGATGTCACTAAGATGCCCTGGTCCATCATGGCAGAAATTCTGAACATGGGATATTGTCGAGCTCTTGGTAGGATTGCTCCTGGTTTCAATTTAATTCTTACTTCTCCCACCCCCTTCAGGAGACCCACGTCATAGGATCCAGTAGTCCACACTGAGGTAGGCACTTTAGCTATGTTGTCATCAAAATATTCAGGACATTTTAGTGCCAACATCATTCTCTGAGGTACCTCTCTTTTGATCATCTTTACCAGAAAGGTGAGGCTTACTTCTACCATTGTCTCCCCCATTTCTGCTTGTCCTTCAAACAGATCACCATCGGTGACGTCAGCCACTCGATATCCTTCTTCGATGGTGATAATCACGCACCATTGTCTGCCCTCCTCATCGTAACTGTCAACCAAAACCACTTTCCCTTGCACTACAGCTGCATGTATTATTAAGGGAAATACTTTCCCTTCTCCTCATGCATAGGTATTCTTGGTCTGAACAAAAATTCATCAGGGGTTCTCATTACTTTATCTGCAAGGCCTGGCAATCCCGCCATAAGCACACGCATGCCATATGCGAACATTTCTGGCTCTAATAGTATGGCCCTCATGGCAATGTGTCCTGAGTATGCTCTAATTATTTCACATACCTTTAAGTAGTGCATTCCTGGAGTTGAGCATAATATGCCCTCCGCGGTGAACATGTTCAACTTTGTCATTAGGTCTCAACCCAAAATATCTACGGGGGTCTGACATGAGTATAACAAGGGTACATTCATTTTGCATTCTCCTATAGAGACTGGGAGTGCAGTAAAGGGAACTTGACTGTGAGCTCCTGTGAAACTCTGAATGTCTATGGCCTCGCCGGACAAGGAAAACTTGCCTTCACGTATGCATGAGCGTGTTGCACTTGTGTCTACTAGGAAGGAATAATCTTTGCCCACTATAAGGACATCCACCCTAGGTTCCATATGGGGGTCTGGTGTCACTGATAGGATAGAACACATCAGGGTTCCCAGTGAGCTGTCCTAGTGCATATACAAGTTTGGCCCACTGTGCACTTGTAGATTTTCCCCGTTCCCATTGTTGCTTCCCCTTCCAGGGTTCTGGGTCTGCCCTGTGCTCATTGCCTGTGACACTTGAAACGGTGCCTGTTGGATTTGTCCTTGCGGAAGACTGCCCATGCTCTGAGTTTGCACTCCATGCTGCGCTCCTGGCGCTTGTTGTTGTACTGTGTGATTCTGTGCAACGCCCTTTTGTACAACTGCAGGTGGACTCGCCATGCCTGCTCCCATCCCTTGGCCGTTTTACATCATGCCTTGATTTCTACATGCGCACACCAAGTCTCCTGTCTTTCCACGCAGCCAACATACTGGCGGTGGTCGGACTATTTGCCCATTTGACATATCTGGGTTTCCATTTTGCACGTTTTGAAAGCCTCTCTGATTATTTTGGAAGCCTCCTGACTTCTCTGCCATCCTCTTCCCCTAAATCCTCTCCCCGTGGGTAAAATCCTATGTTGCCCTGCTTATTCTGTTGTGGACTAGCCACCTGCTGCATGCGTTGTTCAGCTGCATTAGTTAGCATGACTCCTTCAAGAGCATACTTTGATAGTTTCTTTTGTACCAACTTTGCTTCCTCACCCTTCCGAGTTGCTTCCTTCTTTCGATTCTTTTCCTGTAAAAGTCTACAATAATGTGCGATAGTCAACTGTATTTCAGCCCAAGGTTAAGCCTCAACTCCTACCAATTTCTTTAGTTGTTTTTGCACTAGTCTGGCAATCCTTGGCACAATATATGGTAAAACACAGGTATGGATTTTGTCCAAGATTCATGCGTTTTGAGCACCCACGCATCTTGGAAATTCTGTATATAAATTAACGGATCTTCAGAATCCTTCATTTTTCGAGTAATTATAGCTCCCATATCGGAAGTATCTGGATAAAGTACTTGTAGCGCTTTCCATACTGCTGCTCTGCAATTGTTAAATGGCGCTTCATCATGTGCGGTATTGATTGTGGTTACACCAGGGTACGCTGCCCGTGCCCACACATCGTCTGCTCTCTCACCAAGTATGGCAGTTAGGAGACCCTTAATGTCCCCTATGGCTAACGTGTTTCCCCCTGTCTTTTTATCTAACTCCATTTTCTGGCTCCCGATGTCAGCATGGGAAGCTTGTTCTTCAAGTTTTCCCGATCCATGTGTGGCCATGGAATATATTGTGGTCTTACTCCCCCCTTCTCTAGTTGCGGAAACTGGAATGCGTAGCCCTCTTTTTCTTCTCTCATTGTTCTCCGGTCTATAGCAGGGGTAATATCGCCGTCTACCTGGCAATGTCCTTAGCCTATCCACACAGGGCGGTGAAGACACCCCACTCTTACCATGAGACACCTCTTCATGTAGGTCAGACCGTGTGGATGACTCTGATGCCCTCGGTACAGACTCACTAGTATCTGACCATCGTATCCATTTTTCTCTTGGGAAATGTTCTTCGTTCTGTCTCCCTCCTTCTCTTTCCTCGCGCTCCTCTCCTTCGGAGTCGGACATTGTGTGTTCCCAATTATGCAACTTTTTGTATACTCTTTATTCCTACTTATTTCTAGCCTATCCAGGGATAGGTCTTTATTCCCACCACTTTGGGTGACATCCTCAGCGTCACACAGCTGAGTGCATTCCAAGCGCTCGTCTTCCCTTTCTCCTTGGGGTTTTTGTTCTAGCCCCATTTCATCATATATTTTATCGATCGTTTCTTCGATGCTTCTGGTGTCGAAGTCATCATCAATATTTGCCCTAGACGTGCCTGGTACTGAATCGTATGCAGGAAATAATTCTTCGATGTCTTCCCAGTCTACAACTGGATCGGGTTTTTTAACTTCCCTCTCCAAATATCCAAGATCGCGAGCTCTCTGTCTTCGCTTGCGTTCGCTATCATCATCAAATTCTTTGCGCTTCCTTGCTTCTTCTCTGACCCTATCTTCTTCCTTTCTCTTTTCATTTCTACGTTCATCTGCTCTTCGTATTTCCTCATCTCTTCGTCTTTTTATCCTTTTCTCACGTATTCTTTGCTCTTTTAACTTTTGCTGTTTCTGTCTGTCTTGATCGTAGGCTGCTCTTGGGTTGCGATCGAGCTGTTTTTCTCACTCATTGCGATATAGCTGCTCTCGCCTTTGTTTGTCTTTTTTTCTTATCCTTTCGTCTCTTAATTCCTTTTCTTTACCCTTTCTCTCTGTTTCATCTAACCTCTCCTTTTGTCTTGCGTCATCAATGCCTTTACCATCGAATTTCAATAAAATGTGTCCTCCCATCCTTTCATCTTTCGCGAATGCTATCTCATCAGTTCTGTCTCCACTCCCTTTCCATTTCTTCCCTTCTCTCTCCTTGTCGAAAGATGCACTTGCCTGTGCCTGATCTTTCCTTTCATCATCGCACATCCCCTTGTCCCTTGGGACTGTGGAGGTAATATTCTTGTCCTTATCCTTCTCTTGATTCTCATCACTACTATGTGTAGGTGACTCATATGCAGGGTTGCTGTACCCTGTGGCTGCTTTAAGTTCCCTCAACGGGTATAATCACTCAACCTAACTTCCTTCATCTTTTGTTTCGGGTGGGATAGGTGGAGCGGTAGTGCATACATTAAGTGTCCAATCTGTTGGCAGCTCTTCCTCCTTTACCTGTTCGTACATTTTCAACAATTCAAGAATAGCAAGGCATTTTTCTAACTTCTTGCCTGTATATGTGGCATGCAAATATGTCGTCATGTGTTGTAAGACGACTTTAGATAAAGACCCATAGCATAAACCCATAACATAAACATAAAGACGGCATAAACATCTTATGGGCAGTACCTTAAACCCAAGAAGTGCTATACTTCTTTAGCTTGGGTGCATGTTTTGGCAATTGCATGCATAAGTGTGCTAATGGAGTTATGTCTTCCATGTTTAAATCTGTTCCCTTTCCTCTTATATAACACTTGCCAATGCTTTCGTGTGGCTTAAACAACTCGTGACAATATGAGCGAGAACCAAACACTGCAAGCTCCAATCCAAATTTTCACAAAAAAATGTATATTACCAATCTGCTCAAAAACATCAATTCATATGTGATTCTGTCTCAGCTATTGAATTGCGCAATTTTTTGTAATCAGTTCTCTTAAAAAATTTTCACATGTGACGTCACAACAGAAAACATGTAAAACAGATACTTAACAGACTAGACGGACACCAGTTGGACACAGATACCTCTGCCTGTAATCATTACCCCTTCATGGAGTGTAAACAACCCCTTTCACAACGTCTTTAAATGTTGTGGTAGTCTATTTGTTCCCCATTATGTGGGACTCTGGGTACATATTTCTTCTAGCCGCTATATTAGCGTAGGAATAAGGCAAATCCTCTCACTTCTCAGGTGTCCACCCTGATAACCTCTCTCTTCTCGGGTGTCCACCCCGGTAACCTCTATTTATTATTCTTGAGTCATTATCCCCTTATATATATACAGTCTTCTCTACTTCTAACTATATTTTGTTTTTCCTCCTCCATCCGTTACCTTTCCCCTTACTTGTTCTAAGGCATGCACGGTTTGCCAAAGCACTACATTTTTGTTTCACTCAGCGTTCGCATTGTTCATCTCTGGACCCTCGGGATCAGTGCCTTTGTTACCGCCTTCTTCAGCTTTTCGCCCGATCAGCTGCCTGTAGGAATGGGAAGGGATGCATTGGGAAAGTGGGTCCCTTCAGGCCCTGACTGCAGTTTTCTTGCTTACACTACCAATGTCTACGCGGAACTTCACGGTCTACCCAGCCGAATGGCAAAGGACTCGTGATATTGCCGAAGACCAAGAGTTACTTTATGTCGACGGTCAATAGATGTCTTACTTCAATCAATAATCGATAGTCGATAAACCATCCGATCTTTGCTACCAAGTTTCCCGAGAGACCCCCGGCCGGCCCATAGAGTCGGGGTTTGCTCTGCAGTACTTTAAGACGAGATAGCTGCACCTCGAGATGGATGGGGGTGCAGGGTCTCTTACTCCAAAACCAATCAATAAGGACAACTCAATGGTTTGGCAAAGGGGAGTCAATTTAATGACAAGTACAAAAAACAGGGAAACTTGGAAATCGACAGCAGTGTGGCAGCCCGTCTCACTTCAACTCCCTCGAACTTCATACAAAACATAACTTTTATACCAATAACGCCTCATAATCCAACGTGTAACACTCAAAAGTTAATATGCAATTCTATTGGTTGGGAAAAGGTAACTTTAATATAGGTGCTATATCTGTATATGGTAACGCAGTGAGGGGATTGGGTATCTAAGCTCTTCCTTCATAAATGACTACTATAAATGTCACTAAAAGTATGAAGTCTCATTGGTTCTACTAACTATAGGACCCTAGATTATTTGGTCCACTGCGATTGGGTTGGCATCAACCCCATGTATAACTCTCCACTTTGTCTTTGGGTGCAGGACGTCCCTTAGCTCACCCTGCCTTCCTACAATCAATCATCACTTTACGGGCTATGTGTCAATTAGTTCACTGTGGTTGGCCCCGAAACTGCATCTTCTGTCTGGAAAAGTGTTGATATCTCTGTCTGGGCCGGTGCCAGGCGTAGGTGTGAAACTGTGTCTCCTTTCGCTCGGCTGGTCACGTGCTAGTACACCATGGATTTGCCTCATTTCTCTCCATTTGTGCATTTGATTTTCATTTCACCATGCCACCTTCATTCGCTTTCTTATCTCGATTCTTTAGAGGCAGGATATTCTGTTCTTAGCTTCAATTAAAAGTAGCTACTGTCTGCAGCTTCTATCTATGTGACCTCGGCTTCACTGTTTTATTTAGCTTCTTGCGGTTCCAAGCACATGTACAGGCGTTAGATGGTTGAATATCTTCATCATGCTTTCCGCTTAAGCTCTCCCGTATTTCAACAATGTTCTCTCCTTTTAGTTTCTTGATATCTTTATTCCAGGCGTTTCGTCTCTTTGTCTCATCCTTGGGTCATCATGCCTTCTATCTGTACGTTAGTCCGGGCCCTCGTGACGTCACCATTTGCCCTCCATTAAGGATTTTCTGGTTTCTTCCTGTACAGTACTTAAACAATCTTCATTTCGTCTCATTGGCTGGTAGGGTTTTCTCAATGGGTACCTTACTGCCCATGGTTGTCTGGTTATTGGTACTTCAATAGGTATTGTTCTTCTGATAGGTACTGGGCAGAGCCCTACTGCGGCTCTCTGCTGGTTTATTTGCTCATCATACATCACATATTTCGGTGTGAATGTTCCTGGTACTTCAAGATGGTGGACTGTAGTGCAGGCTATATTTGGGACCTCCTCTACACAGTGAACCCCAAACCCAAGGGCGGGGGATGGCTTGGAGGCAGTGCATGGGTGAAAATGGTCACTCAGAGTACCCTGTTTTAGCAGACAGTTTGGACAGGTGTCAATTGCATTTTAACAGTCACCTGGGACTACAACAGGGGAGGACAGAAAGCACAACACATGAGGAAGCATCAGAAGTGTCCCCAGACCCTGAGAACCCACAACACCATTTGCATAGAGGCAGGGTGACTATACCAGAGGGAGACATCCACCCGACACAGACGAGATCCCCAAACAAATGGTCATGACGATCAACTGACCCTGAGTGAGCAGGAAAGGGATGATGAAATACCATGAGAAGGAGAAAATACCAGAGATGGAGTCAGATGAGGGGCTTGCCCTGGATCCATAGGGGCTTGCTTGGAATGCACATGGTCATCGAATGAACACTCATGACCACTGTGAGCCCATGCCATCAGCACAGTCCGAGTGACAGACCCTGCATCAAGGCCAAAGGATCTTCCACACAGTACAGGTCTGACAGAGTTGCAGAGAGAAGAGTGCATATTCCCAGAAAATTGGGAACAAGCCGCTGCAGTAGTCCGCCATGGGAATAACCAGTCCCATGGAGACAGTGAGCTGCTGGGGTATAGAGAGGCAAGGAAGGATGCCCCTGAGGAGGATCAGCTTGCAGGGTGACCTCACAGAGCTGTCAATCATGTGACGATAGAGGGTGAGTCTTCAGTGGAAAATCATCACAGGCTATACGCAAACATGTTTTGGAGCCAGAATATGGACAAGAGAGGCTGGCGAGTGATTGACATGGAAGGAGGGTGCAGGTGTGTTGATGAGGATTGCCTCTGTGTGCAGCACATGGCCTGTATGCAGTCCACATCACAATAAGCACATAACAGTCAAGCATTGCATGTGTCACACATGGTAGTCATGACTTCATAGCCTGAACTGCCAGTCAATCACAACACATCACCCAAGCAACATACACATGGCCTGGCCACACACGCATGGACACTCACTGGACATCGTCTGAAAATCCGGGAGGTATCCCACGTCTTGGATCTAACTCTCTGCGATGAAACATCCAGTAATCACCTCATGTTCAGTGAGTTCATCGTCCTCTGGCGGTGTCACACTGCCAGTCACCAGAGTAGAGGCGTAATTAGAAGCCCACTTGTTTTTTGCTCTGCGTTTGAGGTCATTCCAATGCTTCGAGCAATCATCAGCTGTGCGCTTCTCACATCCCAAGGCTCTAATGTGGTCCGCGATACACTGCCAGTGGGCCCTACGCTGAGCAGGCGTAGTTTTGCATCCACCGTCACCAGCAGGTCGTGGCCGTGTTCCGATACGTAGCCCACAAGTGTGTCCAGTTCCACTTCATTGAAACTCTGCTTCCTTGATGTGTTGGAGGTGCTAGCCATGTGTGGGGTCCCAGCCTGTTTCACAAGAGCTCGCTTCCTCCTCTTGTGGGTTGGTGCGGACCCTGAGTGGCTACTGCCACTCCGGTTAGTAGGGGCTGAAGTGCAGGTGGACTGGCCAATGGAAGCAGGCAACGGCATGATGACTAAAGGTCTGACTGCAGGCATTGGCTGCTAGGTGCTGGCGCCAGGACCCAGCGCCACAACTACCTCGGTGTGAGGGGCCGGGACCAACACAGTCCCGGCTGTGTGACTCAGAGCCGGGGTGGTGTCAGCTGCAGCTGCCCCTGCAGCTTCGACGCCGTGGCTGCTCGGGGCAGTAGATGACATTGCTGCCCCAGATCCACGTGACCTGGTGACAGCAACTTTCACCGCCACACGTGGCTTGGACTTCGTGACACAGAAGTTGGCCTGTGAGTCATCCCGTGCCAGTTCCGTGACGAATCTATGCCGGGTGAGCAGGCCCTGAGTTGGGGTGGTGTCAGCTGCAGTTGCATCTCCCTGACCCGCTGGAATTGTATAGCTGTCCCAGAATGGGCCTGGACACACTACCCTACCCTGCCCACATTGCCCAACACGGCCACCTTGGCCACCCTGGCCACCCTGGCCATGTCACCTACCGCGGACACCTCCGGGAGGTCACCCAGCTTTGCCTCCCTTACCTTTTGGTGGCCCCCCAGCCATGGCACTGATGTACTTGTGCGAATAGGAGGTACAGAAAACAATTGTCCTGGGCAATTGGAGTGAAGGGGGCAGGGAACTAGATGGAAAACGTACCCCTGTGCTACTGAAAGGCTGTCTGTGACCTCTGGGGAAAAATGACGGGTCATGCAATGCTCAGGCACCCCAAAAACAAAAATAAACATGCACGTGACCCTTGGCAGCCCACGTGCATGGAATTAACATCCCGCAGTATGCTGTGGCACCCAGAAACACAAAAATTGTGTACACGGGGAAAACACATAGGCTACTCTGACCTCGCAAATGGGGTACGTGACACACGGGGGCAACCACAGTGGGAAAAATACATGCGCGACTAACCGTCTGCCTGGAAAAATGACGAAAAAAACATGCATCAGCAACTCCCCCGCCAAAACAAGAAGTAAGCACTTGCGCAATAAACAAGAAGTATGCACTTCAACCGTAGTGAAGTAATCGCATGTGAACCCACAAAAGAGCAGAATCTCACGCGTCAGTCCTCACGAAAATCACGTACAGCGCAGTGGTATCCTATGCGGACCTTTAACCTGTAATGAATTGCAACTCCCACGCACCTCACGTCACCTACGCACTTATGCGCTAAGGGCCTTTCCTCTGTTTCCACGCTAACACGCTGTTTCCCCACGTGCAGAGTCACTCTGCATCCAGCTGGCCACGTGCAATCACACGGAAGACCCACTCTCCTGCCCACAAGGCCCTTTAACTGCCCCCAATAGCCCGAGCTACCCCCGACGAGCCAGCCCACTCTGTGTGCCTGCTGCCTACGTGCCCTGCAATTTGGTGCTTGCACAGAAGCCAATGCCAGAGATCCTGTTGTTGAGACCACCTCTGCTGAACCAGAAGACACCCGTCTGCTGTTCCATTGCTCCACAGCCCAGCCCCAGGACCCAGTTGCCCACCCACACTTGCCTTGGGGGTTGCCATGTCAGACCAAGCAACATTTGGGGCAAGTGGCAACCCTCCAGCAGAGAGGCAGAGGGTTGCCATCTTCACTCCGAACGAAGTTGGCATCCTGGTGGAGCAAGTCCTGGGGCATTATTATGCCCTCTTCCCTGGAACGTCGTGACTCGACAAGGAAGGACGGAGTAGGATCTGGGCGGACATCCTGGGTGCCATCAATGTGGAGGGGTTGGCACCCCGTGACTTCAAACATGTCCTGAAGCGCTGGGAAGACTTCAGGTCCAGGACAATCAGCAAGGCCCGGCACCTCATCGCGGCTGGTGATGGAGTGGGGCGCCGGGGCCGGTTGAGCAACAACGAGATGGGGGTCCTGGAGCACATCCATCCAGCGCTGCACACGCAGGTCCTAGAGTTGCAGCTCCGTCCAGAGTCGAGTGGTAAGTGTCCCTGTGTTCTTGTCCAGTGTAGTGCATGTTGAGGTGTGGCTGGAGTGTGCACCTTGGACTCATGTCTGGCATGCCACATGTATGGATGTCTGTGTGCAAGTCCATGACAGTGCTGCATGTGAGTCCAGTCAAGCGTGTTCCACATCAATGGTGTCTGTGTTGTGATGCATGATGTGCACCAGCATGTGACGATGCACACGTTTGCATGCCTGTGTGTGGACTTGCCCATGCGAGGGGTGTGAGACATGGATGCTTATGTCACCTTCATGGATATGCATGGTAAATATGTGCGTGTGTCTGAGTAGTGAGTATGTGACTGGCAAACACCATGGATGCATGACACATGAGCATCACGATGCGTGAATGACTGATGTGGCCCAGTTGTCCACAAGTGCACTGTGACGGGAGGTCTACATGGCCTGATACATGACTGTCTGGTGATGTGTGTGCATGTGATGTGCATGTACCATGATGCATGTGAGGCTAAGCCCATCTTCTGATGTTCCTGCAGTGCCTTGGACATGGATGCGAATGTCTATTGCACGTGCCATGCTTGTTTGTGCATGTGTGTTGCTTGCACTGACCCGTGTGTTTTGGAGGGTTATGATGGTAATGACGTTTGACAGTGCCATTCATGTACATTTGTTTTGTGTCTAGCAGACATTTGTTTGGTGCACTGATACTTGTGTTCAATGTCTCTCTATCTACAGTGGCTATGGAAGAAGAGGGTGGAGACGGCGCTGTGGAGCAACACGGTGGGGATGACTCCCCAGGCATAGACGCAAGGCCCAGTCCTCCTCCCAGGTTACAACATCTTCCGGGAGCGATGAGACTGGTGCCGCATCCACAAGAACAGCTGCAGCTGCTGAGGGGAGGCCCAAGAAGGCGAACTTGGATGTGGGCTAGTCAGCAGCGGGTGGGACGGGTGAGCCCCCACAGGGGAAATCCGATGCAGAAGGCGGCTCAGAGTCATCCAGGTTGGTGGTGGGCGAAGAGGAGGAGGAGTAGGCTGCAACAGAACAACGATTTGACTGGCGCGAGTGGGGTACGCGATTTCACAGGGGTACGTGAGGCACTTTTCATGTGATTTGACTGGCGCGAACAGGGTACAGGATTTCGTGGGGGTAGGCGAGGTCCTTTTCATGCGATTTGACTGGTGCGAGCGGGATACAAGATTTTGCGGGTATACGCGAGGCCATTTTCACGTGATTTGACTGTCACAAGCAGGGTGGAGGGGGGCTGTGTGCTGGGCTAAGGATAGCGTGGGGCCTTTGCCCCATATTGGACATTTCACTGGCTTTATTCTGTGCAAGGTGCCATGTTGGGGGCGTAACTGGCGCTGCTGGATGTTCACTACGCCACGGCTGGTAATGGCTTGGGAAATCAATGAATACGCAATGCGCGAAAATGCTGTTTTGAACTGCGGCAGGCGCATGCGTGGCGCACGCTCCCTCTCAGCACGAGGCGCTTAAGCTGCTCCTGCACCTAAATTCTATGAATTGGGCCCTTAGTCTTGTTTTTTTCTTTGCATTGTGGAAGTTGTAGTTACACATTTTGCATTGCAAAACTTGAACTACAGATCCCAGAATGCAGAGAAAAAACAAAGACTGGATAAGCACCTACAGATTGGAACGGGTCATGTTAGCAAGTATACTTGCACACATGTTTTGTATCTGCTTTATTTTAGGTTTATGAAGAAGTTACACACAGTTCTGCCATGAATGCATAAATGTATTTCTTAAGTTTAATGAAAATGCTCCCAAAAAGAAAGAAAAAAACAAGACTTGATAAGCACCTATAGATTGGAATGGGTCATGTTGGCTAGTATGCCAAGTATTAAACCTCCACCCACGAGGTGCCATTTAAACATGTTGTACAAATCTTATCAATCTGCTTTTCCTTTCTTTTAGAAACAAGTTACACCCAGTGCTGCTTTAAATGCACATATGTTTTTTTTTTACTTTCATGAAAATGCTCCTAAAAAGAAACATTTTTAAACACACAGCATTGTAAGTACCTGCCACTTGATGTGAGCAGGTACTGAATGCTGTAATTCATGGCATTTGGTAGAGTGGTTAAAAAAGAGAATATGCTTATTCAGAAGCTTATTAAAGGGTAAGGAGCAGGAACCCTGTATATGTACATTTGTAAAATAGTTGAAAAAATACTTACAAAAATATAAGCATACCTGTACTATGTCTTGTTAGATGTTGAATCTTCAAATATAAATCTTGGAGAGTTGTACAGCTGTTTCTGATGCAGGTAGCTGTGAGTAACAGGACAAGTACTCTGAGAGTTCAAGAGTACATCTGAAGTGTTGAACTGAGATGACAGGGTTACATGTAGAGTTTTTGGATGTGATTGGTGGATTGATGTGTGACTGTTTGAACATAGCCAATGAGGGAGTGTTACAAACATGAAAGTAGAAAGGGTGGAAGGGCTGCCCTGTGCTACGGTGTCCACGGACACCACCGCAGTCCGTGGATACACACGTGCCATCTGGGTCTTTTAATGTTGCCTGGCATGGAAAGGGGACTCTGGAGACCGCGGACAGTCGTGGATGTCTGGGGACATCAGGGGATCAGCCAATCAGTTTTCCTGGGTGCGGTGTACAGGAAGAGAGGGTAGCAGGAGTTTTGTTTGGTGAGTGCACTGAAGATGGCTATGGCTATGTGTTTGAGAAAGCAGAGTGTATAGATTCTCTGAGACTCTTGGATCCATTGGCTGAAGGTGTATTCTGAACACTGTGTATTGTCTAAGAATCTTGGATTAGCTGAAGTAAAAGTTTCATGGTATGGAGTTCGAGGAATGAAGATGGCGGCATTCCTCCCGTTTTGTGAGAATATGCTTCACTTGAAGCATCAGGACATCACTGTAATTCACTGTGGCCGCAACAGTTTGGTTTATGTTACCAGGATTCATTGAAATGAAGGATATTGGGAAAGTTGATGGAACTGTTTCCACATTAAAAAATATTTTTTTCTTGGATAGCTCAGAAACAAATTTGTGTGCATTCAAATTTATTTTGCCCATAAACTGAGAAAGCAAGGCACAATGTGAACAGAGCTGTATGTGCTTTTTAGTGGGATGTTGTTATGACATCTTTTCATAATGAAAATATCAAATTTAATATTGTCAACACTTTTTCAAAGATATTGGGCCTCATTACAAGTCCGGCAGTAACTCTGCCGGTGCTATCAGTGGGTTCCTGACGGACTTGCAATATTTACAGGTGCCTGGCTTGCCGGAAACACTGGGGTATTAAGACCCTGGCATTCTGGGAAATCAGGCGCCGGTAAATTGTTAATCCCCATTCCCATGAAGTCCCATAGGCTCCATGGGAATAGGGATCACGGAAGCACCGTTAATAACAGTGCTGGTGCTTCTGTGAAACTCTGCGGGCGGGTGCCGTACTGCCCACCAGGTCTGACCTTGGCTGGCGGGACAGATCCCGTCCGCAGAGTCAGACTATGCCCGTCTGGTAACAACGTTGCCGGTAGGCTTACCGACACCGTTGTTACTGGACCGGCATGGTCATAATGAGGTCCATAGTTATTATTGTGTCTTTCTAGGAGACCTAATAAGAGGTGATGTCATGAATGACATTTGTGATGTCATCTTTGATGTCCTGGGTGTTAGTCTTAGCAGTGCACAGTGGTGGCACGAGTTGCTTAGCTTACCATAACTGGCGAATTTCTTGGGTTTTTCAATTTTACTTGTAACCATAAAATCCAAGTAACTAAGTTTTTTCACAGAATTTCATAGCTTTTTATCAGTGCACCCTTAATTTGCTACCAGTATATTCACCTATAATGTAGGAGCTTCAGAGTCTGCAGACAGCATGAAAGTCTGTAGACATCAGGTAGAATTCACGAAGCCCAGAAGCACAGGGGAGAATAAGAAATGTGCTACACTTCAACCAACAAACACATATACATAAAATAATATTACTTATATTTACTACACCGAAATATACATTTTTGTACAAAATCGTCATTTGGAAATGTGGAAATTCAGTTGTCATTTACCACACAATTAACAAACCATAACTGTACACTTCATATAATCACTTCAGCACAACTCTTCATATAGACTCACAAACACCAGGCGCTCATTCCAAAACAACATCTTAAAAAATAGTAAGTATGCTGTATTTATTTCTGTGTTATTACCATTCATTTTTATAAACTTTTCTCACAAGCAAAAAGCACTATTTTTGTTATTTTCACAGAAATGGCAAACTCACATGAGTAGTTGGAAGAAAACTTCCCACAAGAAAAAATGTGTGATGTTAACACATCTATTGGTAAACAATACATCTTTTAATATAAACAAATAATGTCATTTATACAGTACTCAGTCAAATAATAATTTCTTCTGTTCTTATAGCACATACCTTACATGAAGAAACAACAACTAAATTTAATTATGGAGAATCTCAAGAATCACAAAGACAATCTCTGTCCCCAAATGTACATAATGAAATCATGACCTTGTCTGCAAAATTGGATGAACTTAGTAATGACTTTAAGGAACTTTTAAATTATGTTTAAAATCATGCCATTTGAAATGTTGATTTTCACTGTCTGTCCCTCTTTCCACAAGCAATCATCCCCATTAAATTCCCAAAATATGAATGAAATACGCTTTTATGAAATTTCACTCCCTCTCTCTCCTGATGATCATTGTATAGAAATTCCAAATTCTCCCATGTATGTCTCCCATGTGTGTAGCTCCAGCACCAATTTTTTGTTGATCTGTTAACTTTATACAACTTTCCAAGGACTATTTTCGACACAGTAGTCTACGGCAATTGTGCGGTCCGCTGACGGTTCCTCTGAAGGGATCCACCCATTACTTTCAGTCGTTCTTAACCTAGCTATCCAGGAGAGAGAACCTGTTTGCAGTTCCTGAGTTCCTGCTTGGACTTACCTGCAAAATGGCATCTGTCATGGCCATCCCTGCTCCCCAGCCACCATCACCACCGTACCAACCTGGAAGGGCTGGAGCGGTGAACAGGAATGGAGATGTAGAACAGGATGAAAAAGAAGAGCAAGATGAAGTGGAGGAAGTGTCTGCCTCCTATGCCCCTGTGAGTCATGGGTGTGGTGGTTTTTCACAACCATTGGGGGTGTACCAAAGGCTTGGGCAGCCAAGATGAGATGCACTGAGTGCAGGGACATACTCAGTCATGGAAAATCTGGGCTGTACTCCTTGAGGACCACCTCCATGCACCGCCACACCAGATCCAACACTCGGGTGCTCTAGAAGCAGGTTAACGGCCTTTACCCATCTTCCTCGACCGCTCCTGTAACCACATAGACTACTCCTGTGGGGCAGAGGATCCTGGCGGCCGCCTTGCAGGCCATACAGAACCCTGTTGACCCTTACCTTTCATGGGTCACAGTACTATGTTTGTACTGTGACGCACCAATCTGCAGTTGGGAGCAGTTTCATAGTGCTTTTGAAGCCACGGTCAAGGGGCATGCGAAAATCTGCCACCTATCTTAAATTTAAGGCCCACCCAACATCATGCCCTGTTCACCTGACCTTTTGTCTCTGTGGTTGGTGCCCCTTCCCTCTCTTCCCTCCTCCACCTTACCTTGCCACTCTTCAAAAAAACATCCAAAAAATATACTAAATCTAAATCACAAAATCCAAAATAAAACGGTTCCTCTAGGATCCACCTTTCAAAGTTAAAAAATAGAACTTAAACAAAATATCACAGGACTCTTTCACTCCCCCACCCCACGCCTGGACAGAATTCCAGGCGTGGGTTGGGGCAGTGAAAATGATTTGATTGTTTTTTGTTCAAAAATGGTCACTCTTAAAGCAACCTTTTTTTCTCTCTTTTTGGCTTTTATGTATTCTTTTTGATTATTTGGTTATACGTACTGAACTAACAAATGTTCTAGTGATTTTTTCTAACTTTCATAAAAATGTATTCTAATTTTTTTCCAGTTTTTTCCTGTTGTTTGTTAAAAAAATTTTAAATCCCTAATTTATTTGTTCACACAAACGGCTTCTGAATTTTTTAAGAAAAATCTGATTGCCCACATGAGACAGATGCCCTTCATTCTGAGTCCAGCGGTAACCCTGCTGGTGTCAACGGCGGGTTGCAACCAGACTCAGAATCAATTACTGGTGCCTGACTTCCCGGTAACACTGGGGGATTACAACCCTGGTGGTCCGGGAAGTCAGGCGCCGGCAATTTGGAAGTCCCCATTCCGATAGAGTCCCATGGAACTGTATGGGAATGGGGACCATGGAAGCATTGGCACCATTGCTAACGGTGCCGGTGCTTCCATGGTGGCTTGCCTATCATGGCCGATGTTCCCAGCAGGGTCAGCCCTGTTGGGCACAGTGGCTCCAGCAGGCAAACCTGCAGTGTGCCGGTCCAGAAACAATGGAGCCAGTAGGCTTACCAGCACCATTGTTTCCGGACCGGCACACTTGTAATGGGACCGAAGAACTGTAACAAAAATAGAAGTCAAAGTGAGCAAGGTTCATGAAAGAGAACTGGAAGAAAGAAGAAAATGAAGGAAACTAGAATCTGAGTACAGGGGTGAGGAGACAGAAAACTGCAGACTGATAACAAGGAAATTGCAGCTCTGAAGTGGGATAACAGGGGCAGAACTGAAACAGATAACAAGAAAACTGTAGCTCATAAGTGGGATAACAAGGGCAAGACTGAAGAACCAAGGAAGCTAAAGCCAGGTAACACAGCAATGGGCACCGAACAAGGAACCACAGAGTGGGAACAAGATAATTAGTGTTAGAGAACAAGGGGCTGTAGACAGGGAACAAAGGACTGTAATCATGGGAGCATGGGTTGTAGTGTAGGGAGCACAAAGGTGCCAGGCCAAATGGCAGGGGGTGAAGGCGGAGTAGCAGGGCTGCAGGGCAGGGAGCACAGAGTTCTGGAACAGGAGCAGGTTCTGGAAACAACAAGACATGGCAGAAATCCAAGGATCAAGGCGACAAAGGGCTAGAAGCAAGGGCAATGCAAGAGACGTGTGCTTCTGCAGGCAGCTGCTTAAACACTGACCTGTACTGTGCTGTAGCAGGCTAATTAGCAGCACCCGGAGAAGCACATGTGAAGGTAATTGGCCTCCTCCCTCTCTGGTCCTGGGAAACTGAAAGCAGCACTGATCTCTAAGGCTTCTGGGGATTGTAGTTCTGAGACTGCTGCATAGGAATAGCCGGGGAATGGGAATTGCCACAAGGTGCATTATGGGACATCTAGTTTGACAAATTAAATAATGAAGTTCCAAAGTCTTGTAAACGGAAAGTAAAGACAATAATATGAATAGGTATTTTCCGGATGATGGAGATGAATGAGTCCAAAATAGTCCACAATGGGTGCCAAATGGTGCACCAGAGGCACAGTCATGACAGTTAGCTCCTGAGAGACGCACCCTAATTCCTCTCTTATTTGGTTGCTACATCTTGTTGATTGCTGAGTTCTTGGAGAACGTTTTAGTTTGGTGCAACCCAGTCTCCAAGATATTGACTCTCACTCCATCTGTCAGACATTTTATTCTTTAGAACATCAGTATGCAGGCTTAGTTGTGTCTGGACAGATTCAGATTGTGTCTTCTGAAATGCCTGCAGGCACTGTTGAAGCCTTTTCTTATTCAGCAGTGAGACAGACTGTGGCATCCTTTCTCCATTCATTCATGCTGACGTTTTGTTTACCCCTTGCTCCACAATTACCTTTTTGCTAAAAGAGGGAGGTCTGAAATCTGTAAATTCTCAAAGACAATATGTAAAGACAATGGCAACAGGTATTATAAATCCACTGCCACAGAGCTCTCTGCCTTCATCAAAGTGAACATCACATTATAAAAGTAGAAATCCTCATTCATGACGCATTCGATTTACAATGTTCATCCCCCACCCTCATTGGCTGCCACCTATTTACATGCTAATATTTACATATAGACCCATCTCCCACTGGCCATATCATCTTCTCCTCCATCTTTTTCACACGTGGGTAACAGGCTCTTAACCTCGGCTACTGTAAAATTATTGGTTAAACTTTAGGATGCACCACCCTGTCTTGAGACCTAACCAGGTGATGTGCACTTGGTCGTCACATGAGCTCGTAGATAACTCCAAGGTCAGCCTGGTCCTTGCAAGCAAAGCAACTCTTTTCTCATCCCAGACACGCCAGAGCCCTCATGATGCCACCCTGCTGTAATCTTATAAGCATTGGCATCGCCCTTTGCTCTCCCTGGTGCAAATCACAGACCTTGGTCTCTGCAGACCTCAAATCTGTAAATGTCGCACTTATCCATCCAATTCATGAAGGATTTAGGAGTCCTGTTCCGGACATCTGGTAGTTCAAATGGAATGCCCATTATTCTGGGTGGTGCTGGTGTCTTAAATCTCAGCTTGTGTTTTGGCAGCTGCTAGGGAGAATGAGCTAATTCCCTTCTACCTAAGAGACCTCAAGGTCTTTTTGCTGGACTTTAGGACTTTTAATTTCCAACCTGGAGAGAGTGAGACCTCTTTCCCACTCTCTGATGAATTTTTCTGTGATTTGGACTCTGTCTTTCTTTTGACTTTGGAGTCTGACAAACTCCATAGGCATCATCTTTACATTGTGACACACAGCACCTTCAGTGCAGTGGCACTGAGAAGTCTCTTAGATTTCCCAAAGGTTTAAATACCTTTCTTGGTAAAACTACTGTTTCCAAGAGCAGTGAAGTGAAATTGACTTTACTTACATTTTGTAACTTTCTAGACCCAGCACACGCTATCTTACAATAGGGTGCTGGAGGGGTTACTTAGTATCCCATTTGTCTAGTTTCTCATGTAACAGTTTTTATGCTACCCTTTCTACAATTAATGGCTGGTGGCAGTGGTTTACTTTTTACTACCATTGTGTGTTTTTACCGTGGGCTGCAATTGTAGCTGCAGTAAGACACCCATGGGTGCACATTTTGTCAAAATGGCCCGTTCTTCTTTTTCCGCCATTTCTTGTTAGGAAGGACCTTCTTGAGATTTACTCTGCATGCCAAGCCAGGTTTGGTCCCTTTGTTCATTTTGTCTTTAGTGGGATTCACAAGTGAAGCTCGCCTCTGGCTCCAGCATGTCTGCCAGGGGCAGGAAGTGAGGGAGGTGCCAAAACCTCCCTATGCTTGATCCCCTTGGTTGCAGGAATGCACCCAAAGGTGTTTGGCCTGCTGGCTGTCCTTGGAGGACAGCCATCCTGCTGTGTGATTGTCAGCTAGGCTGGAATCAATGGGAGAAACCCTCATAAAAAGCGAGGCTTTTGGCTTGGAAGGCAGAGTCGACCACTGGACGAAGGAATCTGAAGAAGAACTTGGAAGAGATGCCTGCTGCAACTCCTGGACTGTTGGTTTGCCCGGTGAGGCCCTGCTACTGTGCTGAAGCTCCAAATTTGCCTCGACTAGAGAAGACCTGCAAAGGACGACTTCTCCCCTTGGGTTGGTGGGACCAATCAACCCCAAGACAAGCTCATCGGGAAATCCTCTCAGAGCTGGCTGTACTTCCATTGCTGCTGCAGGAAACGAAGTGTCACGGAGAGGAACACCAGAATCAAGTGAGTGTCTTTAAGTTGGACCTGAGCTCCAGGAAGATCTTCCGGACTCCCAGGAAGCAGGACTGACCAAGCCTGTGCCACCTCAACAGAGTGCTGGACCCCAGATGCGAGGAAAGTCTGAATTGATATCCGAGAACCGCAGTGTTGCTATTTGCTATAGATGAGAGGAGCTGAAACCGTGAAGTGCCGCTGAATTGAAGTTTTCCCATTTCTGTTGCTGACCATCCCATTGCAGTGCAGGAGTTCCTAGATGTCCTCCCTCTTGTCCCACGACTGATGCCCAGAAACAACAGGATCCGCAGAGCTGTACAGGAACAGAAGCCAGATGGAACCATTTCTTCTAACCAAAGGTACTGTAACACGAAGGGGACTTAACTCTTGTTGTGTAGCCTTGCTTGTTTTCATTTGAGACTTGTCTTGGTTGCTTTTGCAGAGTTGCTTGCAGATTTGTCGTTCACAAGCCACCGAGCGTGTGGCCCTTCTGTGATTCTTTATTTCTACAAATACTTCTAAAACATTGTGCAAGACTTTTACTTACCTACAAGAAGTGTTTCAATTCACCTAGACTTTTGCTCAATTGACATTGGCTGACCTGGCTCCCTGAAAGTCTCTTCTTATCTCTGACTTTGAGTTTTACTTCTCCTCCAGAAAAGGGTTAATTTACTTTGCATTGGGGGTTTAAAAGTACTTACCTGCTTCAGAATATTTGTGTAACTTGTGTTTTTATTCCCAAACCCTTTTCTTTGTCACCAACTCAGTATTGCTCTAAATATATCAGTGATATATTAATGTCCACAGTGTCCTAGTTATTTAAGTCAACTCAGGATGTAGGAACCATCTGTGTGCCATCCCAAATGGGTACTTGCTGATTTAGAGAAACTAAGAGTGTGAATTTTGAAGTGTATTTGTGTGTTGCTTATATAGGTATCAGGTAATAAAATCACTGGAAAAATGTCAGCGGTAAAAAAAATAATGTAAAAAATGCTGTGGTTTGACCAGGTAAAGATGTACCCCATTATACCATTTAAGAGGAGCAGGGGTTGCGGGGGTGTCCCCCCTCCCCATTAAATGGTATAATGGGTCTGGTGGTTGCAGGGGTGTCCCCCGCATCCTTTACATGATTGTGGCGGCAAAACCACTTCATTTTTGCCACGATATTTTGTATTCACGACCATTTTTGCCACGATTTTAAGACATGGAACTCTTATATTTTGCTCCCTTCTGAAGGCTTATTGAACTGACGGTTAAATAAATTAATAATTGTTTAATCAAGAAGCCTTGAGTGTGAGAGTTTGTTTGAACACTTGTCACTGTGAATCTCTGTGTAAAAGCCCCACTTCTCACATTGACGCCTCTTGAGATAAGCCTGACTGCTCAGCCAAACTACCAACCTGTGTAGTACAGACTTATACCAAAGGTTGGGTTCCTATTGCCAGGAGGTCAAGGTTGCTGTAGTCTCCCAAAGGGTACTGCATACAATCTTGCCTGACAGCAGCTACTGTGTGTGTGGCCTTTATACTGGGCCGCAGCCTTTCTTCTATTTGGCTGCTTGCATTCCTGCCAAATTGTACAACGCTCTAGCTTGATACATCTGTATGTGGGCGTAGGTGAATGTTCCCTGCCAAGTCTAAGAATTGGGGTGTAATAATCAAGCAGGAGAAGGGGTCGCATTGTTCACTGTTTTCAACATGGCCTGTGAGCATTCAGGCCTACTCTAGTACAGTGTTAGTTAATGTTATAGATGTCATGCACACGCAATGTATTGTACATGACACTGTCACAAAGCAAATGGTGAGTTTCTCTTGAAAATACATATGAACTTCCACAATACATGTGTCTTCCGCCAGTCACTTCTAACTATAGGATCCCCCCCTCCTCCCTACGCCACCTTTTACACGTTCCCCGTGTGTTAATATATTTTCCGTTTGGGAGGGTCTGGGATCTGAACGTGCATTCCAACAGCGGAAATGCAGTATTCTACGGCCCTTTCCACATTTCAATATTATGTGGCCTAAAAGGGGATAGCACCCCCTTCGGTCTCAATCTGCAACAAAGCAAGTATAAGAGTAAGACGTGCACTGCCCTAGGTGCCTTGCCCTGTTTAGCAGTTAGCCCAAAGGTAGACAGTGCAATGTAAACTGCAGAAATAGTTTCCTGGCCTTCTTTTGTACAAAGCTTCCATCCCCCATTTATCATTATATTTCAAATACCAGGGTTACCCAACATCACCCCACCTCTTCACACCAGTTTAAGGTCAAAACGTGCACAGCACATTTTTTCACTCAACAAGTAATACGGTACCAGGTGTTTCATACTTTTCTGACTCAATATAATTGCAACACAACAGCCACTCAACAGCACTTTCTCTTTGAACTTCATAGACACTGAAAGCAGCAGGCCTTCCAAGCCGGTGTAAATGATGAGAAAGTAGCATGCTTTTAATCATGTAAATTGAAAACAACCTATCAACTCTTTCTGAGAAATACACATGCTCTTTTGTGATTTTGACCATGTCACCACCCTTTTATTATTCAATTTTCCACAAAGACCTGCCTTGTGGTAAGTTATTGCCTTGCCACCTGTTTTCACTGAATTAAATATGTATGTCTTAGAAGTCTTAACTTGTTCATTACTCCTTCCCCTCAGCACCTCTTACTTTTTATGCTACGCCTGTAATGTTTTGATGAACCTTCGCTTCAGCTCAAGAGCGGGATTTCCCATTGGTATCTGTGTAATGGCAATACAGTCTCTTATCAAACATCAGCAAATGTGGGTTAATTACAGGACACTTTCAGAGAAGCGCCTTTAGCATAGGAGAACTTTTAAACCAAGACTTGACATGCGTTTGACACAACTTCCCTCCCTTCCACGCCCAAGACCGTGCAGTGATGGCTCAAGGTAGAGGACATTTGTTATTACTCTTGCCTTGTGTGTCCCGCCACAAACATAATGCAAACAGCCTCATTGTGTTCTCTGGCTCCTCCCTCTGTGGGCTCAGCTGTAAGAGGTCCCCTTCTAGCAGGGTTCTCGTTATGACCAGCTGCCTTAGTGGCACCAATAATGTATTGGCACGCGTGAGCACACTTTAAAGCCATCAGGCATCCATTCCATTATATAGATATTAAACCTCATCTAGTGCCTATTAGTTCACCTCCTCTCATTTGAGCTTCCCTATGTGGGCACCTCTCTCATTCTCGTTTTCATATTTTTTAGCGCCTACCAATACACACATGCAGTTAATCACTATCAGGAATCCTTATGTCAGTGCCCTTTCATATTCACGAGTCCCGCCTGTTTTCTGTTCTTTATCCCATTTTCCCCCCAATGATTCCTTCTCCCCATCCTCTTCTCGTTTCCATTTTGCCACCAGACCACGGTCTAGTCTATATCTGGGGAAGGGTCACAATTCACCTACCTATGGACAAGGTTTCAGCATGTGAAGATCACCATGGCAGTGACTGTGCCGTATACAAGACTAACACCATAACAATGATTAACTACAAATGGCTCAACTATCGACTTTTCCAATGCTTTTCATTTTGTGCATATTTACACAAGTGACTGTTTTTAATAATTGAAGACACAACCCATTTTTGGAAAATCAGCAAGCACAGGTGGCAAACGTTTGGGCTTTGCCAATGTGTGCTATTTTGCACATTTGTACTAGCAATTGAAGGTATGCTAATTTCTTTGTCAACGAATAACAATAAACGCAATTGACTTTGCCAATGCTTGTTATTTCATACATTTTTATAAAATGATTGGTTGTGTAATTGAAGCTAGGACCAATTGTTTGCCAATGGGCATGTAAAAATGTTCAAAAGTCTGGCTTTGTCAATGCCTGGTTTGTACGATTGGTCATAGCAAATGAAGCTACGAGCGTTTGTTTCTCAATAATCAACTGCAAAACACAAAATTATTGTCTTTGCCAATGCTTGTCAAATTATAAATACTTCCTTGAGTGATTCCTCATATTCAATGTATTTGAAATTGTACTTTATAGTAAAGGGTACACTGTGAAAGTGAACATGACGGGTGCATATCTTTGAATGTGTCTTGTACATATTTGACACACTTTCACACATTTTACAAGTGAGTCTGTGTAGCGATTGGGTTTGAAATTGTTCTTGAGTGGTGACAGCACACCTGCGAGGGGCAAAAGACATGGCGGCTAGTTTGTATGGGAGAGCATCATACAGCAAAGGTTGCTGTGAGGAACGCTGCCTCTTTAGTGCAGGTCTGCGAGGGACAGGCCCTTCAAAGGTGAAAGTTGTGGCAGAGCCCGAGCTGCAGGGTGCAGCTGGATGTGTGAACGGGATGGCGAGGGGCCATGAATGAACTGCATTAACCTGTGAGAGAAACACAGCAGGCCCTGTGAGGGGTGGCAGTTAAAAGTGAATGCGGCTCGACGAGAGTCCGTGGCAGTACTGATCAGCTCGGCGAGGGGCCGAAACGATGAGTGGCTACCCTTGTGGTTCTGCCCGGGGCAAGTGTTTGAGGAGCCTGTCTGGTAGGCTCAGTACCCACCATGGAGCGGCAAGTAGCTGGAATTGAAGGTGGAACGGAGCGAAGCCTGCAGTAATCCATGGTGCTTACTTTTGAGCCAGGCAGAGTTCTCCGAGCTGCAGCGATCGACGGGAGCTTTGTTCTTCATGGTGTCAGGGCAAAAATGATGATGTTGGCCTCTACTTCAACTGCCACGATGCCAGCGCCAAAGCAGAGGTCCTTTCCTCAAATGTTGTTCGTGGTACCGAACACGGAAGGAAAATGTTGGGTGTGGAGCATCTTGAAAGAGAAGTGTGAGATTGGGGGAAAAAGGCTATTGGCTGTTTATCTAGATGGCTTTGTGACTCAATGTTTGTCAGAGTCAGAGATAAGCCTAGTCAAGGGGGTGTCAGAGGTTTTTCCCCTCAAGCTTCCAGTCCAGGAGGTCAAGTTGGTCTCAGTAATGAACGTTCTGCATCACCAGTGAGGTACTGTTGTGAGAATTTTGTTTTGTCCACCTCATGCATGTTGGTCAGAGATTAAATGTTCACTCATTGCAGTGAGCTTTGGGGCTTCTGCAGGCATTGTGGGTTTGCTTTAAGCAACCTGGAGGACAGGTACCTTATGGTACTGGAAGAACTGGACCCTGATTTTTTGTAAAGAATTGAACATGCTCACCCATGAGCAGTAATCTGCAGCCATGTTGGAATTTGAAGTAGTTGTCATGTCAGGCTTGTATTTCTATTTATACTGTGGGAGTTTTTGGTCATGTAGGTTTGGGAGAGTGTGCCTGAGCGACCTGGTTGGGTTGGTTGCATTTGTTTTGGGTGACATGGCCTCTGTTATTAGGAGTATCCAGCTGAATTAAATGCTGTGTTGTCCTAACAGTTTTTTTTAGGTTGTACCAGCAGAGTTGAAATCATAGTTAGGGCATGGACTTGTAAGGTAGTTTTCACTCCTACCCAGTAACAGAGTTGCCGGCCCCTCTCCCGAGGCCCTCTCTTATGGGTCACTTCTGCATTCATCCCTGTTTGTCTGTCCCCCTCCACCTCAGGGGAAGCCCTTTGCTGCAGTACAGAGCCTGTGAGCTCCTTCTTCAGCAACCCGGTGTGGCCTTTCCATCATGGCTGTCGGGTTTCCTCAGTTGATGCTGCCGGACTATGGAGGTCTGAAGACCGCCTCCTTGCCCCTGGATTGGCTGGGCTACTTAAACACCAGATACCCATAGGCGGCAGGCAATGCCAGCCCCTCTCCCAAAGGCCCGATACAAAGGCCCCTGTCTGTGCATGTCTGGGACTGTACGACGGTTCGGTGTGTATCACCGTCATCTGCACCATCGCCTTACTCGCACTGTTGATGTCCGTGGTGCTTATCTTCTAACCATAAGATAAGGGGCATGCGTACCGCTGTTGGCGGAATAAACTTTCTTTACTGCCCAACTTCCCGAATATATCGGGCTTTGCAATCCTTGCCTTACCCACCCCTCACCACCTCTATTGGGCTCCTATCTGTTTACTGATGCAAGTAGACATTCCATCTAGCACCCGTTGCTCCGGCTACAATTCTTGTTCGCACTCTCTCAAATCCCCTTTACTGTTATCCTCGCATCCAGACGTGGGCACCCCCCATTCCATACAAATCTGCAACGCTTTATTTGACCATCCATATCGCTATAAACTTCCAATTCCTGCGAATCTCTAACTTGTGGCTCGATTTCAACCCCCATTACAACCGAACCATTTGCTCATTGACAATGGCATTCCACAGTTCTGTTTGTACTTGTGCCCCCATGCCATGTTTGCATGCCTGACATAGCTCCCTGCAACATGAGGAGATGTTTTTCCAGCCTGTATAACTATACCTTATTTGCCCTATGTATGCGTGTCTGATGTAGCTCCCCGCAACATGAGATGTTTTTCCAGCCTTTATAACTGTACCTAATTTGCCCTTGTATGCATGTCTGATGTAGCTGCCCGCAACAAGAGATGTTTTTCCAGCCTGTATAACTATACCTAATTTGCCCTATGCATGCATGCCTGACATAGCTCCTCTCAACATGACATGTTTTTCCAGCCTGCTTAACTATACCTAATTTGCCCTTGTATGCATGTCTGATGTAACTCCCCGCAACATGAGGAGATGTTTTTCCAGCCTGCTTAACTATACCTAATTTGCCCTATGTATGCATGCCTGACGTAGCTCCCAGCAACATGAGGAGTTGATTTAACAGTCTGCACCTATTGCACATTCTTTCATTCAAAGCACTTACTGTAACTAGCGCCTAGATGCCTCAGGGTTTTGTACACTGTAAATAATGCAAAAAATATAATTTTTTTTAAAACGTTTGTTGTATTGATGTTGATGTCTTGTGTCACATGTTTTCTTTCCACAGGTCCAAGGTCCACCAATGATTAGGACTTAGCAGTATAAAATGTGGACTGCATTAGAGTATAATCTCTCCTTCATCATGTTTCTAAATGCTCTATTACCTTCCTTTGTGTGGGGTGGTTATGCGTCTTGTGCTGTGTGATAAACCCAACATCTTGGCATAGCAAACCATTTGTTTGGGTTTGTTGTGGCTCTGATGTTGTCTGTGAGTGTAACAAGGGAAGTGTATGCCTGTGGGCCTGACCTTTATGGTTTTGTTGGTGGTGCATGTTAGTGCCTGATCTGGAGACGGGCTGCGTGGGGTGTAGGACACCCGGCATGTGCGGGTTGGGACCTGTGCCATTTGATTTGTGATTTCTGGGGGTGTTGGACACCCAGAGATGACGAGGGAGGGTTCCTGTGCCTTATGACATGCTGTGTTGGATGTCCGGTACCTTGGAGTGGATAGTCTTTGCATCCTTTTGCAGAGGGTTCCTGTTGCCCTGTGTTGGAGGGAGTAGTGTTGGTATTTGGTGGTTGGGTATGATCTTGGCTGTTGTGATTTACATATTGTGGTGAGCCGCTCTTGAATTTAGTTCTGGGGAGTGGTCCACTAGTTGGTGGAGAGTGTTGTGCCCAGGTGTTTGATTGTTTTGTAGTCTGGTGAGGAGCACAGTGTGGGGGCATGGAGCCCGTTTAGTGAGTGAATAGTGCAGTGGCGAAATTGTGGTTGGGTGCTGCTGCTCCTCTTAGTAGAAAGGGGGAGTGGGCATTGGTGTGGAGTTATGTCCCACTGGTGTGAGGTAAGTGTGGGTTCAAGTAGCGAAGTTTGTCCCACCTTTGGATGCAGACCTAGGTTGGTTTTGCTGAGGTGGGTGGGCCTACCTCCCATCCGAAGGGAAACTGAATGTTGTGCAAGGGTTTTGTTTTGTGTGTTTTCCCTGATGTTGGAGCTGGAGAGTAGGCCGTTCCTTTGCTTGGCTGTTGTTTGTTTCCATTGGTGAGTCTGTCTCAGTTGATTATGGAGGGCGAGATGTGTTGGGTCTTGGTCTACTGGTGTTGTCCCCTGTTCCTTCTTCACCTACATAGCTGTATTTTTGAAATGTGGTGTGCGCCTGAGAGTGTGCGAATGCTGTGGTCCAGAGATTCCATGAGTGTCAATTGGAAGAGTGACTGATCATAGAAGGGGAGATGGTGGATGCTTTCTCATGTGATGTACCTACCTGTATACCTACCTATCCTGATGTATATCCTTCACCAGTAAAGGATGTACCTTAACCTGTGGCTACTGGTTCTTCTATCTGGAAGGGACCAACTCTTCGCACACCATATAAAGGCACTACCAACATTTAAGCTGAAGGGAGATTGTGGATACAATGCACAACCTAGCAAACTCTGACATGTAGAGATTAAGGTAGGCACTGCAACACAATGCAACCAGAATAAGTCCTCTGCTATGCTTACTGTATGACATCACAGAGGACATAAAAAACTGACCCATTCCTGACATCATTGAAGCCATTATCTATACAATGAACACTGACATACATCATCAAAGATATTATATGGTCACACATGATAAATACTAAGCAAATGTTGTTCCCTTCATCTTTCTCTTATACAGAATACCAATACCAAGAGTACATACAGATAATGGCCTGCAATATTGATATTTGACTTCTGTGTACTGGGCGTGGGTTTCTGCTATGCACTCAGTGCATTACCTATATTATTAGTTGCCTTTGAATACTGATGACTGGCAATTTGAAAAGGCCCCAATGAAGATGTCCTACCTCACCAGTTTTCAGAGGACATGACCTATGCAATCTACTTTAAATGGTGTACCCAAGGCATGGCCTACAGCCGATAAACGTTATATTAAGGCAAGTTCCTGGTTCTATGCCATGCACATATGGTGCCTGTCGCTTGTGCCCATGCCTTTGATGCTAACCTCTCTCCCTGGCTGTTTAACCAATACCTGGCAATTCTTGCCCACTGCATTGCTGTGCTCTGGCCCAACTTCCAGTGCTACGTGGATGACAGCTAATTTTCAGGCTAACCTCAGCCACCTCTTCTCCCTCTCTCATCTCTGACTGTCTGTCTGCCATCCAGGAGTGGTGTGCTGCCAATGATCTCTGCCTTAATGCCAGTAAGACTGAAATTCTCCTCATCGGCACACCCGCTCCCTCCTATCCTGTCACTCTCTGGCCAACCTCTCTTGTCCCTCTTCCTGCGCCCACCTGTGAGGCTAAATACCTCTGGGTCATCTTCGACTCCACACTCTCCTTCTCTCCTCACATCTCTGACGTCTCTAAGAAGTCACACTACCAGCTGCACCTCCTCAGAGGCATTCTTCTTTTCCTCCAGAGCTCTGGTTCACTCTAGGCTGGACTATTGCAACAGCCTCTTTCTAAATCTGCCTGCCTCTACTTTCCGCCCTCTGCAACTTATTCAGAAGAGGACTGCAAGACTTGTCCTTGGCCTCAAGCCCAGGGATCGTATCTCTCCAGGACTGAAATCTCTGCACTGGCTCCCAGTGGCTGCAAGGGTTAAGTTCAAAACCATCTGCATTGTCTACAAGGCCTTCTGGCACCTGGGGCCTCAATACCTTCAATTCTCTCTTCCTAAATATCTTCCTTCTCGAGCTCTTCGCTCATCAGCCTCCAACTCCCTCAGGGTCATTCGCTTCTCCAAGCAACAAGTTGGTGGTAGATCTCTTTCTTCGGCTCGGCCCTCCCTCTGGAACAGCCTCCCTGCCTTCCTGAAACTTGAGGAGAACCATCTCTGGTTCCGGAAGCACCTCAAACCCTTTCTCTTTGCTTCTGCTTTTTCTCCTCCTATCCCCTGCCTCCTATCCCCTGCTGATCTCCTGGCTGAAACTGCACTGGTTACCTGGCCACCCTCTAATCTCGGGCCAAGGTCCCCTCCATCACCAGTCGCGCACATGCACTGCCTTCCTGGTAACCCCCGCACTCAGGACTGTATTAGTCTATTATCCCATGTACTATAATTTCCCCTCCCCCTCTCCCTTGCATTTTCCCCCTTCCGATGCGCTTGCGCAATCTGAATGAACCCTGGCCTAGTAGGATCGCTGTCTGTCTTCCCTCTGTCCCTCCTCTCTTGACTCGTTGCGCCTTGAAACACTTGTGTATAGGCGCGTTATAAATGCCATATCATATCATATCATATCATAATATCATATCATGCAGTACCCATCACCAAAGTACCCAGAGGTTTGGTAACTGTACATGAAGCATCGACCATGGCCATGCTCTAAACCGAGTATCTATGTCCATTATTTCCCCTGGGCAATAACTTAATTTTGGGATTGGCTGGAATCATTTTCCATTTCCTGGGTAGCCATAAACTATGACATGTGGCATAGCCTTCATATGGGGCATGGCGTACGGCACCTGGGACATGTCCCCAGACACAGTATTTATAACCTATGTATTCATTGGGCATGCCCTAAAGAACAGGTTGTATACCCTAAGCACACTCACATGTATCATTGGACACATTGATGAGGTAATTAGTGATATCATCAGTGATGTCATTGACAGTTCCACTTGGGATCTCACATGTGTTTTCATGAACTGTGCATGGGGGGAGGGAGGTGCTGAGTTATGGTTGATTTGCTAACCATAACTTGTGAATTTCAGTGTTTTTAAAGTTTTGCAATGTAACCGTAGCATTACATATTTTGCTAGTTCGGACATGTCAGGAAGTTACATCCCGAAGCGTCATGTCCTCCCCTATCACTAGACAGCACTGAGTTGCTTCGCAGCCTTTGAAAGCGTATTGCGCCCATCAATGCATTCTGAAATAAAGCCTTCAGCACAATGGCGGCTTGGCCTCTGGTTTCTATTCCCTGGCATCTTCGCCATCACGAGAAGTGACTGACGCAGGTGCCTGAAAACGCTCCTGCCCTGAATGACAAGAGACATATTTACCAAAACATTCTTGCATTTCAGTCAGTCAGAAAAAGGGTAAGACGTCCTGACAGGGGACACTCAATCTGGAGATAATCAGCTCACTGCTTCGGCCTCAGGGGCCGAAATGTCCAGATGACCCCGGTAGTTAAACTCCTCTGCCTCTTGTGAGCTGGTTGCAGGCAAAATCCATCTTCCGCCCGAAACCATCATTCATGCGTCGGCGAAAGCACGGCCTGAGCTCTATTCTTGGACTTGTAACGTCAGTTAAGCATGTATGGCAATTTGCTAAGTGCTGTTTCCTCTTTATCTGCTCCATCTAGCCTGCTTTTTGGGAGGGAGGCCATGTTCTTCATAGTTAATTGAGGGAAGGAAAGCAGCATTGACCATGTTAACAGGAAAGGGCAAGGCAAAGAGGTGAACGGGCTCCAGCAGCCCAACTCAAAATGTGCTGTAACTTGTCCAAGGAGTAAGGTTGCCTGACCTCTCCCAAAAGGCTTGGGAGATCTGTCACTGCCAGGTGTACGCTGTTTAATCCACAATACAAGGGCATTTGTGCTTGGAATGGAAGGAGAGCTGGGCTAGCTTGTGTCTTTGGTGGGGCTGCTGCTGGGAAGCTTCCCACCCATTACACTGCTTCACTAAGCCATAGTACAGAAATGCAAGATGCAGAAACAACAACGATGCATTGCCTTTCTCGTCGTTTCTTTGTTTGCTCTTGGTTTTAGGGTTTGCTATTTCAGGGTGCCTCGTGAATATTGGAAATTGCGTGTTCCCATAATTGCCCAAAGGGTTTTATTCTGGCATCTGTCTGTTATCAAGGCTGTAGGCGGCTGCATGTGGTAAGAATAGTGTACCCTGGGAATCCTAAAAGAAAAGGGCTACTGTTGGCACAATTTAATGAAATTGTGGTCAGTAACCCCATGCAAATGTCATTACAGTCCATCACATGGTATCTTCAATAAAATGAACACATTCATGCATTGTCTGTGACAGGGTATTAGCTTTTTGCATGTAGTCCAACAAAAAAGGGCGGAATAATTAATAAATACATGTACTCTAGAATTTCCCATAAAGGAAAATTGTCATGGTAATTCTGCTCTAAAAAAACGCTCAAATATTTATAACTGGTGGAAAAGCCCATGTACACGGACCAAAGTTATATTTGTATTTACAGAAAGCCATTTATCTGTCTGGGAAAACAAGTAATGTATTTTGCTATGTTAGTGAAATTGTGCAACAGCTCCCTCTAGCAGTGACAACAGGCGAAGCGGGCAGTCTCTACTGCACATGACTGCATCGGACAGAGATGCATCTGGCCTTTTATTGCTATAAAGATACAACCACAGTGTGCAGTATTGGACACAAGGTTTTCCTTTATGCTTAAAAGTGAAACTGTTGGTGCAATTTATGAAATTGTGGTCAGTAACACCACACACATATGTATATATTAATAGAAAAAAAAGGTAAGGTGTGGATGCATGGCTGGCAGCTCATACAATGGCTGCTTGATCCACTGGCTCTGCAGTCCAGATCCCTCTTCAAACTACGTGATTTGAGCTGCTGACATGCCTGGATGGTGCGCTGACGGCAGAGAGACAAGGGTGCCCCTTCCGTGGTGACTGCCACCTCCACAGTGATGTCGGAGCCCTTAGATTCTTGGGTGCCGGAGGAATGCTGCAACTGTTTGAGGGAAAAAGAGGAGCTCCAGTGTGGTGTATGGCAATACGCTGATGAGGGTTCACCAGGTGTCAACCTTGGGCACCTTTTCCTCTGCGGTGGTCAGTGGGGGGGCCTCGCCAAACTTTGAAGAACATTCCCGCAGCAGTGATGTACGGAGGAGAAACAAGCATATGCCGAAAGATCTCAGGCTCTGCTGAGATGGCAAGAAGTGTATGGCCCCACATCTATGTTCTGGCCCAGCTTTCCAGCTACAATAAAGGTGGCCATCTTAAAACGATACTCTAAAACTGGCAGTCATTGTTTTCCTATGTAAACTATAGCTGGAAGCACATATTTAACTTTTGACCTGCTTAATTCCAACAACAATTTTGATGCATTTTGAATCAAGTAAGAGCACTCTGCTCATACTTCCAAACTTTTGCCTTGAACAAAAATGTCTTTAAAAAGCCCTACACTTTGTAGAAAGAAGTGTACATCTTCACCGCCGACCCACCATAAAAACATCACCCTTGCAAGGTTACCGGGTTGACTGAATGATCCCAGTCTTATTGTCTCTGAATTTAGCATAATCCAACAGACTATTTCCTTGGTGGACAAGATCATAAAAGAGATGCAGGAGGAGATGGAATGCTTCTGAAGCCCGAGGCCCTTTAAGCGAGGTAGCGCTATATGGGATGGGTGGGGATGCAGATTTTACTCTTACACCAATAATAAGACCAACTTGGGAAGTTGGAAAAAACATAACTGTTTTAATGCAATTTTCTCAAATCGGGAGTACAACGGCCGTTCGCTCAAATCTCTCTCAACAGTTCTCAAAGCATTTAATAAAAAATTACATTTATATTGCAAAAATTTGTCATCAGTGACATCATACTATGTGGCAAAATAAGAAAACCTAATTGGAGGCGTGGTTGGTCTACAGGGAACATCTAGGTATACTTTCTATGGGGGATACGATTGTGAATATGTCTCTAAGGACAGGTGGACAGCTAAGCCCACCCCTAATTCAAGTCATCTTCCGTGTCATAAAATACACAACGTTTCATTGGGTCTCAAACTATATGGCTCTTCGCTATGTGGCCCTCTATGATTGGTTAGCACGCTTGTAACCTTCTGGAATATTCCACTCGCTAGCAGCACGTAAGCTGGTACTCCAGGTGATGGAGGTTTTGGCTTGGTCATACCTCCCCACCCAATTAGCCCATCATCCATCATCACTCCTGCTGTCTGCCATTCAAATTGTCTTTGAAGTTGTCCTTACAAAGTATTACTGTGCCTGCGAATAGAAAGGAGTGTGAGCATAGTCTTGTCTTCAAGTCTTGGTGTACCTTGCACAAAGTCTATTTTAATCTCGACAATGTGACAGGAGACCATGTTTGAGCTCTTTCTTTGGTATTTAACACTATTAAATAAATAAAACCTGGCACTTCTAGTGTTTTTCCATTACACCTCAACAGGAGCTTGCCTCGCTTCTCACGGTCATTGTATCTTCTCGAATAGATAACCAGTTTCTTGGCTGCGCCAACCCTAGACACCGGGCCAGATAAGCTTTCTCGAATCTTCCCTCATCGTCAGCTGTTTTCTTCTACTGTGTCACACTTTCAACCCTTCTGCTCATGGGGTCCTAGTTTGCTTAAAACATGACATGGAACATCCAGATTCTGTACATATATATATATATATATATATATATATATATATATATATATATATATATATATATATATATATATATATATATTCAGTTTTAATTTAAAGCATAAAGGGGAGGTGGAAAGTTTTTTTTTAGTGAAGTGTACAAGTTTTTGTTAGGGCAACATAACCATGACGTCCCCTCAAAAAGTTTTTTTTGTAGTGAATTTCACTGGTTTTTGGGAGGGCAACTTAACCATAACGTCCCCTTAACAAAGTTTTTTGGACGGAATTGTGTAGGTTTTTGGAAGGTGGAACTTAAGCATGAAATTGTGGCAATTAAGTTGTTGAGCAGAATATACACTGTAATCATGTGATTTTGAGAGATATGTAGTATAATCTACATATTTGACATACATTTATCATGGAACATACAGAACCCCCTCCCTATTGATATTGGAAAGGGACGGACTGAGCGCCTGTTTGCAGACGGGGTTGGACAGGATCAACATTACCCAAAGAGGCGGGGGGTAGCTGAAAATGTACTATTGTTTTACACAAAAAGTGTGCAACGTAGAAGAAGGACATAAGCATATTATAAGTAGTAATAAGTAAATATGGAAACCTGAAGCTAGGAAAAGAAAACAACACATTTAATAAGCATGTAGAAGGAAGTGGATGGTATCATAAAAAAAAGGAGGCCTTCAGCATAATCACTTCACAGAAACTCGGCAGCCTGGAATGACAGTGGACGGACACAGTAGGACGAAGGGAGATTACAGCAAAAGAGTGAGTGCAGGTAATTTTTTTATATGTGTGAGTTTTTTTTTGGTGTGTGGTGCATAAATAATAATTTCTTTCTGTTGTTTTGACTCAGAAATGGCTAGTACTTTGGAGTGGCTGGAGGAGTATTTCCCGCATGGGGAAATGATTGAAGACAGCGACAATAATGGTACACATTGCTCTGCATATGCAAAATAGTGACCAGTATTTTAGAGGCATTCAACTTATGTATGTTTTTTTTTAACAGACCAGGAAAGAAAAGAAGAAAGGGCAACAAACGAGACAGAAGAAGACAGGATAAAAAGGATAGAGCAGAAAATTGACATATTGAATGACAATTTTCAAGGTTTGCGGGAGTTTGTGGAGGACTGTGTGAGAGGAAAAGTTTGTTATCATTGCCCCACCTGCACCTGCCCTGCTTCTCCATTCCCTTGTGAACCATCCCCAAACCTTGAACAGGAAAACAGACGTTTTGATGAAATATCCATCCCTTCTTCCCCTCACAAATCTTCTCCTCATAACCAGCCCGTGCTGAATACTAATTCCCCCATATTTGTTTCAGTGTCCGCTTCCTCCGCTATTTCTTTAGATTGATGTGTGTGTGTGTGTTTGAAATGTTTTTGTACAGTAGTTGTAGAGAAAGAGTTTGTAGATTTTTTTTTTAAAAAGACGTAAAATGTTTGCGAACAGCACGCCTGTTCGACCTATCCACAAGGAATGGAATGTGGGTGCTGTCTAATGTCAAGTAAGACGGATGTGATGTGTGACTGCACCATCTGTTGAAATTGTGCATACATAAACAGAAAGGGGTGTCCAAACGATATACTACCCCGGCGTACCGCCTGGAAACGAGATAATACATGTTCGTAGAACACACCAGATGTCTTGAATGGGTGTAAATGAGGAAATTGGGAGTGTGTGAAGGACAGTATAGCGATCCGTATCGGGCGGAGCCAAAATGGTGCTGTCCGTAGAGCAGGCACGGTGGCCGGCAAGTTTGTAGGCAAACAAAATGGAGTTGTCCTAGGACACTGGAACTATCCGTACAGTGAACATAGCATGCGCGCACATACGTAGTAGAAACATAAGTATTGCGAACATCGCGCCTGTTCCTAGCTGGCCTTCTCACTTGTGTCGCACTTTGAAGTAGTTTGAGAACCCGAACACTGTCCGTAGGACACTTGTGCACATGCGCACGTTTGATTCTTTGCATTTGCTGTCCAGGGGACTTTCATTACTGGGGCGGATGTGTTAAGGACGTCAACATGTGACCTCACCTACGCTGAGCGTGGGGACTCATTTCCGCGGTTGGTGTGCTTTTGCAACAATACAAATGAACTTGTAGACACAAGGCAAAGTATTGTAGAGTGTAAAAATGTAATTTCACACATCCCAAACAATAGGCCACCTCAGGACTTGCTGTGTAAAATTTGTGTACCGCTTTGTAGGGATGAAGACGGTCACCCCTGCACCCCTACAAAAGGCCACACCCCCGAGCGCATCTTCATTGTCCTTCTAGCTATAGCAGATTGAGGTGTGTTGCCTTTACTGCTGTAGTGAACAAAAGGAAACTAATCGGTATGGCTTCCATGGCTGCTGTTGGGTCATTAGCCTCTGCACCACCCCTAAGCCCGCCACCGCCACCACCACCACCTCACCAAGGGCATGCAGAGAGATATATGGGTGAGGATGTAGAGATCGAGGAAGAAGAGGAGGAAGAGAATGAAGTGGAGGAACTCCACACTCAGAGCACTCGGCGGGAGTCGTAGGTGTGGCGGTTGTTTTCCGTTTATGGGAAAGTACCAAAAGCATGTGCGAACCTGGTGAAGTGTAACCAGTGCAAGGGCTTACAGTTTTGGTACGACAACCATGAAGCGACACCTCACTTCGTTCCACACTGCGGACATTTGCAAGGTGTTGCCATGTGAAGAGCATAGTCATTTGAGTTCCTCCACAGCATCCTCGGTATACGATCCTCCCACCACATGAGACACTCCTGTGGGGGAGCGCCTCCCTCCAGCTGCCTCACAAGCCATTCGCAATGCTGTTGACCCTTACCTTTCAAAGGTGACAGTAGTATGCACGTATTGTGACGCAGTACTCTGCAGTGGGGAGAGTTTTCAAAGTGCTTTTGAGGCTGCTCTCACCGAGCACCAGAAGATCTGCGCCTTACCTAAATAAAGCTCACCTATTTCAGTTGCCCTTTTTTATCCCCGTGGCTGGTGTCCCTTCCTTACCCTCCTTTCGCCTCTTCTCCTAGTGTGCCATGTGCTGTTAAGCAATGAACTTAAAAATAACAAAAATTACAGAAAAGGCTCTTTTCAGAGCCACCTTTCTCAGTATAACAATAGAACTATGAAGTGACGGCTGTAGACCCCTGCGGAGTTCTGAAAAAGTTTGCGGACAGTCGTAGAGGAAAAAAGTGAGGGTGCAAGCGGAGCAAACGCAATAAAGTGTACGTTGGAAGTAAGTGGCGGCTCTGAAAAGAGCCTTTCGGTGGTGTGTTGTGTGGGTCAAAAACAGTGGATTGGGGAAAACGAATTGTCAGATAGGTTAGTGTGATTGCAAAAGAGGTTGCAATGCATTTTTGTACATTGGGAAGAAAAATCTGATTGCCAGCATATGTGAGGTGGCCTCCATCTCTGCGGAAAATGAAAGTGCTGCGAAACAAAATGTTTTCATTGTGGAAAGAGGACATGGCAACATCTCTTAAAAATGCACACACAGCCTTATTCACATTGTGTTTCGCTTTCTCCATTTGTGGACCAAACGCAGATGAAAGCAGCCATATTTGTTTTTGGACAATACAGGAAAAAAGTATTTGACAATTTGGAAACATGTCCATGAGCTTTGCGAGTCCTTGCTTCATTGCAAATTGCAAAGACATTCCAGATACATGGCCTAAACTGTTTCCTCAACAATTAATGATCAGTATATCTGGAGGACGCTCTGTCAGTAAAGTAACACAAAGAGGTACCAAGTCCAGCCATCTCATGCCACGCACGCCATGCCAGTGCACTTCCGCATGTGGAAATCCGAGATTTGTAGATAAACTGCAGCTTTCTGCATGCACCTTCAACCAATGTATCCATGAGTTTCCCAAAATCCAATCTATTTTCGAGCATGGAAAGCCATGGCTGTGTGGTCTCCTGTGAGGGAGAAGACGGTCTTACTAAAGTACGTCGGTCAGAACACACCTACTGAACTTTATGGACCAATCCCTAGCTCCGCTCATTCTCATTTACATGCGGCTCCACCCTTGAATCCCCTGTGGTGATGTGTGCTGGCTGCTAACTACCGCCATGTTCGCGGACATGTACAGGATCAGAGCGTGACGACGGTACATTAAAATACTATTCCTCTTTTTCCCCTTTAAGGTAGGCTCTGAAAAGAGCTGTTTTTTATTTTTGGCCAGATAGCGTACGGACATCTGGAATTTGAGGTATTGTTTTGCATTTTCTGTCCTTGCTTTACTCTTGCAAACATTATAGAACCTTCCCTAAAGCAAGCCTTACATTCCAAAAGAACATTGCATTTCCCAGAGAAGATAGGGCAACACCATCTCCTTCAAAGTAATGCGCATTGCTTGGAGCAATGTTTTCGTGGCTGCAAAAAAACATACCAACTCGTAGCATGAATGCACGCATGCCGCGATTGATGATACACCTCCCGATGCTTTGTTCTGGACAGAAAACAGAAGTGTTGTTCCATTGTTCTCTCGGGAGTAAAGCAGAAAAAATGACTTTCGTTGTTGGGAAGATGGTCATGAGTGCTTCAACCAACTGTGCCAAATCTGCCAACAAAGTACGTGAAGTCAGGTATCCCAAATGGCAAGCACCGTAGTGCAAAATTACCACATGAGGAGTGGTCATTCCACGCAGTGTCTCTACAAACTTGCAGAATTGCCGCAGCATTGGCATCAGTGTCAGCGCTCCACACCACCTCCACTCCTCGCACATCGAAATGGTGTGCCACATGCCTACTCTCGGCATAGTGTTGTAAGCCTTGCACAAAAATGTCTCCAAGCATCAAAACCCTGACCCTCTCCACCTCTGCCATCTTCAGTGGGCGCACCGTCTTTCCACACAAAAGAGTAATGTGAACATCTGATTGGCTGATGCCTACAGTCGACTTTCCATGCAGTATTTGTTGTAGAAACCCATATGTGACACGCCCTACCAGTGGACAAGCGCTGCCTACGTGCGGCACGTAACTCTTACCCAGTCCTTCCACCATTTCTACAGCGGATCCAAAGCGAGTCCCTCATTGGACACAACTAAGCAGTTGCACAATCATCCACCAATCACATAGAACATCGCTAATTTTAACTCCGTCATCAACATTGCGCACTTCAAAATTACTGTCGATGATTCTGAATGGAAGTCGCATACCATTGCAAAGCACCTACTTCACAAGCTACTGTGCAAGGATTGCGAATATCTATGTACTGCTCCATACATGTCCACATGCATCAGTATAGAGTACAGGTATGTATATTTTAATCAGAGAACATGTGGAAGCCTTATGATTTAAATTAGATAAAATAATGCCGCTAAATGTCCATAGGGAATACATAACAACGCTCCCCATTTTAAGTGCAACATTGCCGATTTGTCATTCACAAATCGCACGACTGCTTACTGTCTTCCGCATAACCTGTACATACGTTGCAAGCATGCCTATTTAGGGCAGTCCTCAATTTTGTATGTGAAAATGTCAGAGTTCTGTACTATGTATGGCCTACAGTAATGCTACTTGCAATGTGATCGTATGAGAATAGTAAGCGCTCCCGATTGTAGTGCTGAAATTTCCTTCTGAGGGTCTCCTGATTTTTCGACATTGTGCTTTTCATTAACAAGCACAAAATGTTTCCCATCTAGTACTTTGCCCTATCGCTTACAAACCTCTCTCCTATGCATAGTACACTTTGTAAAGAACAAGGCATTTCCACACCCTTAAAAGATTTAGTTATTTTGAAGGACTTTCAAGTACCATATTGCACGTACTATGCAAAGACTGCAGTGAAGTGAAATGTGCACGTGCACTGGGTTGAAATATGAAAGTTGAATCCTCTGACGAAAGAAGCACAAGTAATGTCTGCAGTATCATTACTGCTGCAAACACACAAAGTAATTGATTTTGTTTTTTTAATTCGCAGTGAAGACTACTCTCCTGAGAATCAACAGCATCTACACTGCAGATGACATATCCGAAGAAACATGGTCATCTTGCACAAAAAAGTAAATACAGTACAACCCTCATATTCTAACTACTCCTTAAAGACGCTGCGTGGGTTATTTGTTTATTTTGGGCACCAAAGCAAGCATTGATTTGTAAACCATTCTACCTACAAATATACATTTATTGAACAAAGAATAACAGGCGGAATGGCTGGCAAATCCCTGTACGTTTGGTACTGAAATAACATAGGTAATCCTTAGAAGGTTAGATTGTGAAAAGAAGTTGCTGTAGCAAGTTTTTGGCATTTCGGTTATTAATAATGGTTCTCGTCACAAGTAAGCCACTTTGTACTGTCAACTGAAGCACATTGTAGTAGTGTACAAACAGTAAAATAGCCTTACCAAATGATTGTTAGAGTTCACTGTATGTTGACGCACCATGACAAAGAGCTTCCCCATCAGACTTATGCACACATGCACACTGCAAACATACATTGGACAACAGACCAAAGTATATATTTTTTCTCAACAGACACCAAAGAATGCCTACCAAAAAGCAACTCCGTAGAAAGGAACGCAGAATTAGAGCAAAGAAAAATAAAGGTGCCAATGTTAGCTTCCACCTGTTGTAGAGTTTGTAGAGAATCTTGGTACAAACCAGCTAATGCAGTTGGGTAACATAATAAAGGAAGTCTCAACTACCAAAACTGTACCACCTCCATAAAAAAATGTCACAAAACACAGAAATGTTGTCATATAAACGGCTTCCAGTAAAGCTAACAATGTTCCTAATAATCCCGATAGTGTAAGAAGAACCCATAGTAAAAAAAGTATTTTAGCAAAAATGTTTCGTCACAGAGTCCTTCAGAATCTACTAAGAAGAGGACCAAAAACATCCTTACCCCTTAGAACGAACCGTAGAAAGTTAATTTTACAAACACTCGTGGACAGTGCAATCCTTCTCAAAAGGAAGTTGTTCATATTAGTGTTAAATAGGATGATAGCACTAACAAAACTAAGTAGCAAACTACAAAAAAACTCACCAATAAACGGAATGTGAACAAAATAACTTCTTGCATCTTTGTGGTGGTGAATGGAGTCACACAACAACCACAGAGCCATATTCTAATGAAGAAGCATACAAACAAAATCAAACAAACACAATTGCCATCCATAGCAGTGGATGACGGTATGAGAAAATCAATACTACCATCATGGAACAAGAAACTCTGCTTACAAAACTATCTCCTGAAAACTCAGAATTACCTCTCAATTCAGCAGAACCACACTGTCCAGTATACAAATGGCCATGCACATCAATGTGTGTCATTCTAAACAAAGCTTTCAAATCTTTACGTCAGTTCCTCAATCAATATGTAAAAGGTAAAGACAAAGGTAAAAAGAAAGTGCTCCAAAATATGGATATTTGTGCAGTGCGGAAAGACACAGGCCTAAAAGGACATTCATTAGCCTGCATTTCTGGACCTATTTGCAAAAGTACCTTCCATGATATCAAAATAATATCAGTACATCGTTCCAATGTAAGAAAGTTAGTGTATAAAATATACTATGCAAAAAGTCCAGCTTCAGAATTAGGCAATTTAAATACCACTCTTCTGCATGGTACACCCAAATACTTATAAGAAGAAATGGAAAGTATTCAGAAAAAGTATTTTGGAAGTGAGAGCCATGTAGAAAATGCTACAGTTTTAAAACATAGTAGCGACAATTCTGCTCATAGCAACCTTCTATTACACACATACAGAAAGGAAATAGTAAAATTTAAAAGGTCATCGGCTGAAGTACCAAACCATGTGTGTGTGTGTTGCCGCAGAACGTTTTAAAAAAGGAACACAAAAAATGTGGACATAGCATACAAAATAGAAAACAATGAAGACTCTAAATGGTTTGAATTAGCTTTGTACCTTTTAGCTGAAAACAAATATGAAATAACTGAACGCCTAATATGTTGCAGTTACTGTACTGCAAAATTAGACAACAACGACACTCCTTCACGTGTTATTACAAATAATTTGGAATTTATTCCATTACCAAAAATCCTGCAACAGCTCAATTTGTATGAGAGCATAATAATTCAAACAGTTCACCCATTTCAAGCAATTATACGCCTTCATCCAAAAACAGCAAAATTACTTTCCTCTGAATTGGTGGAAGGCATTCATGGCAAAGTAGTTTACTTGCCATTAGATCTAACGGAAAATGTACACACTCTAGGAGTGGAACGTTCAATAGAGCATTCTTTAATAGTCTTGGTAAATGGAGTACCAACAAAGGACAAAAAAAATTACACAAAGTTAGACAAGCATTGCAATAACTAAAAGACAATAATGAGTACTACAAGGAAATAAATATTGATGAAAGCTTAAGGCAAACAACTGAAATCATTCAAGAGGCATCAGAAACTGGACAATTCGAACTTCTGGATGCAGCTACAGTATCCACTCTTTTGGACCATTACACAATTCATCCATTGCATTCCAATGAAAGCATAGATGATGCACTAGAAACTAACCAAATGTGACAAACCAAAGGGTCACCAATGAGTATTTGGGAAAAAGGTATAGAAGCATGTGCTTTTCCACTGCTATTTCCTACTGGAAAAGGTGGAAAATACGATGATAGACCCACTCAGATGGGTCATCAGAATACCGCTCATTACAAATGTATTCACAAGATCCCAGATTTAGACAAAATGTAGAATACATATTCCATTTACTCTATGAAAGTGAATTAACAACACTATGTTATGGAGTTGCACACATTCTTAAATCTGGAACACACTTTCAAAATATGTCAGCTACGCAGTTAATACAAAAAGTACAAGAAAAAGATGAGGTTTTACAATCAAGTATAATAAATGTGTTTGCAAACATGCGTGGTACAAAGGAACACTGGTTTAGATGGCACAGAGAAGTGCATTGTATGCTCAGAAACCTTGGACCACCAACTTGGTTTGTTACGCTAAGTTGTGCAGAATATGCATGGGAATATTTACATGAGTTCCTACGCATATCAAACAGCAACAAAAACAACATAGATATATTAACACCTTGAGAACTTTGCTCTCTAGATCCAGTTAATGTCTCAAGATATTTCCATCATCGTTTCATTGCAATGATACACTTTATTTGCAATAAAACTGTTCCTCCCCTTGGAGAAGTGCAACACTTCTTTTGGAGAAAAGAATGTCAAGCGAGAGGAGCACCACAAATTCACATGCTGTTATGGATTAAAGGTGCACCGGAATTTGGGCACGACAGTGATAGCACTGTTTTGCAGTTTATCCAAAAATATGTTACACGTGAAATCCCTTCACAACAGACACATAGTGAGCTGCATGGGTAGATTTTACAATTTCAAAGACACAAATGTGGCAAATATTGTCACTGCAAATACTAAAACAAAGATAAATACTACACCAAATGCCGCTTTGGTTTCCCTAGACCAGTTACAGAAACAGGTGAAGTAAACAACTTCATGTCTTCAGTTCAACATAGTAAATCGCCTAAAAACACGTATTACATAAAAAGAAGGGAAGAATCCAAATATATCAATGATTACAATGCAATCATTGCCCTATTATGGAATGCAAACATAGATGTGCAGTACATTGCAGACAATTCAACTGCTGTTGCACGATATGTTACAGCCTACTTAACAAAAGCAGAAAAAACAGAGCTTCAAGACCTCTGGGATGACCTTGCATCAGACAAAACCTTATCACAGAAATTGTACAACCTAGGCATAAAAATGCTCTCTCATAGAGAATGTGGGGCCTATGAAGCAGAAGATCTTTTAACAGGCACTGATTTGTATGGAAAATCAGACAACATAGTATGGCTCAGTCATTGTCCTGCAAAATCTAGAAAAAGAGTGCCAAAATCATATGAGGACATAGAAACAATTGCCAGAAATGATCCCAATAGCCAAGACATTCTAAAAAACAATTTACTGGACACATACTATCCAAACAGGAGTACCACTCTGGAAAGCATGTGTCTATACCACATAGCTCAAAACTTTGCATACAAAAATAATGTAAAGCCCGATGAAAGCAAACGTAGATATAGAGTGACCCATTGTGAAGGGAGCATAGTGAAACTTAACAAACAAAGCTTAATTAATCATGTGAAATTGTCATTAGAAACTCCTCAACAGAAAGAACTATATTACATGTCTCTGTTACAACTTTTCAAACCATGGAGAAAAGAGGAAGACATACTAGATAATTATGAGTGCTATGAAGATGCTTTCAAAGCAAATGAAAGCTCGATCACTGATGTGAACTTTACGCAGTACAAAACAATGTTACACAATGAGCAGCAACAGGAAGAACTTCAGGCCCATCTAGATAAAGACTCTTCCGACAGTAGTCAACCTTCTGTAACAGGAAGTCAAGAACCATTAGGACAACCACTAATAGCAAATGAGGCTGAGTAGCTATGGCAGAAGTAGAAAACACCATGTATCAGTATCAAGAAGATACAGAAAACTTAACTGTACAACAAGCAAAACTTAACAACGATCAGTGCACCATTTTTGAAGATGTAACAAAACAAATTGTACATGGTGTAAAACACGAAATTAAAGAATGTACCTGCCAAAATTACAGTCCTATATATGCTGTATGTCAATGGTGAAGCTGGATCAGGGAATACGTTCTTAATCAAAATCATCAGCAAGTTCCTTCAACAATTGACAAACAACAAACTGTCAGCTGTTGTAACAGCCCCCCGAGGTTTAGCTGCCTACAACATAGGCGGTGTGACTTTACACCGATTACTACTGCTTCCAGTAGAGCATCAAAATTAATTAGACTACTACAAACTTTCTGCAGAAGCTGCAATGGAATTACGTAGAGTATTAAAACAAATTAAAATGCTACTCATGGATGAAGTGAGCATGGTCTCCAACCTAATGTTGGCTTTGATTCATCTCAGATTGCAAGAAGTACTTAAAAATAGTAATGAAGAACTCTTTGCAGGGAGACACATTATTATTTTCGGAGATCTTTTACAATTGACACCAGTGAAAGGTGAACCAATTTTTAAAACCTTAGGCCACAAACTCTGCCGGAAAACTGTTGGTAGTATAGGTAATGTTAACCTTTGGCAACATTTCCAATACAGAGAATTAACTGAGAACATGCGGCAATCTGCAGATCTCACTTATGCCAACATCTTAAAAAGTATTAGAGTTGGTGTATTATCACAAGAAGCACAAGCTGTATTGAAAAACCGGAATATACATGCACTTTATGGCGATAATGCATGTGCAACTGATGTTATGGAACTAATAGCGCACACAAATGTCAATTGTATGGCCTTAATGCCAACACTTGCAAGCTGTTTCAAATTAATTGAAACAATGTTAAAGAAAGAAATGCAAGCAATAATAGAAATTAGCGCCACAGACAAACTAGACGTACATGGTATGACAGTACCCATGTGTGAGCAAGCCACAAGACTAAATAGTTTAGAAAATTCAATCTCCAACAGAGCTGGGTTGGAAAAAATATTGAAATTATCATTAAATTGTAGAGTAATGCTTAAACTTAACCTTGACGTAGAGCAAGGGCTAGTTGATGGAGCACTGGGCACAGTTGTTGTCTTTCAATCATAACCACGTGATAGCAACATTCAGTTTGTAAATATTCGCTTTGATAAAGTTTCAGAAGTGAAAAGGATAGGGCGCTCAATTGCATGATTCCTTCTCTTCAAAGACATGTATATATGTAGAGAGCAATTTTCTCTAACTCTTGCATATGCAGTTACCATTCATAAATCCCAAGGCCTTACCCTAGAGAAAGCATTGACAGATATAGGAAACACAGTGTTTAAGGAAGGCATGAGCTACGTAGCATTATCACGCTTATGTACACTTGACGGTCTATTGCTAATAAACTTTGATTCAAGTAAAGTCAAAGCTGATATTCCCTGCATTCTAGAATACAATAGATTGCGTTCACTGTACACCCCTCATCTGAAACAATACCCTGTTCCAGATAAAGTGAAACGTGGTAAAAGAAAAGTAAATGAAACAGACATACAACAGAATGCAACAGCAAATTCCACAAAGAAAAGAAAAGAAGCTAAAGTTTCATCAATTGCCGCAAACATAGAAGAACCTATTTGGGAATGTAAACCAGGCACGTCTGCAAAGAAGCAACAGAAAAACCGAAAAATGCACTCAGATACAGAACTTGCTGGCCCATTCAAATTTACAAATGAAAGTGGGGTAAGTTGCTATGCAAATATAGCAATGAATATTCTATTTCAATTGCCACCAATTGTTAACAATATTTACCTGCACAGTACAGAGCAATTGTGTTTGCAAATGTTAGTGCTGCATAGAAATGCAAGAAGCAATCCTGACAACACATACAGTGTTCATGGAGTAAGGCAACAATTGGACTACTGTGCTGGAATGGTGAGATCCACTCTGAACTCACAAGAAGATCCACAAGAATTTCTAATGTACATACTATTAGTATTGGAAAACAAAAGCATACCTGTAAATGAGATCTTCCAAATTTCGTACATGTGGAAACATACATGCACTCTCTGTAGCAAACTGAAACAGGAAGAAATCCCAAATGAGCAATTTGTTTATGTTCCCATACCAAATAGTGAGAGCATTCCATTTCAGCAACTTGTACGAAATGCAACCTATGGCAGATTATGTAGTATTTGCAATTCAGACAATCGCTCCACATTACTGATACAATCACATAGTGCCTACATAATACTTCTGCTTCTATGTTATAATGCAGATGGCAACAAAAACAACTTCAAACTGACTGGATTCACACACGGTCAATTGTCACTTGCAAAGAAAACCTTTACAACAGTAGGAAAAATCTAACATGCAATAGCTACAACCAATGCAGGTCACTACACTGCATATATTTTAAAGAATTCTGGATGGTTTGAATGTAATGATAGCACCATTACTCTAAAGCAGAGGTTGCCAGCTAACCTAACAAATGCATATTTAATGTTCTTGAAGCCAAAATTTATGAAATAATGTGTACTTCAAGATTGTCAACAAAGTATGTGAAATACTACAAACAGTTAGAATACGCCCACAGGTACCTAACTACCCAACAGGATGGAAGAATAACACAAATAAATGATTATCACAGATCGTTGGAAACAAATGCACAGGTAGAATACGCCTATAGGTATCTAACTGTTGTTAAAAATCGGCAGGAAGGCAACAAAGAAAACATTAATGGGAAAGATGAAGGAAACAGGATATAACAATGACACAAATTAATGAGTATCACAAATCTGTAGGAACAAATGACAGTTAGCATACATCTACAGGTATCTAACTGTTGTTAAAAATGGGCAGGAAGGCAACAAACATGACATTGATCAGAAAGATGAAGAAAACACTGAAAGGAAAAAATGAAGTAGTTAGTACCATAGGAAATGAAGGGTTTTTTAAATCCGACAAGGATTTTTTTCCCCAAGGATTAGAAAAGCAAACACAGAAACTGAGCGCAATGCACAGTACACTGGTTTGTAAACTAAATATGAGGGTAAAAAAAAAGTTAACTGTCTATTATGCAATGTAGTAAATAAAGGAAAAATGTAAACACTAACACACCTTTTTCTTTCATCACAGAAATGGAAAAAGTGATACTTCCGCCAAGTACGATAGCCAATTAAAAAAAAGTATGTGGATTCTGAACAAAGTAAGGAGTAAGAATATTGGCAGGCATTTTCTACACCTGGGAATCTACACATCTAATCTATGGTACTAATATGCTGCAGTGACTGTAGGCTGCCCTTCCATCTTCGGTGAGTAACCTACCAACTACGCCTTGCAACCAAGGTACAAGGAGTATAGTTCCTATCCACAACCATCGCTGCATCTGGACACCATGGTCCTTGTAAATTAGCTGCTTATAAATGTAATTTTCGGACCATCGTCTGCAGCCTTGAAGTTAAGACACTAGGGCATCAACACAACTAGCACATTCTACCACACCCATATTGACTTGTAAATCCACTGCTTATGACTTCAGTCTTGCGTGCATGGGCTTTAACCATGCACCCAAGAGTGCTGGGTCTCCCCACAACCAACTCGGTGATGTGTGGTAGTGGGGGTTATTCTATAGTTGTGTTATCCTTCAGTACCTCTGCCCAGAGGCTTCCCTCCTAGCTGTATGTCTGTAGATCGTACATGGGATGGGTGTGCAGTTTCTTCCAAGTCTAGTACTTACCACTTTGTTCTTGGTTGCATGGCCTTCAGCCATGCACCCAAGACTGCACGCACTCCCCACAGCTTGCCAATCAAAACGCAACACTACTGATATATGCATGGGTGGCACATACGGCGCTGGTTGTGGCCAGGGCCTACAGTCTTGGAAGTAAGGCCTTCGGCCGACTGCCAAGCATCCAAGACTCTAGGCCCTGGCCACAACCACCGTAGCATGTGCCACCCACAGTGGCGTACTAATGAATATAATAATAGCCATTTGAAAAAATAATGCATTCACGGCATGTTGTCAATTTCAATGTTCCCTAACACCACACGTGTCCTTACAAATGTAACAACTCCCCCGTGCACTACACGGGCTGAAATACTGGCCTTATTGGACCCCTCATTTTCTGTGCATACATGGAGGCCATAGGACATACGTCATTAAGTAGGCATAAGTGTATTATTGGGTGCATGGCCTTCGGCCCTGCACCCAAGAGTGCAGGGTCTCCCCACAACCACCTCAGTGATGTTTGGTAGTGGGGGTTATTCTGTAGCTGTGTTATCCTTCAGTGTGTCTGCCCAGAGGCTTCACTCCTAGCTGTGTGTCTGTGGATCTTACATGGGATGGGTGTGCAGTGTCTTCCATGTCTAATACTTACCACTTTGTTCTTGGTTGCATGGCCTTTGGCCATGCACCCAACACTGCATGCACTCCCCACAACTTGCCAATCAAAATGCAACAACCCGGGTGTATGCATGGGTGGCACATGGGCAGTGGTTGTGGCCAGGGCCTGCAGTCTTGGAAGTAAGGCCTTCGGCCAACGGCCATGCTTCCAAGACTGTAGGCCCTGGCCATAACCACCGTAGCATGTGCCACCCATGAATATAATAATAGCCATTGGAAAACATAATGCATTCACGGCATGTTGTCAATTTCAATGTTCCCTAACACCACACGTGTCCTTACAAATGTAACAACTCCCCCGTGTGAAATACTGGCCTTATTGGACCCCTCATTTTCTGTGCGTACAAGGAGGCCATAGAACATACGTCATTAAGTAGGTATAAGTGTACTGTGCGTACAAGATGTCCATAGAAATTACATCATGACGACTGACCCCCAGAACAAATGCATTGATCACCCATATCTTAAGACTCTAGCCCCTGGCCACAACCACCGTAGCATGTGCCACCCATGGCAGCGTACTAATGAATATAATAGTAGCCATTGGAAAAAATAATGCATTCACGGCATGTTGTCAATTTCAATGTTGCCTACCAATACGCGTGTGCTTTCAACAGTTACAAATTTCCTGCCCACTACATGGACTGAAGTGCTATCGTATTACACTCCACATTTACTGTGCGTACAAGGTGTCCATAGAAATTACATCATGACGACCGAAGAACAAATGCATTGATCACCCATGTCTTATTGTCTGAACCTTTCCCAATGCTCTGTGACACAGCAAAATAGTTTCATGAAAAAAGCATATGTACGCTGGTTGTTGATCCGCTTTCCGCGGATCCAATATGTCGGGCGCATCCAAACCATCTGACGCAGAACACGTCTCGCAGCAGCCAATGGGCAGAGACGTTGCGTGTCCACGGTCATGACACCAGCCCCTTAGCCAATCAGTATCTTGTTTGTCGACCGAACAGGGAAGTGTGACCGCAGAGCGGACATAGATATCACTAATTATTTCAGACCTACTTTTTGATAATTATAAAGAAACATACTGCACGGATGGTGACCAAATTTACAAAAGCACGCTTTTTGGACCAAGCCCCTGTACCTGCCACAGATTTCGTCAAAATCCGTCCAGCGTTTTCACCTGTAGCCATGCGCAAAGTGTTTCCCCCATTCAGTCTATGGGAAAAAAAGATGTTTTGGGACCCCCCTATGTCTTTGCCCCCCCCGGCCCAAACATCTCCAAACTTTGCAAAAAAATGGCCCATATACTTTGTTTCCAAAGTTTGGTGAGGATTCGTCCCGGGGGAGCAGCGTTATAAGCCGCCCAAAAAGTGTTCTTCCTATGGAAACAGCAACTTAACCATAACTACACGGCCACTGGCGTGGCCGTGTAATATACATATATATAGTGGCAGCACCGCCTGCAGTCTATTCACTACGTAAAGCCAGCCTTATGATTACTTAGTCTACTTGCATTACAGCATCTGTACAGTTATAAAGTGATTTGCATTTTATTCAGTGCTCTTCCCTGTGCAATCTTCATTCCCGCACATGAAATGTTACTCGACTCTTTACTTTGTCATCAGATTCTATAAGGTTTACACACTTTCTTCTTCAGCAGCTCTTCTGGGTGCATAATTTCAGCTTCATGTGACGTCATCAGTCTTCTCTTTCATTCATCTTCACACTTCTTCTGGAACCTCGTTTAGGAGATTGTCGTTTCTCTGTGGGTACATCATCTAGAGCCGTCTCAATGGATACCTTGTTTCGAGTATTCTTCGCGGTATAGGGACCATTATTGGCATTGTGCATGTCGCAATTTCCGGCTTCTAACATATGGGCAGAATGGGGGCGGGACTTCCAATAGAGGCATTTGGCTCCTCCTCTACACTTCCGATATGAACCAATTTAATGGGTAACTCAATTATACGGAAGAACAAATCTCCTTGTTGGAAGACAGAGTTTAGGTTCTGGAGCACCTTCGAGGCAGACTACGGGAGCCAACAAACAGCGTTAATGTGTTAGAAGTCTAGAAAACAGAAACACACATAATTACATCAGGATATCCAGTATTCCAGAGGGGACCTTCTATATGGCAGGAGTAGTAGCTCCCAGCTTTTCTAAAAATGACTTTCTCAGCTCTGCTGGAGATACAGTGTTTTCACTGGATTAGACTGCTAGGGCTCTGATAGTCTGCTTTCTGTGTTTTGTTATGTTACATTTTATTTATATAGCGCGCAGTTGCCACCAAAGGCATCATGGCGCTATGGATCTGTGGAACAAGAGGTGTTCCTTGATTGTTCGGAATGAAAAAGGAATGGAGTTCCAAAGGTGGGTGGCCACAACTGAAAAGGAGCGGGCACCAATGCGAGTGGCCCTGTAATGCGCTACAGAGATCAGACAGGCATTAGCGGAACAAAGTGCGCGGGCAGGAACATTGGGCCGGAATCATGTCTGCAAATATTCCGTCCCATTACCATAGAAGGCACAATGGACCAGGCAGAGTGATTTAAATTGCACCCATATTACCACCGGGAACCAGTGGAGATGACGAGGCACTGGAGAGATATGAGGACGTCTGAGTGTGGAGGTGGCCACTCGCACTGCCGAATTCTACAGCACCTGCAGACGTTGCAAAAGATAAGCAGGCTGAGCTAATAATAGGGCGTTACAGTAGTCCATTGTCAATAGCATAAGGGTGGATACCACTGGAGCGCGGACTTGGGAAGAAAGGTAAGTCATGATTTTACGCTGGGTCTTTAGGTGAAAGTATCGTTTCTGGCAAATGGTGCAGACCTGAAGGTCGGCAGATAAGGACAAGGATATTTTATCAAACTTTATTTTAACTTGTGATGATATTTGAACGCCAAGGTCTTCTACAAAAAGAACTGGAATAGGACAGGGACCAAGGCTGGAAGGCCAAAAGGCCAGCAACCAGACTGATGCGACAGAAGGAGGCCCCACCACCAGCACCTCCGGTTTCTCCCCATTGAGTTTTAGTCAGTTGCCAGGCATCCATTTCCCCATGGCTTTCATGCACTCTCAAAATCTTATAGCAGTGTCCTGGGCAGACAGATATGTGCTAATACTGCATGTGTGATACAGCATGCGGTTCTGAACACACACGTATGCAGAATTCAAGAGTTTCAGTTATAAAACTCTGAATTTGGGGGACCAGTAAACAGTCTGTATTATTTTAACACACTATCCCTAAACTTATAATGAGACCTGCATGTTTGTGTGGTACCACCATACACATTATGGGTCCCTTTTCTTTAACATCTAATTCAAAAAAGTATTGGAAAAGTCCACCGTATAGACTCTGGTGTCATGAACTCCTACAAAGTCTAAAGCAGTGAGATTGGGAAGGTGGCCTGCATGGCTGATGGGCCACTGCCATGGAGGAGGAGTGCACCACCCCAGCAGTCCCCAAGCCCGGCCCCCTCCTGGTTCGGGTACCTTTCAGAATGTATCGCCTGTTTTATGTCACATCCCGTAGTATACTTGAGAGTGACAATTCCACATGTTGCTCTTGTTTATTCACCAAGATGACCACCCCACCAACACATCTCGTTACTATTTTGGTCTCAATTTGTCTTCAACACACGCCTTATACAGAATTGCAAAGCACAGTACACACACGGACATGATGTGAGGAGGGGGCGTGATATAACATTCCTTTCAAGCACATGGGTCTTGACGCAGTTTCATTCCTGGCTTGCTGCCATGCCTGTCAATACGACGCATTCCTGAGAGGCCCCCAATCAATTGGAGCTGTTGGTTTAATAGCCCGTGATTATATTAACACAGACTATTTCTTTGTTTCCCCTCGGTAACTCACAAAGTCATGGCTAACCTTATTTTGATTCCAAAATGCTATTTCATTTGGAGAGGGACATGGGATTCCATTCCAGTGAATGCATAAAAAATACATATCAAAAACGTGTAGAATTGAGTTAAGCAAGTATTTAGGAGCCATGGGGAATTGGCTAATTAGTAAGCCCATTTGAAACAACAAACCACGGGTTTGTCAGCATGGCAAGTAGCAAATTTAGATATGAATATGTGTCTTGTTGATGACAAAGAGTCCAGGAATATTTTGAAAGTCTCATTAAAAACAATATAATAAAAAAAGGCTATTGACAATTTTAAATTAAGCAAAGGGCATAGTGGATACTGTAATTCCGGGCCAAATGCAAAGATATTGGTGTAAACTACGGCACCACCAGGTACACACACCAATTTTATTTACAGTGAGCCTCACATCACTTAGTCCCTCTTCAGGGCCTTGGCGGTATCCCGGCGGTAATTGTGCCGGGATATCGGCAACGCTATTCGCATTACCGCAACTCGATCTGTTGCAATTTGTGGCAGATCACAAGTTGCGGTGCTTCTGTAAATCCCCATTTATTTTGATCCCATAGGACTCTATGGTGCTATTTTGGTGCTATTACAGCCAGCGGTAATAGCGCCAGCGGTAATAGTGCTGGAGGTAATAGCCCCTAAAATGGGTGGAAAGCTGGACATTTACCTCCAGTTCAGAGCTGGAGGTAAATCTCCAACTTTCCGCCCATACTTGGGATTGGGTGGAGTGGTAATGCAGCGGTAATAGTGATACTGCTCCATTTCTGCTGCTCCACCCAACCCCTGATAAGGCCCTTAGACCTTGAAAAAGTGGTTGGAATGGCAGCACATACAGAGGAATACTCTGCCTGCTTTTCAGATATGATATTCAGGACCACCCGCATATACTTCACTGTTGCACGTATAACCAAGCATCAGAGAAGCCCACAATATCGCATTCCTTTGAATGTCTTCCTGCTTGAGCCAATTGAATACATCCCAATTCTATGTGCCTGGTTGGACTCATTATTCAGGATTGGAATTATTCCACCTTCTTGGAAACTTTCTGAGATTTTCCTAATTTTTAAGAAGGGAGATAAAGTTATGTAGGCAAGCTACAGGCTCATTTCCCGTTTGGATGCCACTTTTTAAACATGAAATAAGAACCTCTGGAATGGGATCCTATATATAGGTTCCCAGGGCATTCTTTGATGTGGTGGCTATGACCACCTTACAGTAGGCCTTTGAAGGATCTCTGGAAAAGACCCTCTATGATGGCACCAAAAGAAAAGTGAGATTCTGGGCAAGTTGTGATTTATCTGAGGAATTTGTAATAGATAGCACCATGATCAGCCATGATTGTATCCTTAGCCCTATGCTTTTTAAGTTGTTTATAAATGATGTAGATGCTTGGCTGCAGGGTAGAGGTGGGGTCCCCCCAAAACGTGAAGTTTGTGTGTCTCTGTCTCTATCTTTTGTATTCAAGGCTGGCGCTGCCCTTCTGTCCCAGACTGGATGGACTGCAGCTCCTCGAGGGCCTTGAAGAATATTGTCACTATAAACAACTTACCATCAATGGGCTAAAGACCAAGGTTATCAGTGTAGGGAAGCAGAGAAGTTTGAGATCCTGGATTGTGCTGAGTGGAGCTGTCTTCAAATAGGTGCCATGTTTTGACTACCTGGGCGTATGATTCTCATAAAATAGGTCTTGGAAAGCCCAGATATACTTAAAGAACTCTGAGCTTTAAGCAGACTACAGTAGGGATTCTCTGCTTCATCCATTGGTTCGGGGGACATTTGTTTCCCCATATATTGGGGCTAACAGGGCTAAAGGGATGGCAGCGACATTGTATGCAAGGGAACTTTGGGGCTTTGATAGCTGTTGACCTGGCATAGAGCCATTAGACCAGGCTTTGTTAAACTGGGTATAAATATCTGGTGGGATTTCCCAGACCAGATCCAAAATATGATTTGAGATTATTGAAGGGAATGGTATAGGAAGTAGAAGAACCAGATGATTCTGGAGAGGGCCTCTTAAAATCCCAGTGGCCCTCAATACTTTGAATTAAAATCGGTTATGGGATGGGAGTGCTATCTTGACAGGATAGTTAACCCTGACATGCTATCTCTGTATATCAGGTTTTGCACTGGCTCACTCACTCTTGTCATAAGGGTTTGGCGCTAGAGAGATCAGGATTGACGTGCTGGCGGACTGTGGTAATAATTACTCAACCTTTTTGGGGGGTGGGGGCTTCCCTGAAATTATGCCATCCTTAGGTTTAAATGTCTGAAGACCTCTTTGTGAAGCAAGCAGGCATACACCATTCCCAGGAATCCTTTGTTTGGCTATTACTACAGCAAGTCAGGAGGATGTTCTTGCAGTTGCCCTGTTCATATGGTGAGCTTGGGCCCTCAGGAAAGGGTGAGTGGCGTTACAGAGGTGCACTTGGAATGTGAGGACAAACTTGTAAATTTAGTGGCCTTGAAGGAGGGGGTTAACAATGTCCTTCGTGATTTTATGGTGATCAAGGATCTAAGATTGTGTTTCTTGCTCTTCAGGATGTTGTATTTATTTATTTTATTTACAGATTTGTATTGTATTGCACTGTATAACGTGGATGATTGTAATAGCACATATATGTTAATCAAAACATTTTTCTTGGCATGTCTTGATATGGTATTCAGGACCTCCCCTTTAAAATTTGTTTATGTTACCTTTTTTTGCCCGAACCATAATTATATCCAAAACACCCGTCCCCAACATCAGGAAAGAAAAGAGCACCAGCTCCTTTAAAATCACTACACACCTTAAGCTGTTCTTTCCTTCCCTCACACTTTTCTGCACCAGGCTGATTGCCAAAAGCTACAGCTTTTAGGCAATCAAGGGTACCTTCAAGGTTACTGGTGCTGCATTGCAACCCACGTTCAACTGCAATGTCTTCCCGCTACACTGTGAAGTGAGCCTTCAATTTAATTAATGTATTTATTTATTGTTTATTTATATAACGCGTATACACAGGTCAAGTGCTTCAAAGTGCTTCAAGGCAGGAAGGTAACAAGGGAATACAGTAATCATTTTTAGGCCTTGAAGATTCCAAATGAGCTAAACAGAAAAATTAGCATACTAGGCCTGACGACATTTCTCCTAGTGCAAGTGCATGAAGCGGTAAAGTTGAGACCAAGCTCGGGAGGGGGGGCAGTAAAATGTGAGGGGCGGGAAACAGGCCAGACAAAGTAACTAGTACCAGTACATTTAGGTCATGCATGCATACAGACGGAGGTACAGATATGGTGGGTGGGGTTGGGGGGAACAAAGAGTCGGGTTATGGGCCCTGGATTAAGTGCATAGAGGTTGCCCTACTCAAGGAGCGTGAGCTAAAAGTGCAGTAATGTTGAACAAAATGCAGCGGCGAGGATGCAAGTGCAAAGGACTGGCGGGGGAGCCTGGGACCGGTAGGCTCTGGAGGTGAACATGGCAACCAGTGAGAAATAACTGAATAGTGTTAGGGAGGAGAAGGAGGGTGGAGAGAAAAGAAAGGAGGTTAGCAGGAGAGCGAGAGGGAGAAGGCGGAAGAGAAAAGGAAGGTCTTGAGGAGTTTTCCGGGACTTAAGATGCAGGAAACTGCCTCTTACAGCTTTCTGTTCTGTTCTTTTCTGTTCAGGAAGAAGCAGTTTATATGTCCACCCCTTTTGTTAAGCAAGCAAGCATTGAATTATAAAAGGTTAGAAACTAATGCCTTACCTGATGCGAGACAGCAAAGGGAAATGGACGAAGAAATAAAACAGAATAGAAAGGAAGTGAGGTCTTGATAATAGTCCCATTCTTAAAGAACGAGTAAGACCAAGTGATGAAATACAGGGACAATGGGACATGATAAGTGAAGTTTTCCCGCTGAGAGAAAAGAGTCAAAAAACGCAGAAAGTGGTACAGGAAGAGGAAAGATATGATGCAGAAAGTATTGGAGAGAAGATTGATAAAATATATCAGGAAATAAGGCAGGACAGCGAGTATGGGACTCGAGAGAGCGGTAACCGATCCCTGATACTTAAACCATGAGATGAGGAGGAAAACATGTTTAATGATGAATGTCGAGCATTGTCTTTGAGTAGATTGAATTTAAATAGAGAAGAGGAAGATGATAGTCATACTAGTTGGGGTCTAGCAATTTCAGACAAGGAAAGAGAGTCAGGCTGTAAAAAAGAAGGGGAAGGTATGTTTGTCCCCCTGGGAAATCAACAGATGGATAAAGAGGTAAGATGGTCAGATCTGGAACATCCAAAAGAAAGAACGCCAGATTGTGTACCATATCCTGAACTTCTCCAAAGACGATTGTGTAGTTGGAGAGCAAAATCTCCATCTTATGTGAATAGGTTAATGTCATTAACAGCACAAAGAATAGGGATGATTACCCCTGCATTGGACAAACAATTAGTGGGATCCGATTATGGGATGGTGTTCTCACAGTTACCCTTGCCAGAGAAGGGAGGAGCGAGACCACAATATATTCCATGTCCTCAGATGGATATGGAAAACTTAAAATGTAAGCTCCCAACTTTGATTTTGTGGGCTGGGAAATGAATATGTAAAGTAGAGAAAACGACAGGGGAAACATGCTGGCCGTAGGAGACACAAAAGGTCTACTAGCAGCTATCCTTGGGGAGAGAACTGACGACATTTTAAGACGAGTGGAGTAGGCAAGTGTGAGAGCACAAAACACGGCGCCTGAAGGAGCACCATTTAATAATTGCAGGGCAGATGTTTCGACGGCTCTAAGGGTGCAGTATCCTGATACATCAGATATGGGTGCAATTATGACACGTAAAATGAAGGAAGATGAAGACCATATTACTTATATTCAGGATATTCAAGAGAAATAGCAGCTTAAAACGCATGAACTGTGGCAAAAAACAATGGCGCTATTCTATCATATTTTATGTCAGGGATTGCCAGAACAGGTACAGAGACAAATAGAAAAACAAGAAGGAATGGAAGCAAAGCTGTGGGCGGAGACCCAGTTGACTATCATGCATCCTTGCCAGATATTACAATGGAAGAACAAAAAAGAAAGATGAGAACAGAAAGATTGAGGAAGCTAAGTTAGTTCAGATGAAATTATTGAAGTTTGCTACAGAAAGGGCAGTGTTGACAAGTGGAGAAGGAGTGGGAATACAAGAAATAATGGGTATGTCACAAGTGAATAATAATCAAAGCAGGTATGGGTTTTGGCCACGAGGAAGGGGTTCCGTATGATTTAGAGGAAGAGGCGGATTTCCGAATGTCCAAGGTAGATTTGAAAATGCCCAGGGTTGAGGTCAGCATACTCAGGGAGGATAAAATGGAGGGTTGGGCAGAGGGCCACCCCCAATATGTTGGAATTGTGGGATGACAGGGCATATTGCGTTTGCATGTAGATTCTGAGGAAACACACAATAAAATGGATAACCTTTAAGAAGGGGGACAGCATATCCACCACCACAGGACACAAACACGAGAGGGCTTTGCCCAGGATTACACACCTTATCAGACACAAACGGTGCAAGCACAGCAGGTACCCACTGCAAGAGCAATCACAACAAGCACCTATGCAAGCACAACAAAATGTGAATACAGGGAACATACTAAAACCTAGGATAGGGGGTGTCACTGTGTTAGAAGGGACCCCTTTCACGTGGACAAGGATGAACTTGTACCCTCAATAGGACAGCTCACAGGGTGATTTGATGTATTCATTACTATCAGTAACACTTGACCCCCAAGAGGAACCAAAGGTCGATGTGACGATAGGAGGCAAATCCTTTTCTTTTCTTGTAGACATGGGGGCGACTTGCTCTAGTATAAGGAAGGGAAAATATCCAATGTGAGGTATTGCCAAGAATGCTCAAGGATTCTCTGGAGCTAAAAATTTAGTTCCTTTTACTGACAAACTACCTGTTTGTATGGGGAAATGTCTCCTTGTTAAACCTGTTAAACTTGCTAAACGTGCGACAAACGCCGACTGACATTTTGGGTAGAGATTTGTTTAAGAAACTTAATATGACGATTTCATTCACTGATCAAGGAATAGTGTGCTCCACTCCAGGAATACACTATTTAAATGTAGGAGAGTTTATGTTGGCATTTACAGGGCAAGTGGCTCCACGGGGAGTCACAGAAGACCCAGATGTTTTCATAAATGGGGTGAGCATTTTGTTAACATGGCTACCTTGGCTAGTAGCGAAGATTGTGAGGATACCTGATTAGACCACAAGAACCTATGCATGAGGAAGAATGGCAGACTATTCCTATAGAATTGGAAACACCTATAGTACGAGGGAAAATAATGACGCTTGAAGGAGTGGATGACGAAGGTAGAGCATGGAGAACAGTGATAGCTCCTGAGGAAGGCTACAGATTGACTGACATAACATATGAAGATATGTTCAGAGATGAACGTATAGACAATGAGGTAATGTTTTTCATAAGCATTACATACTGGATAAAGATTGAGAAAAGGGAAATCCCACAGCGAATTGCGATAATACGGCAACAACCAGCATTCTTTCAGGAAAACCTAGAACAGGTGCCAAGTGTCCTTTGGACTATGCACCCATATGATGTAGGCCTATTGAAGGGAATTGGTGATGTTAAAATTAAACTCAAGCCAGGGTCAATTTCCCCCCAAGCAAAACAGTACCTTATTTATTTATTTATGTATTTGATGCATTATTTTCTTAAATGTATAAAGCGCTCAGCGGCCCTGAGGCATCGTGGCTCTGGTACAGAAGATTTACTTGTATCCAGGTTACATGGAAAGGAAAACATTACATGGTTCTTAACATTATTGTAATGGTGTGTTCCTTGGTTACAGTGGAACACAATACAGCATAATCTAGTTGAATAGCTTTGTGTTCAAGGCTTTTCTGAAAATAGTGAAGGAGGTTTCATTTCTGAGTATGATTGGTAATGTGTTCCAGTTTTTAGGTGCTAACATCGCAAAACTGGCACCACCGGCTTTGACTCTTTTGAAGGCAGGGACTGAAAGCTGCTGTGAGTATTGGTCCTTTTTGGGTCTGTTTGCGGGTGCCTAGTGAGAAGCTGATGAAGGCATATTTCATACTATCTCAGCACTGATGAATCAGGGAATCCTAGTGCCATCGGAATCCCAGTGCAATACCGCAATGTATCAGATTAAGAAATCTAAGGGAGAGTCATGGAGATTTATCCAGGACTTGCAGCCTCTTAATCAGATTGTAGAAGCAGAGTTTCTGTCAGTTACTAATCCTGCAACAATATTGTGTAGCATCCCAATTCAAGCAAAGTATTTCATGGTTATCGATTTGAAAAATGTTTTTTTTTATCCTGTTGCACAAAGACTCTCAAGAGTCCTATACGTTCAGACAAAAGAGACTAAAACATACTTGTTTACCCCAAGGGTACTGTGAATCCTTGTAGGTCTTTAATAGGTTCCTACAGATGGATCTAGGCAACATTGTACTCAAGAGTGTGGTAATTCAGTACGTAGATTACATATTAATTTAAAGTGAAACAGAGGATAAAAGCAAAGACTACTCTGCCCAGTTAATGAATATATTGGCAAACAATGGTTACAAGGTAGACACAGAGATTTTACAGTATTATCAGGAAGAGGTGTTGTACATAGACTAGTTAATTTCACATGAAGGAAAGAAAGTGACACCTGAGAGAGCTGAGGCTATCATGAGGACACCAAAACCAAACACATTGAGGCAAATTCAGCCATTTCTGGGATTATGCAATTATTGCAGGACATGGGTGTTCAACTACAGCACATATCCAAAACCTCTTTTGCAAGCATTTAAGAAAGCACAAGTTGGTAAGGAAAAGATAGAATGGACTGAATACATGGAGGAAGGATTTGAGGAATTAAAAAGAGCAATTTGCACAGCTCCAGTTTCAGGAATTCCCAATTATAGTGGGGAATTTTATTTGTTTTCACACACCAATGGGGCAGTAATGACAGCAGTACTTACACAAAGAACAACTTAGGGTATACACCTTTGGCATACTACAGTGGGATTCTAGATCCAGTTATGAGAGGACATTTCCCATGTGAACAATTTTTGGATGCTGCCGCATTTGCAATTGAGAAGTCCACAAGTATTACCAAAGGCTGTTCAATGACTCTCTATGTGGAGCACGCCTTATTTGCCATTTTAGAAAAGCCCAAGGATACATTGACATAAAGAGCATCGGCATATGAGATGATGATCTTTAATCCAACGATCTAGGTAGTGAGGTGCAAAATAGTGAATCCAGCCACGTTTGTAGCTAAACCTGTAGGAAAATGCGATAATGTGCATGACTGCTCAAATTCTGTTGAATTTTAGGATGATATAGCCTGTGTGAAAGAAAACGCTCTAGCTGGAGGGGAAATTTTCTTTATTGATGGTTCCTCGAAAATTGATCAAATGTGTGGGGGGAGGCATTCAGGCTCTGCAGTTGTAAGACACAGATTAAATGGTGAATTTGAGGTAGTGGCATGTGCAAGGCTACCATCTAATTTTTCAGCACAAGCAGCAGAATCAGTAGCGCTTAGTGTTGCGCTAAAAAATCAGAAAGGGAAGGAAGTGACGGTGTACAGTGACTCTGCCTACGTGATGTCAACCATACATGCAGGGCTGTCACGCTGGAAAAGGAGGGGCTATACCAGCACAGGCGGCACTCCAGTGCAACATTCGTCTCTATTGGATAGGCTTATCAAGGCACTACAAATCCCAGTAGCCGTAGCGGTCGGAAAATATGCAACACATACTAAAAACAGACTTTTTCTCTCGCGGAAATGAAGCAACAGACATAGAAGCCCAAAGCGTTGCATATTTTTCCGAAATGTCAAGTTTTGATACTGCTAGTATGAGAAGGGTTTAATATACTGTCAATTACGCAACTAATAAAGATACAGGGTACAGCCCCACAAGAAGAGCAAGAGCTATGGAGACATTGGAGGTGTTCTTTATTCCCCATGGAAGCATTATAGAAACAGGAGAGCACTGGAAAGTCAGTGATGCCACCAGCATTACTGAAAGTCGCACTAGAGATGCTGCGTTACCCCACGCATATAACGAGAGAAAGTCTTGCGGTCACAATTGCAGAAGACTGGTTTGTTCCAAGCTATTGGAACATGGTGCACAGTTCATTGGGAATTGCATTGTGTGTCAGAAGTGTACAGCTAGGCATACACTGAGGACAGTACTGTGGTGTACACCGCACTCTTTTGTAAGTGGGGATTATAGAGGTTACTGTCACTAAAATGGACTTAGGTTATACGTATTGGAATTCAAGGTGCAGGGGAGAAATGGCGACCCTGGCACATGGGCCTTAAATATATGCAATGCAAGTAGGAAAAGTTCCCAAGGTGTGGGAACCTCCATCCGCTGCCCACTATTGCTGGCCAGTAACCAACCAAACTGTTTAAAATAAAGTTGGTATCATACTTCCCAAAGGTAATCTGCTTATATAGTGGTAAGTCATACATGAAACACATACATTTTTAAATAGAAAATGTAATGATAAACAAAAGTATTCAATGAATTCCTTTGTTCTTAAAAAATGAAATAATTTAATGAGGGACCCAACGCGTTTCGAGCAGGAATGCTCTTCATCAGGGTTTCTTATGTACAAGGTACAAACTGTAATGTGATAATGAAGAAGGAGGGTTTCAATGAGCTGGTAAACATAATCTTACTGTATTATTATATCAACAGATAAAAGTGGTGTTAATGTAAAACAAATTAATTTAGCCATCAAAAGCTTGAAAAATCACCTTGTGAATCAAGAAGTGCCAGCAGTGAGTGTGCCCCGTTCTAGTGCTGCAAACTGTAGAGTTAAATGGGTTACATCCTATTTCAATGTAAACCCGGCAACATATGATATGCCGTAATAGGTCATTTGGACGTCTCTGTAACATCCAAAGCTTGATAAATCCACCTACCATAACAGGGACCCTATTTATTGAGTTTTCCCCTTGAGGTTTTCCCTGCATGGGATTTTTTAACTTTTTACTTCATTTGTAGGTTCTTTAGTTGGCAGCTCTTCCTGCAGAACATCAATATTGTACATCCACCTACCATAACAGGGACCCTATTTATTGAGTTTTCCCCTTGAGGTTTTCCCTGCATGGGATTTTTTAACTTTTTACTTCATTTGTAGGTTCTTTAGTTGGCAGCTCTTCCTGCAGAACATCAATATTGTACATCTCTAAGCACATTATCTAGTTTATCTTGCTTACCGGGAATTACCTGATGTCAAGTCTCGTGGTAAGTCCCCATATGACAAGATTTAGCATCACATACACTCTGTGCCGGGCATCTTCATATCCCAATATGTACCCACATTCGAGGTACCAACTTACTTCTTCTGCAATCTGGATAACAATAATACACAATTTGTATGTACTTATAGATTAGGACAATTGCCATCCAGATAGTGACTACAGTGGGAAAGTACACATCAATTGGATCAAATTTACTTACGAGCATAGTGACATCATTATGTCACATGCCCAGTCAGTTTATAGCAACTGTTAGCCCTAGCAACGCAGCTAGCAGCTTTTCCCTCATTGCAGACACCACGCCAGACAGCATCTTGGATCATAAGTCAGTGACAACTTAATTTGCTACTTGACTCACAAAGCATCTAAGCGCCGTTGGAGACAACCTCATGCGTATTTTCATTTTAGGTTGCATTATCGCTACGATCGCCCGTACTAGACAGACGACTGAAGTCTCTCTCCAACACACGGCAGACTGCAGACAAAAAACCCAACTGTAAGTCCAACTAGACTCTTGCTCATTTCTATCCCTACTAATGCCCTTACTACAACACAGCCTTTTCTAGGTATATGTTCCAGGATGGACTTTTACCTCAACCGCATACACAGGACTTGTATTCTATCTCATTTTGTGAACTACCACCTTACTAACAAGACACAGTGAGACATTTCCCCCTTGTCGGGGCTACCACATTGTGAAAAATCATTGTTCTATGATATTACATCCATCATTATTTACTGGGTCTTCTCCAATTTTGTAGCTCTTGTGGTAAATCAGATGAGAGCATTTTGAAAATGCAAGTTTGCAGCGCTTGAACATGGCAAATTGCTGGCACTTCTTGATTCAAAAGGTGATTTATCGAGCTTTTGATGTCTAAAATGACTTTATATATACAGTAATACCACTTTTATCGATTGATATAATAATACAGTATAATTATGTTTACCTTATGAAATATTACCAGCTCATTGAAACCCTCCTTCTTTCTTATTACATTACAGTCTGTACCTTGTAAACAAGAACCCCTGATGAAAAGCGTTTCAGCTCGAAGCACATTGGGTCTCTAATTAAATTTATTTTTTAAGAACAAAGGAATTCATTGAATAAATGTTTTTATCATTTCCTGTTTTGTTTATGGATTGATGTGTTTCATCTATGACTTACCACTATATAAGCAAATGACCTTTGGGAAGGATGTTACCAACTTTATTTTAAACAGTTTGGCTGGACCGGCCAGAGTTAGTGTGCAGGGGACAGGAATGCCCACACCTTGGAAACTTTTCCTTCTTGCATTGTATACACTGAGTACAATCAGAGGAGTAACACCTCGAATGAATGGTCCATTTCAACATTTGCATATCAATTACATCGATATGCTGCAGACATGTAATGGATACAGGTATCTATTAGTGGTGGTGTGTCCCTTCTCTAGGTGGATCGAAGCTGGCCTGTGTACACACCCTGATGCCACTTGCACAGCAAAGTTTCTAGTACGCAAAGCATTTCCAAGATGGGGTGCATGCAAAATATTAATGTCCGATAATGTAACCACATTTTGTTAATGAGCTATTTGAACAACTAGGACTTCTATTGAGTATAAAACACAAGTTTTCTTCTGCTTATCATCCACAAGCAAACAGGATATGTGAGAGACTCAATGGACTCCTAAAAGAGAGGATAGCTAAGATCAGATTAACTTTGAAAAAGGGATGGCTATACTGCCTACCCCAAGATCTATATGCCCTCCAAAATCAGCCAGGTTCAGACCACCATCTACGCCCCACGAGTTGGTGACAGGGCATCGCATGAGGACACCTCTTACACCTCCATCTAGAGTCAGGAGTGATGCCCAGAGTGTAGCGAAGACTCTAGGTGATGAAATCCACATTTATTTGACATGTATGACTACCAGTGTTTCTTTCATTGCATATCAAGTCAAGCATCAGAGGGAGGGGTCAAGGAACACAGAAGAGGACAACCCAGTAACCAATCTGAGTTTATTATTGCCACCACCAAAGTTGTATGTTGGAGATGAAATCCTTATCAAGAATTTTATCCGATGATGGCACAAGTCTAGGTTTAATGGCCCCATTAGTGTTGAGGAAGTCTCCCCTTCTGCAGTTAAGGTATCGAGAAGAAGAGCTTGGTTAAATTTTTGAGACACAAAAATCTACAAAGGCAAAACCCTTCCTCCAGTATTCGCTGACTAAGAAGCAAGACAAGAAGAAGAGCATCCGCGTCTGCAGATTCGATCGATGACCAAGAAGAAGGACGACAAAACAGAGTGCGATTAAGCACACATTTCCTTTTGGACTGGAATTCATTGGACACTCTTTAAACTTGTAGCATGATGTGCATAGACTTGCAGAAAATTCCAGAGGTTAAACATACTTTTTAGAAATACTTTGAAAGAATAAACATTGCATCAGTGCTTTACTTAAACGTCAGCTCCTGATTAGAATTTGAAAGAGAGAACAATACCCAGATTTGTTTCTATGAGCCTATCTGTTTCAAGGATAAATATATGATACCTGCCGACAGTGACACATATGGGCTTTTAATTGCTATTTTTGTGTTTATACTTCAGTCATACCCTGTTCTTGTTAGGAGAGATGTTAACATTCACACCTTTCTTTATGACCCCAAAAATTGCTCTGTCATTAGGAGACTCTTAATTGCGATAATCGAACAGATTGTGCAGCTACAAATGCAAAATGTAATGTCAATATTAAAAATGATTCATGCAGAGCATAATGTGATTATATCAGAGCACATGTTCAACAAGTATTGGGATCACACACCAAATGTTTTTGTATACTTCTATGTCTGATCTATATATGCTTGTGAATTTTCTTCATCTTTCTGTATCTTACATTCTGAATTCTTCATTTTCCTAATGGTGCCATTAAAAAAAAAAAAAAAAAACTCCTATGGATTTTTGCTAGCATGAGCACAAATAATGATAATTTCTTTGACCTTGTCAAGAGCCAAGGAGGAGAGAGCATCGACACTCTCCCTCGAACCACAGAAGCCAAATAGGTTGACCCCCCCACTGTGGTTGGCACAGGTGCCTGATGATAGGAATAACAGGTAGTCACATGGCAACCAATGGGGGAAGAGGGATTAGGGAGAGGTTGTGGATAGGGAAGGGGAAGTAAGGTTGTCCGGAAAGAGGATAAGCGTAGAGTAATTGGATAGGTTTGGGGCAGTTTAGGGAAAACAAGACACATATATCAAGCAATCCAGGCCTACTCACCAACATCCCTGCCTGTCTCCTGAACCTAAACAGTAACCTGGACACTCCTACATAGGCCTACAACCCTCCTACTGTGACTGTGAAACATATAACAATGAACAGAATGCAACAAGAAAAGCACATATTGACACTGTAACAAGCAGCATGGCACATACACAGGTTTGTCGATCTATGAAAATACAAAGACATGGCCCATTGGGCAAGCAAAGCAAGCATAACATAACAGAACATTCAAGGTTCACCCATAATGCAACCTAGTAGTCCCGGGACCCCCTTCTCATGGAAGACTGTGTATTTCTAATAGCACACATGTTCCCACTCAGATGGGTATTCCGCTCATTCCTGCAGATTCAAAGCTTTCTCTGGAAAACATAAACAATGTTTTTTAACTTAAATGTCCAAAAGGTCCTTAAGCCTAAGAGCCAGCAGGGCTTTTGGGCCAAAGCCCTCAGTAATGTTTCACACACACGTGTGTTGCTAGCATGTACCGTTTGTATACAAATACAACAGCAAAATGAACATGCAGATACTTATCTGAATCTCCGGGAGGCCCACGGCACTACCCGGACCAGAAGATATGAATCAGAGAACTTCCCAGGCTGCCTCCTGTTCACTGCCGTGCCCTGGTCAGAGTGAATTCCAACATTCCTCCGGCTTCCCTGCACTTCCCATGCTTCTTCATCAATGTCGCTGTGACCACCTGTGCCAAACGCTCAATAATCCGCACCTGAGCACGGGTGACCTGTGAGTAAAGTAGTCCACAAGGATTGCAAACAGCTGCTAGCACACGCAAAGCCGGGGACTACAAACCTTTCCCAATGCTGCTGGGAAATGTAGTTCCTATAAATCGTGTGAATTTCTTTATCATTTTCCAAGCCTCACGCCCCCCCTTTCTGACCTAACCCCAAATCCTGACAGTCCTCTATGGGCATGTCAGAAGACATAAGAGGCATGCAGAAGAAGATAACAAGGGGATAAATACCTATCTTGATAATTCAGCTCACCTAGAGAATATTGTGTGGTACAAACACATGGAAAAGGTAAGAGAGAGAGAGCATCTGATGAGAATTTCTATGTCTGCTCTCTCATCCCCTGTGCCATTATTATAACTGAAAACCTTAATTTCAAAAGAGATGCTTGCCCAAAATGCAAAGTGCCTCGGTTATCTGGCAGGATGTACTACTAGAGGACAGCTCCAAGGGAACTGGGCAACCTTGCAATGGTGATCAAGACAGTCATTTCCATACCAGAATGACGATATCCAGACGACACAAATGTAAAAAGATCCTGGATGTACAGACAGGATGCTTGTGTATCCTGCTGCAGGACAAGATAAGGTGATTGTTGAAGAAATGAAGAGAATGAACTGTTCTGAAATGACGGAAAAGACTGGAATGCCTACAGGCTGGGAATATTCACAGCTACTAATTTATGGATGAGCGAGTACAACCAATGGCTGGGAAGATGGAGTGATGTCCTGTGCAGCTCATCTACTAAGGAAGGAGGCGGTGCAAGGGGTGCAGAAGGTAAATGATGAGTGTCTGAAACCATGGGCCAAATACTCTTAACTGCTGACATTGTTGGAAGATTAAGCAGGCCGAGTGGCTGTAGTTCCACTGGGTAATGCAATGTTGTTCTGTTAAACCGTAATCATATAGTGCCTCCTTATTATGAATATTGGCCTAAGCCCATTCGTGTTATGCAGGAAACTGCGTTCCCAAAGTTCTGAATTTGGGTTAATGACACCAGGTAACACCAGTGATCTGACATGCCTGGGAAATTGTCTGCATGTTTCAGGGGTTTATTCCACAGAGACAGACAATCTTTGGAATTTGGCCGACCGGCACCACAGGAGGGGTCGCCGGCATGTACTATATGCTGTAAGTACAGCATTGGTAGTATAATATTCAATGATATTTGGCACAGACAAACTAGACATGCTTCCGAATTTCAGTGGCCAGTAAATGGTAGTTTTGAGATTGCCCGTATAGACTATTTAGAGTCTATATTGTTAAAGAAAAAAGCTAGGCCTGCAGCATTTGATGTAATTCAGAATTGGAAAAAGGAAGCTATGCAGCAACTTAAGAGTAAGGAGAAGCATGCACATCGTCATATGTCTAATTCAGAAAAGGCATTATTGTATGATCAACAGAAACAGTCAGAGTCTGTTAAGAAACATGGATAGGGCTTTTCAACTTGGTGTACGGAAAATATATCTGTCTACAGATTTTCATGTCTCAGATGAACTAATTGATAAACTTTTAAATGAACATAGGCCTGGTGCCAATGCACCACCTCCTTATGTACCTCTTCCTGCTGTCTTACCTCTTCCTACTGTTGCACCTCCTCCCGTAGCTTTCCCTGTTCTTCCCGTTCTTCCTCTGCCGCCAGCTGTTGCTCCTCTTCCTATTGTTGCTTCTCCTTCTGTATCGCCACCTTTACCGACTATTACTGTTCCTGTGATGCCGTCTTTGTTGCCAGCGGCAGTGTCTATACTACCTGTTATACAGGATTTGTCTACTCTCTCTTTCCCAAGCGGTTCTGCTCCGCTTGTAGCGATTGAAGGGGCAAGTGCTGAATTAAAAGTAGTGACCCGTAGTACAGTTTCCAAAGACAAGAAGAGAAAATTGTATGCATGGCCTAAGAAATGTATTGAGAAAGGTGAAAAATCAGCTGTCTTAGCTATACTTCTTGATCTAGAAAGTATTCCCGAACAGAATTTTTTATTGAAGGGATGGGAATACACTTGGCTGTAATGTGGAATAATTTGACGGACATGGATGTCCTGCAAGGGTTTGAGGGATTTGAATGTCTTAGCTTATTGGAGGGATACTGCGGAGAAAGTAAATGAGCATGTTGAGAGTGTTTTTGAGTTTGGGAGGGAGTTAGAAAGGTTACAGAATGAAGAAGTAGATGGTGATAGATTGAACGCCTTGTATGTGCAGAAACAGTTCCTTCCTCCTTGTAAATCAACGAGTGAAGAGATGCAAATTTGCACAAGAGATGCTCTTAGATGGATTTCGGATGTGTCGATATCTCCCATAGAAGTATGTGATACGTTTAGTCAGTATACTCCAGAAATGCAGAAGAAAGTGTTACAGGTGATGGTAGAATACCTGCAGGATGAATGTATGAAGAAAAAGATTTATTGTCCCGCAGAATTGATGATTATTTATAAGAGAGCATTTGCGCCCGAGACTGCTTTGACTACTTTAGCACTCGACCTAGCCTAATGGCTTAACAAACGTTTGGAGTTGCCTACTTCTCAGTTGCCGATGAGAGAGATTCCTCTGACATTCGTTCCTAAAGTTGAGATTCCAGCTAATGTCGCAACAGGCGCAGCAGCCACTACCATAGAAGCTCACTATGTTTCACAATTTGTCCATGTCCCGTTCTCAAGACAGGAAGTGAACACTATTAGGCAGTCAAGTCCAGACATTAGGAAAAATCCAACAGAGTTTTATAATGAAATAGAATCTGTCTTGCATTTGTAGGTTTTCACCCTGGGTGATATAGACTTGTTATACCCTGTGATCCTACCTGCTGATTCATGGAAACAGATTAGGACTGTAGATGATCAAGCAGGATTGGGTGACACATGGTTTAGATTGGTACAGTTAGACGGAGAAAGGAAAGCTGGTGAGAGACTACCGAAGGTGATACTGACATTGCCAGACAGAATAGCAACACAATTAAAGACTCTGGTTCCCGAGAGAAGGATTGTTTGGGACAAACTCACTGCTTGTACCCAAGGGAAATCTGAAGGTGCTACCGAATTCTTTAATCGGTTCGAACAAGTATTTACAGATTTTAGCAGACAGGATTTAAGCACTGAGTCAGGAAAAAGGTTGTTTGTGGATACATTTGTGCGTGGATTGTTGTCTGATATCCAATCACAAATCATGACTTCCGAGAGTGCTTGGCAAGCTAAATCACAGTCCGAAATATTGCATATGGCTCGGTATTACGAAAATAGAGTCAATAATGAAAAAGAGAGGATTGAAAAGAAAAAGGGGGACCTGAAAACTAAAGTATTGTTGCAACAGATAGTTAGAGGAACCAGAGGTGGGAGTACACAGTTTAGAGGCCAGTTTGTTCCACAAAGTAATACACAGTTTGGTCCTGTACTCATGAACCAATGTGCTTATTGCAGACAAGAGGGTCATTTGCGAGCCCAATGCCCGATCCTTCAGCAGAGATCGAATAACACATATGGTGTCATGGGTAGACAATCCAGAGGCCGTCCGGGGTAGTGGCTCCTGATAGAAGCCAGTTCGCTCAAAATCCAAAGTCATTCTTGCAAGATAATCAGCAACCTAGTATAGATAGTAGAAATATTTTTTATTAATCCTTCAACTGCCTATCTTTCTGAGGGTCTTGTCTTTGATGATATTTTGTTTCGTTAGGACAGCCCCAAGCAGGGTCTGGAACCAGTGCCTATTCCCATCGATCAGAAAGGGCCCTACGTTGAGATGAAAGTGGGAAATAGGAAGCATCTATTTTTGATAGATACAGGAGCACAGAAGTGTTCCATTGATCATTCACGGGTTCCAGATATTCCACTGTCAGGGCAGAATAACATTCCGTAGGGTTTTCTGGCACGCCAGTGGTTAGTCCGGGTTCTCAGCCGGTACCGATTTCACTGGGGCTTTTCACGGATCACTGTCCATTTCTTCTAATGACGAATTGTGGTGAGAATTTGTTGGGGTTGAATCTGTTGAAGGAATTAAATGCAGTAATTCATTGTTCTTCAGATGGAGTGCGTTTGACGATTTCACCCCAGCAATCTTCTGCCTCACATTTTTTGACTAGACCTTTACCGCCTGAATTTAGTAAAGTTCCGGCATGTTTATGGGCGGTTAACAACAATGATGTCGGTATTTTGCAAATTGAACCCGTTAAATAGTTTTGAAGCCAGGAGCTAAGTTGCCACGTATTCTTTAGAAGATTTCAGTTGATGGTGAGCAAGCTCTGAATTTTGTCCATCGTGGCATGATCAAGAAATTTGCCGGAAGTTTGTGCAATAGCCCGATTTTACCGGTGTATAAGAAAGGGGATCATGCGATTCCTTTCCATTTTATTATTGATTTGCGTGCTATCAATAAGGTTGTTGCTCCCCAATTTCCAATTGTGCCTGATGTAACAACGATATTAACGATGAATCCAGCTTCTGCTACTGATTTCAGTGTGGTGGATCTTAAGAATGCCTTCTTTAGTATTCCTGTACACATGGATAGTAGATATTTGTTCGCGTTCACCCTATGGGGACGCTCGTTTACATTCACTCGTGTGCCACAAGGGTACACGGAGAGTCTGAGCATTTACATTAGAGCTTTGAAAGAGCAGCTCGATACACTTGAGTTGCCTCCCACTTATACATTGTTGTAGTACGTTGATGATCTTCTTTTAGCTGCAGACTCAGAAGTTGCTTGCAAAGAGGGCACTGTGTTGTTGCTTATTCATCTAGCAGAGCATGGGCATAAGGCTTCATTGAAAAAGTTTCAGTATTGTCGACAGGAGGTCGCCTATCTAGGCTACCTCCTGCCAAAGGAGGGAAGAAGACTGACACCTGAACGGATAAAAAGCATCTCTAGCATGTCTGTCCCAAATACACAGAAAGAGGTCAGAGCCTTGATAGGAATGGCTTCTTACTGTAGACAGTGGATCCCTAATTTTTCACTAGTGATAAAACCAATGTTGGCATTGACAAAGAAGGGCATTGCTTTGCCATTACCGTGGAACTTGGATCATCAGAAAGCTTTTGATCTGCTCAAGGCTGCACTGTGTTCAGTACCAGTTTTGGGCACACCAAATTATGACAAGACCTTTGTGTTATATGTGAATGAATGTGATGGATGTGCTTTGGCTGTGTTAACGCAGGAACATGGGGGGAAGGATAGACCGTGCGCACTTGATCCTGTTGCATGCGCTTTGCTGAGATGTTTGAGAGCTGTTGCTGCTGCGTCCGTAAAGCAAAGTGAGGTTATGGTTTTAGGTCACTCTTTAACTGTGATGCTACCCCACTCCTCAGACGTTCTATTAAACAGAACGCAAATGCAACACCTTACCTCCACATGATTAACAAGGTACAAAATGATTTTATTTGCTCTGCATATCCAAATTAAGATTGTGGAAACCAAAAGAATTTCGCATAACTCTGCGCAGGCCGCAGAGATTATCGCACTGACTCAAGCTTGTAAACTTTCGAAAGGGCTTAGAGTAAATATATTTATAGATAGCCAGTATGCCTTTGGGGTGGTTCACAACTTCGGTAGACTATGGGCAGAACGAGGTTTCGCGACCTCACACAGAACTAAAATCCAACATGGTACCTTGATAGTTCAGCTACTCTCTGCACTTGCGCTTCCTACTAGACTAACAATCATGAAGTGTGCCGCACACCATAAAGTAAGAGACCATGTAGGGAGAGGAAACGCTTTTGCTGACAGGATAGCTAAACAGACTGCCACTAATTTATGTTCAGACATATATATAACAAAAGAAGCTACGAACACCTGAATAATAGATGAAGGAACTGATTCGATAAAAAATATTCAAGCTGATTCCACTCCAGAAGAACTTAAGCACTGGGCTGAGGGTTTAGCAAGTTTGGATGAGGAAGGTGATTGGGTAGACAATGTAAGGGGAAGATTGATGCTACCCGATGCTTATGTCACCGCCATGGTTACAATGGCTCATGATCCTACTCATATATGTGCTAGGAAAATATGTTAATTACTAGAACCTGTTTGGGTAAATGTAAGTATCTCAAAGACTGCTAAGCATTTGGTCCAAAACTGTTTGGTATGCTTACAGCATAATGTGGGGAAGGGTACACCGACACAGAGGGGAAGTTTTGGCCCCCCTATGTGCCCTTCGAGGTAATACATTGCGGCTTCATCGAAAGGGAACGCTGCTACAACTATAAGTACGTTCTGGTAGTCATTTGTGCCTTTAGCAAGTGGGTTGAAGCCTTCCCTGTGAAAGATGCCACAGTAATGACAATGGCTAAACCATGCTTAAGGAATATTTTCCTAGGTTTGGTTTGCCGAGAGTCATCTGGTCGGACAATGGTCCACATTTTATCGCTGCTGTTATCCTGCAAGTATGCATGGGATTACAGATCAATAAACGGTTCCATTCGGCCAGACACGCTCAGAGTGCCGGACTTATAGAATGCCATAATGGTATCCTAAAGAACAAGCTAGCTAAAGTCTGTGCTAGCAGTAACTTGAAATGGCCAGATGCCTTACCGGTAGTCTTATTGTCCATGCGGATGACACCAGAGACTAGAACTGGACTCTTCCCCTACCAGATCGTGATGGGGAGGCCAGCTAATATTTGGAATCTGCCTAAACCCAAAAGAATGAAAGACGTTGAGCATTTGCTCCTTTCTGAATACTGTGACCAGTTAACTCAAAACTTGTATTTGATTTATCAACAGGTGCGAGAAGCCCTCCCAGTTAAATATGGGGGGACAGGTCATCGACTTCGACCTGGGGACTGGGTGCTTACAAAAGTTTTTGAAAGAGCATCCTGTCTCGCACCGCGTTGGAGAGGACCATTTCAGGTCCTGTTGGTGAAACAGACTGCTGTATGAGTAGCAGGGAAGCAACACTGGATACATGCGACTCACGTCAAGAAAATACCTTTTCCTCTGCTACTCGACGAAGAAGACGAGAAGGAAACTGTTTTGTTTTGCATGATAAGCCTATTTTGAACAACACCAAGGGTGCCTCAGAGATTCTTCCTGAGCCCGCGGGGCCTGGGGAGACTGCTGTTTTGTCTTTAAATTCTTCTTTGGATCTTTGGGCACCCTTGAGCAATCTTGCTTCTGTTTCATCACTTCCATCAGGAAGCAACGACACTCTGTTCGCAGATCAAATGTACCTGGAGTCTTGAGGTACGATCTGCGTCCACGGCACTAGACTTACAGCACAGCACGGCTGTGACCATATAAATCACTGTTGAGCTAGTCCCTTGCCACTCTCTCACTGAAACATAAGTAAGTGGCCGGGACCGGCAAAGTTACCTTCAAGCAAGATAAACCACTTGGTCCCGAGATCACCAACGAACGAATTTAAGGAGTCTGTCGGAGAGACTTTTCAAAACGGATTTTGAGGAACAATGCCCTTCGCTAACTACTCATACGAAGCAAGCTATCGGTCTTGTTGCTGATAAAGACATTGTGCATCGAAAATCATGGTCCTTGAGGACTCACTGTTTTCTTGTGATAATGTTAACTGGTCTAACAGTTGTACTTGTGCTTGCGCTTGGGTTTAGGTATATTTAGGGGGTGTCAACTTGAGACTTTGTTACCTACCGAAATTGTTCCCACTATGTCTTCACCTTTCGTGCATCTGCACACTCTACCTGCTAGGGATTCCCAACACAATAATACTCTTCTATTAATTATGAATGCGACCCATGCGATTCTAAATATAATGAATTGCTGGATATGTTTGCATTTGCCACAGCATGGGGAAAAAGGATTGGGCTGGTATAGTCATCCTCTTCCTTTGACTACTGCATAGTATGCCTCTCTAAGGGCCTATGAGGGCCGCCACTACCAATCGCTCTTTTGAAATATTGAGAAGTAACTGTTTCATCAATGGGTATGAAGACAAATCCCAACCTTGTTTGTACAATGTTAACATTGAATATCTGTGTGCCCATAGCCTTAAAAAACGGAGAGACTATCAACATCAAACCTGTCAGGCTCGTGTATTGAGCAGTTGGGGGCCTCATCATGAGTTTGGCGGTAACCCTTAAATGCGGCAGTAGCGCTATTACCACTGCATTTAAGGGTCCACCAAATCACGGGTTTGGCAGATTTCCCCCCAGCACTGAGCTGGGGGGAAATCTGCCGAAAATTCCACGCTATTACCGCCGGCGGGAAATCCGCCGGCGGTAAGAGCGTGAAAATTCCCCATTGAGCCCAATGGGGAATTCCTGAATGGGCTCAGTGGGGATTGGGCAATACCCGTTCCGCCAAACCCGTGATCCGGCGCTATTAGCGCCGGGGGTTTGGCGGTAGGGCTATTAACGCTGGTGCTAATAGAGCCGGCGTTACCACCCAACTCGTGATGATGCCCATAAACAAAGTAATACACTGATCCATTTAAAGTGATCAGCGGTTGGCTTTCTGTTGTAGTGAATACCGCAGGGTATTCTTCTTTCTGAAACTGTTGAACACCCCTTCACCATATTAATGATTTTGCCTCTGTAGGTTGTGCTAAAGTGCCATCTATGAGCCAAAATTATAAACGCGCAGGCTCTTATTGTTGACACTGATTTGCATTGTCTGTACATTACAATAAAACACGCTTAACTAAGTATCTGATGCTGATCATTGTGGTAGAACGTGTGACTTGCAATCGTGTGAGTAAGCAAGTGCAATTTTAAAGTTATCTTTGAAAGTATATTTGCTGAGTGCTCTTTTGTTTGCTGTATAACTATAAAAAAAACACCTGAGCATATTGTCAAAAGTTGGTTATCTCCTTCATCAAATGCGCAGAAAAGAATAGGTTCTTGATGAATTGCCTTTGTCTTGCTGCCTGTTTGCTTTCGGACTTGCCATCATAGTAATTGTGTGATGGGTGCTGTGCCAGCCAGCATATCGCAGGAACATCCTGTCCCCAGACTCCTAAGCAAAGCAATCGGAAAATAATGGAGGGCGTGTCCTGTGCGATGCCTCATCCCCTTAGGCCCCAAGGCCTTGGGTGCAATGTTGATAATGGTTTGTGGCTTTATTTACGTGCCAGGCACACACCACACGCATGCACAAACACAATCCATTGCCTGTTTAAGCAACATTGAGGTCATGGGAAGTGAGCAGAATGATACAGACTAATCACCTTTCAGTTTTGGTTTATATGTTTGCCGCGTGAAAGATGGTGAGGCAACACTGTTGGCATGTGTGTGTGTAGGTAGAGGGTCAGTAGGAAGGCTAGGTTGCAATGGATACGTTTCCAGCCTACCCGGGAGGGGGCTTGTCTATCATGTAACATCTAACACAAAAATGGATTTGTTTTGTCAGGATCGTTTTTGAGGTTATTTATACTAACAAAGCACAGTTACAGCAACAACAGCTGTTTTTGTGTTGGTTTGTTTCCTCATCAAGCCATACTGGTCAAATTTTATTTGATTGATTTATTGAGCATTTCTTCGCTCCTATACAAGAGAATGGTGTTTCCGCGCCACATGCATCCAGGTCGCGCGAAGTCAGGATATAGTTTAGGGTTTGGTCTTGAGGAGTGGCTTCAGCAACAGCATTGGAAAAACCAACAGTTTTGACCTTCTTATAAGCCTTAAATAGACCCGTGTTAGGCACTTTCATCATAGGCCTGAGTGCTCACACTAATTGTCAGCTCAGCTGTTGCACATACGATGACTGTGATTATGGCAATACAATTGTGCGCTTAAATGGACATTGATAGTGATACCAGGAAGGGATGTCGGTAGCAGACCAAATGATGGAAATACCAGCTGCATGATAGCAGTACCTGTCATGCGGTGTTCCATATGTTGTTAAGATCTATGAAAATCATATTAATACATGCACAATGATGTTCAGGACCCATATGATGGCAAGAGCTGACGAATGGTGTAAGTACATGGTCAAATAATGTCATTGCATGACACACGCTTATGCGAGAGTCAAAGCTGTCGGCCTTGCCAATGCTTGTAACATCTTGTAGGCACTGATACCGAGAGTGAGCAGTACTAGGTTCGTCCAAAAGGCCGCCATGCATGCACTGTGTTCGTCTCCTGAAAGATGGGAGGCGAAATGTACATGTGGATTATAAACAAAGCCTTTTTCTCATGGGTGAAGTTTGAGTTTCCACATCTCTTTCTCTTGTTTGAAAAAGACACTTGGAATTCGCTAAGAGGATCTGAATGTGTGAATCCACGCGTGCATGTTCTGTGGCACTTCTTTCCCTACAATGCATTGCAAGGATTTGGGCCATCGTGGCGAATCCTGGGGTGGGTGCTCGTCCATGTGGCGTGCGTGGATACATGCTATCACTGTTTCTGCATTCAGGATATGCAGAGGTGCATATACCCATGAATATTTATGGGTATTCACACCACCCACACTTTTTGACTGTGGAAGGTCACCATGATCTGTTCTCCACCCCGACTGTGGTTGCTTCTTCAGTCTTTTTATTTAACGAATTGTTGCACACTATCATGTTTTTAAGCTCTGCCCTGTTGGCATTATCTGCTTTATTTAGGATTTCTACCATACTCTTTATTTGTTTAAATTTTTTTATTTGTGCACTGATGAAAATTCCTCTTGCATGACACGTTTTGAAAAAGAAATGTGCATTTGATATGCGCTTGTCATTTATATGTTCAGTGTATACTTACTGGGCATTGTCGTGTCACGTTGTGGCTACCTTGCTGTCCTTCCCGTACGTCCTGCACCCGATGGAAGGTTTCATATTTGAAGTCGGGCATTCATGGTGACTCGTGGCCAGGGCAGGTACTCATGCATTTGGTGCCGCAATGATATTGTATTTTGGCGCATTCTTTGACTGACTGGACGGCTGTGTTGGATGCACTTGTAGAAAGCCTCCAAGAAGAGAGCATTTTTAGTTCTTCTCTTGAAAACGAGGACACTTCGGGGAGGGCTTATAAAGAGGTTCATGGAAATCCAAGACGATGGGCCTCATTACACGGAATGCGGTAAGGGTTTACTGGTACCGGTAAGGGCACTGGTACCGGTAAACCCTTATCGTCTTACTACGAGGTCCCTTTGCCAGACCCGACCTCAACGGCTGGTTTCAGCAGCCGTTAATGAACGGGTCCGCAAAGGGACCTTGGTGCTAATTACGGTACCGCAATTTGCGGTACCGTAATTAGCTCCTTCCCCATTCCCATTGAGCCCTATGGGGGCAAAAATGGGAATGGGGAAGTGCCTTGATGAATGGGGAATTACCGCCCCCGCTCACCTTGGAGTAGGGCGGTAATTCCGCCATCCACCAAGGCGGACACGGTAAAATACCGGCGACAACCATGGCGCTAATAGCGTCATGGTTACCGCATACCGTGTAATGAGGCCCGATGTATTCTCTGTCTGCTTGTGACATGTGTCTTTAATTTAAGGGCGTTCAGTTAAAGAATCATACTGAAGGGATTGATTACACATGTTCATAGAGCATCATCTAGTTTTGGCTCCTTACCCCTGATTCTGATCCTTCTCCACACAGAGCAGAGAGAAATCACGCATGTACTTTGTGATGAAGTCCCCTGCCTGGCTTAGCATGCAGGTGAGAGAGGGGCATTGGGGACCTGGTACCTATACAAGCCAGTGGATGATGGGCCTGTGGTGGAATGGAGGGGATATGTGGAATTTTCAGGGAATTCAAGGGAGAAACCAGATCCTTCAGGAATGCATTTACTTACAGCTCATGCTCAAACAGCCAGTTTTATCTTCTCCCTGCCAAACCCGATGACCAGAGGGAATCGAAAATGGCCCACCATAGTAGACATAACTTCAGATAGGTCACAGGAGCCTCACTTCGCCCCCATGGAGGGGCACAGTTTGACCAATCGCAGCCTTCAAAGGTAGCAATCGACAGCTGCAGAGCAGACTTACAACCCAAGTCCCACCTGGCAGAGCCTCTCTATAAAAGCGATATAATTAGCCAAGACTTGCCTTGTGGGTTGTTGGGTGAAGTTGGGGTCATTAGTGAGATCAATTACAAAGACGGTGGAGCAAAGTAGGAGGGAAAGGGAGGATTACGAGCCAGGGGTGGAGGAAGAAGAGCTAGGAGGAGATGATGGCGACAAGATGGCAGAGGAAGGCATGTCTGGAGGAGGAGCAGTAGGAAGAAGAAGACTGGAGAATGAGGTGAAAGCGGGAGGTGGTGGAGTGAGAGTAGCAATGAAGGTTACACCAGAAGGAGGAGGAGGTGATGGAGGAGTGGAGCCGGAGGCAGTAGCAGGAGTTGGGTGACAGAAGTAACATCAGGACTAGAGAAGGTAGAGGAATGCATTGAGAGGTGGTAGCAGGAGGTGGTAGTGATACGTCGGAGGCAGATGCAGCAACATCAAGGCAAGAAAGAGAAGAGGTAGCGAATGAAAAGGATGGTTGGAGGAAGGCACAAAAGGAATTGATGTGTGGCATTGGAGGTGATGGTCAGAGACCCAACGAGCAAAACAACTAGCCAGATTAAGAAGGAACAAGGAAGCTAGGTACCTCCAAGTCAGACAGAAGAGCTGGCAGGAGGCAGGAGACAAAGGCAGAAATCTCAGGCTCAGGGTATTGAGAACCGTAGACAAAGGGGATCTCACATATATACGAGGCAGATGAAGGGCCTTTGAACCCAGGAACCATTTATACAACTCCTGGCACAAACATTCTAATCTCGTGAAGTTCTAGTACTGCCTGCTCCTCATTGAACAGACCCAGGTTATCCGCTTGAAGGGTCCCGGAAGCTGATCCACCATTTGCGTGGGGATTAGGGTCACAAGCCTGCATCTAGGTAGTGGATCTGGAGAACTGTGCACCGGAGACAAAGATGTGAAGAGGTGGACTTTCCAAAGTAAATAGAACCTGACTTAATTTTTCATTGGTCTGGGTTGACCCAGTTGTGTTATTACCTGGATACTATGCGTTCCAATAAAACACTCAAGTTGCAACTTCTTTGTCTGGTCATTTGTATCTCCTGACTGACCTCTGTAACAATTGAGTACAAGGATTTCACTTCCATAAACACATGCGCATAGGGCAGACGTGCAGTGGTTACTGCTGTGATAAAAATGGTGACTGTCAATGTCCTACTCATTTGAAATACTTCTGTATAGGCACGCTATAAATAAAATATCACATCATATCATTTTCGCTAATTGTGCCAGGTTCCTGGCACAGAAAATCTCAGAATAATCTTTGAAAATGAAATCATTCTGGTGGCTCCAGAATGGCATGAACGCTGTGGTCATCTAAAGCCCATCCTGGAACTCTGATGCTGGGGTCCCTATGCATCCTTGACATGCCTCTGAGGATCAGAATGTGTGGACGCAGGGAAGGAGAGCCGGATGATAACTTCAGTGATTCTTTCCTCATATGGGCAATCACAAAGCTAAGTGGGATGAAATGCAGGTGATGCAAATGGGTCATCCTAGCTCTATTAGGATATCTTACACGGTCATAAAAAATCAGCACACTTAGGGTGAAGAATGTGCAAAATAACTTGATCTACGTCAAGATAGATGTGGACCAGAATGTCGTCAGGCGAAGATTTAAAAGTATTAAAGTAAAAGTTCTTAGACTCTTTCTAAGCCTTGGTCCTGCTCTCTACTGGTGACTTAATGCAAGAAAGCAGATGTTGTGAGTTTGTACAGGTTGATCCCAAAAAACAAGAAAGAACTCCATCAAAAGGCCTCTCATGATTGCTGTTTTGGTGTCCTCGGATTCTTCCCTTTCAGTCTGAGTCTTTCAGCAAAGTCCAGCCTATGGTGTTTGTAGCTTCTTTGGTGCTATTCGTATGTAATAACTAGAGGATGGTGGGAAGCACTCTGCCTCCCCGGCATTAAGTCTGCAAAGGAGTCGGTTAGTTGTTTTGTACATGCAGTCACACTGATTTCATCCTTAACTAAAGCCCAGATGCATATGTAAGCAGGAGGTTACCGTAAGATTTTTAGGGGGTGCTGTCCTGGCAACACTTTCCTAGGGTCTTGTTCTTATAGTGTTCTAACCCAAACTCTCATGCTTTCTTGACAGCCGGCCATAAGTTCGGACCCAAGGACCTTTTCTTGTCCCTTCATTCTCCCTGTATTTATCCTTGTATATTTCCTGTACCTCCCCAACGCATTGGCACAGCTCATTCTTTCAACCCTTCTATGCTTCTTTTTGCATCCTCCCTCAGTTTCCTGCTGCCCCTTTATTCTTTTGATAACCTTCCTTTCTGCTCCACAATAACTGGGTATCTTTTTCACATTTCTACTCACCCTTCTCTTTAATCTGATTACTGTTTACCACCTTCTACTTAGCCACCTCCTACTTTGGCACCTTCAAATTCCTGGTTGGCTTCTCTCTTGATTTCTCTCACCCCCTCCTCCTTAATTGTAAACCCCTAAGGCCTCTGCTGCTCTCTACTCCTCCTTGCTGTTCACCACCTCCAATCTCTTCTACTCTCTCCCTTCTGTCTAAACCTTCACCTCCATCTTTACCTTCATCACCTCCAGCCCCTTCTGCAAGTTCACCTCTATCTGCACCTTCAATTCCTTTTGCACCATCAGGTCCCCCTTCACGCTCATCTCCTTAACTTGTTTCACCCTTCTTCCTCAAATCCCTCTTTAACCTAGGTTAACTTTGCAATCTCTGCCTTCCAATGTTCGAGTTGTTGCTCTCCTCAGTCTTCTGGATTTCTGTCTACCCAACCTCTTAGGTAATTCCCTCCCCAGTCTCCTGGATTTTCCTCTTTCTTGTTTCTTGGGTCTTCCTCTACAGAGCCTCATTGGTCAATCTCCCTCCTACATCTTAGGTCTGTCTCTCCCTAGTCCACTCTATCTCATCTCAAGCCTCCAAATTTTGCTGCTTGCTAGTCCCTGCATCTCTCCATGTCCTTTCAGCTCCTCCTTACCCCACCCTCCTGGGTCACCCTTTCCCCATCTTCCCGTGTTTCTCCTCTGGCCTTCTACCTCCTCCTCTGTTTGCTCTCTTCACCAATCTTCACAAAATCAATTACTTCTCCTTACTACCATTGCCTTCTGCTGCAGGCCCCTTCTTTGTAGCTCCTTGAGTTGGTAGTAGAAACCATAGGAGGAGATCAAGGTGCCAAGAGCAGAAGTAAGGAGCGAGAAGAGAAGTGGACCCAGACTGACCCTTGGGAAACACCAACAGTAAGGTGGTGAGTGGAGAGGTAAGGTTATTCCAGGACACTTGGAAGTGTCTGGGGGTGATACATCATGCAAACCAAGAAGTGGCATTGTCCCTGATGCCTAGGAGAGATATTGGTAAAATAGGATCAGAATGGTTGATGGTATTGAAGGCAGATGAGAGTTCGAGAAGAATTAGAATAGATGAACGGTTAGCATGACAAGCGGAAGAGATGTATTTGTAGAATAGTGAGGTAGAAGAGAGACAGGACAAAGTTTGTCAGGACAGTTGGGACCAAGGACAGGTTTCTTAAGGAAAGGGATGGCTACCCGACTTGTAGGATGATGGAAAAGTGGCACTGTCAAGAGAGGAGTTTAAAAGGTAAGTAAGATATGGTGCAACACTGGGAGCTAATAGTTTCACTATGTGTGGGGATAGAGGGTTGATTGGGGCAGATGAGGGGTTAGCCCTAAGAAGGTCAAGAATCTCATCATGGTTAGTGGAGGCAAAGGAAGACATTGTTGCAGGAGATTAATTTACAGGTCGTAGAGAAAAGTAAACAGGTGGAGAGATGGAAGCTACTTTGCAGGGGTATTTTGATTGTTGGATATTTTCTAAGCAAAGTAGAGAGATAGATCATTAGCAGAAAGAGTAGAGGAGATGGGGAGGGTTTAGGAGGGAAGGGAATTGAGTTGAGAGATGTTTGGGGGTGTCTAGGTTGAGAGGATTGAGATGAAATGAGAGAGATAGAAGTCACGTTCGGCAGAGTCAAGAGCTGAGGAGTCATTTTGAAGAGCGGTCAAGTAGAGTTGGAGATCTTAAGTATGTCTAGATCTTTGCCAAGTGAAAGGGATTTCCTTCATTGTTGTTTCCAGAGAGTGGATGGTAGTAGGTGTGATCGGAGGCTGTGGAGGGGAGGGTTTAGGAGTGAATGTAGTAAGAAAGAAGTGAGAGGAGAAGGCAGCGTTAGGAGCAGCATTAAAGTTAGTGAAGGCTTTATCAGTGGGTGGAACAGTGAATTTTGCATTGGACGAGAGAGAGTGGTGTAGGTCAGAGAGGTAGTTAGGGAATTTGGAGGAGGGAAACTAGCACTTTGTAATGGAAGCGGTAGATGGATGAGAGGGTCGAAGTAGGAGTGGAGATTGAGGCAAATATGATGGAATGATCAGAGGGAGAAGGAGCAGTGGAGATATTAGAGGCAAAGAGTTGAGAACAGATGAGAATAAGGTAAAGGGAGATATCATTTAAATTGATGGGTGGAGAGTCAACATAAGAGGGTGAGTGATTAAGGATAAGAGAGCTAATGTCTGTGTATAGAGGAGTGGAGAGAGGGGGGAGAATAAAGTCACCATTGACAATGAGGTGATAATAGGGAGGAAGGAAGTCAATCAATTGGGACGGGTGGTCAATAAATTGACCAGTGGGACCAGGTGTCTGCTAAGAGAGATATAATATGAATGTCATATGGAGTAGTGAATGTGGATATAGTGTATTCGAAAGAAGAAGAAATAGCGGGAAATAGGGGAGTAGGAGACATAGGAACTTTGGAAGATGCAAACAGTCCTACACCACCACCCCTACCAGCTGGGCAGGGAAAGAGGCTGAAGGTTCAGGCAGGTGCGTGAAGCGCAGCAAGGGCTGCCGAGTATGAGGGAGACATCCAGGTTTCTGTAAGAGTAATAGGATCAAGAGAGGGAGAATGGGAAGGAAGAAAGTCAGAGGTAAATCAAGTCTTCTTACATGCAGATTGTGCATTATCAAGAGCAATATGAAGAGAGTGAGTTGTAAAAGCATACTAATGTTGAATCTGTGAAGTAGAGAGTCCTTTTGGGTAGATGGGAGATGAGGAAGTGTGATGAAAGTTAGGGATGACGGTTTTGTGAATAGAGAGAGTAGGTGAGTGAGAAGAGGGGTGTCATTGAGGAAAACAGATGATATGGACAGGAAGAGAGTTGAAATGGTTTTGAGCAGAGGAGAAGGTAGAAAGAAGACAAAGAGAAAGGAAGAGATAGTAGGAGCAGTGTATGGTTAGGGTGGGGCTGAGCAAAGACTTAATTGACAATCACAAGCACTTAGCAGGACACAGAAAAAGCAATATATCAAAGCCAAAGAGACAAAGAGGCTTGGTGAAAGGCTGAAGGTTGGTCCTTGGGTGTTTGCCCTTTACAGGATCCGGGGCTGAGTCACCCCAAGGCAAGGAGTCAAGTACTGGAAGTGGTGAGGAGCATCCAGTGGCAGGAAGGGGAGGTGGGACCATCAGCCCGCAGCTACAGAGCAGGACATGCCGGGAGATGGTATCCTAGCCCAGGCGCCCTGTTTGTAGCTTGATGGTGGTGCACGTGGATGAGGGGAGCGGGCTGGATGGAGGATGCAGCGCTCAGGTTAGCTGCAGGGGTCAGTGGGGGAGACAGGCCACCTCTGAAACCACCTCTGCAGGCAGCCTCAGGCAGATGGAAAGAGGTAATCTGGTGCTGTTCTGATGAGCTCTGTGTATATCATGCACTGCGTAACCATTTCCCAGTTTCAACTCATGATTCCATGGTAATACACAAAAGCACCCTATCAGTTTACATGGCCATTTTCAGACAATAAAAGACCTGGCTTCTAGGTATGTGATTGTAAAACTGAGATTGCAGGGATGAGGTGCAGGGAAGTAGAGAGGTCTCAGAATGAAAGGGAGACCTAGGTGCATCCATTCCAACAGTGGGCCCTAAAGGAAAAAAAGGAGAGAGACCAGTCTGACCTAATTTGAACCACAGAACGCATCAGAATTAAAGTGGAAAGAGTGGCAACCGAACAAATAAACCACCGGGCCCAGGGTGCTCAAGGGAACAGAGAAGTGGATGCCCTGCCCTCAAGGGGCGCAGGGAGGCGATGGTGGCTGCACACCAGGATGTGCCAGGAGATAAAGCGATGAAGACATCCATTAGTCTGAACACAGGGGGGGCGGTGGTGGAGGAGGTACCACCACTCTATATCCCTGTTAGCAACCCACAACGCTTCACAGAAAATAGGAGTGGGAACCCTAGCACACCGCAATTTACAACACTGGCAGGGATGTGTGCCACAGGTGGCCAAAACTGAGGGAGTACGATAAAGTATCACCACTAACCATCCTCACTAAAAAACTCATCCCTATGCATACACCTTTCAAACTCTAAACTAAACACAACCATACCTCTACAGCACAACAAACCACATGCACTTCACTACACAACACCAACACAAATCACACATAGCACCGCACAACAGCACAGGACAACTACCTACCGAAAATTCACATCCATGCTCAGCGAACATTGGAAACCGAACTGAAGCAGCCAACAGCACATCACAGTGCTTATTATCCTGCTTAGTCCCATTAACCACCGCTGCGACTTACCCTCTTGCTTTTCAGATCCGCCAGAGCGCCAGGGGACCACTCAGGTGGTGATAGTGCACAGTATAAATATCCTTTAACATGACATGACATGACATAACATAACATAACATAACATAACCATAATAGGAATGATGCTGGGCCTCCATGTGGAATACATGGAAGAGGGCAGATGCATAAGAAACACAGGTGGGCGGTGCATAGAAAAGACGGAGGATGGAGGAAAAAGACTGACAGGGCCATATAACAGTGGAGTGAATTAGAGGTGTATTGCACACACCATCATCAATTGCCCTACACAACAGCAACAAATGCCCTCAGCATTCCCTGCTGAAGCGACAGAGTGATATGCCCCACACCAAAATGCACTGACCTGTACATTTGCTTCCACCATCACAGATGATGCAGGAAACCCCCTTATGCCATGCCTCATGGCACTATTTTGCAGCCCACAAAGTCTTCAGAAAAGGAGGGAGATCGAAGTGCACATTCTTGCAAGGTACACAGTTTAGAGGGCATTTGAACCAGATTCTAATGACTGCAATGCACTGCGGGGTCTCGTTCTTTGCACCTTTCATGGTCTGCTGCATGTTGAACAACGCGTATATAAGAAGACACACTTAAGGGAGCCAACAAAAACTCTGATGGCGATAATGAAGAGGAGGCTCATGCGGCATGGCCCCAATGGGATGAGCAGAATAGGATGATAGTGAGATAGGAATTGGTGAACAATTTCTTCTAAAATCCAGATAGATGTCACATTGTACGTGAGACGGGACATCCCACTGGACATCTGCACAACTGTGCTGTGTGTCAGAAGCCCATTCACCTACAAAGAGAACCTGTGTCCCTCATGTAGATATGTGAAATGTGCACCCTTCTTGAGCAGCTTTGATATCAGGGATGTGTCACAGGAGCAACGAGCATAATTGGCACATTAGCTATGCAGATGTATTGGTGATTTTCAGGATGGTGGCTAGTGAGCAGTGGCAGAAGCATGACGACTGAGAGCACATCATACTGAGGTGAGGATTGATGAGACTATGGGTTATGACACGCTAATTGCCCACAGAGTGCTGGCAAGTGCCAATGGTAAGGAATCTAAGCATTCTGCAAACCACTGGAGAAGAGTATGGCTGTATATCTATCTAAAAGGCTCAGGACATCAGACTGAATGAGCTTAGGTACTTCCTGGGTGGAGTTCATCAACAACCAATGTAATGCCAGTATTGCCATGTTTGTTTTTCGCAGGGGGAGAGACTGCTTGAGTGGAGGTTGTGCTTCTCTTTCATCTCGTTGGTTGTGGTGTGCCCTACTGCACAGGATGTCATCACAGCTCTTGCATACACTTCGGTATCACAGTAACACTGGAGTGTATGTATTTCCAAAAAGGCAGTCGGCTGATTCCCACATGCAGAGATGCTAGTATGAATATGATCACGTGTATAAACAACGGGTGGTATGCATTGATAAAGCTAAGGGTCTCTAAGCTACATTGAGTACTGTTGTGCACACAACCATTTTGTCATGAATGCTATGGTTATAATGTAACAATCACGCCCCAGTCGGGAGAGGGGGCGCGTACATGAGCGGTAAGAGCCCGCTAGCCCGAACCTAGGCAGACCAGCGTGAATCAAGGGCCTCACAGAGGGCTGCAGGCCATTATGGCCATGTACGCCCTCCAGCTGGGGTGTAATAGGGTGTGGTTGCTATTTGCACCCAGGGTTTGCCTGTGGTGCAAATATTTGAATTTTGTTTTTGCTTAGGAGATGAGCTCTGCGTGTATTGCAGAAGCCCAAACTCTGAGAAAAAAAGATTGGTGCTGCCATAAAGGAAAAAGGGATTTAGTCCCTTTTCCATTTCTATGGTGGCAGCTGCGGGTGGAAGGAGCGCCGGGACCAGAGCACAAAGCTCCGGCCCAGCAGATAAGTGGGGAGGAACAGAGGGGGCTGGGGAAGGGGAACATAACAAGAAGGCACCACCTGAGGAAGGGCCTCGAGTGGCTGGAAACAGCGGGTGGTACATTGTGTATTCTTGCCCATTGTTCCAGCCACCTAATTGGCTGAGCACCCTTCTCCGGGTGCAAATGGCCAGAGTAGAGGTTGAAATAAACGTGTTTCAGACGTTATTGTAGCACACACCCTTTATTATCTTTAAAGGTTGTTGAAACTAATTACGTGCACATCTGTGATGAAAACAATTGTAAACTCTGACACCCAAAGTATATCTACACACACGCTGGTACCCCTACCCCTCTCTTTCCTCCCTGAGCATTGTTCCTATTTAAGGATCCTTCTCAAAATGACAAGGCAACCACCGCCTTGATTGCACCTACTTTGCAGAAAAGCTTAACATCTTTGGTGGTTCATGCTGCAATAGGTGCTAGACCATTGCTAGGCTGGAAATTAAACTAACCTACAAGGAAAGGACCAGAACACAGTCTTCCTGAGACTGGAAAACAATAACAATTGCAATCAGGACTGCTTCTACCCTCCCCTAGTTCAGTAAAGAACTTAACACCATGCCTTTCAGGAATTCTTAGGCTCTACTTTAGAAACTATGTCCACGGTTCTACCAGCATTACAGATCCACTGTAAACTACCCTTCAGTTCTTCAAACTCTTGTACAGTGCTCCATTGCTCTCAAGCTAAGTTCACATTATACACAACACAAATATAAAAAATCAAATATTCCTAATGTGTTTCTTCCATAGGGAAGGTGAGCTAGTAGCAGGGGGTTATGACAGTCAGGCAGATAAACAGGGACCAATGTCCTGCACTGACACCTCAGTTGCTGTAGAAAAGATTGATGGGCTAGGTCCTTGAGAATGTACAGTCCATACTTGTATGAGGCATCTCCAGTATTGCAGACATGACATTGAATACCTGTGATGACATTTCTGTGGTCTCCCTCCTTCAAGGGCTCAACACAGACATCTGTAGAGGAGCAGCCAACTGCCCCTACAGGAGGTCGCTCCCCCCTCCCACCTATATGCTGGAAGCCTGAAATTGTGCCTTGCTTGACACCAGTGGTTGTGACCATTCTGCTGTGAATCTTCGAAAGAGGGTAACCACTAAGAAAACCCTATCAGATCTATTCCCGAAGAGATGATAGGAGGAAGTCCCTGAAGAAATATGAAAGAACAAGAGAAGGAACTGGTGACCTCACAAGAAATGAATGTGACACACAGAGAAGACTGGCTGAAGAAGAGAATGTTTGGATCTTATAGAAACTGATGACGAAGTAAAGAATTGAGTAAACATTCATATGTGAAAAGAGCACTGCAGAAAATGCAAATCGTTCAATAACTGTACAGATGCAGAAACACAAGTAGACCAAGTGATCATAGAAGCTGGCTATATGTAGTGAATAGACTACAGGCAGAGCTGCATTATATAGAAGCTGGACATCAGTGTCACAACTTTAGTAAGCTCAAATCCATGGAGAAAAGGGCTGCGGACTGTGCCGCAGCAAAGAATTAGCTGGGATTGTGGAAGATGCTGGAAGGGCTGTCTGGTCTGGTGTCAAGACTGAAGCAGCCAAGAATGGTCATCTATTCTTGAAGGCGTTGAATGTGAGATGCTGAATCATCCCTTGTTAAGGTGCAAAAAAGAGCACCATGAGTGGCAAGTTTTATTCATTTAAGACAATTAAATGCTGCAAGAGGGGCCGAAATGTGGTCTCCTATCATGTGAGCCAAGGATGGAAATAGAGTTTGGCATGCAGTTCCAGAATTACGATAGCGTGAGCACACACTCTGATATATTCTCAAAAGGCAAGGGTACTTTGGAAGGTCAAGTTCAAAGACAATCTTCATGGCAAAAGGCATGGGTGATGAGAGATGATGGGCTAATTGGGTGGGAAGGTACAGTCAAGTCCAACTCCTGACACCTGGGGTATGAGCTTATGTGCTGCTAGTGAGCCGAATGTTCCAGACTAGCACGAGCGTGCCAACCCATTGTAGAGGGGCATATAATGAAGGGCCTTATAGTTTGAGAGCCAATAATATGCTGTGTACCTAATACTTGTTGAAGATGACTTGCACTAGAGGTGGGCATGAGTTGACCACATGATACTAGATGTCCATTCACAACCCAACCATTAATAGAAAGTATACTTAGATGTTCCCCTTGAGCGTATCAAAACTCCCCGTAGGTTTCTCTTATTTGCCATGTAGTATAACATCATGTATGATGAATTTTTACTATATAAGTATGGTTTTTTATGAAAAGCTTTGAGAGAATGCTGTGGGACGTCTGTTGATGTCCGTTGTAACTCCCTGTTTTACTGTTTTAGATAATTGATAATGAAACAGACAAACTTGCCCTCTTCCTGAGTTGGTTACGTTATTTGGTGTAAGAGTTACTCTGCTTCCCATCCACTGCATGATACGCTACCCAAAGTACCTTATGTTCACATCCTTTGGCACAGGTGTGAATTTCAGGCACAACAATGGGCATTGTATTGGCCATTTTTCTCTTATGGCCAAGATGGCTTTGCAGATATCCTGCAGGACTGTGCTTTACATTGCAGAGAGCTCCTATTGGTTTTCCTGCCTTCCTTCCATGTCCTGCAGTGCCTCCTATAAGTTGTCACTCCTGACTCTTCGCCCGATGCCAGTATTGGTGGGGTCTTACACAGGATTTGCTGCATGTCCTGTCATCACTTCATGTGTTGGTTCATTGTCTGTGTCAGTGTCTGTTGTCAATATATCTGGTCCAATATTGGGCCTTTGAGGTAATGGATGGCTGCATTATTGTTATTCTCCACTAAAATGACGGAAACCATTTGGCCTGGAGGCATGCTACTTAGGATGTCTTCTGACACACCCACTAGTGTTAGAAAGGGGGCCGTGGTTGGGTTCCCTCAAGTCTCTACTCTCACTCCCCTCTGTTATTCAACATCTCTATACATCCACTGGTGAGGGTTGTTGAAAGCCTTGGTGCACGGCAGGGGTTTACAAAATTTGCATGTCCGGATGTTTTGGACTTTAACCCTGATGATCACTCAGCATTGACTATGTTAGCTAAGGCTGATGGAAGTTGTAGTCCAAAATAAATGGTGAGCCAAAGGTTGCAGACCCATGGTCTAAGGTGTTAGCTCTGCGGATGATACTCAGAAATTAGTTGATCCTTATAATGGGTTGGGATGCATCTCATGTGTCGTATTGTTTGGGGATGGTCCTTTGATGGATGCTAGATTATTGCTTATGACTCACTGGGGGTAAAACAGAGGTTCTGCTTTTGGGAACTGCCTCCCCTTGATGGTTGCTTTTCCAATGAGCATTATATCTTGGCCTTCCTCTGACCCCACTTGAATCAGTCAGGAATCCGCGGTCATTTTTGACATCTGTCCTTTATACCCCAGGTTAATTTGTCTAATTTGGCCAAAGCTAATCCCACAAAGCTAACACAAATGGTACTAACGGTGCCAGTGCTTTAGTGTTTGCATTCTTGTGGATTCCTATGCGACTTCATGGGAATGGGAACTTACAGTTCCATTGCGGCCTGTAATATCCTGTTACTACTGGAATATCAGGCGGCGGAAACTGTAAACCGAGGTTGCGGTTACTACCGGCGGCCTACCAGCAAGCTCGTACTGAGGGCCTTAGTGTCAGGATTAACATAGCCAGATGTTTTTCCTGCCTAAAATATTCTATCCTATTTCAAAACCTAAGTATTTACATTGATAAAATGGATGCTAAAAAATCTCTTTCTCTAATAAATTATTTTGTATGGACCTCAAAAGGGCACACAAATTAATTAAAGTGACCGAGAAAGCATACCAAAAAAGATGGATTATAACTGGCGATTTTGTAATTTTATTCTTGGGTAATCCCCTTGGAATATTCTCAGAGGTTATTATAGACGGACAAAGATGAAACAGATATACTAAAAGCTATACCTCTCTCACACCCCAGTAAAGACTCTGCCTACAAATTTTGGGACCCAAAGTACTTTAAAGAATTATGCAATCACCTTGGCGGATATTCAAAAATGCATTCAAGTACCTGAAACAAAATGACTTCCTTATGCCGCAAGTAAGTACCATTAAGCTTTATTACATCTTCTTACATCCTCTTCTTACATCTTCTTAAAACAGAGTTTGTGATGTACCAAGGTTCAAGGGTCTTCTTGAAACAGCAGCGATTTCAGAGAAAAGGTCCTGCACAAGTGGGTCAGCCCACTGGATGGCCCAGGGACACTTCCGAGAAGGCTTTCTTGCAGGTTTAGATGAAGGCACCATGAATAGTTGGTCCCACTATTCAAATGGGTCGAAGCGCCTTTGCAGACCTTCTGGTTCGATCGGATGCAGAGGGTCCAGCAGGACAACAGGGGGCTCAGGGTGCCAAAATTTCCAGTGGGTCACCAGCAGTTCCTTGACTCAGCTTCTTAGTTTCAGGATGCTTGGATCCTATCCTAGGTTCAGCAAGAACCCTAAGAGATCAACGTGGTGTGGGTGTTAGGGGATTTCTCTTATCCAGAATCTCCTTCGTGCCAAAACTAAGAGGACCCAATGGGAGATCTGCTCACATACAGGCACACCAGACATGGACCAATCATGGACCACAGTGGTCCCAGTCATTCACAGCACACCAGACTCCCTGGCAGCCAGGATGTGTATTGGAACTAGAGAGCCCAGCCCACATCCTGGAGGGACACACACAAGGCATGCAGAAGCCGGCGAAAGCTTGGCGTTTCGTGGGAGAATGCACGCCCAAATAAGGACTGACCAGAGTTGGCTCGACCCGGGGAAGGCAAAAGGGCCAGATGGACAAAGGACAGGACAAAGAACCTCGTGGCATGGCCATTTTGGAGCTAGGCCACCTTCCTGTGCCAACTGCAGTAAAAGCGGTTTGCATGGCAAGAAAGGTTTAAAAAATAAGCAAAACTATAAGCTGCCACCAGCCCTGTCCAAGGCACACCTGCACTTCTCCTAAAGAATCCTTTGAGGGAGTCTAGGTCCTTGGGAAACGAAAGGAAGACCTAAGCGCACTGTACTGGAAGGTACATTGTGCACTTGTAATATGTTGCAGAACAGTTGCAACATTGAAAAGGATTAACAGAAACAAAGTCTCCCAGTACTGACTGTCTTTAAGGGCATGTCAGTTTCCCCATAACAAAGTGAGCGAAAGTCCAGTGGAGTGCAGCTGAAGGCTGTGCTTCCCTGGAAAAGTCAGACTATGGTCTTAAAACAACAGCAAAAAGTTGGGGCATACACAACTGGAGTGAAAATTACACATACATGGGAAACGTTCCTATTATACACAACAACACTTCTCCCTTTCTTCCAGCAATCATCACATATACACAAAACACATCACAACACACGTCCTTTTCTTCCAGCAATCATCCCATACACACACAGCACATCACAACACAACCACACTTTTCAAACAATGAAGCCTCTAAGAGAAACTGTCAAAGCTACTGACAATGTGTGGCATAAAACTGTATGGAAATCTCAGACCAAAAAACAGCTTGCGTGCTATTGATGATCACCCAGGGAACCTCCTAAATCGTTTTATGTAGACAATACCCAAGAGCACATAATGGATTTGAAAATGTCCACAAAATAACTCAAGATTGAATTGAGGGAACCTGATATAAAAGTATTTTAGAACTAGTGCGTGAAGTAATTGACCAATCTTGGCAGAAACGGAGTACAGAGTTCCAGACTGCGGATAAGAGCTCAAATGGGAAATATCAAACAACCGGTTATGAAGCCTACTAACCTTAAAAGACATTGTTTTGTTCACCTTTATCAGGCTGTATACTCCACACAAAAAGGGTAAAGAAGTAGCTTGCCCGCAATGTGGAGAATCCAAAGCTGATGACGACTGCATACTTCCTAAGTGCCCTTAGTTCAATAATTAGTGGAAACATGTAGGTACTACAAAAAAACATTTTTCTAGGATTCCACTAAAACAGAAGCTATGCCCCTCCTGTTTTCAATCTGGAATCTATAGGAACAGTGGTGGATTGGGAACCAAATGTGGCCCTGGAAATTCTTTTCAAAGTGGGCCCATGTTACACTTTACAAGCAAGCCCAAACCCTATGACTAGAGTTGGTCTTTTCTCCCACAAGAACATTTTATAAATATGCATACAAATAGTGAGTTCTAAAGCTCATTTGCCCTTATATAGGGATTAGAAAGTAGTTAAACAAACATAACAGACACATAACATTTGTAAAGCGTGTGTTATAACATATGGTAGCCTTTATAAAAATGCCTTTACTTGACAGAGATTTGTGGGATATGGAGAGATAGAATAAAGGTGTAGGAGTGCATGGGAGAGGAGTAGGAAACAAGTGTATACACACAAAGGAGGCCCATTGTTCAGAGGCCCACCAGAGAATCTACAGAGTTCAGTGGAGGCCAGTTCACAACTGTATAGGAGTTAAGAGGGAGAGCGTATGTGGCTATTAGATTGATTTTTCTTGTTGAGAAGCTGCACGCAAGAGCGTATTTTCTTCTCTTTTGATAGTCAGAAAGTGTAGAATCTAGGCACTTACCAAGGTAGAGGTCTGTATTCCATGATTTTCCTTTGTTCTTCTCACTGTTTTCAGCTTTGGTGTCAATCAGCAAGCTTGGAATGCAGGCTCTAACCGCCAGTAAAAGACTGCTTTCAAAGTTTCCCTTTGTTATTTGTTCACACTGGGCACTGCACGAGGAGACATGGGCATTCTCTGTCACAAGAAGCCCCAGGTGAGGCTCATCTTCCACACAAGCTATAGTGACATTAGAGCCGTGACCATCAGGCTCTTTGTGTGTGAGGTGAACTTCACCCACGTTGGAGGCCTTCCATTTAGGACCACTAACATGGGTGGTGGTTGTCACCTACCAAGCAGTAGAGCCTTCTGATTCGGGCTCCAATGCTTCAGTAGCCACTGTATGCATTGCAAACTATGCTGAATTTAACCCAGACTGCCACGGACAAGTAGTGTAGGCTGTGTAGGGCCACGGAGATAAGCTTCTCTAGCTTTGCCAAAAATCACTCTCTGGTGCCTATTTTCAGATGCCTCTGAAGACAGTTTATTAGATATGTATACAACCCAGACAATCACTGTTAGTGAGAGCATGATAATACTAAGGAAATTACTGCCTGTGTTTGCATTGGGAAGGGCAAGTACTAACGGATTATTTTAACAGCAAATTACAGTGAATTTATCCCAGACCACCAATGACAAGTAGTGTAGGCACTGTAGGGCCAGGAGATATGCTCCTGTATCTCTGCCAAAACTAATCTCTGGTTGCTGTATTCTGACACCTCTGAAGACAGTTCATTAGATATTTACACAAGCCCAGATCATCACTGCTAGCGCAAGCATGATAGTTCTAAGGAAATTACTGTCTGTGTTATTTGAGAGGTCCTAAAGGAACTCACCATTGCAGGAGCTCTATTGAAGGCTGTCCAGACACTTTATTGTGGGAATAAAGCCAGAGAAAGATATGTCTATGGGGGGATGGGCTTTTTGTTTCTTGTGTATATTAGTGGCCAGACCTTGCAGATTCAGGGTCTTGATTGTGATGCCCCTAAAATAGATGGTAACAAAATATTTTGTCATATACAGATATTGTGGCTATTCTCTTTAAGACACTAAAGGTCATTACTAGTCAACATGCAATTCTGGAATAATTCAGTAAGAAATACAATCTTGAGTTTAACACTGGAAAAACAGTGACAATTATTTGTTTTCCTTCTAAATTCTCAGGGGTTACATTCAATCTCAGATTGAATGGCGAGGTAACCTGTTAGGTCCACTCTCTTGACTATTTAGGCATGTGGAGTTCAAATATTTAGGAATGTGGAGTTCAAATAATGGCTCTTGGTCCCAACTGTTATGGCATAGTAAATGTATTTAAAGTATTTAATTGTTCATTTGTAATGCACCTATACACGTGTGTGTATCAAGGCGCAACAAGGCAAGGGGGTGAGAGGAATGATCCTACTTGGGCATGTAAATTTGGATATTGCAAGTACAGGTATTTATAATGCACTTAATACCCAAGGTCGATTTCAAGAGCAGATCCGGGATTCGAACCAGTGTTTCTCAGCGTGGTCTTACTTCCAAGAACCGCGCATTGCCACTGAGCTATCCTCCCTTCACTAAATTCATTTTCAGGCAAAGGACAGGTTCAACCCCTTTCACTCACGCATAATTTTGGCAACAAAGCTATCCAAACGTCCCTTGAAGTATATAAAGCTACGGCATGTACTGCCACAATTTATGGAGCAGAGCTTTGGTATTACTCAATAAAGACGTTGTAGCTCGCCAAAAGGACACTTTTAGCAAAGCTATTAGTATTGCCACCAAGTGCCCCATCTATACCAGTAAATCTGGAAGTAGGGGTTCCTCCCAAATACCTATGATGCCTACATGAGACTGCTTAATTTCGATTCAATGGAACTCTAACAATAAATTGATTCTTCATAAGAGGATCATATGGTATATAATCAGGGATTTCGAGGGGACTAAGTGGAAATGGTGGACATTTGTTACATTTCTTCTGTCTGAACTTGGCTTTGACCATTTATGGAGCGAAACCAGTGTTCTTTCTGTTCAAATTTTACTTCATGTTAAATGGCCAAGATGTTACTCGACCGTAGAGGAGACCTGGGGATTTGAAGCAGATCTATCTTGGTTGGCTAATCCGATCTACAGAATTTATTGTCTGGACATTTTTCCACTTGCTGACATTGATTTAGATAGTACTGTCAAAATTACCAATGGGCGATAAAATCAAATAGGCATTTTCTATTTTGCGGCCGTTAATGCCAGTGCCAAAGATTGGATTGGGCCAAGCCTCGTTTGAATAGGCAGGGGATTATACAAGGCGGCTGTGGCAATTAGCTTTCTTGAAGCTTGTAAAAAGTGGATTCAGCATTTGCAATGAACAAACTACCAATTTAGCTCATGGTCCTTTTGTACATCGGATCTATACGGGGCACGGTTTAGAGACCGCAATCAGAATAGCAATCTCCAGTGGCCAACACTTTTGTCAGTAGACACTTGCTTATGGCTATCAAAGAGAAATGTGACTACAGTTTATGTCCCCTTAATTGGCCAGAATCGTATTTGTTGAAATCTAGAAAATGGATGACCTCAAAATATGGCTGAAGGTGTAGAAATGGGAGGTTGGAGATTGACCAGATGTTTGATGAATCGCATGTGCCATTTGAAACACTCAGCGAGCTATGCCCAAGCTTAACATGCCATTAACGAAATATCTCAATCTAGAGGTGAAAGATTAAACGGTGAGTAGGTAGGCATAAATCTCCCAGTGATCCTGAGTACGTTCTGTTTTAGATAAGATCTATGCACTGGAGCTTATAAACTAGTGATCCATGGTGGAAGCAAAACGCCTTTTGAACTAATGTCTAATGATTATAGTGTAGTCTAATTGTACAAACGTTGCGAAGATATTAAACTGTTTTTAGAACCGCTGGTGAGCAGCATTCACCAATTTTTTGTTATGATTTTATTTGTGAGGTTTTAATGGAGAGTTGTTCTTCATAGAATTATCTGCTTGGTATAGGAATACGTTTTGCAGAATGTTCAGCAGAATAGTACTCAGATTTTCTGCCATACCAGGTTTTTTCTTTTCATCTAGATTTTAAAATTCCATAATATAGTGAGTAATTGTCGGATGGTCAATCAGATCGGAAAGGCGAGTAACTAATGAATGGTCTGGTTGTGGAGGAAGGTAAATCAGCATCAAATAATCTGTGGAAATCGGTGGAAGTGTTCACGGGAAAAGGGTGGGTTCGAGTTTACATAATGTTTACATGGCATTGCATTGCCCAGAAGAGATCTGACTAGCTGGCTGCTAACCCTCCTTCCAGGCCACTAGGGCCACTGACTGTAATAATACAAATCCAACGGGACCAAGACAGTCATGAGATAAGTCTTCATTTATAAACCAAAGTTATGTTAAAAAATGCTATAACTGGCATGCATCGGAATGAGCGATGCTATCTTTAAACAATGCTTTACAGCACAACTTGCATTTAAGAGGATACAATTGACATTTTATTGGTTGAGCATTTTGTATGGCGGCTGCTGTGTCATGCCACGAACAAGCTTTTGGAAGATAGAGAGGTCCTTATTTCCCATTCATTCAAACTTTGTAGCACCTCTAATGATCATTGTAAATACAAATGCCAATGATTTTGTAATTGCAGGGGTTAATATGCTATTCATTCCTGAATCACAAAATCATTCGTTCAGGTGGTTAGCTCACAACTAGAGTCAAACAATGGACTCTAATGTGGGGTAAACTTGCACCTCGCAATTAAAGCACGCAGCACCATTGACTCATCCCTTCATATTTTTTAAGTCAATGGGCCTCATTACGACCCAGGCGGACTTCGCGGTGCTAAATGCACCGCGAAGCATGGCGGAAAGCCGCCGATAGCGCCATGGGGGTTGGCGGATTTACCGCCCCATTCCGACCTCGGCGGAGCGGTAAATCCCCAATCCCCATTCTGCCCTTCCCCATTCCCATTTTTGCCCCATAGGGTATAATGGGAGTGGGGAAGGAGTTAATTACGCCACCGTAAAATACGGTGGCGTAATTAACAACGAGGTCCCGTAGCGCCATGGTTTTCTCCGCCTGGTAAAACCAGGCGGAAAAGGCCGCCATGGCGCTACGGGAACTCGTAGTATGGCGGAGAGGTACGCCATGCACTACGCTGGCGTAACACCCTCTCCGCCAGGGTCCTAATGAGGCCCAATATATTGAGTAAAAGGGGCTTGGGTATTAACACCTTTTGCTGCATCACTTGGAAGCATGAGTGATCCGTCATGGTGCACTATATAAGAACATACATTATTATGATTAGCCAATTAACAATAGAGAAAAGCCCCAAAACATCTTGTGGTCAAACGATTGGTACAGTTTGTTCATTTGAAGTTTTTGTTCCAAGTTCAGGTCCTGTTTTTCTGGCAAATTTTCAGCCAAGCTATGGCTTTATTTTTCAGTGTGTTGTAGAGATATCTGAAAGTTGGTTTATCGAGATTTTACGAGTTTTAATGTAATCTGGTTGCATGTCTCAAAGTTCCATAACAAAAGAACAGTTTGTCATCAATAAGGCCAAAAACATTAAAAAAAAATTCTCTTTGAAAAAGCAGTGCATGAAGACGTTATATCTCATTTTCCCTGTGACCCAATGATCTCATATGAGATCACAATTCAGCAAACCTTGCTTTTGGATGGACTAAATCTTCCTATATCCCCAAAGGAACGTATTGTCACGTCCCGCGGGATTCCCGATGTCTCCAATGTCCCTCCCCAAACCTCCCATCCCCTTACCCCTACTCCTGCCCATCCACTTGCCTGGATCTGGGACCCACGTGTGTTCTCCGTGACCCCCCATGCGCCAGGGCGATTGTGTCAGTGGTCCGCCCACCTCCGAGGACGCCAGTTTCATTGGCATATTCCGTGGCGGCTGCGAGATCGGCCTTGCTTCCTGCTTCCGCGTCGCGTGACCGACGCGTCCCTCTCACGTGTTGCTGGAATTCTATCATGTGATGCGGGCGCTGGTCACGTGACCGGAAAACACTCATAGCGCTGCTATTTAAACGCTCGCATCACAGTGTTCAGTGCTTCACAGCTGTTTACCTTGGACACTGTTGGGCACTACGTCTGCTTTTGGTTTGGATCTTGTGGAAACTGACCTCGGATTGTTTCACTGACTGTTTTGGATTCCCCTGATTATTGACCCTTGCATTCGTGCTACGGATCACGGACTGTTTTTTGGACTTCCATTCTGCTACACCCCTTGGCACTACGTTTCTTGGATTTCTTGTCCGGATTCCAACTACAGGTGGGCCCGGCGCACCCAGACCTCCATATATCCTCCTGAGCTTCCACCCACTACTGGGAGAGAGACACTGGTGGGTCCCGGAACCCCTCCATAGGTTCAACTGAACCTCTACTGTCAACCCTTGGTAAAACCATTCCATTTTTCTTGTTGATTGGTTTGTGGATGTTGTTCTGGCTAAGTACTTAACCAGTGTTTCTTTACAGTGGCCCAGGGATTCCCAGAAGTCTGCATCTCCGGAAGAACATCTCCCACCTGTGGCCTCAAAGGTTGTTCAGAGAGTGGTTTGGACTATCTCTGTGCGACACTTGTGGACAGAGGTTTCTTCTGCCTACACGACAGTCAAGACAGTCAAGACAGTCGATACACAACACGTATCTTATGTCAAGAAAAGAGATTGGACCAGGGACCGCATTTATTCATTTATTAACATTATGTCTTGCCTTTTACTCTGAGTCAGGAATTTTTTTTATATTAATTTGTTTATTTTTCCTGAATTGTTGGAAAGTATTTTTGGGAGTGTTTTGGGTAATATTCAAATAATATTGACTAATGATTCCATTATTTATTGATGCCATACCTTTCCTGGATGCATGCAGTCTTTGTGGATTCTATTCTTAATCATTTGTGAACTATATACTCACTGAACACTATGCTGACCAACATCAGTGGCAGTAAAAATCTCAAGCAGATTAAGCTGGGATGAAAGAGTTAAAAAAAGACATGGATTTTTGGGGAAAAGGGGTATGAGGATTAAGATGAAAGGAAAGGGAATTGGGGTGAGGGGTTGGGGGTGTTGCATGAGTTTGAGGGGATCCCCATGAATTCGATCCAGTTTAAGGTGAGTTTATGAATGGGCTCAAGATGGTCAGCCTTGTCCACTCAAGATGTTTACATACAACCTGCTGTTGCTTGGTAACTGCCAGTGCCAGATTACCAAATAGCCAAAGTAGGCACCAGCCTGTTGGACCCACTCCTTTTAGGGGCCCTGTGACAACAGACCAAAATAATATTGCTTTGATCTTGAAATAAAATTACAATCAAGCTTTCTTAAATTATTTCCAAAAGATATAAAAAAATGAATCAACTCAAAGACACGAAAACTTTACAGTAAAGACTCTAGACTATAGATAAAATACTTTATTCATGTAATGTACTCATTAAGAACTTAAAGTACATAAACCAGAGACATTTGATTCACATAACAATTTTGTCTCTTAAAAGACCATCTTCTGGCAGCTGTCAGTTTGTAAAAAATTCTGGTGCAAACTACGTGGTCTACTGTACAGTAGTGATGTCATCTCCATCTAGCTGCCGACGTGTACACTACTTAGTTCAATGTTATCCCACTAGAGCGTGTACAGTGGCACACGAGAAACCTCCAGAAATTAAGCTTTCTGTGAGTTAGTGTGTCGTGTGTTCTCGCTGACTCCAGACCCTAATAGAATATTTGCGAGTAGCAGCTTCGAGAACAATGACGAGTATATATACGATACCCAACATCTGCGTTACTAAGCTTTTCTGAGTTATAATGAAGTTTGATTAACTTCACTGTCTAATTTCTACCATAACAGAACAAATCTATCTTGTTCAGGCTCTTTTACTCATTTTTGGCTGAGACTTAAGAATTTTTCATTTTGTAGAACAAAGCGTAAATATTGTTTGTCAGGGCTCTTTTGTTGACCCCTAATGTCGGCATTCGAAAAGAAGAGGTACCAAAGCGGTGCAGAAAAAAAAATGTATTAGGAGATAATTTGCGAATGGGGCACCAACATTTCGACTGCGTAGGTGCCTGAACAGGGTTTAATCCGGCACTGGTAACTGCATGTTCTGGAAGTACTGTTGCAACACACAACATGCATTGGGCATCCTCGAGAACGAAAGTTTTCTTGGAGCTTTCTACATCAGAGGAACTCTACTCCACATGAAGAGCCACTGACCACAAAGATGCAAAGCCAAGATTGATTGGCCCGTTGTGGCATACTTGCCATGTCTATTCCTGTTTGTCTTTTTCTCCTTCCCCCTGGTCTTTATGCAATGAAGCTTGTGCATTCTATTTTTCCTTTGGAAATTACACTATGTGGAAAACTGTGTAGCACAAAGTCATCCATGTTTACTATCTCTTAATAATAAATATATCAGAAAATGAGGAATTTATTTGGAGCACTATATCTTAAATAAAGATGAGCCACAACTCAGGGGATGATTAGGGTACCAACCCCTCCACTCTGAGTAGCACTATGTCTATTCACTAACAGGGTTTACCAACATACACAACACTAAAGAGTTCTTTAAAAAATACTGAGAGAGCTGGAGAACCAATGTCCTGCAACACCTACATTCATCATGGACAAGGCTGGTGCATGACCATTCAAGAAACCATAGTCAATAAGATTAAGACGATTCAGGAAAATATCTCAAGCAAACGTACCAACCTTGAGAGATCTATGCTTGAGGTAGACATTCCTAAGCCTGACACCATCAAAACCTATTTTGAGATTAGGTCAGTTACAGAACTGGAAGTATCTAATATCATAGTCCAGCTAAAACCTACACATTGTAAAGGAGATGTGTGCCGTGTGACAGTGGTAAAAGTATGCATGCCATCACTAATCCCCATTATCACAAAGTTCATCAATAAATCCTTCTTGCAGAGCTCCATACCATCGTGTATCAAGCATGCATGGGTCTCCCATTGTTAAAGAAGTCGTCTTTAGATCCTAAGCACTCCTACAAACTACAGACCAATCACAAATTTCCCATTCTTGCTTAAGATTATTGATCGGGCTGCATATATCCAAGTTCAGTACTTTCTTAATCAGAACGACATCTTAGATCAGTGGCAATCTGGGTTCTGTACTGCTCATGGCACTGAAACAGCACTTCTTGATCTGAAAGCCAATGTTCTACAGAAAATGGAGAACGGTGGAACTGTACAACTCAGGCTGTTGGACCTATCTGCAGCGTTTGACCTTGCATATCACAGCTTAGTGCTTGAAATACTTGTGTATCGGCACGTTATAAATGCCATATGATATATCATATCATGAATAGGCTATTACATTTTGCTTTTTTTTCACCTGCGGCAGCTAATTGTGTCAAGTCCTTTCTGTCTAGTCGCACAGTTTTCTGTTGCGATACCATTGCTGATGATTTTGGGGTGACAAGTAGGGTTCCTCAGGGATCATGTTTATCCCTCACATTATACAACATTTTCACAAAGCCACTGTTCGATCTGTTTGATCCCAGAAATGTTTCATATACAAACTACGCTGATGATATTCAGTGTTTGATACCACTCTTTTGTAACTATGCTCAAGACACAGAGACTATTAATGTGATCTACTTTTTGATTCAGCTTTGGATGGCTGATAATGGTATGGCCCTCAATGACTCAAAAACAGAGCTGATGATAGCAGGCACAGTGGCGTGGCCAAGGAAGCTTGACTATAAAGTACAGGGAATTCCTGATTAAAGGCTGTTGCTATTCTACCTAAGGTTAAAACGTTGGACGTTGTTTTTGATCAAGAAATGAATGTGAAGGCCCACGTGAACAGCAAGGTATCCTCATCTTCCTATTACATTAAGCTGCTTAGTCAGCTAAGACCTTTTCTGACACATAACAACTGTGCTACCATTGCTAGAGGTATCCCCAGTGCCAACGTAGATTATTGTGTGAGCCTGTTGCAGGGTATTGGGAAAGGGAATTGATCAAGCTTCAGGTTATTCAAAACAGTCATGTTCATGCTGTAGAAGACTTGGGAAAGAGAGATCATATCATTGAGGCCAGGAAAGCACTGCACTGGCTCCCAGGGGACGGGTGGAGTACTTTCTGCTTGCTTTCCTGGACACATACATATATGTATGGCCAAAGCCCAGCTTATCTTTCAGACAGGCTGTCTTGGCTGCTTTCCAGAAGAATGCTGAGATCTAACTATGCCCATCTCCTGCACATGCCTAGTCCTACACTGACCATTGTCAGTCAGGGGGCATTTAACCACGCAGCACCTAAGTTTTGGAATGTTTTACCGCCTGACCTTACGGGTTGTGTCTCCCTAAATCTTCTCAAAAGTGGACTGAAGACTGTTTATTTGAATTTGTTTCCTGATTAGTTTCTGATGCCTCATTTCTTAGTCTAGATCTGCCAGGTTCCTTTTACCCATTTGTTTGTCTTGTTATCCCTCTTATGCCTCCGGCCCTTTTGTCTCTGCACATTACAAGCAATAAATAAATACAATTACATGTTCAATTCAGCTGGTCATTAGAGTGTAGTCCGACTTGTGACTTTTTCAGCCTTATCTGGCAGCTGAAAAATGGTTTGTTGGAATGCTACCAGAGCAATTCCCAGTGGTGAAGCAGCTTCTATCATATTTTGTCATTGATTTGCATATCATTTGTAGTGCTCTGCAATGACACATAAGAACTAATACATCATTAAATGGATTGCTACTAAAAAATAGGAAATATGAAGTGTCACTATCAATCACTTTTTTGCTTTTTATCATTGAGACAGTCAGGGGAGTTGCTAGGTCTGGAAAAGACCCGGGGCTATGCTGATGTCAGAACTGTTGGGACTGGGGGCTAACTAGTCTTTTGGCTGTAGCTCCTGACATTCTATCCGGGGCTACAACCAAATGATCAGGGGCTATAGCCCCCTTAACCCCCCCACCCCAGCAACGCCCCTGGAGACAGTTATGCCTATGTTTGCTTGCATTCCTGTGAAAAGGGTGGTGGTCAACAGTCTTGAATGTTCCATGTTGGTGAAGGTTAAAGACTGATTTCCAGAAGGTTAGTCATCTTCTGCAATGGCACAACCCAGCACAATATTATGGAATGGGCGCTGCCCAGGGGAATTCCTTGTGGTTAAAGCGCATTGTTTTCTCTGGGGATTTCCTGTCCATTCTCTTTCCAGTTTATTCTTTGCTTAAATTCCATTGTAGGTGGGGAACACACAATAATCCGAGCAGTTGAAAAGGTAAAAACTACATTATGAACTCATGTTGCAGACAGCTCACTGTTTTCCAAGGATAACAGTAAACCTTAAAATGATCCTCTTCTATATGTTCCCTGCCATTCGTGGTTTATTTGTTGCCCAATTTAAAAAGAAATGTATGAAGGGGCGTTTCGGAATGAACATCAAATGCACAGAGGCTGCAGTGAAGCAAGACACGCCTAAACCACCGTGGTAAAAACTTAACTCACAGCACTTGAGTGTGTGTACAATGCAATCTGGCAAGCGCCTAGCTAAGCATTAGAGAATTAGTCCCCCACGCACAAATGGAAAGTGCTTAAAATAAACAGTATTTAGACAATGCTGTTTAAAAGTGGGTAATTTATACCGTATAATGTGTCATTTTCTCTAGGGTATACCTGAAAACGGCAACAAAAAAAAGGGAAGTGGAAAAAGAACGGCCTGTATGACCAACGAGAGGTCGTTAAAGACAGCAGAAGTGTCCACAAAGACACCATATGAAGCCTTATTAAGGTATGTGGACTCTATTATGATATGTAAACCATAGGATATACTTATAGTGTTCCCCTGAAGAATTTCCAAAGAAAGATTTTTTTATTGAGTGCAAGAGGAATGAAACATGTTGGGTGGGATAGTAGTAGTGCCAGTATGTTGAATGAATGACATAGATGTAAGGAGATCATAATTATATGATTGTGCAAATGCTTTGTTAGTGTCTTTATGGTGTTTTACTAAGAAAATGCGGATGTACACTATTGTTTTTTATATCCACATAATGGAGGAAGATATGTGTAAAATTGAAAGGCTGCTGTGATTCTGATGATTTATAATGATGGATGGGTTTCAGGAAGAATTTCTTTGTGCCTGCATATGAGTGAGGGCGGGTCGCATTCCTATTAGATGCTATCTGGTGCACCCGTGTAGAAAATGACACAGGACCATTGGAACATTGTATAGTTTTTGGAGTATTTGTGGAGGGGTATTGTTCCTTTTGGTCGTTAAACAGACCTTCTAGTTACCATTGAAAAGATAATGCTCTCCGTCATCAAAGGAGACGATTATTTTCTGAGAGCTTTGCAAGGGGTTTCTAAACCCTTCCCATAGCTGACACAGCTTGGGGCTAGGGCTACGGCTGCACATCTGGGAGGCCCCTGTTGCAAATGCACTTTACACCTTGTGTTCTCCTCTTAACAATATCTTCCATTCCATTTTGAGCTTAAGCTGTTGGTTCTCTCAGGGAGTAGTTGACATTGTAGTTGGCACCCATTTCTAAATGTGGTGCCCTCGAGTCTTCCTCTCGTATTCTTATGATTGGGTTCAAAGTGGAATTAGTGTGTAGGGTGTAAAATATGGGATGCTGCGTGTCAAACAGAGGTTGCTCTTGAGCCTATTGGAGACCTGAACCTTTGCCATATCAGCTTTGGTCAGGAGACCATATGCTATGTATACCTGACTTTCTTCCTTCCTTTCACTCCACCTTTTAAGTCCTTTCTTTACATGGAAACAGTGTAGAAACCACCACTGTCTCTTTCTCTCCGTTTTAAGTTCAGCCGATGTTACTGCACACAGACATGGCTGATCACTGAGAGGTCTGCTCAGTGGCCTCTGCCCCTGTATTATGAGAATACCTTGAAAAGACATGGTTTAAAGGGAACACATACCTTACACTGTGCTATCCCTCCCTGGTTGACTGCTCACTGGTCCTTACTTTGCTGATGAACCTATGTTCCCACAACTGGAGACAGGGTTATTCGCACCAACGAACCTGTGTCCTTGGAACAGCCAAGGCATGTGGGCTACTTCAACCTTCCCACTCGCTCGCAGTATAAAAAACACACTTTTCTAATAGCTCAGTGCTTCCACCCATTTCTAGACTGGTGGCACAAGCCAATGTGGGACACATGGGTCATAGTTCTACCAGGGCGCACCCAGAATTCTCCTCTGTCATGAGGAGAAACACTGTCTGCTTTGTTACCTATTTTGCAAAAAAACACGAGGGCCGGGTAGCAATAGTTACATTTGTATAGAATGCAGTCTCTTTAATTCTTCAAAGTTCTCAACAGCAAAGACAACCAGACTAATTTCTCCCAACTTTGCCTCCTTATGGTTATATCCATGCAGCGCGTGCATGTGGAGTATTTGTGTTTTGAGCCAAAGTTTTGGCCTCTTGCTACTGCCTCAATCCATCCTGAGATGCATCTAGTTATACAAAGGTAGCGGGCGCCCCTCTCTCGCAAGAACAGACATGATAACCTGTTCAGTGGTTATTAACCACTTCAGAGTTCGGGTAGCGAGGGCCGGGTAGCAAATGTTACATTTGTATAGAATGCAGTCTCTTTAATTCTTCAAAGTTCTCAACATCAAAGACAACCAGACTAATTTCTCCCAACTTTGCCTCCTTATGGTTATATCCATGCAGCGCGTGCATGTGGAGTATTTGTGTTTTGAGCCAAAGTTTTGGCCTCTTGCTACTGCCTCAATCCATCCTGAGATGCATCTAGTTATACAAAGGTAGCGGGCGCCCCTCTCTCGCAAGAACAGACATGATAACCTGTTCAGTGGTTATTAACCACTTGAGAGTTCGGGTAGCGAGGGCCGGGTAGCAAATGTTACATTTGTATAGAATGCAGTCTCTTTAATTCTTCAAAGTTCTCAACATCAAAGACAACCAGACTAATTTCTCCCAACTTTGCCTCCTTATGGTTATATCCATGCAGCGCGTGCATGTGGAGTATTTGTGTTTTGAGCCAAAGTTTTGGCCTCTTGCTACTGCCTCAATCCATCCTGAGGTGCATCTAGTTATACAAAGGTAGCGGGCGCCCCCCTCTCTCGCAAGAACAGACATGATAACCTGTTCAGTGGTTATTAACCACTTGAGAGTTCACAGCCACTGCTTTTACTCACTGTGCCTTTCACAGATGAGAAATATCCATTTGCATATCAGTCTTTGTCCTGCCCAGGGGCAGTCCAGCACCGAAATACAATGGCAACTCCAATCTGAACGAGAGTACCACCAGCAACCCCATACACGTGTTTCACCCTTGTTGGGGATCATCAGTGAGGTGAAGCTGATGCCTCTCTAAGCACAGTGAGAGGGAGACCACGTCTGGTTGCCCCCAGGAGACCTAGGGTTACCAATCCCAGGTTCCTTAAAAAATAGTTATACAAAGGTAGCGGGCGCCCCTCTCTCGCAAGAACAGACATGATAACCTGTTCAGTGGTTATTAACCACTTGAGAGTTCACAGCCACTGCTTTTACTCACTGTGCCTTTCACAGATGAGAAATATCCATTTGCATATCAGTCTTTGTCCTGCCCAGGGGCAGTCCAGCACCGAAATACAATGGCAACTCCAATCTGAACGAGAGTACCACCAGCAACCCCATACACGTGTTTCACCCTTGTTGGGGATCATCAGTGAGGTGAAGCTGATGCCTCTCTAAGCACAGTGAGAGGGAGACCACGTCTGGTTGCCCCCAGGAGACCTAGGGTTACCAATCCCAGGTTCCTTAAAAAATAGTTATACAAAGGTAGCGGGCGCCCCTCTCTCGCAAGAACAGACATGATAACCTGTTCAGTGGTTATTAACCACTTGAGAGTTCACAGCCACTGCTTTTACTCACTGTGCCTTTCACAGATGAGAAATATCCATTTGCATATCAGTCTTTGTCCTGCCCAGGGGCAGTCCAGCACCGAAATACAATGGCAACTCCAATCTGAACGAGAGTACCACCAGCAACCCCATACACGTGTTTCACCCTTGTTGGGGATCATCAGTGAGGTGAAGCTGATGCCTCTCTAAGCACAGTGAGAGGGAGACCACGTCTGGTTGCCCCCAGGAGACCTAGGGTTACCAATCCCAGGTTCCTTAAAAAATAGTTATACAAAGGTAGCGGGCGCCCCTCTCTCGCAAGAACAGACATGATAACCTGTTCAGTGGTTATTAACCACTTGAGAGTTCGCAGCCACTGCTTTTACTCACTGTGCCTTTCACAGATGGGAAATATCCATTTGCATATCAGTCTTTGTCCTGCCCAGGGGCAGTCCAGCACCGAAATACAATGGCAACTCCAATCTGAACGAGAGTACCACCAGCAACCCCATACACGTGTTTCACCCTTGTTGGGGATCATCAGTGAGGTGAAGCTGATGCCTCTCTAAGCACAGTGAGAGGGAGACCACGTCTGGTTGCCCCCAGGAGACCTAGGGTTACCAATCCCAGGTTCCTTAAAAAATAGTTATACAAAGGTAGCGGGCGCCCCTCTCTCGCAAGAACAGACATGATAACCTGTTCAGTGGTTATTAACCACTTGAGAGTTCGCAGCCACTGCTTTTACTCACTGTGCCTTTCACAGATGGGAAATATCCATTTGCATATCAGTCTTTGTCCTGCCCAGGGGCAGTCCAGCACCGAAATACAATGGCAACTCCAATCTGAACGAGAGTACCACCAGCAAACCCATACACGTGTTTCACCCTTGTTGGGGATCATCAGTGAGGTGAAGCTGATGCCTCTCTAAGCACAGTGAGAGGGAGACCACGTCTGGTTGCCCCCAGGAGACCTAGGGTTACCAATCCCAGGTTCCTTAAAAAATAGTTATACAAAGGTAGCGGGCGCCCCTCTCTCGCAAGAACAGACATGATAACCTGTTCAGTGGTTATTAACCACTTGAGAGTTCGCAGCCACTGCTTTTACTCACTGTGCCTTTCACAGATGGGAAATATCCATTTGCATATCAGTCTTTGTCCTGCCCAGGGGCAGTCCAGCACCGAAATACAATGGCAACTCCAATCTGAACGAGAGTACCACCAGCAACCCCATACACGTGTTTCACCCTTGTTGGGGATCATCAGTGAGGTGAAGCTGATGCCTCTCTAAGCACAGTGAGAGGGAGACCACGTCTGGTTGCCCCCAGGAGACCTAGGGTTACCAATCCCAGGTTCCTTAAAAAATAGTTATACAAAGGTAGCGGGCGCCCCTCTCTCGCAAGAACAGACATGATAACCTGTTCAGTGGTTATTAACCACTTGAGAGTTCGCAGCCACTGCTTTTACTCACTGTGCCTTTCACAGATGGGAAATATCCATTTGCATATCAGTCTTTGTCCTGCCCAGGGGCAGTCCAGCACCGAAATACAATGGCAACTCCAATCTGAACGAGAGTACCACCAGCAACCCCATACACGTGTTTCACCCTTGTTGGGGATCATCAGTGAGGTGAAGCTGATGCCTCTCTAAGCACAGTGAGAGGGAGACCACGTCCGGTTGCCCCCAGGAGACCTAGGGTTACCAATCCCAGGTTCCTTAAAAAATAGTTATACAAAGGTAGCGGGCGCCCCTCTCTCGCAAGAACAGACATGATAACCTGTTCAGTGGTTATTAACCACTTGAGAGTTCGCAGCCACTGCTTTTACTCACTGTGCCTTTCACAGATGGGAAATATCCATTTGCATATCAGTCTTTGTCCTGCCCAGGGGCAGTCCAGCACCGAAATACAATGGCAACTCCAATCTGAACGAGAGTACCACCAGCAACCCCATACACGTGTTTCACCCTTGATGGGGATCATCAGTGAGGTGAAGCTGATGCCTCTCTAAGCACAGTGAGAGGGAGACCACGTCTGGTTGCCCCCAGGAGACCTAGGGTTACCAATCCCAGGTTCCTTAAAAAATAGTTATACAAAGGTAGCGGGCGCCCCTCTCTCGCAAGAACAGACATGATAACCTGTTCAGTGGTTATTAACCACTTGAGAGTTCGCAGCCACTGCTTTTACTCACTGTGCCTTTCACAGATGGGAAATATCCATTTGCATATCAGTCTTTGTCCTGCCCAGGGGCAGTCCAGCACCAAAATACAATGGCAACTCCAATCTGAACGAGAGTACCACCAGCAAACCCATACACGTGTTTCACCCTTGTTGGGGATCATCAGTGAGGTGAAGCTGATGCCTCTCTAAGCACAGTGAGAGGGAGACCACGTCTGGTTGCCCCCAGGAGACCTAGGGTTACCAATCCCAGGTTCCTTAAAAAATAGTTATACAAAGGTAGCGGGCGCCCCTCTCTCGCAAGAACAGACATGATAACCTGTTCAGTGGTTATTAACCACTTGAGAGTTCGCAGCCACTGCTTTTACTCACTGTGCCTTTCACAGATGGGAAATATCCATTTGCATATCAGTCTTTGTCCTGCCCAGGGGCAGTCCAGCACCGAAATACAATGGCAACTCCAATCTGAACGAGAGTACCACCAGCAACCCCATACACGTGTTTCACCCTTGTTGGGGATCATCAGTGAGGTGAAGCTGATGCCTCTCTAAGCACAGTGAGAGGGAGACCACGTCTGGTTGCCCCCAGGAGACCTAGGGTTACCAATCCCAGGTTCCTTAAAAAATAGTTATACAAAGGTAGCGGGCGCCCCTCTCTCGCAAGAACAGACATGATAACCTGTTCAGTGGTTATTAACCACTTGAGAGTTCGCAGCCACTGCTTTTACTCACTGTGCCTTTCACAGATGGGAAATATCCATTTGCATATCAGTCTTTGTCCTGCCCAGGGGCAGTCCAGCACCGAAATACAATGGCAACTCCAATCTGAACGAGAGTACCACCAGCAACCCCATACACGTGTTTCACCCTTGTTGGGGATCATCAGTGAGGTGAAGCTGATGCCTCTCTAAGCACAGTGAGAGGGAGACCACGTCCGGTTGCCCCCAGGAGACCTAGGGTTACCAATCCCAGGTTCCTTAAAAAATAGTTATACAAAGGTAGCGGGCGCCCCTCTCTCGCAAGAACAGACATGATAACCTGTTCAGTGGTTATTAACCACTTGAGAGTTCGCAGCCACTGCTTTTACTCACTGTGCCTTTCACAGATGGGAAATATCCATTTGCATATCAGTCTTTGTCCTGCCCAGGGGCAGTCCAGCACCGAAATACAATGGCAACTCCAATCTGAACGAGAGTACCACCAGCAACCCCATACACGTGTTTCACCCTTGATGGGGATCATCAGTGAGGTGAAGCTGATGCCTCTCTAAGCACAGTGAGAGGGAGACCACGTCTGGTTGCCCCCAGGAGACCTAGGGTTACCAATCCCAGGTTCCTTAAAAAATAGTTATACAAAGGTAGCGGGCGCCCCTCTCTCGCAAGAACAGACATGATAACCTGTTCAGTGGTTATTAACCACTTGAGAGTTCGCAGCCACTGCTTTTACTCACTGTGCCTTTCACAGATGGGAAATATCCATTTGCATATCAGTCTTTGTCCTGCCCAGGGGCAGTCCAGCACCAAAATACAATGGCAACTCCAATCTGAACGAGAGTACCACCAGCAAACCCATACACGTGTTTCACCCTTGTTGGGGATCATCAGTGAGGTGAAGCTGATGCCTCTCTAAGCACAGTGAGAGGGAGACCACGTCTGGTTGCCCCCAGGAGACCTAGGGTTACCAATCCCAGGTTCCTTAAAAAATAGTTATACAAAGGTAGCGGGCGCCCCTCTCTCGCAAGAACAGACATGATAACCTGTTCAGTGGTTATTAACCACTTGAGAGTTCGCAGCCACTGCTTTTACTCACTGTGCCTTTCACAGATGGGAAATATCCATTTGCATATCAGTCTTTGTCCTGCCCAGGGGCAGTCCAGCACCGAAATACAATGGCAACTCCAATCTGAACGAGAGTACCACCAGCAACCCCATACACGTGTTTCACCCTTGTTGGGGATCATCAGTGAGGTGAAGCTGATGCCTCTCTAAGCACAGTGAGAGGGAGACCACGTCTGGTTGCCCCCAGGAGACCTAGGGTTACCAATCCCAGGTTCCTTAAAAAATAGTTATACAAAGGTAGCGGGCGCCCCTCTCTCGCAAGAACAGACATGATAACCTGTTCAGTGGTTATTAACCACTTGAGAGTTCGCAGCCACTGCTTTTACTCACTGTGCCTTTCACAGATGGGAAATATCCATTTGCATATCAGTCTTTGTCCTGCCCAGGGGCAGTCCAGCACCGAAATACAATGGCAACTCCAATCTGAACGAGAGTACCACCAGCAACCCCATACACGTGTTTCACCCTTGTTGGGGATCATCAGTGAGGTGAAGCTGATGCCTCTCTAAGCACAGTGAGAGGGAGACCACGTCCGGTTGCCCCCAGGAGACCTAGGGTTACCAATCCCAGGTTCCTTAAAAAATAGTTATACAAAGGTAGCGGGCGCCCCTCTCTCGCAAGAACAGACATGATAACCTGTTCAGTGGTTATTAACCACTTGAGAGTTCGCAGCCACTGCTTTTACTCACTGTGCCTTTCACAGATGGGAAATATCCATTTGCATATCAGTCTTTGTCCTGCCCAGGGGCAGTCCAGCACCGAAATACAATGGCAACTCCAATCTGAACGAGAGTACCACCAGCAACCCCATACACGTGTTTCACCCTTGATGGGGATCATCAGTGAGGTGAAGCTGATGCCTCTCTAAGCACAGTGAGAGGGAGACCACGTCTGGTTGCCCCCAGGAGACCTAGGGTTACCAATCCCAGGTTCCTTAAAAAATAGTTATACAAAGGTAGCGGGCGCCCCTCTCTCGCAAGAACAGACATGATAACCTGTTCAGTGGTTATTAACCACTTGAGAGTTCGCAGCCACTGCTTTTACTCACTGTGCCTTTCACAGATGGGAAATATCCATTTGCATATCAGTCTTTGTCCTGCCCAGGGGCAGTCCAGCACCGAAATACAATGGCAACTCCAATCTGAACGAGAGTACCACCAGCAACCCCATACACGTGTTTCACCCTTGTTGGGGATCATCAGTGAGGTGAAGCTGATGCCTCTCTAAGCACAGTGAGAGGGAGACCACGTCTGGTTGCCCCCAGGAGACCTAGGGTTACCAATCCCAGGTTCCTTAAAAAATAGTTATACAAAGGTAGCGGGCGCCCCTCTCTCGCAAGAACAGACATGATAACCTGTTCAGTGGTTATTAACCACTTGAGAGTTCGCAGCCACTGCTTTTACTCACTGTGCCTTTCACAGATGGGAAATATCCATTTGCATATCAGTCTTTGTCCTGCCCAGGGGCAGTCCAGCACCGAAATACAATGGCAACTCCAATCTGAACGAGAGTACCACCAGCAACCCCATACACGTGTTTCACCCTTGTTGGGGATCATCAGTGAGGTGAAGCTGATGCCTCTCTAAGCACAGTGAGAGGGAGACCACGTCTGGTTGCCCCCAGGAGACCTAGGGTTACCAATCCCAGGTTCCTTAAAAAATAGTTATACAAAGGTAGCGGGCGCCCCTTTCTCGCAAGAACAGACATGATAACCTGTTCAGTGGTTATTAACCACTTGAGAGTTCGCAGCCACTGCTTTTACTCACTGTGCCTTTCACAGATGGGAAATATCCATTTGCATATCAGTCTTTGTCCTGCCCAGGGGCAGTCCAGCACCGAAATACAATGGCAACTCCAATCTGAACGAGAGTACCACCAGCAACCCCATACACATGTTTCACCCTTGTTGGGGATCATCAGTGAGGTGAAGCTGATGCCTCTCTAAGCACAGTGAGAGGGAGACCACGTCTGGTTGCCCCCAGGAGACCTAGGGTTACCAATCCCAGGTTCCTTAAAAAATAGTTATACAAAGGTAGCGGGCGCCCCTCTCTCGCAAGAACAGACATGATAACCTGTTCAGTGGTTATTAACCACTTGAGAGTTCGCAGCCACTGCTTTTACTCACTGTGCCTTTCACAGATGGGAAATATCCATTTGCATATCAGTCTTTGTCCTGCCCAGGGGCAGTCCAGCACCGAAATACAATGGCAACTCCAATCTGAACGAGAGTTCCACCAGCAACCCCATACACGTGTTTCACCCTTGTTGGGGATCATCAGTGAGGTGAAGCTGATGCCTCTCTAAGCACAGTGAGAGGGAGACCACGTCTGGTTGCCCCCAGGAGACCTAGGGTTACCAATCCCAGGTTCCTTAAAAAATAGTTATACAAAGGTAGCGGGCGCCCCTCTCTCGCAAGAACAGACATGATAACCTGTTCAGTGGTTATTAACCACTTGAGAGTTCGCAGCCACTGCTTTTACTCAATGTGCCTTTCACAGATGGGAAATATCCATTTGCATATCAGTCTTTGTCCTGCCCAGGGGCAGTCCAGCACCGAAATACAATGGCAACTCCAATCTGAACGAGAGTACCACCAGCAACCCCATACACGTGTTTCACCCTTGTTGGGGATCATCAGTGAGGTGAAGCTGATGCCTCTCTAAGCACAGTGAGAGGGAGACCACGTCTGGTTGCCCCCAGGAGACCTAGGGTTACCAATCCCAGGTTCCTTAAAAAATAGTTATACAAAGGTAGCGGGCGCCCCTCTCTCGCAAGAACAGACATGATAACCTGTTCAGTGGTTATTAACCACTTGAGAGTTCGCAGCCACTGCTTTTACTCACTGTGCCTTTCACAGATGGGAAATATCCATTTGCATATCAGTCTTTGTCCTGCCCAGGGGCAGTCCAGCACCGAAATACAATGGCAACTCCAATCTGAACGAGAGTACCACCAGCAACCCCATACACGTGTTTCACCCTTGTTGGGGATCATCAGTGAGGTGAAGCTGATGCCTCTCTAAGCACAGTGAGAGGGAGACCACGTCTGGTTGCCCCCAGGAGACCTAGGGTTACCAATCCCAGGTTCCTTAAAAAATAGTTATACAAAGGTAGCGGGCGCCCCTCTCTCGCAAGAACAGACATGATAACCTGTTCAGTGGTTATTAACCACTTGAGAGTTTGCAGCCACTGCTTTTACTCACTGTGCCTTTCACAGATGGGAAATATCCATTTGCATATCAGTCTTTGTCCTGCCCAGGGGCAGTCCAGCACCGAAATACAATGGCAACTCCAATCTGAACGAGAGTACCACCAGCAACCCGCTACCTTTGTAAAACTATTTGTTAAGGAACCTGGGATTGGTAACCCTAGGTCTCCTGGGGGCAACCAGACGTGGTCTCCCTCTCACTGTGCTTAGAGAGGCATCAGCTTCACCTCACTGATGATCCCCAACAAGGGTGAAACACGTGTATGGGGTTGCTGGTGGTACTCTCGTTCAGATTGGAATTGCCATTGTATTTCGGTGCTGGACTGCCCCTGGGCAGGACAAAGACTCATATGCAAATGGATATTTCCCATCTGTGAAAGGCACAGTGAGTAAAAGCAGTGGCTGCGAACTCTCAAGTGGTTAATAACCACCGAACAGGTTATCATGTCTGTTCTTGCGAGAGAGGGGCGCCCGCTACCTTTGTAAAACTATTTGTTAAGGAACCTGGGATTGGTAACCCTAGGTCTCCTGGGGGCAACCAGACGTGGTCTCCCTCTCACTGTGCTTAGAGAGGCATCAGCTTCACCTCACTGATGATCCCCAACAAGGGTGAAACACGTGTATGGGGTTGCTGGTGGTACTCTCGTTCAGATTGGAATTGCCATTGTATTTCGGTGCTGGACTGCCCCTGGGCAGGACAAAGACTCATATGCAAATGGATATTTCCCATCTGTGAAAGGCACAGTGAGTAAAAGCAGTGGCTGCGAACTCTCAAGTGGTTAATAACCACCGAACAGGTTATCATGTCTGTTCTTGCGAGAGAGGGGCGCCCGCTACCTTTGTAAAACTATTTGTTAAGGAACCTGGGATTGGTAACCCTAGGTCTCCTGGGGGCAACCAGACGTGGTCTCCCTCTCACTGTGCTTAGAGAGGCATCAGCTTCACCTCACTGATGATCCCCAACAAGGGTGAAACACGTGTATGGGGTTGCTGGTGGTACTCTTGTTCAGATTGGAATTGCCATTGTATTTCGGTGCTGGACTGCCCCTGGGCAGGACAAAGACTCATATGCAAATGGATATTTCCCATCTGTGAAAGGCACAGTGAGTAAAAGCAGTGGCTGCGAACTCTCAAGTGGTTAATAACCACCGAACAGGTTATCATGTCTGTTCTTGCGAGAGAGGGGCGCCCGCTACCTTTGTAAAACTATTTGTTAAGGAACCTGGGATTGGTAACCCTAGGTCTCCTGGGGGCAACCAGACGTGGTCTCCCTCTCACTGTGCTTAGAGAGGCATCAGCTTCACCTCACTGATGATCCCCAACAAGGGTGAAACACGTGTATGGGGTTGCTGGTGGTACTCTCGTTCAGATTGGAATTGCCATTGTATTTGGGTGCTGGACTGCCCCTGGGCAGGACAAAGACTCATATGCAAATGGATATTTCCCATCTGTGAAAGGCACAGTGAGTAAAAGCAGTGGCTGCGAACTCTCAAGTGGTTAATAACCACCGAACAGGTTATCATGTCTGTTCTTGCGAGAGAGGGGCGCCCGCTACCTTTGTAAAACTATTTGTTAAGGAACCTGGGATTGGTAACCCTAGGTCTCCTGGGGGCAACCAGACGTGGTCTCCCTCTCACTGTGCTTAGAGAGGCATCAGCTTCACCTCACTGATGATCCCCAACAAGGGTGAAACACGTGTATGGGGTTGCTGGTGGTACTCTCGTTCAGATTGGAATTGCCATTGTATTTCGGTGCTGGACTGCCCCTGGGCAGGACAAAGACTCATATGCAAATGGATATTTCCCATCTGTGAAAGGCACAGTGAGTAAAAGCAGTGGCTGCGAACTCTCAAGTGGTTAATAACCACCGAACAGGTTATCATGTCTGTTCTTGCGAGAGAGGGGCGCCCGCTACCTTTGTAAAACTATTTGTTAAGGAACCTGGGATTGGTAACCCTAGGTCTCCTGGGGGCAACCAGACGTGGTCTCCCTCTCACTGTGCTTAGAGAGGCATCAGCTTCACCTCACTGATGATCCCCAACAAGGGTGAAACACGTGTATGGGGTTGCTGGTGGTACTCTCGTTCAGATTGGAATTGCCATTGTATTTCGGTGCTGGACTGCCCCTGGGCAGGACAAAGACTCATATGCAAATGGATATTTCCCATCTGTGAAAGGCACAGTGAGTAAAAGCAGTGGCTGCGAACTCTCAAGTGGTTAATAACCACCGAACAGGTTATCATGTCTGTTCTTGCGAGAGAGGGGCGCCCGCTACCTTTGTAAAACTGAGGTGCATCTAGCCTGTGCCAATGCTCAGAACTATCCAGAGTCCCCAAAATTCCCAAACTTAGCCAACACCCTTAATGGTCTCCTGCGCTGGACAATGAGTGACCCTATAGTGAAAGGATACAGTGGAACCATATCAACTGAGGATGATACCATATGTTAATAGTGGGCTCTAAGGAAAGAACCTCAAGCCGATGCCAAGTTCTAACCCCTTGTAAACTAACTAGTTCTTGTCAGTCAGAGTCTCTATGTCGTGTCACTATTCGTGTTGGCGTCCTAATCACACTGGGCCATGATGTTCCATTTTACTGGCAGAGACACATTTTCCCCCTTGGAAAAAACTGTCCCTTTCTTGTTGAAGTGAAGTAAGAGTTACAGGGCCATGCAGTGCTTCAGCAATGCATGTAAAGCTGCACTCACTCAGTACAAGGATGGGGTCCTTAGTTCTGAGCCTAAAACATGAGACTAACGGCTAAGGTCACAACACACGCATTTCTCACTCACACACCCGCTCCAGGCTGGTTTTGCACTCTGCATACCCAAGTGTAGTCACCAGCATTCCCTTCTGTCTTTCTGTCCGCTCAGTGCTGTCGCTGTCTGTCCATACCTCCGTCAGTCAAGTTTGCAACCAGGGGACTAGCACGTGCATCCGTACACTAAACACACTGTATGTGCATCTACTCCTCCCTTCATTAGGAGGAGAAAACAACATTTGGCTGCATGGATAAATGACTGAAACTGGTTTCCAATGGCAGGAGAATGTGAAAAATGGTCATATCAGAAATCGAGAAAACCTTGGGACCATTCCCTAACAGTACGCTATGTCCATTATGCTATATAGCGACTTTCCCAATATACAGCATGGAGGGGCGACACTCTGCTGAAAACCTCATTACTTTTGTAGTCCACCTGTTCCTTTGTGTCACAAAGCCTGCAAACACTTTATGGAAATGATACATCTGTGTCAGGTTCTATTTGGAGATGTGCGTACACTTCAGTGTGGATGTTAGATCGTCCTTTCATGCATTACGTAGAAACAGTGCACCATCAATCTAACAGCATGCTCCACCTTTCCAAGTTCAATATTCCATTAGCAAATATTCAGAGCTGCATTTCCAACCACCTAACTATGGGGTGTAGCGATAAATGCCTCTACACCTTGTGTAAAGTGTTTAAGGTTCCTCACATGCCATTGGTTAAGGTGAACCCAGGGCCGGTGCAAGAACTAGGCAAACCAGGTGGCTGCCTATGGTGCTGGTCAGCTGTGGGTGCCAAAGTCTACTTGTTTCCCTTTGCTTGCATGAATTCCAAAGAAGATGTGAACCAATCTGAGAGAAGGTAGATGCATAATGTCCTCCTACAATTAGGGGAGGACCTGCTGCAAATCACAGAGTCTCTAACATGAAAGTCGAACAGGGATATTGCCTACTGCCGCATTTTATTGAGCAGCACAGCATATGTTTGGGCTCATGTTAACGCAGATGCCTTGCAGCAAGAGATGTTGATATAACAATGTGGTCAGTACCAAGTGTAAAAGCAAAAAGAGAATATCGAGGCTGATACCCCAAAAGGAAATACACCAAACACAGGCTTACAAAGATACACAGATCTTTATTCTATAACTGAACAGTTTTCAAAGGAACAAAGTATCAGATAGCTATCAGGCCCTCAGTACATCACAGCGAATACCAGCCCTTTCGGTGTGAGAAGTGAGTGGGACTGTACATCAGAACGTTCACTCTTTTTATACAATTTCTAACATGATGTCCAGCCCATCTATAGGTTAATCATTCCTCAGGCTAGGGGTTCGTGCCGAGTTCGCTTCTAATTTATTCATCTATATGCATATAGATTATTCCTGGTTTATACACAAATAAGTCACAATGGCAACAGTGTGTCTTTGGATTTAACATTAAGCCTTCGTACATGTTTTATACAATGTAGTTCAACAAGTGTTCACATTCAGTATTTAAACAACATTGTGCTTAATATATGCTCGCGGATCAGTTTCGTTGGCACAAGTAATCCTTGATCTACAGGTCAACGAAGGACAAGGTCTCATTGCAAGACCCTAACATTTGGCCTGCGGGCAGTTTAGACATTAACTTACATGTAGAGGTCAAAACGGCCAAGCTACAAACAGAAGAACACTATCCACCATTTTAGAACACAGGGTGACTTTGAAGCGAGAATCAAAATGGAGGATGAACCTAAAATGGCGGCTAAATCGATCTAAGGTCAGAACTGTGCAACGCGGATTTCTTCGCAGAGCGACTGGGTTTAGGCCAATATATACAATAAAGGAGGCACGATATAATATCCCATTTAACAAACCCTCCTTTTGGCCTAAGCCAAGCGCTAAACTACTTCTAGTCACTTTACGAGTAACTCCACATCTCAATGTCCATACATCCTGAATCACTATCGGAGATATCAATTGCCATAAAATCAGATACTAAGATCTCTTTCAGCATGTCTTCGTTGGAGATCTTCTCTGGGGCGTATACTTTGTGTCCTAATGTACCTATCACTTGTGCGCAGCATCCCCCTAGCATGGAACACATACCAGGAAGACATTGTATACAAGAGCAAAGAAACAACAGAATACCTAAAATAATCATCAAGACCGAAAGTAGTTTCCATCCCCAAGATCGCAAGAAGTCCCAGAACCAAGCGCTTAGATCCCAGTTTCCCTCGGGAACATGCACTTCTGAACTAAGGACATGCAGATTCTGTATTGCCTTAAAGATAGTTGGGGAGGAATCTGGTGCGAAAACACAGCAAGCGGGCCCCACTAATTTACATACCCCACCCCGCTCAGCCAGGATGACATCTCATGCCATCCGGTTCTGAAGTGCTACTAACCTTATTGCTTTCTGTTCTAGAGTCATATTATAGAGTATGTCAGTGGTCCGGTTGATGGTCCTCTCCAGTACTCTCGCTAGTCTCCTGATATCTTCTGAGTTCATTATTTGCCCCCGAAATGGCACAAAGGATTTAACTACATCTCCTAGAACTTGTGCTGAAGTGTCACCATTCTCGTCTCGCCACGGACGAGCCTTTGAAATCTCTACAGTACTAGCAATGAATACCCCGGGTAACAGAATCCCTAAATAACAAGTTCCCTGCCAATCCTTGGCTAACTATGGACATGCTACATTACCGCAAACAAAGTAGACAGGTTCGCCTACATTCAAAGGTCTGTCCTCTCCAGTCAAATTCGCAACGTTGGCGCAACCTTTAAAATCACCCATTAACTGAGTACCATTCCTTTGTATGCAGAAAGAAACTGAATTGGGGCTATGGTTAACAGTGTAGGAAGGAGGTGTGGCATCCTTATTGCCTATAGGAGCCATCTTGAAAGAGATCAAAGATTGAAAAGGATGGGACAGTCTATCAGAAGGTCTAATAGAAGCAACATTAAGCTTACTCCTATTCGCAAAGAGCGAGCATCGCAGGGGCGTCAGAACACGTTTTTCAAACTCGTTCAAGTTAGTCCCATCGAAGTTCCCAGAGATGCTATCGTTCCATCGGCCAAAGAATAGTGCTCTAAGAGAAGCATAGCATGCAGTTGTCAAAGGTAAAGGATGAATATACCAAACGAGCCCCTTATCCCTGTGTTGCGGTAAATGTGAACAGACCCAACAGTTAGACTTGTTAAAAATGGCATGTGTAGCATTCATGATGAGTAATAATGTGTTGTTGTGATAACTCTGTCTGTGCTGCAAGTCTCTAGGTGATAGAGTGTGCAGATGCACGAAAGGAGTAGAAACAGTAGGTACATTTTCAGTAGGTAACAAATTCTCAAACGGATGTACTTCTTCTAGATACCAGAAACCTAAGACAATGACTGTTGTGAAACCAATTAACATTATCACAAGAAAGAAATACGTTTTCGGGGCCAACATATTGGATTGTCCATTTTCGCAGCTGGTCACACGCTCTCTTATCTGCTCAGTGCGAGCAGAAGCGGTGGCAGGCATTGTATTCTTCAAACGAAAGCACCAATGTTATTTGCTGGTGACCTCCAGGCCGAGCGTTTTCTTAGTCATTCCACAAACCCTAGCCAACAGAATCCCCTTATGTACAAATGATCGGGCCAAAAAGACAAGCCCTTTGATGATTTTTCTCGATGGCACAGCCGAACCGTGCAGTAAGTCTATTTCCTTGGACGCAGATCGTACCTTGTGATCCCTGGTACTGAGTGATCTGTGAACAACGTGTCGTCACTTCCCACTGGAAGTGGCAAATGATCGGAACATGATCAGAGACATGATTTGGAACAACTTCCAGAAACAAAACGGTTGGAGAGTGTGGAGATTAAATGGCTATTTCCCCAGACCTCACAGGCTCAGGGAGAGTCTCCGATGCACTCTCGACGCTGGTTGCTGCTTCGTGATCGTTGGTTACAGCATTGGTGGGGGGTTCTGTATCTTCTGTATCGTGTGGCACTCGGTGTGGAATACTCTTGGTATGTGACGCGTGTATGCAATTCTTCTGGCCTGCTACCTGCACCGCAGTCTGTGTGACCAGCAAAACTTTGAAGGGGCCCCGCCAACGAGGTGCGAGGCAAGAAGATCGCTCAAACGATTTCATGAGGATCCACTCTCCCGGTCATATATGCTGTGACCGGGGCCCTCGTACCTTACAGGTAAAGCCTCTCGCACCTGGTGATAAATCAAATACAAGTTTTTAGTTAACTGGCCACAGTAGTCAGAAAGAAGTGCATTTTTAACGTCTCGTGGAGAACGAGACTTCGGAACATTCCAAATATTAGCTGGCCTACCCATAACCACCTCAAAGGGAGAGAGCCCAGTCTTAGTTTGAGGGGTTGTTCTCATAGATAACAACACGATCGGTAAGGCTTCCGGCCATTTTAGTTTGGTGCCGGCACACGTCTTAGCGAGATTGTTCTTGATGATGCCGTTGTGTCTTTCTACTAATCCAGCACTATGAGCGTGTCTAGCCGAATGGAACCGTTTATTAATCTGTAATCCTGCGCATATCTGCAGAATTACAGCAGCGATAAAGTGTGGACCATTGTCTGACCAGATGACTCTCGGGCACCCAAATCTTGGAAAATATTTCTTTAATATAGTCTTTGCCGTGGTCATAGCTGTGGCATCTTTGACGGGATAGGCTTTAACCCATTTGCTAAAAGCACAGATGACGACTAATACATACTTGAAATTGTTGCAACGCTCCATCTCAATAAAATCAAAATGAATAACCTCGAAGGGGACAGAAGGTGGACCAAAACTACCCCTAGGAGTTAATGTGCCCTTTCCCACATTATGCTGCAAACAAATCATGCACCCCTGAACGAAGCGTTCAGCTACTTTAGGGATTTTGTCATTTACCCACACATTTTGCAACATTTTAGTGATTTTTCGAGCACATATATGGGTGGGACCATGAGCCATAACAACCATCATCATAATATATGCGTCAGGCAGTAACCACTTCCCTTCAACTTTGTCCACCCAACACCCATCATCCAGTTCTCCCAAACCCTTAGCCCATTTCTTAAATTCTTCTAATGTGGCATCGGCTTGGATATCCCTTACGGAATCAATACCCTCATCCAAAGTACAGACATTTGTGGCTTCCCTTGAAAGATACATTTTTGAAGAGAGATCAGTGGCAGTCTGTTTGGCTATCTGGTCAACAAAAGCGTTCCCTTTTCCTACATGATCTACAATCTTTTGATGCGCTGCCCATTTTATGATAGCTCGCTGAGTAGGGAGTGCATGTGCTGAGAGTAACCGTACTATCAAGGAGCCATGTCGGATTTTCGTACCATGTGAAGTCAAGAAACCTCTTTCTGACCAAAGTCTACCGAAATTGTGAACCACCCCAAAGGCATACTGACTGTCAGTATACATATTTACTGTAAGCCCTTTGAAAAGTTCACAAGCTCGGGTCAATGCTATAATCTCTGCAGCCTGCGCGCAGTTATGCGTGATTCTCTTGGTTTCCACAACCGTGCTCAATGTAGTGATTGCACACGCAGCTGTGGATGTACCATCCGGAAGTTTGAAGCATGAGCCATCGCAAAACAGCTCCCCTTGTGGATTGTTCAAAGGAATATCCTTCAGATCGATTCTACCTTTTGTCTCTTGTTCGGTAGTGTAAAGGGAGTCATGTGATTCTTCGTCACTGCAAGCAGTACCTTGTGGGAAAGGTAAAAGTTCATCCGGATTAAGAACACAACACCTCTTAATTTGTATGTGCGGTGCAAACAAGATCAATTCATATCTCGTTAATCGTGCAGAGGTGAGGTGTTTTGTTCAGTAGAACATCTACAGAGTGAGGTACCATCAGGGTTAAAGGATGGCCTAGGACCATTCCCTCGCTCTGTTTTATGGACGCAGCAGCAGCAGCGACAGCTCGCAAACATCTTGGCAAAGCGCATGCTACAGGATCAAGGGCAGAAGAAAAGTAGCCGCACGGCCTATTCTTCCCTTCATTTTCCTGCGTTAATACAGCCAAAGCACAACCATCACATTCATGCACCTACAACACAAAGGCCTTTTCATAGTTTGGTGTGCCCAAAACTGGTGTCGAGCACAAGGCAGTCTTGAGCAGATCAAATGCTTGCTGGTGTTCCAAGTTCCACGGCAATGGCGAAGAAATGCCCTTCTTCGTCAAAGCCAACATTGGTTTAATCACTAGTGAGAAATTGGGGATCCACTGCCTACAGTAAGAAGCCATTCCTATCAAGGCCCTAACTTCTTTCTGCGTATTTGGGACAGACATGCTAGAAATGAGTTTTATCCGCTCAGGTGTCAACCTTCTTCCCTCCTTTAACAGGAGATAGCCTAAATAGGTGACCTCCTGACAACAATATTGAAGTTATTTAAGCAAAGCTTTATGTCCATGTTTAGCCAAATGAATAAGCAACAACACAGTGCCCTCCTTACAAGCGCTCTCTGAGTCAGCAGCTAAAAGGAAGTCATCAACATGTTGAAGCAGTGCACAAGTAGAGGGCAACTCAAGGGAATCGAGCTGCTCTTTCAAAGCCCTACTATAGATGCTAGGACTTTCCGTGTAACCTTGCGTTGCACAGGTAAAGGTAAATGAACGTCCCCCTAAGGTGAACGCAAACAAGTATCCACTGTCTTTGTGTATAGGAATACTAAAGAAAGTGTTCTTTAGATGCACAACACTAAAATGAGTAGCTGAAGCCGGGATCATGGTTAATATTGTCGTCACATCAGTTACAATTGGAAATTGTGGAGCAACAATCTTATTGATGGTAAGTAGATCAATTATAAAACGAAAAGGAATTGCATTGTCGCCTTTTTTGTACACAAGTAAAATCCGACTATTGCACAAACTACATGCAATTTCCTCAATCACCCCACGGTGCACAAAATCAGAGCCTATGCATTTCAAAGCTTGCTCACCATCAACCGAGATCTTATACTGGGGAATAAGTGGCAACTTTACTCCATGTTTCAACATAATCTTAACAGGCTCAATTTGCAAAACACTGACATCATTATCATCAATTGCCCACAAACACTCCGGAACATCACTGAATTCCGGCAGCAAAGGTCTGGTCAAGAACTGAGAGACAAAAAGTTGCTGTGGTGAAATCGTCAAATGCACTCCATCAGAAGAACAATGAATTACCGCATTTAATTCTTTCAACAGATTCAACCCCAACAAATTCTCTCCGCAATTCGTAGTCAAAAGGAATGGACAGTGGTCCGTAAATGGACCCAAAGAGATAGGTACCGGCGAAGAAACCGGACAGACAACTGGTGTGCTAGAATACCCTACAGAAACATTGGTTTGCCCTGACAGTGGAATGTTTGGAACCCATGAATGATCAATGGAACACTTCTGTGCCCCTGTATCTATCAAGAATAGATGTTTCCTATTTCCCACTAACACCTCAACATAGGGACCTTTCTGATTAACGGGAATAGGCGTTGGGTCCAAACCCTGCTTCGGGCAATCCTAGTAAAACAGAATGTCGTCAAAAGGAAGTTCTTCAGAGAGGTAAGCAGCAGAAGGATGATCAAAAATGTTTCTATTATCCACACTCGATGCCTGATTGTCCTGTGAAAAAGGTTGCTGTGAGTCCTGTGAAAACTGACCTCTACCAGGACCGCCTACACCTGGGCGACCTCTGGATCGTCTACCCATATTCCCAAATGCATTATTCGACCTTTGTTGGAGGATCGGGCATTGTGCACGACAATGACCCACTTGTCTACAATAAGCACACTGGTTAATGTTTACGGGACCCAAGAGTGCATTCCCCTGTGGAACATACTGACCTCTAAATTGCGAATTACCCCCTCTAAGGCCTCTAACAATTTGCTGCAATAGTACTTTTTTTTTAAATCACCTTTTCTCTTTTCAACCCTTCTTTTTCGTTATTAACATGATTCTCGTAGTACTGAGCCATGTGCAATACTTCTGACTGAGACTTCGCTTGCCAAGCGCTCTCAAAGGACATAATTTGCAAATGGATGTCAGGCAGCAATCCATGCACATATTTGTCCACACATAATCTTTTCCCAGACTCTGTGCCTAAGTCTTGTCCACTGAAATCTGAAAATACCTGTTTGAACCGATTAAAGAACTCGGTAGCACCCTCAGACTTCCCTTGGACACAGGCAGTAAGCTTGTCCTAAATAATTCTCTTTTCAGGAATTATAGTTTTCAATTTTGCCATGATTCCTTCAGGCAAAGTTAGTATTACCTGAGGCGGTCTTTCGCCAGCTGGCCTTTCTCCATCGAGTCTAACCATTTTAGTCCATGTATCTCCTAACCCGGGTATATTGTCTATAGTTCTAATCTGTTTCCACAAATCAACAGGCAGGAGTACAGGAAATAACAAATCAATATCACTTAGAGTGAATACCGATGATTGCAAGACAGACTCTATTTCTTTGTAGAACCCCGTCGGGTTCTTCCTGTCGGGAATAGATTGTTTAATAGTGTTCACTTGCTGTCTTGAGAACGGGACGTGAACAAACTGCGACACATAATGTGCAGGAATATCTTGGGAAACTGCACCTGTTGCAGGATTAGCCGGAATCTCAACTTTTGGGACAAATATCAGAGGAACCTCTCTCATAGGAAACTGGGAAGTAGGCAACTCCGAACGCTTACTAAGCAACTGAGCCAAATCGAGCGCTAAAGCAGCTGAAGAAGTGTCAAACGAAAAAGCCCTCTTATAAATACTCAATAACTCTGCGGGACAACAAATCTTCTTTTTATACACTCATCCGGTAGGTACTCTACCATTAGCTGTATCACTTTCCGCTGCATTTCTGGCATATACTGAGTATACGTGTCATATACTTCAACGGGAGTTATCAACGTGTCTGAGATCCATCTAATCGCATCTTTCGTACAAATTTGCGTTTCCTCAGTTATCGATTTTCGATGAGGAAGGAACCATTTCTGTACGAACATAACGTCCAAACTATCACCATCTTCATCTTTATTTCGTAACCTTTCCAGCTCCTTTCTATACTCAAGAACCCTCTCAACATGCTCTAGCACCTTCTCCGCAGTATCTCTAGAAAATGCTAAAGTATTCAGATCCCTCAACCCTTGTGGGAGATCTATATCATTTAGCCTGTTCCACATTATACATAAATGAATCCTAATCCTTCAATAAAAACGTTTTTCTCAGGAAGATTGTCTATATTAGAAAGTGTGGCAAAAACATCAGCTTGTTCACCCTTCTCCATGCAATGCTTAGCCCACGCAGTTAACTCACGTTTTTTCTCTGAAGACACAGTATTGCGAGTTACAACCGTCGATCCCGCTCCCCGATCTACTACAAGCGATGTAGAACCACTTGGAAGAGGGAGAGTAGGCAAGCATTGAACATCAGGGAACAGAGGTGCTATTGCTGGTACAGCAAGCAAGGGTGGAGGAACGGGTGGAGGAGCAACGACAAGAGGAGGAACAACGACTGGAGGAAGAGGAACAGCAGGAGGAACAATAGGAGGAGCAGGAGGAACTATGGGAGGAGGAATAACAGCAGGGAGAGGTAAAGCAGCAGGAAGAGGAACATATGGAGGACGCGCAGTGGCACCAGACCTTCGTTCATTTAATAGTTTATTGATAAGTTCATCAGAAACATTAAAGTCTTTAGAAGGATACATTTTCTGGATCCCAAGTGAAAAAGCCCTATCCATATTGCTAACTGACTCAGACTGTTTATTTTGGTTACACAACAACGCTTTTTCGGCTTTCGTCATATGACGGCGCGCATGCTTTTCTCTACTCTTAAGCTGCTGCAAAACTTCTTTCTTCCAATTGTCTAATACATCAAATGCTGCAGGTCTAGCTTTTTTCTTCAATAATATAGATTCTAAGTATTCAATACGAGGGATTTCAAAACTACCATTGATTGGTCACTGAAGTTCGGAAGCATGTCTAGTTTGTCTGTGCCAAATATCATTAAATACTATACTACCAATGCCGTGCTTACAGTACATAGTACACGCCGGTGACCCCTCCATTGGCACCGGACGGCCAAATTCCAAAGATTGTCTGTCCTTGTGGAATAATGCCCTGAAGCAGGCAGACAATTTCCCAGGCATATCAGAATACTGGTGTTACCTGGTCAGTAATTGAACTTGCGAGTGCAATGCACCAAAACAAATTATCAGGATACTTAAGGAGGTCCGATCGGATTACAAAGTTTTCTAACAAAGATTTCCTCGTGGTTGGTGATTTTGGCAAATCTGCCCGCCTCGATATATGGACCCTCGTCAAGATGCTGACTTGGCCCGCGTGCTCACCGTCCAGGGATCGGGTCATGCAGCGCTGCTGAGGTGTCGCGTCTCATCCAAGAAAGGGGCCCCCTTTACACCGTCCGATCCCGGTCCGATAGCCGTGTCAACCTTCAACGAGCTGGCATCAATCTTGAGGGTGCCTATTCGGGCGCCATCTGTAAAAGCAAAAAGAGAATATCGAGGCTGAGTACCCCAAAATGAAATACACCAAACACAGGCTTACAAAGATACACAGATCCTTATTCTATAACTGAACAGTTTTCAAAGGAACAAAGTATCAGATAGCTATCAAGCCCTCAGTACATCACAGCGAATACCAGCCCTATCGGTGTGAGAAGTGAGTGGGACTGTACATCAGAACATTCACTCTTTTTATACAATTTCTAACATGATGTCCAGCCCATGTACAGGTTAATCATTCCTCGGGCTAGGGGTTCGTGCTGAGTTTGCTTCTAATTTATTAATCTATATGCATATAGATTATTCCTGGTTTATACACAAATAAGTCACAATGGCAACAGTGTGTCTTTGGATTTAACATTAAGCCTTCGTACATGTTTTATACAATGTAGTTCAACAAGTGTTCACATTCAGTATTTAATTAGATTAGCTGGTCAAGTGGCACAGCGAGTAGAGCGCTCGCTTTGACATCAGTGCAGAGCCTGCGAACACAGGTTCGAATCCCGGCAGCGCCAAACTCAGCGTTTCATCCTTCCGAGGTCGATAAATGAGCACCACACACCGTGGGTAATAATAAGCAGCGCTCAGATACCTGAGGGTTCGTAGCGCTATATAAATGTCAAATTATTATTATTATTATTATTAAACAACATTGTGCTTAATATATGCTCGCGGATCAGTTTCGTTGGCACAAGTAATCCTTGATCTACAGATCAACAAAGGAAAAGGTCTCATTATTGCATGACCCTAACATTTGGCCTGCGGGCAGTTTAGACATTAACTTACATGTAGAGGTCAAAACAGCCAAGTTACAAACAGAAGAACACTGGCCACCATTTTAGAACACAGGGTGACTTTGCAACGAGAATCAAAATGGCGGATGAACCTAAAATAGCGGCTAAATCGATCTAAGGTCAGAGCTTTGCAACGCGGACTTCTTCGCAGAGCGACTGGGCTTAGGCCAATATATACAATAAAGGAGGTATGACATAATATCCCGTTTAACACAAGGACTGCAAACCCGGTAAATCAACAGTCATACAGTCATGGTACAACCCTCCTGGAATGTTTGGAGGCAGAGCATGGCCAAGAGAAGTACACCTCACCAGTAGGAGCAGGGGGGAGATGCATAGCTGGAGGGTTCTCATGCAATGTCAGCAAAAAAGAGTTAAAGGGATGTATCCACATTATCTTAGAACTGGTTAAAGTGTGCTTGACGAACTTGATGGATGCTGTAAGCGATGCTGGAAGGGTTTACGTTAGTACTGGCCCCACAAATGATTTGTTGCAGCGTTTGCTCTCAAGCACAAGCAATGTATATTTATTCATGCAACTTTAAAACTACTGCATGAATACATATACTTTATTGTGGGCGCACAGGTTATTTGAAAGTGCAAATTATGTGTATTTGTGTTGTTAGAACTGATATAATATTGTTTCATCCTCATTGTATATGTTGGCCTATGCCCAGTCGCTTTGCGAGGAAATTCGTATTGCAAGGTTGTGACCTTAAGTAAATCAAGCCTCCATTTTAGGTTAAAGCCGCCATTTTAGTTATTCGTGCAAAATCACCGTGTGGCCTAAAATGGCCGTCTTGTGTTCTCTTGTTCTTGCTTTAACCTCTCCAACCTCTGTAGGGGAGTTAATATCCAACCTGCCTTCAGGCTACATGTTATGGTCATGTAGACCTTGTTCTTCGTTGACCTCGGGATCAGGTGATTACTTGAATCAGCGATGTTAACCTACAAGTATACAAGAACAATAACGCTATCCAAAACACGATATGTGAAACATCTGTATGATCTGTATTAAAGCAATATGTAACGAGTGTAAAGTTAAACTTAGAGAATAATAGTGTGTGTTAGTAAATATGTTTAAAAGTAAACCGCATGCACGAGATATGTAAATTAGGAAACTAACCTGGCGCGACCCTAGCCCAGTACATGATTAACTTGTAAGAGGCTGGACATCGTTATAACAAACTGTATAAATACGCTGATGTCCAGCTAGCAAATCCTGCTCACTGCTCACATTGAACCCTGCTGGTTGTCTCTGTGATGTATTGACGGCCAAATAGCTATTTGTGTACTTTGTTTGGTAACTGTTCAGTAATGTAATAAAGATTCTGGGAATCTTTACAAGCCTGTGTCGGTGTATTTCTCTTTGCATGGTGTAAAAGCCTTAATATTGTATTTTTCTGATTCCACAGATGGCGCCCGAATAGGGACCCTCAAGATCGACTTCGTCTCGTTGAAGGTTGGCTCGGCTATCGGACCGGGATTGGACGGTGCCAACAGAAATGGCCACTCTGGACGAGAAGTGAATTGCTCAACAGAACTGCACGATCCAATCCTTGAACGGTGAGCTGTAGCCCGAGACGACGTCTTGACGAGGGTCCATATATCGAGGTGGGTAAATTTGCCGAAATCACCAGACACGTGGGTCCTTAGCATTGTCCTTAGTAACCCGATCGGGCCTCCCAGTCCTTTGGTCAGGTGAATCGTGTCCCAATTCTTAATTTAACCCTGACAATTTGAATTTGGCGCATTGTACTCGCGAGCACAGTTACTTGACCAGGTAACACCAGAACTGTGATATACCTGGGAAATTGTCTGCCTGCTTTAGGGCATTATTCCGCAGCGACAGACAATCTTTGGAAGATAGCCGTCCCGCACCACAGGAGGGGTCGTCGGCATGTACTATGTACTGTAGGAAAGGCTTTGGTAGTATAGCATTTAATGACATTTGGCACAGACAGACCAGACATAATTCTAATCTTCGGTGGCCAACCAATGGTAGTTTTGAAATCCCTCGTATAGAATATCTAGAGTCTGTATTAGTAAAGAAAAAGGCTAGACCTGCAGCATTTGACGCATTGCATAGTTGGAAAACAGAAGCTTTGCAGCAACAAAAGAGTAGAGAGAAACATATGCGTAGACATATGACAAGTGTCGAAAAGGCACGGTTATATGATCAAAATAAACAATTGGAGTCAGTTAGGAACACAGACAGGGCGTTTCAATTAGGCATTCAGAACATTTACCCTTCAAAAGATTTTCATACGTCAGATGAATTGATTAATAAACTTTTGCATGAACGAAGGCGCCACCCCCGTACGTCCCTCCTCCTGGCGCTTTGCCCCTTCCCGTTGTTATTCCCCCTTCTATAGTTCCTCCGGTCCTCCCTGGTCTTCTTCCTGTTGTTCCTCCAGCCGTCGCTCCTTTGCCTGCTCCCTTGCCTCCACCTGTTGATATTCAGAATGTGCCTACTCATCCTCTTCCAAGTGATTCTGCATCACTTGTAGTAGACCAGGGAACGAGACCAAGGGTTGTGACTCGTAATACTGTGTCCACAGATAAAAAGAATGAATTGACTGCTTGGGCTAAACATTGCATGGAGAAGGGTGAACAAGCTGATGTTTTTTCCACACTCGAAATTTTAAAAGGTATTCCCGAGAAAAATGTCTTTATTGAAGGATTAGGGATTCATTTGACTATAATATGGAATAGATTAAACGATGTAGATCTCCCACAAGGGTTACGGGATTTGAATGCCTTAGCGTTGTCCAGAGATACTGCAGAGAAAGTATACGAGCATGTTGAGAAGATTTTGGAGTATAGGAAGGAGTTGGAAGGGTTACAGAATGAGGAAGCAGATGGTGATAGTTTGGGTATTATGTTCTTACAGAAACGGTTTTCTCCCCGCCGTGAATTAAAAAAGGTGAGGAAACGCAAACTTGTACAAAGGATGCGATAAGATGGATTTCGGATATGTCGATAACTCCAGATGATGTATATGACACATATAGTCAGTATACGATAGAAATGCAAAAGAAGGTGATACAGATGATGGTAGATTACCTGCAGAATGAGTGTGTAAAAAGAAAGATTTGTTGTCCCGCACAATTGTTGAGTGTTTATAAGAGAGCCTTTTCGATTGATACTTCTTCGACTGCCTTAGCGCTTTATTTGCTCGGTTGCTTAATAAGCGTTCGGAGCTGCCTACTTCTCAGTTGCCTATGAGAGAGGTCCCTCCGACGTTTGTCCCGAAAGTTGAGATTGCAGTCGATGCTGGACGAGGAATACTTGCGGTGGACATTCCTGCAAATTACGTATCGCAGTTTGTTCACGTCCCGTTTTCAAGACAGGAAGTGAACACCATAAAGCAATCTATTCCTGATGTAAGAAAGAATCCGACCGGGTTCTATAAAGAAATAAAGTCGGTCTTACAGTCGTCGTTATTCACCTTAAGTGATATTGATTTATTATTTCCCGTACTCCTGCCAGTCGATTTGTGGAAACAGATTAGGACTATAGATGATATACCTCGGTTGGGAGATACATGGGATAACATGGTTAGGCTAGATAGAGAAAGACCAGCTGGCGAGCGACCGCCTCAAGTGATATCAACCTTGCCTGATAGGATTATTGTAAAACTGAAAACTATAGTTCCTGAAAAAAGAATCATTTGGGACAAGCTTACGGCCTGTGTCCAAGGAAAATATGAGGGTGCTACCGATTTCTTCAATCGGTTCAAGCAGGTATTTCCAGATTTCAGTGGACAAGACTTAGGCACAGAGTCAGGGAAAAGGCTGTTTGTCGACAAATTTGTACGTGGATTGTTGCCTGACATCCAGTTACAGATTATGTCTTCTGAAAGCGCTTGGCAGGGGAAGTCTCAATCAGAAGTACTGCATATGGCTCAGTACTACGAAAATCGTGTGAATAATGAAAAGGAAAAACTTGAGAAAAAAAAGGGTGGCCTGAAAACAAAAGTCTTATTACAACAGATTGTTAGAAGCCCTAGAGGGGGTAATCAATTTAGAGGTCAGTACATTCCACAGGGAAGTGCGCCCTTGGCTCCGGTAACCATTATCCAGTGTGCCTATTGTCGACAGGAAGGCCACTGGCGCGCACAATGTCCGACCTTGCAGCAAAGGTCATTTGGGAACATGAGTAGACGATCCAGAGGTCGCCCAGGTGCAGGGGGCCCTGGCAGAGGTCAGTTTGCACCAGAATCACAGCAACCTCCTTCACAAGAAAAGCAAGTTTCGAATGTGGATAATAGAAACATTTTTGATCACCCTTCTGCCGCGTACCTCTCTGAAGAGCTTCCTTTTGATAATATTCTGTTTCGCTAGGATTGCCCGAAGCAGGATTTGGAACCGACGCCTATTTCCGTTCATCAGAAAGGCCCCTATGTTGAGATGGTGGTGGGAAATAGGAAGCATCTATTTTTAGTAGATACGGGAGCACAGAAATGTTCCATTGACCATTCACGGGTTCCAAATATTCCCCTGTCAGGGCAGTCCAATGTTTCCGTAGCATTTTCAGGCACACCTGCAGTTTGTCCGGTCTCTTTGCCGGTACCGATAACACTGGGTCCCTTCATGGAGCAGTGTCTATTTCTACTTACCACAAACTGTGGGGAGAACTTGCTGGGGCTAAATTTGTTGAAGGAATTGCATGCGGTAATACATTGTTCTCCAGACGGAGTTCGGTTAACAATTTCACCTCAGCAATCACTCACCTCTCAGTTTTTGACTCGACCTTTACCGCCAGAATTTGGTAATGTTCCGGAATGCTTCTGGGCAATTGATGATAATGATGTGGGCATTCTCCAAATTGAACCTGTTAAAATTATTCTGAAACATGGAGTAAAATTGCCTCGCATTCCGCAATATAAGATCTCAGTTGAAGGCGAGCAGGCTTTGAAATGTATAGTTTCTGATTTTGTACGTCATGGAGTAATTGAGGAAATTACGGGTAGTCTATGTAACAGCCCCATTTTGCCAGTATACAAAAAAGGTGATAATGCGATTCCCTTTCGATTTATAATTGATTTACGCGCTATTAACAAAATTGTGGCTCCTCAATTTCCTATTGTACCTGATGTTACAACGATACTAACCATGATTCGGGCTTCTGCCACTTATTTTAGCGTTGTCGACCTTAAAAACGTGTTTTTCAGTATTCCTATACACAAGGATAGCAGGTATTTGTTCGCGTTTACCTTATGTGGATGCTCGTTCACATTCACTCGTGCACCACAAGGGTACACTGAGAGTCCAAGTATTTACAGTAGGGCATTAAAAGAGCAGCTCGATACTCTCGAGTTGCCTACTACTTGCATGTTACTGCAGTATGTAGATGATCTCCTCTTGGCTGCTGATTCTGAGAGTGCCTGTAGAGAAGGCACCGTCTTGTTGCTTTGTCATCTAGCGAAACATGGCCACAAAGCTTCACTCCGAAAATTCCAATATTGTTGTCAAGAGGTCGCCTATTTAGGCTATCTCCTGTCAAAGGAGGGAAGATGATTGACACCTGAACGAATAAAGACTATTTCTGGCATGTCTGTCCCAAATACACAGAAGGAAGTTAGAGCCCTGATAGGTATGGCTTATTACTGTAGATTGTGGATCCCTAACTTTTCGTTAACGATTAAACCAATGCTGGCTTTGACAAAGAAGGGCATTTCTTTGCCATTGCATGGACTTTGGAACACCAGATAGCATTTGATTTGCTCAAATCCGCGCTGTGTTCAGCGCCGGTGTTAGGAACTCCGAATTGTGTCAACGCCTTTGTGTTGTATGTGCATGAACGTGATGGATGTGCTTTGGCTGTGTTAACGCAGGAACATGGAGGGAAGAATAGGCCATGCGGCTATTTCTCATCCGCCCTTGATCCTGTTGCATGCGCTTTGCCGAGATGTTTGAGAGCTGTTGCTGCTGCTGCTGCGTCTGTAAAGCAGAGTGAGGGAATGGTCCTGGGTCATGCGTTAACCCTAATGGTACCTCACTCTGTAGATATTTTATTGAATAGAACTCAAACACAACACCTCACTTCCGCACGATTGACAAGATATGAACTAATCTCGTTTGCCCCCCACATTCAAATTCAGAGGTGTTGTGTATTAAATCCGGCTGAACTTTTACCTGTCCCGAAAGATACTATTGATGGTGACGAAACGTCACACGATTGCCTTTATGCGACAGAACAAGAGACTAAAGGTAGAATCGATCTGAGAGACACGCCTTTGAATAGCCCACAAGGAGAGCTATTTTGTGATGGCTCTTGTTTTAAACTTCCGAATGGTACATCCACGGCTGCTTATGCCGTTACTACTTTAAGCACGATTGTGGAAACCAAAGGAATTATGCATAATTCCACGCAGGCCACATAAATTAAGGCGTTAACTTGAGCTTGTGAACTTTCTGAAGGACTTACAGTAAATCTACATACCGATAGTCAGTATGCTTTTGGGGTGGTCCACAACTTCGGTAGACTTTGGAAAGAACGAGGTTTCTTGACCTCGCATGGCATGAAAATTCAGCATGGCACTTTAATAGTGCGATTACTTTCAGCACTCACACTTCCTGTTCAGCTAGCTATCATAAAATGTGCAGCTCATCAAAAGGTTACAGATGATGTAGGAAAAGGGAATGCTTTCGCTGATCAGATAGCTAAACAAACTGCCACTGATTTTAGTTCAGAAATGTATGCTGTAAGAGAAACTGTAAATATTTGCACTTTTGGTGAAAGTATCGATTCTGTAAAAGACATTCAAGCAGATCCTCTGATAGAGGAAACTAAGAGATGGGTCGAGGGTGCAGGTAGACTGGATGATGATGGGTGTTGGGTGGACAATGTTGAAGGAAAATGGTTACTCCCTGACGCCTACATTACAATGATGGTTATTATGGCTCATGGTCCGACACATGTCTGTGTGCGTAAATGAACTAAAATGCTACACAGTGTCTGGGCCAATGATAAGATTTTCAAAATTGCGGAGCGCTTTGTCCAAGGGTGCATGCTCTGCTTGCAGCACAATGTAGGAAAAGGTACCTCGACTCTTGGAGGAAGTTTCGCTCCAACTTCTGTTCCGTTTGAGGTTATTCACTTTGATTTTATTGAAACGGAACGTTGCAACAATTTTAAATATGCGTTGGTTGTCATTTGTGCTTTTAGTAAGTGGGTTGAGACTTACCCTGTTAGTGATGCAACGGCCAAAACCACGGCAAAAACTCTGTTTAAAGAGTTTTTTCCTAGGTTCGGGCTGCCGAGAGTCATATGGTCGGATAATGGGCCAGACTGTAATCCTACAAATTTGCAAAGGATTACAGATTGATAAATGGTTCCATTCGGCCAGACATGCCCAAAGTGCCGGATTAGTGGAAAGGCATAACAGCATTATAAAGCACAGGCTCGCTAAAACGTGTGCTGGCACCAAGTTAAAATGGCCAGATGCCTTACCGATCGTGTTGCTGTCGATGAGAACAACCCCTCAAACTAAGACTGGGCTCTCTCCTTTTGAGGTGGTAATGGGGAGACCTGCTAATATTTGGGGTATGCCAAAAAGCAGTTTGTTGCGGGATATAGAGAATGTGCTTCTTTCAGATTACTGTAACCAGTTGACTAAAAATCTGTTTTCAATTTATCACCAGGTGCGAGAGGCATTACCTGTTCATATGAGGGTCCTGGTCACAGTCTACGACCGGGGGACTGGATCCTCACGAAAGTCTTTGAGAGGTCGTCTTGCCTTGCACCTCGGTGGAGGGGTCCCTACCAAGTCCTGCTAGTCACTCAGACTGCTGTGCGGGTAGCGGGTCGTAAGAACTGGATCCATGCGATGCACACCAAACGGATCCCACAGCCCGTGCCATACGATACAGAAGACACAGAATCCCTTCCCACTGCTGTAACCAACATGCCTGAAACAGCAGCAACCGATAAGAGAGTACCGGAGACCGTTCCAGAATTCGCAAGGCCAGACGAAACGGCCATCTTGTCTCTGCACTCTCCAACAGTGGAACTTCCGGATCAATCCTTTTCTGATCCCATTTCCGTTCACTCGCCACCTCCAGCAGGAAGTGACGACACTTTGTTCTCATCAGAAATAGTGAAATATAATTTACGTCCAAGGAAATAGACGTACAGCATGGTCTGACTGTGCGATTGAGGAAAATCATTTGAGGGCTTGCCTTTTGGTCAACTGGATGGGAGGATTCTGTTGGCTAAGGGTTGTGGGAAAGACATTAAGAAGACTGGAGTCACCAGCAAATGAACAATTGGTGTTTTTTCGATTAAAGACTACAATGCCTGCACCTGCTACCGCCCGTACCGAACTTTTAGATAAATATGTGACTAGCAGAGACAATGATCAAGCATGCAATGAGACCCCCAAAGTGTATTGTTGCTTTTTTGTAATAATAGCTGGATTTTTAGTAACTGTTGGTTTTGGGTTATGGTATCTGGAGGAAGCATATCCACTAGAGGACTTTTTTACCTATTGAAAATGTATCTGTTATCCCCACTGCTTCCGTGCAATTGCATACTTTATCACCTAGAGATTCTTCGCATAGACGGAACTATCAGAATAATACTCTTTTGTTAATTATGAATGCCACTCATGCAATTTTAAATAGAACCAATTGCTGGATCTGTTCACATCTACCGCAACATGGGGATAAGGGGCTAGGTTGGTATATTTATACTTTACCTTTGACAACCGCTTGTTATGCTTATCTTAGAGCACTATTATTTGGCCGATGGAATGACAGCATCTCAGGGAACTTTGATGGTACAAATTTGAATAGTTTTGAAAAGCATGTTTTGATGCCCCTGGGATGCTTGCTTTTTGCAAATAGGAGTAAGCCAAACGTTGCTTCTGTTAGGCCCTCTGATAGATTGACTCGTCCTTTTCAGTCTTTGATCTCTTTCAAAATGGCTCCTATAGGCAATAAGGATGCCACACCTCCATCTTTTTCTGTTAACCATAGCCCCGATTCAGTATCCTTCTGCATACAGAGGAATGGAACGCGGTCAATGGGTAATTTTTGAAAGTGCGCTAACGTTGCGAATTTGACTAGTGAGAACAGACCTCTGTACGTAGGCAAACCTGTCTATTTTGTTTGCGGTAATGTGGCATTTCCATGGTTGCCCAGGGATTGGCAAGGAACCTGCTATTTAGGGATTCTACTACCTGGGGTATTTATTGCCAGTACTGCAGAAATTTTGAAAACTCGTCCACAACGAGGTGTGAAAGGGGATACTCCAGCGCAAACTCTAGGAGACATCATGAAATCCTTTGTGCCATTTTTTGGGCAAATTATGAATTCAGAAGATATCAGGGGACTAGCCAGAGTATTGGAGAGAACCATCAACCGGACCACTGACATACTCTATAACATGACGTTAGAACAGAAAGTGATAAGATTAGTGGCTCTTCAGAACTGGATGGCATTAGATGTCATTCTGGCTGAGCGTGGGGGAGTATGTAAATTAGTGGGGTCCGCTTGCTGCGTTTACGTACCAGACTCCTTTCCAACGATATTTAGGGCTATCCAAAATCTACATGTTCTTAGTTCAGAAGTACATGTTCCTGAGGGAAACTGGGAACTTAGTGCATGGTTTTGGGACCTCCTACGGTCATGGGGATGGAAGTTGTTTTCGGCCCTGTTGATTATCTTGGGAAGTTTTCTGTTCCTTTGTTGTTGTATACAGTGTCTCCCTGGTATATGCTCAGGATTAGGGGGGTGTTGCGCGCAAGCAACAAGTGTATTAGGGCATAAAATATACGCCCCAGATAAGGTTTCCAAAGAGTATGTGTTGAAAGAAACTCTAGTGTCTGATTTAATGGCAATAGATATGTCCGACAATGATTCGGGGGTGTATAGACGTTGAAATGTAGAGTTAGTCGCAAAGTGATTGAAGGTAGTTTAGCGCTTGGCATAGGCCAAAAGGAGGGCTTGTTAGAACTGATATAATATTGTTTCGTCCTCATTGTATATGTTGGTCTATGCCCAGTCGCTTTACGAGGAAATTCATATTGCAAGGTTGTGACCTTAAGTAAATCAAGCCTCCATTTTAGGTTAAAGCCGCCATTTTAGTCATTTGTGCAAAATCACCCTGTGGCCTAAAATGGCCGTCTTGTGTTCTCTTGTTCTTGCTTTAACCTCTCCAACCTCTGTAGGGAGTTAATGTCCAACCTGCCTTCAGGCTACATGTTAGGGTCATGTAGACCTTATCCTTTGTTGACCTCGGGATCAGGGGATTACTTGAATCGGCGATGTTAACCTACAAGTATACAAGAACAATAACGCTATCCAAAACACGATATGTGAAACATCTGTATGATCTGCATTAAAGCAATAGGTAACGAGTGTAAAGTTAAACTTAGAGAATAATAGTGTGTGTTAGTAAATATTTTGAAAAGTAAACCGCATGCACGAGATATGTAAATTAGGAAACGAACCTGGCGCGACCCTAGCCCAGTACATGATTAACTTGTAAGAGGCTCCAGCTAGCAAATCCTGCTCACTGCCCACATTGAACCCTGCTGGTGGTCTCTGTGATGTATTGACGGCCAAATAGCTATTTGTGTACTTTGTTTGGTAACTGTTCAGTTTTGTAATAAAGATTCTGGGAATCTTTACAAGCCCGTGTCGGTGTATTTCTATTTGCATGGTGTAAAAGCCTTAATATTGTATTTTTCTGATTCCACAGTGTGAATTCAGAGCTGCAAGCATTAACAAACACCTCTTGGAAAGTTAACTAAAAAAAGATGCCCAATTAATTTGCATTTTTCTATGCTAACTTTCAAAGCAGTATCGTTCAAGCCTTGTGGTCTTCGCCATTACATTTATATCCATTGTAAGTTATAAATCCAAGATAAGTACGCTGGCTGTGATTATGCACACGTTGAGAGTAAATGCATAGCATTCAACCAGTCTTCTGATGTTAAAGTGCTGGTCCAACATTAAACTTAGTTAAAAGTATTAAACAATTAAGCATTATGCAATGTAATTCTAGCAATTTGATGATGGAAAAAAGGCCTGATCATCGTCCTTTCAAAGCAGGGCCGGAGCAACTAACCAGGCTGTAGGGTTGAAATTGAACATAGAGGACGCTGTACTCCAAAGAGCCACATATGGTCCAGTCAAGCTGCACTGCCCTAAGCTCTTATGACTTGACTCTGAGCTGATCTCTCCCCCTCCTTGGACAATATGGGATTACCTACCAGGCTTGCTGGGCAGACTTGGAAGTGGAGGTTTGCTGAAATGAGCAATGGTGATGTGTGTGTGTGCGTGTGCATGTGTGAGTGTGTTTGTGCGTGACACCAACAACAGCTGCACTTACCACCCCATCTTCTTCATCTGGCCCTTCCATCTGCACACACGTAAGTCCAAAAATTAGCTATTGACAAGATAGAGTGCAGAAAGCAGGTACGTTTTCACAGTGCACCCCCTGTACCGGCCTCTCTCTCCATCTCCAACAAGCACATGGTAACTGGCACAAACTGCTGATTGTTGTAGAGTGCATCTAGAACTCATGCAGTACCTCTTTGCAAGTGAAACTTGCACTGCCTCTGTCTATGCCTTGTAATTGTACATCAAGGGAGCTTTCCCTGGTACTGACCATGTTGCACCTGTAGTAGTTTATGAGGAAAACCTGCAATGGCCTTGCACATGCTGTACCCTTACCAGATTATGAGGGAAGCTTGCAGTGATCCTGTTTATGCTATAAATATACCTATTTGAGTGAATTATGCACAGACCCTTGCTAACAGTTTCTGTTCTAATGCTGTACATATTTGTGAGGGATATTTACAATGACCCTGACATACTGTCCCACTTCTTGCATGCACACAACTTGCACTGACCCAGTCCATGGTGTGCCTGTGCGAAGGAAGCTTGCACTGGCCCTGCACATAATGTATCTGCTTGTGAGGGAAGATTTCCTTGTCCTAACCATGATGCCCATGTACCGATTTGTTAGGGAAGCATGATATAGACTTGTCCATGCTGTACGTGTACCCATGTGTGAGGGGAGCATGCACTGGACTGTCCCCTCTGTACCTGTACTTGCTTGTGAGGGATGCTTACAGGACGATTTTGAGAGTCAAATTCCACTTGACCATGCTGTAACATTTGTGAGAGAAGATTGCTTTCATTGGATAAATGCTGTATCTGTTTGAGATGGAATCTTATGCTAGGCATGTCCATGCTGAATATGTACTTGGTTCTTAGGGAAGCTTTTAGTGCCCCTGCACATGCTGTACCCGTTTGTGGAAAGTATCAACTGCCCATGAAGTACCTGATGGATTTTGAGGACATTTTGCAATAAATATTCAGGTCTGGGCTGTACCAGTGTGTGATGCAAGCGTTCACTGCTGCTTCCTATGTGGTTCCTGTTTTTTGTGTGAGGGTCACTTGCTCCGATACCCATAGTGTACCATTCCTGTACATCAGGGAAGTTTAAACTTCTGCTGCATGTTTTGTCCTTTATATGTATATATAAAGTTTGGAACGTTTGTGCCAATGCCGTACCTGTTAGTTAGTTAAGGAGGTGGTGTGGCACACATTCATGAAAAGTAATGAATGAATTTACACCATAAACTGAGCACTCGCGCCTTGAAACACTGGTCAGTTGGTGAGAAAATTGATATTTTAAAGAACATTGGGCCATTAAAATGAATCAAAACTCCCACCTCCAGAGCACCCTGAAATCCATTTGAAGAAAACCTGGTGGAAACCGAACTTTCAGTACATCTCCATTCCATGTAGTGGCGGCATGGCAGGGAGGCAGAGCCATTGCCCCATTTTGTATCTGTTCCTAAAGGCAGGCCATTGGTAGTAATCAGCCGCAGATACGTCATTTAGGGGTCACCAGGGGGTTACACTTTCGACCCCTTTGGTCTCCCTTGCTACCCCTAAAAAAACAAAAAAATATTCTTTTTTTAATTATTCTTTTTTACAAATTGAAGCTCCTGGTCTGTGGCCAATGCCATGTGCCTCTTTGTTTCTAGATTGGCTGGCTTTCTTGTTCAGGCTTCTTTAGAAGACAGGGGGTTCCACAAGTGTAACACTTTGATTAGTGACCCTAAATAAGAAAGAATAGGAATAACAAATAATTTGTCTTTCTGGAATTCTAAACAATAATTGATAGACTCATTAAAGGTTAATTTCAGGCACACTTCAGGGGATGAGTTCCTGATTTAGTCTGTTCTTAAACACCTCACATTCACAATGCAGACAAAAATCTCCAAAAAGCATGTAGAGTAGAATAAGCATCCATTTTGGATTATGTATTTTGCTATTCTCTAGTTGCAGGTATAGCATGTTTATTTTGGCCGATACATATGGTGATCCATTCTTGTATTAAATGTATATCATGTTACATTGATATTGTAACCATATTTTTCATAGTGTACTTAGAAACAATGCTATTGTTTTGTCAAGGGGTAAACGGTTGTGTTCCATCGCTTCCTGTGATGTCACTTCGGGCGGGGTCAAATTGCATCACTTCTTGTGATGTCATCCGAGGTCAAGGATCATGTGATGTCACTTCCGCTACCCTTGGCATTTTGGTGAAATGACGTCCCTGAATCAGCCTGGTCAAATGATTTTCAGCAGGTAGATTTCCTGAAACACCAGACAGTGCTTTAGGCAGTGTACCACCTGTTTGGGGCTGGTGGGCGGTGGCCAACTCCTGTTCTCCTCTAGATCTCTGACATGCCAAAGGAATTCCCTCTGCATGCACGTGAATGCACAATTGAGCAAAGGTTATTTCCCTGCCATCCCAGATATGTATAAAGAGAATGTGATGTAGCTACCACCCCCCAAAGTCAGGGACATCATTTGGGTCTCCTTTGTTAGCCCTGCAGTCTCCCTTGCTACCCCTGTATTAAAAGAAACGTGTTAAACGTAAGCTCCTGGGCACTGAAGTAAAAGGGTTTCGGGGGCCCTGCTGCCACACTATGTCTGGGGGGGGCAGCCCAGTCCTCACCCATCAGGGTGAATGCTGGCCCGGGGCTTACAGCATGAGAAGGATGCACACAGTAGGGGTTGGAGCTGACTGTGACATGTGGCACGTGTCACATGCCATGTTCAGCTCCAATCCCTTCTCCTCTGGCTTCTTCGAAGCTCATATACAGGAACCAGGAAGCTCTCCCAAGTCTCTGGTTCCTGTTGTGTGGCCTGGAGTGTGGCCTGGAGTGGCCGAGTGTGGCCTGGAGTGACAAACCAAAGCTGGAAAAACAGGTAAGAAGACTTTAAAAAAAATATGATGTGTTTTTTGCATGTGTGAAGTGCATGTCAGATGTATGCACACGCTATGGGTCAGTGGGTGGTGGGTGAATGAGTAGGAGTGGCATAGTGTGTGTTTTTATATTCTGGGTGGGTGGGGGTATTCCTGTGTGGAGAATGCAGTGCACATGGACATGAGAGGTTCATGGGTGAGTGAATGGAGGGTGAGTAGGAATGTAAGTGTGTGTGTGTGGGTGTGTGGGTGTGTGTAAATGTTCTCAGTGGGTGCCAGTTTGAGTGTATGTGAGAGAAGGTATATGGGTGAGTGACTGGTGGGTTAATGGGTATGAATGTGATTGTGTGTGTGAATGTTCTGGGTGGGTGGGTGCATGTCTGTGTGGTGAATGTAGTGTGAATGAATGTGAGGGGAGATGTGTGGGCGGGTGAAAGGGGATGCCTGTGTATGTGTGTGTAAGGCCCTTTGAGACTGGGGGATCACTAGAGCATTTTTTTTGACACATTCTTTATTGACTTAGCATGTTTTACTGGTATATTCATGCAATTACAAGTTCATCTGTGTCATTACCTGGCTAGATTGGCATTTTGGTACAGCCAGTCTAGCCATTGGTTACTGTGGTATGACATTTATTACTTAGCATCTTTGATAAAGCAAGCATGATAAGTATTATTACCTCGCTAGACTGACCTTTTGGTGTAGTGGCCTGTATAGCACGGTAATGACACAGATGAACTTGGATTTGCATGCAAATACCAGTAAAACATGCAAAGTCAATAAAGGATGTGTCAAAAATGCTCTAGTGATCACTTATCTAGAGCATTTTTGACACATCCTTTTATTGACTTTGCATGTTTTACTGGTATTTTCATGTAAATCCAAGTTCATCTGTGTCATTACCTGTCTAGGCTGGCATTTTGGTACAGCCAGTCTAGCCATTGGTTACTGCGGTATGACATTTATTACTTAGCATTTTCGATAAAGTAAGCATAAAGCAAGCATGATAAGTATTATTACCTCGCTAGACTGGCTTTTTGGTGTAGTGGCCTGTATATTTCTTACTGTAGCATGCTTTTTTTATGTAACATGCTTTTTTATTAACTGGCCATCTATGATGAAGCAATGATGAAGTGTTTTATGGGTCTAGACTGGTTAACATTAGAACCAGTTTGGACATTTTTAATGGCCAAACCAATTGGAGTATTTTCTTACATAGAAGTACTGGCATATATTGCCCGAGCCGGCTTCAAGCCTAGTGCCAGTAATGATACCATAAAAAACATCTCAAAGCAAACATGAGTATGTTCTTATACGAGGAGAAGCCTCTCTTCTAGCATTCCGCAAAGCCATGAAAACACTGCTCTTTACATAGAGCACTGACCAATAATAACCAATGTAAGATCCATCACTGCATGTTCAGAAATGTCATAATGTCTGTTTCACATGATTGCAATCTTCTGTACGACATGTATATGTGACTCACATGCATACATTTTCCCACCGTAACTAAGTTATCCACGAGTAACAGCGCCGCAATGCCCTTGGGCTATATGTGCGCTATATAAATGTAAAATAAATATGGGAATACTAGCATACGTTGGTGGAGCCAGCATGGAAATGTATGGGCACAGCCAGCATGAACCTGTTTCATATAATGGCATATTTTGAAGGGACCGGCTTGACAATTCATTGGTAAATGTGCTTGTGCGCTTTTTGTGGCTTGCTTCTTTTGGACTTTTTCATGAGTTACTCTACACCCCACAAAACTGAATGCAAACTGTCTGGCTTTTTATCCATATTTTCACAGGAAGTGTGCTGTGTAATGCATTATTTTAACCCATTATTAAAAAAAAAATTCTCATGGGAGAGGGAAGAATCCCCACTGAAACTTACAACCCCATTCTCCTTAGTTCTAGTCCCCTCGCTATGCTTGGTCGCAATCGCATACTTGAGGCAAATATTTACACCCTCCAATAAAACAACTCCCCAACCTGGTATATTTGGGGACCATGCACCACCCCTTCATTCTACACTAGGTAACACATTCAAGCTTTAATTAAAAACATATTTACTTATTTCACTTGGAGTACTGCATGCCCCTCCAGCGGCATAATCTTCATTGACATTGCACACACGTGGTGGTCCGGGCCGGCCCGGGGTGTGGCATGCCCTATGTTTTGTTAAGAAGCTTAGGCAAGGGGCCAAATTGTGTGATATGCCACTGATTGGGCTCTGCTCACCTTGAATGCATTCAAGTGTAATGTGAATGGATGGGAGGTGCTATAAACTCAACCAGCTCCCTGCTCTGGTGCAACACTGTTTAAGAAAATAAGAGCTGGACATAGTGTGTCAGACGTGATAGAGTCATGGTGTGACCCAGCACTTCCCACTCAAACTCCTTCTTGCAAAGTGCTTTGTGGAAGTTGCATTCACGGGCCGGTCCTGGAGGGGTCATTGAATAACGCACCACACACGTAGAACTCTGAAAATCATAGATGCATTGAGCCCCTCTCTTAAGGGTAGTCCAGACCCCCCTCCTCAGACCTCCCCCCACTAAAAAAATTGAAGAAGTGTTATGTATCATAATCTATGACATTAGGGAGTTATGTTTGGCTCTGGCTTGTGGGGGGCAACATGTAGTTGCTTTTCACATTACTTAAAGATAAATGTACCCGGAGACAGATGGCCTAAGCTTACACCAGCACAATAGGTTTCTTCTATTGTAGTGGTAGTTGACTCATAGATACATTTATAACCAGGGAATTTTGGTGATACTAAATCCTGGACAATTATTTAATTTTCAGGCATTGCAAGTGCAGCATTTTATTCCTGGGTAAACAGACAGCGCACGCCTCCCCAGGTCAGTGCTTTTTTGGCTTCTTTAACACATCAATGTCACAGATAACGAGAACTTCTGTGTCCACTGATCTATAGTTGTCTCATACGCTAGCTGTAGCCTGAATTAGAGATTTCGCTTTCCCTGTTACAAGTACTGCATTATATATGTTTTACATAGAGGTCCCATTTTGAATCTGGAAAATGACATTCCCCAAATGTGAGATTGTGGACAAATCATGCCTCCCTCTGTGCGTTGGTTTTTATATCTGGCTGAAAAGAGAGCGCCTGGAAACACGGGTGTTAGACACAGCTGAAGGTTGTGTGCCATCACTTCCTGTGATGTCACTTAGGGGGTCAAATGACATCACTTCCTGTGATGTCATCCGGTGTCAAGGGTCGTGCTACTTCTTCCGCTACACATGGCGTTTTGGTGAAATGTCGTCCCTGCACAGTGGTGGTAGCAAAGTTACTTACAGTCACTAACACCCTGTCACTTTCAGTGACTTGAGCAGTGCTTTCTGCCACTCTCTTAAATGAAGGCCACTTCTTAAAAATACCACTAGTCCTGCAGAGAAAGTTCCTTAGTTTACTTACCTGACCTAAGAGAAATGCGCCTGCACCATAGTATGTGGTGACACAATATTTACCAAGGCTTTCTGTAAAATGGTGCATGTCGCCCTACGCACACTGAATATTTGGTGCAATACTGCCTCCATATTGCTAGCTATGCAATTTTGATTTGTCATTCACTGCAAAGTTAAATGTCAAATGAAAGTTTCAAAAATCCCCATACTTGCCAGCATGCTTGAGTACCATGCAAATGGCACTCACCCATCATAAAATCTCCTTGCCAATGCGAGTGGGCTAGTAGATTTTGTGAGCCCTGTTAATGGAGGCAGGACAGAGGCAGAGATACATCAAGCAAAGCAAGTGGAAGTTTACCTCCAAATTGGGGGTGCTTGCAAAGCAGTGGGGTTTGTGGAAGGAAGCAATAACCTGCCTCCAGCAACCTTTAAATAGAAACCTACGGTAAGTAATTAAAGTACCTTTGTGAGCCCAGAAAACGGCCTCACTGAAGCATGCATGTGTGAGTGTGTGTGTGTAGAAGGTAGTAGGGGAGTTTGGAAAGGGAATGTCAGAGGATCATTATTTTCAATTCTACTGACATCATACATTTTTTCGTGATTCTGCCTATTTGTATTGCTAACCTTTCCTCACCTGTCCATAGCTTCTAATACAGCCTGTTTATTATATGTAATGTGTGTAAGAGAGAGTGATTTAATTTCCCCTTGTTAAGAAAAGGTCTAAAACGTGATGGAGAAACGGCAGCTTTTGAATGTGGTGAGCAAGATATGCATGCAACGCGAGAAAACATCTGCAATGAGGGGTGGTACAGTCAGGGTTCATTGAGTCGGTAATGGGGCAGCACAATTTCCTTCCGCATATGGTGTCAAAAATCCTTGGACCAGCCCTGAACCTGCCTCAACCTTAAGTAGACTGAAGTGGCTCACAATGGCCCAGAAAAATGTCTCACCGAGAAACGCACGGTCTAAAACATGGTTTAGAATGGCAGCTTGTGAACGTGGTAAGATATGCATGTGAAGCGGCAAGAAGGCATCTGGATGAGGGGATGGTATGATATAGTCAGGGCTCATTGAGTTGATAGTGGGGCTTAACCTGGCATAACACCAATCGATACACTTCCATGGCCAAGTTCAGTGGAAGCAAAAATAGCCTATTCTCACTGACCATATTTTGATACATTGACCATAGCACTTCAGTTCTAGGATGAGGAAAACATAGGTAAGAGTTCTAGCAAAGCCACTTTCTGTGACCTGGGCCAATCAGTGTTGGGGGCAAAATAATCATGCAAACACTAAAATAATTAGCAGAATTTATTGCTCAAATAGAGGAGAGCAATGCATAATTTGAGTGGTCTGCCAATGCATTTGGGAAGTAGTCCGTCACCTCAATCCCCAAAACCGTGCATTCTGTGCTAATGCCAACCTATTCCAAGAATAGAAAAAATGCAGTTGCAAAGAATAAACGTTTGCACAGTACACCGCGTGCATGTGCTTAGGGTTTATCCTAGTGTGCCTGTAAGCATGTGTATACATATTTACTGTATTTCTTGAACTAAGGGTGGTGCCCACCTGCCTTCATTATAAGGTGCAAGATAATCAGCCACAATGGGATTTAAGATGTGTTGGGCGGAGCGGTAAAAATGCGGCGGTAACAACACCCAATCCCGATTTTGAGTGGAAAGTTGGGAGATGCACCTCCAGCTTTGTGTTGGAGGTAAATCTGCCGACCTTCCACCCAATTTTACAGTAAATGCGCTAAAAATGACCCATAGAGTCCTATGGACTCTGAATTAAATGGGGATTTACAGTCTCTCCGCAAATCGGGGTCCAGCCGAGTTGAAGTAACGCCATTTCCCTTGGGTGGTATGCCGACGGATTTACCGCCAGGAAACCACCCAACTTGTGATGACCCCACAATTCGGCTTACCTGAAAACTAGGGAGAGAGGGCATAAAGCGCTCAAGTCTAACCCAACGAAGCATGAGGAAGCCAGGGCTCAAGTCGAGAGTACACGTTGGGGGACGGAGTCCACCCACTTTATTCAGAGGGTGGACTCAGTCCCCCCAGCTAAAAGAGAAACATGGATGTCCTCTTTGAATATATGAATTAAAGCCACCCTTAGGGATCAAACCGCAGTCCCCAAGTTTGTAGCCTTGACACTTCACCACTGCACTAAGTAACCTGATGAAAAATAGCAAACAACTAAAGGTGAACTATCCCATTTCGGTACTGCATGTCCCAGGGAAAACATTTGTATTTGTTCTTGGAGTTTAGAACATGAACACCTTTTAACATTTTCAAAAACACTATTAGAAGAAAATATCCTGTCTTGGTTTTGTGTGTGCGTTGATTTTATGAAATGCAAATGCCATTCGTCCTGTTCAATTTGGTTGGTTATGCAAAGCTAATTTAATGAAGTGTGCATATTTCACCTTGATATGCTAATTTCTGGCAACGTCACATCCTATTGCATTTGTTGATGAGTCCCCCCACTTTAATTTTTAGGGCTTGACCCCTGGAGGAAGCCCAAAAGCAAAGAGGTATTTTAAATCGGTGCAGCACACAAAGCTGAGAAAAAACCTTAGACTAAAACGATAGATGAAGCTAAACAGTCCTTACTGAAGACAAAGCAGAGATAATACACTAAAGGAAAAGGCTAATACATCTCCTTGTATTCAGATTACACGAGGTTCAGTCTCTGAACTATAATGAGGACGGTAAAGAGCCCTTGGGCAAAACACTTGCTCCTGAAGAAGAGAAACTGGAGCTTCTGAAACCCTTTTGTATGTACAGAAATGTCGTCAGTCACGCAAATCGCCATTTGTCCTGATGAGAGATACATTGTCTCGACCTGTGACCTTTGATTTCTTTTTGTGTTTCCCATCCCTAACATGCTTGTAGACATTCAGGAAACTGAACCGCTCCACTTTCTCCAGGTAGACGAGAACCAAACTGCCCATGTACAATGTTCTGCTTTTGTAAAGTCGGAGGTTAATCCCTAAACAGTCGAAACGGGGTCAAACATTTGCGACACTTCTTGATATTATACTCGTGTCATAGGCAAGTATACTGGCTGGTAATGTGTGTGCATTAAAAGGTAAGAACTGAAAATCAATAATGATTTCACCACCGACAGTATTATAATGTTACCTAAAAACCAAAACTGGCATTGGTTTGTTGTGATTAGTCTTTGTGATTTTTTAAATTTTATTTTAATTGTTTGAAGAAATTAATGAAAAATAATTAAAAGAATGGCAAATTAAAACACAAATAGTGAGGGTGTGAATCGACCACAGTTCAATGTCACAATGCCTATGCTCAAGGTTTTGCCCGAGCCGAATGCATGGCGCCGTAGAAGCAGCATACTGGTGTCATAGACAATGCACTAGGTAGCTAAACTTCCGTTCTGCATGGCTGAGGGAAAAAGCCGAGTGAGGTCTAAGAGTTTCGGTGTCTAGGAGTTTCTCCACATTTCGAAATGGTGTGCCATCCCACACCAATTTTAAGACAAAGCTTAAACTTCAAACAGAATCGTGAACAGACGTGCTATATTTCTTGATATAATTGCCTAATACAGTACACTGCAGGTCTGTCGGAGGTGAACACTCTGCCGCTACACAACTACCACCATGGAGATAAAGCATAGTGAAGCATAGACCGCTACACAACTACCACCATGGAGATAAAAGCATAGTGAAGCATAGAAGAACATGAATCCATCCCCATGCATATGTCACAATGTGCTCGTCTATATCTACCCTTCTGCAGGACTTTCTCAAAGAGTGTGGAATTGGCAAAGTGGAATCAGCCTGGGCCTCCAATTGAGCACTCCCGAGAGCCGGGTTCAAATACCACCTCTGCCAATGTCTTTTTGGAATTGTCTTGTATTTTCTAATTTTCAACAAGCATTAAGACGAGTGTTGTATAGCTTGACTGTGCTATAGTCAGAGGTCGAAGTGTAATATAAGGAATATGGTCCTCCTCTCGCACTCCCTTGCCTAAAAGCAGCTTTTATATATACGCCTGGAACCACATTTTTAATCCAAGAAGTTGCAAATATGACTTATAGAACTCTACAGTGCTACATATGGCCATGGCTGACATGAAAAAAAGTGCCCGACCATGCTTGATGAAAGGATATGGAAATCTTAAACTATAGTAGAGTTCTTTAACATTCCCTTTTTCTATACTTCACTTTTGACATCTTTGTAAGAACATTGATAGGCTGCTGCAGCAAGATGATGAGAGTACGGTTTGGCAGCTAAAGGCAATTCTGTTGCGTGAACACATTATCAATGTCAGCATAGGTGTCATCTTCCGTGTCTTAGCTGAAAGTTGAAGACTAGAGGGTCAGTTACCGTACTGTTCTCACCCACCATACCTCACCCGTTTCTAACTCACCCCACCCTTCCTCACCCCATTCATCCACCACTGTGCCTGACCCTACTCTTCCTTACACAGCTCACCCACTCTACTTCACCCCACCTTATCCAGTTTGCCGTACCCACTTTGCCTCACACTGTTCTTCCTCACTTCTCTCTATATCACTCCATTCAGCAACTTTACCTCACTCACTCTACCTTACCCCAATCGCCCACTCTACCTCACCGACCATTCTTCCTCACTCCACTCATCCTGACCCCTCTCACCTCCCCACCCAACCTACCCACTGTACCGCACCAAACTCTAGCTCACGGCATTCACCCTTCTTCACCTACTGTTCCTCACCCTACTCTACCTCACCTACTGTATCTCACCCCACAAACTATACTTCAAACTACTCTTTCATAACACTCAGTCTACCTCACACCACTCGACATCAACTATTCTACCTCATCCCACTCTACATCACTCAGCTGACCCACCATAGGTCACTCTCTGTAATCAAATCACTCTACCTCATTCCACTCTTCCTTAACCCCAAACCACTTTACCTCACATCCTGAGCCTCATAGCAATGCATTATAAGTATGCAAATTAACTGAAAAGCATTAAACTGAAAGTTATTCAGAACGGTGCCGTTCGAGCGGTGTGTGGCATCAGAAGCAAAGAACATGTCTGATGCCCGTAGGAGGCTACATCTGCGGCCGCATCAGCAAATAATACATTTTAAAGCCTCCTGCGTGGTGTATAAATGCATTGCAGGTAGTGCCCCCAGCTATGTTAAATCACGGATCAGAAGACTGCTTTGTAGGCGGACTCTGCGGTCCAACAATAAGTCTCTACTCATGCAACCACGATGCAAGTTTAAGAGATTTGGAGATCTGAGCCTCAATGCTTGAGGTCCAGGGGTTTGGAACGATTTACCCTTATCAATTAGGCAGCTTCCTTTGCTTGCTCAATTTAAAAAAGCATTAAAAACTCAATTATTTCATGGTGGAGGAATCTAAGCCTTGCCTCCTTCCCCTTCTTCCTGGCCATGAGCATATATTATAGGGTTATCCACAGTCTCTCAGTGTTTCATGTTGTTTTGTCTGTCAGCGCTCTTAGGCCTGCGTGCGAGTTGGCGCTGAATAAAAATCCCATAGAATAGAACCGCTAAAGGCCATTAGTAAAGTACACTTACTACTTCAATGTGCATTTGTTTTTAGGTTCACAGCAAAAATAGAGTCATTCAAGATGGTAATCTTGAGCATAGATCAGGAAAAATCCCTTCTCACCAGAATTCAGGTAACGCATCTGGCCCTACTTGGGGCTTCCCAACTCTTTGCAGCACAACACATAAAGGAAAAAAAAATTCAACCTCATTTCTCACATACCAAAGAAGCTGTGTGTTGTGTCTTGTTTTTCTCTGCACCCTGCCCTGTATGCATGGAATGCTGTCAGTGACTGACATAGAATGCTGTGTGTGAGAATGTTATGTTCTGAATGGTTCTGTGAATATCAGTTGAGAAGATGGGTTGACTGAGAGAGCATGCTGATGGATGCTCTGTCCAAGTAACTCACCTGATGTGGCCTAAATGTATTCCAGTCCCTTGTTCCTGGAGATGGGACTCACTAAAGTTGTTTCCTGTTCCTTCCACTGTGTCAGTGTCATACTTGGCCAGGACCCATCTTATCACTGTGCTTGTTCCCCATCCCAGCCGAATAGTTGTTAAGACTGCTGTCATGACCTGTAAGCATTCACTGCTCAAACACCTGACTACCTACCTGCAAAACTCTGTAGCAACTGCTAAGCTCGAGGCAGAACTGACTAGTGAAAAAAGGAAACAGGCCTTCTCTTGACATGTCCCTGCCTACTTGAACAGCATCTTGGTGGCAGTCTGGGCGGTGCCAGGACTCTTGCAGTTCAGAAAGGAACTCAAGATATTACTCTTCAGTCAATACTGTCGGAGAAATCCGGTTCCTGTATCACATTGGGGTGATGACCAACAGAGACAACTTTGTTGTTGTCTTGCAAGACAATAACTGAAGCATTCTACTTCTACCAGGAACTGACAACAAGACCCACCCTCCAGACCCCTCACTTTATAGGTCACATGCCAGCTGATGAATTAGCAACTAAGACCATTCTGCAAACTCTTTCTAGGCTATCCAGCAGAAGGAATCCTGCCTCTGCACACTCAATAAATCCTTTATTTACATTTAGTCCATCCTTAGTGTCCACTTTTGGTTACTGCATCACATGAAACGCCCTCGCAGCATGTTTCCCGCTGAGGAATGTATGCGCCTCTTCCTGCGCGTCACTGGATGTAGTCTCTGCATGATGCTTTTTTTTGTACCGGGCTCAACTGGTTTAGTAAATCACATGTGCTCAAAGGTCCTGGGCATGAATTCCTGCAAGACAGCACTTTTCAGTCTTAGACTCTGTGCATGCCCAAGTGTGTGAAAGGCATCAAGTATTACCCTGAGCCAACTCGAACAAAGCACTAAAAGGCAAAAACCATAGACACATCAAAAATAAGGTGCAGTTGTTGGGGTAACCCAAAAGATTCTTTTCATCAGCAATACCTATGTGCGACCTTGACTCCATGCATCCCACCCGCACTGCAGGAACATCCCATGCCACATATTGGACAGCCCCCTGTTGCCTCATATGTTACCCTCATGCCTAGCATTTTTTTTTATTGTGCTTGACTCGATTGAGCGTTTCACACAGAAACACGCACAGCAAAACAGAAAACTCGCAATGAAAGAGGTGCACCACAACAATATAAAATAAAATGGCATTCATTAAAAAATATATACATATTTTTATAAATGTTTCTTGGTTTAAAAAATAGGCAAGCCACCAACTAGCAATACTAATTAAGTTAACCATTTACATTCATTTCCAATCTATCAGTTCTATTCATCAAATGTTCTTACTAGTGAACCATTTTCCAGACTTAGATTTACATAGAGCAGATGTGGACAAAAAAGAAACATTTTCAAGTTCAAAATAGATGACTTTGCAGTCATCAAAAACTACACTTGTTCCTTGTACCAAAATTTCAATTCAAGATTTCACTTGTGCTAAAATGGCTTCAATGCGCTTAAGCACTTCCAGGCATAAACGAGTCCTTTCTCCCAGAATTATGGCATTTAGTTTCAATAATTAGTACAATACCAACAACATTGCACACAATCCATAAAAAGTCATACCGATTTCAGACTTCTACGATTTTAAAAATAGATTAAAAAAAATTCATGAGGTTCAATTTAATTCTCACATTTGGACCCTCTAACATTATATTCCAACATTAATAAAAATGTATCCAATCTTAGCTATAAAGCCCCAGCTACAAATTCAAATGCAAAACCTCTCACTGACATCGAAATGGAGAAAATACGCGCAATGGACACTGCTAAACATGATCCCCTCAGAATTGCCGTCGCGCGCTAAAATGGCTCCCGCCCTTGCCGAATGCGTATGAGACCCGCGGTATCAGAATGCTTCCGGTCCAGCATCTGCGATTACCCTTCCGCAGCCACCGCTGACGCAGCAGCCTCAGCCCCCAACATCTCCCAGCGCCTTACAGTATCTTGAAACGTTGAATGATGATTTTTCAACACCGAGCAATTGTCAGGATTAATGAGTTAGACCGAGCATGATGATTGCTTTTACACTCCTACTGATGGGTCGCATGTTCACACCTGCCCAAGCTTTCACACAATCATCCGTTAATGTGATCCGGCATCACCGCGATGCCAAGTATGCGTATCAGGCTGTTTATAACTCTGCCGTTTATTCCAAATGATCTGTGAATGCTCTTCGTTTTCAGTGGCCCGTGCTCTAATAACTCAGAGCCCGAAAGCAAGGTTAGCTTTGCACTTGGGTGTTTCTTGCACGTGCCTAAGTGCACGTTATGCATGCTCGGTTTGTGTCTAGGGGCCAGCTGGGCCTGGCGCCTTATGCCCAATTGCCTTTTCTTGGATAAAGACTCAAACAACACAGTACACACAACAATGACATTTCGAAGTAAAACTATAAAACAATATAAAGGCAATATCTGTCACAAGATCTCAATAAAATTGGTCGCCTAGATGATTGGTTTATTTGGACCATCAGCACAAGGATGTGCACTCTGGGGCCCATGAGCATGTGGAGCGTTATCCAAATAAAAATAAATAAATAAATAAAAATAAGGAGAATAAAAGTCCAGTGGATCTATAAATAGCATACACACTGGGCGTGTTTGATATTTTTTTTCGAGGATTTAAAAGGAGTATTGTCATAAGGGTAACATTCTTTTGAGAATAATTGGGACTGGCCTCTAGGCCAGTGGGAGTAACTATATTATATCATGTTAGCAACTGGGTCGATGATGCACTTGGCTTCAGGGAGATTGGATTGCGAGCCTTACTTCATGTATCGTTCTGCAGTCCTAGCCCCCTGATGCGCCGGGTACCTCCATCTTCTTTCCCTGCACTTGTCAGCCTTCACCCTGGCCACTGTTTCATATTCGCTCTTCCACTCCTGACACGTATCTGCGTCAACTGTCTCCTGGCCGCGCATCCCTTTGTGACTCCTTACCTCGTTGTAACCGCTGTGCCATTTCCATCTTTGAAAAAACAGCTAGTAGCACCTCTGACCTCAATCTGGGGTGTTGTTAGTAATAACCCACTTAGTGGTTGTTTCCTTATAATACAAGGCCACACACTGCCTTGCCCTTTCCGTCCAGACCTCTAATGTAAGGGCTCTTGCATTTGCTGATGCCTTGGACATCCAGGCTCAACCTGGAGGCACTAGTTCGAATCTTGGCATGTACGGGTCACACAGTTTCTCTTCTGAAGTTCTATTAAAGTGACTTACATTAACAACTATGTCATTGCAGCGCTTAGAAGCATGACACCGTTGTAAAGTGCTATATAAAAACGTGCCTTTGCTTTTATTATAACTGACCTTTCCTCTTTTTGAACCATCTCAAAGAGTCAGTGCAGTGGTGGAGATTTTGCTAATCATACTGGGCCGTGCTAAAAGGCACTTTTTACGGCTACCTTAATGTTGTTTGGTAAGCTTCAAGGCCTACAGAGTGTGAAATTATCTCCTGCGGAAACCTGGGCATGTCACACTGTCCGTGTGATATCTACATTGGTTAGGCCCAACCCACTTAATACAAGGCTCTTGATCTGGTCCATCAGCGAGTCTAGAGTGTAATGAGAGCTTTCTATGACCTTGTGTTCTGTGAATTATATTGTTTGGTTATTTTGCAAAATCGAAAAATAAAATATTAAAAAAAAGTCTTGGATAGAAGCCCTGATTTACCAGCCCCCAGGAGTCGAGCATTGCTGCTCTGTGTTTGCTCATCCCAACAGTCCAAATAACTAGGGGTGTACCGAACTTCGGCTTCAAGTAAGGATTGAGCCGAATTCCGGCTGAAAAAAAGCTATTCGGCCCGGCCGAATAGTTTCTTGCTATTCAGCTCTTGCCTAATACTTTGACATTCTCATTTGAATACAATGCAACATGAGCTCAGAAAGGCAAATATAGACTTCAGTTTGCAAAACTGAATAGAATTAGACCAGACAAATTGCTATCACACAGCTGAAAAAATATATTGCAATCTGCTTTTTAGGGCATGTTTTGTTACATATTCTTAGACATAAAAGGTGCTCATCTTTTATACTTAGCCTGCAACAATACAGGAACATCTTTTCTTTTGGGGAATGTTTATATGCAATACGTACTATTTTCAGTTGGAAAAGACAAACTGAAAGAAATGTGCATCGATACTTTCAGTTCCTGTCATGTCACTTCCCATTGCGTACGTCCTAGTCTCCCCTATTCTTTTTTTAAGGAATTGAGTCCTGAGTTTAACATTATCTGATATTTTATCAGGAATTATAAGTTGCATATGTTTGTGTATTGGCGAGAAGCAGTGGCTAAAATAAGTGAAAAGTGAGCAGCATTTGTTTGCTTGGGGTGAATAGTTGTGAGATGGAGTTCACGCATTTCAGATTTCCTCTTGACTTCTGTCCTGCATGAGCCAACATGAACCATTTAATACATTTCGATGTGAGGTGCAGAGACATTTCGAAACTCGACCGCATCGACTTTGCAAATGTATAGCGAATGCAATGCATCTGATTCACAAAGGCAGTCCTTTTGCCTTCTTCAACTGGTACTGAATATGCAACACTTCTGTACATTTGGTCCCTTAATTTTGGTTAAATTGGCTTTATTTCTGGCTTTTATGCTTTAAATAAAGATGCTACATTAATTACAATGAAGAGAAATAAAAGTCTAGAATGCAAATTTAAATGGTGCTTTATTTGTTTTTTTAATACGTGTGTTTTTTGAAGTTTGGTACATGATTTATTAAATAAAGCAACTATTCTGCTTCATATTTGGCTTCGGTCGAATAGTTGACAAACTATTCAGTATTCGGCCGAATACTAAATATGCTATTCGGTACAGCCCTACAAATAACATGTGTTGGGTAGATGGCATTCCGGGCACGCAGCTGTGAAGAATCAACCTGTACCATAGATTTCAGCAGCGAAGATATGATCATTTTTAGGAAACTCTCGAAGAGCAAGAAACCTCTATATACTGTCAGCATGTATGTAGCATCTCATAAGACAGCACCACGAGGCCCTTACTGGCAGATAATTTAGCATAGCATAACAGGGAAGCAGCATCCCCAGTAAGAAGGGAGGGTAATTAGTCGACCTACTGGCAAGGGAGGCAGCACCCAGACATCTCCTTTGGAAAAGTAAGGCTTCTGAATGAAGTCCAGTGGCGCTTGAAGAGACTGACTCAGGTAACAAGATCTATTCTCTTGTACAATGGCATTAGCAATGTGGTAAGTAGAGCTCGGGTTTCTCCACTGTCCGCCTTCCTTCCTTCAGGTAGTCCTTATAGGATATGAACCTCTGGCTTCTCAGCTCTCTCTTCTTCTAGTGTTCCTTGAAACGATAGGCCCACTGTAGAGGGGAGCCTTCTCTCTCCCTTCCTTCCTCCTAGAATAGACGGAAGAAATTAACCCTTTGTTCCATTCTGGCACTAGATTTATACTATTGGCTGGTGTCAACCACCAATCCCTGTGTGGGTTATGTAGACCTGTAAAAGTTGCTGGATCCTGCTTGACCCCACCTCCCTTCTGGGAATTCGAGCTGCCATCCAATAGGGAACCCCATACATGTGGCATTCCGCCTTTATTGCTCTTCCTGTTCCCTCTTCTGCTTTAGTATCCTGACGGCATCTGCAAGGTGTGTCTGCCATTGCTGGTGCGTTGCTGTATGTGTGCTCACGCGCCTCAGTTTTCCTCATGGCCTCAGACAGACTGGCAAGATGTGACCGGGCCATCCGCATTGGCCGCTGATCCAGCTGTCATGGCCGACACCATCTTCCCAGGACCCTGCATACCCAAGGAGAGAGTGGAGATAAGATGTCTGCAAGCACTAATGTTGGTTAGGGACAGGGCCCAAGAAATGTAGTCCGAAAGCCGGTGGATGAATAAGGTTGAGGAAAGAGTGTGGTTGGAGCACAAGGAACCATTTAAGTACCCTATGATATGAGTCCTTATGCACAGCCAACCACTGCAAGGGGGCATGGTCCATTAATATAGTGAAACATCTCCCCAATAGGTAGTAATGCAAGGATTCCACTGCCATTGGATAGCCAAGCATTCCTTCTCAACCGTGGCTTAAGGAACTTCATGTGGAAACAAATGGAATGTAAATCCACCAGACTGCCCTGGGATATTATGGCTCCCAACCCACGGCCATCTGTAAAAATAATGTTTTGTCGAAATCAGGGCAGCACAGCACCGGCTGTTTAGTGATGATGTCCATTTAGCTGCTGAAAAGCTGTTCTGGTGCCATGGTCCTCTTGGAGGTTGCCCTTGGAGCACCAGGAACCATCTAAGTATCCTATTGTGATGCTGGAAATGCATCGGAGGGACAGGGCCTCCGTATCCTTATCCTTTAGTGGTTTTTTATTGAGTGTTCTGTCGTGTGTTCCGCACAGGAGTTCATGTGGGACTCCTGCCGGTGCAGCTCTCTCTCCTTTTGGTTTGGTGAACGGACCCGTGGGATAGCCTTATGGCACCCATGGGTAGGGGTACAACCCTGTGCCCCTAGTGTATGTTTTTGGGCACCTGTGTGTGACCCACAGAGAAGGAAACGAGCTGGTGGCAGCTCTGTGCTGAAATTACTGGTGCCCTGAGCATCCTCCATTTTGGGATGCCCAGACCCTGTCATTGGAATCGGTAGATTCCTGATGGAGACAAAATGGCCCCCATGGCCTCTTGCCTTCCATCACCTGTTACCCTGATCTTCCCGGAGTCCCGGGAAGCCCTGCCTCTGTCCCTTCCCACTGACTGGCTGTTGGGTGGAAGTTCTGTATATGGTAGTGTGGGGAAGTGCCGACTAGACTGGCTGGAGCCTTCTCAACGACCGTATGTTGTGGGTATGCCTGTGGGTGGGACCTGGGTGAATGGAGTGTGTGACAAATGTACATTCTATGTTGTGACTGTCTAGTATCTGGTGTTTGACACAATGGTTGAGACAGCCCTGCCCGAAACCGGTATGAATGCCGCTTGGAGTGTTGAATGGCTAGGTGCTTGTCCCAATACACATTACTTGTTGTGGGTGTCTGGAGAGAAGTGAATGGCCTAAATACCTTGTGTGCCTGATTGGCTGCCTGCCTGCATGAATGTCCGTAGTCGTGATTGGATGCTTAAGTGCGACCCAGCGGAATGAATTGGAGATCAACAGTATATCTGGGGACCTCTCACTACTAGGAATCATGTTCAGAAGCTGAAGTCCACTACGACGAGTAACTGGAGTGAAGCTTAACCTTGAGCCCTGCTGGATGAGAAGAATTGCTGTTGCTCTCCTTCGCAATCTGAAAGCTGCCGTGCTTCAAGAACTGACCCAGAGAGGACCTGGTAAGGCGCCCTCTTCCCGAGCCACGAGGGACCATCGTGCACAGCTGATCTTTGCCTAAGCTCCCTGGTAGACAGACCTTCGACAGGCTGCCGACCCGATACGGGGAATGCTGCGGGACTCCAAGGAGAAGCGCCCGGACTGTTGTCCGCCACTGTCGCCAACAGCCATCGCCGACCGGAGCCGCCATGCCACCGTTGCCTAAGAACTTCATTGATCCAAGGACGCTCTCGTCCGCATCGTCGCCGCTGTATCCTGCTGGAGAAGGCCTGACCTTTGACGCACCGAGGAGCATCCACCGGTGGGTTTCCCGCCACCCAAAGACCACAGAGATGCCCACGACTCAACGTCCTTGCTGGGCCACAGTTCTTCAACTCTTTGCGGTCCAGAACTATCGACACCGAGGTGCCCCGCATGCCTCTTCTTGGCAGGACGTTTACGCTTCGCCATCAACGAGCAACGCTAGGAACGACGCGGCCACTTCACCGTTGTAGCTCGACCTGTTCTCCGCCGGTCGTTCGAAGACCTGTGACTCCTGCCTGAAAGGGAGGACATTCAAGAAGGGTTGTCGATTTCACCGACGCGGAACGCTACAACACCAAGGTACTTTGTGGTTGCAGAACTATTGGGAAGTCTAAGGGTGAACAATATATGGACTGGGCTTGTATCTTTCTTCTACAGGTTGCCCAGGTGGGGGGATCTCCACCCAGAGCTGTGTTTAACAGTAGTTACCAGTACTCTGCCTATTGCTCAACCATCCTGCTTTCCTTCCTCTCTCTACTTCTGGTTTCCCCTTTATTTTGATCTGTGTGTCATTCTGACCGTATGCACTTAAAAAAGATCTAATAACGTTAGTGGTACCACTTTAGAATTGTACATATTTACCATTGTTGATTTTCGGAGTACAAAGTGAGTTATCGTGATTGTGTATATGACCTTAAATATTAATTATATAAAGACTGTGTTTTAACCGATACAGTGTGTGGACATTCCTTCATGGTGCTTGGCGACTACACTGTACTTAAGAACCAGCTCGCATCATCTCCTGAGAAGCTAGGCCTTAATTGCTCGACCACGATACCAATAATAGAGAATCTTGGCAGGGGTCTCTGTGCCTCCCCTCTACCATATAGAGAGCGGAAGTGCAGACCCTCCCTCGGGTCTTTACACCTATGATATGAGTCCTTATGCACAGCCAACCACTGCTCTTGGAGGTTGCCCTTGTAGGTAGCCCTTAAAGTGTCCGTGTGAGGAGTCGCAATGGAGGAAAACAGGGTTGTGAATCTCCTATAGTAGCCCACAAACCTCAGGAAGGACTGTATCTGCCGGCAGCTGGTGGGTTATAGTAACCAGGCGAGGGCTTCCAGTCTGTCCACTTGTGTTTGTATAAATCCCCATCCCTCTGTGTAACTCAGACATTGTATATGGGAAGCACATATAACTGTCTTCTTGGGGATGATCTTGCGGGCGGCATCCTTGTGGGTCTGGACTACCAGAGTCAGGTGTTCCAAATGTTGGTTCCAGGATTAACTGTACACTACGATATCATCCAAGTAAGCTGCAGCTTATTCCGTGTGAGGCCACAGCAGGGAGTCCATTAGTCGTTGAAAAGTGTGCAGCCAAAAAGGAAGCACTTTAAGTGGTATAGTCTCCTCATCCCGATCCATTAGGGGTACCTGCCAAAATCCTTGGATTAGATCAACCATGCTCAGATATTAGGACTGTACTAGCTTCTTGATTAATTTATATATTCTGGGCATTGGGTTTGCCTCATGGAAGGAGATTTTGTTCAGTTGTCTAAAGTCCATGCAAAACTGGGTTAACCCATTGGCTTTGGGACCAACCTGATCAGTGAACATCAAGGACTGTTTGATAATGTCCAGTTTTAGCATTTCTTGTATCTCTTCCTTTACTTGGTTCCATTTGGCTTAGGTTGTCCTATAGGAACAAAGACGTACCACTTGCCGGTGTTGGTGTGAATCACGTGCTATGCACCGTGAGTCCATCCGGTATTGTTGAAAAGACCGGTTGGAGCTGGCTTAAACATCTGACCATTTCCTGTTTTTGTTCAGTTGACATTTGGTCCCCCATCATATATCTCGGAAGTCGGCGAGCGGATGGGTTGAGGACATCTGGGCTGATAATCTGCTCCATCGTGATCACAGCTACTGAAGTTTCTGGGACTACCTATTCCTTTAGGAGGTTTTCATAATAGTTTTCTTCTGGTCTTTTAAGGTCTGGTTGAGCAACCAGACCATCAACGGGGCCCATTCACTTTAGGATCTTGCAAGGACCCATCCATAAAGCTTAAATTGTGTGGTTGCTGGTGGGAAGGAGCACCAATACTTTATTTCCGGGCTGAATGTTCTCAAGCGGGTTTTCATGCTGTAATACTTCAGTTGAGCTGCTTGAAATTGTCCCATGTTTTTCTCTGTCATTTCATAAAGTGACTGTAGACGTTCCTTTAGCTCAGCTACATATTCGGTAAGTGGCTTCTTTTCAGGTTGTTCCCATTCTTCCTTGACCATGTGCAACGGAGTACATAGTTGTCTTCCAAAGTGCAATACGCAAACCCTATGGAGGACTGCAGTATGTCCTGGAGTACCATCAGGACTAATGGTCGGGCTTGTTCCCAGGGGGTTCAGTGGTTCTCAGGAGCATCTGCATGATTATGCGGTTATACCGTTCTACGAGTCTGACCGTCTGGGCATGGTATACTGAAGTCCGCAACTTCTTTATTAGCAATTGTTGACATACTTGCTTCATGATGGTGGACATGAAGTTGGTTCCCTGGTCTGTTACGATTTACTCTGGTATCCCAACCCTGGCGAAGAAGGAAATTAACAAGTTGCACACTTGTCGCATGCAGTTGCCGCTCATGGGAAACGCCCCAGGGTATCTTGTGGCACAGTCCACTATAACCAAGATGTATTTATATCCATGACTGACAGACTCAAGGGGTCCCACAATGTTGATCCCGATATGTTTTAATGGAATAGTGATCAGTGGTATTCTTTGTAGCAGCACCTTAGAGTGAAGATTCCCACTGGTAAGTTGACAGGTGGGACATGCGGCACAGTATCTGGCAACGTCTCGCTATATCCCTGACAAGTAAAACCTTTTCATGAAGTTGGTTTGAGACCTTTGGGTGGCCAGGTGCCCCCTCCCGGCTGGTCATGAGCCAAATGTAGTACCTTCTCTCGATGATTGGCTGGTATTAACAGTCGCTCTCTCTTTTTTCCTGTCTCATCCGAAGAAAACCCACTATTACAGGTCATCTCCCTGTCGTAACCATGCATTCTGTCGGGTGAGGAGTTCATCCTCATAGTCAGCTCTTTCCCTAGCTGATTTAAAGGAGGTATTGGTGGCTACTTCTGTACGTATAGAAGGAATTGGGCTTTCTAGGTCACACTCCACGCTACTACCCTGCAGGATTGTTTTTCCTCCTGACACGTTTGTTTCTTTTCACCTCGTTTTAGCTTTTCTTTGGATGTAAGGTATTACCCCTTATTTTTGCCCCTGAGAATGAGGCCTCTTGTAACCAATCATCTTCTCCCTCTGTGAGCATGTTGGTGAAGCCTGGGACTGGAGAATCTAGGACCACAGGAGCCGGCAGGGTTTATAGAATGGCAACCCAAACTCCCACCTCTTTTTGTCTTATCTGTACGTTCACCATCTTGGATGGGTATTCCTGCAAATCCCCATGAATGCATTTAATGCTGATTGGAAATTCAGGGTCTTTACCATTATAACTAACTGGAGGAACTATGGCTGTTTGTTGACTTCTGGTGTCAACCATAGCGTATGTAGGGTGGCCTCTACCTTTAAATTCAGGGTATTAGGGTAATCCGGGAGTGCAGCATGATGCATGACCGCTATATTCATCACCTATGCTGGATTCCGTTTGGGACATAAACAAGAAATATATTCCCATTCACACATTCAAAACACTGGTTGTCGGGATAGACCAGGATTGGACGGCACACAGCTCTCACTACGAACGATCTGTTCCTCGGGTACCTTCCATCGTGATGTAATATGTCTGGGGCCCCGTATCCCAACCTGACAGGGACTGGACTAGGGGTTTCCTGTGGTTAGTGGTCCGAGGAAGTGATTATATCCGGCATTTGGTATGTCAAGGCAATGTTAATTGCCTCTGATAAAATGGGCCAATAGTGTTGTCTAACCCAACGTTGTACTTGCTTGGGTAAGGCCTCTAGGAACTGTTCCGAAGTATGATTTTTTTTGGGTTATCCCCATGAAGGAGGTGTTGTTTGGTTGCAGTCATTTCCCAGCCATATCTTTCACTCCCTAATACAGCTGTCTTGGTGCCTCCCCTGGCCTAGCCTGGTTTCCTTGAACTTTTATCGGTAGGCTTCTTCCTCCAGGCCTAGTCTTTCAAGGATAGCCTTTTCGATGTCCAAATAGGGCTGTTTCCAGTAGCATTCATTCTTGGGATGCCCCTTGCATCCACCCAGTTGGGAGGGGAGTGAAGAACTCTCCCCATTTATCCAGAGGCCATTAAGCGGTACAGGCTATCTGCTCAAAACTCATAAAGAAAAAAGCAGGGTCATCGCCTTCTCAGAATGTCTGTAACACTGATGCTGGAGCCTCTGGGTGGGCTCTGGCCATTGCCACCAAACTGGACAGCTGAGGTAGTGCCTGTTGGTTACCCTGTAGTTGTATGGCTTGCTGGAAAGTTTGTTGGTCAACTTCTACCTGCTGGATTTGTACCTGTATCAGCTGATGCAACTGCTGTTGTCCTTCGGAGACCGTCAGGTTGCCCTCTTTGCCACTCTCTCTATCCTACTTCTCACACCACTTTGTGGGGATATAGAGAGGACAGGACACCAATACTGCAGTAACAAGATGGATTTCCTTGTATAATGGCATTAGCAAAGTGGTAAGTAGAGTTCAGGTTTATTCACCATTCTCCTTCCATCCTTCAGGTGGTCCTGATAGAATATGGATCTCTGGCTTCTTGGGTCTATCTTCTTTTAGTGTTCCTAGAAACGATAGGCCCACACCAGATAGGAGCCTTCTCTCTTCCTTACTTCCTCCTAGAACAGACAGAAGAAATGAAACCTTTATCCAATTCTGGCTCTAGATTTTAGACCTGTCAGAATTGCTGGATCATGCTTGACCCGCCCCCCTTTCTTCGGATTCAAGCTGCCATCCAATAGGGAACCCCATACGTGGGGAGTTCTTCCTCCGTTGCTCTGCCCATTCCTTCCTCCATTTTTGTATCCTGATGGCGCCTACCACATGTGTTCGCCATTGTCGGTGCATCAGCATATGGGTGCTTCACCTTCCTTGGTTTTCCTCATGGCCTCAGAACAGACCGGCAAGATGCAACCGAGCTGTCCGCGTCAGCTGCTGATCCAGCTGTCATTGCTAACACTGTCTGCCGCAGACACAATCTGCCCAAGGGGAGAGTGGAGGTAAGAATGTCTGTGAGCGCTCCCGTCGCAATCAACTCCTGTGCTGCAGCCCTCCCGCACACTTGGATTTGGTGTCCTCTACGCCTGTCCTGACACTGTCATCGGCACCACCCTTTTCTGCATGTACTCCAGATCCCAGTTGAGCTCAGGACACTCTCCTCAAATGGGGATTCCCAGTCCTTTCTCTCCTCTTCACAGAAGATTCGCCAGCGCAGACTACTTCTAGTTTCATTTCTCAAGGTGCCCTTATTGGCCAAATCTTGACTGTGACTCTCACAAAACCTCTATCAATCTAAAAGCACAAACGTCAGCTAGTTTTTGGCAAATAACAGCCACAACGGGTGTCTCCTGTAGGAAACTATGGAGTAAGGATGTGTCCCTCTGTGACTTAAAAGTCTTAGAGTATCTCTGGGATTCCACATTCCAAAATTCAAATAAAAGGGCAGTCCAGACTGGACTGCTCATAGGCCCATGTGGTGTCTCAAAGCCAAGTGATGATCGATGGGGCATGTAGACCAACATGTTATTTTTGCCCCACATATGGGAATGGTATGAAATTATCACTACCTGATACCATTCTCCATTAAACGCCAAACATGCATACTGCCCAGAAATGCAATATTACACACCACAAGTAAATGAACCTGGAAGAATCTTGAAAACTTTAACAGACCTGCTGGCATTGACTCACCCAAACACTGGCAAACTGAGCAGAATGACCCTGGACTCACTGGAAAAAATACTGAACACCTGGATTAAAGAGGCCCTAGATCGACTAGCTCCTGCAAAACCTTTCAATGACACATAAAAAAGATGGCAGTAAGGGTGTTCAAGGAAGAGCTGAGAGAACTCAAGAAAACATACCGCAAACTAGACAATATACAGAGAAACCACTACAATCAACTGGACCAAATAAAATACCAAAGACAAATGACATTACCAGTCCTCAAAGCAAAATGAAACATACTACACCACAAGAATCCAATCCACAACAAACAGACAAAAAGAACTCTTCAGAATCATCAAAGAGATTTAATAAAAAATACAATCCTGCAACCAAGGCATCACCCCATCACAAGGGCTATGTGACAACATCACCATCTACCTTAGAACAAACATTGAAACAATCCAACAGACCATTGAAGCAAATCTTGCAGCTATAAGCACAACCACAAAACAACCGACAATTGACAATTCACCAACCACAGCAAGACTTGTTAAACGGGATATCATATTGTGCCTCCTTTATTGTATATATTGGCCTAAGGCCAGTCGCTCTGCGAGGAAAACCGAGTTGCAAAGTTCCGATCTTAGATCGACTTAGCTGCCATTTTATGTCCGTCCATTTTGATTTCTATTCTAAAGTGAGCCTGTGTTCTAAAATGGTGGACAGTGTTTCCCGCTTGTAACTGAGCCGTCCTGCACTTTGTTCGTTAGTTAATGTGTAAACTGTCCGTTGGCCGAATGTTTGGGTCAAGTAAAGAGACCTTGTCCCATGCCTGACTTGTAGACAGAGGATTACCTGCACCAACAAGTCTGATCCCCGGGCACACATCAACCACAATGTTGTATCAATACTGAACGTGGACACTGGCTGACCTACATTGTATAGGACATGTGTTAAGGCTTATTGTTAAATCCGAGAATACATTGTTGCCATTGTGACTTGTTGACATGTAAACTGAAGATGATCCACATGCATATAGTTGGACAAACTAGATGTGAACTCGGCACAAACCCTAGACCGAGTATCATTAACCTGTAGAGGGGCTGGACATTATAATTGGAAATGTATAAAATGTGCGACTGTTTAGACGTCCAGTACCTCTCACTTCTCACACCGAAAGGGCTGGTATTCGCTGTGATGTACTGAGGGCCAGATAGCTATCTGATACTTTGTTTCTTTGTAAACTGTACAGTTTTAGAATAAAGATCTGTGAATCTTTATAAGCCCGTGTTTGGTGTATTTCCTTTTGGGGTACTCAGCCTCAATATTTCCTCTTGCTTTTACAGATGGTGCCCGAATAGGGACCCTCAAGATTGATGCCATCTCGTTGAAGGTTGACGCGGCTATCGGACTGGGATCGGACGGTGACAAAGGGGACCCCTTTCTTGGATGAGACGCGACACCTCAGCAGCGCTGCACGACCTGATCCCTGGACGGTGAGCCTGCGGTCCGAGACAGCATCTTGATGAGGGTCCATATATTGAGGCGGGCAGATTTGCCGAAATCGTCAACCACGTGGGACCTTTGTTAGTTCTTTGAAATCCAATCGGACCTCCTTAGGATTTGATCAGGTGAGCCGTGACCCGATTCTTAAGTATCCTGACAATTATTTTTGGCGTATTGCACTCGCGAGTACAATTATTGACCAGGTAACACCAGTATTCTGATATGCCTGGGAAATTTTCTGCCTGCTTCACAGCGTTATTCCGCAGTGACAGACAATCTTTGGAATTTGGCCGACCGACACCAGTGGAGGGGTCACCGGCATGTACTATGTACTGTAAGTACGGCATTGGTAGCATAGTGTTTAATGATATTTGGCACAGACAAACTAGACATGCTTCCGAACTTCAGTGGCCAATCAATGGTAGTTTTGAAATTCCTTTTATTGAATACTTAGAATCCATATTATTAAAGAAAAAGGTTAGACCTGCAGCATTTGATGTATTACAGAATTGGAAGAAAGAAGCTATGCAGCAACTTAAGAGTAGAGAAAAGCATGCGCGCCGTCATATGACGAACGCCGAAAAAGCGTTGTTATATGACCAGAATAAACAGTCTGAGTCAGTTAAGAATATGGATAGGGCTTTTTCACTTGGTATCCAGAAAATGTATCCTTCTAAAGACTATCATGTATCTGATGAGCTGATCGTCAAGCTTTTAAATGAACGAAGGCCTGGTGCCACTGCGCCACCTCCGTATGTTCCTCTTTGTGCTGTTATTCCTCCTCCCATAGCTCCTCCTGCTCCTCCTATTGCTCCTCTTAATGTTCCTCTTCCTCCGGCTGTTGTTCCTCCTCTTGTTGTTGCTCCCCCGCCTGCTCTTCCACCTTTGCCTGCTGTTACGGGTCCGGTGGGTCTGCCTGCTGCACCAGTGATAGCACCTCTGTTTCCGAATGTACAACTTTTGCCTACTCTCCCTCTTCCAAGTGGTTCTGCACCGCTTGTAGTTGATCGGGGAGTGGGATCAAGAATTTTAACTCATAATACTGTATCTCCAGAGAGAAAGCATGAATTGACTGCATGGGCTAGACATTGCATGGAGTGGGGTGAATAAGTTGATGTTTTTGCCACACTCTATAACTTAGACAATTTTCCTGAGAAAAATGTTTTTATTGAAGGATTAGGAGTTCTTTTATGAATAATGTGGAAGAGGTAAATGATATAGATCTCCCACAGGGGTTAAGGGATCTGAATACTTTCGTATTTTCTAGAGATACTGCAGATTAGCATGTCGAGAGGGTTTTTGAGTATAGAAGGGAGTTGGAAAGGTTACGGAATGAAGATGTAGATGGTAATAGTTTTGACGCTATGTCAGTACAGACTCAGTTTTTTCCTTGTCGCAAATCGATAAATTAGGAAACACGGATTTGTACGAAAGATGCGGTTAGGTGGATTTCAGACATGTCTATAACTCCTGTTGAAGTATATAACACGTATAGTCATTATACGCTAGAAATGCAGAGGAAAGTGATACATGTAATGGTAGAGTACCTGCAGGATGAATGTATAAAGAAAAAGATTTGTTGTCCCGCAGAATTATTGAATATTTATAAGAGGGCTTTTTCGTTCGACACTTCTTCAGCTGCTTTAGCGCTCGATCTAGCTCTGTTGCTTAGTAAGCGTTCGGAATTGCCTACTTCTCAGTTGCCTATGAGAGAGGTTCCTCCGACATTTGTCCCAAAAGTTGAGATTCCAGCTGATCCTGCAACAGGTGCAGTTGCTCAAGACATCCCTGTACATTATGTGTCACAGTTCATTCATGTCCCGTTCTCGAGACAGGAAGTGAACACCATTAAACAATCTATTCTCAATATTAGGAAGAATCCGACAGGGTTCTATAAATAAATAGAGTCTGTTTTGCAATCATCAGTATTTACCTTAAGTGATATTCACTTGTTATTTCCCGTACTCCTGCCTATTGACTTGTGGAAGCAGATTAGGACTGTATATGATGTACCAGGGTTAGGAGATACATGGGATAACATGGTTAGGCTAGACAGAGAAAGGCCAGCTGGCGAGAGACCACCACAGGTAATACTAACTTTTCCTGATAGAATAGTTACGAAATTGAAAGCTATAATTCCAGAAATAAGGATTATTTGGGACAAGCTTACTGCCTGTGTCCAAGGAAAGTCTGAGGGTTCTACCGAGTTCTTCAATCGGTTCGAACAAGTATTTTCAGATTTCAGTGGACAAGATTTGAGCACAGAGTCTGGGAAACGACTATTCGTGGACATATTTGTGCGTGGATTGCTGCCTGACATCCAGTCGCAAATTATGTGCTCCAAGAGCACTTGGCAAGCAAAGTTTCAATCAGAAGTATTGCATATGGCTCAGTATTATGAGAATCGTGACAATAACGAAAAAGAAAGAGTTGAAAAGAGAAAAGGAGATTTAAAAACAAAAGTTCTATTGCAGCAAATTGTCAGAGGCCCTAGAGGGGGTAATTCGCAATTTAGGGATTAGTATGTTCCACAGGGAAATGTGCCATTGGGTCCTGTAAACATAAACCAGTGTGATTATTGTAGACAAGAGGGTTATTGGCATGCACAATGCCCGATCCTCCAGCAGAGGTCGAATAACGCATTTGGTAATATGGGTAGACGATCCAGAGGCTTCCGTGGGGCAGGGGTCCTGGTAGAAGTCCGTTTTCGCAAGATTCTCAGCAACCTTTTTCACAGGATAATCAGGCATCAAGTGTGGATAATAGAAACATTTTTGATCATCCTTCTGCTGCTTACCTCTCTGAAGAACTTCCTTTCGATGACATTTTGTTTCGCTAGGATTGCCCGAAGCAGGGTTTGGAACCGATGCCTATTCCCGTTAATCAGAAAGGTCCTTACGTTGAGATGATAGTGCAAAATAGGAAACATCTATTCTTGATAGATACAGGGGCACAGAAGTGTTCCATTGACCATTCACGGGTTCCAAACATTCCAGGGCAAACCAATGTTTCTGTAGGGTTTTCTGGCACGCCGGTAGTCTGTCCAGTTTCCTCGCCGGTACCGATTGCTTTGGGTCCATTTATGGACCACTGTCCATTCCTTTTGACTACGAATTGTGGAGAGAATTTGTTGGGGTTGAATCTGTTGAAGGAATTAAATGTGGTAATTCATTGTTCTTCTGATGGAGTGCGTTTGACGATTTCACCACAGCAACATTTTGTCTCTCAGTTCTTGACCAGACCTTTGACGCCGAAATTCAGTGATGTTCCGGAGTGTTTGTGGGCAATTGATGATAATGATGTCAGTGTTTTGCAAATTGAGCCCGTTAAGATTATGTTGAAACATGGAGTAAAGTTGCCACTTATTCCCCAGTATAAGATCTCAGTTGATGGTGAGCAAACTTTGAAATGCATAGTCTCTGATTTTATGCATCGTGGGGTGATTGAGGAAATTTCAGGTAGTTTGTGCAATAGTCCAATTTTGCCCGTGTAAAAGAAAGGTGATAAAGCAATTCCTTTCCGTTTCATTATTGATTTATGTGCCATCAATAAGGTTGTTGCTCCACAATTTCCCATTTTACCCGATGTGACGACTATACTAACTATGATTCCGGCTTCAGCTACTCACTTTAGTGTTGTGGTTCTAAAGAACGCCTTCTTTAGTATTCCTATACACAAAGACAGTAGATACTTGTTTGTGTTCACCTTAGGGGGACGCTTGTTTACCTTTACCTGTGCAACGCAAGGTTACACAGAGAGTCCTAGTATATATAGTAGGGCTTTGAAAGAGCAGCTCGACACACTCGAGTTGCCTACCACTTGTACACTGCTTCAGTATGTAGACAATCTACTCTTAGCTGCTGACTCAGAGAGCGCCTGTAAGGAGGGTACCGTGTTGTTGCTTATCCACTTAGCACGACATGGACACAAAGCTTCACTTAAAAAGTTTCAATATTGTCGACAGGAGGTTGCCTTTTTAGGCTATCTCCTGTCAAAGGAGGGAAGAAGGTTGACGCCTGAACGGATAAAAATCATTTCTAGCATGTCTGTCCCAAATACATAGAAAGAAGTCAGAGCCTTGATAGGAATGGCTTCGTACTGTAGGCAGTGGATCCCAAACTTCTCCTTAGTGATTAAACCGATGTTGGCTTTGACGAAGAAGGGCATTTCTTCGCCATTGCCGTGGAACACCAGCAAGCATTTGATCTGCTTAAGACTGCATTATGTTCGGCACTTGTTTTGGGCACACCAAACTATGAAAAGACCTTTGTGTTGTATGTGCATGAACGTGATGGATGTGCTTTGGCTGTATTAACACAGGAGCATGGAGGGAAGAATAGGCCGTGCGGCTACTTTTCTTCCGCCCTTGATCCTGTTGCATGCGCTTTGCCAAGATGTTTGAGAGCTGTCGCTGCTGCTGCTGCATCTGTAAAACAGAGTGAGGGAATGGTCCTAGGCCATGTTTTAACCCTAATGGTACCTCACTCTGTAGATGCTCTATTAAACAGGACACAAACGCAACTTCTCACCTCTGCACGATTAACGAGATACGAATTGATCTTGTTTGCACCGCATATTAAATTTCAGAGATGCTATGTTCTCAATCTTTTACCTTTCCCGCAAGGTACTGCTTGCAGTGACGAAGAGTCAATTGACTGCCTTTACACTACAGAGCAAGATACGAAAGGCAGAATCGATCTAAAAGATCCTGCTTTGAACAATCCGCAAGGGGAGCTGTTTTGCGATGGCTCCTGCTTCAGACTCCCGGATGTTACATCCACAGCTGCTTATGCAATCACCACATTGAGCACGGTCGTGGAGACCAAAAGAATCACGCATAACTCTGCACAGGCCGCTGAGATTATAGCATTGATCCGAGCTTGTGAACTTTCCGAAGGGCTTACCGTAAATATATATACTGATAGTCAGTATGCCTTTGGGGTGGTTCACAACTTTGGCAGACTTTGGGCAGAACGAGATTTCTTGACCTCACATGGCACTAATATCCATTAAGGCTCCTTGATAGTAGGGTTACTCTCAGCGCTTGCACTCCCTATTCAGCTAGCAATTATGAAATGTGCAGCACATCAAAAGATTATAGATAATGTAGGAAAAGGGAACGCTTTTGCTGACCAGATAGCCAAACAGACTGACACTGGTCTCTCTTCAGAAATGTATACTTCAAGGGAAGCCACAAATGCCTGTACTTTGGATAAGGGTATTAAATCTGTGAAAAAAATTCAAACTGATGCCACGTTAGAGGAATCTAAGAAATGGGCTAAGGGTTTGGCAAAATTGGATGAAGATGGGTGTTGGGTGGACAAAGTAGAGGGGAAATGGTTACTGCCTGATTCATACGTTATGATGATGGTTGTTCTGGCTCATGGTCCCACCCATATTTGTGCACGTAAAGTCACCAAAATATTGCAAAGTGTGTGGGTAAATGACAAAATCTCTCAAGTAGCCGAGCGCTTTGTCCAAGGGTGTATGATTTGTCTGCAGCATAATGTGGTGAAGGGCACATCGACTGCTAGGGGTAGTTTTGGTCCACCTTCTGTCCCCTTCGAGGTAATCCACTTTGATTTTATTGAAATGGAGCATTGCAATAACTACAAATACGTACTAGTGGTTATCTGTGCTTTTAGTAAATGGGTTGAAGCCTTTCCTGTCAAATATGCCACAGCTATGACAACGGCGAAGACCATGCTGAAGGAATATTTTCCTAGGTTTGGTTTGCCAAGAGTCATCTGGTCGGACAATGGTCCACATTTTATCACCGATGTAATTCTGCAGATATGCGCGGGATTACCGATCGATAAACGGTTCCATTCGGGTAGGCACGCTCAGAGTGCTGCTTTAGTAGAGAGACATAACGGCATCATCAAGAACAAGCTCGCTAAGATGTGTGCCGGCACCAAACTAAAATGGCCGGACGCCTTACCGTTTGTGTTATTTTCTATGAGAACGACCCCTCAAACTAAAACTGGGCTCTCTCCATTTGAGGTGGTCATGGGTAGGCCAGCCAGCATCTGGAACTTACCGAAGCCCCGTTCTCTACACAAAGTTGAAAATGTACTTCTTTATGACTACTGTGGACAGTTAACTAAAAATCTGTATTTGATTTATCACCAGGTGCGAGAGGCTTTACCTGTAAAATACAAGGGCCCAGGTCACAGCATACGGCTGGGAGACTGGGTCCTGACCAAGTTGTTTGAACATCTTCTTGCCTCGCACCTCGTTGGCAGGGCCTGCATCAAGTTCTTCTGGTCACACAGACAGCAGTGCGAGTGGCAGGCAGGAAGCATTGGATCCACACGTCTCACATCAAGAGGATTCCTTTCCCTTTGCCACACGCTACAGAAGACACAGAACCCCTCACTAATACCGTAACCAACGATCTTTTGTCATCAAACAGCATTGAGAGTGCATCAGAGACTCTCCCTGAGCCCATGAGGCCTGGGAAAACAGCCACTTCATCTCCACACTCTCCAACAGTTCCGTTTTCAAATGTTGTCTCAAATCTTGTGTCATATCCTGCTTTAAGCTCACCACTTCCATCAGGAAGCAACAACACTTTGTTCACAGATTACTCAGTACCAGGGATCACAAGGTACGATCTGCGTCAGAAGAAGTAGACTTACTGCACGGTTCGGCTGTGCCATCAAGAAAATCATCGAAGGGCTTGTCTCTTTGGCCTGTTTTTTGTACATAAGGGGATTCTGTTGGCTAGATTTTGTGAAAGGACTAAGAAGACGCTCTATCTGGAGATCGCCAGCAAATTAACTTTGGTGCAATCGTTTGAAGAAACAATGCCTGCAACCACTCCCACTTGTACGGAACAGATAAGAGACTGTGTGACCGGCTGTGAAAATGAACAATCGAATGTGTGGGCCCAGAAAACGTATTGTTGTCTTGTGATAATGTTAACTGGTTTTACAATAGTCATTGCTGGTATCTGGAAGAAGTACATCCGCTTGAAAATGTGTTACCTACTGAAAAAGTACCTACTGTTTCTACGCCTTTTGTGCATCTGCACACTCTATCTCCTAGAGACTCTCAGCACAGACAGAGTTACCATAACAATACTCTATTACTCATTATGAATGCTACACATGCCATTTTCAATAAGTCTTATTGTTGGGTCTGCTCGCATTTACCGCAACACAGGGATATGGGGCTGGGTTGGTATATTCATCCTTTACCTTTGACAACTGCATGCTATGCTTTTCTAAGGGCACTATTCTTTGGCCGATGGAACAAGAGCATCTCGGGGAACTTTGATGGAACTAACTTGAACGATTTTGAGAAACGTGTTCTTGCGCCCTTGGGATGCTCACTCTTCGCGATTAGGAGCAAGCTTAATGTTGCTTCTATTAGGCCTTCTAATAGACTGTCCTGTCCTTTTCAATCTTTGATCTCTTTCAAGATGGCTCCTATAGGCAATAGGGATGCCACGCCACCTTCTCATACTGTTAACCACAGCCCTGATTCAGTTTTCTTTCTGCATACAGAAGAATGGTACTCAGTTAATGAGTGATTTCAAGGGTTGTACCAACGTTGCGAATTTCACTAGTGAGGACAGACCTTTGTATGTAGGCGAACCTGTCTACTTTGCGGTAATGTAGCATTTCCATGGTTGCCCAGGGATTGGCAGGGAACCTGTTATTTAGGGATTCTGTTACCCGGGGTATTCATTACTAGCACTGTAGAAATTTCAAAGACTCGTCCACGGCGGGATGAGAATGGCGATACTTCAGCACAAGTTCTGGGTGATGTAGCTAAATCCGCTGTGCCATTTTGGGGGCAAATACTGAACTCTGAGGATATTAGAAGACTAGCAAGAGTACTGGAGAAGACCATCAACTGGACCACTGACATACTCTATAACATGACTTTAGAACAAAAGGCAATAAGGTTAGTGTCACTTCAGAACCGGATGGCATTAGATGTCATCTTGGCTGAGCGTGGTGGGTGGGGTATGTAAATTAGTGGGGTCCGCTTGCTGTGTTTTCGTCCAGATTCCTCCCCAACGATTTTCAGAGCAATACAAAATCTGCACATCCTTAGTTCAGAAGTGCATGTTCCCGAGGGAAACTGGGTTCTTAGCGCTTGGTTATGGGACTTCTTGCGATCTTGGGGTTGGAAGCTACTTTCAGCCTTAATGATTATTCTAGGTATTCTGTTGTTTCTTTGTTGTTGTATACAATGTCTTCCTGGTATGTGTTCGATGTTAGGAGGATATTGTGCACAAGTGATGGGTACATAGGACACAAGGTGTACGCCCCAGAGAAAATATCTAATGAATTTGTGCGTGAAGGAAATCTCAGTATCTAACCTCATGGCAATTGATATCTCTGATAGTGATTCAGGATGTATGGATATTGAGACGTGGGGTTACTCATAAAGTGACTAGAAGTAGTTTAGCACTTGGCTTAGGCCAAAAGGAGGGTTTGTTAAGGATATCATATTGTGTCTCCTTTATTGTATATATTGGCCTAAACCCAGTCGCTCTGCGAGGAAAACCGCCTTGCAAAGTTCTGATCTTAGATCGACTTAGCCGCCATTTTAGATCCGTCTGCCATTTTGATTTCTATTCTAAAGTGATTCTGTGTTCTAAAATGGTGGACAGTGTTTCCCGCTTGTAACTGAGCCGTCCTGCACTTTGTTCATTAGTTAATGTGTAAACTGTCCGTTGGCCGAATGTTTGGGTCGAGTAAAGAGACCTTGTCCCATGCCTGACTTGTTGACAGAGGATTACCTGCGCCAACAAGTCCGATCCGCGACATACATCAACCACAATGTTGTATCAATACTGAATGTGGACACTGGCTGAACTACATTGTATAGGACATGTGTTAAGGCTTATTGTTAAATCCGAGAATACAGTGTTGCCATTGTGACTTGTTGACATATAAACTGAAGATGATCCACATGCATATAGTTGGACAAACTAGATGTGAACTCGGCACGAACTTTAGACCGAGTATCATTAACTTCTAGAGGGGCTTGACATTATAATTGGAAATGAATGAAATGTGCAACTGCTTAGACATCCAGTACCTCTCACTTCTCACACCGAAAGAGCTGGTATTTGCTGTGATGTATTGAGGGCCAGATAGCTATCTGTTACTTTGTTTCTTTGTAAATTGTACAGTCTTAGAATAAAGATCTGTGAATCTTTATAAGCTCGTGTTTGGTGTATTTCCTTTTGGGGTACTCAGCCTCGATATTTCCTCTTCCTTTTACAGAGTCATCAGACTTGAACTGATAGAGGAAGAAGCTTTATCCACACTAATGAAGGACACCAACCTCGCTGGATCCCCAAGCGACCCTTGCCCCCCAGGCATCTACACAGAAATCCTCCTACACAGAAATCCTCATTACATCAAGCCACTGATAAAAAATGAAATGGAAAGCACAGAAGACCCCAATAACGACCAACCAATATCCAACCTGCCCTACCCGGTAAAAATACTGGAGAACCATGCATACAAAATTCTACTCCGCTGCATAGAAATGAATGAAATACTCGACCACTCGCAAGTAGGCTTCAGACCCATGACAGGAACATAATCAGCACTCCTAACCATTTGGGATGACTTAAAAATAAATGCAGACAACAGCTCTCAATCTGCCCTCATAATACTGGACATATCGCCAGTGTTCGACACAATCAGTCACACAACACTAATCAAAGGACAAAACAATCGACTCACAACTGGACTGACTGCTTGGCATGGGAACCCAACCTGAGACAGCAAACGCAGTAAAAAACCTGGGAATACTCATGGACAAGGGACTCCCACATGAACCACAAATGAACGCTATTACAAAGAAATGCTTCTACCTCTTGAGAATACTCAGAGGGATGCTCCCCTACCTCTCCTTCCCACATAGACCCCTTGCAATCATCTCCCTGTTATTGTCACGAATCGACTATGCAAACAGCCTCTAGCGTGGAATGCCAAAACAGCTCACCAAAAAATGTCAATGCATCAAAAACACTGCAGCAAGGATACTACTGAGACTAAAAAGAAGAGACCACATCACACCAGCTCAGAGAAGCCTACATTGGCTCACAGTAAAAAAAAAAACAGATTACATTCAAAGCACTCTGCATTGCCCATAAATAATTGCTTGGCAAGGAGCAGAATTCCTCCAGGCCAAGATATCCCGTTATCAACCAGGAAGGGACCTAAGATCTAGCGACAACCTCTAAATCGAAACGAAACAATACAAAAAAAGGAAATTCCGAGAAACCACATTCTCACATCTAGTTGCTAAGCTTTGGAACACAACACCAAAGGAAATTAGAACAGCAGAAGACCACTTCACCTTCAGAAAACAACTGAAAACATGGCTATTCAACTTCCAATGACCAGAACAAAATAGACGCTGCCAGCGATACGAATTGGGGACCATGGAAAGTCATCATCCACTAACCCCCGCTCCCAACTCCCCTCCAGCATACACGTCCCTCACACCCACCATAGCAAACATTAGCATACAATAAAAAATTCCAGACACGGGGCCTTGCTCTTTCGGATACAACAGGCCAGTGCCTGCAATCGACCTCATTTAGCAAGCCAACACACAGACGCCAGTTTCTCCTGGTTCTGGTTCAATCCTATCCCCCCTCCCACAATAGCCCACCCGCCCTCTTTCTTGCAGAGCCATGTGAGCTCCTGGAGACCATACCAATGGTAACAGTGCCCAGTACAAGACAACGTAACATAACCTGGTTCAGAATGGCTGCCATAAGGCAGCGGCAAGAACACCAACCCTGTGGCCACGATTTTGCATTAAAATCTGTGGGCAACTATTTCTGGCTAGAATAAATTGATCTATTGTATACATTTTAATGAATTTCTGAACTCATTTTCTTTTACTATGATGGTGTAAGGTTTATTTAAACCAATTCTCTTAATAACAAAAAAATGCTTACATTATCAGTTTTTCTTTGATGATTAGAGATTTATCTCAGCACAGTGTAACAAGGATGTTTTGCTATCCCTACAAATAAATGAATAAAGTAAACAAACTATCGACTTTTTGTCACACTTAAAAGTTAGGCTATGTGTTCAATGCTTTTTAAATGTCCAAGCGAATTATCCAGCAGTGAGAATTGATGTATGTAAAAACATCTTTTATACATGCAATTTCATGCTGCATCGCAGTAACGAAAATCATATCACTGAAGCGGCAAGCAGCTGACACGTGGTTTGTGCTAGTGCACTTTGGAAAAGGCATTTCAATTCATTGACAGCATGTGCTTGTTTGTAGAAATAATTCAGGGATTTAATCTTCAGGAACTCTGGCACGTACCCATTGTGCAAGAATACTTTCTAGATGGTGCTGGGGGTCTAGGGAAGGTAGGGCTCGGTCCTAGCAACTATAAATCATTTTTATGATCGATATGCAGCACTTGTATATGAAAAGGCTTATTTGGAGTAGGTACATGCATCAACTTAAAACAAAATACCAGGATGGCGGCCCCTTGGACAAAGCAAAAGGCAGTTCCTGTGTTTTAACAGTCTAAACACTTTGGGTCCCTCTGTCTAACATCCTTGGAGTGGGTTTCAGGCACTCTCAGTCTGGAGGTATTTTAAGCGTCTCTGGAAGGTCTTTACAAAAGGCCAGCAGCAGCAGCAGTGGTCTCCTTGGGCAGTTTCTCTGTGAGATCTCAGCCCGGGGGTTGCACACTGCCGACGTCCGGATCTATGCGACCTCCGGTATAAGGTCAAGCTCACCCTACCACAGACCCCAGGGTCTCCTGCTGACCGTTAGCTAGTTGGCTGGGTGAGAGGGAGGAACTCTGAGCCTTGGGGTTTCTGACTGAGATCCATCTCCCTTTTCTGGCTACCCACCTCACACTTCTGCCATGCTTTTGTTTCTTCGTGCTCCTCCTCTATTCATTTCTCTCCTCTACTCTAGAATCGCTCCTTGTACTGAGCCCCTGTTCCCTCCTTGTTGTCTCACCACATGCTCCCACCTCCTACAACCCCCCCACCCACCGCCGCTCCCCGCATACCAAATTCACCAAATGCAAAGTGCCTCTGGAGCATTCCTTCTCCGACTCACAGTAATGGCTCTAAAGCCACCTCAACTCCTGATTTCCATCTGCTCCCTCCTCTTTCCTTCTTGCTACCTCTTTCTCTGGGTTTCTCATCACCTACTCCTGTCACCTCCCTCCCTCCTGATTCTGAAATGTACGGCTTCTTTCTGTAATCTGGTAAAATAGCTCTGTGGGTTTAGCACTGGCTGCTGCATTTCTATGTGTGATCTGCAGGTCGCAGGTTCGAATCCTGGCAAGGCCAACTCAGCCTTCCATCCTTCTGTGGTCGATAAATGAGTATATGTATGTAAATAAGTTCTATGTACAGCACTTATCCATAAGCGCAATGTAAATAACAAATTATTGGGCCTCATTACACAGTAGGCGGAGCACCTTGGTCCATGCCGGTAAAATACCAGCACCGCCTTGGTGGAAAGGGGAATTACCGCCCTATTCCAAGGTTGGCGGGGCGGTAATTCCCCCTTCCCCATTCCCATTTTTGCCCCATAGGGCATAATGGGAAATGGGAAGGTGCTAATTACGGTACCGCAAATTGCGGTACCGTAATTAGCACCTTCCCATTTCCCATTTTTGCCCCATAGGGCATAATGGGAAATGGGAAGGTGCTAATTACGGTACCGCAAATTGCGGTACCGTAATTAGCACCCTGGTCCCTTTGCGGGTTGGTTTTTGACACCTGCTAAACAGCAGGCGTTAAAGTACCTACCCGCAAAGGGACCTCGTAGTAAGGCGGTAAGGGTTAACGGCCACTGGTACCATTACCGGTGACCGTTAACCCTTACCACCTTCCGTGTAATGAGGCCCATTGTCTACACTCCTGCTTCTGATTGCCTATCCCATTGCTTCTATTTTAGATGTCTTCGGACATCCCCTTGGTTTTTCCACAAATCCTCCTGTTCTCTCACCACCTCTCCTCCCTCTATCTCCACGTCTGTAGTTTCCATCTGTTGTCTACCACCTCCTCTATCTCTTCTCCAAGCTGTCCTTTCTACTGCCATTCACCCCCTCTCCCATCTTGCAGCCACCTCCAAGCCAGCCTTTTTTTCTCCTTCCCTCTCGCTTCCAGCACACTCCTTTCTCGTGCCTCACCTCTCTTCAGACTCCGACATCTGTTCAAGAAATCCTTCCAACTTGGCACCACCTGTATCCATCCCTAATGCCCCTGAAGTGTGTGTGGAGTAATATTTCATGCGATGTGATTGGTCCGTGGCTGGCCTTCCACTTACATGATGGGCTCCTCCCTTCTTAGTTTGTGTCTCCGATTCACGAGCCAATATCTGGGGCCACTGCCATTATTGATTGCATCCTTTTGTATGTTCGCTGTCACTCCATTGAGCAAAGCAGAACACTTTTAGAGTTTTTGGACACCCAACTTTTACAAAGAGGGTTACCTGTTTCAGGATTAACATACGTTAGATGGGTAAGAGTTTAATTGTTATTTGCTGCCTGCAGAGTAATTTTGTTCCACCAAGCGGTTTTTTGACTCCTAGCTACCTAAGGCTTTGGTTACAAGTCCACAAGTGGGAGCACACGATGTTGGAGCCCCTTGACAAGTCCCTGCCATGCTCTTTTGGAAGGGTGGTGGACCAGGGTGTCCTCTCCACACTGCCTCTGTGTCCTGTATCCCTTAGCAGGTGGCAATCCCTCGCCCTCTTGGTTACCCCTCCCTCTGCCCTTAGGGGCAGGCACAGCACTTCATCACTGCTGGGAACCAGACACAAGTGAAACCTGCCCAGGATCATTGCAGAGCTTTAGGCCACCAGGAAGACCCAGGTTTGTTTTAGATTTGAATTGCTCTATCTACGTTCCACCTTAAATATTCGGAATCACCCAAAAGGATCCAAATAAATCACTGAATGTGAGATTTGGCCGAATTTCAGCCATTCGAAAATTCTAAACGGCCAACAAAAAAGTCGACCAAATCACGCATTCGGTGCTGGGGTCTGCGGTGGTGTCCTCCGTAACCTTCCTCACTATATTGTGAGCGGAGGTTGCAGGGGGTGTCCCCCGTAGCTGTCTGGGAAAAAACAAAAATAAAATAAAAAGGTTCCCGATCACGGAAGTGAAAGGGAACAGGTGTCGCAGTGACCAGCCAGCCGGAAGCAAGGTAAGCAGGGCGGTGGGGGTGTGGGTGTGTGGGTAGGGTTGTGTTGGGGGTGTGGGTAGGGGTGTGGCTGGGGGTGTGGGTAGGGGTGTAGGCCAAGTCAGAAATGTTCAGGGGAGAAAAGACCGGTCTTTTCTCCCTCGAACATTCTATCTCGGTCTTTCAAACCCGATCCAAATATTCAAGTGGACTTCAAGTGGACTTCTTGGTTGACCACCATCCAATATTGGTTATCACACAATAACATGTAATATTGTGTAACGTAGTGTAATGACCATTAACACTGCACCAGCTACTACAAAAGGGGTCTCACTGAACCGTAGATTGACTGGAAAGCATATTGTGCCCATGTCTGTGGTGTCCTGACCTTGGTCTGTGGAGGTGAAAAGGAAAATGGAAGGATGGAGAAGAAGTGGTGGGAAAAGAAGGAGCAGATAGCCTCACAGGAGGAAGGGACATTTAGGATAAATGGGAAGATTGAGTAGTGCTTGTTTCTGCTTGGATGCGTGGAGTGCCACAAGAGATGCTTATAGCTGAAGGTTATTTATTTGCATTTATTTATGTATTTATTTATAAAATGGCATGTTTTATCTATATAGCGCTTGCGCCTAAGTGCTGTACTTAGAACATATTTACATGCATCAGCCCAACTGAGGTTGGGATAAAGGAGGAACAAAGCTCTTTTGATCACAAAATAACATGCAACAGATAAGAAACCAGATTTGAAACACTTGTGCACAGGCGCGTTATAAATTACTTATCATATCATATAATTTGACCGGAAGCAGTGAGCTTTTTACAATGGGGTGAGTTTGAGGGACATTCTGACCAGGTTGTGGGGGGGAATACATGGAACAGTCACCACGGACAATACATAAGTGGACATACATAGATTAAGGACAACCAGCATTGGAAATGTTTAAGTGCAGGTAGGCTGCATGGCCAGCTGTGCTCGGGATGCAATTAGAAGGACCTTGCATACATCGCTCTTCTATTTTGCATTAGTCCTCCCAAATGGGATGGATAGTGATACCCATTTATGTCTCCTGAGCTTGCTGTGCCTAGAGACCCAAGAAACAGGTCACTGATGATACCTGATAAGGCAGAAACATGCCTGTGGCTGCTAGTGCTCTTACTCAGGGGTCTCACGCAGAGGGGACTGGGTTAGCAGTTTGGGCTGGACAGTGCCTTTTGGGGTGTGACCATGCCTAATTTGCACACTATCTTTCACCTTCCTTCTGTAATGGCTTGGCAGGCTGATAAACAATCTCATGAAATGTTCCCCAGAGAAATGTCAATGGTTATGATTTATTCAAAACATATTCATCACTCTCCATTTTTGCATTTGGCATCCTAAGTGCATAGACGTAGGTTCCAAGCATGCTCTGCCCGAAGGAACCCAGACACGGACCATCCCCATTCCCATTTGAGCCCCCAAATGGCTCAATGGGAATGGGGAGCATGCAAACAACGGGCCCGTTAATGACGGGCACGTTGTTAGCATGCTGGGCCGCTCGCGGGACCCGCTAAGGGCGTCTGGTAAAACCAGACATCCAGGGGGGGTTCCCGCGAGCGGCCCTTGTTATAGGGCAGTATGGGGTTAACGGCTCCGGCACCTTTACCAGCGCCGTTAACCCCTTACCGCCCACCTCGTAATGAGGCCCAATGTCTGTGATCAAGCAGCTGTGGGCTTGTAGCCAAGCAGTTCCCTCGGCATCGCAATATTTTTGCCTGAAATGCTTAAGGAAATTCCCCTACTGTAAAGGGATGGCAGTCTGAACATAAATGGTTTTGCAGGTTGCCCAGAACAATACCAGTGGTAATGGTTTCTTCAAGACCTTCTGGCAATCATTGTTCACTTCTGCATGCAGAAATTGGTTGACCATCGAAAGCCGGCAGCTGGTCCGAGATTAAGGCAGGTCTTTGTATATTAGGTCGGTACCAGGTCCTACTTTCTCTTGTAACCAGAACATTACATTGTGCGTGGTTTCCACAGCTCGAACTTGTAATTTTTGGACACCATCAAAAGGATAAGACACCTAATACCAATAATCAGTGTCTGGTTACCATAATGAAAGATGCAGGCTCCATTGAAAACACCCCAGGTGCAGATAAGTCACGGTGTCAGCATCTTTATTCAGCCTTTTCTGTTGCCTGCACAGTAAGCAGACATCGTCAAAAGGCAACATATGTCGCTAAACCTATCCGTGCATTCATCGACAAGCAGCTTCTTTCATACACTGTAACTCCTGGAACACTTAGAAAAGAATGCACGCATACTTCATGCCACAGCGCACGCGTGCCATCATCAGCACCGTCTCTCACGGGCACTCACTTACGCACAGATATATCAAACCACATTTCGCTCTCCCAGGAACCACAAGACACATGGCCACACGTATTTCCTCCTAAGGAAACAGAAGACAAGACGGAAAGTAAGAATACACTGGCGCACTTACGGCACTCCTCTTCTACCTACATTGCAAACATGGCATCAACACACCCAGGGCCAAAGTGCCAGTCAGCAGACACTAATATTTCATACACCCACTGAGCAATGCCAGTGAACATTCTGAACAACACCACGGGGAGCGACGGACAACTACAACAGGGGACAATACAAATGAGATTTATGTACGCACACCCCGCAACCACCCTTTCTGCAGCTGATTGTCTAACTATCCTGCAATGCAGCTCCACAACTGCCCTGACACTGGCAACCTCACATACGTTGTTCGCACATACATGCAAGCTCGCAATTCCATTTTTCAAACACACATGCCTGCCATATAAGCATGTACTCGCATTCAGAGGCCTGGCACTGCATGCATGCCCCACAAGCATGAACTCAAATCCAGATACCTATCACTCAGTCTGAACAGTGAACTCATGCCTCACCAGCATGCGCACATCTATCACTGCTAACAGCTTTTATCCACCAGACAAGCATCGCACATGCGCACATCAAACATTCTCACAGTTACTAGGTACACCTCTCGAGAACCCTTCTCTTCCTTGAAACATAGTATCTCAGCCCCACTCAACCCTCCATCAAAGGAAAGAACAGGGCAAATTCACCACCACTTGCGCCATTTTAAACCATCGCAATGTGCATGTAACAATATTTTTCAAAGGCCATCCATATTATCAGCTGATTTTACTGCCCTCCCGTTGCTTAAGTCTACTGAATAATGGTGTGTTTATAACAGAACAAAGGAATTATTTAGCCATAACCTGGGGGACTCCGTACTAGCATGGAGGCCCACTGCACACTATGGCAGAGCAGTGTCCATGGACATCCCACAACAAACCCCGGCGTGTTCGCTCTGTTCCCATCCTACTGGCGCATGGCACACCGGCAACATTCTGCAAGACTGTGTAGTCCCTCGTCCATGTTTCTCACCTCTCCAATTCAGGCCATTCGTGATTGTGCAAGTCCTACTTTAACGTCATTAATATTGCTTCAGACTTCCTGTAAGCCCGTAATTCGTGTGCTGGACAACAGGCCGGTCCACCTTCAATGATCACAGTGCTTTGGAAAAAGGACTATGGGGAACACTGAGAAGAATCTCTCCCAGGAGCTCCTTTTACCAGCTCCCACCATCTCCAATCCAACTTCAGCAGCTGCGCAGCTTCACATTTGTGATGGCCGCGACCCTACTGCCCTGTGTTATTTGCATTTCGCTTCAGTTGCTCTCCACAAAGTTTACCATACATTGGTCACATGTTATGTTAAATATGCACCTTTGGTACTGCACATTCACGGGTCCAATGATTTCATTGCACAGATTTCTCAGTGCAGAATATTAAAGGATAGTTCCGGGACTTTTTTTTTATTGTCCCTACGGTTCGGCCATGTGTTTTTAAGCATAAATCGGTAGATCGTAGAAAACTTTCCTATGGACCTTACCCGACTTTTCGTCCATTAACGCACCCGAAATCAGCCGCCATTTTCTGATAATCCTATCATTTCCCCCCATCGCCCTGGCTCACCTGCTTTTGCGGCACTAAATCAAATCCCCCGCCCCTGAGCCTGACATCAGCAGACGCGTACCGCCCATTTCCCAACGCCAAAGCACGTTTCGTGTCAACAATCGCTGCGCCTCAGCTAATGAAGTGTCGCCATGGAAATGGCAGGACGCCTCTTTCCTCTATAAGTATAAACACACCGTTTCACAACACACAGCAGCAGATTTTCGATTCCATTACTCTCTCTGTGTTACTTTGAGTATTCTGTGACTCGTTTCTGTGCTCTGGTCAGCTACCTTTGCCGCTTCTAGGCCTTGTGAACACCTGTACCATCTCTGTAAATTATTTTACTTTCTTTACCACACAATGGCTACAATAATGCCGTATATGTACGAGCCCGAGTACACCGAGGAAGAACTACTGGAAAGGCAAGCACGCAAAAACGATGGGGATTTGGACGGCAGTTGGGAGGACCAGTCAACGGATGAAGAGCCTGGACCATGTCGCATGGACGGCGTCTCCACCTGGTGCACGTGCAATCGGTGCGAGCTAATGACAACTGAGGAGGAGAACTGCTGCTGCCGTGAAAATTCCGGGTGCTTGACCTACATTTCGGAAGGCGAGCCAAGTCCGCAATGCATCACCGAGCTGCCAGAGTTCAGGGAAGCCTGCCTCTCACGGACCGTGTTGAGGATGATGATGGTGCTTATGCACGAACTTCGCGGCACTGTTCGTCCGCGTAATCCGAGTAACGAGTAAGTATACTCTGGTTGTGATGTCAGTGATGCCACTACTATGTCATGGTCGTCTCCCACATATAAAATGACATCTACATATCATTCGAATGCATGTAAATTGGTTCCATATTGTGCATTTTCTAGATAGAATTTTTTTCAAAGCAGAATGACATTTTTTACCTGAATCGACAATGATAAGAAAGTTTTGTCATTTTAATACAGTTTGCGTCTTTCATTTTCACAGGTGGTACAGGCTGGTGGCCTATCGTTGCTTCACTTGGTGGCTTCACGGGAGGCTCGGACACCGCGTTCGGAGAGTAATACCTGCCTGTGCGGTACTTGCCATTAGACAACATTTCCCCAGCAACAGTGGACAATACCGCGGATTTTCCCTGGATGTGCTGCAACTGGAACTTTACAATGTGTAATGTTTATTATTTATGTTCAATTGAAATTAAGATCTAAAATAAAACCCAACATATATTTTAACAATGGTTGTTTTGATTTTTTAAATGAATCTAGTGTGTCTCCATTGAATAGTCTTCCTGTGCCTTGTCTTGTCACACCACATGTCTCCGGCCAGCATCCTCCCTCACGCTGGCCGCCCACCTTCAATCCACATAACCGTTGAACCCATATGCAGCAGACATACATATGTTATTTTGCGGGTTGGCATCAAGCCTCCCGGCCTTGCCTCCTCCCCCAAAAATACTTACCACACCACTTTGTTCAAGCGTTGGCAATAAAAGGAAGGCCGTTGGATTTTATTGATACAAAACATGGTTATAGGTAAATAATCCATATGGTTGATCATAATAAATCATCCTTTTGGGCACCGGGTACAGAGATGACCCCCTCTGGCCCGTGCCACCTTGCCACCACAGGCCAGCCTGCTGCTGACTAACTGCCTAGGCATCCAGGGTCTCCAGGGTGAACTGCACCCATATATTCTCCTGGGAGGGTGAGGTATTTATAAACTCACCCTCCTGCCTTCCATGTACTAGATCCTGCAGCCTGCCTCTTACATGCAGTTAGATGGCCTCTCCTTGGTGAGGCCCTGCGGCAAACGAGTCTTGTTTGCACGACCACCGCCCCAATCCACCCCCCCCCTGCCCTATCAAAGGCAGTTCGCACCGGGGTACTTGTGCTGGCAAGTGGAGCTGTCAGGGAGCGATAAAGGCCAAGAGGTGCCAAAGACCATGTATACTTCAAAGTGGTCTATAGAGCATGGGCTGTTGTTCCCATGTCTACCTCCAGACCCCGTGTCTCCTGCCAAGCATCCCCCCTCACGCTGGACGGCCCCCTGCAATCCACATAAGTTTGTCTCCATTCACGAGTCTTCCTGTGTCTTGTCTGCACGACCACCGCCCCAATCCACCCCCCACCCTATCAAAGGCAGTTCGCACCGGGGTACTTGTGCTGGCAAGTGGAGCTGTCAGGGAGCGATAAAGGCCAAGAGGTGCCAAAGACCATGTACACTTCAAAGTGGTCTATAGAGCATGGGTTGTTGTTCCCATGTCTACCTCCAGACCCCGTGTCTCCTGCCAAGCATCCCCCCTCACGCTGGCGGCCCCCTGCAAACCGCATAATGCCACGACATATACACGTCATTCATTCACAAACACACCCCTGTTTCGAATTCTTTATAACCCACTTCATATTTCTAATGAGAACTTCTTTGCGCTTTGCTAGTCAACCCGTGAAGGTGCTGGTTATCTGCTCTTCGTCTCTGTGAACTTCCGTGACCACTTCGAGGAAACTCGTCAGTTTGCAACCTGTGAATTGCTCCCTGTTCTACGACAAGAAACTACTCTGATCCCTGCATCTAACTGTTTGTTCGTCAAGGTAAGGCCATGTACCATAATCATTTTGCGTCCAATTTCTTTTCGTTCAAGACAGTACATGCAAGGAACTAGTCACATGTTCTGAGTCTAGTCAAATTATCTTTCTATTTTTTTAAAGTTATTCAAATACTTATCCGCATGTGAATAACGTGTATAGTTCCAAGAACCAAAACGAACCTTGCATTGAACCTTTTATGTGTCATTTAATTTTTTAACACATTGGTATTCATAGAGAATTGTTGATCTTTACTTTTCAGAACTTTCCACAATGCCTGCCTGTTCCATTTGCGGTTGCCCTTCGAAGACCCATAATAAATCTGAAGGTACTATAATGCATGTTTTCCCTAAGACAATAGATCAGATAAGAGAATGGGTCCGATATTGCGGATATCCACCGTCTGAGCTTGAAAGTAGAGTCCTAGAAGTCTTTGCGGACAAGAGGGGTGATCGATACCGCATCTGCAGCAGGCACTTTAGCTCAGACATGTACTCCACATCATTGCTAATAAAGAAGAACACACCGCGAGCGAGGCGAAAATTGCTCTCAACCGCTATTCCCACTCTATTCGTCCACATCCCTCCACTGGTGAGTCAAGTTTACGTATTTATCTCTCGGCCTTGCGGTAGTGTGTAGCATTAGCTAACAATAATTTCCCCATTTATGTATCCACTCAATATGAAGGCGGAAGATTCTCCATCTGTGTCGTTATTGCAGTCATCAGCCACTTCAAGCGCCTATCGGTTAATCTTACTTAGCTATTCTGCCACTGACTTGTTTTAGGCATGTAAATCAATAGTTTTAATTTATCGTGTAATTATTTTACCTAATGGTACACCCTAGTACTCGTCCTCTAGTCTTTGTTTTCAGTTATAATTATTGTTATCCGAAATAATGCAAGTACTGTCTTTCAGGGAGATGCTGAGGAGTCCAACGTATTGACGACAACCGTTGATGTCACTCAGATGCTCGAGGTACGTTTCCGGACAGTTCCATCGATGGAGATCATCAGATCTTGCATTCTTGTAGCGTGATTGTTACACACAATGTTTCTTTCGTTTTTAGCCATTGATATGTCCTTCTGTCGTCGCCCTCCTATGTGTCTTCTTTTTTCAATATTGTGTTCATTACTAATGAAAGTCCTATGTTTCAGGGAGTCGATGGAGCATTAGTCCAAGAAGAAGGGGGAGCATGCAGTTACGGGTCGGCGCAACAGCTTGCAGAAGTGTGCACCGCAGTTACATCGTCCCTTGATGTTCTTATGCATTTCGAGGTATGGATACTGACAGTTCGATCAAGCGAAATCATATGACGTGATTACATCCGCTATACTTCCTTCTTTATTAACGCAAGTACTATGTTTCAGGGAGATGACGGAGCTTCTTCTACAAGAACATCACCCCTAGTAGTTGATGCAGATCTCTGGGTGGTGACACTTCCAACGATCGAGCAAATTGAATCATATTTACATATCCATTATTTATTTTAGACAACTGATCATTTGTGCAGGTCTATTTAGATGAGCCGTTGACGCCTGCACAAAGTTTATGTTCTTTTTAACAAAATAGAAAACCATACTAATGCAATTACTGTGTTTCAGGGAGTTACTGAAGCATCATCTTCAATAATATCATCAATGGAAGTCTATGAGGAGCCCGAGGTATGGATCTTGACAGTTCCATCTAACTAGATCAACAATGCGTGAATAATTGTCGTTTGAATGTTCTACACAAAGCGTTCATTCGTGTTTTGCTATTGAGATGTACGTGGGTATTGGTCCCCAAGTACATTTTGTGTTTTCAATATTATTATACATACTAATGAAAGTTCTATGTTTCAGGGAGTCGATGGAGCGTCAGTGCGTGATGGATGTGCTTATCATGAAAATATAGTCGTTGCAGCGCAAGAGGAAGTGGAGACATGCACACACGAGTCGGAGCAACAGCGTCCTGATGTTGAAGTTCGAGGCAAGAAAGTTTCAAAGAAAAGAAAGCAAAAGAAGGTTAGTGTCCTGGTCACTATATCATGTTGTTTTTCACTGTTAATAGTTCAATACTGTAAGTTGTGTTTAAACTGAACATCCCTTTTCCAATCTGTCCTCTAGTTGCGAGTGGGTGTACGAACTAGATCTACACAGACAGTGAAGCGAACGAGAGATGTTGCTTGTCAAACCTTTTGGCAGGGACTTGAGACTGGAGATGCATCGTGCCAATGAGAAGAATATGAAGTGATTGACAACGGAGCTATACCACCACCAGCCATTGATAGTGAATGTCCTCCTGGTAGTTCGGATGCAGTCGGAGATCAATTCCCAGAATCCACACCCGCAAAAACTAAGACCGCGAGAAAGTTGAAGAAATTGTTTTATTCACCCATCGCCGGAGAAGGAACAGATGTTGCAATGGAAGAGAATGAAGTGGACGACAATGAAACACCATCAATATCACTGAACATAGTGGAAGACGATATCAGAGATTCTACCTTTCATGTGAGTGACATGTCCTCAACGTTTCAGGCCGAACCAGCTGGGATGCAGAGTGACAGTATAAGGAAAGAGGCCAAATTCATTGTATTCGATAGTTGTTTGATTGATATTATTATTCGGATGAAATGTGGGCATTCGGTTGTTGGGGAAGTATGTGGGGAGCCATTGATTAATGTGACTCGTGCAATTCGAGGCACTAACCTTAAAATACATGCCACCTGTACAAAATATCATCCTTTCTCATGGTCTGCACAACCCATGCTGGGGCAACTGCCAGCAGGCAATCTACTTTGTGCAGCGGCTGCACTTTTTAGTGGTTCAAGTTTTAAAAAGTTAGAGTCTTTCTTTCAGTTTGTGGGAATCCATTTCATTGCGAAAACTCAGTTCTACAAATACCAAACCGATTATCTATTTCCAGCTATTAGCGAAGCTTGGAGAATGGAAAAAATGTCTATTGATAGTACATTCGCGGGCAAACGGTTCAGGCTAGCCGGTGATGGACAGTGCGACAGCCCAGGATTTTCAGCCAAGCACTGCACCTACCACTTTCAGGACATGGAAAGTAAGAAAATTGTGAGTTCGGTGGGAGAAAGTTGGCTTTGTAGCATCATTGCAAGAACTACAACTGCGGGGAATGGTGATCGACCTGATAGCCACGGACAGACACGTTTCAATTGCCAAGACAATGAGAGAAGAGTACAAAAATATAAATAAACAATTTGACGTTTGGCATCTTGCAAAAACAATCAATAAAAAAATGTCGGCTGCAGGTAAAAAAAAAGATATGCAAGGTATTTCACAGTGGTCCAAGTCAATCAGCAACCATCTTTGGTGGAGCTCAAAAACATGTGGAGGGCCGTTGGAAATTCTATTGGAAAAATGGCGGTCAATAATGCTACACTGTAGCAACGTTCACCGCTGGACCACAAACCAACATTTCCATAATTGTGAACATGGCCATTTGTCCGCAGAGGAGGCACGGAAGAAGAAGTGGTTGATTCCTTCATCACCCACTCACAAAGCCATTGAAAAGATTGTATTTGATAAAACTATAACAAGAGATTTGAGGGGACTCACGGAATTCTGCCACACAGGAGATTTGGAGGTGTTCCACAATATGTGCCTAAAGTACAGGCCAAAACGATTGCATTTTGGCATGGAGGGCATGATAAATCGGACTCTTCTAGCGGTCTTGGCACATAACCATAATGTTTGCCGTCAACAAAGTAGGACGACCGGAACTTTAGGGACGCTTCGCTACAATAAGGCCTTCACTAAAAGAAGTAAACAATGGGTTATCAAACCAGTGTTTGAGGATATGCAATATGACTTTATTGAGAGACTTATTGTTGATGTCCTAGATAGGCACATACATGGAGTTGTGAACGAACCTGTGCAGGGGACAACTGCATTGCCACCCAACATTGCCTCTGTTCCATGTCCACCTAAAGAAGAGCTCATTGAGAAATACACATCACGGTTTAAATGATTGTAATTTGATTGTCTGTTCTCTCGAGTCTCCTCATGTCGCAGGCCCATTGAATATGTGTAGCTATGTATTGTGTAAATAAAAGTGATTGCTCTGTGAGTCCTGTGAAATGGCCTTACACTGAATGTAGCTAACTAGGAATGTGTGCTCGTTCAAAGTGAAGGTCAGCTGCTTTGATTTTTTTCTCGGGTGCCGGAATGGCCCACGACTCAGTATAAGGTTCTATTGTTATTTGACCTTGACAGGCCGGGACCATCCCGAAAGACTTCTTTTTGGGGGTGTGGGGCAATAAAGTAAGAAACGATAATGAATATAATTTCAGAAACGAAAGCCATTTAATGTTCGTTCATTAGAAGAAATAACGTCGGCATAGAAGGAGTGGTATTTCGGGGCTGCCCTACGCACAGACACAATGGAAAATGCAAATATAATGTAAGTAACTCTTTAGATGAGTTTATACCGCAATTTAATTACTATACAGTAGCTTTAAAGATGGGTTAAGTTGTACTTGTTCGTTCTATGTGGCATATTGTTTTGTACCGCGCACTATCTTGAGGAGAACCATCTCCTTTTACGGAAGCAACTCAAAACCTTCTTCTTTGCTTCTGCTTTCTCTCTCCCTCTCCCCTGCTACAACTGGTCCACTGTCTGCGACCTCGGTCCTGGGCCCTTCCACTCTCCACCTGCACTGCCTCCCTGTCAACCCCTGCACTGGGGGACTGTCTCAGTATCCTACAGCCCCCCCTTGACATATAATACCCAGTTGCACTGTCCTAACTATGAAATAATTTCCCGACCTAATATATAAAATGAATAATTTGAATAAAGATCTGATGGTGAGACTAATTTCATTTTTTATGTTTTTAAAACAGGTACATCCTTCATTATTGTATGTGTCACGAGTACCAGACACCTGCGGATGGCTTTTATAACCGCCAGTTGCTTCTCCGCGTGAACAACGTTACCACCCTGACCATTTTATGGGACGATCGCCAAGTACAAGTATGCCCTTACGCGGTACTAACGGCTAGATGCAACATACAGACCGTTGTGGTGGCCTAGTGCCTCGTTGTTGGAACAGCCATGCGATTATCAGTGCGACCGAAGAGCTTATTTTATCGTAAACCAACACCCTGTGTACTGCACACGAACATCGCTTGCCTCAAGACAAACTATTTTGGATCGAGAGCAAAGAAAAATGCAAATCGCAGAATATTCTCTAAACATTTGATGTCCAATAAATGTACTTTGCCAAATGGACAATCTTGCCGTTTGCTTTTAAACCACAGTTTCATATTCCGAATTGTGGCGCTGTATTGTGAGATGATCTAAGACCCTGTGTACAGCAAAGGAACATCGCGTGCCTCAAAACGAACTTTTTGGAACGTGAGCAAATAAAAATGCAAATCGCTGAATATTCTCTAAACATTTGATGTCAAATAAATGTACTTTACCAAATTTACAATCTTGCGGTTTGATTTAAAAGTACAGTTTCATATTCCCAATTGTGGTGCGCTGTGTTGTGAGCTGATCTGTGTTGGTTTCCGGGTTCTGTGTGTAGTCGCGTAGAAGACGCCTGGGCGCGTTTGCCTACGCAGCACAGTCACGTCACGGATAGAGGCGGGGAATATGAATGTTTTGATAAAGTCTGTTACAGGGGCGGGGGATTTGATTTAGTGCCGCAAAAGCAGGTGAGCCAAGGCGATGGTGGGAAATGATAGGATTATCAGAAAATGGCGGCTGATTTCGAGTGCGTTAATGGATGAAAAGTCGGGTAAGGTCCATAGGAAAGTTTTCTACGATCTACCGATTTATGCTTAAAAACACATGGCCGAACCGTAGGGACAATAAAAAAAAAGTCCCGGAACTATCCTTTAATTTTCAAAAAATCCATCTAAATATATAACTTAAAAAGGAACAACTACTAAGAGAATAATCATTCTTTGGGGTGTGGACTGGGATTGGTGTTAATGAAGAGTGCAAAGGGTTTCCCCCTGCACTTTGCAGCTGCACTGGATTTTAAAATGGTGAAAATTCAAAAATCAAAAATGCAGCAATGAGGAAATCAGGGGTAAAACTGCATGGAACTGTAATCACCACCATGCTAGTCTTACTGGTGCCATTTTCACACACCCTGCACATTGTCTGAGAAAAACTGTCCATTGGGCCCCTGCCCACATGTAAACAGAAAATACAGCTATGCCCTTCTGCCCCTCTTGTAGATGTGAAGGACTGCCACTGAACTCTATTGTATGGTCATTAACTGCTGCCACAATCTTCCTCAATACCCCTGTGTGCTCATCTGCTCTTACAGTACAACTTACATCCATACAACCACCTTCCTGTACAAGGTTGAAACTCCAGGACTGGTTTCAACCCTCTCTTTCCTGCCAGCTCCAAATCTCCTGCACCGGACCATGGCACCTCTCATCCATCAGCCCTGTCACAAAGGTCACAGTGCCCTCACCAGAGCCTTGCTCAGTGACAGTTTCTCAACTGCTGCTTCACCCTGTTTCTGTATGTGAGGGTACTATTCTGGCTGGCTATCACCACGAGGTAAGGATTACAAATGTCTTGGGGGATGGGGCATTCATTTTCTCTTCACTGTTCTCCTCTCCACAGTAGAGGATACTTTAGATTAATTGCCACTGTTATATTGGAAGATGCAGTCTTCATAGAACACATCCCATCCCGAGGCAAGTCATCAGGCTCCCATACCTCTCTAAATTTACCCCACATAACTAAGGGCAAATCAGACATGAACCCCTTGCTCACTAAACACATGTCTGGAGTTGCTGATGGTACTTGTTCAGGGAAGAATTGCCTGGCATTTCAGTGCTGGACTGCCTATTGGGTGGGATCAGACTGATATGTAAATGCATTTCTTCTCTGTGAAGGGTGTATTGAGCTACAACATGTTTGCAGACCCTTCTCAGTGGGATACGTCCCATAGAACAGTCTATTTGAAACATGTGCACTCTTGGTAGAGGGGCTCCCACACCTCTGTAAGCATCTTTGTTCATCATTCTCTGGTAAGTATGCATCTTGAACAGGTAAAGAGACTCATTGATAGACCTATCTCCTAGCAAACCCTTTCCTCAACTGTCAATCCTGGAACACTCAGTCCGGCAAAAAGGCATCCCATATTCAACAGTCCAGAGCACAGGCATGCATCATCAGTCTCCCCTCTTGCCAGAACACACATAACCAAAAGAATGCAGATCACCACACTAATCTTTCGTATTTCTAACTTGGGGCACTGGTGTCGTTGTTATCAAAATGCCCCTTTGGCTTAGCTCATTATGGTACATGGCCTCCCTTTCCTATACAATTATTTTTCTTTGCCAAGTTTCCCTACCATCCAATGGTGTTCTGAATCTGGCTATGTAGGTTACTCAAACCAGTTTGTTTTGTAACACAATGCAAATTTGCCTTATAGGGTCGCTTATATTGGTATGCAAAAAACAACACAGTTCTTTATTAGGATCACTGGTAGGAGAAAAGTAGTGTGTGAGTTCTCCGCTGCGATGTTCATTCAAAAATAAGTTATGGTAACTCTGACCTACTCCTGGAAAGAGAGGGAGTAAGTCACAGCTAGTACTGTAGGAATAATTAGTGCATGCATTTCAAAGGTGCACTGATTTCAACAGAGCCACTGATCTCAATAGGGAAGGTTAGCACCAATCTAAAAGGGATCCCAGTCTACAGCTTAGGTGTGACTTGGGACTGATGTGAGGTACTGATGAAAACCAGCTCAAACCAAAGAAGGGGTGATTTGGGGTTAACAATGTACAGTGTAGTGTAGTGTAGAGACTAACAATTAACCTGACTAATATTAATCCACTAACCCACTAGCCTTAACAAACTAAACTATTAATAATTAGAATAGGGTTGCTTATGGAATAATCCAGATGCAGGATGGGGGTGCATGAACTTGTTGGTTTGGAAAATAAATTTGCAAATTAAAAGCCATTTTGCTGTATGCTGAATGTGAGGTTCAGAGCAATGGGGGCGGCAGCATGTGATATGTAAAAGACAACTCTTTGTTTTGAGCAGGAAGCTGCAGGAAGTTGGAATACAAAAATGTTGCATGTGTCATCCGGGTCAGAGAATAAACGCTGTACAAAGGTGACTGTGAAGAAGCAGGAAGGGCTCTGGAAAGTTACTGGGGGCTAGCTAAACAGGGGAGTTAGTGAATTGGATGACCTCATGGCAATGGGTGGTAAAATCATTTGCTTTTTTTATGAAGCTATATTCAAAGGGAACAGAAGAGAAGGGATGTTATAAGACAGAGAAGAAGGAAAGGAAAAAAAAAGATAAAGATTGAAGGGGAAAAGATGGAACCAGCGAAGGTAAAAAGAAGAAATTGAACGAGTTAGGAGACTGGAGCTGGTGTCAGTGCAAAAGGAGGGAGATGGGCAAGGTCCTCGTTGGGCTCTGGCAGACAGAAGGGAGAGACGGCATGCGTCCTGCTGTGCGGACGAAGAGAGCAACCGATCTCTTGGTAAGCATAAGTGCCAAATAAAGAGAGATGTTTTATTAGAGAGGATATTACGCTAGTTAGTGAAATATCAGATTAGGCCTGGAAAGGGAAAGCCATTCCTTCTTTATTCACTGGAGAACAGATGTATTTTCCTGTATGGAAACAGCCATTTACTAAAACGGGGAGTTTGTTGAACTTCCAAAATAACAGTTGTATCTCAAGGTTGTATCTAAAAATGCGTGTGCTTGGCCAAGTTTGCTAAAGGAGAGGAAAGATTCACTGGGCGTGGAGAAGAGGTGTGTGCGTGGTGGGGAAGGAGCCAGGGGAATTAATGCTTAAATAGTTGCAAATAAAAAAACATTGTATTCAGAACTTGTGAAAATAGCATTATTTGCTAAGCTTGAATATGTATTTTTCCCAATATTTTGTATGTATCTAATGAACGTGCACGTGATGTTGCTCTCCATGTTGCTCTCCCTTTTTTTATGTTCTGCAGAAAATCTAAAAAGTGAATTTCAGAATCATAGAAGGCGTGTTTGGTTGGTTATTGTGTGATTTGTTTATTTTTGTGATGCTTTGTATGTAAAGCCTGGTGCATCTGGTACTGTTAGTGACAGCATTAGTGTCAATGGTTTAACACTAGGGGGGTCATTACGAGGTAGGCGGTAAGGGGTTAACGGCACTGGTAAAGGTGCCGGAGCCGTCAACCCCATACCGCCTCATTACGAGTCTGCTCGCGGGATCCCGCTAAGGACACCTGGTTTTACCAGGCGCCCTTAGCAGGTCCCGCAAGCAGACCAGGGTGCTAACAACAGGCACGTTATTAATGGGCCCGTTGTTAGTAACCTCCTCATTCCCAATGAGCCCTATGGGGGCTCAAATGGGTATGGGGAAGGGTTCCTCGAATGAGGAATTACCGGGCCCTCCAAGGTCAGAATGGCCCGGTAATTCCTCATTCGAGGAACCCTGACCCGGTATCCGGTAAGGGGGTAGCCATTGCGCTAGTAGCAGCATGGCTACCTCCTAACTTGTAATGGTATAGCCTTAGCCAAGTGTCCCATATGAAGACAAAAGGCATAGTCGTGAGCTTGTTCCCCATGATTTGGCCATCAAAGAATCAGAGATACATTGTGCATATTGCTGCATGATCCTGCAGGTGTGGAAGTGACCAAGAGATATAAAAATCCCTACATATTTGGTCGAGATGTCAGAGATCGACGGCTCAGTGCAATTACAAGGCGTGGCTATTTGTTGTGTGGTCCTTCATTGTTATACTGAGTGCACTTTAGTATCCATTTTTTGAGCTCTTTCTCTGCTATTTGAATTCCTGTTATATTATACAAGTGTTAGCGGTTATTCTTGGGGTTGTGTTGACGCGAAGACATGGTTTAATCTACATAAATAAGTTAAACTGAGAGCGAAGGACAATGAGATAATTGCAGGCTTGAACACAGATCTGGCATATACGAACAAGGAAATGTTACAGTTAGAAAATAACTGGAAACAGGGTGAGCATTGTGTGCAGCTACAGGCCAAGAATGACAAAGTAAATGCACAATTGCCACAGATGGAAAGACAGCTGGCTGAGAGTGGAGAGGTTGTACATTTAAAAACGATTTTGGAGGGTGTTTCAAAGGATATAGACCTTGCCTTATCAGAAATGCAGGCACTCAGCAAGAGTGGTAGTCAGACATTTAGGAAATTAAAGGCACTTGAGGATGACATTGTTAGACTGATGGATGAAAATGATAAAAAGCTGGAAATGTAAAGTGCAAATTACAGAAATGAGTGAGGTAATGGCTAAGCTAAGAAAAGAAAACTCGGCACTACAGAATGAAACACAAGAGTTTAAGGCACAATGTTGGGAAATAAGCCGACAAAATTCAGGTGTCAGGGTGTAAGGATTACAGAGCTGCTTTCCTCCTGTGAGCAGCAGGGTGTTCCCCTCACTAAGACTGAATGCAGCCCCAGTCTAGGGAATTTTCCAGCTGCTATTCACTCAGCAAGAGCTGGCTGCTCTCCAGTACTCAAGGCTGAGTCTGCTTACCCAGAGCAGAAAAGGGGGGGGTCAAAATGAGGCATTGTGCAATGCATGGTTCATTGAAAATGGTCATCAACAAAGGGAACATTTTTAGTCAAATGAAAGACAAAATTTGACCTTCAGCCCTTGCACTTATGTTCAGTACTCTCCACAGGTAGACCATGGACAGAGGACGGTCACTGCACGCTCCCCGCCACCTGTGTCCTTGGAGTTCAGGGGAAACACAAACAGAATTCAGTCTCCAGAAAGTAGCCAAAACAGGCCTGATCAAGTTGAATTCAACCAGTTCTGCCCAGAGCACAGAGGGATGAATTTAGGGATATGGACAAATTCCATGCTTAGAGGAACAAGAAATAATGTTGTCTAAGCAGATAGGAAAACTGTGTGCAGTGAAGAAGCAGCTGCATGAGAGTGCAGAATGTCACAAGAGTGTCATTGCGCAGAGTAGCAATAAATGACTATTCAGCCAGGTTTCCCACAAAAAAGCAATGCAGTAATGATTCACCATTGAAAGAACACACCAAATTGCCTAGCGGTTTGAAATCAAGAAACAAGCAGATAATAATGACTTAGGAAATGAAAAAACACACAGGAAAGGAGTGTGGTTTAATTTAGAGTTGAACCAAACCATTCAGGTGTGTGAAGATGAGTTAGAAAAAATTTGAAATATACAGGAATATCCCAAAGAACAAAGAATTAAAAGATAGTTTAAAAAAAGGACATGCAATGTGAAAGAAATGAAATGATAGGTGAAACTAGAAAAACAAATGGAGAGATTGCATTGCCTGGCAGTTCTATCAGTACAAATATCCCCACAGAAATGAGAATGTTGCAGGTACAAATACATCCCCAGAGGAGTATTCCGAGCCTCAGATGTTCCATGAGGCATAAATAACAGGTATGGTACGGAAAATAGGTATGTTTCACACACTAGATGGTAATGTTCTGCCACACGATGCTAATGAGGACATAAAACAATTGTACTGTGTGGACGTAAGTGAAAGGGACTAAATGATGGGAAAGAAACAAAAGAGGAATGGGGTGAGAACACTGGTGGCCCTGACATAGAAGGGGGCAGTCAGTGGAAAAGATCCAAATGAACCCTCAGAACAGAAAAATAAACAGAGAGATTATTGAAAAAATATGGGCAGAAAGGGGGGGGTAAAATGTAATTTCATATGCCCCGTTGCTTAGCAAGAAGCCATGCAGTCCTAAAGAAAACAAGTCCTGAGATTAGCAACAATTCACACTTCCTTTGCATACTTGTAGAATGTGAGGACAGATATTATGCCCCTATTACCATTGAGGAGAAATGCAATGTTTTTGCAATGGTGGACACAGCTGCACAGACAACTGTGATGTCAAGGACATTATTGGACAGCATAAATGAAGGCAGACCCCCAACAAAACATGCTGAAATTGAGACAGATTGAAGGCCTGTGCATAATTTAAATGGAGAAGAAATACCAGTGGAATGTGCCACTGAAGTTGACAACAAGGTAAGGAAGCATAGAATGAGACAGGAGGTGGTGGTCACACCCATTGAAAAACAAACATTCTTGTTATGAACAAACTGCCTTTTGCAAGTGTATTTTCAGAGTGGCTGTGTACCTAGAGTCACTGTTATTCTCATGTGCCAAGGAGAAAAAGAAAAGCAATCTTTAGAGATGTGCTTGGATCCCAAGAAAAACTGGCAAAAACAGATACATGAAAAGACATTGGGCCTCATTACGACCCTGGCGGAAATCGTGGCGCCAAATGCACCATGGAGCACGGCGGAAAGCTGCCGATAGCGCCATGGGGGTTGGCGGATTTACCGCCCCATTCCGACCTTGGCGGGGCGGTAAATCCCCATTCCCCATTTTACCCTTCCCCATTCCCATTTTTGCCCCATAGGGTATAATGGGAGTGGGGAAGGCGTTAATTACGCCACCGTAAAATACGGTGGCGTAATTAACAACAAGGTCCCGTAGTGCCATGGATTTCTCCGCCCGGAAAAACCAGGCGGAAAACGCTCCATGGCGCTACGGGAACTCGTAGTGGGGCGGACGGGTCCGCCACGAATACCGCTGGCGTAAACCCACTCCGCCAGGGTCGTAATGAGGCCCATTGTGTTTTTATCTAAATGAAGAAAACTGTGAACAAAGTATTGAAACAGAGTCAGAACATCAACATTAGGGTGTACCCCTGTGTGTTCTCGAAGGAGAACATTTCAGTTACAGCCCTTCAGGTTAGGCTATTCTATTTCTTCTTCTGGGACCTCTGAATTATAGATCCCAGACTTAAGTGCTTATGTACACTCCACTCAACCCTGTCATCAGGGGTGATTTCCTGGTCGCTGATGCTTCTTATGATTCATAGCACCCCAGGTGTGATGTATATGGTGAGTGGGGTAAAATAAAGAATAATAAAAAAATAAGTCAAAAATAATAAAGGAAAAATACTACTAATATCTATGGGTAGACATAATACCATATAATAATTGCTTCAGAACTCAAAGAAAGAAGGTCTTGTGTATTTTTTATAATAATTTTTTAAAAAATATCTCGTGAGAAAAACAATTTTTAGACCTTGACATACAGTGGTGGTATTTGATCAACAAACGATGAAGAACATGAAGTGACGTGAAGAAATTGCTCTTGAATCTATATACAAAGTCAAAAAAAGAGAAAGGTACATTGAGTTCATACAAGACAATACATGAAATACATAGTACATTTGCACAAAAATTAGCAAGATCAAGCTTAAAGAAAAAAACAGGGAATAAGTTCTAGTTTCAACCTATTCCCTTGTTTATCGAAATAAATTGTTTCAAGTTCTAATCCCTACTGTCTTCCAATCACAGGTGATACATTTCACCCTGTTTTTGGAACCTTTAGACTTGTTGAATGTCTAGGTTTACTAGTCTTAGAATCCTCTAGGATTAGTGGGAGAAATTACTGGAACCTGTGTCCTGCCTTTGTTGTGGCATGGAGAATTATCAGGCGTGTTCATTAGTCCTTTGTTCAGCTTGTGGTTGATGAAGCAAAGGTTGTCAGGGTCTTTCAACATGAGAAATGGGGAGAGAACACGTCTGGTTTAGTGTTCAGGAGCTCTAATACAGAATCAGACCAGGAAACATATTTCAACAATTCAGAAATAAACATGAAAGAAAGTCAGGCCTGGATTCCTGTGCATGTGAATGTACATCAGAAGCGATTGAAGCAATATTGACCCTAGTGCAGGAAATGAGTTGCATTAATGATAATGTGTTCAAACAAATGCTTGACAGAGAAGAAATACCAGGGTTTTATAATAATAAAATCAACAGACGTTTTGGTCAAGATGGAACTGATTTGGGACAGAGAATTCTGGGAAGAGGCATGTTGAGAATCACAATAGGATCCTAAGCATTCATCACAATGTATGGATTGTAAGTGGAACCAAAGACACATTCTATTTGGGAAACTACATCATGCACAGAATGTGTATGGTGTTCGATTTATTGAATCAAAATGTTTGGTCTAGATTGGGTGGAGCAGCACCCACATTTGAGAACAGAAGGCAATCTTACCATTATGCATACATAATGGGATATGCAATTCAATTACAAGTAAAGAAGGATGTTATCATTCCAGCTTTCACAAGGCAGTTTACAATAGCATTAAAGTACCGGACGGGACACAGATGAAAGGGCCAGATTTGTGTGTCTCAATAAATCCATGAGACAGCAGGGCCTAGAATGTGAATATAGACCATTGGCAGAAATTGGGGATGTCCCCATTTGAATACTGGTGAATAACAAGGGGTGCCAAGACATTCACTTGGAAGAAGGTACAGCATTAGGGATGGCAATGCAGGAATCACACTACACTGCTGATCTAAATAGCCCAGTTAAAACATCTCTGAAAATGATGTCACTGCTCAGGATGAATTGTCTGAGTCCCTAGTTTCTAAACACAGGGGGATTTTCCAGATGCAGTCTGTATATCCTTATGAATCAAAGGATGTGGTTTGTTGGCATCAGGACGACTGCATCCTATTTCAGGTGGGTGAATATGAAAACAGAAAACAGCAAATTGAGATGGAGGCTGATGTGCCAAGATATTTGAGGGTGACTCTCTCCAAAGAGCCCTGCCACACAACTAGAAAAAAACACAAAAGTCCCTTCTTTAGAGGATTTCCCAGAATTCTCTAAAATGGCAGAGGAACAAATTCAAGCTGTGGATGCTTGCATAAATGAAGAATAGAGAGACCAGTTCAGAAAAATATTCATGGATTTCAAAGCGGTATTTGCCGAAGACGCCTATGCTGGTAGGCACACCGATTTGTATGTTTCTACACTGCCAGAAGGGTATGGTAGGGAGCCTGTATTTGTGTGACAATATAGGCTACCCTTAGCCTGTTTGGAGTCCCTAGCAAAAATAATTGCACATGTAGAGTCCAGTGGAATTATTAGACCCATCCACAGTACTTAAAATACACCCGTATTAGGTTTGCTAAAACCCAATGGTCAATGGTGTTTGTGTCTAGACTTTAAAGAATGAAATAAGAGGGTACCAGTGCCACGGTGGCCACTTCCATTTATTGATCGAGGCCTTGCACAGATTCAAGGGTCAAAGGTATTTACCACTTTGGATCTTACAGCAGGGTATTGGTCTGTGGTACTAGCTGAAGATAATAAAAATCTGTTAGCCTTTTCATTTAACCAACTGCAGTATGCATGGGATCATACTCTGTTCGGGCACATCAATAGTGGGAGTGAGTTTGGGATATTTCTGAGCAAAGCACTCCTAGATGCATCCAAGAGGGGAATTGTGATCTATGTGGATAATGTCCTGATCAAGAATGAACACATAAAATACCCTTCAAATAAATCAGACATGCGCTCAGCCATTTGCAAAAAGCTGGCGCAAAGGTGTCATTAAAGAATGCGCAGTGGTGTAGAAAAATGTTACATTTTGTGGGACATGAAGTGACAGAGCAAGGTTTAAACCCACAAAAGAAAAAGTTTGAAGCTAATCAGAAATTAAAAGATCCCACCAACCTGAAGGGCCTGTAGAGTTTGTCAGGGATGACATGTTACAACAGAAAATATATTGAAGATTATGCTGAAATTACACAACCATTGACTAAATTACTAAAGCTGGGAGTACCCTAGAAATGGGGAAAGGAGCAATGTAATGCAGTTGCCAAGCGAAAGACTATCTGATAAAAAACCCATGTTTAGCTTATCCAAACACAAATCACGATTTAATCATAAATATAGGGTTAACAGATCAGTTTATGTCAGCTTTCTTATATCAAAAACATGATTCACATAACAAAACCATTGCATATGCCGGCAAAACATTGTCACATGTAGAAACAACATTTAGTGAAAGTAAAAAGGCACTGGTGACCACTGTGTTGGCATTACCAAATTTCCATCCCATTATTCAGAGGGAGCAAGTAATTGTTGAAACAAATAATCAGCCTCTGCAATTTTTGAAGAGTAAAAGAATCAGATCAGGGAACTTAGCTCAGTCAAGAAACACATTATGGACATTGGCCTTGCAGGGATTCTCAGTGGAATTGAGATATGGACAGAACAATATGAGCCCAGTTGCTCAAGGGATGGCAGACCTACATCACTGTGCAACAGTGAATGCTACAGATGATACAGAGTTAGAAACAAATCTGGCTGAATTTGAACAATCTCCACACAAGACATTCAACAAAGAAACGTGCAGGGATCTCCCAGCATGTATGTAGATTCTAAAAAAGAGTTAGTGGCAGGAATAGGGAATGTGTGGGTCAAATGTAATGGCATTCCAAGAGTAAGCATGAGGTTAGGTTCCAAAAGCAGTCAAGTTGCAGAATTGATTGCCATCTATAAGGCAAGATCCACAGCAGTAGAAAATACATTTAAAGAAATAGTTTTAGTAACTGATTCTGATTATGCACGAAACGTTTTTTGGGAATATTTACAGGGGTGGACGTTTAGAGCAATGGTCACATATAACAAGAAGCCACTGAAACATGGAAAAATTAATCAGGTCATCAATAATCTTGTTTCAGAGAATTACATGATCATTCATTGGAGGAAAAATGAGGCCATCTGAAAACAACAGGTGAAGATAAAGAGGGGAATGACAAAGCAGATAGTTAGCCAAGATTGGGGCAGTGATGGGGGAATTATTTCCTATTGAGCAGCTCCTTGGTGAAATCCAGGTGGATGTGATAACACGCTCCAAATCTCAGGGAAAAGGTTGATCAGCCTGTGGCACAATGGAGTTTTGATACCCCTGATCAGGACTTGGCCAAGGTACAAAAAGAAGACGTTATTTGACCATTTGTTAGATGCAGAGCAAAATCTTTTGACAGAGGAGGATTACAAAGGAAAAGAAGAGCTGGGGCATTGTTGAAGAACAAAAAGAGAAGTTTCGGGAGTCTGTTTCAGGCCAAATCCAGTGGGTGGTACCTTTGTCATTTCAGGGTTGATAATACATCATACCCATGATGCTATTACCCCGGGTCACAGAGGTTCACAGAAAACATCAGAAATTCTAAAACAATATCTTATGGACTAAACATTTCCCAAAATATAGAGTTGTATACTGGGGGATGTTTGGTGTGTGCAAAGTTTTAGCCTGCCTCGCCAACTCCACTTACAAAGAGAGGTCTGGCACTACCCTGGTCAGATTTGCAAATAGATTTCATTGAGCTAGTACAGATATATCAGCACAGGAAAACAGATACATGCTGACAGTCACCTGTCTAATGTCCAAATGGCTAGCGTGCATTCCCTCACCTGACTGCAGTACACAAACAGTGGCTACCTTGTTAGTAAATCATATATTTTCTAGGTTTGATTTTCCTCAAAGAATAGAATCAGACCTTGGAAGTCATTTTACTAGTGCAGTGATGACTAAGATCTGACAAATCTTGGGAGACAAAAAGGAAACTGCATATTTTCTATCAGCCATCTTCTTCTGGTGCTGTGGAACATTGCAAAATCAATCATTGACATTTTGAAAATGTTTATAGCTGAAGCAGGGTCCAGCTGGGATTTGTAACTGAAATTATCACAGGCAAGAACATGGTTTTGCCACAACATTTATTGTACAGGACTAATAAACAGGGGCTTGTTAATTCATCCAGAATTCATCAATATGTGGAAGATTTGAGAAAGAACTTCCAGCATGCATTTGCATTTGCACAGCAAAATCTGGAAAGAGCAGCTGAGAGTGCCAAATCATACAAGAGGAAAACATTGGTGAGGGAATATGAAGTGGGTAACCAGTTATTCAAATGCAATTTTGCAAAAGGCAAGAACAAGAATGGAACATTTCTGACATTCTGGTGCACCCCGTACAAGTTTGTGGACAAGGTTTCACCTTATGTCTACAGGATCATGGTGAAGGAAGGAGATCTGGCTGTCGAACAAATTGTCCACGTGAGACAGATAAAACCATTCCAACCGACACATGAGGTTAAGTGATTGTAAAAGGCTGGAGGAACCGGTAAGTAGTAAAAAGTGCAGCTGTTCCAACAAAACCAAAGTGAGTACAAAATAAAGTAATTGGTTCCTGCAAGCTAGCATTTTAATTTGAAGGGATTCATAGTAGCAGGTATGTAGGTGTGCATGAATGTAAGTTGTAAAAAGTAAATGTTGGTCTGAGATCTTGCATAACACACATATTTGTTTCCGGGTGGTGGCAAAAAGAGATGTGGTTGTAAAAAGTGTATATTTATATTTATTTATTTATTTTTTACATTTATAGAGCGCACTGCAGCCCATAGACATCGAGGCGCTATTACATGAAGGCGTAAGCAGCAAGATTGTGTAAACATAGGAAACATAAGGTACTTAGTTACAGAGAGCATTACACACATATTTGTTTCCAGGTGGTGACAAAGCGAAATGTAGTTGTTGTATAATGCATACATTTATTTTCAGGATACAAATGGAAGTGGAATAATAATAATAAAAAACAAAAACAAATATTTTACTTGATACTTAACCGGTCTGTTTCTCTTCAGATTTAGATTGCTATCTTTTATCCTTCACCAGCGGCCCAGGAGCCGGTTGTCGACGGAGAAGACCCTTGAAGGAGTCCTCAGGACTGGGGTCCACCAAGCCAGACAAAGGGGGAGAAGACAGAGAAACTGGCAATTGTGAAGGAGGGACCCAGATGGAGGGAATGGAAACCTGCATCCAATGAAAATGTGTGGCATGGACACAAGCCTTTTCCGGCAAACAGGTGCACTTTACAAAACTGCAGGGACTGGTATTGGGCCTTGTGACAGATGTGCCATCGCCAGTCTGAAGGAGTTCTCAGTTTTGAAAAATTTCTTTACATTTATTCCTCTATCTTTGATCTATGAACATTTATTGCAAAATATTCCTAGGCATGGACACTGGTTGAAATGTATTCCTAGGTTTGGAAATGTATTGCAATTTGTTTTTCCTAAATTGGCCATTTATCGCCATTATTTCTTCCTTGTCATTTCTTGATTGTATGGACTATTTTCTTTTTCTTTTTTTGGGGGGGTGGTGAATTACCATTTTTATTTTATTTAGTTTTTTAAAAGACTTGGTTGCTGTGATGTTTAACAGACCAGATATTTTATATATGAATTAATGATTTATTTTGTTAAGCTTGGTTAAAGCAGTAAAAGAAAATACTCTATGGGCAAAACGGATATACAAGATGCATATTCACATGTTTAATGCCATGAAAATCTGTGAATGGTCTATTATTTAGACATTTGCTACTATTTATAAGTCCAAAAAAGCCTATGTTTTCACATATTATCACCTTATGTGCAGAGGATCACATGGGATGGTGGAGGTACAGTTAGGATTTATGTTTCTGTAGAGGCCCTTGTTTACTCAGGTATTACAGAAACAAGGATGGATACATGAAGGGATAATTAGAACATGAATTTCAACAGTGCCACTGATTTCAATAGGGAAGATAAGCACCAATGTAAAAGGGATCCCTAAGTGCAGCTTAGGTGTGATTTGGAGCTGATGTGAGGCACTGATGAGAACCATCTCAAAACAAAGAAGGGGTAATTTGGGGTTGGCAATGCACAGTGCAGTGTAGTGTAGGGACTAACAATTAACCTGATATTAATCCACTAACCCACTAACCTTAACAAACCAAACAAATTAAAAGCTGCTTGCTGTTTGCTGAACGTGAGGTTCAGAGCAATGGGGCAGCAGAATGTGATATGTAAAAGACAACTCTGTTTTGAGCAGGAAGCTGCAGGAAGTTGGAATAAAAAATGTTGCATGTTTTTTCCAGGTCGGAGAATCAATGCTGCACAAAGGTGAATGTTTAGAAGTAGGAAGGGCTCTGGAAAGTTACTGGGGTTTGGCTAAACAGAGGAGGTGCTAAATTGGAAGACCTTACAGCAATGGGTGGTAAAATCATATACTTTTGAAAGTTTGAAGGGGAGAAGAAGGATCCACAAAATAAAAAGAATAAATTGAACAAGTTAGGAGACTGGAGCTGGTGTCATTGCAGAAGGAAGGAGATGGGCAAGGTCCTCGTTGTGCTCTGGCATACAGAAGGGAGATACGGCCTGCGGCCTGCCGTGCAGATGAAGATACACAGATCTGTACACAGGCCGAATGCTGCCAGAATGCAATCTCGGAGACCAACCACCACACTGCACACATTCAACTGATCTCTAAATACCACCACACGTAAGGTTAGGATACAGCTACCATAAAGCAATCACATCAACTGCTCACATATTGAGTGCACCCAAGCACCCTATAACACCCTACTCTCTCAACTGACTTGGACTGCTAGCCACAAAGGCGTTCAACCCACAAAAGCTTTGAGGTCATACCAGTGATATATAGAGTGCTACATAAATGCCAAATAACATAACATAACTTCTTTAGTAATGTCTTCACAACTTCTTCTACAACCTCAACCTATTGTACAAACTCAGGTGCTGCCTCTGCAAATTCTTTCGCAAGTACTGTCACAAAATACTGCTGCTTATTCCATGAGCACTGGGAATGAGAGGGTTGGAACTTCTGGGGTCTACTATATGTAGTCCTTCCCACATTAGAAGCAGGACTACTTATTGTTCCACAAAACCTCAACTCCAAGAACTCTTAAGATATTTTTCAGGAGTCACCACGAATGAGAATCATTCAGTTACCTTAGAAATATGGTAAAGGTATTTCTAAATGTTATGGAAGAAATAGCAATATTGATAGAAGAAGTACAGATTTATATTCAATCTTCCAATCCATCATGGGCTGATATGACTCATTTTATGAACATGATTTTGCTGGCTAAGTTTCGATTCAAGAAGAGATATGCCCACACAAAAGTGACTGAGGAAAAATAAACAATTGCAAGAAAAATAAGGAGGAATCTCATGACAACTATGCATGCTAATAATAACATTCACACAACATTCTGCTATTATCAAGCCTGCAGACACCATATAAGAAGCAATAGCAGCTGCCTTTGTTGAAGTGTCACACCTAAAATACAACAATTCAAGGTCATGTGTGGAGTTTGGAAGATAAAACTGTGGCGAAACGTGTGGATGTAGAAAATCATTGTGTAGCTTGTCAAGAATAAAATAACGTAAATTCTGAAACAAAACTCAAGACATTGCAACCACAAAATGATACAATCATGGTAAGGTGAACTTTCAGAGAGAATTGAAGTGGTTGAGGGAGGGGTCACGCAAGAGGTGTTGTAAACACAATTCAAGGGACAAACCTGGATAACAATACATCCTGTCACTATTGCACAAACGTCAGTCATTGGAAATTGTAATGGCCAAATAGATGACAGCATGTCGTTCAGCCACACCACCTCCATTTCCTACTCCTGATACCCTGAGATTTTCCCAACACAATGCCACAATAGCCACACCTGCAAGGACAGTCTGAGAGGTTGTAACCTCACTATAATTACTTTAATTTTGGTTTATCAAGAGGGAGTATATGTAGAATGTGTGATTGAGGGTCAAGCTGTGCCCTTTCTTGCACTAGCTGATTGGCAAACTAATCAAAGGACTTTCATGCCGTACCTCTTTCTTCTACCTCTTTTAATGTTGTCAGCATTTCTAATCGGCTTATACCACACCCTATCACTGAGCCCATATCTGTCTCTCTGGGTCCTATAACAGACCAACATGCATTTATACTGAGTCTCTCTTCTCCTGTTAACTTGTTAGGCAAAATCGTTTATGCAAATGCAACTGTTCTATTCACTGCATGTCAATAGACTGTTTTTAGACGTTCCATATGGAAACACAAACATAGTTCTTGCAACAATGCAAAAGGCATCACCTCCACCACCAAAAAGATGTACGTTTCAGCAAGGATCTCATCATATTAACATCCCAAGTTCCCATTAGCCTCTGCTCTCTACATGACAATGTCGTAGGTCCAAAATGCAACATACAACCAATTGGGATCAGGGTAGATACAGCCAAGGTCTCCCTGAAGAACCTACCTATTGCATCCCAATGCAGAAGAAAAGAAAGCAAATGTCACGAATTCAATATTGCAGAAAAAAATATTGTCCCCAATACCGGCTCTTGTAATACTCAGACTCTTACATTGAAAGTCGGACTAAGATCCATATCCATTTGTGCAAGACCTATGACCTTTGAGTTCTGTGGTAATCCTCTCCCAGTAGTTCCAAATCGTGCCACAATCATTTTTTGCATTCAGACATCTCCTTTACTGTCATAGATCTGTGTTCTGCTTTCTTTTTCTTACCTATTCACCCAGACTGTCAATATTTGTTTACCTTTATCAGGTTTGCAGTACCAGGCTACCACTGGGGTACACTGAATCGCTCACCCAATTTTCCCAACTACTGAAGAAGGATTTAGATGACTTGTTTTTGCTGGAAAATCAGTATTCATGGCATATGTGGCTGATCTCCTTTTATCCCTACTCTCTTATGAAGCGTGTAAGCCAGACTCATTGGTGCTTTTAACAGCTCTAGGCATAAAAGGTCAAAAAGTCTATACACAAAAGCTACAATTATGTCAGGCAAAAGTGCATAATTTGGATCACCATTAAACGGCATAGGTTTAGAACCTCCTCCCCTACATGGAACACACATTCACAGCAAAAAGACATGACCTTTTTAGCGTGTCAGCATTAGGGCTCACAGATTACAAGGCACCCTTTACACTTTTCTGCAATGAGCACAATGGTGTTTACATTTTGCTATATTGATGCTAAAACGTGGGTGTAAACTGCATTGTATACCATACTATAGTACTATACATGTTCCTGTTTTTTGCTGGATTTCCTCTCCTTCTCTGATGTCTGGCAGCCAATGCCCTGGTGGTACAATTTCCAGAAGGTTAACTGCCGGTTTAATATTAGCTGATGCAGGTCCAGACTGTCACAGCCCTATTGCTTAAAACAAAAACCCTTCACTTCCCACATTGCCATCTCACAAAATATTTATTGATTTTGCTAATCTCACAACACCCTCCATTCTCCTGTAATTAATCCAGCCTCTTTATTGCCAAGACCAAACAACCACATGACTGAATTTCTGTTGCTTTGCCGTACACATCCCAAGAGACGACCTTCATGATGTCCCTCTGAAAAACCTTGGTCTCATTTTTGTTCTGCTTTTGCAATTTATGCTGTGTGTTCTAGAAACCTATCAAATTCAGTGACCCTACAGGATGTCGCTGAAATGCAGGATGCTGTCCCAGAAATTAAAAATAGTTATCATTGAATGCTGCAGGATGCCGTTTGCATTCTGATCATCATTGGAACTCCCTGGATGTCTGGCTGGTGGCTCCAAAAGAACTTGTGTTTTATTTTGACCACAGATAAAATGGCATGGCACATGTGGCAAAAAGAGGGGTGGCCACTGTTGTCCAACAAAATTGGTATTTGCTGCTCTTCCATTTCAGAGCTCAACAGCATTGTAAACAGAATGTTATCTATCAGCAGCACCATTTAAAAAATGTTATGAAAACAGCTTTTGAAGCAGTGAAGCAATCACCCCTCAAGGGTTCACCCTGTAAAAATATAGATTGATTTCTCACAGAGGCTGATATAGTGCAACAATGTGTATGTCTTTCTATTTAAAGATATTTTTTTCAGAATAAGTAGAAGCATATACCTGTAGCAGGGCAGAAACAAATGTAGAAGGAAAAGTTCTGATCAATGTGTTTGCACTAAGCTTTGGAGTGCCTGTAGGCATAAATAGAAACCAAGGAAGTTATTTCATAAGGAAAATTGCTAGAGAACTTTGTGAGGCTTTGCAAATTCATTAACAACTCCATTGCCATCACCACCCAGAATCAGCAGGGGAAGTAGAAGGACAAAATGGAATTTAAAAACTGTAAATTGGCTAAAGTATGTACTGAAACAAATCTGAAATGACCAACTGCACTCATATTATCCCTTGTGAGTAATTGAAGAATGTCTAGCAGGAAAACAGGACTGACTCCAGCTCCAATACGTATGGGTCATCCAATGAGTATTCTTTCATCCTCACTGTCAGCCTTATCACAGATGATCATTCACCTAAATGATGAGGTGATGCTGACATCAATTACATTTGTCAGGTTTATGCATTCACAGCTCAAAGAGGCATTACCAAAAAAGCCAGAACAAGCATGTCATGCACTGAAAACAGGAGAATGGATTTTTGCAAAAGTACACAAGTGGAAAAATGCCTTAACACCATACTGAAAAGGCCCTTACAAGTAACACTGACTACACCTATGGCTGTTAAGTATTAAGGGCTACCTACCTGGATGCAAGTAAGCATAGGCCCGTAAGGATACCCTCTCTTCTACTGACAGCTAGTGCACTTCCCAGATTGTTATTGCTTATTTTTAACTAAATGACTCAATGGTGGCAATGATGATAACTATTTTGAAAGCGGGATACAAAGAGCAAAGACTCACTCAAAAATGATCCACCAAAGTATGAATACAATGGACCTAGTTACAACTGCAGAGGTACAGAATTGACTGTGGTGGCGAAAGGAAAATGTTGCGTCTGGCTGGGGGGTGGTTGTGGGTCTGCTTCATGGGGCTGTTGGAAAAAATACCTTGGGACACGTTCCTCCACATTGTTACTCCCTTTCTAATTGAGTATCTTACAATTATCAAAAGTCTCCCTTGGCAATTACCCCTACAATGCAAAACCTAGATGCTCACTCCCTACTACCACCCACAAAGTTCCCCTGATATTTCAGTGGTACCAGAAGAGCAGAGAGAACACATTCTTCTTTTAATTGGAATACATTGCTAGTTGGGTAGAAATATGTATTACAAGAAGAGATCTGTTGTAGGGATTAATATATTAAAATAGGCATATAAAGGACACCCATTGACAACATGAACAACACTTTACTCACTGTAAAATGGCTTAAATACAAACAAAGAATCTTGCCACCATTCGTCACCTGACCCTGAACAAATAAGAGGGTCACTGTTGTGTCCCTGAGGGCCTGTTAAACATAACTGCATAGGTGTGCCACATAGGTTAACAACTGCACTGTTCACAGATATGCTGGATGCAGTGCCTTCTCTTGTGCCTAGGGGTCCTTCTTTTGCAATTCACTGCTTACAGTTAGACAAGATAGAAGAGATGCTTGAGGCTCTAAACACGGAATGCATGATTACATTGAAAAGCCTTAACAGTGGAGCTCATAAAAGAAACAGAATGAACAAAGAACGCTACTAAAGGTTGTGGTCCTTCAACACAAACACACAGCATATTTCCTTCATCGTATTAGACTGATGCAAAATCTACTTTGGATTTTAAAAGTGGCTAATTTGTCATTAACATCTAAAGGCTGCTGTGGGGCTCAGACACCACACATACCCCTTCTCCTTCCTGTGGTGGCATCCAACACTAATTGACAGGGTTCAGTAACAAATGAGGTGGGATATCATTGAGACTGCAACAGTCGGGCCCTTCTGGATGCAACAGTCAGGCCCTTCTGGATACCTGCAGCAATTCCCCATAGTAATTTCCCCAAAGGTTGTGCATTTGCCCCTGATAACACAGTGCTATGGAGCCATGTTGCATCATGGACATCAAAGTTATAATCGGAATGAGGGCCAATTGAAATTGTGCTATTGGTTAATGGGGAGATTTTCATAATGAAACCCAGGATGCAATTCACTGTGCGCTGATCCTGGAGTTCTACCCGAATAGAGTCATGATCACTCACCCCCCCCATGATGCATCCTTTTTCAGATTCAATATTGTCTCCCAGGTTACAGCCACGTTTGGTACGAAGACAATGTTGGCTTATTTAATAGGAGCATCCCTAGATGCATACCGATTTTGGAATACATTTGGGACCTGATGTAAGTAAACAACGCAACCAGTTCAGCCCCGCCCAAAGTGTACTGTTTGGGCCATAAGGCAAACACTGTTTTTTACATGATTTTGCACTCCATGGCTAACCCCAGATATTAGATTTTCTTTTGGCGTTTTAGCTCTGTGAGCCTGGTCTACTCCCCTGAGTAAAGCCCACTTGAGTGGTTGGACAACTTGACTTAGTGGACTCAAGGTCGGCTCAGGCTGACTAGTTGGAGCTGGGTGCACCTCAGCAGTCCTTGCCTTTTCAGGGCCTTTTTGATCTCTGCTTGCACATGGAAGCTTGGCCCTCCTTGGCCTCAAATTAATTTTGCTTGGGATAGTATCCTCTTTGCTACAATGTAGTTCCTACGGTCTTAGTTTTGCAACCGTACCATCTGCCATTCCCTCTGGCAAACCCCCAATGCTCCCCCTCCCAGGGCCTCAATAAAAACCATGAGCAGCCTCCTCACATCCCCGTGTTCCACCAAAACAAGACTGCAGTCACAACCATAGAGAGTAGGAGCTCCCACATCAACAGGAGCAGTACCGGCAGCGACAATGTGTTGGCATAGGGAGTTAGTTAATGTTGGGATACATGAGTTACCCCGGCATGACAATGGACTACTCTCCAAATGCTTCTTGTTTTGACTGGGGCCTACGGACGACGGGTGAGTAGCAGGCATAGTATCTTGAACAGGCCCCTGCATGGCCTCCTTGACAACAGAATCCATTGTGATCTTGGGTGCTTGCTTTCCCTTCGCATCCGGGTGAGGATCTAGCAAGTTTAAACTTAGTTTGGGTTCCCTTGAGATTGGAGCCACAGTATCTTGGTCCTTTAAAGTCTGACGATTGGTCAAATTGCTCAGTAGGGATTTCCTTGCTTGCCCCTCTCCCCGCAACAACATATTTGAGTACTGTCTGGTTGTGCAGTTCGAATCATTTCACACAAGATCCCCTTCCTCCTTAAAATAATAGATAGAGTAGCATACTTGCAAATTCAGAACCACCTCGAAACAAACCACCTGCTAGGCACCCGCCAATCTGGATTCAGGCTACAACACGGCATGGAAACCACACTAATTGGGTCTAAAGACTCAAATCGATGAGCTTAAGAACAAAGGCAAAGCAGCTATGCTACTCCTCATTGACCTGTCGGCAGCCTTCGACCTGGTGGATCACACAGTCTTATGCGAACACCGAGCGTCGGCAGCCCACTTCTCGAGTGATGCTATAGCATGGGTTTAGTCCTTTCTCGCTAACAGAACGATGAGAGTCTTCTCCCCCTTGCAGCAGACCCGATCCAGACCACCTGTGGCGTTCCACAAGGATCGTGCGTCTCACCGACCATGTATAACATCTTTACCAAGCCCTTATTTTGAAAAATTGGACAGACTGGTTGTCACCTATACAAATTACGCAGGTGACACCCAGATCCTCATTCCCCTTTCGGGCAATTTTGACAAGGATACAGCCTAGGTAAACAAAATATACCTCCTCATTCAGGCGTGAATGGCATCACATGGCCTCTGCCTGAATGATGATGAAACTGAAATCCTGATATCGGGCTCTGATGCCAACCTAAAAAAACTCAGCCCTAACTACACTGCATTTATTATTGATGGCAATACAATCGAAGTAATGACTGAGGTAAAACACGCTAGGTTTCTACCTTGACTCCACCCTCACCCTAAGGAAGCAGGTTAACTCAATAGCATCATCCACTGCCTATACTTGCAAACTCATCAGGGCATGCAGACCATTCCTTACTAAAGACAGCTGTGTTACCCTTGCCAATGAATTAATAATGTCAAAATTGGACTACTGCAACACCCTATACCTGGGAGCCAACAAATACATCCTTGATAAAATACAAACGTTGCAAAACAACGCCCTGAGAGCAGCTTTGAATATACCTGTCAGAGAGCACATTTCCAACATCAGAAGAGATCATCATTGGCTAAAGATAAGTAATAGGATCCTACTCAAAATTGTATCACTCACCTCCAAATGCCTCAATAACGCAGCACCACCTTACCTCACAGAGAGAATGGTTAGGAGAACCTCGACTTGCCCGGCCAGATCAGCCAACTCATATTGTCTAGAAATCCCTAGATTTATGCTAACTAAATCTGGCGGTACTAGCTTTCCAGTTAAAGTTGCACAGTACTGGACTGCACCACCCCTTGCCCTTAGAATAGATCAGCCATATCTCAGCTTCAGACGTAACACCCTAAACTGGCTGCGCTTGAATGACATTTGATCCCGTGAATACTCTGCTACTCAAACCTGCCTGTTTATGATTGTACCTTTAGCTTCTCTATCCAATTTTCCGTCCTACAGTATATGCCAGCACTACCACTGTATTCTCTGTATGTTGTAACTCTATATTGTAAGCAAGCTTTAAGTATCCTTGTATCTGCTGCACCCAGTTACCTAAGGGGTCAGTGACCATTACCAAATTAATAAACAAACAAACAAAAAAACAAACAAACACCAACTCCAGGGCAGACATAGGCACTGGACTACTTGAGGCTTTGTCAGTGTTACTGCAGAAAGCGGGGAAAGTGTTGATTTGAGTGGTGGCAGTGCTGGTTATGCACTGCTTATTTGACATCAGCGCCTCAGAACCACATAGAGCCGTAATCATTTAAATTCCACCATTGGCACTTCCCCCCCTGTGATCATGCTTTTTCTGTCTGAAAAAGGTCCGATGACTCTGGGCCCAATGTGATGGTTTTGTGGAAGCTTGGTTCCTCACAAGGTGGGGGGGGTAATGGTGGCTTTGCGGCCATTTTCACTCTTAATTCCACTCTTAGTGCCCCCTGCATGCCTGGTGCTGCTGGTCAGGATCACAAACTACCACATTATTACAGTCTGTACCGAGGGTCCCCCTTATCTTACTGTCCTTGGCTTCATCGCCATTAGCGACATGATTAAAATGCAGGAATTGATTGATTTTGTGAATGAGGAAATAAGCCTTCCTGTGATTTTTGTTGGACCCGGTGGTTGACTAGTTTGTGAACAAATGCCAAGATAAGGACCTATACATGTTGTACGCAGCACCAGCTGCTGCTTGACTGACAGGATTTTCCATTTTTGTTTTAATCATGCGGGCCTGCAATCGTGTCACAGAGTTCATTTGTTCTCACCTGGTCTCCGATTGATCCAACACAATCATTGTTGGCACCCCTCCTCCTGCACCCGCTGAACTCGCTGCGGGATGCCAAACTTGTATCTCAGCCTTCACCCAGCGGGGTGGGGGGGGGGGGGTGGGATACAAGTACTCTGGGGGGCATGGCCGGGTTGAGCTTCCTGCTCCGTGAGGGATCCTGATCCCTAGAAAGTCTCCTGCACCCTTTCACCCGCAGGCTAAACTTATTAACACAGGCATATATTTTAGCAGTATAAACCAGAGATTGTATTTGTAATCCACATAATCTAAAGTTAAGGTCCTGAAATGTAATCCAATTGCAGGTCCTCATTTAGAGCCCAAACTGGCAACACATGTAAGTGAAATGTAAGCATAAAGGGCCCGATTCATAGAATCTGGCGCAGAAAAGGCAAAAACACTGCGGCCTGAGAAGTAGCACGCGGCAGCCATGGCGCAGAGAAATGATTCCACGGCATGCGTATTCATTGATTTCCAGAGGCATCAGTAGCTGTGGCGCAAGGAACAGCAAGCTACACCAGTAAAGCCCCCAACACGCCCCCACATGCAGTAAAAAGCAAGGGAAATGCCTAACACAGCGCAAGCGTCTACGCCATCCCTGGGCCAGCATACAGCCCGGCTAGCAAAATCGCGTGAAAACAATGTTCGATCCCTGGCCGCTCCCCAGCCAAATCACGTGAAAACACTGCGCGATCCCCACCCGCACCCCAGTGTAATCGCGCAAAAACAGCTCACAATCCTCGGCCGCACTCCAGCCAAAATGTGTGAAAACTCTGCACCATCCCCGGTTGCACCCCATCGTAATCAAGCGAAAACACCTTGCAACCCCAGCCCGCACCCCAGCCAAATCAAGTGAAAACTCTGTGCGATCTCCGCCCGCACCCCAGCCAAATAGCATGAAAACTCTGCACGATCCCCAGCCTCCCCCCAGCGTAATCACGCGCAAACATCTCGCAATGCCCAGCCATGCCCCAGCAAAATCAGGTGAAAACTCAGCGCAATACCCGACTGCACCCCAGCATAATTGCACGAAAACACCTTGCAATCCCCAACTGCACCCAGCCGAAACGCGTGAAGTCACCCCACGATCCCCGGCCGCACCCCAGTGTAATCGCAAAACACCCCCAATCCCTGGCCGCACCCCAGCCAAATTGTGCGTCTGCACCTCGCAATCTGTGGCAAGCAGACCCCTCCTGTCGGGACACCTACACCCCAGCCCCATTACCCGTGACGCCACCCTGCAGGCAGCCCCCTCCACATGGGACACCCTGAGCCCAGCCCCCATCACCCGTGATGCCACCCTGCAGGCAGCCCCCTCCACATGGGACACCCCAGCACTCATCATCCATCACCCCACCCTGCAGGCAGCCCCCTCCACATGGGACACCCCAGCCCCCATCACCGTGATGCCACCCTGCAGGCAGGCCCTTTCACATGGGACACCCCAGCCCCATCACCCCACCCTGCAGGAAGCCCCCACCACATGGTTCACCCCCAGCCCAGCCCCCATCACCCGTCACCCCACCATGCAGGCAGCCCCCTCCACATGGGACACTCGCAGCCCAGTCCCCATCACCCATCACCCCACCCTGCAGGCAGTCCCCTCCACATGCGATACCCCCAGTCCCCATCACCCATGATGCCACCCTGCCCCCTCCACATGGGACACACCCAGCCCCATCACCCAGGATGCCACTCTGCAGGAAGCCCCATCCACATGGGACACCCCGAGCCCCCATCACCCATCACTCCACTCTGCAGGCAGCACCCTCCACATGGGACACCCCCAGCCCCCATCACCCATGACGCCATCCTGCAGGCACCTCCCTCACATGGGACACCCCCAGCCCATCCCCCAGCACCTGTCACCCCACCCTGCAGGCAGCTCACTCCACATGGGACACCCCAGCCCCCATCACCTGTGACACCACCATGCAGGCAGCCCCCTCCACATGGGACACCCCATCATCCATCACCCCACCCTGCAGGCAGCCCACTCTACATGGGACACCCCAACCCCCATCACCCGTGACACCACCATGCAGGCAGCCCCCTCCACATGGGACACCCCATCCCCCATAATCCATCACCCCACCCTGCAGGAAGCCCCCACCACATGGGTCACCCCCAGCCCAGCCCCCATCACCCGTCACTCCACCGTGCATGCAGCCCCCTCCACATGCGATACCCCCAGCCCCCATCACTCATGAAGCCACCCTGCAGGCAGCCCCCTCCACATGGGATACACCGAGCCCCCATCATCCAGGCTGCCACCCTGCAGGAAGCCCCATCCGCATGAGACACCCCCAGCCCAGCCCAAATCACCCCACCCTGCAGGCAGTCCCCCACATGGGACACCCCCAGCCCAGCCCCAGCACACGTCAACCCACCCTGCAGGCAGCCCACTCCACATGGGACACCCCTGCCCCCATCACCCATGACGCCACACTGCAGGCAGCCCCTCCACATGGGACACCCCAGCCCCCATCACCCATCACCCCACCCTGCAAGAAGCCCCCACCACATGGATCACCCCCAGCCCAGCCCCCATCACCCCACCCTGAAGGCAGTCCCCTCCACATGGGACACCCCCAGCCCCCATCACTCGTGACACCACCCTGAAGGCAGCCCCCTCCACATGGGATACCCCCAGCCCCCATCATCCATGACGCCACCCTGCAGGCAGCCCCCTCTAAATGGGACACTCCAGCCCCCATTACATGTAATGCTACCCTGCAGGCACCTCCCTCCACATGGGACACCCCAAGTCCAGCCCCCATCACCCATCACCCCACCCTGCAGGCCGCCCACTCAACATGGGACAACCCAGCCCCCATCACCTGTGATGCCACCCTGAGGCAACCCCTCCACATGGGACACCCCAGCCCCCATCACCCATCACCCCACACTGCAGGAAGCCCCCACCACATGGGTCAACCCCAGCCCAGCCCCATCACCCCACCCTGCAGGCAGCCCCCTCCACATGGGACACCCCAGCCCCCATCACCCGTCACCCCACCCTGCAGGCATTCCCCTCCACATGGGACACCCCCAGCCCCCATCACCCATGATGCCACCCTGCAGGCAGCCCCTCCACATGCGATACCCCTAACCCCCATCACCAATGACCCCACCCTGCATGCAGCCCAGTCCACATGGGACACCCCAGCCCCCATCACCCATGACGCCACCATGCAGGAATCCCCCTCCACATGGGACACCCCAACCCCCATCACCCATGATGCCTCCCTGCAGGCACCCCCCTCCACATGGGACACAGCAGCCCCATCACCCATCACCCCACCCTGCAGGAAGCCCCCACCACATGACTCACCCCCATCCCAGCTCCCATTACCCATCACCCCACCCTGCAGGCAGCCCCCTCCACATGGGACACCCCCAGCACAGCCCCCATCACCCATCACCCCACCCTGTAGGCAGTCCCCTCCACATGGGACACCCCCAGCCCGCAATCACCCATTACGCTACCCTGCAGGCAGCCCCCTCCACATGGGATACCCCCAACCCCCATCATCCATGACACCACCCTGCAGGCAGCCCCCTCCAAATGGGACACCCCACCCCCATTACCCGTGATGCCACCCTGCAGGCAACTCCCTCCACATGGGACACCCCCAGCCCAGCCCCCATCACCCATCACCCCACCCTGCAGGCAGCCCACTCCACATGGGACACCTCAGCCCTCATCACCCGTGACGCCACCATGCAGGCAGCCCCATCCACATGGGACACCCCATCACCCGTCACCCCACCCAGCAGGCTGCCCCCTCCACATGGGACACCCCAGCCCCCATCACGCATGATGCCACCCTGCAGGCAGCCCCCTCCACATGGGACACCCCAGTCCGCATCACCCGTGAAACCACACTGCAGGCAGCCCCCTCCACATGGGACACCCCCAGCCCAGCCCCATCACCCATCACCCGACCCTGCAGGCAGCCCCCTCCACATGGGACACCCCCAGCCCAGCCCCCATCACCCGTCACCCCACCCTGCAAGCATTCCCCTCCACATGGGACACCCCTAGCCCCCATCACCCATGATGCCACCCTGCAGGCAGCCCCTCCACATGCGATACCCCCAGCCCCCATCACCAATGACCCCACCCTGCATGCAGCCCAGTCCACATGGGACACCCCAGCCCCCATCACCCATGATGCCACCATGCAGGAATCCCCCTCCACATGGGACACCCCATCCCCCATCATCCGTCATCCCACCCTGCAGGCATCCCCCTCCACATGGGACACCCCAACCCCCATCACCCATGATGCCTCCCTGAAGGCACCCCCCTCCACATGGGACACAGCAGCCCCATCACCCATCACCTATCACCCCACCCTGCAGGAAACCCCCACCACATGGTTCACCCCCAGCCCAGCTCCCATTACCCATCACCCCACCCTGCAGGCAGCCCCCTCCACATGGGACACCCCCAATCACCCATCACCCCACCCTGTAGGCAGTCCCCTCCACATGGGACACCCCCAGCCCCCATCACCCATTACGCCACCCTGCAGGCAGCCCCCTCCACATGGGATACCCCCAACCCCCATCATCCATGACACCACCCTGCAGGCAGCCCCCTCCAAAAGGGACACCCCACCCCCATTACCCGTGATGCCACCCTGCAGGCAACTCCCTCCACATGGGACACCCCCAGCCCAGCCCCCATCACCCATCACCCCACCCTGAAGGCAACCCACTCCACATGGGACACCTCAGCCCTCATCACCCATGACGCCACCATGCAGGCAGCCCCATCCACATGGGACACCCCATCACCCGTCACCCCACCCAGCAGGCTGCCCCCTCCACATGGGACACCCCAGCCCCCATCACGCGTGATGCCACCCTGCAGGCAGCCCCCTCCACATGGGACACCCCAGTCCGCATCACCCGTGACACTACACTGCAGGCAGCCCCCTCTACATGGGACATCCCAGCACCATCACCCATCCCCCCACCCTGCAGACAGCCCCTGTTACGCTCACCTGTATCCACGGGGAGGCCACCCAGCCCTGGTTGGATGATTTGCACTCTTGAACCCTCTCCTGGTCCCTTGGTAAGGCCTCTGGTTAAAGATGGGTCTGCAATATAGGAGAGCTGGATTTAATACCAGATTGTCTTTATGTTTTCCCACCTCCCTTGGCCTCAACTCATTCCTCCCTCTTGGGCCTTCTCCTCACCTTAATATTGTAAAAGGTGGATTCTCCGTCCTGCTCCTCATGGCAGGGGCGTGTAGATGTGGGGGGTGAGCAGCGACCAAGTTACTTCACTGGTGCAAGCCCCCCTGAGGGAATCCAGGCCTGCTGCGACTCCGTAGGTTTGCTGCTTTACAGTCTTTATATGCAGTTCTTATGTTCCTGTTAGTTCGAATAATAATGTCTTGCTTCTTTCCTTTTTGGTATGGAAAGGTATTTTGGTGTTGTCATGTAGTTTGAAGATGAGCATGGGCCGGTAGGCGAAAGCGCGGTGTGCGCGATGCTGTCCGGTGAGTAATGCGCGATGCATGGCGCTGTTTCGCCTTTTATATTGCTAACCTGTGTCTTTTCTCTCCTTGCAGATTGCGATGTTCCTTGCCGAGCGCCGTAATGTTCCAGCAATGATACTGACCAGGAGATGACTACCCAGGTAAGAATTGTGTGGCTTTCTTCATTCAGGAGGAAACGTGAGTAAATGCTTACTAATGCCGTCTTTCTCTTTCTCCTCTTTCCAGGTTATAGTATTCCAGGATGCATGCAGTGCCGGATGATGGAGTTCGTACCTTCAGGTGAGTGGAACTGAAGTCAGCAATGGATTGAAGACAGGATACTGTTCCAGGTAAGTTTCGTAGTGTTCTTTCTCTCTCTGCAGGTCCTTGGTTTCAGGTAAACTGGCATCAAATAACTGGACACGGTGAGCGTTACACTGCCCACAGCAGAATAATGCAAAGCATGTTGTGCTGTTTTGGGGTGGTTTAAATAGTCTCAGGTAATGTAGTCCAGGTAAAATAGTCCCAGGCCTGCCACACCTAAAGTAGTCCAGTTAAAGTAGTCCCAGGCCTACCACACCCAAAAGACTAGACCGCATAGCTCAGTTCCTTGTAACTGAGCTATGTGTGTGCCTCCATGTAGGCTGAACCCCCCCAAGTTAAATAGTCCCAAGTAAATAGTCCCATACTAATGGTGGTCTTCATGATGGTTATGAGCCTGGCACCAAAGGCGCCAGGACTGACTCCAAGAGAGTATTGGATGAGGTTTTAAGGCCTTTGACCTGGTCCTAAATGGAAGGCTGACTTGCCAGTGAGGGCCAGGGGCAAGGGTCATGACAGCACTCCCCCCAAGGCCCCTCTCACGGTGGCACTTCTGCCTGGTCCTGGTTTGGCTGGGTAATTCAGATGGAACTTTTTAATTAAGCGAGGTGCATGGATGTATTCACTAGGTTCCCATGATCTGTCTTGAGGGCGATATCCTTTCCAATCAACTAAGTAGTATAGTTTGGATCTGGTTTATTTTGAGTCTAGGATATCCTTTACTTCAATCTCTGGTTCTCCGTCAACTAATACTGGTTTTGGTGGTGTTGTAACCCGAGTACCGGGTTGTACCGGTTTCAGGAGTGATACGTGAAACACAGGATGAATTTGCATAGTGGGTGGTAGGGATAATTTAACTGCCACTGGATTTATTATGGATTCAATAGAATACGGTCCCAGATATCGGGGACGAAAGGTCTGAGTCCCTTTTATGGGCACATATTTTGATGCTAACCAGACCTTGTCTCCAATTTGATAGTTGGGGCTTTACTATGATGTTGGTCAGCACATTTCTTTTGTCTGTTCTTGGCTTGGAGTAAATGTTCTGCTGCTTCTCTGAAGGCCTGTGAAATACTTGTATGTAGGGTTTTAACCGCTGGAATTTCCAAAGGGGTTGGGAGATCCAATTCTGAAGTATTTGGATGTCTACCATATATAGTGTAGAAAGGGGTTTGTCCAGTGCTGGTGTGTAATGAATTATTATAGGCGTATTCAGCTATCCATAACAAGTCCTTCCGTCCTTCCAATTTCTTTCCACTTGATGTAACATGCAACGTAAGTATTGCTCGAGGGTTTGGTTTGTTCTTTCTGTTTGGCCATCTGTTTGAGGGTGGTGACTTGTGGATAGTCGAATGTCAATTTGGGCCATTGAACAGCATTTCCTTCAGACGTTGGATACAAACTGACTACCCCGATCTGAGATCAAGACCGATGGAAAGCCATGTAGCTGTACGATTTCCTCCAGGAACACATTTGCTAAATTGGATGCATTTGGAAGACCGTTAAAAGGAATAAAGTGTGCCATTTTAGAGAACAAGTCTACAACTACTAAGATGGTGTTGAATCCTTGACTGGGAGGTAGATCTGTAATGAAATCAAGGGACAGTGTGTGACATGGTACGGGAGGAATTTCCAATGGTTGGAGAAGACCAGCTGGTTACTGCTTTTGGGATTTGTTTTGTGCACACACACCGCAAGATTGGATACATTGTATGATGTCTTTACGCCATGTGGGCCACCAATAGTTTCATTTTACTTTAGCTAGAGTTTTGGCAATTCCAGGATGATCTTCAAGCAGGGAGTCGTGATAACCCGAAATAACCTGCTCTTGTAAATCTTTACTTGGCAAGTATAGATGTTTCCTAAAATATGGTAACTGGTCTTTAATGGTGTAATGTTCTCCTTGAGTACACCACTCTTGTGAGAAAGTGGTATCCATTAAGAGTTGGATCTTGTTTTGGAGTTCACCCTGTGTCAATGTTGTCGTCAGACCCAGGAGTTTGTCTTCTGGAATGATGGCTACTGGATCTGGAGTTATGTATACCTTTTCATCACACCCATGCGGGACAAGGCGTCAGCCTTTCCGTTTCGGACTCCTGGCCGGTAGGTGATCACATAGTCATATTCAGCGAAGAAAAGAGTTCACCGCAGTTGACGGGATGATTGATCCTTTGCTATTTTTAGGTTTTGCAGGTTTCGATGATCAGTTATGACCGTGACAGTATGTCTAGCACCAAGGAGATAGTGTCGCCATGCCTTGAAAGCTGATTTAAAGCCAAGAGTTCTTTGTCTGTGATAGCATAGCTGAGTTCAGGAGGTGTGAATTTTTTCGTGACCAGAAGGCCACAGGGTGTAACTGGCCAGTTCCTGGGTCCCTTTTCGAGAGAACAGCTCCCATAGCCATGCTAGAGGCATGTGTTTAAACTATATAAGGGAGGTCTGGGTGAGGATGCCGTAGAACTGGAGCTCAAGTGATTTTTTTCTTAAGTTCTTGAAAGGCCTTCTCTGCTTCTTCGGTCTAATTGAACTTTTTATTGTTTTTTCTCAATAGTGATGTAATTGGATGCACTATTTGGGAAGAATCTGGGATGAATCGGCGGTAAAAGTTTGCAAAGCCCAACATACTCTGGATTCCTTTAAATGAAGTTGGTGACAGCTAGTTAAGAATGGCATCTACCTTGTGCCTATCCATTCTGATACCTTTTGGTGTGAGGATAAAACCAAGGAACTCCACTTCGGTAACATGAAAAGAGCATTTTTCGAGTTTAGCATACAGTTTATTTTGGTAGAGCTTAGTAAGGACGGAGCGGACATGCCTGACATGGTCTTCTTTTGTAGCAGAATACACTAAGATGTCATCAATGTAAACCAGGGCCCAAATGTCGATTAACTCCCGCAAAACATCATTCATAAAGTACTGGAATGCAACAGGAGCATTGCAAAGTCCAAAAGTCATTACCTGGTATTCATACAAGCCGTATTTGGTACGAAAGGCGTTTTTCCATTAGTCTCCTTTCTTCACTCGAACAAGATGGTACACCCCCCTAAGGTCCAGTTTAGTGTAGATTTGGGCATCTTTGACTTTATCCAATAATTCGGGAATAAGGGGCAGTGGATAACCGTTTTTTACTGTGATCTGGTTTAATGTGCGATAGTCGATGCAAGTCCTCAAATCTCCTTCCTTCTTTGGTAGGAAGAATAAGGGACTGGCTGGCGGTGATTTAGATGGGCGGATAAATCCATTTGCCAGTTACTGATCAAGATAGGATTTCAAATGGAGGTTTTCTGGTTCAGTAAGTGCATAGATTCGACCACAAGGAATTTGCGCACCAGGTAAGAGGTCGATCTGACAATCGTAGGGCCTGTGCGGTGGTAGAGTATTGGCTTGTTCTTTCTGGAACACATCTTGAAAATCTTGGTATTCATTTGGTAGAGTTCTGCTCACACCTAGTACAATCGCCACCGTACTGGGAGTAGCAGATGTACATAAGTTTGTTTTCCTCTTTTCTTGGTAATAACAGGTGCGAGCACAATCATCGGAAAAGGCCAACTTCTTGGCACACCAATCAATTAGAGGGTTGTGAGCTACCAACCATGGCATCCCTAAGATTAGTCGAAACTGAGGAGCTTTGATGAGATCGAATGCAATAGATTCTCGGTGTCCATCCTGGCACAGTAGGGTTAGTGCTGCTGTACATTGAGTTACTGGTCCGGAAGCTATTTCTGTCCCATCAACAGTAGTAACTTTTTCAGTAGTCGACTTAGAGCATAAGCGAAGCCCCATCTCTGCTGCCAGATCTTGGTCTACATAATTCCCAACTGCTCCACTGTCTATGTATGCTTCAACAGCATGCATCCGAGACGGTTGTTGTTGATTGATCAAAATTACTGGCAATGCAAAGTGTGAGGTCTGTGGCTCATCCTTCTCGCTCGACAAGCGGACCTCTACGCTTGCCGGGCTTGGTAGTTTTCCAACTCCTTGTTATTATCTTCCTTCTCTGTGGCTCCAACAGTTCTCCTTGGTGGTTTCACTGGACATTCTTTGAGGAAGTGGCCTGATTTTCCACAATATAAGCATAATTGCTGTTGCCTCCTCTTGTCTCTTGCAGTTTTAGTTAAAGGGGCGGTACACCTCCGATTTGCATGGGTTTTACCATGTTTTCCAATGTACATGGATCATTTTCCTTTAACCGGACATACACAGCTCGAGTGTCTAACCTTATCCGGTCCGCTTTTCGGTCTTGTAATCTGTGGTCTAATTGCACCACAAGGTTGATGAATTCTACACAGTCTTTAGGTGGGTTAACCACTTGAGCAAGGACATCCTTTAGTCCCCCTCGTAGACCCCAATGAAATAGTGTGGTCATTTTTTCCTCAGGCCACCCAGCTTCAATGACTAGTCTGTTAAATGTTGCTATATATGTAAGCAAGTCTTGACTTCCTTGACGGCGTGAAAAAAGTTTGTTGTCTAATGCTTGGCCTTGGGTATGACGAGCATAGAGTTTTTCCATTTCCATCTGGAAACCCCCAAAGTCATGTAACAACGGGTTATACTGTCACGCCCCTATGTTCCATGAACACATCTCACAATACAGCTCCCACTATCTCCACCAAAATACATGCCAAAACACACTCTCCCCTGAAGGCCTGCCGGCAAGGAATGGGACAAGGTCAACAACGCCGGTTTTTGCCATCTCAGCGTTGGTTTCCATTCCGGCGGTGGCAGTTGCCATGGAGACGCGCCACGGGCATTCTACAACGTCTCCGTTGCCGGCACCTGAGAGCTCCTCCTTCAGCACGTTCGATCATGTGACGGATGATGAGAGTCATGTGATCACCAGTCAGCGTTCAAAAGGGACGCGCTGACTGCCCTTCAGCGCTTCACAGCTGATCCTGTTGGGCGCATTACGGACTACGGATTAAGTTTACTACCACTGACCTCGGATTGATCTTGGACTCTGATTTTGGCTTCAACCTTCACAGTACCGTTGTTTGGAACTATTTTTCTACTGGATTCGACCACATTTCCGTCCCTGGATTGCTATTTGGATTGCCCTTTTGTTATGAACTATGTTCTTGGATTACGCACTTTTTAACTGATTGATTTACGTTTTCTGGCTTCTACGTAAGGTGGTGATTTCATCAATCTCGTCACCCTTGCCGGCTGCCTCCGACAAACATCTTTACACCATTATTAAGCCCCGACCAACTCTTAAGGGTAAGCCTTATTCTAGACCTATTACACAGTCATATGCAAGTCTGGGGTTCCGTGTTTATGACCTAACCTCGTGTTTGCTTACAGCGGTCATAGGGGGCACCTTCCGGCATCTTCAGGCATTCCTTGTTGCGGCTGATGAAGATCACCACCTGTGGCCTCAAGGACTGCTCGGGCAGTAATTTCTTGTTTGCTCGAGTGGTACTTGGGGACAGAGGTTTCATCGGCTACACGACCATCAAGTCTTGACAGACTGTGAAGCCATTTTTTTGGTCGTCCAGACGATGGAACCTGCTGCCGGGGACCCTGTGGCTGCTCTAATGCAAGCTGTTGCATCCCTTAGAACCGAAGTAGCGGCTGCCACAACCGCGATACATCATCGTTTAGATAATATCCAAAGTACCAGCAACCCTTTACCGGCAGATGCTGAGTTTGGCGATCAGGCAACACCACCACCAGTTCCCTCTGTACCTCCTACACCACCTACTCCCATGGTGTTACCTACTCAGTTTCCATTGGCACCTCCTGAGAAGTTTCAGGGTGATCCTAAAAAATATTGCACTTTCATTAATCAGTGTAAACTTCATTTTCTTTGCCGACCACTGGTGTTCCATGATTCCACCACAAAAGCTGCCTTTTTGTTATCCCATTTGACTGGGGTTGCAGCTACCTGGGCTAATCCTTTTCTTGAGAACAACCACCCAGCCCTTTACGATTTCGATCTTCTGGTGAGCGAGTTGGCCAAAGTATTTGATACCAGGTACAAAGCCCAGTCTCGGGATCTGGAGCTCCTAGAATTATCCCAAGGCAGACAAACCTTAATAGAATACATCACACGCTTTAACCAATTGTCAGCTGAGACTTCATGGCCTGAAAACAAGAAAGCTGTGGTATTTTACAAAGGTCTGTGTAACACTATGAAGGACGCCCTTTCTGTAATTCCTTCCCTTCTTGATGCATATCCCGAGCTAGTAGACCTAACTCTTCAGGTAGACGCTCGGAAGACCGAACGTCGGTCAGAATCTGGTTTTTCAGGTAAACCCTTACCCTCTCCACCGGATGGTGCAAGTGAACCCATGCAAATAGGTGGTCTACGAAGTCCCATCACTCAGACCGAAAGGGAACATCGGAGAACCGACAATGCATGCTTCTACTGTGGAATCAGTGGTCATTTCGTCAAAGAATGCCCGAGACGCCCGAAGAACTAGTCCTCGGGTTTTCAGAAAGCTCGTCCTTGAGTATGGGGGACAAGACGAGCTTGATTCACAACCCCAGGGTTCCTACTTTCGGCCCAGTAAGACCAGTGGTCGTTCAGGCAGTGCTTCATCCTGATAGGGAGTGTTCACACACAGTACATATAGTTATTGATTCAGGGGCTACTGGTTGTTTTATTGATATACCCTTGGCCAAAGCATTGAACCTTCCACTAGTGACCAAGACACATCCCGAACCAGTCCAAACTGTGGACGGGTCCTCTCTCATTTCTGGTCCGACAGACCACCCAGATGGACGTGATTATTCAGGGGAACCATAAAGAACAGTTGTCCTTTGATTTGATATCCACACCACAGTTTGGAATAATCCTAGGACTTCCCTTGGTTAAAAAAGTATAATCCACTCATCGACTGGGGTACGGGGCAGGTTTCTTTTGAATCAGACATTTGCCAACACTTTTGTTTATTGGAAGATGAATTAAACAAGCCTGCGAGGGCACTTGGGGCCCTACACTTAGCCCCTGTTGGGGAGAACGACCCACCCGAAACAACCCATACGGTGGGAGCCACCTTGTCAGGAGTACCCCCAGAATACCATGATTTCCATTCGGTTTTTGATAAAACATCTGCCGAGATACTGCCCCCTCACAGACCGTATGATTGTTCTATTGACCTAATTGATGGGGCATCGCTCCCCAAGGGACGCATATATTCACTATCACCATCTGAAGAAATGTCCCTTAAAGAATACATACGCCACGCACTACAGTTAGGACATATCAGGCCTTCTTCATCACCCGTGGCCAGTCCCATTTTTTTTGTCCCGAAAAAAGAAGGTGATCTCCGCCCCTGTGTAGATTACAGACGCCTGAATGCGATTACCATAAAGAACCGTTACCCTATTCCACTCATCTCTACCCTGTTAGACAAATTGACCAATGCCTCCATCTATACTAAACTAGATCTTCGAGGGGCATATAATTTAGTCCGTATGCGACCAGGGGATGAGTGGAAGACTGCTTTCTGCTCTCGCCAAGGATTGTATGAATACATGGTGATGCCTTTTGGCCTCTGTAATGCCCCTGCCATTTTCCAACGACTGGTAAATGATATATTTAGTGATATTCTGGATGTTTATGTCGTGGCGTACTTAGACGACATATTGATATTTTCCCAAACATTGGCTGAACATTTCATTCATGTTAGAGAGGTACTCACAAGACTCAGGAAGAATTCACTCTACGCTAAACCTGAGAAATGTCTGTTTCATACAGCTGAAGTTGAATTTCTGGGTTTCCATATTTCACCTGGGGGGCTAACAATGAACCGATCCAAAGTCCAGGCTATCACAAATTGGCCAGTACCTGTTACATTGAAACAATTGCAATCCTTCCTAGGGTTCGCAAATTTTTACCGGAGATTCATTGCTAATTTTTCCTCCATTGTGGCACCATTAACCGCATTGACCAGTCCTGCAGTACCATTTATCTGGACCGATGCACATCAAGCAGCTTTCGACTCCCTTAAAACCTCGTTCACCACGGCCCCAGTCCTGCAGCATCCAGACCCAGAGCTTCCGTATATCGTAGAAGCAGATGCTTCTTCCTTTGCTTTAGGGGCCATCCTATCTCAGCCTTGTCCTACCACCGGAGCACTACACCCGGTGGCCTACCATTCCAGGAAATTCACAACGACCGAAACGCACTATATGGTCACTGAAAAAGAGCTCTTGGCCATCAGAGACGCATTGTTGGTCTGGAGACACCATCTTTTGGGGGAAAGACATCAGACTATCGTCTACACAGACCATAAAAACTTACAGGACCTAGCGTCTCTGAAATGCGCCAATAGTAGACAAGTTTGTTGGCACCTCTTTTTTGCTGCATACGATTTCCTTGTCAAACACAGCCCGGGTTTGTCACATGGTAAAGCGGATGCTCTGTCCCATTCACCTGGGGGAATACCTCTCCCTTCATATCCCGAAACTCTCTTAGGTAAAGGCCATGTTGTTTGTACCTGTACTCCATCTCCTCCTATGATAAAGGCTATACGCCAATTGGTTATACAACATCCCCAATTATTGGATGATTGGGATACCGTTATACAGGATGGGTTGCCTTTTGTTCAAGGAAAACTGTTCCTCCCCACCAGTGACTCTCATAATCAGGCCTTAGAGTGGTCCCACAATGCTCCAATCAATGGCCACCCAGGTCAGCGACGTACTCTAGAGTTGTTGAAACGCTGGTGCTGGTGGCCATTGATGCGGCGAGACGTGGAGACATATGTTAATACCTGCTCTATATGTGCACAATGCAAGACTCGGAAGGGTCGTCCACTAGGATTGCTACAACCATTGCCCATACCCCCGAAACCATGGCATACGGTATCCATGGACCTGATAACTGATCTACCACGAATACAAGGCTATGACACGATTTGGGTGGTAGTAGACTCATACACAAAAATGGCCCGTTTTTTACCATGTAAAGGCATTCCTACTGCTCCCTCATTGGCTCGGATGTTTTTTGAATCTGTTTTCTGTCTGTTCGGTTTACCGAGTGTCATTGTGTCAGACAGGGGGTCTCAGTTCACCTCACGTTTCTGGTTGGCCCTTACCAAACTACTAGGTATAGATGCCCGTTTTTCTTCAGCTTACCATCCAGAAAGCGACGGCCAAACTGAGAGAGTAAACCAGGTCTTGGAACAGTACTTGAGGTGCTTAACTTTGCAATTCCAGAATACCTGGTTTGATTCTCTTCATTTTGCGGAATTTGCTTATAACAACGCCCTGCACTCGTCCACTGGGTTTTCTCCGTTTATTTCGCTCTATGGCCAACATCCACGTACTTTACCCTTTACTGATTCGAATCCTGCCAATGCCCCTGTATTGAGTACAAGTACCCCTGCGGCAAATGACTGTGTCAGAGATCTCGCATCCGTCCATGCTCAAACCCTTGTCCATCTCCAGGAGGCCCAGGTATCTATGAGTACTGCCGCTAACAAAAAAAGGAAAGAGGCCCCGTCATATAAGCCAGGCGACCGGGTATGGTTGTCTACACGGCATCTCCATATACCAGGTTGTCGTAAACTGCTGCCCCGTTTTGTCGGCCCGTATAGGGTTTCTAAGGTTCTGAACCCGGTGGTCTATAGACTCGCCATCCCTGCTTCATGGAAATTACACCCTGTTTTTCACACATCTCTCCTCAAGCCTTGTCCTGATGATAAACGCATTGCTCCCGCTCCTGGCCCTGTCCCTGTGATTTCCCAGGAGGATTATGAAGTTAGCTCTATTCTGGGATCCCGGGTTGTTAGAGGGAGGTTACAATACTTGGTGGACTGGTTGGGTTATGGTCCTGAGGAGAGGTCCTGGGTCCCATCGTCTGATGTGCATGCCCCGTTATTGGTGTCCAGGTTCCATCGGGAGAACCCTTCTAGCCCACGGGGTCGTGGGCCTTTGAGGGGGGGCTCTGTCACGCCCCTATGCTCCATGAACACATCTCACAATACAGCTCCCACTATCTCCACCAAAATACATGCCAAAACACACTCTCCCCTGCAGGCCTGCCGGCAAGGAATGGGACAAGGTCAACGACGCCGGTTTTTGCCATCTCAGCGTTGGTTTCCATTCCGGCGGTGGCAGTTGCCATGGAGACGCGCCACGGGCATTCTACAACTTCTCCGTTGCCGGCACCTGAGAGCTCCTCCTTCAGCACGTTCGATCACGTGACGGATGATGAGAGTCATGTGATCACCAGTCAGCGTTCAAAAGGGACGCGCTGACTGCCCTTCAGCGCTTCACAGCTGATCCTGTTGGGCGCATTACGGACTACGGATTAAGTTTACTACCACTGACCTCGGATTGATCTTGGACTCTGATTTTGGCTTCTTCCTTCACGGTACCGTTGTTTGGAACTATTTTTCTACTGGATTCGACCACATTTCCGTCCCTGGATTGCTATTTGGATTGCCCTTTTGTTATGAACTATGTTCTTGGATTATGTACTTTTCAACTGATTGACTTACGTTTTCTGGCTTCTACGTAAGGTAGTGATTTCATCAATCTCGTCACCCTTGCCGGCTGCCTCCGACAAACATCTTTACACCATTATTAAGCCCCGACCAACTCTTAAGGGTAAGCCTTATTCTAGACCTATTACACAGTCATATGCAAGTCTGGGGTTCCGTGTTTATGACCTAACCTCGTGTTTGCCTTACAGCGGTCATAGGGGGCACCTTCCGGCATCTTCAGGCATTCCTTGTTGCGGCTGACGAAGATCACCACCTGTGGCCTCAAGGACTGCTCGGGCAGTAATTTCTTGTTTGCTCGAGTGGTACTTGGGGACAGAGGTTTCATCGGCTACACGACCATCAAGTCTTGACATATACTGACTTACCAATGGTACCGACCAATCCGCAGCACTGCCACACAGATATGACAAGACAAAAGCAACCCGCGCTTGGTCGTTAGGAAAAGCCCCAGGTCTGCAAAGGAAATGAAGACGACACTGGTTCATGAACGTTGCGTACTTCTTGGGGTCCCCTGTAAATCGTTCAGGTGGAGCTAAAGAAACTGCCCCAGGAAGGGTTATTTGTACTGGATTGGTGGAAGAAGTTGGTACAGGTGCTGGCGGAATGTTACCAGGCAATGGGGTCTGTCCTGCCTGTGATTAGAGCAATTGTCTACTTATTTCGTCGGTACGATCCTTAGTAACAATCAAATCCCTCCTAAGAGCATTGGTTTCTTGCCTGGCTGAATTTACTTCAGCCCGTAATTGTCCCAACAACTGAACTAACTGGTCAGTCTATGAAGTCTCCATGACGCCCAGGTGGATAATATTATTGGGGCTTTGCGTTCTGTTATGCTCACCTGGTATCCACGGGGACGCCACCCAGCCTGGTTGGATGATTTGCACTCTCGAACCCTCTACCGGTCCCTTGGTAAGGCCGCTGGTTAAAGATGGGTCTGCATTATAGGAGAGCTGGATTCAATACCAGATTGTCTTTATGCTTTCCCACCTCCCTTTGCCTCAACTCCTTCCTCCCCCTTGGCCCTTCTCCTCATCTTAATATTGTAAAAGGTGAATTCTCTGTCCTGCTCCTCATGGCAGGGGCGCGTAGATATGGGGGGTGAGCAGTGACCAAGTTACTTCACTGGTGCAAGCCCCTCTGTGGGAATCCAGGCCTGCTGCGACTCCGTAGGTTTGCTGCTTTACAGTCTTTATATGCAGTTCTTATGTTCCTCTTAGTTCGAATAATAATGTCTTGCTTCTTTCCTTTTAGGTATGGAAAGGTATTTTGGTGTTGTCATGCATTTTGAAGATGAGCATGGGCCGGTAGGCGAAAGCACTGTGTGCGCGATGCTGTCCGGTGAGTAATGCACAATGCACGGCGCTGTTTCGCCTTTTATATTGCTAACCTATGACTTTTGTCTCCTTGCAGATTGCGATGTTCCTCGCCGAGCGCCGTAATGTTCCAGCAATGATACTGACCAGGAGATGACTACCCAGTTAAGAATTGTGTGGCTTTCTTCATTCGTGAGGAAACGTGAGTAAACGCTTACTAATGCCGTCTTTCTTTCTCCTCTTTCCAGGTTTTAATATTCCAGGATGCATGCAGTGCCAGATGATGGAGTTCGTACCTTCAGGTGAGTAGAACTGAAGTCAGCAATGGATTGAAGACAGGATACTGTTCCAGGTAAGTTTCGTAGTGTTCTTTCTCTCTCTGCTTTCAGGTAAGCTGGCATCAAAGAACTGGACACGGTGAGCGTTACGCTGCCCACAGAAGAATAACGCAAAGCATGTTCTGCTGTTTGGGTGTGGTTTAAATAGTCTCAGGTAAAGTAGTCCAGGTAAATAGTCCCAGGCCTGCCACACCCAAAGTAGTCCAGGTAAAGTAGTCCCAGGCCTACCACAACCAAAAGACTAGACCGCATAGCTCAGTTCCTTGTAACTGAGCTATGTGTGTGCCTCCATGTTGGCTGAACCCCCCCAAGTTAAATAGTCTCAAGTAAATAGTCCAATTCTAATGTTGGTCTTCATGATGGTTATGAGCCTGGCGCCAAAGGCGCCAGGACTGACTCCAAGAGAGTCTTGGATGAGGTTTTAAGGCCTTTGACCTGGCCCTAACTGGAAGGCTGACTTGCCAGTGAGGGCCAGGGGCAAGGGTCATGACTGCCCCGTCCACTTTGGACACCCTAGCCCCCATCACCCATGACGCCACTCTGGAGGCAGCCCCCTCCACATGGGACACTCCAGCCACCATCACCTGTGACGCCACATTGCAGGCAGTCCCTTCCACTTGGGACATCCCAGCCCCATCACCTGTGAAGCCACCTTGCAGGCAGCCCCCTCCACATGGGACACCCCAGCCCCCATCACCCGTGATGCCACCATGCAGGCAGCCCCCTCCACATGGGACACCCCAGCCCCCATCACCCTTGACGCCACCCTGCAGGCAGCCCCCTCCACATGGGACACCCAGCCCCCATCACCCGTGATGCCACCCTGCAAGCAGCCCCCGCCACATGGGACACCCCAACCCCATCACCTGTCACCCCACCCTGCAGGCCGCCCCTTCCACGTGGGACACCCCAAGCCCAGCCCAGCCCCCATTACCCCACCCTGCAGGCATCCCCCCCTCATCACCTGAATGCTGGACGCTGACTTATTGACACATCATCACTTCATTGAATTGATGGTGTGTCGTGCACCTTGACTGCCGTGTTGTGACACCACCCCGAATATCCACCGGAAAATGTATCCTGCAAACTAAAATACATGCTTACACCTGGACCACATGCATGAGTGTGACAGCTGCTCAAACACAATTGCTTTTCCGCAACCATCTCCCAACATACACATGTAACAAGTAAATGTTAAAGTGAGGCCCTGCTGGCCATGTGACAATGTCATGTCAAAACTCCCCAGGGACAAATAGTCCTACAATGACAGAATAAAAAGCAGCCTCAATGAGCTGCTATTTCTAGAATAGATTTCCTAATAAACACATCACTGTTCCTCCAATGTGTGAAGGATATAATATGAAATCATATGAAATGATATGGCATTTATAATGTGCCTATACACAAGTGTTTGAAGGCGCAACGAGGCAAGGAAGGGGTGACAGAGGGAAGACAGAGACAATGATATTACTAGGCCAGGTGACATTGAGATGGCACAAGTGCAGGGGAAGTGGGGAAGGGGAAAAGTGCAGGATTAAGGGGGAGGGGACAGTGCAGTACATGGGAAGGACATTAAAATAAATACAATAACAAAGCAATTAATTCAAGTGTGGCCAGCTGGTGGAAAGTGCAAGGGTAAGCGCAGACATCATGCATGGTGAACACTAAAACACAAACAAATAAACTTGGAGTAATGTCCAAAAGCTCCAAATAATAAATGAAATCAACCGAAACTTATATCTAAAAAACTATGTACAAAGGCAGCTGGCTAGTCCTCCTCCTCAGCAATGTCGCTCAATGTCCGGGCCAGGGCATCATCGAGCACTGCGTCCACTTCCACAATGCCTGCCTCTGTTGCATCCTCGAGGGCTTTCAGTTTCAACAGCATGGCCCTCTCCCTCACCTCCCAGTCCCTGCAAGCCTGCTTGAGGATGCGGCGATGCTACCTTGCCCGCCGCAGTGCAATCTCCGCCCTGGCCATGGTGTGTCTCACCTCCAGAGCCCACTGCCTCTCTGTCCCGATTCGCTGCCCATACTGCTCCCGCACGGACAACATCCTCGATCGGAGGTCCACATTTACATCCTGCCTGACGCTGGATATCTGCTCCCTTTGGATGGTATGTCCTGAGTTACGAAGCCTCCTACTCAGAGGCTGCTGCTGCCATATTGCCCGCTGCCTGCCTCTCATGGACACCCTCCGGGCTGGTGAAATTACCCGGGGGCGTCTGACACGTGCCTTGCTCCTGGGTGCCTGCTCTCCCTCCATTGCCATAGCTCCTGTTATAGGCTGGATCGGCGTGGTGACGACCTGGGCTGATCCAACGTCGACTCCCAACTCAGGCAGGGATGTTATCTCCATCAGACGTGCTGACGTGGGTGGGACAGATACATAGGGGGCATTGGTAGTCAGGGGTCAAGTCCTAAAAATTCAAGTGGGAGGACTCATCAACAAATGAATGGGGTGTGACGTAGCCAGAAAATATCATACCAAGGTAAAATATGCACATTTCATTAAATTGGCTTTGCATAACCACCTAAATTGCACAGGGCGAATGACATTTGCCTTTCATAAAAATCAACACACACACAATCACGAGAGGATATGTTCTTCTAATTGTGTTTTTGAAAACGTTAAAAGGTGTGCATGTTTTAAACTCCAAGAACGAATACAAATGTTTTCCCTCGGACTTGCAGGACCGAAATGGAACATTTCACCTCCACTTGTGTGTTATTCTTCATTAAGTTACATAGTGCAGTGGTGAAGTGTCCGGACTACAAACCTGACTACAGCGGTTTGTTCCCCGAGGTTGGCTTGAATTCAAAGGGCACATTCAATGTTTCTCATTTTACCTTGGGGGACTGAGTCCACCCTCTGAATAAAGTGGGGGGACTAAGTCCCCCCGTGTGTACCCTCGACTTGAGCCCTGCTGGTAGGATCTCTGCGTAAGGCGCCTGGGAGGACAACTGGCGCACAGAGGAGTAAGACGAGGAGGGGGTTGCATAAGTGGCCAGTCCTCGCATCCAATTCAAGACCAGGAATGCTGCTAGCCAGTTCAGGGAACGCCAGACCTCATTGTGATGATGTGCAAGCCCACGAGTGTGAGCCTGCACATCATCACGAATGACGGCTGTACGCCTCGCAATACCAGCTAGCAGGAGTTCCACTCTGTCTCAAATTTCTAGATCCACAGGCATCGGGCTGTCGATTTGGGTGGAAACACCTGACACCTGCGGATGGGACCAGCCTGGGGCATGCCGGATTTGGCACAGGCATCTCCACAGTGACCTGCACTGCCTCCTGCCCCTGAGTCAGGACTGCACCAGTCACACCCCCCTCACCACCCCTGCCGGGCCCCATGGACTGGCCAAATACGGCCTCTTCCTCCTCCTCAGCCAACCTGGATGCCTCCCCAGCATCTTCCGCAGTGGATTGCCCCTGTGTGGGCTCACCTGTCCCCCCCGCTGCCAAGGAGTCCATGTCCACCTTCGCCCTCTTGGACCTCCCCTCTCCAGCTGTGGCCGATAGTTGAGATGCTGCACCAGTCTCCTCACTCCCCGACGATGTTGTTTCCAGGGAGCGTGACTGGGCCTTGCGTCTCTGCCCGGTGGAGGGATCCCTGCTGTCTTGCTCCACAGCACTTTCTCTGCCCTCTTCTTCCAATGCTGCTGTGGATAAGGAGAGATAGAACACAAACATCAGGGCACTATAACTATGTGTGTTTGGCACAAAACATATGCACATGAAGTACTCTGCCAAAGGTCACAACCATCATCACCCCATCACAACACACAGTTACATGCAATGTACATACATGCATATACATGTCTGTCCTTCACAACAGACAATCACATCCTTGGACATGGCACTGTCACCACTTACAAATTGTGCATGCTACACACACATGCCTTATGGGACATACATATGCCATGCACACACATCACCTGACAGTCCTGAAGCAGTGAACTGAGCTATCACATCATAGTCCCCTCAACGTCAATCAGACAACAAGACTAGGGTATACATTGAAAAGCACCAGTTACATCCATCCAGGAGTGATGGCCAGTCACACAGTCACATCTCAGACACATACACATGTACACCATGCCTGTTCATGATGTTGAAGACACCACCCATGTGTCACGCATCTTCCACGGACACGTCTCAGATACATGTAAGGAACCACGTGCACGTTGTGTTATGCTGCAGTACAACACACATTGCAAAAGTGAGACTGTTGAAATTACGCATGGTTTATAGAACACATGTGGAGCACTGTCTGGGACATGCACAAGAGGCATACTTGCTGTAAGGCCAAGGTGCACACACCCACCATACATGAACATGCACATGCACAGTTTAGGACAGCAACACATGGACACTCACCTGACGACTCCAGACAGTGCTGCAAATCGCTGACCTGAGTGTGCAGTGCTGGGTAAAACCTTTCCAGGACCCGCTTGTCGGTGGTGTTCAACCGACCCCGGCACCCTTCTTGGTTGGCACCAGCATGGAGGAAACACCAGGCCTTGTTGTGGGCCCTGGATTTCAGGTCCTCCAAGCGATTGCGCACATGGTGGTAGTCACAGGGTTCCACCCCCTCCGCGTTGATGGCACCCTCGATCTGGTCCCAGATCTACTTCCGTCCTTCCTTTCCGACTTGCGTTGCGGCATTGAAGAGGGCATCATAATGGCCCCAGGACATGCTCCACCAGGATATGATATGATATGGCATTTATAATGCGCCTATACACAAATGTTTCAAGGTGTGACACAGCAAGGGAGGGGGAACAGAGGGAAGACAGAGACACTGATCCTACTCGGCCAAGTGTCATTCAGAATCTGCAAGTGCAGGGGAAGAGGGAAGACGCAAAGTGCGGAGTGGGAGGGTGTGGGGACAGTGCAGTACATGGGATAATAGAATAAATTAAAACAATAAGGGAAGTAGGGCCAGCTGGTGGCAAGTGCAAGGGTAAGCAAAAACAAAGAGGTGATGGCTGGAAGGTTTAGAATTAATCTTAACCACTGGCAATGCTCTGGGCAACCCTCCAGACCACCGTTCTTCGCCTGCCAAGCCATTACAGAAGGGAAAGACCATATGCAAATCAGGCTTGGGCCCACCCCAAAAGAGGCAGTCCAGCCCGAACTGCTAGGCCACATCCCTTCTGCACAAGACCACAAGCATCTCCAAACATGTTTCGCCCTTGTTGGGGCTCATCAGTGAGGAGTAGCTTGGGTCTCTAGGCCCAGCAGGCACGGGACCCACGTCTGGGCATACCCGTCCCACTCGGGGTGACATAGCAAAAACAAAGAGGTGATGGCTGGAAGGTTTAGAATTAATCTTAACCACTGGCAATGCTCTGGGCAACCCTCCAGACCACCGTTCTTCGCCTGCCAAGCCATTACAGAAGGGAAAGACCATATGCAAATCAGGCTTGGCCCCACCCCAAAAGAGTAAGTGCAGATATCAGGTGTCAAATGCTGGTGGGGGACTGTAGGGATACAGAAAATAGTCCCCAAGTGCAGGGGTTTCCAGGGAGGCAGTGCATGGAGGGTACCTGGGCCTGAGGGAGGCCAAGTAGCCAGTACAGTTTCAGCCAGGAATTCAGCAGGGGAGAGGAGGAGAGAATGCATAACCAAAGAGGAAGGTTTTGAGGTGCTTTGGAAACCGGAGATGGTTCTCCTCAAGTTTCAGAGAGGCTGTTCTAGGGGGAGGCCCCAGCCGAAGACAGAGATTGACCATTAACTTGTTGCTTGGAGAAGCGACTGACCCTGAGGGAGTTGGAGGCAGATGAGCAAAGAGCTCAAGAAGAAAGATATTTAGGAAGAGAGAGTTGAGGGTATTGAGGCCCCAGGCCCCAGAAGGCCTTGTGGACAATGCAGAGGGTTTTGAACTTAATCCTCACAGCCACTGGGAGCCAGTGAAGAGATTTCCGCCCTGGAGAGTTGCAATCCCTGGGCTTGAGGCCAAAAACAAGTCTTGCAGTCCTGTTCTGGATGAGTTGCAGAGGATGTAGAGTAGAAGCAGGCTGTTGCAATAGTCCAGCCTAGAGAGAACCAGAGCTCTGGAGACAGTGAGCTTCTGGAGGATGGAGAGCAAAGGAAAAATACCTCAGAGATGTGAGGAGAGAAGGAGAGTGTGGATTTGAAGATGACTCCGAGTTTTTTAGCCTCGCAGGTGGGAGCAGGAAGAGGGCCAAGAGAGGCCAGCCAGAGAGTGACAGGAAAGGAGGGAGCGGGTGTGCCGATGAGGAGAATCTCAGTCTTATTTGCATTAAGGCAGAGATCGTTGGTGGTACAACACTTCTGGATAGCAGACAGTCAGAGATGAGAGACGGAGATGAGGTGGCCGAACGTAGTCTGAAAATGAGCTGAGTGTCATCCGCATAGCACTGAAAGTTTGGGCAGAGAGCAGCAATGCAGTGGGCAAGAAGTGCCAGGTATTGGTTGAACAACCAGGGAGAGAGGTTAGACCCCTGGTGGACACCACAGGTAGAGATAGAGATAGAGGAGAGGAAGGACTCAAGTTGGACCTGGGAGGGTCGGTCAGAGAGGAAAGAAGTCAGTCATGCCAGGGCCTGAACGGTGATACCCAGGTTATCACAGAGCCGGTTGAGCAGGATGGCATGGTTGACCGCGTCAAATCCAGAAGAGAGATCTAGTAAGATGAGGATATAGGGGTGTTACAATCAAGGGTTGAGAGCAGGTCTTCACAGATGTTCAGGAGAGCAGTTTCTGTGCTTCTGGCAGCTCTGAAGCCAGACTGATGGTCATGAGGACAACCAACAGATTCAGTGTGAAGATTAAGCTGGGAGACGGCCAGCTTTTCCAGGAGTTTTAGCAGGAAGGGAGTGATGGAGATTGGACGATAGTTAGCCGAACAGGACGGGTTTGCAGGGGGTTTCTTAAGAAGAGGGTGCACAAGGGAGTGCTTCAGGGGGGATGGGAAGACTCCAGAGGCGAAGGAGTTGTTGCAGAAGTCAGCCATAGCAGGAGCCTGAAAGACAACGGTGTCTTTGATGGTTTTGGAGGAACAGGGGTGAACCTGTTTTGATGAGACTTTCATAGATCGGACTTGTCTAGAAACCTCGTCTGGGGAGAACAGGGGAAAGCCAGAGAAATAGGGAGGAGAGGTGGCCAAAGAAGAGTCAGAGGAAGAGCAAGGAGTAGATAGGGCAGGGGGAGAGTAAGAGAGAGAGGACAGGATGTCCTGAGTTTTAGAGATGACATGAGAAGCCAGAGCTGTGCAGATTTTAAAGAGTTTGGCTGAGTAGTTGGATGCTGCAGAGACGCAGGCTTGGATGTGAGCTCTCTTCTTGGCACGGACAGAGAGCCAGTATTGCCTTTGGAGCAGGCGGCAGGCCAGTTTGTCAGAGGATGTACCAGAAGCACGCCATTTCCACTCAGCCACCCTGCACTTGCGTCTGAGGGTGACGAGGTCTGAGTCGTACCAAGAATTTCACTTGGTTTTTGGGCTTCAAGCGGATCCTCATGACATGGGCAAGAACATCAAGAGTATCAGATATAGCAGAGTGGTGTATGGAAAGGTCTGTGTCAGGGTGTGAGTTAGCCAAAGGGGGAGGGTGGGGTGAGAAAGTGGCGGCAAAAACCTCAACTGACACACGCTTCACGGGTCGTATAACCGAGAAGGTGGGTGGCGGTGGTGGAATTGGCTTAGCCTGGGGGAAAGAGAGGGTGAACTGGGAGGAAAGGAGAACGTGATCACTCCAGGAGAGAGGAGTGTTGAGAGGGATAGAAAGGGGAAAGTCTGAGGAGATCCGAACATCCAGAGTGGGTCCTGCAGAGTGAGTCGGGCCAGAGGGGAGAATAGAGAGTAAGAGAGAGTTGCAGAGGTCATGAAAGAGTCCAGAGGAAGGACAGAAAGCATCCAGGTGGATGTTAAAGTCTCCAAGAAAGAGGAGTTGAGTGGTCGAGAGCAGGAGTGAAGAGGAAAGGTCCACCCATTCAGAGAGGAAGGAGGAGATCTGTGCAGGTGGCCGACAGATAGTAGCCAAAGTAAGGGAATGGCTAGGAGAGAGAGAGAGATCCTGCAGACAAGGCATTCGAAAGAGGATTAGGACTGTGTAGGAATGACAGAGGCAGTAATCCACTCGGGAAAGATCAGGGCTACAGCCCCTCTGGAGCGGTTGCACCTGGGCGCGGAGATGATCTTGTAGCCGTCAGGGAGGAGTGTGCCAAAGCTTGTTAGAGAGCTGGCCGTGAACCATGCCTCGTTGAGACTGAGGATATCGAGGTCAAGTTCCTTCAGGAGCCGACAGATGTTAGAGGAGTGTTTGACAGCTGAGTGAGAGTTAAGAGTGGCAATATGGAGAATGTTGCCGTCCTTGAAAGACTTCCGGGGAGGAGTACAAATCAGAGATATGCCCTGCAGAGATGTAGAAGAGGAAGGAGGAGTGGGCAAGGTTGCCAAGGAGGAGACAGCAGGGGAAGGTGAGGAAGCCGTGGAAGGAAAAGAGGCTACAGCAGGAGAAGGAAGGAAATTGATGAGGCGCGGGAAGCATCTTTCAAACAGGAGAAGATTAGCCCGAGGGCCTTGGAGCAAGATAGTACCATTCAAGCAAACATTAATGATGACCTTAGAGGAGTGGAAGGATACCAGGAGGGCCTCCCACCGGGTGCCACCAATGATGGGAGAAGAAGAGAAATGAGGAAGCACAGAGACCATATGCAGAGTCCATAGGTCTGGCGAGGGAACGACAGAGAGGATGTCGGTGAAGGTTTTCCTAGAGGCGGCACTGGTATAGGTGTCAGCTATAGAGAGGCCTGGGTTGGAGACCAGGATATCCTTTTTAAACTTCTTCCTACTGGATTTAGTGAAGAGAGCAGGATAGTCAATAGAGAAGCCGTTAGAAATGATAGGAGAGACAGAGAGAACCATAGAGTAGGTAGGAAGAGGAGGGAAGAGGAAGGGAGTGGGAGGGTTAGGGGAGAACATTAGGGAAGGACACAGGGCGTGGTGCAAGCAGATGAGACAGAGAGAGACAAGACAAGTTGAGAATTGGACAAGATGACTGGCCCTCAGACAATGGTAGACAGTTGCTAGGTGAGTGCTTAGCTAAGAAGTCGACCAGAGAATGGCTCTACTATCACAGTGATAATTTAGATACTGGAGAAACAGAGATTTTCTGTAAGGGGGCAAAAGGCCTAGATTTCACAATGCAATACTAAATACTTTCACATGCAATTTTAAATACTTTCACAATGCAATTTTACATACTTTCACAATGCAGTTTTGTTTGAACACACCTAGAAAACACACCTAAGTCTGAGAGTCCTATAAAGGGGGGAAAGGTCTCGGTTTCACAATGCAATTTTAAATACTTCCAGAATTCAATTTTAAATACTGGCTGTGGAGTTGTCAGCCCTCTGCCTCGCTGCCGTGAGGTTGCCACTTGCCTCCAGAGATGTTTGCTCAGACATGGCAACCCCTGAGGCAGGTGTGGGTGGGCAAGGTGGTCCTGGGGCTGGACTGAGGAGCGGTGGTGATGTTCTGGCACGTATGGAGTCTTCTGAATCAGCTAAGGTGGTCACAGGGCCGAGGGCAGGAGCCCTGGGAATGGCTTGACAGCAGGCACTGAAATTGCAGGGCAGGTGGGCAGCAGGCACACACAGTGGGCAGGCAGCAGCAGATGCTTGTAGGAGGCAGCTCAGGGCAGTTGTAGGCAGGTAAAATGGCTTGTATGCAGGAGCGCGTGGTCTTCCTTGTTACTCGCGTGGTCAGCCAGAAACTGAGTGACGGTTACTTTGCACGTGCAAAATTAGTGCTTACATGTGAAATCAGAGTAAAGGGCCCAATCGCGTAAGTAATGTGACACGCGCTGGCCATTGGGCATTGGCGTTCAGAATCTGGATAAAGGAGTGCATAGGAGAACATTACACCACTTGTGCGAGTTGGAGCGGACGGACTTGTGGACTATGGAGATTTTTGGGGTGCCACGCATTTTGTTCACTACTGTGACAGTGCAAACCTCTTATTTTGGTGGGCTATTTGCCTCCGCGCACAATCGCATGCACTTTTCCCTATTTTCAGAGGCTAATGGTGAGCCGCGTACAGGGTCGGTCTTTGCGTCAGGCAGCTCAGACGGCTGCCTGACGTCAATCAGCCTCCAGGGGGCGCTGCACGCAGTGCCAGTGCTAGAATACATGTGTAACACGTTAATTTCCTAACATTATAAAAGTGAATGTGCCTGTTCATTTCTATAATGTTAGGAAACAAACGTGTTACACATGTATTCTACCAGGGACGTCAATTCACCAAAACGCCTGGGGTAGCGGAAGTGACATCACACGACCCTTGACCCCCGATGACATCACAGGAAGTGATTTCATTTGACCCCACCCGGAAGTGATATCGCGGGAAGGGATGGAACACAACCTTTCACCCGTTGACAAAACTGGAAGTGGCATCACATAGCCTTGTAAACTACGAAAAATATGGTTATGTTATCACTATAATGTGATGTACATTTCATACAAGAATGGATCACATATGTAGCGTTAAGATCCGTGTGTATAGGCCCATATTACAAAATAACTGTGAATGCAAGCAGACGTCCTTGACCAAATGATAATGATGTGTTATTATATAGCACTTAAGCTTAAGCGCTCTAATAGAAAAAATATACACCCAATATCACCCAACCTGTGTTGGTACTCATTTATCGACCTCAGAAGGATGAAAGGCTGAGTTGAGGCTTTTAAGAACAGACTAAATTAGTGACTCATCCCCTGAAGTGTGCCTGAAATAAACCTTTAATCAGTCTAGTAATTATTGTATAGAGACACATTGTTTGGTATTCCTATTGTTTCTTATTTAGGGTCAGTGCTGAAAGTGTTAGACTTGTGGCACTCCTGTTCTTATTTTTCTTCTTTTTTTTTTAAGGGGCTTGAACAAGAAAGCCAGCCACTCCAGAAATAAAGAGCCACATGGTGCTGGCCACAGCCCAGGAGCTTGCATTACAAAAAAACAAAAACAAAACTTTTATTTATTATTATTTTTTTTAGAGGTCGCAAGGGGGACCCTAAAGGTCTCAAGGGAGACCTCAGAGGTCGCAGTTGCGACCTCTAGCGACCCCTAAATGACGTCCCTGTATTCTACCACTGGCACTGCTGCAAGCTGCAGCCTCGTCCCTCTGGCAGGACCGGGCAATTGGCAAATAAATTAGCAAAATTTGTTGCTTTATTCACTTCCCCTGGCACCGCGTGGCACCGGCGCCGCTGACGCCAGCCAAGCCCATGGGTGCACGTGCGGTGCGCCCTCCTCCAGGCTATAAGTGCACACTGACAGTGAAGTGAGGATTGATTGGGGCTGGCTGGTGTTGTCGGCCCCCGGCCAGCAGTAACTACAGCCTGCCGAGGCAAGTACACTTCTGTCCTCCTGCTCCTGTCCTCGCAGGTGAGGCCTATTGCTGAATAGGTGTTTTATTTATTTTAAAATGGTATTGCAAAGATGATTGGGCCAACCAAGAACGGCCTCTGGAGGCCACAAAGCTAGACACTTTTGTCAAGGCTCAAGTAGTCATGAAAAAGGAAGCGAGCACTGGTGGTGGACTCTCCTCAGGAGATCAAAGGGCCGGTTCACGGAAGACCTGGGCAGAGTGTCACCGTCAGCAGATCTTAGACAGTTGCAAGTTCCAGCGGGGTTGGATTGGTTCGTCCGTCGGCCATTCAGCCCAGGCCGGGCCGAAATCACTTTGAGGGTGGGGCCCTGGGGGCCGGTACCACGCTTGAGCCGGTTTGGGGTTTACTACGCCCCCCTAGATCCCGCTCCCGAGCATATTGTTCGTCGTTCCCTCTTTCCTGGGCATGCACTGCTGACTGTATTTTAGTGCAAGAGTTTCATACATTTCACTGTTTGCTCAGATTTGTCTTATACTCTTCTTTGTCGTTGTGCTTCTTTTGTTTGGAAAAGCAATCACGCTAGTCTAATGAGATAAACAAACACCTACACAAACACGTCTTGCGAATGATGGTTGTGAAGGATGGATGCAGGCGCTGGACCAAAAGCTGAACGAAGTCTGCACAGCAGCTGGCTTAGGAAAGCGACTCAGCAACTACAGTAGAAACCGTCTCCATGGACGGTTGGCCTGTCTTCCGTATAATGCAAATACCCAGACTTGCAGAATGCATGCTTCACTTTCTTTCTTCCAGTGGGGGCGACATGCTGTAGCATCCATTCATGCCCTTTAAAATACCCTGCACAGTGCAGCTTCGGATCTCCTTTAACACAAATGCTGGGAAATGGCCATTACTAGCTAATGCCACATTAATCAAAGCCAGGTGGGGAATCACCTGCTCACACTTTCTGTTGTGTGACCAACCAGTGCGCAAAAGATGTTTCAGAGCGCGGGGCTCTTGATGCCACCCGTTTCTGCATTTGATACACCAGCAGCTAAACACACCGCGGGCAGGCAGCTCCTTCTGCATAGTCCATTTCTCTCCCAAGCTCGGACAATGTTCTTTACCATAATGGAGAATGTGAAAAAGTGCAGGGCTGCAAGGCTGGGGGTTGGGGGTGGAGGGCAAAGCGCACTGCGCTTGGGGTACACTGGATATGCTGCCCCTGATACCTGCTGTACTCCAAGTCCCTTGAAATGAAATTCGACTATAGACTGTACAATGTGCACGGGCCGCTGTTATTCAAGCAGCACGCAACTAGTAATTTGCAAAAAGTAAACTTAATGAGTCCCAAGAAAAGGTTTCCTTGCACCCTATAAGAATTTGATTGTTTTTGTTTTTATGTTGGGATGGTAGACATCATTTTTCTTTGCGATCTTACAGTTTCATGGTGCTGTCAGGAGCTAAAATGAGTGATCACAAAGGAAACATTTAAGAATTTTGAGAGTTCACGAGCATGAGCGAAACAAACCCTAATACTCGAACTGCCATTTCTCTGCCGCAGTAATGCACTGCAGTGTGTTTCAATGTAAAGTCCACATTGTAATGTCATAATTTTAGAACGCCACTTCTCCAACATTTACATTGTGAGCTATGTTGAATTCTACATGCATATCTCTGCATATGTTTAAAGTAGACTTTACCACTCACATGGAGTGGTGATATTGTTTACGTGTGTCCCTCCTAAATATATTTAACGTCCCGTGAAATATTTGATGCAATACATATTGCATAAATGCATGTATTTTAATGCTGAGATAGACAGGCTTGTACAGCTATCGGGGGTATGTTGCTGGTGCTTGTTGTTGGAGGTTCGAGTAACACTGTTCAAGACCAGTTCATCGCCTTTTAAGGGTGGCTAAATGTTTGAGGACATACGAATGACATTAGTGTAGATCTGAAATTGACGATTCTCTGACATGAGTCACAGCAGCAAACTGGTCATTGTTACTAAAAATGAAGAGCAAAAGCAAACTAACATAACCAGGCCTGTTTGGGTTTGACCCTCTTATTGCTGTTTTCTGAGGTTCTTGAAATTCAGCAGATGCCAGCATTGACAATTATGTTAACTCATAGGGCCTCATTACACGGATGGCGTTAGGGATTTACCGGTACCGGTAAATGCCTACCGCCTTACTACGAGGTCCCTTTGCGGGTTGGGGGATTTAACGCCTGCTTTTTGCAGGCGTTAAAATCCAACCCGCTAAGGGACCTCGGAGCTAATTACGGCACCGCAAAATTGTGGTGCCGTAATTAGCGCCTTCCCCATTCCCATAGAGCCCTATGGGGCAGAAATGGGAATGGGGAAGGGCAATGGCGGAAAGGGGATTTACCGCCCCTCCAACCTTGGAATGGGGTGGTAAATCCCCTTTCCGCCAAGGCGGTGCCGGTATTTTACTGGCATGAGCCATGGCGCTAATAGCGCCATGGCTCACCGCCTACCGGGTAATGAGGCCCATAGTCCCCACTCCCGCTGCTCAGCCCATGACACATGCATGAGATCACAGGCTGGGGTTGGGGGGGCGCCAATGATGCATTCCGCCTGGGGTGCAATCTGGTCTAAGACCGGCCCTGGCCGCGTATGTATTATCCATTCTCTGGATGCCCATGTGCATCGCGTACCCCCATTCTCAACATCAGAGTAGCTTACCTGGGCTTCGCATATGCATTTTTCGTGTTGCTGGGGGCCACAGCGTACTGCATAATGCTTTATTTTCATGTGAGCTACCGAGGGGTCGCTCACATGCATTTTTGATATTTTGGGTGCCTGTGCGTTATGTGTCCCATTTTATTTTTTACCAGGGGTGAAATTGAGCATTGCTGGACCATACTTGTATGTTTTACATCACGTACCCTGCCCCTTACTCAAATTGCCCAGGACATTTGCTTGCTGCGCCTCCCATTGTAGAAATCCATCTGTACCATGAGGAGGAAGGCCACAAGAGGGAAGGGTGGCCGAGGTGGCCGAGGTGTACGAGTTGTCCAGGGTCGGGTACATGCAGGGAGAGCTATGGCTACCACCCAACAGGGTCAGGGAGATGCAGGTGATGCTGATGTCCCCAGCACCCAGTGTCCGGGAGCTGCAGGGCCAGCTGCTGTCCCCATCAGCCAGGGTCAGCGAAGCTGCAGGGGTAGCTGCAGTCCCCACCATCCAGGCTCAGGGACCACCAGCCATGGATGTAGTGGTCACGGCCCAGGTCCACAGAGATGCAGGGGCACATATTGTCTGTGCGTCCAAGAGTAGGGGCCTGCAGTGAAAGGCCCTGGCACCAGCACCCAGGTACGGCTACCTGCAGGGGCACCTACTGTTCCAGCATCAGTGGGTGATGCCATCTCCCAGGCCACTAGTGCTCCAGCCCCTATTGACCCGAATGGTCCCAACCACACAGGGTCTGCAAGATCTTCCAAGAAGGTAAAGCGTGCAGTAGCGGAACAGGCTCAATCAGAATGCACGGCACAGGAGACCGCCACTTGGAGGAAGAGGAGCTCAATAATGAAGAAATCAAGATCCTCGTGGACTACGTGCACGTACACTACTGTGACATGCGCACGCAGGCAGGGAGCACACGTACACCTGCTCAGCATATGGTACACTGGCAGCGAGTCATGGATAGAATCAACGCCTTGGGCAATGAGAGGCGCACCGCTCGTGAGGTCGTGCAGCAGTGGAATGACCTCCACCGTTGAACCAAACACAAGCTGGGTGCCAACTTCGCCTCTACTCTGGTGACTGGAGGTGGGTCACCACAAGGGGACGAGGATCTAACACCACATGAAGAGGCCGTTAGTGAGTTGATTAATGTGTAGCAGGTCCAAGGCATGGGAGGCCTGCCAAATTACGAGGAAATGTCTGGTGAGTGATGAAGTGTGAGCATCCAGAATATGTGTATGTCGATTGAATGAATTGTTATGACTGTCTAGCACTTCTGCCTGCATTTCCATGACTGCCATGGGTGAACCATGTCATGGTGTACTGACCTGTGCTTGGTGTCCTGCAGACTGCATACAACCGATGTACTGCACACCGAGATTCTCCTCATCACCACACCTGCTCCCTCCTTTCCTGTCACTCTCTAACCGGCCCCTCTTGGGCCCCTCCCACTGCTCCCACCTGTGATGCTGGATACATTGGGTTAATCTTCGACTTCCCACTCTCCTTCTCTCCTCACATCGCTGACGTCTTTGAGAGGTCAAACTACCAGCTGCACCTCCTCAGAGGTATTCTTCCTTTCCTCTCCTTCCCCCAGCAGCTCACTGTCTCCAGAGCACTAGTTCTCTCTAGGCTGGGCTACTGCAACAGCCTCTTTCTTAATTTGACTGCTTCAACTCTCTGCCCTCTGCAACTCATCCAGAACAGGACTGCGAAAATTGTCCTTGTTCTCAAGCCCAAGTATCGTATCTCTCCAGGACTGAAATCTTGGCACTGGCACCCAGTGGCTATGATTATTAAGTTCAAAACCATCTGCATTGTCCACAAGGCCTTCAGGGACCTGGGGCCGCAATACCTTCAACTGTATCTTCTTAAATATCTTCCTTCTCAAGCTCTTCAATTATCCCTTTCGTATTCCTTCAGGGTCAGTCACTTCTCCTAGCAAAGAGTTGGTGGTTGATGTCTTTCTTCTGCTGGGGCCTCCTTCTGGAACAGCTTCCCTGCCTGAAACTTGAGGTGAACTTTCTCCGGTTCTGGAAGCGCATCTGCCTCTTCCTCTTGGGTGGTGATTTCTCTCCTCCTCTCCCCTGCTGAACTCCTGGCTGAATCTGAAACTGCACTGGTCACCTGGCTACCCTCTGATCTCCGGCCTGGTCCTCTAGCCTGCCAGTTGCACCCATGCACTGCCTCCCTGGCATCCCCCACACTTGGGGACTGTTTACTGTATCCCTACAGCCCCCTACCAGCAGTTGACACCTGATGTCTGCACTTACCCTTCCAATGCCACCAGCTGGCTGCATTTTACTTAGTGCTTATGTTGTTAGATTTGTTTTCACTGCCGTTCCCATGTACTGCACTGCCCCTTCCCACTTCCCCCCCAATCTCCCCTTCCCCTGCACTTGCCGCAAGCTCAATGTCAACTGGCCTCATAAAAACGGTGTGTCTGGATTTATTTATTTATTTATTTATTACATTTGTTACTCGTCCAGACCCGCGGGTATCACGGCGAAAATTCAATAAATTGTAGCATTTTTATACAGAGTTACAGTTACCATCACATAGAAACATATTTTATACTGAGATGAGAATAAATCATGTAATCACATTTTTTATACTAGGTTCCAATCGGTCAAAGTAGCAGGTCACATTTTGTTTAAACAATAGTTCCAGATCTGCGTTAGCTGTTTAGATTCAGAGAAGGCGGTAAACCAGAGACATTCTGTTAGGTTAATATTTGCTAAATAACCAGGTTTTCAGTGCTTTTTTGAATCTTAGTAGGCTTCACTCTATTCCCCCACCCTTGCCTCGTTGCACCTTGTAACACTTGTGTATATGCACTTTATGAATACCATATCATAATCTGTCACAAACATTGTACCTGGCTTTGGGACAGTAGTGATCAAGAACCATCTAATGCTAATAGATAGTTCCAGCATGCCTATACAACGTGCCATCTGGGTATTTACATCAGTGATGTTAGTGACTCAACTATGCCAGTCAAGTGCTAGTGCCTGAAGCAGGTGCTATACACCATGCACTGCATGTGGTGTTAAGTCCATCCACAAATGTCCATGGGTGGTTTCATGCTACCCATACCTTCCATTAACACTGGCAACAGGCGGGACATTGTGCCATGAGTGACATAGCATGTTAATTTGTTGCAGGACACCATTGTGATACCTATGTGTGTGTGCTATGCTATTTAGATGGCTCTTCATGTATTTTTCTGTCCATGTGCAGGTGATGAGGCACTGGATGCAGAGGAAGAGGTTGAGGAGGAACAGGATCCTGAGCCTCAACCGAGCACCAGTGGAGGACGTGTTATGGCAGCCCATGAAAGTCCATTAGTGCTACAGACCATCCGGGGCCTGACTCAGTATGAGTCCACCTCTGATGAAACCAGTAGCTCTGGTGGTGAACCGGATGTGAATTCCTCTATGCTGTCGCAGGTGAGTGCATCAAGTGCTGGTGCTAGTGTAGCCTAAGCATCTGCAGGGGGGTCACGTCCCCTCACAGGGCCAGTCAGTGTTGTCATGTCCGTGTGTGGTGGTTATGGCTGCAGGGTCACGCTTCACAGTATTAGTTCCTGATCCTGGGATGGCTGAGAAAGGGAGGGATGCAGTCCTGCATCCACAGACAGCAGCATCACATCAAGGGCCATGCTCCCTTTGATGTGATATGATATGATATGGCATTTATAACACACCTATACACAAGTGTGTCAGGCAGGCATAGGGCCCGCACACGCGGTGGCCGTTTTGCAGCTGGCGATGCAGTGTGGGAGGAGGCCAGGTATACTGTTGCACAACAACAGGGTGCTTCCTATGAGATGTTGGCTCAGGCCATGGATAGGGTGGCCAATTCCATGATCCCACCAGCAACACAGATAGAGCACCAAATGCAGGCATTGCAGTCCACATGCCGCTCGCACAGGCTGCACATGGAGGCCAGCAACAGGAGCCGACAGGTGGAATTGAGGTCTCTGAAGGCATTCCTGCTTGCAGAGGGTCAGGCCCAGAGGGAAGCCCTGATGCAAGATTTTCTGTCCCTCAGAGCTACACTGGAAGTGCTATATGCAGCCTGCAGTACACAGTATGAACAGAAGATGCAACTGTTGACTAATACCATCTCGGAGGAACTCTGTGCATCCCATGAGGTGTTGCATGTGGACCTCCGAGGCTTCATGTTGCAGATGCATTCATCTCAGTCCCGCCAGGCTGCTGCCATGGAGGACCAGGCCAGGGCTATACGTGGTGAACCTCCCTTTCCACTACCATCTTTACATGCTACACAGGAAGGTGGCGACAGCAGCGATAGCCCTCTCAATCCATGATAGCCGTGTGGCCCATGAATTCATGGAGGCATATTTTTTTCTCAACATCCACAAATGTGGGTTTTGACGTGTACCCTGCCCCTCCACCCTCCTGCTGGGTGGAGCCCCCCCCTCCTCCACTGGTCCAACATGGACATTTTTTATTTTTATGTACTTGTTTTTCCCCTTCTGAACCTTGCTGACTTTACTGCCTATTTTCCCCTAGTTATTTTAGTTGCTGTTCTTGTCCTCACTTGTGCATATGTTATTCCTTTGTTCAGAGTTAGGCTGCTGGGGTTCCCAAGTGTAAGTATGTGAATTAGTGTCAGTGGGTGTGGGGGAGTGTCTCGTGTGAGTGAGTATGAGAGTGTGTGTGTGTGTCTGTGTGTGTGTGTGAGTGACAGATGTTGTAAATGTATTGGCACCAATTGCAGGGGAATGCAATGATTGCGCAGGATGGACTCTCAGGGGTTTGATATGACAGACGATTCAAAATATGAGGGAATGGTTCTAACTCTGACATGATGGGCCCCTGGGTACCTGTGGGACAGTGTGGTTAAATGATGACCTGCTTGGGGAAGGGAACATCACAGATGCAGGAATCAAGAAGGATGGCAAGACCAGGAGTATGGGATCAAACAAGGTTATTAGAGAAAGGTACATGAATTGGGACAACTCATTAGATTGGGAATCACTGCAAAGAGTACATGAAGCAAAAACAAATACTATCCGGATGAATCCTCTCACGAATGGGAATCCCCAGTGGGAAGGGTACCGTCTTTCTTGGTCCCTTATCATATATCACTTATACCTTTAAGAGATTTCACGTTTGATGATCTGTGCTTGACTGCTGCTGTTACACGCCACAGTGAACTGATCTCTGGAAAGCCTTTCCTATGAAGGGGCAGGCACACAGGTTAATGTGAGATGTTCTAGCTTGCATACAGAATGATGATGGCACTGATAATTTGGGTTGAATTGTTCTTGGTTTCTGAAGGTTTGAACTTGGCTGTTAAGCATGATGGGGAGCATATCTGGACTTTTTCCTTTGACACAGTTGGGGTTCTGGGATTGGTCTCTCTGCTGCGGGTAGTGTTTCAGGGGTGCCATGTGACGTCAGCCTCAAAGTGACATGGGGATTCACCCTATTCTGCCCTCAGGCCCTTAACCCATTCAGTGGCATTGGCACCCCTTTGTTGGTCCCTAGAACCAGGCAGGGGACCTCATCCCAGTGGGTATTGTAATTTACTGGTAAGCACTGTGGTCCTCGTAAGTTTTGGGGTGACTTGATGGATGGTGGCGGGCACATTAAACCAGAAAGGATAGGAGGCCTTGGGGCCAAGATGACTGAATGCAGTCACCGGATCCTGATAGCGGACTAGAGCACTGGGAGCCTGATGGTGGGAGGGGATGCACTAAGACCTTCATTGGAGGTAGGGAGTGGCACCTGGGATCAAATGGGGGTTACCATTTGCAAGCTATTGAGTGTAGAGGTGCTGGAAAAGTGGACACTGGGGATCTGTTGTGGGGGGGGGAATACAAGGACCAAATAGTAGAGTAGGTGTGCATTGAGACTCCGGATAATATTGAGAATAATAATAACATTTATGATCTTATTGCATAGTCATTCCAACCATAGGTTTTGGCCATTTGGGTCTTGTAAATTACAAGTGTTAGTATTTTCCAATTGAATGACAATGGGCCTCATTACGACCCGGGCGATAAGGGATTACCGGTACCGGTAAGGGCACTGGTGCCGGTAATCCCTTACCGCCCTATTCCGAGGTCCCTTTGCGGGTCCTCCCTTAACGCCTGGTTTTACCAGGCGTTAAGGACAGGACCCGCAAAGGGACTTTGGAGCTAATAACGGTACCGCAATTAGCGGTACCGTTATTAGCGCCTTCCCCATTCCCATTGAGCCCTATGGGGGCTCAAATGGGAATGAGGAAGGGCCATGGTGAATGGGGAATTACCGCCCCCGCCAACCTTGGAATGGGGCGGTAATTGCTCCATTCACCATGGCGGAATCGGCACGGTTTTGGAGGCAACCATGGTGCAAATAGCGCCATGGTTACCGCCCGGGTCGTAATGAGGCCCAATAATTTACCTAGCCTTGTGGGAATGAGAGTCTATGCCATAGGTTAATAATTCGAAACAGTAACTTTAGGGTTTAATACACGCCTCTGCATTGGTGCATGATTCACTGGGCTATCACAGTGCCTGAATGGGGAGGGACTGGGTATCGGACGGGTGGACTGGTAGGCCTGATGTGAAGGATAAGAAGACAGGCGATCAGAAGATGTGGGCAGGGTAAATAAGGAAGTAATTTGGGACGGCGACACCTAGAACATAAAGGTGGAAGAAGAACAGGCAATAGGCGAGATGATATGAGTGGCGGGTTGTTAGTGTGGATCTTGTATTAGCTAGTGTTGCAGTCTGCAGGGGGGAAGGGTGCTGGAAACTAGATAGACCGAGGGATGGGGAGTGATGGAAGATTGAAGAACAACTGTCTATGAATGGAGGCGAAGCAGGGTTGGTCCCGCATAGTCAATAATGGAGTTGGAGACAGTATTACGAAACTGATGGAAGTCACTGGGGAAATGATGGGCAAGTGTGTCCAATGAGGGAGGGCCTGTGCATTGGCATGCTGACAGGAGTGATGTTATATGCCAAGGTTTCTCTTAAGTGCTTTCATAATGTACAAGTATCTTGACAATGAACCGCGTTAAAAAAAAATGTTCCCTGCTCAGAAATGTCACGTTTTACTTTCATTGCGCCCTGATGGCCTTCTGGTTGTCACAGCAAACATTCACTACATGTGGAGACAATTGTGTAAACTAGGGCTGGACACGCCATCACACCAAACAGTCAAATCCACCCACGTTTTTTAGGACAAGTGGACACATTAAAAAACATCTTCACTGAAATTCAAGATGAGTACATTTTTTATTCAGATTCGTTTTGATACTCTCAATACTCTACTAGATGTACCTTTTTTGATGAGTTGACAATCTCACCCACAGTGCCGGTTACTCTCAAAACACCACAGCATAGAATCTGCTCCATGGAGAACAGCAATGTTGATCATCATTTTTGGGGGTTTCTGGGTAAGTCATGGCTTCTTTTAAATCTTCAGTACTTGGATGCTGTCTACAGCAAATCTGCATTAGTGTTATTTCGCCCAAAAGCCTAACATACGTGACAGGCAAAGCAATTATGCTAGAATGTGATATTGCAACATTAAAGCATATTTACACCCTTCTATCTTCCCCCCTGCCAACTGCCTCGCAGTCATCCTTCCTTGGAATATTGACAGCTGGCACAAAATAAACTCTGCAGAGCCTTTGATACTGTTCCCGGATTTCAACATCAGTTATGCAAAATATACTGTCAAATGTTCACCCTTGCCCCAAATCCTAGAGCTTAAGTTGATCATCGCTCTACTTGCTTGGACAATAATTGTGGATGGAAGATACAAGGAACGCTAGTGTGGTGCTTTTGGATTGTATCTTCACAGCGTTACCTAGATGTCTGTGGCACATGCTGGCATATAACGTCCTGTAGTTTGTTAAACAGCTTGACAGGTTTGCATTGAAACACTCTCTGCCAAGGAAATGGGAGGTTATTAAACACCTAGGAAACTAAAAAAAGTTTATACAGGCAGGGCACAGTAAAAACTATAAGGGGTCAGGAAAGGGTATAGAGAGTCAATGGTATGTGTTCATGTTTCTCTAACATTATGCAATAGTAGGTTGTGAGGAATTTTGCTGGGTGGAAGGCCGCTTAAAACGCGACTTCCTCTGACATTTTCCTTTCTCTCCTCACCCTGCCTTTAACCTTCTGGGTCACTTGTTTTCTCTTTGTTCTCATCTTCGATTTGTATATCATTGCTATTTAGCTTTGGGGTGCAGACACAGCAGCGATGTCAGACTAAAAGGGGCGTATAAGGGATGGCCCCCGTGCCTGTACACAATGGCACTGCCATAAGTTCAGAAGGGACATTCGCTTCAACATTTCTCTGTAGTTTTATAGCAGAGGCTAGAGGGGGTGGGCTTTAAAATTGCAGGGTGGGCTAAATGGAATGATGGTTTAAGTGTGATTGGGGGAGGAAAAATGGAAGCACTTACGTATGCAGACAGCAAATAGGTTTGGGATTTCATTAACTGGTCCGGTGGATGCCTCACAGATCTAGAACTCGCCTCTGACATGGGGCAACCTGTGCTTAGGAAACTCTGGACTTAGGAGATTCGAATCCTAGACATCGCCCGTTTACCTTCTGAAGATGTTCAATCAAGTAGAATTAATGTAGGTAGATATTACAGTGCTTAGAATTTTCCATGACATACTATACTAAACATTATTATCATTATTATTATAATTATTATTAATAATAACAATAATTATAACACTAATCAGGATACATGATTGTGTAAAGGGAACAAACGTACGAGATCAAAGGAAATACAGAAAATGAGAATAAATACAGGAACTATTCCTAAAAAGGATAAGGTTCTAGGAACCTACCACTGCCCTGCCAGGACTGGAAATGGGGTTATAAGTGTGAAATGGTTTGGCCAGGATGAAGCTCAGTTTGACAACACTTAGTACATCCTGGTACTTAGGAAGGAAGCCCGATGGGTGAAAGAGTAGATGAGAGTTACATTGGGAGGGCTTTTTTTTGCAAATGCCTAGAGAGGTTCATTTTCTTCATGTACCACCCAGATGAAAGGCACCCTACTACTAATATCGTCCCGCATCACTTATCTCAAGATCCAGAGCAGAAAAAGTCAAACCCAGCGACAGACTTCAGGACCTGTTTGGTGTTTTTAACGGGGCTAAAGAATATTCATTAAGGTTTGGGCCATGGTTGCGTGTGAAGGTGGAAGAGGTGGAGGAAGTGTTAGGTCACTGTACGGTGGAACCAAAGAAGTGAGACCGACACTGATTACTCCTACCTGGGGGAAGGTGAGGAGTTCAATGAGGAGTGGCACAAGGAGGCCCTGCCTTGTGTCTCCCTGGCCCCGGAGTAAGAAGGAGAAGGAGTAAAAGCGTTGGGTTACCACCTCTGACATCACACGTCTAGAGCATCCTAGATGCTGTCTCCCAAACATTGTTTGGGCAACTGTGTATAGTACTCCCACCACTCCCAGCATCACTCCTCGCCCACAGATGCCAATTCTCCAAAATGCCAGGAGTAGCGAAAGTGACATCAGGCACCCTTTGAACGACCTCCCTGGTAACTTCACAAGAAGTGGCACTGGATGACAAGTGGTACTAATAACACACAGAAAGTAACTCTGTGGCAGTAAAACAGATGACTCCGGCATGTGGACTTAGTCGCTGCTTTGCATGTCTTTATATCCTATACATCCTTGTGGTAAGAATCTTGCAGAGATTAGTCCCAGAAGAAGAAAAACTGTTATTTGTAATGCTTCCTGCTGTTTGTCTGTCTAGGTACTGCATGTGCCTTTTGTTGGATAGACATTCAATTATTACATTTTAATTGTTGTGTGAGTTTTTCTTTTCCAAAAGTCAACATGTGAGGCTGGCCCAGGCAGCCGCGTGACGTGGGGGTTTCTGCATCGAAAATGTATTAGAAGGACGGTCCATATTTCCAATGCTCGCGCCATGTGTGATTTGTTGATGGGGATTCGGCACCGGTACTCGTTTGAATAGCATTTGAAGCTAAATGCCAGATTCACCTACTCTTTATTGAGATAGCACCTTACAATTTATATTATCTTGAACATTTTATAATCAGGGTTACTAGCACTTCTGCTCTGACTTTGCCCATATGCCATCAGTGGCATTTTTCGCTCACTAAATCAAACGCCTTGATAACGACCCGGAGGATCGAAACACGTGTCGGCTGGTGCACTACTTTCAAATCAGAATACATTTGGAATTAACTCATTTCGCTCAAAGACTTTTTGAAACAATACAGAGTTCAACGCATGGGATTGGCGCTTTCAACTTACCTCCAATACTTTCTTTTTCTTTCTAAATCTACCTGCCTCTACTCTTCGCCCTCTGCAACTAATCCAGAACAGGACTGCAAGATTTGTCCTTGGCCTCAAGCCCTGGGATCGTATCTCTCCAGCTCTGAAATCTCGCCATTGGCACACAGTGGATGCAAGGATTACATTTAAAACCCTCTGCATTGACCACAAGGCTTTCTGCGCCTGGGTCCAAAATACCTTCAGCTATCCCTCTGCAAATACCTCCCCTCTCAAGCTCTTCGCTCCTCTACCTCTAACTCCATCAGGGTTAGTAATTTTTCAAAGAAATTAGCTGGGGGTAGATCTCTGTCTTCGGGTGGGGCCTCCCTCTGGAACAGCTTCCCTGCCACTCTAAAACATGAGGAGAACCATCCCCGGTTCCGGAAGCACATCAAGACCTTCCTCTTTGCATCTGCCTTTGCTCTCCCTCTGCCCTGCTGAACTGCTCTCTCTTGGCACTGTGCACCTGGCCACCCTTTGACCCCTGGGCCCAGGTACCTGCGCACTCTGCCACCCTCCTGCACTGCCTCCCTTCCACCCCTTGCACTGGGGACTGTATCTGTACCCTTACAGTCCCCCACACCCCTATTTTCTTATTTTTATGCACTTATCAGACTTACCCAGTTCTGCTGCCGTAAACACAGCAAGTGCCACTTGCTAGCTGCAATACCCCTGTTTATTGCTCCATTATCTATTTATTTGTATTTATTATTATGTATCTGTTTCTCCTCTGCTCCGCACTTTCCACTCTCCCCCTTCCATGCACTTTTCTTCCTTTCCCTTTCCCATGCACTTGCACGTTCTCAATGTCACTGGGCCTAGTAAGATCGTTGTTTTGTTCTCCCCTGTTCCCCTCCTTTGCCTTCTCGCTCTCTGAAACACTTGTGTACGAGCGCGATACAAATAAAATAACATATCATATCATAATCTCCCAATTTACCATTGCCACAGAGGAAATCCTTATACAAACCAAACACAAATGCAGGTTTGAAGAAATTCAAAATATAAATATCACGCCTCGCTTGTCCTCTTAATATTTCACCCTCTGTTCCCGATCCATAACAATTACAGGGTGAAAACTCTGTAACAAGATGCCTAGAAATTGCAAAGATAGCAGAGTCAGAAAAGAAGAAAAAACAAGGAGAGAATTGGAAGTAGCCCTCACTACCCCTTCCAATCAGGCATCCCAAGACTCTAAAGGCCTCCCACTACCTCACCTCAAGAGACCATTGACTGCTTTTATCTACAGATACCTCCTAAAGCATCCGGCTGAACCACATTACCATGTCCAAACACTGTCTCGAGAAATAGGGCTTACCAATTACATAACATACACCCAACAGCCATTCAACCAACCATAAAATGGGGCCCGCAAGAACCATACCTATTACTCCATTCATCAGTAGACACCCTGCACCATCCACCAGAACCATGCAACAAGAACTGAGAGATGTGCCAGACCCCAAGAAGACCCTACTAAGCATCTTTCAATCGGAAAGACTTAATGTGGAGGCCAGGGAAACTAGCAAAAGCAACCATGAACAACCCAACAGCATGTGTCCAAGTGGTCAAACTAACCCAGAAATGAAAGGCACAAGATGCCCCCTGATCAATGCATATTTTGACTTCAAGCACTCCTCAGGCACTTTTGACCTTCTGTCCAAAAACAGATACACTTACTTTTCATCGTTGAAACTTGGCTCTCAGAGGATCAGTCCCCAGTTATCCACAAAAGTATCCCATCAAGCTTCAAGATCATGTGTGCTAATACAACAATAGGAGATAAGGTGGCAGAGCTGAGGCGCACAGAGACTTCTTCATATTCTCAACACCCTCCATTGACCTCCTCCCATTCTTGCGAATCACTTACTCTGAACAGCTCCATTTCTCCCACATCGACACTAATCTTCCTCTTAATATACACGCCTCCCACCTACAGCCCACACTTTGCTGACAAACTCACTGCCATCATGTGTGTATATGACGCATTACTAACCATACTGAGATTTCAACTTCTCGCTCGAGGTAAAAGACAAAACCATTACAAAGTCACTTGGAGCTATTCTTGCTACATTACACTTCAAGCAGATGGTTAAGGGTCCCACTGTCATAGCCTGACACAATCTGGATGGCATTTTCTGTAAGGAAAACATATCACTTATCCCTTTACAATATTCACCTTGCAGGACCTTCACAAGAACAACCGACCATGACCAGACCGTGAAAAGAAATAGAAATCAACACCCTACTAGAGAGACTAGAAGCAACCAAATCTACCTCCCTGGAGACGGACCCGTAACCACATTGGATGCAAAATGCCACAACAATCACAACTGGATTATTTCTGGGTTGGACTGTATTGCCCACATGAAACCTTTCAGAAATTCTTTAAAAAAGCAACAAGCAAAATGGTTCCCTCTAGACTAAATTACTTAAAAAGCGGAAACTCGAAGAAAGGTGATTCGGAACATCACAGAAAAAGGTAACGGTAAAAGATCATCAGAGAAATAAAAAAATGGACAGCCTGTAACACAACCCCTACCCTACACAAGGGCTCTGTGACCAGATTCCTGCACACTTCAACCAAAATATCCTCGACATCTAGAATCACCTTGACAATAAAGGGTGCTCCCACCATACTCCAACAAAGAGATTCCAACATCTCCCACTAACTTCTCTCTATTGTCTTTCTGCAGAGGACCTAGAAGCTACCATGGACTTATGCAACCCACCAGGATCTCACAAGGCTCAATGTCCCTCCAATATTTACAAATAAATCATGACATTTCCAGACTCAGCGCCCATCTTCCGATCTCTGCTCAATGACTCAGCACTGGAAGAGTCCCAGCTCAGGTGAAATCTGCATACATCATACCTTTGCTTAAAAAGCCCAGAGCTGTCCCAGATGGACCAGCCTGCCATCACCCCATCTCAAACACACCTTTCATCAGGAAACTTTTGGAAAATTCATGTATCGTCAACTTCCCTATTTCATCGGAAGAAAACAACACCTGAATTAGGCACAGCACAGATTTAAACCTTCAAGGAGTATAGAATTGGCTCTGCACCCCATTTGGGATGCAAATAAAAACAATGCAAATGAAAATTCAGAGAGTGCACTCATCCTGCTAGATATATCACCCGTTTTTCTCACCCGCTTTTGACACCATCAGTCACGAGATTCTCCTAGAAAGGCTGGCAGATATTTGTATTAAAGAAACAGCTCTGGCCTGGATCCCTTCCTTCCTCATGGTAAGAACAGAAACCCCTCTCTTTGGCCCCTACAATTCCCAATCTCATGGAGTACCCCAAGGATCCACACACTCAACTCTACTTTTTAAAATCTATACGAGACACCTAGTAGTCATCATCAACAAATCAAGTTCCTCCTCCTGTAACAATGTGTATGACACACAAATAGTCTACAAATGTGTGAATCGCACATCACCAAATGTCATAGGGCCTCATTACGACCCAGGCGTTAAGGGTTAACGCCGTCGTTAACCCTTAACGCCTATTCTGATTTTAACGGCTGCTTTTAGCAGCCGTTAAAATCCATGGCGCTAACCTGCCATGATGCTAATTACGCCACCGTAATTTACGGTGGCGTACTTAGCGCCTTCCCCACTCCCATTATGCCCTATGGTGCAAAAATGGGAATGGGGAAGGGAAAATGGGAAATGGGGATTTACCGCCCCACTCACCTTGGAATGGGGCGATAAATCCGCCATCCACCATGGTGTAAACGTAGTTTACACCATGGTGGTAAAGTTGGCGCAATTAGCGCCTGGGTTGTAATGACCCCCATAGACTTTAAAACTGATTTGCACAGGTGGAACTAGGGATGACAGCAAACAGATAAAAAAAAACTCAAAAAGAACTGATGCTCTGTAATCCTACAGGTTGTAACTCCACCACAATCCCTTGTCCTGACCCACCTACCAACCTTAGTAAGGAATCTTGGAATGACAATGGGCAATATCCTCACTCTTGATCCACAGGTCGGTCAGAGCCATGATCGGAAAGCTGTTTCTCCTGGATGCACAATCTATGCCACATCCTACCTTACTTAACATTCACCCACAGGAACATGGCCATCATTCCTCTAATACTATCCAAATGAGACAGTGTAAACAGCCTCTATTTTGGACTTCCAGATTACCTAATGAGGAGACTTCAAACAGTTCAAAATGTAGCGGCAAGATACTCAGAATTAAGTGATTTAAACATATCACACCAATATTACGTATTATCCATTGGCTACCCATGAAAAAAAGGTTAATTTCAAAACATTGTGCATCATCCATCTTTCATACCAATGTGAGGGCCCTTCTTCCTTCAGAAGTAAGTTTCAACACTATACTCCCCCCAAAACACTTAGTTCCAGGAATGCTGCACTAGCACCAGTCCCCAACTTCAACAAGAAATGGCAAGAATGCTCCTCTTTTTCAGTTCTGACCATGAAACTGTGGAACCACCTATACAAATCTTCACTGACTGGAAGTGAACCACCTGACTCTCAGGAAACAGCTGAAGACTTGGATGTTCAACCAACCACTTTGAAAAAAATGAAAAATAATAGCAACGGACTAAACACTGTTCACCAGAAACTTGGGCTAACTTACAAAAAGCAATTTTCGTAACTCTCGGCACTACCATCTGTGGTAAACCAATATGATTCATGGATCCCTCTGTAGTGTGAGACAAGTTTGCACTTTAATCTCAGTGAAATCTACAACCAAGAGCCAGGAAGTGACAACACCCTCATTTCCCTCCTTCCCCACCCTCTCATCCCTAAACTAACTCTTCAGCAATATAATCTTGCATACATAAACCTACCACTCTCCTTCAGGCGGCCCCCTTGTCTAGTGTACTTTACAGATTTTGACACCATCTATCTTCTATCAACAACCATGCTGTGAATTTGTGCCCTTCACATTCTGGACACTGCCCATATGGCTAACCTGCCCAGTCAGTATCAACCACAACAACATAGAGATATTCATATCGGCACACAGGTAACAAGTACTTCTCACCTACATCTATCAACACGAAAGGTTTATGCATCTGCCTTCCCGCTATCCGACTAGCACACCCTGTCCTCCTTTCTTACAGAGCCATGCACAACAAGTTCAACATTTTTGGCAGGGTGTGCTTTACAAGGCCACTTTGCCTTATATTACATTCTATTCAATGACCACTGGCAGGAGATTAGGGGACTAACCATTTGGGTGTGTACAGTTTTCAATTTTTTTTATTAATGATGCAGAAGTAAAAACAAATTCATTCAACATGTATGCACATATATATATACATGGCTTCATGTATGATGAGATTCATACATTACTTCATAAGGATTAATTACTTAACATGACTGACCCTCCCAAACCCAGTTCCTGCTATCTTATACCACAAATAGAAACAGCAAGCATCAGTCTGAGCTAATGTACAACTAGCAGTCAACCTAAAACACTTTAAAGCACTTTAATGACTGAAATAGCTTAGCAGGTGGATGCCTTCAGTTAAGGAAAGCACTGCATGGCTAAAAACCACACCCTGCTATCTGCACCATTCCCCTCACCCAAAACGACTTTTTGCATGTGTAACAGAGTCACAAAAGTGGGGCAACGGATGGAGTGGGAGAGAACTTGTGGGCTGTGGAAAGTTGCTCACGCCACTATGTCAACTTTAGATATGGTATACGGAAGAAAACCCAGGGGTGTCTTGTGAGGGGTCAGTAATGCAAGTTGGACAACTGCTTGTAGACTTCTTAAAGTATGCCATTTTATTAAAGACATTATATAAAGAAAATACCTTGCTAAAGGCTAAGGGAAGACTCTTACAATAAAATGCCTGAATGGCCCTCTCCTGTCTTGGGTAAGATCCCTTACCCAGGATTCAAAGTTAACTGCAACATGTTCAGCAACCGAAAATAAATGTTTTGAGCCAGCTCTTGAAAGTTCAAAGTCAAAACAAAACTTAATCAAACTAAAATCTGCAGGTAACAACTCTTTGTTCCTGGATTAAAAGACCCCATTCCAATTTCCAGAAAAGAAATAGCACAAATGGTAATCCTGATTATAATGGTAAATTGTCTCTTCTTTAAGATAATTTGTCAGAGTTCAAAAGAAGGTGTAATATTCCCCAATATCATTAATACACAATTCATCAGGCTTTCTTCAGTTACAACTTTACATTTGGTATATTTGTCATGATGCTTTCTCTGAGCTGCTGCTTGTATTTTTAACAAACATACTTCTACTATTGGTAATATGAGAACAGTCACCTTTGTCTCACAGTACGTTACTGCTTCAAACCACTTCAATGTGAGATCTGCTGACAACTTAATATACCACCACAGTTGAAGTACTACTACCAATGCTCAGTACTGTTGAATTATTACATAGGTTTTGACGAGACACGTCAACCTCTTCAGTTAGGCACGGCAAACTTCCTTTTAATGGCTTTCTGAAAAGGAGCAGTGTCTTTGTCTCTTCCGTCTATCTTCCTACCACAAGAACCACCTGCTTCTGCCCACAAGACTCTCTACATTATAGGTCCAGCAGTCTTTAGCAACACACAGGCTGTATTTTATGTCAGAATATTCTCCACAAGCATTTGGTTCCCCTTCCCCAGCTTTACTCCCACCTTCCTACCTACCAGTTATCAGCCCAAGCAATTACCCAGAAGCGTATGTGCCACTCTCTTAGCTTCAGGTAACAACTTGTTTCTTAGGCCACTTGACTGTTAACAACTTCACTGGGTAGTTGGATAGCTCTTCAAATCTTGGCAAGACTGGTTTCACTGTGACAAGGGGGTGCTACTTGGGTTGGGTAATGCGTGTTACTCTTTTCAATAGTTTAGTCTCTTTACTTCTTTGACATAGAAAGTATGTCACTTCTGGATACAGTATAGGGTTCAGTCTTTCAAGGGAAAACACAATTGGGCATACACAACTCCTCTTTCAAGTCAATTTAAGGTTTTAAGTTTAATAAAGGCGTTTAATAAAGGCTTTATCTTGATAAAGGATGAGGTTCTGACTTCCCTTGGGAATTACAATTAGGCACACGTGACCTCATTTTGATGTAGTGTTCCCTCTTTATAATTTGTAACTCGTATATAGATAATGCTAGATATTCGGTAATATTCTGTTGCGCAGCCTCTGCACTTAAGATTTTGGCAGAACAGGACTCTCTCAGATCTTGCAGGTGAAATCTGCTGTCTTCACATTCTGACGTCCCTACATTCTTCCACTTTCTTGTGATTTGCCAGCCTTGTGCTTCTACTGTGCTACTACTACATCATCCAGCCTTCCAGCTATCGTTCCAGCTCCTTCTACTACTCCTTTCCTGAGGGGGCCTTTTATGCCTCACAGGTTCAACAATTGTCTTCAGGTGGGGGCTACTAGCCTTTTTTGCCTGACTACTGCAAATGCTACTAGGCTTCATTGCCTGACTGCTATATCTACATGCCTCTTCCTCAGTGCCTTTAGGATTTTGGGACTTATAGTTTCTTCCAATACAGTTAGATATTGCAACTTCTGCATTATTAATAAGGGTATATTTAATTCCCCTAAGGCTTTTAACAGCGGGACTATAAGAATTTGCTATTACAGAGGAAGAAGGTTTATTGAAGAGAACATTTCCATAATTCTTTACATTGTACCCTTGGGTTTGAGCAAGGTGCTTAGTCTGGGATACCAAAAAGAATCTTTCCTTTGGTATAGTTTGTTCTTATTTTATAACCTCGGGGTTCACAACCTTAGATCTAATATGATATTGAGAGTCATTAAAATGACAATAAGCCATAACCTCTTTGGGTACAGTGGAAATAATCTTCCTGTCGGAGGAACAATATTGTGTCTCATCCCACAGAATCTACTCACCATCCTGGACCCTGTCTCCTCCCAGGTAATCCTCCCGGAGTACATCACCCCCAGGGTTGGGATCAGGAAGCATCTGCCTTCCCCTGGCCACCTGGGAAGAGACTTTAGGCAGGGATTCTGTGAGGGATCCGTAGGATTCTTCACATACCCTTCCCCTAAAGACCTGACCTCCCATGCCAGGTTCCTGTTCCTCTAGTACTTCTGCCTCCCCTGCATTTTCAGTAGGTCCACTGGTTTCCCAATCCCAGACTGGATCATCAGAAAAGAATTTGTCGCAAGACCAAGAATGGTGAGGACACTATGAAGAATATCTACTGCAGTTTACATTTTTATGTAATGAAAATATTTTTGGGGAAATAAGTATGAATTATGATTTCTTCTGGTAACCCTTGAATAACTGCAACATTCATTCTGGTGAGGTTTCAGTGAGGGCTCTGTAAGATTCTTCACAGTCTCCCACTTTTCCATTCACCTACCTCAGACACCCTGGACCTCACAAGCACCATTAAGATAAGAGACTTAAGCCAGATCAACACAGTGGAAAACCCCTCCCTATTCAGCAGCAGAGGTTTTCCAAACAAAACATTTATTTTCCCTGATAACCTCACTGGAAACACCAACTCAAACTCCTCAAAAAGCAAAAATGCCCAGGCATTTGAAATTCCCCGGCCCTTCCCCCTTTGACCTTTAGGAAAGCCATAAAAACAAGGAAAGAGATACTCCTTGTCACCAAATAAACTTCCAGAAATTCAAAAATGTTTGGGTTTTCAAGTTGTGTTTTGCTTTCCTTGGAAAAGAGAAATGCTTGTAGGGGATGAAATACCATGAATACAAGGTCTCCAAAATCATCAGATTTCATATCAAAGTCCTCCTCCACTATTCTGTACACTTGGCAAAAGTATTCTATTTTATGACATTATATTTAAAAAAAAACATTTTTAGTGAAGCACACCTTGTAATACCTATGCCAAATGTTCTTATACATTATAAGAACCATATTACAGAAGAATAATTGCTTTCTGAAACAAACCTAAGAAATGAATATTTGTATTTTAACTGAAGAGAGAAATGGCACACCCTTTCTCATAGTTCTATTTCTAAGCGACCCGTATTGAAATGTAATGGGGCTAGAATTTCACTTGCAATCTTGTGGGAATCAATAACCATCTGGGACCGATGTGTAAGGATCCCTCTGGCTTGAACTATCTTTTTCAGAATGAGCAGGCACTGGACTCCCAAAGCATCTGGTTTAGCTTAGCCTTTTAGGGATCCAAGTAGGAATGTGCACCGAACTGTGGCACCCTTTTGGTTCCTTTGGGAACATTTCCTCAGGCATAGTCATTTCTGAAAATTCTGGTGTAGATATGTTCTGAAAATTGTTTGAGTTGGTAAGTAGTAAGAAAAGTATCTATTTCTCCCCTCTGCTGTAGAGCCATAACTTGTTATCCTGGTCTAAACTCAAGACTATCATCAGTTGACATTGGAATTCCTATTGGAAGGGTACTATGAATGGTTTCATTTATTTGCTCACACCCACAAGGGCCCTCCTCTTTACTTCCAATTTCCCATTGAACGTGTTGTGTCATAAAAGGGATGTGCCAGCTGCAAAGTAGCCCGCTCTCCTGAAGTGGTAACTGTGCTGGGCTGAAATATTTATTTTTGTTTTAACTCTTCAACACAATGGGCCTCATTAGGACCCTGGCGGAGAGGGTATTACGCCAGCGTAGTGCATGGCGTACCTCTCCGCCATACTACGAGTTCCCGTAGCGCCATGGAGGTTTTCTCCGCCTGGTTTTACCAGCCGGAGAAAACCATGGCGCTACGGGACCTCGTTGTTAATTACGCCACCGTATTTTACGGTGGCGTAATTAACTCCTTCCCCACTCCCATTATACCCTATGGGGCGAAAATGGGAATGGGGAAGGGCAGAATGGGGATTGGGGATTTACCGCTCCGCCGAGGTCGGAATGGGGCGGTAAATCCGCCAACCCCCATGGCGCTATCGGCGGCTTTCCGCCATGCTTCGCGGTGCATTTAGCACCGCGAAGTCCGCCTGGGTCGTAATGAGGCCCAATGGGCCTTATTACGACCCAGGCGCTAATGGGTTAACGGCTCCGTAAAAGGCTGCAGCGCCGTTAACCTATTAGCGCCTAATTACGAGGTCCATTTGCGGTGTAGAACAGCCGTTAAAGTAGGGACCCGCAAAGGGACCTTGGTGCTAATTACGGTGCCGCAATTTGCGGCACCGTACTTAGCGCCTTCCCCATTCCCATTGAGCCCTATGGGGCAAAAATGGGAATGGGGAAGGGCCACGGAGGAAGGGGGAATTACCGCCCCGCCAACCTTGTAATGTGGTGGTAATTCCCCCTTTCTCCATGGCGGAGTCGGTAATTTACCGGCATGGACCATGGTGCTAATAGCACCATGGTCCTCCGCCTGGGTCGTAATGAGGCCCAATGTGTGATGGTGGGCAAAATGGCCTTCTGGTTTGTGGTAATATGACACATTAAATTATTTAATTTGCATTTTAGTCAATTTAAGAACAGTGGTGTCCTTAATAATAAAGCAAATTATGCAAATGATGATTATTTAATGATATCATTTTTATATGTATCTTATTCAACAGATCAAAGCCATTTCAGCACTGTATTCGGCTTTCTTAGTGGGATGAATAACTAAAAGGTTATGGCAGAAAATGTATTTCCAATATGTAAGCTCAATGCACATTTTAAAATTAGTGTCTGTACATGTTAAATCATGAAATCCTGCCTTCCCATGTGAAAGCTGATCACGTATCCATCACCAACGATTTGTTCTTAAATGGTCCTTTAACTGGACAGATGACTAAGGATTTCTGCTGTCCCTTTTAGACCCTAATGGTTCAATGTCAAAGGCGAATGGATCTTTTGGCCATCTACTTAGAAGAAGAAAAAAAACACTTGACAGAGAAACTAACATCAGTGATGGTGAAAGTGGTGGTCGTCTGGAAATTAGCTTAAACATACTACACAACTATTAAATTGGGTTGTTAGCCACAATACATCTATTTCATGTAATCTTAGCATTCTAGAAGCAGACACCTTGCATTAGCAAGCAAACCTGATAAACATATGATTTGGCCTCCATTAAAAGTCATACATATTGGAGGACAGGTAATCCTTTTGCACTGAGTTCACTGGAACGTCATTGGTGTTTTCCTAAAACTAAGAGCAGTCTCACATGCGTTGCATGCTGTCTTTTAACATTGTGTTTCTGTTCAAGTGTTATTTGTTTACTTTTAGGTTCAACTGGTGTGCATGCACATGACTGTTGGACATTCCTAGGTGCTTACCTTCATAGATTGGTTCTAAGATTCTAGGTTCTGTTAATGTATATGTAAAGGGACATCCAGAATTTCTGTGCAATTGCTGTCTAGGGATATGCACGGGAAGGAAGGCCCCTTAAAGAAGATAACCTAAAAGGACCTACATGCAACTGCTGTCTTGCGTGGTCATCTACTTCACAATATGCCATTTGGCTTTATTTAAAAACAAGCTTTGGATCATTTCATTTACAAATCAACCATTTTCACTCATAATGATGATATTGCACAGTCTATTTCTCTGACAATGTACAGGCCGGTTCCCCTGTATTGTATAATTGTTTAATCTGGGGTGGTTTGGACGGAGTATAATGGTTTTATAAACATTATTCAGTGTTTCATTTAATTGATGCTAGGATTGTAGTCTAAATGTCACTCGGTTTTTCAGCTTGAATCAGCTTGAATCTCCAATAGGGTAGAATATATGCAAATGTATCCCATTGATGTCTTAAATTCAATGCAATTCACACAGATAACATACCAATGTAGACCAATGTAGGAATGAGGGCACATGGACAACAAAAAGTGATGTAACACTTATTATGTTCTAAAGGACAGACAATGCAAATACAGTTAACAGCCCTCTAGGAAATGGTTTACATGAATAAGAAATGTAGCTAAACATATAAGATAAACAATTTAAGCCTGAACAATCTGTGGCCCTTAACCGCTATAAGTTGCAGTCAAGAAAGGAAAAGGAAAGTCTGTAGGTTATAATGTCACTTCTTTGCAATAAATGTTTGTGTCTTTGAGGTAGGAATCTGACCCAAAGAAATAGTCATGGACAAATTCTCTTTGTATGGGAACAGTCAGAATGTTGAAGAGTGACTGTGGGTGGCTGCTAATGCGTTGTTAGAAATGTTAATAAGTACTGCAGAGAAAATAAAACACACAAAGGTTTAAATCAGTGAAATCTACCAAGAAATTAACTGTGATAATATAAATTCTTTCAAGAAAATGTTTAAAACCTGTTCACAGAAACATCCATAGAAAAGAGACATGGTGGAAGTGGCAATTGTTACTGGCATGCAAATATTGGACACTGTCTGAATTTTAAACAGTGTAGTAAAAGAATATTCAAATGCAAGTAATGTGCCATGTTAGAGCATTTTGCAAAGATGTTTAAAAAGGGAAAATGGAAAGAGATAGTTACATTGGTGATGAAAAGGGGTGATTTGGGCACCGAATGTGATACTGAGATATCACTGAATGCCCAAGAAGACAGCAGTGATGGCCCAGAATTCAGAAGGCATGAACGCAAAACTAATCACCTATATAGCATCCCCACATGCCATCACATCTCATATATCTAATACATTATGGAAAATCATGATTGAGAAGCGTTTTACTAAGATCAGATTTTGTACCCAACGATTTTGCTAAGTCACAGAACAGAAGGGTACCTGTTAGCATCAGTATCATTGTTCAGCGGGAGAGACCAGAATACAGTACATATTAAACCTAGACCACAACAATGAACAAAGAGTTTTAACTATGAGTAGAGAAACTGTTGTACTTCATGGATGGCTAAATGATCCTTGAGTATGTAACCAAGTAGTAAAGATGTATTGGTGGTGAGGGTTCTGGTTAAGGTTCTTGGGGTGTCTACCAGGCAATGACAAAGGGGAGCCAATAACGTAGGGAGTGGAAAGGGTATGGTGGTAGCATCAGGAGTCCTTGGGGTGTCTCCTGGATAGCGATGCAGAAGGAGTGGTGGGCAGCATTGCAGGGAGAGAGAATAATTGTTTTCAGAACTCCCATTATGTGAAGGTCTATTCACAATCTGAGTTGCAAATATAATTGATCCCATACAAATGCCACAGTACTAAGGTGAATCGGAAAAGTAAGATTCCAAAATGATCAACGTTCACAGACATGTATGGATGCACAGGGAATGCCAGAGAATATCGAAACACGATTCTATTAAAGGAGAATTGTACATTTATTACAAATAAAGTGAGGACTAGTCCTCTCATTTAATGAGAAGTCAGAAATGAATCACAAAGTTTAGTGAAATTGGATATAATCAAACTAACTGATGAGACACTTTAGTTGGCCCTGATTGTTGTTACTTGAAAATCCAATGGCAAGGTAAGAGTATGTATCGACCCGAGACATTTGATCACCAAAACATATATTGAACACATTCTGCTACCAATCATAAAAGGAAAATAAATCACAGGTGTGCGAATGCATGTACCATAGCTGACCTTTTAGCAATCTATCGCTAGATACCTTTGCATGAAGAATCCAAACATCTGACAATGTCTATCCCCCAGCTTGGGACTATACATACAGCTCTATGAATTGGCACTGCCAGCTGCCATATTTAAGGCTTAGTTCATGTGATACTGAACAATGTTGAAGGAAAGATATATTCCAGGAAGATATATTAATATATTGGGGACCTGTGCATAAACATACAGATTAAGGGAGGTGTTCTCTAGATTTGCAAAAGGGTACTCACAATAAAATAAACTAAGTGCCTCATTAGGAATATGAGAGCAATGATAAAAACATGGACTATTTTTAATACCACCTATTATTTTATTAAAACACTGTATTAAGCATTTTGATAAATAGAAAGTAATGCATGCTAAAAATATGAATTCTTTACCCATACAGAAATGTACATGCCACCTATGCAGTAAACATCCAATGTGATCCCAATTTATAATCTGGTGGTATTATTATTTTTTTTAAATAGCCATAATTTAAAATACTACATGCTTCATTGTTATAATGAGGTCCTAAGCGTAAGTTTAGAATCCCAGAAGGGACAGTTTGTCATATTGAGTGATATTTCAAAGGTCTCAAATAGTAATTGCTGTGAAAGAGGCTCATGCACCACTAGACCTAGAGTTAAGATAATGTTTTTGTTTCAGCAGAGTATTATACTTGTTTCATGAAGTGGTTTGCTCAATTAACACACACTTTGAGAGTAATATTGAATAAAAATGTGAGATATCGATGGAGCTCGTGCTGTGAAAAGGCCTTCTAGATGATCACTTTTAACAGCCCTGCTATAAGACATTGACGTGCAGACTCTCATAACTATTGTTGTTAGCAAAACAATTTAGGGGCTGTAATGGCTCAACAACATGGAGCCTAAAAACAGTACTTTCTTGTGCATCAAGTGCTATCTCAGACACAGAAGCCTGCCACTCATTAATTGATAGACAGCCCCAGGCTTCCTGTTGGGCAGTGAATAACTATCACTAGTAAGGATTAGGTATGGAGTTAATTTTACAGACAGTGCATAGGTCTGTGAACGTACGTACCCCCACCTCAAAGAACTATCATGAAGCGGAATTACATCATTGCAGGATATGTGTGGGTGCAGGGAGAGTGAGGAAACCAGTGGGGAGGATACAGAAGCCTTTCTATATGCTAACTGTAATTTCCCCTTGTGATACCTTGACCACGCCCATGTGTTACTGGACATAGGCCCTCATTACGACCCAGGCGTTGGACCATGGTGCTAATAGCACCATGGTCCATGCCGGTAACTTACCGACTCCGGCATGGCGGAAGGGGGAATTACCACCCCATTCCGAGGTTGGCGGGGCGGTAATTCCCCATGCCGCCATGGCCCTTCCCCATTCCCATTTTTGCCCCATAGGGCTCAATGGGACTGGGGAAGGTGCTAATTACGGCACCGTAAATTACGGTGCCGTAATTAGCTCCTAGGTCCCTTTGCTGGTTGGTTTTTTAACGCCTGCTAAAAGCAGGCGTTAAAGTGCCACCCGCAAAGGGACCTCGTAATCAGGCGTTAAGGGTTAAACGGCACCACCACCTTTTACGGCGCCGTTAACCCCTTAACGCCTGGGTTGTAATGAGGGCCATAGTGTTTTTTCTTTTTCTTTAAATCGAAGCAGACTCTGTTGAGGTATTTTCCCATCTCATTGGTGTAAGGCAATGCTTGTAAGTGATAGTAAGGACTGGACATGCATGCCCGATGATGTTACTGAGCTCAACATTTTTCAATTAACTCAGGGTAACTGGGTGAAGGACGTTAGCCTGCTATTTTGTGTACTGTACATGTTTTATCGAGTTTGGGCAATGAGCCCATCATAGGGACCCGGAAGTGCATCAAGGGTCAGAGATCTACTCCCTTCACCTGAAGAGGACAAAAGCAGAAGGCATCACAGTTGTCATCATGACCTGGAAGTCAACCACCACATGATACCTGAGACCATGGAAATAGACAACCAACTCTCATAACAATACGAAAATGTACTTTGTTTGTGGAAGGAGGAAATGCTTTATGGCTCATGGAGGTCTCTTCGAAGATGCGGGGTTGAGCATCTAGAGGGGCATAATGGGAGCAGAGCTCGGGGGCAGAGCAGGTTACTTTGGTTTCAGGGGTTAGCATGGGTTGCTGTCTGTTTTCTTGCAAGAATTCACTGGTAATAAACATTTACCTGTTCATATAATGAGAGTTAATTGTTCTGTTTACTGCATTGACACATCTCTAATAGAGGTTCTAAATGTCCAGGGTGTTGAAATTGCTAAACACCTAGGGCCTGATTCATGGAATAATCTGCGTGGAAAAAACAGGACTTGTGTGCGAAATTGTGCGCAAGTCCCCGTTTGTCGATTTATGGAACACAATGAGCAGGGCTTACTTGGGACTTGCAAGGAATCCACGCCGATCAACTACATCACTGCGAGCCGACGAACGCCTTGCACGAGACTCCAAGAGAAGTGCTGGCCGGGCCTGCGCAGCCACCTAAAAAGGGGGCAGATGACTTGGAATGAGGAAGAACAAGCTAAAATGTGGCCGTTACGAGGGACGTTCCACTGCCAAACAATCGCACCGCCCATACATGCGCAAAACAAACATATTCATGAAATTGAACAGGGAACGCTGGCGCGCGTTAAACAATGAACAAATCCAGAAAAACCTATGCCACGTGATAGCAGGCGTAAACGTCAATGCGCACAATAAAATATGCATAAAAAGCAAGCGTGATCAACAAATGCACGGATACAGCCACGATGAATGCACCATTTGTTGCAGCAGTCATCCTGGCACACCGCAGGAGAAGGATGGCCAGGGTCCGGATCTTCAACCCAAGGACCAGCCTTTTTGGGATGCCCGACTACTAGGTCTATGGCAGGTATAGGCCCCACCCATATCATCCTCGACCTAGTCACGGAGTGGAAAGATTACCTCACATCACCCACCATGTGCTCCTAAGAACTGAACCCCTTGAAAAAGGTGCTCACTGTTCTGCATTTTTTGGCCACTGGCTCACTCCACCGTACCACCGCCATAGTAGATGGCATCTCCCAGGCCACGCAGTCACGCTGCTTACACCAGGTGTAGGCAATCATAACTGCACCTCCTTCTGTCCGCCGGCATATAAATATGCCCAGAACACCAGAAAACAGGCAGGCAGTGTTCCAGGATTTCTATGGGGTGGCGCACTTCCCAAAAGTGCTAGGTGCCATTGATTGCAGACTTGTTGCTCTGCGTCCACCTCGAGCAACAGAGCACATCTACCGCAACCGGAAACATTGGCATTCCATCAATGTTCAGGTTGTGTGTGATGCCAAGGGCATCATTACTGAAGTGTATGCCAACTATCCTGGCAGCAGACATGATATTTACATCTTCAGAATGTCCCCGCTACACTGGGCACTGGAAGCTGGGAAGCGTGGGAACACATGCTCATTGGTGATTAGGAATAGTAGGAATGGCCGTGCACATGCATGCATGTTGCTCACAGACCAATGGACACTGTCAACAAATGACAATGACAACCATTCTAACCTCTACAAGGGACAGTGCCTACCCTCTGAGCACATACATGATGACGCCAATACGCAACACCAACACACCTACCAAGGTAAGGTGCAACATTGCCCATATTGCAACTCAGGGCACAGTGGAGCGCACATTCAGAGTGCTCAAGCCACGTTTCTGCTCCCTTGACCACTCTGGTGGTGTGTTGCTATATGCACCACCAGTAGTCTGTACAATCATTGTGGCAGCATGTGTCCTGCACAATGTTGCAACACAGTGTGGTGTCCCAGTGGACATGGTGGTGGCACCACATCCACACCCACATGCACACTGCTTGTGTATGGCTGGGCAAAGGGCACGTGGGGAGGCTGCACATGCCCAGCTTTTGCAATCTTATTTCACCTAAAATCCCTCCCCTGTGGAGTGCACACGATCCCGCAAAATCCCAGGTGCCATTCAATGATGACAATGGGCCAATCCACTGTACCCACAAAACCACCCTGATCAAAGAGCTCTAGGAAGTGAAAATGTGTGTGCATCCCTTAGAACTAAAAGACATTTCATTTTGTCTTTCCAAAAATAAAACACATTGAAGAGGGAGTACACCACTACCAACATGCCAACCGTTTAATTAAATCACCTCTTTGGCACCAAGACCCTTCACATTTGTAATGTTAAAGGATATTTATACCATGCACTATCCCCAACGTAGTGGTCCCCTGCCGCTCTGGCAGATATGACTAACTAACATACATGTCAAATGTGTAAGCAGTGATAAATCCTGAAATATCATGTCTGAGCTGCAAGCCATACAGTGCCTCAACAATTTACATGGACACAAAATACAACAAGCACAATTGCATATAGCTGCACACATGTCTTAGAATGTGCATGATGTGCACAAACATGTCCCTATTGTGGGGTGTAGAAAAGCAGTGCAGTATTGACTCAGGTGTTACTCAACATGGCAACATGACCACAATAAACCCCATCCACAAAATAACTATTAACAAGAGGTAATAGACAATTGTGAAAAAGAGTGCGATCCACCAGAATGACCACATTCAGACATGCAGCAACTAAAGTAGCCATTCCATAACGATCAAGATAAATGTCCCCTTGGCATGCAGTCGACAGTCAAATTTCATCCCGTGAAATAGCCATCAATCCATGATGGAAGGATCTGCAGACAATGAACAAAATGAAACAGTGCAACTACCACACCCACCCAAAAAATCAAGACCTACAGGCACCCTTCAGTGACATACAACACATGCAAACAACAACTCCCAAGACAACCATCAACATGTGTCCCAGCAGACATGCAGCAACACCTGCACACTGCATGCAAATCAAGCACACAAAACACACACACTGACAAACAACATCCCCCACACTGCCTGTCCCCTCAATGGCATGCATGTCACATATCCCCATTCACTAGACGATGGTACATACACAACACACGCATCAGTCAACATGCTGCATGAAAATGAGAAGACATCACATATGCAGATAATTGAGCCCACCAAAAAGCAGGGATACCCCTGGAAGACTACCAATGACATGACAAGGCATGCCATCACCGGTGTAGTATTGGGACAGTGCACTGAACACAGTCATGGGAGCACATTTATTAATTCATGTATTTATTGGTCACTTGTCAGGCACTTATACAATTAGCAAAACTGTTTCAAAGCACCCACAGGGCAACAGCGTGGGGACAGGGGAAGGTAGACAATGAATTACAACAGAGATAAATAATAGAATGAATAGTACAAACAAATCATGATAATAACTGGCAGGGGAGACTAACCTACTATGCCTTGTGAGTGTTCAGAACGTACAAGTGTAGAGGGGAGGGGGGTAAGGGAAACGGCACTGAGGTGCTCATGGAGAAGCGCTCGGGGTGAAGTGGTAAGAAAAGAAAAACTGAGCCTGAGCAAGTGCAGTATATAGACAGCGGCATGGATGAGGGATGTGGGGGGTCAGGGCCTGAGGATACATAGCTGCCCTGCACATCAGTCATGCTACTGTATGATTAGCAGGGAAGAGAGGAGGAGAAGGAAAAGGAGAAGAGAAAGCTCTTGACGATTTTTGGGAACTTAAGGAGGTTCTGCTCAAGATGCAGACAGAGAGAGAAGCTATTACACAGAAGGCATCCCACCGAGGGCACTGAAGCAAACGGAGCAAACCACTTCACACGCAGGGAGTTGGTGCCAGAGGAACGCAGGAGTCTAGAAGGGGAGTATTTGGTCAAGACGCGTTGAAAATAGAGTGGTCCCCGGCCCCAGATAGCCTTGTGGATGATACAGAGGGATATGTATTTAATCCATGCTGAGGCCGTGAGCCAGTGAAGGCTTTCTAGGGCAAGAGAGATGCGTTCCCTGGGCCTGAGGCCAAGGAGAAGTCTTGCTGCCCTATTCTGGGTAAGCTGAAGGGGTTGCAGGGTGGACGAAGGAAGATTAAGGAGGAGGCTGTTGCAGTAGTCTAGCCTGGAGAGAACCAGAGCACAGGTAACAGTCAGTCTCAGGGGGAAGGTGTGGAAAGCTATAGTTCCTTTGTAGTTTCCAGTCAAAGATGACTCCTAGATTCTGTCAAGGAGTTCCCCCCTTCTTACCTGGGTCCGTTCTTTGCTGGAGTCCTTGGTCGCTGCCTTCTTGCGGACGGACCTGGTTTTGAACAAGGCTGCCCGAGTCTCTTCCGACTCCAGAGTGTGTTCAGTTTCTGGGACGCAGATCCAGGAATCCGGGGAACTAGGAAAGGTGCAACTAGCACATGAGTCCAGGAAATAGGAGGAAAGGAAGGGGCAAGGAACGGGTAGATAGACAGGTACAAGGAAACAATATCGTGAGCTACGGGACACACGTCGGATCGCTACTTTGCAATAGCATTGAGACGCGTGGAGCCGCAGAAGGCGTGGTCTATTAGTAGAATACGTTACGTCCAGCGCGTGGAGCGAGAAAGGGGTTTCACACTGGACGACCGTGTTGGGAGTATTATGGAGTGCACGCCCCGTTGTGACAAGGACCAGGAAGTCCAAAAGGGACGTGTTCTGTAGTTCATGACAGCATGCCTCCTCCAAAGACCCTTTCCTCCAGGTTTGCCCGGGTGTATGAGGTGAAATCTTCTGAGCAACCGAGGGGCCTTGATATTAGTAATAGTTTCCCAGGTTCTTTCACTAGGAGGGTATCCTTTCCATTCAACCAGGTATTGAAGCTGGCCCCGTTTATACCTGGAATCGCAAATCCGGGACACCTCATATTCCAGTTGGTTGTCGACCAGCAGAGGAGGAGGTCTACAGGATTTCCGGGAGGATGGAATGTAGGGTTTCAATAAGGAGGTATGAAAAACTGGATGAATTTTCTTCCAGGAGTCTGGTAGTTTGATCCGGTATGAGACGGGGTTAATCATTTCCTTGATGGGAAATGGACCATAGTACCGGGGGGCCAATTTGTTTGGTCGTAGATGTCGGGGTAGTAATTTTGATGACAACCATACTTGGTCACCGACTGCATAAGAGGGGCCTGGTCTTCTTTTGGAATCCGCATATCTCTTGATCTGCGTTCTGGCCTTCTCTAAGTATTCCTTGGCCTCCTGGTGTATGTTGACAAGGGTTTCGATACAGGAGTCAACAGGAGGTACCATTGTAGAATGAGGAAGAACAGAGGGTAAAACCGATGGATGGAACCCTTGACTACAATAAAAAGGACTGGTTTGAGCGCTGAATGTTCGGAGTTGTTGCAGGCAAATTCAGCAACGGGTATCAGGAGTGACCAGTCATCCTGGACCTTGGTGGCGAAACATCGAAGATACTGTTCCAGGGTCTGATTCGCACGTTCTGTGGCTCCGTTGGTGTGGGGGTGATAACCTGAAGAGAGGGCACGTTGAATTCCCAGAACTCGACAGAGATGTTTCCAGAATTGTGAGACGTATTGAGGTCCTCTATCAGATATGATCTTGGAAGGAAGTCCATGCAGGCGGTATATGTGTTCGAGAAAGATTCCAGCTACTTCGGAGGAGGATGGTAGTTTACTGAGGGGCGTAAAATGAGCCATATGAGTGAACAAGTCTATGGTAACCATGATAGTAGTGTATCCTTGAGATGGTGGTAGTTCCACAATGAAGTCTGTAGCGATGAATTCCCATGGCCTAGTTGGCAGTGTTGGTTGCAGTAGAAGACCCGGCGGTCTCTTGTCATCATGCTTAGTTTGAGCACAGAAAACACAAGCTTGGACCTACTGCTGTACATCAGTCTTCATCTTAGGCCACTAGAACTGTCTCTGTATAAGACGGAGGGTATTGGTGATGCCACGATGCCCAGAGTGAAGTGTGTCATGACAGAGGTTAATTATTTTCTGTTGTAATTTCTGTGTTGGAATGAGCAGTGCATTGTCCTTGAATAAATATCCTTCCTTGGCTCTTAGATTCCATTGGTTTTTCCTTGACATATCCTTCCGTAACTCAGAGGATTGGGTTTGCGCTCAGATTTCTTCTAGGAGGTTGACTGCTTGAGCTACGAAGATCGTGGGGGAAAACATCTTAGGATATGCCTTATCTTCTCAGTGGTTACGTAGTCAGGATGTCGAGACAAAGCGTCAGCAATCAGGTTATGTGATCCTGGAACATGAGTGATGTGGAACTGGTACTGGGCAAAAAAGTCGGCCCAACGCGCTTGACGACTATTTCTACAGTCCAATGACTGTAGAATCTGAAGATTCCGATGGTCCATACGGACTTGGACTAGATGTCTAGCTCCCAGAAGTAGATGCCGCCATTCAGTGAAGGCTTGGCGGATGGCTAACAATTCCTTTTCCAGGACGGAATAGTGTGTTTCACTCGGAGTCAGGGTTCGTGAAAGATAAGCAATGGGGTGTTCCAGCTTATCTTCTAATTTCTGTTTCAACACTGCTCCTATGCGTAATTAGAGGCATCCGTTTCCACTAGAAATGGTCGGCTTATGTCGGGTTGGGCTAAGATAGGAGCTTGTGTAAACTCGGTCTTCAAACTCTGGAACACTGTGTCTTGCTGTGTGGACCAGATAAAAGGGGTATCCTTCTTTAAGAGAGCAACGATCGGTTGAACAATCTCGGAAAAGGTGGATATGAACTTTCGGTAGAAATTGGAAAGCCCCAGGAAGGACTGAACTTGTTTCACGGATGTAGGAGCAGGCCATGCCAGAATAGCCTTTACCTTTGAAGGGTCCATACCAATTCCCTCTTGGCTAAGGATAAATCCTAGGCAGTGAACAGAGGTAACATGAAGCAAGCATTTTTCGGGCTTGGCTATGAGTTGGTGTACACAGAGTCTTTGTAGTACTGCCTTTACGTGTTCTTCATGCTTTTGAGGGTCCTTGGAAAAGATCAATATGTCATCCAGATATACAATGACGAAGAGGAACAACATATCAGAGAACACCCTATCCATAAAACGTTGGAAGACTGCCGGGGCATTAGCTAGTCCAAAGGGCATGACCAGGTATTCCTAATGGCCAAAGGGTGTTCTAAAGGCGGTTTTCCACTCGTCTCCTTCCCGGATACGGATCAAATGATAGGCACCCCGGAGATCCAACTTGGTGAATATTACCGCATCTCTTACGGCTTCCAGGATATACGAAATCAAGGGTAGTAGGTATCTGTCTTTGAGGGTGCATTGATTTAGGCCACGATAATGGAGGCAGGGTCTGAGTTCCTGGGTATCCTTTTTGGGAACAAAGAATAACGAAGCACCTGCTGGAGTTTTTGAAGGTCTCATGGTGCCATTTTCAAGGTTGGTATCCAGGTATTCTTTGAGGGCCTTTTTCTCAGGTTCAGAACGGATGAACATCCTGCCGAAGGGAATCACTGCTGAGGGTTCTTTTTCTATTGCACAGTCTTCAGGCCTGTGTGGGGGTGAGGCCTAGACTATGGCAGTCGAAAACACATCAGCGTAACCTTGGTAGGCCTCAAGGACTTGTATGATATTGGAAACCATGAGTGGTGTTTCTTGGTCTTTATGCGGTTCCTTAGGGGGTGTTAACGAAGGTTCCAGGAATAGACAGTGAGACATACAAAACTCTGAACCTAGGAATAGTGATCCTGCTGTTCAGTTGATATGCAGATTGTGTTTTTGTAACCAGGGCATACCCAATACCATGGGGTAGTGAGCTGACTTAATGATGTAGAACCTAATCAGCTCTTGATGGTGATTTATTGAGAGCTGGATATCCTTGGTCTGCAGGCTTATGGGCCCTGAAGTGAGGGGTCTTCCGTCGATGGCTTCCACAAGCTTCAAGGTACTTTGTGTCTCGTACGGAATATGGTGAATAGAAAGCCAATCATGATCAATGAAGATCCCCATAGCTCCGCAGTCTACCAAGGGCAAAATTGGATAGGTCTTGCTCTTGGAGGGTGATAGAAATGCCTTTAGTATGACCAATTTGTTTTTGTCCAGGAGAGTACAAGGATGGAATTGATGTGGAGCAAACATCTCTCTCCCGAAGCTCTGCTCCATCTAGGATCGGGAGCTGGCGTTTCCCGAACGCCGAGGGGGGGCTAGAGGACATTCCCTAACCAAATGTTTGTCCGAAGCACAATACATACACAACCATGTATGAATCCTTCTCATCCTTTCTTGCGGGGATATGGGTCCACGGAAGGCTCCTATCTGCATGGGTTCTGGTTCTGTGACTGAGCCTGGGTTTGTGTCCGTTCTGACAGTGCTCTCAAATGACACCTTGGAAGGATTTCCCCTGGATTTCTTCTTTTCAGCCTTTCTTTCCTGGATACGTAAGTCTATTTGTATGGCAAGGTCCATTACTGCCTGGAATGAGTTTGGTCGAGCCACTCTGGCCAACCCATCCTTAATCTCATCATTCAGTTCTCTCCTGAAAAGGGTGAAACTCGCCTCAGAGGACCAATCAGCTTCCTTGGCCAATTTGTTGAATCGGGTCACATAGGTGAGCATATCCTGGGAACCCTGCTGAAAGTCTAACAGACATTCCTGGCCACTATAGACCTGCTCAGGGTGATCAAATATGTTTTTAAGGGCCTGTATGAACCCATCATAGTCATCTAGGAGGGCATCGCCGGAGTTAATGAGGGGTGTAGCCCAGGTTAAGGCATTCCCAGAAAGGTGGAAAATTATGAAACCCACCTTAGCCCTGGGAGTCGAAAAGTAATAAGGCTTGAATGTAAAGTGGACCAAACATGAATCCAGGAATCCACAAAGGGTTTTTGCCGACCCATCGTATTTGTCAACAATGCCACCCAACAAGACGCTTTCTTTTGTGGCCGAATCCCGGGATAGGACCAATTGTTTGAGTGCAGCGTTTTCTGCCTTTAGATTTTGGACCTCGGTTGATAGTTCTTGCATGCGACGCAACAGGTCCTGAACGGCGGCTTCCATGTCGCTATCGAGTTCGGTCGGGTGGCGTCTCAAACTGTCAAGGAGTTCCCCGCTTTTCACCTGGGTCTGTTCTTTGCTGGAGGCCTTGGTCGCTGCCTTCTTTCGGACAAACCTGGTTTTGAACAATGCTGCCCGAGTCTCTTCCGACTCCAGAGTGCGTTCAGTTTCCGGGACGCGGATCCAGGAATCCGGGGAACTAGGAAAGGTGCAACTAGTACACGAGTCCAGGAAATAGGAGGAAAGGAAGGGGCAAGGAACGGATAGATAGACAAGTACAAGGAAACAATACCATGAGCAACGGGACACACGTGGGATCGCTACTTTGCAATAGCATTGAGACGCGCGGAGCCGCGGAAGGCGTGGTCTATTAATAGAATACGTTATGTCTAGCGCGTGGAGCGAGAAAGGGGTTTCACGCTGGACAACCATGTTGGGAGTATTATGGAGTGCACGCCCCGTTGTGACAAGGGCCAGGAAGTCCAAAAGGGACATGTTCTGTAGTTCATGACAGATTCCTGGCTTCAGAGGAGGGGGCAGGGGCTGAGCCCATGGAGGAAGGCCAGAGTGAAGGGAAGAAGTAAGGTGCAGGGGATCCAATAGGGAGATTCTCTGTTTTGTAGGCATAGAAGCAGAGGTCATTAGCAGTGCACCAGGCCTGGATGGCGGAGAGGCAGTCAGGGATGAAGGAAGGTGCAAGTGAATTACCAGGAAGTTTGAAGAAGAGTTGTGTGTCATCAACATAGCACTGTAAGATGTGGGAGAAGGAGGCAATTACGCATACCAACAGGGAAATGTATCTGTTAAAGAGGCAGGGTGAAAGAATGGAGCCCTGGTGGACGCCACAGGTGGAGGGGAACATAGGGGAGGAGAAAGGGCCCAGACTGGTTTTGGAGGAATGGTCGGTTAGGAATGAGCTAAGCCAGTCCGGTGCCCACTCCGAGATACCAAGGGTATCATGGAGCCTTTTTATGAGGATGGAATGGTTCACTGTGTCAAATGCAGAAGAGAGATGAAGGAGGATGAGGACAGCAGGGGATTTGAAATTGAGGGATGCAAGCAGTTCTTCACGGGTGTTCAGGAGAGCAGTGTCCGTGGCTCAGGAAGCTTTGAATCCACACTTGTGGTCATATAGACCGCCAACATGTTCGGTATGGGCATTTAGTTGGGAGAGGGCCAACTTCTCGAGCAGTTTTCACAGGAAGTGTCAGTCTAGAAAAATGGATACCTATACTTTGTGACCACAAACGTATTTTGGTGGCGGTGGGCCAACCTTTTCATGCACGATATGACAGAATATAGGTTTTCGAGTTTGCCAGGAATCGGCCTTTTGTTTTCTAACCATTGCTCATTGCTTTCTGTTCCTATTGCTTCGCAGTATATTTTCCGCTTACACTGCTCGACTGTAAAACATTGTTGTCTGTATGTGAAAAGGACAAGGCCGCAGGGCCGAGAGGATAACAAGAGTTCGTTGAAACACAAACATAGGCAGCGCCAGGAAGAATGCCCGGCTCCCTCCCGAATGTAGCCTTGAAGCAGAGCAGCAGGGCATTTAATCATTTCACAGCTGCCAGCCAGTCTCGTTATATGGTAGAATATGTTAGAATAATACTGCTAAAGGCTTGAATTATCCTTTTCTTACGGCCCCCCTTTGCTGAGCCCGCTAGAGGATAGCCCGAATAGCACCTAAAAGATAGCAAGGTCCGGAATGCAACTCTTCCCCCCCGTATGTAGCTCGCTTCCAAGAACAGAAGCGCTGTGTTCTATTCAACAACTGAAAGATGCCTTCGCCCTCACAAATTGCAAATTGTTACTAGAATAGATGTTTGAAGGTGTCATAGTTGTCAGAGATGTCCATCATCACACCAAGTTCAAAGAAACCCAATAAAAGGGGGGTGTTAAACATGTCATAGCTGATTGTTTGATATGAATTTTGTATACATGTAACTGATGTACGTAATTCACTCTCTTGCGTCCCTCGAGGTCTAGAGATACACGTCGCGGGGCGTGAGACCGAGTTGGCCAATTGAAACGTTTGCTTTGCAATAAACCCTAGCTTTGGGAATACAACCTTGTGTCTGGCGTATCTATTGTGTGTGGTGACTCGCCTTGTTTCCATAGACGTCAGGGTCGCCTAGGGGCCCCTTTCAAGATGGCGCCCGAATAGGGACTCTCGCCCACTTGTTCCATCGCATAACGTTGTAATTGAGTAAGGCGGAGAACGGCGAGGATGGGACAATCAAGCCGGGATCAAGAGGTTTTCGGGGCTCCCTGTACAAAGGATGAGAGACTCCTTTGCAGATCTGGAGACATCTGATCCCTGATCGATGTGCCTGGCTAGAGAACAAGGAGGCGAGGGTCCCAACACGAGGCGGAAGCCAAGAAACGCAGACACGACGTCCTTTGGTGTGTCAGTATACAGACGACTTGATTTATCAGGTGAGTCATTCCCCGATTCAAAGTAATCCTGATATTGGTTGAGAGTTGACTTTGCGAAATCAAACGCCCTAGGTAAGGTTGATTAACCAGGGGGAAGGTTGAAACATGCCTGGGGTATCGTCCACCTTAGCTGGGTTTTTCCGCTGTGGTAGACAATCTTTGGAAGATGGCCAAATTGTACCACTTGGGGGAACGCCGGCGTATGAGATGTATGTGAAGTATGGAGTGGGTGCGATAATATTCTGTGAGACTTGGCATAGGCAAACCAGAAAGCAACAAGACCATCAGTGGCCGATTAATGGTAGTTTTGAGATAGCGAGGATAGACAACCTGGAAAGGGTGTTGATAAGAAAGAAAGCGCGTCCTGCAGCATTTGAGACTATTAAAGACTGGAGAAAGGAAGCAATGCTCCGATTTAAAAGCAGAGCGAAGCATGCGCGCAGGCATAAATCGAAAGGTGAAGTAGCGGATGAGAAAGAAGAGGAGGAGTGGGCTGAGAGTCTAAGAAGGGCAGGCAGGCGAGACCAGTTGAATATAGAAAAAATATATCCACAACGGGAATTAGACATAGCAGATGAATTAATAGAAAATATATTGACCCATACAAAACAAGGCCCAAGATCAAAAGTAAGACCAGACACGTCAGTAGCTATTGCCCAGACCCCGCCCGTAGCCCAAGCTCCCCCTCCGGTAGCTCAAGCCCTCCCACAGCCACAGACCATGCACGTAACACTTCCTATTAGCCAACCAGGCCCACAACAGACACTCCCTGTTCCCATTATCCCATCCGCACTTCCCGCCTCAGACACAGGCTCGGATTGTAAGGAGGAAGGACATTGGCGAGCAATGTCCGCATCTACAGAATAGAAATGGGTTTGGTCAGAGGAGACAGCATAGAGGACACCCAGGAGCGAATGGACCAAATAGGAATAGTATGCAGTAGCATCACAATAACAGAGGTAATCAAAACCAAGGCCAAAACCAAAATGCCCCAAACCAGAGTTAGGGACAGCAAAGTCAACAGTATGGAAACCAGAGTGGGGGAAATAGAAGGAAGAGTGGGAATGTTTTCGATACACAGCCAAACACTTATTACAGTAATAGTAATGATTACACATCGGACGAGGTGTTATTTCCCCAATAGGACAGCCCAGGACAGGGGTCGGAACCAGTGTCTATTCCTGTGAATCAAAGAGGACCCTACGTAGAAATGAGAGTCGGGAATGAGGAGCACCGCTTTCTTGTAGATACAGGAGCACAGAAGTGTTCAATAGACCACCACTTGGTTCCGGATATACCACTGTCAGGGCAAAAGAATGTTTCCGTAGGGTTCGCAGGTACACCAGTCATAAACCCAGTGTCCCAACCAGTCCCAGTTACTATAGGACCCTTCACTGAACATTGTCCTTTCCTTTTAACAGAAAATTGTGGGGAGAATTTCTTGGGATTAAATTTGTTGAAAAAACTAGGTTCCGTTATACATTGCACGGCAGACGGGGTGTTCCTAATGATTTGGCCACACGATGCCCCTGTGTCAGAATTCATGTCTGAAGCATTTCCAGGGGAACTAAGTAAAGTACCAACCTGTATATGGGCAATGCATGACAATGATGTAGGATGTTTAAAGATAGAGCCAGTAAAGATCATCTAGAAAGAAGGTGTTACCCTACCACGAATACCCTAATACAGAATTTCGGCGGAAGGTGAGAAAGGATTGAAGAGTATTGTTACAGATTTGGTGAAATTAGGTGTAATCGAGGAAATTACAGGCAGTACATGCAACAGCCCGATTCTTCCGGTTTATAAATAATGAGGCAATGAGGTACCATACCGTTTCATAATTGATTTATGCGTATTGAATAAGGTAGTAGATCCACAATTTCCTCTGGTGCCAGATGTCACTACAATATTGACAATGATACCTGTTTCAGCAGAATATTTTAGTGTAGTGGATTTGAAAAACGCGTTCTTCAGTATTCCAGTGGACAAGGCCAGCAGATATTTGTTCGCGTTCACATTAGGAGGACGATCATTTACATTTACGCGAATTCCGCAAGGTTACACGGAAAGTCCAAGTATTTACAACAGAGCATTAAAAGAGCAGCTAGACATGCTGGAATTACCCGTGGGTTGTGTACTTTTGCAATACATAGACAATCTATTGTTAGCTGCAGACACAGAGGAGATTTGTAAAGAAAGCACTGTATTACTACTGTCACACCTAGCGGCACATGGCCATAGAACTAGTTTGAAGAAATTTCAATATAATCGAAAGGAGGTGGCCTATTTGGGCTACCTACTTTCGAAAGGAGGGAGAAGAGTAACGCCAGAACGCATAGAAAGTATTTCTTGTATGCCTATTCCAAAGACACAAAAAGGAGTCAGAGCCATAATGGGTATGGCTTCATATTGCCGACAATGGTTTGGTAATTTTGCGTTAATTGTGAAGCCGTTGGTGAATTTAACTAGAAAGGATGCGGTTATGCCTTTGCAGTGGGATGAGGAATGTCAGAAAGCATTTGATTGATTGAAAACTGCATTATGCTCGGCTCCAGTTTTGGGTACGCCGAATTATGAGAACATTTTTAGACTATTTGTGTGTGAAAGTGAAGGATGTGCATTGGCGGTTTTGACACGGGAACAAGGTGGAAGAAATAGGCCGTGCGGCTATTTTTCTTCTGCGCTGGACCCTGTAGCGCACGCACTACCACAATGTTTGCGATGTGTTGCAGCGGCTGCTGCGTCAGTGAAACAAACGAAGGGATGGTATTGGGGCACACTTTAATTTTGATGGTGCCACATGCCATAGACGTGCTATTAAATAGGACACAGACGCAACACCTCACCTCTGCTAGATTGACAAGATATGAGATTATCTTGTTCGCGCCCCATATCCAAATTATGAGGTGTAGCGCTTTTAATCCTGCAGAATTAATGCCACCAACCATAAAAGAAATTGGGAAGAATGAATCACCCCCCCACGATTGCTTAATGGTCACTGAGGAAGAAACCAAGGGGAGAGTTGATTTAAGTGATATCCCACAGAAAGAGCCAGATGGAGAGTTATTTTGTGACGGCTCATGTTTTAAATTACCAAATGGCACGACAACTGCCGCATATGCTATTACTACCCTAGAGAGCATTGTAGAAAGCAAAAGAATTCCCTATAATTCAGCACAAACCACAGAAATAATAGCATTAACCAGGGCCTGCGAGATTTCTGAAAAGTTGAATGTGAATATATATACTGATAGTCAGTATGCTTTTGGAGTGGTTCATAACTTTGGTCGACTCTGGGCTGAGAGAGGGTTTTTGACATCACATGGCGCCAGGATTCAACATGGCCCTTTGATTGTACGATTGCTGTCTGCACTCACGTTTCCAAAGCACCTAGCAATAGTGAAATGCGAGGCACATAAAAAGTAACATGCAAAGTAGGAGAGGGAAACGCGTTTGCAGACAGAATTGCGAAACAAACTGCCATTGATTTGAATACCAAAATGATGACGGTTCAGACGGAGGAAGTACCCTGTATGATAGAGAATGGAGTTGCCACTGTCAAAGAAATGCAGGCCGAAGCTACGGCCGATGAAATACAGGGGTGGGCAGAGGGATCTGCTGAGTTGCATCTGGAGGGTTGTTGGGTGGATAAGGGAACTAGAAACTGGATGTTGCCAAATTCGTACGTGACTGCAATGGTCACAATGGCCCACAGCCCTACGCACATCTGTGCAAAGAAAATAATGCAGCACCTTTCTACAGTTTGGCAGAATGTAAACATAAAAAAGAATGCAGAGAGGTTGGTGCAGAAATGTATCACGTGTTTGCAACACAATGTAGGGAAGGGAACAGTGACTCCAACAGGCAGTTTTGACCAGCCCTCTATGCCATTTTAGGTGATCCATTTTGATTTCATAGAGATGGAGAGGTGCCAAAACTTAAAATACGTCTTGGTGGTGATCTGTGCATTCAGTAAGTGGGTGGAGGCATATCCCTTGAAGGACTGCAGAGCAATGAGCACGGCAAAAATAATGTTGAAGGAGTACTTTTCCAGATTTGGCTTGCCCTGTGTCCTATGGTCTGATAATGGACCCCATTTTGTGGGCGCAGTGGTATTACAGATGTGTGCTGGTCTTCAGATTGATAAGAGATTCGATAGTTCAAGGCATCCGAGTTCTGCCGGTCTTGTGGAGAGGCACAACGGGATTCTTAAATCAAAGATTAGCAAGATTTGTGCAGGAAGCAAGTTGAGTTGGGTGGATGCATTACCAATAGCACTATTATGCATGCGTACGTCTGTTCAGGCTAAAACTGGGCTCTCCCCGTACGAGATCGTGATGGGGAGGCTGGCAAATGTATGGTGCGCACCACAGCCAAAAAGACTTAGTAAGGTAGAACATCCTGTGCTTAGTACTTATTGTGGCCTTTTAATGCAGAAATTGCGTTTGATTCAGCAGCAGGTGCAGGAGGCATTACCGGTGAGATACACCGGTCCGGGGCACGCGCTGGAGCCAGGCGACTGGGTGCTGCTAAACATTTTTGAAAGAAAGTCATTAGCACCCAGGTGGCGTGGGCCCTATCAAGTACTCTTGGCAACGCAGACGGCAATACGGGTGGATGGAAGGAAGTCGTGGATCCATGCCACCCATGCCAAGAAGATTCCAACTGCACTGAAAGTCTTGCCTGACACCGATGACTGGAAAGAGACAGCGGTCGCAGAGACAAAAGAAACTGTTGCCAGTGTGCAGCCACCTAATCTGCCAAAACAAGAAGTGAAACTCGAAACAAAGCCTGAGACGATTGCCAAAGAGGGGGAAGGGCAAAGAGTGCCCCAACGTTGCCCAGCAGAATCGACATCACTGTTGGCCGACACGAAATCTGCCTTGCAAATACTAGCAGAAACAAATCGTGTACCCCTTTGGCGCACACCAGCATTTGCCAGCACGCCAAAGAACGGATCTGCATCATTGGCGCGGCGCACACCAGCACCTGCAGTAGCGCCACAGGCTGACTTTGAGCCTGAATCTGGAAGTGCACCGGCACTGTTCACGGATCACGCGATACCAGGAGTGAGGCGATACAACTTGTGGCCTCGAAAGACAAAGTGATCCGGAGTTCTTTTTTTAAATTTTTATGTCAACCTCTGGTTCAGCTCATGGACGGAGAAGGAACTAGAGGTGTAGAGGAGAGAAGCGTGAGAATTGTGCAAGTCTGACAATTCAAGACTCGCTGCTCCTCGGTGCGATCATAAAAGTACATGTATCAGGAATCAGAGCGGACAAGCTGGGCGCACATGATACTAAGGCGATAAGATAGCTGATCAAAGGTCCTCTGAGCAGTATAAGAAAGGACAAGTGATCTCACCTAAAAACGAATAATCGAATCCAGGCTAAAAAAAGGACATGCGGAACTGAACTGTGACAATTCCGTTGACCTTATTGACATCAGAGCAAGCGCGACGAAGAGAGATATCCACAACGAACTGTGATAAGAAAGAAGAAGGACGACGAGAAACATGCGGGACCGGTTCCAGCCTCCTCCTGCACTACCACCGCTGAGAATGAGTCAATTATAAAGACTGTAAGCTTAAGAAAAACGCATGGTAAAACAAATTGTATGCTGGTACTGACAATAATAATGTGCTTTATGGCCGTGGTAGCACCAATATCGACAGCCCTAATATTATGGTGGGTGGAAACAATACACCCATAAAAAATGTTTTTACCAATAATTAATATATCCACTACTGAAAGCCCGGTTCAGGTGATCACTTTTACCCTGCCCCCAATGGAAGAAAGACACAGGGAATGTTTTGGAAATAATACTTTGCTATTGATCATGAACATGACACATGCAATTCTGAAGAAAACAAATTGCTGGGTATGTGCCCATTTACCACAGCATCTGGGAAAGGAATAGGGTGGTATGTGCAGCCACTACCATTAAGTTCTGCATGTAGTGCATCTTTCTATGGGAAATGGAATGAGAGTAATACGGGTCAATTAGACAGGACCAACATGAATGAGTTTGAGGAGATAATAATGAAGGCTGTGGGTTGTTCCATTTTCCATAAAGCACAAGTAATAGCCCCAGAACCCACGAGGAAAAGTACACAAAAGATAACACGACAAAATAGACAAGATAGATTGTCCCCACCAGAAAAAACATCTGTAATGACGTTTCGTGCAAGAACAGAAGGGGACAAAGATGCAATCCCCCCATCTTAAATGGTGAATTACAGCCCAAGAACTGTCCCTTTTTGTCTAAAAAAGAAAGGCTATTTTTCAGTCGGAACATATACGGTGCTTCCAGTTTATCATGTATGTGGCTAACATATTGGTGTTATACTTCATGTAGCTGGCAGACCACGGAGGTACATGTAAGCTGCAGACATGCATTGCACTGGTATTGTAGAAGACTTTCAGGGGTCCGGCTTGTGGGGGATGTCCAGTCTGGAGTGAGCTGTCTGTGGGGGGTGTCACCGGTGAGGGGAGCTGGGGTTTGGTGTCTGGTTTGGAGTGGGCTGCCTGTTGGGGGTGTCCAGTCTGGAGGGGCCTGCCTATGGGGGATATCCAGTCTGGAGTGGGCTGCCTGTGGGGGTGTCACAGGTGAGGGGGGTCGGGGTCCAGTCTGGTGTGGACTGCCTGTGAGGGAGGGGGTCTGGGGAGTGGTATCCAGTCTGGAGTGCCTGTCTGTGGGGGGGTGTCACAGGTGAGGAGGGCTGGGGAGTTGTGTCCAGGCTCACAATGACACTGAGGCATTGCAGAGGCCTTAAAGCCAAACAGCTCCTAAGAAGGGCATGCTGACATTACAAGAACAAGTCACACACAAGGGTGACAAACTGTCACTGCATAAAGACTGACATCTGCCATACCCCTCTTCACTTACCCTATTGGTCTGTCTACATTTTACATTTAAATAGTCTTTTCATGACTTGACCACTGGGCTTCGCAGTCCCGGAATACTATTTTGGAGTTTGTTTTTTGGGAGAAACGGAACATACAAAGGGGAAACAACAGTTGATATGCCTCAAGGGCCTCTTGAGCACAGCTCAAGTCCATAACATAGCCAGACACTACTTTCACTAATATATATTTACCTCTCTGAAACTGCCCTCATGTAAATATTCCCTTCTTCTTCAGACCCTGTATAATTTACCCTGCTAATGTCTGCACTCCTGATTGGTGATCTACTTTGGGTGGGTCAACATGTACTACTTTGGGTGAGTCAACATGTACCTAACATATAACAAACACTATCCTTCTTCCCTTAAAATGCTCAACCTCCACTGGAACAGCCCTGTATGTTTTATCTGTACCCTACTTCCCCCACCGCTTTACCCCTTACCTTTTCCATTCCTCCACAAACTATGTTCTGGGTACCCTGGGTGGGGGAACAATTGGCTACACATTGGGGAAGCCTCAGCATCGTAAGACCACTATCTTGCTGACTGGTGCACTATAAAAGATGAGCAACATAGCATAGTCTTAATTATCATTAGTGGCCTTTCAATATGCATTATAGACGGCACAAAAACTATAATTAATATTAATATAAAATCAACATTAAATATGGACATATATCTAATTTCTTCAACTATTTTCAAAATTAATAGATCAGGCCACTGACATATTCATCAATCAATTTCCCCTGCTCATCTCTCAATCTATTGATCAATATAATTTTATTCTAAAAATCCTTTATGTGTTTTGGGTGTATATTACAAACATTCATGTACACGGGCACAACACTATAGAGCAAAATAAAACACCACAAAACTCCTTCTAGAACAAGCTATGGCAAAATCCATGTTATTAATTTGCCACCCCAAATGTAAGTGAGATATCCATTCTTTGGGTTTTAAGTGTGAGGGTGCTTGATTTTCTGGCACTGGTTCTTTAGGTTGTGTATATCATAAAGATGATTAAGCAGTTAGCTTCTAGTAGGTTACAAGGGATATTGCGTTGCATAGTGGTGCAAGTGTGCCAAAGCAAGTAGTGGAACTGTTACTTTGGCGGGGGACGGGGTAGGTGAGAGGAAGCGAGGTGAAACACATGTTTCAGGATGTCGTGGATGGGCCAGGTTGACAGCCACAAGGGTGGAACAGGCAAAAGAAGGAGGCCTTTTGAATAGTTTTTCATTGATTTCGCTCAGTTGGTCTGTCAGTTGGAACATTTATATATCTACTTGTGAGATCAATCAGCTCTACTTGCTGACCTTTAACTCTGCTGGAAACCACACTTAACACAGCGGCTGCGTCAATAGGAGAGTGTCGCTAGAAACATGTGAATGTCTGCTGTCTTGACTACAATTTAGTTATTTGTTGCAAATCCCGGATCCCAAGACTGAAAGTCTTTTATATCTTGCGGCCTGAAAGAGTCTGAGGGATGAATATTCTGTGGTCCTGAAGTTTCCAACAGGAGTGCATTACAGCAGCCAAGTGACTAGTCACTAAGGCTCCTACTGTAACTGCATGCTTATCCCGTGGCATGGAGGGGCAAATCCCATGTAGCTACTAATGTTAAAGTGAAAACCTTTTTAAATTGCGTGGACCTTAATCAACTGTAACATCTATGCATTCAACCTTAGATAGCAACTTGACACATTTTTCAAAAATTAGGAAGGGATGGGGGTTTGCGAGAGTGAATTTCTAAGTGGTATCAGAATCCCCTCCAGTTTCCTATAGTTAAGATGAAGCCAGACAGAGTTCCCCCACACTGACATGCCGCTCAGTCATTGTAGTGCTACTCCTCTCCCAATATCTCCTGCTCACTTTGACCACTGTATGCATTCAACAAAAGAGGCCCTAGGACAAAGCTTTGAAAGACATGTATGGGATTTACATGACTTAGCTGTCACATCACCTGACCCGCTGAAACATATAAGGCCTCATTACAAGTGTGCCAGTCCGGTAACAACGCGTCGGACCTGGCGGGAGGAACGGCACCTGCCCGCAGACATTCACGGAAGCACCAGCACCGGAATGCCCCGGTGTTTCCGTGAAGTCAGGTGGAAAAATGTGCAAGTCCGGCAGCAACCTGCCGGTTTTTCCACCACAGTTACCGCCAGACTTGTAATGAGACCCATGGACTCTACATTTATGTAGTTGTGCCTTAGAATGTTTTTTGACAGTACCGCAACAGTTCCAGATGGCGGCCAGGATAGGCGAGTGGGGACTCCTGTGGTAGTTCAGCAAGCTGCACACCTAGCGGACTCCAGCCAGAAGTAAGTTCTAAGGAAAGCCATCACCATCAAAAAGGGGTCAGGTGCAAAGAGGAGCAGCACAGCAAGGCTATGATAAAAATGTGCAGAATTGCACTCCCATTACCACCCAGAAAAATTATTTGATTGGATCATAAATCAAGATAATTTAATTAAATGGTGAGCTCAGGCCAGGTCCTTTTCTTTTATACAGTAATGGCATTCAGCACCAACTCATAATGGGGGAGCAAGGCTTTGTTCAAAGTTCTGCTGAGCTATTCCCCCTCATGAAAAATGTCCAAAGATGGCAGTTTTCCATCTAGTCCGCTAATAAGAACACAGCATGGACCCCCTCTTCTGACAGGATACTTAATCTGGCAAATGAAGAATGTTACTTTCTACTGACACTGATGTTGACAAAACAAAGCTTTCTAAAACTCAAAATGAGGTTTCTTTTTTTCGAAATCTTCATAATAATGCCACTAATCTGTGCTGGTTGGAATGAGACCAGTTAAGAGGGATCATTTATCATATGGCCCCTGGCCGTTATATTAACACAGTAACATGATTATTGTCATCTTCAATCGAGCTCTAAGAAACTACACAAAAGTGAAAAAACAAAACTTTGCTGCCCATATTTTCCTTTTGAAGATTACTCATAAACCTGAACAAGCCATAAGATTATAAATCTGCATTCCTACAGCAAAGGTTCAAAGTTAAATGGCAGCAAATTGCAGGCACAGAACACTTGTATTTTGCATTCGGAATTGAAGAACACGAGTTGTCATTTCAAACATATATTATTTACAAAGAAGGAAACTAAAGAGACCAGAGGCAGTTCTAAAAGTAGTGTTGAAATGGTTGAGATAAACCTGTTGAAGAAGGGGTGAGAGTGGGATCATACACCAGAAACAGTCACAAGAGGGCACAACAATTAGATTATCACATTAATAGCCAAACACCACAATATGCCTACTTATAGAGTAGTCTTGAAGGCCAAGAGCAAGAGAGGTACATAGGGTGGTTAGCTTGGTTAGGAGGGGATGGGGGATCCAGGGGCCTCGTTCCTTCACTAGCAGATGCAGTTTGAGCCTTGTTTTGAAGAGTTCCACAAAAGAGATGGATTTGCTAGAAGGGGGAGAGCATTCCAGCAGAGGGGGCAATTAGGGGAGAAACGTGTTTCAGAAACCACCCATCAGGATGGCAGCTTTCTGAATGAACATTATTACTAGAACACCAGGTGGTCAACCAGTCTCCAAGTAGATTCCTAGCTTTCAGCTGATTTAGTTTCCTAACATCAAGTAAGGCACCAGAGAGTCTGCCGCCGTCCTTCTCTGCTATGACCTGCTGTCATTTCAGTGCAGGGTAGAGCTCACTGCAACCCGCACACCCAGGCCATCTTACATCTGAGGCACTCATGCCACCATAGGTGCGATGCTGTTGTGTCTTGACTGTCGTGTAGTCACAAGAGTCCTCTGTCCACAAGTGCCGCACAGAGAGAATCTAAATCACTCTCTGTCCAACCTTTGAGGCCACAGGTGGGAGATGATCTTCCGGAACCTCGGACCTCTGGGAACCCCGAACCACTGTAAAGAAAGCACTGGTTAAGTAACAAGCCTAAGACAGCAATAACAAACCAGACAACAAGGAAGTGGAACGGTCTTACCAATAAGTGGCCGTGGTGTATCTGCTGCACCTGTAGAGGAGGTTCTGGGACCCAGCAAGGCTGTTTTCTTTTTGCAGGGCAGTAGGTTAGGCTGTACTGCGTGTGCCGGGCCCACCTGATGCCAAAATCTGGACAAGGAGAATGTAGTACCAAAGGGTTAAGTAAGTAGAAGTCCAAAAGGCAGTCCGTGAATCGTAACAAGGAATCCAATGAAGCAGAAGCTAGAAGCCAGGGAGAATCCGATAGCAGTCCGTAGTGTAATCTGAGGTCAGAGTCAAGTAATCCAAAGGTATAAGTGTAGTGCCGAACAGGTATCCAAATAAACAGCTGTGAAGCACCGAAGTGTTGCGATGCGGCTGTTTAAATACCGGCGCTGCATTTTACCTTCCGGTCACATTAGTCGCAACCGCATCACGTGAGCGTAACTTGGAAACACGTGAGCGGGAGCTGTTGGTCATGTGACGCGGAAGAAGCCGGTCTCGCAATCGCCAAGGAACATGCCAATGGAACGGGCGTCTCCGCGAGTAGGCAGCATGTCGATCCATGCGCGGTGGCACATGGGGACTCGGGGAAAGCACAATTGAGTCCCAGAACCGGGCAAGAGGACGGGGTGGGATGGAGGTGCGAGGACGGGCAAGGGGAACACTAGGGACACTGAGGGGTGAGTGTGTGGAGTGCGTGACAGATGCATTGTGAATGGGGAAGGGCTGGGCATTTGTTCTTGTTAAAAGAATGATAGTCTGCACATATATTTGTATTTGTATTTATTTAAAGAACAGGGATGTCTATTGCAACCAGAAACGACTTACAAAAACACATTTACAGATTATAGCGGAATTCCCACGAAGGGTCCCTGTACAATAGCAGAAAGGTGAGAACAATTGTTGAGCCAGTTTATAAGGGTGTAAAAGAGTGGGGTATATACGAGGGATGAAACAAAACAAACGGAAAATGTAAGAAAACAGGTGACTTACAAAGGTAACATTAACCCAAGGGGGCATGTGCTTCAAACTAAAGAGAAGAACAATATAAATGTGCACAATTACATTATTAAGCATCACTGGAGGCACTGGTGGGGTCAGGTGGGTAGGATAAGGCAGTGGGACCTCCCTCTTTAGCAAGTAAATGAAGTTTAAGCTGATCATTGACAACATCCACAGTTGGGCTGGCTTTGATTGTAATGGGTTCCTGTGGAGCGTGCGAGTAGGTAGGAAGAGCAGACTTGAGAGAAGGCACAGGAATGGTATGGGATGGTGAGGTAAAGTACAGAGGAGGATGAGAGGGAACGTGATGGTGATACAATCAGACATGAACTGTGGAGCAAGACAACTGATAACTTTGTAGACTAGGAGAAAGAACTTGAAAAGAGAGCTTTTGTGCATGGCGAGCCAATGAGCATATTGCTGGTAGGTCAAATTGGGTAAGGATCTGTGTAGGTTGTAGACAGTGTGGGTAGCAAAGTTGAGGACTTTGTCGGGAAGGGGGAAGGAGCTGAGAGGAAGGCCAAGGAGTAGGCTTGATTTGATTTTGTAAATGTGTATCACGCATACCCAGTGCTTTAAGTGGGGTAAGAAATTGAGGGGGGGCCCTCGTTTGTGGGGCGTGGCTTTCATTGTGGGCGTGGCCTAAAAGTGCACAAATCATAGTAAGGTGCGCAAACAAATATATAAATGTAGGTGAGCATTTATATGTTTGTATGCGTACTACTATGGTGTCTGTACTTTTCAAGCCATATTTTATAAACATAGCAATGTTACATATTTCTATGTTTATAAAAGGTGGCTTGAAAAGTGCACAAACCATAGTAAGTTACGCACACTTGTGTGCTTACCTTACTATGGTTTGTGTACTTTTCAAGCCACCTTTTATAAACATAGATATTTGTAACATGTTTCTATGTTTCTAAAAGATGGCTTGACACGTAAACAATTCAAGGCATCTTTTATAAAGCGTTGATGGCGGACAAAACAAACCGCAAGGTGGCTTTGTCCGTCGACAAAGCTTTATAAAAGATGCCTTGAATTGTGCACGTTTCAAGCCGTCTTTTATAAACATAGAAATATTTCTACCTTTATAAAAGATGGCTTGAAACGTACACAGTTCAAGGCATCTTTTATAAAGCTTTGCCGACGGAGAAAGGCGCCTCGGGCTCTGTGATCTCTGCTTAGAGCAGATAGATCACTGAGCCCGAGGCGTCTTTCACCCTCTGCGAACCCGCGGGCTCCGTGATTTAATCTGCATATTAGATCACGGAGCCCGCAGGGGTCAGTGACCTGGGGAGGGAAAACAAAGGGACAGTAACTTCCTCTGATGACCCTGATGAGGGGTCATCAGAGGGAGTTGCACTAACTGACAGAAGTGCCGCCAGCCTCAGCGTCGCTGTGGCTGTATGACACTTCTGTCAGCTTCGCCGACATAATGACGGGCGCATCTCCCGTCGCGGCTGCGGCGGGATAATGCATCCCGCCAATGTTGTGTGGGACGGGGGGCCCGGCTGGGCCCCGGCTCAGCCCCACTTTCTGGAGACTGCCGGGGCCCGGCCCCGGCAGGCCCCGGCCCACTTAAAGCACTGCGCATACCCCAATGGGGGTCCCGGCTGAACCTGCATTTGGATGCGGATGGCAACTGAGCAAGGAAATACACAGAAATTAAATTCTTGCTATACAGCAATGATATTATATAAATAAGTAGGTTTTCAGTTGCTTCCTAAATGCACTCTGGGATTCAATTTGTCACAGGTTTTGTGTAAGGGAATTCCTGGTTGGAGTACCAGTGAAGAATAAATGCCTGTCGTCCCATGTATAGGTTCTAGAGGAGGGGACCACCAGCAGACCTTGCCCCATAGATTGTAGCATAGGGTTGGGACAGTAGGCAATTATCTTGGATGATAAATAAACTGGGGCCAGGCCATGAATACACTTAAAGACCATACACAAGATTTTTAAAAAGTTCCTTTGCTGTATCAGGAGCCAGTGAGGGCTCCTTAGAAAAGAAGCGATGACAGTTTTCCTAGATAGCACAAAAATCAATTGCACTGCGGAATTCTGAGCGACCTGCAGTCTCTGGAGCTGGTATTTTGGAATGTCCATCAAGAGGGCATTACAGTAATCTAACTTGGCATTGGTTAGTGTTCCAATCAGAATAGATCAATCTTTCTCCAAAACAAGAGGCAATAATGGTTTTAAGAGTTTTAACTGAACATAGATTTAACAATCTGGTTAACATGTAAATTACAACTCAGACTAGACTGCCGTAGGCAACCTAAGTTTTTTAATTTCGGAGTGTATTTAGTCAGAGTCCCAAACCGGGTTGGGCAAGAAACAGAGTGTAAAACATTTGCTACCTTAGCTTTTGAGCCAAATACAATAATCTCAGTTTTTAACGGGTTTAGCTGAAGTTTATGCTTGAGCAGCAGTCAAGTTTGCTGAGCACAAGAGTGGAGATTAGAGTTTTTGTAGAGTGCTTTGTAAGAAAAGCATGAATTTTACAAATGCTGAGGAGTATTATAGGAGCAGCAGTGGCAGAGGTAGTGATGAATTGTTGCTATCGTAGGTCGTTATCAAAGAGGACCACAAGATTGTGAGCCTTGGTGAGGGAGCAAGAATTTCAGGTAAGAAGGAAATAGGAAAGAAAGGGTAAGGATGGAATTGGATGCTGGTAGAAAAATGACTTTCATCTTTAAGAGCTCAGCATGAGGGCTAGACCTCTGGACACGGCAACTGTCACCTTCATGCCACTTTCTCGCTTCTGAGATTATTCCTTGTACTCTGCTGTCCATAATATACATTCCAGGATTGTCTTGGTTTTTATTTCCTCCACGAGACTGCCAGCTATATCTGTGTACAATATTTTGCCTCATAAATACTCAAATCATTCCCCAATTAAATTCAAATATGTACCTGCTAGATCGTGTTTTTTTAGATCACTTGGGTGTCTCAGACCTGTGTCACTCCTTGATGCCACTTTTCAAGGTGAGAGTATGCGTTCTTATTTTGAACACAACACAAATGCAGTCCACAATGTGTCTGCCTCATGGGAAGCTTTCGTGATCTACAGGCTGCTTCATCAGGCATAGAAAGAAGGAGGTTCTTGGAATATCAGGACAGCATATGAATTTAGTTCTGGAATGCCTTATTTATTCGTGGCTGGATAATAATCTGATTTGTGGTTCATCCACAAAGAGCCTTACACTTCTGATGTTCACATATGCAAGCATGCAAGATAAAGAAACCATGCAGGGCTGCTCTCGGAAAGGCATGAAGGGATGGTGTAGTGACAGCCATGGCATGTGCAACCTACGGATGGATGGTATGTTTTCCCGATGAGCCTTTTGCCCGCCACGCCTATCTATGTTTAAACTTGGCATAGGAAACACTGTCCCTCGCATGTTAACAATTGTATTTAGTAAATTAATCAGGTTGTTGGTCACATTTTCACTATTGTCTGTAAAAAGCAGGCCAGGCGATAACAGAGAAAGCCATTTGCCAGGATGATCCTTCAGCAAGATTGGTGATGGTCTAACATCCACATGTTGGGCTAGTGCCTCTAGAAGGCCAATAGGGAGGCCAGTCCATCATGTTTTGGGCCTTTGACGTTTGAAGGGTGGTGTGAAAGGGATACTGCCATATTGAGAGTGTAATTCTCAAAATCAAAGTGCAAAAAAGACAGCTGACACAGAACAGGAGCGCTCACTGCCATCTGGGAAGCTTGTGAGGCAGGGCTTCTAAAGCCCTAGGAGGACTTGGGTAGGAGTACGCCCAGCAACAGCACATTGCCTCTGAGAAACAGGTGGGGCTTGGGATGTGCCGGTCAGGTTTCAGTAAAGAGCAATAGGGAGTATTGGAAATAGCAGGTCTACCTGCTGAGATGTCTCGTTCTCTGCATGCAAAGCATACACATACATTATTTGAGATAGTGACTTGTGAAGCTGTAATGTCTGTTCAAACCATCTACCAGTGTTTTGAAAATCTGCATGCATTTGTATGCATATGTTTGTCATACTTTTTCCGTCCTAAAGTATCTTTCAGAACTGCAATTCGAAAGTCATCACAGTCATACATTCTGAAACTGTTGGGCCGTATGTTTCATAGAAGATGGAGAATAAGAACCAAGGTAGGCTCCTGCACAGTACTTAGGCCTCAGATTCTGCAAAGGCTTCCAAAATTGGCTGGCGCTGACACAGCGGAGAGGCACACCTCAATGAAATGTAACACTGCATGTGCAGGAAAGAGAGCGAAAGAGGGAGGCAGACAGCCACAGGGTGGAGGCAGATAACAGAGGATGAAGTTCATTGAAAGAATAGAAGGTGGTTACTTTGTATGAGTTTTACCCTTCCATCATTGGGTTGGGCTGGAGGAGAGAAAGTAGAGTTGCTGATAAGTATGGAGTGACTGGAGTCTTCATCCGATAAGTATATGTTTAAAGCTGCCATGTTAGAGTCAGGCGCTTCCTGCTTGGATAAGGGGCCCATGTAAGGAACCAGCCATTCAAAATACTTTTGTATCCTAACATGAATCTGAAACCTAACACTACAGAAATATTTTGCAAAGAGGTGGTTTTGGCCCTTTTCAGCAAAAACTAATAACAGTGCCTCACAAACAGAATCCAGATGCTGTAATTAATTCTGAACTTGTTGTCATAAAACCCCAAAGAAAACAAAATATAATATAAACACGTAAGGAAAATCACATCTCAAAAAGTACCCAACAATGATTTAAGAGTAGTCTGCAATCTAATTTTGCAAAAAATTAGGATACAAAGCAACTAGGTAATCAATGCGCCTACAATGGAACAAAAAAGATAGATTTTATGTAAATCAATGACAACCGCAAAAATATGCATTTAACCATTACTCATACAAGCTACCCAACTCAGTCTATAGAAATGTAACCTTTCCAAAATGGCATGGCATCCATGAATCATTGCTCGCCGGCCGAAAATCCACATTTGCTGACACCTTAACATCCATGCCAATGCCAGCTTCTGCCTGGTTACCAAATTATAGAAAATAAAATGAAATACATTACAAATCATTAAACTTGACTACTTTAAAAAACAAAACATAATAGACATTCATAACTAGCAAGCACATGACTTTAAAGTAAGTACGTGCCACACATACAAAAGGAAATTAACATTTCATCCATCTGCTCTGAGGCTGCCAAACTAAAAGACAAGGTGTGCCTTCTGTCATGATTCCTGCCCCTCATGTCCCCAGCCCTCCAAGGTGTCTGGCTGGAGCCAGGCCACGATCACCTACATGGCCCTCAAGGGCCTCTCCATCCCTCCAAAGACCCACTTGGAGTCAGACTTGGCGCTTGTGGCACCAGACTCACTCACTCCCATAGGATACCATTGGGGATTGGACTTGTAGTGCTTTGATGGGGACAAGATGGATGCCCCCACATATTTTGGTTCCCAGAACTGCATGTGCACTCTACTCTTTTGGGTGTGGTTCAGCCCAGAGATCCCTAGGATATCCAGAGACTTTTTAAGCCATGCCCAGGCTGAGAAACATGCTTTGTGTTTTCTGCACCTGCAGCGTGACACTCACTGTGTTCGGATCGGTCTCCAGTAGGCCTGCATCTTTCTTCTGCGCTCAGCTCCTGAAAGAACAAGAACACCGTTAGGAACAGCCTTACCTTGCGGCGCTTCTGCCCATCATTCATCGCTTCGTCTATTCTGCGGGCATCTTCGGCGGTGTCATTCCCATCCCGGCACGCCGCTTCCTAAGGAAAAGGGAAAAGAACAGAAAAAAGGCATTAGTAAGCAGTCAGCAAATCTTCGCTTATTTTAAAGAATGTACGAGCTTCAAACGCTTACCTGAATCCCAGCCGCTCTGGGGGAACTCTGTCTCCAGAACTTCTCATCCATTTGCAAGAGGGGAAAGACACTCCAGGTTAGAGTGGAAACATCTAGAGGCGCTGCATACCGCGCTTACTCACCGCATTTCTTCTTCATAACCGGCATCCACGATGAAAACGTCGCGGCACCTAAAAGACACAGAAAAATAACTCAGTTCAATACAAATACGAAAGGGTCGCATCGCGCATCGCTCTCTCACTCACCTTCAGCGCTACTCATCTCAGCAGCACGTCGCCATCCCCGGACGCCGGCCATCATCTAAGGAAGGAAAGGAATGAACTTAGAGAACTGTTCAAAAGACTCATTATACTTACCTGTCAGACTCTTGCCAGTGAAGTAACTAGGCAGCAACGAGCCCGCATCAATCAACGTGCCCCTGTGCTGAAAGCAGGACAGAGAGCACACTTTCCAAGAAAACAAGGTGAGCTGTGGATCAAATGCAAGGGTTGGACCCCGGGGAAGAAGGGGTTCAAGCACACAGAGACAATAGGGAGTTAAACTCTACAAATCCTGTGTTTCAGGCCCAGTCTCCAGTCGAGTAGACACCAGGGAAGGGTTCGAGGTCGTAAGAGGTCAGAACAGGCTGAGTGACGTCTCTGTGGATACCAGGTGAGCGTTACACCTTCTTAAAAATACTGAAAGAAACAACCTACTAATAGATATAACACTTGCAACTACAGATTATTAGTGTAAACCCTCATAGGACAGAATACATTGCGTTCACTTTCTCTTACATATATTTCACGAACAATCCACCCGCTATTCCCATCATGAACACATTATCAAAAAAGTAAAAATCAACTATCTTCATTGTTTCCAACATATCTCTCTCTCTCTCTCTCTTTTCCATTCTCCCAATATTTCTCTCTCTCTCTCTCCCTCCCTCTCGCTCATTCTCTTCTGCTCTCTCTCCCTCTGTCTTTCCCATTCTCTCTTTCTCTCTCTCTCTCCCCCTCTTGCTCTTCCTCTCTCTCTTTCCCATTTTCTTTCTCTCTCTTTCCCTCTCTATCCCATTTTCTCTCTCTCCCTCTCTCTCTTCCTCTCTCTCCCTTTCCCATTCTCTCTCTCTCTGTCTCTCTTCCTCTTGCTCTCTCTTTCTCCTGCTCTCTCTTTCCAATACCCTCTCTTCCACTCTCTCTGCTCTGTCACCTCTCCATGGCACAAGGCTGCTCTCAAACTTATCTTCTGTAAGATAGAGAGGCATGGTGTGTCTGTGCTGTCTTGTCCGGCATGACCTGCATGCAGAGAGTTAACTCGGTGTGTCAAGGAGGCAAGCCACACTCAAGTGAACCATGTGCACAGGGAATTTGCTGCGGCAGTGTGAAAGAAAATAAAGAAGAGTTACAACCTGTTAACATAGACTCTGAGTTCCTCATTTCCAGCACGGCGTGTGCAGAGGCCTAGAGGACCGTTTTGAGATATAGCACACAGCAGGACAAGATAACTGGCGATGAAGGTGGGATTCCTGCACACCATTTGAAAACAAAAAGTAGAAGAGAGAAAAATCAGTCGTCAAGATGTAAGAATGCCTAAGCTCTGGCTAACACCTTGCCCACTTGCCTGCAGCACGATGCCTGGGGATGGAGAGAGAGACAGTCAGAGGCAAGCAAGTGACGCATCTGAAGACCAAGTGCCCAGTGACACTGCCTTCCGGCGACCAGGCCCATTTGACATGGGCGATCAACAAACCCTAGGGCAAAGATGGGAGAGATGGCTACGAAGATTTGAAAACTACATGACTGCGTATGATGAAAGGCCCTCGACAAGGTTGCCAGAAGATTACTCATTAATCTGTTTGGGGACGAAGTCGAAGATCTCATCCCCATTTTCCCACCTGAAGAGGTCAAAGCGTATGAAGGACTTAAAGAGGCATTGTGTAAATAATTCGACCGTCAGCGCAGCATAGACCACAAGAGACACACGTTCAACACGGCCTGTCAAGTCACGGGTGAATCCATGGATGCCTTTGCAACTCGACTGCTCAAGTTGGTGGATCACTGTGACTTTCATAAATTCTCAAATGAGGAGGCCATTTGAATAAGGATCATTGGAGGGTGTTTGCCGTCTGCCTTCAGAAAGAAGCTACTTCGGGAACCGCACCCTCTGGGCACCATTCTCCAGATGGCACAGACGGAAGTGAGAGCATACTCACAGGCCACGCAGATAGAGACTGGAAAAGGACAGGTGAAAGAGCATGTGTACTACGTCAGTCAAGGCGGGAGGAGTGACGGTAGTAATCATGCCCCGATTAGAAGAAAGGGCACTGCTGGAAACAATTACAGGTGTGGTCTGCCTCTTCTCCGTAAAGAAGGAATGCGGTGCCCTGCATTTGGACAGAGGTGCAGCAATTGTGGATGTGAAAACCACACAGCGAGGGTTTGCAATGCATCGCCTAAAAGGGTGCAAGGAAGTGGTCTCAACGGGGTGAGACAGGAGTATTAGTAACGCCCCCAGACCCTAGAAGAGACACCAGTGCGAGAAGAGACCTGGTCAGTCATGTTCAGCAAATTGCTGGACGGTCACCGTCCCCACTGCCAGAGTGAGAGAGAGACCAACATGAATATGCCTACATGATGAGTGACGTAGTGACTGCCCCAGACAGAGATGTTGCCATCCAAGTGGGTCAGCACCCCGCCAGGGTTGTCATCGACACAGGGGCCACACTAAACATCATGTGCATCTCTGAGTTTCACAAGATGACACACCCACCAGAGTTAGAACCATCCGAGCTGAAGATATTTCAGTGGGCCACTGGAGGTCCAGTTCGAAATCATGGGAAGTTCTCGACACTGCTGAACTACAAAGGAAGAAGAGCCATGGCAGAATTGCACATTATTCAAGGTGAAATGCCGGGAAGTAATCTATTAGGTCGACCAACGGCCCTTGAAATGAAGATTGCAGCTGTGACATACTCCATACAGCACAAAGTGTCCGTAGTGCAACAATTCCCCGAGTTATTCAAAGGACTGGGATGTTTGAAAGGAGACCCGGTCACCCTACACATAGATGAGTCGCTTACTCCTGTGGTGCAACACCTCCAGGGATACCCATCCACCTGCAACCGCAAGTAGAGAAAGAGATCCAGAGTCTGTTGAAGGAAGACATCATAGAACAAGCTTAGGGCCCCACCCCATGGGTCTCATGTGATGGCAGTACCCAAAAAAGGATCTTTTGACAAGATCAGGCTCTGTGTGGACATGCGCCAGGCTAACAAGGCAATTCAATGAGAAAGGCACCTCAGGCATGCACCTGGATGACATGATTGGTATGATAAACGGAGCAGTCACGGTACATAACCACGTTTGCAAAGCACAAAGGCCTGTTTAGGTATAAGAGGTTGAGCCTAGGAATATTGTTAGCTGCTGAGGTCTTCCGAGAGAGAGAAAGCATCCAGAAGGTCATTCAGCACATAAAGAATTGCTTCATCTATAGCAACGTCATCCTGGTTTTCGGAGCAGACCTCAAACAACACAACGGGGCACTACACCAGGTATGCCTAGCTCTCCCCCAGGTGGGGATGATGCTGAATGGAGAGAAAAGTGCATTCCACAAAAGAAACCTCATGTTCTTTGGACATATGTTCTCGCAAGAGGGAATAAGCCCTGTCCCGGGAAAAAATGCAGTGATCGAAAACCTTTGACCTCCGCAAGATGTTAGTGACATAACAGATTTTTTGGGGATGGCTACTTACTGCAGAGACTTTGCCACCACTAGTGCACCGCGGAGAGAACTCACCAAGCAAAGAACATTTTTCAGTGGGACCAAGCCCGTGAGAGGGCATTCAGCCAAATCAAGAGAGACATTGGGTCAGCTGAGTGTATGGCCTACTTCGACCCCGCGAAGTGCACTGAACTGACACTAGACGCAAGCCTGGTTGACCTGGTTGCCATCCTAGCACAGCAGAGGCCTGGCAGAGACAGTCTGAGGGCCATTGTCGCCTGTGCATCCAAGAGTCTGATGGACGCTGAAAGAAATATTCTCAGCTGGAGAAAGAAGGGCGGGCAGTCGTCTGGGCGTGTGAGCACTTCCAGATGTTCCTCCTGGGAAAACCATTCTCTGTGATGACCGACCATCAGGCACTGGTCACAATCTATGGAAACCTGCAGTTGAAAGTGCCCCCAAGGATCGAAAGGTGGGGACTAAGATTACAAGCCTTCAATTTCACCATCACAAGCCGGGTAAGGAATACAATCCGGCAGATTTCATGTCAAGGCACCTGCTTGCAAAACATGATCATCAGTCGCCCATGGCGGAGGAATACATACATTTCCTTGCTTGGCGGGGACCACCAAAGCCACTGACAATGATGGCGAGGTGAGAGACCACACCATCAGTGATTGGATGTTGCAGAAAGTGAAAGAACTCATTATGTCGCTATGGTGGAGAGACTGTGAGTTAGAACACACACAAAGAGACCAAGAGGGTGTGCAGCAAGAAATGCTGACCTTTAAGTAAGTGAAAGATGAGTTGTCAATCACTGCTGAGGGTCTCGTGATGCATGCTAGAAGGATCGTTATATTGTGGAACTCCGACAGCAAGTAGTGGACCTGGCCCATGTCACTCGCATCGTGGCATAGTGGCCACCAAACGACAAATAAGAGATACAATGTGGTTCCCAGGGATTGACTCCTTGTTGGGAGACACCATGAAAGGGTGCCATCTATGCCAGTGCACATCGAAGCCCAGTAATCCCGAGCCACTCAGGATATCTGAGCTGCCTGAGGCGCCATGTACACATGTCGCGATCGACTTCTTTGGGCCGTTCAGTGGAGGGAAATAATGGATGGTGGGCATGGACGAATTCTCTCGATTCCTGCTGGTACAATTGATCTCATCTATAGCAGCCATCACTGTTATCCCTGAGCTGTACGTCATATTCTCAGTGTGGGGCTTTCCTGAGATGCTCAAGTCAGACAACGGGCCTCAGTTCAACGGTTGGGAATTTGCCCGATTCATGAGTCACATGGACATACGTCACTGAAAAATTATACCCCTGTGGCCACAAGCCAACGGGATGATAGAAAAGTTCATGGGAAGTTTGAAAAAGTTGCTGCAACAAAATGCATTGAGTCCGAGTTCGCTGAATCAAGTACTGTGCAGCATGCTCCCAGATTATCGGAACTCACCACATGGAACAAGGAGAAAGTGACCGTCAGAGCTGGTGTTTCAGACAAAGGTGAAGACGAGATTGCCCCACAGCTGGGATTTCTGACAAACAGACCTGAAGATACTTTAGAATGAGGATGCAGCAAAGAAACACGAGATGAAGAGTCATGCGGACAAAAAAAGGGGCGTAAAGTGGTTGATGCTGCGCATGGGAGACAAGGTTCTCATGTGTCGGAAGCAAGAACGGAAGTCAAAGTCCAGGTTTGATCCTGATCCCTGCATCATCACGCAGATTAAAGGGCCTATGGTGACTGCCCGGTCCCTGGGATGAGTGACAAAACGAAACGTGGCACAATTCAGACTCTACTGAGAAGGGGAGAAAGAGTGCGAGGATGGGGAGAATACCATGGAGAATACCATGAAAGGTGCTCTAGGGGTGTCGAGGAAGGAGAATGTGGCCTCACGGAACAGAGTTGGGGCAGCTTGTGGAGGTGTCAGTGAGGCCCAAGCGATGTATCACAAGAACTGTAAGACTCATAGATGTGAAGCCACCTGTGAATAAAGGGTTTTCTGTTTGCCAGAGAGGGGGATATGTTGTGTCCTGCATGACCCACATGCAGACAGTTAACTCGGTGTGACGAGGAGGCTCGTCACACTCAGGGGAACCAATGAGATGTGCACAGGGAATTTGCTGCAATTTTGCGGCAGTGTGAAAGAAAAGAAAGAAGAGTTGCAATCTGTTAACAGAAGCTCTGCATCCCTCATTTCCAGCCTAAAGGCCAATTTTGAGATATAGCACACAGCAGGACAAGATATGTGCCTCTCATTTTGGTGCGTGCTCTATATAGTCATTACCCAGGGTAGTGCAGCCCTTCCAGGCCCTTTACAGGCACAATACATGTTGCACTTGCATAACTCTTGAAAAACCAGAAGTGATCCACACTAGTCACTTGGAAAAGTGAACACAATAAACATAACATCTGTTGAGCAATGGTAGACGGATGTGGGCAGCTTGTATAGTCATGTGGGTCTCTCAACACCCTGATCCTCCTGGTCCAGTGGGGGGGGAAGCCCTTATCTTTCCTGAGTGGATTCCTGCCTCATTCATTCCCACTCAGACCGACTCCTCTTTCGAATGCCTTGTCTGTAGGTTTCTCTCTCGCCTACCCATTCTCTTACTGTGGCTACCATCTACCAGTCTCCTGGTCAAATCACCTCATTTCTCTCTTAGTGGGCAGACCTCTCCTCCTCCCTCCTGGCCTCTACCACTCCCTCCTTCTCCTCAGTGACCTCAATATACATTTAGACTCTCCTTGTTCCTCCTCTGTACTCTTCTGGGAACGCTGCGACTCCCTCTCCCTGTCCATCCTCCCCTCTCGCCCGACTCACTCTGCAGGGCACGCACTCGATGTCTTGATCTCCTCTGACCTCCACCTCTCCATCCCCCTGACCACTCCTCTCTCCTGGAGTGATCACTCCCTCCTCTCCTCTCATCTCTCCCTCTCTTCCCCTCAAGCCAAGCCTACCCCAACACTGCCACCTACCTTCTCAGACATCCGGCCCATCAAACGTGTGTCAGTTGAGACTTTTGCCGCCACTTTCTCCCACCTCCACCTTTGGCTGTTTCACATCCTGACACTGCCCTGTCTCTGCTATACTCTTCAATTTCTGATACTCTTGATGCTCTTGCCCCAGTCATGAGGATCCATTTGAAGTCCAAAGCCAAGTGCAATTCCTGGTATGACTCTGACCTAGCTACACTTAAACGTAAGTGCATGGTGGCTGAGAGGAAATGGAGTACTTCCTGTTCATCCTCTGACAAACTGGCCTGTCGCCTGCTACAAAGGCAATACCACCTCTCTGTTCTCACCAAGAAGAGAGTCCACATTCAATCTCGTGTCTCTGCGGCATCTAAAAACTCGGCCGAACTCTTTAAAATCTGCAAGGAGCTGGCCAACCCTGCTGGATCCTCTACCCCTCCTGTTGCCTCCCAGGCTCTTTGCAATGCCCTTGCCTCTCACTTAATTTAAAAAACCCAGGACATCTTGTCCACCCTCTCCACCCTCACCCCTCCGCTCCCCTCTCCATCTGTGCTTGCGGACCCTCCTTTAGCCAGCCCCCACCATCCTTCTCGTCCTTTCCTCTTTTCTCCCCTGATGAGGTAGTTAGACAAGTCCGATCTATGAAAGCCACGTCGAAACCGGGATTATCCATGTTCCTCTAAAACCATCAAGGACCACATTGACACCCTCGTTCCAGCCCTTGCTGATTTTTGCAACCACTCCTTTGCCTCAGGATCCTTCCCCTCCCCTCTGAAGCACTCCCTTTTGCATCCTCTTCTCCAGAAACCCACAGCTGATCCTTCTTGTCCAGCTAACTATCGCCCAATTTCCATTACTCCCTTTCTGGGCAAACTCCTGGAAAAGTTGGCCATCTCTCAGCTTAACCTTCATTCCAATTTTGTTGGCTGTCTCCATGACCACCAGTCTCGCTTCAGAGATGCCAAAAGCACGGAAAATACTCTCCTGAACATCTGTGAAGATCTGCTCTCCAACCTTGACTCTAACATTCCCTCTGTCCTCATCCTCCTCGATCTCTCTTCTGCCTTCGACACGGTCAACCATACCATCCTGCTCAACCATCGCCGTGAAAACCTGGGTATCACTGATCAAGCTCTGGCCTGGCTGACCCCTTTCCTCTCAGATTGACCATCCGAGGACCAACTTGAGTCCTTCCTTTCATCTATCTTCCTCTCTAACTGTGGTGTCCACAGGGGTCTAACCTCTCGCCTTGGCTTTTCAACCAATACCTGGCAACTCTCACCCACTGCATTGCCACTTTCTGCTCAAATTTCCAGTGCTAGGCTGACGACACAACTCATTTTCAAGCTGCCCTCTCCCTCTCTCATCTCTGATTGCCTAACTGCCATTCAAGGTTGGTGTGCCGCCAATGATCTTTGTCTGAATGCCAGCAAGACGGGAGATCCTCCTCATCGGCACACCTTCACCATCCTTTTCCCTCACTCTCTGGCCAGCCTCCCTTGGCCCTCCTCCTACCCCCACCTGCGAGGCTAAGAACCTCGGGGTCATCTTTGACTCCACCCTTTCCTTCTCCGCCCACATCTCTGAGGTCTCTAAAAAGTCAAATTTCCTACTGCACCTCCTCAGAGATACTCTCCCTTTCCGCTCCTTCCCCCAGAAGCTCATGGTATCCCAAGCTCTGGTTCTCTCTTTGTTGGACTATTATAACAGCCTCTTTCCAAATCTACCTGCCTCTACTCTCTGCCCTCTGCAACTAATCCAGAACAGGACTGCAAGACTTGTCCTTGGCTTCAAGCCGTGGGATCTTATCTCTCCAGCTCTGAAATCTCTCCATTGGCTCCCAGTGGATGCAAGGATTAAATTCAAAACCCTCTGCATTGTCCACACGGCTTACGGGGCCTGGGTCCTAAATACCTTCAGCTATCCCTCTGCAAATACCTCCCCTCTCAAGCTCTTTGCTCCTCTACCTCTAACTCCCTCAGGGTCAGTCGTTTTTCAAAGAAATGAGCTGTGGGTAGGTCTCTGTCTTCGGCTGGGGCCTCCCTCTGGAACAGCCTCCCTGCCACTCTAAAACTTGAGGAGAACCATCTCCAGTTCAGGAAGCACCTAAAGACCTTCCTCTTTTCTTCTACCTTCGCTCCCCCTCTCCCCTGCTGATCTGTTCTCTCTTGGCACCGTGCACCTGGCCACCCTCTGTCCTCCAGGCCCAGGTACCTGCTCACCCCGCCATCCTCCCGCACTGCCTCCTGGCCACCCCTTGCACTGGGGTCTGTTTCTGTACCCATACAGCCCCCCCTTTTCTTCCTGCACTTATCAGACCTACCCTGTTTGCTGCCTTAAACCTAGCACTTGCAAATTGCTGGCTGAACTACCACTGTTTGTTGCCTTTCCGATTTATTTATTGTTATTTATCTGTTTCTCCTCTGCTTCGCACTTTCCACTTCTCCCCCCTTCCATGCACTTTTCCCCTCCCCCTCTCCCATGCACTTGCGAGTTCTCAATGGCCTAGTAAGATTGATGTTTTGTTCTCCCCTGTTCCCCTCCCTTGCCTTGTCACGCTCTGAAACACTTGTGTACGCGTGCGATAGAAATAAAATATCAATATTAAAGGCAATTTCTGCCAGACTTGCAAGATTTACCAGCACCTGGCTTGCTGGTAACACTGGGGGATTACAACCCGGCGTTCTGGGAAGTCATGTGCCGGTAAATTGTAAATCCCTTTTCCCTTTTGAGTCCCATAGGACTCAATAAGAATGGGGACCACGGAAGCACCGGCACAATTAATAACGGTGTCGTGCTTCCGTGAAACTCTCTGGAGAGGTGCCGTTCTGCCCGCCAGGTCTGACCCTGGCGGGCGGGACGGCACCCACCCACAGAGTCGAACTGTGCCGGTGCGGTAACAACAGTGCCGTTAGTCTTACTGGCACCGTTGTTACCGGACTGGCACAGTTCTGATGAGGCCCAATGTTTAATTTATGTTTCTCCTTTTCTTGTGGCGATGTTTCCACTGAGGGCCCTTCTTCTTGACTTTTCTGGATTTTGGGCACTTTTGCTTTCTAGCCATGTTTCCTTTATTCAAACTGTTCTTCCCTTTCATTCTTCTTTTACTTTTTTTTATCCTTTTCTGCCAGAAAACTGATATGGCCATGAGGTGTAGGGAGAAGTGGACAGCTTCAGGGGAACATCACAGCCATGTTGTGTATACTGCAACAAAACTCTGAGACAGAGGGTCTCAAGTAGTGGCTAAACCCCAGACCTCGCCCCTTCTTCTCACCCTGCACTGCTGCTGTCGAAACTCTCCAACTTTACCTCAAAACAGTGGTCCTCACCTCGCTGTCTTGGAGAAAGGAAGGTCAGCTATGTACAAAAAACAAGAAGCTTGGAATGCAGGCTTCTACTAGCAGGTAGAACCCTCAGTCCAAGCTTACTGATTGGCTGGGAACAACAAAATATGCTCCAATAAGATTTTACGCGACCAAAACATACAGGTTCATCTTTTTTGCTTAGTGTGACAAAAAGTTAAATATTGCCTCATATGTGAGCACACGTGTCTAAATTAAGCCCCAGGATGTGGCTTCATGATTCTTAATTGCACCTGGATGCCAGGTGTTCTCTCTGTAGTACCGAACTCTTCAGTACAGGACTGACGTCGATGCGGCCTCACCTGGAATAGCTCGACTGCACTTGGCAGCACATCGCACTTCCAGACAAACCCGAGATCTGCCATTTCAGAACCCTCTCGGATTCCTGGGCAACATTTTCGTTCAGCTTTACACAGCTGCAACGGCTTCAGGGAACACTTTGAAATGATAATATTTGGATGCCGTTCAGCATATTTAAATCGTTTATCTCCCTTTTAGCCATTAAGGCGCACATCTGCAAGCACAGCAGGGGAAACATAGGTCTGTGGGACTTTGTTGGACCTTGCACCGGTTCCTTATCACGGGTTATATTTCGAATATGTGTGAAATAAGGCTGGTTTCCATGCTTGTGTTGTTGACAAAAGGTTCATTGGAACTTGGAAGTGATATCTTGATCACGATGATAAGTGCTTGGCTCGATGACAGCTCCATTTTGTTATGTTGTTTTATGTTCTGTTATTTATTTATTTATTTATTGATGTATTTATTTATCTGCATTTATAAAGCATACAAGCAGCCCGGAGAAAAAGGTCGTGATTGGTGGGATGTTTTGTGGGAGTAGAGCAGAGCTTGTGTTTTGATTGGCTGTGTGAGTGAGCTGTGGAACTAATATTACCCGCCTGTAGGTGCCTATCCTGTGGGTGGGTGTAGGTAGCTGTCGGTGAGTGTTGGTTTGCGACAGGCCACAGTCCATTGTCCGCTTGCGTGGTATTCCAGTAGGAACACATTGGCCCTCATTACGACCCTGGCGGATTTTTTCCGCCATCGGCGGACTTTTCCGCCATGGCGCAAAGTCCCTTTACGCCATGGCGGATGGCGGACTTACCGCCCCATTCCGAGGTCGGCGGGGCGGTAAGTCCCCAATCCCCATTTACCCTTCCCCATTCCCATTTTTGCCCCATAGGGCTCAATGGGAGTGGGGAAGGTGTTAATTACGCCACCGTACACTACGGTGGCGTAATTAACACCGAGGTCCCATAGCGCCATGGATTTTTACGCCCGCAAAAAGCGGGCGGAAAAATGACCATGGCGCTATGGGAACTCGTAGTTGGCGGTAAGGGGTCGGCGCAGCTAACGCTGGCGCAAACCCCTTAGCGCCAGGGTCGTAATGAGGCCCATTATATTATAAATGTGGACTACATAAAAAAATGTATTCTGTACAGAACCGCCAAGTGCATACATGTTCTGCACGGCATCGTACCCAAATAATCAAGGTACAAGTTCTGAGGACGAAAATGCCGAATGGAGAAGGCTGTATTTCACTGCATACATATATGGGATGGGTGGGTAAGGGTAATAATAAATGTAGGGGTGTGGGGGTGAGGCTGTAGGGGTCGCTCTGCATATATATTTGGCAAAATGCATTTTTTTAAAAAAAAGTATGATGTGTTGGAACTCGGGTGTAACTCGAGAAATCTGCGTGCGAACTCCTGTAAACGGTTCCTGCTCCACACTACACTGCGTACGCGTACACCTAAGTCTGATTGGATCCCCGGCTGCGTACACGCACCCGTAAATCCGACAATAAAACCCAACTCTGCTCGGCGATTCCTATGCGCAAGATCTAGACATGACATGTGCATATCTTTAATGAATGCTGAGCTCAAGTAATGTTGCTTTATGTATAATGCAATGCAGATATAGGGGCTCATTATGAGACCGGAAGGGACAATTATCGGGGCATTACGGCCCTGGCAGACCTGGTAAGTGCCCATTCCAGGGTGCCGGAAAATATTGCTACCCATTCCCATATTATTCCCATTAGACTCAATGGGAATGGGGAGGCCGGATGCATCGGCACCATTCGTGAAGGTCAGACCTGGCGGGCGGGAAGGCACCCGTGAGCAGACCTCGTAGTTTGCCAGTCCGGTAACAACGGTACTGGCAAGCTTACCGGTACCGTTGTTACCGGACCGGCAAGTTTAGAATGAGGCCCATAGTCTTGGTATTTCCAATCGCCAATGCCAGAATAAAGGAGCTAAAATAGTTGCCACGAGTAGAAGCACGCAGCACTCTGACAGGGTTGGAACTAACATAACCCATATACTCTCCAAATCAACCTTTTCTAGCCCAGGGAAAAAGCTGAATGTGGTCTCTCTGTGCCCTTGCCCCCCATCCTGCTCACAATTTGAGCTATGTTGTGGTTATTGAAAGGTAGGGACCATTCAATGAGTTCTTTTTTAAGGAGGACGCCATGCTCATTAACCTCATACATGTCGAACTTCAGTGATTCCATGTGTGAGTTAGGATGAAAAGATACAACATCAGCACTGACGGGGTTAACGATCTCTAGGGTGATCCCTAGGGTGAAGTGCCATCAATGGGAAAGTAAACAGCGAACTAAGTACTTGAATACTCAATCAACCAGAGTTTCAAGTCACCAATGCCAGAATAAAGGAGCTACAATAGTTGCCACGAGTAGAAGCACAAAGCACTCATACTCTGACAGAGTTGTACCTACCATAACCCATACAATCCCAAAATCAACCTTCGATAATGAATTGGAGAGTGTGTCTGCTCAGTCAAAGCTAGGTGTTGTGTGTGTTGAAATGAAATGATTAGTGGCTCGGACATGTATTCCGTCCCTGATATCGTGTTACCGTTGATTTACCATTGCCCATGTCAAAGATAGGTATTTGTTTATTTTATTTATTTATTGCATATTGCCCTGCACATTTCAGGTAGCTGAAAGAGATCAACAGCATCTTGCAGACACCTGCTGTCATATTCAGAGACGACCTTGACCTCATGGAAAAAGCGGCTCCGCTCAGCCCCTTATTTACACAGGGCACGCCACATCTGTCTTTGAACCTTTAAAATATCTGCTTTTCCTTGTGAAAGAAGACAAGAAATGTGCTGTGCCACAGAATCACCAAGGTCCTGTGCCACATGTACTGAACCTCCTTCTGTTTTTAGGAATCACCCAAAAAGTCCTGCAAAAAACAGCATGAATGGGAGAATTGTCCGAATTTCAGCCGTTCGAAATTTCTGAAATGGCCGAAAAGTTCTACCAAATCCCCCATTTGGTGCTTGGGGATCCCAAAAAGCAACCAAAAAAAAGCATTAAAAAAAACAAAAAGGAAAGAACCCTGTGGCGCCGGTTCCCGATCATGGAAGCAAAAGGGAACAGGCGTTGCAGTGACACAGCGAGTCAGCGGCACACAGCAAAGTGTGCTGCTGCAAGGTAGGTAGGGGGGTGGGAGGGTGGGTGTGGGTGGGGTCGAGAACCGAGTCAGAAATGTTCAGAGGAGAAAAGACTGAAGGTTATATCGGAAAAATAAACTTCAGCTTTTCTCTCTCGAACATTTCCATCACAGGTTTCCAACCCTGATCCTGTTTTTGGAGACCACTCAGCGCCATTGGGAAAATGGTTCAGACTTGCTGTAAAACGATGCACATTATTCCCCTTGCACTATGAAAGAGGGAAGTCCACACGTGCTATTTCATTGCTTCCATTACTGCTAGGGCCGGGGAAAGAAGACATAAAGATAGCTGAGCGAAGGAATTGCCATGGCCAGGGCACCACGAGTGCCAATACACAGGCTCGAGCCATGGCCAGGGCACCCCGAGTGCCAATACACAGGATCGAGCCATGGCGAGGGCACCATGTGTGCTAACACACAGGATCGAGCGATGGCCAGGGCACCACCAGTCCCAATACAAAGGTTCTAGCCATTACCAGAGCACCACGAGTGCCAATACACAGGTTTGAGCCATGGCCATGGCATCACAAGTGCCAATACACAGGATTCAACCATGGCCAGGGCACCACGAGTGCCAATACACAGGTTTTAGCCATTACCAGGGCACCATGAGTGCCAATACACAGGATTGAGCCATGTCCAGGGCACTGTTAAGGTGTGTGTCCCTGGGTCGGACAGCACCTGTAGTGGCGGGACTCTTGGATGATGTCTGTACTGGAGAGGCCAGGCTGAAGGACTGATCACTGGCTAAAGGTACCAGGTAAGTGCACCGATTCTTCTGGGAGCGGTGACAACCAATAGGTTGGATAACATGAAGGGCAAGGTACCACAGAGAGCAAAAGGAAACCCAGTAGGCAGGAGATCTGGGTATAGGGATTGGCTTGCCGATGGTAGCAGGAAAGTCTTAGAAACCAAGGGGTGAGCAGATGCAGGGTGAGTCCAAAAGGCAAGAGAGACTGATTCCTGGTAGGCAGCAAGGAAGGGCACCCAAAACCCAAAGAGGGCTGGAATCCGGGAGAGCCAACGTGGACCGGACCCAGGAAGGCAAGCAGGCAAAAGGACCAAGAACAGGAACCCAGGCTGGAGGCAAAACAGTAGCAAAACAGAAGGTAGGCGCTGCTACGGCTGTTCAGGAACGAACCGCGTTAAGACGCGATTCGTTTCCCGACACAGCCGCTATTTACATCCCTCGGCATGAAGCCGAGGCGTGGAACGCAGGCCGCCTTGCGCATGCGCAGCCCGCAACCCCGGAGCGACAACGAGGCTTGAAGCGCAAGCCGTTGGACTCCGCGGGCTGTGGCGCATGCGCGCAACGGATACTATCCGAGGATTCGGGCGCCGGGAGACTCCTCTCCCTGCTAACCGAAACCTCGGATAGATCCGCCAGGACCGGGAGCGCCTCGTCTCCCCCCAGGTAAGTGGCCTAACACCATAACCCCCCACAGGAAGACCAGGAGAACCGGGTTTCCAAGGATGAGAGAGATAGAACTCCCGAACAAGACGAGGGGCATGAACATTGACGACCGGTTCCCAGGTGCGGTCACAGGGAGGATAGCCCTTCCAGTCCACTAGAAATTGCAATTTACCCCTATAAAAACGGGAGTCACAAATCTCCTGGACCTCAAACTCTGGCGTACCCTGAACATCGACGGCTGCTGGTCGAGGGTGGGAACGACCAAAGGAATCGGGACGACAGGGTTTGAACAGGGACACATGAAAGACCGGGTGAACACGCCATGAAGGTGGTAAAGCCAGTCTAAAAGCCACCGGTGACACTTGTTTAATGATACGAAAAGGTCCATGGAACCTAGGGGCCAGTTTCAACGGAAGGTTTCGGGCCGGGAGATTTCTGGATGATAGCCACACTAGGTCTCCTACTTGAAAAACCGGACCAAGATTGGATGCTTGTCAGCAGCCTTTTTCATACTCGCCTTTGCCATATGCAAGGCACCCAACACCTGGCTATGACAACCTTGTATATTGGCTATCAGCTGATCAGCTGAAGGAACTGAACTGGGTTGTACGGGTGAGAGTGGTAGGAGTTTGGGGTGTAGGCCGGAAGAGCAATAGAAAGGGCTAAACCCAGTAGCTGAGTGCATGGAGTTTTTATAGGCTACCTCTGCCAAAGCTAGATTAGACACCCAATTGGATTGGGAAGCATTAGTGAAACAGCGTAGGTATTGTTCCAAAGTCTGATTGGTTCTTTCCGTCTGCCCGTTGGTCTGTGGGTGGTGGCCAGAGCTGAGAGCCCTGTGTATACTCAAATGGCGACAGAGTTGACCCCAGAAGGCGGTTACAAATTGAGAGCCCCGATCAGATATAATCTTCTCTGGCAAGCCATGTAGACGATAGATGTTCTGTAAGAAAGACTGGGCCATCTGAGTAGCTGTGGGTATTTTCGGAAAGGGGACGAAATGTGCCATCTTGGTGAAGCAGTCCACTACTACCATGATGCAAGTCTGACCCTCGGAGCTTGGCAGATCCACGATAAAGTCTGTGGCAAGTGTGTGCCAGGGGTAAGGTGGAATTTCAGTGGGTTGCAATAGGCCTACAGGTTTCTGTCTAGGTGTCTTGACCTGGGCACATACTGGACAGGTCTCCACATATTGCTTGGTTTGACTAGCGCAGCCAGGCCACCAGAATTGACGGGCTATCTTCTCCTGTGTAGCGCGTACCCCACGATGTCCTGCAACTTTAGAATCATGTAGTCCTTGCAATACGGCCCTACGGAGTTCTTCCGAGGGTACGTACAATCTATTTCGGAAGAGCAGGAGGCCGTCCTTTTCGCTCACTTGCGGGTTCTTCAATAAAGTTGTACGTCTCGGGTCCGCAGCGGTCTCCTGAGCGACTCTCTGTAGGTAAGGTGTAAGAGCCAGAAGAAAGTGTTTCGGGGCTAGCACAAGCTCTCCCTTGTTTTCTTGTGCTATGTCATCCTGCAGTGAGCGGGATAACGCGTCAGCCTTGACGTTCTTGTTGTGGGGTATGTATGTGATGTGGAAATCAAATTGCGAAAAGAAGAAGGCCCATCGCGCCTGACGTGATGTTCTACATTGTAATGAACGTAGAAACTGTAGGTTGCGGTGGTCGGTACGCACTTCTACAGGGAAACGTCCTCCCAATAGATGGTGGCGCCACTCTTCGAAAGCAGTCTTGATGGCAAGGAGCTCCTTCTCGATGATGGGATAATTTCGCTCACCGGCGGTAAGTTTTCTGGAATAGTAAGCTAAGGGAAGCTCCATCTCTACATCTGGATCCAATTGCAATAATACTGCTCCCACAGCATAATCCGATGCATCTGCTTCAACAATGTAGGGTCTATCCTCCCGTGGATGTTGAAGAATGCGGGAGGTGCTAAAGGCTTCTTTTAACCGCAGAAAGGAAGCAGAGGCCTCCGGTTCCCACGAAAAGGATCTCTTATTGCTGGTCAAGTTAGAGAGCGGGGCTGCCCATTTGGAAAATGATGGAATGAATCGCCGATAAAAGTTTATAAACCCAAGGAAGCGTTGCAAGGATCGTCGGTCCATGGGAGGTTTTCATTCCAGGATGGCACGGACTTTCGCAGGGTCCATGTGTATTCCCGTAGCACTGATGACATAACCCAGGAACTCCACTTGAGCTTGATGAAAAAGACACTTTTCAGGCTTGACATACAGATGGTTCAGCTGTAGCCTCTTGAGAACCTCTTGAACTTGAACTAAGTGTTCATTGCGGTCTTTGGAATACACACGGATATCATCCAGATAAACCCAGACTGATACTCCGATCAAATCATCAAAGATGTTATACATAAAGCATTGGAATATGGAGGGGGCATTGCACAACCCAAATGGCATCACGCGATACTCGTAATGGCCCATCGGAGTCTTAAATGCGGTTTTCCACTCATCACTGGTTCGAATCCGCACAAGATGATAGGCCCCTCTGAGGTCCAGCTTCGTGAACACCCGGGCTTCATGTAATGACTCCATAATGGTGCGTATCAAGGGGAGCGGGTACCGGTCTTTCTTAGTGATGTCGTTTAATTGACGATAGTCAATGCATGGCCGAAGAGTGCCCTCCTTCTTCTTAACAAAGAACAAAGGAAATCCCGCAGGAGATGTGGAGGGTACGATGTATCCCTTTTGGAGGCAATCTTGTAGATATTCCTGGAGAGCTTCCTTTTCTTGCACAGTTAGGGAGTAGACCTTGCCATGTGGTATTGTTGTGTTAGGAAGAAGCTCTATCGAACAATCGAAGCTTCTATGCGGAGGCAATGGAATCTCTTTGGGATCAGAGAATACCTCGTGGAATTCCCTGTATTCAGTTGGTATCGTAGTGACCGAGTAGAGACCAGTTCTGTTACCTACTTCGGTCTGAGTGGAAGACGAGGCCTTCAGAGCCGGATGATAGTGGTCAAAGCATTCCTGCTTGCAACGGACTGAACAGAATTCCAGTGTCCTGGTCTCCCAGTTAATACTGGGGTTGTGATGTAACAACCAAGGCAAACCCAGGATGATTGGATACGAAGGAGTCTTGATGACGTCAAGAGAAATCAATTCCCGGTGCTCCTCGATTTGAAGTTGTAGTGTCCCAGTATGCTGATGGACCGGTCCAGAAGACAGAGGAGTGCCATCAATGACCTCCACCATGGAGGCGCAACTTTTCTGTAACAAAGCAATCCCGGTCTTGGCTGCGAAGTCAGCATCGATATAATTCATGGAAGCCCCACAATCCAGCAGCCCGAGGACTTCTACAGGGTCATTTCTCGCCCAGGTAACATTGATCCTCAAGGCCATGAGGACTACTGGCTGCATGGGTTGTTTCTCCCGGTCGTTCTCTGGAAGGACTGATATCAAGGAAGAGGGGCCTGTCGTCGCCTTCCCTACATACGACAGGCCGTTTAGTTTTCCGACCTACGGAGAGGACGTTGGGGGCACGTAGAAAGGTAATGCCCTGAGGCCCCACAGTACAGGCACAACCGGAGATCTCTTCTTCTTTTCTTTTCAGCTTCTGACAGGGGTCCTCTCAGAGCTCCCAATTGCATGGGTTCGGATGCTGGTTCTTGTGAGCCTTGGGCTTTGGGAATGTCTGGCAGGTTTCTGGGAAGCGGTTTGTCAGATCTGCGTCGCTCATTTCGCCTCTCCGTCAATCTATGATCAATACGTAGGACTTGTTCTTGTAGTGCCTGTAAGGTCTCAGGTTCTGGGATATGTAACAATTCGTCTTTGTACTCTTCCCTTAATCCTCTACGAAAGAGGGTTTTCTGGGTAACTTCTGGCCACTGGGAATCTGTGGCTAACTGGCGGAAACGACTGATATGGGCAATGATATCACTGGTGCCTTGTCTTAAGTCCATTAACTGGTTCTGTGCTGTTGCTGCTAGATTTGGTGACTGGAAGACGTCCAAAAAGGCCTTCTCGAAGGCTAAAAAATCCTCCAGAATCGGACTCTTGGCTACAACAAGGGGCGTAGCCCAAGCCAACGCATTCCCAACCAGGTTACGTAATATATATCCAATCTTGGCTTTGTCCTGTTTGAAATGGGTTGGGCGACACAAAAAATGAATCCGGCAATGATTGCAGAACTCTGCTACTCGTCTGGGATCTCCATCAAATTTCACTAGGCTGGTCTGTGCCATCACAGACTCTGGCGTTATACTTGCTCCGGACCCTTGAACAACCATCTGCCGTAAGGCCAAATTCTCTTGGTGGAGTGCCGTCATCTCGGCTCGTAAGGCTCGGATCTCAGTTCTTAATTCCTCAATGTCATCCATCCCTGGATCAGTACAGATTGGTAGGCGTCTTAATCTGTTAAGGTGTGTGTCCCTGGGTCGGACAGCACCTGTAGTGGCGGGACTCTTGGATGATGTCTGTACTGGAGAGGCCAGGCTGAAGGACTGATCACTGGCTAAAGGTACCAGGTAAGTGCACCGATTCTTCTGGGAGCGGTGACAACCAATAGGTTGGATAACATGAAGGGCAAGGTACCACAGAGAGCAAAAGGAAACCCAGTAGGCAGGAGATCTGGGTATAGGGATTGGCTTGCCGATGGTAGCAGGAAAGTCTTAGAAACCAAGGGGTGAGCGGATGCAGGGTGAGTCCAAAAGGCAAGAGAGACTGATTCCTGGTAGGCAGCAAGGAAGGGCACCCAAAACCCAAAGAGGGCTGGAATCCGGGAGAGCCAACGTGGACCGGACCCAGGAAGGCAAGCAGGCAAAAGGACCAAGAACAGGAACCCAGGCTGGAGGCAAAACAGTAGCAAAACAGAAGGTAGGCGCTGCTACGGCTGGCCAGGAACGAACCGCGTTAAGACGCAATTCGTTTCCCGACACAGCCGCTATTTACATCCCTCGGCATGAAGCCGAGGCGTGGAACGCAGGCCGCCTTGCGCATGCGCAGCCCGTAACCCCGGAGCGACAACGAGGCTTGAAGCGCAAGCCGTTGGACTCCGCGGGCTGTGGCGCATGCGCGCAACGGATACTATCCGAGGATTCGGGCGCCGGGAGACTCCTCTCCCTGCTAACCGAAACCTCGGATAGATCCGCCAGGACCGGGAGCGCCTCGTCTCCCCCCAGGTAAGTGGCCTAACAGGCACCATGAGTGCCAATACACAGGTTTGAGCCATTACCCGGGCACCACGAGTGCCAATACACAGGATCAAGCCATGGTCAGGGCACCACAAGTGACAATACACAGGATCCAGTCATGGGCGCGGTACCATGAGTGCCAATACACAGGATTGAGCCATGGCCACAGCACCACAATTGCCAATACACAGGATCAAACCATGTCCAGAGCACCATGAGTACCAATACACAGAATCGAGCCATGGCCAGGGCACCACAATTGCCAATACACAGGATCAAGCCATGTCCAGAGGACCACAAGTGCCAATAGATAGCTTTGAGCCATGGCCAGGGCACCACGAGTGCCAATACACAGGTTTGAGCAATTACCAGGGCACCACGAGTGCCAATACACAAGATCGAGCCATGTCCAGAGCACCACGAGTGCCAATCCACAGGATGGAGCCATGGTCAGGGCACCATGATTGCCAATACACAGGATCGAGCCATGTCCAGAGCACCACGAGTGGCAATGCATAGCTTCGAGCCATGGCCAGGGCACCATGAGTGCCAATACACAGGTTTGAGCCATTACCAGGGCACCACGAGTGCCAATACACAGGATCGAGCCATGGCGAGGGCACTACGATTGCCAATACACAGGATCGAGCCATTAACAGGCCACCACGAGTGCCAATACATAGCTTTGAGCCATGGCCAGGGCACCACGAGTGCCAATACACAGGTTTGAGCCATTACCAGGGCACCACTAGTGCCAATACACAGGATCAAGCCATGTCCAGAGCACCATGAGTGCCAATATACAGGATTGAGCCATGTCCAGAGCACCACGAGTGCCAATATATAGGTTTGAGCCATTACCAGGGCACCACAAGTGCCAATACACAGGATCAAGCCATGGCCAGGGCACCATGAGTGCCAATACTGAGGTTTGAGACATTACCAGGGCACCACGGGTGCCAATACACAGGATCAAGCCATGGTCAGGGCACCACGAGTGCCAATACACAGGATCCAGTCATGGCCAGGGCACCACGAGTGCCAATACACAGGATCGAGCCATGTCCAGAGCACCACGAGTGCCAATACACAGGATCGAGCCATGTCCAGAGCACCACAAGCGCCAATACACAGGATTGAGCCATGTCCAGAGCACCACGAGCGCCAATACACAGGAGAACCGAGTCAAAAATGTTCAGAGGAGAAAAGACTGAAGGTTATATTGGAAAAATAATCTTCAGCTTTTCTCTCTCGAACATTTCCATCACAGGTTTCCAACCCAGATCCTGTTTTTAGAGACCACTCAGCGCCATTGGGAAAATGGTTCAGACCTGCTGTAAAACGATGCACATTATTCCCCTTGCACTATGAAAGAGGGAAGTCCACACGTGCTATTTCATTGCTTCCATTACTGCTAGGGCCGGCGAAAGAAGACATAAAGATAGCTGAGCCAAGGAATTGCCATGGCCAGGGCACAACGAGTGCCAATACACAGGCTCGAGCCATGGCCAGGGCACCACGAGTGCCAATACACAGGATCGAGCCATGGCGAGGGCACCATGAGTGCTAACACACAGGATCGAGCGATGGCCAGGGCACCACCAGTGCCAATACAAAGGTTTGAGCCATTACCAGAGCACCAAGAGTGCCAATACACAGGTTTGAGCCATGGCCAGGGCACCACGAGTGCCAATACACAGGATGAAGCCATGGCCAGGGCACCATGAGTGCTAACACACAGGATCGAGCCATGGCTAGGGCACCACAAGGGCCAATACAGAGGTTCGAGACATTACCAGAGCACCACGAGTGCCAATACACAGGATCAAGCCATTGCCAGGGCACCACAAGTGCCAATACACAGGCTCGAGCCATGGCCAGGGCACCACGAGTGCCAATACACAGGATCGAGCCATGGCCAGGGCACCATGAGTGCTAACACACAGGATCGAGCAATGGCCAGGGCACCACGAGTGCCAATACAGAGGTTCGAGCCATTACCATAGCAACATGAGTGCCAATACACAGGATCAAGCCATGGTCAGGGCACCACCAGTGCCAATACACAGGATCAAGCCATGGTCAGGGCACCACGAGTGACAATACACAGGATCCAGTCATGGGCGCGGTACCATGAGTGCCAATACACAGGATTGAGCCATGGCCAAAGCACCACGATTGCCAATACACAGGATCACGCCATGTCCAGAGCACCATGAGTACCAATACACAGAATCGAGCCATGGCCAGGGCACCACGATTGCCAATACACAGGATCAAGCCATGTCCAGTGGACCACAAGTGCCAATAGATAGCTTTGAGCTATGGCCAGGGCACCACGAGTGCCAATACACAGGTTTGAGCAATTACCAGGGCACCACGATTGCCAATACACAGGATCGAGCCATGTCCAGAGCACCACGAGTGGCAATGCATAGCTTCGAGCCATGGCCAGGGCACCATGAGTGCCAATACACAGGTTTGAGCCATTACCAGGGCACCACGAGTGCCAATACACAGGATCGAGCCATGGCGAGGGCACTACGATTGCCAATACACAGGATCGAGCCATTAACAGGCCACCACGAGTGCCAATACATAGCTTTGAGCCATGGCCAGGGCACCACGAGTGCCAATACACAGGTTTGAGCCATTACCAGGGCACCACTAGTGCCAATACACAGAATCAAGCCATGTCCAGAGCACCATGAGTGCCAATATACAGGATCGAGCCATGTCCAGAGCACCACGAGTGCCAATATATAGGTTTAAGCCATTACCAGGGCACCACAAGTGCCAATACACAGGATCAAGCCATGGCCAGGGCACCATGAGTGCCAATACTGAGGTTTGAGACATTACCAGGGCACCACTGGTGCCAATACACAGGATCAAGCCATGGCCAGGGCACCACGAGTGCCAATACACAGGATCCAGTCATGGCCAGGGCACCACGAGTGCCAATACACAGGATCGAGCCATGTCCAGAGCACCACGAATGCCAATACACAGGATCGAGCCATGTCCAGAGCACCACAAGCACCAATACACAGGATTGAGCCATGTCCAGAGCACCACGAGTGCCAATACACAGGAGAACCGAGTCAAACATGTTCAGAGGAGAAAAGACTGAAGGTTATATTGGAAAAATAATCTTCAGCTTTTCTCTCTCGAACATTTCCATCACAGGTTTCCAACCCAGATCCTGTTTTTAGAGACCACTCAGCGCCATTGGGAAAATGGTTCAGACCTGCTGTAAAACGATGCACATTATTCCCCTTGCACTATGAAAGAGGGAAGTCCACACGTGCTATTTCATTGCTTCCATTACTGCTAGGGCCGGGGAAAGAAGACATAAAGATAGCTGAGCGAAGGAATTGCCATGGCCAGGGCACCATGAGTGCTAACACACAGGATCGAGCCATGGCCAGGGCACCACAAGTGCCTATACAGAGGTTCGAGCCATTACCAGGGCACCACGAGTGCCAATACACAGGATCCAGTCATGGGCGCGGTACCACGATTGCCAATACACAGGATCGAGCCATGTCCAGAGCACCACGAGTACCAATACACAGAATCGAGCCATGGCCAGGGCACCACGAGTGCCAATACACAGGATGGAGCCATGTCCAGAGGACCACAAGTGCCAATAGATAGCTTTGAGAGCCATGGCCAGGGCACCACGAGTGCCAATAGACAGGTTTGAGCCATTACCAGGGCACCACGAATGCCAATACACAGGATCGAGCCATGTCCAGAGCACCACGAGTGCCAATACACAGGATGGAGCCATGGCCAGGGCTACATGATTGCCAATACACAGGATCGAGCCATGTCCAGAGCACCACGAGTGGCAATGCATAGCTTCGAGCCATGGCCAGGGCACCATGAGTGCCAATACACAGGTTTGAGCCATTACCAGGGCACCACGAGCGCCAATACACAGGATCGAGCCATGACCAGGCACTGCGATTGCCAATACACAGGATCGAGCCATGTCCAGAGCACCACGAGCGCCAATACACAGGATCGAGCCATGTCCAGAGCACCACGAGCGCCAATACACAGGATCGAGCCATGTCCAGAGCACCACGAGTGGCAATGCATAGCTTCGAGCCATGGCCAGGGCACCATGAGTGCCAATACACAGGTTTGAGCCATTACCAGGGCACCACGAGCGCCAATACACAGGATCGAGCCATGGCCAGGCACTGCGATTGCCAATACACAGGATCGAGCCATGTCCAGAGCACCACGAGCGCCAATACACAGGATCGAGCCATGTCCAGAGCACCACGAGCGCCAATACACAGGATCGAGCCATGTCCAGAGCACCACGAGCGCCAATACACAGGATCGAGCTATGTCCAGTGCATCACCAGACTGCAAGGTAGAATAACGGCTTCCGAGGAGCTACATCTGCTCACAGAATAACAGATGACAAGTGCCAAAGAAGACCACACTATCTGTCAGGGGACGAAACCTCAACCAGGGGGCCAGCGCATCACACGTGCGCTCTGTGCGAGTGTGAACCAGTGTGTCATTTCTGGAAGCGTTTGCCACGGCTGAGCCCTGGGACAGATTTTCCAGCACTACACTTATTTCACAGTCCCATCATTCTTATTAACAGAATCCGGCTTGTACATTGTTTTGGGCAGAGTTACATAATTTTCACTGATAGCGAGATGGTATGTGAAAGGGCCCCGCTGAAAGGCAGCACCCTAGATGCCTGAAGGTTCACTACCCTCAAGACCCTAGCTTACTGTTAGGCAATTCATAACATTGTTGACGTGGGCTGGCACTGCAGCGTGAGTGACATGTACCTGGCTCATCCATTCCCTGAATGCATTGAAGGTGCCCAGTCAACCTGTCAACCTGTAGCTTTAAGGCTGCTGCAGTGCAGCATTCACGTTCACAAGCTGCCACGCTCCCACGCTGTCTTTCACTCAACAGGTGGGCATGGATTGTGCCAGTGTGAGGGGCAGCATGTGCCAATGCACGTGCACATGTGCCAGTGACACACCATCATTGAGCAGCTCAGGCTGCAGCCCTCCCCAAAATGTTGGGCTATGTTGACTCGACCTGGCTGACTTACAGAGCCGTGGCTGGACAGAACACAGACGCTAAATGGCGACTGGACTTCGCTGTCAACAAAGGCCCTGCAATTACAAACCTGAAGCATTTCATTGTCAGCATCTGCATTCATATGAATACATTTTTAGGTCATTGAAATTGTGATGTGGGGTTAGCAATTGCATGCCAGGGGAGTGACTGGAATAGGGGTGGAGAGTGTGAGGGTGCGGGGGGGGGGGGGACAGGAGACATCAAATTCGTCCAGAGGTTCTTAAGTGTGTGGTTTCAGACGTGAAGGAGAGGGTTAACTGACCGGGTAACATTGAAGCTGCATTAGAATAGTCTCAATAGAATGTGTAAATATGTTAGATGCCCCCCACACAAATAAGTTTGCCCCTCCCCCACAGTCTCTTAAGTTAGCGCCTCTCCCAACATTTGAAGGATTAGCACCCCCCTAAACATTTTCACTCGGTGCACCCCTGACATATGGTGTCGCGACCAGCGAGCATATGCAGTACTTGGCCTAGTGTATGGCGTTGTGCAGGCGTGTTCATGCTGCAGCGCATGTATGCGGCGGCACTGCACAGTCGCTGCCACTAGCAGCTCAGACAGGGCACTGAGGAAAGAACAGCAGCACCTGCACCTCCAGACAGGCACAGAGGAAAGGCCATGCAGCTCAGAGCGGGGAGTGTTCCAGGGGTGGACTGGGCCACACAAGATGCCCTAGAAGTAACGTTCAAATTAGCTTCTTATTACACATTTCAGCAAGCCCAAGCCTTTTCTTATGAGAACATTTGAAAATAAAATAGGTTACAACACAAAAGAGGCCCAGGGTGCAGAGGCCTAGTGGGAAATCTCCAGAGTTCCCCATGGGCCACTGCACCCCTGGTTTAGGCGGCCGGCCTTTCCTAATTTAATCTAGTATGCACCCATCCTCTGGCTGATCCCACCCGCGACACACTGAGGTTTAACACTGAGAGCATTTGATTTCATGTGGCTAAGGCAGAGCTTTGTATTTTTTTAGATAACATTCACAACTATGAAGTGCTTTTAAATAGACAACTCTGGCGGATCCTATTGACAGGCTGTCCGTTTGCTTTGTATGCACAAGTGTGTGGTGCGCTACTTCTCCAGTGTTACAGTGTGAACACAGGTTTCACATACAGCCGGGAGATCTGACAGACTACTCTATCTCTGCAGGCATTGGGGCAACACAGTTGAGCAGATCGGGCTCTAGCCCCCGTGCCCCGAAATTGTGGGCAATTTTGACTCAACCTGGCTGACCTACAGAGCACAGATGTTAAACAGCATCTGGGCTTCGCTGTTAACAAAGGTCCTGTGATTAATAATGTAAAGCATTTCATTGTTAGCACCTGCATTCATATGCATACATTTTTAGGCAACTGAAATCGCAGGGACATTTCTTCTCTGTGAAAGGGACAGTGAGCTAAAGACTTGGTAGAATCACTCCCAGGGGTTATTCACCCAAGAACAGGTCAATGGGCCGTGTTCGTGCTGGTAGAGAGACTCGCAGACCCCCTTTTGTTTTGCATAAATTAACTTTGGGTCTCTCCCTAAGTTACCAGGGCCATCTAGACGTGGACCTCTTGCTCACTGTTAGGCACAGCTCCACCTCACTGATGATGCCCAACAAGGCAAAAAAAACACGTGCATGAGGTTGCTGTTGTTACTCTTGTTCAGAGGAGAATTGCCTAGCATTTCGGCGCTGGACTGCCCCTTGGCAGGACAAAGGCTGATATGCAGGGAAATGTCTTCTCTGTGAAAGGGACAGTGAGCTAAAGACTTGGTAGAGTCTCTCCGGGGGGTTATTCACCCAAGAACAGGTCATTGGGCTGTGTTTGTGCTGGTAGAGAGACTCCCAGACCCCCCCTTTGTTTTAAAAGTATAGGTGGCTGCCTGTGTGAGTGTATGGTGAAAGGGTGCACACTTAAATGTATGGGTGGGTACCTGGGTGTGTGTGCCTGTGTGGTGAACGGATGAACACTTAAATGTATGGGTGGCTAGCTGAGTGTGCCTGTATGGTGAAAGGATGCACACTAAGGGCTCGATTCATGGAATTTTTTGCATGGTTCAAAGTGACATTGCACTGCTGAAAAGTGATTTTGCACTGCCGACACAAACTCTGATTCATGAAACTGTGCAAAGTGCATTTGTGCAGTGCAAAGTCCATGCAAGGTCATTTTGTACTTCAGAAATGACTATGCACTGACTTTGCACATACTTTGCACTGCAAAATATACAGTTCCATGAATCAGGGTTTGTGTCAGCAGTGCAAAGTCACTTTTCAGCAGTGCAAAGTCACTTTGAACCATGCAAATGATTCCATGAATCAGAGGTTTAAATGTATGGGTGGCTGCCTGTCTGGGTGTGCCTGTATGGTGAAAGAGTACGCACCTAAATGTATGGGTGGCTGCCTGGGTGTGCCTGTATGGTGAAAGAGTACGCACTTAAATGTATGGGTGGCTGCCTGGGTGTGCCTGTATGGTGAATGAGTACGCACTTAAATGTATGGGTGGCTGCCTGGGTGTGCCTGTATGGTGAAAGAGTACGCACTTAAATGTATGGGTGGCTGCCTGGGTGTGCCTGTATGGTGAAAGAGTATGCACTTAAATGTATGGGTGGCTGCCTGGGTGTGCCTGTATGGTGAAAGAGTACGCACTTAAATGTATGGGTGGCTGCCTGGGTGTGCCTGTATGGTGAATGAGTACGCACTTAAATGTATGGGTGGCTGCCTGGGTGTGCCTGTATGGTGAAAGAGTACGCACTTAAATGTATGGGTGGCTGCCTGGGTGTGCCTGTATGGTGAAAGAGTACGCACCTAAATGTATGGGTGGCTGCCTGGGTGTGCCTGTATGGTGAATGAGTACACACTTAAATGTATGGGTGGCTGCCTGGGTGTGCCTGTATGGTGAAAGAGTACACACTTAAATGTATGGGTGGCTGCCTGGGTGTGCCTGTATGGTGAAAGAGTACACACTTAAATGTATGGGTGGCTGCCTGGGTGTGCCTGTATGGTGAAAGAGTACACACTTAAATGTATGGGTGGCTGCCTGGGTGTGCCTGTATGGTGAAAGAGTACACACTTAAATGTATGGGTGGCTGCCTGGGTGTGTCTGTATGGTGAAAGGGTACACACTTAAATGTATGGGTGGCTGGGTGTGCATGTGTGTATGGTGAATGGTGTGTGTGCTTGTGTTCAGGGGTACAAATAAACCTAAACTTCGTAGGGGTGCTAACCCTTCAAATGTTGGGAGAGCTGCTAACTTCACAGGCAGTGGGAGGGCAAACCTATTTGTGTGGGGGCATCTAACTTATTTATGCATTCTAATGAGACTATTCTAGTGCAGCTTCAATGTTGCAAGCAATGAACTATCTTCTTTAAGTCTGAAAGCACCCGCTTATGGACGGCTGTGAGAATAAGCGGTCTCCTGTCCCCTCTCTACCCTTCTCTCACTTCCCTGGCATGCAAGTACTAAACCCACATCAAAATTCCAATTGCCTAAAGAATTATGCATTTGAATGCAGGTACTAACAGTGAAATGCTTTACGTTAGTAATTGCTGGGCCTTTCTTAACAACGAAACCTAGGTGCCATTTAACATCTAAGTCCTGTTCTGTCTGGCAACGGCTCTGTAGGTCAGCCAGGTCGAGTCAACGTAGCTCAAAATTTCAAGGGGGGTTTGGTGGGCAGGGATGAAACCAAGTCAGCTCAATGTTGTTGCATCACAACTTGTGTCTAATCCCTTGGTTACTTATTGGCAATTTTCATTATTCATAGTCCTATTCTTCCTCATCCCGGTACTTACCTATGAGGGAAGGAGCCTCATATGTAAGCACTGGGACAAGGAAAGGGGACGTGGAGGTAATTCTGGGCCGAGAAGCTGATTTTGGGGGTTGGGGCAAGGGGTGGGAGGGAGCGGGTCTGTGTGGGGTCGTGGGGTGGAATGAGGATTGTGCGATAAATCATAATGGTCATTCATCTCCAAGCTAAGCAGGCATGATATGTGGTATTAGTGGCTAGAGAGAGAATTTGGTGCAGCCAGTCTAGTAATTTCTTAGTTTGGCTTGGCTTTTTTTTAACTGTGCAACTCTGATAAAGCAGTCCTGCTAAGTGTAATTACCTGGATAGAATGGCATTTGGGTGCTGCAAGTCTAGCAGTTTCTCACTGCAGTACTGTATATTTGTCTTGGTATCTGTAATAAAATAACCATGATAAGTGTTATTGCGTCGACTGGCATTTTGGTGCACCCATTCTAGGTATGTCTAAATGAGGCCTGGCATGCTTTACTGTAATAGCACTCTGAAGACGATCAAAACATTTTCTTTTTTTGACAAAACTTAGTTTACTGAGTAAAGTTCAATAAAAAATATATATATATATATATATATTATTAAGAGACTAGACTGATCTACATTGTGCAGACAGTTGGACGTGTTTTCAATGTTGCATGGCATTTTTAATAGCAAAGCATTGTATAAATTAAAGCATTAATGTCCCTGTGAACTGTTGGTGACTTGCATTTATTGGATTTTTGGATTGGTGTTACCATACAAAACAATTGCAAAGGCTCTGGCCTTTTAGCCAATTTTTTTTTTGAGAGTGTGCTGTATAATGCATTAAAACACAAACTTTATATGTTTCTCCGAGGGCAGTGTGCGACGTACCCCTGCAGCAGCACATTCGTGCGTACTGCGCAAGCGTGGTAATCTAGGCCGGCACAGAGTGTGGCGCGACCTGTGCTTTGTTGCTGAGTTGGGGTGGGGGGGATCAGCATGGCTCGCGGGGGGACCCCCGCATTTTGTGTGTGGTACGCCACTGCCTGTCTCCAGGGTACTGGAATGGGCAGTCTTTTTTCACTCTAGAGGATTGTAGTATTCCAGAGAAGATATATTTGCTATGATGTTGCTCAGAGGGTTGCCACTCAGCAGCTTTGGGAATGATCAGTCATTCGCCTGCTGCAACCTTTATTGGAGCTGATCCCAACATTCTTTCACTGGAGGGAACTTGAAGCGCTGGTGCTCTTCCAACAATGGAAGAGCAGTAGGGAGAAGCTCTCTGATGGTCCAATTAAATGTAGTTAAACCTGCTGAAAACTGACAGTTCTTCTCATGCAGTCAAAATAACTTAATCAAGAGTCCAATAAGAATCAGTTTTTGAATGAGCTCCCTCTTTACTATATGAACTGGCAGTGAAGGGTTCTGGTGTGGGAGGAGCCAAACGTGGGTGGGAGTATAACTGAGTGGGGACGGCACACGTGGTAAAGAATATTTTAGCCGTGCCACTTATTATTATTGTTATTTTATTTTTAAAAATGACTCGCTGGTGGGAAGAGGGGCCCCCCAGTCGAGAGGGTGCTGCTGTCATTACCAGAAGACCTTGAATCAGCCCAGAGCCAGACCCCTCTGGCAAATGACTCGAAGCTCTGACTGAAGAGCCGCCGATTTGAGAGCAGAACCTATACATCCAAACAAAAAATACATTGCAGAAAACCATTCCCCAGTGAGCGGTTGCCGCAGTGCCAGACACACCAACCTCTCTCAGGTGAGTGCTATTCCTCCTGGTACACCTCCTTAGACCATGAGTTAGACCTAAATGTAGGTCACCCACTGGACATGTGCCAGTTATGAGGGAGTTCTAAATGCCGAGGGAACTGAGGGATCAGGGAGAGTGTGATGCACAGCACTCATGCTGCTGCCTGTACTGACCTTTCAGTGTGCTATTTCACAATGCACCAGGACAGCCTTTGCCTCTAGAGGACCTGCTCCTTGCACTCATCCGCAAAGAACAACACTTGCACCTGCCATGTAAAGTAGGGCCTGCCCTTCCCCTTTGAAGGTTGCAGTGTGTCACTGTTCCTAAAGGATGCAAGGAAGATGCAGTGGAGTGAACTCACACCCTGGCATAGATACTAACCATCCATAGACTCAAAGACAGAGCGACTGAGAAGGGGAGACCCCTCTACACCTAGCCACGTCGACGGCTCCTAGAATGAGGAAGTTAATGCAAAAAGACTCATCCTTTGTGGTGAGTTTTGGGTATCCGATTGAATGCTTCAGAGACTGAATGGCACACCTCTGACATTTGTGTGATCTTTGCATCACAGGTTCAGATACTGGCAGTGCTCACTCCATCCTTCTGTGCATGGAGTACCAGTAAGTTTAGTAATATTGACCTCTGTCGTTTGCAGTGCACGTAAGTGAAAAAGGTGGGCTAGCATGCACGCCATAGAAAACCATGTCTTTTTTTTTATAACTAGGCATCTCTAATCTGAGTGGGGGCGGACTGTTCGGTCCTAAACAGTCATCACACACTCAGGCACCCAGTGCTTGTTCATAGTATCCTAGTGATTTGGGTTTTTTGCCCTAAACCTCCAATTGGGAAAGCATTGGAGCTTTAGGTGTCGATACCTCATCACTTAATGAATCAGAGATTGTAGAATCATGACTTTAAAAGAGGTCATTAAATGGACTACTTTCCATTAAATAGAGAACTCGGGCTGTGATAACCCATCCTGTCCTCTGTTGCTGGACATGGCCTTCCATCCACATCGCTGCACACAGCCTATATTTCACGCAGGATCCAAATAGGTGCACTCATTACTCATGTGCAGAGGATCACACAACGCAACAGATATTCTTTTGATGTACCAGTAATCTTTTTATCAAACTTAACGTGTAATTTTAAGGTTAATTGTGCAAGCCTTAATACAATACTTGGCCTTGGTTCCAGGGGCAGGTTTTGGTGCCATAAGGGGGATGGGAGGGATGCCTCATGGGGAACCAGCCAATAATATTTCCCCAATGTATGGTGAGCAGCCTGTGAAAACACTTTGTGATATGAAAGAGGCCCAGACACGGTGAACATCAAAGCCACCCACGAGCTCTGCCACAGCTGCCCCCCACCCTTAACAGCCACATACCAATATTTAAAAACTTGCTAGGTGCACACATTTCGGACAACTGGTGTTTGAAGAGCAAACTAGTGTTGTCACTCTGGGACAATACCATGGCCATCAGTTTGTGCTTACGTGCATAGTTGATATTGTATATATATATATATATATATATTCAATGAGAACAACTTTGCTAAGGGGACGTTATGGTTAAGTTGCACTACTAAAAACCTATGAAATTTAATGAAAATGATACACTGGCACATTGCTTTCAGGTCCTTGCCAATGCTCCTTACACAAGTTTGCTGGAAATTTGCTGGAAATCCACCCATGTTTTATTTTTTGAAAAGTGTCAAATGTATGCACATACAATTGTCATATAACATAGCCCCCACTTGACAAATTCCCTTCAGACTTTACAAAAACATTTATATCTAGATCTAGAAACCTGTGTGTAGATTTGTCAAATGACACCACATTTATAAGCCTTTACAATATTTTGGGACCCGCTCTCCCATTTTGCCCCCTATTGACAGAATCCCACTGAACTTCACAAATACATTTAAATTTAGATCTATTATCAGTTTGCCAAATTAAGTGTAGATTCGTGAAATGGCACCTCAATTATAAGCTTTTACATTATTTTGGGACCCCACTATAATTTTGCCCCCTCTTGACACAATCCCACCAAACCGTGCAAACTCACTCAGAATTAGATCAGGAATACAATTGTAAAGTTTCATGCAGTTTCATTGAGTGGTGCCAAAGTTATAAGCCATCCAGAAACTGCCCCCAAACATCTGAAGTGTCCCCGATCTTCTCAGGACTGTTTGCGAACATCCGAACTGAAAACACCTGTTTTTTGGCTTCTTGCAGCCATATCCCATTCCATCCTCATCACCCCTCACCTCCCCAAAGATTATTTGATAAGTTTGACAAGTGGAATGTTGTGTTTTTTAATATGTTTTTACCGCGATGTCCGTGGACACCGGCCGCTGTTCGTGAATCTAAAATGGCAGGCATTTCCAAAAATCTGATGCACTTTACGCTTTTCACCATCAAATCAGCAGGTGCGTCCGATGTCTGTGGAAACCACGTTGCCCTTTAAGCCAATCAGAGTCCTGTCCACTGAACGAACAGGGAAGTGTGTCCATGGAGCAGACATAGATATCACTAATTTTTTCTGACATATTCTTTTTTTTGCAAAGTTTGGTGAGGATTTGTCCAGGGGGGGCGAAGTTATAAGCCGGTCAAAAAGTGCTCTTTCTATGGGTTTAGAAACTTAACCATAACTATATGGCCGCTACCGAAGGCCATGTAATATATATATATTGATATGCTCAAACATCACTTTTATCTTTCACAGGGCAGTTAATGTTCACAGAATGTACCCCTTTGTGCAGTCCTGATATGTATAGGAGTGTTTAGAGATTGCTCTGGGTGTAGGATGAATATACTGGGATAAGGCAGTTCAATCACACAATCTCACCCTTGGGAGCTGCTGTGGAACACCAAACCATCGCTTGTTAGCCAATATCTTGTTATTTTTTAGGGGTACAGTGGAAGTTTATTTTTTCTTACACAGAGTGAAGGTTCTCGGTGACTTACCTATGGGCACTGGGATTGATTACTTTTCCTGCTGGGATCTCAGATTGTCGAATCCTTGGGTACATTTAAATGCATGCCAGAGTGTGTTGGCGATGGTTCTCCACTTTGTGCCAATCAAGGTCAGGCTTCTGCATTTCGTCGACGCCCCACAATTCTTTAACAGGGGCTATTCCTTATTGTCTCTATTATCCTATGCATGTGCATCTGTCAGCAGACCAATCCTGGGACTCCACTGTTTTCTGCAGTGGGTGTGCTCAGATGGAGATGCTGGCGTACCACGTCATGTTCTCCAGGCTATTTCTTTGATGTGCATGGGCTCCTGTCCTGTGGTCCCAACAGTGGGAGATGTTGCAAGGATGCTGGTGTTGAGGAAGTCTATTTTCCGATAGCCTCCACCCTATTTCTGACTCATCCCACAAATAATTCACGGTATTGGTCAATTTACGTCTGGTTATTTTCTTGTTATTCTTTTTTTCTTTGCTTTTTTTAAATTTAAAATGTATAGCAGTTAATACAGGTAAAACAATCAGATTGAGAATCAATATATACAGACAAAAGAAGAGAAAAAAACACCCAACCTATATGAACAATATATGATAATCCCCCAAAAATGTCCGTAAACGAGACTGTGCCCTCCCCCTGAACACACCAAAAAGAGAGATTTCCAAAAATCTGCTCCAAATGTCTTCAAAAACCTTATTTCTCTTTTGATACCTCAGAATAGCCCTCTCAATGTTGGAAAGGGAATACATTTATTGAAGCCACACAGATTTGATAGGAATGTTGGTGGATTTCCAGTCTCTCAAAATAATTTTTTGGGCCACTAAAGAAGCCCTGAAAATCCACCTCTTTTGTGAGAACGATAGGTCCTCCAATGTCGTATCTTCTCCAAAAGTCAGAGTGCCAAAGTCATATTCCATATCCATACCCAACGCTCAGTACAGTACCTCGGCAATTTCACTCCAGCAGACCCTTACTTTATTACAGCCCCATATGATATGCTCCAGTGATCCAATCTTATGTTTGCATCCCAAGCTGGCGTTTGATACACTTAATCCTTGTCTGCACATCCCCTGTCTCGCTCTTTAACCGACATTAACACACATTTTGGGTATATTCCTACAGGTTGCTTCCCATAAACCATTTTATTTCCTAGAAGAAGAATATGCAGATTTGCGATACATTATTCTAACTTAATTCCTATTATTGTTATTAAAACAACTTTACATTTGATGTCCCCTCGAGATTTAGAACCCTGGTCAAAGGGTGTGTCCTCTTTCAAATGGATGGTGTTAACACCCTCCTCACAGTGGTTCTAGCCTCCATCCTGAACCTCTAAAAGCTATCCACGAAGGAGCTGGTCACTTCACAGGACTTAAAAATGTCCCCATTTTATCAAGTAGGGAGAAGGTCATTTACCAAAGGCTGAAAAAAACGGATACATATCTATCCATATGGAATGCTTTTAATGAATTATACATCTGAATAATGTTCTTTCCCATTGTATTGTTTAATGGACTTTAAAAGAAAATGTTTCCTTCTTCTGCCTTTGTGTCCTCTCTCTATTCTACTCTCCTAACCTTCTTCTCTTGCTATTTGCTCCCTGTCTTTTTCTATGTGCTATCTCATTCTCTCTCTTCTTGCTGGCTCTTTCTTTCCTTCTCTGTACTACATGTTTCTTGTAGAAATCATGTAAATATGCAGTTATATTGTTTATTAGATGTATATTTGTCAAAATATGATATTGCTGTTCATCTTTTGTATGTTGTAAAATTTCAATAATGAAATCTAAAAAATAAATTCCCCCATGTCCAGGGACTTTCTTCTATGCACTTACTCTATCAGAATTGTCCCTGGACCTAGTATGATAGCAACCTCGTCTGTCTCCTCCCACCTCCCCTTACTGTCACCCCCACCCTCCTTCCAGCACTATCTGAAATGTTGTCAATCCTAGTACAATAGTCGCTTGTTTTGTTCCTCCCCTCCATTTCTGCACCCCTCTCCCTCACCTTTTGTTTTTCTCCGGCTCTACCAGAAATGTCATCAGGCCTAGTGCAGTAGTCGCCTGTCTGTTTCCATTTCCTTCCCACTCTCCCCCTCCCTTCCTTATCTATGTCTTAGTTCTTGCACTATCTGAAATGTTGTCAGGCCGACTATGATAGTTAATTTCACATCCTTACTGTTCATGGTCTATAAGAATGTCATTGTATTTTCCCTTGTTCCCTTCCCTTGCCTTGAAGCGCTTTGAAACACATTGTGTATAGGCGCTATATAAATAAACTATCATATCATATCATGTCATTCCCACCCTCATGGAACAGCACTGGCTACCACTCCAGGCCCAGAGCATCTTTGATGCATTCTGAATCACCCAAAATGCAATGATGACTAAGAACCCACACTGCCTGGAAATAACGCAGGGCATCACAGGACCGGAAGCCACAACATCACAGAGCCATAAACCAAGAAGTGCAAAATGGAGACAAACAAGAAAACAAGCCTTCTCTTTCTATGCACCCAGATAACATTGGAACTTACTAGTCCACTTCAGACTTAACGACATCCCTCATGCACTTCAGGAAACAGTTCAAGGCCCTACTTTTCAGCAAAGCACAGATGGCAGACATTTTCTGAATCCCACTTCCTTCCCCCTCCCTACAACATGCCAGTCCCACTGATACTCTGTTCCCCCGAAGGCCACTGTGCCCCTCTGTTACATCACTGATATTGTCTTTTTCACACCTGAGCTTCTCATCTGCCTTCCAGTAGTAGTAGTACCACAGGTAGCATTTACCACCCCTGCTGGAAGTATTTAAAACAATTAATTCAATTACAGAAATACAGCTTGCTCAGTGATAATGGTAGTGTTTCTTGTGCTATACCACCAGCTGTATTCCATAAATAGCCCCTGCTTTCCTTTTTTTATTTTTTCTATGTATTTCAACCCTCATATTGATACTGGTAATGAATAGTATACAATTGTGGTTTGAGCTTTGCTGTACATTTTTCCAATGCCCAAAAATGTTAATTATGCACTACAGCTGAAATGAGGTGAGAGCAGAGGCATCAGCAATTGCAACTTTCTCTCCCCCTCACAATGTTTCATGACAACAGTTTTTACCTCAGCATGCAGGCTGGAGCTAAATGTTGACCCTTTTTGGGTTAACAGTCCACACTGTAATCTGGAGGTATGTGCCACTGCTGTATTCTGTTGGACTGTCACGGGAGGTATATAAAGCTCTAAACCAGAGATTGAGCAGGTGGTAAAAACGGTGGTATTTTGTAAATATAGATGTGTTTTCCAATGCCACTGAAACTGTGATGGCCTCTTTAGTGCCCTGCTAAAGCATAATTTACAGAGATTCCTTCCTTTTCTATTGCAGGAAGGCACTCTCTTCCCAGCGGTACCTCCCACCTCCCAACCACCTGCCATGCACATTATCTGAACATGATCCACGTCACAAAATAATAGGCCTTAGTATATACTTGTGTAATGTATGTGCAGGACAGACTTTTCCTGGTAAAAAAATAATCTCATTACTTTTAGGGATTATCCACAAATGTTTATTATCTTTGCACTGAAAATCATTCTTTCTCTTTTCGCAATGGAAGTTCACAGTTGTTCCACTTCAGATTGGAAGAACAGCTTGTTAAACAATCACTGGTAGATATGTCTCTCCTCCAATGTAAGCATTATTGAATATGATGACCAATTTCCCTCAGGAATACATAGCCAGATTAAACAGTCGACAAGTGTTTCAGCAGATAAGGTTTTGGCTGTTTGTCTCGTGCCGCACCATCTTCTTCAGGACAACATGTTGTAATCTTGTTTTGACATCCTATTCATTGTCATGGAAGAACGTATAAATAAAACCTAAACTCTGCATATTATAACCACACAGGATTGTCCCTCTAACAATGGCTGCAATGTGTTTGGGAAACATTTAACCATGTCCATTACCATCACTAATCTCAATGAAATTGAAACTGTTCTTCCTCTAGCCGTTTATACCAAATTAAACTGTCTCCTCATTCCTAAGAAATACGATAATATTCTCCATATTATCCTTCGACCACTGCAAAATTTCAAGAGAGGGGTACCAATATGGACAAACCATGACTTGAGGCCAAAAAAATAAATTTACCTTTGAATCCTGTTTGGGCTATTCTCTTGTTATTATATGGAACCTTCGGCTCACAGTGGAAGAGAGGTAAGAGGAGGGGAGGAGGGCTGCCATTTGTGGAGAAAAACAATATATATATACATATATATATATATATGGGGTCTCATTTTTCTGAAAAACAATAATCATGTGGATTGCAGATCCAAATATCAACCCCTGGGAGGAGTCCCAAACGTTACCTCTATAACCACGTTCCACTTCCAAAGCAAAATATGTCACCAGTTCAACTTGCTGAACCGAATACGGACAGTGCATGAACAGTGACCTTGCAATGTGTACTGTCCAATGCCCTAAACAAGTGCCACTGGGAAAAGTGAGTTATCTTGGAGTAGCTCTTCGTAAGAACATGTTTGGCCACAGGCTGCATGCTATGTGTACCACTAACATGGCACTAAACACACCCCATCACTCATGTCTGTGGCCCATGGTGGTTGTTGGTGCATCTGATCCTTATCTATTTGCTGTTTCTGAATAGTACACAAAGTGCAAAGCTGCAGACTATGCATTATGTTTCTGCTTTCTTCCGCTTCTTGCTCCCTTACTCCCGAATGCTCTTCATCTCCCTCTCTGCACTACTCCCACTCTATCGCTATTTAAATCCAACCTCCTAGCACTCCCCTTTTCTGAAGAACCACTTGCATAGCGTTCTATGTCACCAAATATCCCTGTACTCGTCTCCCACTCCCTCTCTATGACAACCCAACAGCACTTACCCCTGACCCCTTCATCCTAAAATGTAGCACTTCCTTAACTATCCCATTCCCATATCATGCTCTACTGTTTCTATCCCTGGTTCATGTTTCTTCCTCCCCTTCATCATCTGGTCTTATATTCACATCCTCTCACCCATTGTTTAGTTCACTGGTCCTCTGCTCTGTAAGTCAATTTTGAAAAGTGCTGTAAGCATTTTTGTGCCAAGAAATTCATTGTTTTACCTGTAATTTTCACTAAATAAATAAAATAAATAAATAAATAAGGTCCATACATTTGCACTGAACATAAGTGGCAGCCATAGAATCAATGGCTTGGTTTGTGTTCACTCAGTAGAGAGGATGTGCAATGCACTTCGCCTACTTCTCAGATAGACCAAACCATCAAACGCCACTCTAACGCTGAAAATAATCTATTGAGGATATTACCAGTCATCTAAATGACTATGACACATTATGATTATGAAAAGTCAGAACGCATGACCTGCCATAATTTGATGACTCCATTCCCTCAAAGACAGAGTGTCATGCCCTTCAGCATCACACACCTTGTGTTCTGCTGCCTCCCTAATGCAAAACCTACCCGGTCTATGGTCTAGAGGTATTAATGAACTGAAGTATTGAGTAATTCTTTTAATGCAGGACGTGACTGTTATTAAGCTGTGGTTACGGGTTGGCAAATGTTCTATCCTGCTTTCAACATTCATTGCATTCGACAATTGTTGCAGTTTAACTGAAATATGAGTGGAATTTGCAATGTGCACAACATCATGAAATCTCAGCCCTTTCAGAGCCCCTCATGAATTATATCTCAGGTTTTAACCTCGTTGGTGCCTCTTTTACTCCAGAAGGATGTGATTTCACCAAAATGCCAGGGGTAGCAGAAGTGGCATCACACGACCCTTGACCTCTGATGACATCACAATTTGACTCCACTCCAAAGTGACATCACAGGAATCGATGGAACACGACGTTTCAACCCTTTAAAGAGTTTAGCAATTATTATATAGAATTCCAGAAAGACAAATTATTTGTTATTCCTAGTCTTTCTTATTTAGGGCCACTGCTCAAAGTGTTACACTTGTGGAACCTGCTGTTTGTTTTTTTTTTTTTTTTTTAAGAGGCCTCAACAAACTGGTCAGCCTCTCCATAAACAAAGAGCCCCATGGCACTGGCCGCAGCCCAGAAGCTTCAATTGGGGGAAAACATTTTTTCAGAGCAAGCAAGGAACACCACAAGGGTAGCGGGGGGACTCCTGGTGATCCACAAATGACATCCCTGCGTGTGCTACATTCTGACAGCTATTATCACTTCAATGCGCCATTCATTTTTATGGTCAGCAAATGGGGCTGTGGGTGCAGATGTGCGCTCGAATGTACACCCGAATACTTGTGGGAATATTGTGTGATCATAAACCCGTACTGGGAGTAAAGCCGGAATACTGACTGTTGCCAGAATGTTCATTGCACCTGTCGATGAATAATAAAGCAATGCATGATATTGTTCTTACATGAGGACGTTTGTAACGAGTTGGACACAAGTGTGTAATTAAGAAAACAAGTACAGAGTTTATGATGCTACTTCTTTTTTTGCTATATTAAGAATAGGTTTACACAGTAGCATTCATGTTTTTCTGCTGATGAGTTAGCAGCGATGAAGGGAGAAATGAGTCAATCAGGTGGGTTTTGGATACATTTACGTATTAGTAATAGTCACATTTCCATTTGAGTCAGTAGTACTTACATCACTCTCACAATGGGACTCAAAGTTCAACAAGGGGGTTTGCCTAAAACTGCAGGATTTTGTTTTTGGTGAGGGTTTATGAGTGTCAACCATATTCAATAAACCTCTTTAGCTAGCTTTGCAGAGCAATCTGATTAACATTTATGTATGTATGTATGTATGTATATATGAATGCATTGGACTTTAAATAACACAATCCAGGAAGCAATAGTGTATTGTACAACCGGAGGATGCGGTAACATGATAACATGTCATGTACGCAATGGTAAGGTTTGAATAGTGTGGTACAGTTACAAGGGTATTGAGAGAGGGTGAGAGGTGGGCAATATCACTTCGGGGAGGGGAACGTGGCCTCAGATTGGTCCACAGATTATCTTCCCAAGTTATTCAAATACAGTGGCTTGTTATCTTCCTAAAACTGCTCCCTTTTATGCCTATTTACTAGTGACATGTGTGTCCCCCTGTTTGACTTTAACAAGCACCAGAGTTGATCAGGTTGCAGCCCATTTCTCCCTGTGAAAGGAAAGCTCTTGGTAATATTGCCTCTTGCTCCCAAAAGGCTTAGCACACACGCACAACAAAAGGGTGATTGATGCGCTTATCAACACAGACAGATAATGTTGGTTTGAACAAAGCAGTTTCTTAATTCAAAGTGTGTAATGCCACGGATGACAGCATTGATGGACACTAGCCTCTGCCTCAAGGTAATCGTGTTGGGCTCAAACATTTGGTCACCTCCAGCACTACAATGGCCTTGTTTTGATTGCACTTCTAATGCACTGATTTCAGAAAGTAGGTGAGCACTTTAAACCCTTGGCCAATCCTGCACGCAGTCATCTTTAACTTGTGTGCTGCTTGGACAATCACTGGACGTCAGCCTGCAGTAACTGGACACATACAGCTGGGTCCTTCCACCTGCACCCTCTTACCCACCTTCACTGAAATCTAGAGGACTTCGGATGATCCCCCCATGACAAGATTACGTAAGGAGATGGTGGCTAGTGTTCTCATAAATGATGAAGCCTGTTCTGTAGTCGGGAAAGTACTCTCTGGCGGGATTTCTTTCTGTGAAACGGTGTCTTCATTTGATCATTTAATACGTTTTATAGGAAGTTTGTTCCTACCAAAGATCTCTGTGTATAGGTAATACTGAAAAGGCAAAGATGCGTCATGGTTTGATGAAAAATGCATAGCACTTAAGTAGAGGCTGCATATAGTGTCAAACATTTGGAAGTTAAATGCTGTCGCTGTTTATTACGCGGTCAAACTCAACTCCGGGAGTTCCTTTCCCCCAATCAAGGTGGCGGACAACAAATCACTATGATTTTGATTCATGTTCAATTTGGTAAGACTTCTAACCCGTCTCGCACCAAACCCTACCAAATACACAGTGCCTCAATTGACTAGGAACCAGGCCAGTGTGTAGTAAAAATATAAATGTATTAATTTGTTTACACCATTTTTGATAAACAGACTAAAATCAGCCACCAATGCTGTGGCAATACATGAACAAAATTGACTTCTGTAATGGCACCAACACAGAGCTACTGTTAATATATGCAGCCACAATTTCCCATAGCTTTCTTTTCAAATCACCCACCAATACAGAAGACAAAAATACAGTTCAAGACACACACTGATTGCTGATTTGATTATAATACCTTTTCTCCCAGCAACCCCCACCCAGCAAACATCAATTAGACTTGACCCCTCTGAATTGAAGGCCAGTGGCAGAGAGTGGGAACACAATGGGAAAATAGTTTTGAGTTCTGATAGAAATGCACTTTTTGGAAAAGGGATTCAAGAGGAAAAATCATGTTTCACTTATTACAACAGATGCAATATGAGGGAAAGAAAAACAATGGGATAATTAGTTTTGCCACACTTAAAAGGAACAGTCAGGGCTTTGTGGTTTGGGTCAGAGCACAATGGGCACAAAGGGGCAATTTTGTTTTTTCCACCACCCATGCAAAGGAAATACAAGGCTTACACTTCTCATTTAAAATGAAGGGGATCAATGGGGATTTTCATTTTGCACCCTGCACACTCACTTGGAAGCAAGGTTTTGGGATTAATTCTTTTGGATTCAGGACCCCCCCTTTTGTACCAAAGTCAGGGGTTTTCTTACAAATAGTCAATCAAATTTGTATGTCTATACCGGCTCAAAACACACTGGGGGAGCTTGTTAGTTTTGAATGCTAATAAAACACATCCCGGGATTTCTATAGGGGGAATTAATTGATTTACTTTAATTAAATATGCTAAGGATCTACACTGACACACAGGGTATTTTGCTATGTGGAAATAACTAGAACAATACTTGAGAAAAATTGCAGGGCCTACCCAATGTATGGCTTTGGGATATGTTTACTTACAGGAGAGGCCTTGTAATGGGCAGCAGGGAACAGCAGGGCACCTCTGGGACAGCAAGGGTGTCAGTCAAGAATAGTCCCCTCTGTCTCCTCCAAAGGGTCCCAGTCAGCATCTACGTCTCCTGGTCCCTGTCTATAATGCCAGATTTTGGGCCTCTCTGCTTGGGTGTTTCTTGCAAGAGTTTAGCAGCAGGTTACCACCCGGAATAAGTGAACAATCCCAGTTTTAATGCAAACTGGTCTACTTATTGGGCAAATGGCATCACAACCTGTCATGATTCCCGCAAAAGGGATGGTTGGTTTTCTCTACCCACCTCCCATCTGTGTGATAATAGGACAAGGATATGAGGGGTGTGACTTAGGAAAGCTGTGGGACGAAAAAGCTTTGTCATCCCAAACTGTTGTGGGTTTAGCATGTTAAAACTCTGAAAATCTGTCACCATGGCAAGTAGCCATTTTTTTTCAAATCATTACATTTAGGGATATATTTTTAAGAACTACATTTTAAGGTCAATCAGATGATGCTAATCTGAAGTTGGCACACCCTTTCAATGCAGAAGTACACTTTTTCTTTGTTTACTCAGGAGCAGTATCCGTAAAAAAATATGCCACTTCATTGTTCCCCTGTTAATTATGTCCTTCACCCTCACACCAACAATCACCTCTGTTATGTTTATCACACAAAAATCGTTTTGGCATGGTTCAAAGGGGGGGAACTGTCACCTTTAGTTAAAGTCTGGAATGAGCATTGTAGTATATACACTGCTCATTTTTATGCAATACAATTAATTTTTCTATTAAATAAACACCAGCCTCACATGCCTCGCTCACTCTGGCCCCCACGTTTGTTCTCTTAAGTTGCATTTTCCCTTATGTATGTAACCAGCCAGCTGGCTCATGTTTATCTTAACCTATCCCTTCTTTGCCTTGTAATGGCCCTGGCTACCTTTAATACACAATCTATGGGAGATTTTACCTCAAGGTCACTTCTGCTGAATAAACAGGCAGGGCTTTATCTATTTCCACGGTGGTTTCCATCAAGTGCAGTGTATTTCTTTATATTTTTAGGCAATGGACCTGATTGATTGTTGGCAACAAGACCTCCCTCTCCAGGACTAGCAGAGGAAAGGCCTTTGAGGTTAAAGTTTCATTTCAGAAGAAATGTCTATCTGCATGTAGGATTCTGCAAGAAATTGCTTTTAACTCACACACAATGCATTTTACATGACATTTTATAAGGCATCTAGGCCTTATATCCATGTGTAATGTACTCATTTAATCTCACAGTTGCAAAAGACGTGAATATTACTTCTGGATTGTCCATATGTATAGGGCAGTTATATGAGAAAACCATGTTCAAACTCGGACAATCTAGTAGGCACTTCTCTCTGCATACTGTTATTTAGGATAAGAAAAAGCAAAAAGGAAGTTCTTTTATTTCTTATAAATACAAGAAGCTTGGTTTCACTTGAGATTTCGGGATCACAGACTCATGTTGCAGAAAGATTTTGTACACGCTCCTATATGTCTCTTTAAGTAGAAAGTGCTGCTTTCCATGGATTTTGTAAAACAGCATTGTCAGCCACATGTCTTGCTTTTCCTTGTTGACATTGAGATTGCGCAAGTGCAGGGGAGAAGGAAAGGGAGAAGTGCCAGAGTGCTGGTCGCCGCTGCTAGCCAGGGTATTCAACACAATTGCTTATTTACTGGTCCTGCTTTCCTCTTGGAAAGGAGTATGATTGTTCTGCGTTTCCCAAAATGGTTCAACAAGTGACCCCTCAATGCTACCGTATAATCTTTCTCTTGGATTCTTCTGGCAAAGTTTTTTCAAGATGCTTATTTTGGAGGTTGAAGAAATAGACCATTGCTAATATCTTTCCTACTATGCAAGCAATTCTCAGGAAGGGCTTGAACACCATCCACCAGTGTTTAGTGCTTAATGTTAGCATCAGAAAATATGTTTATGTTAGAGCTGGTGGAGTGTTTGTTGCTTTTCGGGAACTTCCCAAACCTTTTGACTTTCCAAATCGGTCCATTTTATGATACAAAATGCATAGACTTAGAGTCCCTGAGAGTTTACTGCAGCTAATTCAATTCAGTTGCTCTACGCCTAATTATTACTCGTTGGTCTCTCAAACAAATAAGGGAGTGAGACAAGGTTGTCACTTAGCACTGATATTCAATCTTTTTCTTGCTGATATTAACCCTCACAACTCTCCAATTAGAACAAATCCACCAGTTCTAAATGGTGTTAGCTATTGGAATTAATGTCTGCTGATTATACGACACTGATTGTCCTCACGGCAGGATCTTACAACAAAGCTTGCTTTATACAAAGAGATTCTTTGACGATCATGGCTTGGAGCTGAATTTTTCAATTACACAAATGATGACCTTTAGCAAGGGCAGTTTGAAAGATTCTGGGTTCATCGACAAGGTCAACATAGAAGTGCTGGATTCATACAACTATCAAGGCCTACTGTTTGCCAAGAATGGCTCCCTGAGGAGAAGATAGCCTCTTTAAGTTTCAGAGGGTTGTTAAGATTGTATTATCGGTATGGTGGCAAAAAGATTGTATGAATGTTTAGAGGTGTTGGAGGCAAAAAATGCATGCATCCCTCTAGTATGGTAGTATATGATATTAGTCAAAATCAGTTCCTACAGAAAGCAAAAGCGATGGGCGTCTCGCCCAGCATCCCTGGTGACACCTTGAGGCTGGAATTGGGAGTGCATAGTATAATTATTCAAGATGAGAGCAAGTTCTTAAACATGTTTCTGAAAGTGCATTTAATGAGAGCTCTCCCTTTGAAAGGACTGTTTCGGAGAAAGTTTCCTTACTAGCAGATGATAAGTTTCACTGGTATAAAAGTGGCTCTGCTTTGTGAAAGGAATGGGCATTCTTTGTACTTCTGTACTCAATGCTGGGCTGACACATTTGGAATATGGTGGCATGATGAAGCGAGTCAGCAGTCTTAATATTCAGTGAAATGTTATGTTTCAATGCACAAGGCTCCTGGCGGCAGTAGTGATGTCGGCGTAATTAGATCAACTGATTACAGCAGTTTTCTTTTAATGATTTGATTAAACAATTTGCCGCTGAAGGCTTGCATAAAATGCAAGGACGTCAAATCACCAAAATGCCAAGGGGATTGGAAATGACATCACCCGACCCTTGATCCCCTGATGACATCACAGGTACTGATGTAATTTCACTCACCCCCAAGTGATATCACATGAAGTGATGGCAAACCACCTTCAGATTGTTTCGATGCATCTCGCACCTGTGTTTCCAGGTGCTCTCATTTCAGCCAGGTATAAAAATCGAGGCACAGAGGGAGGTATGATTTGTCCACGATTACACATTTGGGGAATGCCATTTTCCAGATTCGACGTGGGGTCTATATGTAAAACATACATAATGCAGTATTTCTAACAGGGTAACCGAAATTTGTAACGCAGGCTACAGCTAGTGTATGAAACAATTATACATCAATGGACACAGAAGTACATGTTATCTGTGGTGTTGCTGTGCTAAACAAACCAAAAAAGCACTGACTTGGGGAGGCGTGCACTGCTGTTTAACCAGGAGAAAAATGCTGCTCGAGCAAGCCTGAAAATAAAATCATTGACCACGATTTAGTATCAACAACATTGCCTGGTTATAAATGTATATATGATTCAGCTACCACTACAATAGAAGAAACCTATTAGATTGGTCTGCGTGCACAGAGGGGAGTGCACCACACAGTTATTTAAAATTGAAAACACCCACAAGTTGCTTCTCACTTGGGGACTCACTGGCAGACTTCAAGGCGCACACTGCACACTACCCCTTTGTCAGACTCAGTGGTGCCCAATGGCATAGCACAACATTTGGCAGCTCCCCTGCGAGCCATGCTGTGGGGCCCCCACAAGATCCTTAACAGAGTACAGGGCACGCCACTTCCAGGGCCGTCTGGACCACCATATGTGCGCAATGTCCATGATGATTATGCTGCTGCGGAGGCATGCACTACTGCATGTGAAAGAAGTAAATATGTTTTTCAATAAAAGCTTAAATCTTTAATGTGACATAGAGAGAAGGGGGCGATGTCTGTTCCACATATATACCGGGCACAAGTGGTGGCTGCTGAGTTGTTGTTTTTTTGAGGGTGTAAATATTTGCCACAAGTATGTGATTGCGACTGACTATAGCGAGGGAGCCCGAACTAACGAAAATGGTTTAGGGGGGCCGTGGAGGTTCTTCTCCCTCCCCAGAGTAAATTTTTTGAATAATGGGTCAAAATGGTGCATTACACAGCACACTTTCTGGGAAAATGTGGGTAAAATGCCAACAATGTGGGTTAAAGGCCAACAATCGGTTTTGCAGGGTGAAGGGTAAATCATGAAAAAAAGTACAATAGATGCAAGTCACCAAAAGTGCACAGGGCATTTGCCAATGCATTATTATTCTAGTCCCTGCAACATATGCCAGTATAAAAAACATTTGTATGCTGGATGTCCCCATAGATTCCCATGCAGGCTCCACCAACATATTCCTATATAAGACCATACTTATGTTCACTTTAAGACATTTTACTATAGTATCATTACTGGTACTAGGCACAAAACTGGCTTTGCCAATATATGCCAGTACTCCTATGTAAGTACATACTCCCATTGGTTTGGCCATTAAAAGTGATATGTCACAATAGGAAAACCTGTCCAAACTGGTTCCAATATAAGCCAGTCTAAACCCCTAAGAACACCTGTCTTGCTTGATTCAACATAGATGCTCAGTTAATAAAAAGGCATGATACAGTGAAGAATATACAGGCTGCTACCCCAAAACATCAGTCTAGCGAGGTTACACTTCTTATCATGCTTGTTTTTTTAAAGATGCCGAGTAATAAATGTCAACAGTAAGAAACGGCTAGACTGACTGCACCAAAATAGCAGTCTAGCCACGAAATGGCACACATGAACTTGCATTTGCCCACACTCACACTGGATTCACTACACAGGCACACACCAAACCCCACCCAGAACATTCAAACACACACTACCACATGTATGCTCATTCACCCACCAGTCACTCACTCACACATTCTCCTACATCCGCTCATTGCATTCTCTACACAGGCACAAACCCACCCACCCAGAACAATCAAAAACACATATCACATCACTTCTCATTCACCCACCAGTCATTCACACCTTCTCTTACATCCACTGATTGCATTCACAAAACAGGCACACATCCACCCACCCACCCAGAACATTAGGAAACACACATCACATCACTTCTCATTCACCCACCAGTCACTCACAACCTCTCTTACATCCAGTCATTGCATTCTCTACACAGGCACACACCCACACAATTAGAACATTCAAAAACACAGATCCCACACAACCAGAACATTAAAAAAAACAAATCACATCACTTCTCATTCACCCACCAGTCACTCACACTTTCTCTTACATCCACGTATGGCATTCTCTACAAAGGCACACACCCATCCACCCAGAACACTCAATAACACGCAGAGCTTCCTGGTTCCTGTATGTGAGCTGCAGGGAAGCCGAGAAAGAAGGGGTTGGAGTTGAACATGGTATGTGACATGTGCCAGCTCCAAACCCTACTGAGTTCCTCCCCGGACCAGACTTCACCCTTATGGGTGAGGACTCGGCCGGGAACCCAGCAGACGTGGTGTAGCAGACCCTCCTATGCCGTGGGAGGGTCCGCTACACCAGAAGCACCCTTTTTCTTTTTACATTTAAAGTTGGAGTCGCAGGGGTGTACCAGGGGTTGCAACTGTGTCCCCAGGAGTCGCAGTTGCGACCCGTGGTTACCCCCAAATGACATCCCTGATAAAATGGCAGGGAGGATGGCTCATGACCAATTTTAATAAATGGATGCAATTGGTCTTTTTATGAATTATAACAATATACATTTTATTAATTATATTTCTGAATTTGTAAAAGCCGTTTTTAAATGATGTGTAACAACTCTTTGAGGGATTACTAATATGTGTTTGATATGTTTGATGACACACATTTTTGTGTGTGGAGCTTTTTGCTGAAAAAACTCAGCAATTATTTTGTATTGCCTCCCCCCAATCCCCACTCCTGTATTATTTATTCCCTATTTCCGACCCGCTATGACCCGCTATGACCTTAGACTCCCACCCCCCATACATTTGCTGATGAGTTTTTTCGCCTGACATTTTTCAGAAAGAAACTCAGAACATAAGAAAACAGGGGATGAATGAACGTCGTACTGTTAGATGTTTAAGAATGTGTTAGCTGCTGTCTGTATTAGATGCATGACGTTTTCTGTGATGGATTGTTAACATGTTTTGAATATGCTTTTGTAGTTTGAGGTACATTCTAATGTGCAGTAAAGTTCTGTCAAAGAGGGTCATTACGAGTTGACCGGTGCAGTGATAGTGTAGCAGTATTAACATATACTGGCACATTGCAGCACCCGCCAACTACGAGTTTACCCGTAAGGTGTCGGATTCACCTCCAGCTAAGAGTTCGGGGTTATTCCGTCAGCTTACTGGCAAACATCACCAGTAGTACAGTCGCCTGTAATTTCAGCAAAATCCCCAATGGAGTCCAATGTGACTCCATGAAATGGGTACTTACACCGTCTACCACCACTCGTAATCTGGAGGGCATAACACAGGACCAAGTGCTGGTATCAGTAAGTCAATTTGCCGGTATTCTGGCAGATTTACTGCCTGTATACCAGTAAACTCGTAATGGACCCCAATGTCTTCAAATTTTCCTATGTCCCACCAAAAAGAGGCCTTCAAAGAAAGGAGAGGTTGAGACACAGGCATAACAAATTGCAGTTATTTTTCTTCACTGATGTGACACATTTAGCCACAGAGAGATTGTCTGAAGGAAACCTGTTTTATTTATGAGTTTCTCTAGGGCCAATCAAGGTGCCCGGAAGCAGCTTCTGACAGCTCAGATGCATTCAGTGTTATTTTGTATTCAATATTCCAATGTATAATCTAGCAAGGGGAAGGGAAGCCTAACCACCTGAGGAGTGATTACTCGCTGCCTGCTCCGATAGTTTGCTGGTGCAGATGTTCCTTCAGCAAAAATGTTTGCTCTGTAAATATTGAAACATCCTCACATCTGAGAGCTCAACTAAAGGACACGGTTCCTGGCACACTTCCTGCTCTCTGTTACACAGTTCAGATGAACATGACAGTCATCCTTAGTTCAAATAACCAAGTGCTCCCAACTTCCTCCAGCCATGCTTCCTTGCAATCACTTGCTTGTCTCCTGGCGCGTTCCTTAATCCATCAATGCTGACATCCGTGGCATTACACACTTTGAATTAAGAAACTGCTTTGCTCAAACCAACATTACCTATCTGTGTTAATAAGCGCATCAAGCACCCTTTTGTTGTGCTGTGTGTGGTAAGTCTTTTGGGATCAAGAGGCAATATTACCAAGAGCCTTCCTTTCATAGGGAGAAATGGGCTGCAACACGATCAACTCTAGTGCTTGTTAAAGTCAAACAGGTGGACACACACGCCCCTAGAAAACAGGCCTAAAAGGGAGCGAATTTATGAAGATAACATGCCACTTTATATGAATAATTTGGGAAGATAATCTGTGCACCAATCTGAGGCCACGTTCCCCTCCGGAAGTGATATTTCCTGCCTCTCACACTCTCTCAATACCCTTGTAACTGTGCCACACTATTCAATCCTATACTATATTTGAATACCTTGGAAAGATAATGGTACTCAGTATGAGTTTGGTGGCATCTGTGTGGTAAATCTGCCCCGATAGCACCAAACTTTATTACTGTTACTGCCTTTTGGTCTGGCCATATTACCACAATATTACAAGTGAGGGTGGCGGTGTGAATTCCAATTGTTTTACTCAATACGACTCAATTGGACATTTTTGGCAGAATTACTGCAGCAGTAATTTTGCAAAATTTGGCAGAAAACTGGCAGATTTACCTCCAGCTCATGGCTGGAAGTGAATCCTCTAGCTCTCTGCCAAACCTATAGTTGGGCGGTGCGGTAATGTGGCGCTATATGGTAATACTGCTGCAATTAACCCACACTGCCCAACTTATAATGAGGCCCTGTGGACCAGTCTGAGACCGGATTCCCCCATCTCCCCGAAGTGATACCGCCTGCCTGTCACGCTCCCTCATACCCTTCTAAATCTACCACACTATTCAATCCTTCCAATTGCGTACATGACATTTTATCACATTCCTGCATCCTCTTGTACAGTTGTGTATGTTGAAGTATGTGCGCGTGTGTGTGTGAGTGTGCAGGTGCACACACCTTTTGGAGAAGCCAGAACATGAGGTGATGTGTGATAACTTCTCATTGCCAAGGCATTACCGAGCTGATGTCATTCAAAGAAAGGAGCACAAGTGTTCCTGAAGTTGGACATGAGGAGTGCTGTCACCCAGTGAATCTGAACTCAATATCTAACCAACTAACTGTGTTCATAATGTCATTTGGAATGTTGCTATAAACAAGAGGTCCATTGGGACAATGCACAGGTGCTTTGATATATCAGAGACAGATGCCAATCAAAATCACACTGATAAAAAAAGAGTCAAGAATGTTCAAGTGGGCCTATTGATCCATCATCATGGTGTTTATTGATGAATTCGAGGCATAAAAACAACACTAACAATGAAATAACACAATTTCATATTCTTGCAGTTAAAACCAGCAGGTAGCGTAACTTATATAAAGACTCCCCAGAAGTTTGCCTTGTGACTGTTTGCATATGCCAATATTGAAAATTGCTAGTTGTCTGAAAAACTGTTGTCGCCCAAGCAATTGGTGTTCTTAGTAAGGTGGCTGGAGGGTGTTTTTTTTATAACTGCACCCCCTCTACCCCATTAAGAGGAGCAGCCCATTTCTGCCCCATGTTCTTGATAAATATTGTATGCAGGCGTGTATGATCAAAATATCAGCAGAGCTCTTCGTAATCTTAAGCGCATCCCACAGTTAACTAATTCCTGTAGCCTTAAACAGTGGCCACAACCAGGCTTTCCTTGGTGTAGAATAAAGTAAGTAGACTAGAAACAAGGGCGCTTAGAGCTTGATCAAGTGTGTTCCGCAGATGCTCGAGCAATCCTTCTGCACATTATCTTCACAGGTGCACCTCCTCAGAGGTATTCTTCCTTTCCTCACTTTCCCACAGAAGCTCACTGTCTTCAGAGCTCTGGTTCTCTCTAGGCTGGACTATTGCAACAGCCTCTTTCTAAATCTACCTGCCTCTACTGTCCATCCTCCTCAACTCATCCAGAACAGGACTGCAAGGCTTGTCCTTGGCCTCAAGCCCCGGGATCAATTCTCTCCAGCACTGAATCCCTTCATTGGCTACCAGTGGCAGCAAGGACCAAGTTCAAAACCCTCTGCATCATCCACAAGGCTTTCTGGGGAAGATCTCTTTCTTTGGCTGATGCCTCCCTCTTTGAAACTTAAGCAGAACCATCTCCGGTTCTGGAAGCACCTCAAGACCTTCCTCTTTGCTTCTGCCTTCTCTTCCTCTCCCCTGCTTATCTCTCCTGTGTGATACACGCACTGGTCACCTGGCCACCCTCTGAATTCGGGCCCAGCTCCCTGCCTGTTCATCTGCAAACTCGCACTGCCTATGTGGTCTGTACCTGTAATCCTACAGTCCCCTCTCCTGGACTTATTAGACACTTGTCTGCACTTCTGAATACCCGCACTTGACACCCGTTGGCCGCACTACTTGTTGTTTCCAGGACTTTTGTCCTGCACTTGTCCATCCACCCCCCCGGCACTTCTCCCATCCCCGTTCCCCTGCACTTGCACGATCTGAATGTCACTAGGCCTAGTAAGATCGTTTTGTCCTCCCTCTGTTCCCCCCTTGCCTTGTCATGCCTTGAAACACCTGTGTATTGGCGCATTATAAATGCCATATCATAGGGTCACATCATATATCGTATCATATCACTTGGACATGAGGTGAATACTGTTTCACCTTAAGCAAGGTATAGGGAAGTTGGACATTAAACTCTATGCCCTGAATACAAAGGCAGACCTCATAAAACTAAAGCTGAACAAGCATGGGGCTAGAATTACCGAGGGGCAGAACCGAATTTCCAGGCTGGAAGATGCCGCAGCATCCGTCCTGACCAGGTTGGCGGCCATGGAAACAGCAGTCAAATCCATTAGTCCTAAGAATGAAGATCTGGAGGGTCAGGTGAGACATAACAAAATTCGCCTGGTTGGGGTCAGAGTGCAGCAGGGACTGAGCCGCATGGAGGAATTTGTGAAAAAGGTTTGTAGCAGGGAAGCACTTGCGTCAGTGTTCATTGTGGAGAAGGCCCACAGGATACCAGCCTTGATCCCAGTCCAAGGAGCCCCGCTATGCCCCATAATCGCACGGATACTTAACTACAAGGACCGAGGCACAATACTCAGGTTGTCCAGGGAAAAGGGGTCTATTGGCTTCGACTGGGATCAGTTGCAGATTCCTCCTATGTGAGGGGGGTAGCCATCCTCATACACAAATCTTTTAGATTCTGCCTGCATAAGGTGCATAAGGGTTGGGAGGCTAGGGCACTTCTGGTCCTGGGATATATTGAGGGGATTAGGGTCTCCATACTTAATACGTACTCTCCTATTATATCGAGGAGCCAGAATTCTATGATTTTGTCACTTCACATCTCTCTCCGGCTTCGGATTCAGTGCCGTTCGGGTGGCAGTTTCTTCAACACGGTTTTGCATGGGGACATAGATTCCTCCACGGTGGGTATAAGGTGGCGATCCAAGTCTGGTTGGAAGATCCAAGACATCTGTGCCCTATAAAACCTGATGGACATATTGCAAATACAACATGCAACATTGCGGGATTCCACATTCCACTCCGGAGTACATCATAAGGATTCTCACATTGATATGTTTCTTGATTGCAAACAAGCGATTCTGGGCACGGGAGGTTGTGAGATACTGCCACATACCATCTCAGAGCACTCCCAAGTTACCATAGAATGTCATATTACCTAACAACAGCTGTGGGAAGGGCCAATTGGCGATTTATAACAGAATCACTCGTGGGCCCTGTTTTTCAGGAAGTGATAAAAAACGAAATAGGTGCATTTTTGCAAACAATGAGGGTACTGTGCAATCGCTTAGCACATTGTGGGAGACTTTCAAATGCTGTATCTGTAGGATTTGTCTCTCTAAAGAGGAGGGAACCCTGAAATTAATTAGGGAAGACCTGGAGGGTAACGAGACCAAGGTTAAAGACCTGGAATTAACATTTCTTCAGACGGGAGATAGTAGTATGTTAGTAGATATAAGAATGATCTGGATGAGTTTTAAACCAATGCACTTAGGGGGGTCCGATTTCTGAGATCGCCATGTCTTATTATTCAACATGGGGAGGGACAGAAGATGGGAGCGTGTGTAGCTCGAATGTTGACAGCAGAAAGACAGCTGTCTTATATTGACTTCATAAGGGACACCCAGGGGGAATACGTGTTTGAGGTGACTGATATAGGCAGTGAGCTACATAGATACTGTAGTGGTTAATATGCTTCAAGAGTGCCTCTTAAAGAGTCACAGTTGCAACAATATTTGGAGCGAGTTATATTCGCTATTCCCGGAGCAGAGGGCGTACCTAGATCAGGATTTGCACCTAGAATAAATTAAGGAGGTTATTAAGGTCTTACTCGGTTCAAAATCACTGGGGCCGGATGGGTTACCCAGGGAATTTTATGAGCATATGGACACATTATCGCTGTACATCTCCTTAAGATGTATCGGGAATCCACCTAAAAGGGTACATTTCCTCCTTTCGGGTGGGATGCCACTATAACGGTGTTACACAAGGATGGGAAGTCACCAGAGGAATGTTTTTTGTACCGCCTTTTTCATTGATTAATGTAGATAAACCAATCTTTGCCAAGCTCCTAGCTAATAGACTCGCTTCCTTCATGCCAAGTCTCATCATTAACGATCAGTATGGGTTTATTCCCGGGAGGAACGCTGCGTACGGTTGAGAAGATTCTTCGGCCTTCTCACGGCACTTGAGCAGGATGACCCGGTGATTGCAGTAATATTGGATGCCGAGAAGGCTTTTGACTTGGTTCAATGACCATTCCTGTTCCAGACACTCCAGAAAATTGTCTTTGGCCCTGGGTTCCTACAATGTGTGTCAGTACTCTATGAGTCCCCAAAGACAAGGATGGTGACTAACATACCGCTGTCAGATACCTTGAAGTTGGGAAGAGGGATGTACCAGGGCTACCCACTCTCCCCGTTTCTATTCACCCTATTGAACCATTGGGGGCCTTGCTACAGGAATCACACATCAAAAGAGGGATCCAATTATTCTCCCACAATATAATTAACTGAAAAAAACGATGGTAAACTTGTACCCGGTTATGAGACAAGTGATCCGCTTCGTAGAACTGCCAGGGCTTATAATTAACTGTACTAAGTCAGTCATTTACCCTCTGACCACCGGAATAGAGCCTTTTGAAAATGAATACGGGTTCAAGTGGGAGCTCAGCCACACCAGGTACTTAAGGATAAAAGTGGCTAGGGACCCAGAAATATTATTCATGGAAAACTATGGAAGGGCTATAGAGAAATTACAGGATCAGGTCCTTCAGCGGCAAGGGTTGCCACTTTCGATCATTGGCCAGATAGCAGTAATAAAAATGGTGGTTCTCTCACATTTTTTATATTTATTTCAATATATTCCAATGATTCTTCCCCAATACTTTTTTTAATGGTTGAGGGGCATCCTTAAAAATTTCATATGGGCCGGTAAAAGCATGAGAGTCCAATGTAACGTGCTGATCCAGTCCTACTCGAGTGGTGGACTGGCTCTCCCAGATTTCAAACGATATTACTGGGCATCGCAGGCTCATTTTCACTCATTTGGTATGAGACGAGACCTTGCCGGCCTCATGTGCAGATAGATCAAGAGGTCTATAGAAGTGGCAGATTTTCTCCGGTCAGTGATTCTGGGGAACAAGGGATATAAGAGGGAGGGAATCGGAATAGTGTCCAGTGCATTTGCAGCCTGGAGTAAGATCGCAAACAAATTGCGAATCACACAGCTGTATTCTCTGATGCTACCGGCTTAGCATATACAGCTTTAGTTGGCAAACTGGGCATTGCAGTGTTGGCAGATTTCTTTATTGATGATATATTTCTGAGCCTGGAGGCTTTTAGGGTGAGAGGAGCGGCCATCTTACGTATTTATGTACTTTCGAATCTGCAACAAATTTAAGTCATTCTTTCCCTTGTTCCCACATCAGCCATGGATATTCCCACTAATGCATGAGGTCACTGCGGCCCAATGAAAGGAAGACTGGTTTCAATGATTTACGGTAAACTAATGTCTATGATTCCGCAAATAAGTGATAAATGATGGCAGAGATGGGAGATAGCCCTCAACAAAGAAATAGATGATGAAGCATGGGCATATATTAAGAACCAGACTCCTTGTGTATCGCTTAATGCAAGGTACAAACAAATCCACTTTAACTATATGCATCAAACCTATCTTACACCTGACAGGCTACACGGATACTATCCAGATTCCTAAGGTGAATACCCACGGTGTATGTTTGATGGGGCTACCTTTGTTCATATGTCATGGGAGTGTCCTCCAGTGGCAGGATTCTGGAAGGGAATTGTTTGAGAAAATGTCGGCCATACTCAGAAAGCATGTGACACCAGACCCATTGATGGCACTTTTGGGATTGACCTTATGTTTGCCTAGGTGTGTCAGATGGTTGGCCGGCCTCTTGTTAATACTGGCATGTAGTAGAGTGTCCATGGTGTGGTCGAAGGGGCTACTTCCAACCAAGTCCCAGTGGATGAAGGATATTGCATATTACCACAACTTTGACATAGCCTATATAAGTACACTGCCTATGCACACCCCACCGGATGTATGGGGACTCTATGTCCAGTTTTTGTTAACCAGCTCTCAGGAACTCTCTTTCTTAGACCATCAATAGATACTGTGGTGAAACGTAGGGTACCGACTGGAAACTGTATGTGCACATGGTGCACGGTTGGACAGTACGCTGACCCTCTAAATGCTTACTGTTTATATGGATTGATGTTTGTTTTGTTCTTGTTTTGCTGCAAAAACAGTAAAAACATTTTAAAAATAAAATAAATTAAAAAATGAATACGGCAGACTCGCCATTCTTCAAACACAAAGAGAAACTGAAGTTGCTCAGGTAGATGCCAGAGGGCCATACCAAGTTGGGAAAATATATGTTGGCTATCTTAGGGTTCTATTGAGGAAAAGGGCACACTTACGAATTCTCTGGTGACTATGAAAGGATCTTCAAGGGGGTAGCAATGGAAATCGTAAATGCACGTTGCTTGTGCTCTTTCAAGAAAAAACTAGACACAATTGTGTCTGTTGATAAATAAGCCTTGCTTGCCTGTAGACCTGATGTAAAAAAATGGGAACATCTTGCACACACACTGGGCCTGATTCATGGAAAAGTGTGCATTAATCCCACAAGGGCTGTGTGCCGACAATGACACTGCTCAAGCCTGCACGCAGAATAATAAATGCATGCACAGCATATTCATGGAATTGTTTGCGCAAAGTAACCGTATACGCAAGTCGCAGCTGGAACGCCCTGACACACCCACACGCAAAGCAAAAACAGCCAGAACATCCACCTTTGCGTGCTCCACTGGGTGTGAATAGATGCACCCTTTAAACAGTGCGTGAGGTCCACCGCAATCAGGCCTGCATCTCTGGGACCTTGTGCAGGGTCCCCCATAACTGTTACTGGCACCACGACAACATGCGTATGATTTAGTGTAACTCGGGTACAACTCCGAAAATCTGCATGTGAACCCCCATAAACCGGTCCTGCACCCCACTACACTATGTAAATGTACCCCAAGGTTACATTGGAATCCCGTTGCATACACACACCCCTAAATCTAATACACGGTCTTACCTCTGCGCTGTGAATTCTATGCACAAGTGCCTCTACGCCTGCCTTTGGCGGATAGTATGAGGGTTGTGTCCGTTCCCTACCAAGAGGTTACACGGTCGGATCCCACGCAATAGTTGGCATGCAATTGACTCACTGTGGGCCGTCCCTTGTAATGCCCACGTTTTCCCTTGTTCTTCCTCATTTTCCATGTTCTGCCCCCTACCCTGCCCTCTGTGCAAGCCACGCCCACGCTCTTCAGGGTATACACGGGTGTTTCACGCAAGGCACTCGGCCTCTCGTAGTGATGTGCCGAGCCTGCGCAAAGTCCATGCAAAGTAAGACAAACTACAACGCAGTCGATTCCATGAATGGGCAAACCGGATTTCACAAGCGATTTGGCGCACAAAGTCCAGATTTTCCACGCAGATAGTTCCACGTATCAGGCCACTCTCCTCTTTGCATCAATATCCTTGATTAAGACCGAGAGACTTCTCAGTGATAGAGGAAGAGATGCCAGCCTGCACATGGGCTACAGGATTTAATTGGTGGGTAGGCATTTCTCATTTCAGATGCACTACAAGTCGGTTGGCGACTATACCGGAGCCAAAGAAAACATTAAATCAAATGCCAAGGTTTTCTATCTTAAAATAGCAGAATTTCCCCATATAGCACAACGCAGGCTAGCCAAACAAAGAATCGCAGTGCCCATCCCATTTGGCACTAAATGGACACCAGAGCCACACATACCTCAAGGGAGAATGCATTGTGACCAGGATCGGTTCACAATTTTGGGGAAAACGCAATGAAATTGAGAGGAGGGGTGGGATGGGGGAAGGGACAGGGAGGGAACAAAGAAGGGCCTTGAGAGTTGGGGAGCTGGAAAGGGGGAGGGAGAAGGGAGTGGAGGTGTGCATGGGTCATGTTGTGCATAAAAGTGTTCTGCAGAAACATTAACCCGATCCTTGGGCCAGCAGCTAACACATTCAATAGCACTGACAAGGCACTGTCACACGTCTGAATGGGGAAGAGCATGCCAAATCAGATTGTAGACATGGTTGATCTGAGGAGGTCTCAATGGAACTGCAAATTAGCGAGCAGGTGCTAAGACTTTGAAATGCCACAGACTTCTCCAAAGCCTTGAGTACCGCTTTGTGCTTTTATGAAAAGGGATAACGTGGTGACATACGGCGTCATTCAAAGTATTGCGGTCTGGAAAAAAGTGTGCCACCATACTTCAATGATGCCGGAAGGGGCCACAGATCCCTCAGCAGGCCTGACCTGCCTGGTTTTCAGGCCCCTACCGGCATGGTTGTCATGGAAGCAACAGTGCCAGTGCTTCCGTGTCCACATTTCCATGGAGTCCTGCAGGGCTCCATGGAAATGGAGGTGTAACCGTTACCGCCGTCAATTGGGATATGCCGGTGGCACTGGGATATCCGGCGACGGTGCAGCTGTTACGGGGTTGCCGGAAATCCACCATCTACCGGCGGGTTTTCCGGCAAACCTTTAATGAGGGCCATAGTCTCTGGGCTTGGGAAGGTAACGTGTTACAAACAGATGTTGGGGGCAGTGGGACTAAAAAGGGACACATGCACAAGAACGCTGCTTAAATGCAGACATCACAAGTGGCTACATGTTGTCGGGGGGAAATTCTGCCGGGGTCGGCCGGACCGTCCGCAGACCTCCAGGCAGGGAGGCCCCAACTCCTCCCGTGTGTATCCCAGATAAGATGAGATAGAGTATGAGACGCACACAAGGAGCAAGGTGACTCTGCTGTTTATTAGACAAAACGGCAGGGATGGGTCAAGGAGCGCACGCGTTCGTCCTGACACACACACAATTGTGGGGCTCGCAGGCCCTTTTTACTGTATTATGACGCGCTACTTGCGTCACTTCAGAAAGTTAACAAAAAACCTATCGCCACTCTTAATTGGGTGTTCGAGTGGTAGGGTTAGTATAGCACACATATAGAGAAAGATATTAGTGGACAAGGTGTAGTCAGGTGGTATATCTGGGTTGTCCCTACAATTAGATACATGAAAATTGTTACATGAAGGCTCCTGAGGATTGGCTAAATGTGCTGGCGTCAGTGATAAGAGCCCCATGTTCTGATTGGTGCACCCGTGAGCTTCCCAGCCTGGGACCACCGTCGTTCCCAGCTCTCGGTGTACCTGTAAGTTGCAACAATGTTTCACTATGGGTACATGCAGACAATGTGAGGACTTATTCATAGCTAGACGGGGTACCGTTCCCACTGTTGCAGATGTCCATTGAGCCTTTCAAGTGTATCTGCCAGTGTCTCGTAGCGAGGGATCCAGACGCCTCTGTTCTCCCGGGTTTGGCATCTCGTCAGGTTCGGCTTGATCACGTGGGGAGGGACCGTGAAAGAGGCATAATTCTGCACAATTAATATTGTTTTTCTACTGTGCGTCTGGTTTAATTTGTCGGTGTGACTTTAACGTTGGTGCGCGGAGTGCGAGGTTGCAACATCGTGCCTTTGATGATTTGCTCTTGGAACGTGGGTTTGCAACATTGCGACCTTGGCTGGTTGCTTCGCCAAGCTCATTCTGTAGGATCAGCAACTGACTCTTGTCTTGTTGATGTCCACGGGAGCTCTTGTTTGAGGCCTACTTTGGCCCAGTGCATAAGTTGTCCGTTTGGTGCACAGGTGCTTTAAGTTATAGGAGCATATAATTCCATAATCGGTATTGTCTTTATTATATTTCTCATCGTTGTACCTGATTTCAAAGAGAAGCGTGAGCAAGCTAGTAAAAGTTCATGACGCGTCTTGCGTTTCTGCATTCTGAAAACCTATATAAAAATAATAAAGATGCACGTCTGTGAATATGCCTGTCGCCTACGTCATAGCACTGAGTATATTCTTCGTGTAGGTTGGTGTGGGAATGTCCAGTGTGTATATTTGTACAGATGTGCTTCCCGTTGTCTAGGTCGTCATGGCACCTCTAACGACGTGTAGATTTTAGTCTAGTTGATCCGTGCCGCAGGTGTCGGCATGGCCAGTGCGGGCTGCTGGGCAGGCAGATGGACACACCCGTATGTTCCTGTACCAGGGTATCTGGTCGTCTGGTAAATGGGCAAACTCTTCTCGTGGCGGGTGTTTGGGTCGTGACCCTCTAGGCCAAGCGCGAGAGGTGAAGGACGGGAGCCTGGTTTTCCATTCTCCCACTTCAGTCCCCCCTCTGGTCGACTTGTCGACCACAAACATATCCTTCTCGTTATCTCCTCTTACTCGCCATATCTTAGTTATTCCTCCGAGATGTCCATAGTGGTTTACATGATCTTCAAATGACCAATACATATATTCACAGGTACCCCCAGGAGTACAGTATACCCATCTTCCTATGTAGCTCCTGGGGTTTCTTGGGTTCTCGGTCTTTACTGACGGTGGGTCTAGATGGTTGGTAATTATTTGGGTGCGCAGCTTCTCCCTTTCCTGTATAATTACACCTGTATGCTGGCCGTCATCTGCTGGTATCAAGGGGTGCATTCCCACCATTTCCAGCAATTCGTCAGTAGTGCGTGCCTTTCGTGCCTTCCAAAATCTAATTATGATCAGGGTAGCTCCAGCCAATATAGTACAGCCCACTATTATTTTCAGTCCATCTGACAGCCAGGATGGCATCCATGACCATAATAGTGAAAACCAGCTCTCATCCTTGTTCACACCATTGCTTTCATCCGTCATTTTGGAGTGCATCTGAGCTAATTGTGAAACTGCTTCTGTCAGTGTACCATTGTCAGCATCATTGGCAGGTATGAACGTGCAGCATGATTGTCCTATCTTTGCACAAACTCCTCCTTCCATTGCTGTGAGAAGGTCCAATACATATCTGTTCTGTAGTGCTACCATCCTTACAGCTCGCAGCTCCTCTTTTATTGCGTTGAACCCATTTACTGTAGAATTGATGGTCATCATTAGTTCCCATCTAGTTATTTGGAGCCATTTTGCGTTTGCGTAAGCCTGTAATCCCGGGTGTATTATTGAGGAGAAGAACATTGCTGCTCTGCTGAATAGTCTGTGTTCTGGCGGTATTGATGTTAGTGCCGTTTCCGACCTTCCCCACAGGTAATTTCCTGTCAGCGGCTCTCCTTGTCTTTTTCTTCTATTTAGGACAGTGTCATTGCTGTTGGTCCTGTTCCCTTGCTCCTCCTGGAGTGGTGCAGATCTCTTTCTTCTCTTATCCCCTTCATTCATTCTAGGAAATTTCGCCACATCAACGTGCTTCTTAGGTACCACTAATGATGGTACATTGACGTGTACCATTGTGCACACACCATTCCACAGGGGAGGCAGTGTATGGTATGCCTTTTCTCCACAGGCCCAATAATGATCCATTATTACTGCTGTTCCTGCTCCCCCCTCAGGTAACTCCGTCACACTTGCGCAATTGGTGTTATATCCTACGTCCACCTCTCCTTTATGCTGGTAACATACCTTGGGCGCAGTCAACGGTAGTATCGTTATTGGGTCTTCATCTTCTTCTACCCATGTGAGCATTGGTACATACTTGATCCACGTCGTCCAACATCGGTGATTGTGTGTCTCGATGGTTGAGATAGTTTCTTTTGTTACCATGTTGCTGCCAATCACTCCTATCTCCCAGCTGTTATCCAGATACACCTTTCCTGTTATCGTCAGTAGCGGCCTCTCCCAGCATCCTTGTTTACCCGGAATTTCAGTGGCGTACCAATCACATGGTAGATACTGCAGTGTTACTTTCTGTGTTTCTCCTTTTGCAGGGCCACTTGTTATATATTTGAATGCTTCAGCATGTAAACTGGTCTTGTGATAACTCAAGTAGGTCTTGAGGAAGTTGTTTTCATATGGGTATGAGTCTCGTGTTTTCCATGTCATGTGCACTACAGTTCCTTGAAATCTTCCTTTCGTCTGGAACAGTGCCAAGTATATTATGCACTGTGCTATCTTCTCATTTATTTCTGTGGCAACAAATGTTCGTGAAGCACTCATGGCGTATGGTATTAATGAGCAGACGTAGCAGCTATCCTCAGTTGTCTGCTTACCAATGCGGGTCATGTGTTGGTACCATATATTGTTTGTGACGTGTGCTGAATCTTGTACATAATTATCAATACCTTTATTGTCTGAGTATGTGCTGCGTTTAACTCTATTTTTCTTTGGTGCAATGTTACTACTACCACCTGACGTAACACCTGTTGCAGCAAGGAACGGGGGTATATTAGGTTTGGGTGCAGCAACAAAATTGATAGCACAGCTATACTGCCATACAGAAGCAGCCAAAAATCCGGTGATTATCAAAATCCCTATTATTTTTATTACAATTGCTAATCTCACCGGCATTTTGCTCTTACCTTGCTGCAGTCCTGGCAGCTTATTCTTGCGACGTTAAAGTTGCCCGCCTAAAAATTCTCAGAAATGCTCGTTTTAAATGTTAGTTTTGTTTTGTTTAAGCTCTCCCTATCAAATAGTCATTCAGTGCCCAGGCGAAGAGCTGCTCCCATGCTACTCTAAGTGATTGGTCTCTTAAGACCGGCAAGTATGGGCGGAGGTGGGGCATGTAATATTCTATGGCCAGGAGGAAGGCTGTGTAGTAAACACGTACCCTTCTTCTTTTTAGGTATGTTGGCCTTTTTATTTCGTATACAAATTGGTGTGACAATTCTTCTGGGTAGTTATCGTCTGGGAGTACCATCTACGCCTGGACAGTGGACTTTGTTAGTTAGCTTTCTACTTAATAATACAATAATACGCAGTTCCTGTATGTGCGAGAGAAAAAGAGAACATTCACGTGTTTACATGTGTATTTGTGCGACCAATGTCTTTTAGTTTATGTTACAACTGTCCTGGGGGGGGGGTGGCGTAATTATTTTTACTCTTTGAACGTGTGACCATGGGGTGGGCAGTGTAGTGATCACCCCTTTCTCCGTCAGTTGTTGTCTCTGGGGTGTCTGGGTAGTGAGAAGGTAAGGGGACAATTGGGTCGTTGTCTGTGGTAGAACTTCCTTCCGCTGTCAGGGATGTTGTTGCTGTTGTTCCAATGGACCTGTCGTTGGCGCTGGGGCGGGTCTGCAGTTTGTATATCTTTACATCATGTAGGTGGTGCCAAGCACGCTTATCCTTTAGTTTTACTGCTCTTGTTGATACGTCTTCTACCAGATGTGGACCGGTGAACCTTTTGTCGTTCCACCTTCTATTGAAATTGCGAAGTAGCACGTGGTCACCTTTGGCAAGTTTGCACAAGTTCTCTTTTTCTAATTCTGTATTGGCGCCTTCTTCTTTATCTCTGGTGGACCCGCCCCACGTGCGCTCGAGCTGTTGAGACACAAACACAACACTGGTAATCAAAGATGACACATATTGATACATTTCATCACCTAGTATACTCGCTGAACTTTCGTGGTCAGTGAATGCCCTTGACGTTGGCGTTAGAGGAAGGCGCATTTGATGTCCAGTAACCACCTCGTGTGGGGTGAGGTGGTGGTCGGACCCTGGCCTGTTCCTCAGCTCGAACAATGCTAACGGAAGGCAATACAACCAACTTTTCTTTGTTGTTTGTTGTATCTTTGCAATTGCCTCCTTCAATAAGCCATTTAGGCGTTCACATACGCCGTTAGCCTGTGGGTGATATGCACATGCAAATTTGTGCTTTATGCTCAGCAGGGCTGTGATATGTTGGAACATTTCGTTTGCGAAATGTGGGCCATTATCTGATCTTAATACTTCGCACACTCCCCACCTGGGGAAGACCTCCCTTACTATGAATTTGGCTGCTCTAAATGCATCTGGGTGTGAACAGGGCCCTGCTTCAATCCACCTAGAAAATGGGCATACTACTACAATCATGTATCTATTACCTTGACATATGTTGATCATATCAACATAGTCAATGTGGAGGTGCCGAAAGGGTCCTTCTGGCCGGGGTATGGTACCTCTTATCACTTTTAGGGTATGACCGGCCGTAAACTGTTGGCATGTGAGACAATTGCTGATAAAATTTGAAACATGAGAATTTAACTCGGGACAGAACCAATCATCTCTAATTCGTGCTGCAATTATTTCCTTGCCTGTATGGGCTGGGTGATGTAATTGGCTCAGGGCGGTTTTTAAAAGTGCCAATGGTATTACAACTTTCCCAGTACCACTCTGGCGCCATAGTGCGTCGGTTGGTGACATTGTACATCCTCTTTTTACCCATATTTCCTTTTCGGCCATTGGTGCTGCTGCTTGTAATTCCATAATCTGTGTGGCTGGGAGGTGGGTATACCCTTCTCTTATTAACATCTCCCTAGCCATTCCCCTCCCTCTCCCTCTCTGTGAGTCTGTGGGGTCCCATATCTCACCAAAGTATGCAGCATATTTCGCATGTGCGTCTGCTGCTGCATTCCCTTTTGATACATGGTCTTCACCATTGGTGTGTGCGGTGCATTTTACTAAGGCTAGCTCTTGGGGGTCGTTTATTACTTCAATTAATTCAGCCAACAAGAGGGCATGTTGCACTGGAGTGCCGTCAGCTCTCCTAAACCCTCTTCTCCTCCATTTTGTTAGCCCTGAGTGGACAGTGGATGTAACATATGCACTGTCGGAATATATTGTTACACGTTTGTTAAAACTTTCTTTCAATGCCAATATTAGTGCAACTAGTTCAGCGGCTTGAGCAGAGTAATGCTGCGGTAACTGTACACATTTCATGGCCACACACACCGGAGCCTCCATCATTTTTACCACTGCTGCCCCAGTTCTCCGTATCCCATCTCCTTGATCAATAGTTGATGACCCATCAATAAACAAAAGCTCACCTCCCTCTAGTGCATTCTCTTCAACTTTTCTAGTACATGAATATATTTCATTTAGTTGGGTGCAGTCGTGGGCGTAATCTCCCTCCTCAATTATTTCTGCTAGAAATTTTGCAGGGTTAACAGTGCTACATCTAACAATCGCTAGTTCAGCCCTAGACAAAATGATCTCATAACCTGATGCCCTTTGTGTCGTTAGTGTGGACTTGGGTTTATTCAATATTGCAAATAATGCATGTTCCACAAACAGTGTAGTTGGACACCCCATGGTTATTGCTGATGCCTTTTCTACTGCAAAAGCAGCTGCAGCGAGGCCTTGTTCGCAAGGGAAGTGGCCTAACATCACGGGGTCTAAGTGACCGCTATAAAATGCTACTGGTTTATAGCCCATGCTTGTTTTTTGGGCCAATACTGCTTTCATTACTGCTGAGTCGCAATGTGAAAATATAAAAAATCGTCGCTCATAGTCTGGGGATGCCAGTACTGGAGCTGTTGATATCGCGTCCTTCAATTCGTCAAATGCCTCCCTCATTTCCATAGTCCACCCCAACCTTTTCTCCCCTTTATTTGCTTCCTTCAACCCCTCAAGCAGGGGTCCTATGTATGAGCTGTAATCAAATACCCATGCTCTACAGTAGTTGCATAGCCCCAGAAATTGCTGCAGTTCTCTCACAGTCTGTGGCATGGGAGTGCTTGAGATGGCCTGTGCTCTTTGTGGTGCAATCTTTCTTCCATATTGGGATATCAGTTGGCCAATGTAGAGTACCTGTTCCTGACAGTATTGTATTTTTTCCATGTCTACCTTATACCCTTTTTCAGCCAATATAGTCAACATTTTTAACGAGTCCTCTCTGCATTTACTTTCATTTATACTGCAAATTATTATGTCATCCACATATTGTAACACTGTGCTTTCCACCTCAACGTTACCCAAATCCATCTGTATCACTCTATTGAAAATTGAGGGTGATTCACAATACCCTTGTGGTAACCTGGTATGTTTCCATTTAGTATTTCGGTAAGTGAAACTTGTTAGATCTTGTGAGTCGTGGTGTAATGGTATTGAGAAAAAAGCATTTTTAAGATCTATTACTGTAAATCGTGATGCCTCTGCTGGAATGCCACACAATATTGTGGCCGGGTTTGCTGTTACTGGATATTCTGCTTCCACTATGTTGTTCAAGGGCCTTAGGTCCTGTATGAAGCGCCAAGACCCCCCTTTAGCCTTGCGCACTGGGTACACAGCCGTGTTACATGGTGATTCTGAGGGGACCAATATGCCATTGTTTATAAGGGCCGTTATAGTTTCATATATGCCCTCATCTGCCTCTTTTGACAATGGGTACTGTTTTACTCTTGGTAGTATTGCACCTTTTTTCAATTTTATCCGTACACCCCCTATGCTTTTAATGCATCCTACGTCATAAGGGCTAATGGTCCATAATGATTTGGGCACCTTTGACATATCCTCCTTAAAGAAGGGGACTGGGGTGCATGCAGGTGCCTCAAGTGCCATAGCAATTTTCTGCGCTATATGTTTGTGAGCCACTCGTAACCATATTTCTACACTCATCATGAACACCATTTCCCCCTCCTCTTTTTCTTCTGAAAACAGTTCCTCATCTGACACCTGGGTCAACCTACATCCTTCTGCTAGTGCTATCACTGCCCTCCATGCTCTTCCTTCTTTGTCTTGGGCGTGCACAGCAATATACTCAGCTGTTGTAATAATGCTTTCAATGTCTATTGCAAACACCTTTCCTTCTTGTTCATTAACAGGTGTTTCTGGTCGGAACAGGTAAGCTGCTGGCCTCCTCCATATTTTCCCTTCTATCCCTGGCATCCATGCAATTGCCATGTCTGTCCCATACTGGAATATCTCGCCATCTACTGGTTCCGCCCTAATCGCTGTCTGCCCACAGTATGCTTGCATAATCTGTCGTGCTGCTAACATGTTAATCCCTGGAGTAGAGCAAATTATACCATCCTCTGTAAAGGAGATTGTCATATTTAACCTATTCATTATGTCCCTCCCCAGTATATTTACTGGTGAGGCACTATAATACAAGAGTGGAACTGACAGATCGTAATCTCCGATAGATAAGGGAACGTTATCAGTAAAAGGAACCAATCCTTTAGCCCCAGAAAATCCTTGGGTGTTCATGGCTTCGCCTGACATCTTAAATTTACCTTCCCTTATGCAAGACCGGGTTGCCCCGGTGTCAACAAGGAAAGATAACTTTTTGTCACCTATCGTTACCTCTATGCGTGGCTCCTCCGCACTATTAGGTGTTACTGACAGGATGGGACACACCAAGGCCGTCTGTGGGCTGTCCTATTGGGGGTACAATGATTGGCCATTTCCTGTGTAAGGGTTGTGTCCCAATACCGTCACCCTACCCAATTGCGTTTGTTCATTTTGGGGTTGTTGTGTTATCACTACTTGTTGTTGTGGCAGTGGCTGTTGTTGTGTTAATTGTTGTTGCTGCAGTGGCTGTTGTTGTGTTAATTGCTGTTGCTTCAGTGGCTGTTGTTGTGTTAATTGCTGTTGCTGCATGCCCTGCTGTTCTTGTGGTGGCCTAGGTTGTGCCTGCTCATTCCATGCTGGTGTTCCTGGCTTGACCCTACACGTGCGTGACATGTGTCCTAGTAGTCCACAACTCCAACACACGGGTGGTTCTCTGTTTTGCCATGGAAAGCTCCCTGTGTTGTCCTGGTATACCTGTTGCCCTGTGGGGTATGAACTTCCAACTCCCCCCACCTGCTGTTGGGTATTATATCCGTATCCTCTCCCTCTCATAAATCCTCCTCTCCCTCTGTTATAACCATAATACCCAGCTCCTTGCATCTGGTACCCTCCTCCCACGTTTTGTGCGTGTAATTGTAGTGGCGGCATTTGCTGTATTATACTTTGTCGAGGTGCTATTAGAGCTGGGTCTTGTGCAGCCACTATTTGCGTGGGGCTTTGGGCCATTGTTGTGGGCGCAGTTATTAGTGCCCCCTCCATTGTATATTTAGTTAGTTTTTTCTGTACTAGTTTGGCCTCTTCCGTTTTCCTGTCCTCTTCCTTTTGTTTCATTTTTCCTTGCCATATCCTGCAGTGATGTACTATTGTCAGCTGTATTTCAGGCCATGGTTTTACTTCCATTCCCACTACTTTCTTTAGTTGTTTCTGTACTCCTTCTGGGAGCCCTTGTACTAGTATATGATAAAATATGGCTGGTGTTTTATCCCATTGTTCTCTCGTTTCCATGCGCCACTTCTCTTGAATATCCTGTATATAATCAACGGGATCTTCATTCTCACGCATCTTACGGGAAGTGATTGCTCCCATGTCTGATGTGTCTGGGTACTGTACTCTCAGTGCCTGCCATAGCGCATGTCTGCAGTTTGCAAATGGCGCCCCATCATGCGATGTGTTCGTTATTGTTATCCCATGGAATCCCGCTCTCTTCCAGATGTCGTCCGCTCTATCCCCTAATATTGATATTAACAGGCCTTTCACATCTCCTACTGCTAGTTTCTGCCCTGCGGTGTGTTTTTCCATTTCATATATCCACTTACCCGCACCTCCACTTAGTGATGGGAGCCTACATTTTATATTTTCTTTATCCGTATGCTTCCATGGTACATACTGCGGTCTAACCCCTCCTCTCTCCAACAGTGGCATTAAGTTGTGTCTTGTGTCACCCTTTATGTTCCATAATATTGAGTCCTCACACCCCTCCTCCTCCCCTGTTTCCCTTACCACTTCAAATTCTTCCTTGCTACCCCTCCTCCTACCTACCTCTCCGTCCCTTCCCCTTGTTTCGTCATCCCCTGTGTTTAATATGGGTATGTTTATCTGTCTGTCTTGCCTGCGGCTAGGGAGGTCTCTAAGCCTGCACGCATAGGGAGTCACTTCGTCCATGAATGGCGCAAGCTTTATTTTGCGCAGCGTGCGTGTGGTGGTTGAGCATGTAGGGTGCGATGGGGGAGGGCGTGATGGAGATGGCGATGGTGTGGCTTCATGGGTTTGTTTTTCCACTAGTTGTTGCACCCTCTCCTCACTTTGTTCCAGCTCCTCCCTTCTCTTACGGATCCATGGCGAGTCTATATTGGTTCTAGTGAGGTACAGCTTATCTAAGCTTTCCCTTTCACTCTTTCTTCCTACCCTTTCTACTCCTTCTTCCTCCTCACTGCAAAAATCAGTCATAGATGGTATCCCCCACTCTGTTCTTTTCCCCTTTACTGTTACTGTTTCTAAGTCTATTAGCTCCATTTCTCCTCTTCCTTTGTTACCAACTGTTCCCCCGGGTGTTGATGTTGTTGCTACTTCTCTACTTCTATATACATCCCCCCATTTTTCACTCTCCTTATTTCTCCCTCCTCTTTCCCCTTCACTCCTCTCCTCCACTTCCCTACTATTTTCCTCCCTTTTCCTTTTTAATTCCTCCATCACTTCGTTGCTCATCTGTTCCAATATTCTTTCATCTTCTTTCTTTCTTTCCCATTTCACCCTTTCTCTTTCTATTGCTTTCTCTTCTTCATATTTCTTAGCTGCCTCTGATACTACCCTCCTCCTCCATATTTCCAATTCCCTTTCCTTTTCCTCTTCTTCCTTCTTTTTTTCTCTCAATACTACTCTTGACACCCTTTCTGCTGCTGCTCTTACCCTTCCATCTTCTATCCTTTGCTCCTCGTTTCGTTCCCTTAATTTGTCCAATTCGTTTTTACCCTCTTTCCTTTTCCTCACTCTCTCTTTTTCCCCCTTCTCAAGCTGTGTTAGTAATTCATTCTGCTCATCCCTTAGTTTTGCCAATTTTTCCTCCAAAATCTCTTCTCTTTGTATTAGTAGCTCCTCCCCCTTCATCTCACTCTCCCTTCTACTATCCTCGCCTGTTCTCTTTACAGCCTCCCTTTCTTCTCCCGTTAGTGAACCCCGTAATTTTAATAATATCTGTGCAGCTACCCACTCATCATGTCCTATCTCTACAATCTGCTCTTCTCCAATCCTCCCCTCCCCCACTATCTTCCTGTGAGCCACATATGGTGGAGGGCTGTAAGCCGGGTTCGAGTATCCTTCAGCCGCCCTTAACTGTCCTTCCATTTCTCCTAGTTCTCTTAAAGGGTACAACCCTTCTCTCTCTGTTTTCACTCCCGGTGTTATGGGTATCTCGTTGCTCGGTTCCTTTTTTATGTCTTCTAATGTGTCAATCTTTTCTCTTCCCTCTCCTTCATTCTCCGCATTCTTTTTCCTTTCACACCCCTTTTCCCCATCCGTTCCCTCTTTCATAATCTCCTTTACTTCCGGTGTTTCTCCCATAGAAAACATTCCATTTGGTCCTGGTCGGGATCCCTGGAACATCCTCCATAAGTTAAACACCTCCATATGGCTCGCCAACTTCTTCCCCTTGTATGTATTGTGCAGATGGTTTAGCAATGAATGTTGGGCATATGGATCGAAACTACCATTAGGCGGCCATGGTGTTAACATTTTGTTATCCGTCCCCTGGGTCCACTCTATACTGTACTTAATTAATTTCTCCCTATGGGGTGGCAGTGTTGTGCATATGTGTTGTAGTGGGGTAGTGAGGGTGTTCCCCCACCCTCCCGACCCTGTCCCATATGACATAGTTGTGCCCCACTTGTTACTCCTCCCTTCGCTATCAGTTTGCAATTTACAACCTTATATTGTTTACCTGGCCCCGTAAGTGTGGGGACTTACGACAATCCTTTACAAAGTATGCAATAATAATAAAAAAAAACAAGAAATAATAAAACACAAATATATATATATGTATAATTTTGTATTCTATATTCCTTCCCCTACGGCCCCCTGCGGCCGAAGCGCACGCAGCCCCCTGTGACTGCGTACCCCTTACGACGATCTTATACAGTCGTCCTTATTCCTCGTTCTCCTCCCCCTTTTACATTTGCCGTTGCTGGCGTTCTCCGTGCTCAGCCACGCCCCTCTCCCCTTCTCCTCTTCCAATCCACTCGTTTATTGCTTATCTTCGTACCCGCTCCCTCATCATTTTTCTCTTCCCCACCACTTTCAAAACTCAATGTTCCTTGTGCTCGTGATATCCTATAAAATCCCTACTGGTGACGTCACCGATGTCTCTACGCTACTAGTACAGTCTCATTATTAGTTTCAAAATACACTTGCAATTTACCCCCGCTAACCCTACAGCTGTCTTCCTGTCTCTCCTGGAACAAGGTAATCTCATCAATAATATAATTGGACTGCACACGCTGCGTCGCCTCGCGTGTGATACGCCCCTCAACAGGAGGGCTTAACCAGCCAATTATCTTCCGTATTTGGCAACTATGCAACTAGCTACCCCCTACAGGGAAACGTCATCTACCTATCGAGTTTCTTGCTCGAACAATAGGAAACCTCATCTACCTATCGAGTTTCTTGCTCGACCAATAGGAAACCTCATCTACCTATCGAGTTTCTTGCTCGACCAATAGGAAACCTCATCTACCTATCGAGTTTCTTGCTCGACCAATAGGAAACCTCATCTACCTATCGAGTTTCTTGCTCGAACAATAGGGAACCTCATCTACTCATTGATCAATAAATGCCAAATCGTAGGAAACCACACACGCCCACCCCTACACGTTAGTCGCGATTTAGGCCAATCAGTGTCTACGAGCGGCCACACGTGATGTTTCATGCTCCGCCCCCCTCTTTCACGTCACTGCTCTCGCACTCTTTTTGCTCCCTTTTATTTCATTGCCAACACTATATTGTCAAACCTTCGCCGCGCACCTGTGCAACACCTCCCTCCTCCCTCATTTAATTCCTCCCCCCTCCCTCACAATTTTGCATTGCTCGTTGTGTGTGTCATGCTCACCAAGTTCTCTCGATGCAGGGCCGCTCGACTGCGTGCACCCCTCCAAGCGGCTCGCCACCTCCCCTCGTCTGGACCACGTCTGGACACTCGCCAACCGCGGGCGGGATACTTCTCAACCGGCTCCCGAGGGCCAATATCCGGATTGCGCTGTCCGGTCTTCTCGCAGCTCCGCGATGGTCCTGTAGTCCTCAGAAGGGGGCAACGGCAGAGGGGGCCGCGCCGCCGGGCCTCCTCGCAACGGGAGTGCCTGGAAAAAGTAAAAATAAAAGTCGATCTTAAACAGATCTCAGCAGTGCCTCCAACTTGTCGGGGGGAAATTCTGCCGGGGTCGGCCGGACCGTCCGCAGACCTCCAGGCAGGGAGGCCCCAACTCCTCCCGTGTGTATCCCAGATAAGATGAGATAGAGTATGAGACGCACACAAGGAGCAAGGTGACTCTGCTGTTTATTAGACAAAACGGCAGGGATGGGTCAAGGAGCGCACGCGTTCGTCCTGACACACACACAATTGTGGGGCTCGCAGGCCCTTTTTACTGTATTATGACGCGCTACTTGCGTCACTTCAGAAAGTTAACAAAAAACCTATCGCCACTCTTAATTGGGTGTTCGAGTGGTAGGGTTAGTATAGCACACATATAGAGAAAGATATTAGTGGACAAGGTGTAGTCAGGTGGTATATCTGGGTTGTCCCTACAATTAGATACATGAAAATTGTTACATGAAGGCTCCTGAGGATTGGCTAAATGTGCTGGCGTCAGTGATAAGAGCCCCATGTTCTGATTGGTGCACCCGTGAGCTTCCCAGCCTGGGACCACCGTCGTTCCCAGCTCTCGGTGTACCTGTAAGTTGCAACAATGTTTCACTATGGGTACATGCAGACAATGTGAGGACTTATTCATAGCTAGACGGGGTACCGTTCCCACTGTTGCAGATGTCCATTGAGCCTTTCAAGTGTATCTGCCAGTGTCTCGTAGCGAGGGATCCAGACGCCTCTGTTCTCCCGGGTTTGGCATCTCGTCAGGTTCGGCTTGATCACGTGGGGAGGGACCGTGAAAGAGGCATAATTCTGCACAATTAATATTGTTTTTCTACTGTGCGTCTGGTTTAATTTGTCGGTGTGACTTTAACGTTGGTGCGCGGAGTGCGAGGTTGCAACATCGTGCCTTTGATGATTTGCTCTTGGAACGTGGGTTTGCAACATTGCGACCTTGGCTGGTTGCTTCGCCAAGCTCATTCTGTAGGATCAGCAACTGACTCTTGTCTTGTTGATGTCCACGGGAGCTCTTGTTTGAGGCCTACTTTGGCCCGGTGCATAAGTTGTCCGTTTGGTGCACAGGTGCTTTAAGTTATAGGAGCATATAATTCCATAATCGGTATTGTCTTTATTATATTTCTCATCGTTGTACCTGATTTCAAAGAGAAGCGTGAGCAAGCTAGTAAAAGTTCATGACGCGTCTTGCGTTTCTGCATTCTGAAAACCTATATAAAAATAATAAAGATGCACGTCCGTGAATATGCCTGTCGCCTACGTCATAGCACTGAGTATATTCTTCGTGTAGGTTGGTGTGGGAATGTCCAGTGTGTATATTTGTACAGATGTGCTTCCCGTTGTCTAGGTCGTCATGGCATCTCTAACGACGTGTAGATTTTAGTCTAGTTGATCCGTGCCGCAGGTGTCGGCATGGCCAGTGCGGGCTGCTGGGCAGGCAGATGGACACACCCATATGTTCCTGTACCAGGGTATCTGGTCGTCTGGTAAATGGGCAAACTCTTCTCGTGGCGGGTGTTTGGGTCGTGACCCTCTAGGCCAAGCGCGAGAGGTGAAGGACGGGAGCCTGGTTTTCCATTCTCCCACTTCAATGTATAAAAAGAAAAAAAGGCAAAAATGTGCTTCTGGTGTCAGAGTGCACTTTCACTTGTACATGAATGCAGATGAGGGCCTCTACACCCCCCAGCGGCCCAGCACTCCGTCACAGCTAGAGAGGTATGGAGGAGCTGATGTGCCAGTGTTTGAGCTGACTCTCTTAACCACATTATTAAGATTGGGTTGCACTCTAATATTGCGTGTTTTACTTTTGGCAGACATGGACCTCTCTTCAATCAAATGCTATATGTGTTATATGATGGGAAAGAAACATCTATTGCTGTACCACACACACTTATTTGCACACGGGTGATATTCTGCCAGTGAGCGTCGAATTGGGTTCTTTAATGTATTCAGGAACTTATTTATACTTAAGTTTTTTAACTTTTAGCCCGTCTCCTGTTAAGTCAGGCCATATCACACTGGGCTCCCTGGGTAAAAGTGACAAGTCAAGGAAAGAAGGGGAATGGGCTTTCTTTGGTCACTGTGCACAGGAGGGGAGGGGGAAGACTGCTTGCTAGTGATCGCTTTGCCCTGGTTGCTTTCTCACTCACTGGCACTTCACAGGAAGGCCCTGCTTCTTTTCTCTACAAGGGACAAAATACAACCTGCAGATGTTATGAACTATGACTCCCATGATCCCTCACTATTTGCTGTGCAAGCTGGGTGTGGTGGCCTGGATAGAAGACAGGACACTGTTGGGATTTATCTAGGTTTTTTTATTGAGACACCAGAAGCAATGAAACAGTGGGAGCATTGCGTCCAGGACAGGGGAGGTGTAAGTACTCACAGTTCTGTCTTGCCAGCTTGTACAGTTGGCTTCACTGCTTGGCATGGGTCAAGAGTGTTGAAATCCCTTAGCAGCTAGAGCTCCAAGGAGGCTGCCCTCAGCCTTGGAATTATGCTCTGCTGAGAAGGGCCTGGGTATTGCAGGCTATAATATAGCTAAGTCTCTCAGCAAGAGGAGCGCCGGGGCTGGTGTGTCTTCTCACACCTCCGTTCCCTGTTCCGGTCGTCGCGCTCTTCTGTGCGCTTCTCGCTCCTGAAGTCTCGCGAGATCACAGGGGTGGGATCTCGCGAGATGGTGTCCCCACACACCTCCTTTTGTTGAAAAGATGGTTCCCAGTCCATGACGAAGTCTGTGAACTTGGTTGGCTTCCTTCTCTCCCTTTGGGGTCTGTTCTAGTTAGTGATGGCACTTGGGGATTGGGCGGTCATCCGGGGTGTCTCAAATGAGGTGGAGTCCACTGGGGTTGCTTCCCAGTGTGGTTCTCTGGACTGGGGTGTGTGACTCATGTAGGCTTGTTCCCTTTGGTTCCTTTCTTCTGAGACGTCCGTCTCTGGTGGGTGAGGGTCGCTTACTGATCCCCATAATTCATCGTCATCACCTGCTTCCATGGAGGGGTCGGTGGTGGACGCTCTTTTTCGGTACACAGCCACTCTTTCCAGGTTCCACCATCTTCGGTCGCTGGCAAGGACATGGTTTGTTCCTTTCCGAGTGACTTCTATGGCCTTGCTGTATTTGGAGCCCGTGCTGGCGTCTGTGTGGGGTAGGCGTATTTTTACCAAGTCCCCTTCATTGACCTCTGTACGATGGGCTGATCTGCGTTTGTCGCCTTGTGATTTCATGATCTCCTTGTTCCTTTGCATTCGGAACACAATGTTGCACATTTCAATGTCCTCATCCTCTCTGACTTGGTGTAGCCACGGTGGTATCAACGTGGATGCAGGCCTTCTCCCTCTCAACAATTGTAACATAGATACTCCTGTGACGGCATTTAGTGTGCGGCGATGAGCTGCAACCACCTCTTTGACGGTCTTGTCTGATGCGCATGCCAGTTGTAGGGCGCCGTTGATGAAACGGTTTGCCCTTTCTACCAGTCCATTGGCTTGTGGGTGATACAAGCTTGCTCTCAACTGACGGGTATTGTGCTTCTTTAGGAAACTTTCCATTTCCCTGGAGACTAGCTGCACACCATTGTCTGTTATGATCTCTTTGGGGAGCCCTTCCCTTTGAAAAACCACACTCAGTACTTCTATAACTGTGCTTGTGGCGATGTTTGGTACACATTCGATCTCAACCCACTTGGAGAAGTAGTCCACCATGACTACTCTGTACCTGTGGTCGGCCGACATGCCATCCAGTGGGCCAATGAAGTCCAGTCCTATTTTGTGCCAGACACCGTGTGGGATTTCTGTGTGTATCATGGGTGCTTGTCTCACTTTTATTCGTTTGTCACTGTTGGTGCATTCATGGCATCTTTCAATCATTGTCCTCACAACTTGGTCCATGCCAGGCCACTAGTATGCGTCGCATACTCTGCATCGTGTCATGTTGCTGCCCAGATGACCTGCATGCGCTCTGCACAATACTACTTTGCAGATGCCTCTTGGGGGAATCACGTGGTCGCCTCTCATTATCAGGCCATCCATTACCGTGATTTTGTCGCTGAATTTCCAATATGGTCGTAGACCTTCCGGCACTGCTCTCTCGTTGGGCCACCCTTCGCGGGCCCATTCTGCTACTCGGCCTAGGGCATAATCCTGTTGCATTTCTTCCTGCCAATGTAGCTCCCTCATCTCCATAAAGTCTCTGTTCCAGAGATCTCCTATGGATGTCACTACACATTCCTCTTTGAGGAATGTGGTGCCCAGGGTACTTTGGTCTAGTAGCCTGGACATGCAGTCAGCTAGTGCGTTCTTTCAACCTTTGATGTGAGCGATTTCATATGTATACTCCTGAAGTTTTGCAGTGATTCTTGTTAGCTTTGGTGTCGCTGTTTTGGTGCCGCCAGGACTCAGTATTTTTACCAGATGTTTCTGGTCAGTGACTCAGTGGAATTTGGTTCCCCAAACATACGACCTGAAGTATTCCACCACCCAGGCACACACCAGCATCTCGTTTTCCATGGTGGAGTAGTTCTTTTCTGAAGTGGACAGTGCTTTGGATGCTAAGGCAACTATATTTTCTGTGTCCCCCTTCTTTGGGGTAAGAGTGGCGGCCAAGCCGTATGCGCTGGTGTCTGTCGTAATTCATGTTTCCCATTCAAGGTCAAACGGTTTGAGACAGGGTGCGTGCATGCACAATCCTTTTTTTGATCTCAGCAAACGCCTCGGCTTGTTGGGATTCCCATGTGTATGCTGCGCCTTTCTTCAGAAGCTCTCTCAAGGGCAAAGTGGTTTTGGAGAACCTGGGAACGAATTTCGTGTAATACTCTGCGAGACCCAGGAATGACCGCAGTTCGTCCTTTGATGTCGGGGCTGGTGCATGACCTATGGCTTGTAGCAGGTTTTTCTTAGGGCTCACCCTTTCACTCGAGATGCGATAACCCAGGTGCTCTACCTCACCAGCACCGAATATGCACTTCTTGTGGCACAGGTGGACTCCAGCGCTCTGTAGTTTGCTCAGAACTTCGCTCAGTACTTTGCCATGGGTTTCTGTGTTCTTGGTGTATACCAAGATGTCATCCTGGAAATACGACACATTTTCGATGCCATGCAGCAGGAAGCTCATCATTCTCTGGAATGCTGATGCCGCGGAGGACAGGCCGAAAGGCATTCGTGTGTATTGATAGGTGCCAAAAGGGGTGATGAATGCTGTCAGCAGGTATGAGGCCTTGTGTAGATCTATGTGACGGTAGGTATCACGCATATCAAGTCTTGAAAATATGGTCGCTTCCTTCATCATAAGCACAATTTCGTTTATGCTGGGAAGTGGAAAGCTGTCTGTGACAGCCTCGAGATTTAGGCTGTGTAGGTCTATGCACACTCTTAGCTCGTTAGAGGATTTTATGAGTACCTCTGGGCTCAGCCATTCGGCGGACTCGACTCTCTCTATGGTTCCTTCTTTAACCATTTTCTGGAGCTGAGGTCCGAGTGCTGTTCTCGCTGTCGCTGGAACCGGTCTAACCTTGTGCTTTACCGGTACTGCACCAGGTTTGAGACAGATTTTATGCACATAGTTTTTTTTTTCCCTGGTGTTCCGGAGAACAATTTTGGGAATATTTCTTTTAGGTTCAGTGCTCCTCCTGAGGAGACCAGCAGCACTTGTTCCAGGGTGCTGGGGTGTAGTCGTATGCTCAGCTTATGTTGGTCATCCCACTCCAATACGGATGGGCCCTGAAATGAAAAATAGACTTTTGTGGTGGTGCACCTGTCCTTGAATTACATTTTTGCTTTGATACAGCCCAGTAGATCTACGGTGGCTCCCCTGAAGACTGTTGGCTTTTGCTTGGTGCTTCTGATTTTGACCTGGTCCCATCCCATCATGTTCTTGTATGTCTGGATGGGGAGAATGGTGAGGTCGAACCCAGAATCTGTCATGACAAGCGTTTCCATTCCATCCAACCTTACCAAGCAATGGGGTTTCTCCCTCCTTGCTTGGGGTGAGTTGACCATGATCACCATGGCCTTGTCGAACTGATCATCGTCATCGCTCGACTCTCTGTCGCCGGCGACATGGGTGACATTCTTTTCCTGCCACGTGCATGCTATGGCCAAGTGGCCGAAACGCCTGAACTTGGACCATTTCTTGTTCCTTGCGGGACATTCTCGATCATTCACCATGTGCTTGGTGCTGGTGCATCTGTAACACTTGGGTGCTTCTCTGGATGTGGGTCCCTTTTCCCTGACAGTGTCTCGTGGCTGTCTCTCCCTGCGCCCTTTCCACTGCATGGCAGCCAATTCGGGTGCAAGTGACAGCCCTACGACCTCTCTGCGCCAGCTCAAAGCTTCCTCTTTGGCTCAGGCAATTTGTATAGCTTTATCCAGAACCAGTTCTTTCTCCTGTATGAATTTGTGTTGGACCTTGTGGGAATTCATGTGGACTACTAACATGTCGCAGATGATTTGTTCGACGTTGTCCCTGAACCCACACAATGACGCCAGTTCCCTCATCCTGGTGATTTAATCATCTACAGGTTCATTGCTCCCCTGCTTTCGTGTGTAATACTTGAGTCTGTGGAGGACCACATTTTCTTTGTTGGTGAATATTTTGATAATGCGGAGAACTGCCTCCATGTAGACATCATCTTTATCATTCGCGATGGGCATGGCCTTTAATCCCGCAAAGATACGCTGCCCTTCAACTCCCATAGCGTTGAGCAGCATGGTCTTTTTCCTGGCTGGTGAATAGTTTGTGCTGCCTAGTGCCTCCAGGTAAGTGGAAAACAATGGCTCCCATTGCTGCCATGGGATAGCCAACGTGCCAGGGAACAGAAGGAAAGTGGGGGTGGTGTGGCGCCTTGCATGGTTGCCTCGTGGGTGTGTTCAAGTCCTCGTCACCAATTATGTGGTGGACTGGATAGAAGACAGGACACTGTTGGGATTTATCTAGGTGTTTATTGAGACACCTGAAGCAATGAAACAGTGGGGGCATTAAGTCCCGGGCAGGGGTGGTGTAAGTACTCACAGTTATGTCCTGCCAGCTAATGCAGTTGGCTTCACTGCATGGCATGGGTCAAGTGTGCTGAAATCCCTTAGCAGCTAGGGCTCCGAGGAGGCTGCCCTCAACCTTGGAATTACACTCTGCTGGCAAGGGCCTGGGTATTGCAAGCTATAATATAGCTGAGTCTGTCAGCAGGAGGAGCGCTGGGGCTGGTGTGTCTTTTCACACCTCCGCTCCCTGTTACGGTCGTCGCGCTATTCCACGCGCTTCTCGCTCCCGAATTCTCGTGAGATCACGGGGGCAGGATCTCGCGAGAGGGAGTCCCCACACTGGGATGCAGGGAATTGAAATTGAAAACATCTTGTGATGTTAGACCCCTACTCTATCACCAGCTGATTATTATGCCAATCCCCTCTTGGTTCCCTTCTCTCCAATCACCTTCTCCTTCCTTCTCTTTCTCCTTTCCTCTATAGCTCCGTGAACCGGCATCAGGCCACCCAGTATTTTTTTTTTTTTATTGATTTATTCACACATCAAACAATACAAACCAAACAAGCAGTGCAACGTTCAACCGCTTCGTACTTCCCATTCCCTCCCACCTCCACGAGTCTGTTAGTTTTAATCTTCTGTTTCTGCGACCTGTGGTACGGTCTCCCCTTCCATAGCGTCTGCCGGGTCCTCAATTGATCCAAACAGCTGGGCTATCATTAGTTTCCAGGCCATCAGGGACTCCGTCTCCTCCCCCACCCCTGCATTACTAGCCTCTTGCCACACCATGGTTTCTGATCAGGCCACCCAGTATTACTCAAATCCAAGAAACCAAGTATATATGTGCATTACAATACATATCTAATCACGCCTTTTTCTCCTTTATGAAGTTTTGGGCCCTAAGTATCCCCTTCACAGAGATGGAACTGATGGAGAAATTCACAGAAGGGTGATGTGTATTTTTTTCCTGTAGACTCCTTGGGCTTTTTTTCTTCCATCCCAGTTGCTGGCACACTTCGATGCCTGCCTATGAAAAGTAACTAAGCATTTGGCTTTCAGCAAATTATTGGCAGCAGAGTTTGTTGACAACTGGAGGTCTGGAGGTGGGTAGCAATTATAGCATCAGATAAGAACCACATACGGCAGACCACCAAAGCAAGGAACTTCAATGGATAACCTGCAGATGAGGTTTCCAGCTGGGAACCTGTCCACGTTTGCCCAAGGGCCAACACGGCTGCCTACCGAAAAAAGCCTCAGAGTAAGTTGTACAGCCAAACAACACATTTCCAACACCCTGTCTGGGCACTTAACCCATTCGAAAGCACCTGGGCTGCCAAGAACCCAAGCTCAGACCGCACTGAGTAAATAGATATCTTTTGTAAAAATGTTATCAGAGCTGTCAGCTGAGTTACAGACCAAGCGAACCCAGTCATTAAATGTGTCATCTGTTGGCCACCGTACAGCAGTGTAATTGGTAGACTGAGCACTCACTCTCCATGACATCAAACAGTTTAGTTCTCCAGCATTTTACCTCCCTGAGAACAATGACTGGGCCTTGCTTAGTGTGTGACCACAAACACAAGTTAAATGTACACGTGTCTGTAGAAAATGCAGGGAATGACGGATCATGTTAACCATGTTTACATATCATATTAGCTACTTTAACCTTCTCTTTCAGCCCCTTCACGTTTTCTCTACCTCAGAATTACAACTTGTGAGGTTTCCGAGTTGGTGTTCTGCATAGCATGCATTGGGGGTCATTCCGGGGTTGGAGGTAAGGAATTACTTCCATATTCCGAGGTCCCTTTGCTTTTAGCAGGAGTTAAGTACGGGACCCGCAAAGGTACTTCGGAGGTAATTACAGTACCGTAATTTACGGTGCCGTAATTACCTCCTTCCCCATTCGCATTGAGCCCTATGGGGCAGAAATGGGAATGGGGAAGGGCAAAAGGTGAATGGGGAATTACCGGTCCCTCCAACCCCGGAATGGACCTGTAATTACTCCATTCACCATGCCGGATTTGGGACGGTTTTGGAGGCAACCATGGGGCTAATTACTCCATGGTTAGCTCCAAACGCAGAATGAGGCCCATTGTACATTATGTTACCTCTGTGCGCCTCTCGATGGGATCGCAACACGATACAGACTTCCTAAATTACACTGGGTGATTGACCCTGTGCAAGGGAAAAAGCACTGGCCCACTAGTCAAGCACGTTTTAAAGCATGATAACAAATAGATGGCCTATTGCAAGAACACGTATTCGGTGATGTTGGTAAATTTCACATTCTCTGGTGAACAGCTCACTTAAACCTACATCCTGCGACAGAAATGACCGAATGAGAAATGTACGTAATGCAAAATTGTTCGTACATTTCCCATTCGGTCATTCAAGGTATGAACAACCCCAAATTGAAAGAAACCCTAAGCCCCCTCCTACCCCCTACCCCTCCCAACACCCCACCCCCTTCTTACCTTTCCTTCAGTCCTGCTGGTCCCTGCAATGCCAGTTCTCTTTCACTTCCGTGATCGGGAACCAGCGGCGCAGGGTCCTTTTATTTTGGGTCAGCTGCAGGGGTATCCCCAGCAACCCCCACTCACTATACTGTATAGTATAGTGAGCGGGGCTGTTGCAGGGAACACCCCCACAGCCTTTTTTTGCGTTGGGTCAGCTGTGGGGACCTACACCACCAAATAGATACTACAAAATGTCCTACAAACATTTAGTCAGTAGGACATTTAGTAGTATCTATTTTCGGAAATTTGGTGGTGTAGGTCATTTGGATTCGGTAATTTTGACTGAATCCGTTTTCTGCAAGCCATATGAGCTAGGGTTAATTCAACTATTCTGGTTGATAGGCTTATCCTTCATCTTAGAATGGCAAAATGACGAACTCGTTGGATCAAATGGCATCAATTTGATGTATTACTCTAGGAGACAGAGCTCCACCTCCTACAATTGGGCAAACTACGTTGACTGCCCATCAGCACCAACACCCGGCTTGGGGCTCGGTGAATAGTTTGCATAGTGTTTTACAGGACTGGCCATTCAGTACCCTTTGATACTCGTTGCCATAAATCCTTGTGTCGAACTTTGAGATCTTGACGAGAGAAGTTTTGTAACATTCCTTGTTTCTAGAAAACGTGATCAGGGGGCGTACAGTCTTTTTATATCATAAGAGCTATTCCTTGGAATAATCTTCCTCCTGACATTTGGGAAACAGGAATCCATCCTGGATCTTAATGCCTCTTCAAAATGATGGTGGGCCCTACGCAGGAAACAAACCATTCCTCATTTTGGACAAGGTCATTTCTGAGACGCAATTTGGGGGATGTCTGTGTGCTATGCAGAAGGGGAATAGCATATTATGACCTCCTGCATGTCATGAAACGGAGACTATGGAGTGATCTTACGGTCTTTTGTAACATTTTGAGACCACAGTTCACCATAATTATTACATCTGTGTTACTCACCACTCCGGAATAGGCCGAAGATGCATAGAAGTTAATTTGGAGATGATGGTGGTACAAGAATCGATATTCAGCCTTCCATCCCAGCTACCCTGAGTACAAGACTCAGGCTTCCTCAAAGGGGGGCTCTTTTCCACAATGTACCTCTCTGCTGTTTCAGTTGGGACAGACAGAGGTGTCAATTGAATAAAAGAGTGGGGAGAACACACACCGCCAATACCAATGCTGCAAAGGAATACAAAGATATTAGACAGTGTTGAGGTTAATGCAAGTGCTTATAACAGTTGAATTAAATGGACAACTACCTAGATAGATATTGGAGTGGAGCTTCCCCGGGTGGATCTACAAGGAATAACAGAAAATGAGTGGAAATGGCTTAATTCAATATCGGTCCCAACTATATATATAGAATCGATAACAACTAACCTGAATAAGGATATAATGAGGAAAGGGATCCTGGAACAGAAGACAACGACAGGAGAAAATAACAAACAGGGATGTTAGTATAGGGAAGTAGCCCCGGACGGCACAAGGGTCGCACTAGTGCCGGGTTGGTGCAGTTTTCAGGAGAGCGTTTATGCACTTGAGGGCAATATCACATGAAAGTCACTCAATGTCCCAGAATCCAACAGAAGACAAATATCCAGAGAAGTTGTGAAGATAAACAGTTGCGGAAATGGGGATAGCCAGTTAATTCTGTACCTGAGCACACATGTATCCCAAGTAGCTGTAGATGAGATCCGGATAGTAGACAGTAGTTTGGTTCCGAGTGCAGAGGCGGCAACCAGGAATGAAGTGCCGCAGAAGGGAGCCGGATGCAGTAACGTTCGGAGTCAAAACAACCAGACGAGCACGACAGGAATAAGGGAGGAGACGAGGCAATCCAGTAGTCAGGCAAAAGGTCAACACCAGGAGTTCAGATGAGGAATCGTGTGTAGGAAAACACGAAGAGGAAACGGACGAAACCGCGAGTAGCTGATAACTCTAATTAGCAGCAACGAGCCCCTTGGAAGACGGTGGTTTTATAGTCGTAAGAGGGGCGTGTCTTGCCGTACGTCTTCCACGTACAAGAGTCAGCTGACCCGGAGTCCGTCGAAGTTTGTACAGACGCCATGGTAGCCTGTATCTGGTCCATAGAGGAGCTTGTAAAGAAGTTGTACCCTGCAAGGAGGCCCGCGAGGAAGCCTGAAGTGTAACAATCTGCGATTGTGCAGATCTTAGGCTTGTGTCATGCCCTTGGTCATTTAATTTTGTCTCTGAAAGTGAGCTTTGCTAATCAGACTCGTTTTCATAAATGTTGCATGCCAAAAAGTGTAGGTTGCCATGTACCTTTGTTGTGAATGTGTCTTGACATTCCAAGTGCCTGCTCTGCAGTAGTGGCAGTGCAGGTAGAAAGTTCACATGTGCACCCCATGCCTTCAATCTGTAGAGGCAGGAGAGAAGAGACTTGTGAAACCCCATCGCTACCTGTGTCCTCTTTATGCTGCTGGAGCAGTGTTTCACCATTTCATGAGAAGGTAAGCCTTGATGGGCTAATGTTCTCCTCTGGGGATTGATAACAAGAAAGAAAAAGAATGTTTGCAAAATTTCAGAAGCAAGCGTTCTAAACGCTTAATATGACTGCAAAGAGGTGCAATACAATTGATTTGTTTGTGCACCCGTGGGGCTGCATCTTTGAAGGTGTATAACCTTCCCTATAGCCATTTGGCTGCTTTATTGATTACCAGGTGGGCACTCTTCAAGATGGCCGACCCATTCTCTCCACAAAAAGCCACTTACTGCCAACCAGCTGCCCTCTCAGTGATGGGTTAGCGTCTCTGCTTACAGCCAATCAGAGGCGCCGGCAGACGGAAGCAGGTCCCTCCATCCAAGGCCCACATCTAGGCCCTTTGTTGATTGCCTGTACTCTCCCATTCAATCTGTAGAAGGCAGGAGAGAAGAAGCCTCATGAAAACCCATTCACCACCTGTGGTCGTTTATGCTGCTGGAGCAGTGTTTCATCATTTTATCAGAAGGTAAGCCCTGATGGGCTAATGATCCCCTCTGGGGATCGATAACAAGAAAGAAAACGACTCATCCTCTTTGCAAGAAGCCACCTACTGCCAGCCAGCTGCCCTCTCAGTGATTGGGTAGTCTCTCTGCTTACAGCCAATCCGAGGCCCCTCCATCCATGGCCCACATCTGACCCTGTCTGTGCCTGTCCAAGCCTGATATGTCTATGTTTTTTACCCCTTTGTGAATCATGAAGCAGCCTCCTGATTCAGCCGGTGCCCTCACAAACGTGTTCCCCTGCACCTCCACGCTCTCTGCAGATTGTCAAGTGAGTGATGGCTGAACTCTTGCACTGCCTCCTCCACTAACAAAACTGAACCATATCTGTGCCTCTATCACTTTGCATTTCTGCCTCACCTAATCTCCCTCTTCTTTCACTGTATTTGTGCCCTTGTTTGATTTTCAAACCTAGGTTGGTGTGTTTTTTAACATGCTGCACACCATATTTTGCATTATTGCATTTTGTGCCCTTGTTTGATTTTCGAACCTACGTGGGTGTGTATTTTAACATCCTGCACCCCATATCTTGCATTGCATTTTGTGCCCTTCTTTGATTTTCAAACCTAGGTGGGTGTGTATTTTAACATCCTGCACCCCATATTTTGTATTGCATTTTGTGCCCTTGTTTGATTTTCGAATCTAGGTGTGTGTGTATTTTAACATCCTTCAACCCATATTTTGCATTGCATTTTGTGTCCGTCATGTAACTACTAGGGCACTAGAGTTTGGCTGGTACTGTGCAGTTCATTCACCTCTTTCTCCTTCATCTATCCTCATCCACCCTGATGGCACTCACCATCTCCCCTATCTTCTGTAACTGCTACACTATCACCTACCCTCCCTCTCACATGAAGTCTGGAAGGAAAAAACTGAAAAAATACAGCCTGAGCGCCAACCCTGGCCTACCCATCGCAGTCACCTATGTCAGCGCAACTTACAGAGAGGTCTTCACCGATATCCTCTTCTCTGTCCCCTCCCCACATGTATGGACTCCTCATCTCATCTCTACTCTCTCCCGTTTCACATCCTCTCCCATTAATGGTGGCACCAAGTGGAAAGTCCTCTTGGTGGGCTTCTCGTTATCCAGCTGTATCATTATTTACCACACTGGAATGGAATGGAACGATCAAATCGAGATGGCGGAACGGATGGAGTGAATAGAACAGATGGAGATGGCCGAAAAGCTTATGTAGATGAACGATCGAATGATAGAATGAATGGACTGACTAATAAACCAAATAAAGAACCTGGCGAAAATGTGTGAACAGACAAAGCCGATTGAACAGAGTAAATAAAACAGATTGAATAAATGGTTCAGATGTGCGCTCGATCTCAAGCACCTATTGAAAACCACCATATCACATCACCACGCTTACTCTCTTCTATACACCACCACTCAACTAGAACACAGCGATACTATGACACATTCGGTATAGCTGTTCTCATACCAACACCTGCCACATACTCCCCATCATCCTAACTAAACACAGCTGGCTGCACACCCACCAGCCTAGGCGTTCTCCTCAGGCCTAACACAGCCAGAACTGGTCTGAGTAACACCCTGCCAGAACGTACACATACTCCTGATCTCCCAACCACCACACCTACTGCTAAGAAGCAGCTATCATAGGAGTGCCACACCTGCTGCACACATATTCGGTGCTCACATGCACCTTATGACTCTCCCTCTCTCTGTACTGACTTGAACTACGGTTCCCGAGGGCGTTCAATCTACCAGCGCCTTGAGATCATACCAATGGTACATAAGGCGCTATATAAATGCAAAGTAACATAACATAACGTAACATAACACTGGCACTATCTTGGTTCAGGGTCCTCAACCCAGTCTCCTTCTCTTTGACCGGCGCTTGCCATCCCTCATTAACATCCTTCCTTCACCTACCTTTTCCCCTACCACTCTCTCTGTCCCTCCCCCTCCAACTGGTGTACTACGCCCCTGTACTCCCCTTCGGAAAACCTTCCAAAGCGGAGACCTCCTTCACGTGGTCACACTTAACGCCCGCTCAACCAACAAACATTCCACCAACATCTGCCTCCTTCTTGAAAACATTGACCTCGACATTCTCATTCTTACTGAGGCATGGTTCAATGCCAGCTCAGTCACTGCATTTGACACCCTTCCTCCTGATCGCTACAAGATCATTTCCAAGTCACAACCCAACCATGCTGGCGGTGGGGTTGCCTTGATATTCCCTGAGTGGGTTCCTCCCTCATGCCCACCCAGTTTTACTCTTTCTTTGAGAGCCTGGTTTGCAAGTTGGTAATTTCTCCCTCCCCCTCTCTAACCATTGCCACAATCTGCAGCCCCTCTGACACTACCAACCTATTCCTCTCTGAATGGGCTGATTTCTGCTCCTCTCTCCTCTCAACCTCCTCTAAACTCCTTCTCTTGGTCGACTTCAACATCCACTTGGACTCCTCTTTCACAGCATCCACTCTCTTCCTTGACCTCTTCACCTCGCTCTCCCTATCCATTCTCCCTTCTGGTCCTAGCCACATAGCAGAAACATTCTTGGCACCCTCATCCACTCTGATCGTTCTCTCTCCCCCCACTAAACACACCCTCTTCTGGTCAGACCACTCTCTCCTCTCCTCTTTCCTGGGTCTCTGCATCCCTGTGACCACACCTCCTCAAGCCCTGCCAACCTCGTTCACGAACATTCGCCCTATGAAACGAGTGTCAGCTGCTGCCTTGACATCCACCTTCATCACCCCTGAACCCCCACCCCAGATTTTACCTCGGACTCTGCTCTCAGCAACCTCCATCTGGCCATTACTAACACTCTGGATATTGTTGCCCCAGTCATGGGGAACCGCCTGAAAGCTGCTTTCCAAGCATCATATCTTGCACCACTCTGAACTTGCAGCCCTGAAACGTAAGTGCAGAGCTGCAGAATGGAAGTGGCAAACCTCAGGCTCACCCTCTGTCAAACTGGCCTGTCGCCTGATCCAAAGGCAATACGAACTATCCATCCATGTCAAGAAAAGGCCTCATATCCAGGCACGTGTATCTGGTGCATCCAACAACACAGCTGAACATTTTAAAATCTGAAGGGAACTAGCCAACCTTTCCGCAGTTTCCTCCTCCCCTCTTCCTTCCCAAGCCCTCTGCAAAGCACTGGCCACAAACTTCACCACTAAAACTCTGGACATCCTGAGCACCCTTGTTACCCTCTCCTCAATCCCTCCCACACTCCCTTGCCTCCTCCGGCCTCCCACCTTCCTTCTTCCTCTCTCTCCTCCTTGTCCCCTATCACACCCGATGAGGTCACCAGAGTTGTCCGCTCTATGAAGGTCTCATCCAAACAGGTTTCCCCTTGCTTATCCAGAACCATCAAGAACAACAGTGTCTCCCTTGCCCCTGAACTCGCTGATTTCTGCAACCACTCTTTTGGTACTGGTTCTTTCCCTTCCTCCCTTAAGCACTCCCTTGTGCACCCCTCCTGAAAAAAATATCAGCAGACCCTACCTACCCAGCCAACTACCGCTCTAGCTCTATTACCCCTTTCCTTGGAAAACTCCTGGAGAAGCTGGCCTTCCCCCAACTTAACTCACTCACTGAACTTGTTGGCGATCTCCATGACCATCAATCTGGATTCCGAGTATCCAGAGGCACGGAAACGGCTCTTCTGAACACCCGTGAAGAACTGCTTGCATCTCTGGATTCCAACTCCCCAGCTGTCCTCACCCTTCTCAATATCTCCTCTGCCTTTGACATGGTCAACCACTAGAGGTGATAGAACCTCTAAAAGTGCCAACTAAAAAATGTGTGGTTTTGGAAGGGCAGAAGAAAGGACTCATATTGCCCCTTGAGAAGAGTGGATGGGGTCTCCCAGCAACCTAGAGGTCAAGGAAGAGTCAAAGGCCATGGTTCCTGGTAAAAACTGCTTGTGACCTACTCCGAAAAGAGCATTACCTACCTGTCTCCATCTTCTTCGTGCCACATGCCGTTGCTGCTTGGACTACTCCGTGTACTGGGACTATTCGGCCGACTCACCAAGCAGACACCACATCACTGCCTCAGGAAGCTCTTAGAAGTCTAATGCTGTTGATCCCCAAAGACAAGAAGAAAAGGTATCTGAAGAGGCCCTGTCCCCCTGGTTCACTTAAAGGACTTTAGCACCAGGGTGGGGTGAGCCAGCCAATCAGGTGGCTCGTACCGTGGGCTTGGACTGCCGGTACAGGCCTGCATTCGAAGCCGCCTGACGGCCGGCTCCCCAATCACCATCTTCCCTCCACCCCCGTCTTGTTTAATTTTTTTTATTACTTCCCTCCCCCCCACTTACCATATTTCGGCTGTGGCTGCCCTCGTCACCGCAGACGCACCTTCATCTCAGCGTCCCATGGCTACCATGGAAAGGGAAGAGGGGCTCTGTATTGAGTTCCGCCTTCCGTTTCCATGGCAGCCATCTTTGTAAAGGATTTTCCTTCGTTGAATGGGACGCATGCGGTGTCCCATTCAATGAAGGAAAATCCTTTTTTTAGCACCCCGGGTTGCCAAAGCAGCCATCCGCGGTGCTAATGGCGTTATGTACCAGCTCCATGGACAACACCTGGGGGTAATAGCCATGGGCCTGTGGGATGTTACCCCCTGGTGTTGCCTACGGAACAGGTACATAACGCCACATTAATGACTTTTAGGCCTTGCTTCTCTATCTTTTCCTCATGCCATCTTCATGAACTTTGCCTTTTGCTGCTGAAGTCTTTCCCTGAGCACCCTGTCTACAAACCAAGAGCGCCCATTAATACAAAAGTCTGTTTTCTCTATGTGTTTTTCCCTGCAAGACTTGGATGGTAGTGTTTTAATTAGTTGTGTGCATTTCCGTTTGTTTAATTAAAGGTCCTGTTCTATAGGACCTTGGTTGACCAATCTTTTATTTTGGCACTACCATATTTTTGTTTGTGTTTGTGTTTCATCGTTGCCACTCACACACCTCTAAAAAATACCCTCTGCCCTTGGCCCACGTTGACAAAATAGGAGAAGGAGGCATACCAGTCAGGCTGTGCCAGTTTCACATTTATGATCGGTATCACTGCTGGTTTAGTAGTAGTGTGGGACTGAGCAGGGACTATAGTCACTATGCATTCCTGATTGCCTGTAAAGCAGTAGTTGTCACGCACACGTACACACACACACACAACAAACATGCACACACACGTATCTCATAGTTCAGTTGTGTAAAACATTGTTGCTCCCATTGCTGGGTGCTGGATGTTGCTGCAGATCCAAGGAGGGGTAAGGATGCTGATAAAACTTTTGGTTAAATCCGTCAAACTCAATCTTCAGCGAATCAAAGGGTTTCATCTGTTCAAGAAGAAAACAGAAATGATGAGACATTTTCCTACAAAATGGTTGATCCCGAACAATCGTCAGACTGGTAATGGTGCCGACAGGAAGAAACTAGTGGACTGCGCAAATAGACATACTAGATGGTGTTATGTGGAATTCTTGGTAGCGGAATAATTTTTAGAGGCATCAGAGTATCCTTCTGATGTAATCCTGCCTCGATCGATTGGCACACAACATCCGATTACTTTTCTACTCTTTCAGTTCACAAAGTAGTAACATTTTGATAAAATAAAAAATGAAACACTGCAGAATAGCACTAGCGTACTCATTTTACAATCTGCATCCAGTGGGGTGAGTGGGGCTAACATGCCTTATTCTGACTGATTGGCATATGAGCATTTTTTTTTTTAATAGTTTTTTTTGGTATGACTTGAATTACTAATATGTGTAACTCTGAACACTTTCTATTATCAACTCTGGCAGATGTTCTCTCATCATTATGAGGGCATGTGGCATGTTTAGTTGTCAACTCTAGCTAGATGCCTAGCCCACTAGCTGACTATTCCATTCTTGGGAACAGGAACCTATGGTAGCACTTACACAAACTGTGGGTGCTTCTTTAATTAATGCAGGATAACTGGTGGATCAGATAGCTAATCTTTTTTTTATTTTGTTTTTTATTTTTTGGGTTGGTTCTAAATATTAAACCTTTCAAAATATATAAAAGTCAGATCATGATTACTTGATAATTTAACAACTTGTTCCATATATATCAAATTGTCTGTACATAGGCATATTCTTGATGACAAGATAAATAAAATATATCCACAAGACAGTATTCATAGCATAACATTAAAAAAGTAAAAAAAAAAGAAAAAAGGGACAATCAAATATATGACATTAAAATACAGTTATAATAGAAGGAGGGAACATGGTTTGTTAGACAGATTTGAACAGTGAATTAAGATACTGTACAATTGCGATACGGACTGTGAGTGTCTTGTTGGTAAAAAGCCAGTACCACGCTTGTGTTTGGTTCATAGGGAGTAGATACATAGTGACTCTTGAAAAATACTTCTTTCTCAAATCTGTTAGATCCGGGCATTCAGTTAGACAATGCTGTAATGTTTCTTTCTGATCTATTGATTTGCACCATCTATAATAGTTTTGTTCGCTTACCAATAGCTAATCTTTAGCAGTGGTAGTACATGTATAGAGTCCAAGTCTGTTCTACAAGAGATAAATACATGCCACACATGTATTTATTTATTTTTACATGTGAAGCAGCGCATTAAACCCGAGGGTATCAAGGCACTGGTTGCTGGACAGATGTGATGTGCAATAGAATGTTCAGGGCAGACCAAGTCAGGTGGTTGGGGGCGGGCGTCTAGGTGAAGAGCCATGTTGTCAGAATATCCACACAAAATACATTTGAAGACAGCAGATCGAAATATCATTTTTTTTTACAGGGTCAGTGGTTACCGTGAAAACTTTGTGTGCTTAGCGATCCCGAATACCAGATGATGACACATTAGGGGCAGATTTTTGGTACACTCTGCAAGGTCAAATGCATTTTATACATGCGCAAAAAGCATGTTTACATGCGCAATTGCCTTTGCACCACAAATACACATTTGCACTATATTTGCACTGGTGCTAATGTGATTGTGCATGTGAAAATACTGTTGGTGCATTTTAAAAAATGGTGGTTGCACATTTGCAATGTATCGTAAACCTTCCCCTTGGTCAGTGGTGACAGTGGGCATTTCTGTTTTTTTAATCTGATGGTGTTGAGGAGATGGCAGCAGAGTACGTTTCTTGATTTACATCTCCCGCAAGCGATTCCAGTTTCTTGGAAAGTCATAGCTTGAAGATCTTGGACAAACCATAATGTCATTTATTTTCCTGAGAAATTGCTTGAATCAGCAGCTGTATTGTAAGTTAAAGCAATAACATGCTCCTCTTGGATTGTCCAAAAGTGGGAATGTCACGACTACTTGGGGCGTTTGAGCAATACTCGAAGGACAACGCCCTAATCACTAAAGCTGCTAAATGAAAAAAATGCTCGTGCTAAAGGCTGGGATTAAAGGTACGAAATGTGCCTGAAGGCTGCACGGAAAACCTATTGACAAGGTCCCAAATCTGAGATACTTGGGTTTGCAAGTTTCTGCCACTCCTGGCAAACAGTATCAAGTATCTATTTGATGAAGCCAAACATCTGGTGTGTCAGGTGAAATACCTACACAATCGCTTTGGAAAATGTTCCTTAGTACCGATAATAACGTTTTATGAGTCAAAAATGGTAAACAGTATTTAAAATATCATTCGCTGTAGGACTGTAACTTAGACTCCATCGAGGTCCTACTTTGGATAGGTTCCTTGGCGTTACCATAATCACTCCCAATGACTGTATTAAGGTAAGAATCGGGTATCGTCTCCATGACTACAAAGGTCCTATGGAAAAAGATACAGCTTTGTGATGACGTTTTAAAGCCACCATCATATGCGATGGATGGGACTCTTGATGGTAAACCATCTGGTGAGTGTGCCACATTGCTGAGTCATTGTGAAATACAATTAGGAAAAAGGCCTTATTCGTTGAAATTAATGATGGAGTATCTTCGCTTAGGTAAAAAGAAAAAGCTATGGGAAAATGATTGGGTCAGTACATGTGATAAGTTGGGCGTGTATACGAGATATAGAGATCGGGGGCTGAGCCAGCATAAAAGGGGGAACCCACGTCCTTTCTCGTGAAATACTCTTCTTGGAGATTTGCTAGATCGATACAGTGATCCCGACTAAAGGTACTAGCGAACCTGGTGAACTGGTTCTTGTGGAAAGGGAGAAGTCTAAAGGGTCCGGAATGCTGTTACTGTCTGACTGTCCGAATCTTTAAAACACCTCGTTCTTGAATGTCATGCACGCCAGCACTTTGGGCATTGTATTCAATGTTTAAGGGCATCCCCGTGGGATTTCCTTTGGGGATGATTATTTCTGGATCATTGTCCAATGTCAACCTTGTAGCACTTGATCGGTTTCTCATAAAAAATTACTTGTTACGTTTGTAATTACTGGATGCTATCGATTCACACATGTTTATAAGCATTTTGCCTATGTGATGGTGTGGTTTATTGTTTTAAATTTACTGTGCAATTTGTGTGTTTTATATATTGTGAATTTCTGCTATGGTTTAAAGGTTTAAACCATGTGACGCAATAAATCAATAAAATTGAAGCAATGTATTGTATTTATTTATTTATTTGTATTTGATTAGGATTTTTGTTCAGCGCTGACCCTAACCCGAAGCTCTTGGAGTGCCTTACAAAGTTCAAAAGTTCTAGATGTAGGAGGTGAAACAAAATATTTTCATCATAGGATGGTAAGATTAGGGCAGAGAAGCGGTAGCAGCGATTGTAACGTAAAGGGATCTCGTATAGCTTAACGTCTGAAATTTTGGTGGTCTCTTGGCACTTAGAGCCTCATTACGAGTATGGCGGTAATTCTGTGGTAAATCCACGGGAAACAAATTACCATTACCGCCACTTGGTCAGGCGGAATTTCCGCCTGATTACAAGTGGTGGTAGCGGTGTAAATCCCCATTTATTTTGGGTCTATTGGAACCAATGGAGCTTCTTTTTGCGGAATTACCGCTGCGTAATTATAGCTGTGGTCATTCTGCAAAGTCTGCCAATTTCTGGCCGTTGAGTGGCAAGATTTACCTCCAGGGTTTTGCTGGAGGTCAAGCTTCCACTGAAAGCCAAAACTAACAATTTGGTGTAGTGGTCAAATTGGAGGTAACTCAGTTACCTTCAATTTCACCACTTACTGCCATACTCGTAATGAGGCCCAGAGGAGGGAGATACGGTTATTGAGAGGAGCACAATAAGAGTGTTGATGAGTTCAGACCAGAGGACCCTTTGTTCTTTGTTGCCTTATGTTTCTAGGTAAGTTGCAGTAAGGGCATTTGAGGTATCTATATCCAGAAATGTGTCAAGTGTGTAGGTATCCTGCTTTGTTTGTTACTAACAAGGTCTGCCCTTAAGGCTAGGATTGGTCGAAACTTAAAGAAGGGCTGCATCTGAGAAACTGATGGGAGAGGTGTAGCATTCAGATTGTGTTATTGTGTGAAGTTGTGCTCGCCTGAAGTGTGTGATTGGCCAGACGATATATTTGTAATTTATTTATTTATATGAATTTGTAAATATATTTGAATTTGTAAATATATGTGGTGTAAGGTGGACAGTAGAATGGTAAGCATGTTAGGGGTGCAGACAATCAAGAAGCCCATAAACAGCAAGGAATAACATGGCATGTCAATGCATGACCAGGTCTGAAAGGCATTTCAAAGTATGAACATGTATAGCAAGGCATCAAAAGACATAACGAGGTGCAATATGGCCTCCTCTCCACCCTCCTAGCAGGGGCCTTTGCACATGGAAATGTTCACCTTGCCACTGTCAAACCTTCTGTCTCTCCCTTTCTCTTTTCCTTTCTCTTTACCAGTGTCTCATTCTTTCTCTCCCACTCTCCGAAATAGATACACCTCATTAGGTGTATGGCAGTATTTCCAAAGGAAATATCCGCACGCTTGTCTACTGTTACAGACCACTCTCCCTGGAGATTAGTGCTAAGGCAGTGTTAATATCCATTCAGAGAGTCCCTTGGATTTGAAACCTTAGTCCTGGGAGGTAATTCCACCAGCGGAAAACCGATTTAAAATAAATACAACATTTTCTGAGAATTGTCCCTGCCCTTTCAGGCGACACATACTTACTTTCTACTTTATTGCTTTGATTCGACACAATAGTAATAAAAGCAGTGCACAAATAACAAACAAACCGACATCTATAACATCATCACAATCACTTCGCTCATAGGTCGCTTCCACTAAAATTACAAAATCATCGCTTTGCCAAAGAGAACATATAAAAACAGAGTCAACATTTTACAAGAAATGGCAGCTCCTACAGGGAGGTATCTTTACCCCGTAGCATTATTCAGCAACTTACCCTTTCAAATATAAAGTAGTCCTACATAAGATATGTCCATGGCAGTCATCCGTCCCTGTATGTGGTGTTTTTTTGTTATTTTGATTTGCAGGACATTTGGGATATGATAAATATGTGTTATAATTAGAATGATTAGAAAAATGCTGCTGCTTAACATAGGGCTGCCATCACAAGGAATCCACTTTCAGTGTGCTTGTGTAATATGTAATGTATTATTGTCATTATTACCCACAACTTTGTACTCAATGTATAGGCTCGGTGGGGAGGGGCTCAAGGGAAGTTAAGGGCTGACGCGACCGTGGTATCAAACACATGGCACACAACATCAATCTGGTCTCAAGGAAAGCAGGTTGCGCTCATATAAGGGAAATTTGTGTATGATTTGTGTAGGTACTGCTCTCCTGTTTTTACCTTTGATGAAAATAAATGTCAGGGATCTACATAAAATATCAGCCAGCAGCCCACATGTTTTCCTCGAGATGTGTGATTATTGGATTTTGGGTCAGATAGCTCATTATAGGAAGGACTTTCCACTGATATAGGTGCGCAGCCTACACGTAAGGGCTTGAAGCGTGGCAAGGCCGTCATCCTTCAGAGGTTAATGAATACAGCACCATTCATGTGGGTAATAAGATCAGTAATAATAAACTAATAATGTCTCGACCTTGGAAGAATGCAGGGCGGATTCAAACCTGCAAAGTAGGGGCTGATCCCATGTCTGAGGAGAGCACTTAACTCATTAGCAATCCACCCATAAAAAATGATCAGAGCCCTTAGAAACAAGAGGAATCTGGAACGGCGCACTTTATATAAACATCATATATTATTATTATTGTTATTATTATAAATAATAGATCAGTACATCAAATGGTTGTGCATACCATTAACGTGTGAGTAGTAGTCATCTAATTTCCATGTGTCCTAGTAATGCTCTCACTTACTTTGTCAATGGCACTCAAGGTTCAACAATGGAATTTATCCTGAAACCTACAGGTCTTTGTAAGGTTAGACTTTTATGAGGCTTACGGCCTGATTTATGGAACCTTTAGCGTGGTGCAAAGTCGCTTTGCACTTTTGCAAAGTGACTTTGCACTGCCAACAAACGCTCGATTCACCGAGCGTTGCAAAGTTTATTTTTGCAGTGCAAACTGACTTTGCACTGGTGCAAAATAACTTTTTACTGCAATAATATGGATGCAAAGTCCCTTCGCACTGTGATAAAAGTTCCATGAATCAGGCCCTCAACATTGTTACATAAAACACATTGGGGGTAATTCATGGATTATCTGCGCCGAAAAAACGGGATTTGTGCACCATTCTACCCGCAAATCCCCATTTGTTAAACAGGGATTTGCGGGCAGAATGGCGCACAAATCCCGTTTTTTTCGGCGCAAATAATCCATGAATTACCCCCATTTAGTTCAGTTTAGTCTATCTCTGCATAACTACACGATTCTCATTTCTAATTATTTAGGCACACGGGATGGCTCGTTCACATCTCTGTGAGGTCCTTCACTTTTTCGTTAATGTGGAATGAGATGGGCTTATCAGTGCTTGACTTTTACAAGGACCGGGGTTGCAGGTTGAAGCCACTTTAGTTTAGCCATTTCCCCCAAGAAGAGCACTCTTCATAGAGCTTTTGCACATCTGATATTCCCGCGGTAATTTTGCCCCCTGAATGAATAGGGTCTCATTTTTATTTTAGGAATTTGTGTTTTATGCATTATCTTCAAATAAAGAAGAAAATAAAACAGTCAATCAGCTTCATTACAACCCAGGCGTTAAGGGTTTAACGGCGCCGTCGGCGCCATTAACCCTTAACGCCTGATTACCATTTTAACGCCTGCTTTTAGCAGGCGTTAAAATGCAAGTCGCTAACCCGCCTTGGTGCTAATTACGGCACCGTAATTTACGGTGCCATAATTAGCGCCTTCCCCACTCCCATTATGCCCTATGGGGCAAAAATGGGAATGGGGAAGGGTAAATGGGGATTTACCGCCCCACTCACCTTGGAATGGGGCGGTAAATCCGCCATCCACCATGGTGTAAACGGAGTTTACACCATGGTGCTAAAGTAGGGAACTTACCGCCTGGGTTGTAATGAGGCCCAAAATGTCTTTACATTTCTGCTAATCATGTTGGGGGTTAAACCTGCGGGAAATTAAATGAAAGGTTAAATCAAAGAACATTACCAAGCATTACTAAAAATCAGGGGCACTGTGTATTGCTAGGCTGGCATAGGCATACCAGGAGAGGCTGGGGCATGCGCGGCCTTCAGCCTGCTGCCCTCCAGATGTTTCAGTAAGCCCACCTCATTGAGGGCCCGATTCATGCAATATTTGCCCGGTTCAAAGTGAATTTGCACTGCTGAAAAGTGACTTTGCACTGCTGGCACAAACCCTGAGTCATGGAACTGTGCAAAGTGTATTTTTGCAGTGCAAAGTCCGGGCAAAGTCATTTTGTACTGCAAAAATGACAATGCGCTGATTTTGCACGGACGGTGCCCTGCAAAAAAACACTTTGCACAGCTCCATGAATCAGGGTTTGTGTCGGCAGTGCAAATTCACTTTGAACCGGGCAAATGTTCCATGAATCGGGCCCTGAATGTTCAGGCTCGGGTTGATGGGAGTTGCAATAAAACACATTTGACATCAAGTTGCTGCATAAAAGCTTCACTTATCAGAAGAATTGCAGCACGAGTCAGGAGAGAATTGGAAAAAAAACATCACATCAATTGATTTTAATAAACACGACTGAACACCAATCACACATACTGCTCCGACCCCATATTGTGTGTGTTTTCCTACTATTGTACTTGACAACTGGCAGATAAAAGAAACACAATTAAAAAAAAAGTGGCATTGCATGAAGTGTGATGCCAACCCACATCACACTGACACTCACATTTTGGATGTGTGCGTCCCAACCACTTGGAAACCAATGCCTGTCCCTTTGAAACTTGTAGATGCAGACATAAGCTTTATCCCATCCAGGCATGTCACCATCCTCTTGGCTAGGCCACAACCTTGCAAATGGGCAGTGCGGTATCCATCTAGTGATACACTGTGGAGAATGCAGAGCAGGGCCATTAGTTTCGCTTTAGACCTATGGGCGATGGGGAAAAAGAAATGCATCAACCAGTCTTCTTTCACTGAGACACATGGACTCGTATTGTGGCAAAGGGTGCATCACGTGTCAGCCGACATTACAAACGTCAATTAGAAGTACTGTAGTAATCTCTTGGGTCTTGTGGCACAGTGAAAGTGAATTACAGACCATGAAGGCACATGTAACTGCCAAGTATAACCAAATCGTTAATGGACCCTAGAAACTGGTAACCTGATAAGAAAATGGGGGAACACAGAGTGGTGGCGATGTGTTGCAAATGGTAGGGACACTGTTATTAATGCCATTGTGATGATCCTGGAAGATATTTGACAGGAATTGACCCGAGAGAGGCCTATGAGGGTAAGGACACCCTACTGGGTGGAGGTTCCTCAAGACCGAACATTCTTAAACGTTCATTGGCTAGAGCTCCAAATGAATGGTTTAATTTGATGGCACTTGCAGGCAAGCAAAAATGGACTCCCTACAAGTACTTAAATCTAGTAATGCATCACCCGATATGAGGTGTGTGAGAAGCAGAAACAAAAGGACAACCTCCCATAACAAATTTGAACGTAGGCCCTAAGGAATTCAATACCTGATGTGGCCCTGTCCAATGAATCCTAGGCCTTAGTAACAAGGGGAAATAAAGATGTTCAGACGCCAGATTCTGGAATGAATTGAACTAGTAGGCTCAATCATTTCACCCCCTTTTACCATGCTTTTGTTAATGGGGGAATTGAGCAAGGAGCTGGACGGTTGGCTCCCCCAGGCCTAGAAGAGGTTACAGGGGTGCCAATTTACTATGACATTCAGGAAGTCACTATGGTAACTGATCAAAAGAACGGGAAAGCCCCTGGGCCAGGTCATATAGCTCCGGATTTGCTGAAGTGGGGCCCAGGTTGTGACGTCACTATGATGAAATCAAAAGACAAAACTGGCCTGCGAGCCAGGGAACGCTGAGATGTCCCAGGATTTTTTTCAATCCTTCTACTGATCCTGTTGGTACTGGATGTAATAAACCGCAGTTTGGACTTGCTGTCGAGCTCGGCCGGCAATCCTTTTTGGGGGAAGGTGCTGGGCCTTCCATGAGTTGTGAGTCCGCAAACTCACAGTAGCCCTCAAACCTACCTGGGAGCTTGTCACAACAACAACCTCCCATAAGAAATTGGAACATAGGCCCTATGGAATTCACTCTGTGGTGTGGCCCTGTCCAATGATTAAAGACCTTCGGCCTTAGTAACAAGGGGAAATAGGGATGTTCAGATGCCAGATTCTGGAACAAATGGAACTAGTAGGCTCAATCATTTCACCCCCTTTCACCATGCTTTTGATAATGGGGGGTATTGAGCAAGGAACTTGATGGTTGACTCCCCCAGGCCTAGTAGAGGTTACAGCGGTGCCAATTTCCTATGAGATTCAGGAAGTCACTAGGGTAACTGATCAAAAGAGTGCGAAAGCCCATGGGCTGGGTAATATAGCTCCGGATCTCACCAAGTGTAAACCACATATTCGAAGTTCACTACTTACAGAAGTTGCAATGGGATAAGTAGTGCTGGCAGGATCCCTGTGTTGTGGGCCAAGGCAGTAACTATTCCAGTATGAAAGAAAGGGTCATGGTCGGACCGAAGGTGCTGCTGACCTTTATCACTATTGGATACACATGCTGAATTGTTTGCTGCAGTGATACAAGGAAGGTTGGAAAAATGGGCAGTTGACAATAATACTTTAATACAATCACAATTTGGTTGTCGACGGGGTAAGAACACCACTGAACAATGCCCTATGTTACTTCTACTTATGACCAAAATATGGCTTCTCCTCAAAGGGAAGTTGTTTCTGGCACTTATCATCTCAGTTCTGTATTTTACGCAGTCCCTAGAACAAACCTGTGGAGCTCCTTATGGATTGGCCATTCCCTGAGGTATACTCAAGAGTATTAAGGCCCTGTACCATGAAAGCACAGCTTGTGTTAGATTTGGGTTGCGTGAAAGAACAACGGTTTACTTCTCTGTTGAGTCTGGTGGGAGGCAGGGCGGCATGCTTACTTCTCCACTTTTTATCTTATATATCAATGGTTTGATTCCCTTTTAGGCATGCAAAAGGTCATGCTTCCCGAATTACGGCTAGGACAATGCCATTACTGATGTTTGGCAATGATACATTACTATTGGCTACAACTGAGTTGGCTTAGTTGTTGGATGTCTTCTCGTAGTGAGAGTGGATTGGTTATCAATCCAGATAAATCTAAAATAATCATGGGTCTGTCATTGTGGCACAGCCCAGATAAGGATTAGACAACAGTGGAGCAATGATGTCCATTTTCAGACCTATGAGAGTTACTTCATTTAGGAGTGCCATGAAGGTTTATGAGGCAAGAATAGTTGGAGCTTAATGTTGGATCTGGATTTGACAAAAGGGTACAAAGGTCAGTGACTTACATCATAACACTTAATTAGGCACATTGCGAATGGATTAAGTCTATGTTTGTTTTGAAAGTAGCCAAGGCCTAGATGAAAATCTCATTGAACAAGAGCAACTCTCTATGTAGGGATTTGCTGGAAGAATTGATGCTTTGGTGGGTTAACTCAAAGATTAAGTGGCTGTGTGATATAAAGACGCGTTGGTGTATCCTAGGGGAGAGAAGAGTGGTTTTCTATCCCCGTGACATATCACCAAATGCTAGATCGTAGAAAGAGGAAGTAAACTGTCTAGCGAGGCCACCCACATGACAACCATGGCTCGATATATGGATATTACACATGTACACATAGTCACAGTTGCCCATGTTGAAAATGTGTTGACCAACATAAGACTGAACCAAATAAAACTCCTGGGCAATATAACCAAATGGATGGAGCATACTAAGCTTTCTGATAAATGTGTGTGTGTGCACTTAAAGATGGCTGAAAGTATAAACCACTTTAGATTTTTTTGTACCTGGTATAGAGATCTTCTATGTGATGGTTGGTTCCATTGTTATGAGAATTTGGGAAACCTTTTATGAAGATGCCAGGGTGCTTATATTTAAGCTTTATAGACCGAGACAGATGGCCATACGGGGAGTTATGGGTCATGGATGCCGAGTTAAAGGCCTGAGCACACCAAGGGGATTTAACAAAGACTTCAGGGCCTATAACTCCCCATTTGGCTCAAGGGCATGGTCTATAAAGCTATTATGTCCTCGGTTAAAAGGGGGTAAAAAAGAAAAAAAAAGGCAGCCTTCCTGGAGTTGTTGCTGAGAACTTCCTAGTTCCCAACAGCCACAGGCTTAAATCCCAGCCATGCCTCACCTAGTGGCATGGCTCCGCAAGGCAAATGAGTGGTAGTCAGGGGTGGTACAACTGGAGAAGCTGGGCCACGTCTGCCAGGTGTGGCCCTTGCAATGTGTTGATTAGAACTGGCGCCAGCGCACTCAGTGCAGCACTTCCGTGATGAGAGGGAGTGTGGCACTGTGAGACGTCCATCACTGGCAACACGAGTCTGATCACGGCGCTCCCTCTTTTCATGGGAGCACCACACTGACAGCCGTATCACTGCTCTCGCTGCAAGGATCTCTGTGTGGCGCTCCCTCTCATCATGGGAGTATTGTGCAGAGAGCTCTACAGCTAGCGCAGCAACACTGGATGAATGACATAGCCTTCCCTAATTGGGCAATTTCCGGGCCATATAGAATTTGCTATCCAGTGGTCAGTTGGGGAGTGCCATGTCACTACTCCAGGACATGCATCTTAGAGAAAATTGCAACTCTTTCGACTTGCAATCTATGGAATAAGGTCTTGGATATGACATTATATTAGATATAAGGCACTGAGATATATTGATCCATGGTGCATTGTGTAGGTCCTAGAGGCAAGGTCTGAATATTAGGCACAGTGGAATATTTATTTGATCTAAGCTATGCATGTCCTATAGGTGGTAGAACATGTGGGATTACCTTGTTTTCCTACAATGGTTTTATTACTTCAATATGATTGCAATGGAGAGGTAAAATGAATACAAATCTAATGTAATTCATGTTGTATTTGTGTGATTTTTATTTCCTTTTGAAGGGTCATTTAATGTTTACTTACGTATATGCATCTCTGGCTTTAAACCAGAAATAAAGCTTTTCTTTCTCCAAATTGTGCTGAGAGAGTAATTGTGCTGGATGAAGATTTTGGATCCTTTTTTGGTGACCTTGCCAAGCAACTGAAGGCCAAATCACTCAAGTAATGCTCTCAAGCTTGTATAGAGTTGAAACAGAAACATGGACTAGAGTGAAAAGCAAGCTAAATCAGGGATACGCACTGGGGTGTCGTACCTAGACAAGTGTATACTTATATCAGCAAAGAGGTAGGTCGGTGATAGAGCAAGTCAGTTTAAAAAAAAACATCAGGCGATTATATTCCCTCCTACCTCGACGATGCAATGTTGTTGTTCACGAAACTACTCACATTTCATTTAAATAGTGGGGTAATCCCCTTGTTGGCCCTTCCAATAGGGATGATTATGGGTAATTGACATTACTTCTCAGAAACATTATCCTTAAAAAAGAGATTCTTTCTATATATCACCAAGTCTGCAAATAAAAACCTGATTAGATAAGGCATAGTCACCATTACAAACAGTAATTATAATTATGAGTCCCAGTCTTATGGTATTCATTTTTCTGTCTGTATTCATCCATATTTATTTATTTTACAATTTATCCTGTATTTATCCACATTTATTATTTGTCATATAAAACGATACCTTGCAACGAGTACATTTCTGGATTTATTTGAATTAAAACAAAAATGTATTAAACACACAGCCATACACGACAGCAATTTAGGGAACTTTAATATTATATCCCCTGCTACAATTACACTCTCGATGTTTGCAGTCGGCAATGTGAATTGCTTGCTAGGCATAATGAGCAGCATAGGGAGCAAAGCCAGAAAGACATTGGGGGTCATTCCGAGTAGGGCGGTAAGGGTTAACGGTCACCGGTAACGAGACCGGTGCCGTTAAACCCTTACCGCCCTATTCCGAGTTCCCTTTGCGGGTTGGTACTTAGCGCCTGCTTTTTTCAGGCATTAAAAAATCAACCCCCAAAGGGACCTAGCAGCTCATTACGGCACCGTAATTTACAGTGCCGTAATTAGCGCCTTCCCCATTCCCATTGAGCCCTATGGGCCAAAAATGGGAATGGGGAAGGGCCCATGGTGAATGGGGAATTACCGCACCCGCCAACGTTGGAATGGGGCGGTAATTCAGCCATTCACCATGGCGGAGTCGGAAAGATAACGGCATCAACCAAGGCGCTAATAGCGCCTTGGTTAACGCCAGGGTCGGAATGAGGCCCATTGCTTTTCCGTTTTTTAAATTTTTTATGAATAAATACAGACACATTGCAGATTTATTGCCATCTGCATGTATGTATAAAAATCAGTAAAAAGGGAAATCAGCCTATATATATATATATAAATATATTACGCAGCCCACGGTAGTGGCTGTGTAGTTATGGTTAAATTGCTAATCCCATAGGAAGAGCACTTTTTGGCCAGTTTATAACTTCACTCCCCCTGGACGAATTGTCACCAAACTTTGCAAAAAAAGTATATGGCCCACTCTGAATTTTTGTGAGGTTTGGTCCGGGGGGGGGGGCAAAGTTATAGGGGGGTCCCAAAATGTATTTTTTTCCCATAGACATAATGGGAAAAAACTTTGCGTACACCTACAGCTCAAACCGCTGGATGGATTTCCACTGAATTTGTGGCAGGAGCAACGGCTTAGTCCCGAAAGCATGCTTTTGTTAATGTGGTGTAAATCCATGCAGTAGTTATTTTTTTAAATGGCCAAAACGTAAGACAAATAAATTAGTGATAACTATGTCCGCTCTGTGGACATCACTTCCCTGTTCGCTCCGCGGACAGGTCACCGATTGGCTAATCAGCTTGCGTCATGTCCGCGGACATACAGTGTGTTCTCTTATTGGCTGGGATGAGGCGTGAGGTGCGTCACATTGTTTCGATGTGCCCGCCATCTTGGATCCGCCGCCAGCGTGGAGGCGAACAGAGGTAAAATGCAATTTTGTGGAGTGTGTTGGTGTGCAGAAGTGCTTGGGGAGGATTGGGGAGTAAGAGATGGGTCAAATACTGTATTTGTTTAGGTGGCAGGTGCCCTTGATGTCTTTGCCATGTCCGCGTTCGTCGCAGTTGTCTGCAGACATAATAAATGCACTACTGCCTATTTTACTTTATTATGATGTTGGTTTTGGGTTGTTAGTAGAGGATTGATTGTAATTAATATCCCCTATAAGCAGGTTACATAACACAGTCGAAATGTTTGGTATTATAGGTGTGTTATGCTGGGGTGGTTGTGGCCAGGGCCTAGAGTCTTGGGTGCATGGCTGAAGGCCGTAGACCATAGGCCATGCACCCAAGACTCTAGGCCCTGGCCACAACCACTGCAGCATAACACATCCATAGAATGAAACACCCATCAAATATCCAGAGCCCACAAGTTTGTGTACTGTTTCATTTGTAGCGTTTGTATGTTAAGTTTTGGCTAAGCTATGCAGTTAAGATTGTGGAGTTTGTAACAAGGAGTGCAGTGTTTGTGAGTTTATTTATTGTATACTTACAGGATGAGTTTTTTGTCGTTGTATGCAGTTTTTTCATGACATGGGTAACTGAACCAGACATTCTTTTTCGATCTCTGTGATAAAAGAAAAGATCATATGTTAGAGCAGGTAGTTCATAATGAGTTATTGCATTGCATAATAGACACTTCTGTATTTTGTTTACCCTCATATTTAGTACTTAACAAGTACTATAGTTCAAACCAGTGTACTGTGCAATTTGCTCAGTTTCTGTGTTTGTTTTCTAAATCATTGGGTCTGTGGGAAAAAAATCCATGCTGAATTAAAAAAAAAAAACCTTCTAGGTTGTGGTACAATATATTTCTTTCATTGTTTTACTGTTTATTTCTTGTTTCATGCTAATCTTCTATCTTTGGCTTTTGCAGATTTTTGGGGCAATTAGATACCTGTTGGCATATTCTAATTGTTTATTTCTACTTTTATGATATTCATCTATCTGTTGGGTTTTTGCAGATTTCTTGGGGCAGTTAGGTACCTGTTGGCATATTCTAACTCTGTATTTCTTGTTTGATTTTAGTAGTATTTGTTTATCTGTTTGCTTGTTTTAGATTTTTTGGGGCAGTTAGCTACCTGTTGACGTATTCTAACTGTATATTCCTTGTTTGATTTTAGTGGTATTTATGTATGTGTTTGTTTGTTGCAGAATCTTGGGGCAGTTACATACCTGTTGGTGTACTCCAACTGTGTAAAGTTTTGAAGTTGAAGTTTTGGTTATGTTCATACACAGATTACGTATTCAATTTTGGTTTTAAGAATATTAAGTAAGCGTTTACAAGATTTGCTGGCAATCTCTGCTTTAGAGTAATGATAGTATCATTACATTCGAACCATCCACAATTCTTTTTTATATATGCAGTGTAGTGACCTGCATTGGTTGTGGCTCCCGCGTGGTAGATTATACCTATTGTTGTGAAGGTTTTCTTAACCAGTGATACTTGACCATGTGTGAATCCAGTCAGCTTGCAGTTGTTTCTGGTACCATCTGCATTGTAACATAAAAGCATTACTATTACGTATTTATGTGTCTGTATTTGTAAGGTGGAGCGATTATCTGAAATGCAGGTAGTACATAATCTGCCATGGTTTGCATTTTGTACAAGTTGCTGAAATGGAATGGATTCACAGTTAGGAATGGATACTTACACGAAGTGTTCATTAGGGACTTCTTACTGTGCCACATGGTTGCAGAGAGTGCATGTTTGTTTCCAAATGTATGAAATCTGAAAGATTCATTTATAGGTATGTTTTTGTTTTCCAGTACTTCTAGTAAGTACATTAGACATTCTTGTGGATCTTCTTGTGAGTTTATAGTGAATTTGACAATTCCAGCACAGTAGTCCAATTCTTGTCCTATTCCATGAACACTGTAAATGTTCTCAGGATTGTTGGTTGCATTTCTATGAAGGACTAACATTTGCAAACACAATTGGTATGTACTGTGTAAGTAAATGTTCTCAATAATTGGTGGCAATTGGAATAGAACATTTATTGCTACATTTGCGTAGCAATTTACAGCAGTTATATTTGAAAATTTGAATGGACCTGACAGTTCTGTGTCAAAGTCATTTGTTCGGAGTGTGTGTTGCGTCTTTGAAGAAGTAGTTGAGTTACTTAGACCAGTAGATTCTTCTTTCATTGTGGTACTTAATGAAGTATTAGTTTCTTTTTTTTTCTTTGGAGGAATTGTTGTGTTATCCTGTATCGTTTCAGTTTGAAGTAGTTTTCTTTTACAAGGTTTTGCTTTTTGTGCAACAGGATAGGTTTTTAGATGGGGGTGTGGAGTGAACGCAGCCTATTGTATTCTACAATGCAAGGAATATCTGCATTTACTTTACTTGCATCAAAGTTGATTAGAAATAGCCTGTCAAGTGTACTTAAGCGTGATAGTGCGACATAGCTCCTGCCTTCTTTAAAAACTGTGCTACCAATATCTATTAATGCTTTATCTAGGGTAAGACCTTGTGATTTGTGAATGGTAACTGCGTATGTTAGAGTTAGTGAAAATTGTTCTCTGCATACATTCATGTCTTTGAAAAGAAGGAAGCGGGCTGTTGAGCGTCCTATCCTTTTAACTTCTGATAGTTTGTCAAAGAGAATATTGACAAATTGAATGTTGTTGTCTCATGGGTATGTTTGAAAGCCAACAACTGTACCAAATGCTCAATTGACTAGTCCTTGCTCCACATCAAGGTTACGTTTAAGCATTACTCTACAGTTTAAAGATAATTTAAATATTTTCTCCCATACAGCTGTGTTGGAGATAGAGTTTTCTAGGGTATTTAGTCTTGTTGTGGCTTGTTACCATGTACGTCCAGTTTATCTGTGGAGCAAATTTCAATTATTGGTTGCATTTCTTTTTTCAACATTGTTTCATTGAATTTTGAACAGCTTGCAAGAGTTGGCATCAAGAACATACAATTGACATTTTTGTGTGCTAATTGTTCCATGACATCAGTAGCACATGAGTTATGGCCATACAGTATATGGATGTGCCTGGATTTTAATATTGCTTGTGCTTCTCGAGATAGTACACCAACTCTAATACTTTTGAAAATGTTGGCGTATGTGAGGTCTGCAGACTGGCGCATGTTTTCTGTTAATTCTCTGTATTGGAAATGTTGCCAAAGGTTGACATTTCCTACGCTGCCAAGAGTTTTACGGCAGAGTTTGTGCCCTAAGGTTTTAAAAACAGGTTCAGCTTTCACTGGTCTCAATTGAAGAAGATCTCCGAAAGCAATAATTTGTTTTCCTCCAAAGAGCTGTTCGTAGTCTGTGTTGAGGACCTCTTGTAATCTGAGGTGAATCAAAGCCAACATTAGGTTGGAGACCATACACACCTCATCTATTAGCAGCATTTTCATTTGTTTGAAAACTCTGCGTAGTTCCATTGCAGCTTCTGTGGAAAGTTTGTAATAGTCTAATTTGTTTTGGTGTTCTACTGGAAGGAGTAGTAATCGTTGTAAAGTGACACCACCTATGTTGTAGGCAGCTAAATCTGTGGGGGCAATTACAACAGCTGACAGTTTGTTGTTTGTCAATTGTTGAAGGAACTTGCTGATGATTTTGATTAAGAATGTTTTGCCTGAACCAGCTTCACCACTCACGTATAGCAGTATAGGTTTGTAGTTTTGGCAGGTACAGTTTTTATTTTCATGTTCCACACCATGTTCAATTTGTTTTGTTATTTCTTGGAAAATGCTACGCTGCTAATTGTTCAGTTGTGATTTTAGTACAGTAAAGTCTTCTGTAGCTTGTTCATACTGACACATGGGGCCTCATTACGAGGTTGGCGGTAAGGGGTTAACGGTGCCGGTAAAGGTGCCGGTGCAGTTAACCCCTTACCGCTGCATTAAGAGGTCCTTTAGCGGGTCCCGCTAAGGGCAGCTGGTTTTACCTGGTGCCATTAGTGGGAGCCGCTAAAGGACCTGCATGCTAACAACGGGCCTGTTATTAACGGGCCCGTTGTTAGTATGGTCCCCATTCCCATTGAGCCCTATGGGGGCTTGAATGTGGATAGGTTCCCTGAATGGGGAAATGCAGAATCCTCCAAGGTTGGAATGGCCCGGTAATTCCCCATTCAGGGAACCCGGACCCGGTATGCAGTAAGGGGGTAGCCATGGCGCTAATAGCACCATGGCTACCTCCAACCTCGTAATGACCCCCATGGTGTTTTCTACTTCTATCATGGCTAATTCTGCCTCATTTGCTATTAGTGGATGTCTGTCACAATGGTCTGTAATATCCTCTTCTTCAAAAGTATCTCCTCCCTCCCCTTCCTCCTCACCTTTATTTTTCCACGTGGGTTCTGGCTTCTTTTTCCCTTTATGTCCGGGTTTCTCATTTTTTTTATGTAGATAAGGGCGCCCATGGAAGGACGCCACAGTGTCACCATATAGGTGAGCTTTGGGCAATCCTCCGTGGTGGCCAAATATGGGGAAAAAGCCAGAGGCACAAAAAAACCCAACAAAGTTTTCACGGATGGGAGAAAGTAAGTCCTTGGCTCACGAGCAGACAAAGAAGCACAAAACCCATGAGGATTCAGAAGTCCGAGGGCAGGCAAGGGTTCCGTTACACAGGTAGGCAGAGAAGGACAAGAAGGTAAGCAGAAGCAATCCGGGGGCAGGCAAAGGTTTCCGGTACACAGGTAAGCAGAAAAACACAAGCGGGATGAGCAGATGCAATCCGAGGGCAGGCAAAGGTTTACGATACACAGGTAAGCAGAACAATACAAGCGGGTTGAGCAGAAGCAATCCGAGGGCAGGCCAGGTATCCGGTACACAGATAAGCAAGCAGAGGAAAGAAAAGACGGGGAAAGCTACGGGCAAGGGACAGGCAAGGATAGGAAAAGACCTGGGAGAAAAAAAGGAGGAACAGGTGGAAAGGCGAGAGGGGGAAAGCTGGACTGCAAAGCGGCAAAAGGCAAGAAAGGAAGGAAGTGAAAAAGACAACGGGACTACGGCTGGTGGGTGAGACCGCAAGGAGGAACACAGGAGTGAAAGGCAACAGCAGGAGGAAAAACCTAGGAACATTGCAACGCATCTGAAATCCAGAAGTGGCTGTAATTAACAATCGGCATCGGACGCAAAGCAAAAAGAACTAGACCTACACACGACGTAGCAGAGAACATGATGGAACAATCAATGGCTGACCTTTCTCCCAGTGGTTCCAAAAACGCCATCTCCCCCAGGTCGTGACAATGTCCAAGTGGTTCTTGGCTTCCTGTTAAAGAAGGTTGACTACTTTCGGGCGTGTCCACTTGTAGTTGGGCCTGGAGTTCTTCTTGTTGCTGTTCATTGTGCAACATAGTTTGGTACTGTGTAAAGTTTACGTCTGTTGTAGTGCTTTCATTTGCTTTGAAAGTGTCTTCATGGGATTCATATGTATCCAGTAACTCTTCTTCTTTTCTCCATGGTTTAAAAAGTTGTAGTAGGGACATGTAATACAGTTCTTTATGTTGAGGAGTTTTAATGACAATTTGATCTGATAATTTGATTTGATAAGCTGCGTTTGGTAAGTTTCACAAAGCTGCCTTCACAATTTACCACTCTGTATCTACCTTTCTTTTCATCTGGTTTAACATTATTCTTGTATGTGAAGATTTGGGCTACGTGATAGAGACACATGGTTTCCAACATGGTTCTCCTGTTTGGGTAGTATGTGTCTAGTAAATTGTTTTTTCAAAATGTCTTGGCTGTTGGGATCATTTTTGGCTATGTTTCTATGTCCTCATTTGATTTGAGAACTCTTTTTCTAGATTTAGCAGGACGAAGACTTAGCCATACTATATTGTCAGATTTTCCATACAAGACAGTTCCCGTTGAACGGTCTGCAGCTGAATAGCAGCCACATTCTCTATGAGAGAACATTTTTATGCCTAAACTGTACAATTTCTGTGATAGTGTTTTGTCAGATGATATGCCATTCCAGAGGTCCTGAAGCTCTGTTTTCTCTGTTTTGATAAAGTAGGCTGTGACATATCGTGCAACTGCAGTGGAATTGTCTGCAATGTACTGCACATCTATGTTTGCATTCCAGGAGGGCAATGATTGCATTGTAATCATTGATGTATTTTGATTCTTCTGTTCTTTGTATGTAATATATGTTCTTAGGTGATTTACCTTTGACACTATGTCTGACTGAAGACATGAAGTTATTTACTTGACCTGTTGCTGAAACTGGTCTAGGGAAACCAAAGCAGCATTTGGTGTAGTATTTCCCTTGTTTTATATTTGCGACGGCAATATTTCCCACCTTTGTGTCTCATTGAAATTGTAAAATGTGTGCATGAAGGTCACTATGTGTTGTTTGTGAAGGGATTTCACAAGTGACGTATTTTTGGATGAACTGCAAAATAATGGCATTACTGTCCTGACCAAATTAGGAGCATATTTAATCCATAATAACATGTTGATGTGTGGTGCTCCTCTGGCTTGGTATTCTTTTCTCCAAAAGAAGTGTTGAACTTTTCCGAGGGGAGGAACAGTCTTATTACAAATAAAGTGTAGCAAAGCAATGAAGCGATGATGAAAATATCTTGATACATTTACAGGATCTAGAGAGAAGAGTGTGTTTTTATATCTATGTTTGTTTTATTTTTGTTTGCTATTCGTAGAAAATCATGTAAATCTTCCCATGCATATTCTGCACAACATAGGGGCCGATTCATGGAACAAATGTGCGCTGAAAATCGCAGCGCAAGCAGGTGCAAGCGTGAAAAAGCAAGCGCACGCGCCCATGTGTGATTCAAGGAAGGGCCTGCGCGTGTTTCCCCCAAGATGTGCACCAAATCCGTGCGTGGCGCACACCTCATTTTAACATCCCAAACGCTGTCCGCGACATGCACAGGGAAAGCGCACAATGTCGGTGCACACATCAAAAAGGGGCGGGACGTGGGGCGTAACACGTGGAATGGGGAACAACGCGTGAAAAAGAAGGCGTAACTGGGGAAGTACTGCAGGGAAATACAAGGAAAACACCCACACGCACGCGAACAACACATATTCATGGAATCGAATACGGGAAACCCGTGCATGCCAAGAGAGGCGCATAGGTTTCAACACGTCTGCCAAACGAAGGCAGGCGGAAACGTCCCCGCACACAGTATAAAAGTGTGCACAAACAACAAACACGTATATCGAGCTACGATGAATGCCCCATTTATCGCAGCACTGATCGTGGGAGACGGCAGGAGGAGGAGAATAGCCAGGGCCCGCATTTTTCTCCCCGGACTAGCCTTTTTGGGATGCCTGACGACCAGGTGTATGGCAGGTATAGGTTTCCACCCCGTATCATCCTAGATCTGGTCAGGGAGTGGGAAGATGACCTTACATCACCCACCCTGTGCTCCCAAGCATTGAGCCCCTTGGAGAAGGTGCTCAATGTCCTGCATTTTCTGGCCACTGGGTCATTTCAGCGGACAACTGCCATAGTGGGGGGGGTCTCACAGGCCACGCAGTCACGCTGCCTTCACCAGGTATTGGCAATCATCACTGCGCGCCCCTCAGTTCGCAGGCAAATATACATGCCCAGAACACCCGCAGAAAGGCAGGCCATGGATCAGGACTTTTACAGGGTGGCACACTTCCCCAAAGTGCTCAGTGCCATAGATTGCACCCATGTGGCCCTACATCCACCTAGGGCTACTGAGCACATCTATCAAAACCGCAAGCACTGGCATTCCATCAACGTGCAGGTTGTATGCGATGCAAAGGGAATCATCACCTCTGTCTATGCAAACTACCCTGGCTCTACCCATTACAGTTTCATATACAGAATGTCAGCCCTGAGCCGGGCCCTGGAAGCTGGGCAGCATGGCGACACATGGCTCCTAGGTGAGTACAAATGCCTGTGCACATGCATGCATGTCACACACAGCCAAATACACAAACCCCAATATCACAACCATTATCACCTCCCCAGGGGACAGTGCCTACCCTCTGAGCAACCACATGATGATGCCAATCCGGAACCCCACTACACCACCCCAGGTAAGATACAACGCTACCCATATTGCAACCAGGGGCATAGTGGAGCGCACATTCGGAGTGCTCAAGTCACGCTTCCGCTCCCTGGAACTCTCTGGTGGCCAGCTACTATATGCACCCCCAGTAGTGTGCAGGATCATTGTGGCAGCATGTGTCCTGCACAATGTTGCAACACCGTGGGACGTACCGGTGGACATGGTGGTGCCCCCACATCCCCAACCACAGGCACAGGCGCATGCCCATGGGAGGGGAAAGGGCACGTGGCGAGGCAGCCTGGACCCAGCTTGTGGCCATATTTTTCACCTAAACTCCCACCCCTGCGGAGTGCACACAGGCCTGGCACACACCAGGTGACAATCAATGATGACAAAGAAACAATCAACTGTCACAACCTTATCACCCTGAGAATGTTGCCACAGAAGTGCTACATTGTGTGCATCCCTAGCTACTTAAACATAACCAATCCTGTGTGACCAAAAGGAACACATGCAAGGTGTGTATCACCCCCCCGCAAAACAGGCCTTTACAATCCCTGGTATGTCACCCAAACCCTCCCAACCTACATCACCCTTGTCTGCCACACCATGACATGGCATGCAATAGCAAACGGCCAACACATGACCAATAAGATGCAAAGTGACATGTCATAAATGAAAACTGGCATGAGACAATGATGCCTGACATGGAATCAGATGAAATGATTGACCAACAACCTCCCACACATACAAAGTCAGACACAAATGCTTTCCACCAGTCGTAGCGTGAACACAACACTGAATGCCTGTGCACATGCACGTTGGGCATGTCAAAATCCCTACTCCCGAACGCGTGTGCTGTGTGTGTCTCCTGCAACACACTACTCAGCGCACAGCACATTGAACAGCCATTGTGTTGCGGATACACCTTGAGCATCACATGAAAATGACAAATCAAATCAACAACCGAATGACGAATGTACAGGATACCCAAATGGTAATAGATCATGTGCTGCAGGGACACAGCGGGCCCGAGAATGCAATCTGTGTGCACCTGTGGCCATGGAAGGGTGGTTGTACGTGTGGCGGATCATTGTGCAACTGTGTGTGTCATTAGGGACATGCACTCAATATATGCATGTGAAATAAAGTGACCCTCAGTATCCTGTACAGATCACATGTGAACATTGCCCATGTAAACACCCCAGCATGCCATACCACACCAATCCCCTGACACCTGAAAAGTAAAGACAACACAGGAACAGGCATTGACCAGCACAACACATCATGTACATAGTGCCCCACAATTACAATGTCAGAGTGCCCAAAACACTGTAGCCCAAGCCAACTGTCCAACCACAAAAGGCCCTCCCTCATTTACACATCACCGTGACCTTCTGAACAACTGTGTCTGGGGTATGTAGCCTTCTTCCTTCAAGTCTACCTGGCTACAGGATCACCCTACCCCTTGGTCTCCATGTTCCAGCTTGCCTGTAAATACTGTCCAGCCCCCTCAGAGGCCACCTTGACTGGTAAAAATACCAAATTGCAGAGAACTCCAAGGAGCCAAACCCACAAACCAGGGAAAAAGCCTGTAGGCACCAAAAAACCCAGGAAGAGTCTCCAGTACATGACTTGAAGTAGCAGGAAATGTCAAAGCACATGTATAAGCACAATGATATAACAACCAAGGTAGCACAGTTGAACAATGGCCCTACAGTTTGGGTACCATTTACGGTACATGACATACAATGAGGATGCAACAACTGATGGGTAGTGTCACAGCTGCGGTGTCCAGGCACAGGAGTGGCACAAACCAACCACCCCCTCTGTGGTCTATGCGCCTGCAAGGTCAAACTTACACAGGCCACTGAGACCCCGATGGGGAAGGAGGGTCAGGAATATGTTGTTTGGACATGCATTGGCATGCAGGATAACCAGAAAGAGGGGCAGGAGAGGGGAGTCGGTTTGGCAAGGGAAAGTAGTCAAAATACAAAAAAATAATATTCACAATAACACATACTCAATCTGAAAAAACATGTTCATCATGCACATTGTACCAAATGAGTCAAAAGCAAGCCAAAGAGAGACTTATCTCTGGGGTGAGTGCTGGCCTCCTGCCTGCGCACTCTCAGATCTGGTAACAGGAGCAGTTCAATGCTGCAAAGAGAGCGTGAGCTACTAATCTGAATGTGTGTTAACAACACACACACACAACACCATCCATGTCCCAAAGTAAGTGACTCCTCCACAAACAAACACTCCTGTCTGCTGCTTTGTATCCATATGTTAGATTGGCCCCCTCATGAGTCATACACTGTCAATGCAGTAAGGTAGCCGCATGGGGGCGCGTGGGAAATGGAAGACCAATGCGTCAAGAATCACACAAGATACAATGGTCCCTGGGTGAGCTGCTACACACGTATAGCGAGGTGCAACTTCAGTACAAGTTGTGTACTGGCAGCCACGATTTCAATAGGTAGTGCAGGTGGCAATTTGCACATGCAAATGATATGCACTACACACAAGTCTGTGCCTCGCAGGGTGTCCCTGTGCGCTGTATCAGTTTCTGTCTAGGAACGCTACTGCCCTAATAACTCTGCTTCAATGGAGCAGGCTGTACTCGAGGATATGTTCGATGGCCCCTGCGTGTGCCCCTGACAACTTGTAAAGCCACTGTGCATTTGGCCCTCAACGCATGTCAGCTGTACTGTGCGCTTCTCCAACAATGCCTGGCAAAGCTCCCCAGCACTGGTGCTACTTAGCATGCATGTGCAAGTGGCCTGGTGGAAGCTTGGCTGCGGTGTGGGCCCTTGTGCTGCTCACCTTGCCTGGAGCTCCTGGAAAGACGTCTGCTTCTGTCGGACGTCTGAGCACAAGCCCTGTGCTTCTGCTTGCGCACACATGCACACGTCTGCACCACCAACGTGGACAGTCATCAGGATTACTCGTCCCTGTGTCTGCTGGCAAAGGTAGTGTGGAGGTTCATTTTCCTGCAGAAAGGGCATAAAAGATATTAATAAGGTCCGGAAGTTCCCTGTATGTGTGAATTCATGCTGGTTGTCACTGGGCCAGGTTACAGACCTACATCCAAACTCCTCCCACCATCAGTGTGACTTTGACAGGCCAAGGGTGCAGGCTACTGTCGACAGCATGAAGGGCATCAAGCACATATACAGGCAAGAAAATAACATACATCACAATCCACATCAATTAATGGAGACATCAATCACGTACTCACCCAAATTGATTACAGACATGGGGTGGATAAAACACTACAAATCCCCACTAGGGGTGTTAACACAAGTAGTACAGCAGCAGACAGGCCACAGTTATGACGAAAGTCCAAAGCCCTTGTGTAAATGTTTGTTACACCGAACCATACTAGCAATCCCATGGATAAGGGAAGCAGGAGTGGCCTATGTGAGTCAGGACCCCAAGCTGCAAACAAATACACTAGACAAGCTTGAAGGGCCCAGCTGGAACAGACAGTGGATGCTTTCAAAAGCCACAAAGCACCACACCGTCACATTAATGCACAATAGACAAACAATATTAAACTATATTAACTAATTAAACTAACAATGAACAACCTACATAACCTAATTAAAATAACTATCAAACAGTCAATATTAACTAACTAAATTCAAATCAAAAATCAAAAATGGCCACATACGACCCATGGGGGTAGGTACCCAGGAGGGGGGAGGTACAGGGTGCACTTCAACACCCACATGCGATGATGTTGAGACAACAAAAATCCATGGGCTCAACGCCTGCACAGCCCGACCTGTGTGGGAGATATCTAGTTGTCCGAGTAAGCCTCTTCCAAAAAAACTTTGACATGTCATAGGAGCCCGGCCATGCCTAGGTGCAGTTTGCCCCTCATTTGTAGCGTTTGTATGTTAAGTTTTGGCTAAGCTATGCAGTTAAGATTGTGGAGTTTGTAACAAGGAGTGCAGTGTTTGTGAGTTTATTTATTGTATACTTACAGGATGAGTTTTTTGTCGTTGTATGCAGTTTTTTCATGACATGGGTAACTGGACCAGACATTCTTTTTCGATCTCTGTGATAAAAGAAAAGATCATATGTTAGAGCAGGTAGTTCATAATGAGTTATTGCATTGCATAATAGACACTTCTGTATTTTGTTTACCCTCATATTTAGTACTTAACAAGTACTATAGTTCAAACCAGTGTACTGTGCAATTTGCTCAGTTTCTGTGTTTGTTTTCTAAATCATTGGGTCTGTGGGAAAAAAATCCATGCTGAATTAAAAAAAAAACCTTCTAGGTTGTGGTACAATATATTTCTTTCATTGTTTTACTGTTTATTTCTTGTTTCATGCTAATCTTCTATCTTTGGCTTTTGCAGATTTTTGGGGCAATTAGATACCTGTTGGCATATTCTAATTGTTTATTTCTACTTTTATGATATTCATCTATCTGTTGGGTTTTTGCAGATTTCTTGGGGCAGTTAGGTACCTGTTGGCATATTCTAACTCTGTATTTCTTGTTTGATTTTAGTAGTATTTGTTTATCTGTTTGCTTGTTTTAGATTTTTTGGGGCAGTTAGATACCTGTTGACGTATTCTAACTGTATATTCCTTGTTTGATTTTAGTGGTATTTATGTATGTGTTTGTTTGTTGCAGAATCCTGGGGCAGTTACATACCTGTTGGTGTACTCTAACTGTGTAAAGTTTTGAAGTTGAAGTTTTGGTTATGTTCATACACAGATTACGTATTCAATTTTGGTTTTAAGAATATTAAGTAAGCGTTTACAAGATTTGCTGGCAATCTCTGCTTTAGAGTAATGGTACTATCATTACATTCGAACCATCCATCTGTTTGCTTGCTTGTTTTAGATTTTTTGGGGCAGTTAGATACCTGTTGACGTATTCTAACTGTATATTCCTTGTTTGATTTTAGTGGTATTTATGTATGTGTTTGTTTGTTGCAGAATCCTGGGGCAGTTACATACCTGTTGGTGTACTCTAACTGTGTAAAGTTTTGAAGTTGAAGTTTTGGTTATGTTCATACACAGATTACGTATTCAATTTTGGTTTTAAGAATATTAAGTAAGCGTTTACAAGATTTGCTGGCAATCTCTGCTTTAGAGTAATGGTACTATCATTACATTCGAACCATCCACAATTCTTTTTTATATATGCAGTGTAGTGACATGCATTGGTTGTGGCTCCCGCGTGGTAGATTATACCTATTGTTGTGAAGGTTTTCTTAACCAGTGATACTTGACCATGTGTGAATCCAGTCAGCTTGCAGTTGTTTCTGGTACCATCTGCATTGTAACATAAAAGCATTACTATTACGTATTTATGTGTCTGTATTTGTAAGGTGGAGGGATTATCTGAAATGCAGGTAGTACATAATCTGCCATGGTTTGCATTTTGTACAAGTTGCTGAAATGGAATGGATTCACAGTTAGGAATGGATACTTACACGAAGTGTTCATTAGGGACTTCTTACTGTGCCACATGGTTGCAGAGAGTGCATGTTTGTTTCCAAATGTATGAAATCTGAAAGATTCATTTATAGGTATGTCTTTGTTTTCCAGTACGTCTAGTAAGTACATTAGAAATTCTTGTGGATCTTCTTGTGAGTTTATAGTGAATTTGACAATTCCAGCACAGTAGTCCAATTCTTGTCCTATTCCATGAACACTGTAAATGTTCTCAGGATTGTTGGTTGCATTTCTATGAAGGACTAACATTTGCAAACACAATTGGTATGTACTGTGTAAGTAAATGTTCTCAATAATTGGTGGCAATTGGAATAGAACATTTATTGCTACATTTGCGTAGCAATTTACAGCAGTTATATTTGAAAATTTGAATGGACCTGACAGTTCTGTGTCAAAGTCATTTGTTCGGAGTGGGTGTTGCTTCTTTGAAGAAGTAGTTGAGTTACTTAGACCAGTAGATTCTTCTTTCATTGTGGTACTTAATGAAGTATTAGTTTCTTTTTTTACTTTGGAGGAATTGTTGTGTTATCCTGTATCGTTTCAGTTTGAAGTAGTTTTCTTTTACAAGGTTTTGCTTTTTGTGCAACAGGATAGGTTTTTAGATGGGGGTGTGGAGTGAACGCAGCCTATTGTATTCTACAATGCAAGGAATATCTGCATTCACTTTACTTGCATCAAAGTTGATTAGAAATAGCCTGTCAAGTGTACGTAAGCGTGATAGTGCGACATAGCTCCTGCCTTCTTTAAAAACTGTGCTACCAATATCTATTAATGGTTTATCTAGGGTAAGACCTTGTGATTTGTGAATGGTAACTGCGTATGTTAGAGTTAGTGAAAATTGTTCTCTGCATACATTCATGTCTTTAAAAAGAAGGAAGCGGGCTGTTGAGCATCCTATCCTTTTAACTTCTGATAGTTTGTCAAAGAGAATATTGACAAATTGAATGTTGTTGTCTCATGGGTATGTTTGAAAGCCAACAACTGTACCAAATGCTCAATTGACTAGTCCTTGCTCCACATCAAGGTTACGTTTAAGCATTACTCTACAGTTTAAAGATAATTTAAATATTTTCTCCAATACAGCTGTGTTGGAGATAGAGTTTTCTAGGGTATTTAGTCTTGTTGTGGCTTGTTACCATGTACGTCCAGTTTATCTGTGGAGCAAATTTCAATTATTGGTTGCATTTCTTTTTTCAACATTGTTTCATTGAATTTTGAACAGCTTGCAAGAGTTGGCATCAAGAACATACAATTGACATTTTTGTGTGCTAATTGTTCCATGACATCAGTAGCACATGAGTTATGGCCATACAGTATATGGATGTGCCTGGATTTTAATATTGCTTGTGCTTCTCGAGATAGTACACCAACTCTAATACTTTTGAAAATGTTGGCGTATGTGAGGTCTGCAGACTGGCGCATGTTTTCTGTTAATTCTCTGTATTGGAAATGTTGCCAAAGGTTGACATTTCCTACGCTGCCAAGAGTTTTACGGCAGAGTTTGTGCCCTAAGGTTTTAAAAATAGGTTCAGCTTTCACTGGTCTCAATTGAAGAAGATCTCCGAAAGCAATAATTTGTTTTCCTCCAAAGAGCTGTTCGTAGTCTGTGTTGAGGACCTCTTGTAATCTGAGGTGAATCAAAGCCAACATTAGGTTGGAGACCATACACACCTCATCTATTAGCAGCATTTTCATTTGTTTGAAAACTCTGCGTAGTTCCATTGCAGCTTCTGTGGAAAGTTTGTAATAGTCTAATTTGTTTTGGTGTTCTACTGGAAGGAGTAGTAATCGTTGTAAAGTGACACCACCTATGTTGTAGGCAGCTAAATCTGTGGGGGCAATTACAACAGCTGACAGTTTGTTGTTTGTCAATTGTTGAAGGAACTTGCTGATGATTTTGATTAAGAATGTTTTGCCTGAACCAGCTTCACCACTCACGTATAGCAGTATAGGTTTGTAGTTTTGGCAGGTACAGTTTTTATTTTCATGTTCCACACCATGTTCAATTTGTTTTGTTATTTCTTGGAAAATGCTACGCTGCTAATTGTTCAGTTGTGATTTTAGTACAGTAAAGTCTTCTGTAGCTTGTTCATACTGACACATGGGGCCTCATTACGAGGTTGGCGGTAAGGGGTTAACGGTGCCGGTAAAGGTGCCGGTGCAGTTAACCCCTTACCGCTGCATTAAGAGGTCCTGTAGCGGGTCCCGCTAAGGGCAGCTGGTTTTACCTGGTGCCATTAGTGGGAGCCGCTAAAGGACCTGCATGCTAACAACGGGCCTGTTATTAACGGGCCCGTTGTTAGTATGGTCCCCATTCCCATTGAGCCCTATGGGGGCTTGAATGTGGATAGGTTCCCTGAATGGGGAAATGCAGAATCCTCCAAGGTTGGAATGGCCCGGTAATTCCCCATTCAGGGAACCCGGACCCGGTATGCAGTAAGGGGGTAGCCATGGCGCTAATAGCACCATGGCTACCTCCAACCTCGTAATGACCCCCATGGTGTTTTCTACTTCTATCATGGCTAATTCTGCCTCATTTGCTATTAGTGGATGTCTGTCACAATGGTCTGTAATATCCTCTTCTTCAAAAGAGAACTCCGTATCTCCTCCCTCCCCTTCCTCCTCACCTTTATTTTTCCACGTGGGTTCTGGCTTCTTTTTCCCTTTATGTCCGGGTTTCTCATTTTTTTTATGCAGATAAGGGCGCCCACGGAAGGACGCCACAGTGTCACCATATAGGTGAGCTGTGGGCAATCCTCCGTGGTGGCCAAATATGGGGAAAAAGCCAGAGGCACAAAAAACCCCAACAAAGTTTTCACGGATGGGAGAAAGTAAGTCCTTGGCTCACGAGCAGACAAAGAAGCACAAAACCCATGAGGATTCAGAAGTCCGAGGGCAGGCCAGGGTTCCGTTACACAGGTAGGCAGAGAAGGACAAGAAGGTAAGCAGAAGCAACCCGGGGGCAGGCAAAGGTTTCCGGTACACAGGTAAGCAGAAAAACACAAGCGGGATGAGCAGATGCAATCCGAGGGCAGGCAAAGGTTTACGATACACAGGTAAGCAGAACAATACAAGCGGGTTGAGCAGAAGCAATCCAAGGGCAGGCCAGGTATCCGGTACACAGATAAGCAAGCAGAGGAAAGAAAAGACGGGGAAAGCTACGGGCAAGGGACAGGCAAGGATAGGAAAAGACCTGGGAGAAAAAAAGGAGGAACAGGTGGAAAGGCGAGAGGGGGAAAGCTGGACTGCAAAGCGGCAAAAGGCAAGAAAGGAAGGAAGTGAAAAAGACAACGGGACTACGGCTGGCGGGTGAGACCGCAAAGAGGAACACAGGAGTGAAAGGCAACAGCAGGAGGAAAAACCTAGGAACGTTGCAACGCATCTGAAATCCAGAAGTGGCTGTAATTAACAATCGGCATCGGACGCAAAGCAAAAAGAACTAGACCTACACACGACGTAGCAGAGAACATGATGGAACAATCAATGGCGGACCTTTCTCCCAGTGGTTCCAAACACGCCATCTCCCCCAGGTCGTGACAATGTCCAAGTGGTTCTTGGCTTCCTGTTAAAGAAGGTTGACTACTTTCGGGCGTGTCCACTTGTAGTTGGGCCTGGAGTTCTTCTTGTTGCTGTTCATTGTGCAACATAGTTTCGTACTGTGTAAAGTTTACGTCTGTTGTAGTGCTTTCATTTGCTTTGAAAGTGTCTTCATAGGATTCATATGTATCCAGTAACTCTTCTTCTTTTCTCCATGGTTTAAAAAGTTGTAGCAGGGACATGTAATACAGTTCTTTATGTTGAGGAGTTTTAATGACAATTTGATCTGATAATTTGATTTGATAAGCTGCGTTTGGTAAGTTTCACAAAGCTGCCTTCACAATTTACCACTCTGTATCTACCTTTCTTTTCATCTGGTTTAACATTATTCTTGTATGTGAAGATTTGGGCTACGTGATAGAGACACGTGGTTTCCAACATGGTACTCCTGTTTGGGTAGTATGTGTCTAGTAAATTGTTTTTTCAAAATGTGTTGGCTGTTGGGATCATTTTTGGCTATGTTTCTATGTCCTCATTTGATTTGAGAACTCTTTTTCTAGATTTAGCAGGACGAAGACTTAGCCATACTATATTGTCAGATTTTCCATACAAGACAGTTTCCGTTGAACGGTCTGCAGCTTCATAGCAGCCACATTCTCTATGAGAGAACATTTTTATGCCTAAACTGTACAATTTCTGTGATAGTGTTTTGTCAGATGATATGCCATTCCAGAGGTCCTGAAGCTCTGTTTTCTCTGCTTTGATAAAGTAGGCTGTGACATATCGTGCAACTGCAGTGGAATTGTCTGCAATGTACTGCACATCTATGTTTGCATTCCAGGAGGGCAATGATTGCATTGTAATCATTGATGTATTTTGATTCTTCTGTTCTTTTTATGTAATATATGTTCTTAGGTGATTTACCTTTGACACTATGTCTGACTGAAGACATGAAGTTATTTACTTGACCTGTTGCTGAAACTGGTCTAGGGAAACCAAAGCAGCATTTGGTGTAGTATTTCCCTTGTTTTATATTTGCGACGGCAATATTTCCCACCTTTGTGTCTCATTGAAATTGTAAAATGTGTGCATGAAGGTCACTATGTGTTGTTTGTGAAGGGATTTCACAAGTGACGTATTTTTGGATGAACTGCAAAATAATGGCATTACTGTCCTGACCAAATTTAGGAGCATATTTAATCCATAATAACATGTTGATGTGTGGTGCTCCTCTGGCTTGGTATTCTTTTCTCCAAAAGAAGTGTTGAACTTTTCCGAGGGGAGGAACAGTCTTATTACAAATAAAGTGTAGCAAAGCAATGAAGCGATGATGAAAATATCTTGATACATTTACAGGATCTAGAGAGAAGAGTGTGTTTTTATATCTATGTTTGTTTTATTTTTGTTTGCTATTCGTAGAAAATCATGTAAATCTTCCCATGCATATTCTGCACAACATAGGGGCCGATTCATGGAACAAATGTGCGCCGAAAATCGCAGCGCAAGCAGGTGCAAGCGTGAAAAAGCAAGCGCACGCGCACATGTGTGATTCAAGGAAGGGCCTGCGCGTGTTTCCCCCAGGATCTGCGCCAAATCCGTGCATGGCACACACCTCATTGCAACATCCCAAACACTGTCCGCGACATGCGCAGGGAAAGCGCACAATGTCGGTGCACACATCAAAAAGGGGCGGGGCATAACACGTGGAATGGGGAACAACGCGTGAAAAAGAAGGCGTAACTGGGGAAGTACTGCAGGGAAATACACGGAAAACACCCACACGCACGTGAACAACACATGTTCATGGAATCGAATACGGGAAACCCGTGCATGCCAAGAGAGGCGCATAGGTGTCAACACGTCTGCCAAACGAAGGCAGGCGGAAACGTCCCCGCACACAGCACAAACAACAAACACGTATATCGAGCTACGATGAATGCCCCATTTGTCGCAGCACTGATCGTGGGAGACGGCAGGAGGAGGAGAATAGCCAGGGCCCGCATTTTTCTCCCCGGACTAGCCTTTTTGGGATGCCTGACGACCAGGTGTATGGCAGGTATAGGTTTCCACCCCGTATCATCCTAGATCTGGTCAGGGAGTGGGAAAATGACCTTACATCACCCACCCTGTGCTCCCAAGCATTGAGCCCCTTGGAGAAGGTGCTCAATGTCCTGCATTTTCTGGCCACTGGGTCATTTCAGCGGACAACTGCCATAGTGGGGGGGGGTCTCACAGGCCACGCAGTCACGCTGCCTACACCAGGTATTGGCAATCATCACTGCGCGCCCCTCAGTTCGCAGGCACATATACATGCCCAGAACACCCGCAGAAAGGCAGGCCGTGGTCCAGGACTTTTACAGGGTGGCACACTTCCCCAAAGTGCTCAGTGCCATAGATTGCACCCATGTGGCCCTACATCCACCTCGGGCTACTGAGCACATCTATCAAAACCGCAAGCACTGGCATTCCATCAACGTGCAGGTTGTATGCGATGCAAAGGGAATCATCACCTCTGTCTATGCAAACTACCCTGGCTCTACCCATTACAGTTTCATATACAGAATGTCAGCCCTGAGCCGGGCCCTAGAAGCTGGGCAGCATGGCGACACATGGCTCCTAGGTGAGTACAAATGCCTGTGCACATGCATGCATGTCACACACAGCCAAATACACAAACCCCAATATCACAACCATTATCACCTCCCCAGGGGACAGTGCCTACCCTCTGAGCAACCACATGATGATGCCAATCCGGAACCCCACTACACCACCCCAGGTAAGATACAACGCTACCCATATTGCAACCAGGGGCATAGTGGAGCGCACATTCGGAGTGCTCAAGTCACGCTTCCGCTCCCTTGAACTCTCTGGTGGCCAGCTACTATATGCACCCCCAGTAGTGTGCAGGATCATTGTGGCAGCATGTGTCCTGCACAATGTTGCAACACCGTGGGACGTACCGGTGGACATGGTGGTGCCCCCACATCCCCAACCACAGGCACAGGCGCATGCCCATGGGAGGGGAAAGGGCACGTGGCGAGGCAGCCTGGACCCAGCTTGTGGCCATATTTTTCACCTAAACTCCCACCCCTGCGGAGTGCACACAGGCCTGGCACACACCAAGTGACAATCAATGATGACAAAGAAACAGTCAACTGTCACAACCTTATCACCCTGAGAATGTTGCCACAGAAGTGCTACATTGTGTGCATCCCTAGCTACTTAAACATAACCAATCCTGTGTGACCAAAAGGAACACATGCAAGGTGTGTATCACCCCCCCCCCCGCAAAACAGGCCATCACAATCCCTGGTATGTCACCCAAACCCTCCCAACCTACATCACCCTTGTCTGCCAAACCATGACATGGCATGCAATAGCAAACGGCCAACACATGACCAATAAGATGCAAAGTGACATGTCATAAATGAAAACTGGCATGAGACAATGATGCCTGACATGGAATCAGATGAAATGATTGACCAACAACCTCCCACACATACAAAGTCAGACACAAATGCTTTCCACCAGTCGTAGCGTGAACACAACACTGAATGCCTGTGCACATGCGCGTTGGGCATGGCAAAATCCCTACTCCCGAACGCGTGTGCTGTGTGTGTCTCCTGCAACACACTACTCAGAACACAGCACATTGAACAGCCATTGTGTTGCGGATACACCTTGAGCATCACATGAAAATGACAAATCAAATCAATAACCGAATGACGAATGTACAGGATACCCAAATGGTAATAGATCATGTGCTGCAGGGACACAGCGGGCCCGAGAATGCAATCTGTGTGCACCTGTGGCCATGGAAGGGTGGTTGTACGTGTGGCGGATCATTGTGCAACTGTGTGTGTCATTAGGGACATGCACTCAATATATGCATGTGAAATAAAGTGACCCTCAGTATCCTGTACAGATCACATGTGAACATTGCCCATGTAAACACCCCAGCATGTCATACCACACCAATCCCCTGACACCTGAAAAGTAAAGACAACACAGGAACAGGCATTGACCAGCACAACACATCATGTACATAGTGCCCCACAATTACAATGTCAGAGTGCCCAAAACACTGTAGCCCAAGCCAACTGTCCAACCACAAAAGGCCCTCCCTCATTTACACATCACCGTGACCTTCTGAACAACTGTGTCTGGGGTATGTAGCCTTCTTCCTTCAAGTCTACCTGGCTACAGGATCACCCTACCCCTTGGTCTCCATGTTCCAGCTTGCCTGTAAATACTGTCCAGCCCCCTCAGAGGCCACCTTGACTGGTAAAAATACCAAATTGCAGAGAACTCCAAGGAGCCAAACCCACAAACCAGGGAAAAAGCCTGTAGGCACCAAAAAACCCAGGAAGAGTCTCCAGTACATGACTTGAAGTAGCAGGAAATGTCAAAGCACATGTACAAGCACAATGATATAACAACCAAGGTAGCACAGTTGAACAATGGCCCTACAGGATGGGTACCATTTACGGTACATGACATACAATGAGGATGCAACAACTGATGGGTAGTGTCACAGCTGCGGTGTCCAGGCACAGGAGTGGCACAAACCAACCACCCCCTCTGTGGTCTGTGCGCCTGCAAGGTCAAACTTACACAGGCCACTGAGACCCCGATGGGGAAGGAGGGTCAGGAATATGTTGTTTGGACATGCATTGGCATGCAGGATAACCAGAAAGAGGGGCAGGAGAGGGGAGTCGGTTTGGCAAGGGAGTAGTCAAAATACAAAAAAATAATATTCACAATAACACATACTCAATCTGAAAAAACATGTTCATCATGCACATTGTACCAAATGAGTCAAAAGCAAGCCAAAGAGAGACTTATCTCTGGGGTGAGTGCTGGCCTCCTGCCTGCGCACTCTCAGATCTGGTAACAGGAGCAGTTCAATGCTGCAAAGAGAGCGTGAGCTACTAATCTGAATGTGTGTTAAAAACACACACACACAACACCATCCATGTCCCAAAGTAAGTGACTCCTCCACAAACAAACACTCCTGTCTGCTGCTTTGTATCCATATGTTAGATTGGCCCCCTCATGATTCATACACTGTCAATGCAGTAAGGTAGCCGCATGGGGGCGCGTGGGAAATGGAAGACCAATGCGTCAAGAATCACACAAGATACAATGGTCCCTGGGTGAGCTGCTACACACGTATAGCGAGGTGCAACTTCAGTACAAGTTGTGTACTGGCAGCCACGATTTCAATAGGTAGTGCAGGTGGCAATTTGCACATGCAAATGATATGCACTACACACAAGTCTGTGCCTCGCAGGGTGTCCCTGTGCGCTGTATCAGTTTCTGTCTAGGAACGCTACTGCCCTAATAACTCTGCTTCAATGGAGCAGGCTGTACTCGAGGATATGTTCGATGGCCCCTGCGTGTGCCCCTGACAACTTGTAAAGCCACTTTGCATTTGGCCCTCAACGCATGTCAGCTGTACTGTGCGCTTCTCCAACAATGCCTGGCAAAGCTCCCCAGCACTGGTGCTACTTAGCATGCATGTGCAAGTGGCCTGGTGGAAGCTTGGCTGCGGTGTGGGCCCTTGTGCTGCTCACCTTGCCTGGAGCTCCTGGAAAGACGTCTGCTTCTGTCGGACGTCTGAGCACAAGCCCTGTGCTTCTGCTTGCGCACACATGCACACGTCTGCACCACCAATGTGGACAGTCATCAGGATTACTCGTCCCTGTGTCTGCTGGCAAAGGTAGTGTGGAGGTTCATTTTCCTGCAGAAAGGGCATAAAAGATATTAATAAGGTCCGGAAGTTCCCTGTATGTGTGAATTCATGCTGGTTGTCACTGGGCCAGGTTACAGACCTACATCCAAACTCCTCCCACCATCAGTGTGACTTTGACAGGCCAAGGGTGCAGGCTACTGTCGACATCATGAAGGGCATCAAGCACATATACAGGCAAGAAAATAACATACATCACAATCCACATCAATTAATGGAGACATCAATCACGTACTCACCCAAATTGATTACAGACATGGGGTGGATAAAACACTACAAATCCCCACTAGGGGTGTTAACACAAGTAGTACAGCAGCAGACAGGCCACAGTTATGACGAAAGTCCAAAGCCCTTGTGTAAATGTTTGTTACACCGAACCATACTAGCAATCCCATGGATAAGGGAAGCAGGAGTGGCCTATGTGAGTCAGGACCCCAAGCTGCAAACAAATACACTAGACAAGCTTGAAGGGCCCAGCTGGAACAGACAGTGGATGCTTTCAAAAGCCACAAAGCACCACACCGTCACATGAATGCACAATAGACAAACAATATTAAACTATATTAACTAATTAAACTAACAATGAACAACCTACATAACCTAATTAAAATAACTATCAAATAGTCAATATTAACTAACTAAATTCAAATCAACAATCAAAAATGGCCACATACGACCCATGGGGGTAGGTACCCAGGAGGGGGGAGGTACAGGGTGCACCTCAACACCCACATGTGATGATGTTGAGACAACAAAAATCCATGGGCTCAACGCCTGCACAGCCCGACCTGTGTGGGAGATATCTAGTTGTCCGAGTAAGCCTCTTCCAAAAAAACTTTGACATGTCACAGGAGCCCGGCCATGCCTAGGTGCAGTTTGCCCCTCGTCGGCAGCATGTCTGCTGGATGGGTGAGCCTGGTTCTGTGTGGGGATTACACATAGGTCAGTATGCAGAACCCCCCGTGATACACGTGCTTCCTCTTGCAAGGTAACACATGTAACACAGAGTTCTTCCTGCGTGACCTGGCTGGACAACTGATGCACCTCCCGGCAAGCACGGAGCTCAGCCGAGATGGTGCGCTCAAGCTGCTCAAACCTCTCCTCTGACCAAACCCTCTGGGACATCAAGAGGACACAGATTGGGCCACACGCTCCATGCTCACAGCAATGTTTTCCATTGCTGCCCCCTGCCGTTCTGAATTGGCGGTCATGTCTTGCCCCCACTCAGTATACCTCGGTGGTGCGTGGTCACCGCGTTGCTGGGCTTGACACCTGCGGGTCCCAAGGACCGGCCGTCCTTGTTGGGTCGGCACCGCCTGCAGCTGCAGGACTACATTCCCCTGTCGACGTGATGTCCCAGGCACATCAGTGACTGGTGTGGTGGGTGACCCTGTGTCCCGATCCACCAAAGGCAGAGGTCCCACCGCCATCTGGACCCTCAGTGCAGGTGTCACGGACAGAGGAGCGTCCACATCAGAATCACTCACCCCTGACAAATGGACCTGATGCACATCCAGCTCGACATGGACGTCAGAGTGGTCATCTGGGCTGGACTCATTGCCAGCCATAGACAAGATGGTCTGTAACACATGTGGGTTCTCGTGGTCTACCACCCCACGACCCCCATTTGTGCCAGGTTGCTGTTGTGATAACAACCCTGTGCCTGGTATGACAACACCATCCGCTGCCTCCATTGCATCATCATCTGAAAAGTGGAGAAAAATAACATCAGTACACATGTCAGAAGCACATAACACACACACACATAGACATCACACAGACAGCCAACACATCAAACAGACATGTCAGACACAACTGATAACCTGCCATGCATGCAAGGTCACATTGACATGGCATCAGTGAGTAGGCATGTAGAATGGTGTAACACAGCTCAGAAGTGGGTTGATGCAGTGCAGTACATGTGTACGTCACCCACTATCTACATGAACCAGTGCATCATGATGTGCATCAATATATGTGAAGGCAGTGCAAGGGCAATTTCAGGCATCATGTGCAATGTGCATGCAATGGGTTGCATGGCTACAAGCAAACCACCACTCCCCCCTGAGTGGAAATGCAGGGATGGCTTGCATAGTATCAAAAGGATGACCAGAGACCTTTGTATTGGCAGACAGTGTTGACTGGCATCAATTGCATCATCTGAGTCAACTGACAACACAGCAGATGATGATGGGACAGTGAGCAGGACACATGATGAACCCTCAGTAGTACACCCATGTGTGCAAAAGACACTACACCAGTTGGACAGAGTCAGTGGGCCTGAAAAAGGGTGAGGCCTGTGCCCCACACAGACTGTCACACCCAAAACATGTGTGGGATGCCGGACTGAGCCAGAGTGGGCATGGGAATGCTGATAAAATGCCATGAAATGTAGGTCACCCTGGACACGTACTACAATGATCATCCAGTCAAGGACACATAGGGGCATGCATGGAATGCACATGGAGCATGAATGGGCACTCATGTCCCTGTGGAGTATCTGCCATCTGCACAGTCCAAGTGAGAGAGCCTGCATGAAGGACAGAGGATGTACCCCACTGCATGTGTCTGGCCGTTTGGCTGGTAGAAGTTTGCATGTACACAGGAGGCTTGAACAGGGCATTGCATCACGGCAAAATGATACACACCAGTGCAATGGTGAAATTCGGGTGCAGGGGGGCTGGAGGGGCAAGGGAGCATGCCTACGTGGAGTACCTGCATGCAGGCAGAGGACGTCAGTCATGCAATGACATAGTCCCAGTGCTGAGAGGAAGGACACCCCAGGCTACATGCAGAAGAGCCAGTGAGCTGGAACATGTACCGGAGGGGCATACGGGTGACTAGCATGTGAGTAGGGTGCAAGTGTGGTGATGAGGACAGTCCCCGTCTGCTCTACATGTCCACCATCCTGCACAGCAGGCATGCATCAGTGAAGCATTGCATGACTTGCACATGAGAACCATGTACACATGACATGTAGTGCCAGTCATGCACAACACATCACGCAAGTAAAACACACATGGCCTTGACAAAGATGCAACAACACTCGCTCGACTGGGCATCAAAGTCCTGCATCTCTCCCACTTCTTCGACCAATTCTGGTGGTATGAACTCCGCAACGAGTGACTCGTGCGGAGTGAGGTCTTCCTCCTCAGGTGCTGGCCCGCCGCCAGTCACCAGAGTCATGTTGTAATTTGAGGCACGCTTCGCCTTAGCATTGCGTTTGAGGTCATTCCAACGCTTTTTGCACTCTTGCACCGTGCGCACCTCATGGCCGAATGCACTCACATGTTCCGCAACTTGCTTCCAGTGGGTATCATGATGGGCACCCGTAGTCTGACAATTCAGCCTCACTACCATGTCATGGTTGTGGTCCCGCACGTAGCCCATGAGGAAGTCCAGTTCCTGCTTGCAGAAAGGCTTCTTCCTCAACGTGCTGGAGGCCGTAGCTGTGTCTAGGGTCCCAGCCTGTACTGCAGGTGCAACCTTCCTCCTCTTGGACGCTGGTCCAGACCCTGGCTGGCCAATGCCACCCTAATCAGCATGGGCAGTGGCGTTGGTGGAATGAGCCGAGGGAGTGGCAGGTGGAACATGGAGTGAGGCCCTGACTTGCATCAGTGGCTGCTGGGTGCCCTGGAATGGACTCTGCGCAGCAACATCCGCTGTGCCAGGGTCATTGACCTGGACTGTCCTGGTTGGTAGACTCACAACCGGGGTGCTTTCGGCTGCATCTGCACCTGCACATGCCAACACCTGGCTGGTCAGGGCAGCAGATGACATTGCTACCCCAGGGACACGTTCCTCGGTCAGGGCAGCCCTGCGTGCACCTACGGTGTGCCTCCTGACCACCTGGGATTCTGCCATGGACTCTTCAAGTGCCAACGCAGCCTGCGCTGGCAGACCCTGAGCCTGGGTGGTGGTGTCCACAGCTGCACCTGCAGCTACCACAACCCTTGGGCCCGTGGCAGTTGATGAAACGGACTGCCGGGTCACATGGGCGCCAGTGTCAGATGCATGAACGGCATCTCCTGGAGCCGCAGGGGGTGGTGGCATGACTGCACTAACACGTGGCACAACATCGTGCCAAGCTGCTGCACCCCTGCCTCTTCCCCCTCTGCAGCCACCCTGGACACCCTGGAGTCCCCCTACTCCCTGTTCACCCCGGCCACGTCCCTGACCACGCCTGCCACGTGGAGTATGCCCAGCTGAGGTGCCCCTCACCTTTCGTGGCCTCCCAGCCATGGCACAGATGGAGTAGTGACGGCACAAATGGAGTAGTGCCAATGGGAGGTGTGCACGACAATTGTCCTGGGCAATTGGGGTGAAGGGGGTGGGATACAAGATGTTAACAGCACCCCTGCACCTGCAAGGTGATGAAGTGACGGGTCACGCAACGCTCAGGCACCCCAAAACTGCAGTAAAACCGTGTATGTAACCCCTGGTAGCCCACGTGTGTAGAATTAACCTCCGGCAGTACACAGTGGCACCCAGGGACACGAAAAACACATATGTGTGGGACACACAGGCTACTATGACCTCGAAAACGGGTATGCGATACACAGGGGCACCCGCAGTGGGAAAAATAGCGTGTGCGATTCACCGTCAAACTAGCATGATAATGAAAAACACGCATAGCCAATACCCCCGCCAAAATAAGAGATATGTCCTTGATCCGCTGTGAAGTTGTGATGGCGCGCGAAACAACACGAAGTAGCAACACACACTTCGGTCGCCACGAAAGGCACGTACAGCGAACTGCTGGCCACACTCACCTTTAACCCGTGCTGAGGGAAACACCCGTGCACGTCACCTCACTTACGCGCTTAGGCCCTTTCCTCGGATTACACGCATTAACACATGGACGTGCTGGTATTTCACGTGCTGAATCACTATGCACCCGTCAAGAGGGAAACGCCCATGCGCGTAACATCACAGATGTGCTTACGCGCTAAGGGCCTTTCCTCGAATTACACGCTGACGTGCAGTTTTTTCACGTGCCAAATGACTCCGTATCAAGCTGGCCACGCGACAACACACAGAAGACCACGCTCCTGCCCAGGAGGCCATTTTCCTGCCACCAGAGCCCCGAGCATGCTCCCACCTGCCATCTGCTGCTGCTGCCTGCCTGCTGCCCACATGCCCTGCTATTTGGTGCCTGCACGTCAGCCATCTGCAGGGGTCCAGTTGCTGTGTCCACCCCTGCTGGAACAGAAGACTCCCGACTGGTATACCATCGCTCCACAGCCCAGCCCCAGGACCCAGTTGCCCACTCACACCTGCCTCGGTGGTCACCATGTTGGGGCAAACACCATACAAGACCACTGGCGACCCCCAGCCAGAGAGGCAGAGGGCTACCAGCTTCAGCGATGAGGAAGTTGGTATCCTGGTGGAGCAAGTTCTGGGGCATTATAGGATCTGGGAGGACGTAGTGGTTGCCATCAACGCAGAGGGGGTGGCAACCCGCGATATTAAACACGTCCGGAAGCGCTGGGAGGACTTCTGGTCCAGGACCCTCAGCAAGGCCCGGCGCCTCTTGCAGGCAGAGGATGCAGAGGGGGTCCGGGTCAGCCTGACCAACATCCAGATGAGGGTCCTGGAACGCATTAGCCCAGCGCTCCACGTCCAGATCCTTCAGAGGCAGACCCGTCTGGAGTCGGGCAGTAAGTGGCCATGCATTGCTGTGTGAAACAGGGCATGTTGCAGTGTGCTGGCAGTCAGCTACTTGCCTGTATGTGTGACATAGGCCATGTATGGATGTGTGTGTGCAGGGACATCATGGTGCTGCATGTGAGGCCAGTCATGCGTGAACCACATGGATGGTGCATGTGTTACAATGCAACATGGGGAGCAGCATGCAGAATGCACACATTAATGCATGCCTGTCTCTGTTCTTGGACATGGATGGGGTGTGAGAGATGGGTGCTGCTGTCATGGACATGTATGGTGTACATGTCTGTGTGTCTGAGTAGCGTGTGTGTGACTTTTAAATGCCATGGATGCATGACACATGTCTGTGACAATGTGTTGATTCACTGATACAGTCTAGTCATCCTTGTATCCACTGTGTCTGTGGTGTACTAGGCCAGATGCATGCCCCTCTGGTGATGTGTGTGCATGGGATCAGTATGACCCATGATGCATGTGAGTTTGAAGACAAAATGTATGTCAATAGAGGCTCTTGTACATGGATGCTAATGTTGATTGCATGCTCCGTGCCTGTGTCTGAATGTGTGTTGCCTGCATTGATCCATGTGTTGTGGAGGGACAGGATGGAAGTGATGTTTGAAAGTGCCACTCATGTGCTACTGCTTCCTGTCTAGGGGACTATTGTACAGTACCCTGATGCTTGTGTTCTATGTCTCCCTCTACACAGCGTCGAGTGAAGAAGAGGGCGGAGACGGCACTGTGGAGAAAAGCGGCGGGGATGCCTCCACCAGCCGGCGACGCAAGGCCCAGCCACTCTCCCAGGAATGACCATCATCCGGAAGCAAAGGGACTGGTGCCCCGTCTGCCACTACGGCTGCAGCGGAAGGGCCGGGTGAGCCCCCAGAGGGGCTTGCGATGGCGGAAGACGGTGCAGAGCCATCCAGGTTGGTGGTCTACACAGAGGAGGAGGAGGCCGCTACTGAGCCACACATGGGGCCTGGTGGGGGTGGTACCACTGGTGCAAGTGGTGCAGTCCAGGGCTAGGGGCAGGAGGAAGCACAGGTCGCCGCGGAGGGGCCTGGACATGTCATTGTCCCTGACCCTGTGACTGCACTACCATGCATCAGCAGGGATGCCCCGTCCCAGGCCTGACCGTAGGTAGGGGGGAGGCCCACATCATCTGGCATTCCACTACCTGTGGACGAGGAGACCCATGAACGTATGGGGTCCGTCCTGATTGGTGTCACGTTGCACACGCGTGTCATTCGTGATGATGTGCGTGCTTCTGGGGGGACCACGCACGCCATCACGAAGAGCTGCGTGGCAACGTGGCACAGGTGGGAGGGGCCCTGGTCGGTGGGTTCCTACATGTGTCGAGCACTCTGGCGGCCCTCTCCTCCTCTGTGGAGACTATGCGCCAGTCGTTCTCCCTGCCGTCTTCCGGCCCAGATTCCACCAGGGCCCCCTGTAGACCTGCCCGACCAATGCAGCCAGCTTGGTGGAGATCACATCCCTGCCACAGTCAGGAGTCGGAGGTCCAGCAGGGGTGGACACCCCACCAACTGGACACCAGCAGATGGAGGATGTGCCGGCATCATCAGGCAGGGCTCATGGACAGCAGCAGCAGGCTCAAGGTGGGAGCGATGATGGCTCGGGGCCATCTACATCAGTGGGGCAGGCATTGGCCGGAGGGCAGGAGGACCCTGGAATGGGAGTGTCTTCCGTGTGACAGCGGTTGGGCCAGTGGATAGATGCGGAGCGGCGGTGGGCGGAAGAGGCACGGCTCACCATGGTCAGGGCAGAGTTCTACATGCGCAGGGCGTTGAGGCGGGCTGAGTGCCTCGATGCAACTCGCAGGGAGTTGGAACAGGCCATGACTGCATCCCTGCGAGACCTCGGGGCCAGGGGAGAGGCCCGCCTCTGGGACATCGACATGGAGTTCGATGATGCTCTGGCCCGGGACATCACAGAGTGAGCCGAAGGACTTGCCCGCCGCCATTGTATATAGTTAGTTATTGTTAGGTTTCCTTTCTGTTTTTATTTATTTTGGGGCGCTTGGACAATGCCCCACCTTTTTGTATATAGTTGTTCATTATGTAGGTTTTTTTGTAGGTTTCCTTTCAATGGTTGGGCTCATGGACCCTGGATTTGTACTTTGTATATAGTTCAACACTGGATTTCACTTCTTTTTTTTTTGTTCCATGGATTAATGGTTTTGTCTTGTTTTTTCACTGTTGATTTGTTTTGACGGACAGACACTTTGGACCCATGTGCTTTTGGATTGATTTGGATTCTGCTTTCACACATTTTTATTTTATATTTTGGACATGCAGCGTTTTCTTCATTATTTCCATTATTGTGTGTTTCATTTCATTCCCTTGCTTTTGTGTTTAATACATTTTTATTTCATACTTCAATGTGTGGTATTCTCTCTTTGGTTTCATGCATGTTTTCTCTATCACATGCACCCATTGTGTGTGTGTGACGGAAATGTGTTGATGTGCATACTTGCCATTTGGGATGTATCATGTGATGGGGATATCAATGTGGGGTGGATGTAATACCTGGTTGTGTGTTTGGACTGGTGTGGTGTGGGGTGTGATTTGGGTGGCCATGAGGCCCATGATTGTGGATTGTCATGACGTGTTGGGGGGGCATGAGTTGGGGCCTGCTGGCAGGTGCCTGTCACTGATGGGTGGGTGGGTGGTTGGGGGGACATGAGTCGGGGCCTGCTGGCAGGTGCCTGTCTTTGCTGGGTGGGTGAGTGGGTGGGGGGACATGAGCAGGGCCTGCTAGCAGGTGCCTGTCACTGCTGGGTGGGTGAGTGGGTGTGGGGACATGAGCGGGGCCTGCTGGCAGGTGCCTGTCACTGCTGGGTGGGTGAGTGGGAGGGGGGACATGAGTCGGGGCCTGCTGGCAGGTGCCTGTCACTGCTGGGTGGGTGAGTGGGAGGGGGGACATGAGTCGGGGCCTGCTGGCAGGTGCCTGTCACTGCTGGGTGGGCGGGGGTGAAGGAGGACATGTGTCGGTGCTCATTTGTGCATGGTGACATGTGGGCTGGCTGGGGTGCATGGCCAGGGTGGATGGGCTGCCTGCGGGGCACGGCCAGTGGTGCAAGGTAGTCCCCTGTGTTGTGGGCTGCCTGCAGGGCCTGGGCAGGGGAGAGAGGGCACACCTGGGAGGACACACACTGCTAATTCGTGTTGGGGAACCCTAGGAATACACGTACCCCTCCCGTGGTAGCAAAAATGCATGTAAAACTCCCCGCGCACCCCTCAGAATACACGAACCCCGCTCGCACAAGGCCTATCGCATGTAAAACTTACTGCGCACCCCCTGAATACACATAGACCTCCCGCGGCAGCAAAAACACGTATAAAACTCCCTGCACACCCCTCAGAATACACGTACCCCGCTCGCACTAGGCCTATTGTGTGTAAAACAATCTGCGCACCTCCAGAATACACGTACCCCTCCCGCGGCAGCGAAAACGCATGTAAAACTCCCTGCGCACCCCTCAGAATCCACGTACCCCGCTCGCACTAGGCCTATCGCGTGTGATACTTCACGCGCACCCCCGAAATACACGTACCCCGCTCGCACTAGGCCTATTGCGTGTAACACATCCAGCGCACCTCCAGAATACACGTATCCCTCCCGCGGCAGCGAAAACGCATGAAAACTCCCCACGCACCGATCAAAATACACGTACCCCGCTCGCACTAGGTCTATCGCGTGTAACACGTCCCGCGCACCCCCAGAATACACAAACCCCTCACGCCGCAGCAAAAACGTATGTAAAACTCCCTGCACACCCCTCAGAATACACATACCCTGCTTGCTTAAGGCCTTCGCGTGTAAAACGTACCGCGCACCCCCAGAATACACGTACCACTCCCGCGGCAGTGAAAACGTGTGTAAAACTCCACGTGCACCCCTCAGAATACACGTACCCTGCTCGCACAAGGCCTATCGCGTGTAAAACTCCCAGTGCACGCCCAGAATACACGTACCCCTCCCGTGGCAGCGAAAAAGTGTGTAAAACTCCCCACGTACCCTGCTCGCACAAGGCCTATCGTGTATAAAACGTACCGCGCACCCCTCCTGCGGCAGTAAAAACGCATGTAAAACTCCCTGCGCACCCCTCAGTATACACGTACCCCGCTCACACTAGGCCTATCGCGTGTAAAACATCCCGCACTACCCCAGAATACATGTACTCCTCCTGTGGCAGTGAAAACACGTGTGAAACTCCCCACACACCCCCAGAATACACGTACCCCGCTCGCACAAGGCATATCACATGTGATACTTCATGCGCACCCTCCAAATACACGCAGGCACCCCAACCACCCTGGGCATGACCCACAGGCAGCCCACGCCACGGGGGGTGATTTTTCTACGCTATTTACCTGGCGCGAGCGGGGTACGTGTATTCAGAGGGGTGCGCTGGGAGTTTTACATGTGTTTTCACTGCTGCGGGAGGGGTATGTGTTTTCTGAGGTGTGCACAGGGAGTTTTACATGCGTTTTCGTGGTTGGGGGGCTGTATGCTGGTCCACTGGCCTTTGCGCCATGTACTGGATTTGTGCGCTGGTCATGGCGCATGGGGCGGGTTTGGGGCGTAACTGGAGCTGCTGCAGGGTCGCTGCGCCACTCTGCGCCACGGCTGCTTATGGATGTTGAAATCCATGAATACGCTGTGTGCTGAAATGGGTTATGGCGCACGCGGCTGGCGCAGGCTGCCGCACGCGCACAATTGCACCAGCCGCGTGCACCACTGTTAATGTAACAAACCAAGTGGGTGGGCCAAGGTTTCTTATCATACAGCGTACATCTCCGTGACGTCGGAACCAGTATTCTTTTGTACCACGCATGTTTGCTAAAAGGTTTGTAATAATTGACTGTAAAACCTCATCTTTTTCTTAAACTTTTTGTAATAATTGCGTAGCTGACATATTTTGAAAATGGGTACCTGATTTGAATGTGTCTGCAACTCCGTAGCATAGAGTTGCTAGTTCACTTTCAAAGAGAAGGTGGAATATGTATTCCACGTTTTGGGCCTCATCACAAGTTTGGCGGTAACCCTTAAATCCGGCAGTAGCGCTATTACCGCTGGATTTAAGGGTCCGCCAAATCAGGGCTTGGGCGGATTTCTCCCCAGCTCTGAGCTGGGGGGAAATCCGCCGAAAATTCGTGCTATTACCGCCAGCGGGGAAATCCGCCGGTGGTAGGAGCCCGAAAATTCCCTATTGAGCCCAATGGGGAATGGGGAATTCCCGAATGGGCTCAGTGGGGAATGGGCAATTCCCGTTGCGCCAAACCCGTGATCCTGCGCTATTAGCGCCGGGGGGGTTGGCGGTAGGGCTATTAACGCTGGCGCTAATAGTGCCAGCGTAACCACCCAACTCGTGATGAGGCCCTTTGTCTGAATCTGGGGTCGTCAGAATACATTAGTAGAGAGCGATATTCGGATGCTGTTATCTGAGTGGGTCTATCATCGTACCTTTCTCCTTTTCCAGTAGGAAAGAGTAGAGGGAAGGCCCGTGCTTCTATACTTTTTCCTATATGCTGATTGGAGATCCTTTGGCTTGTCGCATGTGGTACGTTTCCAGTGCATCAGTTATAGCGTCTTTAGAGTGTAAAGGATGAAGTGTATAATGGTCAAAAATATTGGATTCTGTATCAGGATTTAGAAGCTCAAATTTATCAGTTTCTGGTGACTCTTGAATTATTTCAATGGTTTCTCTCAGGTTTTCTTCAATATTAACTTCTTTGTAGTATCCATTGTTGTTTTTTAGATATTGCAGGGCTTGTCTAACTTTATGTAAGTCCACGAGTTGTTGCCAATTTTTTTTGTCTTTTGTAGGTACACATTTACTAAGACAATTAAAGATTGCTCTATTGGCTGTTGCACTCCTAGAGTGTGTGCATTGTCTTTGAGATCTAATGGTAAATAAACTACTTTGCCACAAAAGCCTTTGACAAATTTAGAGGCAGGTAATTTTGCTGTTTTTGGTTGGAGGCGTATTATTGCTTGAAATGGAAATGGGTGCACTTTTTGAATTATGATGCTCTCATATAAATTTAGTTGTTGCAGGGGTTTTGGTAGTGGGAATAATTCCAAGTTATTTGTGATAGCACGTGAAGGTGTTTGGTTGTTGTCAAGTTTTGCAGTGCAGTAATTGCAAAGTATTAAGGGGTCAGCAATGTCGTATTTGTTTTCTGCTATAAGGTAGAGAGCTAATTGGAACCATTTTGAATCTTCTTTGTCTTCTATTTTGTATATTACGTCTATAGTTTTTGTGGTACTTTTATAAGAAGTCTTGCGGCAACACACACACACATGGTTCAGCGGAGGTACTTTTAAACTTTAGTATTTCTTTTTTGTATGTGTTAAATAGAAGGTTGCTATTTGTACAGTAGTTGCTAGTTTGTTGTACATCTATAAGTGGCTTTCAATTCCAAAATATTTCCTTTGGATATGGTCTATTTCTTCGATCAGTTGCTTGGCTGTACCATGTAGAAGATTGTTATTTAAATTGGCTAGTGCTAAAGCAGGACTTTTAGCATAGTAGAGTTTTTGGACTAGATTTCCTATAGTTGAACGATATGTTAATAGCATTTTGATATGATGGAAGGTGCTTTTGCAAATAGGTCCTGAAATGCAGGCTAATGAATGTCCTTGTAGTCCTGTGTATTTGCGCACTGGACAGGCATCCATATTTTGTAGTAGTTTCATTTTGATTTTATCTTTGCTTTTTACATACTGATTGAGGAACTGCCGTAAAGAATGTTACACATTGATTTGCACGGCCATTTGTAGACTGGACATTTTTGTTGAGTAGAATGGGGAGGTGATTCTGAGTTTTCTGGGGATATTTTTGTTTTTCTTGCTCCATAATGGTGTTATTAAGTTTTTCATACCCTCGTCCACTGCTATGTATGGCAATTGGGTTTGTTTGTTTTTGTTTATATGCTTCTTCATTAAAATATGGTTCTGTGGTCATGGTGTGACTCCATTCACCTCCATAGATGTTTAAGAAGCTATTTTTGTTGATATTCCGTTTATTGAGAAGTCTTTTTTGTAGTTTAGTAATTAGTTTTATTAGTGGTTTTATCCTGTTTAAAACTAAAATAAATAACTTCCTTTTGAGAAGGATTGCGCTGACTATGAGAGCTTCTAGGATTCATTTTCTACAGTAGGTTTTAAGGGTTGTGGATGATTTCTCTCCTGTTTTTAAAAGGTTCTGAAGGACTCTGTGGCGGAACATTTTTTGTAAAACTTTTTTTTGTATGCTTACTTGTTACTACATCAAGTAATATAGGTGCAGCGTTAGCAGTAGTGGTAGCTGTAGTCTTGTTAATCACTTTTTGTTTGGTTTTACATTTTGATAGATGAGTGAAAGTGTATGTACTGGAAGCTTGTTTTGTTTCGCTTAATGACTGTATTAGCTGTTTTGTTTGAACTTTTTGTACAAAATCTGCTAGAGATGGATGCTTATTTTGGACACTTTTATTTTGATGTGCTATACTTCTGCGTTGATTTCTACAGAGTTGCTTTTTGGTAGGCATTCTTTGGGGTCTGTTGGAAAAAAAAAAGAAAGTGTGGGTTGGGCTGTTGTGGAGTATATGCGTGCTTTGTGCATGAGTGTCTGAGTATGATGGTAAGTATGATTGTGGAGGTGTGTGATTGCGCAATGGGCAGCTACATTAATTTGGGAAGGCTATTCTTGTATTTGTGTGTTACTATACTGGGCTTCAGTTGAAAATATAAAGTATGCAACTGGTAAGGGGAAGCACTAATACTACATCTAATGGTAAAGGGTAAATACATTTGTTTCTTCTCCAATACTAAAATGCTAGTGTGTTTGAGTAACAGTCAGAACATTATGTTAGTTTTGTACTTACTTTTTTTGTATAGAAAAAGTAGGTTTCTTCTAAGTCCTTGTTTGTACTTCAGACGCTTCTGCTTTTCAGGAGAGTGGTCTTCACTGAAATTGTAAAAGAAAGAAGTTAGTGAATTTGTGTGTTTATAGCACTTTTGTTAATGTACACATTGTTTTGCACTTTGCCCTGCCTATGTGCATCCTGTATATTTTATTTAGAATCTGTTAGTTGAATATGTTTTTCAAATGAGTATAATAGTAAACGTATAGAGCACACTTGTTTTTTTAATGTTATGTTAGTGGATGTTAAGAAATAGAAGAAATAATCATATGCATTTTTTGCTATGTTTACAGGGTAAATGGCAGAGATTGCACATAAAAGCATTCAATGTATGGCTTTGTGAAGGTGTGGGAAATAAAGCAGAAATAATTCATATAGAGGCATTGGTGTTGTTTGATTTTGGAGCCTTTCTAATGATATTGGGCCTCATTACGACCCGGGCGGAAATCGAAAAACGATGGCGGAAATGCAATACCGCCATCGAATAGCGCTCGGTGCGATCATGACCCGTCACCGCAAAGTACGATGCCATTAGCGACACCGTAGTGAACGCCAACGCTAACTGCACCAAGCACGCGCGCGCGCCATGCCAAACCGTAATTACCACCATGGCGCAACGGTACGCGAATTCCGACCCTAGCGGACGTGCACCTAACGCCATCAAGCACGGCGGAAAGTACCATTCCGCCATGGTGAGAAGTACGGCATCGCGAACCAACCGTAAACGGCCCTACTGAGTGCTTGTACACCGCTCCCTGGCCACATTGTACAACCCCCCGTAGGTGCAATGAAGTCACACAATGCAACCAGTGAAATGTACTAGTCATCCATGCCTGCCAACGAACAAATGAATCTCAAGAGTGCCCAATGGGAGCTGCAGGGCACAGATGGCACGAATACAGAAGCTATACAAATGGACATGACCTCAGTCTCCCACCAAGAAACGCACGCAAACACAGGAACCTGTGACCAGCAATATTCCGATAATCACATCATTCCACCAATCCAACTGGCTGACCGGCATCTGTTACACAAAAGCTAATCCCCCGCCCCTGAGCATGACATCATCAAAACAGTCATATTGGCAGCCCTTATCCCTGACCTCACTGGGCTTCGTAGGCAAACGCGCCCAGCACAGTACCACGCAACTATACTCCGAAGCTGGAACCCAATGCAGATCTCCTCACAATACATCGCTCCCCAAATAGGAATATGCCACATCACTCGCAAAGAAGAACGCTACACGGTTCATATCAGAATAGAAATTTAATGCACAATAATTCACCAAGCCCATACAGCCATTAGGCCATGAACTCCAAAATATATTTCATTATCGTGGGCTGCATCCGCAATAAATGACCAGCTACTTCTTGTGTGACGCCCTGTTCCTTCATGGTACACAGGGGCTACATTCCCGTACGAAAAGGCAACATGGAAGCGCCTAGAACCGCAGGGCCGTCCCAATAGGGAGGCACTAGTCCAGCTGAAAGGCCGAAATGTTGCTCCTAGCCACTAGTACTGCGTAAGGGCATGTGGCCCATTGGCGATCGTCCCATAAGATCGTAATGCTGCTCCACTGATTAACACGAAGCAGCAGGTGTCGGGAGTAAAATCCATCTGCAGGAGTGGCATACAGATGGCAGTGGCAAAAGGGGAGGAGATACCTGTCAACCAAATGAAATGAAAAAGAATAGTATGGCCATCAGAACTACATTTGAATTACTCACTTCAATGATCACACCAAATCCACAGCCATATGCATGCTAGCCCACTCCAAAGGATCATCACCACCCAAAAACCACTTGCGAATCATAACTATCTATATCGAGGTGAAAACACTATCACAAACGAGTGTACCTGTGCATGCGTCTGTTAAAACAGAATCCATCTGATGGGATTGGTAACGTGCATAGACACAAGTGTCTGAAGGCGCGTCGAGACAGGGAGGGCTCAACAAGGCCAGATAGACGATGGCCCCACTATGGCAGCCCTGCATCACATAGCGCAGGGGAGGCGGATAGATTCCAAGAAGCCCTGTACATGGCAAACTCTGTATCAAATCATCTGTCCATGCATCCATACATCATTCCCTCATCCCGTAATGAAAACGCCTGTTTCCATACTCACATAACATGTGAAATTTCCATTGAGGCTGTGCGTTATGCAGCCTGCAAAATCCACCGTGCCCCAGCCCGTTATTCCAGTGTTGTGAAGTAACATGTATTTGGGAACGTCCGGCCTCATCGCCCACGTCGCTATTGCGCATCCCATACTATTCATATCAATCATTGCATCCTCGCCATGGCCCCTGTCCCAAGGACATTGAACAATAGAACGTTATATTTGCAGTCAGACCTCGGGCATCTCCTCGCCGCTAGCTGAAAACCGAAAGCGCCGCCCTTCGAATTCCTCATTTGCAACATCACGTCGAAAAGGCATCTGTGGCCGCTTGAAACCACAAATTAATCCATCTAGTGCGGCTGTGTGTGAAAATGGCAACTGCCTTCACTCACAAATGGAACGCCCCGCCCGTCGGTGAAGCTCGGTACAGTGTTGCATGAGGGTCCACCGTTACTCGAGTACTACGTTCCACTGACCCTTCACAAGTCTGTTCGCGACTGCAAAGATTGTATGTGAAACAATGGGACCATAGCCGAATGAACATATCAACCAATGTTACACTGCCATTGGGTACAAATACATGATTGCAATAGCAAGATGCCATTCGTCGAATTGCAGCGTTGTGTGCGGGACGTGCTCGCCCAAAGGGGAGTGCAGCTTGCACAGGTGGAATGAATCACCACAGGTGGAGGCCATACAGCCTGAAAACACATAAATTGCACACCCAGTCTCCTCCCACAACCACACCCACTCCGGAATGCTACCGGCAGGACTAGCCATGTTGGCCCTGGGGGACCTAATAGCACTGCAAGTACTCCAACTTCAAGAAGAAGACGAACACCAACTACTACCGGCCGCACGGCGGAGACGCAGGAGGAGGAGGAGGGCAAGGCAGGGCCAGCAAGGGCCGCCAGCACAGCCACTACCACCACGCAGGCAGCCCGCAATCCCACGCCTCCGAGCACATCCGTTCAACCTCACTGATGAGCAGATCCACACCCTCTACCGTTTGGACCGGGACACCATAACCGCCATTGTGGACATGACACAGGCTGACCTTGTCAGCATGATAGATAGCCCAACCGCCATCCCACCCCTACTGAAGGTGGTGTCTGTACTACACTTCCTGGCCACAGGCACCTACCAGCACACAGTCGGACAGTTGCATGGCATATCACAGCCACTGTTCTCACGGACACTATTGCAAGTGCTCGATGCCCTCCTGAAGCACGCAGACGACTACATCTCTCTACCACGCTCGGAGCAGGAAATTACGAACACAAAAGTGGGATTCCATGCACTTGCCGGCATACCGGGTTGCATTGGTGCCATCGACTGCACCCATGTGGAATTGGTCGTCCCATATGCCATGGAGGCCCAGTACCGCAACCGAAAACAATTTAATTCCCTGAATGTACAAATGGTGTGTGACTCCAACAGGATCATTACACATTGTTGTGCCAGATTCCCTGGATCAACCCATGATTCTATGGTCTTGAGGAACTCTACTATACCACGCTACATGGAGCGACACGCAGGGAACAGATCCTGGCTACTCGGTGAGTCTCATTTCATGCATGATGATGTGGGGTATGTGATGCGGCAATGACCTGGCAGGAAGGGGGGGGGTGCGTACGTAGCAATGGCATTCCTCAATATTCCTTTCTTGTCCACATACAGGTGATGCCGGGTATCCAGTGAAGAGATGGCTCCTCACACCAGTCCGGAACCCACGGGACCAGCATGAGGAGGACTACAACCATGCCCACTCACGTACCCGTGTAGTCATAGAACAGGCATTCGGCCTACTGAAGACTCGTTTCCGCTGCCTCAGCAGGTCTGGCGGGGCACTCCTGTACCGCCATGTGAAGGTTGCAAAGATGGTCATGGCATGTGTCATGCTCCACAACATGTGCGTACGTAGAAATGTGCCCATGCCCCCTGACGCAGAACTGCAAGCACCTGATGATGGTCATGATGAGGGTGGGGATGTGGCAGCACCTCAAGGAGTCTGCGAGGCACAGGAGGGCCGTGACATTCGTCAGCATCTCATAGATGCATGCTTCTAGCACTCACACCTGGTGGCTGATACATGGACACGGGACTCGTGGCACTGTGTGTGTCTGGGACATGCACAATATGGACTGTACGCCTATAATGGCCTCGTACACAAAGATCAATGTCCACACATCTCATTGCATGATCGTGCATTGTTTATGGCATATGTGATATCATGTTAAACACCCTATCGACCCGCCACCCAAGTGAGCCCAACACACCCCCTCCACCCTCCTACCTCCCCCCCGAACACCAGTGTCCAAAGATGCTCATTGTCAGTGGGCTGTCGCTATTGCAAGCCCCCTCTGCGGGTATCAGGGGCACCCCTGCCTGTGGAGCGCAGGTTCCTCCCAGATCTACGTTGGGGGCTGCCCTGGACGGAACTTGCAACGGATGATGTCTCTGCCTGCTCACGTCCATGCATGTCCCTAAGGGTTTGTGAGAGCTCAGTGAGCACACGGCGCACTGCGGCAAGTTCGGCACATACGTCTTTGGACGTCGCATGCAGTTCCCCCCTCAGGCTCTCGGTGCTTCTCTCCATTTGTACTCTCAGGCTCTCGGTGCTACTCTCCATTTGTACTCTCAGGCTCTCGGTGCTACTCTCCATTTGTGCCCTTAGTGTCTCTGTACTTCTCTCCATTTCTGCCCTCAGTGTCTCAGTTGATGTTTCTATGTCTGCCTTAGTGCCCCCACATTCATCGGCATGGTCCTTGAGGAGCGTGGCCAGTTGCTGCTGTTGCACGATTAACTGGTCGAGGGACTGTTGCCTCTGCTGGGCCATGGCCATTTGCGGTGGTGTCACAGAGGGGCTGATCACCTCATGTTGCCTTGCCACAGGGCTTGTGGGGGATGGCCAGTCGTCGTCTTGTGGGTGCCCCTGCGTGGTATCCTCATGGTGTACGGGATGGAACAGACAGGGGGATTGAGACAGGTCATGGATGGATCTAACTTCGACATCCCCGTTTTCTGTGTCGGAGCATGCTGCCATTAATGCAGTATCACCTATGGTGCTGCTGCCACCAGAAGCAGTGCCTACTGTGGCATCCATTGGGGGGACCTGTGGTGGTGGTGTTGTGGGCATGCTGGCTGCTGGGGTGCCTGTTGGAGTTCCCTCCTGTGTGCTGTCACTTGATTTGTGCTGCTGCCGTGTCTTGATCCGTGCAGCTGAGGTGGAGGGTCTTTGGCCGTTGGTCTTGGCCCTCTTTGCAGGTGTGCTGGTAGGGGTGTCCTGGAGCTCGTCGTTTGGATCGGACCCTGTGGTGGAGTAAAGGAGGGCGAGCGTTATTAATGGGTCTGTGGGAATTGGAATGGCAATGTATCACATGCATTGGGGTGGTACCTGAGGGTGATTTGGGTCTGGGCCTTGGAGGTGGTTTCATTTGTGTGTGGAGTGAGGGTGCAGTTGTTCGGCAGCCTGCAGTTAGGGTGTGCCTGCTGCACGTGTAGAGGGTGTTTTTAGGATTTTTAATTATTTATGTATTTGATGTGAGTTTTAAAGTGTGCTATCAGGCCTATGTATGTGGACGTTCTCCTGGACATGTGTTCCTGTTGCACTATGTGGGCACGTGGTACTTCACATGATTGGACATTGTGGTATTGGCATTGTTTTATTTGGGACACCTACCTGAATCTTCGGATGTCTGCACTCCTTTCTCCATCCCTCCGACTCCCTCTATGCTCTCCATTGGAATGGTGGAGGCACAGATTTCTTCCCAGGGGGTCAACTTGATGGGTGATTCCGATCCTCCCCCGGTAGCTGTGGCAATGTTGCGGTTGGCAGAAAGTATGCTACGGACGCATATCCACAGGTCGTCCCATCGCTTTCTGCATTGCTGTGGGTTGCGGGATGCGGTCCCCACCGCACTTACACGCTGTGCCACCAGGGCCCATATGGCCTTCTTGTTCGCAAGTGCCGTCCTGGTCATTTGCGTGGAGAAGACGACGGCAGCATTCTCCTGGAGGGTCTCCGTGAGCACCGTGAGTTCCTCACGGGAGAAGTGGACCTGCCGCTTGCGGTCGCACGCTTTCTTCGCTACTTTTCCCATTTTTCTTGGTTTCACTAGGGTGGATGTTGGGTTGGGATGTGTCTCAGGGTAGTATTTTTTATGGTTGTGTGGATTTTGTGGTTTTATAGGTGTACGGCGTGATGTTTCCCGTTCCGGGACCATGCTTTTACTTCCGTTTCCGTATATTTACGGTCACCGTACTTTCCGGTTGGCGCTCACTGCGGTGTCCGCTGTGATGGGTGGCGGTATTGTACCTAGGGCGCCGTACGGCGGCGGTGTGGGCCGTTTTGGGGTCATTTCCGCCATCGCAGACTTTGCACTTCCGCCATGGCGTGGTGCTCGTGCCCGATGGGTCGGAATGAGCCGCACTTTGCTCCATCGTGCAATGGCGGAAACGCTATTTACGCTATGGCGGTCCGGTCGGTTGATTACCGCAAGGGTCGTAATGAGGGCCATTGTCTCCATGTGTGCTTGAATGAAGATGTATGTACTCATCCTGGCTGCGTGTAATTTTATAATACACTGGACAGTCTTTTTTATATTTATACTGTTATTTTTCCTATCTTATAATATAAATCAATATTTTTTTAGATAGGTGTGTGTGTAAACAAACATTTAGAGAGCTGAAAGGTTTGCAATTGACACTTCATGATAGTATATGGTAGAAATTATAGTAAGTTCATTTGACAGTGTATACAGGGTCAGTGGCAGTTATTCTGTTCACATTTTTCTTTATTTTATTTTACATTTTTAAAGCGCTTACGCAGCCCGCGGGCATCGAGGCGCTGATACAGAAATTGTTTGTTTTTTAGTTGCGTAATTATTTTTTCTTATTTACATATTTATTACGCACTTAAACATCCAGAGGTTTCTAAACGCGGACCCGGGGATCGAATTTGTGTTGCTCTGTGTCATTTTGCTTTCAAGGCACGCACGTTGCCGCTGAGCTATGCTCTCGGGATTTAGTGTATTACTAGAAGAGGTGTACATGTACTGTGTAGGAAATATTCATACCTTTAGTCTGTGTTCATGCATGTGGATGTGCATGAATCTGCAAGTACAAATCTTGGGGAGTTTTATAGTAGTTGTTGCTGTAGGTCCTTCACAGTCACAGCCGAATTGTACTGAGAGTGATCAATAGTACATCTAAAGTGCTGATCTGTGATGACAGAGTTAGATGTAGAGTTCTTGGATGTGATTGGTGGATGATTGTGTGACTGCTTAACAGTAGCCAATGAGGAAGTGGTGCAGAGAGTGTAGTGGAAAGGGTAGAAGGGGTGCCCCAGTGTTACTTACGCGCTCCGCAGACATCACAGTTGTTCGCAGACAGGACATGTCACATCTGGGGTTTCTGAGCATGAAGTGGGAGTGTATTATGAAGATTAGCCAATCAGGTGTTGAGGTTCTGCATCGTATTGAGAGGGACTTTGTGTAGTGAAGATGGCGGAGGTGCAGAAAGTTGGAGGTATGTTTGTGAATGCTTTAGAGCAGTATGCTAAATCTAGGAATGTGGCTAACCATTTTGACACAAGAGGAGTGGATGTGGTGTGGAGCACTGTGCCTGATTTTAATTTGCAGGCAATTCTAGTAGTTTGTCAGGATATGGCTAGGTTTCATAGTCCACAGGTAGTTGTCCTACACTGTGGTTCTGTGCTTTTGGGCTATGTCAGTGCACCTACTTTGTTGCAAGATCTGCAAAACTTGGTTCAGGCAATCATGAAAGTCCTTCCAAATACCAAGGTCATTTTTTCTGCTTTGTTACCTAGAGCAGTATGGGACAATAGTTGTGTTTTTTGTCCTCAGCAAAACATTGCTCGGTGTGCAATCATCCGAGGCATGTTTGCTTTCATGGTTAGAGCTGGTATGTTCTTTTGTAATATGAGAACATTAATTATTATTTTAAAGAAGATGGCATTACTTTATCTTTTATGGGTAATGCGATGCTGTTTTGGAACATAAGGGTTGCTTTGGAGAAGCTAATGTGAAGATTTTTGGAGGAAAATAAGAAAAAAAAGAAAAAAAATACAAAATAAAAGGTGTTTCTGAAGCATCTGCAAAAGAAATTTAAAAAAAGTCTCTTTACAGAGACAACATCATAGGGGAAATGGGGCAGACTATTTAAATTTTCATTCCCATGCTGATATTTTTCGATTTGTCCGTGGACAGCATGATTGTTTGCGGGCAGCACGTATTACATACAGGGATTTTGGGGTTGCGAGGCATGCAAATGAGACTGCGCAGAGAAGGGATTGGTCAATAATGTGTACTGGGTGTGTTGTATAGGGAGAGAGTTTGTCAGTAGGTGTTTTTCATGAGAGAAGAGCAGATAGCTATGGCTGTGTGTTTCAGAAAGCAGATTGTTTGGATTTTGGGAAATTCGTGGATAAATTGGTTGGAGGTGCATGCAGATCGCTGTGGAGTGGCTGCAAATCTTGGATTCTCTCATGTGGAACTGCACTGGCATGGAGTGCGTGGAATGAAGTGGGTGGATTTGGTACCTCTCTGTGCTTCTTTGGTGACACAGCGTCATCCAGACATTATTATTATTCATTGTGGAGGGAACAGTTTAGGACATGTGTCTGGAATCTCTTTGAAAGAAGGACTTGGGAAAGTCATGGACATGTATCCAAACTCCAGAGTAATTTTTTCCCATATTGCGCAGAGACAAATGTGGCTGCATTCTTCTTCATTTGGTCCACAAATGGAGAAAGCAAGGAGCAATGTTAACAAGGCTGTGTGTGCCTCTTTGAGAGATGTTGGTATGTCCTCTTTTCAGAATGAAAATTTTGTGTTTTGTAGAACACACATTTTTCGCAGAGATCGAGTACATCTTACTTATGCTGGCAATCAGATTTTTCTGCGAAATATACAAAATGCATTGCAACCTTTTTTGGAATTACAGCAATCCATTTTGCAGTAGGTGTTGACCATTTGAAGTTTTTGAAACACAAAAAAACACCACAAAAGGCTCTTTTCAGAGCCACCACTTCCTCCCAGATAAAAGTGCAATGGTTGTGCCCAGTTTTAGATGTCCACTGACTTCTAAAACATTCACAGGGACCTGTATTATTTAATTTGTCACTTCTGTTTTTAAACGGTGAAAGGCGGCTCTGAAAAGAACCTTTGTTTTTTATTTTTTTAATATTTTTTGGGTTTTTTAAACACGACATACAAGGAAAGGAGGGGAAAGGAGGGTAAGGAAGGGACACCAACCACGGGGGTAAGAAAGGGCAGGTGGAGAGAGGAAGATCTAGAGTGGGTCTTATTCAGGTAGGTCGCAGACCTTCTGATGCTCCTTGACCTCAGTCTCGAAAGCAGTCCGAAGTTTCACCCCACTGCAGAGTACTGCGTTGCAGTACATGCACAATATTGTGACCCTCGAAAGGCAAGGGTCAACAGCATCATGAACGACTGTGAGGCAGCTGGAGGGTTGCACTGTCCCACAGGAGTGTCTTTTGTGGTGACAGGAGTGGAAACAGAGGATGCTGCAGAGCAACTCAACATACTACGTTTATCGTAAGGTACAACCTTACAAATAACCCCACTTTAGGTCTTTAGGTGTTTCTTCATTGATGTAGTACCAAAGCTATACGAACCAGCCTTGCCACGACTCAGCACCATGTGGCACTGAGTGCAGATCACCTTATTCGCTTGAGCTTTTGACTTTCCATCAATGGTGGTAAATAACCGCCACACCCAAGACTCACGATGAGTGCTAGTAGTAGGAACTTCCATTACCTCATCCACTTCATCCTCTTCATCCATCTCCTCTGCATCCTCATGCCTGTTCCCCTCTGCAGGCCCTTGGGGACCTGGTGGTGGTGGAGGTGGTGGGGGTGCTGATGCCAAGGCATTAGCAACAGAAGCAATTTGGGATTCCATCTGGAAGGTTAATAACCAGGAACTAGGAATGAGGAACCAAGGACCCAAGGACAGCAACCTGCACAATTGTCCTGTTGTAACTCTTGGAAATCCCAAAGCAGAATGAGGATCAGCTTTGGGGTGTGGCCATTTATAGGGGTGCTGGGGCGCGCTTTGCAGACACCTGCACCGTCCCCAAACACTTTAAACAGCAAGAACAGGCTCAGAAAGTTCCTAAAAGTATGTAGATTGGCAGGGACATTGTCTGGGGCATGTGCAATGGTGAACTTTTACTGTAAAATACCTTGGATTACTCATAACAGCAGTTTTTAAATGTTTGGGGGCCCTGACAGTGTCCACAAATAAGGACACACGCTCAGCATGAGTGCGGTCACATGATGACATCGCAGAAACGTTTGCAAATGCGACGGCTGTCCGCAGGACAACAAATGCACAGTGACGGTTGTGTGCATGCGCGTGGGTGTTCTACCGACAGTGTTCAGGTCCCCAAACGAATTAAAAGTGCGACACACATGCGGCGGACAGTTGCAGATAGGCACAATGTTCATAGGACTCAATTTTGTGAAGAGCATGTGTGCGGCTGTTCTACGAACAATGTTGAAGTCCCTGAATAAAGTAAATGTGTGTCAAAACTTTGCAGACAGGCGGACGGGATATGTGTTCTATGGATATATTCATTCTGGTTGCGGACATTACGAACAGCGGGGGTGTTATTAGGACACCCCCATTTTGGGTGATTCTGAGAGGCGGACATCTTGTGTGTTCTAAGGACACCTCCATTTTAATTACGGACAGTACGAACAGGTATAGTGTTCTTAGGACACCTCCGAGTTGGTTAATTGAGGACACCCCGGGCAGCCACGCTGTCCGCGGACACCCTGACTGCCTTTTAAAAAAAAAAAAATGCAGGCATATACTAAGAACACACTTAAAATTGTATTATTGTTTAACAGTAGAAAAATTAGGAAAGAGAGGGGGAAGCAGAACCTGAAACAAATACAAGGGAATTAGGATTTGGATATGATGTATGGGAGGGGAGGAAGGGATGGAAGTCTCATCGTACCATTTTTCTTGGTGGGGAGGTTTTGGGGATAGTTGGCTGGGACATGATGTCATTTTGTGATTTGTTATGTCATCTTTGATGTCCTGGGTGTTATAAATAACACCCTTGAAATTCGCCAGTTATGGTAAACTAAGCAACCTAGCAACCATAACTCGCGCCACCGTGCACTGCTAACACTAACACCCAGGAAATCAAAGATGACATCACAAATGTCATTGATGACATCACTGATGACATCACATGTGCATTTACTTTTCATGAAAATAAATATCATGAGCTAATTAGTGCATTAAACAATGCATTGATATAAATAGCATTCTATTATGAGGTTCTATCCAGTATACTAAGCAACTCATGCAGAAACTTAGGCAGTGTGTGCAGTATACATGATGAAGGTGCAATATTCATAATCTTGCCATATAGAATAATGAAATGATAACTGCTTTCTTATTAGAGTTTTGCATACTGTGAAACATGTAATAAGTAGCTAATAAACCCACTTAATACATAATTACATTATTACAGACAAAACACAAAGAGACAACAACACATACAAATATGAGTATATACAGGGACAGAGAAGTAAGCAAAAAGGCAGAAGTAGTAGCAGAAAGAGTTCATAACCTAACTGATTATCTTTATGCAGAGAAATGATTGCTCTGTTTCAAAGCTGCTACTTACTGTATGTATGTGTATCAAATGATGTCAGTGAACACTAAGGAAAGGAGTGTGAGTACAATGTATACAAATATGAGCATATACAGGGAAGGTATAGTAATAAAAATAAAACGATGAGAAAGTGCTGATAACTCTAATGATTATCTTCATGCACAGAAAGTATTGCTCTCTTTCAAACCTGGGTCTCCCGCTATATATATGTTTCATATGATATGACTTGACCCTAAGTCTACAAATATAGTACCTTTTCAATTTTTACTTCCTGACTGTTACTGAAGAAAACTATGTGGCTTAGATATGTCAGTAAAGGAAAAAAAGGGAGAGCCAGCCATGTGATGTCATAAGTGATGTCATCAATGACATTTGTGATGTCATCTTTGATGTCCTGGGTGTTAGTGTTAGCAGTGCACGGTGGCGCGAGTTATGGTTGCTTATCTTACCATAACTGCCGAATTTCAGGGGTTTTTCGGTTTTACTTTGCACCATAACGTCCCTTTAACAAAGTTTTTTTTACTGAATTTGATAGGTTTTTAGTAGCGTCCCTTTTAACAAAGTTTTTTCATTGAATTTCATAGGTTTTTATTAGCGCAACTTAACCATAACATCCCTTTGATAAAGTTTTTTTACTGAATTTCATATGTTTTTAGCAGAGCAACTTAACCATAATATCCCTGACTTTATATACAGGTAACATAGAACATACTGAACCGCTAGCTAGTGATTTCGATGTCCGTGGACTACCGCCATGTCCGCGGACATATCGAAAATCTGAGCGTGGTGAATGTAAATATAAATAGTGTGCCCCATTTCCCCTTTGAGGTTGGCTCTGAAAAGAGCCGTTTTTTTGGGGTTTTTTCCAGATGCTTGACAGACACCTGTTATTTTGTATTTTTTTTTTCTTCTTACTTTACTCCTAAAATCTTCACATAACCTTCTCCAAAACAACCCTTACATTCCAAAACAGAATGGCATTTCCCATAAAAGATAAGGAAATGCCATCTTCTTTAAAATAAACAGCATTACTGGAATCAAGCATGAAGGCACACATGCCTCGGTTGATTACACACCTAGCATTGTTTTGCTGAGGACACAAAACTGAACTATTATCCCATATTGCCCTAGGTACTAATCCAGAAAAAATTACTTCGGCATTTGGAAGGATGTTCATTAATGCTTGAACCAAGTGTTCCAAATCTGCCAACAAAGTAGGGGCACTGACATAGCCCAAATGGAAAGCACCATAGTGCAAAACTACCACATGGGGACTGTTCATCCTGCCCATATCTTCACAAACGTGCACAATTCCCTGTACATTGCAATCAGGCACAGTGCTCCACACCACCTCCACTCCTTTAACATCAAAATTCTTTGCAACATGCCTGCATTAAGCATACTGTTGTAAACCATGCACAAACATATCTCCAAGCACCAACACCCTGACTTTCTCCACTTCTGCCATCTTCACTACACACAGTCTCTTTGAACACAAATCCACAACCTCAACATCTGATTGGCTGATCCCTACAGTCTTCTTTCAATGCTGGATTTGCTGGAAAACCCAGGATGTAGCACACCCTGTCCGCGGACCGCGTAACTCTTAGACAGCCCTTCTACCATATCCACTTCACTCTCTGTGCCATTCCCTCATTGGATACAGCTAAGCAGGCACACAATACGGAGAACGTCCTCAGAACACCCCCATTTTGTTTATTTTCGAACATTTCAGGACACCGCAAGTGTTCTTAGAACACATTCAACTTGCCAGTGAACAATACGGACAACGTCCTCAGAACACCCCCATTTTCTTGATGTACGAACATTTCAGGACACCGCGAGTGTTCTTAGAACACTTTCAGCTTGACAACGAACAATACAGACAATGTCTTCAGGACACCCCCTGCAAACATTGCAGGACCCCACGAGTCTTCTTAGAACACTTTCAACTTGACACCGAATCCATTCTGTTTATTTACGAACATTTCAGAACAGCCGTGTTGTCCGCAGAAAAATCGAACACAACAAAAGCGTCTAGCACATAAAAAAAACAGAACATTGAACCTATCTAATACTCCCCCACCCTCCCCAAACAATCTTACACACCAACACACTCCACTAAATACAATTTTTAATCCATGTTTCACTGCGCTGTCCGCGGTCGTTGGCGAATGCAAGATGGCGGGCGCCACAAAAATTCTGACGCGCTCTACGCCCCACGCCGTTCAATCAGCGAACATGTTGCATGTTCGCGGACATCACGCAAGCCGACCAGCCAATCAGGGCACTGTCCACGGAGCAAATCGGGAAGTCCGTCCACGAAGTGAACGGAGATATCACAAATTTTTTTTGCCTTACATTTTGGTCATTTTTTAAAAAAATACTGGATGGATTTACACCAAATTTGCAAAAGCACGCTTTTGGGAGCAAGTCCTGCTGCAAATTTGGTGTAAATCCGTCCAGCGGTTTGGGCAGTAGGCGTGCGCAAAGTTTTTTCCCATTATGTCTATGGGAAAAAACAAACGTTTTGGGACCCCCCCTATAACTTTGCCCCCCCTGGACCAAACCTCTCCAAACTTTGCAAATAAATTCAGAGTGGGCCATATACTATGCAAAGTTTGGTGAGGATTCGTCCAGAGGGAGCGAAGTTATAAGCCACCCAGAAAATGCTCTTCCTATGGAAACACGCTACCGCGTATATATATATATATATATATATATATGTGAAAGTTTGAAAGTTCGTTGGTATTTTGTGGGTTGCTCCACCCACAAAACAGTTGGTGGGCTGAGATTTTGGCCCAGGGTCAGCATAAAAGTCTGGGGTGTACTGTTGATAGTGAAATTTCAGTAACCCCACCCATTCACCCTGTACACAGCGGGGTCCAGCCCTGGGCTGCCAGTATAGGCAGTTTCGGAGATTGCCGATTTTGCAATTGTTGACTCCAGCCCCACAACAGTTGATGGGCTGGAATTTTGGTCTGGGGTTGGCATACCAGTCTGGGGTGTACTGGAAATAGTGAAATCTGACTAACCCCATCCATTCGCCTTGCACGGGGTGGGGTCCGGCCCTGTGCTATCAGTATAAGTGATTTCGGGAGAATTCTGATTCTGCGACTTTTCCAAAAATAGGAAGTTAGAACACAAGGCCACCAAACCAGTCTGGGTAGTACTGGCAATAGTGAAATTTGACCAACCACACCCATTCGCCCTGCACAGGGGTGGAGCTCTGTTCGGCCCTGTGCTATGCGTATAGGCGATTTTGGGAGATTGACGATTTTGCGATTTTTCAAAAATAGGAAGTTATGACACAATGAAGCATACACAAAGCTATAGCAGATCCCCACGTGCATGTCAGCTACAGACGTGGGCAACGCTGGGTGGTACCGCTTGTTATAATTAATCTTGACAGGATCCTTTCAAACAAAGGAGAAAAATATGGGAGTTTACACTGCTTACTACACATTTTATCCATGAAAGATGAATGCCAAATATACATGAATATGAACTAATACTCAATTGCACAAAGCAAGATTTTACAGTAACTAAGATATTTCTTAAAAAACCATTGGTGCCTTGGAAACTGCAAACCACAGCGTAATTCCTATTCCTGCCACAGTACCAACACTGTTTAATATATACCCATTTAGCACATTTTTTAGTTGTTAACTCGCTTTTTTCCTTTTTCCTCTTGTTTCTCTTGCTCCTTTCCTTATTTGCTTTTGTCCATTTCTTTTCCGGGTAATCTGCTATTGCCCCAAGGTTTCATTTCATGTGCTTCAAGGAGAGAAAATGAGCACCATGTCTAGACATTATCCACATTGCTTCAAATATTTGCCACACCTCCGCAAGCTTTCTGAAAAGAAAAAAAAAGGAACTGTTTTCTCGTGGTACACTTATCATGGATAACATCGCCCACATGGAGCCTGGATTCAAAGGCCCAAAATGGAAAAATAATTCCATTTTAAACAGCCTAAACTGACACGTTTTGCATTCCGTCTTAAAAATTTCCAAAAGTGCGCCACTGCATTAATTACCACTTCATCATTGGCCGCACACAAAAATGTAATTGGAATTTTAAATGGGCAGATTTTATTAGGCAAACAATGCACCAAACACATAGGTTGAGCATATCCTAAACAAGAAAGGAATACACGTTCAAGGGTTTCAGCAGATTCTCCTGAGCTGAAAGTGTTTGTTACCCATGTCACACAACCCTAGATATGTTTCGCCCTCTTTGGGTTTCATCACTGAGATGCAGCTTGTTTGGCAACAGCGAGCAAGGGACTCACAGCTGGGTAGACCCACTCTCACTAGAGAGACAAATTAAAACCAAAAAGTGATGGTTGAAAGGTTTTTAATTAATCATAGCCGATTGGCAAATCTTCTCATCAAGAGACACCTCCTGAAATTCAGGATAGCTGTTCTGGCCAGGTAGCCTTGACAAGTTACAAAACTATCATACAACTACAAAATGAAACCGAACCACACACAATCTCACCTCAACACTACATGACGGCTAATGACCGAAGAAGCACCAACGCTCAGTGACCGGTTTCTCCGAACTGAAGCTGCCAACAGCCTATCAAAGCTCTCTTGCCCAATTTCCTGCTCAATCCGACTCACAAACCCTGCCACGTCCCCTTGCATTGCAGTTCTGCCAGAGCGCGAAGAGACCACGCAAGAGTGGCAACAGTGCATGGTATAAGAACCTTTAACATTACATAACATACATCTTGTATAAGATCTATTTATGTTTTGTTTTCAGGACTAGTAGATCAGATGCAAAAGTGAAGTGTACTGTTCCACCGCTGGGCCTGATCATCTTCTAATATTGTAATTGCTTATTTAACGTGCTTAATACTCAGAGAATTCTAAGTACAGACGCAGGGATAGATCCTGTGTGGCTCAGCTTTGTCTTGCTTCCAATACGAGCGCACTGCCCCTGAGCTATCCTCCCAAGACTCTGTCTGGATGATAATTACGGCAAAGTGGACCACCCTGAGCAGTTAGACCTGCCACCAGATCGAAGGGTATGGGAACAGCAAGGGACACTAACCACATCCGTATTGTGCCATCATAGGCGAGGACATTCTGCTCTGGATGATAACTGTCATTAGTACCCATGGATTTCCAGGAGGAAAATATAGTTGCTAATGTGTATTGGAATAAAAAGGAACGCTAAATACGAAATTTAGTACATTGTTATGTATAAGTGTTTAGTAAATACTTACCTGAAATAGCTGCAATCTTTGTTTGGTCTTCATTATGCATTCTCCTAATGAAAACCGAAAAGGTACTTACATAAACTAGGTGAGGTGAGGAAGATGTAAAGAAGGTAGAACGTTAGTGTTTATTTTAGTGATGTGGTTTCAAAAAATGCGGGGCAGGTTTGGATGGCGTGGAGGTAGGGAACGCTATTGTAAATCTGAGTGAACGTTGGCATGTACTAGTGAATAAAGCTAGAGTCAGAGTATCCTTATTGGCTGCAGCACCACCACGGGTAAAAAGTTAATTTACTATCTTTATAGCCTAGTCTTAGAATTATATTCATATTGAGGTTCTCAGATGAAGTGCCAGTCGGCAATGTTTGCCAACATGGTTTTACCAAGATATACTCACGGGTTTATCTCAGGGTCACTTCCTCCTTCACGTAGAACAGGGGGTCTGCTTCTTGTGACTTCTTCAGATGTTTTAGATTATCATTCTGATGATGCCTCACCATTTAATAAGGCTGCAGCTGATGGGATTTGTAGTCCAAAACATCTGGAGAGCCAATGGTTGAAGTCCCCTAACATAGAACATAGTGAATCCTGAGTCACATGAGCCCTAAAAGGACTAATTCCACAAATATCTTCACTGCAATGGTGGCTTATCCGACACCTGTAAGAAGTTTCAGATCCCAACATTCTGTCAGCAGGAATTTCTGGATTACAGCCCAACCTTAGATGGATGACTGCACCATAAAGTAGAAGGGTTTGCCTTAGCAAGGACATGATGCAGTTAGGAGCCACAAAGGGATAGCCCGCAAAGTAACTCTTAGATTTTAGCAGGTCCACATGATTTATATTGACTTAATAGTAGCACATTTATGTATGGAAATCACTTGCTCAGCCCCTTTCAGGCAAGATTTGGAAGAGAAGTAAACAATGAATTTGTGACTATCTGAGCTCTAGAGAAGGAGAGAGAGGGAAAACAGAAGGAGAGAGAGGGGGAGAGGTTCAAAGTGGTCCCATATTACACATTAAGCACAACCTTATTCCTTCAAGAAAATGTGGAAATAAAATAGGTCACCAGACAAAAGACGTCCAGGGTACACAGGCCTACTGGGAAATCTCCAGAGTTCCCTGTAGGCCACTCACCCCTGATTGTCAGGACAGGGATTTTTTTCTTCCACATTTCAGCACTGTTCCCCACTTCAAACCCCCACTGCTTCACCATATTCATTGTAGCAGCTGAAAAATGGTATGTGTGCTAAAAAAAGAGCCTTAACTAAAATACTTTATGCATAAACTATTTAGAAACAAATCCTGCCATCTTGGTGCCTTATTACAACTTCTTCCGCCAAACTTATTTACCGTTAATGCGGTAAATATGCAGTAACAGCAAGGCAGGGTCCGACGGACTCTTCAGTTATTCCACATGTTGGAGTCCAATTGGACCCACTAACATTTGCAGCAGGCGCATTAACCCACTGAGCTAGCTTGCTGAGTTCTCTCCCATGTATCATCCTCCCTTTCAGGCGATAACTATATCATTACTCCTGGACACCCATTTCACATTATCAGCATGTCTTGATTTCTGACGTGCTCCACTGTAACAAGGAAGAGATGACAAGCAAAGACCAGCTGTCTGAAGGGAACTCGAATTAAGAGTGAAATCCTGCTAAAGAAGTGGGCTTTCAATGAGTGTGAATGTCTTAATTCCAGTAAATGTTATTGCGAAACAGGTTTTCAGTAGCTTTAAATAACATGATGTGACATTACTGTGGAGTTCATTGTTTACAGCGGGTTAAGCCAGTAAAGAACAGTTCTTTCCTGGCAGCCCTGTAGGTATGTTCTTGGGCCTAGACATAGACGGGTGTGATAAAGCGAAACAACAATACATGTCAGAAGATACCCTTGTGTTTTCAGCTTAGGCGCGGAGCGGTACAGTGATGTTTATTAATTTCCATTAAGACTTAAGTTTCACCAAGTATTTTATAGGGCTAATTAAGGGATGCACATTATCTTAAATTGTGCAGATAAAAGTTGCGACCAAATCACAAAGGATAACTGAATCTGAGCATTACAGATGCACACAGGCAGACAGGTGCCATGTTTTTCCGCACATGCACAATAGTAGAATATATTGCCCCTTTTTTCTAATGTTACATTTTGGCCAGGTGGGAGTGCCCCCTGCTTCCAGCCTTAGCCCCAGCTTCCGTTTGATATGATTTTTGATATCAATTTAATATTTAATATAACATTGATATGATAACTATTTTATATGAAATGTACATTTCTTGATAGAAAGTGTGTTTGTAGTTTGATATGAGGTTGAGATTATTTGATATAAAGTGAAGACAAAGTTTATATAAACATGTGTCTGGGAGCGCACGTGTGCGCTGCTGCCTGTTGAAGGGTGTAGTGAGTTGTGAAGATATCGGCTGCGAATGTTAGGGTTTTGTTGTGGTGACAAGTTGATGACACGGGAGTGGTTTTGGTTTTTAAATATAGTGCCAACGCCATGATTTTGTAATACTTTTTATATAGATCTAATATAAAGCTATGCAGAGTGGGTGACATCATTATTTAATAACAGTTTTATATAGATTTGTAGAGGAGCAGCTGCATGCCCCTGCAGGAAACCCTGCCCCCCCTACCTCCCATATGTTGGAGACCTGAGATCATGCCGTGTTTGACACCAGCAGTTGTGCCAATACTGCAGCGTGTGTTCCAAAGAAGGTATGGTAGTGTTGATCGTCTGCAAAAGCTCCCGTCTTTGTAACCATTTAGCATTTACCATCGTCTGGACCCCTGGCATAAAGATAGTGATGAATACTGATGCAGTCTTGCTGAACATCCTGTGCTCATATGGAATAGCATTGAAAGCTTCTATTGACTTGTCTGAGAAATAGTTCTCCCTCTTTGTTCGATTGAGGAATCCATGTGACCTCTTCTTTCTTAGATTAGCATCAGCCTTTGGAAACTCTCCAATGTTCAAGTCGCTTCTTGGAATCATTAATGCTGGAACATAAATAATCGCTATAGAACATAGTCCTCCCCAGTCTCTTGGTAGCTTCATATAAGCTCTAGATCCACAAGCCCAGTAGTGGTCCATTATCACTACTTTCCCATCCTTCATTTCTGGTACATCAAAGATTTGTCCGGATTGTTGATTCTCACAAACTTTTCTTGTGCCATTGTTTCTGAAGCACAGTTCTGCACTTGCTAAGGGCACTATCTGCACTGGGTCTCCTTTATCTTCAACCCAGGTCAGCAGCCTGGCAAGTCTTGGCCAGAGGGGCTTGCATCCCTTCTCCATACGCTCTATAGTTGGCCTGTGATGTCCTGTGACTGCCACTGCTCTGCATACAACTATACCTTCTTCCCATCCATCCGGTGAAAGTACTGTTCCCCAAATCTTCATCTGCCCTCTCTCCTTGCATCTTTGGATTTCTTCTTCAGTTTTTCCTTGGTAATCAAGCTTCTTATTTATCCCCCATCTGGTTCCTGTTTTTTACATTGCAGGTTGTTTGTATCTTATCACATGATCTCTGGTGTGTGGTCTTGCTCTTGTTTTGAAATCTTGTACTGGTGCTGACCATTCTGTCACCCATACCAACCATGCTGTTCGACCCTGGAATTGACCTCTTGTATGACAGAGTGCAAGGTGAGTTAGGCAATGAGCTGCCTGGGCAGTTATTTCTATAGCTATGAATATCTTAGAATTCCCCAATGCATAAGGTAGGAGAGCACAAACATAGGTTCTTTTGGCTACCTCGTTCATGTGTTGATACCACATGTTATTCCCCAAATGTGCTGGACTGTCTAGATAATCATTTAACTCATAATCATCTTCTCTTATACCTCTCTTAGGTCTCCTTCTTGCAAGATGTTTACATGCAAGCTACTTGTGTAAACCATCAGTATATATCCTTCCTATAGGGGAATCATATGGATATTTGTGAAAGAGACAGGTGACTTTACATGTGTCACTGTTGTAGGTATAATCACATATGGCCTTGACCTTCGTCTTCGTACAACAAATATGTCTGTAAGGGTCACTGGTGTGGGAAGAATCAAAAGAACTGCTGCCTGCTTTGGACCAGCAAGATAAGCAGCATACATTAGTCGAAACAGAAAAACAATAATAGATGTTGTGCAAATCTATATCAGCCACCAGTACATTAATCCCCACCAGCAGTGATTCCTCATATGTCGCTTGGCTTGTTCAATGTCTACCACTGTATCATTATTAGGACTCCACCTTTTGCCTGTGAACTACTTTTAAGGAAGGAAAAACATCTTTAATCAGGCACATATGTCAGATGCTCAGTTAGCTGCAGGATTTGCTCAATTATTGTTGAAAGCAATCTCCTTATAACTGGACCATTTTTTGGATCATGCAGTGCAGGAAAACAATAACATCAGTACTTCTCCCCACCAGTGCAGGATACACTGGCAATATAAAAAGAAAAACAGACAATAAGAGCCAATGTGAGTCGACATCTGACAGAACCATTAGGGAAGCCAAAAAGAAATTAAGTGAGGAACGAATCTGGAAACTGTTCCTTCTTCCAGTTGTTAAACAAGACCTCAAATCTGGCATATTTTTCATGACTTCAATACTTTCTAAAGTCCAAGTTTAAAATATCTCTGTGGCACAAGCAACAAGTTTGCACGCCTGCTATAATATCTATGAGGAGTGTTCACGGAAAGCTACAGTCCAAATGCACACTTTCTGCGTCCTTCTTCCTCGTCATCGATCGAGTCTGCACATGCTGAACTACTTTGTGTTGGCTTGCTTCCGAATCAATGGATGGGGGTGGATCGGTCTCATGAGCTTACGGTTTGACATCGCCCAAACGTATCCAGGCACGCCTTTCTTGGACTTTTACTGCAAAAGGGGTAATGTTCTCGATAATGTAGGGACCAATAAATTGGGGCTCGTGCCACTTACTAGTGAAGTTGCGGATTATGATTGGGTCTCCACAAATAATTTTGGAACATGTAATAGTTCTTGGAGTCCGGTTGCTGAAAGGTCTTTGCTTGTATCCTGAGACCGACACCCCTTGATGCTATGTTGATCTGAAATGACAGAGATACACACGGTACACACAGTAATAGATCACTTATCTAATTTCCTAACATTTCAGCTGTCTTCTGGGCATCACTTCTATTCTTTGATGGAGGAGTCAGAGGCATTCTCATCTGCCTCCCTGTTACTAGTTCATTGGGTGTGAGGTGGTGGTCCAACCCAGGCTGATTACTTAATGCATATAATGCTAGGGGTAGGCAATAAAGCCATCCCTTCTTCAGTGTCATTTTCAATTTTGCAATTCTCTTTTTGAGAAGACTGTTGAGTCTCTCATATATCCTGTTCGCTTGCAGGTGATAAGCATAAGAAAACATATGTTTTATATTTAATAACAAACTGATCTGTTTAAAGAACTCATTTACAAAATGTGGACCATTGTCGGATCTCAGCACCTCACATAGCCCCTCCTTTTCCAACGTGCTGACCCTTCGTGCATGGTCAATGTCACATAGGCAGAGTCGCTGTACACCGTCACTTCCTCCCCTGTGTATTTCTCAAGCACCATAATAAGCGCCACCAATTCTGCTGCCTGTGCCGAAAAATTAGATGGCAGCCTTATGCTCGCCAGAACTTCAAACTCTCCATTTGTTCTGTATCTCATTACACGCTATGCCAGTTCACTTTGCTCCATTAATTTGATCGATCATCAACGACCCATCAATAAAGAGAATCTCCCCTTCCAATAACGTGTTTTCATTTATACGCTGTATGTCGTCACATAACTCCTAATAGCTAGCGCAATCATGCACATATTCACCCTATGCCACAGGCTCAGCTATGAATGTGGCAGGGTTAATTACCCTGAATCTGACTATCTTAATTGCAGGATTCCATATAACAACTTCATACACTGATGCTCTCTGAGATTGTTAACGTATCCTTGGGTTTTTCCAAAATAGCAAAAAAAGCATGCACAACAAATAAAGTCATAGAACGCCCCATCACTATGCTTGCAGTCTTCTCAATGGCGAACGTGGCTGCTGCCAGCGATTGTTTGCAAGGAAAGTGTCCTCTCATAACTGGATCTAGAATCCCACTATATTACACCACAGGTTTATACTCTAGGGTAGTCCTCTGTGTAAGCACTGCTGTCATAACTGTCCCATTTGTATGAGAAAATAGGTAAAACTCTTCAGAATAATTGGGAATCCCTAAAGCTGGAGCTGTACAAATTGCTTTCTTTTATTCATTGAACCCTTCTTCCATTTCCTCAGTCTATTCTGTTTTATCACTATTCACTTGTGCCTTTTTAAATGCCTGCAAAAGTGGCCTTGTGTATGAACTATAATCAAATACACATGCTCTAACATAGCTACATAGTCCCAAAAACTGTTGCATCTGCTTTATCGTGTGCGGTTTTGCTGTCTTCATAATTGCCTCGGCTCTTTCAGGTGTAACCTTTATTCCCTCATGCAAGATACACTGTCCTATGTACAACACCTCCTCTTGACAATACTGTAATTTCTCTTTGTCCACTTTATATCCTTTGTCTGCTAGAATGACCATTAACTGAACCAAGTCTTCTCTGCACTCATCTTCTGTCGTGCTGCAAACTAAAATGTCATTTACGTACAGCAGCACAACACATTTCCCTTTTAGTTCAATAGAACCCTATTAAAAATTGATGGAGATTCACAATACCCTTGAGGTAACCTTGTGCTTTTCAACTTATTTTGACAAAACGTAATTGACATCAGGTCTTGAGAGTCCTTATGCAACATGATTGAGAAAAAATAATTTTTTTAAGTCAAACACTGGGAAATATCAAACCTCACCAGGTATACTACATAGTATTGTCGCAGGATTTGGAACTAGAGGAAACTCTGCCTCTAAAATCTGGTTAATTAGCCTCATGTCCTGAATTAAACATCAGGACCCACCTTACTGTTTTTTTCATGGGATACACTGCAGTATTACATGATGACTCTGAAGTCACTAGGATACCCTGTTCCATTAATGCTAAAATAGTCTTAAAAACATCTTCATCTGCCTCTCAACACATGGGGGGGTCATTCCGAGCTTGGTGCTAAGGGAACAATGATGCCGGTAAAGGAATACCGGCATCGATTACCGCTATGGATATTCTGACCAGCCCGACCGCTATTAGCAGCATTGTAAATTACCGTTAATAGCAGTCTGGGCGCACACACGCGACCCACCATGCCAGCATTAGCGGCATGCCGTAATCTGGAGTGGATCATAAGTGAAGCAGACATGCAAATAACGGCCTCATGAAGGCAGAAAAAGTGCTTACCGGCATGCCGTAAATACTGGCATCGCCGACCTACCGTAAAATGCTCTGAGCAGTGTTCACAACTACCACAGGTGCACACAATCAGCACAGGTGGAGGCAAAGGAGTCAGGCCTAGTACAAAAGGAGCACACCCGCACACTACACCCCCTCACACACCAAGATGATTCCAATAGTAGCAGTATTACTGGAGCTGGAGGACATGCTTGCATTGCCACAACATCAACAACAACAACAACAGCCACCACCATAGAGGAGACGCAGGAGGAGAAGGAGGGTGAGACAGTCCCAGCATGCCCCACCAGTGCAGCCACCATTACCATGCCGGCAGCCCCCAATACCTCGCATCAGAGCCAGTCCTTTCAACCTAACCCCTTAGCAGATGAACACCCTGTACTGTCTGGACCGGGACACCATCACCACCATAGTGGGCCTGATACACAACAACATAGTGAGCCTCAATGAAATATGCACCGCCATCCCCCCTCTACTGAAGGTAGTGTCTGTGCTCCCCTTCCTTGCCACAGGCACCTACCAGCATACAGTGGGGCACATGCATGGCATATCACATCCCTTTTTTTCCCGGATTCTGAACCAAGTGCTGGATGCCCTCTTCAAGCACACAAGGGACTGCATATCCCTACCATGGACTCTCCAGGAGATATTTGATACAAAAGTTGCCTTCCATGCACTGACAGGCATGCCAAATTGTGTAGGTGCCCTCGACTGCACCCACATGGAGTTGGTGGTCCCGCATGCCATGGAGGTGGTGTACCGCAACCGCAAGCAATACCACTCCATCAATGTGCAGATGGTATGCGACGCCAGCAAGATCATCACACATTGTTGTTCCCGATATCCAGGATCAACTCATGACTCTTTGGTCCTGAGGAACTCCACGCTACCACGCTTCATGGAGCGACATGCTGGACGACGTGCCTGGCTGCTTGGTAAGTTGCAGGACTGGCACATGACATTGAAATGGGGGGAGAGATGCACACATCACCATGCTGACAATGTTGACATGACTGCACAATGTGCACATCACCGAACACTGTGCCCCAAACCATCACAAACCGTACATGACACCCAAATCCCATAGGAATGAAGTAAGGTCGACACCTATCACTACATGACTAACAGGAAACCACCCCACATCCCACAACACGTGCACCACTCATCAGCGACCCACACCCTCCGTAACGACATCATGCAGTGCATATGCACCATGTTGCTATCTCCAGCATATCACCACACAGGACAAGCATCCCTGGGAGTGCATCAAACTGAACCTACTAGGGAATCCACTGTCTGGCACAGGGCCTGCTCCACTCACAGGAGTGCTGCATGTCACCATGGGAATGATCAGCGCTGATTGCCAAATATTGCACAGACTACTGCCAACGCTCCCTCTAAGTAAATCTCAAAGAACACAACACCTCACTAATTTGACACTGACACAGCTGTATGCATACACGATGCATGTGCAACAAGACGTCAGTGCACACCATGTATCATCTTGAAGATGTAACCCACACCATTCGTCCATGGCACAGGACACATTCAGGGACTGCAAATGGCGTCAATGCATCCTGGGACATGTGCATGTGGGCATGTGGGCAATGATAACCTGAAAGCATGTGTGACTAGTACAGCTGTCCATCATGAATCGCCAAACATTTACCTTTATGTCCCTCTCATGCAGGTGATAGTGGCTATCCCTTGAAGCTGTGGCTCCTCACCCCTGTCCGAAACCCACAGAACAGGCACGGGGAGGAATACAATCTTTTCCATACCCGTACCCGTGTGGTCATCGAGCAGACCTTTGGCCTGTTGAAGGCACGATTTCGCTGCCTCAGCCAGTCGGGTGGGGCACTCCTCTACAGGCATGAGAAGGCGGCCAAGATCATCATGGCATGTGTAATGCTGCACAATATGTGCATCCGCCGGAACGTGCCCCTGCCCCCTGACATTGAACTGCCACCACCTGGTGATGATGAAGGGGAAGAAGAAGATGTGGCTGGACATCATCACGGTGCCGATGCACAGGAGGTACGTGCTCTGCGTCAGTCAGTGATTTTACAATATTGCTGACACACATGGCAGCAAAGGGTGACATGATGGTTGGACAGAGGGCACTGGGTGTGGGGGTACATTTACACTATGCACTGTAAATTAATAAATGACACATGCACAATGATGTCCACTCAAGTCTTGTTTTTCACACAACTGGTGTATTGAATGTAACAATTTGAACGTAAATAACGAAACCCTCCACCACCCTCACCTGCGCCCCCTGCCCCCACAACTCCCCCACACAAGTCCTATTGAGTCCCCGAAGCCTACATGAGGCTGCCATAACTATTACTCGGCACTCCCTGACCCAGGGGGCGGCATGTCTTGTCGGCGCTGTGTACAGGCCGACCTCCGGAGCGGACTTGTTTGTGTGGAACTGCAGGACGACTGTGTGGCCGCCTGCTGAGGTTGTGTGGCAGCATGCCCTGCCTCCATGGCATCCGCGATGCGCCCTAACACATGCCGGAGGGCCGAGACCTCCTCGCAGAGGCGACTGGTGTTGTCCGAGAAAGATCTCACCAGGGAGGCAGTGTTGACCGTAATGGACCGGCCTAGTGCAGCTAACTCCGTACGCCACACCTCTCTGGCCTGCCTGTTGTCCTGTACGAACTCACGCACAAGTGCAGTTAGCAGGTCAGCCCACTGTGGCCCTACGGGTGCACCCGCGGATGTATTGGGCACCTGGCTGTCATGGCCAGCCTGCTCAGCCTCCCCAACACTGGAAACTGGACTTAAGTGTCCCTCTGTGTGGTCATGGCCGGACTGCTCTGGGGTGCTGGCGTTCCCGGTATCGAACAATGATACTAGGGGGATGCAAGTTGAGTTGGGGTATGGACCACATCCATTATATCGTCCTCCATGGTGCTCCAGATGTCCTCCTCTGTGTCATCCACAGTGAGGGGTGCCGTGGCTGCCACCTCCCCAGCCACACTCGACTCCTCCGAATGTGGTGGCTCGCAGGTGTCATCAGGCTGACCAGTGGGTGGAGGTGGTGGTGATGCTGTGCCCTCCACGGTTCTTGGTGGCACAGGTGCAATGGGAACCTGCGGTGGCTTGGATGCTGGTACACGGCGTCCCCTGGCTTGTCCCCTCGAGGTTGACGGCCGGTTGCTGTCCTCCTGGGACCTCTTCCAGGGTGTGGCCTGTGCAAGGGTGCCTTCCTGCCCATCGCTGTCATGGTCAGTGCCTGTGGGGGTGGAAGAGAGGGACGGCATGAGTGATGTTTTGATAGGCATCATACATACATTGGGACAATTGCTCATCCACACAATTGGGGGTTATAGGCATTTGTGTTTGGAAGGGCACGTCATTTGATACTTGGGTGGTAAATGCAGGCATATGTCGGTGTCAGTCATGTTGGCCAGGAACAGTGCTGTCTGACTTGCATACTATTTTGCACATGCATGCTTTGTGCCTCGTGGAATTTCCTACTTTGTGTGGTATGTGTCATGTACGATTTTGCCTTACAACAGGCATCTGCATGTGTCTGTCATGCATCAGCCTACTTTACGGGGAGTCTGATTGTGTGGGCGACCATAGCGTGACTCTTCGGACTGACATTGGGGTTGACTTTCATCAGACTTGGCATAGCAGTGTTTACTTTGGACACTCACCTCCATCACCCGATGTTGTGGTGCCACACTCCATCTCACCCACGCCTTCGATTGATTCCATCCCAATCATGCTTCCGCATATGTCCTCCCACGGGGTGAGTTTTATAGGGGAACTGGGACCTCCTCCTGTTCCCACAGTCTGGCTGCGATTGACCGAGAGGATGTTGCACACCCTTAGGCGTAGGTCGTCCCATCACTTACGGCAGTCTTTTACTGTGCGTGGTGTGTTGCCCACAGCACTAACCTTCTGCGCAACAAGTTCCCAGATCTCTTTTTTTCTTAGCACCTCCTCTCTCCTCATTTTGCTGGAGAAGACTGTGGCAGCATGCTCGTGAAGGGTGTCCACAAGCATCTGGAGCTCATCCTCGTTAAATCGTTCCTTTCTCAGGCAGGCAGCTCCCTTCTTCAGGGCCTTGGGCATTGTGGCCTTGGAGGTGGTTGTTTTCTGGCAATCAGCAGTGTCCCATGGGTCCTGTCTGGTGTGGATGGCAATGGATTGTGTTTTTAAAGATGGCCGCCGTGCTCCTTCCCATTCCTGTGCGATGACGCTACTTCCGGTTCCGCTTATTAGCGGTGACTGTAAATAGCGGTGACCGCTTATTGCAGTCACTGCTATTTACAGTTACCGCTAATGAAGCATTGGCCAATGTCGGTAGTGTTATCTGCGCTACGCTTGATGCCAGTAAGGGCTTTTTGGGAGTCTTTTGCGGCATGGCGCTAGTTACCTTACCGGCTTGGTGTAAAGCTCGTGCTCGCGAAGTCGTACTAGTCCTCTATTAGCGGACTGGTGCCAGCACAGACACGCTATTTGCTCCATGCCGGTAAGGGACATTACTCACCTCCAAACTCAGAATGAGGGCCATGGTGTACTGCCTTGCTCGAGGTACATTGCTCATGGCTTCAATTTAATCTGAACTTCTCCTACCCTTATGTCATAGGGGCCTGTGGTACATAACGAGATTGTCCTCGTCAAAATATTCTGGACGTTGCCGCGCCATCATCATTCACTGCAGGACCTCTCTTTTCTCTATTCTAATCCAATAATTAATATTCATTTCAAATATCAGCTCATTGTCTGCTGGGTCATCTTTAAACAACTCCTCATCTGTGACATCAGTCAATCTGTACCCTTCCTCAATAGCAATGACTGTTCTACATGGCTTGCCCTCATCCCATCCTTCGAGTATGGCTAATTCTCCTTGTGCTACAGCTGCAACTAGTTCTAGAAGAATGATTTGTCCCCCCTCTTCATCCATAGGTATCTGTGGTCTAAACAGAAACTCATCAGGGATTCTCATAGTCTTTCCCACTAAGCCTGCCAACCATATCAACAAAATGAATATCCCATACAGAAAAACTTCAGGTTCAAGTGGCACTCCCCATAGAGCCATATGCCCTGTGAATGCCATTATAGATTCACCCACATTTAAATAGTGTATCCCAGGAGTGGAACACACTATGCCATCATCAGTTAACAAAATCGTCATGTTAAGATTTGTCATTAAATCTCACCCCAGAATATTGACTGGTGTCTGCCGTGAATACAATAAAGGTGCAGACATGTCACATTCTCTCACAGAAATTGTCAATTCATCAGTAAAAGGAAGTCTACTTGTAGTTCCAGAGAATCCTTGAGCATTCATGGCATTTCCTGATAACGGAAATGTTCCCTCCCGTATACATGAGCGAGTTGCACCCGTGTCTACTAAAAAAGAAAAAGATTTACCTCCTGTTGATAAATCAACCCTTGGTTCCTCTTGGGGGTCTGGTGTACTGAGCACATCAAGTCAATGTGTGAGCTGTCCTATTGTGGCTATAGACTCATCCCAGTACCTGTGAAAGGGCTCCTTCCCATCACAGAAGCACTCCCCACTCTAGGTGTCATTAGCTGTCCTGTGCGTGTTTGTGTTCTGCTGTATTTACATGGGTGCGTGTTGTGACTGTCCTTGCAGCGGACTCAATTGTACTTGCTGTAATTGCTGTGCTTGTTGCATTTGCGGTGCTTGCTGTTGATACATTGTCTGATCATGTGCAAACCCATTTAAACATGCATGCTACATGCCGGAGGGTATGGGGTCCCCCATCTTGAAAATTGCCCATTCTGTACATACATACCTACATACCCTTGACCTCCACAAATGCGCGCAATGTGGCCTGTTATGCCACAAGCCCAACATACAAGAGGCACTCTTCTGAAAGCTATTTTGATTATTTTGAAAACTACCTCTTCCTCTGAAACCCATTCCTCGGACTCTTTGCACAAACCCACTTCCTCCTGGATCTGTCTGGCGCTGTTTATTTACCTGCGTTACACCCATGGGTTGCTGAATTCCCAGCCCTTCTCCGCTTTCCCAGCCCTTCTAAAGTGTATTTTGACCCTTTTCATCTGCACTAGATGGCCTCTTCAATTTTCCTAGCTTCTTCCCATTTTTCATTCTTCTCTTGCAGCAGACGACAATGATGCACTATAGTCAACTGTATTTCTGCCCATGGTTTTGCTTCCATACAGACTAATTTCTTGAGCTGCCTCTGCAATTGCTCTGGCAGTACTTGACATAAATGTGGTAAAATATCACCACTGATTTCCCTCAAGGCTCGCGAGTTTCCAAGGTCCACCGTACCTGAATACTTTGAATGTCAGCAAACGGATCTTCCCCTTCTTGCATCTTACATGCCATAATTGCACACATATCTGAGGTGTCAGGATACTGCACCCTCCGCACTCTCCATACATTTGCCCTACAATTATTAAATGGCATTACATCATGAGCTGTATTGTGTGCCGTGACACTAGAATAGCCTGCTCTTGTCCAAATGTCATCTGCCCTTTCACCAAAAATGGCTGCTAAGAGACCCTTATTTCCTCCTGTCATTTATTCTAGTTCATAAATCCATTTTCCATCACCCATCGTTAAACTGGGAAGTTTACATCTTAAATTATCCTTGTCCATCAGGGGCTCTGAGATATACTGCAGTCTGGCCCCTCCCTTCTTCCATAGGGGGAACTGCGTAAACCCAATTCCACCCTTGGCTCCCATTGTCTGTCCATCCATAGTAGGGACAATGGTTCTTCATCGCCTTCATCCTGTTAATGACCTTAAGCTGCTTACATATGGTGGTGATTCTCCTCTCTCACTATGCACTCGTCCATTAGGGCACTCGCAATATGCTATAGGATCAGATGTCCTATCCTTATGTTGTTCTAAATCTGACCATCTCACTACTTTGTCTAACAGTGTGCATCCCCCAGGACCACATGCGTCTTCTCCCTCCTCCTCACGGAAGGTTTCCCTTTCTTCATTTGACATATCTATTCCCCAACTAGTAGGACTCTCTTCCCGTTCCTCTCTGTTTAAAGTCAGCCTGTCTAACGACAAGGCTCGATGCTCGAGACTAAAGAGGCTTCCTTCTGTGCCCCGCGACTGAGCAATTATAGATCCATCTTCCTTTCCCTTGCTTCCCGATTCACTTTTTGTCCTCATCTCCTGATAAACTGTATCGATCCTGTCTCCAGTCCTTCCTATCTCAAAACTCTCATCTAGGTTTACCCTAGATGGTCCTGGTGTTGCCATCTTTAACGGAGCAAACTCCTCTAGGTTTATTTCAAGTGGTTCTGCTGTTGCTCCCTGTGGCAGGAGAAACTTCTCTATATTGCTGTTCTATGAAAACACAATTGAGCAAGGACATATGCACCCCACGCGCAACTCAACACTGAATCCTAACAGTGTACACAAAAAAGTGCAAAAATTGTGACAGCTACTTTAATTCTGGTTAAGACATACATAAGTAGCCAGAAGTGACTACAACTAATCAAAGTCAACAAAGGATGCTCACAGGTACAAAACAACATGTATACATAGTATACACATGGAAAAACAGAAACACAATTCCACAGAAAACTGCGTCCTTCCAGCTAGATGGCAGAGGGTATCAGATTATCCAAAAATGTTGAGTCTACTAAACTGATGGATCTTTTATCTAACCATCCTCTGCTACCAGTTGAACCCGTATAGGGCCCTCTAAGATGAGGTGGCGCTCTTATAGGATGGGTGGGGATGTAGAAGTTACTCAAACACCAATAAAAAGATTGACTCAGGAAGTTGTCAAAAGGTACGCTGTTTATTAACAATTCTCTGAAACAGGGACATCAACGGACATCTCATGGCAAGTTCTCTCAATGATTTACATAAAAAAACAAGCTTTTATAGTAAACCTTCATCATCACTGATGTCACACTACGTGGCAAACTATAAAACTTATACTGAATTGTGGTTGGATAACGGAAAACATCTACATATACTTTCTATGGGGTATTGAGGTGTGATTGGGTCTCTATTGTGAGGTGGGCAACTAAGCCCTCCTCTAGTGCAAGTCATCTACATCGTCATAAAATACACAATGATTTATTGGTTCACAAACTACAGGGTTCTTTGATGTGGTGCCCTCTATAATTAGTTGCCACACTTGTACCATTTTGGAATATTCTGGTTGCTAGCAGCACACAAGCTGGTACCCCAGGTGTTGGTGGGTTGGGCTTGACCATGCCTCTCCACCCAATTAGCCCAACATCTATCATCACTCTTACTTTCTGTCATTCAATTGCCTTTGAACATGGCCTTGTAAACTGCACAACTCCTTGGAATAAAAAAGGAGTGTGAGCCTTCTCTCATCTTCTTGTCTCAGCGCCTTCCGCCCAAGTCTATTTCCATCTAGATCACATTACTGGAGTCCAGGTTTCGAGCTTCTTCCTTGTATTTAATGGTTTTTAAAATGAATAAAACTTGGCACTCATTGTCCTTTTGCTGTATCTTGGCAGGGCTTGGCCCATCTCTTGAATTCATTGTATCTCTTGAAGCTCAACAACCAGTTCTCGGCTGCACTGACCTTTTGACACTGGGCCAACCAAGCCCTCTCAAATTATTTCTTGCTTGTAAGATACTTTTATTAACTACAACACACTTTCAGCTTTACTGCTCATGGGGTCCCAGTTTGCTAAAACAAAATGTGGAACATCCAGATTTCTTATGCAAATATATACCTTGGCACATCGCCGCAATCTATTTACTACGTATAGCCAGCCTTATGATTACATAGTTCTACTTGTGTTACATCATCTGTACAGTTATACAATGGTTTGCATTTTCTTCCGTGCTCTTCACACGTGTAATCTTAATTTTGCCCATAAAAGGTCACTCACTTCTTTACTTCGTCACAGGATTCTATATGTTCTCTTTACTTTCTCTTCTGTCATTTCTTCTCGGTGTGTCACTTTACCTCATATGATATCACCAGTCTGCTCATTTGTTCATCTTCTCTTGCTCTTTAGGGATCTCCGCTACGTGATTGTCAGCTCTTCGTGGATACATAAAGAACGGTTTTCTCAACGGGTACTTTGTTCCAAAGGCTGCATGTGTTATTGGCATCATTACAGGTGTCTTGCTTGTCACTATTTCCATTTCCCAACATATAGGTAGCTTAGGTGTTGGACTACTGGTAGAGGCTTTTGGCTCCTCCTCTACACTAGTGACATCACAAGAGACATATACGACGTCCCGAGATACTGGCTGAAGAGGATGTATGGATCCTACAGAAAGTAATGACGAAGTAAAGAATCAAGTGAACTTTTAAATACGAAGAAGATTACATGCACAAAGTGCTGCAGAGAATCAATTGTTACATAATTGTACAGATGCTGAAATGCAAGGTAGACTAAGTCATCATAGAAGCTGGCTGTACATAGTAAATAGAATGCAGGCGAAGCTGCCATTGTATAGAAGCTGGAAATCGGTATCATGAATTTAGTATGCCAGGATCCATGTAGAGGGAGGGGAAAAAATGTGTTGCAGAAAAAATATACAGAATCGTGGAGCTGCAATGGCGAGGTTGTCTGGCCTGGAGTCAAGACTGAAGCAGCCAAGGTCAGTTATCTATTCTGGAAAGGAGCGAACGCGCGAAGGATGAATCATCCATTGTTATGGTGCAAAGAAACAACACCAAGAGTGCCAAGTTTTATTCATTTACAGCATGTAAAACCTGCAAAATGGACCAAATACTAGTCTCCTGTCAGGTGGGCCAAGGATGAAAATAGAGTTCAAACTTGGAGTCCCAGAACACGATAGTGATTTCTCTCACTCCCATGTATTCTAAAGACAAGGATACTTTGCAAGGCCAAGTTCAAAGACAATTTTCCTGCCAGAAGGCATGGGTGATAAGAGATGCTGGGGTAATTTGGTGGGGATGTAGTGTCATGCCCCTTCTCGTTGCACCTGGTTCTGGGCTTATGTGCTACTAAATGAACTGAATGTTCCAGACATGGCACAAGCGTGCCAACCAATTATATTGGTCCATATATCGAAGGACCTTATGGTTTAAAAACCAATGAGAAACTGTGTTTCTGATGATGACACATTTTAGAGGTAGGCACATGTCCACTAGCCAATCACAATCCTAGTTCCCATAGAATGTGTACTTAGATGTTCCCCTTAACCAATCCCGACCCTTGATAGGTTATTCATTATTTGCCACGTAGTATGACTTCACCTCTGACGTATTTTGATATTAAAACTATTGTATGTGTAAAGATCGCTGAGAGAGTCTGAGCGTACATTCGTTGATGTTCATTGTAAACTCCCTTTTTTAGATGATTGTAAATAAAACAGTACTTTGCCATCTTCCTGAGTTGGTTTGGTTATTTGGACTTGAAGTTAGTCTGTGTGACCCCATCCATTACATGCACGTTCCTAAGTGCCCTAAGCTCAGATTTAATATAAAGTGAGCATCATTGACAACAGTTGTTATATAAATACAATATAAAACTTGGCAGACTAGCTGACATCCTCAGTTTACACAGTTTTTCTATAGATTTCATATAAAAAGGAGGTTGTGTTTTTTAAGGGATGCCATCATAATTTTTAAATGTAAAGGAGAGGCTTGAGCTATAAATAGGTTTTTGAGGGTTTTGGCAATGTAAAGTGAAAAAAAGTGGGATAAGAAAATGTCTAAATGTGAATGAAAATCGTTTTTTATTAGGATAAGCCGGGGCGACCATGTCCAGATATGGAGCGGGTAGTATTGTGAAGTTGTCTGTGCATGCCTAGATATGAAATCATTGAAAATATAGGGTGGCAAAGCTGAGCTATGGATTTAAAAAAACTGCTAAATTGCATTGCCTGAGAATATATATTTTATTAACATTATATGTGATAGAATGAAAATAAGGGTTTTTAAAATTAAAAGTGGACATCTAATTTCAGAACATTAAGATAAGCTAGATTACTCATTTCAATTGAGGGGCAAAATGTTTTATGCCTGTCTATGATGTGTTTCTTTTTAGATGATGAGAGCGGCTGGGATAGATTAAGTATTTCTTGCAAATTTTGTTTTTTTAATTTTTTATTTATCTGCCGCCTTGCACAGATGTGCAGATGTATGAAGGCATTTTAAAATTACCAGCTGTTTTTTTTCTGACCTGGCAGCCTGTGTTTAAAATTGTGAAATATTTACACAGTCTTTAAAAGTAAAGAATTGTTGTTTCGTGCTGAGAAGGTGTTCCAAGGCGCTAACGTATGCTTTCTGACTTTGACAGCTAGCTAGGGTACGGTTTATGTTTGGAAGTGTTTATAGCTCAGTTATTTAATAGTCCATCAGTTAAATATTAAACCATCTATACTTAGAAGGTATAACATTTAAAACTGCACATTATGGATAGATACATGCTTAGGCCTTCTGGGGGCTGGCGTGTGAACATAATATAGGTGCTTTGTGAAGCCACCAGTCTGCAGGGTTATGCAAGGATGAAATTGAGTTTATTGCTAAACAGCACACATGATGTGCCAAATGGTGGATCTGTTATTTTCATATATGGGAAGATATTGTTGATTTTTAAACACGGCACAAATGTTAGGGGGCTGCATAATATTTTATAAAAGAGATGCCTGGTGCGAAAGACAGCTTTTTTAAAGTTTATGTTCTAGATTGTGCTAAATGCTCACACTATATACGTTGATGTGTTATTTTGTAGATTTAGAAAATGTCTTGTTGTGTTATAGTGCACACCCGTAAATAACCAGGGACAGCACACAATGTTGATACCATTTTCCTAAAATGATATTTTTAAACCTCAAGCTATTTACACGTTTTCAAAAATGCTAAGCCAGGATATAGGCTGTGAAATCAAATGTGTACACAAGCAACAAGAGGCATTGTGAAGTGGCACACAGAGGGGCTAATATTAAACAACACAGCCTATGGAGAAAATGCCAGTTTTTCTTTCACACCGGCAAATGAAAATGTTGATTTAAACAATGTTACAAAGCCATTCAGAGCTGGGCCATGTATGAACATATTTTAGAAGAAAAAAGGCATTGACAAAACTAATAGCCATGTCCTTTATATAGGCATAGTGAAGCAGATATGGAGAATGTTAGACCCATAGTTGTATTTTATAGTGAGTGTATTTTGAAGTAGTACTTGAATAATTTAGTGTTTTTGGAGAATAGACTGCCTTGTGATAGTGATCTGAATTCGACTATAGGGTGCACAGAAAATATATTTGATTTAAGCTCTACACATTTGTGCTCAGCACAATTTATAAATGTGGCCTTAGCTGCTTTATTGGCCCCATTGTTCTACGTTTTGTTTGAAATACATTATATTAATATAAACCTTGGGCTCTTGGGATTCATGTGCAGTGTGTTTTCTTAAACGGTGCCATGAATTTGAAATATATATTTGCAACTTTTATTGCATTTTATAGAATAATGACAGTTCTGCCAATGTGGCACACATCAGACTGGTGGTTTACATTTTTAAGGCTGCCAATAATCATTGTGTCAATTTGGTCTCAATGTTGTTTTAAGAGCTTTAGATGTTGAATATTGAGATACGCTGGATATTATAATGCACTGATTGTATATTTTTAGTTTTTTATAGAAACGTCTCTCAACAATTGGATGTTGCAGCGGGCTGCTGCTGGAAAAACAGCCTGCTGGGGGACCGACAAACCATCATGGTCTCTGTGCTGTTCCAGCACTGTGTGTGGTATGTGGACCCTTGTAAACGGTGGATACTGATGTCATGGATCTATGATGTAGCGCAGATCTTATAATTTTGCAAACATCAAGGCATGGGGAAATGTATCTAGGAATGCCCACGGATGTGTCTCATGAGTTAACGCATTCATCGGGGATGGATCTGCGTAGCAAGGATTTATGGAGTGTGCCATTTACTGGTTCTCAGGGAACTTCAAGCCATTAAATCCTGGGGTTGACACCGCCAGAGAGAATGGCTTTTGGGCTAGTTTAAGGAGCCCTAGCAACAATGGTTATGGAAATGTCTTGAGAAAGAAGTAGGGTTTTTGGACCATGTCAGTAACCGCAAGCACAAGGTATAGAGGGAGTGAGGGTGCCCATTGCTTCATCATCACCAAGGGTCATAGCCCAGAGGAGCTGCTGCTATCAAGATAAAAATCAAGGGGTGCTACAGATAGTGGTTCTGATCTCCAGAACCGGCATTACAGAATGTGTGTGCCCGAGGATGGGTCCTCTTGGCTGTTGATTGTCTGGAACAAAGGAATGGCTGGGGGGGCCACGATGATTGAAGTTGTTCTTTTCCTGACTCATCCAAGGGGCCCAACAAATGTGTGGGGGCTCCAAAGCATGGGGTTGTTCTTTTGATTTATTAATGGGCTGCTCAATTGCCTGGGGGCCCTGACGATCAAAGTTGTTCTATTTGTGATTTATTAATGGGCCGCTGGATTGTCTGAGCTCCCAACAAGTTGTTCTTTTATTTTTTGCAAACAGGTGTCATGGGATGACTGACAACTGACAACCCATTCGGTTTTACAGGGGTGATGGGATGGCCTCGCTATATGCTGAATTAATTATTATAAATTCTAAAGCTATGCTATGTATGATAACAGTGCATGTTTTTTATACAGTTTTAAGGGTTGTATCATGTTTTTTATTTGCAGCTACTAGCTAAGTAGCAGAGGCCGGGTATTTCATTTATATGTTTTTATGTAGTGCCTAAACATCAAATATAGATGTGTAAATATAGCAGGGTTTGTTTTATCAACTTCTAGACAATTGATAGGCTAACCACACATTGTGATTTAACCTCACCCGAGAAGCTCGCACTTGGATATCTGTACATGTTTTGTTAATGCTCAAGTATTTGTGATCATGAAATTTCTATAGACCTGTAGAGTCCTGTTCGCTATTAACACAACCGAAAAACGTGTTGAATTGTTTTGAAGCGTATTTTGGTAAGGAGCCAGTAGTGAAATTTAAATGGCCTGATGTAGAAATGAACACTATTCTAGAGTGTTAAATTATACAACATTTTAGCACTGCCTACAAGGCGACAGGCAACATAAATGCCTGGTACTAAGGGGCCTTTTCATTTATGAAACACTGTGTTTGACTTGAACCTTACGAGATACAACAAATCAAACATTTGAAATGTACAACCTGTATCTCATTGTCAGTGGGAACAAATGTGATTTAAGGAGGGTTCTGGTGTATTTACCAAAATGGAGTCACATTGTGGTCGTGATTTAACTTTACTGCTGAAAGGGATGTCACATTCTTTATAGTTGTTTTGAATCTTGTGGTTATAAAATGTCAGGCTGTGCATTTATTAAACAGCTATTTTTCTTAACAACCTTTAGCAGCAGCTCATGGAATGATCACATTTTAAGCCTGATAATTTTGACCCACATCATAGCATTTGTCAACTTATTTCTAAGTGTTTTACAGAGGTATCATACAAAACCAACTGGACTATAGGCTGATAATAAATTGTTAAAATGCATTCTATGTTGTGACTGGATATCTTCGGATAAGAGTTAAAATTAATTTTGTAGGCAGTGGTTCTATGTATAAGACCAGTCGGGGCCTGCACCGGGTTAACACAAAGCATAGCTCAAACATACCCCAACAGAATGGGGGAATCAGATGGAGAAGCAAATTTAAAACATAATTATACAAAATTACTTAGCATTGTGAAAAGTTGAAACCGTACTGCAAAAAGAAGACGATTGCACAATCAATGGTTCAAAGCACTTTCGAAAATGTGAAAGTGTCTTTTTTGAAGCTACTAAAGAATCTTAGGGACATTAGCAGCAGAAACTTGTGAATTAGCTATAAGGTTGCATTCATATGTTACGATAGCCGATGGTCCACTTGTTTAACAGAACACCATCATTATAGGAGGGACTAGTGATGTACCTTGTGAAAGATTCATAGAGATGCAGTCCACTACAGTGCTAGACAAGGCCCCTGCTGTTGAACACATCGCACCAGCCATTGGTGCTTTTTCAGCCAATTGTTTAGCCGATATTCCACAAACATTTGTGGGGCATATTATATCTAGATCTCTGTCAACACCCGCTCCTGAAATACCACAAATACCAGACATATTAGATGAGCACAAAATGTTATGACTATCAACTTATGTCTACCTGCAAACCACCCCTATTAAAAAATAAGAAACCACTCAAGAACAAGCCCACACAGCCTGCTGCTCTGGGAGATTGAGTAAAATTAAAAACGCAGCTGCTGTCAGACCCAATGTTAAAGCCAGGCTGATTGTGCAGCGTGGCAGGGGTCTCTGTTTTGCCAGATCCCTAAAAACAGGAGGAGAAACTTAAAATGGGCCAGATCTCTAGCTCTGAGGCATTGCCTATCTAAAATCTTAAAAATGTCCTGATTGGGTATATGTAAACATGATCGGTCTAGCACACCACAGGTACCAACCCACCATACATTGTATTCAACGTTTTTTGGAAAGGGTGCAAACTTATCAAAGAAGTTATGAAACATTCTCAGCCGTGGAGCATTACAGGGTGTTTAGATTTGTGAACCTGAACCACTTGTGCTAGCTTGGACACGGGCTAACAGTCATAATGGATACTGTGAAAACACTGGTCCATCAGATATTGGAAACTGTTGTTCCCAATGGTTTTGTTCAAGTTAGAGTGGAGGATAATGGCTTAAACAGACCCTTGTCCACAAGGCGATCAATCAGTGATACTTTCTGCCTTTTGCAGTTTTTGGAGAATCTACGGAGGCTTCTTCAGAGCAAGACTGCGATTTTGTGTTTTGCACCACTACAAATGGTGACGCTAGCTGTCAGGCTATGCTCCGGCGGTGCTCATGAACCTTTGACCAAAATTCTGCACTGTGTGAGAAACCTAGGGGTATTCTCCCATTTGGACCCCAAGAATCCTCTATTCGGTTGGCCAAGGCACAGCCATCGCCTTTGGATACAGACCTTGGGGGTAGACCAGTGAGGGAGGATCACCTGGTAGGGGAGTCGGGGTCATTCTCATGGGAATACCGTAGGTGAGACACGATATCCCCCTCTAACCCATTATCCACAACCACACAATCCCTCAGTCTTTTTGGGGTATTTTCCAACATACAACATCTGACCTTCCTCATTTTTGCATAACACTGTGAAGAAGAAGAGGCGATCTGGAGGCGGTGAAGATTACCAGTGGAAAACCCACTGAGACACAGAAGACAGACTACAACACTCTGACAGCAGGCTTCCCCTTAGTAAAGTCAGGCAGGGTCAGTTAGACCCAACCCCCTGCTACAGGTGCATAAAGGTAAGATGCTGGTAAGCAAAGGTGAGATGTAGTTGGGAGAGCAAGAGGGAGGCTGCAAGGATGAGACTGGCAGGGGATCCCTCTTCAAATCCCAAACACCAAAAGCAATCTGGGAAGATTGTCTGGAGCTGAGAAACCAAGAGGCTGGGGGCTGTCAGGTGAATCCAGAGGAGGACAGCATGCGGCGATGTTGGCCCAGTGAGAAGGAAGGGCTGCAGCGTGTCATAGGAGACGTGTCTCCTATGTCTTAGACTCAGGGAGCCAGGACCTTGCTGTTGAGGGCCATACAATTGCTTGCTCCCTTGGGGCCAGTGTCGACCCCAAAGATGTAGAGGGGCAGGTGGTGAGACCCTGATCTCTTTCCCAAGCCAAAGGATGGAGTCGCTGACCTTGCAATGCTTCCTGGTGAGTCTGATCGGAAGAGAAAGTGAGAGAGACTAGGGAAAGCAGGTGAGAAGCAGAGGGCGTGAGGGAAGGGACCAAGTAAAGCAGGCAAGTGGGCCGAATCTAAAAAGGAAGAGGAAAGTTGATGAAAAGTGCATTCTGGGACATGAAGTCAAAACAATTTTAAACCTTGTAAATGAAGTTGGCCCAACCCCAGCAGGGGGAGATCAGCGGAGAGCCTTTTGTTAAAGAAAGTTTGAGTTGAATACCGAGAGGAGTGACTGAACTTTTGAAGTCAAGATAGATGCCATATACAGAGTGGTCTGGCACCATGTGGGTGCTCATTCGATGGTCTCCGTTAGTTATCCAACTGAGAGGTAGCAAATGTGAAATGTTAATTGTGAAATTTAAGTGATCCTGCAATGGGTTAAGCTAAATTCGAAAGTCTTGGATAGCTAATGAGAACTACAATTGGACCGAGCCCAGCTGAGGGAGATCCGGGGTGCACCTTGAGTCATCCGAGAAAGGATATTCTCTGAATATTGGAGAAGGGGATCTGAGACAGAAGAGGGGGATCCAAAGTAATGATTGTGGTTATAAAAGCAATCTGAGCCCAGCTGAGGGGAATCCGGGGTGATGAGTGAATCACCTAACTTGAGTGCTTGTAAAATGAAAGAAACATTTCATTGTTTTGGTAGATCAGGCTCTCTGCATCAAGAGACTTTGATAATTTAAGAGACTTGGGCACAGAAGGGCCTGATGCTTGTACTGGAAGTGTGTCCTTGTGCCAATGAAGCCAGAGAGTGTGCTATGCACGAGTGAACTTCCTTGTCCTGGCTGAAAACATGGGGAAAGGCGGACAAAGGCCTGAACATCCTGACATATCACTTTGTGAACATATCTTTCTTTTTCATGAACACTACCACACACTATTTGTATTTAGGTGTAAGGATTGGCAATGGATTTTTTTTAGTATAGGCCCTTTTATTTTGACGCAACTCCAATAGGACTGCATTATTATTAGTTGATGGTTGTAGCTTGCTCAAATCTGTAGATTTAAGATTAGATAGGTGTTTATCACACCTTTATTGAAGTTCAACAAACACCCTTGAACTGTGGTCACTTGTGATTGTCTTACTGTTCATACCATGCCTTCCTTACATGTGGTGTCAGGAATAGGTTGAGAATCAACTGAAACAAGTTGGGGACCTCACCTGACTAGCCAACCTTTAAATTCCAATGCCCCGCTATGAGCCTCAGATAATGAACAAATGCTAATTGGTTTCCTCAAACATGGATCAAACACCAATGGATAAAGTCTTTGGAAAATGTATGAGAACCCCTTAAGAACTTAAGTCAAAGAACAGGAATGCAATTGTTTTCCTTTAACTAGACAAGCCATTCTTCCCATTAGGAAAAATGTGGAAAGCAATACTTATGAATTGTTCTTCCCTCATACTTGTCCAATCCCCAAACGGAATAAAATAATAATTTCCCTTGAGGTCAAGGCAGAAGTACCGAACCTCTCCGTCATGTATCTTATGCCTCTGGGTGAAACAAGGTGGTTGAGAAAGCTAAACATATTACCCCTTTGGCCAATAGAGAAGAGCTAAAAGTTGACCTTTTGAATTTGTCCCATGATATGATACTGATTGAGAGGGGTGAACTGATGGGATTATTGGTATATGGAAATTCTTGTGATGCTCTGTCCCAATTAGAACTTGGGGAGAGCAATAGGGAAACTACAGAGACAGCCAGCTTAAAACCTTCCACAACATTTGTTTTTCGAACAAGTAGACATCTCTGCGGGGAGGGATCCTGTTGAGAGAAGGGGGAGAGCCCTGAGAGTGATTCCTTGGAGGAATCTATATCTGTACATTTGACCCTAGTAGACCCGGCAAGCGGTCAGAAGACCCCGCAGAACAGTACAGGCCCTGGGTCATTATTTGAAGAGAGAGAGACACTCTACCTGACTATTCTCTCACTGTCGTATTGGAACCATACACAATAATAAAACCATAGTTTTCTCCAAGACTGTGGGTCTAAGGGAGAAATAAACCCTGCTCCTTTTTTATTAGAGGGGAGTCCTGAAAGTACAGAACCTTCTGTCTGATACCCTCCACTGAAGTACCTATATCTCATCCCGAATGGGAATTAACACCTCAGAAAATGACAGGATCAACGTGACAACTCTTCTCATGATATAGAATATCCCTGTTATAACTGTGGGAAGTTTGATCACCCCGATTACCCTTGTCCCGAAGAGTTGCATTTTCAAAAATTAACAATCGGGAATATAAACTTACCAGAGACAAGAACTACGGTGGAGGGTACTCCAGTTTCTGTTTTATAACATCAGAAGAGATTTTCTTGCCAGAGATGGGGACATAGTACACAATCTTGTCCACCTACCAAATATGTTTTTTCTCAGATACCATCTCTAGAGAATCCCATACAAAAGGGGTTGGATAATAAGATGAAAACTGAAATCCATTGGTACACATCCTTCACACCAAGTCTAATGAAACACCAGTTGAGAAGGAAAAGAATCTGAAGAAATCCCTTTCTGAAAACACAAAGAGGAATCAAATGAAATCTCGACATGAAGTCCAAAGGCTTTTAAACCTTGTAAATCAAGTGGGTCCGAGCCCGGTGGAGGGAGATCAGCTGAGAGCATTTTGTTAAAGCAAGTTTGAGTTGAATACCCAGAAGAGTGACTGAACTTTTGTAGCTAGATAGATATCATACACAGAGTGGTCATGCACTATGTGGGTGCTCATTTGAAGGTCTCTATTAGGTATCCAACCAAGAGGTGGCGCATGTGAAATGGGAATTGTGAAATCGAAGTGGTCCTGCAATGGGTCAAGTTAAATCCTGTGCACATTCGAAAGTCTTTGATAGCTAATACAAACTGCAATTGGTCCAAGCCTGGCTGAGGGAGACTGGTTGTGTAAGAGGAAGGATCTAAGCCCGACTGAGGGGCATCCACGGTGCACCGTGAGTCACCTGAGAAAGGATACTCTCTGAACTTTGGAGAAGGGGATCTGTGCCCGGAAGAGGGGGATCCAAAGTAAAGTATTACTGTTGATACCATTCCTTCTTTACAACAGCCACAGCATAAAATCCAAAGGCAGATGGTTGTTATATTTTGATCACAGACCCTTAAATCTCTCCCTGGTGTCTAGTCCCATGGGTTTAATAGAACCGCACAGCACAACAAATGCCGATATATGTGCAAAAACTTTGCAACAACACACAGAGCTGGGACTCCCGACAGACACTCTGGTAGGGTGTGGCCAGCTAAATCTCTTTAACAAGTATTTTGATTGGCCCATCAAGATAATCTATTTTAACAATGGGTGTGGCAATATTTTCCGCTAACGACTAAAACAGCCAGAATCACTATGTATGTTTTACACCACAACAACCATTTCTATGGTATACTCAATATAAAAGGTTTCCTAGGGCTAAACATCTCTGGCAGCACTGCCACCACATTTCCAAAAACAAATATAGACACAGTTGTCAATACCACTGTCGTCTGTGTTTAAGAGAGGAGTCTCAAACGCTGAAGTAAAAACCTGCAAAATGTCCTTCCTAAGTGTCAAGCGTTCACATGGTCTTGGCGCTGTCTAGACACACACATTCAGAAAGCTGCGTTGGGGCGGTCTAGCCCGAAACACACATTGACTGTCCCACCTGCAATAAATGTCTTCCTGAGAGACATGGCTGTACCGGAATAATCTGTCGACTGTGCAAAGTTTCCATTGTTTACACAGGATGAAAACATGTGTTACATGACGGCCAGTAGACCTCAAAATAAAACCAAAAATGACATTGTTTTTGACATGGAAGCCCGTCAAGAGAATGTAACCCACCAACTAAATTGTATCTATGCTGGACATCTAACAGTACACAGCTATTGGGAATTTACAGAGGTTTCCTGTGTGGATGCTTTTGTAAGCACTTTTGTAATTAGCAAATTCATGGGCTACACCTGTTTAGCACATCATTCCAAATCCTATGATGGGTACTTTGTGCTGCACAAACTGGTTCAGGAAAAAATTAAGGTGCAACTTATTCTCACCCAGGGTGCAAGAATATGGCGATCTTTGTGGTAGCTCTATAGATATGCTTTATTGACTCCTTGAATTTTTTGCCCATGAGACTCAGCAAGCTTTCAAAAGCTTTTAGTTTTCCCTGGTCAAAGGGCTTCTTTCCGTATCTTCAACACAGCTGCTAACCAAAACTAAATAGGCCGGATTCCAACTTCGGACCAATCGGTATTCAATACATGATGCTTAGTGCGAAAGACCAGTTTAAAGCAAGGTGAATAAACACAGCGTGTTTGACTTTCACCAAGAGTTAATGGCCCACTTTCAAGAAGATGTCAACATTTTAAGACAAGCTTGTAATTTGCTCAGGGACAGGATCATTCAAATGACTCGTCGTGAAACACCTATAAAGGGTGAGATTTAAGCATCAAACGTCAATCCTTTTCAAAATATCACGCAGACTAGTTGTATGCATATCTACAGACAGTCATATCTAAAACCTGAAACAATCACGCTACTGCCCCATGATTGATTAATGGCTGGCAAAAACGGTACTCTATGCTGTCTATTCTGTCCTATACATCTCATAAACAGACAACATCTCTATACAGCATGCCCTAATTAGAGCAGGTGAAAAACACTACGAACAATATTGGTTGGACGGCTATGCAGTGGTTCATTGAGTGGAAACAGCCTATGAATTTAATGGCTGCTTTTATCACAGATGTCCCAATTGTTATCCCACAGGGGGTTTCAACACTTTGGTGGGCACTACTTATGACCAGTTATATAGACGTACTGTGTTAAAACAGACTTTTCTAGCCAATTGGGGGGTTTGCATTGTCACCATCTGGGAACACGAGTGGTGTTTGATGGTGCAGACCAATCCTGATGTGGGCTGTTGTCTTAAAAAGATGAATCTGCCCTACCCCCTATACCCCTGTGACACACTATGTGGTGGCTGCACAAATGCTTCAAAGTTGCACCACCGCGTTACAGAGTGTGAGCATATACACTAGCTAGATTTTATCAGTCTCTATCCTACTGTGAATAATGACAGACCCTACCCTGTGGCACACCCCTGGATCATCTGTAGCAATTTTGGCGATATAGACCAATATTTTGTCTAATCAGATGTGGGGTCCATCCACCCTGAGGTCTTAACAATACCCATCTTACCCTATAGATGCAAAAGTAAACTAATGTTTCCGCTTTGCCACACATGCGTCAAGACAAAACAGGCCCGCTGCAAGCACACGGATGAGAGGCGACACCTAATTGGTACTTTGTGTACAGTCAAGTTACAGGTGGCTCTGAAACAGGGCTATCGCCTGCGGAGCATACATGAAATATGGCATTTTTAAACAATAACCCTCAAACTCTTCTGTGATTATGTTTGCATGTTCCTACAACAAAAACAGGAAGCATCTGGCTTTCCAGCCGGATGTGTGAACGATGCCACTAAACAGGCTTATATTGATGATTATTATAAACAACAGGGCATACACTTGTATATGGAACACATTGAGGACAATCCAGCTCGGTGACTGTTGGCAAAATGATGCCTTAATTTGTTGTGGGGAAGTTTCCGCAAACAGTTAATTTGGCCAACACATCCATCATCACAGACCCTGATGTGCTTCCCTCTTATCTATTTGATAATTCTTATGACGTGAGCAGCTGCGCATTCATAGATGATGAAACGGCTCGTCTGTGCTGGTGCTACGCCATGGAATATCCAACAACTTCAGACAACACAAACATATTCATAGCAGCGTTCACAACCACTGACGACCACTTAAAACTGTTTGCTTTGATGGATCAATTACAAGAATGAGCTCTATATCATGATACAGATAGCATTATTTTTGTCCGCCGCCCTGTGGATGTCAACCCGCCCACACGTAATTATCTAGGGGATCTAACTTCGGAGTTAGCTACTGAAGAATACATTAAGGAGTTTGTATCCGTTGGCCCCAAAACATATGCCTACAGCACATCTCTAGGAGCCGTCTGCATGAAAGTAAAAGGTATAACTTTGAATGTTAACAACAGGGCTACCATACATTGTGACATTTTAATAGAGCCGGTACAATCTTTGTAAAAAAAGATGTGTGTAACACCCCACAGTCTATCGTTGTTACATATTGGGTAAAGTGTGCCATAAAAAACTGTGTATTTGAATCTGCAGGTATATTTTTTCTATTGCTTTAAATGATTGCCTTTTCTGTATTAAACTGTTTATGCATAACTTTTTATCTAAATAAGCAAATATTTTTACAAATCATAAAATGGTCTTACTCGTTATTATGCAGTCCTTTTTATTATGTATAATAACACACATCACTTGTTGATTTTAAAGTTTATTTCATTCATACGTATAATGTTAAATTGTGATGGCGGCAACCATGTTTAAAGAAACTGTTTTTAGTCCCATTGTGTAAAGTGAGAACTATTTCTTTGATTCAAATGTTGGCTTTTTTGTTTTCACAGATGATGCTACAAGCTCTTAACACCCCTTTCTCATAATATATTTACACCAGATGTATGCAGGGCATGTTCACCACAGCTCAACATAATGACACAACCAGGATTTATAAAACAAATTTTTTGTTGACATTTAAAAAATTTTGTTCAGAATTTATACACATTAAATAGCTTGAGATGTCAAATGTTGCACAACAATCTTCTCGGATTCAAATTTTGATGTATCAACAATTACTTCATACACAGATTGTCTTTCACCATGTTGCTAAGCAAGCATACATAATAAAGAAATGGTTGACAAAAATTCATAAAGCTCCCTGTCAAACAGCCACTGACCCTTAACGCAGTGAAAACTCTTCTGCAAGTTGGCCGCCTTCACTCACAATGAGGGCCCAACCGGTGACCTTAATTCGCCAATACCACCTTTATGATGCTTTTCCCAGTAGTTGCCCATTAGCAGGTGGCTGGCGTTGACGCATATGTTTGCGATACATAAATAAATGGTTACATTTTCTTCTGTATAACTCTGGTAGTGCCTCCAGATAACCTTGGACATATAGTACCCAGATGTTCTTTAAGTAAACCCTGCAGTGATCACTGTAAACATCCAATGGCGGGGTTTCACATTAAATTGATCGCTTTTCCTGCAAATAAGTGCAAATACATTTGAAAACTTCTACAGTTTCAATCCTCGTAGGTCAGTTTATGGGGTTCCGTGCACATTGCTCTATCATACTGTCTTTGATATTCTTTATCCCTCCCAATTGCGAACTGTTTGTTTTCTGAATGATAATTTTAACACACATCGGACACCCTGTCTAAATTACTTCATTCTCAAAAGGGGATTATTCTCTGTTTCTATAGCCCACAATGTTTTAGACATGCATCGTTCCATCCCTAGACTGACTCTTAGCTGTTTCAGTGACTGTATCAAATGCATCTACAAGGCATTTAGGGCTCAGCATGTGACATATTTAACACAGCAAATTACCCATGTAAGCTTTTTCCAAACTTTTGTGAGCATCCTGTCAGGGGTCGTCAATTTTGAACACTGAGCACCATCTGTGAAAGTGTTGTTTTAAACATGTTTTCACAACAATGGCTGTAAAACCTTCCTATGGCCAAAATATAGATCCAGGTCACAGGCGGTGTAACCGTGGAACCGTATAATTTTGAAGGCTATCGGTTTCCATTAGCAAAACACAGGTTTTACACAACACTTTTTCAGAATCCCCTGAGTTTTCAAATTGGTTTGAACAGCAAACACAGTAAATACTGATAGTCTCTACTACAGCCTGCTTCTACTCAGCACCATCCACTTTATTGGTTAGAGGTTGTAGACAAAACATATATGCATAGTTTTAACTATAGCTACTTCTTGTACCCTATAAAATACACACACTCGCATCAAAATATACTCACTGGATAACAGGATGCTTGGCCCCCATTTTTGCTGCTGGTGCAATGGACCATAAGCAGTCTCAGGTGTCATGGCTGCATCTGCCAGGAAAACCATAGATTCCTCAGACCCCAGCTCTCCCCATCAGTTGAAGATGGTTTCTCCAAAACCACGTCATCGCCATTACAGGTCGTCATTTCCAGATTAACAAGTGTTACGGGCACCTGCTCCTTAATGTTTTAAAAGCAATCTCCAACAGACTCCACCATAGTGCTGGTTCACAGCTGTTAGAGAGTGTGGACATATTCTTTCAGAGCTCACTGGTCTCAGAATCTGCCAACAAGTAACGGGCAAGCTCCAGCTCATCATGCTCCATAAAACAATAATGGGTATAACTATCCTCAGAAACCCCTCGGCTTCCTGGGGGTGCTCTCCCCTTGTCGTAACTGTAGCTGTTCATAATAGCTCTTTCCTGAATAGCCCCTGTAAAGCTCAAAAGCGCTGTGTTTTCCAACCCGCAGTAAAAGCTAAATATCGGGGTTGTAATGCCCACCTCTGACGCCGTCACAGCCGTAGGCCGGGCCCTTTCAATCAAAATGTATATCAAACATTCTTGAAATTCTTAAACTATATCCATTTTAAATACATTTTATTAAAGGTTGTATCAAATGCACCCCCACTTTATATAAAAATCATATAAAGTATTTATAAACATTATTCAAAGGCTTTTCAAATGTCTGCCAACTTTGTATAACAATTATATAAAGCATATATAACGTTTATAGAAATTATAATGGTTATTATCAAATGTACTCCAACTTTATATAAAATCTGTTATAGAATAATGACGTCAACTCTATATTTAAAAACCAAACCCATTCCATGTCATCAACGCGTCACCACGACAAAACCCGAACATTTGCAGTCCATCTCTTCACAACTCACTTCGCCCTCCAACAGGCAGCAGTGCACATACGTGCTCCCAGAAACTTTTTTTATATAAACTTTTATATTCACTTTAAATCAAATCATCTCAACATCATATCAAACTACAAAAATACTTTATATCAAGAAATATACATTTGATATAAAATACATATCATCTTTGATATCAATAGTATATAAAATGTATATTAAATTGATATAAAAATCATATCAAATGGAAAGGCGGGACTAAGGACGAAAACAAGGGGCGTTCCCACCGTCAAAAATATAACATTGCAAAAAAAGGTTCCATGTTAATATCCCCACAAAAATATGGCCATACAAGAATATTGTGTTATTTTTGCTGCGATATTAAGCCATGGAACCTGCGGACGACAACCCTGCAAACTCTATAATTGTTTTAATGGAGTGGGGGACACCTCCACAACACCCGATCCCAATACCCCATAAATGATCCCCACTAATAATATCGCCTATGGCCTTTCCCCACGACCATATAAATTGCGATATTATTGGTGGGGATAATATTACCTGATACCCAAAAAAGGGGGCCCCATATACTACTCACAATTACGCAATTCATTAGGAGGGAGCCACTATAAAATGTGATAAAGAGTTTATTTGCCCCTGCACCTGAGTGCATCAGGTTCGGGGTAATGACCGATGCCTTAGAGGGTCTTCTCTTGTATTTCTATTTTATTACATTTTAGAAAAATAATCAGAATTTCAAACAACAAGGGTTTGTTTTAAAATGATAACCCCAATGTTGGGACATTGGAGGTGTGCTATGTGATAGTGGATGTTGTTCTCTGCACTCACTCATTCCAACTTGTTGTGTAAGAGTGAGCCCCATTAAAAATCAGGACTGCACATCTTGAGATTAAGTACCCTACAAAAAGCAGCAAGAATGCAGTTGAAAGATAATCTGATGCACTAAACCTTTGCACTACAAAGGATCCAGCACCTAATAATGCATAAGCCTGGATGCCAGTGGATTCGGGACCCTGACGCTGAAGATTGGTCTGATCCATTCTAAAATTCCATTTTCTCTAATCAGTAAAAAGATGTCTTAAAACACTAACAACCTTGATGTGCAATCATTTGACAAAATAATGGACACTTACCTTACCCCACTGATGAAATCTGTGATTAAGACTCCCTCGCCTTCCTCTTGCAGCACGCCATGTTTTGCATAATGGAGGTAATTTTACCGGCCCTCCAAAAACTGCTCAGAGGCGTGTTCCAGTGAGAGCAGTTGGGTGAGAGGCAGGGCAAGGTAACGGGTTGGAGATCAATACCTGGTACTGATAATATTCTGTCAGATGAAAGATCACTTTGAACAACATTGCTGCACATGATGAACAGCTCTACATGAAGATGAGGCAACGTGTCATCGCTGCATGCATACACGGACACACCAGCAACTCAGAATGCAAATGCCGTCAAACAAGCAGAATAAGAGTCCAACTCAAGATTTTGAGTGTTGGTGAAACCCACAAGATTCTTGCATGACTGCCTGATCTTCTCCAAAAAGTTTCAGGAAGGCCCTTGAATCTATTTTTCAAGTTATCAATTGCCTAGTTTATAAATAAACCAGGGTTATATGTGATCTATTTGAAAGGCAAACTTTTCACAACTCCCATTTTGATGAGACTCTGGTAACATGGGAGCAGTAAAAAGTATGTATATTTCCTCCCTTTACCCTGCCCGCCTCCTCCTCCTCTCCCTGATGCACCTGGAACCCCTATCCATTTGCACCACCTCCCCTCGCTCCATCCCCCACTCACCTTTTCTGAGAGACATCCTTGGTACCACTCCTACTACCCCCCTCCTCCTTCCTCTCTCACCCCCTCACTATACCTCCCCGCTGCCCCCTCCCTGAGCCACTCCTCCCTACTCCCCACTTACTGCACCATCTGCTCCGCTGGCCTAGCTTGCGCTGTACCCTTTTCCTGGCCATGAATTGCATAGAGGACATTTTGTACTGGTTCATATGTGCAACGTGCCACACACGATACCGTGGGGCACACCATACATCAGCATGAAGATGATGCTAAACTATATTTCACGAACATCCCTGAAAAAGAACTCGTTCCCATCACCAGGGTCAAACTCAGCCTTTCATCCTTCCGCGGTCGATAAATGAGCACCACACACAGTGGGTAATAATAACCAGCGCTCAGATACCTGAGGGTTCGTAGCGCTATATAAATGCTAAATTATTATTATTATCATTATTATTATTATTACCAGCACCTCAGAAAAATGTATCTATGGCTATCTCAATCTTTAGATTAATTCTCACAAGACAAGAAAAAAAATCCTGCTGCTTTCTTCTTCTGTTTCTAACCTACCAATTGCATGCTAAAGGCCCGCTAATACACCTGCTGAGGACTCCCCAACCTTAGTCTCGAATGCTACATAGTGATGCTTTCTTCGGAGCCAGGTAGGGCATCTGGGCCCTTTTATCAGTAATGCGGTGACAGAAGAAATACATCAACATCACACTGCAGTGAAAAGAAAACCATGCATCCCAGGTGCTGATTTGTAGGCAGCCATTTTGATCCTGGTGATATCCAGACACTGATTATGACAAGGCCTCGCCGGTGGACCTCTCACAAATGCTCTACGATCTACAAAAGGCTGTCCAGTCTGCTGCAGCATGTTTCTTTTTTATTATTTTTTTTTATTTCATTTAGTTTTTACAAACTTTTCGAAATTTAAAACATAAGAACACATTGAGTGTGAGAGAAAAAAAAACTTAGAATACAAAAAAGAAAAGCTTAATAAGACATAGAAACTATATAAAAAGAGAAAAAATAACATTTCCAATTCCACATTTAGATTACTACTGAAACTCAGCATCTTGCTTCTATACATTCGTTTTCAGCTACTCAAGATAGTCCATGGACTTACTTATTTAATAGTCTATTCACTCTTGTGTTTTTGCATTCCTTCACTTTCTTCTGTCGATCGATAACATCACCTCTAATTAGTTTGATCTAATGTGTCCGCCTCGGTGACTTATCCCCTATTGACTATTAAAACCTGTTGCACCGTTAGGAAATCCTGCCCAAATTTCAAGTGCATCCACATGAGCTCACAGAAAAACTTGGCTGACAAACTGGCATCTTCCAGTGGTTTAAAAGATCTCCACGTTGAAAGTGAACCTTTGCTAGAAATCCCCAACTTCAAGCCAAAGATCTGAAGCAATTCTTCTCAGGTGTTGCACAGAAAATCTGGATCTTTCAGTCGCCTCAAAACGACTTCTTGCCTTCAGCAAAATCCAGCAAGAGCTGAAAATCTTTCTTTCTAAAAAAGCACCTTATTTTTGAGTTTTCATTTCTCCTTACTCCCTACGCACCATTTTCTCTGCTCAAGGCCAAACCCAGCCCTCCCCTTTCCTCTGATGGCTCTAAACAGAAAAGCACTTGGCAGGAAAATACCATTTTTTTCTTTGGTTTGTTCTCCATGTTTGACTCTCGTTTTTCCTTCTCCAACTGTTGAATTGCAAATGTGCATTTAACTACTACATAAGTGCTTTCCTCTCTGAAACCCCCAGCGTGCACCAGACACCTGGCGGGGGGGGGGGGGGCAGGGTGGGCAGGGGTAGTGACCGGAATGTGCCCTCCATCACTTGGGATCCCTGTGGTCAGCCAGTGAAGCCGCTGGCCAGTGAACAAAAAACCTGGTGGCCAGCCAAGCTCGCTAATTTGGAGGCAGGTGTCCATGAAGCTTTAGTGGCAGGGGGAGACCATTACACCACTGGTACTGTGTAGTGACAGCGTTTCCAAAATCCCGGAGAGAAAGGAAGTCTAAAGCCCCCCAAACCCTAACTAAGTCTGCGCCATTCTTCGGAAGGCCGGATCATGCCAGAAATCCCTTGTTTATACTACCTAATCCGAGCGCCTTCTTTCTACCCTCTTACACTTTAAAAGGGCGACGCAACCCAGCCGTCGGGCCACAGACAAGGAGGGGCTCTGCTCTCAGCACACACAAAAGCACTCTTAAATGAGAATCTGACAATGTCACGAATTAGGCCAATCTTTTAAACTCCACAGCAATAATGCAGCGCATTCTGTGGGGCTGGGGCGGCTGGAATTGCGCGCTGTGGGCTATATGACACTAGAGTAAAAATGGCGCAGTCAGGGGGAGCTGGAAACAGACTATTGTGCTAGGCAACAGCAGCTCAGGTTGAATGGAGGGTTAGACGGCTGTCGGGCGGCTCCGGGCCCTGCAGTGCATGAAGCTTGCCCTTTCCTCACATATTAAAGCTGCAGTAGGTCGAGCCACCAGCTGCATGGCCCGCTTTAATAATTACAGCAAGAAAGCATTACGGATCCTATAACAGTGACCTAAAGAATAGTATTTGGGAAATGTTCTTTTATTGCGTGTATTTTCTATTTAATTTTTAAAGAATGGCAGTAATATACAACATACTTCAAATCTAAACATTTCTTGGTGCTGACAACTCTCTCTCTCTCTATTTATATATAAATTCACAGAAAAAAACGTTATTATAGGGACGTTATGGTTAAGTTGCACTAATATAATTAACACCCAGGACATCAAATATGACATCACTGATTTAATGCCACAAATCCCTGAAATTTGGCAGGTGCTGGTAGCGAAGCCACCTTAATTATGAGGCCCGCATTGCGCAACCTGTAAGCACCCTCATGATATCACAAATGACATCACCGATGATATCACAAATGACATCACTTAAGGTATCATGAGTGGCATCACTGGTAGAGAAATCACACTTTTTTCGGACTGTATTTGAACATACAGCACAGATGCAATATGCCCTGTCTTTTGTGAATGTCACATTTGCATAGTTGCCAACACTATCCATTCCATTCTGTAGATGGAAAAAGGAAACTACAAATCCCAGAATGCAAAGAAAAAAAAACACGACTGGATAGCCAGCTACAGAATGACGTGGATCATGTTGGCAACTATGTATTTGTCAATCAGTGTAAATAATGGTTTGGGAGCTACACAGCAATTGACAATGTAGATGCAATATAGGAGAAGTCTGCAAGCTTTGGATCTCAAGAGGTTTTACAATACAACTTCCACTAGCCCCACCCAGCATAGGCAATGGTGAGGATAAACGGGAGTCGTAGTCCAAAACGTGTAGTGGAATGCCGTCTTCAAACTCTTGCACTAAACGTTTGTCCATCCAGTACATTAGATGCTCTGGTCCTGATTACTATCTGTCTTCACAAGAAAGTGTTTTTTAGCATTGTTGACCCTTGCATGCCACCGACCCTAACCTTTACTGTTTTGCATGGTCAAAGCCCACCATTTGATTTGTTCTGATGACAGTAAACTGCCTGCCATATGTAGATACATTGACTTCAGAAACGACTTCTTATTATGTATGTTGTATTCTTTGGTGGGCAGGTGGAAAGTCATAATTGGAGCTTTGCATAGTGGACTCGAGTTACTCTGCTTCTAATGTGGCAATAACCGCCGAGCCGGTAGGCCATTAACACCTATGGTAATGCCCCCAGGCCTTAACGGTGGCCCCGCAGGCATTACTATAAGGCGGTAATGGCCTGCCGGCGAGGCAGTTACTGCCATTAGTATTCCGGGGTCTGCAGGCTCGGGATACTGGTTTTCCCGAGTTTGCAGCCCGGAACACTAATGGCTTACGAAAACTTTTCAAGCAGCATTTGAAAAGATTTCGTTGCAGTACGCGCTGGTTCTAGGAACACTAGATCGCACGTACTGCTTCATTAGTACGGAGCAACAGGGTGCCATTTTGGGAGAAGTTGCTCCATACTAATGAATGGGACAAAAATAAAATAAAAAAAAAGGCCACCTTGGAAAAGGGAGAAGGGGCTACGTGTGGTCCCTTCTCCCTTTCCAAGGTTTACTTGAAAAAAGAGTGTACCAGGCACGCAAACGTTGTTCGTGCATCCACGGGATTACGCTGAGGTAGGGCTCGGAAATGAGCCAATCATCTTTCAGTGTAGTCCCGTGGATAGGACTGTCGGGTACTAATGTCTAAGAATCCCATGTTTGTAAATTAAACAGTATTTTTAAATGCAAACTCCAACCAAGCGTTGTGCCTGAATCCACCCTTATATGCAGAAACATGCTTTTTGAATGTTCCATCTCTCTTTCTTGCACGCTTGCTCTGCTGTAGTGATGTCATGTCCTGTGTGAGTTCATGAGTGATGTCACTTGTGATGGACTGGTTAAAACACACACCAACCTTACAACCCATTGCCACAGTGATCAAAGCCCCATATCATCAAACCACACACTAGCATCATATCAAACCCCTTATGCTTCACATCACATCTGTTCCAACTAGCCAGAATGTGCCCAACCGTAGAGCACGTTGCCCCTCACACCTTACAATGCCCATCAGGCAATGACACACATCTCACCCCACTCAGCAGGTGTGGCATCCACTCACCACATCAGACACCATACTAGCACAACTTAGTTAACGCAACACCTAATACATATACAGTACTACATGGGGAAGGCCTACAGATGACTGGGCCCGAGCCACTTCAAACTTTGCAGCATGCACCCATGACCATCAATTAGCAGGTGTGAAGACTAAACAAATAAATCATGAAAGATACAACTCAACCTAACTAGACAGGCACCACTCACTGCACCAGTGCATCTAATGCGAAGCACTACTCAGCACAACCCGATTTAGCCACATCCATTACACGCCATGCCAACTGCATGAACTCAAACCTACCACTATGCATTTATTGTGCACTAATTGCTGGCTTGTGTGTCTCCACGCATCAGGTACTGCTGCACCTATTGGATATTGGCCTATTGCTGCCTCCATTCTCGTTGCCTAACTACACCAACAAGAGGAGCTGACAGCTTGTCACTCTGAAATAAATTAGGGACTAACATTTTCCTTTAAGCAACAACAGTTGCCTCAACAACTACTCTGTACATGGTGTTTGGTTAAAGAAGATAGCGCTCAGCATGGACCACAGACAGAACACTTCCATCCCCCTTTAAAACTATAAGGTGTGGCTTATCCATACACAAACACCCCCTGTCGTACAGTATTCAACTGATACCAACGCATGACGTTCATACAAAAAGGACTGGGGTAGGCCAGGCGTTTTCCATATCCATTGCCAGACACAAATACATATAAATCAAACAAACACTCAGATATCACCATCAGAAAAAGGAAAACAGGGAGTTCTGGGAGGGGCAGTAGCTACTGTGACTGAATCTGAGATGAATCAGACTACTGTGCTGCGCCCACTTAGACATTAGAAAATAAAACCCTCGGACAGGGAGTTCCTTTTGGTCCTAACGCTCCAAAGGGTGCCCTGCAGGTACACCTATGTCCCCACAATAACCACGGATAAGTAGAAGAAGGGTAAGGCATTCGCCTACCTGACTCCTCTTCCCAAGACCACTCAGCTCATCTACCCCACACAGCTATACCACATCATCCTCAGCACTGCTCATTACATCAGGGATAACCGAGCGGTTATCAGCTCCCTGCTTTGTTGCACATCTCGGGGGTGCACTTTATCAATCCAATGTAACAGAAGATGATCTGCCAGTGTAGAACCCCTTTGCTGGAGGTGGTGTGTGGTGCCTTGTTTATTTGTAGTGCCCGCAAATTAAACCAACAGTGGCACTCCAGCCATTAGATGAATCACAACAGTGGGACCCTTTGGGACCATCAGGACTAAGGAGCATTAGATGTTCATTTGTAGCAGAATTAATGAGAGAAAGAGATGGAAAGGGGCATGGCAACTGATCTTCCCAATTTAACCAAAATGTATCCTCCAATGAGAATCATCGGTGCCAAGCTAAGAGATATAGTGACTGCACCTGTGATTGTGACTGGAGGCATAGAGGCCGAAGCATGGAAAGTTGCACTGTTCAGTGATCTCTTGCATCCAGTGGTGGAGGAAGTCTTTTCTGTGCCCAGAACATACGTCAGCATTACCAGGGTAAATCACTCATGAAGATGCACCCACAGCACAAATCAGCATTGCCATCCTACACCACTTTTATGAATCGACACCCCCAAAATATGGCAGTAATTCTTCTTTAAAACATGTGTATGATTGCTGCATGTGGACCCCCTGCCCAACACACACACACACACACACAAACTCTCTCTCTCTCTAATATGTTGTGCTTTAAAAATGCAATTGTGGATTACAATACATGTATTTGTTTTTACAATTTGGGGTTCACACTAATGTGTTTTCTGTTTTGTTCATTTTACATTCTGTGTAAAATTGCCGTTGCGATGCATAATGTTTTCCCTTTTGTCATTGAATTATATAGATTGCATTTGAAGTGATATCGTGATGATTTATGTTGATCATACAAATAAATTATATTAATTTTGATATCATATATTTTCATCCTCGTGTGGATGTTTTCCGTGCAATTAAATTAGTCTCAATACATGTATGTGGGATCACTTCTACTGAATACCCTATAACCTGAGTATGAAGTGCTCTACATGCATAATGGTTCATCACTGTTGTTGCTTTAAAGGGCCAAGAAAAAGCAAGATTTGTTAAAAAGTTAAAGGTTATTTTTTCTTAAAAATACATCATGTGCAGATTTTATTACAATTTCAATGTATGGATTTATATTTACTAAGATTAAAAATGATCTCTAATTCAACTTTGCAAGTGCATTATCACATGTTATTTTTAAAATCGTAAACTGCTGACTCTTGCATTTGTACAGAGCCATTTGATATTATTAGAGAGAGGAGTGTGGCTTGTTGGCCGAAGGGAGCCATGATGTGGGTGAGGAACGTCATTGCATAATGTGGCTTTAAGTGTTCTGTCTTAGCAATAGAGCAATCCTCAGTAAGGCGAGAGAACTGCCAAAGAAGAAACATCTCTGCACGCCCCCCTGAGCTATGCGCTGTCAAGCTTTTATTCCTGGCCCACCCACAATTCTCACTGAGGGGGCGTTAGTTACACTTCTAGCCTCTTTGCTTTGGAGCTGTCCACAGGTGTTAGCACAAGCAGCTGAAGCGGACTGGCAGAGGGTAGGTTCTAGAAAACAACTGTCAGAAAAATGAACTTACTGAAAATGACTGTGTTGAAAAATTGAAAGATTATTTTTTTAAAAAAAAAACGTCTTTTTGCACTTTACACCTGGAACCTAACACCCCACCCCCAGTGGATTTTTGTTTACCTAGGGTGCTAGCGTAGTGTCTTAAAGCCTTAACAAATATGGGCCCATTCAGTCAGGCTTCAAACAGGCTTCAAGCAGGGCCTTCCGCTGAATGGTGCAGTCTTTGCAAATGCAATCCCTATCAGGTTTTTGAAGTCAATGCTTTAACGAGTTGATGTTGTTCAACGAGGCATGACGCATGGACATTATAGCAAGGGCTGTGCACCCTGATAAGGATAAGAATCCTGTAATATATTTTAGAATCTGGAACTTAATGCTGCTATCTGGTATCCCTGATCTCTCTGTTGCAATGCTCATGCTACTGTTTATGTGTAGCTCGGGGGTCCTTGCACTACTTGTCAACACCCCAAATCACCTATACTAGTGGAGAAACACTATGATCTTTGTTTTGTAGCAGTTCAGTTGGAAAACCAAATGCGTTGGTTGAATAGGGAGTCGGTTGTTGTCAGTGGATGTCCAATGGGAGACAGGTGGAGCTTATGGACATGTCTATATTCCTCCACAGGGAAGGATGTTTTTATGGGGCATCAAAGGGGCCTAGACAAACGTGTTCTGTGTATCTCCATAAACATCAAGAGAAACCCCCTGTGACGGGCTTGGAAGACCCTTGACACCTCTGTGAGCTATTCTAACGGCGTTTGACTATCTACCATATCAGATGGCATGCCAAGTCCCAGAGGAAACAGCACTGCCCATTCACCTGTCTACCATTTCTAGTAGACTAGCTCATCCCAGAAGGACAGTAGGGATGTCACACTCACTTGCCTGCGGCGAATCTGTGACTAGTGTAGGCCATATGAAGCATGGCACGCACTGCTTCACATCTTGCATGTGGTGTTCTGAGATCTTTTCACACAATCAATTAACAGTGGAACTATCTGTCTTCACCAATTCATCTTTTGATGAGTCAAAGGGTAACTCAATATTTGCCTTATTTCACAATATTTTTTCATACTATGGACAAGTTGAAACAAATTAGTTCTTTGTATAGTGGTTCCAAGCGAGGGCATCCCCGATGGTCTGTAAACCACCTCAGATTAGCAGGTCAATATGATCAATCCAGGTGCTCAATTACATTACCAAGCTGCTCAAAACCTCGAAGCAGATATATCACAACATGTTCTTAGGGCACAATGAGGATGAATTATAAAATAAAAAATGTCTTATAACGTAAAATATATAAAATGACAAAAAAATATATTTTGATCATTTCAAAAATAGAACAACAGAGTAATTGCGTCACCCATAGGGGTTAAATAGGTAATTATTACCAGACCAGCTTAAAAGGAACATCCCCAGGCTGCTGATAAAGACAGATGATAGGCGTGATGCAAGTAAAATAGAAAAATCTGTAAAAACCTCGAAGGTGGTCCTACAACTTGGGGGGCCTTATGCACTGGAGACCTAGAGTTAGTGCACGCAGAAATAAAAGTGATTCCTCCGAATTTTGATTTTATCACCACTATGGTGGTAAACCCAAAGCAAATATGTAGTATGTCAAAATAACTTCATGCAGTTTTTCTGAAACACGCCATGGTACACTGTCCCTATTATTATTGCTGCTTTCATTACTGTTGTTGATCCAACTCCACTCTGCTCTCTTACTTCTCCTGGTCTGTCTGGTTCTGTACACCAATGGTTTCGTTGTTATCCTTCTAACTGTGAATACACCATTTCTTTGGCTGTTCAAACTTCAGCTCCTTGTCCTTTCCAATATGTTGTTCCCCAAATATCTGTTCTTGTGCCTCTTCTTTTTTCTCTTTAGACCTTTCCTCTTTCTGCTATCACATTTATCTTCGAACTCTCTGCCCATTTCTATGCAGAGGACTTGTATATTGTCTTCTCCTTGTCCTCCTTTTCGGATTCCCTTCACTCCAACGTCCTGGCTTGTCTTTCTGCCATCCAATCTTGGATGCATCCCCATATTCTCCACCTCAACCCCACCAAAACTGAAGTCCTCTTCTTTCCTGCTGCAAAAACGTCTCCCCCTTTTTATCCCCCTGCCTTTATCTTTCCTTCTTTTATTGCTCATTCTGCTTTAGCTCAGACTCTTTCTGTGACTTTCAACCCTACTCTTTCCTTTTCTACTCCCATGTCCAATGCTTACCACATTTGCAGTTTTCACCTCTATAATAAACGTTGTGCACGTCTGTTTCTTTCTTTTCACACCACTAAGCTTCTGATTTCCTCCTTACGCTCTTCGATTACGTAATCTCTTTTATCTCTCTCTCTTGCCTTTTGAATCTCGCCTCCTTTTTCACTATGTATTGTATTTACATGTATTCACGGCCTTGCGCCTCCCTATCTCTCCTCACTGGTCTCCTTCTATTCTCCCCATTCACTCTTTGCTCGCAATCTCTGCATCTTCTACCTGCTCCTAAACCTCCCTGTGCCACCTCTCATGCCCGCTCTGTCGTGCTGCTTGCCCCAAAGCATTGGGACTATCTTCCTCTCGCTGTCCGTTCATTTTCAACTATTCATCTGTTTCGCACTCGGTTAAATCCCATTAACCATTAACTATTTAATATTCTCCTGCTGATTCTTAGTGTGTCTGCCTCTTTGCATATATGTGTATCGTTTGCTCTATTGTATGTTCAGTGCTTTGGTGAAAGCACTATACATATTAAGCTAAATGCAAATACAAAAAATGGAATATGCATGCCTCTGATCATGTGGTGTTCACCCGCATTGCCTAGTTTTTGTTTGTCTAGATGCACACCTTGTTCATCGACATCTATCTAGTTCAATTTGAAAAAATGTAGTAGGGTGCAAGGGACAAAAACAATTTTGACACTAGGCTGTATAATCAAGTAGAAAACCAGCATATGTCCAAAACTCTTGTGGAACACTCCCATCCCCTGCACACCTGTTTGTATTGTAATCCAAACAATATTGTATCATGTTGACCCGCATGCCTGTAATCAGCCATGAAATATTATCTAAGAGTGTTACAGAGTGAATGGGTGTTGAGGTGAGAGTGAGTGGCTGACTGGTAAAACAAGGAGAGGATAATTGAAATGAGATATGGCAAATGTATTGATCTGATTCAGTAGTGTTCTCAGGGGGCAGAACCGGGATAATTCTCATGAGTGAAGGAGGCTGCAATGTTCAGATGTCTGTTCTTCCATCTGAAAGGGTGTGTTTCTCTTACCATGATGTGCTAGGCCAGAGAAACTGAAGACTGGGTGGTCATCAATCCCTCGGATGTGCTAGGGAGTGAGTTGCAAGGTTTGGCTCTCTGTTCTGTCTGGAAGTCAAGCTGGTCTCCACAAAAGGACAATATGGTTCAACAAGGATTAAAGGGCAATGTGCAGGTTGTCGCTCGGGCCAAGGTGGGTGTAACGGTTTATTGAGAGCCATCCTCAACACAGGAAGACCCTTCCCTGCTCACTCAAGTGGTTATTCAACAAACGGTTTAACAGATTCTTTTTTTAGCCCTATCTCAGACACATAGCATGCCCCTTGAATCCCTCTCCCCTGAGCTAACAATGAGCCAAGAACCAGGCCGGTGTACAGGGAAATATATTGGTATTTATTTAAATTAACAGCAATAGGAATTAGCACGAAAATATCGAAAACATCACTTTATCCATGGCACAACACCATCAGCTTCACTCAGCATAAATAAACCACAAACGTGAGTTACAAAGAACACAGACCAAATTCTTCCCTTACAGCAAATCTCACTTCGCAAAATAATTACACTGATCAATAATATTTGCACCCCAAACATTTGGTTTAAAAAAGAACACAGGGTGATTTATCGCTTTGTTTTTCAGACCCCCCTCACCCCCCCCCCCCCGCTTTGGTGTATGTTGAGAAATCACACAGAAAAATGTGAATGCTTTGGGGAATTTTGGATTTCAGACCACCCCTGACTGAAAGGTCTGTGTTGAGGAAGCTGGATAAAAAGGTTGGACTTATTTAAGAACAAAGACACCCCTCTTCTTTGTAGAAGTCAGGGTCAGCTGGACAAGAAGGATTTTCAGTGCACACGTTTGTTCTGCCAAATGGGGAATTAATTAGATTAATATGTTTCGTTACATAGGCTAAGAATCTACACAGTTTTGCCCCACCCACCCACTATAAAGGGAAAGGATTCAAGGCAAGCAGACTACCCCCCACCTTTTGGTTTTCCGGGGCTTAGTTCTACTTACAGAGCAAGCCTCTGTTTAAGGTTTGAGGAAAGCTCACTGCTTCTCATGAAACTCTGGAAAGATAGGGCAGGTGTTCAGTCACTCCACTCTGGAAGATGGCCTCCCGCTCTCCACCACAGGACCCAGTCAGCTTAGAGGCCTTCCTAGAAATGGACAGCTCCACCCAGATGCACTCTCAGCAATATCCTCTGGTGTCTCCTTACAGCTGCCAGATGGTAAGTTTCATCAGCCTACCTGTCTTTTTCCTTTTTCTGTCACCCGTTTTTTGTGTGTCTTGTGTTTCAGTGCAGTCCCCCTTATATAGAAGAAATGACATCATCAATTTTACAATCTTGGGGAAGTACCCTGAAATAACCCCTGCCATTATGATTGGACTGTTACTTCTCTCTCTCCTCCCAACCTTGCCTCCAAGTCAGGATTTCTTTAGGGGACTGCAGCACCATATGGCAATTCCCATTTGTAATCTCCCCTTTGTTCTCCTTTCAACTTTTTGGCAACAACTAGTTATGTATCACAACTTCATAATTTTACTAGCGACTGCAATACCAAACATATTTTCTGTTTGAGCTGATCATGGAGAATTAAATAAGCCGACCACCAAATCCGTACAATGTAGCATGGCCATGTGGCACATTTCTGTCCTTTCCATTAAAAGTACAACAGTTATGAATATTTAAGTTATTAAGCATATCCCTAATTTCATTTTCCACCTTTTCACCAACTCTCACATTTGCAACATGTTCAGACCAGCCAGAAACCTAGTCTAACTGGCCATTACAGTTCCCTGAGTCACAGGTAGATGCATTTTATATCCCCAAAATCGACTGGAAATTACATAAACAATGGCACAAAAATGAAATCAATCCACAGAATGGTTGCTGCGAAAAAGGCCTAAATGATAATAGTCCTTTTAAATTAATTGTGAATGTTCATTTTCAGCAAATGTTAGGTCTGCTTAATCCAACCCAGCCATCTGTCTCCCTGGGCCAGCCTGTGACCAGAAGTTTTTTTATGAGTGTCTTTGAATATGGTAGTTTGCTCTTTGATGTGGGTGCCCCAATTTTCACACATATTGGTCATGCTTCAGCCAAGGGTGAATTTCATTCTGCTTCCAGAGCCAGCAGGTCTGGAAGACACTGGGCTTTCAACACCTTCAGCAGCAAATTATATTGTGGGGTTCATGTCATTAGATGGGTAATGTGACATCCAGGCTGGAAGTGGGGGATTTCCTTTGTGAAGTTTTGACCACAGCCAGAAAGTTTTCCATGGAGACAAAGTGGCTCTTCAAATGTCACTGGAGTTTTGTAGGTGAAACCTAATATACATTGCTTTTGTTAACCCACACATCAGGTTTTGTTTTCCTGACATTTTTCTAAGAGCTGTGATCTTTTTTTTCACTTTGGCTTTTTAAAGCCCTTGTTATTTGTGAACACATGTGCAGGGCATGTTTGCATACACTGTTTAAAAATCCTGTTTTCCATGTCACAGGGATCTTTGATTCCTCCTTCTTTTGCAAATTAAACTGCTATTTGTCCATTGGTAATGACAGTTAGGCCCCTTTCCACATTGCTCTTTAACTTTACTTGTAAAACAAAAGCAAAAGCCAGGCTGTTTTTTGTTCAGTGTTTAAATGCCTGCCATTCATGTGAAAGGGATTTCTGGTCGGGGTCTTTAAATGCACCCCACATGGGAAACCATAAAGGGGTGCATGTGCGCCTCTGTCTTCTCACAGTTTCCTATTTTAGTCCTCTCCCACACCGCTCTCTCCTGTATCGTCTCAGTCCCTTTTTCTGTGTTTTCACCCTTCTCTCACTCGCTCCTCTAATCTCTACACTCTTTCCTTTTCCTCCTCTCATATCCTCCCCTGTTCCAATGATCTCCTTCAACTGCCTCCAAACTCTTGCTCGCTCCTTCTGAAAGCACTCACCCTTCTCTCCCTTCCTTCCTCACTTATATATATGTCTTGGACCACACCCAAAAAGAGATGTATTCTTATTGGCTCCAGTTGTGAGCAGCGTGGGTGTGTGATTAGGGATTGAGAATCTCATGTACTTGGGCAGTTCTCTTCCTGTTTAACACGCATTTGCCTTGGCCCCTCTCCAACCGTGGACTGAGCCTTTGTTACTGCTGTCCTCCATTTTTTATTCTTACAGCAATGGTATGAGGGAGATTTGTGCAGCCTGGGGGGAGACTGCCATGCAAAAACCTGCTGAATCTTCACTGTGTGAGTTAGCAACTTTCCCTGTAGGTGGACCCATGTCCTCACTCTCATACGTCCCCTCTTGCTGTGCAGTGCCACAGTGTTCAAGCATGTCATAGTGTCTACCTTGCAGACATCAATTTCATAGTGTCTGTCTACATTACTGGATGTCCCAAGTGAGGGTTGGGAGTAACATAGGTTACCTTCACTGGTCTCCCTTTCTACAATAGATCAGTCTCTTAAAGGGACAGTATCCCAGGGCCTAATTGTGTGGTGTTGCAGTATTAGCCTGAGGATCCTCCTCACAATGTTTCCAGTCCAGCATCACACATTTTCTGGTGTGCCCGGCCCGCCTCTTGTCCCCTCCATCCACCCTTGAGCCTAGGAAGAAGATTTTGTCACAGTACTGAGAAAGCAATTGCTCCACTATAGTTCTTGTTGTAGCAGGTACTTCAATGTATATTTCAGAGAGAGATGGAGCAGCAGTAGTGTTCATTGTGGTATCTGGTCAGTCTGTTTTCTAGGATGTATAGGTCTGCTTTTGTAATGCTTTGTGAGTAATAAAGACTGATTTAAAATGACTTGTTCATACCACTAGGAGCAATTGGCATGACTTCTCTGGGAGAAAGGACTACAAGCGATGGCCTTCTGACTTTTGGATTTGCTGAAGTTTATGCAGGAATCCTGGAGGTGAACCCACATGTAGACTGTTTGTATAGCAAAGCCTGCAGAATACTAGAATGCTGGCCAGAGCTGTGACCATCGTTATGATTGATTCAAAACCTTCCAGCCATCACCTATTGGTTTTCTGTAAGGCACCCTAAGTGGGGCGAGTATGCCCAGATGTGGGTCCAGAGACTGCAGGGCTTAGAGAGCCAAGCTACACTTCACTGATGACACCAAAACATCTCTTGGGTCTCATGCAGAAGGGATGCGACCTAGCGACCTAGTGTCTGGACTGCCCATTTTGGTTCCATGTCTTAAAATCATGACAAAAATGGCCTTGTATACAAAATATTGCGGCAAATATGCAATGGTTTTGCAGCCACAATCATGTAAAGGATGCGGGGGACACGACCGCAACCACCAGACCCATTATACCATTTAAGGGGAGCGGTAACACCCCCGCAACCCCTGTTTCCCTTAAATGGTATAATGGGATACACCTTTACCAGGTCAAACCACAGCATTTTTGCCACGATTGTTTTACCAGCAACATTTTTGCCACGATTCTATTACCTGATACACCCCTATTGGGGTGCGACCAAGCATGATTTGCATATGGTATTTTCCTGTCTGTAATTTGCATGGAAGGCTGAAACACAGTAATCTGGAGGGTTGCAGAGAGATGCACCTGTGGTTATAATCCATTCAAAACAGCCATCACCTTTTGGTTTTGCTTGAGTACTAGAACAATGGCTGATGCCACCTCATATGTATGTTGATGTTAATTCAATCTGAACGTACTCTGAGGATGTTAAGGTGTAATTCCTAAAATGGTGTGTTGGCTTTGAATGCAAATTGAGTTGGTAGGTAAGGAGAAATATTTCATTCTGTGGGTGGTACGATTCTCAAGAGATAATGGCCCTCATTACAGTTTTGTCGGAATCCCACTGGTAATTCGGGCGGGATACTGACAAAAAAATGCCTTACTGTTTCTGCCGCCCGATATCCCAGTATTACTGGGATATTACGAGTAGCAGAGACGCCAGTAAGTTCTCGTTAAATGGTGTACCATAGGACTCCATGGATGGGATTGCTGGAATTACTGGCACCGGTCGTAACGGTGCTGGTGATTCCGGCATTTATTTTCCAATAGGGGACTAAACTCAATTCCCCCTACCGGCAAACTTGTGTTTCACCGGTCCCAAAAAAATGCTGGTGCCGGAACATCTGCCATTTTGTCTGTCATTTTTTCGAGACCTGGGAACTTATAACAAGTCTGAATGTGTGCATGCAAATGGCTTTGAACACTTGGATTGATGACACCTCCAGAATTTGGTGGCGGCGGCAAGTTGCATGTGTGCATGTTGCACCAAAAGTGTTTTGACAGTGATGGGCCTTTGAAGGTCCCTCACTTCGATTATACACCCGGCACCCCTTGCATAGATTGATGTTTCCAGCCTTCCATCCACAGGTATGCTGGACGGGGAGGGTGTGAATGCATGCCAATATGTCAGCTGCATGCCTGACACTTAAAAATGCATGGATGGGCTGACTGAAGCTCTCTTGCAACCACCATTGGTACCTCACCCCACCAGCATATGCCCTCTCTGTGCTTGATATGTTTCTGCGACAGCAGTCTGTGCCCCTAGAAGCACACTTGCCACTTTAAGCAATTAAATATCTCATAGATCGGCACCCAAGTCAATGATGGGAAGTCGTGGGAAGTGAGAGGTAAAAACACCTGGCAGACAGTCGCATGTCCAGACTTTTTGACTGGGGTGGCCCAAGTGGCGCACTGACTTACGCAGGGGTGCCATTAAATAAGAGCACACACGCATAATGATCATAGTTTAGGATAATGGAGTGGCACCTGGGCTGGCCAATCCTTTTCCACGCGTAGCACATGCCACCCCAGGCAACTCCCTGGACACACCACTGCAGGCCGAACTTTGCATTTCTCCCCTAGAGTGTGGCACGAAGAAGATGCTTGGTGTTGGCCCTGGCATGGACCGCATCACGCACGTTAAATAATAAGTCGGGAGCCACTTTCCATTCCGACCTTCACTTTATTTCGTCTTCCCATAACTGCCCTTTTCTTCCCCTGTCCCTCCCCTTACGCCCTCCTCCCGCTCCCTCCCACTGTCCAATGTCCTACTTCTATTAAAGGGGCTTCTGCCTTTATTCGCCCTTGGCGTCATTTCGCGGTGGCTCTTTGTCATGGTTATCATTGGTTCCTTGTCCTCTGTTTCTCTCGCGTCTTGCTCAGGGATGTGGCCCTCCTTGTGGGTGACCTTGAATGATCTGTAGTGGATGTTGATGACGGCGTGCTGTAGGGCCGTCCGATGGCTGGGACGGCTACTCCCGGTGGCGGGACTTGGTATCATGTGGATGGTGGCAGGTACTCTGCAGTCTCCCTGTGTTGGGTCGCAGTGCGACTGTCCTCTTGGTTGTACAGGCTGATTTGTTCCCCACTGAACTACATGGGCTTGAGGTTTGCCTAGGGGTTGTGCTTCCGCTCTTGTCTGGTAGCCTTGGGTTTACTGTGGCCTCCACATCTCCCCCCCCCCCGGTATGACATCTCGGAGGGTCCTGGGTGGCTGTATGGCACATGATCATCTCGCTGGACATGTGAGGTACATGTGCCATGTGCTGCTCCGTATCTTCTTGGGTGACTTAGCTCTGGGCGGAGGGGGTGTTCGCGCCCTTGTAGTCTGGGTGGGTTGGTGTCCATGTTCTCAATGTCCTTCTTGATGTATGGCCGGGTTGTCGGCGGCCTTGGGTATCCTGCTTGGGGCGGTGGTGCCCGGATCCTCCAGTGCATTGGCCAGTCGTGGGGGCCTCCTGATTGCCCAGGTTGTCTGGCCATGCTTGGTTGGCAAGCATAGTTTGTAGGCAGTCCCGCTCTGCATACCGCCTGAAGGTGGCCTTTTTGGCCACAGTACCGGCATCTCCGCCCAATGGCCGGGCATGGTCATTTGTGTGGGATCTCCCACCCGCAGTTGTGGCATTTCGTGTTGTTCAGGTTTTGTTGCCAGTGTCTTCTAAGTCTTCTCCTCCTCCAGGGTCCTGTGGGCCAGGAGTAATCAGGCTGTTCTACCGTGAGGGCTGCAATGGAGGCACGTTCGTATTTGCTCTCAACAGTGGCTGCCTGGGCATCGACCCTCTCGTATGTTGTCGCCATATTGAGTATTTTGGTTAGGGGCAGGGGCTTTCTGAGGAGGTGTTTTCTGAGCGTTGATGAGGTGCACCCTTCTATGATCCTCAGCCGTATAGCTTCCTCATCATTGAAGTTGGCAAAGTCGCAGGTGAGTATTTTCTGCTGGAGACGGAGGATGAACTCTCTGATGGACTCATGCGGACGCTGCACATGTTGGTTGAATTCGTAGCGTTCGTAGTCCTTGTTGGGGCTTACTATCAGTCTGGCGTTGACTGTGGCGAGGAGGCGTTGGTATGTGGTCCTTTCCTGTCCTGGAATCGTTTTGGTAATCCCCTTTATCTCTTTTCCTGCCAGGTTGAAGAAGATACATATTCTGTTGGGTAAATTTTGTCCCCCAATAGCTCCTAGGAAGTCCTCAAACTCCTCGACCCATTCTGCCCATCTTTGTCCCGGGTTGTGACGCGGGTTTAATGCGAATGGATGGGGTCATCGCATAAGGGTGGCGTATGATGTGGGTCCTAGGTTGAGATGTGTAGGTGCTCCTCCGCATGCAGCTACATGTGTTTGGTCGACCATGATGGCTGCGTATTGCTTCGGTGTGTGTCCCGAGGTCGTGGGCTCTGCTTATGTTTTACGCTGTGGAGCCGATGTGTGGTGGCGTTTTGTTCTGCCTCTCCTTTCTGCAGGTTATGCTTGGTGCAGGTCCAGGAGCGGTCAAGCCACTGGTGATGTTGGCAGTGTTCAGCATGGGCACGCCGTTCCTTTGTGGTGGCCTTTGAGACTGGGGTCACTCTTTCTGTTGCCCTGCGCAGTGTGGGGTGGACACCGTAATGATGGTTGGTGAATGGCCCTTAACCTTTTCTTCTTGGTGACCTACTGTGAGATAGAGGATTGGTTGTCCTTCCATCTCGTGGGCATCGTTGTGGTGTCACTCAATTGCACTGCTATTGATCTGCTGTGGGCCCGTTGTTATAGTGCTGTGTTGGTTTTATAATAGCGTACGTCTGCGGGTGGGTGGCTCTGGTATTTGGTGTCCTAGGTAGAGCTCACTGTATGCATTTGTCCGATTGTCCTTTGTGGTTTTTTTTTGCGCTTATGTGAGTGTTTTGGGGCACTTTTGCGGGTAGTCCGCTGTCACTGGGGTGGCGGGATGTCAGTGCCCTGGTATTTTGTTCCTACACTTGCGGGAGCGTTTTGGCACTTTTCCGCTGGGCAGCCCACAGCCGTTGGCCTCTGCTGGGCATGCGGCAGTGGGGGAGGGGCATGGACTCCTTACCATGCCCAAATCCTCTCTTCTTAGGCCGCTGCGGTCTTATTATGGCGTGGGGCTCCTCCGCCCCTGCTCCCACAAAGGTGTGCTACCACACTCCTGTTCCTTTGGGTGCTGCTGGGTTCCTCACCCCCATGAGTACTTGCCGTATTACGTCAGGGACCGCTGGTCTCCGGCTCCTCTCCTCTCTGCCTGCTTCTCCCTCCGCACCGCGGCTCTCCTCGTTGCTGCAGGTTACGACGACCCCTCTCCCTGCTGCAGGCGGCGTTGCTTGCATCCTCTGTTCACCTCTGCTGGCTCTTCGTCTGCGCAGTTCTGCTGGTACCTGCTGGATACACGGTTCGCTTCTCGGCACGTCCTGTGGCGCACCCCTCCTGTTGTGCCGATCCTGTGCTCCTCCACTGCTATCACAAGGGCCCTTTCTCAGTTGGGCTTTTCATTTCGTGGCACGCACTTCCTTTCACTATGGTCCTTACTGTTGGTGCTTTTGCTCCCGTTGCCCTGCTAAGCCATTTTCGCTGCTTGGTGGTATGCACCCGTCCAACACTGTGCTTCTGTAGGGGCACCCCGTACTTTACGATCCACGGCTGGGCTCATCCACTGCACTCCACTGCTGGGTCTCACGTTTCCCTTTGTCGCCAGTTGTTGGCCCTGGCATGGGCCGCATCACGCACATTAAATAACAAGCCGGGAGCCACTTTCCATTCCGACCTTCACTTTATTTCGTCTTCCCATAACTGCCCTTTTCTTCCTCTGTCCCTCCCCTTCCGCCCTCCTCCCGCTTCCTCCCACTGTCTCATGTCCTCCTTCTCTTAAAGGGGCTTCTGCCTTTATTCACACGCAACCCTTGGTAGAGAGATTAAGACAATCATGCCAGATTCAGTAACTTCTTCAAGCTGTGAGGCCCATAGAAGAATTCCGAAAAAAAAAAGAAAGACGTCTCCAAACTATTTCACTAGTGACAACAATGAATTCCAAAAGAAAAAAATGAATTCCATCCGTGTAGGGGTGGGATTCAATGTTCCAGAATTTCCGTGGGTGGATGTACTGGGCCAAAGGTGTATTTTGGCGGCTTGCACCATGCAAGTGTAATTTTCGACGGTATTAGCACTAGTGTAACAATTGCACATTGTATTCTTTCATGCGTTTTTGCACCAGGGACATGCCTCCCCTAATGATAATTCCGTGCTCTGTTAGCCCCTAGCCACACATTGCACTGGTGCAAAAACCGCATTGAAAGAACATGTCTGCCCAAGTGCTAACACTGTGCAAACGCTGTGCCAGTTAAACCTTTTTATTGTAATAAGGCCTCTATTCTTCAGCCCCATTGGATGCTAGACCACAGAATGCTTAAAACTTATGTTGAGGATCAAGTGTTGGCTGGGCGAGTGGCAGGTGTCGGAGGCTCTTCGGGACTGCAGCCGCTGTCTCTAGGAAGCCTATGTTGCTGGCTGAACATTGTAATTTCTGAAAGTGGCCACCTGAACCCTGGTAGTGCATGTGTATATGCTGAGCCATGCTGTCAGTAAGCTTGTAAAGAGGTGGGGGGGAGGTGGCCTAGGAGATTCAAATCAAAGGGAGAAAAAAATCAGAGTCCAAAAATTAAGAGACTTTGATCCTGTAGTCAATGTCAACAAACATCTAAGACGGCACCAATCCTCTTAGTGCTTAGCAGCTGTCACTTGAAATAGAATAATTTCATAATTAAAAGGACTTGCATTATGCTCTTGTTATGAAGGCGCATTGATCCCTCGTAGGGATACCTAAGTGATATGAGGGGTTTAAGCGCTCATCAGAACAATCCCTTAAGTACACCACAGGCTCACCTTCTTCAAAGTGGTACACTCTGTGCCTGCATTGATGCGGTGACCCCTTGCTGCTTGGTTGTAGGCACAGCAAACAAGCAAGGTTGGTTGAGTCAGCATTGGGCATCCATCAGTGCAGAGCCTTGCCTCCAGTGTAACACGCAGGACAGCTATGAGGTGACAAAGGGGAAACATAAGATTTGGAACTCTCCATACACTTAGAGTGTGTACTGCAAACAGTGTGCAAGCAGTCCAACACAGGGGTGCATTGTCTGCCAATGGTATGAAGATAAATGGCCATCATGACAGTACGTCATTCCTGGGGGCACACTGAGGCCACTATCTCTGCCTGAGTATCATTAGCATATTATGATTAGCATACGCGCACAGAGATGGGGAAATAGAGGTTAGTGAAAGTGAGCGAGACAGAGATTGAAGAATATATTGTATTCTATTGTAGTTGTCATTTTTATAGCGCCTTTTACCATTATTTTAGACTCAATGTGCTGGTGGTTGGAACGCCCTCGGGCACCGAAGTCCAGAATGGTGGAGGTCACAGAGTAAGATTGGAAAACATGTGTGCATTTGGCCGAATAAGGCTTAGCAAGGCTCGCCAGGCTCTGGTAGAGAGCAACCCATGAGGTCAGGGATGTGGATGGCTGCAGAGAGGAGTCAGGAGATATTGTGAGTGCCAGAGACTAGCTTTGTGTTTACTGTGCCCGTATTTGTCATAGGTCTTTGCTGCATACTGATGTCAGAGGTGTTGAAGCATAGTTTGGTGGAAGTAGACGGAGAATTATGTGACCAGCACGACCACATTTGTCATAGTCCTTCTTGTATTCTGATAATATGTACCTAGTAGATTCGGTGGAGATCTGTTGTATGTGCACCCAATCAGATATTGACTTCTTCTGGCGATCCTTGCGGCTGTGATAAACCGGTTAGTGACAGTGACAGTCTATGCTTCAACAATTTGTAACTAGAGGAGCACGGGCTACACTTACAGGCTCTTCTAGATGGATAGCATGACGAATCTACCCAGATATTGTGCGCTTAATTAACCTTCTCAGTTGATAACATTGCCATGGGTGACCCATCCTTCAGTTTATCCCTGCGCAATACCCGCCCACCCCTCAAGACCTTTCTACGTGATTCCTGGGCTAGTTCTTGATGCACATGAAACCCCCAACTTGGTCGTCTAGCACGATACATGGCCATGGCACAACTACTTCCGCCCATGAGAATTTTCTGCGGTGCATCCCAATCTGTCCGAGTGTGATGGTGGTGATTCTATCACAACTACTTAGAGTGTGATTTGCCTGTTTTCCCCATACATGCCTGGTGAAGTGACTAATCAATACTGTGACATTTCATAGTGTGAAAAACGATATGAAGGGCTGTGTTTCAGCTGGTGGTGCTTGTGTGAAACCATGGTCATGATTGGTGTTTGATGGTGTGTTTGGTCCAGGCTGCCGCAATAACGGTCTGCGCCACCTGTTGCTGCAGGTTCGGGGCCACTGTGAAAATGGGCGGCGCCGCCAGGTACTGCCAAGTTGGGGCTGCCACAAAAATGGCTTGCGCCGCCCGGTGCTGTGTGTTCCTACGCTCGGATTGGGAATTAGAATGTTAGGGACGGGTTTCAGGATAATACAGCAAATAGCCAGGTTTGGAGGACTTTTTTGACGTAGAGGTAGTTCTCGGTGCAACGGATGTGCAGAGGAAGATTGTTCAAGATAGTCGGAGCTAGGATAGAGAAGGCTGAGCCGCCAACTCTAGTTGAGTTGTAAGGGGGAATAGTGAGGAGGAGAGCTGAGCCCGATTGGAGGTTTCCCGGGGGATGGTAGAAGATTATTTTATTCTGTAGGAACTATGGTCCTGTAATATGGAGTGCTTGGTGTCTGATGTACACAGCTTTGATGGCTGCTCTTACGGTAATAGGGCGCCAGTGAATTAAACTGAGGGCGGGGTTGATATGTTCTCTGGACGATAGGGCAAGGAGCAGTCTGGCTGCTGAGTTTTAGATTTGCTTGAGTTTTCGAAGCTGGCGTGCTGGGACGCTGTAACGATTTTATAACATGGCACACTTCAGCCAGGGACTCCTTCTCCTGACAATGAATGTGGCGCACAATAAAAACGCTTTCTATCTTTAAACAACCACGGGTTCTTTTATTTGAGTAGGCCCCTAACATGTCTCGCACCCAACCTTCGCAAACACGCAGTGTCACAGTGGATGAGTAACCGGACCGGTGTGTATCAATTAGGGGTGTCACGGTATTAGTTTTATGGCGGTACGATAACCTTCTTTCCAAATGACGGTGTATCATGGTTATCGCGGTATAGCAGGTGGAGTTAACCAATCTTAGCAAATATTTTCTAAAAGGTCATATATTGTCAGATTTATCATCACAAACAAAACCAGGCACCCAGGGACAGAAGTGGGCTTTTCAACATACTTTCCACTGAAATGCCACCTCTTGCTTCCACCAAACACACGTGTGGAGAGGAGGAGGGGGGGCCTGCTGCGACTGGTAATGCAAACTGGATAGCTTTTCTTAAGTGGTCATTTAGGCTTTTAGCTCCCCACTGGCTACTGGTGAAGATGAACATGTTGCCATCTTTATAACCTGCATGCCACAGATCAATGGGTGCTGATGGTAGTATACGCTTGTGTGCATACACACGCACACTCTTTACGTTACAGCCTTTAGTTTACTTGCGGGCCAAAAGGTGTTCAGTAATTACGGCCATCTTACCCTTTGGTATGGCAGCAGGGAATAACCGCAGAGATGAGTGAATTTCGCAGTGTGATTATATGTAAATTCAATGATGGAACCAGGGAAATCCCCCATTGTCATATGTTTAGCAAACATTATCCATTATAAATATATAAAGCCCAAAGCCACCAACCCAAAGTAAACCCTTTTTCCTTCTTGGCACTGTATGATTTTGTGTCTGGTCAGACACGTGTGGTTTATGGAATGGCATTAAAAACTGCTCCAACTGAAACTACTTGGCAGATGGCACATCCAACAGTGCAAGACCAAGACTGCGCAGCAATTGCTTACTGCAGCCTTTCCAAATCAGATTGTAAAGCACAGTTAACGGTATAAACGGTGTACCGGTATAAACAGTGTGACGGTTATTATTGTTCAATTAAGTGGTTCACGGTATCTTTAACGGTATACCGTTATACCGTTACATCCCTAGTATCAATATGAGATTTATTAATGTTATGATTCAATGAAAGTAAAAGCTAAATCAAACAATTGGACAGCAGCCACCAATGTTGTGGCAATACAGATGCAAAGATTACTACAACACAGTTAGTTCAGAATCCCCACAATGCACATGAATCTTTAATGGCAATACAGGAAAAATGATTTCAAAACATGTGATGGTACTTAAGGTTAAGCACTCCCCCTGCAACACTCACCCCCAAACATCTGCTAACTTAATTCTTTTTGCATGGAAGGCAGTGGCAGGGAGTCAGGATGAAGAGGGAAAATCATATTAATAATTCAGCCCACCACCCCAAATGGGAGGCCAGAAAAGAAAATGAAAACCCAATTTATGAGCAAAACGGCTTAATCAGATTTCACTTGTCTCTCGCACAGCAGCTTACAACCCCAGTGGTATAGCCAGAAAAGAAATTTGTGTTGCTACACTTGAGAAACAAGGAGGCTTACAGACTACTAAGGGCACCCAGGCAACATGAACACAAGGTAAGAAGGACGATTTTGGGAAAGAAGACAAATGCAAAAGAAAACACACATAGCAATTGGGAATTTTGTTTTCACACGGGATGGGTGATGACAGGCAGCCAAGAAAAGGGTTTAGCTGTCAAAATTGGAAATCCGTTTCAAGGAGAAGGACAAAGACACGTAACAGATAGGATTCTGACAGAAAAGGATAGTTCTCAATGGGACTACGGTTTGGGTTTTTCTATGGGACAGATGCAAATTAGGAATTTGTGGGAATGCACACAGTACACAAGTACATTCATGTTTTGTCACACAAAGTATAATTCTGTTGAGGCTATACTTTAATGCCTACAATTATTAAAGAAAGGCACTTGGCACGAGGTGGTTAATTCTGAATTTCAACCAACTTACACCGTGAATGTCTTTATAGGGAAATTAATTGATTTACTTGAAAATAATGCTAAGGTTTTATACGGACAACTAAAAGATTTATAAAAGGAATACACTAACATACACAGGCTAATACAGATTCGTCTATGGAAAGGTGAATGGATTATACTGGCAGTTTGGGAATTTGAATGGGATTTTCAATAGGATGCAAGAGTCATAAGAGCGGGATATGCAGTTTGGGACTGGGGTTATTTGCTCCTTACAATGTAAGCTTGGATTTGGGATTCTGGAAAGCCAGCACAGTCTCTGGTCACTCTGGACAGCTAGGCCAAGTGATCTGGTCACTCTGGACAGCTAGGCCAAGGGATCTGGTCACTGCGCTCTCCTGGATTGGATTCTGGACAGCTAGGACAAGGTCTGGTCACTCTGGACAGCTAGATGGGGTCAGCTAGCCAAGGTCTGGTCTCTGCACTCTCTTGGATGGGATCAGCTGCCTCCTCTCCTTTCTCCCTGGATTCTTGTGTGTGCCTGGATCTGGAATCTGTGGATCTTGCTGTAGATGGATAGATGGATTATCTGGAACCAGTTTTGAATCCCTTCTGTATTCTGTCTCTCTGTGACCACCTTATATAGCTAAAATGACATCATCTATTTTACAATCTATGGGGGAAGTACTCTGGAATTATTTCTATCCTAGGTTAGTACAGCCTACCAGTCCTCTCTCCTCCCCCTGGGCCGATTGATTCAGGGAAAAGGGCATAATTTGTGGGTTTGCATTTATGACCTTTCTTTGTCTCTCAAGTCTACTTTCTAGCAAAAAATGAGTTATAGATAAAAACTTCAAACTTATACTAGCCACCACCATAAGAAGTAGATATACGGATTCAATGGGTCACCGGGAATCGGACAATCCGAGTGCCAGCTCTGTGCAAGGTCGCATCGCCCTTTGGCACATTTTTGCCCTTTTTATGAAATGCATAATATTTAAAATTCTACCAATGACTACACATGTTCATAATTACATCTTGCATCTTTCCACCTAGTTTCATATTTGTCCCATTTATAATTAAACCAGAAATGCATCTTTCCTTGCCATTTCAGTTCACCAAGTGCTAGAAACATGCACTTGGTCTCTTTAAATTCATCTAGAAATCACATGGAAAACTAGCATAGTACAAAATTACTACTAATTCAGGGTGCTGGGAAAATGTCTTAAAATGAAGCAGTCCTTTAATGTCCATGGGGAGGATTTGTCACATGTGGGGGCGGTGCTGCAGACCCCCACAGCAAACTGTCTCAGCCTGGCTCGGCTTGCAACAAAGTACTTTTATGATGCCCTTTGAAGTTTGACAGTTTCTCCTTCAGAGTGGGTGCTGAAGGAAATCGCACCTCTCGGTCACGCACTAGACATACTGGCTTCCTTTGTTCCCTCTTCCAGGGCTGTCTGCTAGTCTAGCAGGGCCCTGAATCCTCACACTCCGGGCCACCTCACAGGCCATAGTGGACCAGTTCACAGATTAATCTGACTTCCAGTGGAAGGCCAGGTTTTACATTGAATCTTGTGCCTGAGCCTCAAACTGGTTTTTCAACTTTATGAGTCTTTTCCAAGGTGACCAAATCTTGTGGTGACAAATATATATAATGTGCATTTTGTAGCCAACCCCCCTCCCACATATTCAATGATAATTCTGTGCAAGCAAAAGCTGTCCTTTGACGTTAACCTTTTAAACAACATTTCTGCTTATTTTCCAAAGAACAGATTCACACGTGTGCAGGCCTTTCAATTAAAATTCCAAATTACGTCTGCAGACCACGGGATTGTCTTTCAATTAGTCTTTTGGGGTGGGGGGTTGCATGTACTGTTGGTTCATGGACACAGTGGGATACTGCACAGGATTTCTTTCATTTTGACACAGAAAAGAGAAAAAGCATGCTATTTCTTTCATTTGCAGTAATTCGAGCGCAATGGTTCATATCAAAGGGAAACAAAAGCCTTGTCAGGTTTTAATGTAGAAACCCTTGCCCCTCATGTGATGTATCACTAAAACAAGGCTGTTTTGGTGTTGTGCATACTTTTTGTTCTCCAAATGTAGAAAAACTGCTGCAGCACTGTTCTGAAGGCAGGGCATAACTTCTAGTTATGCAGAAGAAAATGAAGCAAATGCAGGGCCATTTTCCAATGCAGTGTTCAATTGCTCGCCACACGTTTGCTACAAAGACAAAAGCACCACCGTTTTGGTGGCACTGTTCAAATGCAGTTTTAGGTGAAGGGGATTTCTGCTTAGGGCCTTAAATGCACCCCACAACACCAAGGAAGTTGGCATAGTCTAGGTGGGGGATGATGATGGCCAGTATTTCAGAGACTCTTTGAGGACAGGAGAGATAGGGAAAGATTTGTGTTAGCATGCAAAAGTGGAATGGGCAGGTTCCAGATACAGAGTTGATGTGTTTGGAGAGAGATAGGTCTGTGTCCATGGTGCATCCAAGATTTTTAAACTGAGGCAGAGGCGGCAGGTGGGGCTCTTAGGGTTTTTGGCCATGGTAAAGGTTAGAGGATGAGAGCAGTTTTGCTGCATATTAGGATTTTTGATTTGCCCAGCTTGAGGATTAGGTGGTTGGTTGTCATCCAAAGGATGATATTGTAGGGGCAAGCAGCGAAGTCAGGAAGAGGGGAGGCTGGAGTCTTGGGAATTTTGAAAATGATCTGTGTGTTGTCTGCATAATTGTAGCCGGTAAGTTTGTTAGAGCGGATGAGTGCTGGGAGTGAGCTTAGGTGGAAGTTAAGAGGAGGGGTTAAAGTGAGGATCCTTGTTGCACCCCTTTTGTGACAGGGCAAGGGGTGGATGAGAAAGGTGGCAGGAGAATGATTTGCGAGCAATTAGAAATAAAAGAGGTAATCCAATTAAGGACAGAATCTTTGATGCCTAGGGTGAAGAGCATATTCCTGAATATTGTGTGGTTGATGGTATCAAAGGCTGTGGATAGATTGAGGAGAATTAGTGCAGCACACCCTTCTGAATCAGCAATTCTTTTTAGGTCATTCCACATGAAGACCAGTGAGGGTTCCGTTCAACAGAGGGGTTGGAACCCCGATTGGGCTGGGTCGAAGAGTCTATTGGCTTCTGTGAAGAGGCCAAGTTGTTTGTATGCCACAGAGTCAATTTGTTTAGCAACAAAGCAGGTGTTGGAGATTGGGTGGTAGCCTGATAGGGAAAGTGGGTAGAGGCTAGGTTTCTTGAGAAGAGATTTGACATGGTACGTTTTGAAAGCCTCTGTGAAGGTGCCAGATGAGAGAGATTTATTGCTGATGGCAAGGGCTACACTGCCTGCACAAGTGGAGGTAAGGATATTTTCTTAGAAGGGGGTGGGCAAGGATCTCCAGGTGAGCCCGAGGGTCGGCTAAGTGCTGGTAGGTTGCAGAAATCAGCCTGGGAAAGAGGTGTGAATGAAGAGAAAGTTGGTAGGAAGGGCGAGGAAAAGATTGGGTTTGCAAGAGGGCAGGATGTGGACGGTGGGATCCAAGCTAGTTTTTTGGTGATGGTGCAATGTCTTTCAAGTGCAACGTTATGAAAGTGGTTGGAAAGTTAATTGCAGGAAACTTGCGAGTTAGGAGAAGTGGTGGTAAGACAGCTAGGGGAATTTAATTCCCTTAGGATTTTGTGGAGTGTCCTGCATGTACTGTTGGAGTTGGAGATTCTTTTTCCATAGTGTTTTTTTTGGCTTTCTTGATTCCGTTCAGATATTTTTATTTGTATTTGTATTTTGTTTATTTGTAATGTGCACCTTGCCCTGGGGCATCTGGGCGCATGATTTGACGGGATTGGTTACAGAAGGTTATAGGCAAGCAAAAAACAACTTTCAGGTACATCATAATGATACATAAGCAGTATAAAAAATGGTTACAAAAGAAGATCCATGTAATATGGTATACTACAGCACATACCAGCAATAAGGGTATCTGGATACAGTTAGTGATGGCAGGATAAGGGGGTGCCAGTGGAAGTTACACCTTCTCATGAGAAGCCCGAGTGGTTAAGGGCGATGAGGCCGAAGCATCAAGTTCATGAAGCCAAAGTTTGTTGTTGTTTTTGAAGGAATGAGCGGAGGGCTCTGTTCAGAGAGTGTTAGGTAAGGAGTTCCAAAGTTTAGTTGTGAGGACTGAGAAGCTAGATCCTCCGGCTGTCTGAAGCTTGTAGTTGGGAATAGACAGTGTGTGTACATGGGCAGACCTCAGAGGTCTGGTAGCAGCGTGTCGCAAGGAGCGAGAGGACACGTATGCAGGTGCCATGTTATTCTGGGCCTTGTGTGTTAGAACAAGTGTTTTGAGAGATATGCGAAGTGCAACAGGGAGCCAGTGAAGGTTACGTCTTGTGTAAGAGATGTGTGGTCTCCTTGGTATGTTAAGTGCAGCCCTTATGGCATTGTTCTGAGTGATCTGTAGCTTGTTCAAGTTTCTTTGGCTAGTCCCTAGGTAGAGGGCATTACAGTAGTCGATTTTGGATAGGATGAGGGTTCTGGCGAGGATCGTGCAGTTGTTGGTTGTCAGGAAGAGTCTGCAGGCAGTGATGAGTTTGCAGGTGTAGGATGAGACTGACACAACCACATTGGTTTGTCTGTTGAGAGACAGTGAAGAGTCTAAGTAAATGCCAAGTTTTTTTGTGACATTGGACACTTTGATAATGTTCCCGTCAATAGTAAAGGATTTGTATTCTGGGTACAGTTTGGTAAGTTTGGTGGGGGAGCCTAGGATGAGTAACTCAGTTTTTTCATCATTAAGGCAGAGCCCATGATGTGCCATCCAGGCCTGGATGACTGTGTAGACTACATTGAGTGCTTTGGAGTCGGTTAAATAGTCGTCTGTGATGGGGATGAGTTGGGTGTCGTCCGCATAGTTGGTGTAAGAGACACCCAGATAGTCAAGTATATCAAAGAGCAGATTAGTAAACACATTGTACAATGTGGGCGACACGCAGGATCCTTGTGGGACTCCACAGGGGATGTGTGCTGGTACAGCTGCTGCCGAGGGTGAAAAGACCCTCATGGTTCTATTAGCCAGGAAGGATCTAATCCAAGATGTGGCTGCATCTGAGAAGTGGGCAGCGATCTTAAGGTGGTGGAAGAGGATTTGATGATCGACCAAATCAAAAGCTGCTGAAAGATCAAGGAGAAGCAGTAGTGACAGCTTGCCCTTGTCTTTTAGGTCCTCGATTTGTGTTTTGAAGTCAATCAAGGCTGTCTCCGTCCCATATCTGGGTGGGAAGCCTGATTTTCTGAGACCTAATAGATTGTTTGTTTCGAGGTAATCCTGGATTTGAAGATAAGCTGCATGGTCCAGGATTTTAAGCATGTAAGGCACCGTGGTGATGGGCCTATAATTGGAAGGGTTAATCAGGCCAAGAGTGGGTTTTTTGAATAATGGGATGACCCATGCATCCTTGAGGTGATTAGGTACGGTACCAGATTTAAAAGAGGCATTTATGAAGGTGGTGATGAAGGGCGCGAGGTTGTGCGCAGCCTCCTTTATGATGCGAGCGGGGCAGGAGTCCCCTTGGCAATTGGAGGGCTTGAGCTTCTTGATAATAGTTTCAACTTCCTCAATAGAGAGCGGTGTGAAGATAAATGGTTTGAAGGAGTGTTTAGGCGTGGAGATGTTCTACGACGGGGGGTTAACTGCCAAGTCAGAGAGGTGGCTTCTTTTGGCGTTGATTTTGGCTTGAAGCAAGACAGTTTTGTCTAATAGTGCCTTTTGGATGTTGGTACACCAGGCAGTATCAGGGGTGCATGTATCGAGAGGGGCTAATTCCTTGAGGATCTTAAAGAGTTCCTTTGTGTTTGATTGAGCTTGTACTATCTGTTTGTTGTATACGTCTTTTTTGGCAGCAAGTATGGCTTCTTTGTAGGAGGCAATGGTTAGGTTGTTTTTATTAACTACAGATGGTGTGCTTTTCCAGTGTGCCTTGGCTTTTCTTTTTTCCTTACGTAGGTCACGTAGATATGGGGTGAACCAGGTATTGAGGTGGAGGCGAGGTTTTTGGTTGCGCAGCTTGAGTGGCACAATGGTATTAAGGGCTTTCATCATGGCATGATTATAGGTGTCTACTAGGACTGTGGGGTCAGAGCAGGTATTTGTAGCCATGTTCAGCATTGGGAGGCTAAGTGGGAGACGTTTCTCTACCATGATATCCTTCTTATTACGCGTGTGAATAGGTGGTGCGAGGTTAGGTTTGGCTGTAGGTGGGTTGGATTTAATAGCCAAGATTATTTTATGATCAGACCAGGGGCAGGGGGTCACAGAGATCAGGTTGAGTGAGCAGTTCATGTCAGAGACCCAGCCGAGAGTGCGACCCTTAATGTGGGTGGGCTCTCCGATGTGTTGGGTGAGGCCGAAATCAGATAGTGTGCTTGCTAAGTCAAGGGCTTTGGTATCGTTCACATCCTGGTAACCTAGATTGAATTCACCAAGTAGTAGGATGCCCTGTTCAGTCTCGCGAGGGCAATTTTGTTTTGTGGGTTAGGGTTGGTCCACCAATTTCACTCTAGGTGATGCTTGAGGGTTTTGAGAGCTTTGAGGGAAGGAGTGTACCACTTTTAGTATAGGCTAGATCGCTGGGAGGGGCGACAGGTTGGTGTGATGGGATCATAGGTTTGGAGAGCCATTGGTCAAAGAGGTCAATGGAGGTTCCTCCTTCCTTGCGAGAGAGATCACAGAGTGTGTGAAGTAGGGAGTTGGCCAGGTCTGAGTTGATGATGAGTTTATTCCAGAGAGGGAGGGTAGCAGGGGTGGTTGAGGAAACGTTTGCTGGAAGTGGCAGGTAGGGGAATGGTGTTGAAGTGAGAAGGGTATAGCGCGGTGATCAGTCCAGATTAGGGGGTGAGGCGGGAGTATGGAGAATAGGTCTGATGTGCAGAATAGTGCAACAAGCGTGTTTCATGCAGTGTGGGTCGGGTGGGAAATCAGTTGTGTTAGACCGAGAGCTTCCATATTCTCAGTGAGCGGGATCAGCGTGCTGGATAAGCTGGTTGAGGAGGAGTCACAGAGAGAGTCGGCGAGATGTTGGTCATAGCCGCGAGCCTATGTAGGCAAAATAAACTGTGGGTGATGGAAGGGCTGAGGGGAATAGTTCCGCATTTAGTGCTGCAAGATAGATTCTCAGTCGATATTACTGAAAGGTGTTGGTTGTGGTGGATGGCTAGACCCCCCTCTCTGCTGGGCCTGTTATGTACGATCATGGAGTAGCCGGGTAGGAAGGCCTCATGTGCGATGGTGTTGAAGTCATCAGTAAACCAGGTTTCAGTGATTAATAGGATGTCTGGGTTTTCAGTGGCTATGAGGTATTGTTGGTGACCAATCTGGCGTTGATGAGTACACATGATAGTTTGCGAGAATTCTGGTGTATGGTTGGCTTCAGAAGGAGGGGGGTTTGGAGGGATGTTGTTCTGTGATGGGTGTTTTGGAGGGGAGGTGAAAAGGGCTAGGACAGGGTTGTGGTCTGAGGGGAAGGCTGGGGAGAATAAGGAGGGAGAGCAGGGGTGACCTAGGGAGGAGATGGGTAGAGCAATGAGTCAGTGTTGGTCTACGATGAGTGTGGCCTGTGTGATTTGTGGGGCACTTGAGGGGCACAGGAGTGCGCGAGAGAGTAGGAGGTTTTGTTGAAGGGCCTGTATGGCCAGGTCGTCTTGTGCTGCACTGAAGGAGGGGAAGTGTGAGTTAAGTGTACAAGGGGGTGGGGTTGAGGGCAGAGAGGTGGAAGCCAAGGGGCAGTGCAACTTGCCATTGATGGGGGTAAGGGTGGGTTTGGCAGGGTAGGTGATTTATAGCGCGAGATGTACACTGGAGTGCAAAGGTGGGGTTTGGGAGGTTTGCATGCCAGCGAGCTGCCCGAGCTGCCCAATTCCTCTGGAGGTTTGGGGAATGGGTGGGAGGGGTCGGAGTGAAGTTAGACGGGTGGGGTGAGTTGCATGAGGTGTGGCCTGGTAGGTACTGAATGGATTCTGGAGAGTGCCATGCCAGTGAGCTTCCGGAGTGACCTATTTATGGTGAAATGCAGACCTGCTGAGAGAGAGGAGAACGTTGGGAGGGAAGGTGGGAGGAGCAGAGTAGGGTGTGGTATGTACGGGGCCGGCATGGCAAGATGAGGGTGGGGTGAGTTGCATGAGGTGTGGCCTGGCAGGTACTGAATGGATTCTGGAGAGTGCCATGCCAGTGAGCTGCCCGAGTGACCTTTTTATGGTGAAATGCAGAGCTGCTGAGAGAGGGGAGAACATTGGGAGGGAAGGTGGGAGGAGTAGAGTAGGGTGTGGTATGTCCGGGGCCCGCATGGCAAGATGAGGAGTGATAACTAGAATCACCTAGAATTCACTTTGGCACACAATGGGAAACAACTCAGATTCAACTTTGGCACAGCAATGGGAAAATACTCAGATTCAATGTTGCTACAGCAATGTAAAATCACTCAAAATCAACTCTGGTAGAGCAATTGGAAACACTCAGATTTAAATGTGGCAAAGTAATGGAAAACGACCGCCTAGAATCAACTTTGGGAGGAGTCCCAAGGGTGGGGTGCATCTGAATCGTAATTCCCCTTTATGATTTTTCTGTCAATTTAGCGCATGCTGCAGATGCAAGTCATCATTGAAATGCCTACGGCATAAGGCTCCACCATCACCCCAGCCCCACTAAGCCACCCTGCATCCTAGCTCACTGACCACTATATCCTATATCCTCATTTGTGACCAATGTCCAGTGCTCATGGCTTGCAGCCAAGGCCGATCTCCAAAATCCATGGGGCATGTGCTTTAGCTATGCCAAATATATCCCAGTAAGCAAATCAGAGTACACATTTGCGTTTGCCGAAGGCCAGTCCCACTATCAAGACACCAAATTTACATCACTAGTTTTTGTACTTGCATTCTGACACTTTGGAAAAATAAAACCCAAGACAGATTTGCAAACACATGCTTTCAGGTCCTTACTGATGCTCGTCGCTAGGGATGTTTTTCCCTTCACCGCTTACAACGTCACTACTGTCAGTCGTGTCGGTAGTCAGTGTAGGTCTTGGTGGTCTGGTTGAGATGTGTCATACTAGAGGTAGTCCATCCCCTCCCCATGGGAGGAAATCTACAGATAAAATTGGCACAGAGAGAACTATATTGGATATACCATTTGGATTCCATTAGCCCCTTAGGCATGAAGCAAGAATTCTACCTGGGGCCCTACCCTTAAATAAAGAGCAGTGTTCCTCACACACTGCACTCGACTGAGTCCTTCTAAGACATTTGAACACAGCTGGGTTGGGACTGACTATGTGATTACAATAACATCTACACCTTTTAGAACTGTATATTATGTTATCTTATATTGTTTTATACCGCACACCGCTGCCACCCAGGGGCAGTCTTCAGGTGCTTGTGTGGCTCAGAAAGAGAGGGGTTGGGGGGTTATTGGGTATAGGGTGATAGGATAGGTTCAGAACCAGGAGGAATTGGCATCTGTGAGTGTTGTTTTGCATATGGTAGTTTGTGCCAGAGGTCTTGTGCATTGTGATCTTATGGGTAAGATTGAGGGCCTCGGTTTTGTGTTGGTGCTCGTGTTGTGTGTGGGTTATGGTTGTGTGCACTATTTAGATAGTTCCCTTAAGGGATCCAGAGTCACAGTGGCCGTGGCTGTAGGATAATCCTGTGTCTTGCATTGTTGTGTTTTATGGACTATGTGGGTGGTTCACTCTGACTGTGCTTTAGCATCTAGAGATGATAGGTGGGAGAAGAGTATTTATTCTCTGTTTGTTTATGTGTAGTGAGGCTAGTACAAAGTCTGGTGTAGTGGCACCAGTTATGTTGGAAGAGCAGGAAGGGGAAATGGGTTAGTAAGTCAGTGGTTCGCCTGTGGCATCATGACCTAGATCCATCCAGAAGGTTTCACTCTTGAATTCTTACATGTGACCGTCGATATGTGATATTAGTTATGTGGTCATCACAACATCTGAGTATTTATGGAATACATCAAATGTGTGGTGTTCTGTAGGAACATTACCAAGATCCGTTGTTAAGGCCATAATTTAGGATCTTACCTGTATGATAATAACCCATGACAAATGTCTATTGTAACAGAATTGTGTCACAGCACGCTTTCTCACTTAGCTAATATACCACCTAAATTGGAGAATACCTAATGCCTATTTAGGCCTTACATACATCTGAGACCACTTTTCATGATTTGTGATTGTTTATAGATAACTTCTGTAGCCAACATCTCCAATCTAGAATGATTTGACACCTTGCCCCCAATGGATGTTAATGAATTTTCTGTAATGTTCAGATTTACCTGCTTACCTGAATATCTATTTATTTGGATGGGATTTCACAACAATGACATTGGGGAAATACATACCGTTGCCAGTAACCACTCTTAAAAACTGTGATAACAGTAATCAACAAGTCATAACCCTCAATGTTTATAGTCACAGCAAGTTGTTTACAGTATTTCGATGACGGTCACGGCACCCGGCGTGATGACGTCATCATGCATCACGCACCCCGGTAATAATGGTGCCCATCTCCGAACCAGGATTCTGCATGTTCACAGAATTCTCATCGGCCCTACAGAAGGTCTAATAGTTGATCTACTTCAATTGGTAAGCAACCCTGACACTTTTCCCAGACTACAGGATCCCTTACATCCTATATTTAATTTAATCCATCCAGGGATGAGGAGTATACTCAGACATGTTTTTACATGTTTTTTACATGTCGTCTAGGTACATGTGGCATACACATTACCACTTTAAGGACCACATGAGTCTTATGTAAACTCCAGACCACTCTTCATTGCTAACAGACACATTACCAACAATTGTGTTACACAATGATTTATTTATGGTTTTAGAGATTAAGATCCTTTTACAAGGAAGAATTTACCACATAAAGTGAGATCAACTTACCTGCATTAGACTCCACGCTTGCAGAAATGGTAAGGAAATATAATTTCAGCCTGTAGTCTGACACACTTACTCAAACTAGTTTTAGGTTTCTCATAACCTTTGCCATATATGAACTGGCTGATATACAATACGCATCATACCTCTTGTACAAATTCCTTTATTTTTCATTTTTGCATTATGGATATGGACATTTATCCCCTACTTAGGATCCAAATTATGATGTGAAGTTTAATATCGGATACTAGATTCCACTCTATTTTTGGTGGCAAGGACGACTTTTGGCCTTTTTATTTACTTTTTAGTGCACATATTAACACTGTTCATCACATGCAACAATTACTGAGACCATTAATGGGTTGCATTTTCACGTTTTCCTTTTAGAAGTTAGGCTATTACAGCCAAAGAACACGTCAGTAAAGGCTATTGATAGCACACAAACCCACAGATGACTTCTGGCTATTGATAGATATAAGGTGACTTATCAAGCTTATGATGAACTATATGATTTATGTATCTTGAGAAAATATAGTTGCATCTGAACAAAGACTTATATTAGTTTTTCTGATTTAAATTACAGCAATTCACAAAGGACTATACCCCTGATGAAGAGATCATATTTCTCCACTGCAAAGGGTTTTGTTTTATTCAATTTTATATTAAATCACGTTTTGTGAATAACTCGATTAGTTGGAATTTCTTTCAAGATTAACATTTGACTCAATATCCAATTCTGTATGTAAAGTACAATGCTTTTTTTAACCACTTGTTTGAATCTACTTATGCATTTTTTGGCTATTTGTGGCCTTTAATGGTGTTCAGGGGACGGGAATTCCAACATTTATGGTAACTTTTTTTCTTGTTCTGTAAACATGTCATGTCACAGTAAGAAATGACTAGACTGGCTGCCCCCAAATGCTAGTCTATATAGGTAATAAACACTTATCCTGCTTACTTTATTATAGCTGTCCTATAAAAATGGCATGCCACAGTAAGAAATTACTATACTGGATGAACCCAAATGGGAGTCTAGACAGGTAGAAAAAAGAATCATGCTTACTTTATCATATATGCCATGTAAAAATGATATGCCATATCAAGAAAGGACCAGACTGACTATACCAAATTTCGAGTCAAGTCTCTAATAACTCACGTCATTCCTATCATTGATGCCCATTATGTGCTAGCACACCTCTCCCCTCGGCCCCACCCTCCTGACACATCCCCTATCTCTCCAGCTCTCCTCCTCCAACCCCAAACCCAGCCCTGCAGTCCCAGCATTACCTCCACGTCCCTCTTCCCCGTCCCATTACTTATGTATGATATGATATGACATTTATAACGGGAACTGAGGGAAGATAGAGACAGTGATCTTACTAGGCCAGGTGACATTGAGATTGTGCAAGTGCAGGGGAGGGGGGAAGGGGAAAAGTGCGAGGGGGAAGGGGGTGGGGAAGTGCAGTACATTGGATAAACAGTAAATAAATAAGAACAATAAATAAGAAGTGCAGCCAGCTGGTGGAAGTGCAAACCTAAGTGCAGAGATCAGGTGTCGAGTTCTGATAGGTGCTGAAGGGATACAGAAACAGCCTCAGAGGGCAAGGGTTGCCACGAGGGAAGTGCAGGTGTACAACTGGCAGGGAGAAGACCTGGGCCCGAAGACAGAGGGTAGCCAGGTGACCAGTGCAGTTTCAGTTTCAGCCAGGAGTTCAGCAGGGGACAGGAGGAGAGAAAGCAGAAGCAAAGAGGAAGTTCGTGAGGTGCTTCCGGAACCGGAGATAGATCTCCTTAGTTTTCACAGAGGCAGGGAGGCTGTTCCAGAGGGAGGCCCCAGCCGAAGAAAGAGATCTAACACTAACTTGTTGCTTGGAGAAGCGACTGACCCTGAGGGAGTTGGAGGCGGATAAGCGAAGAGCTCAAGAAGGAAGATATTTAGGAAGAGAGAGCTGAAGGTATTCAGGCCCCAGGCTCCAGAATGCCTTGTGGATAATGCAGAGGGTTTTGACCTTAATCCTCGCCGCCACTGGGAGCCAGTGCAGAGATTTCAGTCCTGTAGAGATATGATCCCTGGGCTTAAGACCCAGGACAAGTCTTGCAGTCCTGTTTTGGATGAGTTACAGATGGCGGAGAGTAGAGGCAGGCAGATTTAGAAAGGTGCTGTTGCAGTAGTCCAGCCTAGAGAGAACCAGAGCTCTGGAGACAGTGACCTACTGGGGGAAGGAGAGGAAAGGAAGAATACCTCTGAGGATGTGCAGATGGTAGTGTGACTTCTTAGAGATGTAAGATGTGAGGAGAGAAGGGGAGTGTGGAGTCAAAGATGACCCTGAGGTTTTTAGCCTCACAGGTGCGAGCAGGAAGAGGGCCAAGAGAGGCCAGCCAGAGAGTAACAGGAAAGGAGAGAGCGGGTGTGCCGATGAGGAGAATCTCAGTCTTACTGGCATTAAGGCAGAGATCATTGGCGGCACACCACTCCTGGATAGAAGACAGTCAGAGATGAGAGAGGGAGAAGAGGTGGTTGAAGGGAACCTGAAAATGAGCAGAGTGTCATCCGCATAGCACTGAAAGTTAGGGCAGAGAGCAGCAATGTGGTGGGCAAGAAGTGGCAGGTATTGGATGAAATACCAGCGAGAGGGGTCAGACCCCTGGGGAATACCACAGGTAGGGATAGAGATAGAGGAGAGGAAGGACCCAAGTTGGACCTGGGAGGGTCGATTGGAGAGAAAAGAAATCAGCCAAACCACGTCTTGATTGTTGATACCCAGGTTATCATGGAGATGGTTGAGCAGGATGGCATGGTTGACCGTGTCAAAGGCGGAAGAGAGATCAAGTAAGATGAGGACACAGTGGGGTGTTCGAATCACAGTTGGAGAGCAGGTCTTCACTGATGTTCAGGAGAGCAGTTTCCGTGCTTCTGTCAGCTCTGAAGCCAGACTGATGGTCATGAAGACAACAAACAGCTTCAGTGTGGAGATTAAGCTAAAAGCTGGCCAGCATTTACAGGAGTTTTCCCAGGAAAGGGGTAATGGAGATTGGGCGATAGTTAGCTGGGCAGGACGGGTTGGCATATGGTTTTTTAAGAAGAGGGTGCACAGGGGAGTGCTTCAGGAAGGAAGGGAAGACTCCAGTGGTAAAGGAGTGGTTGCAGAAGTCGTCCAGAGCAGGGACCAGGGTGTCAATGTGGTCCTTGACGTTTTTTGGAGGAACAAGGTTGAACCTGTTTTGACGAGACTTTCATAGATCAGACTTGTCTAGACACCTTGTGTGGGTAGAAAAGGGAATGGCAGAGAAGGAGGGTGGAGATGTGGCCAAAGAAGGGCCAGAGGAAGAGCAGGGAGTAGGGGGAGATGACGAGATAGAGGAGAGTGTGGCCTGAGTTTTAGAGATGAAATGAGAAGCAAGAGCCATGCAGAGGGCCTGGGAAGGGACAGGAGAGGTAGAGACTGCATCAGGATTGGCCGGTTCTTTGCAGATTAAAGAGTTCGGCCGAGTTATTACATTCCGCCGAGATGCATGCTTGGATGTGAGCTCTCTTCTTGGTACGGACAGAGAGCCGGTATTGCCTTTGGAGCAGGCGGCAGGCCAGCCTGTCAGAGGATGTACCGAAAGCGTGTCATTTCCTCTCAGCGACCCTGCACTTGCGTTTGAGGATGACGAGGTCAGAGTCATACCAGGAATTGCACTTTTCTTTGGGCTTCAGGCGGATCCTCATGACAGGGGCAAGAACATCAAGAGTATCAGATATAGCAGAGTGGAGCATGGAAAGGGCTGTGTCAGGGTGTGAGTCAGCCAAAGGGGGAGGGAGGAGTGAGAAAGTAGCGGCAAAAGCCTCAGCTGACACACGCTTCATCGGCTGGATAACCGAGAAGGTGGATGGCAGTGCTGGAGGTGGCTTGGCCTGCAGGAGGAGAGGGTGAGCTGGGAGGAAAGGAGAAAATGATCACTCCAGGAGAGAGGAGTGGTGAGAGGGATAGAAAGGGGAAGGTATGAAGAGATCAGAACATCCAGCGTGTGCTCTGCAGAGTGAGTCGGGCCAGAGGGGAGAATAAAGAGTGAGGGAGAGTCACAGAGGTCACGAAAGAGTCCAGAGGAAGGACAGGAAGCATCCAGGTGGATGTTAAAGTCTCCAAGAAGGAGGAGTTGAGTGGTCGAGGCCAGGAGGGAAGAGGAGAGGTTGTAATGCTCACCTGATTCTCGCAGAGGCGCCGGTCTTGACTGGGCGACTACCGTATCTTCAAAGGTGATGTGTAGCACCCGGTTGGCTCTTTGGGCTGGACCTCTGTGCACTGTATGCCTGACGTGTAGAGTAAGATGTCTGCAGATAGAAAATATGGGGTTAATGAACTGGGGTTATTGGGGTGTCCCTATCTCTTTCCTCTTCTCCTCTCCTGTAGACCCCCAAAGGTTAACGCTCTCACCTTAGGTAAGTGAATGCCGAGCTCTCCATCTGCCTCGGGGCAGGGTGCTGTAACCAGTTTCTTCACTGGATAGGTAGCGCAGGCCTCTTGACTTCAGAGGACTGCTGTCCGTCGTTTACTGCACGAACGGTAAGTTTCGAGTCATTCAAATGTCTTTAAAGTCTTTAGTAATGATGTCTCTTGTTTTGCAGGGTTCCGGCGATGGCGGATGACGGGCTGAAGTGAGTTGAAGATGGAGCCTGTGATGAATAGAAGCGCCTGGAAGCACGTAAGTAAGCGCTTGTTGCCTGCTTCACTATGCGCTCTAACCGTCTTTTTATTTTGCAGGTACGAGTTCGGAGCGGCTGCAGGGTGCCGGAATACCCACTGGATTAGATGTGGAAAGGAGTAATGGCACGTGAGTATTAAAGTTCCCCAATGTCTTTAAACGCACCTTGTTTTGTCTTTCAGATGCGGGATGCAGCGCCGAAGGCCTCCGGAGCGTGCGAAGAGTTGGTAAACTTTTGTCTTTCAGATGCCGGAATGCAGTGTGAAGACCTCCTGAGCGCACGAAGAGTAGGTAAGCCTTTGCCTTTCAGATGCCGGAATGCTAACCTGTTCTTTCTTGTCTTTATAGGTGTTGCTGAAGACTGGATTCAGGATGGTAAGCCTTTGCCTTTCAGATGCCGGAATGCTAACCTGTTCTTTCTTGTCTTTATAGGTGTTGCTGAAGACTGGATTCAGGATGGTAAGCCTTTTTCCTTAGGCCCAGGACCGGATGCAGAAGACACGATGAGCGTTCTGCTGCAGAGGTTGCAGAATAACGCAAAGCAAGATTCATCCACCGGGTGTGGTTTAAATAGCCTCCTGTAGTGCTTAGGTGTCTCCTTCCACAGCCACGCCTAAGTAAGAAAAGAGTTCCTGGTAAGAAAAGAGTTCCTGCCTTCCAGAAGAGTTCCAGTGTTCTGAATCTAGGGAGTGGCTCCAGCCCCACCCAACAGGAAAAGTAGTTCCAAACAGAAGAGGATCAGAGGCTCAACTGGCAGGCAAGTAAGCAGCATGGTCTGCTGAAGGTAAGTCCACCCAAGCATTATGAGCTCGGCGCTTCCAGCGCTGGGACTGGGCATATTTATGAGCCTGGTGCCACTGGCGCCAGGACTGGGTCCAAAAGGTCCCAATTGGGACTGGTTGGCACTCGGAACCTGGGTTATGGATCTGCTTCCAAGGGAGTTGGGAAAACCCTGACCTTTTGGAAGCAGAGATCATGACAGTACCCCCCCTCAAGGCCCCTCCCAAACCGGGCTTCTCCGGGGGTTTTGGCTTGTCAGGAAATGTTCGGTGAAATCTTTTGATTAGGCGAGGAGCGTGGACATATTCAGCAGGTTCCCAGGATCTCTCTTGGGGGCCGTAGCCTTTCCAGTCAATTAGGTAGAATAGTTTAGATTTGGAGATCTTGGAGTCCAGAATGCTTGTGACTTCAAACTCGAGTTCTCCATCCGCTAGGATAGGTTTTGGAGATTTGGTTAGTCGGGTTTGAGGTTGCACGGGTTTTAATAGAGAGACGTGGAAGACCGGATGTATCTTCATGTGCGGGGGCAAGTCCAACTTGACCGCTACTGGGTTTACTATGGTAGTGATGGAATAGGGACCAAGGTATCTTGGGTTGAATGTGCGTGGCCCTTTTAGAGATAGATATTTGGTGGATAACCAGACTTGATCCCCTACTTGATAGTGAGGGGCTTCCTTCCGATGTTGATCTGCTCCTTTCTTGTATTGTTCTTTAGCCCTTTGAAGGTGAGAAACAGCTTCCTTAAAGGCTTGGGTGATTGTAGAATGCAGGTAGTCTACTGCTGGTGTTTCAAGATCTTGGAGGGGATCCAACTCCGAGGTTCGAGGGTGACTGCCGTACAAAAGAAAAAACGGGGTTTTCCCAGTTGCCGAATGGACAGAGTTATTGTAGGCATACTCGGCTATCCAAAGGATATCTTTCCAAGTTTTTTCAGTTTGTTGCAGCATGCAGCGTAAATACTGTTCCAGAGTTTGATTGGTCCTCTCGGTTCGTCCGTCGGTCTGAGGGTGGTGACTGGTCGATAGTCTCACATCAATTTGAACCGACCGACAGCAACTTCGCCAAAAATGAGAAATAAATTGACTACCTCGATCCGAAATTAGAACCGAAGGAAAACCGTGCAGTCGGACGATGTTTTCGAGAAATTCTCGGGCCAGAGTTGCTGCTGTTGGCAAGCCTTTGAGCGGAATGAAATGCGCCATCTTGGAGAATAAGTCCACGATTACTAGAATCGTATTGTATCCGGAGCATGGAGGTAGATCGGTGATGAAGTCCATAGAAAGCGTATGCCAAGGGCGAGGTGGGATGTCAATAGGGCGTAAGAGGCCTGCTGGTCTTTCCTTTTGACTCTTGTTTTGGGCGCATACTCCACAGGACATTATAAAGTCTCTGATATCTTTTTTCCAAGACGGCCACCAGAAGTAGCGCTTGATCTTTTCTGAGGTCTTGGCTATACCGGGATGACCTTCCATTAAAGAGTCGTGATAACAAGAGATTACTTTTTTCTGTAAATCTGTGCTGGGTAGGTATAATCGTTCTTGGAAATACAATAAGTTGTCCTTTACTGCAAAGTCCTTTCCCTGCAGATGCCAATTCTGTATGTCTGCTGGAGTTACAAGTTGCCTGGCTTTATCCTTAACTTCCTCTATGGATTCTGTGGCGATTACACCCAGAATTCTTTGTTCGGGAATGATTGGTACAGGTTTAGGGTTGACCAAGTGTTCTTCCACTCCCATCCGAGAAAGGGCATCGGCTTTACCGTTCTTTGTACCAGGTCGATAGGTAATTATGAAGTCAAACTCGGCAAAGAATAATGCCCAACGGAGTTGTCTAGAGGATTGGGCTTTTGCGGTCTTCAAATATTGCAGGTTTCGGTGATCCGTAATCACAGTAACGGTGTGTCGGGCCCCCAGCAGATAATGCCGCCAAGCCTTAAAGGCAGACTTGATAGCCAGAAGTTCCTTGTCAGTAATCGTGTAATTGATTTCAGGAGGCGAGAATTTGCGGGACCAAAATGCCACGGGATGCAACTGATTGGTTACCGGGTCCTTTTGTGATAGAACTGCCCCCATGGCAAGGCTTGAAGCATCAGTTTCCACGATGTAGGGGAGTTCGGGGCGAGGGTGTTTTAAGATTGGTGCAGAGATAAATTTAGTCTTCAAATCCTGGAAAGCTTGTTCCGCCTCGGTAGACCATTCAAAACGTTTGTTTTTCTTTAACAAGGCAGTGATGGGCTGGACTATTCGAGAGAATTCGGGGATAAACCTGCGGTAAAAGTTAGCGAAGCCTAACATGCTTTGCACACCTTTTACGGAGGATGGTGATGGCCATTTGAGAACTGCATCGACCTTCTTTGAATCCATACGCACTCCGCCAGGTGATAATATGAATCCCAAGAATTCAACTTCAGTCACGTTGAAAACACATTTTTCCAACTTAGCGAAAAGTTTGTGTTGACGCAATCTTTCGAGGACCATTTTCACGTGTTTCCGATGTTCAGATTCCGATGAAGAATAAACGAGGATGTCGTCAATGTAAACAACAACACATACATCTATGAGCTCTCTGAGGACATCGTTCATAAAATATTGAAAGGCGGCCGGGGCATTGCAAAGTCCGAAGGGCATGACCTGATATTCAAATAGCCCATACTTGGTGCGGAAGGCCGTCTTCCATTCATCGCCCTCTTTTACTCGTACCAAGTGGTAAGCTCCTCTAAGATCCAGCTTTGTATATATGCATGCTTTTCTTACTTGGTCCAGGAGTTCAGGGATCAAAGGTAACGGATATCTATTCTTAACGGTGATCTGGTTCAGGGAGCGATAATCGATACAAGTTCTAAGGTCTCCTTCCTTTTTTGGAACGAAGAACAAAGCTGAAGAAGCAGGGGACTTGGAAGGACGAATAAACCCATTTGCCAGGTATTGATCCAGGTATTGTCGAAGGTGAAGGTTCTCAGGCTCGGTGAGGGCATAAATTCTACTACAAGGAGGAGTAGATCCAGGTATCAGGTCTATCTGGCAGTCATAAGACCTATGAGGAGGTAGAGAGTTAGCCTGATCCTTCCGGAAAACATCTTGGTATTCTAGGTATTCGGGAGGTAACTGGGGAGTCTCTGAAGAAATTGCGGCCAGTGCAACACCAGGTGGAGGGTGACAAGTAGAGACACATTCTGGAAACTGGACCGTTCTTGCTCGCCAATCGATCAGAGGATTGTGTTTCTCTAACCAAGGTATTCCTAGAATAATCTGAAACTGAGGGGCCTTGATCACATCGAACACGATCTTCTCATGGTGTCCATCTTGACTTACTAGCGTCACCTCTTGAGTGGTATGCGTTACTGGCCCGGAGGCTATCTCCGTACCATCCACCGTAGTAATGACGTCCTTTACAGCCTTGGGACAAAGAGTTAGATTCATACTCAAAACCATTTCATGATCCACATAATTGCCGATGGCACCGCTGTCGACGTAAGCTTCAATTGCATGTAATCGATCCGGATTATCAGGGCTAATGAGGACCATAGGTATCACGAAATGCGAGGTCACGGAACTGGTTTTCACGCTCGGCAAGAGGACCTCTATTCTTGTCGGGCGAGGTCGTTTCCCTGCTCAGAGTTTGTAACTTTGGTAACTGCAGCTCCTACTGCCTTCTTGGCAGGTTTCACCGGACAGTCTCGAAGAAAGTGCCCTGAGTTTCCGCAATATAGGCATAATTGCAACTGTTTCCTCCTTTCCCGCTCCCTTTGTGTTAGAGGACCTTTCAGACCCCCTATTTGCATGGGTTCCCCGGAGTCTACTCCTTTGGAAGGAGTTGGCGGTTTGGAAAATACTCGAGCATCAAACTTGGAACGATCGGCCTTCCTGTTCTGCAGCCTGTGATCTATTTGAACGACCAAGTCTATATAATCCGAACAGTCTTGTGGGGGATTCACTACTTGGGCTAAAACGTCTTTGAGCTCTCCACGTAGACCTCTATAAAACAGCGTAATCCTTTTGTCCTCAGGCCATTGAGTTTCCACTATTAGTCTATTGAAAGATGCAATATAAGCCAAAAGGTCTTGATTACCCTGTCGCAACGAAAGAAGCTCATTGTCCAAGGCCTGCCCCTGTGAATGTCTTGCGAACAGTTTTTCCATACTAAGCTGAAAGGCTTGAAAATCATGGAGAACCGGATCATCTTGATTAACTAGAGGGATCGACCAGTCTGCCGCATTGCCACTAAAGTACGAAAGTACAAAAGCTACTTTTGCTTGATCAGTTGGAAAGGCTGCTGGCCGGCATAAGAAGTGCAACCGGCACTGATTGATAAATACTGCAAACCTCTTTGGGTCACCAGAAAATCGTTCGGGCGGAGCCAGAGGTACATTCCCAGGTAGGTTGATCTGCACTGGATTCATAGAGGATGTTGAAGGAAGATTTGCCCCTGATGCGGGTAACGGGGTCTGTCCGGCTTGTGACTGTAGCACTTGTCTAGCAAGATTGTCTGTTCTCTCCTTGGAAATAATTAGTTCCCTTCTTAGAGCATTCGTTTCCTGACGAGCTGCATGCACTTCTGCCCTTAGTTCCCCAAGTAACCGGGCTAGGGGGTCAGTATCCGAGGTTTCCATAGCGCCTGGGCGAGAGTTTTGCGGTAGGCTTTGCGTTCTGTAACGCTCACCTGATTCTCGCAGAGGCGCCGGTCTTGACTGGGCGACTACCGTATCTTCAAAGGTGATGTGTAGCACCCGGTTGGCTCTTTGGGCTGGACCTCTGTGCACTGTATGCCTGACGTGTAGAGTAAGATGTCTGCAGATAGAAAATATGGGGTTAATGAACTGGGGTTATTGGGGTGTCCCTATCTCTTTCCTCTTCTCCTCTCCTGTAGACCCCCAAAGGTTAACGCTCTCACCTTAGGTAAGTGAATGCCGAGCTCTCCATCTGCCTCGGGGCAGGGTGCTGTAACCAGTTTCTTCACTGGATAGGTAGCGCAGGCCTCTTGACTTCAGAGGACTGCTGTCCGTCGTTTACTGCACGAACGGTAAGTTTCGAGTCATTCAAATGTCTTTAAAGTCTTTAGTAATGATGTCTCTTGTTTTGCAGGGTTCCGGCGATGGCGGATGACGGGCTGAAGTGAGTTGAAGATGGAGCCCGTGTGATGAATAGAAGCGCCTGGAAGCATGTAAGTAAGCGCTTGTTGCCTGCTTCACTATGCGCTCTAACCGTCTTTTTATTTTGCAGGTACGAGTTCGGAGCGGCTGCAGGGTGCCGGAATACCCACTGGATTAGATGTGGAAAGGAGTAATGGCACGTGAGTATTAAAGTTCCCCAATGTCTTTAAACGCACCTTGTTTTGTCTTTCAGATGCGGGATGCAGCGCCGAAGGCCTCCGGAGCGTGCGAAGAGTTGATAAACTTTTGTCTTTCAGATGCCGGAATGCAGTGTGAAGACCTCCGGAGCGCACGAAGAGTAGGTAAGCCTTTGCCTTTCAGATGCCGGAATGCTAACCTGTTCTTTCTTGTCTTTATAGGTGTTGCTGAAGACTGGATTCAGGATGGTAAGCCTTTGCCTTTCAGATGCCGGAATGCTAACCTGTTCTTTCTTGTCTTTATAGGTGTTGCTGAAGACTGGATTCAGGATGGTAAGCCTTTTTCCTTAGGCCCAGGACCGGATGCAGAAGACACGATGAGCGTTCTGCTGCAGAGGTTGCAGAATAACGCAAAGCAAGATTCATCCACCGGGTGTGGTTTAAATAGCCTCCTGTAGTGCTTAGGTGTCTCCTTCCACAGCCACGCCTAAGTAAGAAAAGAGTTCCTGGTAAGAAAAGAGTTCCTGCCTTCCAGAAGAGTTCCAGTGTTCTGAATCTAGGGAGTGGCTCCAGCCCCACCCAACAGGAAAAGTAGTTCCAAACAGAAGAGGATCAGAGGCTCAACTGGCAGGCAAGTAAGCAGCATGGTCTGCTGAAGGTAAGTCCACCCAAGCATTATGAGCCCGGCGCTTCCAGCGCTGGGACTGGGCATATTTATGAGCCTGGTGCCACTGGCGCCAGGACTGGGTCCAAAAGGTCCCAATTGGGACTGGTTGGCACTCGGAACCTGGGTTATGGATCTGCTTCCAAGGGAGTTGGGAAAACCCTGACCTTTTGGAAGCAGAGATCATGACAGAGGTCAGCCCGCTCAGAGAGGACAGAGGAGTTCTGACCGGGTGGCCGATAGATGGTAGCCACTGTAAGGGAATGGCCGGGAGAGAGAGAGAGGGAGCCTGCAGTCGAGGCATTCGAAAGAGGAGTGGCCTGCTTAGGAAGGACAGAGGCAGGGATCCACTCAGGGAAGATCAGGGCTACACCCCCTCCGTAAAGGTTGGATCTGGGAGCGGAGAGGATCTTGTAGCCATCAGGGAGGAGAGTGTCAAAGCTCGTGACAGAGCTGGCCGTGGACCATGTCTCGGTGAGACCAAGGACATCAGGTTCAAGTTCTTCCAGGAGGTGGCAGATGTCAGAGGAGTGTTTGACAGCAGAGCGAGAGTTGAGAGTGGGAATATGGAGAAGACTGCCCTCCTTGAATGACTTCCGGGGAGAGGTGCAAATCAGAGGTATGCCCTGCAGAGGTGTAGAAGGAGCCCGAGGAGGGAGTAGAGGGCAAGGTAGCCAAGGAGGAGATAGCAGGGAGGGTCAAGGAAGCTGTGGGGGGAAGAGAAGGGATAGCAGGAGAGGAAAGGAAAATTGAAGAGGCACGGGAAGCATCTATCAAAGAGCAGATGGTTGGCCTGAGGGCCATGGACCAATACGGTACCATTCAGGTAGACATTTATGATGACCTTAAAGGAGTGGAAGGGGGCCACCATTAATGGGAGAAGAAGAGAAAGGAGAAAGCACAGAGACCATATGAAGAATCCATGGGTCTGGCGTGGGAACGACAAAGAGGATGTCAGTGAGGGTTTGCCTGGAGGAAGCACTTGTATAGGTATCAGCAATAGGGTGGCCTGGATTGGAGACTAGGATGTCCTTTTTAAACTTCTTCCTACCAGATTTAGTGAGGAGAGCAGGATAGTCGATAGAGAAGCAGTTAGAAAAGATAGGAGAGACAGAGAGCACCATAGAGTAGCTAGGAAGAGGAGGGAAGAGGAAGGGGGTGGGAGGAGGAGGGGAGACACGCAAGGGATGGACACAAGCAGAAGCGACAGAGAGAGACGAGACAAAAGTAGACAGTTGGAAAAGACAACAGGAGCTTAGATAATGGTAGAAAAGTATGCTAGATGAACGCTTTGCTAGGAGGCAAAACCTCGGGATGGTGCTACTTACCAATGCAATTTAAATAATGGAAGAAAAACACACCTAAGTCTGAGAGTCCTTTAAGTGGGGAAAAGGCCTAGGTTTCACAATTCTATTTTAAATACTTTCACAATGAAATTTAAATAACGAAGGAAAACATACCTAACTCTGAGAGTTCTGTAAGTGGGGAAAAAGGCCTTGGTTTCACAATTCAATTTTAAATACTTTCACAATGAAATTTAAATACCGGAGGAAAAACAAACCTAAGTCTGAGAGTCCTGTAAGTGGGGAAAAGGCCTAGGTTTCACAATCCAATTTTAAATACTTTCACAATGCAATTTAAATAACGGAGGAAAACACACATACATCTGAGAGTCCTGTAAGTGGGGAAAAGGCCTAGGTTTCACAATTCAATTTTAAATACTTTTGCAATTAAATTTAAATAACGGAGCAAAAACACACCTAAGTCTGAGAGTCCTGTAAGTGGGGAAAAGGCCTAGGTTTCACAATTCAATTTTAAATACTTTCACAATGCAATTTACATAATGGAGGAGAAAAACATACTAAAGTCTGAGAGTCCTGTAAGTGGGGAAAATGCCTAGGTTTCACAATCCAATTTTAAATACTTTCACAATGCAATTTAAATAACGGAGGAAAACACACATACATCTGAGAGTCCTGTAAGTGGGGAAAAGGCCTAGGTTTCACAATTCAATTTCAAATACTTTCACAATGAAATTTAAATAACGGAGTAAAAACACACCAAAGTCTGAGAGTCCTGTAAGTGGGGAAAAGGCATAGTTTCACAATTCAATTTTAAATGCTTTCACAATGCAATTTAAATAACAGAGAAGAAAAACACACCAAAGTCTGAGAGTCCTGTAAGTGGGAAAAAGGCTTAGGTTTCACAATTCAATCTTAAATACTTTACAATGTAATTTAAATAACGGAGGAAAAACACACCTAAGTCTGAGAGTCCAGTAAGTGGGGAAAAGGCCTAGGTTTTCACAATTCAATTTTAAATGCTTTCACGGTGCAATTTAAATAACGGAGGAAAAACACAACTAAGTCTGAGAGTCTGCTATGTGGCCAGGTTTTCCAGCTTAGAGTGAGGCTCTATCCCAAAGCCGGACCACTCCTACCTTACTTAGACGCTGCTGGTTGACGGCTGGCCACTGGCTTTCCCTGCTGACACCTGCAGACACAATATGGAGCTGCCTCTGAGGGAGCTGCCCTTTGCTTTGGGGCGCCTAGCTGCAGAGGCTGCCGGGCAGGGGGCTGCCTTTGGGAGGTCAGTTAAGACCAGAGGTAAACCAATCAGGGGAGTGGGAGGGGCTGGAGGTGGGTGGAGGGAGGGAAGGGGAAGCAAGACCAAGGAGTAAAGAGCGAGGGGCAGGCAGGGGCCGGGAGAATAAAAATACAACAAAAAATGCAAAATACTAAGCCCAGGAGGGTCAGGCAACAACCATGCTCACCTGTGGTGCCTGGGTGAAAAATGGTGCTGCGGGGCTTGTGCTGCGACTAAGTTCACCAGGCAGATGCTAGCAGCCCAGCACGGAAGTGGGTGGGCTGGGACGTGGGAGGAGGGAGGGAAGGGGAAGCAAGACAATGGGGAAAGAGCAAGGGGCAGGCAGGGCCGGGGGGACAAAAAATACGACAAATAAATGCAAAATACCAAGCCCAGGAGGGTCATGGCACAACCAAACTCACCTGTGGTGCCTGGGTGAAGAAAGGTGCTGCGGGGCTTGTGCAGCGACTATGTTTGCCAGGCAGATGCTAGCAGCCTATCACAGGAGGGAGTGGGCTGGGAGGCAGGAGTTGGGAGGGAAGGGGAAGCAAGACAACAGGGAAAGAGCGAGGGGCAGGCAGGGCCTGGGGGACACAAAATACAACAATAAAATGCAAAATACCAAGCCCAGGAGGGTCATGGCACAACCAAGCTCACCTGTGGTGCCTGGGTGAAGAAATGTGCTGCGGGGCTTGTGCAGCGACTAAGTTTTTCAGGCAGATGTTAGCAGCCTATCACAGGAGGGGGTGGGCTGGGAGGCGGGAGGAGGGAGGGAAGGGGAAGCAAGACAACGGGGAAAGAGCAAGGGGCAGGCAGGGCCCGGGGAACATAAAATACAACAAATAAATTCAAAATACCAAGCCAGGGAGGGTTCAGGGAACTACCAAGCTCACCTGGGGCACCTGGGTGAAGTAAGGTGCTGCAGGACTTGTGCACCAACTAAGTTCGCCAGGCAGATGCTAGCAGCCTATCAGAGGACGGGGGCGGGCTGGGAGGCAGGAGGTGGGAGGGAAGGGGAAGCAAGACAACAGGGAAAGAGCAAGGGGCAGGCAGGGCCTGGGGGACACAAAATACAACAATAAAATGCAAAATACCAAACCCGGGAGGGTCAGGGCACAAACAAGCTCACCTGCGGCTCCTGGGTGAAGATAAAAAGAGGCAAGGTGCTTCTCTACTGGGATGAGGAAGAGTAGGACCAGGTGTAATGAAGATTACTGGTAAGTAATCTAGGTATTGAACACATACACACCATTTCCATGCTCATTTACACGGTACCATTCCACCATTCACTCACACACCCAGCCACCTATTTGTCATGCACTCACTCACACACATGTCATAATATACATATACACACACACAACCATTCAGGCACGCATGCACATTTACACAAAAAAAAAACACTTTCTTACCTTTTCCCAAATCCATTGCTGCTCTGAGGAACTCTTCTACAGGCAGGCTTCTCTCCCATGCTCCACTCATGCAAGGAACTAGCTCTGGTTCTTGTCATGCGCAGAGCAGGGGAGACATAGCCTTCCATGTCCTGTGGGGGACGGCGGGAGAGGGTTCTTTTTGAAGTCAGTATACCTTCAAAAAGAAATTAACAGCAACAGCAATCATTTCTTTTTGAAGCAGACGAGAGCCCTCTTTGCATTCAGTTTCTCTTGGCCTCTGCAGACCCCAGGGACCGCAGAGGCAGAGGGAGGGCCAGGGGTCACACTGGATTTGCCAGAGGTCGTAATTGCAACCCTTGGTGATGCCCAATTGACGTCCTTGATCCAAGCCCTATTCAATAGGGTCCTCCACTGGATTCAATGGGCCTCATTACGAGTTTGGAGGTAGCCATGGCGCTATTAGAACCATGGCTGCCTCCAAACCTGGGTCCAGTCTGGTGAAATGGGGACTTACCCGCATAGGGCTCAATGGGAAGGGGGAAGGCACTAAAACGGGCCCGCAAATTGCGGGTCCGTTATTAGCTCGAAGGTCCCTTAACAGGTCCCGTAAAGAACGTGTGGCCAGACCACACGTCCTTTGCGGGTCCCGCTAAGGGACCTCGGAATTGGGAGGTAAGGGTTTAACGGCACTGGTCTCCTTAGCTGTGACAGTTAACCCTTACCGCCCAACTCAGAATGAGGCCCAATGTCATGTTCTGTGCCGCTTTGGCGTAGCTGCATTGTTTCACTTGGGGATGTAGGCAGAGGCCTTCCCTAAACCAGTGCATTGAAAATTGGGCTTAGGACACTAAATAGTAGGTCCACATATTAGGAATAGCAAGTGTTCACTGTTCATATGGCCTCACCAGAACTTTGCAAGCAAGTGTAGGCCCCTTCTTACTCTGCACAAGAAGGGACTATAGAGCTTGCATTTTTCTTAAAAAACGGTCCTAGACAAATTAATTGGTATTGCCTGAAATAGGCATAGAGGTTTTAGCAGGTCAAGCTGTTGATGATAGTAGCTCGGCCCATCATGACATGTAAATTGTAATCGGTCTCTTCACCTGTTCCTGCAAATATGCCAGTTCTGATGTGTAGTTAAGCATTTAAACTATTCTTTACCTTTACTTATTTTTATCCCATGGTATATGACCGTTTGCGGGCACCATTTAAAACCATGCAACACAGATGTCTTCAGTGCCATACTTGTAAGTGGTAGAATCTATGACCTAGACTAGTTGACTATCAATTCAGAAAATAAGGCAAAATTCACGATCTCTGTCATTAGTGGGGCTATATTGACGTGTAGATTTGCAACATATAGGACTGAATCATCTGCGTACAACAATATCAGGAAAGATTAGCACATGATGAGAATCCCTCGATGCATAGGGTGTTACCATAATGCAATGCCCGATGGTTAAATTGTAAACACAAATAACATTGGTGACAAGGGACATTCTTGTCATGTTCTCGTCCACTGTGTTATTTCACCAGAGATGTCCGAATTCGTAACAACCCTGGATTTTTTTGATGATAACCGCATGCCAAATTTCTTTAATGCTATCCAAAGGTATTTCCACTTAACTGAGTCAAAAGCCTTCTCTGCATCGAGCAATACAGCCACAGCCTCAGCTTCCAGGGAAAGCATTCTTATAGTGCCATACATACACCTTAAGTTCACTTAAGTGCATCTGGCTCATTTGTATAGAATTCAAGTGCTAGTCCATCCGTGTGAATAAAGGGGAATCAAGACCTTGGGATATTTCTGCCGGTAAGTGGGGGATCAAGATATTGCTAAAATAATCTTCTATTTTAAATCTCTGATTCATCCAGTTTAGTACTGTATATTTCCTCAAAGAAAGAGTGAAACATCTTGTTGATGCTCACTGCATCCGTGATTTTATCTCCTTTCTCAAACAGGAGTGCATTTATAGCAGTGGTACTACTCTTTTGATTCAGCACACAGGCAAGTGATCTACTAGGCTTTTCTCCCTCCCCCTACTTCTTACTTGCAATTGGCCTATGCATGTACTTCCCTTTGGTGTCTGCTGCATCTAAAAACTGCTTAACACCTCATACAACAGAACTCTACCTGATTTATTATCAGAAGTGCTGTACTGCCTCTGAAAGGCCCCCATTTATTTCTCCAATCTATTTAGCCTATTGCGTATATCCTTTAGTATGCCTGCTCCTTTGGCTATACATATAAAAAACTTTGTTTCGACAAAGGCATCCAAGTTCAAAAATCAATCTTGTATTTATATTAAGCACTCTTTAAAGGGTATATTCTGTGCCTATTTAAACATCAAATCTGTTAAGGCCACAGTCTTCAACCTCCATAATGTGGTCCTTGGGCTGGCCAAACATATGCTCCACCCACCCCTAACCGGCCCATGATTTTATAGCCATCTAAGCAAGATATTGCAACCAGATATCCTCAGAGCCTCAGTTTGCAATAATCATATCTAATCTAATCTCACAGCAGAACCATGGATGCTCGCAAAGTGTGTACATTCACGCTTATCCTGGCAAGTGAATCTCCATGCATCCAACAGGTCCTGAAATCAGTCAGCCTCCTCACAACTTCCGCAGACTATGGGGGTCACTACAAGTTGGGCAGTAAGGGATACCGGGCACTGGTAAGGAGACCAGTGCCGGTAATCCCTTACCGCCCAATTCTGAGGTCCCTTAGCGGGAACAGCAAGGGACATGTGGTCGGGTGACAAGTCCTTTACGGGTCCCGCTAGGGCACCAGGGCGCTAATTACGGGCCTGCTATTAGCAGGCCCGTAATTAGCGCCTTCCCCATTCCCATTTGAGCCCTATGGGGGCTCAAATGGGAATGGGGAATGGTTGGTTCAATGGGGACTTACCGGTCCCTCCAGGGTTGGAATGCACCGGTAAGTCCCCATTGAACCAGACCGGTGCCGGACCCAGTATTGGAGGCAGCCATGGCGCAAATAGCGCCATGGCTACCTACAATCTCGGAATGAGGCCCTATGTAGTTCATCTTGTGTCACCTTTCATACTATCAGCTTCTGGTCCTACCCCTGATTAAAGTCACCCACCCAGAACATCAGGAGTCCCATCCATTCAGCTATTATTAAACCTATATGGTTCAAGTGGTTTGGATCATCAACATTTGGGGCATAAATGTTAAGTAGCAGAAATGTATATGTGGCTATGTTTGCATCTATGCAAAGATATCTCCCTTCAGGGTCCCTTATCACGTCTACTGGAGTGAAGTGTCATAGTTTATGTACATAAATCGCCAAGCCTCTGGCGTATCCGGAGTAGGATGCTATGAACCATTGCTCTCCACTGATCTCAATAACCACCCCTCTGTTGCTTTGGTCAAATGTGTTTCTTGAGCACTTAGCAGGTTCACACTATGTCACTGTGCATATGCCAGCACCTTTGGTGTGTTTTCTTGAGGTCATTCAACCCATGAGCATTCCACGTCATCAGTGCTTCATTTGTCTCCCTATAGGCCATTTAGCTTATAACTGTTTCAGTATACCTTTGTCTGTATATCTTTACACTTCTTACAATAAACATCCTGCTTATGAACGTCAGCATCTCTACACCTGTTCTTTGCATATGTTTCATCCCATCAGTCATTTGCTAAACAACCACTCACCCATACTGAGCCCCCCCAACCTACCAGTGAAATAGCACATACCTGAACACAGTTAGTCCAACAGTTTGAACTTCTCATCGGTCACATGTCCAAGGCAACAGGGGACGTAGCCTCCTCCCTACCCCCGGTTCCGTGGTTCTTTACATTTGCTTATTTTATCTTATACAACGCTTTTCAACATTGTACTAATTATTGATTTCACTAGTTTGGTGCTCACTTGTGATCAGTCCTTTTTGCTTAGAGTTGGGGTGCTGCAATACTCAATGTATTCCTTGATCTTTGCTATGGGTTTGGCCATTTTCTAGGCAGCCATTTTACGAATGCTGCTGCTTTGTTAGGATCAGTAAAGAAGGCATTCTATCCCCATGCAGAACATGCAGTTTGGCTGGATAAATCATGAAATCATGTATTTCCTGCTCCCTCAGTAGGGGCTTTGTTGCATCAAACTTAAGGCTTTCTGCATGTTCGGACTGAAGTCTTGAAAAATGTGCAGTTCTGTATTTTGAAAACAGATCTCTTTCTCAGCCTTTGCTGCTGCAACAATCGTGTCAAAGATCCAATTATGTAATAGTCTCGGAAACATTGGCCGAGGATGGGCTCCAGGTTTCGGTCATGGTCCATGTGACCTATTCCAGGTAAGCCTCCATTTTCCCTGTTTCTACTCCCTTTCGAAGACTGAGTGTGTGTATGCTATTTCACCTTGAACATACTTCCAGATATTCTAGCTTGCCCTGCATGATCCCACATAGCTGGTCCAATCCTCTCGTGGACCTAGACAGACCTTCTGCAGAATCTTCAGCAGAGCTAATACCTTGTTCCTCGTCATGAGTTTGCCCAGTCAACTCTGACAATCTTTGCTGAATATCATCAACTCTCAAGGCAATGCCGTCCATTTGATTGGAGATTTTTGAATAACTCGTTTTTCAACTCTGTCATAATTTCCTGCAGGGTAATAGACTCAAGAACTGCATTTGCTTCTGCAATTGGCATTGCCGCTGGAGGGCTCTATAAGGCTTTGAGGCCAAATTGCCAGAGGTCTGGCTTTTTACTGGCCCCACTCCTCTTGTGTTTTGACACAGTATCACGTAACAGTTCCACACCCTATGGTCTCACACTCACTCAGGCAACAAGTTGTTTCCCTCCTGAAAGGCAAATTCATAGCGGGAGGCACACACATCGATATTGTATGTATCTAGGCACCTCAGACAAATTGGGCCTCATACAGCTTCACAACAGTTTGTCCCCCTCCGGTGCCCTGTCCACTCCTCCATGAAGCCTAATTGACCTACCGCTTAATGCGGTCGGTAGAATGTTCTACAGTGTGCCTTCCACCTCTCTGTTGCAACAAAGTTGTACTTGTCTAATATCATGCAGACCACCCTGTGCCCGTAGGGTTGTATTTTCAATAATCATCAATAGGTGACTCACTGCTGTGCAATGTCCTAACCATACACATTGGCCAGTTTAGAGTTAGCTGCCCACGTTGAGCCTTAGGGTGCTACTTTAACTTCAGGAAACCCCCAAGCTCGGTGATCACAGCTCCCGTTCAACCACACTAGTTATCTCTCAGCATATGTTGCTGCACAGAGGCCCTCCCTCCCCCCAGGCTCATCACTTTCTCGATGTCCACAATTTCTTGCGGGTTCACTGTTCTATTTCCACAGTATGATGCCTCAGCCTTCGGCAGGTGCACGGCTCTCCCTCGGTCCCTGCCAGCGATGCACCTTATGTGCAGTGTGCCGCTTCAGCAGTGCAGGGATGCCATTTTAATTCCCCCTTCAATTTTATTGGTGGCTCCAATCCCTCTGCTCGCTGAGTAAAAGTGGGTTATTGATGCACTGTCTTGCTCACCTGGTCTTCAGGATAGAAGATTTAGTTAGATTTATGTTTTTGTGCTTAGCTATATTGCATTATTTCCACGACATTTAGTTCTGGGAGAGGAGCTCTAACAGTGTACCATTACACAGCTCTGCCCATCACGTGACCCCCTAAGCCCACCTAATTTAGAAAAATAATTTAACCCCCACATGTCAGTACAAAGCAGCTGATCAATCAGCCATATAGTCCTGTTTGACTCTAATCATGATTATGATGCCAGATGCTGTGCTGTATCTAGCTGGTTCCTTTTTTTACATTAATATTATGGTTACCATGTCTGCCTCTAGAGTCCTCTCAAAGAAACATTTAGAAGCAATTTGATATCTGTGCTTTTTATATTTCAGGATGTGCCTCACCATGAATGGAGATATCCTGGAGGCCTGACACTTTTTTCTGATATATACATTGCAGTTGCCTTGATCTGCTCGATGGTGTTTGTCTCTGTTTACCCACTCCCTCACTTCTTTGTACTAACAGTCTTTCCTTTGGGGCTAATAACAAAAGGGACCCATGATTTAGCCTCAGTCTTTCACAATACTTCCTCCCTCACAAGGAGTCCCCATTTGGTTTGGTGGAACTTTTATCTGTATTAACCATTTCAGTCATCATCAGAGCTGAGATCTTACAGTTTAGCAGGTAACCCTATCTTAATCACCCCACTAGCCCCATGATCCTCACCTCCTCGTGCCAGCAGATTCTGGGGAGTGTTTGCTTAGACAATTATTGGAATGCCAGGGAAAGACTGGATAAGATATATGGCTGACAGACAGTAGACTCTGCCAAGGATTGTGGGAGCTGTTTGCAGAATTATCCAATTTCCGACCGGCAATTCCATCACTTTTCCGGCGGAATCCCTTTTTCTGCTGAGAAGTGGGGGAATTACTGAATTAATTGCTTTAAGACTCTAATTTAGTGTAACAGAATTGCTGTCACCACCAACTGTTGTGGGGGGCACCGTGGCTTCATAATTTGGCACTTATTTCAGCATACACCATGGTGGTGGTGGCCATTCGGTCCTGCAGAATTTGAGCGTCATGCTTATGCTTACCGATGTAATGAGGCCCAATATTTGGTATTGTCCATCAGGCTGTGGTCTGCTGTTTGGGCTGCTGTCTTTGGCACCGCATGTCTTGGGAAATGTAATCTTGTTTCATTCATGCCTTTTTTATGGCATCAGATATAACATATGTTGTTTGAGGATATGACTGCAAAATCACCTGTTAAACAGTTCCCAAGCATACTCCACTATTTTGAAATTGAATTTACCACATCACTGCAGCATCCGCAGTGAGTTTAACCCATATTATAAAACTGAGCTGAGAGCAGAGTTTGGGCACTTATTTATGAAAGATATCTGGAATTCTAGTGCAAGTAAGAAACTACTAGCGCATTACCTAGAAATTGAACGCAGGGTTGGTCCTGAGAAGTAGCTGGACATACCCTATTCTAAACATATCAAATCCCTAATGGTCTAAATAAGATTAGGCATTTTACCACTGTCAAGATTTAAAGTCAGCTGGAATGAGGATTGAAGTGGGAGAATGGGATTACACCCTCCCCCCGATCTCATCCAGACCATGGCCTAGGGGATCACGGCCCAGACATCCCCCAAGAGAGGAGTTCGCTTATTTACCAGATGACAAAGTACCCTGCTTCAAAAACATGCATATACGAAGAGTATGCCCACTAGTACGCCCGGATCAAGCCGACGCCTGCAACATGGATCAGATCGACTAGAACAACAGCCACAAGTATTCACATCGTTAGAGATGCCATGACGACATAGCCAACAGACAAGAACACACGTGCCACCATGCACACTGGTCACTCACACACCAACCAACACGAAGAATATACTCAGTGCTATGACGTAGCGGACTAACATATCCACGGACATGCATCATTGTTATTTTTCACATAGGCCTTCTACAGCACCGCAGAAACGCAAGACCCCTGAAGAGCTTGTGTATATGCTTGCTGATGCTTTCTTGATACCTGTCACTATGAAGATACCACCATGTATATCTAATGCTGCGTATTACACTCTGACACCCTGCAACACCCACAGTATGGATTATGTACCGCCACCCACGAAGTAGGCCCAAGTAGGCCGTAAGCAAGAGTCCCCAGGCAAGAGCCTCGCAAATGAAAATCCTCATCAGAATGAAATACAAGTGCTGACAGTGCAGAACAAGCCCCAACGAGAGCCCGCAGCCAAGGCCACGATGTTGCAACCCGCATGGCCGCGTGCCCAGCGCTAAGGTTGTACCTACAGGTGCCAAGCCCTCAGAGACAAAATACAAAATCTAATGCTCATAATTCTACTCCAGCTACGGTCTCCCCACACGTGACTAAGCCAAACTGACAAGGTGCCAAGCCTACGAGACAGAGAACCGCCAGGGTCCCATGTCTGGGACACAATCTGCAACAACAAAGCGGCAAGTTGGACACCTACAGCGATGGGGAAGACCTGCTCACCAGCCCGTAAGCAGACATGTCCATTGTCAGCACAAACACATAGTTGCACATTGTTGCTAATGTCAGGTGCACCGCGAGCTGGGAACGACGATGGTCCCAGGCTTGGGAGCTCGCGAGAGAACCAATCAGAATACAGGCGGGCTCATCACTGAAGCTATTACTCTTAGCCAATCACCAAAAGTCCCCATGTAACAATTCCAATGTAACAACTGTTAGGGACAGCCCAAGTGTACCACCTGACCCGTCCTCATACACTAACATTTCTTCCCATAGGGGATCTATACTAACCCTACCACTCGGGGAACCAACCCGAAGTGGCGATAGGTTTTCTGATGATTTTCCGAGGTGACGCAAGTAGCGCGTCATACTGCTGTAAAAAGGGCCTGCAAGCCCCGCTAACAACGAGAGCCACTCCGGATGCATACGGACTGAGCGTATCCCTGCCGTTACTCTAATAAACAGCAGTAGTTGCCTTGCTCCTTGTGTGTGTCTCATACTCCTTTTGGGACCTGGGAGGAGTTGGGGCCTCCCCAGCCCCAGAGGTCCGCGGACAGCTCTGCCGGCCCCCTGGAGATAACCCCAACAAGTTGGAGGCACTGCTGAGATCTTTTTGAGGTCTATTACCCTGAGAGCACCACTCCAAGACCTCTTGCAATGAGGAGACCCGGCAACATGGCCCCCTCTGCCGTTGTCCCCTTTTGAGGAGTACAGGACCATCGCGGAACTGCGAGAAGACTGGACAGCGCAAATCGGATATTGGCCCTCGGGAGCCGACTTGAGAAGTATCCCACCCGCGGTCGGCGAGTGTCCAGATGTGGTCCAGATGAGGGGAGGTGGCGAGCCGCTTTGGAGGGGTGCACGCAGTCGGGCGGCCCCGCCTCAAGAGGACTTGGTGAGTATGACACACCCAACAAGCAATGTAATGATGGGCGGGGGGGGAATTGTGAAAAGGGAGGAGGGAGGTGTTTACATTGTGCCGCAAAAGATTTGATAAATAAGTGACGATAGACGAGTGAGCGGTGGCTGGACAGGCACGAGGGCCGTCTCCTGCAACATCACAGAGAGAATTGGGTGGAGCTGAAAGGTACCACGTGTGGGTGTCAGAAGGCGCTGATATGTTCAGATCGCGGGCACCTGTAGGGAAGGGGTGTGCCTTTCCTATGAATTGACGTTTTAGATCAATGAGTAGATGAAGATCCCTACTAATTGAGTGTTGAAGCTCGTTAGGTAGATGAAGTTTCTCCGCAGGAGGTAGCTAGTTTGGTTCCAAGTGCGGAAGATAATTGGCTGATTAAGCTCCCCTGGTGAGGGGCGTATCACACGCGAGGCGACGCAGTGTGCACAGTCTGATTATAAGAGTTTATTGTGAGTTACCTTGCTCCGGTTGAAGCGAGAAGACAGCTGTGGGGTTTACGGGGGACAAAAGGGTTAAAACATATTGCGTGCTCTTTTTTCATCTTATAAAGGTTTCTTACCGGTAATAGTTGCAGAAGGTGGTGACGCCACCTGCAGGGCTTGTATAGGACACTGCGACCATCTCGGGTTGATCAAGGAGTGGGCGGGGGATAGGAAAAGGGAAAGGGCGGGATAGAAGAGGTGAGAGGGCCGCGCACGGAGAATGCCGGCAACTCTCGATAAGGGAGGGGCGAAAAGGGGAGAGGTGGCCGCGCACGGAGAACGCCGGTCACGCTCAGCAAGGGAGTTGGTCAAGGGAATGGAGAGGTTTGAAGAAGGAAAGGTGGGGCGGCTGTAAAAGCATGCCACACAGGGCATGCAGCCGCAGGGGGCTTCGTGCGCCACGGCCGTAGGGGGCCATACTGGTGACATCAAAGGGGACAAATAATAAAGGAAAATAACTGTATATTTTGTAATTTTATTACCTTTCAGCGAACGGTCGGAAGTCCCCAGTTTACGGGGCCAGGTAAAGAAGGTTGATATTGAGAAAACAAAAACTGTAACATGGCCACATATTACGGGTCGGGATCTGGGGTGAGGGGATACGCTCTAACTACACACCTCCAACAGATTTGCACGTCACTATCACCATACAAGGAGAACATTATCAAGTAGAGTATCGACTGGACACAAGGAACAGACAGCTAAATACTGACACCATGGTCGCCTAACAGCAGCTTTGACTCATGCACCCAACACTTGCTATTGACATATATACACAACACGTACAAGGGAAAGAAATTAGCTCACCATATAGAGATGTTCAACTTGTGGAAGATGTTTCAGGGAGCCAGGCCAGGGGCAATGGGCATGTTTACTATGGAAGGAGCAGCTGAGGAGAAAGGGAGCAAAGAAACAAAGGGAGGCAAAGAGGAGAAGGAGAAAGGAGGGGGCACGGGCACAGCGAGCAGCAATGCACTATGCGCAGAAGAGAGCAAAAAGGAGAGAGAAGGAGCGGGTACAGTATCAGAAGAGAAGGTGAAGGAGGAAGGGACCGAAGATATGCCTCTGGCGAAGGTAGTGAAGAAGGAAGAAGGAGGTTTGTACCCAGTAACGGAATTAAGAGAAGCCGCCAGACAACAACTGACAGCCGCTGAGGGGTACTCCAACCCCGCATACAGCCCTCCATCATATGCCCCTACAGATAGCTACCAGATGGGGGAGGAGGTGACGAGCACGATGAACTTAAACTCAAAACAGGAAGGAACGAAAGGAGGGAAGGAAAGTGGGGAACACATTGCAACCATAGGAGCAGACGAATGGGTAGCAGCACAGGTGCTCCTAAAGCTCAGAGGGACATTAACAGGGGAAGAAGAGGACGTAGTGAGGAGGATGGCAAAGGATGATATGGGTATCACATAGACAGGGACCGAGGTGAGTAAGACAAGAGAAGGTCAACTGTCACAGGCAGAGGAAGAAATGTTGGAGGAAAGGGTGGCTGAATTAAGAGACGCACGAAGTGCACTGATCAGACAGTTCGAGCAAGAAACACGGAGAAGGAAGAAGGAGAGAAAGGAGAATAGGGACGAGCAGGAGAGGATGAAGGAATGAATGGAAGAAAGAAAGAAGGAAGCAGAGCGGATGAAGGCAATAGCAGAGAGGGTGTCACGAGCGGAGCAACGAGAACTGAAACAGAGGGAGGAAGAGAAAGAAAGGGAAATGGAACTGTGGAAAAAGAAAATACTTTCCGAAAGCGCCCGGAAATATGAAGAAGGTAAAGTAATAGAGAGCATGGTGGTCGGTCATAATTTCGAAAACAAAAGGTTGAATGACAATAATGTCGAAACAATAATGTCGAAAAATAAAAAATCGAATTATTTTTTTTAATTTATATATTTTTTTGGGGGTTTCGTGAGTAAAAAAAAAGATTTAAAAAAACAAAAGGGGAGGGTTGGGTGGGAACCCCCACATTTCGAATAAAACACGTAGTTAAAAAGAAATTTGATTTTTTATTTTCCGATATTATTTATTCACAAAAATGACTTTCGACATTTTTGCTTTCGAGATTATCACTATAAACCAGAGAGCACATTAAAGAGGGAACGGGCAAAATGGGAAAGGAAGGAAGAGGAAGAGAGGATACTAGCGAAGGTAAGTGTGAAGGTGTTGGAAGAACTAAAAAGGAAGAGAGCGGAAGTAGGTGGTGAAATAATAGGAAAAAAGGATGAGGAGAGTGGAGATAGGAGGGTGGAGCACGGTGTAAGAACATACACACGCCAGGATTTGGAGGTGGCTACAATGTCAACACAAGGGGCAGCTGTTAAAGGAGGAGAGCACAAGGAAGCGGACTTAATAGATCTAAGGACGGTGACAGTGGGTGGAAAATGCACGGAGTGGGGATTGTCTTTTCCTGATGGATTTTGCAGCGAGGAGGAAGAATGTTTAGGAAAAAGTGGAGGAGATGGCAATGGGGAAAGTTTAGAGAAACTGTACATTACACGCACCAACCATGACTCACCATGGTCGTGCGAAAGGAGGGAAGAAGATACAAAAGGTGAAGAGAAGGTAAAAGAGGTAGCAAGGAGAGCGTCACAACTATTAACACCGACACCAGTACAAACGTCACGCACTCTAACAACACGACCTCTAGCACCACGCCCACTGATGCCAACCCCTGCGCACACCCCGTATGTTGACAGATTTAGGGACCTCCCAGGACGCAGACAGGAAGAACAGGTAAGAACGCCCACAGTGAGAGAAGAAGGTAACAGGAGAGGGAGGAAGAATGAAGAGGACGATAGAGCAATTAACAGTAATATTGATATGATTGAAGAATTACCCGACACAGAGGAAGAGGATGAATACACAGACATAACCCCACAGGCACGGGGGGAAATTAGGGGGTACAATTTAATGCCACTTCTGGACAGGGGAGGGGCCAGACCACAATATGTCCCCTGGAAGCATGCCGATAAAGAGAATATTAAATGCACACTCCCATCACTAAGTGGAGGAGCAGGGAAGTGGATATTTGAGATGGAAAAACACACTGCGGGGCAAAATCTAGCAGTAGGGGACGTGAAGGGACTCCTAATATCAATATTGGGGGATGCTGCAGATGACATTTGGAAAAGGCGGGTTTCCCAGGGGTCACTATAACTGACACATCACATGATGGAGCGCCATTTGCAACTGCAGACATGCGCTGTGGCAGGCTCTAAGGGTCCAGTACCCAGACACGTCAGACATAGGAGCTATAACGTCACGCAAGATGCGTGAGAATGAAGATCCTTTTGATTACATCCAGGAGATTCAGGAGATGTGGCGCCTGGAAACTCGGGAGCCGTGGGATAAAACACTAGAAATGTTCTAATTAGTACAAGGGCTCCCGGAGCAAGTACAGAGACAGCTGAAGAAAATAGTGGGGATGGAAGCTACGGCCTGGACGGAAATACAACTAACCATAGTACACCACTGCAGGATGTGGCAGGAAAAGATGAAACAAAAGGAGGAAGATAGAAAGGCAGAGGCAGGTGGATTCTGCTACTTGTAAGGAGCGCTTTGTGCTTTTGAACGTGCTAACGTTCCAACTTGAACATCCTCGCTTCCTGCAGCACTGCGAGCCGTGCTCTTGCTACTCCCCCTGCTTCCTGGAGGAGGCAGGGCTCTCTATGTTCACGTGACGTATCACGTGACTGTCCTCGGCCACAAATAGCCGGCCCAACCGCCCGAGCGGTGTGGATTCTGCTACTTGTGAGGAGCGCTTTGTGCTTTTGAACGTGCTAACGTTCCAACTTGAACATCCTTGCTTCCTGCAGCACTGCGAGCCGTGCTCTTGCTGCTCCCCCTGCTTCCTGGAGGAGGCGGGGATCTCTACGTTCACGTGACGTATCACGTGACTGTCCTCGGCCACAAATAGCCGGCCCAACCACCCTTGCGGCGTGGATTCTGCTACTTGTGAGGAGCGCTTTGTGCTTTTGAACATGCTTACGTTCCAACTTGAACATCCTCGCTTCCTGCAGCACTGCGAGCTGTGCTCTTGCTGCTCCCCCTGCTTCCTGGAGGAGGCGGGGCTCTCTACGGTCACGTGACGTATCACGTGACTGTCCTCGGCCACAAATTGCCAGCCCAACCACCCTTGCGGCGTGGATTCTGCTACTTGTGAGGAGCGCTTTGTGCTTTTGAACGTGCTAACGTTCCAACTTGAACATCCTCGCTTCCTGCAGCACTGCGAGCCGTGCTCTTGCTGCTCCCCCTACTTCATGGAGGAGGCGGGGCTCTCTACGTTCACGTGACGTATCACGTGACTGTCCTCGACCACAAATAGCCGGCCCAACCTCCCTTGCGGCGTTAAGCCCTGGAGGCAGTAAGGGCTGGAGCCGCTGTTGTGCTGTTTGGCTGTGACCTGTGAGTAACTTGAACTTGGGTCTAGAGCTACATAATTCATTCTAAAGCACTTCTCCAGCTCTAAGGGTTTGGGGTGGAGAGTCGGACTCTGGCAGCTCCACAAGCTGTCGGGTGTTCCCTACCCTGAGACTGAGCTCTCTTCCTGGTTCTTTTGACGTTTGTGGCGATTCCTAAAATCAATTTAATTCAATTTTAATTACGTATTGACTAAGAACATTATCATTTCTAGATCACAATACATCTGTTTTTACTATTTTTTATTGGGGGGCCGCATAGATCAATTTCTTTTTGTATTTCTAATCCAAGAGTGTTTTTGGACAATTGTCATTTTTGCCTGAGGTTGCCTCTGGTTTTTAGTGCAATATTTTTAGATCTCAGTGTCCATAATTTTATCGACTGTTTTGTACGTTATTTTTGTGTATTTCAAGGAAAAAATTAATCATTGTAATCCAGGTCTACTTTTAGCTTAACCCATTATTGTTATTTTCTTAAAGTCCCCTATATTGCCCTCCTGGGTCTTGGTTCTCTCTGAATGACACGCAAGGGACTGCGAAGTCAGACAGCTATGGAGGCCTCACTAGCTTCGACTCAGTCTGCTATTGGCAATTTACCCTCTGTTTCATCAGTTACTACTCTGTTAGATGTTCCCTCCCCGGCTATACTAGGGAATTTATATCATGTTCCAGTAGATGCCCCTTATAACCCTTTACTCCTTAACACCCTGGCCCAGGCTCAAATTCATTCAGCCAGTGATAGGTCTGAGGTACTTAATGCTATGGGTATTATTCCACGCAATACAGCTTACAATAGCTGTATCTTTAATGGAATTCATGATATCTCGATAGATACACAGGAAGAACGTCTAGCAGCTACCTTAGCCTCTAATCTTGCGGAGGGTGCCACTCTTCAAAAGGATAAGGGCCATTTGGATTACTCCAACAACAATATGGTTAATATTGTTCTTTCATCACCTGCCTACCCTCATCCCAGGACGCCTATATTATCTATCATGGAGGCTGACTCTGTAGCTAATGCCTCTGCATTACCAATGGTGACGGTGAATGGGAACGCTGTCTCTCTTCCCACTGAACCTTCGCCAGAGGTTAATTCTGCAGCTAGGGGCATTAATCATACTTCGACTATCCATGTTAATCTTTCTACTAATGTGGCTGGAACTCCATACACTCCTACAGGGAAATCTATACCTATTTTGTTCAAAACTCCATTCAACAAAACCCATAATCCCACCCTCAAAACTAAATCCAATCTGGGTACCCAAGGGAAACCAATTCAAGGGAAAAATATATCACACTTCTTTGGAAAGAGGATTACATCTAGTACCCTTGTTAAATCTCTACACTCACTTCCAACAGTGTGTTCATTAGACCATACTAATCTAGTTGATGTAGCTAAGAAATTGGAGATTGAAGACCCTTTAGCTCAGGGATATTGACGATATCAGCATTATAGAATGTGCAGACAAGGCAATTGCTGATAGTCACCTGGGCCCCAACTGTAACAATATAAATAATGTCACCCAGCAAATCTGTGATGATTCCTTTGTAGGCTCTCCCTCTGATCTCATCAACTTTATTGATGAGTATACAGAGAAACAAAATTGGTTGAAAGAAAGGAGTCAAAAAAGGATCAGGGCAGCGAATCTATCTTACATCAGACTCTTAAAGAGGCAGATGATAGAATTAAACTTTCTCAACCTACTATCTCGGCTCTGAATATGGTTCTGAGTTCCTTTGTAAGTTTGTATGATAATATATGGTCTGAGGTTAGATCACACTCTCTCCTCCTATCTGAAATGTATTCTAGGTTAGAGGGCCTTGACAGATTTGAAGAGTTAGTTAAAATTATTAAGGAAGAACATCCACTTTTGACCACACACGGTCCCAACCCAAACCCTTCTAATCAACTACCGTCTGAAGCCCATATCGTACATAAAGGGCTCACTGCGACCACGCCAAGTATACAAGAGGTAGTTTTAGTTAAGGGCCCAGGTCCTACGGTCCCCCAAGGCCCAGCTTTGGACTTTTTTAGCCAACCTTCTATGATTTCGTCAACTATCTCCGAGGGTATGCGAGAGGTCACTGGATCGAAGGCAGTACATCCTACCCCTCACACCAAACTTACTATGGTATTAATGGAGGAGAAAGTCCAAGAGGAATCGGTAGGTCCGCTTCCTAATCTTATTGTTCAAGGTCATCCCCTTGAGGGAAGGTCTTTAGAACCGGTAGATACATCTAAGGGTGCCCCCATCGCCTCTTCTTTGGACTTCATATCTATTCCGACTTAAGAGAATCCATCTGTTCCCATTGAACCCATCAAAGAAATTTTACATCAAAAAGTTTTGTCCTGCATAGGAAGGAAAAGGAAAATTACTCAGCAAATGAAGAAAACTAAAAATCAGAAGAACGTGAAAAATTTAAATTCATATACGAACCAATTTTTTAAAAATCTCTTCATGGCAAATACTTTAGCTTCCTCATCTACTACTCCTGCTTCGAAGGGGATGGGGAATTCTGTTGAACCAGTGGTTTCTCTGACCCCTATTTCTACTACAGTGGCCACTGCGACCACAACTGACTTACTTCCCACTACAGCAGCTCTATCTCCCTTACCGGATGGTTTGGTTGATGGTCCCTCGACTAACAACATTCCTCCTCTAGTAGTGGGTCCTAATATCGAGGGGGCTGTGGACTCTGTGGCTTCTAGCACTGTGACAACAGCTCCAACTTCACTAGAGCCGACCTCCATTAATGCCCCTACTGTGCTAACCACCAATATTATTATCAAAGCAAAGGATTCCTCTTCTGCTGTAGTACTCCCTATTATTCCATCCAACTCCATATCAGGGACAGATCAGAGCCATTCAGAGATTCCTCTGCCAACGATTACAGCTAACTTGGTTAACATTGATATGGTCAAACACTTATTCCGGGAGATATTGGTTCCTAAAACTGTATGTGGGGCAGTGCCTAAGTCAAATATAAGCCCGTCCCAGGATGGGTCTTTTTCTACCCCGCCCCTACCTTTGGAGCCATCGTTCGTTTCTGTTATTGAGGGTATTTCTGCTAATATTGAGCTTATAACGAGGGACAGCGATATGGGAGCCCGACTAAAGAGGGGTTCTTCTGCCCCTCTCTCTCTTAACCCAGCCGTTTCAAGTTTGCCTATTGTTGGCCCGATTATGGGCCGTGAAGGTGTCCCCTCTGGGCCCGATTCTGTTCATTACAATAATTCTTTCAAACTATGTGAAAGATTTCCTGTGGGTCCAAATGTTATTCAAAATAGGACTATATTAAGAGGTGCTAGGGGCCCTGTCTTGGCGGTTGCTTCTTTAACTCAGTTCACTAAAAAAGAGCTCTGATTCTCTACCTGATTTATCAGAATCAAAAGTTCCTCGTGATATTATACAGCTTAGCAGCCTTTGGGGCCAAGATATGCCAATCTGTCTAAATCGTGGTAATATTTTAAAGATCCTCCATCAACTTCCCTCGCTCTCGCTCATCTCTAGCTATGACATGGATAGCATTTATTTCCCCATTCAGGATCGGGTAGATGTAAGTAATATCATTCTTAAATCAAGAGTGGTTCTGGACTTGATCATGGGGCATAGGGAAGGGTTAAAGCAACTTGGCTTTGAAGCAAATTTACTGTAATCCACTCAGTTCTCCAGTAATAATGGAGGGGGTGCAGAATATAGGGGTAACCTCACTATGGTAAATCACCCGGAAAGAACCCCACAGCCCCAACGGAGGCAATTTATGCCCAAATCAAATGGAAACTTTCGCAACTGGGCACAGGTCACCGCAGGTCTGTGGAAATGAGTACCTTCTGATTAATTCAGAACTCTCTCCAGATGTTCTACCCGTGAATAGCTTTGGGTTTCTCTCCTGGAACTCTAGAGGTAATTCTCACCTCTTCACGAACTTAGACACTGTCACTCTGATTAGGGCTTCGCATTATTTCTTTCTCCAAGAAACCTGGATGCTCTCAACTCCCGTTTTAGATGGGTTTGATACCTTTTCTCAAAATGCTAAACCCAGCTTGGAAGGGAGGCCGTCGGGGGGTCTTCTGATAGGATTAAGAACTTCTTTAGGTTTTAGGACTAAGGTGCTTTTGAACACGCCTTTTGGTATCCTGGCCCTGGAGGTGTTCTCTCTTGATCTAACGGTTATTTTACTTCTGGTTAATGTATACTGGCAAAAGGGAATCTCTCCTCTTGAGACGTTTTTGCAAAAGTTAATGGATATGCTTCTTTCTTGGAGATCTCTGTACCCTAGGGGTAAACTGATCCTGGCAGGTGATCTTAATTCGGACTGCTCTATTTCTTCCGAATCCAAATATGATGACTTGGGATTGGCTATGGAGGATGATTCTCGCCTAGGCCTGAAATTCGCACGGGGACGTCGTTGGAATTTCGCCTTGGATTCAGTTGGTCTAACTTGTCTCAATGGTTATTATGACGCTATTAATTTACCTCGTCCTACATGGCGTAGATCCTCATCAATATCTACCTTAGACTACGTGTTTGTAGATCACTCTCTCATTCCTTTCTCGTCTAATGTCGAGGTTTCTTTCAATTCATGGAGTGACCATGGTATTCTCCGGGTCTCATTTCTCTGTCCCTTTCCTACTAAGTTTTTGCCCGCGGGGGGTCCTACCCATCTCCAAACCGTGGGACAAGGGACAGGGGTACGTTGGACTCCTCTCAATATCAGTGTACTTAATCGTAAACTGATTTCTTCTTTTAACCATACTTCTTTCTGTTTGAAATTAGCAAGCAGTTTTCAATACAGTTCATTTTGATAGTTTTCGCAATGCTCTCCAGTGTAGTATTCATGGCCAGTTTAGGAAAGGTGTTTCTAAAATATCTCACCCTCATAGACCAAGAATTGGCTAATGCAAAGGGTCTCACTAGGAAACTCATTAGAGATGTACAAGCCCTAGATATTGAATGGGTTGACAAAAAAACAAAAATTAAAACTATCCGCCAAAAATATAAACATTGTTGTAAGTCTAGAAAAGCTACTATGCTACAAAATGATGCGGAGCATATGCTTGCAGTGCTAATAAAACGAGATCTGAGGGCGTTTTGGGTTATGGTATCTAGCTTAGACAATGCGGCGGTGGCCGACCAGCTGAATGCCATCCCTGAGGTTCAATGGGTTGAGCATTATACTAAACTCTTTGACACTGGGGGTCAGGGATTAGTTTCCTGTCTTCCGGGGAACAACCCCTCTAAGTACTCATGGAAGACTCCTATTGATTTCGAGACAGTACTAGGACTCATCTCCAAAGCCAAGAAATCTAGGGCTCCGGGGCCTAGTGGCCTCACTAACAAAACATTTAAAGCTGAGCCAGATCTCTGGGCTAACCTTCTTTCTTTGCTCTTTCAAGATGTTGTTAACTCTGGGAAGGTACCCATTAGTTGGCAAACTGCCCATATTGTTCCAATCTTTAAAAGAGGCCTGCGTAACGAGGTCAAAAATGATAGACCTATTTCGCTTATTGATGCGGATTGTAAGCTTTTTGCCTCTACGTTGCTCTCCCACCTTAACGTTTGGATCAGGGAAAATCATATTCTCCCCAAACAACAAACAGGCTTTAGGGCAGGCCACTCAACTAATCTTAATGGTCTTATTCTTAGCGCCCTGCAGACTTCCACTTGGGTTAAATATGATGGTTCTCTTTACGTTGTGTCTATCGACCTGTCAAGTGCATTTGACCTGGTTATCAGGTCAAGACTATGGGAAAAACTAACTAAATGGGGCATTCCGGCCGGGCTTTTAACTCTTATCATGGCTATGTATGAAAATTCTGGGGTCCATATCAGACTTGACTTGGCAGGAACCCTCTCCAGAAGGATAAGGACACGTATTGGGGTGAGACAGGGTTGCTTGTTAGCTACCTGTCTCTTTATCCTCTATATGGCTTATGTTGATGACTTTCTGGTTAATGCAGGCATGGTGAGTGCTAAACTAGGGGATCTGAGGCTCTCATGGTTGGCTTATGCCGATGATTTTCTTCTTTTTGATCAAACTAAAGTGGGCCTGCAGAGGCTCATTTGCAAATTTGAAGAATACGCCACTCTTAATGGGCTTAAGATTAGCCCGAGCAAAACCCGTACTATGGTCTTCTCAAAGGGGAGAATGGGGAGTAACAAAGTATGGAAAATAGGTGGTGAAAGTATAATCAGAGCTAATAAAATCGTCTATCTTGGTTATTTGATTTTGGCCCAACCCTCTGCGATCGAACTAAGACGATTTCTTAAACTGCTCCCTCTCATCTCCCAATCCCTTAGACTAGACAATAAATATTGCACGTTCTCCCTTAAGCCTGTCGTAGATTTCTTTAAGGGTAAGGTTATTCCAAAGCTTCTGTATGGAATGGAACTTCACTACTCGGCACTTCTGATTTTCTGGGACTCTCTTGAGGGTATCTATTGGAGGAAAATTTTAAAACTGCCGAATTCCAGTCCAACAGTGGCTATCAGGTATGAACTAGGGTTAGTCTCATTCCGAGCCAGGATTCTCTGGAGGGTTCTTTCACTTTTTTCAGCTTTGCTCTCTCCTAAACCTGATACTCTCTATGCTGATGTGGGCCACATGATTTCTTCTCAGGGACCTTTAATCCAGAATTTATATCTTAACGCTTTTAGTGATCTCTGTGACAAGACCCTGTTGGATATTTCGTCTTATAGGGACACCCTACTAACGAATCCTAACAAGGTCAAGGAGTGTCCTTTCAGTCATGACTGGAGTAACACTATTGAAAAATTACATTCGTATCCCTCTTTGAGAGACCTACAATTTGACCATAAGAAAAGAGGCCTGCTGTCTTTTATTCTGAATCAATTTCCCAACAGATATTATCGTTCCCTTCTTATTAAACTCAGATGGAATCTCCTTCCCACTCAGGAAGTTCTCTACATAAAAGGAAGGAGTTTTCTGATTTAGATCCTATCTGTCGTTTTTGCAAAACTCTGGGGGTGATTGAAACTGCTCGGCATCTCTTTTTAGACTGTACTGCTTTGACATCTTTAAGGGACAAATACTTAGCTCGTTTTAATGTCATGGGGCAAACGGGGGTGGACAATCTGATCTGGTCACAGTGTCTCTCTATTTCAAATATTAAGGATGGACTTGCTGTGGCGGGTTTTATCAAAGCTTTAGATTTATACGCCCCGCTGTTATGATTATGCTTGTTTTTATGAATTTTATGAATTTTTTTTAGCTTCTGTAGGTTTATTTCTACTTTAGAATTTTGAAAATTTTAAATTTTAATGTCAGTATATTTCCTAATGCTGCACTGTACTTTGCACTGAACCTTTCAAATCTAAATTTAAATTTGTCCCTTAATCTCTGGAAATTCTAACTGGAAATTGGATCTATTTTTTAATGTTTGTTTGTATATTTGAAATTTAAATGTAATGAATGTCATTTTTAATTCTTAATGTCTATTTTTGTAAAGGTTTCTTGTAAACCATATACAATAAATACATTTAAAAAATAGAAAGGCAGAGGAGGCAAAATTGGTACAGAAAAAGTTATCTAAATATGCAATGAAAGGAGCACTAATAACAACGCCCGCCGTAGCAACAACAACCCCCAGACAAGTGACGGTTGGACAAGACACAACACAACAGCAGGTAGCACAATTACAGCAGCCAGCCCAAATTATAACACAGCAGATGTCCCCGCCCCCACCATACATGGCAAAGGCAGGGGGAGGATATATGCCACTGGGAAATGGATACTTTAACAACTACAGAGGGAGGGCCGGCATGATAAGGGGGAGGGGCTATGGCCAACCTGCAAAACAGCAAGGGGGTGGGTTCCGGGGCTACTACCCAAACAGACAGCAAAGGTACCAGGACAACACGGGGAGTTTCCCTTGGCAAGCTAGGGAACCACCAATATGTTGGGTTTGCGGGATGGTGGGGCACATGTCACGCACTTGCAGGATGAGGCCCACACCAACAGCCTGGGGGGAACAAGGGCAGCAAAGGCCTATGGGGGAACTGCAAGCTTACCAACAACAACAAGGAATACAACAATGCCTGCCACAACAACAAGCGCCACTGCAACAACCACAGCACCAGGTACAAACATACACACCACCACAGCAAAAGTCGACAGCAACGCAACAACATCAAGTACCACCGGCACAACAGCTTACACAGATACAGGACAATGCAATATCAACAACTGCTGAATCACTACAGCAGACACAGCTGGGGAAGGTGACAATATTGGGTCACAACCCCTACACAGGAAGCAGTCAGTCACTATATCCACAATAGGACAGCCCACAGATGTCTTTGATGTGTCCCATCCTATAGGATCCACACATACAGGTAGCGATTGGTGACAAAAAAATGTCTTTCCTAGTTGACACCGGGGCCACTAGGTCCTGCATAAGGGAGGGTACATTTAAGCTGTCAGGCAAAGCCATGCACACTCAAGGATTCTCTGGGGCTTGAGGGCTGGTTCCCTTCACTGATAACATCTCTTTATCTATAGGAGATCACAACATGTCTCTCCCACTCCTGTACTCAAAGGAGTCACCAGTAAACATACTTGGAAGGGACATAATGAGCAGGTTGAATATGATCATCTCCTTCACAGAGAAGGGCATAATTTGCTCTACACCAGGAATTAACATGCTCACAGCACAAAAAATACTGCAGGCTTACTGTGGCCAAACAGTGGCCTGGGCTGAGCCTGTAGATGCAGATATCTTCCAATATGGGACAGACATGGCAATTGCATGGTTGCCTGGAATTGAGGGCAAAATTTGGAGGAGGCCAGCAGCATACCTATTCAGACCAGAGACACCAGCAAGTGAAATTGAGGGGAAAATTATTTCAGTGAGCATCGAGAGCATTATGGAAAATGCTGACTACATCGCAGTACATGCCCAAGACAGGGAGGGGAGAGCATGGAGAACTGTAATAGCACTGGCAGAGGGATGCAGGCTTACACAGGTGTCTGTTGAGGAGCTCTTCTCAGACGACAATGGAGAGGGAGAGATGGTGTTTGGGATGAGCATTAACATTTGGTTGAAGGTAACATACAAGCAGGTGGCACAGAAAATGGAAATGGCACTTGAGGCACCTGCCCCTACACCAGTGCCATTTTACGAGGAAAACATGGCAGCTATACCAACATCACTGTGGACCACCAGTCCATATGACGTTGGCTGCACCAAGAGCATTGGTGGGAAAATTTAAAAAAAGAGCAATGCTACCAAGAGTGAAGCAATACCCACTATCAAAAGAGGCAGATGAGGGCATATATGAAACAATAACCGCCCTAATAAACAATGGTATACTAGTACCATCAGAATCACCTTGCAACACTGCTGTGTACCCTGTACGCAAAGCGAAAGGAGGGTCTTGGCGTTTTATCTATGACCTAAGGCCCTTGAACCACATTGAAGAGGGAGAGTACCTCATAGCAGCTAACCCGGCTACCATACTATGTGGGATCCCAGCAGAGGCATCACGGTTTACCGTGATTGACCTCAAAAATGCTTTTTTCTCAATATCTCTGCACCCAAACTCACAGGATCTGACAAGCTTCACATACAGCAACCCAAAATGGAAGCACACAAGGTTGCCCCAAGGGTACTGTGAGTCACCATCCATCTTCAACAGAGTGATACAAATGGATTTGGGAAACATCAAGATGGAGAGCACGGTGCTGCAATACGTAGATGACATAATAATTTGCAGCACCACAGAAGAAAGGTTTCGAAGGACTCAATTAAGATGCTCACAGTGTTGGTTGAGAAGGTGTACAAGGTAGATAAGGAAAAGCTACAGTACTGCCAAGAACAGGTACTCTACATTGGTCAGCTCATCTCACAGAATGGTAGGGGCATTGCACCACACAGGGCACAAGCAATAACAAACATACCACAACCACAGACAGTGAGAGAACTGCAGCAGTTTCTGGGCCTATGCAACTACTGCAGGGCATGGATGTTTGATTACAGCTCATACACAGGACCCCTGCTCGAGGCCCTCAGGGAGGCATAGAAAAGGGGACAAAAGGTTGGGGTGGACAAGAGAAATGAAAGAAGCATTTGACAAATTAAAACACACCATTGCAACAGCACCAGTACTAGCCACTCCAAACTATGACCATCAATTTTTTATCTTCTCACATTGCGACTCAGCAGTAATGAAGGCAGTACTGACACAAAAGACAAGCATGGGACACAAGCCTGTAGCATTTTACAGCGGACACCGGGATCCTGTAATGTTAGGTCACTTCCCTTGCGAACAGAGTTTGGCTGCCGCAGCCTTTGCGGTGGAGAATTCATCATCCATAACGATGGGGTGTCCCACCACAATATTTGTGGAACACAGCCTCTTTGCAATATTGAACAAGGCCAAATCAACATTGACCACACAGAGAGCATCAGGCTACAAAATACTTTTATCTAGACCAGAATTAACAATTGTAATGTGCAGCAATGTAAACCCAGCCAGGTTTATAGCGGAGATATGGTGACTACGCACATGATTACACACAGGCCATTGAAATTTACTCCAGCACAGGAAAGGTCGAGGAAAATGCCCTAGAGGGTGGGGGGTAATGTACATTGATGGGTCCTCAACAATTGACCAGAGTGATGGGGTTGGAAGGACAGGAGCAGCAGTGGTTAGGCTGACAGAAGATTGGATGTATGTACCAGTAAAATGTGTACAGCTTCTGCAACATTACTCGGCCCAAGCGGCAGAACTAGTGGCCCTAATATTGGCACTAAAAGAGAGCTATGATAAAAGAGTAACAATATATTCAGACAGTGCATATATCACATCAACGGTACACTCAGGATTAATAAAATGGCAACAAAGGGGGTTCCGAAGAGCTGATTGTACCCCAGTACAACATGCCCTACTACTGGCTGAACTGATTGAAGTAATTAATGACCCTAGGGAAATAGCCCTGTTGAAGTGTCAAGCACACACTAACGGGGATGACCCTATCTCAAAAGGAAATGAAACAGCAGACGCACAAGCCGAACATGCTGCATAATTTGGTGAGATGTGGACCCTCCCAGAAAAGCAAGAACATAAAGGGAGGGCGGGAGCAAAACAGATGCTAATGAAGGAGGGATACACTCACATCCCTGAAACACAGATAATGGAATTACAGGCAGCAGCACCCATGGCGGAGAAGGAGCTATGGGTCAAAAGAGGGTGCACAATGTCCCCCACAGATGCATTATGGCGCCAGAATAATACAGACAAGGTAGTGATGCCCCTAGACCTATTGAAAACAGCCCTGGCTCAGCTACACCATCCAGCACACACAGGAAAGGAAGCGATTGCAGCACGAATAAAGGAGGCCTGGTTCTGTCCCGAGTTAAATTCACATGTTGCGAACTTTATCAGCAAATGCCTAACATGTCAACAGTTCACAGCCGGTCACACTCTGCAAGTGATAAAAGGTACTATACCCCGGCCAGAAGGACCCTTGCTACACCTGCACATTGACTACGTTGACATGATCAATGTATGCCAAGGACACAGATACATGATTGTAGTAGTATGCCCATTTTCGAGGTGGATAGAGGCTGGGCCCTGCTCTCATGCACAAGATTTCTAGTCAGGGAAGTTTTCCCGAGGTGGGGAGTTTACAAAGTGCTGCGATCAGACAATGGCCCGCACTATGCAAACGAAATGTTCGAACACATAACTGCACTACTTGGCATCAAACACAAGTTTGCACTCGCATATCACCCGCAGGCTAACAGTCTTTTTGTGAACGCCTGAACGGCCTCCTGAAAGAAGAGATTGCAAAAATACAACAGCCAACTAAGAAAAGCTGGTTGTACTGCCTCCCCTTGGCTCTGTTTCAGTTAAGGAATAGGCCAGAGTCAGATCACCACCTCACACCCCACGAGGTGGTGACTAGATCGTCAGATGCGCCTTCCACTAACACCACCATCAAGGGCCTTGACCGGCTATGACAGCTCTGCAAATGTTTTTGGTGATGAAATGTATCAATATGTGTCTTCCTTGATTACTAGTGTCGCCTTTATCTCTAAACAGCTCGAGCGCACGCAGGGCGGGTCGAAAACCCCTGGACAAGAATAAACAAACAAGGAGCAAGGACAACACGCTAACTGGACTATTACGGAAGGAGACCACATTCTCCTCTGCAACTTCAACTGCAGGTGGAACAGCCCCAGATTTACTGGGCCCCACCAGGTGGAAGAAGTAGCTCCTCGAGCTGTAAAGCTCCGTGATAAAAAGTGTGGAACCACTTACATGACGTCAAGCCCTACAAAGACCAGACCCGCACTTGAGTTGATGACAGGGCCAACACCACAACAACCACAACAAAGGACAACACTGCAGCAGCTGCAACAAAAGATAATTGCGACATTGCCCCTGACCCTTCCCCAACCACAGACTATAAAAACCTTGGACATTCGCCCACAGCCCACCCCATGGTCACGAGATCCCAGGTCAAACAAAACCCTGGCCCTGCCAGCCCGCCCCTGCCACTACCGAAATAAAGGACATTGCCTAACAAATTGTTATGTTGCACCACACTTGTAGACACGTGCATGTTCTCTCTCTCTTTTTTGTTTCGCACATGCAGGTACTGCGCACAACTGTTTCTGTATAAGGAAAAGTGAAGAAAATAACATTGCGTTTTGCCTAGGGGTCAATGCTACCCACAGACGATAGCACCCCTGAAGCTTTGACACACCAATTTCTATACGCTATAAAAAGACCAAAATATCTAAAGAAGAGAAGGATACGTGTATATTACAACACGTTCATTTTGGCCATAGAACAATCATTCCCACATCTCCACGAGCACTTACCAGCTCTGAGAGATAGGTCGCTGAGATTAGCGTGGGAACAGTTTTTCGTCTGGGCATTAAACGACTACCAGATAGGGAGAGCTTAACAACTAACACTTTAACGCATATCATTTAGAGATTTTCAGGCGGGCACCTTTAGCATCACAAAGAATAAGCTGCAGGACAGCACAAAGGTAAGCGCAAAATGCCGGTGATATTAGCTATTGTAATAAAAATTGTAGGAGTGTTGGTCATCAATAGTCTACTTGCTGCCTCTGTCTGGCAGACATACTATGCTTCTCAAATTGTGGCTGCACCTAAAACTAATCTAGCCCCTCCCACAGCTGCAACAGGTACGGTGTCAGGTGGTACAAGTAACACAAGAGGTAATGGGAATAGGGTTAAACGTAGCACATATGGGGATAGTAATGGGATTGACACATATCTCACATATTCAGCACACATCACGAACAACATGTGGTATCAGCACATGTCCAAAATTGGTAAGCAGACAACTAAGGACAACTGCTACGTGTGCTCGTTGATCCCATACGCCATGAGCACATCACAGACGTTTCTAGCTACTGAAGTACCGGCAAAGACAGTTGAATGCCTGATATATATGGCACTGTTCCAAACAAAAGGACGATTTAAAGGGACAGTGGTATCATTGCAATGGAAGACAAGAGACTCATACCCATATGAAAATAACTTAATCAAAACACTTAAGATGTACAACAGCTACCGCCTACACACTCAAGGATTCAGATACGTAACAATACCTGCCGTGTTATTGGTATGCAAGTGAAATTGCTGGTGAACAAGGTTGCTGGGAAAGAGCTCTCATTGTCATATATGGGAAGATATACACAAATGAAGGATGGCCAGAGGGAGTGGTGGGGAGCAATATGGTAACAAACGAAAATGCGAACTCAATAAACGAAACAAACCACAAGTGTTGGATGGAGTGGGTAAAAAATGTACCACTATTAACATGGCTGGAGAAAGTTGAAGATCCAATAACTATACTACCGCTAACTGCACCCACACTGTGCTATCAACACAACGGCGATGTTGATGTTGGAAATAACAACAACTGTAAAAGTACAATATTGATAGCAGAGGGGGGTGCCGGCACAGCAGTTCTAATGGACCACTATTGGGCCTGCGGCAATAGAGCATACCACACATTACCTCCATCATGGAATGGCATATGCACTATGGTACACATCAGCGTACCATCTCTGGCTGTGCCTCAGAAACATGTCAACATGGCCAACTTCCCCAAGATGGACGAAGGAGACAAAAGGAGGAAAAGAAATGTGACGTTTAAAGAAGGTGACGAGAACGACGACACAAACATTGGGTCGAGAGTGAAAAGACAAGGAGAACCACTGATGGGAAACTACCTGTGGGGAAGATCGGAAACAGCTCTCACTGCCATTCCACCAGAACACAGACTATTTAGCAGAGCAGCAATGTTCTTCTCATCGATAATACACCCAGGACTGCAGGCATATGCAAATGCAAAGTGGCTCCAGATGGGAGCTAATGAGGACAATTAATTCCACCGTCAATGGATTTAATGCAATAAAAGAAGAACTGAGGGCGGTACGTATGGTAGCCCTACAAAACAGATATGTGCTGGACCTCCACATGGCAATGGAAGGAGGAGTTTGGGCAAAAATTGGACAATCATGTCGCACATTTATCCCTGCTAATGCGCAGACAATGGAACACTTACTGAAGCAGTATCACAACCTGCCGTGATGCACACGAAAATGGTTGAAGAAAGTAAAGGAGTAAAGAAAGATGACAGCTGGTTCTCCTTTTTATGGTCATGGATGCCCTCATGGCTGTCAAATGGACTGAAATTGATAGTTGGCTGTTTATTAGTAGGAATGGCCATGTTAATTGGAATGAGGGTTTGGAAGGCAAGAAAAGAACGTACAATGGATGAGATGATGGAAATGGTCGGCATGCACACCCTGCTACCAGCCGAAGACGACAAGCCCACGGACATGATTATACAAGAAAGAGAACGGTTGCGCAAAGAGATACTTGAAAATCACCTAAACCCACCGTCTGTGAAGGTGGAGCACCCGAGGAACCCGAGGAGCTATGTTGTAAGATGGGTATATTGTAAACCCGGCGGCGGATGCGTTTATATGTACTGGTCATTTGAAGATCATGTCAACCACTATGGACACCTGGCTGGAATAACGAAAGTATGGAGAGTAAAAGGAGATAAGGAGAAGGATGATTTTGTGGTCAACCAGAGGGGGGACTAAAGTGGGAGAATGGGAGAACACCCTCCCCCCGATCTCATCCAGACCATGGCCTAGGGGATCACGGCCCAGACACCCCACACAAGAGGAGTTCGCTTATTTACCAGATGACAAAGTACCCTGCCTCAAAAACATGCATATACGAAGAGTATGCCCACTAGTACGCCCGGATCAAGCCGACGCCTGCAACATGGATCAGCTCAACTAGAACAACAGCCACAAGTATTCACATCATTAGAGATGCCATGACGACATAGCCAACAGACAAGAACACATGTGCCACCATGCACACTGGTCACTCACACACCAACCAACATGAAGAATATACTCAGTGCTATGATGTAGCGGACTGACATACCCACGGACATGCATCATTGTTATTTTTCACATAGGCCTTCTACAGCACCGCAGAAATGCAAGACGCCTGAAGAGCTCGTGTATATGCTTGCCGATGCTTTCTTGCCACCTATCACTATGAAGATACCACCATGTATATCTAATGCTGCGTATGACACTCTGACACCCTGCGACACCCACGGTATGGATTATGTACCGCCACCCACGAACTAGGCCCAAGTAGGCCGCAAGCAAGAGTCCCCAGGCAGGAGCCTCGCAAATGAAAATCCTCTCAGAACGAAATACAAGTGCTGACCATGCAGAACGAGGCCCAACAAGAGCCCGCAGCCAAGGCCATGATGTTGCAACCTGCATGCTGCGCGCCCAGCGCCAAGGTTATACCTACAGGTGCCAAGCCCTCAGAGACAAAATACAAAATGTAATGCTCATAATTCTACTCCAGCTATGGTCTCCCCACATGTGACTAAGCCAAACTGACAAGGTGGCAAGCCTCCGGGACAGAGAACCGCCAGGGTCCCACATCTGGGACACAATCTGCAACAACGAAGCGGCAAGTTGGACACCTACAGCGATGGGAAAGACCTGCTCACCAGCCCGTAAGCAGACTTGTCCATTGTCCGCACAAACACATAGTTGCACATTGTTGCTAATGTCAGGTGCACCACGAGCTGGGAACGACGATGGTCCCAGGCTTGCGGGCTCACGGGAGAACCAATCAGAATACAGCGGGGCTCATCACTGACGCTATTACTCTTAGCCAATCACCAAAGGTCCCCTTGTAACATTTCCAATGTAACAACATTTAGGGACAGCCCAAGTGTACCACCTGACCCGTCCTCATCCACTAACATTTCTTCCGATAGGGGATCTATACTAACCCTACCACTCGGGGAACCAACCCAAAGTGGCGATAGGTTTTCTGATGATTTTCCCAGGTGACGCAAGTAGCGCGTCATACTGCTGTAAAAAAGGCCTGCGAGCCCCGCTAACAACGAGAGCCACTCCGGATGCATACAGACTGAGCGTATCCCTGCCGTTACTCTAATAAACAGCAGTAGTTGCCTTGCTCCTTGTGTGTGTCTCATACTCCTTTTGGGACGCGGGAGGAGTTGGGGCCTCCCCAGCCCCCGAGGTCCACGGACGGCTCTGCTGGCCCCCTGGAGATCACCCTGACAGGATAAATGTGGGATATTTATTCTTGATGCATTACAAGCTTTGTCTGAGGAGAAGGAGATTCTACGCAGAGATCAAAGTGGGTTTAGGCAACAAAATTCCACCTTACACAACTGTCTAGTTCTAAAGCGCTTATTTGAGTATTGCGAAAAATATTATTCCAGTTAATATCATATGTTTGTTGACTTCTCCAGTGCTTTTGATACTCGTGATAAGATCCAGCTATGACAAAGTTAAAACAATGGAGTATCCTTAATTAACTACTGAATAGTGTTGTTGTGTTACACACAAAGACATAGGTACATGTTCAGAAAGATGGAGCGCGATCGCTAATCAAGAAAATTGGCCAAAATATTGGTCGAAGACTAAGTTGTATTTTTGAGCTATTTCTTTCTCCTTACAATTAGCAGAAATTTCCCACATTCTTAAATCATTTACATGCTTTCTGCTTTAGTATCTAAATCACCCCTTGCAGGTATCTCTGCATATGGTCGATATTGTAATTTTAGATCAGACCTCCTTTGAATGCTGCAAGCCTTATCCACAATAGGCAACTACAGCAAGAAAAGCCTTCTGAAGATACATCTGATAAAAACGAAAGCACTTTTTCTCAACCATATAAATTGTATCTGGATGCAGGTAAACTGGAGCAGCTGAGAGAATATAAATATTGGAGGGTCATTTTTCAACAGCATTTGAAATGTGAGAAAGGAATTAGAGCCACAACCCAAAAAATAAATATCAGGACAAATGCCTTGCAACATTTTTACCTGCTCAAGGTGCAAGGGATATTAATACACTTGTAATGGTTTATTAAGCAAAAATTTCAACCGAGATGTTAGATGGAGTTGAATGTTCATCATTCAAGGATTTTTTTACAATTAGAGACGATAGAGTACCTTGCATTTAAAGAATTGTTGAATGTAAGTAAATTGTCCTCCATTAGGCCCTCAGACTAGAATTGGGTCTTGTTGGAATAGTTTTTAGGGGGTGGGAGCTATTTTAAGACTTAAGCCGAGGCTGCACATAGCCAGGTATTGAGAATTGATTTATTATAGACAACATAACAAACAGACCAGGCCTCTCCATAAGAGGATTTTTCCATTTTAGATCTAGGAAATACTGTGACATCTTTGTTGGAACCATGGATTAGGAATAAACATTATGAAACTAATATGTAATGAGGCAAGCTTTAACTCAGATTTGCTTTGCTGTTTGGAACAACACTATCTAGAAGGTGTACGCAGTACAATTTACCACTTGCAAAACAATGATATTTGCGTGAACTAAGAAATTGAGTTTGCAGATTCTTGCTACAATTTAAATTTGTCAATTAACAATAATGACAGTAGTTGGGGTCTGGGAAGACTACGAAGAAAGACTCTGCCCATTATGTAAGGTGGCTATTCAATGTATTATTTGTGGACTGTTTATCCATCCTGTGTTGACTGCGATCGTTCAGCAATTGCTGAAACCTATGTGTTGCAAATCTGGAGTGAGGAGAATCCAAGATTCCCTGAACTTATTATATAGCTCTCCTGACAGTTTCTCTGTTTTAAGCTTTTAAAATGTTATAAACTGTTCGATAGTTTATTGAGTGGGTGATTGAAATGAGGCAGAGGCTGTCAATGATTGTAGTGATTACTGACATTGATTAACTGTTAATGATGTGTGACTTTGATAAAGCCGTTTTAGTGACAATAACAAATACAGTTACAGTTGTAGTCAAATAGACCACTAAAGGGGAGCTTATTTGATGTTTCTTTAGGTGTGCAGTAAAAAAATTGAAAACATTTTGTCGAAAGTCATTATATCGAAAACAAAAATGTTGGAAAAAAAAAGTTGAATGCCCTTTTATAATTATATATTTATTTTGGGGTCCGGGAATAAAAAAAATGGGTAAAACAAAAAAAAAATCAAAAAAGGGGGGTTGAGGGAACCCCCCATTTCGAATAAAAAGCAATTTTAAAAAAAAATTTGAAATTTTTGTTTTCAACTTTTTTTTCCGATATTATGACTTTCGAAAAAATGACATTCGATTATATCACTATGAACCGCTTCTTTATACTAGTTGGATCTAGAGTCTACTTAATATTTATAAGATGAGGAGTTGAAGACTTGCCCCAAAAGGGATTAGGGCACCTGCAGTGCTTATTAAATCTTTTTATATTGGTTAGTGTATATTGGTCAGGTGTCATGCCAAGCTAGATGAATCTACAGAAGCAGCTGACTTTGGCATAACTCTTCAAGAAAAGTAAAAAGGATGATGTGAGCCTCTTCAACTGCTCCCCCCAACTGCCTTCAACACATTCCAAACCTGAACCAGATGACATCACAAGTTGTTCACGACATCATGGAGTTGTGGGGATCAGGATGGAAGGAGCAATGAAACAGGGCACAGACACCTAGGAAAGGTGAGGAGAACAGACAGAAAAGGCCGATACAATTTAACATTTGCATCTTACAATCTATGATGTGTTTCTAATAGACCCATCTCCAAGTCATGCAGCAAAACATTAACAACTTTTAAAGGTTGGGACGCTTACTTTCTGGCATGTGTGGGCAGCCTCATTGTAACACATTCTCTGACGTGGAACCTGTTATCCTCAGATGCAAAGCTAGACGGGTTGCCACGCTATGAGGCTTAAACCGGAATTGAAGAGACAATGGTGTGCTTGAGGCTTGTAGGAAAATGATACTGAATATTTAAGAGGGTGCCTATTTATTTGTGATAAAGCAAAGGGAGACATCTCTGTGTTTTTTTGAATGCACACACCATCCTGCAGGCTCTTTGTAACTGAGAGACTGGAAGTTAAGCCAAACAGCCTTGCAGGAGTGAGGAATGACTTATTTTCCAAAGGAATGGAATTTACGTAAATCAATCAATACATACTTTATTCGGCAAGATGGCATAAAGTTTGCACCACAATTAGTGCATATTGATAAAAAAAACACATATTAAAACAATCTAAAATTACAAGCACAATACCTTTGTCACGCTAAAAAACCTATCATCTATATACAAAATTTGACCACAGCACGATTAAAACGCTTAACAAAAGGAAAATATTGTTGCCTCTAGTAGTTACCAAAACGCACATGTGCCATCACACTACACCAAGGGCGGAGAGTCATCTCACTGCCCACGGGTATGATAATGGTGTGATAATGGTGTGAAATGTCCTAACCACAGAACATTCACTCCATTAAATCGCATGATACACACATCATCCCATTACACTGAGAGGGGAGTGTACCCTCCCAAAACCCTCCCAAATGCAGTAAATGGTTTAGGATTTCTTAAGCATCATGCACTAACGCCTTTGACCTGCGATACCAAGCACGATGAATACATTGGCCACTGCTAGCAGGGTCCGATAATCAGTGCACTCTCTACAATATCTCAGTGCATCTGCCGTATGGCAAATGCCAGATTCTCTGAGGAAAGGTTGTGGCTAATATAATCTCAGCACCTTCAGTTCAACACGTGCAAACAAGAAAAAGACTAACGTTTCATCTCTTGAATAGCATAAAGGGCATACTCAAGTGACGTCATTGCTCCAGGATTTGGTGAAAGAGGCTATCCTGAGTACTCCCAACCTGAAGCATACAAATAAAGCACAGGCATACAGGGGTTTTAGGTAATCCAGATATTTCCTATACCCATAATATGGTTTTATAATATAATAGGTTATTTATAACACGCTTAATACCCAGAGGTTTCTAAGTGCGGAACAGGGTTTGAACCTGTGTTACTATGTGTCGTCTTGCTTCCAAGGTGAGCACCTTGCCCCTGAGCTATCCTCCTGAGACAAATACCCACCTCCAAGTTTGAGTTTGCTGTCTTCATCCTCCATACTCCTCCTAGTCCTAATGATTGCTGCCATCTTTATTCTCCCACTCAATGTGCTATCAATGCTTTCAGGTTTATCCCATAGTTCAGATTCATTTAGTGCAAATAAAATGTCTTTGACGTGTTTAACCCATGGTACACTCGTGCCTCCCTCTAGGCTCATTGCATGGGTCAGAGCTTTACGATAACTCTCAAGTCCCTCCACGCTTCAAAGCCTGATCCAATACATCAAAGGCCCGATAGAAATTACATCACTGATTGGGCACATGTCAATTTCCAGTTACAGCAAAGCATTCGGGGTACTGTGTGGGATCATAATAAGCTTCTTTAAAAAACATTTTCCACTCTTGCAAGACTGATGGTGTTGACATAACCCCATAAGTCTGCACCAAAGTGGGCTGAGGAGAGTCCCTGTTTTTGATAAATCTCAATGACCAGGAAATTGCACCTCTCCCATCCTTGGTAAAGAAGGAACTATTCCCACCACTATACTTTTCTATATCAGAACAAGGCTTATTGATATGATAGGTTATTTATAATGCTTAATACCCAGAGTCTTCTAAGTGCGACCCGGGAATCGAACCTGTGTTGCTCAGTGTCGTCTTTCTTCCAAGGCGAGCTCGTTGCCCCTGTGTTATCCCCCCAAGGCAACTTGGAAGTCCATTGACCAGACTCATGAAACCTTGTTCCCAAGTAGTATCAGGTTTTGTTACACTTGTTAAATTCATGTGCCAAAGCACATAAAATAAAGACTCGACTCGATATCTTAGTGTTAATACAGTCCGCGGACAGGAACGTAGAAGGAGCAGGAAGCTACAAGTGTATAGGCTGGGATTGACCCCATGACTTTTTTTGCCCTTGCTGAAAGGCTTTTTCCAAAATATCAAGACATTACCATTGGTCCTGATTTGAGAAAGACGTGTGGAACGTCGAAACACGTTTCATCACTAAGGGCATTTGTTCACATAATACATCACTGTATTAACACTAAGATATCGAGTCAAGTCTTTCTTTTATGTGCTTTGGCGCATGAACTTAACAAGTGAAAATAAACCTGATACTATGTTCCAAAAAGTGGACTTGAGGAACCCTTAATACTCCGTTGTTACCAGGTTCATGCGACAACTACCATTTTTTCATCAACCAAATAAAGGGCGCTGAGGTCCTTTTTTGATAGTGTCCACTGTGAAAAGGTTCCTCACTAGTTTTTCTTGTTCCCAAGTAATCTTAAATGGGCACGTTCTCAGGTCTACGTCCTGCCACATTACCAATGATGTACTGCGCTTTGGGAATTCAGGTCTGAAAACCATAGTTATTGTTTTCCCAGTTTTAAGCTCCAGTTTAAGAGCCTTACGGCTGCTAAGGAACACTTCCAACGTGGCTCTAAGTCCTTGGGGGTGGGAGGGGTGGGGAGTTGACAAAAAGGCATCATCAGCATTAAACGAAGCTGGATACTTAGGGCCTGATTCATGGAACGTTTTCCTATGGGATTGCGCCATTATAAAACACTTCCATAAATCAGGCCCTTAATTGTGTCCATTTTTGGTGGATCCTGACAGCCGAAGTGCAGTTCTCCAATTAAATCCTTGATGCAGATACAAAACAGGAGTGAGGCAAGCGCGCATCCCTGCCATTCCCCCTTCACCACATCAGAGTGTGTTGTTTCTCTCACCAACCCCTATCGAACCCTTGTTGTGCTATTTGAATAAAGTGACTCTATCATTGTGAGAGGATTGGCAGGCCGTCTTCTCTTTTCCAAGACCTTCCATATAAGATTGCGGGACGCAGCATCAAAAGTAGTTCTGAGATCCACGAATATTGCACACAATTTGATCTTTTTTTAGGACAACATATTTCTCGACTAAAAGGAATAACCAAAAGCGTTGGTCAGTGGTACACTTCCCTCTCCTAAACCCAGCTTGGAGATCACTGATTATTCTATTGTCATTTGCCCAAGATTGCAGATGGCCCAGAATCACCTTTGCAAATATTGCGCCCACGCTATCCAAAAGAGAGATCGAGTGATAATTGGCGGGCTGATCCCTATCTCCCTTTTTGAAAATGAGTACTATCACAGCTTGTTGCCATGTTGGTGACACTGCCTTTTGAGTGATAACTGCATTAAACAATTTCCGGAGAACCGGGACTCAGATTACAACTCTTCTTTATATAAACCAGTTGGGATCCCAGCTGGACCAGGAGCTTTTCCACCCTTTGAGGATTTAATAGCTGCACAAAAATCTCCCTGCTTCAAGTGAAGATTTGACTCTCCCCCTGGCACATGACCAGACAGGGCTCCTATTTGAATTCCTTCTGTAGGGTTCACCCCATCAGAAAGGGCAGAGATATGAATGTATCACTGTTTCTCAGTAATGCAAAATTGTACAGTTGCTTCCCCATTAACCTCAGCCCAACAGATATGTGTCCAGAAAGCCTTGCTTTCACCCATCTCATATGAGGTAAGAAGATCGTCCCATTTTCTCCTAGCATGACTCTCCTTTATTCAGAGGTTATTTGCTTATATCTGGCACTGCATTCGTGAATTGAAGCCTTATCTGCTCTTACACCCATGGCCAAGGTATCACAGAGTTGCCGCCTGGCTTCCCAGTACCCAGTAATTTTACCGAAAACAAAGCAGAGTGGTACATTTCACCGAAGTACATAACACCAAAAAACACTGTTCATATTAACTAAATATATATGGGGTGGTGGGGTAAGGGGTTAAAATGAGTCGGGATGGGGTTGGGGTGGCATTGTAAGGGTGGAAAAACAGATGGCTTGGGGGGGTGCCCAAATAAAAATGTTTTAAATAAATTCAGTGTTTTTCGGTATTATGGTCACAATGAAATGTACCACTCTGAAATTTGGGACAGTGAAATCACATATAACTGACTTCCCTGCAATCTCCAGCATAACAATTCTCTCGTTTTATAGAATGGCATTTAATGATTCTTTTAGTATGCGTGAAGCACAGCAAATGCACCACTGTCATCGAGATAAACTCATGCAGGATCTCGGAATCACTAAGGTCACCCATGTAGATATTCTCCAATTGTGTAAGAGCTGGGTCATAGATCCCGGGAAGGGAATCAGACTCCAATAATCTTGACCATTTGCTTGTTCTCTGTGCATGCCCAGCAACTGTTAATGCATGAGCAGGGTCACCAGGCGATACTGTGAGACCCTTGCCTACCTTAAATTCCATCTCAAGTGGTCTTTTGTCTATCTTAAATTCCATCTCAAGTGGTCTTTTATCTATCTTAAATTCCATCTCAAGTCGGCTATGGTCACTATCAAAGTTCTCCCCAACCTCAAACACAGCAACCAGGGTCCAATCCCTGACTGAGACCAGAATATAATTGATACTGGTGCTATCATACGGGCTGCAGAAGGTCCTGCCGGCCAGCTGATCATTAACAAAATGGCCATTACATGCTCTGAGATCCAGACCAAATAATAGTTGGGCAACATCTATTGCAAGTTGATGCATTTTTGAGGTAAGCAGCTGCCAGAGAGGGAATATCTCTGACCTGGTCCTGATCCTCCCACAGTCTGTCAGGTTCCCTTAGTGGCTCGAATTGTCAGTTTAAATCACCAGCAACTATTACATGAGGATCACCTGGGTAAAACTCCTTCCGTGTATCAATTAGATCCTGAATTTTGAATAAATTGTCCATTGGAGATACAGCATTTGGTCGATTGTATGTGTTGAACAAGAGACAGCATTTCTTGTTCGGCGTCTATATGACTATATGCTGTAAATCCATAAGGCCTGCAGCTCAACTCATGACTTGCCAGTTCAGTCCTATATGGAGCCCAGTTAGCATGCCACCAAAGGGCCTCCCCTTAGGGCCTTTTTGTGCATGGGTCTGAAATATTTGGTAACCCTGGATATCAATGGCCTCAGTTGCCCCAGTCTCCTGACGCAATATTAGTTGGTGCTCCCTAATAAAATCGCACCAGGCTGGGTTCTCTAAGTGCTTCAATACCCAAGCAATATTTAATTAAACCAATCTACAAAAGCTAGGGAGAACACCTCCTTCCGTGCCATGCGGTAGTCAGTCATCTCCTTTGAAACCATCTCCCACATTGGCACTGTGCCTTCGGCCAGGTCCGCCTATAATACAGACATTGGTAGGATGGCATTAGATATGCTCTCAGAAGCAATCCTTGCCTCCTTAGAAGCTGAAATAACACTACCATTCGCGGGGCCGGGCTCTGATTGATATTTTAGATCCAACAGTGGGGTATGTTCGAAACTCTCTGGTCGGTAGTCCCTCTGCAATTTCTCTTGAGTTGAAAGTAATCCGGATGCCGTCACTGCTACCATCTTCATTTCTAATGCTCGTGCATCTAACAATATCATCCCATATAACTGAGGTGCATGCTTTCACTGTTGTAATCCAGTGAATGCCCTTGTTGACCAGTGAGTCTTGGTTTTCATAAGCACCCAGAGACATTTTATGGACGTTAGACGTGATGATATTCATACAAACTTGGAGTATCAATACCATATGCATTACTAGACATTATTCTGCCCCAATGCCCCCGCCCCTTATTTATGGTCTTAGTGCCTTTGGGGGATAAATGGTTGTTAGCCTCGAGCCGTCTGAATACTTCTGGATCCAATGTTAGCCAGAGTGGTGGAGAACGGTCCATGATACAGAAAAATGTCATTGGTTTCACTCTCCATGGGAATTCTAACAGAACCACTCTGGGTTCTGTCCGTGGGGTTCATATCACATGCACCCTTGATTAAACATGTTTTTGGCTCCACCTGTTTTTCTACCTTGGATAGCATCGCCGCCACAGGGATTGATAAAGCTTTCAATTCACAATAGAGGTCAAAAAGAATGTTTCCTACTTTCTCAACAATTTACGTTTTAACACCCGCGGCCAAATCCTGAAAAATATTGTCAATATGATCTCCTTTTACTTTAATTAAAAAAAAGCCTTCTGGTCTTTCGGTTTTGCAGTATAGCATGTCAAATGTGTATTCTCACAATCTGCCACCATGTGTGCAACACTTAGCATGCTAATTCACCAAAAAGGTGACCATTCCAAAATATAGGCTTGCAAAATGCCAGCTTGGTGGCATACACAGAGACAACGTTTAAACATGAAAGGTTCCCTTTCAAGAGTTCCAGCGCTAACACAGTGACGGCACATGGTCCTTAGTATGTGCTTAAGGGACAAAATTAAATTTTGCCTGCCCGCTTAACATACACATCTGAAATGCATGTGCTGGCCATTATGCAAGATATTATAAAGGTTTAAATGGTACAAATCTATGACTTGTGAGCTGCAACAAGCTTCAACCTGCATTATAGAGTGGAGAGTGGGCAGAGTTTGCGGTAAATAATACAGAATGTTTGGAACAGAGTATGTTTGCAAATTAGGTAAGGAAGACATTGCTGTATTTTTCAGTGGCATTTACCTGCTGGCTCAGGGTGATTGACAGCCTAGGAGTTAAGCAGAACAAGCTGGGAAGCGGGGCAGGGTTTTAACTCCCAAAGGAATGGAAACTAATCAAATAGCCATGGGGTCCCTCCTGCAAGCCCGCTTAACTTCCAGGCTCTCAGTCAGTAGCTATGATCTCATCATGTGCATTTGTTGCAACAGATAATGGGACAATTGTCGTTGCTGCCTTCTGAATTCACCAAAAATTGCAAATCCCTTCACCTTGTTGTCACACTCTTTATCTGCACTTGTGAAAAGAAATGGTTGCTGCGGCTCATAGGATTCCAACAAAAGAGGGAAATGAGGGTGGATTCCATACGAGTAAATTATCAAAGTGTGTCATTTAATGATGACATGTCACTGCAACACAGGAAAAAGAAAAGGTTCTGCAAAGGGATGTAAAATAGTGTGAGGACTGATAAAATAATGCAAAATACACACATAAATAGTAGCATAATTGTCCTAAGCTGTTAAATCGGGTTCTGGAACGGATGCTCCTCTTGAATCACAATCTAGTCTGTGGTGCAAATTCTTGTGGACCACAAAGGAAAAATTCATGTCTTCACCAAACATGATTTCAAATTGGGAAGCCCTCCTTGAATCCAAGAAGGACACAGTGAACAGAAATGCAGTCACATGCTGTCAATACAATCATATGCAGTGGCCTTAGATCAGCTCACATATCCGGGGCCTACCAGGCCAAAAATGCACTAGAACAATTGCAGGTTACCACTGCACAAGTTGAAGAACTTAGTGGCCACCCTTTAGAATTATACTTTGCACTTGCCAAAAAATATTACTCTAATTCTCACAGCAAAACTGTAGATGAGGCATTTTATAACACTGTGCCAGTGGCAGCTTCTGTGCAATAATTGCTCTGCTTTACCGCCCTTTGAGGATGCCACCAAGAGGGTTATCCATCACAATGCATCACCAATTGAGATGGTCTCTCGGTTTCCCATTCTTGAGCTGAACCTGTCCAACATGGGGAGGTCATGTGCCTTGGAGGTGATGCAGATATGGCACATCTGATGAGGGACCTGCTTTTAACCTTGCATGCTTATCTATAGCTAGTGTTATTTAAAAGTAACATTGCATAGCTGCTGGATTCCTTTATAGAGCTACGTCTCAAGGTTAAAGTGGCTGCTTTTCAGCAGCATGTATTATGGGAGGAGGAGTCACAGCATATAGCACAAGGATGAGACACTGTGAAAATGTGCAAGGAAGCTTTGCTGCAGCCATTGCAACATTCATTAGAGAAAGAACACAGGCAGCAGGAAGAGTATCAACAAATCCAAATGTATTCCCCTACCTTTGAATGTTAATTTCAAAACTGATGTCATCCATGGGAAGTACACCACTGACACCTGTTTCAAGCTCTGTGGGCAGAGTGGGCATAGCCTACATGGAGTAGAATCTGCCCTACTCAGTGGCTCAGACAAATTAAATATAGATATCAACAGGAATAGACAGTGGCTCATGAGCCGCATGGTTGCTTGAAAAATTCTCCTGTCTGAAGGCATGCTGACCTATTACAGTATTAATACAGCAATACAGCAAGCCCTCTCAAGCCCTTCGCTCCTCTGCTTCTTACTCCCTCAGGGTCAGTCGTTTTTCAATTAAACGAGCTGGGGGTAGATCTCTGTCTTCAGCTGGGGCTTCCCTTTGGTACAGCTTCCCTGCCACCTTGAAACTTGAAGAAAACCACCTCCGGTTCCGGAAGCACCACAAGACCTTCCTCTTCGCTTCTGCCTTTGACCTTCTTCTCCCTTGCTGATCTGTTTCTCTCGGCACTGTGCGCCTGGCCACCCTCTGTCCTTCGGGCCCAGGTACCTGCTCACCCAGCCACCCTCCTGCAATGCCTCCGGGCCACCCTTTGCACCGGGGTCTGTATCTGTACCCATTCAGTCCCCCACCCACTTTCTCTTCTGCACTTATCAGATATACCCTATCTGCTTAACCTAGCACATGCCACTTGCTGGCTGCACCAACACTGTTGATCACCATTAGTTATCTATTTATTTTATTTATTTATTATTTTTTTCTGTGCTTTCCTCTGTTCCGCACTTTCCGCCTGTCCCCCTTCCTTGCACTTCCCCCTTTTTCCCCTTCCCATGCACTTGCGTGTTCTTAATATCACTGGGCCTAGTAAGATCGTTGTTTTTGTTTCTCCCACGTTCCCCTCCCTTTGCATGGTCATGCTCGGAAACACTTGTGTATGAGTGCGATATAAATAAAATATCATTTCATTTATCATTTCATTCCATTCGGCCAGCAACATTTGTATGTGTTGCAGTTGAATAACCAATCTGGTCCCTCCTCAGTGTCCAGTCTGAAATCGTTTTTAGTGTTGCCGGACTTACGATCTCTACTGGCAAGCCAAGGTTTCTAGTGCCACTTGTTGACCAGTTGACATTTATAAAAAATGAGCGGTCACTTCATTATAGAAGACTAGGAAACAACATTTACCCATAGTCAACCCACCAGCTCAAATGATGACAATTTATTACATGGTATATGTGAGACACAGGAAAGTGGAGCATAGATGTATCATGATGCATCTAATTGGGAAATGGATAGCTTTACCAGTGACTCAGAGATCCTGACCAGTTGCTGTTTTACACATGGTATTCCTGTTGTCCATGTAATGTTTTGTAATCCATGATGATTACACCACTTGTCAAAAGGTCTCCTCTTCCCTGAAAGGGCACAGCCACCCAATAAAGTTCTCAGGTTCACGCTCAGGATGTACAATTTTAAGGTTCTCAGTTATTTATTTAAATGGCACAGTAACCAAATAATGTTCTTGGGTTGTTTCACAGGGCACAGCCACCCCTCAGGGTGCTCAGTCTTACCACAGAACACAGCTACTGACTAAAGTTATCTTTTTTTCATAGGGCAGAGCCACCCACAAAGGTTTTGGGTTCTCCTAGAGGTTGAAGCCACCCCTTAAGGATCCCAGGTTTGTTCCCAGAGCTCACACAGTCCACACAATGGGCCTCATTACGACCCAGGCGGTAAGTTACCGCCTGGGCCGTGACTTTACCACCATGGCGTAAACTATGTTTACGCCATGGTGGTTGGCGGACTTACCGCCCCATTCCGACCTTGGCGGGGCGGTAAGTCCCCAATCCCCATTTACCCTTCCCCATTCCCATTTTTGCCCCATAGGGTATAATGGGAGTGGGGAAGGCGTTAATTACGCCACCGTAAATTACGGTGGCGTAATTAACTCCATGGTCCCTTAGCGCCATGGATTTTAACACCTGCTAAAAGCAGGTGTTAAAAGCGCCATGGCGCTAAGGGACCTCGTACTCAGGCGGTAAGGGTCGGCGCTGTTAACGCTGCCGTTAACCCCTTACCGCCTGGGTCGTAATGAGGCCCAATATCTCACGTTCTCCAACAAGGTACCACCTTTGCTTCACATGTTCTCTCTCAGGGCACAGCTACCCCTTCAGGTTCTTGAGTTCTCTCGCGGGAACAGCCAGCACTTAAATATCTCCTGTTTTTCACAGAGCACAGTCACCCTCTAAAGTAGTTGGGTTCGCCCAAAGGGCAACGCTATGCAGTAAAGTTCTTGTTATTTTCACAGAGCATAGCCAGCTCTTACGTTTCTCGGCCACCCCTTAGGGTTCTCAGGTTCTCCCACATGGTACAGCCACACCTTAAGGTTCTCAAGATTTGTCACCCTGTACAGCCACTGACTAAAGTTCTCAAGCTGTCCCACAAAGGATTTCCTATAGTTCTCTACCCCTCCCACAGACCACTGCCCTCCCACAGACCACTGCCACTTTCATGGGTATGGAATCTCCCTGTGAGGCCAGTCCCTAAACATGTCTTTCTCACTACTTCTACCCTGCACAACGCAGTACATGAGCCTCCTCCCTATGTGCTCCATCTCCTCTTACTAAAGCACTGCCTGTCATAAAGGCAGTTGGTGCTTCGATGCTTCACAATGTATTTGAGAGGGGTCCTGACCAAAGTTGGGCACTGACGGTGGTCTACATAAGCACCAACAGCATATTGAGGTGGTGCCAGCACCAGGGGCCAATTGCTGGCCACTTTCACTAATTGTTCTGCTGGTCTGGTGCAGGGGTTTTGGCATGGTGTGCCCAATGTTAATGCCGTACTGCACCATGGTCCCGGGGAGTACGAGGCTCCTCTCCTTCTTCACCACAACTGGATGGGGCTGCAATGGCAGTCAGGTTGCTAATAGCCTCTATGAAGTGAGAGGGTTTCTTCACAATGTAAATGGGCGCGCGTGACTGTTCTGTTAAATGTGGCTGTTAATGGCTTTCATCACTAGGGTGCAGCATATGCCCCTCCTATTCTTCCGCAATTGACACTCTTCCCAGAGCCCTCCACCATGCAGAAGTCCTCCCAGGCAGCAGGGCAAAATAGTCTGACACCCATGTGCGCTGTGTAGAGGGATGAAGAACTTTGCTCCTTAATGCTCTTCTTTTGCCTGACTTGCCCCCGCTACCAAGGCTGTTGCAGGAACAGTCTCCTCTGCTATCTCCTTGATTCCCTCATCTGCCTTCTCCTCCTCCCAGGTAGATCCATCATCTTGCACTGTACCACCACAGGTGGGTCCTGCCCCTCAGCCTCTTCCTGATGGACCTCCACCTGCTGGTTGGAAACTATGGGTCTTATTAAAAGTTTGGCGGTCTGGAAACAAGGTTGCCGGTATCAACGTACCAGCACCCTTTCTAGACCGCCAAACTGCGAGTTTACCTGTAGGGGCACGTAACTGACCTACCGGGAGTTCAGGCCTGTACCGGCCGTGTTTTCACTGAAGCACTGGCACCGTTAGCAATGGTTCTGGTGCTTCAGTGACCCCATTCCTGTGGATTTCTATGGGACTCCATGGGAATGGGGATTTACGTTTTCGCACCTGCCATAATATCCCAGTGGCTCCGGGAAGTAAGGCATCAGAAACAGTGTTATGGGGTTGCCGGTAACCCACCGCCTACTGGCGGGTTTTGCCGGCAACCCTGTAATGAGGGCCTACTGTCCTCCTCAGTGCCCCCACTCAGATAAGCCACTCCTTAGGTCTACTCCAGCATGCTTGCTGCAGCTACCCTCTCCTCCTACATGTTGAACTTTCCCTCCTGCTCCTACACTGGCCCTCCCGTCTTCCTCACTCCTTCTCCTGAGCACCCCAGTGCCTCAGCCCCCTGTCAACCACACCCACCGACTCACAGGATTGACAATGCTGTATGGCCGAGGGCTCTGTACTGGTGCCCACAAACAGCATAAGGTTGCTCCTTCCTGCTCCATCGTGGGTGAATCCTGCAAGGAAAGATATAGCTCCTCCTCCTTTTCAACCTATTTGCGCTTATCAAGCACACTATGAGAATTTCAGAATGGAATTGGCAAATCTAATTGAAATCTGTGTGTGGGCACAACCTGAGAACCCAAATATATGAAATACCAAGACAGCTATTAGAACCATAGAACAGACCAAATATAACAAAAGGTAAACAAACTGTAAGCTATACCACTAATATAAAACCGCATGACAAACCAGCAACTGGGGAAACAAGCTGACAACAACAAATATGGAAGTCCAAACTAGGAAAAGGTGGGATAGGATTAGCGGCAGCAACATTTGTTTGATGTTTTTTTAAGGGGATAGAAAGGGCAAAGGCATAATAGGAGGGCAACGCTTTATTTTTTGCTTTTTCATATGGCGCAAACTAGAAACACACTATCAATAGACTGAACAAATATAAAAACAAAGGGCAGAACCGTTTCCTACAATAACACACCAAGAAACAAAACAAAAGTCCAACATAAAACTGCTGCCACACTTCCAACCCTACTTCAAAGCTCGAAAAACCCTCCAAACACTCTTTAAGTGTGAGCCTACCCTATGCAACACTGAACCTCACAGTTTAGCAAACCCACAAATGAACAGGTAGTTGTTTGAGCCTAATAGAGGGGTGCAAACTTCCTTAAGGGCATTCTAGGGCTCTGATTGACTGAACAAACTATACCAAATTCAATGAATTAGCCCAAGAGTGATCTCTTTGGCTGGACAAACTTGACATGGAAACATGTTATATGATCTGAGATCAGTTACTTGTGATTCTATGCCGAATCATCACGCAAGTCAAGGAATTTCACTGCAAGGTTGTCTGCACCAAAATCCCATCCATTTCCCAAGGTAGGAACATCTTATTCCAAAACAACACGTGAGTCATTCACGGTCATTTTTTAGCAAGCTGGTCGGGACCTACTCACTTGTGGTCTCTGTTGAATAAAACTTCAATGTATTTCCATTGTTGGGTGGAAGGTTGATTTTTGAAGTTTGGGTCATTATTTTCATTCACACGGATGACTGTGATGTCAGGGACTTTATTTCTAAAACAAACTAATTTCAACTTGGTTTGGATTTCAAGTAAAGTGAAAAGTGTAATTTAAGCACGTTTAGCTGGCACACTTCATTAGCTTGATCAGGTAGTGAGTTTGGGTCCAGAAGACTTGGCTCACTCAATCAATCAAAGGTGAGAGCCTTCAATGTAAGTAGGTCCCCAATAGAAAGTGTTTACGAAATATAAATGTAGCATTTTATTTTTGGAGTATTTATATTTTTGAGGGGGACCTGTGTGTGCTGGGAGCGAGGCGGATGTGAACAGCAGTGGTACCAACATGCGTGTGCTAGTGTTGTTTCAATATTAAAAAGTAAATTTGGAGTTGGAGTCTGCTTGGCTGTCTCCACCATCTTTCGCCTGCTGTAAATGTCTGTCAATAGTTAATGGTCGGGAGAAATGAGAAGGCATGAGGAGCTCATTTTTTCATATGTCTTCATCGTCATATTTTTAACACTTTAAGATATATCTTGTGAGGCAATGAGATGGCATCTTGACTTTTATACATTGATGGGATGTGAAGTCCTCATGACTTCATACTGGATTTTGGTTCGGAGGCGCGATCCCATATTGTAGTCACACTAGTTGCATACAGGACAATGTCAAGACACTGTGACTGGTGGCATACACTGTGCACTAAAACAATAAGATGGTCATTTCACATGTTACTATTAGAATTGCTGATGCTAATGTGTGGATTCGGATGGTGGATGAATCTGGATGCTCAATGTGACATCTTCTTAAAAACATTGGAATCAAGACTGTTACACAACTGCTGGGTCATGTTTCAATTATTTACATTGGCCCCATGTGTCACTGCTTTCCTGGAACATCCCCGGAGTCATAGAATAGTCATCTATGATGCTCATCTGCCTGCTTCTAAGTACAGGTGAAGGAATGTACATATGTTAGGGGACACTGTGAAAAGGCCTTTGCTCACAAGAGAGTGTTTACTCTCGGGACTCTGCTTATGATTTACAGCTGAACTTGGATGGGAATGGGGATTTGCAACATGATTGCCTGGTATATGTGTTGCTGCATTGTTATTTGCTTGCTGTTTTAATATGTTTTACTTTCCTTTTCTTTTTCTGTCCTTTTGCTCTAGAGGGGGTAGGCATTTCTTTACTCACTTGTCTGTGAAGTCTTGCTTGATGGTCCTTTGGGTGTATTTACTTCATATTAGATATTTTTGCTGTTACATCATTTTCATTTGTTACTTCAATGATTGGCTTGCTTGTGAAGTGACCCAGGTTATGTTATATAGTGAGATGTTTTCTGGTTGGGATATTTCTATATGATTGGCAGGGGTATCCGGGGTAGCTTGGGGTTTGTTAGTTCTTGTTGACGTTGGATTCATACTTCTGTAGGTGGGGGAGGGCTTTTGATTTTTATAAGTACAGAATTTTTGATTTAGTTTTTTGTTATTTTCTTTTTTCCCTTACAATGACATCTGGGAGGGGTGACCAGTTGTCTGTTTCCACATGGAATGTGAATGGTCTAAACAATCCACTCAAAAGGCAAACGATTTTTAATTGTTTGAAGGATATGCACAGTGATGTGTATTTTATTCAGGAGGCCCATTTATTGCTGGATGAAGTTAATGTGTTGCGCAAAGGATGGATTGGGGAACTTTATGTATCGTGCTATTCATCTAGGAGTAGAGGGGTCGCTATTTTGATCCGGAGAGATTCACCAATTAAGGTTTTAAACTCTTGCTCTGATAAGGAGGGTAGGGTGATTGTACTCTTAGTGGAAATTCAGGGATTCAAACTGTTCTTTGCAATCTTTACGCTCCCTCGGTGGATGATGGTACATTCTTTGGAAAGGTGGCTCAAATACTACAGGACTTTGCTTGCTGGAATATTATTCTGGGGGGAGATTTGAATTTGGTTGTTGACAATGCTAAAGACTGAAGTGGACCCAGTGCTATTTGCAGGCGGGATCCGACATTTTGTTCTTTTAACTCACTTATTTCTGAATTTGCCTTAGAGGACTGCTGGAGATTGCTCCATGCTGATTTGAGAGAATACACGTTTTATTTTAACTCTCATGGTTCACATTCTCGCATAGATATGTTTCTCACGGCTGGTTCGGTAACCATGAATCTGGCGAGCTGTGAGATCGGCTGTATTGCTGTTACTGACCATGCCCCTGTGTTTATGAATTTGGGTTTGCAGTTTGATATTCCTAGATCATTTTGTTGGAAAATGATCACCTCAATTCTACAAGATGAAAAGATAGTGGAGAAAATCAGATCCGAGGCTGATCATTTTATTGTGGAAAATAGGACAGAGGGGATAGGTGTTGGGACGGTCTGGGAAGCATTTAAATGTACGATGCAGGGTTTGGTTCTGGGTTTGTCCAGTAACAAGAGGAAATGTTTGGAGAAGAAAAGTTTGGATTTGGAACAACGTATTAAGCAGCTTTCTATGGATTTGATAAATGACTCGGTAAATCTGGAAAAAAGGAGGAATCTTAAGGAGTTACAGAGAGAGTTGAATGAGACTTTGAAAAGGAGGTCTGAAAAAGATTTGTTCAGATTGAAATGTTCTTATTTTGAATATGGTGAAAAATGCGATCGCTGGCTTGCCTACAGATTAAGACAACAGCAATCTGAAAGATCTATCACTTCTATTAAAAGAGAGAATGGTCAGGTGACTTGTGATCCACAATTGATTAATGAGACATTTAAGGAATATTATATGAAGTTATATCAGAATGAGTTGGGTGTCAATGGAATGAATGAGTCATTTTTGGAAGGGTTGGAGATACCGAGGGTGAATGACTTGGAGAAAGCCATGTTGGGAGAGGCCATGACTGTGGATGAATTGAAATCTGCGATTGGGAATTTAAACTCGGGCAAGTCCCCTGGTCCGGATGGTTTGCCTGCTGAATTTTATAAAATATTACCTGATTTGGCGGTGGAACTTCTACGAGATATGTTCCTGGAGTCCAGGGTGGAGGGTTTGCTTCCTGCTTCTAGTTGTCATGCCATTATATCGGTTTTTCTTAAGAAGGGTAAGGATGGTTGCTTGACTTCGAACTATCGTCCGATCAGTTTGATTAATACAGATAGTAAGATTCTAGCAAAGTTATTGGCCCTGCGTCTACAGACTCTTGTTATGAAGTTGGTACACACTGATCAGTCGGGCTTCGTTCACGGCCGGAGGACTTCTCGTAATATTAGGAAGTTGCTGTTGTTGATGACTCATGCTCAGGATTTGGAGGATGATATTGCAGTGTTTCCCCTGAATGCGGAGAAAGCATTTGATCGCATTGATTGGAACTATCTTTTTTCAGTATTGCGTGCTATGAATTTGGGAGAGGAGTTTATTTCATGGATTACCTTGCTTTATGCTTGTCCGACTGCCGCTGTCAGAACTAATGGGCAATTGTCAGACTCCTTTGTATTACAGGGGGGCACAAGACAGGGATGTCCTTTATCCCCCCTGATATTTGTTTTGGCCATGGAACCACTGGCGATTGCCTTGAGGTGTGACGTTGGGATACAGGGTCTGAATTTTCATGGTGCCGACCAGAAGTTGTGGTTATATGCGGATGATTTGTTATTGTTATTAAGGAATTTAACAGTGTCCCTTCCGGCCTTGCTAGATGTTTTGGATAGTTTTCATGCAGTGGCTGGATTTAAGGTAAACTGGTCTAAATCTGAGGTGTTGCCGATTTCAGGTTACTGTGACAAGAATCTGATTACTGAGATTGGGTTTCAGTGGTGTGACAGGAAATTGAAATACTTGGGTATATGGCTTACCCCAATAGTGGATGAGATGGCTGTGGTGAATATGAATGAAGTATGTAATGATTTGAAAATGAACATTTTGAGGTGGTCTTTGCTTCATTTGTCCCTGTGGGGCAAGGTGAACGCTATAAAAATGAATGCTGCTCCAAAGATTAATTACGTTCTAGGTATGCTTCCGATGAAAATTGGCCAACACTTTTGGAAAAAAATTGATGGCTTGTTGCAGTCGTTTCTGTGGGATAATAAACCGCCACGGCTAAAACTATGGAAACTCCAGTTGCCAGTGGAAAAAGGGGGTCTGGGGGTACCAAACTTTAAGGCATATCATTTGGCTTTTTCAAGTCTTTTTATTGTTCCCTTTCTGATGGATCAGCCTGATGAATGGGTAACTGCTGAGGCAAGTATGTTGGGCCCGCTCCCTCCGAGGGCAATTCTCACGGCAACTAACAAGTTATGTAAGAAATCACCTTTGACTATCTTTTTGAGAGAAACGTGGAGGCAGATACATGAATTGATGGGATCGGTTGCTTCAAAGACCATTCATGCATCCATTTGGTTGAATCCGCTGATTTCTGTCGAGAGTAAGCCTTTATTTTGGCCGGATTGGTTTCTAGGTGGAGTTCTCTGGATTGGTGATGTTTTGGTGGATGGAGAGTGGATTGGGGAGCGTGAGTTGCGAGCGAAATTTCATATTGATAATTTCAGATCTGATGTTTTCAGAAGATTGAAGAGGTGTATAGGTGATGTGACGGAGCAAGGAAGTTCAATGGTTAATCTCTTTCTTAAAGAAAGGGATCCAGGTGGTTGTTCAATCGCTAGCAGGATATACCATTGTATAGTGTCTAAATTCGATGTTGAGAGAGGAATGGGGAAGGAGATTGGGGTGTGAGGTTTCGCCTGAGATGTGGCTGGATATGTGTACGAATATTAAACATTGTGCTATTGATCTGGTGGAACGATCGAGACAGATAAAGATACTCAATAGGGGGTTTTGGAGTCTGGAACGGATGTTTAAGAGGGGTTTGATGGACTCGGATGATTGCTGGTGTTGTGGGAATGGACAGGGAAGTTTGGAACATATACTATGGGAATGTGTACGTGTAAAGGGATTCTGGCATGATGTTTGTTGTGCCTGTCTGCGTGTCTTGAATCTGAATGTTGAATTGGATTTTATGACTATGATTTTGGGAGGAGGAGAGTTGATGGAGATCCCTCTATGTCTCGAAAGAAATTTCTGCTCTGTGGTGCTAGTATGGACAAAAAGCTCGTTTTGAGGGGCTGGAAGTCACGGAATGCTCCAACTCTTGATGATTGGATTGAGGGAATGTCTGCCCTGGCTTCCATGGAAAAAATGGTTTTTAAGAGACAAAGGAAGTTGAGTGTGTACGGGAAAATTTGGGATGACTTCCTGAATATCTACTAATTTATTGCTTGTTATGAATATATAATGTTCTGCTGTTCTGTATATTTTTACTGTACTGTACTATTTGTTCTGACTGATTTATCGTTTATCTACTTGTGAAACTTTATAAATAAATAAATAAAAAATAAAAAATAAAAAAAAAAGTGTTTACGATCAGGATTCATGAGGATCACTGGATGTGTGTGCTAGGGTTGTCCTAAGTTTATTTCCAAATTTGTGATTATAGCTACTGAACTTGTTTTGCTATCACAATTCACTATGTCCCCAAAAGAGGTTTAAGAGGGATGCTATGGCCCTCTACCCTGTCTGGTTTTAATAAGTTAACATGGTGTGAGATTGAAAGCCATTCATTTACATAGTCTCTGAATTATAATGAGAGAAAAAAACCTGTCATCTTTCACTTGCAATTTGCAGAGACAGTGTGAATTATTGGAAATTCACAATACATTCATGTTGTATTGGTTATTACATGAACCTCACCATGGTTCACCACCATATAAGCATTTTCACTGAAATCAAGTTCAGGTGCTTCTTCAGGTAATCTGCCTGAATCAGAAACAGGACATATGCATTCCTCTGTCCTCAGGTTCTGTTTCACTGCCTCCTCTTCAAGTGCATTTGCAAGAATCACTAAGAAGGGAAGGCACATCTTCCTTTTCTGGTCTCTCAAGTGATAATTAATCAATAATAATAAATCATAAAAACTATGCCAGTTTCGTTCTTATGAATCTCAGGTCTAGCGTTTTCATGATTAGTCTCCATCTCTTCTTCAGATTTGTCTTCCACTATTTCTCGCTGCTCGCCCCGCTCTATTGGAATGCGCTGTCCATCACAATCAAATCCAGCCGGGTTGCAGATCTATTCAAAGCTCAGTTTAAAATTCAGTTACTTGCCAAAGAGGGAGCTCCCTCTCCCCTCTTCCCAATCCTCCCTTCCTGTTCCCACCACTGCCTCTAATGCCAAGCAATTATGTAGTTTTGTATTTTCAAGCCATAGTCCTCTTTAGATGGCAGCACTTTCCCACCCTAGATTAATACCCTGTTTCTAATTTCTTTTTTTGCTGTTCTGTCCCTGGTCTATGTCTGACTTTGTACACCCCCTTAAACTGGCTCACCACATATTTTCATCTTTGCACTATTGTACCGGCAGTCCTGCAGGAATGCCCCTAGCATCTCTAAGGGCCTCATTACAACTCAGGTGTTAAGGGTTAACGCCACCGTTAACCCTTAACGCCTGATTCTGATTTTAACGCCTGCTTTTAGCAGGCGTTAAAATCCATGGCGCTAACCTGACATGGTGCTAATTACCCCGCCGTAATTTACGGCGGCGTAATTAGCGCCTTCCCCTCTCCCATTATGCCCTATGGGGCAAAAATGGGAATGGGGAAGGGAAAATGGGAAATGGGGATTTACCGCCCCACTCACCTTGGAATGGGGCGGTAAATCCGCCATCCACCATGGTGTAAACGGAGTTTACACCATGGTGGTAAAGTTGGTGCACTTAGCACCAAGGTTGTAATGAGGCCCTAAATGTGTATTCTCACCAATGTTTGTTTTTCAAATAAAAATAAATGGATTCAGAATGCACAAATACAAAAGTGAATTAAGAACTGAGACAAGGTCCCTTGTATATTTCTGGGATTCTCTAGTTGGGTGACCAAGAGGAACAGGTACCTGTCCAAACTAGAGTATGATGGGCCCATGGGTGTCATGGCCAGCTCTGTAGGTGATTTAGGGGAGAGGTAGTACAGCATGGAAGGCGTAGAGGCAGGAGGTGGTGGACAGAAGGAGGGTGGGGCAGGAGAGAGGAGGTCAGTGAGTGTTTAAACAATGTGAGAGATTTTACAAGAAATATTGTGATCCAAGTCATTATCAGAGACGGTGAAGGCAATGTATATTGGCGTGAGAGGTGTGGGTAAAGCCTGGCGGATAGATGGACGTTTTTGGGGAAGGGAGGAGATTAGGTTTGTGATGGAGGAGGATTTGGCAGAGTCCAGTGCAGAGATGTGGGCAGCAGGATCATTTTTGTAGGTAACAAGTAAATTAGGGCTCTGTGATTTGGGCTAGTGTTGTAGGTCACAACACAAGTTTGTTTTGAGGATCTACATCTGAGAGGTTATCCAGGGCTGAGGATGGACCCTGTAAGATGTGAATGTGTGTGCATCCTAGCGTTGTTCAAGTGAGTCATAAGTGCATAGTGGATGGCAAAAAATGTCCTCTTGGTAATTGAACAGGGAAGAAGAGGAGTAAATGGTGGAGGGATCAAGATTTTAAAGTGAACAATGGAGTAATAAGAAGGAGATGGGTCAATGGAGAGGTTAGAGAAGGAGGGACAAGTGGACAGAATAGCAAGGTCAAGTGAGTTGCAAAAAGAAGAGACCAAGGCTAATTAGTCATCGGTGTGGGCTGCAGACCCTTAAACCCACGAGGGAGAGATTTGTGTTGCAATTAATGCTCAAAATTCTTCAAATGGACAATACATTTCGGTCATCGAATATTTGGTCATTCAAATAACTTTTTAATTCAATACAGTGAACCAAACAATTGTTCTAATGTGTTAACAAATCCATAATTATGCCTATGCATTTCAGACATTGGTCCCTCCTCAGGGCCTGTACCCTTGCATGTAAAAAAAACAAAAAAAAAAAAAAATGTCCCAGTGTTTGCGCATTAAAAGTAATCAATCAAAACGCACATCATATCAAGTCATATCAAAAATAGGTTGTAGCGTTGCATCATGCCGTCATCCCATAAAACAATGCATTGTTGTTATGCGCAAGGAAACAATAAATTCACCCATCATATCAAAACAAAACAAAAATTGGTCGTAGCATTGCATCATGCCATCACCCCATACAGCAATACATGGTTGTTATGCAAAATTGTAATGTCAGCATTCACTGAGGCATCAGCGCCTTGTGACTAGTTCTCAACTAGTTCTCAGTTAATATGATCATTATTTTGTAGAACGGGTTACGCACAGCAGTACGTGAAAGTGAATGTGATTCACTCGTTCCAATGAGAAATTCTGTATTGGATTGTAATGGAAGCCTAATCCTAGATTTTGAGTCTAACTCAGACATGGGGGATTATATCTATAGCCCACAATAAGCCTAGTACCACGGTACAGTGGGCCAATAGAAGTTTTCATCTGTGTCGAGTCTGTATTTTCCTTGCTAGGTAGCGCTGAAATAAGCTATTTTCTGTCTGTTAGTATTCTTAACAACAGATCAGGAATTCCCCCTTGCCCCTTTTTCCAAGTCTCTATTACACTTCCCGTTTCTCTGCCTTTCCGGACACCTCTCCAACCTCTCCAAATGAGAACACATACCTTATGGAAACAACATGTTACCGCTCCTTTTTACCATCAATGGAAGCTGCCTTGGAAGCGGGCAGCAGCGACCTTATCGAAACAGAGAAAAGTTGCCTTGGCAACGACGGCAACACCATCGCGGGCGCAAATTCAGCTGACTGTGGCTGTCGGCTCCTTCTCCAGGTACGCTTTAAAAGCGTAACGAAACAGAAGCTTGCTGCTTCTGATTGTAGCGACTTACCGATCCTAGTTATTCCAAGACTTCTAATTGATTCTAATTGATTCCCTGTACCTTTTACTCGGCCTGACATTACAGACTGTCTCTGTCTCTGGCCCTTTCTGGAACCTTGGGACCGTACTTTTGGTTCCATCTGCTCTTGTGTCATGGGCTGCTTGCCGTCTTCCCTCTTTGGCTCCTGTTTTGCAGCTGATCTCCGGACATGGCTCCAGGTATGTTACACCTTATCTCCCGCCGCAGCATTTACTGAACGTCTTGATTATTGACCTTGGCTTCCGTACAGACTGTCTTTGCTTCTGGCCCCAGTGTTTTGATGAATGTGCGTTTGCCGCTTTAGGCTAATTGCTCATGTGATAACAACAGTTAGGCATTCCTGAGTCTTCCTAGACTCATCTCTTGGGTTGCCTTGACATTGGTTGTAGGTACTCCTCCATAGTTGGAATTCGGAATTCCGATCTCCGGCTGTTCTACACTTTCTACAGATGCAGTGCTCCACTAAATACACTGGGCCTCATTACGAGTATGGAGGTAGCATACCGCTTTTAGCAGCATAGCTACCCCCATACTGGGTACCGGGTCCGGGTTCCAGGAATGAGTAATTACCGGGCCATTCCGACCTTGGAGGGCCCGGTAATTCCCTTTCCTGGGACCCGGACCCGATACATCCCCATTCCCATTTTAGCCCCTATATGGCTCAATGGTAATGGGGAGGATGCTAACAACGGGCCTGTTAATGAAGGGCCCGTTGTTAGCATCCTGGTCTGCTAGAGGGTCCCGCTAAAGACACCTGGTTTTACCAGAAGTCCTTAGCTGGACCCACGAGCAGACCCTGCACTGAGGCGGTAGAGGGTTAACGGTGCCAGCAGCTCTACCGGCGCTATTAACCCTCTACCGCTTTCCTCGTAATGAGGCCCACTGTCAATATCACCTGAACCACCTCCAGTGTGTCTACCAGAACTCTTATTTGGACAATCACCACTCAGCATCAACAATTCCTTGGCAGACTCCCTTGAAAGACACTGTCCACATTCAGGATGCTTTGCAGACACATCTAGTGCACCAACCTGCCTCTAGTGTGACCCTTGTGCCGGTCGGGCATAGCTTTCCATAATAACCTTCCTGTTTATTATTTTGTCCTGGTTGTTGTTTGGATTCAGTTCACCTTCACCCTCATATATTACACCCGTTCCTTGAGGGGAGGCCATTCTGGTACAATTCGCATCCGTATATTCAGCGCCCAGGCAGGTGAAATTCCTTTCCTGTTTATTGACTGTTTATGCTTTATTGTGTGCTAAATATTCTTATCTTTTCTTACAGCCTGGGTTACTGGCAGTGTACTTCTCCCCACTCTTTTGTGTGAATTGTTCCTCTAGCGGGTTATTTATTCCACCGGAGAGCGGTGTATCACAAAAAAGAGTTTCCCTCAAAGTGAGGAGGCCTGGGTTAAGGCATAACCCAGGCTCTTCAATCAAGACCAGCCTGTCCCAGAATTGGTCCTCACTTCTGCTTCTCCGGAATCCCTTGATTCGGTGAGTAACAGTCTCTAACTACAATGTAATCATGCAATTGCACTTCAGCTACCTTTACAGCAGCTGATTCAGGCATTTGTTTTGCAATCTTTTGACTATTTGTAAACATGGTAGGATTTTGAATTTCACAGTTTCCGGTGGACCCTAAATTAAAATCAACTGAAATCAAATGAAAGCGTTGTCCAAATTGTAGATTAACAGTGTGACCACAAGTTATGGAAGGGCGTGAAAGAAAGGAGTTTTGAAGTACAGAATATCGGTTTCAATATGTCGAGAAATCTGGATGAACGCTCACTTAGGACCTTAAACATAGACTCTAGGTGACTAATTTTCAGAACACATTGAATTGTATGCTGTCTTTTGGGCTTCTTGTGGGTGTCTCTGCTTTGTAAAATGACCATTTATGGATGAAAAGAACATTTGATGTATTTAAACTTATTTTGGTTGCCATTCCTGACAACATATTGAGTGGGCAACTTCCTCTCCTTTTACCTGTGGATCCAGGTAATCCCCTATGCTTCACCCTACACCATATCTATGTATATTTGAAAAAGGAAAGCAATATGCCTCACACCCACTGTATCTTGTCTGATACCAGGCTTAGCAGACCCACTATTAATACTCGAGAGGTATATAGGCCTTCTCCCATTCTATAGTAGATGTTTTTGTTTGATTTTAGCCATCTGTTCTACAGTGAAGCTGTTACCTTTTATTTCCTCTTTCAAGTTGTCATTGTGGTCCATTTCAATAATCATGTGTTGCTAACATTGAACTAATCGCGCTCTAGATTCAATAAGATGTCCTGAGTAGATTCAAATGCTTTATTTACTGTACCTTGGTGTTTAGATTATCAGCTACTTACTTATCTGTTTAACAGTCAATTGTGTTGAATTTCCTTTGCAAGGTCAGTACATACTTTTTATAATTTATCTTTCAATCCCATGTTGACATCTACAACATCTGCAGGCATTTTGTTTTGATGGCATTGTGCATCCACTTTTGTAAGTGGTTGTGTGTGTAGATAATGTCTTTCATAAGAGTGTACCTCTTGTATTATTTATTATTTAATTTAATGTGCTTAGCTCAATTTGTGCTTTTCACATAAAATCTCAGTACACAAACAGATCAATTTTAAAAATGCATTTCTCCAAAAACACAAATATTTAAATCTATTGATAAAATACAATTTTGATTACAGTTTCGATTATCAGATGATATCGAACTCTAAAATAAACAGCATGACACTTTTAGACATTTTCCTGATTTAAAAAGTCTAACAACACACATCCAGATACAATAAAGTGCTACGTGCAAGGACACGAGGCCAGAGTTTAGGCACATGAGCCAGAACTCTTAGCTCTTTATCATGTTGTAGTCTTTTACAAAAGAATCCAAATTATCCAAATTACACATATACAAACTGCTCAACAGCTTACATTCAGTCATGACATGTTTTGCAGACTCATGGACATGTTTTAACCTACACATGCAACATAGTCTATTTTCCCATGCAACCCCTAACACTCGACCTATCACAGACAGAAGTGGAAGTTGGTTTATACACAACCTTAAGATCAGATTTCTAACCGCTGGGCCAGAGCACTGCATTACACATGCTCCTTAGTGATCGTAGGGGGACAATGTGATACCAGCATGAGTCTATCAGGTAAATCAGACAAGTATAGGTTGACCAATAAAGGGGCCAGCAAGCATGCATTATCTTTGTAGCATTTACTACTGAACATTCAATTGCAATTCTAAATGCTAACAGTACTCAGCCTAAAGCATGCTTGTTCTAAAGATGTGATTTCATTTCTAATGCACAACTTGTGGCTGCAAAGCTCACCCACAGATACACAAGTTAAAAGTCTGTTTCTTTGCAGATAACAAATACTGCAGCAGCTTGACATTGCTGGGCTTCTTAATGATTCTGTTATTGACACATATACAAGAGTTCTCAGAGTTGAACTTTGCATCTGCCATAGAAATCCTTTTATTTTGAAGGAACTGCTCATAACTGACAATTGGGTATTTACATTTCAGTTTTCATCTGCTTGGAAGATAACATAAAATGGCAAGCCTACACTTTAGAATGATATTCCAATTCCCACCTTGGCATACAAAATGTCAGCCATGATTGATCCCTTACTTGGGATGTCCAGGCATACACCCCATCAGATGAAGACTTTTTGGAAAGATAAACTTGTTTTCTTGAACCTCTGTTTGTGAGTTCAGTGAGGAATCCTGTGGAGTCATCATTGATTCCCCGGTGATGACCTCCTCTCATATGGACAGGAGATGGCAGCCGCAACCTGATCCTGACCCTGTGGGTGGTAAAATGAGGGTGGATCATATGGGAGGAGATGACTGCCGCAGGGAGGTGGTGACTCCATTGGAAGAGACACAGTATTCTCCCTTCTTTCCTGAAGAAAACCATATGACCCCTACACTTCTGATGGCATACTGTCAATCTAGTCAAAATCCCATTCAGGCATTCGATATACACAACACACACATAGCATCTCTTGTGTCTGATGCTTTTCTAAGTAAGACTTTTAAATAACATCAATTTAGAAATATCATGATCTCTATGAACTTCAACTCCCATAAAGCCTCAGGTACTGAGACGGGAAAGAGGAGGAAGGAGTTGATGTGGATAGAAAGAAACCCAAAACTGAACAGGCAGACTAGTTGTTTGGTTGAATCACAAGTGTGTGGGACATTTCAAAATGGCATCTGTGCTCAAAATGCAGACAGAACGGGAGAGGACCACATTGAAGGAAGATGAGAGAACAGGCACATCCATACAGCAGCTTGCAAACATGAGAGTCACATACCGGCTTGGAATGAAGGAAGGAGAGATGCTGTGGTCACCTTTGGAGGTCCGTTGGAGCGCCGGGAGCAGCAGCAGAGCCCCTGAGGATATGGTCTTGGTAGAAGGAAGCATTCTCCAGTGCAGGCCAGAGACAGAAGCCACCGGGTGAGCATGGAGCTTAAAGATACGCTGGAGAAAGGTCTGCAGCATGACATATTTATTTCTTTATTTATAGCATTTGTTATATGCCCAAACCCGAAGGTATCACCGCGTAGGTTACAGAGGCTGTTTTAGAGAGGGTGCTTCATCGCAGAGACATGCCATGGGTCAGGATTGCTGCAAATTACTGGTGAGTCTGCCCAGGGCCATTGGGGGCCCCAGGGCATACCGACAGGCATGTAAACCAGTAAATGAACTAAGAATATTTGAATACAGACAAGATAAAGCGCAATGACAAAACTTGAACAAGTGCCTGTGTTTGATATGTCAATGGACCTCATTCCGACTCAGGCGTTAAGGGGTCAGACCCTTAACGTCTGATTACAAGGTTGCCTTTGCGGGATGGCTGTTTAACGCCTGCTTTCTGCAGGCGTTAAAAGCCATGCCGCAAAGGGACCTTGGCGATAATTACGGCACCGTAATTTACGGTGCCGTAATTATCGCCTTTCCCCATTCCCATTATGCCCTATGGGGCAAAAATGGGAATGGGGAAGGGGCCATTGGTGACTGGGGAATTACCGCCCCACTCACCTTGGAATGGGGCGGTAATTCCGCCATCCACCATGGCGTAATTGCAACCTTAGCGGCATGGACCATGGTGCTAACAGCACCATGGTCCTCCGCCAAGGTTGTAATGAGGCCAAATGTGTGGAAAGTTACCTTGAGCAAGAAAATAGAAATACAGCAAAGTAATACATTCTGGCGAGAAACCTGGCAGGGAGTATACCAGGGGATCTTTGGAAGTACAAACAGGAAGTCCTGGTAGCCAAACAGGCCAGGCACATTGAAACTGAATGCAAACTTTAACATTGTGGGAAGATACCTTGCAGGAGAGTACACCAGAGGGTCACCAGAAAGTCTGAAGAACCCATAAGAGGATTCCTGGCAGGGAAGTATTCCAGGAGGTCCACCATAGCTGTAAAAAGGAAACATATCACGAAATTCATCATATGAATAAGAACGTTTATGATTTCAGTATAAAAAGGGACTGTTGCCATCCTACTTAAACCTCAAGAAACTGTTGTTAGGAAGAGACACTTTTGCTATTCTACCTAAATATCCAGGGAAAGGGAACCACCATCTGGATATAAGGGTTTCTCCTTGGAAAATACTTTTCTGTTAGATGTATCTATTTACTTTGATCATAAACACTTTTTGCCAATCATAAATCAGAGACATTTCCTTGCACCCTTAATTGTTGATTTCTAATGTGAGGGTCAGATATAAAATTTTGGACACAAGGACAGTTTATAAGTGTAGTGACACAGACTGATCTGTAGTTTCAGTTTCCTAGGTAGGGAAACTCTCCACATGATAGGGAGAGAGAGGCATGTATCCAACCCATTTCTGTTTAATTAAGATGTCTGATGAGAAAAATACAACTTTGAGATAATACACCAACTCATTTCTGACCCCTCACAGAATGCATTTTTATGATACTTCTATTACACAACAGCAGAAAGCAAAAGGCAATTCTCAAATATATGAACATGCAATTTGGCTTTCTTCTTTTGGGTCTCACAGTGTACACAGCATTCTGGAATGCCCTTCAGTGAGAATCCACATGTGCCTGGCTGATCATAGTTTTATTTTTTGAGAATAACAACTTGCTTCTGGGATGCACTGCTAATTTAAGGAAATACAATATGTTACTATTCTTAGCAGCCAAATGTGTGAAACCTTTCAGTTGAATGGAACCTACTATGCAGCTCATTTAAATAAAAGTGCATACATATATGCTTGGTAAACAATAATGTCATGTTTTGATAATTGTATGTAGAAGTATAAATGAAAATTTCTAGAGATAATTTCAGAAATAGCAATTCAGCCTAAATGTCTTATAATTGTCCACATGATTTCTGCCTGTACCTAGATAATATCATTATTTGGTGCACTGAAACATATATAAATTTGAACTGCCAAAGTTAAGATATTACTCTTTTAAAATGTTTCCGTATATGATGCATGCACAATAACAATATGTTTTTTCAAATGAAATAGTGCGAACAATGTACAAAAAAGGAAACAGTGTACACATGGTTCATATGCACACATACCAACTGCTTAAACATTAAACACACACAAAAGCAAATGTACACAACAACACTTAACCATAACAACAGTTGTCACATAAGAACCAATTTGATTGAAAAGGTTGTGTTTAAATAACACAAGGCACCACAACCAACTATATTGGGAAAGGTGCAACAATGCTAAAGCTCAACATAACCAAAAAACTTAAACATAATTGTAATACAAAACTTTCATCAGTCAATCATTGAAATACATTGCATAGGCCTTCAATAATATTATCTAATAATAAATTATTCCTCTTATTTGTTATGTGTACTCCAACAACTCTAAAATTTGTTGAATTCTTTTTTCTTCACATTGTGATGAAATATACAATCTAGGCCATGTATGCAAGTACAAATAATAGATAACCATGACATTTACTTGTGCAGTATGCTTATGTGTTTCCATTAACAGAATAAATACCTAATCACTATGCTCCACTTAGTCGTCAACATACGCTCATCCAAGCAATTCCTAACAGTGCATGCGTAATGTGAACTACGCCCATGTTGCTATAGTAATGACCACTGAACTTACAGAAAAACTCTGATGCATTTGTTTCACAATAAGCGCATGGGTGGTTCATGCTCATAACCACGTCAAAATGTGCCCTTTATTCTTGCAAACACGCCAATTGAAAATATAAAACACTTATGGCCTCATCACGAGTTGGGCGGTATCCTGGCAATATTACTCCCAGGATACTGCCCGTGCTAATAGCTTTACCACCACCCAATCCGGCGCTATTAGCAAGGGTTGGGTGGTAATGGGTATTCCCCGTTCCCCATCGGATCCATTTATAAGTGACAGGACTACTTACTTAAGTGTTAACACTATTAAACAATAAAAACTCCCTATTTGAGTAAAAATGTGAATTTTTACTAATGTTATGTACCGGTAAATACAACATTTCAATATTAGCCACTAAAAATAATACACAAAACAAGTGTATGCATAAACATGAAGGCTTGCTAATAGTAAAAGTAATTAACCTCAAAACAAGTTTTACATTTGAATGAATTCATCCAAATGCAAACACTACATACATATGTGTACTAATATTACACAACAAATATGTATGCATACTGCTGAACATCAGGTGTACATAATGTACAGTAAAAGCTTGTACAAGTGTGCACACTTCAACATTATAATGTACATTTTCACATCCTCATTGTATACACAAATGTGTGCATCTTTCATAATATACACTTTCTTAAGATGTATTTGTATCACATGTACTAGAATGATGTAAACCTTCATTAACATATGTGCACATATTACTGAACATCAATTTTACATAATTTACAGTAGTCAATTATAGGTGTACGCATCATAATGATAACGTCAATTTTAAAATCCTCATTGTAGGCATACCATTAATTACGTACTAATGCGTACATTAAGTACATTCTAGATGCATCCACAAAGTACACTTTAGCTTTACAAAGTGTGTACCATTGATAATAATAACGTACATTTTGTTAACTGATTGTGCGTACATTAGTAGCGTACAAATTCATATGTCTTACATAATGTACACCGCCTTAAGAAGTATGTGTTTATAGATGTCCTGGAGTGGTTGAAACCTTCATTTACATATGTATGCATAATACTGAACATAAATTGTTCAGAACGTACAGTAATAGCTTGCAAAAGTGTGTAGGCTTTATAGTGATAAATTACATTTTAACATCCTCATTGTACATATATACCATTAATTACGTACGAATGCGCTTACAGTCTGGAAAGTGTAAATGCATCCATATTGTATACTTTAATGTTTAAAAGTGTGTAACATTTGTCATTAGAATGTACATTTTGTAAGCTTAAATGTACATAGAACATTAGGAGTGTACAAATGAACTCAACCATAATGTATACTTCCATAAGTTTATACAACTTAACATCACATTTGCATTACAGAACGCAGAGAATATATGTAACACAATGTCCTAAAAACACAAATATGTAAGGTTTAACAACATTTTTCATTAAAGTAAAAAGTGGAATGAAATCCACATATAACTTTATAATTACCGGTTACATGTTACATATGAAATGTTTTACATTTACAAATACATTTGCAAATGATTACACTATCTTTAACATACATATTTGTCCCTGTCATAACAACATGCCCTTTTTTATCAAGGAAATATCAACATTAATGGACAATCAAATAACAATTAGTACAGAAACAAAAGAAATGAAAAGAACAGACACATCACCATGAATCTTGTAAATCGAATTTACTTTAGTTCCAATTTACGCATTTAAAAAAAATGTTAAAGTGCAATATAAGTAAACATTCTTCCAAAAAGAAAAAGAAGACAAATAGGGAGAAAAGAGCAAAGACATTATTGCCCAAGAACATTTGGAATAAAACATAACTGAAAACAGTTCTTTAAAAGATACCATCATTTAAAATGTTTCACAAACTGTAAATGTCACTGGAGAACATGTAAACTATACTTCAACAACATGAAGTAAGCAGTTAAACATTTTTAAAAAAAAACATTCCATTTCCATGAACAATCTTAAGTACAAAACCTGTTGAACTTACCAAAGACCTCATTCCAGCACAAGTCGATGACAGCCATTTTCCCCTTCAAAATTAACTATTATATTCATCTGGAGAATATGTAGCAAATACAAGTGAATAACATAATTTACAACATCGAGCATACTAAATGTATTTGACATATTGGGGATAATTCATAGAATTCGGCGCACAAGTGGCACATGCGGCTGGCGCACAGAGTGCACGTGCGGCAGTCTGTGCCAGCCGCATGACCCAAAACTGATTTCAGTGCACAGCATATTCATGGATTTCAACATCCCTAACCAGTTGTGGTGCAGAGAGGCGGAGCAACCCTGAAGCAACGCCAGTTACGCCCCCAACCCCGCCCCATGTGCCAAAAACATTGCACAAATCCCCTACATGGCGCAACGGCCAGTTGACCAGCATACAGCCCCCCAACCACGAAAATATGTTGAAAACTCCCCGCTCACCCCTCAGAATACACATACTCCACTCGCCATAGCGAAAATGCGTGTAAAAGTGCACGTGCACCCCTCGTAGTATACGTAACCCCAGTCGTGTTAGCAAAAATGCATGTAAAAGTCCACATGCACCCCTCGTAATACACGTACACCACTTGCGCAAGCGAAAATGCGTGTAAATGTCCACGCCCAACCCTCGGAATACACATAACCCCGCTCGCACTAGTGAAAATACGTGTAAAAGTCCACGCGCACCCTTCAGAATACATGTAACCCCGCTCGCGCTAGCGAAAACACGTGTAAAAGTCCATGCACAGCCCCGGAATACACGTACCACTTCCCACGAAGAGCACGTACATAGCAATGGAAACCCACGTGGGACCTTCAACCCGTGGCGAGGGAAACTCCCGCGTGTCTTACATCACAGACGCGCTTATGCGCTAAGGGCCATTCCTCGAATTACACGCTGACATGCTGTTTTTTCACATGCCAAATCACTCCGTATCAAGCTGGCCACGCGACAACACACGGAAGACCACGCTCCTGCCCAGAGGCCGAATTACTGCCACCCAGAGCCCCGAGCAGCCTCCCGTGAACCATCTGCTGCTGCCTGCCTGCCTGCTGCCACCGTGCCCTGCCATTTGGTGCCTGACCATCTGCCATCTGCAGGGGTTGAGTTGCAGTGAAGACTCCCGACTGAAGTTCCATCACTCCACAGCCCAGCCCCAGGACCCAGTTGCCCACCCACACCTGCCTTGGGGGTTGCCATGTCTGACACAACACCGTCCCGCACCAGTGGCAACCCCGCAGCAGAGAGGCAGAGGTCTACCAGCTTCAGTGAAAAGGAAGTTGGTATCCTGGTGGAGCAAGTTTTGGGGCATTATGATGCCCTCTTCACACCATCACGCGCCGACAAGGAAGGATAGAAGAGGATTTGGAAAGACATAGTGGGTGCCAGCAAAGCGGAGGGGGTGGCACCCCGCGACATCAAACAAGTCCAGAAGCGCGGGGAGGACTACAAGTCTTGGACTCTCAAGAAGGCCCTGCGCTTCTTGGAAGCAGCGGATGCAGTGTGGCACCGGGGCCAGCTTACCACCCAGCAGATGAGTGTCTTGAAGCGCATTAGCCCAGTGCTTCACCACAAGATCCTCAGGATGCAGGACCGTCTGGAGTCGAGCGGTAAGTGCCCATGCATTCACGTTAAAAAAAGGGCATGTTGCAGTGTGCTGGTAGTTAGCTACTTGGCCGCATGTGTGACATGGGTCATGTTTGGATGTGTGTGTGTGCAAGGACATGATGGTGCTGCATGTGAGTCCAGTCAGGCGTGACCTACATGGATGGTGTATGTGTCACAATGCATCATGTGTAGCAGCATGCGGAACAGACACGTGCATGCATGCCTGTGTCTGTACTTTGACATGTTTGGAGTGTGAGAGATGGGTGCTACTGTCATGGACTTGCATGATGTACATGTCCATGTGTCTGAGTAGTGTGTGCGCCATGGATGCATGACACATGTCCGTGACTATGTATTGATTCACTGATACAGCCTTGTCATCCTTGTATCCACTGTGTCTTGGGGTATACCGGGCCAGATGCATGACCCTCCGGTTATGTGTATGCATGTGACCAGCATGTCCCATGATGCATGTGAGAATCAGCCCACCATTGGAAGCAACTACAGTACCTTGGACATGGATGCCAATGTATGTTGCATGTGCCATGCCTGTTCCTACATGTGTGTTGCCTGCACTGACCCATGTGTTGTGGAGGGACATGATGTAAGTGATGTTTGACAGTGTCACTCGTGTGCTATTGCTTTGTGCCTAGGGGACCATAGTTCAGTACCCTGATGCTTGTGTTCAATGTCTCCCTTTACACAGCTGCGAGTGAAGAAGAGGGTGGAGAGGAAAGCGGCAGGGAGGCATCCACCGGCCGGCAACGCAAAGCCCAGTCACCCTCCCAGGACATTCCATCATCCGGGAGCGAGGGGACTGGTGCCGCGTCTGCCACTACGGCTGCAGCGGAAGGGGCGGATGAGCCCCCACAGGGGCTTGCAACGTTGGAAGATGGTGCAGAGCCATCCAGGTTTGTAGTGTGTATAGAGGAGGAGGCCGCTACAGAGCCGGACATGGGGCCTGATGGGGCTGGTACCACTGGTGCAAGTGGTGCAGTCCAGGGGCATGGGCAGTTGACAGCACAGGTCGCCGTGGAGGTGCCTGTGCATGTCTCTGTCCCTGACACTGTGACTGCATCAACATGCACCAGCAGGAATGCCCAGTCCCAGGCCTGTCTGCCGGTAGGGGGGAGGTCCACATCATCTGGCACTCCTCTACATGCAGACGAGGGGACCCGTGACTGGATTGAGTCCGTCCTGATTGGTGTCGCGTTGCACACACGTGACATTCGTGATGATGTCCGTGCTTCCTGAGGGGACCACGCACATCATCACAAAGAGCTGTCTGCCAACGTGGCCCAGTTGGGAGGGACCCTGGTCGGGGTTTCATCCATGTGTCAGCCAGTATCTCGGCCCTATCCTCCTCTGTGCACACTATATGCCAGTTGTTCTCCGAGCCGTCTTCCGGCCCAGATGCCACCAGGGCCCCCTGTGGATCTACCCCAACCAACGCAGCCAGCCTGGTGGAGATCCCATCCCTGCCACAGTCGGGAGTCGAAGATCCAGCAGGGATGGCCACCCCACCAACTGGACCCCACCGGATGGAGGATGTGTCGGCATCATTGGGCAGGGCACGTGCATGAAGGCGACGGTGGATTCCATCATCCCGGATGCCGTCGTGGTGGCAGAGGCAGTTGCGTCAGGGGCAGCAGCAGGCTCACCGTGGGAGGCATCATGGCTCGGGGCCTTCAACAACACAGGGGCAGGCATCGGCCGGAGGGCAGGAGGACCATGGATTGGGAGTGTCTTCTGTGTGGCAGCGGTTGGGCCAGCGGATAGATGCAGAGCGGCGGCCGGCGGAGGAGGCACGGTTCACTATGGTCAGGGTGGAGAACTCCATGCGCAGGGCATTGAGGTGGGCTGAGTGCCTCGAGGCAACTCGCAGGGAGTTGGAAGAGGCCATGACTGCATCCCTGCGAGACCTCGCGCCCAGGGAAGAGGCCCCCCTCTGGGACATCGACATGGAGTTCGATGATGCCCTGGCCCCGAACACCAACAAGTGAGCCGTTGGACTTGCCCTCCGCCGTTGTACATAGTTCATTAGTGTTAGGTTTCCTTTGTTTTTTTAAATTTTGGAGTTCATGGACATTGCTCCACTTCATGTATATAGTTTTTTATTCATAGGACATTTTTGTAGGTTTCCTTTTGTTTGTGGATCATAGACCATTTGGACTTCCATTGTAAATAGTTGCAGACTTGTACATACTTTCTTTATCTATTTTCCCATGGATCAATGGTTTTCTTTCATTTGGATTATTCATTTCTTATTGACATTGGCAATGGACCACTTTTTTATTCAACATGTCATTCATTTTTTTTCCCTTGGATTACCATTTTTTTTTGTTATATCTGTCATTGTATATTGATTTTCAAGTTTGATTTCCTCTATGTTACTTCATTATGTTTATAATGCATTTTTTCTAACTTCATGATTGGTGTTGTGTTCTATCATTGGTTTTGTGAACATTGCCTCAGTCATGTGTTGCCACTGTGTGGTACTGTTGTGCATTCATGCATGGGCATGGTGGTTCTTTTAAGACTGTCATGGCATGGGTAATTTGGTAGTGGGTGCTCTCGAGTGCATTGTGCCATGTGGGATGCCCGCGGGGCATGTCCAGGGGTGTAGGGTAGTCCCCTGTATGGCATGGGGAGGGGGGAAAGGGCACACCCGGGAGGGCCCACACTGCCAAATTGCGTGTATTCAGGGGGTGCGTGTGGACTTTTACATGCCTTTTCGCTAGCACGGGCGGGGTACGTGTATTCCGGGGGTGTGCGTGGACTTTTACTTGCGTTTTCCCTAGTGCTCGTGGGGTACGTGTATTCAGGGGGTGCACGTGGACTTTTACATGCGTTTTCGCTAGTGCGGGCAGGGTACATGTATTCCGGGGAAGCACGTGGACTTTTACACGCGTTTTCGATAGCGCGGGCGGGGTACGTGTATTCTGGGGGTGCGCGTGGACTTTTACACACGATTTTGCAGTGTGGGCCCTCCCGGGTGTGCCCTTCCCACCTCCCCATGCCGTGCAGGCAGCACACACTACATCCCTGGGCATGTCCCACGGGCAACCCACACCACAGGGGACTACCCTACACCCCTGGGCATGCCCTGCAGGTAGCCAACACCACAGGGGAGTAGCCTACACCCCTGGGCATGCCCCATGGGCAGCCCACATGGCACCATGCACTCGGGAGCAGCGGCACATGTCCCCCACCCACCACCACTAACCCCATTGATGGGCAGCTGCCAGCAGGCCCCGACACATGTCCCCCAGGACCCCCACTCACCCCCATTGACGGCACCTGCCAGCAGGCCCCGACACATGTCAGCCACCGACCCCCACCCACCCCCATTGACAGGCACCTGCCAGCAGGCCCCGACTCATGTCCCCCTGCACCCCCACCCAACCCCCATTGACGGGCACCTGCCAGCAGGCCCCAACACATGTCCCCCACCAACCCCCACCCACCCCGATTGACGGGCACCCCGCCCGCGCTAGCGAAAACGCATGTAAAAGTCCACACTCCCAAGAGGCGCCGGGCCTTCCGGAGGGTCCTGGACCTGAAGTCCTCCCAGCGCTTGTGGACGTGTTGTATGTTGCGGGTTGCCACCCCCTCTGCGTTGATGTCAACCACGATGTCCAGCCAGATCCTCTCCCGTCCATCCTTGTCGGCGTGTCTTCTTCCATAGAGGGCATCAAAATGCCCCAGTACTTTCTCCACCAGGATGCCAACCTCTCCTGCTGAGAAGCTGGCAGCCCTCTGCCTCTCTGGCTGGGGGTTGCCAGATGGTGTTTCCCCTGACATAGCAACCCCCAAGGCTTGTGTGGGTGGGCAACTGGGTCCTGGGGCTGGGCTGTGGAGCGATGGTGCAGCAGTCGGGAGTCTCCTGTTCCAGCAGGGGTGGTCACAGCAACTGGACCCCTGCAGATGGCTGACGTGCAGGCACCAAATGGCAGGGCACGTGGCCAGCAGGCAGGTAGGCAGCAGCAGATGGCAGGTGGGAGTCTGCTCGTGGCTCGGGGGGCAAGATAATGGCCTTCTGGGCAGGAGCGTGGTCTTCCGTGTGTTGTCACGTGTCCAGCTTGATACGGAGTGATTTGGCACGTGAAAAAAGAGCACGTCAGCATGTAATTTGAGGAAAGGCCCTTAGCGCGTAAGCGCTTATGTGATGTAACATGCGCGGGCCTTTCCCTCAGCACGGGTGCATCTGCACGTGCAAAAAAATCACGGCCGTATGTGGATGCGTAATTCGAGGAAAGGCCCTTAGCGTGGGTGTTGCCTTCAGCATGGGTTAAAGGTGAGTGCGGGCCAGCAAAACACTGTACGTGCTATGCGTGGAGACTGATGCGTGTGTTTACTCTGCTGGAATCACACGCGATTACTTCACAGCGTCTGAGGTCCGTACCTCTTCTTTTGGTGAGGTGTTGCCTACGCACACAAGCGTGTATGTGTTTTTTTTCTCCATGCAAGGCAGGCGGTGAGTCGCATATGCTTTTTTCCCACTGTGGTTCCCCCTGTGCATGCGTACCGTTTTCAAGGTCATAGTAGCCCGCGTATTCCACGTGTACATGTTTTTTGTGTTCCGGGGTTCCACACCGTACTGCTGGAGGTAAAATTCACGCACTTGGGCTACCGGGGTCACATGCACAACATTTCTTTTTTCCACTTTCCTGTTCTTATATTTTTTGTTTTTTTTATTTTTTTATTTTTTTATTTTTAATTTTTTTTGGGGGTGCCTGAGCTTTGCGTGTCCCGTCATTTTTCCCCAGGGGTCACAGATAACCTTGCACGGGCACTGGGGTACCTATTCCATCAAGTACTCTGCCCCCTTCTAGCCAATTGCCCAGGACAATTGTTGAGTGGACCTCCCATAGCCTATTTTCCATCAGTGCCATGGTTGGGAGGCCACCAAAAGCTAAGGGCAGCAAAGTTGGGCGTCTTCCCAGGGCTGGGCATGGTCGGGCACATGGACGCGGAGACCAGGGAGGACAGCGAGTCCAGGGTGGCCAGGGTGGCTACAGGGGGGGAAGAGGCAGGGGTGCCACTCTGGGACGGGATGCCCAGCCACGTGCTGGTGCAGACATGCCAACACCCCCTGTGGCTCCAGGTAATGCAGCTGTTGCATCACAACCTGGCACCCATATCACCCAACAGCAATTTACATCTGCTGTCATGGGACCACCGGTGGTGGTAGCTGCAGGTGCAGCTGTACGCACCTCCACCCGGGCTCTAGGTCAGGCAGCGCATGTTGCGTTGTGTGAGGAGAACTCCCAGGACGATTTCCATCTTCTCCGGAGGTTGGGCCCATGTGCGTACACTGTGGCTGTGACTGTGGCACACGTATCTGGGGCAGTTATGACATATGCTGCCCAAAGCAGCCGGGTGGTGGTAACTGCAGGTGCAGATGCAGCCAACACCACCCCAGCAGTGACTCAGACCCAAGCCAGACCTTCTGTCCTCATACCAACACCCACTGCTTTGGTCCAGTCCACCAGCGCCACTGCCCCCACTGATCTGGGCCACATTGCCCACTCACGGTCAGTACCACTGTCCAAAAGGAGGAAGCGTGCTCCTGCACAAGAGGCTGGGACCCCAGACACAGCTCCAGCCTCCGGGACATCAAGGAAGAAGCCTCTCTGCAATCAGGAACTGGATTTCCTTGTGGACTACATGTCGGAACACCAATGCGATATGCTTGTGGGCCCACAGTGCCATACTACGCATCACCAGCGTGACATCCATGGGATTCCAGGTGCGCACAGCTCAGGACTGCTACAAGCGCTGGAATGACCACAGACGCAGTGCTAAGCAAAAGCGTGCCTCTAATTACAACATGTCTCTGGTGACTGGTGGTGGGACACCACCAGAGGAGGATGAACTCACTCAGCATGAGGAGATCGCTTCAGAGTTCATCCCGGAAAAACAAATCCATGGAGTGGGAGAGACGATGGATTATGATGCATCATCTGGTGAGTATTGATGCGTGTAACTCAATGACATGTGTGTTTGGCATGTGTGACCCGCCCAGCTACAAGTTGCCTCTTTCCTATCTTCAATCTCCCTCTCCACCTTTGTTGTTCACCAGGGCTCTGAGCTCTCGGCCTCAATTCATAGAGAGCAACTGGCAGCTCTTGACTACTGCATTATCAGTTTTTTGTGCGAGTTCCAGTGCTATGCTGATGACAACCAACTCATTTCCTGGCTGCCCTTGGCCACCTCTTGTCCCTCCCTTATTTCCGATAGCCTCATTGCCATTTGCTTTTAGTGTACTACCAACGGTCTCTGTCTGAATGCCAGCAAGACTGACATCCTCGTCATCGATACACCTTCGCCATCCTTTGCCATCAATCTCTGGCCAGCCTCACTTGGCCCTCCACCTGTCTCCACCTGCAAGACCAAGATCCTCAGGGACACATTTGAGTCAACACATTCCTTTTACACACACATTTGTGATGTATGTTGAGATGGATTAACTTCTTGCTCCACCTCCTCAAGGGTACTGTGCCTTTCCGAATATTCTCCTACATGCTCACAGCCTGCCAAGCTCTGGTTTACTCAAGATTGGGGTACTGTGACAGTCTCTTTCAATATTCGACCTGCCTCCACACTCCACCCTCCACCCTCCACCACTACTTCAGTACAGGACTGCAAGACTTGTCCTTGGCCTCAAGCCCTGGGATCCTATCTTTCCAGTTCTGTAACCCCTTCGTTGGCTACCAGTGGATGCAAGGATGATACTTCAGACCCTCTGCATTGTGCACAAGGATTTTCTGGGACTGGATACAAAATACCTTCAACAATCCCTCTACCAATTCCTCCCCTCTTGAGTCCTTTGCTCCTCTACCCCATACTCCCTCAAGGTCAGTCGTTAATTGAATAAATAAGGTAGGAGCAGATCTGTGTGTACAGCTGGGAGCTCACTTTTGAACAGCCAACTGGCCACGTTGAAACTTGAGGAGAAATATATCTGCTTCTGGAAGCACTTAAACACCTTCCTACTTGCTCCTGCATTGGCCCCTCTTCTACCCAGCTGAACAGTTTCCTCTGTTGGCACTGTGCCCCTGCACACAATCTGTCCATCGGATCGGGTACCTGCTCACCCTGCCTCCCTGCTGCACTGCCTACAGGCCTCCCATATCAATGGTTCCAGTGCGTGTACCCATACAGTCCAGCACTCTTTGTCTGCACTCATCAGATTTGCCCTGTCCAAATCATTTTGCACTTGCCACTTGCTGGCTGCACTTCCACTTTTTGAATGGACATTCTATCATTGGACTTCATTTTCCTTCTTTGGTCTCCTCTGTTTGGCACGTTCCCCTTCTCCCCCTCCCTGGGTCTTCAACCCTTTATCCCTTCCCCATGCACTTGCATGCTCTCAATGTCACTGTGCCCAGTATGATAGTTGTTTTGAATTCCTTTTCTCCCTTGTTCCCCTCCCTTTGTTTGTTTGCCCTCTGAGCCACTTGTGTGCGAGTGCAAGCTTGATGAGATGTCACATCATGTCATACGCATCCTTTGTCCTTGGTGCAGTGTGGCTCACTCTGAGTGTACTGATGGCAGTGGCTCCCCATGCACATATGTGCATTATCATGTTACATGTGCATTCCAGGTATGCCCCTAGGTGTCCTTGACCACCTGCTCATTGTTGTATTTGTCCAGGATGATCCAAGTGTCATCTCATTTGGACAGCCATGTCATGCTCACTGTAGGTCTGTGTGTCATCACGCACGACTTTAGGCTGTGCACATCTGTATCATGCACATGGCTCCCCCTGTTACAGGCCCACGGCCTCTTTTCAACTGGTGTTGTCTTCTACATGCATGGATGTACTATGGATAGTTCCTCACCTCTCCTCAATCATGTCCACTTCTCATCGGCTGTAGTGACATTTGAATGACGAAATGCAATAAACGCACGCCTACACTGTCTGGCAGTGCACAGTTCTGCGTGGAACATGTCATTGCCATGCAGTGCTTCCCTGCTATTGGCCAGAGGGCGGGTGTTTCACGGAAACCATGCTACCTGGTGCATGCCATTTGCACATGATGGCTGCAATTGCTGTTACACTGCCATAATGTTTGAATATTGTCATCACTACATACGTGTTGATGTTGTAAATTGAGGGGCTACACATGCACTGCACCGCACACACCCACTCCTTGAACCTGCCACCACTACCAAAAGCCCACAAAGGTGGCCCTGTCTAGACATGTCCACATGTCTTCTCAGTCACTTGAATGCCCCCCGTCTCCCCTGCCCCTGTCAGTGTCCCTCTGTCTCCCCCCCTTCATCATCACATCCCCTACTCCCTGGGACCGTCCGGTTTCCCTCTGCCCCCTGTGTGTGTTTTCTTTCACCATCTTCCCCATTAGTCATTTAGAGCTTGGCCCCCTCCTCCCTTCTCTTCTCCCTCTCCCTCTCTACCACCCTTTAGCCTCCTCCTTGTACTATGGCTGTCATTTTCAACCACTAGCCTAATCGCCATCGGCCATGGTGACACGTAGGTGCTTGTTCTTTGCAGACATTTGCCTTTCTGCCTCCGTCCTTCCACACCCACCTTATACATTTTAAGTATAGTTTTGCCAGTTACTTTTATCATTAGTCCCTCGACCACTGATTACAGATCATCTCTTCCCCTTTCCCTTCTGTCTTTCTTCTCCCCCTCCCCAGCACTATCTTGATTCTTTGTAGACCTGCCACAGTTTGTCTCTTGTTTTGTTACTCTCATCACCTCTTCCGTGCTCTTCCCTCACTCACTTCCTTATGTGACTCCTGCACTGCGACTATTGGTATCAGGCACAGGAATGTTGATGCTAGTTGAGTCATCCAACATTCCCTCCCTAGACTCTCCCTTATTGTCCCAGGCCCTTGTAATATGTATTTTGCTCTTCCAGTTCATTATCACAATGTGGACTGTTTGAAGGACATGTAGGAATGTACTGTTCTTCTCCCTTGTTCCCTCCCTCATTGATGTGCTTTGATGAACTTTGGGCCTCATTACAACCCAGGCCGTAAGTTCCCTACTTTACCACCATGGTGTAAACTCTTTTTACACCATGGTGGATGACGGATTTACCGCCCCATTCCTAGGTGAGTGGGGCGGTAAATCCCCATTCCCCATTTACCCTTCCCCATTCCCATTTTTGCCCTAAAGGGCATAATGGGAGTGGGGAAGGCGCTAATTACGGCACCGTAAATTACAGTGCCGTAATTAGCACCAAGGCCGATGGCGCCGTTAAACCCTTAACGCCTGGGTTGTAATGTGGCCCTTTGTGTGTAGGTCGTATTATGGATTTCTATGATTCAGTAATGGGTCACTGTCTGCCATTGCCGATGTGGGGTACTCTGTACATGATATGTTCTGCTGGTCAAGGCTGATGCAATGTAGTGCTTTATTTTGAGGTGTCAGGGAATGGGTGTGGTTTGACATACAGGGGGGTCCTTGGTGCTATGTTCACATGTTCTGTATACGGGACACTGGCACCCACTTAATTTCCCATGCATGTATTCTAGGCATGTCCATACGGACAAATACACCGAGGCAACACCCCCACAACTACATTGACACCATGCAAACGTGTGCACCCAGATTGCCTTCTCAATCATGTTGTGTCATGACAATCCATGTTCACTTCCAAGTCATTGATCGTGTACATGTATGACAGGGTACTATTTGGCCATTTTCTGAAATGATGCAGAAGGGTTTTCACCAATGCATTGCAAACTCACTGTGCTGTGCAGTGTGTGGTGTTTGATATGGCAATTTGCAATTGTCCAATATGCATGGCAACAGGTATTCTGACTTTTGTTGGTTGCACCAGTGGTGGCATGCATTTGTGCCACCGTTTTCAGGGTGTGAGGTTTTGGTCACTCCTTTCTTCCGATTCCATGTCAGGTACAATTGTCTGGTGCCTATTTACATTTCTCACGCAGTACTTCATGACTATTGTGTCATGTGTTGTGCATATGGTCGGATGTTTTGCCGTTGCATACCATGGTACGGTGTGGCAGTCGGGGTTCAGGAGTGTTGGGAGGGTTTGGGTGGCATACCAGTCATTTCATGCCCTGTTTAGCAAGGGGGGGCGCCTTGCATGTGTTCCCTTTGGGCACATGGGATTGGTTGTGTTTAATTGGCTAGCGATGCACACAATGTGGCACTTCCCGTGTACACATTCTCTGGGTGGTAAGGTAGTGACAGTTAACTGTCCCTTTCTCATCATCGCTTGTAACCTGGTATGTGCCAGGCCTGTGTGCACTCTGCAGGGGTTGGAGTTTAGGTGAAAAATGTGGCCACATGCTGGGTACGGGCTACCTCGCCACATGCCCTTTCCCCTTCCATGCGCAGCGGCCGTGCATGTGGTTGGGGATGTGGGGGCACCACCATGTCCACCGGTATGCCATGCCGTGTTGCAACGGTGTGCAGGACTCATACTGCCACAATGATCCTGCACACTACTGGAGATGCACATAGTAGCTGTCCACCAGAGCGGTCAAGGGAGCGGAAGCGTGACTTGAGCACTCCGAAAGTGCGCTCCACTATGACCCTGGTTGCAATATGGGCAGTGTTGTATTTGACCCTGGGTGGTGTGGTGGGGTTCCGTATGGGCGTCATCATGTGGGTGCTCAGAGGGTAGGCTCTGTCCCCTGGTGAGGTGATAATGGTTGTCATTAGTTGGGCTGGTGTATTTGTATGTGTGTGACACGTATGCATGTGCACAGGCATTTGTACTCACCTACGAGCCATGTGTCGGCATGCTTCCCAGCTTCCAGGGCCCAGCTAAGGGCGGACGTTCTGAATATGAAACTATCATGGGTGGACCTGGGATAGTTTGCATAGACAAAGGTGATGATTCCCTTGGCATCACATACCACCTGCATGTTGATGGAATGCCAGTGCTTGCGGTTTCAATAGATGTGCTTAGTGGCCCTAGTTGGACGTAGGGCCACATGGGTGAAACCTATGGCACCAAACACTTTGGGGAAGTGTGCCACCATGTAGAAGTTCAGGACCATGGCCTACCTTTCTGCAGGTGCTATGGGCATGTATATGTGCATGCGGACTGAGGGGCGCGCAGTGATGATTGCCAACACCTGGTGTAGGCAACGTGACTGTGTGGCCTTTGAGACACCCCTCACTGACCCAGTGGCCAAAAAATGCAGTACATTGAGCATCTTCTCCAAGGAGCTCAATGCTTGGGAGCACAGGGTGGGTGATGTGAGTTCATCCTCCCACTCCCTGACCAGCTCTAGGATGATATGAGGTGGAAACCTATACCTGCCATAGACCTGGTCATCAGGCATCCTAAAAAGGCTGGCCCTGGGCAAAATAATGCGGGACCTGGCTATTCTCCTCCTCCTGCGGTGTCCCACAATCACTGCTGCAAGGAATGGGACGTTCATCGTAGCTGTATATGCTTGTTTGTTGTTTGCGCGCACTTTTATGCTGCACAGGGGTGCTTCCGCCTGCTTTCGTGTGGTGGACGTAATTGTGCGTGTGTTTTGACGTGCGTGGGTTTTCCCTATTCGATTCCATGAATACATGTAGTTCGCGTGCGTGTGGGCGTTCCGTGTACTTCCCAGCGGTACTTCCCCAGTTACGCCCTTATTTTCACGTGTTGTTCCCCATTCCGCGTGTTCCGCCCCTTGTTCCACCCCCTTTTTAGATGTGTGCGCTGACGTTGTGCGCTTTCGCCGTGCAGGTCGCGCACAGCGTTTGGGATGTGGAAGTGACGTATGCGCCAGTGTGCGCCACGTGCTGGTTTGGCGCACATCCCGGAAAATACACATGCAGGGCCTTCTGCGAATCTCACGTGTGTGATTCGCACGTGTGCACCAGCGTTTTCACGCGTGCGCCAGCTTGCGCCACTGATTTCAGCGCACATTTATTCCATAAATTACCCCCATTATAATAAATAAAAGTAAAATGCTCTCGAACTGAAAAATAAAAGCTAATATTAAATATGAAAATCATGCACCAATTAGTTAACTATTTAAGCGTTTACATTCTGTAAAAAATTACACTTATTAGTAATCATTTAACCTAAAAAATAATTAGTTATACATTGTTATACATAATGTTCTTGTTGTCAAAAGAGTCTTCTGCTGAATTTCTTTCTTCATTTTTCACAACTTCTTTAAGAAATGTAAATGAAACTACTAAAATTCATGGCATAATTGTAAATACTTCTAATGTTACTATTGAGGATAACTGTACCACACCTCATCAATCTGATGTGCCATGCCAAATGCCAAAATTCAACAAATTAAAATTGTTAAATTTCAGACAATAAACATTACCATTGTATTCAACAGTGGGAAGTTCTGCTATTGAAAGTGTACTACCACTTCTAGTAGTGTTTCATTAATACAAATTAATATTATATAAGAAACAAAAAAAACATAAATTACCTTGTACAGCAGCTATAGCAATTCCAGTGGTGAAAAGTACAAACATTCTGAAAGAATAAACAAACACATTCCTTAGTACTGTTAATAGTAATATTTCAAAAATGTTAAGTTCTATTGAGGAAGCCGAAAATGAGATTTTATTGCCTACTACTGCTACTACTAGCAGCATTTCAACAGTGCAAAGACCCCTTATTCTGCAAAAAAAAGAAACATCACTCCTCCTAATTCTATTTCAAAGGTTATAACTTGTGCTAGACATAAAAAGAAATCAACTAATTTGCTGATTCTTACAACTAGCACTTCAACAGTGCAAAGTCTGATTAGCGTGAAAAAAATATAACTCCTACAACTACAACTAGTAGTATTTTGAGGGTTAAACGGTCTGTTGTCTTTAGGAGCAAAACAGATCCTATACCTATTTGTGGCACTTCTTCTAGTTGTACATCACAAACCTCCGCTATGCAGGAAACACAAAAATAAAATGTCTCTAATACTGACAGTAATAGAAGAATGTCATGTTGTGTAACTAGTAAAACAAAAAACGACATGAAATACTATACCAACGTCTGGAACAAATCCATTCGGTAATTTAAGATTTTGGGTTTGGTGCTACTTTAAAGCTCCTCAACCAGATGATGTTTGAAACACCACTCAAGTAATTTGCACTCTCTGAAAAGCATATTTAAATAGGTATTACGCAAATAAATATAATTTACAAAAGTTGTTGTGGCATACTTGAAATAGAGATGATCATATATATTTAGAAACTTTTCATAAAAATAAAACACACTAACAAAATAAAACAAAAATACCCAGTCCTACTGTAATTAGTACAAGTACAAAACACACTACCTAAAGAAAACATATTGAAAGTTTAACAGCCCAAAACATACATAAGAATGCACCTTTAAAAGTTCCCAGAAAAATATCAGATTGGTGATTCTGTGGTACTTCCAACTTTACCAAACATTGATCCTGAATATAAAAAATATGTTTTCGATGCTTGAAATGTGGAGCAATAATTACAGTATGAGAAACAAATGCTGCTACCTGTCTGCAAAAATGTAAGCATCATCAATTAAGACATACTCTAAGCAAACCTTTACAAAATCATGTATTTGTTTTATATAATGTACTGTATATATATATCAGAATGTTTACTTGACTGATTGTACTTTATCCCCTTTATTTATGTAAAAAATGTGAAAATCTCATCTTGAGAATTCTTGTTTCTCACTTTAAAATGATGTTCGAATGGTGTTTAGTTTGCACAATGTTTTCAACTTTAATTTATGAAAACAACATAATTAGGTTTTTGTAATATATTACTATGTTACCAATGTATTCATAACTTATGAAATATATAATAAAAGTTTTATTTTAATGAAAAAAGTATAACAAACAAACTTACTCTACATGCATTTGTTTCTGAGTTTTCTATTGATTAACTTCATGTTCCTTTTCACTTTTTTAACTTCTGTAACTGTATAAAATAAAAAAAACAAAAAAATGCCAAAAAACAGTATTTAAATTCAAATATATGTATTACAAATGCAAAATCAATGTATAGGTTTGGCATATAGAACATACTTCTAGCAAAAATATTTAGCATACTAAATGTTAAAATGTGCGTATGTACTAAACTTTAAAACAAATATACGTCGAAGAGAACTGTAAGTGTGTGCAGTTATAAAATGCACTCCGGCATGTGTTGTACATATTTGCATTTACTAAAATCAAAACAAATTGCATTGTTTACCCACCGTATACTTTGAAACTTTTAATTAATGCAAGTCTGTGTTGGTTTTTAGATCATCCCATATCGATAATAATGATGTGTCCATTCCTCCCATGGTCTGAAGCCGACTTGTGTCTAGTCTAGTATCCAAATGTTTCCTACATAATCCCCAGGACTTGTTTGTAAAGATAGCTTTCTTGGAGTTTCGCCGGCGATGGGATGTTTGAGATTGGTCGGTAATTGGTTAGGTATTCTGTGTTTCCTGATGGGTCTTTAAGGAGTGCTTGTGTGTCCCGATTTGAAGGCTTGTGTCACAGATACTTTTGCTAGTGAGTGGTTGAAGATCTTGAGGAAATATTCTATAGGTGTTTTCTGAGTGAGGATTGTCTTGTATATGTCTAATGAGCAGGGGATTGTTGGAGAACCCACTTTGTTGCTTTTGCTCACTAGGCTGTTTATGTTTTCTCTCAAAATTGGTGGCTAGTTATTTAGTTTTGTAGGTGGTTGCATGCTCTTAATGACTTCCTGCTTGTTTGTGATTTTTTTATAGAAGTGCTCTGCAAGGTCATCGCGTAGTTTGTGGCGTGGGAGTGTTGTTGCATGCTCTTTGCTTTCTTAGCTCGTTGATGATGTAGACATTTGTTTCTGGGAGTTGGTTGAGTTTGTGATCCATTCCTTGTAGTATGTCTTTTTTGCTTTGAGTATTTCAGCTTTGTTTAGTCATATCTGTATTTGGTATGTGATTTTGCTGTATAAGTTTATTTTATAACTTGTACAGCATATAAATGATTAATTAACATTTACCTTTTTATAAACAAGCAGAACGTAGAACTAGGTATCCAGTGATTTTAACAAATAAAAAACAGAGACTTACTTTAACAAAAAAACAATAATAACAAATAAAATCGATTTTTTTTTTTAATGTATATGGAGGGTCGGGTAAGGGGTTAAATGGTTGCGCAAGGGGTATGGGTGGGTTTCAAATTAACATGCAATAAAACACACATTACACATCTTGCAATGCAGTGTGACACAATCAACCATTTTAAAAGTTAAAATGCATTCGAAACACAGGAACTGAAACTCACAAGAACGCCTATTTATTTACGTAAACATACTTTAAAAAACATTTGCAGTATTTGTGATGGGCAAAGCAAAGTGTTTGGAGAATAGGAGGTGATTTGCAATTTTACAACAAAATGCGTTTAGAGGCAAACCCTTCCAAATGTGCATTTGTTTGAATTCTCACATTTCGAATCAGAATATACCCTTCACATTCAGAATAGTCACTCATAAGCAAGTACTTGTGTAAGTACACTTGGCCGTTTGGACGTGCTGCTCCTGCTGGATTTTGATTTTCGGATCATGGATTGCTGTCCCCTTTAACACAAACTCAGATTGTGGACTAAGTAAGCGAGCCATAGACTTGTCCCCTGCGGGCTGTAACGTGTTTCAACGTGTTTCAACGTATTTGAACGCAGGAATTCTGTTTGTTCAGGTCCCGCCTCTGCTTTTGACCAATTGCTACCATCCTAACATATACGAGCCGGCACGCGTAAGTACGCTTGGCCGCTTTGCCGCTTAGCCGCGAGGCTGCTGGCTGGCGGCCCTTTCCTTATTTAACTGTGGCCTGGTCGCAACTTTAAACTAATAATCTGACACTCAGATTTATTGTGACCTCTTTTTCTTGTGGGGGGGGAACACTTTTTGTGATTGTTGTGATTGTTGAATAATAACCTTGCCTATGAGTCTCAAAGGCAAGATGTATTCTCTAAAGTCACTTATGGTGGGGGAATCAAATAGATTGGGGTAACACCGTGTACACAAGGAACACGTGTATCATGTAAATCAGTAGTACTGATACCTGTGCCGTTGCTAAATGTAGGCTCGAGTACGATCAAGGATATTGAGCCGTCACATGCAAACTTTCACACGCCACTTAAAAATAATGTCATGGAGAAGCACGAGCTTCCACGATCTATAACAGTGGTGAAAAGTATCTGCCTTCCAACAATGAAAGCATGCTGTGAAGAGTCCAATTTAGTGGCACAGCAGCATCTATCAGATACAACTATGCTTCAATCCCCGCTTCTATATGATGCCCCCCAGAATGTTGGGTGTATAGTGAAATCACTAGTGCCTATGATCCCCAGTCAGGAGGACCCGAATGTATCCCTGTATGCCAGCCAATGTGAATCACCCATTTCTATATATAGCACACCGAATGGACGAGAAAGCAGATGCTCAATGGATTCATCATTTCACCCTCATTCTATTTCTTTTGTTCACCAAACCCACTATGCCCAAAACACCTAGTGATACTCCTAATGGGAACAATCCCCTCGTTCATTTAACGCTTTCAGCTATTAACACCACCTTAATGAGTCTCTTTAAATTGTTTGAGCAGTTGGATACCAAAGTGTCCAGTCAAACGACTCTAATTGAGCAATTGTCATTATGGCTTCTAAACACACATGATAAGCTATTAGTACAGGCCATCAATGATGCAGCGGGGCACAGGGCATGATTGATGGGTGGCACACCGACTCCGCCGACTGTCATCGTGCCTGGATTTAAGCCAGTTCTGAGGACAGTCTTGCCCGCCTTTGCAGAGGTAATTCGACCAATAGTAGATTTGACCTCAGATCCCATTGTTCCCCGATAAATACTTCCTGGGTGGGTGCACCTGAGACACCGGGTTTGGCGGGTGTGGATTTGGCAAATCGAGTGATCGTCAGTCCTTATATTGGGAGTAGATTAATTGGCATGAATCAGATAATCTCCCAGGAGCCATTTCAATAAGAGATTTGCGGAGAGCAGTGGACATGAATTTGAGTGAACGCCTCCTAGGGGCTGGAGTTGATTTTGTCGTGCATCACCTGCTGAATCATATAAAGAGTGTTTAGATTTGAACTCAGCGAGTAACCAAGGCCCTGCACTTGACCAAGTGGTCAAAGTCCTGTTGCCACAAAGAAACAAGTGTAAGCCTATGTACCGGAACATGTTAGATATCAATCAGTCTCCGGCAAGTAAATCAACAAGCATGTCTCGCCACACCACTTCATATCAATCAGAATGTCATTCCCTAATTTTGAAATGCCGAGAAGGTCCCTTTGAAATGTACAACCTTAATAGAAAGTGTACTGAATGTATTTGGGGATTTAGTTGAACTAGAGGACATTACGCCACAGGATATTGAACAGGTCGAATACATCTCTGAGTCTCTTTGTTCGATAGTTAGATTGTGGATTCCCTCAGGGGTTGTGTTAAATGCAATCTGGCAGGTTAAAATTAAATTATTCGAAATGGGATTTTTGGTTGCACAAGACCCAGATCGACTTGCCCAAAGAATTGAATATAGCAAATCTCAAACAAACATTTATCCAGGTGCTCAGGTAGATCGACAATTTTGCGCCCCTCAAATACCATTAGCTTAACCATTAACGCAAACACAGTTATTGTCATGTAGAATTGCCAGTTGGAATACTAGAGGGCACTCTCATTTACAAACTTCTATCAAAAACCTCCCACATAAGTTTGATAGAATAGCTCTCCAAGAAACATGGCTTACACAAAAACCTACATGGGACAATTATGAAATAATATTACTTCCAGCAAGCATAGGCAGTCGGGGTAGGCCGCTCTTCAGGTCTCTTAGTAGGTGTAAATATGACTCATGGATTTTCTATTGTACAATGGGATACTGTCAGTTCATTTAACCAACTGGTTAAGATTGTGTGCCCTCAGCATGTCATCGCATTTATAAATATCTATCGTAACCCAGCTGGTTTAGTGGATGAGGCCTGTTACACGGGTCTAACGAGATTGCTTGACCAAATTACCATGAATCCCGAAGTAACTGATACGGTGGTGGCTGGTGACTTAAATCTGGACTGTCTCTCAGTAAAGTTGAAAACCACATCTAAAAACAAACAAAGTGGCACAATTTTATGAGAGACAGGAACTTCCACATGGTAAATGGTGCAGTAGAAGGGGACATCCCTGCACATCATACCTGGCAGCGTGAATCCACTATCAGTATTGTTGATTACATATATGTGGACTAGGAATTGTTTTCAAAAGTAGCCATGATGGAAGTTATTCCACAATGTCACAGTGACCACAAGTTGCTCTTCACAAATAAAATGGTCCTCAATTAGAGCTGAAAATCAGTGGTCATCACAACAACTGCTAGCTAATCAAGCAAAAACGCATCTTCGATGGACTCCATCTAAGTTAGCGGAGTTGGGAAATATTATTGACCATAATAAACATTCAAAAGCTCTATGTAATACATACTTTTTTTAATCATTTAAAGATACCATGCTGATTACTGGTCGGGCTAAAAGGAAACATCCACATGTGTTTGATCCCAAAGTCAAAGATAGAAAGACAGCATATTGCAGAGAAAGAAAAAATATATTAGCATCTACAGAAATTTCTATTGCCCAGGCATTGAGAGCTGCAAAATGCAAATATCGAAATTGGGTCTGGGGTCGTAGAGCACTTATTTACCAAAATGACAGGGAGCAAATGCTGAAAGCAATTGCTAAAAAAAATTCAGCAGAAATCTGGCTGATGCTCATTTTACAAACATGTCGGCACCAAGCTGAAGTACAAACAAGCTGTGTTCAGGAGCATCAATGGGTAGCCCATTTCACCTCCTTATATGCAGATGCCGAATTTAACCCTGCAGCTCCCAGCCAAACATCTTTGACAAGATGGACGACTGATTGCTCCTCAGAAATTATTGAGGGGCTTATCAAGAAATTGAGCGCGTCCCGAGCGGCATGCCCGGATGGCCTACATAATGCAATGCTGAAAGCTGAACCCCGCCTACGGGCCAAAATCTTGTGCAAAGTTTTTGATGAAATATTAAGGAGACTACTATATCTGACTCCTGGAAAACGTCCATTATTGTAGCAATTTCTAAAAAGGGAGATTGCTCCAACCCCCAAAACTATCGACCCATAGCTTTATTGGATGTGCCGGGTAAGATATTTGCAAAATAATTTTGCGTGATTTCAATGCCTGGACAATGGCTAATAATTTGAGAGACCCTCAACAAATAGGTTTTGTGGCCGTATTAGGGACCCAGAGCATCTGCTTTGCCTCAATGCCAGCAAACATCAATGTCATACAAGTAACAATCTGTTTACTTTGCTTTCGTGGATCTACACACAGCATTCGATTCCGTCTCAAAATTGTTACTACTATCCAAATTGGAAAGAGATGACTGTCCTCAGCCACTTTAAATCATTCAGGCTTTCCATTCAGGAACACTAATACGAATTTGTCTAACTTTAGATGGTTTATTGTCAGCTCCGATGCTAACAGCTAGAGGCCTTAAACAAGGCTGTTTGCTGGCATCTGCAATTTTGAATTACTTTATGCATGATGTCAAGCAGACATTTATGAACACACTGTCCGACTCTCCAATTCTAAATGGCAAGCCAATTTCAAACCTAATGTATGCTGATGACATAGTCCTCATTTCCAAAACTCCGACAGGGCTTCAAAATGTACTCATGGCCTTCAATGTATATATAAATAAAAACCAACTGAAAGTGAATACAAACAAAACCCAAATTGTCATCTATTCAGCGTCCAGAATTGGCCGCAACTCGTTCAGTTGGTCGATTAACAAGACTAATTTACAAATTGTTAAGAAATATACATACCTGAGGATGATCTTTGAGGGTACTGGAAATGTAAAGGTCCACGAAGAAATTATGGAGCAAAAGTTAAATACAGCCATCTCGCAAACAAAGATATTGCTGTACCGATATGGAAAGTTTATAATAAAACCGGTGTTACACTACTGGAACCAAAAAGCTACGCCGTGTTTATTATATGGCATTGAGACAAAATTCATCTGACAAACTCAAAAGCTAGATAGATTAGAGGCAACGTTTTGGAGGAATTTGTTACATCTGCCAAACTGCATCCCAGGGTCATGGATCTGTTATGAATTAGGCTTAATCTCACTTCAGGCAATATATCATTGGTGCTTATCTGCGCTATTCCTTAACTGCCTGATTTCAACACTGCTGCATAATATGCTGCAAAGAGTATCGACTTATTTGTTTACAACATAGCATACATGTGTGACAATATGGGTAATGAGGTATATAAAATTCTGATGTATCTATAGAGATGTTGATTAACAATCCAGATAAATCCAAAAAAAGTATCTATTGATGCGATAGGTTTATCACCAGAGACAAATGTTTGAGGTATAAACAGAATTGCTGCTGGAGATTTTGGCCAAAACATGTTAAAATGATGGAAGGCTATCTTTTAAAGTCTTCTTCTCCAGAAGTACCGCTAGCCATTCTTAGATTACGCTTTGATCTGTGGCCTACGAGACAGATACAGGCAAGACGCAACATCATATCCGGTAGTCAGAGGTTTTGTCATTTTTGCCTATCTTTAAATGCAGAAGAATCGCTTGAACATCTGATAGCTTGTTGCCCAGCTTTGACTAGCCAAAGAACAACATACTTTGGGCGACATACTAAAACTATTGGACTCTTAGACGTAGAAAGTCACTGGTCATATTTGTTGTGTACAGCCGATATCTCAGTACAGATCTCAACTGTCCATTTTTTAAAGGCCTTGAATTTAGATATAAATTGACTTAGACGGTAGTGTCTTATGATGAACAATCAAGCCTAACAGTTTGGTCTCCTATTAGAATATATGATAGATGTTACCTCTTTTATTGCCAATTAGCTGATTGTTTTAATCCTTGTAAATCATGAGGTTGCTAAGCTAGGAACCTTCGATGGCTCCCCAAAACATGTTTTCCTCAATAGATTTATGTTCCGTTCTTCCAGCATAATTGTAATACCGCGAGACGTTCAGAAGTGGACGCGTTTCCAATTATCGCTTAGTGAAACCACTGGACTCTCGTATTCAATTAAAAAGGACCCGAGTTCGGCAATGCTGAGCCTCTCGAAGCGGCACACAACCTACACCTATCTGGCTGCCACTTAGGTAGGCTCTTACGACCACCAAACAAATAGGGCCACGATAAGAAACGAAACTTGGGCAAACTAACTAAAAGTGATGCACCCCTTTTTTGTGTCTCCCTAGCTAAATGCACAGAAGAGTCATTTGTGTTTCTGAGGCATTACATATGGTCTCCTTCAAATAGAAGAACCGTCGTTGATGACTTTGGAGAGTACCTAGAGGTACAGTTTGATTCAGTTAGTTTTATTGTTTAGAACTGACATGTGTAGAAAAGGTTTAAATCACCATATCCTTTTCTCTTTTTTCCTTTGCCTCTTACCCCCATCCTCCCCATTCCCTCCTTCCCTTCCCCCATCATGCACGGGCAACTTTTTTAAAATTGCTATGCATGTTAAATTAATTAAACAAAATAAGGTAATGCAAGATTGATGTCACATGGGCCAACATTATGCCCCCGTTTTTTGAGCTTGTCCATACATATACAAGCAGTTTGATGCGTATAATAATTTGACTTGTTTGGCTGTTCAGAATATAGACTGTCACCTTTGTATGATATGGTGAATTCTTTTTCATTTTTAGAATTTGGTCGGTAAAAATGTTCATTGTGGTTTTTTGTAGAAATGCTGGTTGTAAGAGAAAAAAGACCATCAACACGACATCCTAAAAACTTTTCAGTTTGGATTGCAAGTGTCCTGATGAAAGCCCTAATAGGAAAAACACACTCCTGCTAGTGACCTTGATTTTCGGGATCTAGGGGTAACCCTATTGAGGCTGGAAACAGATTCTACTACTGTCGACACATCTTTAATGGGGACTTTTGTTTTGTATAAAGAAATGTGCAATAAGTCACCCATTAATTACTAACACCACTTTGTGTGTATAGGACAAGCATTTTGGATGGTAAAAAAATACCAGTTTATATGTTTTTTTGTGATTGTGATGCTACTTGATTTGTTTGTATGTGTATGGGCATCACTGCTTGTGTCCATTTTTACTATGTGTTAAAAAATAAATTTGGATCTATATTTTTGTAAACCCCGACCTTATCGTCTTTATTTATGCTCTGAAAGACGTTTTCTGACCATTCCAACCTTAGGTGCTATGTCAATCCTTCAGCCAAATACGACATTAGCAGGTAGTTTGTTGTGGACCCTGGTTGCTTGATAGACTAATTGTGACTTGCGTATTTTGGGTATTTTCATGAGTTACCCTACAAAATCGATTGCAAACTCTATACATTTGTACCCAATTTTTCACTGAAAGTGCGCTGTAAAATGCTTTTATTTTAAACATTTTCGGGTCTGGGCAATTCCCCCCTTGCTCACCCAATGAACGCTCATGCGTTGTTTCAGGCTCTATCACTGCACTTGGACACCGCCACCTATTTGTGGGAAACATTTACGCCTTTTCAATTTAAAAGTTCACCAGCCGTCACTAGTGGCTGGTCCTGCTGCAAGTGAAGTTTGGGAGGACGGCAACCTTTGGAAAAATGCTCAGGCGAGGACAGTGGCCATGTTCTGCTGTCAGCCACTGTCTCCGGTCAAATATCTAGGCCTGATTTTATTTGAAAAAAATATTGTGCTTGTAGTTTTCCGTCGTCCATTATTAAAGCAGGACTCCAAGTCCCAAAATGTAAATTTGAAAAAAAAGTCTAGGTCGCTTCATTTTTGGCTATTTGACATATGCAATGTCATTCCAAAATATTACTCATACTTTTTATGTCAGTGGCTACCTATCCAGGTGACCCTGGCAAAGGGGAACTGGCACTTGTCATGGTCCTATTCACTTGACTTATTTACACCGTTGCTCTTTCAAAGTTGCCCACTATCAATAAAAGAGTAAGCTAATATGTCCTGACAAAACCAGTTGCATGTCACTTTCCTACCTGAAATGTGGATTTGCTCTTCCACAAATGAAACACGTTGTCAAATTTGTGACTCGCCGCTGTACCTTGTGGAAACGTCCCTTCCTGTCCAATTAAAAACTGTTCATGTCGGCGCGGCACTAACTTTCCATCCACCCTCTTTCGATGCCATATGTGCGTTTCAGATTTCACAACCTTTTGGCCGTTTTGCACAATACTCTCTCAAAAATAACTGCACAATTCTGGTACTGTTAGATGTTGCCTTTCTTTTGAAGGCTGTGCTCAATATAATTTGAGAGGAACTGTTTTTTAAAGTTATCCATTGTCAGGGTTGGTGATAAGCATCTAACCTCTATCAAGTGGCACTTTTGCCTTGAAAGTATGACAGCTACCGGCAATACGCACTACAGGCTGTGTCATGCAGGGAGCTGCCTTGGAGAAAAGTGGACACATCTTGGCTGTTGCTTTGAAGTCGCTGTTTTCATACTCTCAGGCCCTTTGGCTTCCTTCCTGTGTTCACATTACATCATTTCGAGGGCTTCATTGTATGCGTCGAGCTAAGGTGACGCATAGTTCACCATCTGAATAATAATTATAATAATAATGATGATGAATGTGAATGCATCTGATACGAGCTGCAGGTGTTTCTTGGACAGTAAAGTGAGTTCTCTACACATCCATTCATTTGTTTTATTAGAACACCACATGGCGCGCATCTGATGGGCTGTCAGCCAGTGCTTAAAATGTCATTTTCGAAGGGGTTTGATGTTATGAATGCTCCTGGTGTGTGTTCTCACTGATAAGAAAAAGTGCTTCGTTTGTAACTAAGCAAAGGTTAAAAAAAAAGTTAGGATTACTAGGGGCAGCATCCACATTAGGCCTTGGAGAACTTAAATGGGTAACTGCGAATCATCCAATAATCCACTGATTCATTCTAACCAAATTTGATCGAAATTCCTACGCAGTTCCGGCAGCATTGTCCAGTTGAGTTTGTACATTTGATCGAACTTCCTACGCAGTTCCGGCAGCATTGTCCAGTTGAGTTCGCAAATGTTATCAAACTTCTGATGCCGTTCACGCAGTGTTGTCCAGTTGAGTTTGCACGTTTTATCGAACTTCCTACACAGTTCAGGCAGTGTTGTCCAGTTGAGTCCCCAAATTTTATCAAACTTCCTACACAGTTCAGGCAGTGTTGTCCAGTTGAGTTCCCAAATTTTATCGAACTTCCTAAGCAGTGCAGGCAGTGTTGTCCAGTTGAGTTCGCACATTTTATCGAACTTCCTGCACAGTTCAGGCAGTGTTGTCCAGTTGAGTTCCCAAATTTTATCGAACTTCCTAAGCAGTTCAGGCAGTGTTGTCCAATTGAGTTCGCAAATTGTATCGAACTTCCTAGGCAGTGCAGGCAGTGTTGTCCAGTGGTGTTCGCACATTTTATCGAACTTCCTACGCAGTTCAGGCAGTGTTGTCCAGTTGAGTTCACAAATTTTATCGAATTTCCTACGCAGTTCTGGCAGTGTTGTCCAGTTGAGTTCACACATTTTATCAAACTTCCTATGCAGTTCAGGCAGTGTTGTCCAGTTGAGTTTGCACATTTTATCGAACTTCCGACGCAGTTCAGGCAGTGTTGTCCAGTTGAGTTTGCACATTTTATCAAACTTCCTATGCAGTTCAGACAGTGTTGTCCAGTTGAGTTTGCACATTTTATCGAACTTCCTACGCAGTTCAGGCAGTGTTGTCCAGTTGAGTTTGCACATTTTATCGAACTTCCTACGCAGTTCAGGCAGTGTTGTCCAGTTGAATTCGCCTTTCACAGATTATACAAGGAACATGTGGTTTATTGTCTTGTTTAGTCATGTATATGGAGGATGAGGCTTGAGTGGTTGGAGAGGTAGAACAATCATTAAGGATTAAGTTGAGTGGCAAAGAAGTGAAATAAGATGTTTGTTTTGTTTGTTTGTTTATTTGGTAATACGCACCAAACCCTTGGGTAGCCGGGCGCAGCAGTATACAAGAAATCTTAAACTTATTACAATAATTGGCATGAGTATATAGAACACATAGGCAAAACAAATAATAAAAAGGAGGAAGGAAGAAATATATAGATGCAAGAATATTTACAAAAACATATGCATAGGCACATGGCATGACTTGGAAAAGTCTGGAACACTCTAGCAAGGCTGTCTAACCGGTGGGTGTATATACTCAGGTTTATAGGTAAGGCTATAAGTCTAAGTATCACATATGGGCTAGGAAGGTGGGAATTCATGTAGTTGTGGGGACGTAGAACATTGAAAACGGATCTTTTTTTTTACATGCCCAAACTTGTTAGAGGCAGGCAGGAGATTATGTTATGTTATTTTGCATTTATATAGCGCCTTATATACCATTGGTATGGTCTGAAGGCGCTGGTAGGTTGAACGCCCTTGGGAACCGAAGTTCATATCAGTAGAGGGAGTAGAGAGGGTCAAAAGGGGCGTGTGAGCACCGGGTATGTGTGCAGCTCGTGCGGTATCCGTGTAATAGCTGCTTTCTAGCGGTAGGTGTGATGGTTGAGAGGTCAGGAGTATGTGTTCGTTCTGGCAGGATTTATCCAGATCGGATGTGGCTGCGTTAGGCCTGAGGAGAACGCCTGGCTGGGGGGTGTGTAACCAGCAGTGTTTACTTAGAATGATGTGGAGTGAGCGGCGGATGTTGATATGAGAGCAATTATACCGAATGGTGTCATAGTATACCTGTGTTCTAGTTGAGTGGTGATGTAAAGGAGAGAGTAAGCATGATGGTGTGATATGATGGGTTATATGCTCTTTCAAACGTTATCTGCATTTCAGACCATAGTATACACGTCACGCAATTCTATGCGCTCCTGTCCGTTCCATGCACTCCTATCTACTCCATGCACCCCAGTTTGCTCTATACATTCCGGTCCGCTCCATGCACTCATGCATTCCGGCCCACCCTGCGTGCTCGGGTACGCCCTGCGTACTCTAGTCTGCCCCAACATTCACAATTCTGTCTAAGTGTGGACATGCTAATATTCACCTTTCTGTCTAAGTGTGGACATGCTAACATTCAAGGTCCTATCTAGATGCAACGCAGGCCAATATTCACAATTCTGTCTAAGAGTGGACATGCTAGTATTCACAATTCTGTCTTAGTGTGGACTAGCAAGTGTGGACATGCTAATATTCACAATTCTGTCTGGGTGTGGACATGCTAATATTCACAATTCTGTCTAGGAGTGGACATGCTAATATTCAAAGTCCTATCTAGATGCAACGCAGGCCAATATTCACAATTCTGTCCAACTGTGGCCATGCTAATACTCACAATTCTGTCCAAGTGTGGATATGCTAATATTCACATCTCTGTCTAGGTGTGGACATGCTAACATTCAAAGTCCCATCTAGAAGCAACGCAGTCCAATATTCACAATTCTGTCTAGGTGTGGACATGCTAACAATCACAATTCTGTCTCTAAGTGTGGACATGCTAATATTCACAATTCTGTCTAAGTGTGGACATGCTAAGAATCACAATTCAATCTAGATGCGACGCAGGCCAATGTTCACAATTCTATCTAAGAGTGGGCATGGAAGTATTATGGCACTCTATGTTATTGGTAGGTAAGATAGAGTGGCAGGGGTTTTCTGGAGTAGAGTGATTGCTCTACTCCCCACCCATGCCACACTCACGGTTTTTGTTGGTGTCTGTTGGCTGCTGGCTCCTTGGCGTCCCCTTGCGGACACCTGCTGACACTTCCTGGAGCCGCCTCTGTAGCTGAATTTAAAAGTGCCAAATGTTTGCGGGTACTAGCAGGGAGGGTAGCATTTGAGAGACTACATTTGATGACATTAGGGATGGACTGCAAGGGGGTAATGGGGCCATTTCCCCCCACGTTGGCTAGGTTGTTGCTGCATGGGCCTGAGCTCCAGAATGTACAAAAAAGAAAAAAATCAAAAAAGAATCTGAATCTAGCTTGTCACAAAGGAACCGAGCGCTGCAAAGAATGGTCAGAGTCTCTGTGATTCGGGTGAGGCACTTGTCTGGACTTCAGTAATGTTGTTGATGTGCCTGGTTGGCCCCCACACATGGGTCTCCACAGTGAGTGAGACAGAGAAGAGTCTAGGCTGCAGGGGCATGTCCGTACTGCCCAGTGGCAATGTGTGCATTTACATAACAGATTCTGTGACTTTGCATGGTCATGTTGTCACCACTGCTCCCAATACACCATTAGTCTGTTAATCCACAGCATCTTGTCTTGACTCCTATTTGCCGAGGAAGAAAGGGTCCATATATTATTAGAGTTTGCCCTCTGTTTGATTCTGTACAAATGCTTTCCCTATGTTCTGGGGAATTTCTTGATCACCTGTGTGTTCATACAAAAAGAGTTTAATACCAACCTGAATAGCACCCATGGGAGTTACTTATGTAGTGGTTATAGAAATGGCTGTTCGAGTGTTTGTGGTACTTACTTTTGGAGACAGTTAAAAACACACAAAGAAACATGTAATATTCAGGTATTAATTATTAGAAGACTACAAACTAAGGGGGTCATTCAGAGTTGGGTGGAATTATTACTACCGCCAAAGAAAGTTACTAGCTTTGACCGTGGCATTTCTGGATATCCGCCCTCTCAATGTTTACCACCAGCAGAGGTGGTATTTGTGGAATACCTCCAGTGCCATTTCAGAAACACCTCAGATGACAGTAATGTAAATAGGGTTTTAACATTTCTTTGAGCCATTTTCTGCATCAATGTGAAGGGAGCAATGGATTATGTTCAGTAGTGGCTCGTATCACTACTGCTGATTTGCTTTATGCACAAAATAGTCAATGTTGACGCCTTGTATGCATTATATGGGTAATATGGTGAGAGGAGGCAATCAAACATTCACACCTTTTTACCATCTCAACATGGCCATTTGTAAACACAGTGTTGACTCTATTGGAGGGAAGCACCTGTGCTTCTGCTCTGAACATTAAAAAGAAATATTTTATTTAAAACATGAGGGGCCAGTTTGGATTATTTGCCTCCACTTTTGAAGGTTGAGGTAAAAATAGGTGGATTTTCTGTAAAATGTCCACACAAAAAAACCACCACTGGAATTCCCATGGAATACAACCAATGGTATTTGATCAAACCCGCAATTGCGTGGTTGGTAAAATGAATGGTATATGCCAAAAAAAGATGATTTTACTGATACCACCCAACTCTAAATGACCCAATAAACCTGTGATTGTTGTCTTGTCCAGAACACTCTTCTTTTATGTGACCAACAAAAGACACACATGCAAATCGACACCAGATTCAGATTTATGGATACATCCTTCCATCTATACTTGACACTGTCACAAATACACTCAAACACATTAATTCAGTCACAGAAACTGAAACACACACATGCCACCTTATTTGAAAACACATAAATATAATAGGGTGCTCTTGCTCCCTCTCCATCACCAGGTGCAAGGCGTATTCCCTTTGCAGTTTTCTCTGCTTCCGTGAGTTGAAATATTCAGCCAACTTTCCAAGCAAGTGCAACTTGGGAACCCAAAAAGCCACGACACCTCACCCTCTTTTGCTCTGCATTATCCAAGTGCAGATCCCATAGCTACATTTACCATTAAGACCCCGACCACAGCTTCTTATTGTGTCTGGCAGTGGATGACTGGCAAATCAAGGTGATCTACTGTCTAACTTTAAGCCAAGACGATGGAAGGTGGTGAGGAGCAAGGAATTGGCTTGATATGATGTACAATTAAAGGATATGAGTGGCAAGGAATTGGTTACTGAACAATGTGGCAAAGGGAAGGAGGTGCATGCAAGATAAGGGAAGGGGATTGAATTACTCGTTAAAGGATGGAGCAAAAGGTGAACAGTGTTCTGAATGTCAATTATAAGAAACACGGGGCATTGAGAATGTGGTGCAATGGAAGGACGCCAGAGGATGATGGGTAAGGAAAATAGGGTAAATGAGACAGAGGTACACATGTGGAATGGTGAGTCATCAGGTCGACTGTTGCAGGGATTTATGTCTGACCTGCATGCCACTGCGCCTGATTGTGGGACTGCTTGACCCCCTTTCTTTTCCTGGCTGCGTGTTGCATACTTGCTTTATGAATATGTTTCAATTCGTACTTCTCTTATATTTATTCAGGTTGCTTTATCATGTGACTTGGTGCTTTGAAAGTACACACAATTGATCAGAATACGATTATAATTGAAGTAAGTTGTCATTATAATTATAATCTTAGAAGGTTTCTCAGATGTATTTGCCTCAGGATACAGACGATTATAGATTAATCAGCTCCCAATAGTAGATACATTGGTGCTTTAAAAAACATATTTATGGAACAGTATACTAGTCTACCCTTTGAATAACAAATGTACAAATATATTTTCTTTTCTAATATTGAAGATGGAATAGGAAAAGATGTAGTCTCCCCTGCTTTCTGAATTGGAAACTGTGGATGCAGTAAGACTAAAATCCCGACCTTTCACACTTCAAACATTATGTGATCCTGAGCAAATCTCTTTTCATCACTGTGTCTTATTTTCCTTAACTATCTGTAAAGAAAGCCTCACTCATATGGGTTAATACTCTATAGTGTTATTCTATAATGTTAACAATTCATGTTATGCATAAGCATACTGGTGAGGAGGCAGGATGACAAGTGACGATCTTATGTTGTGGGGGTTTGGTACACAGGGTGCAGATATAGGTTTTTTGTTGTGGGCTGGAGAGGCAGGAAGCCAGGTATCGATTATTTTGCCATGCCAGCTCATGTTTAGCTCTGAGAGCAAACCCGGACCCCTTAATTCTGCGATAGCTCTGCTCTACCAATGAATCTTCTAGCTTTGCCACCTCTTTACATTATTCTGAAACTAAAGATGAGATGGGAGGAGATGGATCATGCTGTCAAATTACAGACTGTAACACATTGAAAACCTGGCTCCAACCCCAGTTTTTCCATTTCACTAAATATATTATCCTGGTAAAATAATTTTACTATGTTCGGTAAATTGGTGAATTTCCCGGGGTCCAGGTCTCTAAAAAAACACAAACATAACTGAAAAGATGTTGCAAAAAAGGAAAGTAATGTCAATAATGTCTACTCTCTATACCTATGAATGTTTGGGAGGGGGAGAGGTTGGTATTGGGATTACTTGTTCTGGAAATTGGATGCGCTGCACTGTGGGCTTGCGTCATTGCACTGTGGGCCTGAAAAGTAAACTTGCCCCCCGGTCCAAATGTTGCCAGTCCTTCTCTGAATGACATAGACTAAATTGTTGTCAGTGAAATTTGACCGGACAGCCACTAAGTGCCATTTTCTTGTGATTGCTTATGAGAGAATATTAGAGAAGAGAAAATACCATATTTGGTTGAAAGCTAGAGATTACTGTACAGTGGCTGTAACTGAGTGTTCAAAAAGTTGCATCTTTTTGTGGCTAGTAGTAGGGAGGAGAGAATCACAGAGACCACCTGGTATGACATACATGCACGTAATATTTCTTACCAGTGACTCAGGAGGAGTACATCCCAGTGTTGTCTGGAGGCAAGTATAAGGTTTCGAATCAGCAACAGTAATTGTGCCTGCTATCTTTTGGTTGGTGAAGAGAAACAAACCAAAGTATCAACCTCAGAGCGGCCAGGAGGAAAGACAAGTGGACATGGTCCATCATTAATCTCTCACAAGAATCCATTCTGGTGAGTAGGTATTTTTTTTAGAACACCCAAAACAATCTTATAGATTCAATCCAGCCTTAATAAGCAAATATCAAAAATGATTTTATTCAAAAGTAATTCATGTAAATAAAAACTGTTTTTCTCTTTAAAAAAACACAGGATACATATATTCAAAACTTTTATTACAACCTTGCCACAACTATTGCACAGAAAATATTTATTCTCTAGAATCACCAATTTAAAACCATTACTACACCAGTGCCAAAAATGTGAAAACAATATATATATATATATATATATATCCAAAATGACGCAATGTTAAAAACTCCTGCAAATGTAATGCTAGTCGCAGTCCCTAAAGCCCAACAAATAGATTGTATGTTCAGTCAATGAATACATATATTAAGACATTTGCTACCCATTTGAAAGTAGTTAGGTAGGCTGCAGAGTACATGTGATAGACGCACATGGTTCGATCACGTGATGTATGCAAACTTGAGACAAAGTTTGGGGGTGCAACATTATTGCCGGTACTGCCATGTGTCTCCTCATTCTTTGGATGTATACCATTTAAGATGGGCGCTTAATGAAGCTTTCATGTAGCGCCGTGCGTAATACTTGGAGGTGGCAATTCACTGTCCTGTGGAATCCATTCACTTTTTTATTTTATTTGTATTGTGCCAAAGCCCGAAGGCATCAGGGCGAAGTCATAAACACAAAGACTGAGGGCTTCATTACACGGACGGCGGTGGACCAAGGTGCTATTAGCACCTTGGTCCATGCCGGTAAAATACCGGCACCGCCTTGGTCGAAAGGGGAATTACCGCCCTATTCCAAGGTTGGTGGAGCGGTAATTCCCCCTTCCCCAATTGCCCTTCCCCATTCCCATTTTTGCCCCATAGGGCATAATGGGAATGGGGAAGGTGCTAATTACGGTACCGCAAATTGCGGTACCGTAGTTAGCTCCCTGGTCCCTTTGCGGGTTGGTTTTTAACGCCTGCAAAAAGCAGGCGTTAAATTCTCCAACCCGCAAAGGGACCTCGTAGTAAGGCGGTAAGGATTTACCGGTACCAGTAAAATACCGGTACCGGTAAACCCTTACCGCCTACCTGTAATGAGACACTGAAAGTTCATGGGAAAAATACGAGGACACATCGAAAAAGAAGAAGAATTTATTTGAACAGCCAAGTCTTCAGCTGTTTTCTAAAAGCCAAATGGCATTTCTCCAGACGTATCTGCAGAGGTAGAGCATTCCAGGAGAGGTCAGTAAGGACGTCAAATAAACGCCCACATCTTCTGGCCTTTTTAGCATGTGGGACCACAAGTTGTCCTTGGGTGCCCGAATGCAAATGTCTGGCGGCAACAAAGGGCGTTATGCGTTTCTTAAGATACAATGGGGCCTTCCCGTGAATGCAACGATGGGCAACAGTCAGGGCCTTGTATCTTGGTCTCACAGCAGCCGACAACCAGTGTCATTTCCTTCTGGTTCCTGAGGTATGCTCCCTTTTCGTGATGTGAAAAATGATTCAGACACTCTCATTTTGAATCATCAGTTATCTGGAAAGGCTTTGTTTGTTAGCCCTATGAGACGGACATTACAGTAGTCCTGCCCGGACCAGTACTTCACGATCTTTCTGAGTTAGAATGGGTTTGGCATGTCTTAGTACCCTCAGATGTTATTGTATGCTACAAACCACCCCGTTGACATGTCGATTAGAGCTAAGGGAAGATTCTATGTAGACCCCTAGTGTCTCAACTCTCTTGAGGGTGTGAAAGGCTTTTCCCTCCAGGTACATGGTTTTATATTCATAACTTAATTTTGCACCTGCCTTGGCAGGGACAAAGATCATAAATTCCGTCTTGGCAGGGTTTAGACACATCCAGGTTTGGGACATCCACTCTTTTATAGAGTTGTATATCAAGGCTAACCTGGATGAATCTCTTTTATAGTCACCACTCAGCTCAATCATGACCAAGTAGCTAAGTAGGACATAGAAGGGCTTCAAATATGCGTTGAAACATGCCAGTGATAGGCGGGCTCCCTGCGGTACTCCGTACAGTATTTTTTCCCCGTCAGATGAAGCACTGACCATATTCGAGATTCCCTATTACTCAGGAACAAGTTTATCCAGTTTACTGCTTCCTTAGAGCACTTGCCCGTGCTACGTAGTACTTCTATTAGGTGCACATGGTCCAATAAGTCGAAAGTGGCTGATTTTAAATAATATGATATGATATGGCATTTATAACATGCCTATAGTCAAGTGTTTCAAGGCGCGATGAGGCAAGGGAGTGGAACAGAGGGAAGACAGACAACAATCTTACTAGCTGGGTGACATTGCACAGGTTCAGGGGAGGCGCGGGAAGGGGAAAGTGCGAGGGGGAAAGGGAGGGGATGTGCAGTACATAGGATAATCAGTACATAAATGAAAAAAACAGTAATAAGAACAATCAATGAGAAGTGCGGCCAGGTGCAAGGGTAAATGCAGACATCAGGTGTCGAGTGCTGGTCGGAGGCCGTAGGGATACAGAGACAGACCAGAGTGCAAGGGGCTCTCGCGCCTTGAAACACTTGTGTATAGGCGCGTTATAAATGCCATATCATAAGGGTTGCCAGTGGGCAGTGCAGGAGTGCAACTGGCGGGGAGGGGACCTGGGCCAGGGAACAGAGGGTAGCCAGGTGACCAGTGCAGTTTCAGTTTCAGCCAGGAGTTCAGCAGGGGAGAGGAGAAGAGAAAGCAGAAGCAAAGAGGAAGGTCTTGCGGTGCTTCGGGAACTGGAGATGGTTCTCCTCAATTTTCAGAGGGGCAGGGAGACTGTTCCAGAGGGAGGCCCCAGCCGAGGAAAGAAATCTACCACCAATTTGTTGCTTGGAGAAGCGACTGACCCTGAGGGAGTTGGAGTCGGATGAGTGAAGAGCTCGAGAAGGAAGATATTTAGGAAGAGAGAGTTGAAGGTATTGAGGCCCCAGGCCCCAGAAGGCCTTGTGGACAATGCTGAGGGTTTTGAACTTAATCCTCACAGCCACTGGGAGCCAGTGCAGAGATTTCAGGCCTGGAGAGATTCGATCCCTGGGCTTGATACCAAGGACAAGTCTTGCAGTCCTGTTTTGGATGAGTTGCAGAGGGCGGAGAGTAGAGGCAGGCAGATTTAGAAAGAGGCTGTTGCAATAGTCTATCCTAGAGAGAACCAGAGCTCTGGAGACAGTGAGCTTCTGGGGGAAGGAGAGGAAAGGAAGAATACCTCTCAGGAGGTGCAGCTGGTAGTGTGACTTCTGAGAGACGTCAGAGATGTGAGGAGAGAAGGAGAGCGTGGAGTCGAAGATGACCCCAAGGTTTTTAGCCTCACAGATGGGAGCAGGAAGAGGACCAATCTAAAAGTACAAATAAGCCGGCTTTACCACTTTCCAGAAAGCCCAACATATGTGACTGTAGTTCTAGTAAGGCGCTTTCTGTATCATGTTGTGCACGGAAACCGGATTGCACAGGATCCAGAATGTCCCGATTTTCCAAATGTTGTTGGTATTGGACACTTTGTCAATGATTTTTAATAGGAACAGTGAGTTTATTATGGGGTGCAGATTGTTAGCATCACTTGGATCAAGGTTATGTTATTTAAGAAAGGCATAACCGCTACCTGCTTGATCTTATCAGGAACTGTACCATGCTGGAAGCAGGAGTTCACAAAGCGAGCCAGGAAAGGCGCAATAATGTTAGGGTTAGTTAGCATGAGTTTAGGGGGGAGAATTTCTCCTGGACAGTGAGTAGGGCGCATGGATCTAAGGAAAGTGCACATTTCAATGCTCGTAATTGATTGAAGGTGAAAGGACTGTGACTCATCCTCTTCAATTCCAGACTGGGTTTTACAGCCAGGTTCTTTGCCGAGTGCCTGGGAGATTTTAGCTCTAGCAGAGGCGAAATGTATTAGCAAATGCCTGCTGCACCATGATACCGTCTTTGCTTATAGGGACATGAAATTCGGGATGATGTAAGGGTTTTTTCGAGGTTTCGATAAAGTTCAAACCGTTTTTGGGAATCTTTCCCTGCCTTCTTAATCTTATTGTTGTGAAAGGTTTTTTTTTGTTTTGCCTCTTAATTGGGAACCAGTATCTTTCAATTTTGCATCAGACGTGGAAGACGGCTTATGAGTGCACTGCCATACTTTGACTTCAAAGGGCTCAAGACGGGCACATTTTTCATGAGGTGTCTGCAAGCAGTTTGCCTCTTTCAAATGGGAAGCAAACATCTTAATATATATATATATATTGACTGAACATACAATCTATTTGTCCCCCGAAGAATGTTCCCGATTAGAGAGAACAGAAACATGTTGGGCTATAGATGCTGTGACTAGCATTACATTGGATGGAGTTTTTACATTGCGTCGTTTTGTATATATATTTTTGTTAACATTTTTGGCACTGGTGTGGTGAGGATTTTAAATTGGCGATTCTAGAGAATGAATATGTTCTGTGTAATAGTTGTGGCAATAATGTGACATTTTTGAATATATATATCCTGTAGTTTTTTTAAAACTGTTTTTACATTAATTACTTTTGAATTCAATTTTTTTTTTATTCTGTTCCTGTCAAGGCTGGACTGAATCCATAAGAATGTTTTAGGTGTTCTGAAAAAATACCTACTCACCTGAGAGGATTCTTGTGTTTTGGTGATTGCGCATTTACACTTTATAATCCCCCAGTGTTCCGGGTCCCTCTCTTTTGTATATTAGCCATCATTAATCTCTGCCATCTGTGCAGTGAGGTAAATATAGGGACCAGCCCCATTCTGTTACCATAAAAAATGTATTCAAATGCACACATCACCCAATTAAATTCCTCCGGGTCACAGCAGTTTGAAAGAGATTTCTCTTTGTGGAATGAGGGGATTGTATCACAACCGAGTGCCAAAAGATACAATACAATACTGAGCTAATGAGATGAGATACACAGTACAGAATACATAGTTTCCTACCTATGTTGTCTGCCCCTATCAAACTCAAGGATCCGTCAGTCTCTGCCACCAACAACATAACATGCAAGCACTAACGCAGCCGCAGGCCTACTCTCTCCAATGCAACCATGATCCAAGTGAAACCGAGCAAAACTGCATCACTCCCGGCCTGTAGCGATCACACCTGGACCCTGCAACACTCCCAAAAAACATGAAACCCCAATGGAAATAATTTATACAGAAACCCAACTAGCGACCAAAAGCTAACAGGGAGCCCAAATCTATGTGGACAGGGTTCTGTGGGGATTACCTTATCAGCAATTTAAAAAAAATGGGTTGAAGTGGTGCAATTTTGCAGCCTATTTTTTTTCTACAAATTGAGGGAAATGGCATACAATCTACAATCAGATCTGTGGGGTAACATATGAAAAAACCCAATTGCTGCCAGGTCACAGGCAGTACACAGGAGCAGTTTACAACACATCTTTATGATCCCCCAGCCCACAATATATGGCAGCACCGCAATTTGTTTTTTAAAACACACATTTGTGATGTCTGTGCTCACTATATATGTCATAATTGCATTTCTACATCAATGTCATGATGGTGGTGCATCCAATATCGATCATCAATGCCACTTTAAATCCTGTTCATTATGCTGATGCCACCATTGTATTGCTGGTACGGCCAATACATGCTGTCAATGCCACTCTAAAGCACGTTTATAATACTAGTGTCAATACTACATGTCCTCAATGCCTTCGTAAAGGCATTCATTAGGCTGGTGCCCACTACATATCATCATTTCTACTTTAAGGAATGTTCATTATGCTGGTCCACTCAATATGTCATCATTGCCCCTGTTAATCATGTTCGTAAAGGTGGTTTCACCAATGTATCAGTACCACTGAAAAGGTTTTCATGAAGCTGGTGCCCACAATATATGTTATCATTGCCACTTCAAATTGTTTTCATGATGCAATCTGCCCCAATATGTCATCATTGCTACTTTAAATCATGTTCATGAAGCTGGTGCCACCAGTGTATATCTTCTGTGCCATTATAAATCACATTCATGAGACTGGTGCTTTCAGTATAGGTCAGCATTGTCTCTGTAAAAGCCTTTGATGACATGGGTGCCCAGAATTGCATCCAGGACATTGGTGCCTCAATATAAGATACTGATAATGTGCATTGCTACCCTCTAAAAATGCACACACGTCTTCCAGTGATACCGAGGAACTTTTAACTGACCTAGTAGCATGTGATGTCAATCAGGCTCTGTAGCATTTATCTATAAAGACACCCACCCTAAACCAGAGGAAATGAGGTGGCAGTCTCTCTGAAGTCTTCTTTACAGAAAGGTGCCCAGCAAGTAGTACCTTTTGTGCTAACTGCAGAGGAAAGTATGTTAAACGCTGGGGGACATTGAGTCTTCTGCTTGTTTATTGTTTGGGATCAGAATGCCAGTTCCCAGCTTCTTAAGAGGACAGGATGATGCACCCTTCTTTCAATCCTGGGCGAGCATCTGAAGGCTCACAGAATCACACAGCCATGTTGTATGTGCCACAAATCTCACCCTTTTGCTAACAAGTCTGTTAGTTTGGGCAGTTACTACGTGAAGGCTTGGGAGCGTGTCTAACCAACAAAGGCTCCAGCTCTAATGAAGAAGACAATTTTGTGTACGGTAAAGGATGCCACTGCCACACTGACAGGCACGTCCATCTCGCTTTGTACTTCTAGGTCTTCTGGGGCCCGAACCGGAAGAGCATCTTCTAACAAACCCCCCATGGCTGTTTTTTGAGACCTAGTGATGATAGTCACCTCACCAATCCACATGATTATTAGGTTCTAATACCTAGCACCATCACTAGGTAAATGAGTTCCCCAATCTGAATGTTCACTATCCCAACTAGTCAGTTAGTTACCTTCCAGCATTTTCATTAAAGTGATTCGTCTGGATGGGTGCACACCTCTAAAAGGGTTCCCATCTTTCTATAACATATTTAATTATGAAGTTCCATACCGCTGGAATCCCCATAAACCCAGCATAAACCCAGCATAATTAAAATCAATATCTGATCCATCTTCTCTCCTTGCTCACTACCTGGTGTGTCAAAAGGGTCTGGTAGTTTGCAAGATCTTGGATACCCTTTAGGGGTCTGTTTGACCACGGTCTCAGCCATATGATGCCATCTGATATTTTGTCTCAGTGACATCATAGAAAGTGACTTCTTTGAAAAATCCCATGATAAATCTACAATTAATAAAATACAAAATAGTACTAAAGCGGGCAAAGGCATATTTTTTTTAACCATATGTTAGCTATGGTCTACCTCAATATCTAATGGGTGCAGTGTTGATATTCCAAGGGCACACCCAGAAGGACCATCATAGGCCAGGAACAACGCTTTCTATATGCGGTACTGCCGAATATGGTCAGTCACTGGAATATTACATCTATTAAAGCCTTAAATATCAGGTATAGCCACAATATGCTAAATACTACCTCACATGCCTGCCACTGCTACAAAAGGATTATATAACTGTGTCTAATTTACCAATTAAACCACCTTTCTGACTATTCCATCTTTAATGTTACACCAACATACTAAGGTGATTGCATTGTGTTCTTTGATGAGCAGAGACAGTTTTATGAAGCGGATAAGTGAAGCCTCACATCACATTTTCAACTATCCCCATCCATTTCTACATAATGCATTAAAAAGTAAATTTTCCTAGATGTGCAAACGTATATAGAAGTACACACTGCTACAATTGCAGATTTATTTTTTACTGAGGCTGTTTCAGTGCAAAATAAATCTGCAATTGTAGCAGTGTGTAGCATTATTGTGTGTCGGCGCAGCAAGACTGGAACCTTTTCTTTTGTCTTGACATTACGGTGGTATACCTGGGCAAGGTACCCACAAACCCCAGTCTACTGCAGCCCTCCGTTCACCTATTGCATGGTGCAAGCGCTTTGTTCTAATTTAGGTTTGCTTTGCCTAAACCTTTTCAGAGTATATAGAAGTACCTGGTTTGCACTGTTTAGAAGGAGGAGTCATACATAAGACAAACATCATGCTTAAGCAAACTGCAGATGCACTGATGACAAACAATTGTCGTCTTCTCGCGAAACACTTTGTGATATCATGTCTCAGCAAGGTGGACACAATATTCAGTGGCATAGCTACATAAAGCTAATATTGATGAACCTGGGATTCCCTGTTTTATGAAGCTATTCTCTTTCCTGTGGGCCATGTTATAAACAATGAATAAAGTCTGCTTTCAGTGTTTGGTCTCTGGTAGGGGTGTACCAAATAGTACATTTACGATTCGGCCGAATACCGAATAATTGGCCTAAGTATTCGGCAGTGCTGAATAGTGAGATGAATAGTAGTTTACTACCAGAAATGTGTCAATATATGTATAGAAATGTTCCTTTTGAAATAGAAACATAGGACAATTGCATTAATTGGTCCTACAAAAAAAGACTTGATATAGCTGTATTGTATATAAAATACATTTCATTCAGTGTGCCACCCATCAATGAGCTATGCAGTAGTCATTTTGAAAATATATAAACAGCATTACACAAGTGTGTAGGAAGATGCACACTGCCATTAGAAGCAACAGCAGGGCACTTCAGGGCAGAGCGAGCACAGGAGGTGTTAATGTTGCCTTGCTTTTGGCATTCGTCATATTATTCTGGAGCTTGTCATAAAAACGGTGACAGCTCCTGAAATCAATCTCTCATGATCTTATTGATTGGGACACTTGAGGTTAATGAGACTGCGCTGGTGGCAGGGAACCAATCAGTGCTTTGAATGGAAAAAAGAAGTTCAGGTACTCACTATGCTAGTAAGACGGACATTCCAGAGCAGCGCTTTCGGCATTGGTCATTTCAGTGTGGCACTTTGGGCACTGGTCTCTTTTTGGCCACCCCTGCTGTTTGCGGGAAATGCCCAGTGAGATTCAATGATGTGCCAAAGATTGCACACTTTGGCAAAGCAGTGTATTTGCGATCCTTTCACACAAACTTCCAGTTTGTTGTTATGCATTGTGTTAAGAATATTTGAATATCCACATCAAATTAGACTTTCTTTTTTTTCGTATCACACTAGCAGATATCATAGCTGTGAACTAAGCTTCAGAAGCAGAGTTTTATTATTACCTCCTTTCATTGCCGAATAGGAAATTGGGTAGGACACTCGGGCTGTGTGCGAGTTTTGCATCGAAAATGTTCCATCACAACTCCAATTACTTAAACATTTACATATTAGAATAGGCACTGTTAATAACATAAAACAACATAAAAAAGTAACTGTACAGTCTATCCAAATCAATCCCATCTCCATCAAGTAAATGGTGAAGCCCACTTATTGAAATAGTGTTCCGCGCCACTTGTGATGAGAGCAAAGTAGCTGCGTGTTTGTCTCTCCTTTTGTTCTGCAGGGTGGGTGCCAAAGGAGACATTATGGGCTCAGCGGGTGGAGGGGAGAGGTGCAGGGAGAGAACACAGATTTCCCCAGGCTGTAGAAGCTTAGGCCCAGAGCAACCCCTGCAGAGACCAATCTTACTTCCCAAGTTCCTAATCGCGCATATCAATTCTTTGCACCACCGCCCATCCATCCCAGCAGAAAAAGAGAGGGTGCTTTCGGTACCTGCCAGCAAAGGCTGCTGAAATCTATGGAAAAGCTCAGGAAAGAAGGCCGTCCATGCCAGAGATTCCCCAGTATCGGAGATACACCTGATTTACGGCACAGTGAGTGTATAGAGGATGATCAACATTCCCAGGAACCAAAATATAAAGTATGATCCCACCGACTCCATTCCAAGCAAAAGGTGCTCTAGACCTCAAACTACTTACTGCATGTGCACCATGAACAAGGCACACTATGATTGCCTCTGGCATGGTAAGGAAGGGGCGAAACATGCCAAACACACAAGAAGCTCCTCCTTTATCTATATATATATATATATATATATATATATATTCAATGAAAAAACTTAGTTAAGATGACGTTATGGTTAACTTGCAATAATAAAAACCTATGAAATTCAATGGAAAAACATTGTTACAGGGACGTTATGGTTATAGGTAAAACCGAAAAACAACCATAACTCACGCCACCACCGTGCACTGCTAAGACTAACACCCAGGACATCAAAGATGACATCACAAATGTAATTGATGACATCACTGATAGTCTTACTGATGAGGTTTTTCGCTTTTACCTATAACCATAACATTCCTGTAACAATGTTTTTCCATTGAATTTCATAGGTTTTTATTAGTGCAACTTAACCATAACGTTACTTTAGCAAAGTTTTTTCATTGAATTTCATAGGTTTTTAGTAGTGCAACTTAACCATAACGTCTCTTTAACAACGTTTTTTCAGTGATTTCCATAGGTTTTTACTAATGTGTGCTATTTTCCTACAACGTACTAATATCATACTTAGCCAATAATCAATATTTTTGTCCAATTTACAAAGTTTCACCTTAAAACTCTGCCATTTCCCACCTTGTAGCATCATTTTTAACACGTATATACACTTATTGCAACTTTTTGAAATAATTTTGCATCCGTGGATGTCCGGGAACATCTGACTTAATCGCAGACCTTCTGGACAGTGCCACGTGACCATACGCTTGCACGTGGCATGGTGACGTGTTCGCGAAGGCGTCTGCACTTTGTGATCGGATCCGTGCTTTGAAGACTGTTCAGAACTGCATTTTATACTGATCTAGGAACTTTCACCTTCAAAATTTCCCTTGCACACCTCGTACACCTTTTTGTACTCATTATCCATTACCAATCGACTGCACAGTACATACTTGGAAGGATTTTATCAAAACTGCTATTTATCTTAAAAATGGCATCAGTTATTGCCATCACTCCTCCCCAAGAGCCACCACCACCACCACCACCCGGAGGACCTTCACATCAAAAAAAGCGCAGCACTTTCAAAGACAATGAAGAGGACCAAGAAGATGAGGTAGAGGAAGCGCCTACTTCTAGCACCAAGTTCAAATCATGGGTGTGCCAGTTCTTTGCTACTGTTGGGAGTGTACCAAAGGCTAAAACTACCAAAGTGAAATGTACTGAGTGCAATTATGTACTCAGTCGCAGACTACCTGGACAGTACTCCTATGGGACTACCTCCATGCGCCGCCACACCAAATCCAATGACCGCCCTGTTTTCAGAAAGGTTGTTCCTTTCTCAGCAAGTAGTAAACTGCCTTCCTCTCATTCATCTCATTTTCCTCAACAAATACCGTAACCACACAGTCTGATGTCTGTGGGCTTTGGCGTGTTATAAATAAATAACTAAAAAAGGAGGGCTATGGACCATTATCGTCCATTGCAGCCCCTGAAATGGGGGATAAAGGCCATTAGCACCCCTGGTTCCCAAAGCGGGAACCGAGGGTGCTAAAACATAGATTTTTATTCCAATAGCGGGATGCATGCGGCGTCCCACTGTAGGAAGGAAAATCCTTTTCCAAGACAGCCAACATGGAAAGAGATGGCGGGGCTGCGTACATAGCCCCTCTTCCCTTGCCATGGCAGCCTGCAAGACCCTATGAACATATTACCATGAGCACATTTTTTCCCTTTCATACCTATCCTACCACTGAATAACTTTAGCACATAGCCGGTCCTAGGTAGACATAGCCACTTTAACACCATTTTTTGCCCCTGGCGGTCATGGCCAGTAGCCAGATTGTCCGTGTCATGACCTTATGTCATGACCCAGACAATCTGCCCACTACTCATGGCCACAGGCTATACCTCAGTCACCAAAGGTATATGACTATTTTTTGTACCTACATTATGACACTTGTCAAAAATAAAACAGGGCACATTTGCAAAACTATGCTTTAATGTCCTTGCCAATGCTCCTCACGAGTTTGCTTGAAATCCACCCATGTTTTATTTTTTTTAAAGTATCATAATGTATGTACATATGATAGTCACATAACTTAGCCCCCACTTGACAAAATCTATTCATTCTTTACACACACATTCAAGGTTGGGTCTATAATCTTTCTCAAAACCTTTATCCACATTCGTCAAATAGCAACAAAGTTATAAGCCATCTAAAAATGTTGAGACCCCCCTCTAATTTCGCCCCCTCTTGAGAAAATTCCACCAAACTTTAAAAAACCATTTATATCTAGATCCAAAATCATTTTGCCAAATGTTGTGCAGATTCGTCAAATGACACCACATTTTTATGCCTTTACAATATATTGGGACCCCCTCTAATTTTGCCCCCTCTTGACAGAATCCCACAAAACTTTGCAAAACCATTCAGGAATAGTTCTAGAATAAAATTGCAAAATGACATGCAGCTTCACTGAGTGGCGCAAAAGTTATAAACCATCCGAAAACTGCTTTTCCCCAACACTGTAATGCAGAAATAGGTACAGATGTTCTAGGACATATTAAGTGAAGTGTCCGCGAACACCACAGGACTGTCCTAGGAAATCTGGAGTGTTCACGGACTTTCAGGGGGTGAAACAACCCGTTTTTTGGCTTCTTATGGCCATATCCATTCCAATCCTCATCCCCCTCACATCCCCAGAGATTGTTTGTTGAGTTTGACAAATGCAATGCTGCTTTTTTTAATGTTTTCACTGAGCTGTCCGCAGACCCCAAAAAAGTCAGTGAATCCAAGATGGCGGGTGTTTCAGGAAAACCGACACATTTCACATTTTCTCACCACCCAATCAGCAGCCGCATCTCGATGCCCATGGACCACGCAAAAGTACGTACATTTTTCTGACCAATCAGAGGCCAGTCCGCGGACCGAACAGGGAAGTGAGTCCGTGGAGCGGACATAGATATCACAAATTTGTTTGCCTTACATTTTGGTCATTTAAAAATAACCTACTGGATGGATTTACACCAAATTAACAAAAGCACGCTTTCACCACAAAGCCGCTGCTCCCGACGCAAATTTGGTGAAAATCCGTCCAGTGGATTGGGCTGTAGGCGTGACAGACATTTTTTCCCATCATGTCTATGGGAAAAAAAGACATTTTGGGAGCCCCCCTATAACTTTGCCCCCCTTGAGCAAAGCTCACCAAACTTTGCAAAAGAATTCAGAGTGGCAACGTTTGGTGAGAATTCGTCCAGGGGGAGCAAAGTAATATGCCACCCAAAAAGTGCTCTTCCTATGGGTTTAGCAACTTAATCATAACTACATGGCCGCTACCGCAGGCCATGTAATAAACGTCAAAAGGTGTGTGTGAGTTTGTGGTGCGAAGCGCGGTTCCTTATACAATTCTACACAGTTTCACCAATCTGCATCAAATTTTGCATAGTTAGCAAGACGACACAGAGCAACAAAGGTTCGATCCCCGGGTCCGCACTTAGAAACCTCTGGATATTAAGCATGTTATAAATAACCTATTCTATCATATCATACTGACCACATGATGTTCCACGGATTTCAGCAAAAGTCAAAATTTGTTTGTGGGTTTGTGGCTTAGCGAAGCACTGTTCCTTATACAATTCCACACTGTTTAACCAATCTGCACCAAATTTTGCATAGGACCCTCCGGACATTACTCTCTACATGACATTTGGACACCACACCCCTTTCCCTGGATTTCAGCAAAAGTTTAAAAAAAATTGTCTGTTTATGGCCTGCCGATGAAGCCGTAGAGCATGTTCACTGTGAAAGGAATCAAAAAATGTAGGGAAGGCGTATGGACATCAAAGGTGAAGGTAAAGGCAGGAAGCATTCCCGAATTTTCCAAATTTTTCCTGCATCAGGTTAAATTACTTTTCCAGAGGATTTTTGCAAGATGGTACTTGTCGAAAACCATATTCCCCGGGAAGGGAAACAAAAAAATGTTTTTTCTAAACAAGATTTACAATGCCGTAAACCTTTTTCACTGGTAAGGGAAACAAAAAATGTTCTGCATCAGGTGAAATTACTTTTCCAGAGGATTTTTGCGCGATGGTGCCTGCCAACAAAGCCATAAACCATGTTCACCCTCAAGGGAAAGAACAAATGTTTCTCAACCTGTCCTGACACGAGGAACAAAACTTGAGATCCTTTTTTGGACTTCAAAAGCCATGTTTCAAGGCCCTAAAATGGTAAATTTCCACGATATTTGCACCGCAATGCACTGCAACAAACTGCACCATGCCAGTGTAAGACGGAACAGCGACTTTTAGGATCTTTCATTTTCAATAATTGAGAGTGTTAACATGTCTGTCTACAGAACCTGTTCAGAGAACGGGTACTTTTGCTAGTGCTACCTAAATGAAGCCTTCAATCCCTATCTGCAGAAAACAACATGGCCGAAAATCAGAGAAAAGGCAGAGTATGGGGCATCTGTGGCAATGTACAAGGCTTGGACGGGAATAACAATGGGCAACCCTCTAACACCTAAAGATGAATCTCTCACAGAAAGAAGCCAGCGCCCTTTCCTCCCCTAGAGGTTACCCTTCCATGGAGAGAGATCACAGAGTCTGACCCTTGAAAGCCACACGGAAAGGCACGGATTTGAATGGGTACACAATCTTAAAACGTTCTCAGATTGTCCTATGTCAAGTGTGAGTAGCTCATCCAGCCCTTCTTTTTTAATTTGATAACTGCATTTGAAAGCAAAACTACAAGCTTAAGAATGCAGCGTTCCTGGCTGTATAGAACTATTGACACCTGATATTGGTAAACACTAGTTATCTGTTAAATAGGGCACTCAGGTTTCCTCTGCTGGTACTAGCCGTGTGGTAATAAACGAAGGGTGTCCAGTTATTTGGTCGACTGAAAACTGGTCTAATGACATTTGGTCGACGCGATTTGGCTGAAAACCAAATGGTCAAATTTTTTTTTAAAATGATATATTTATTTTTGGGGTTTTCGTTTTTAAAAAAAAGGGTTTTTTAAAAAAAAAAAAGGGGTTGGAGGGGACCTCCCCAAAAAAAAAAAAAAAAGGGGTGAAAATAAAAAAACAAAAAATTCGACCATTTGGTTTTCGACCAAATTGGTTCGACCATTTGTCTGGTCGACCAATTTTTTTCGACCGAATGTCTGGTAACCTAAATGAAGAGTACAACTCAAGCAGTGCTTGCTGACACAGAGCAGCTGCTGAAAGAGAGGAGTCTTTGCTAATGAGCCTTTCACAGTTCTCGAAAATCTACTTGGAAGTCTTGTGAAACAAACTAGGGGAGCTATTTGTTATCCCTGCCAACGCCCCAGTGACTGCAGCAGCAAAGTAGGGGTGTGAGAATTTCAGCTTTAAGTAAGTATTCCAGTAAATATTCGGCTGAAGCCGAATAGCGGATTTTCGGCCGAATACTTACTCAAAGCTGAAGTTCGGTTCACTGCTAGTTTCAGAAGGATCTTTTGAATTCCCGCTCACTTTTTTGTCTTTTTTGCCCCCTGATTACTTAAATTATTAAAAGCATGGCTGGATTTGAAGCCCACTTGAAGTTCTAGCACTTCATGTTTTCTTCTACACTCTGGAACCCAGCTGTAACCGCACACAAATGCCTACATTATACGCTATTGGATGAGAATGCAAACCATTTCCATTTTTTTGTGTTCACTGTATGCCAAAGTCATCTTTCCCAGTGTGTCATGGTTCTCTCGAGTGATTCGCAAAACAAACACTTTGTGAGTGTCCCTGGATGGAATCAGGATTCCTCCATTCCCCGTCTACATAGGCAAATGCACTTGAATCTCAGAACTTGGTACAGGTTATTTTCCAGTGATGAGAGTTAAGTAGACATTTCCTGGGTAGTCATCCTACCTTGATGAGGTATCTCTATTTCAAGCTGTATTATTTGTTCCAGCATCAAGGCTGTGATATCTATTTTGAAAGGGCTATGAGGCTCTGGAGGCTGCGGAGCAGGCAGTTCTGGCACGTAGGGCAGAACCAATGTACAAAATGTTGTTGAGGTTCATAGAGAGCAAGAAGGGCCCCCAGATTCCCCACCATCGGTGTCACTATCATCAACAATACCAGTGTCCCTCTCCGTAGCTTCCTCTTGAAGCTTTTCTTGAATGTCAATTAGGCTTTGTATGAACCGTGCACTCTGGATTTTGCTTCCTCCGGACAACTCCTTTTCCCTAGTGATATATTTGAGTTGCTCCAGTGATGGAGATATCCTAGCAGTAGATAGCCGCAACATTTGCAAGTTTCTCCATGTAACCGTTCAACTGCTGAGAAACTGAATGCCACATTCATGGCACTACGTTCCCAATCCTGAGACCTCACATGTATGTTTTGTATGCATTTTCCCATAACTCCCTGCAGAAGTTAATAGATTAAAGACAAGCGAGGTTTCTAAAGTATGTTTTTATAAACAGCGGTAGACATTTATTGGTATGCATCGAGTGTTATAAGATATAGCTGAAAGCTTACCGTGATACTGCTGTATATTTTACTGAGAGGGTGACATGGTACAAATGAGTAAGGATATACAGTGCTTCTGATGCCCAATTCTGGAGCACCATCATATTTTCCCAGGGAGTGAGTGGTCTGATTCTTATGGGTTTGGCCTGGTGTCCTCTATCAATATCTTCCTCATTGTTGTGTGTCTGATCGTTTGTGAGTCGGAATACTGCAAATTGATGCATCAATAACAGAAGTTACCATGAGATGGTCGCTCCATAAAACATGAAGAGGAGAGGCTATTATTGCCAGACCTCCTTCTCAGAAAACGGAATCAAATGTGTGCTCAGCAGAACGTGTTGCCCCCTTAACAATGTATGGTCTACATTAGCTATGTAGGAGATCAAAGATGTGGCAGAGGTTTCATGTTCTTCCTCGATAAATATACTGAGGTCTCCAAGAATGGTTAGGCACTGGTGTCCCACCATGGGGTTAGCTGCTGTATCTGTGCAGGTGGGGTTGTCAGAGGGTGGTTTAGAAAAGATCAGGAAGGGAAGGTTGGTAAGCTGATTACGGACAATGTGTCTCCGGGGTGGTGCTGATGAGATTCTGACTGTTTCTTGTGTGCTAGAGCTATCACTCCTACTCTTTTGCCTAGAGGAATTTAAAATTGTTTAGGATGGCTTTGTTTCCTATTACCTTGAAGCCATCTGAAAGCCATGTTTCCTTGGAGTGGGTTCAGAGCGTCCCTAAGTTAAGAGGTAGCACAAGATGTGGAGAGGTTTTAGTCTTGGTTCCCTCCTTTATCTGCCTTAGGTGAAATTGCTAGGTGTTGTTTAGGTGAGTGCATCAGTGGTTCGCTGACTGGTGTTTGTTACACTAAATTAGTAGCCGGCGAGGGCGCAATCAGAATGCAAGAGCCATTCTGATTGGCCATCGCTGAGTCATTACCAGGCCAGGAATCCCTCTGTCGGGATTCCACGGCTTTTGTCCCCGGCGGGGGGCGTGGCAGCCCCTCAGCCAATGAGGAGGATCGAAGCGGGGCCAGAGGCTGCCTTCACCCCCGCCGGGGACTCTGGTAAGCTTTTTTTTTTTTTTTTCCTACGCTCCCCCCCTCCTTCCTCCCTGTCCTCCCCGCCCCACTTTCCTTTTTGCTGATGCGTCCCCGCTGGGGAACCATTGCAGGCTCCAGCAGTGTGGAGACACAGGGACGGGACGCAGGTTTTTTTGTTTTTTTTCCCCAACCTTCCCCTGCCATTAGCCCTCCCAACCGCACTAACCTTCTGCTTCTTTTTTTTTTTTCGGAAGCGGACGCACTGGGAACACTTGTGTTCCCAGTGCATCCGCTCCCGATGGCTGCCATGGAAAGGGAAAACGGACACGCGTTTTCCCTTTTCTGGTGGCCATTTTCTTGGTCGTTTTTTTTTTTTTTTTCTGTCCCAAAATTCCGCGGCTTTTCGGGACAGAAAAAAATGCTTTTAGTGCCCCGGTCACGCCCATAATGTGGGCCGGGGTACTAAAAGCAATATGACCCTTGCGGCGGGGGCATTACCGACTCAGGTAATGCCCCGGGGCCTTCATTAAGGCCCTCGCATCGCTCGGGCCTATAACTATGGGCCCTGGGGCATTACCTGAGTGGGTAATGGCCTTGCCACTTGGGTCATATTGCTTAAGTCACAGCTGCTTGCAAATTCCCTTTTTGTCCAGCTGTTTCTCATTAATTGATTGACTGTGGTCAATGGACTGAATAAATTGAGGAGATACATTTCAGCTGATTGTTTGCATCCTGGGGCTGTACCAAACTCGCTGTTGGATACTCCCACTTGGATTCTACTTGCCCCAAATATTTGAAGGGGTCTTACGGTGGTGAGTTGGCTGGTGGGCCCAATTAGTGTAACTACCTAATGCGGGTCTATTGGCCGGGTGGAGGTTGTGGTTAGTATTGATGTGCAAGATTATATAGTTTGTGCAATAGTTAATCTGTCTGAACAGTAAATAATCTAAATGCACCACAACTAATTTAGCTGTGCAACATATTAGTCTGACGCTAACTTGACAGCAGTTTATCTTGTTGTGCATCAAGTGAATCTAGCAGTGAAGAATACATTTATCCATCTGACTGGGCAAAGGATCAGTCTTGCTGTACAGGGATTAATCTCACAGTGACATCTAATCTGATGTAGCCCCTCATTCCATGAGGTGAGGCCTTTCCAGGCTGCAGACACTCACACCTGCCTGTCACTGTTGCATTTCTGTCATCCTTAATGCATTTTACCTACTTGTTCCCGCACTTTTTAACTTTTGTTTTTATGTACCCCCCAACCTCGTCCCGCCTGCACTTCCCGTCCTCCCCCTCTCCCTCCCTTTTTCATGTTCAGCACTTGCACTTTCCAAATCGTCTCACGACCTAGTCAGAATGCTATTGTTTGTTTTCTTCCCTTCTACCCGCTTCCTGCACTCCCACTCCTCCCCCTCTCCTGCTCTCATGCTATAGCATTTGCACATTCCGAATGTTTCAAGACCTTTTAAGAACGTTTTTGTTTTTGTTTTATCCCCTCTCCTCATCGTATTCCACGCCTTGTCTTGATGCACCTTGAAACACAATTTTGATGTATAGTGCACATTACATCTTGACCAATAAATAAATAATTAAATCCAGCTGTGCAACAATTCTAGGTAGCTGAGCATGGTGAAATGGTCTGGCTGCAACCATCAGTTTAGATGTGCATAACATGTCTCTAGCTGTCCATGAACATGTCTCTAGCTGTGCAACAATCAATCTAGATCTACAAAAAGTAAGGGTACTGTGCCGAGTCACTTAAACCAGCTGACAAATCACGCTATATATGCCTAAACTTGAATCAGCTGTGCATACAATTAGTCTAATTGTAACAATTGGTTCTATGTTCATTCTTCACCTGTTCTTTTTTTCGCTGCACTTTTTGCCGAAAATGTTTCTCGAAAAATAAATCAGCACATTTTGTTTTTTATTTGGGGGGTCCCGGCCCCAATCATCCCTCCCCTGTTATTTATTCCCTATACACCACCCCACCCTACCCCTTATATGCCCTTCCCCACCCCATATTTTTTAATATTTTGTTATGCAAAACCTTTTCGGCAAAAAGCGCAGCAGAAAGAAAATGGCTGACGAATGAACATCGTCCCGTAACAATAAATCTAGTTGTGCAATGCACATAATTTTGTTATCAATACCATTAACTTGCTGTGCATAAGGTGTAGTCTACCAGTAGCAGTCTATCTGCCTATAAGGTTGATCTAGCTGTGCATAAAGTTAATCGCGCTGTGCATAAAAAAGTAAACAGATGCAGCAGTTCATCTACATGCATAACAATGAATCTGTCTGCAAATAATATTCTAGTATTATGGATCAATGCAGGATGCAGTGGATTTTCGCCCCTTACCTTCCAATAGTTCACCCCAAAAATGATGCGCTCCACATAGAACAGTATAAATTCTGTGGTCCGGCAGAGACCAGGAAGACATGTAGGAGGCAAATTTACATTTTAGGTCGAGAGATTTAAAGTGATTAAGCCTTAATCATATAACCTGGCTCAAGTGCAGACAGCCGGGTTAAACCCAGGTCTACAGGGCACAAAATCGCCACATCTCTGTTAATCTGTTGCCAACCATTTATTTGTTTGATCTTATTTAGGCACTTCCACATTCTGCCTTCTACTCCCTGCTTGGTGCAGAGCATGCTGAACATTTTCTTTTGCTATATTTAATAAAAAGCATTTCTTTTTAGTTTTTACTCCTAGTGAGCCACAAATGTGGTGTTGATTGCAGGCCTGGCTGAGGATAGATGGGGGCACATTTCAAGATGATGGCTGTGGACCCCCCACCCCCCTTGCTTAGAGCAGAAAATAGTCTGAGGTAACCATGGGGTGCATACATTATAATGGAGACAACTACAACTGGGTGTTGATAGCTGCCGATTATCACGAGACGGACAGCCAGCAGGGAACTGAAACACTAAATGCCCACTTAAAAGCTGTACATCCTTCTTTGTCAGCAAGTGGCTGATGTGGAGGAACCAATGTTATAAGGCAACAATGTGATAACACTTCTGTATTCTCTGAGGGAAGTGACGGCCTGAACGTTTCCAGCAAACGCAGCTTGTAAGCAGGGTCGGATTGGCCCATCGGCCACTCGGACCGCGGACGGGCCGAAATCATCAGAATTCCCTGGGGGCCGGTGTCTGCCCCACGCCTGCGCTGATTTCTGAGCGAGGAAAAAATATACTTTTTTTCGCACTGAACTGTGCATGGACAATGATAATATGCCTAGTTCAGTGCAAAATGTATTTATTTTTTTTATTTTATGCCGCGGGTGGCCCGCACCGAGGACTGGAGTCAAAGAGCCTCAGCCAGTAACGTATAATGGTGGCCCTACCCCCCAATGATCACACTGCTCATGGACCCAGAAATAAACACAGCCTGAGCATGAGCTCAGCGCTTGCATTTCTTCTTTAGGCGGCTCGCGCTTGGCTGTGTTCGCTCCCTACCAACACTGTGTCCAAAAATAAGGGGAGGTCTGAGAGCTGCACCAGGCCGTGCTATCGCGCCACCCACTCGGGTATTTGGGACGTGTGGACCCGGACAGCCCACGACTATAGAGGAGCAACTAAGGAGCAGCAGACGAGTAACTTAAAGACTGTGCATTTCATTTACGAGAGCAGTGAGGCACCTTGGCAAGTGTGTTTTTAACCTGGTCAGTTGCACTTGTTTTGTTACGGCATGTACTTTCACAAATTTTCAATAGGTTTATTCATAGCCGCCGTGCCACACAGTGGGTATAGTGCGGAACAAGGTTTTGTAATATGAAATAGGTTTGGTTGTTCGTGGCATCCGCGCCGCGTTTTTAACTTGGGATCTGTTGTATTTTAGACAGCTGAGTGTGCTGGGCATCCTGGCAGCATGTTTCATTTTCCCAGTTTCTTTTCGGTGCATGTTTTGTTAGGGGCAATAGTTTACTCTACGGCAATGAATTGCGGTCTAATGTGTTCAGCGGAATGAGGTTAGCACAAGGGCTACGTGCTTGCCCTGGGAGCGTTATGCCTTGGTAGACTTTGCTTACAGGGACTGCAGTGGAATGCATGGAGGTCGACCACAGTGATGCTGGACAATGGGATGTAGGTCAGCGAGAGTGATGGAGTTCGGAGGACAGTGGGATGCATGAAAGTCTGCGAGAGTGAGGCAGTAGAATGGAATGCATGGAAGTCTTCAAGAGTGATGCAGGACAGTCGAATGCATGTAGGTCTGCGAGAGGGAGGCAGAACAGTGCAATGCACACTGCACACTTATCTGTGATTATATTATTCTCTGACTTTCCTGTCATCTTCTCAGTCAGCTGCTAATCCTCTGCTGCTGATGATACATATGGTCAAAAGTGTCTAAACTGTAAACTGCATCTACATAGCAGCTTCACCTCTTAATTGATTGTGTGACCCTGGGCCAATTATTTTCTCACTATGCCATATCTGTCAGTCGTGGAATCCCAGAATTATGAAGGCTGTGTGCCGAGTGGGGTCACTGGGATGGCGGAGTGGGGGTGCAGGAGGCCAAGTATACACTGTTTTGGGGTATGGGGAATCAGCATGCTATGTGCAGAGGTACTGTGCCATATGATAGCCCATGCTTTAAATAATTACCATTAACAAAAAAAAGTATATTTGTGTGCATGCAGGGATTGCATGTATGTATACATTTAAACATCACAACAGTCATATGTAAACAAAAGTATCCATATGTTGGTGCGAACAAATGGCGCTGGATAGAATCTTACACACTACAAACCATTTTTAAGCCTCTGTTCTGTGCGTGAAGTGTCCTGCAAAGCCATTTTGCCCACCCTATTGCAAAGGGGAATGTAGGTGTGAGTTTTTAGGATAGCATTTTCTATAAAGTTGTGAATTGACGCGATTCATAAATGATGGTTTGAGGGACACTTTTTTTAGGCTAGGGGTGGGCCACTTTTTTAGGTGAGGTGTGGGGCACTTTTTTTGGGGTGTCTGGGCCTATTTCCTGTCCCAGTCCGACCCTGCTTGTAAGCCCCCTAATTAAACTAATATAGAAAGGAATATATTACTGTGTTATAAGACTGCTGACTGACAACATGGGGGCAGTTGCTGGGGTCTCCCCTCAGGCTCGAGGCCCATTTCAAATGAAAAAGTTGAAAGGCCCTGATGTCGTCCCCGGTTGGTTGTGTAAGCTAGGCATGATATTGCAGAGGCAATAGAAACTGCAAGTGTGCTTAGGCCGCTTGATTGTGTCTCAAGTATCAACTCAGAACTACCACCTATTTTGTCTCATGTAGAGCTTCAGTGCCACTATAAGGTTGGCCGATAAATGCCTCTTTAGTGCCACCCTTAGTTTTGACTTATTGGTTGCACTTTAGCATATTACAAATAGAATACAGAGCTTAATCACACAGGAGGTGATTTAGCACCACCATTAGTTGTGATTCATATACAGTACTTTGGTGCCATAGTGTTGGGCTATGTAGGTTGTAACGATAGAGGGTGCTTTAGTCACATCATTAGTTTTGGTATAGTCGTGATGCTGTGCCACCAATCCGTTTTAGCTGCTGAGACAAAGAGAGGTAGCAAAAGATATTGTTATGGGTATTGTTGTTAATCTAGGTGTGTCCACTTATGTATTGGCTCCAGTGACTGTTCCTTTTACTTCCCACCACAAACTGGTCAGAATGTCGCTCAAATTCACCCCATTGTAAGAAGCTCACTGCTTCCCATCAAATCGGATTTCTTATCTTTTGTACGTTCTTTTGTGATCAAAACAAAATTAATAAATAAAGATGGGATATGGCATGCAACAGGGCTGCTGCGTCAAACAGAGTAGGCTGTGGGGTCTGTCCTGCAGCCTGCATGCTACTCAGCGGCAGGCCCGGCACACTGGCAAGGCAGCTGGGAGCGAGTGGGTGCCGGATCCTTTTCACTGTAACAAGCCTTCAGCTTCCACGGTATCAGGAAACAGTGGTGTTCTAGCAAGATGACCCTGCTACTGCGCTGAAGCCACAGGCTATCAGGCCTCTGGCTCCTGCAATGTGAGACAGCAGTGGAATGCCAGACAGGAGATGTAAGGGTAGGTGGACGCAGATGAGGGAAAGTGGCAGGGTGCCAGGCAATTCGTTTCATGTTTTGGGGGGCAGGAACCAGCAGGGTACTTTGGGAGAGTGACAGTAGACAAGTAATTGTGTTTTGCTTCTTGAGAGGGGAGGTGGATCGAAAGACACATGACAGGGGCGAGGGCGTATAACAGGAAGCCTCGTAAGTATTGGTGTTTTTTTGATGTTGAGGTGGTAGACACGTAAGGGAAGTTTGGGAGGCTATCAGGACAGCAAATAATTGGTTTCCCTATTATTATGCAGAGCCCCAAATGCTACTAGTCTCCCCACTCAGTCCTCTGCTCTGGTGGTGGCAGGAGATAGGTGCAGGGGGGAAATGCACAAAATACAATTGCAGATGGGCCAGCTATCAGCCATGCGGTAAACTCGACCTCGTGGTTCCGAGTGACGTCATGGACAACTTGAGTTCCCACTGTGACGATATGTTAAGGTCTCGGTGTAGTACATCCCTGCAGTCCATTACTACGGAGACACTATTCCATATCTCTCGATGACCTTCATACAACCTCTTAACGTTTTAATTTGCAACTCACAAGGTACACTCCCAGAACAGCAAGCAGCCCCTGCATGGCAAAGGGTGGGGTGGTGGGGGTGGCCACATAAAACACCACCGTGCAACTTCCAGTGAATAAAATCCACATCCTTCAACTGGATTCAGTAGAAACCATTAGCAACCTGCGAACTGGAATTTTGAAAGCAAACACTAAAGAAACAAATACATACATAATTAAGCGCAGTGGGATTAAGGTTGCTTTAGGATTGGGGACTGAGCCTGTGAAAAGGAAGTCTCCACTAAAAGGTACTTTAAGATAAAATAAAACTGGCGGCCATCTTGGGCCATTGCTTGGGGCAGACTTTTACTGGTTCTGAAGTGTAAAACAGCACCATTAGCCTCCATGTTATCTCAATCCCGATGCTTTTCAGAGGCGAGGCTGTTAACTTCAGGGAGTCTGAGGTGATTTGTTGTACATGAGTCCGGCTAACAGGGCTATTAACACCGTGCTCACTGACTGTCTCATTGTAGTCTGGATTCCACTCCTAAAAGGTGAAAGGGCAACGGCTTTAATTATCTCTGCCCAGGATCATTTCCCCATATCTCTGCTCTTTAGCATTTCAGGAATGTTGTGATGTAATTGGTGCATCGGGCACTTAACTCGCCTTCTTTAGCTGCTCCCCCCCTCGCTTTGGTAATGTTGGCTACCACCAGAGGATAGACAACAGGGCAATACATGCGCCATAACCTCTGCCCCGTTTTGCCTGAAACAGCACGAAAATTTAGAACGGCGCTTTTTTTTTCTTTCAAAGAACATAAACACAGTCTCGGACTGGCCCACAGGGCAATAGGACAACGCCCGAAAAGCATGCCCAACATGCTAGTGTAGGTCTGTATTTTTTGGGGGTCAAAATGGGCCCGTTTTTTCCCAAAAGTGGGCCCCTTTCATCAGTTAATTTACTGCACAGCTAGTAGTTTTAAACAGTGTTACTGAACACGTATCCATTAAAATGCAGAATTTTCAACAGAGTTGAGAAAAAAAACCTCTCTGTTATGTTATGTTATGTTATGTTACTTGGCATTTATATAGCACTCTATATATGATTGGAATTACCTCAAAGCGCTGGTAGGTTGAACACCTCCGGGAACCGTAGTTCTGGTCAGTAGAGAGAGATAGTGTTGTAGGGTGCACCAGTTATGTGTGCAGCTGATGTAATTGCAGGATGGTAGCTGCATCCTAGCGTTAGGTGTGGTGCTGAAGATATCAGTTGGATGTGTGCAGTCTGGTGGGTGGACACCCAGGCTGGGCTCTGGCTGTGTTAGGGCTGAAAGGACGCATATGTGAGCAACTAGGCCGGAATGTGCTCAGCTAGCTGTGTTCTATTAGGGCAGTGGTCTTCAAACTTTTTTGGCCAGGGCCCCCCTGAGCAAAATTTGGGCAGGTCGGGACCCCCCAGAAATGCCAAATGGACAGTATATATTGCGCGCCGTCACCTGCTCCCATCAAAGTCGCTGGGCTCCCTCATCCCACTCCTACCCAGTCGCTGGTCTCTCCCCACCCCATCACACACCCAGGGCTCTCCCCACTCTGCTCCCATCACTATCCCATGGTTCCCGCCCATTGTGCTCCCACCATAGTCCCTCGGTTCCCCCATCCCGTTCCCAACACAGTCTGAGGGCCAGTGGCGGCTGGTGAATCTTTTTTAAGTGGAGGGGCATTAAGGGGAGGTTCGGGGGGGTTTCCCCCTGTGAATTTTTTTTTAAATAATAGGTTAAAATGTTGCATTGTAGAGCATACTTTTAACAAAAAATGGGTAAATAGCCAAACAGTTTGCAATTGTTGCTGGGAGTCCAGGGGGCAGGCATTGATATTTTATTTCTATCGCGCTCGTACACAAGTGTTTCAGAGCGTGACAAGGCAAGGGAGGGGAACAGAGGAGAATAAAACAGCGATCTTACTAGGCCCAGTGACATTGAGAACGCGCAAGTGTGAGGGGAAAATGCATGGAAGGGGGGACAAGTGGAAAGTGCGAAGCAGAGGAGAAACAGATAAATAACAATAAATAAATAATAAAGGCAACAAACAGTGGTAGTGCAGCCAGCAATTTGCAAGTGCTACGTTTAAGGCAGCAGACAGGGTAGGTCTGATAAGTGCAGGAAGAAAGATGGTTCTCCTCAAGTTTTAGAGTGGCAGGGCGCTGTTCCAGAGGGAGGCCCCAGCCGAAGACGGAGATCTACCCCCAGCTCGTTTCTTTGATAAACGACTGACCCTGAGGGAGTTGGAGGTAGAGGAGTGAAGAGCTCGAGAGGGGAGGTATTTGCGGAGGAATAGCTGAAGGTATTTTGGACCGAGGCCCCAGAAAGCCTTGTGGACAAGGCAGAGGGTTTTGAATGATAGATGTCCGGTAAAAAGATACCATCCCTGTCCCCTGGGCCCCACTGGTCCTAACACAATGAACATGATTATGTGTATATGCAAGGCGCTGCACATTCATACAGCAATCACTCTATCATTCACATGAGCATCCATCACCATACACTCACTCATAACGCATCCATACACATGTTTAAATAAAAACAATGAACATAAACGTACCTTCTGCATTGGCCTGTGTGTGGGTGCTGCTCCAGCTGCTCTGTCCGTATGTGCGAGGAGGCGCAGGAGCTCCCCCTCGGACATACAGACATGCAGTGCCCCAGCCAGCATTTCCAATGAGCTATGCAATGCTGGCGAAGCAAAACGCCCCAGCACTTGCATGGCTCAGTGAGCATGTGCGGCTGGGGAACTAAACTGAACTGTCAAAGGGAAACAGTGTTTCCCTTTGACAGTTCAGCCAGCCCAGGAGCACTCCATTAGCTGGATAAAGCAGCTGAGGGAGTGCTCACTGTTTCACTGGGCTGGCTCCTTAGCTCCTCCATAATGGGTGAGGGGCCACTATGCAGTTAGTAATGTTGACCATTGTTGCTGAATATATCACAATTTACTTACATTTTAACACAAAGCACCCCTTTGGGTACTATTGAAACAGTGGGCTTCATAACTACTCTGGCGGTAGCTGTGCCGGTAAAACCGGCACGGCTGCCACTGGAGTTGCATCCGGGTCTGGCACCCGCGAATGGGCAATTACTAGGTCATGCCGAGTTAGGCGGACATGATAATTGCCCTTTCGAAGGTGCCGGTAGATCCCCATTCCCATTTGAGCCCCATATGGCTCAAATGGGAAGGGGGAGCTCGGATGCACCGGCACCGTTAATAACCGTGCTGGTGCATCCGACGAGCTGAGGTCAGACCTGGCGGGGGCTGTCAAGCACCCACGAGCACAACTCTTACTATGGCGGAACGGTAGCAACGGTGCCGGTAGCTTACCAGCGCCGTTGTTACTGGTCCGCCATAGTAGTAATGAGGCCCAGTCTGTGACTAAAGGAATGAATATCCATTTACAACTGTGGGCCACTTTTTCATTGTTGCCTGAGACAGTTTCATGCTTCAGCCCGCCCATGTGGGCCACCCCTGCCCATTTCTTCCAATCTAAAAAAAAAAAAAAAAAAAAAAAAAAACTTTTTTCATGCTGAGCTCTCAGGGCCCCCCTGGGATGCACCTGCGGACCCCTAGGGGGTCGCGACCCACAGTTTGAATACCACTGTATTAGGGTGATGAGGTGTTCGTGGGGTCGTATTCGTATGTGAACAGCTAGGCCGAATTAATCAGTTATATAACTGTGTTCTAGTTGACTGATGGTGTATAGTAGAGAGTAAGCATAGTGATGTGATATGATGGTTATTTTTAAAGCGCCTGAGATCAGGCACGTAAACAGGATGGCAGGGAACAGAGCGACACACTGACACAGAGACAGGGTGCTGGGTTTACAGCGACAGGAGGGGGGATACGGATATATGTAAACAACAGCATGGGTACAGGAAAGCAGGGTACACAGTGATACACGTGTGGGGCATGTTAACATTTCCATTCGCATTTCTATCCAGCTGCGAACCAGGCTAATGTTCACAGCTCCACTCAAATGTGGGACATGCCAACACTTGCATTTCTATCTCGAAGTGACTCAAGCTAACCTTCACAATCCTGTCACGGTCTGGTGCAGGCTAATGTTCACAATTCTACCTGAGTGCGGCATTGTCAATATTCATAATCTTGTCTGGGTCTGGCGCAGGCTAATGTTCGCAATTCTAACTAAGTGCAGTATTGCTATCATTCACAATCTAGCATGGGTCTGGGCAGGCTAATGTTCACATTTCTCTCTAAAAAATGGACAGCTTAAAAATCACAGTCCTGTTTGGGTTTGGCGAAGGCTAATGTTCACAATTCCCTCTAAATAATGGACATCTTAACATTCACAATCCAGGCTGGGTATGGCGCAGGCTAATGTTCACAATTCTCTCTAAATGAAGGACAGCTTAACATTCACATTGCAGACTAGGTCTGGCGCAGGCTAATGTTCACAACTGTGACCAAGTGCGGCATTGATAACATTCATAATCCTGTCTAGGTCTGGTGCAGGCTAATGATCACAATTCCAACTAAGTGCAGCATTGTCAACATTCACAATCCTGTCTGGGTCTGGTGCAGGCTAATGATCAGAATTCTAACTTGGTGGGGCATTGCTAACATTCACAATCCTGTCTGGGTTTGGCGCAGGCTTATGTTCACAATTTTCTCTGAGTGCTGCATTGCTAACATTCACAATCCTACCAAGATGCGACACAGGCTAGTGTTCACAAATCATGCTAAGTGCAGCATTGCTAATATTCACAATCCTGTCTGGGTCTGGCACAGGCTAATGTTCACAACTCTAAGTGCGGCATTGCTAACATTCACAATCCTGTCTGGGTTTGGTGATGGCTAATGATCACAATTTTCTCTAAGTGCAACATTGCTAACATTCACAATCCTATCTAGATGTGGCATTGCTAATATTCAAAATCCTGTCTGGGTCTGGCACAGGCTAATGTTCACAATTTTCTCTAGGTGCGGCATTGCTAACATTCACAATCCTAGCAGGACACGACACAGGCTAGTGTTCACAATTCATGTTAAGTGTTGCATTGCTAACATTCACAATCCTATATAGACGCGCCGCAGGCTAATGTACACAATTCTCCCTAAGTGCGGCATTGCTAACCTTCACAATCCTATCTAGATGCGAGGCAGGCTAGTGTTCACAATTCATGTTAAGTGTGACATTGCTAGCATTCACAATCTTATCTAGACGCGACGCAGGCTAATGTTCACATTTCATGTTAAGTGTGGCATTGCTAACATTCACAATCCTATCTAGACGCGACGCAGGCTAATGTTCACAATTCATGTTAAGTGTGGCATTGCTAACATTCGCAATCATGTCTAGATGCGATGCAGGCTAATGTTCACAATTCTATCTGAGTGGGACATTGCCAATATTCATAATCCTGCCTGGGTCCGGCATAGGCTGAGGTTCACAATTCTCTCTAAGTGTGGCATTGCTAACAAACACAAGCCTATCTCGATGCAACGCAGGCTAATGTTCACATTTCTCGCTAAAAGATGGACAACTTAACATTCACAATCCTGTTTGGGTCTGGTGCTGGCTAATGTTCACAACTCTAAGTGCGGCATTGCTAATATTCACAATCATATCTAGATGCGACGCAGGCTAATATTCACATTTGGGAGGTAAGGTACTGTTGCGTGTCAGGGTTTTCCAGAGTAGAGTAATTGCTCTACTCTCCACCCGTGCCACACTTACTTTGGGAGCTGCTGCTGGTTGACGGCTCGCCACTAGCTTCCCCGGCTGATACCTGCAGACACAATCTGGAGCTGCCTCTGTGGGAGCCGCCCTTTGGCTTGGGGCCCTTAGTCGCAGGGGCTGCCGGGCAGAGAGCTGCCCTGGGAAGGTCAGTTATGACCAGGTGGAAGTACCAATCGGGAGAGGTGGGGGGTTGGGAGGCGGGAGGGGGAGGGTGGGACTGGGAAGAGGCCAGACACTAACAAAGGACTACAACCCACAGACTGCACTCTCTGGATGCAGGCCAGCACAGAAATACAGGGTCAAAAGCCACAAAAACACTAGACAAACCCACCAGATTAGTACACCGTGCTCACCAAAAACGATTGAAAAAACACTCACACCACTCCAATAGAGTACAGAAAGAAGGCCAAAAATGGATTACAATCATTGTGAAACTACTCACTCAGCATCAAAGAGCCCCTAAAGCTGCTTCCAAACTGGTTTCGCTGCCACATCCTTCCTCATGTCAGTCCACAAAGCAAGTGGGTGCTACTCAAACAGTCTGTTAGAAAAGGAATGAATTGCTATTCGCAACTGTGGGTCACTTTTTCTTTGGTGCCAGGGCCAATTTTAGGCCCCAGTCAGCCAAACATTCTTTCTCTCTCACATATGTATAGAGATGGGGGAGGTAGGGATTTTATCGATAGGGACGAGCCAGGGCCAAACCTAGCGGTCAGGCCTGGCTCTAGGAGCCTCCCACGGGCCCAGCCCATGAAATCTCTGTCTCCCCACGGAAAAATACAAAAAATAAAAAGGCCATTGTGCCCTCTCGGCACTTGAGCCAGCATCAGGGCCAGATTTCTTTTTTTCATAGTTGGCCATTTCTTTCCATTTTGCTTGCGCGTAACCAGCAAAATGGAAAAAAATGCCAAATATGAAGAAACAAAAACAAATTTGCCCCTAATGGCGGCTTTGGTGCCGACAAGGCACCAGGACTGCATTAATTTTTTTTTTCATATTTAGCATTTCTTTCCATTTTGGCTGCACGGTGCGAGCAAAATGGAAAGAAATGGGCAAATATGAAAAATAAAGAAGCGCCCCTAGTGTCCTTTCAGCACCCGAGCCGGCATCAGGGCTTTTTACATTTTATTTTCTGCATATTTTGAAATTCATCATAGCTGATGCACGCCTGTAACATCCTATACCGAGGGTCTCCCTGTTCTGCCCCCAGCCAATCATGTTGTCTGGGGGCGGGACAGGAAGTCATGGCTCGAGGGTGGTGTGTGGGCAGGTTGCACATGCACACAGCGTAGGCAACGCTGCTTTGTTTTCCATGAAGCGATCGTGTGCGCACTTATACTGGGCAGCCATGGTGGGGCCGTAGCAGGCTCGTGGCATCTGGGGGTACAGGCTGAAATGAAGGTTTGGCTGGATCCCCCATTTGAGCAGGGCCGGCTCGGGCCCTTGCCAGGCTCGCCCAGCTCTATATATGTTCACGTGCAGACTAGCCAGTTGTCAAAGGAAGCACCCAAGGAACACTTCACTATCACTTCCTTTGCGAAGGGACATTTTTAATAGCCGATAACTTTATCAATCTCCCTCGCACTATCAAAAAATGAGTTGTTCAAAGGTTGCATGCAAGTGGCCCCCCTTTTCCTATTCATCCTAATAAAGACAAACATTGAGATGCGGACTCCCAACGGCACCTGAACCGTACATCCTTCAGTGCATTCGAAAATTCCAGGCATATCCTTTCTGTTAATTTTACAAAGAGCAACCACAGACACATGCTTCTGCTTCTGTTTGTGTCACCGGTGAGGAGCCACGAAGTGGAAGATTTCATGCTGCGAATAATACAATCATGGTTGGAGCTGCAAGAAATGATTGGACTGGTGCCACAAGGAAAGCTGTGCTGGGAGCCATGAAGACTACTCCAGGGGAAGCCACAACCGAGGCCATGAGGACAGCCACAGAGGGATACTGCAGCGTGACCAAGGATATCATTACCTCCACATCCCTCTTCCTCGTCCCAGTACTTACTTGTGCGGTCCCTAACTTCCAAATGAGGAATCCATTCAATCTTTTACTAACACTTATACCTGCCCCTCCCTAGAGAGTACAATACCTCCCACCCCCACAACATGTTCATTTTTTGTTTCCTGCCTACCTGTCAGGAAGTTGGGTGGGTGGCTCAGTCACCTGCTATCCATCGTTTCCTCTCCCTGCTGGACTTGGAGCGGCACCTGTAGGTTCCCATGTCCCCTGCACTCCCTGCTGGGCTTCGAGGTGCATGGGGGTTGGCACGTTAGTCCCCCAGGCCCTTTTCCTGAGCATGGGGCCAGATTGAGTGTGCTCCAGTCCTGGTGTTCATGCTGGACAGTTCAGCCAGAATGACCCTTGTATTCATCTAGCCCAGGATGGTGAGTCGTTCTGAGCCCAGGCAGCGGTGAGTGTTGGGTACTGTGGACGGGGCCCTTGGTTCCTTGCAGGGGATGGTAGGAGGGGATAGCTACTTCCTCCTCTGGCACCTGTGTTGCACGTTGCTCTGGTCCTTGTCTCTGCTGTTTTTAGGTTGCAGGGCTCTGGTGGGCGTAGCCGCCTTTATGGGCAGTCACTGTGTTTTTTCTGCCTTGCGAGGGTACGGGCAGGACCCAGTGTCTCTGTGAGGTTCCTCCATGTTCTACATATGAAAAATCTACATACTTATGGTGACATGAGCGTTTGATGCTGGGGCGATGTGTTTTTTGACCACACCGGCATGCTTGCCAGTTTCATTATGAAGGGCTGTTTCACATCCCACGGCTGCCTGACTGGGTGGTCGGCTAATCACGTGGCTTTCCCAGCTGCAGGGAGGTGTGGCCAGACCGTGTCCTGGCCTAATTGGAAATTGGGTACACCTGTTTGACATTTGCTGACTCATATGAAAGGAGCCATGCTGGGATTCTTTTAGTTTCTAGTCCTTCTTGTGCTGGTGCTTCATGGTCTTGAGGTGCTCAATCTGCTGCTTTGTTGGCCTCTGCTGCTGACTTACTGGAGTTTTACTTTTAGTTGGCTGAAGTTCTTGTGCTGTCCTGTTGAAGCTGGATGACATGGCTCCTGGCAAGAGGCGGTGTAAACGGAAGCATCTTGAGGTGGAGTGTGACACAGCAAGATCACTGTCTTCCTCGACGGGCTCTAACCGGCGTATGTCTTCCAAGCGTAAGAGGGCTCCTGCACTGTCGGATGATCTGTTGGTCTGCATTTGCCTGGAGGCCCATAGGAGGGAGGCTGGTGTGAGAAATAGGTCCCGGCGATCCAAGACTATGGTGCTTTCATCAGCTTCTTCTGATGGGAAGTCCTCATCATCTTTCTCTGAGGTGCCAGGCGATACTCAGGATCCTAAATGGAAGAATCTGAATAAAGAGGTGCCAGCTGCAATGCTGGTGCATATGGCAGAATACCTGGGGTTTCATCAACCGCCCCTGTAGCTAATGTGGTATCTGGATCCAGGGCTCCTCCATGCCAGTTTAAACATACTATCAGGGCGGGACTGCTGTTGATTCCTGATATTCGGGAGGAAGGCTTTAAGGACTGTTGGGAGCCTGAAAAGGTGGCAATTCCTTGCTTTATGGTTAAGCTTGATCCCTTACTTTGAGAGGGGGGTACGCTTCCACTGGGATTTCAGGTGGATAATATCCTGTTGTGTCTGGTGGGTGGCAGCAGATGCGGCCGTCTGGGATCCTGTGGACAAAAAGGTGTATCAGACCCTGACAAGGTCTTCCGCTTGGGTTCACATGACCTTTTGGGCTGCGACACATGCCTCCTACACGTCTGAGACTGCTTTGGGTGGTTTTTGAAAGTTGTCTCAGCTTGTGGAGCAAGGGGCGGACAGTGCTCCCCTGTTACAGGCTTCGCACTCGCAGGCGGATTGCCTGTTGGATTTGGCATATTGCACTTGTATTGTTGTATTGTACTTGTCATTTATAAAGCACCTTTTACCATTATTATAATCTCAATACGCTTGTGGTGGGAAAGCCCTTGGGGACCGAAGTCCAGAATGTTTGAGGTAATGGAGCTAGAGTAAAATGTATGTGTGCATTTGGCCAAATAAGGCTTAGCAAGGCTGGCCAGGGTCTGGTAGAGAGCAACCAATGAGGTATGGCATTTTTTAAATGTATTCATTGGACATTTGTATGGTGCCTATTGTGACAAATTATCTTCCGGGGCACCAGTGGTCCACGGATGAATATTGGTTTCTAAGCCATCAATCAACCCCACACCTCTAGTACACCACAAGGGATCCAAACAGATTGGAATACAAGTGAATTATAAGACCTGATTGTCCAATTTTGGTCACGTGGACGGAACGGGCAGTTTATCTCTGCAAGGTCATGGATCGTTGTTTAGTTGCAACACAGAGAGAATATAATTATTACCCAATAATAAAAGGGACTGTCCAGTCAAGGTTGTATACAAATATCTACTTTATTATTACTACAAGAGACCGTTCTGACACACTGCAAATATGACCACCCTGAAAGGAACACAGAGGACAGACAGTTTCACGAAGGAAAGGGATGCACTCTGGATAATGAAAGGAGGGTAGTTGGTAAAGTAATCAGACTTACAGTTCAAGGTTATTCAGTTCCAGCACCAAGGGGGCAAAGGGTTGTAGCTGTCTCTAGGGGCCTTCAGAGAAGGATCAGGGGGGCAGAAACACAACGTACCTGGTGCTGAAGAGGTTTTTGGTGCTCAACAGCATGGAGGCGGTTCGAGGGCTCTTCGCAGCCCTTGAGACAGGGTTAGTGGAGGGAGACAGCTGTGGGTACCCGGCAGCAGGCAGTTCGGCAAGTGGGGATGGACAGACGTCTGCAGGCTGGTTGGTGAGGCAGCTGGAACCCAGAGAATCCTTGTCTCTGTGCTGGTTGGCAGATCTGGAATGCTGGTCAAGGTGGCTCAGATGGCTCTTGTGACTGCGGCGTGACAACAGACTGCGGTGCAGCCAGAGCCAGTTGGAGGACTCGACTGTCAAAAAACATCCTTAAAAGATGGACGCTGGATGATGCTTGTGTGGCACTCCTCCTAGCATTTTCCCAGGGCTACTTTCATTTCAAGGCAGACAGCCCAGAGCTCAGGAGAGTGTTTGTAGGCAACAGCCTTGTCCTTAGTTCATATACTCTCTGGCACTTCCCACCTACGAAGCTTGCTGGCAGAACCTAGCAGGGCATGCTGTGTGCTGGCTGGGTACCAGTTCTGGAGCTGCTGGATGGTTCCTCTGAGTCTGGTATCTCCCTCTGTTCCCTGGGAGATGTTTAGGGGAGTGATCTTGCTGGTAGACTGTACCTTCAGCTCGGGTCCAAACGAGTCCTTCTTCATACTCTTTTTGAAGTCTTCAGATGATCTACTAAGTGAGGGGTTCAGTCCTCTTTTAAAGGCAAATGGGCCCTAGTGATTGGTGCAGGTTAAGTCCACCCTAATTAACCAAGCCTGGGTCCCCACCAACAATCTTCCGTTATACACAAGGTCAGGACCAGAGTGCTCTGCAACAGGACAGACAAGGGGGTGACAACATATACCTAAGTGCCACCCATCTCCCTGTCTGTTCTAGATCAAAGTGTCTCTCTGGTTAACTGAGCACTATGTGACTCTTGATTAAAGCGCAGGGTTCCCTTGAAGTTTGTGCTGAGAGCAGACTTCCTGTCTCCCCCAAACCACATACTTCTCCCTCTTTAAGGGGTCTGCTCTGCAGGGATGTCTGCAGTAACTGCTGGACCCAGAATGGCCATTAACTGCCTTTCCAACAGAGAGGTGGGAACTAGCTTCATATTGCATACCAAAGGGTATTAGTCCCGCCTTCCTGTTGGTTCTTCCGGCAACCAAGCCTCTCCTCTAGGCTTGCTTCAATTATCATTAGTATGCACTGCCACCAGCCGGAGTACAAAAGGAAGGCAAATCCATGGGGCCTTTGATATTTAAATTAGGCTGCCAATGCTGGAGGAAGGTGTGCCTTACCCCTTCTGGAGATGCTTTGATGTACCCGGGCTGTCACATTCCAGCTGAATATGACAGGGGAAGATGGCGCCACTAGGCTAAGTCTTCCTGGAGTACATGTGACTATGTGTTTTGTGCGGGAAGCAGATGGACTTTGTGCGGAATGGTCTCACGTAGTCCTCTGTAGCTGAGACTGTAATAATAAGTTGGTTAAATTACAGCTGCCACCTTCTTTGTGGCAAAAAACATGACTTCAATTACAAAACACACTTTTCTACCTTGATTTTTGTCTCACAAACATGGAACACAGACTAAATAAACTGGTCAAATCTCTCTTCCTGTGAACCGAGCTGAATGTTGAATTTCAATAATAATATGGCACAATGCTAGAATATAATCTTCACGTTTCTGTTACTGTCAAACCTAGGGTCAATTTTGCTTTATACAAGCTAGTTCTCCTTCAAGGCTTGAGATTACATGGCAAATTGGACTTCGCCAGAATTTAGTTTAGGAATAGATACAGGGCTAATTTGAAAACAAGACATACATCACACGTTCAGTGTTAGATACAAGAGGTCTCACTTTAGCAAAGCATTTCTCCCCCCAGCCCCAAAAACCCAAGCATCAATAACATGAAGCAACCTTCTGTTCAAAGGCCAGGTCTAGGGAGTGGGGACAGTTTAGAAGTTAGTGTTCCAGACCCCAGTCACTCAAAGGCCCATGTTGGGAAGTTGCACAGTAAAATTGGGATTATTTAGGAATTTTGGTTTTTCAGACCCCATTCACTTAAAGTCCTGGGGTGTTGGGGAAGTTGGACATTAAAATGGGGATGATTTTGAGAATATTCTTTTTCAGACCCTCCTTCACTTAAAGGCCTGCGTTGGGGAAGTTGAACAGTAAAATGGGGATGATTAGGAATTGGGGTTTTCAGACTCCCCCCTTCACTTAAAGGCCTGTGTTGGGGAAATTGGGCAGTTTAGAATTTTCTTTTGCGGGGCCAAGGACACCGCTTGGCTAAATACAATGTCAAAAGAGTGGTGACAAGTGGGAATTTCGTTTTGAGATATGAATAGCTTTTTATCTCAAAGCAAGTTTCAGTTGAGAATTTTTATTTTAGGAAGGAATACCCCTTCTCATTAGAGAAGTCAGGGTTGAACAAGAAAATCAAGGCACCCCAATTACTTTAAATGACTGTTATTATTTTCCTGGTTGGACAATCTACTTACTTTTGTAAATCTCTGGGCAGGCACTCATGGACTGAGGAGGGCTTTGCTCTTAGGGAAAAACAGGGTACTGGCCAGCACTACAGTCAAAGGACTACAGCAATCCTTCCTCTGTGTTTCCAGGGAAGTCTCACAGCTTCTGTGTTCTAGCCTCCTCAGCCATATTTCCACACAGATTAAATTTCAGCAGATTTCCTTCGGTCATTTTTGGCAGCTGTCTGTTAGTAATTTTTTAGCAGCTCTTCCTTGGTAATCGTTTTGCAGCTCTCCCCTCTCTCATAGTGCATCCATTTTATATACCAGTGATGACACAATCAAGATTTCAATATTGGGCAGTGCCCTGCAAGTATTCCCACACATTTCATTGGTCCTTCACTCATCTGCTCACCCTAGAAGTCCAACCTCTCTCTAGGGATTGGTTTAGGAGTCTAGAACAGAAATATTGCAACCCCAATTTGGAATTCCCCTTTTTTTCAGATGTCCACTTTTTGGCAAAAAGTACTTACATGACAAAACTTTATAATGTACTAATAAATGCCATGATATATATATATATATATATATATATATATATATATATTCTGCTTCAGGTAATCATGGGGGATTTAATAAAATGATAGCCGGATTCGCACCATGTTGCACCGGTGTGTGATGTTTAAACAAAAAGTATAATAATTATAAAAATGCAATTTACTCTACAGATACCTAATTGTACTCTCCATCAGTTTGCTAATTCTTACATTTGGGACGGACCTTTTCAGGGCATCCAGGAACACATCCAGGAACACATTTTAGATTGCTATTGCAATTCCATAAGTCGCATGTGGATAACTATTTTTACAACAAAATTACCTTGAAATTATTTGTAAAATGACATCTGCCATACGTCTGTAATTATAACCATTCATCAATTGCTAAATAAAATCACATGTCCAATGTAAGTCTATTGCCACATCATTAACATATATAATATTTAGTTTCACATCACAGCTCACATTTATCTGCAAGCATATGAACAGAGCCTCCTGGGCTGAGGAGTAAAAGCCATTAGTCTCTTTGTTCTTAACAGTTAATGGGTTGAGGAGATCCTTATCAGGGAAAAGACTGTTCACCTCTGCCCTGTAACGCCATTGGGCCATCCTGACATCTGACACATTGGGCCTCATTCCGACTCAGGCGTTAAGGGGTTTACGGCGCCGTAAACGGCGCCGACCCTTAACGCCTGATTACAAGGTTCCCTTTGCGGGATGGCTGTTTAACGCCTGCGTTAAAAGCCATGCCGCAAAGGGACCTTGGCGATAATTACGGCACCGTAATTTACGGTGCCGTAATTATCACCTTTCCCCGTTCCCATTATGCCCTATGGGGCAAAAATGGGAATGGGGAAGGGGCCATTGGTGAATGGGGAATTACCGCCCCACTCACCTTGGAATGGGGCGGTAATTCCTCGATCCACCATGGCGGAATTGAAACCTTAGCGGCATGGACCATGGTGCTAATAGCACCATGGTCCTCCACCAAGGTTGTAATGAGGGCCATTGTCCTATTATCTGAAGTTGACCACCATTTAGATCTGAAAACCTTCTATTTTCTTGTATTTTTACCCACCCAGGGCTGCTAGTCACTTTATTACAGTTGTTAATAACTGGGATTCAGGCGCTTCAGAAGGAATTCCCTTTCCATATCAAGAGGTTAACAGGCTTGCAGTGGGGGAAGTCATTTGTGAATTCTGCCCAGAGACTCACAGATGGTCCTTGGCTGAAATGAACTTACATTTTGCATTTTCAACATCATCCTTTATTCTTAGAAAAACTGTGTATTGTACTGATCATGGATCACTTTGCTTTTGCATCCATGGATTTCTTATTTCTTTTCTATCAGCATTATTTTTTAAATATGACAGCTGAAAGTACAGGGCAGTTTATTTTAGTCATTCATAAAATATATTGTTAAGTATCTGCTGTTCATTTTTGTCCTGAAAAGTGGGTCTGAGTTGTCATAGTGCAGCATCTTTTGATGGGGGCAGTTTTGGTTCAGTTCAACCTTTCCTTTTGTAACGAAAGATAGGGCTTTTGATTTCCAATGCTTGACCATTCACATAGCTCATCCTTGTGTTACTTGCAGAAACCCACAAATGACTATTTTAATAGGCCCATTTTCAGTGTGAAGGTTTTGGAAGGCTGGAAGGTCATTATTCCAATGGGCTTTTCAAGTATGTTTATTTGGGCCTTTGATTAAACACTATTATTTTATAGTTCGAGTAGAGCAATCATTTTTTTGTATCCTTTGTCTAGCATATAAGTGAGTTATAATCACTCACTTCAGTAAAGTATTTCCATTTAAAGTGACATTCTTAACATTATGGGGCAGTCGCAGTAGACCTTATTGCATTTGTTTATAATATACTATTCATCATGCTAAGATGGCATCCCTTTTTATTCTTATTTCACCACAGCGACTTTCAAGTTAGTCCAATTTCCATTTCCATCACTGCTTCTGAATCAAACGGAGGTCTTAATGCGCAGACGGCCCTTTAGCATCTTAGATGGTTGTCAAGACAACCTTTGGAACCCACCGCACTGCACCCTCTAGGCGTTCTCTGTGACATTTAAATGTTCACTTTCTGATCAGCCGCAGGATTTTTGTCATTACATCGTACATTGCAGCACGCATCAGGCTACAGCCACCACGCTACTTCTGCCATTTTTCAGGTAAACGCTTGTTCTCAGACATAGGGCCTCATTACACGGACGGCGGTAAGGGTTAACGGTGACCGTTAACCCTTACCGCCGTACTATGAGGTCCCTTTGCGGGTTGGAGGATTTAACGCCTGCTTCTTGCAGGCGTTAAAATCCAACCCGCTAAGGGACCTCGGAGCTAATTACGGCACCGCAAAATTGCGGTGGCATAATTAGCGCCTTCCCCAGGCCCATAGAGCCCTATGGGGCAGAAATGGGAATGGGGAAGGGCAATGGCGGAAAGGGGATTTACCGCCCCTCCAACCTTGGAATGGGGCGGTAAATCCCCTTTCCGCCAAGGCGGTGCCGGTATTTTACCGGCATGAGCCATGGCGCTAAAAGCGCCATGGCTCACCGCCTACCGTGTAATGAGGCCCATAGTATGAGAGGCGTTAGAATAGATTCTTAGCACTTCTATCATTCTCGATTCCTCCATCTTACATAATGTCCCTCTTGTCTCTCAATATAATCGCGGTATTCTGTATACGTGACAAACTCTATCAACTACGAACTGATTGCGAATGGAGCACGCACTTCTTACTGATCATATGTTACATGACTAACCCATAAACAAGGGTGAGTGAATAGTTTCTAATCTATCTTTCTTTTATTTCAACCTATTTTTTATTATTAATTTATAATAAAATGGTTCAATATGGGAATCTCACTTTTGTCCTCAGTATTCACGCATGTGCCCCTTGTAAGAAGATAACCCCTTGGTTATAAAGTTTCACAGCGTAGTGGGAACTCATTGATCTGGAGTGGTTCCATCCGTGACCGGATAAGATCACTGGCTCCATTAGGTGAGATTAATATAATTATATGCCTATTCACAAGCATATATAAAGACACTTTATTAACGTTTGGATATTCGGGCATTCTTACAGCAGCTATATATTTTTGAAACCTCCAGGAGCCTGCTTTGCCTGGATTAAGAGAATTGGTTGTAAGCTTCTACGCTTTAGCTGTCCTAAGTGCTTTCTTGAAATGGATCAAAGGAGCAACAACTCATTAGCGTCAAGGCATCTTTACTCATTTTGCTTTCTTGAAATTGATCAAAGGAGCAACAACTCATTAGCATCAAGGTATCTTTACTCATTTTGCTTTCTTGAAATTGACCAAAGGAGCAACAACTCATTAGCATCAAGGTATCTTTGCTCATTTTGCTTGACAGTGCTTCCTTCTCTTTACCACAGAACAGATTCATTTTCATTATCAACCCTGAGTTTCTCCTAATTATTCTTATACAGTTGTAGCGTTAAACATGTCATCAATGCAGTATCCATTTTTGTCACTTAAGTCATTACTAGTGTCCTTCTACTGATATGTTCTTGTGAAATACATATGTGACTTTAGTCAACCACGAGAATCTTTCTTGTTCAGATACTGGTCTCTCCGAGTTATGATATCTCTGGTTTTGTTAACAACAGTGTGCAGACAGTTGATCTACTCTTTGACATTGCCTTTTAAAATGAACCTAAATATCATGTTGAACACTAGGTGATGTGAATCTCTTTGATAATCACTGATGTTGGATTGAGATAATACAAAACTCATTTTGATGTATAGTTCTAAAATAGAATATATTGTGGGTTTTTTTCAGTTCAAATCTTGGCTCTTGAAGAAGAGATTGAAATCTTGAAACACGTCAGCCATTTTAGTTTGAATTTTTATTTATCTACACAGTCCGTTGTTCCTTTGTACTTGTTTTCTGCATCCAAGAAACAAATGAGAAAATAGTATTTGTTAAATATAATAAATAACTGCTTTTTTTATCAAGTTATCGTTTGGAATGTTGTGTTTATAATGTACATTCACTGAAAAGCACTAAAAAACTTAACATAAACAATTGGTGAACCGTTTTATGACGGATTAGTAACAGTGTGCAGGGGACGGGAGGGATCCTCTTTTTTCCTTACATAGTTGTATTAGTAGACCTGTGCCAGATCTAGTTTTCCTCCCCTGCACCTTGAAACCTTTAAGAAACCCCATAGAGTAACCACTATCCCTAAATTAAACTTCCTGGAGTGCATCCACATATCTTTCTTTTTCCTTTGATTAAACTCCACATGTGAGACAAGGCTGACTCACGGAAATGTGCTAAAATTGAAGTGAGGTTGCCTTACACAGTTGGGTTAGATGTGAGAACAGGCTTACACAGATTGGCTAAATGTGAGATATGTCTGAATAACATAAAGGGGCTAAAAGCATGGCGACCCTCCCTTACACAATTTGGTTAAATGTGAGAATAGGCTACCTAACACAAATGTGCTAAATGTGAGTTATGGCTGACTAACACAAATGGGCTAAATGTGAGTTATGGCTGACTAACACAAATGGGCTAAAAGAAAGGTGACGCTAGCGTACACAAATGGGTTAAATGAGAGAATAGGCTAGCTAACCCAAATGGGCTAAATGCAAGGTATGGCTTACTAACATAGATGGGCTAAAAGTGAGATATGGCTGACTAACACAAATGGGCTAAAAGCAAGGTGATGCTACAATACACAATTGGGCTACTTGTGAGAATAGGCTAGCTAACACAAATGTGCTAAATGTGAGATATGGCTTACATAAATGGGCTAAACATGAGATATGGCTGACTAACACAAATGGGCTAAATGCGAGATGTGTCTGACTAACACAAATGGTCTATGTTATAGTAGGTAGTAAGAGTGGTGGGGTTTTACTGGAGTACAGTAATCGCTGTACTTCCAACCGAGACAACACTTATCTAATCAGTCACTGCTAGTTGACTGCAGCAGGCTTCCCAGGTGAACACAGGCAAACACAGAGTGGAGCTGCTCAGTTGGGGGGCTGCCCTTTGCCTTGTGGCCCTTAACCAAGGACTGCCGGGCAGAGGCGGCCCTAATTGGGTTTCATAATAGGGTTACAAGGCCCAGTCAGATGGATGGTGGGTGGGCTGGGAGGCTGGCAGGCACTGCGACCAGGAAACAGGCTGCAGGAGGAGCAGGGACAGGGAGACAAGCGTGTATGTGCACAGGGAATAATTTAAATATTAAAATTAATTGAGTCAGAGAGTTCCTGACTGCAGTGAAAGCATACTCCATTCTCTGCGCTTCCCGAATGGCTCTGGCCATGGGTGTAGAGTATCCTAGAGCCGCATTGATTTTAGAGAGGGCTAAAAACCCAATAAGATGGATGTTGAGTGGGGTGGGAGGTGGGCGGCACAGGGACCAGGAATTTGGCTGCAGCCAGAGCGGGGATCGGGAGACAAGCGCATATGTGCACAGGGAATAATTCAAATATTACTTTTGGGTCACACAGTCCCTGACTGCAGGGAAAACTTACCCCAATCTCTGCACTTCCAGAGCACTGGGCTTTGTGCTGCGTTGGTGAACAGGGCAGCTGCCATGTCGGGCCACCATCACTTACACCTGCAAGACTGGCATTCTGATGGGTATCATAAGGTAGCAGGCTTGAAGATTCCATTTGAGGGCTAGATGTTCTTCTGGTGATTCTCTGGAGCACAGGCTGCATTCTGTCTTCAAAGGGATAAGCACACTGACAATCTTTGTCGGTGTTCTGAGGTTAAGTCCAGGGCTGGGGCTTCTGGTGGCCATAAGATGTTTCGAGTCATGCTGTGTCCAGGATGAGTTTTTGGAAGGATCCTGGTGGAAGTCAGTCTCAAAGGCTGCTGAAGTCTGACAACCCCTTCATTCCAGCACCTTCACAGGAGTCCTGATGCCACATGTGTTGGGACCACGCTCTGCTTCTTCTGGACAGACTGAAAGGCCATATCTTCCGACCTGTGGGTGAACAGGATTGTTCAGTGGGAACATTGCATCAAATTTGTCTCCCCTCCTCCATGCTCAGGATCACTGGTGACTCCACTTCCCAGGAGGATGCAGTGCGCTGTGGTCATGACCCAGAGTGCATCGAAACTATTGGAGAAAGGGGCCATCGAGACTATTGGAGAAAGGGGCCATCAAGAAAAAAACTAGGAATAGAGGGCTATGGGGTTCTACTCTGTTATATTTCTGGTACCCTACTGAATGGCAAGTTCTGACTGATCATGGACCTCAAAGACTGAACAGGTTTGTGCTGACTCTGCATTTCAAGATGGAGAGTCTGCAGAGGATCAACCCATTGATCAAGAAGTTTACCTTCTTAGGATTCCTAGATCTCTAGGACACGTACTTTCTGTTCTAGTTAAAAAATATATTTTTGAAAGATCTTTTCACCAAAAGATCAATTTAGAAAGACTGCTCGTGACTGCACAGAGCGGTCTTTCTACTGCCGCCCACAAGTGCGTGCAGTGGCTGGTAGGCTCTGTCGGACCCAGAAGTGGATGGCGAGGCGAACAGGTAAGGGTGTATGTTTGCACATGTGTGTTGGTGTGTATGTTGTGTGTCTGGCTGTGTTGTGGTTTGGGGGGAGTCTTGGGTGGGGAATGAGGGGGTTGATAGATTTGAGAGAAATCATGTGGGAGGGTAAGGGTTGTGGGGGGCAGAGGAACAAAAAGCGGATTGGGGGGTGAAACCCCCAATATTAAAAATTAAAAATTAAAATTAAAAAAAACTCATTGTGATGCTTGGTTATTGTAAATTGGCCTTTTACACTTGAGAGCTTTAAAATGAGGTAATTTCATATAGAACTGTACTTTCACGTGCCCATTCAGAGGTCACATCGGAAATATCTGAGATTTCTCTTTCTGAGCAGACGTTTCCATTTCCGGGCTTGAAGACAGCTCCCAGGGTATTCACGAAGCTGTTGGGTCCAATGGTGGTACTCCTTGATGCAAGGGGATACACGGGGATACAGGTGTTTTCATACCTGGACGACTGGCTAATCAAGGTTTCTTCCAGAGGGGCTGTTAATGGAGCATGTAGCAGTCATCTGTGGAGTGTTGAAATGACTGGGGTTCCTGATCAATTGGGCCAATTCTTGTTTGGAATCTTCTCAGGATCAGCAGTATATAGGGACCCGTTTCTAGACCACACATGTGCGGGTTATTCTGCCAATGCACCTGCCAGTCCTCCTGCAATGTCTCTTGGGGCTTCTGCTAGACAAAGACTGGGTTTCCTCAGGACTCTGGGACCAGGGAAGTCCTCAGAGTCCTGGGCCACATGGCAGTGTATATGTTTGTGGTTCCATGGGCTCGGCTTCACATGTGTCTGCTGGTTTCACACTTAAACTGCTCTTGGAGGACGGATTCCAAGATGTACAAAGCACAGATTGACATTCTCCCAGAACTGTGGGTTCAACTTCAGTGGTGGATGTACTTGGACAATGTGTTATAGGGTTTGCCTTTGGTTCACCCTTTACTCAACATTGTTACTGCCGACGCCATAGGCCTCGGGTGGGGCACAGTGTTTGGAGCCCAGAGTGCTCAAGGGCACTGGACACCAATGGAGTCTTCTCAATAATCCAATTGGAGGGAGTTGGCAGCAATCTTCCAGGCACTGAAAACGTTTTACTATGCCATCCTGGGGTCAGCTGTTTTGGTGTGGACGGAAAATACGTCATCCCTGGTGTATATAAATTGCCAAGGTGTTACAAAGTCTCATTGACTGGAGTTTCTAGCTTTTCATTTGGGATGCTGGGTAGAGAACAACCTACTGTCATTGTCGGCAGTTCATGTCATGGGGGTGGACAACATCCAGGCTGATGGCCTGAGAAGCGTGTTCCCGCCATCCAATTGGATCTTGCGCAAGTCTGTGTTTCATCTAATCTGTCAAGTTCGGGATCGCAGTGCTGGACCTGTTTCCATTGCCACTGCATGCTCAACTGCCCTTTTTTTGCTTGAGGTTCCTGGGGGCTTTGGGGTGGTTTTCTTGACTCTGGACTGGCATGAGGGTCTTGTTAGGAAAGATTTCATGATTGTATGTAATTTTCCCTCCATGTGTCAACCCCCAAACTTTTTGCTGCTGTTTTACACCCTGATCTAGACTTTGCCAGAGAAGCGCAGCCTTCTGCCGCACTCCTCTGGGCTTTCGCTCAATTCTTATGGGGAAACTGACATGCCCTTAAGACAGTCAGTACTGGGAGACTTCGTTTCCCTTAGTCCTTTCCTCATGTTGCAGCTTTTGTGCAACATGAAACAAGAGTTCACTGTAACTTACTTTACTGTGCTCTTGGGTCTCTAGTAATTCCAAAGACCCTAGAAACTCTTGCTGGACTTATTATGAACTGTGCAAGTGTGTCACAGACAGGACTGGTGGCAGCTATCGTTTCTCTTGTGTTTTGAACCCTTTTTCGCCATGGTTTCCGCACTTACCGCGTTTGGCACAAATAAGTGGCTTGGCTCCAAAATGGGCATGCCACAAGGTTCTTTGTCCTGTCCTTTGGCCATCTTGCCCCTTCCCCAGGTCAAGCTGACCCGGGTCAGTCCTTATTTGGTCATGCACTTTCCCGCGAAACCCAAAGCTTTCGCGGGCTTCTGAATGCCTTGTGTGTATGCCTCCAGGATGTGGGCTGGGATGTCTGTTCCCAATACAAATCCTGGGTGCCAGAGAGTCTGGAGTATCCTGAATGCCTGGGACCACCGTGGTCCGTGATAGGTCCACGTATGGTGTGAGTGTTTGTGAGCAGATCTCCCATTGGGTCCTCTCTGTTTTGGTGCAAAGGGAACTTTGGATAAGAGGAGGCTGAAAACACCACTACCGGGTCGATCTCCTGAGTTCACAACGAACGAGGTATAAGGAGCCAAGTATCCTGTAACAAGAAGCCGAGTAGAGGAACCACTGTGGACCCGCTGAATGTTTGGTACCCTGAGCCACTGTCGTCCTGCGAGACCCGTCTGCATCTGATCATCCTAGAACGTCTGCAAAGGCGCTTCGACTCAATGGAATAGTGGGATCAACTATTCCCGGCACCTTCATCAAACCCTGCAAGTAAGCCCCTTCAGAAGTGTCCCTGGGCCAACCAGTGGGCTGACCAGCTTACGCAGGACGTTTTGCTCTGTCACCGCCGCCGTTTCGGGGAAGCCCTCAAAACTTGGCCTACTGCTAGCTCTGTGTCCACGGCACCCTCACACCGAATTTCGTACACTTGGCATTCCCAGGTCTGAAGTGAGACGAGTGCGCCCAGACCAGAGTGAACGCGGTTGTCGTGTTGCCCTGCTGTGGTAACAACCTGTGCACATTCGTTGCTTTTGGACACCCTCGACCCTGCATCCTGCTACGGCGGAATCCACACGGTGTTGAGACGTCCTGATTATCGCATCTGAACCTGCCAGCAACGTGAACTGAACTGGAGAAGTCTGGGTCTGCCTGCGTCGGGGACCGGTGAGTAGCCATACCCCAACCGGTGGCCCCTCCTGCAGGAGCCCGTTTCTTTTCTACCGCTGTTGCGAAATAGCGACTCTATCCCACACTCTCACCCTGCCTCTGCCCACAAGTGGAGGCCTTGCTTGAGTAGTGGTGACTGGTTCTTTATCGCTTCATTCCCCTTCCTGAACTGCCTGAGACCCTTGAAGAGACCCTATTTTGTTCATTGGCACAAGCGCGTGCAAGTACTTTTGAGCATAAGGCTCCTCTCTTCGTAGGGCTCAGACTTCCTCCTAGTTAGGTGTATTTCTGATGTCAAACTGGGTCTAATGAGTACTTGCACTGCCTGTTTTCCTCCCCATCTAGGTGGTCTACATATTACGTGCTCCTAACTCCTTAGACCACTCAGTCTTCTATATATATTGTATTGATTGCAATGTGTTGGTTTACTTTAGTATTATTGTGATTCTTTGCTATGGTCGATGTTACAAAGATCTTGTAATACATGTGTCTATATTTTTTATATAACACCTGTCTGGAGTAATTTGTAAGTGTCCTTGCTTTGTGTGCTCATTGAGGTCTTTCAGTCACCCTCACCCCTCTTGAGACTTAGTCTTGACTGCCGCCATCGCTACCCTGATTGGTCTGGCTTGTCCAGAGGCTACCCTGTTCAAAGAAACTAGGCTGGCCTTCTGAACCTCTGCCCCTCCAGGTCCGAGTTCAGAAATCCGTCTTAACAGGTCTTCTTTATGCATTTCCTCCAATTACGCTGCTTCCCAAGGTGCTGCTGAAGATTCAGGGTTATGGGTCGGAGATGGTTCTGGAGGTGCCAGTGGGGCCAAGGTGCTCCTGGTGCCCTCTTCTGCTTGACATGGATGTGGGTTCAGGATGTTTCCCTCCTTCGTTCCAGTGCCCGCTTTGGATGAACCTGGGGCATCCAGTCTGTCATATTCTGAATTGGGGGGTTTAGAGATTGAGAGGCAGAGTTTGTGCCAACAGGGCTTGACTCTGAAGTTGGCAATGGTGATTCAGAAGTTCCGGCCCTCAACTTTGAAGCATTTAAGAGGCACACTGGAAGAATTTCGTTAGGTGGTGTGCTAGGAAATCTGTGATGTCTCTGGGCTGCTCTGTTCCCATGATTTTTCAGTTTCTGCAAGATGGCTGGGACATTGGTCTGGCCATTTCTTCTCTTAGGGCCCAGTGGGTGGTGATACAGGCTTTCAGGCAGCCCTGGGCACTCGGTTTGGGTTGTGAGTCATTGGTCCTAAGGCTGTTGAAAGGTTTCTGGTTGTATAAACCCATGGCGTGTGCTGTTGGTCCTCCATGGGATTTTCCCTTGTTTTGAGTGCTTTGCTGGCCTCCCCATTTGAGCCGGTGGAGCCAATTGATATCAAGCTGCTCACATGGAAGACTGTGTTCTTGGTGGCCATTACCTCATCAAGGAGGATGGGTGAAAATGGAGCCTTGTTGTGCGCAGCTCCAATCATGCATTTTCTTTTGGATTCCCTGGTTCTCAAGTGTGATCCGAGTTTCCTTCCTAAAGTAATTTCTCAGTTCCATCAGCCCCAGGATATTGTGTTTCTGTCCTTCGTTCCCAGTCCTGACTCTCCTGAGGAGGAACGGCGGCATAAATTCGATGTTAAAAGGTCTGTATTGGCCTAACTGGACAGAACAGAGTCTTACTGATAGTCAAAGAGTCTGTTGGTGAAATGTGGGTGTTCAAAACCTGGCCTGTAGGCATCGGTATCAACAATTAGCAGTTGGATTTGGTAGATTATTGCCTTAGCATATTCTGGGGCTTCTATTCTATTCAGGGTCGCTCTACCAGAGGCCTGGCAGTGTCTTGGGAGGAGGCACAGGGAGTTCTTGATCTGGGACATCGGCAGGGCGGCAACTTAAGCTGACCCTAATTAGTTCACCAGACACTATTGCCTCAACTTACAGTTCCTGCTTTGGGCGGGGGGAGTGTTGAGTGCTGGTACAGCTGATCAAGTGTGACTCCTTGTTCTGTTTGGGAATAAAGTTGGTGTTGTTGTTTTGCAACTGCACTCTGGTTAGTCTATGTTTTTGTGTTCACATGTCAATTTTTCACTGCTGTCTTTGGTATGAATCACAAGGAAGTGCTGGGAAAAGGAAGAGGGACGTGGAGATAATGACCTGGTTACTTACCGGTAATCTTCATTACTCCTAGCATGCCTAAATGTATCACCCTTTTGAGAACCTGCCCCCTTTTTTTGTTAGTTTCCTTGATAATATAATATATCAAGAGTGTATTCTGTCTCTTTAATAGATTTTGATTCATATTGCCCCTATGTTGACATGTGTTACAACCCTTTGGTCTTTATCAAGACCGGGCTGAAGTCGCATATATCACATATAATAATCATCACATTTCCATTAATACCAAAATTAAATTATAAGAAAAAGCAAAAACCAGATCCAAAAATATATGATAAACTAAAATATCCATGCCACCATTGCATAATGATATACAAATACATAAATCAAATTATAAACTGAAAATAAGGGGATGATTGGTAGGGAAGGAGAGACGAAAGATACATACATTCACATTAGTAATGTTCAACTAATGTAATTTCACATTACATTATACATGCTATCTGATGATAGATGATAGATGTATTAATGTATTAATGGGTCCTTCACCAATTATTATTGTATATTACCATAGTGATGAACTCATTGCTTGTATAGTTTCAAATAGTACTCCCAGTGGGATCCATAAACTCCATTATGTTACATTGTCTCATATTATTCAATGTGCTGTTGGTATTATCCATCACCCATTAGATATGCATGGCACCTTTACCATGGCCAGTCCCATTTTGAGTACATGTATTCACCCGATGTTGGTATGGTATGATATGGTATGGTAAGGTATTGTTTATTTATATAGAACCTATACACAGGCAAGTGTTTCAAAGGGCTCAAGGAGAGTGGGAACACAGGGAAAAAACAACAGTTGCTCAGGGCCCTTGAAATCTGAGACGATAATAGTCTGCACAGGCACAGTAAGTGCATAGAATACATTTAAAAGTATGGGATATACCAAATAGGCCTGACAGCGATTCTGCAATTTTAACAGTACAAGTTAGGGTTGAAGACAGGGGAGAAACAGACAGATGATCTCCAGGCATGGTGCGTACGGATCGAGCAATAGCACAGAGGTTAACAGGGAGGGGAGGGTCAAGTGCACCCGGTCGGTTGAGACTGGGATAAGAGCAGAGAGAGCCACAGTCTTGGGTTAATTTTGCAGTTCGTTGAGTGTCGGTGGGTGTAGTGCGCTGGGGCAAGTGCGAAAGAGGACTGGCCGGGGTGCCGGGGATCAGGGAGACTCTAAGGTACACCAGGTGGGCAGTCAGCATGCTGTAAGGAATAGGAGGGAGAGAGGGAAACGACAGAGAACTAGGTTAGCAGGGTAGAGGGAGAGACAAGGAAGAGAAGAGGAAGGTCTTGAGGAGTTTCCGAAATTTTCTGGCTCAAGACGTAGGGCAGCAGGGAGGCTATTCCAGAGGGAGTCAACTGCTGAGGATAAGGATCTCCCACCAAATCTCTGCTTGGAGAACTGGCTCACTCGCAGAAGGTTGGAGGTAGATGAGCAGAGGGCTTGTGAGGAACAGTGTTTAGGTAGGCAGCGTTAAAGGTAGGTGGGTCCCAAGCCCCAGAAGGACTTGTGAACAATGCAAAGGGTCTTGAATTTGATCCTTGCAGCCACGCGGAGCCAGTGGAGGAATTTCAGCACGGGAGAATTGCGGTCAATGCGCTTGAGGCCAAGAATAAGTCTCACAGTTCTGTTCTGGATGAGTTGCAGAGGGTCCGGGGTACAAGAGGGGAGATTGAGGAAGAGGCTGTTGCAATAGTCCAGCCTGGAGAGAACCAAGGCTCTGGAGACAGTGAGCCTCTGGGGGAAAGTGGGAAAGTGTTATATTAGTTGTTGGATTATGTACGCTACAAGTCAGCTCATCTGTAAATCCTTTCACACATGGAGCCTTTCTCCACAGATCGTTTCTTTTGTTTAGGAGTGGTCCCTTTATTTGCTGCTGCATGACTTCCTCATTTCATCCTGCAAACCCTAATTGTACATTAGCCATTTTTTTATATTACCACTATGGCCTCTCAAAATGATTCCAGTATTCCAGATATATATATCAATTACCAATTTTCTACATAATTTGCTCCATACCTGTTATTGGATAAGTGTATTAACCATGTTTAATACGCCCATTAGGTGAATTTATCAATTCCAGCTTAATACTGTGGAAAGGTTAATTCCTTAAATTGAGGAGCACCCGTTTTAGTGCAGGGCAGACTCCACCGGCGTCCTGCATGTCCTGTTTTTGTTCAAGGGCACCATTTTGGAATCTGTTCTTATGACAAGGTTTACATTGTGAAATCACTTGTTTTTCCTGTGACGTCATGTTTTATTGTCAGCTATTTTTCTTTAGTCATAGATATTACCTTCAATTTTACAACGCTCCCATAATACTAAGTAAACTACAGCACAGCTTTATTTGGTCAAAAATGATTGGCAATATCTTATTGTATTCACTGAACCTCAAAGTGTTCCAGGTGCTTCCATACATCATTTAAATGATGTTTCTTTAAAAGATGTATACATTGTGGCGTCACACGTCATAAGTTGTTGGCGGCCATATCATACATTGTTAAAGTGCTTACATTATGGCAAGCAAAATATAGCACTACTGAGTTTAGCCAAGAAGTAATTAACAATTATTATTTATATTCGCTGAGCCTCAAAGGGTTACAGAAGCTTACATTGATATTGTTTTAATTCTTATTTTTATTTTTATATGAGATGTGGGACAATTCCGTTTCACCTCTAGGTCCAATTTCAATCTATCCTTGACAAACAACTTAGCCTGTAAACTGATGATTCTTTGTACAACATATTTCTGTTCTGCTATATGTTTGGGGCATCTCATCCTGTTACGCATTGACTACCTTTGTTTAGGAAATATTAAAACTGCATACACTGGTAATTCCTTACTTATATACACACCCCATTCAAACTTTCTCAAACATGTCCACCAATTGTTTCCCTATTCAAAATATGTCAAAATGCCAGCAATTCATTCATCTGTCTCAGATTTGTGGATCTGATAGATCCACATACATTCTTAAGTATTAACATATTGAACAATTGAGTGTCCAGCCCAAGAACATATCAGAAGAATACACTCATTTCATGATCCATGTTCAGTCCAACTATTGTTGTCCGCATTTTGCATATTATTCTTGCCTCCATTTGTCTCAATTTTAACTCCTGAGCTCCCCTTCTGTTACAGAGGGTGATTTTACTCAGGCCAACAAATAGAAGGTCCTTCTTATTGTCTATTTTATGTACAGCATGCCAGTGCATTGCTAATGGAAATTTCAGATCCAGACTTCCTAGGGTTGAGAATTGTTCCTGGATGTGGATTATGAACTCCCTAATTGTGCTTCCTATATGTATCGTCTTGCATTCGCAAACATTATTCCATGAACAACAAACTTTTATCTGCAATTTATTACACCCTGAAGCTTGATCTTGCCTTGTTGCGTACCAGTAAATTCTTGAGTTGTTTCCTATGCATATAGGCACATTGTTTATGTGCCACATCTTGTGTAGCCAACTTACACTTGGGACTGGGTACGGGCCTAATAGAAACAAAGGACTCAATTTATTTTTAAGAGTTTGGGCCCTAGTATAGATCATTCTTGGTCCTTCATCCAAATGCCTCATAATGTCCTTGTCCAATTGATGGATATTCCAGTGTTTCTTCAGCATCTTTGTAATAACGTAATGATTCTTACCATATTTTGTCACAAATTTCACAGTCTCTTGGTTCTGTTATTTTCTACTTCTTTGGGATTCAAGTTTGCCTCCCTTGGTGTACAATGAGCCTCATCTTGAGCTTTTTCTATAGTGTTCAGGGAGTATCATTGTGCTAAGAATCTTCTCTTTAACAGATTCATCTCAATATCCATTTTTTCTTGGTCATCGCAGTTGTGTCTAGCTCTTATAAATTCTCCCAACAGTATGTTATTAATCATAGATTTACGGTGGCAACTTGTGGCGTTTAAGGTGGAATTCACTTCAGTTTCCATTCTGTAAGTGCATGTTTTGAGACTCCTGCGTCCACATAGAGTGTCAAATCTAAAAAATCTATACTTTTGTCATTGCTATAGTGTGTAAAGCCTATCCCAAAGCTGTCCACATTGCGCCTCCTACCACATTTGTCCAAATCCTCATGGTTTCCATTATAAAGAAATAGCACATCATTTATATACCTTAGTCACATAATGACATGTTTCTTAAAGCATGTGTCCTCATACACATGTTCATTCACAAATTGACACATAAAGAGGTTAGCTAGAGCTTGAGCATATTTTGCACCCATGGCCATCCCTTTGATTTGTTGATAAAAATGTCTGTTAAAGATGAATTTATTATGCTCCAAAGTCACCTTTAACATGTCCTTTAGCATGTTAATATTCTCATAGTCTGATGCCGAGGAGTTCCTGAATGTACATTCAAGTGCTTTTATCATTAGGTCATCTTGTATAGACGTGTACCGAGCTTTGATGTCCATTGTTGCTAATCTGTTGTCTGCTTTTCATGGGAGCTGTTTTAGAGCAATTAGTACTTGAGCAGTGTCTCATAAATAAGATGGCAAATTGGCACATGTGGGCAGAAACAGTGTCCAAATGTTCAGAGATCTTTTCGGTAGCCCAACATATTCCACTCATTATCGGTCTTGCTTGCAGAATTTCTACAAACTCCTTGTGTATGTTGGGTAGGAAAAACATTGTGGGCAAGGGGGGGCTCTATCGATGTTAGGTAACTCTTCTCTTGCCCCATCTGTGCCATTTCAAAATCGGGTCTTTCAAATCATCCACCACTTCTTGTTTCAGATTATGTCTCAGGATCCAGTAACAGTCAGGGATTTGCAAATGTATCTTAGCCATTTTAATATAGTCATCTTGATCCATAATTACAATATTTCCTCTCTTATCTGCCTCCTTTATTACTATTGATTTATCCTAGCTTAGTTCTTGTATGGCCTGATAGTCAATGCTTTTTAGGATGTTCAAACTCCATTCTTCTTCTGACTCAATTTATCAATGAGCTTTTTGATGTCTTGACTAACCGCTTTCTGAAATGTATCTATTCCATTGTCCAAAGCCACTGTTGGAATAAAGCGGGATTTAGGTCCCAGATCTTCAATTTCTAAATGTCTAGGTCTTATATTCAGTTCCTTAAGAGTGTCTGATATGGTGACATCTGTCTCTTCTCCCATTGCTGCCAACAAATGAGTATTTTCAATATCTCTAGTCGAAATATCCCTTAGTGGTGGAACTACCTCATGTTCTTCCACTCGTGATAGTTTTTTTACAAAACAAAGTTAAGTTTGTGTTTTCCGGTGAGCTTGAACAGGTCTATTTGTAGATCGATGAGGTTGCTAGTTGAAGATGGGGCAAATGACAAACCTTTATTCAGTACTGTGCTTTCAGCAGGAGTCAACGTTTTTCTCAATAAATTAATAACCAGATCCTCTATCTCCTTCATTATTCTTAGTCCTACATTTTGTCGTCACTATACTTACAACCCTCCTCACTCTCCCTGGTGCAGCATGAAAAACCTTCCATGATGTGTTAGGAGGCATTGAAACTAACATGTTATCAGGTGTTGGGAGTACTGTACCCTCTGGAGAGGGGTGGGGTAGGTATGGGTGCTAGTAAACAATGTAATGTATTCCTGAGATGGATTTCGGTATCAGGTAATATTATCCCCACCAATAATATTGCCATATATATGGTCATGGGGTAAGGCCATAGGTGATATTATTAGTGGGGATAATTTATGGTGCAATTAGGATCGATGGTTGCAGGGGTGTCCCCCGCTCCATTAAAAAAGTTATGGGGTTGGCGGGGGTGTCCCCCGCAGGTTCCATGACTTAATATTGCAGCAAAAATATGGTGATATTTTTGTATGGCGATATCTTTGCGGGGATATTAACACATGGAACCTGGATTTCGGGGACCTTACAAGTAAGTACTGTGACAAGGAAGAATAGAACTAGGGGTAATGAAGATTACCAGTAAGTAATTGGGTCATTACAGAGTAACACTAAAAAACACTACTTATCAATCAAACAGGATACACTAGAGAGAGCCAGCAGTCATTGTTGACTGTGGGACCAATGGAAGCTCGTAATTAAGTCTAATATGCAGTGTCCCCTATGATGTAATTCTCTGGTCTGTGTTCTTTGATAATCTTTTTTGTGGCATTATAGTCAACTTGCTGTATGTTCATTCAAAAGCGGTCGGCTAGTGGAGGAACAGTGTGTCACAACAACCATGAAATCTTCTGATTCATTGCGTTTTCTGAAACCTTCATGTATTCTTTCTCCCTTTTGTGCTCCTTGTCTGTCTGTCTCCAGCAGCTACTATTCCTTGAGTCCTATTCGGAACTGCCACAACTACCTTGGCATCCTATGCTCCCCTGCCTGTGGTTCCCCATTTCCAATTCTGACCTTGCTTCTCTACATTGAAGCCTGAACTCTGCCTCTAGAGCAGCTGTTGGTTAAGTCTATTCTTGTCTTGTGCATGTTGTCTTTAGTCAAAATCTATGCAGCGTTTTTTTTGTTTCCCTGCCTTTTCATCTGTACTCCCACTTTTTGGTGTTATCTTGGACTTTTGTTTATCGGGTATGTCTCATGGCTCAAGAAGGGGCCTGGGGTTACCTATGAACAGCCAACAACTGAGAAAATGGAAGATCAGGAGCGTCAAGAAATCTACAGTCATGTTGTGACTCCTGCAATGCACTTTGAAAGACGTTAACACTATGGGGGTCATTCCGAGTTGGGCGGTAAGGGTTCATGGGCCACGGTAAGGATGCCGGTGCCGGTAAACCCTTACCGCCCTATTCCAAGGTCCCTTAGCAGGTCCCAGCAGAAACGGCTGGTCTGACCAGCCGTTCTCTGCGGGTCCCGTTAAGGGACCTTGGAGCTAATAACGGGCCTGCAATTTGCGGGCCCGTTATTAGCACCTTCCCCATTCCCATTGAGCCCTATGGGGGCTCAAATGGGAATGGGGAATGGTTTACTGAATGGGTACTTACCGGGTCCTCCAAGGTCGGAATGACCCGGTAAGTCCCCATTCAGTCAGAGCGGACCTGGACCCGGGTTTGGAGGCAGCCATGGCGCTGATAGCGCCATGGCTGCCTCCAAACTTGTAATGACCCCCTATGTCACAACTTCAGAAATGTATGAGCGCTGTGAAGATGTTGACCTGGACACTGGCCAACTGCAAATACAGTTGGCCAGTATCCAGGTCGGGATACCGCCCAATTCGTGATGAGGCCTCAGTAAGTAAAGATAGGCTTTTTGATCAGACACAATAGCGGAAGTGTGTTAGTCTGGTCCACAACTTTGGTAACTTCTGAATGTCCTATATTGGAGAAATGTAGTCATTATATACACACCTTTTGAAAAGCCTGTCATTATGTTAACTTTTATTAATATATTACTAAAGAAAGCACAGTAGATGTTCATCAGGCTAACCAAGATTCCACAACCTTTTTAACAACATTGTGTGCCATTGCTGCAATGGCACAGTGCCCTTAAAACATCTATTTTACCCTTTTGAGTAGAGGGGTACGAAACACACGGGAGGACACCCTGGGCAGATTTTCTCAAACAGCAACACTTCAAGAGTATAATGAATTGATTCTTCAGATAAACTTTTATCTGCAAGAAATTACACTGGAAAGGAAAAAGGTTGGAGCATCCACCAAGAGTATACTCCAGAAGCCAATCATTCAAACTAATGGAATACACCCTGCTAGATTATACAGAGAAAGCTGGAAGAAAGAAAAAAGGACACTCTCTGAAGAGGAAAGGGGTATAGTGATGGGACTATGCATGTACTGCAGGGAGAAAGGTCCCTTGGCTTGAGATTGACCCCGAGCACCAAGATGCTAGAAACCACCTCTACATCCTTCTGGAGGGAATGGAAGAAGAAAGTCAAGAACAGCGTCTTCTAAGTAATGTATGATACAGATGCAGAATATCATGCATTGTTTTTGATATCCATATTTTACTATACTCGAAAAAGCAAGAAGGCATCTGCTTCTGCAATGGTGGATTCAGGAGCTATTGGCTGTTTCATGGATGAAGAATGTACTCTAGAACATAAGGTCCTTCTAAGCCAAAAATTAAAGGCTGAAGGAATTTTACAATTAAACGACATGCTTTTAGTTTTTAGCTTCAACAGTTTCTGTTTTGAATCTGCACATTCCTCTGTGGCTCACCACAAAGAGAATAGCATTCAATCCCATAACAGAAGCAAGTTCTCCCTAATTAATTTCCAAATAATGGTTGCAAAAACATAATCCCTATACAAACTCGAGTTGCTGTACATTGGTGTTGTGCTGAGACTTTTGCACTCAAAGATCCAGAGACAAAAGGCTAATAATAATAATAATAATAATAATAATAATAATAATAATAATGATAATGATAATGATAATAATGGTTGATGCAGCATTATCTGGTCTACGTCTGCGTTGTGAATGAGTGGAAGACAGCCTCTGTTTGTTCACCCTGAATAAAGCATGATGACATTTGAATTGAATAATACTCCTACTGTTTTCCACAGATTCATGAACACAGTGTTTTGTGATACACTCATCAAGTATAGATTTATATTTGGGCAACACTTCAATACATTTGAAAGGGTAAAAGCAACACATACAGCATTTAATGAATGAACGAGACATTATGTGAAACTAATGGTCTGGCAGCTGAGCCGGAATTGTGTAACCTTCGTGTGACATCCCCTGCCTCGCCCTGGGAATCCACAGGGGGGGCGCTAAGAGGGCAGGATGCCTCCCAAGCAAGCAAATGATGGGCCTAGGGGTGCAAAGGAGTGGGTTACCTGGGCACCCCTACATAGTCCCCATCTCAGGGCAGGGGACTGTTACATTGCCACCACCGACACTCCTGGCCTTTTAAGGAAATCAAGGATTGGTGGTCTGACAGAACTGACATTTCCTGCATGCTCAGCTCCCTTCACTCGGGTGCATGAATTCCATAGTTTCTCTGTCGACATTTGTCGTCCAACCAGTGCCTTTGTGCGTGCATCAGAATTTCCTTGCAGCCCGCATCTTCTTCCAGCGCCTCCGATTCAGTAGAGTGTCTGTGTGAAGGGAGTTTTGTGTTTTCAACCACAGTGCTGCTCCCACCCAGTGGTGAAGTGTGAGGTTGCAACCATTACCACAGACACCCATAGCCTTTTATACATATGAATAGATGGATAGATTGCTGTCTAAGTTCCCCCCAAAACACTCCTGTAGTGTGTGGAATGGCACTGCTTCCCCTTTCTACAACCAAGATTCAACTTCCAAAGGGAACGGGAAAATGCTGGTTTCCATAAGTAGACATGCAACCTTGGTTTCCACTTTCAAATTCAACCAAACTGTGAGGGATTTCCTGAATCCAAACCGAGCTTAACGTCATATCTGAATCCTACCGTGATCTTCGAAATATGCCACGCCATGCCGATCCAGATCAAACTCACAAGCTTCACTCAAATCCAGCTCTTCGGAGTGCAGGGATTCTTAGTTTCATGTTGGGGAGATTCAAGCAGGATTACTTAACATGGTCCGAAAAAGGAAATTCTATAAGGCTTCCAGTCTGTTACAAATATATAAAATGTAGTATGTGCATTTGTTTCTTACCCCTTTTATGAAAAGTCATGTCAGACTGCCTCTCCATGTTTCAGTCACCTTCTTTTACATACAGACTAAAGGTATGGTGAAATTGTGGAACCTACCCACTGCGCTGGTGGTACCAACCAAACAAATATTGGCAAATAGAACACCCACATGAAAAGGACTAACCTTGCCAACCTCTCAAATGCAGCACCTCACTGCACCCTAAAACTGCAAACCAGCAGTAGAACCAGGATATGAAGACCTCAGCCATTAAGCCATGGCCACAAGCCTCTTGCAGCACAACATTGCTAATGAAAACATGAAGACTCAACCCCTGCAGCACCGCACCATGACTGCAATACCAGCCGTACAACGATGCCACGTAGACCACAACTGCTGCTAACCCAACCATGAAGACCACCTTCGACATGCCCCCTGCAGCACCTCACTGCACCCCAATAATGCAACATCAGCCGTAAGACCATGCCATGTAGACCACAGAGGAAAATCCACAGCCACAAGCCTCTCACATCAGCGCACTGCATCCATGAACCCAAAACATACCAAAATAACTTGCTCAAACTTGCTGTCGGCCATACTGGGCAAAACACCTCACACCACACACACATCAAAACAAATGCGGATACATCGATAGCAAATCACCAACAAACAACACACAACAGTAAAGAAAAAACAGACACATGTGTCTAATAGATAACACTGTCTAATGGATGGTACACCCCATCGAACACTTCAGGAGTCCAAAGTTGAACCCTGGATGATCTCCCCACTCCCACATGTCCAAAACCCATGATGGAAACACGTACCAAAAGGATGATGGTGGGTATTTCCCTGCACCCCAAGTCCATGTTTCGCAAAATGAAAAGAAATGTTGCAACATATTTCCTGTGCCTAGCCCGCACCTTCAAGTCCCACAGTACATGTACACTTGAATTTGAGATCCTGTGTGCTCTCACATTACAGGCGATTTGTAGACCACCCTACACCCACAGCCCTGCAGCTACACCGAACATGACGTGAGCCAATAACGTAAATACATAGATGGTGATACTACAGGCCTCCCAAACAACACATCATCCCATTCAACCCACCTGAAAATGCATTCACTTTTTTTTCCTAACCTGAAGCCACTACACAAACAAAATAGCATTTATAACACTGGCCTCCCCCATCAAGACTAAACCTTTAACGATTCCTCCTCTATACCAAGATTCCTCCTTTCCTAAAACAACAAGTATAATTCCAGGACCAATTTCTGTAAATTCTTAAAAAATCGGTCCCACAGTGAACATATTTAAGCCCCATCTAAATTGTCCATGCTACACATTCCACATGAATCAAGAAGACTTCTATTCCCATGATCTCCATCCAGTCCAGGACATTGGTATTCGGATCTTCCACCACCTTACCCTTCGAATCCGCCACCACCTTACCCCGTTTTGCTCCATGGGGGTCCAATGTCATCTCCTCAAACTCTTGGCAAAGTCGTGAGTCGGAAGAAGGAGGAGGACACTTGGAAGAAATAGTGATTTTGGTTTATTCAAATAATAATAGTAATGCTTACCTCTCCCTATTGCTAGAGGGGTTTCCCAGCCCATATAAATAACTAAAGGTGCCCGTCAGTCGTCTGGAAGTCTGAACGGAAAAGTGTCCTCCATCCAAAACCGACTCCTATCTGACCCTACTGCCATGTTAACTAACTTAACTTAGATTGGGAGAATCTCTGCCCTGTTCCAATATTCTGGTATGTCAATGTCTCTATTCACTCAATAGTTCTACTCTTCGAGGCATCTTCAAATAGTCTCTTTCCACCTTTTTGACCAGATCTTGGACTTCCTTTATGATGTACTTAAGCTTGGCCTACCTTCTTAACGTAAGTATTCCACAAGACGTGGTACCATTCCTTATTACTCTTTGATTTAGGTGTAAATATTCTTTTAACTCTAGTGATTCTAGACTCCTCTTTAATGTCTTTACTTCCCCCGTTTCCTTGGGTTGAATCCCATTCTGAACACTTGGTTTCTCAGGCTTTTTCGTAACTCTTGGGAATATTTTGACCCTTTTCCATTGTATGGTTTCTATCTGTAATGTTTCATATATTTCATTGGGACGAGTTTCTCTTCATGTCTACTTCTCAATTCCTTTTCTTTGGGCCTTACTTATTATCCTCATGATTACATTAATACAGTCCTACTTTAATGGCTCAGATATTGGTACTTCGTCAGTTTCACTGGGCCAAGTTTTTCTTGTTCGATACCCCGTCAGCCTCCCGGAATCCCTGTTCTTCCGGTTACCTCTTTGTTTGGAGTGGGATGCTTTCAGGCACAGCTTTCGCTCAGGGTCTCTTCTTGGTCTCATTATCTCGTGCTTCTCCTCCATGTCGGCATCTCGCACTCAATCTGCTTTCTCGTGATGACTGCGTATGACTGCTTCTCCCATGCTGGGTGGTTTCGGCATTGTAAAACGGGTGGTCTGCCCACCACAGATTTGTTAAGGTCACGTCATGGCCTGTGTACTGTTACATTTCAGAAGTAAAGTGACAACCATAGTGTCTAAGTGCTAAACGAGAAGCACATGAGGTGGTCAGTATTTATTAGAAAAGATAAACACTAACATGCAGCTGTCTTCACGGGTGGCTTTGCTGCAGCTAGTATGATGAGGGAACCAGTAACTATCATACATTAAATAATCCTATTCTAATTTACAGGATGTTATGGGCAGGTAGCACATTGAATTAAGAGCGACATGAACATATAATATGTGACGAACAATTCCAGGGATGACAGAATAGGCGTTTTAAATAAATTTGTGGTCAATGGTATACTGTTTTTACTAATGGAATGAAGGTGTGACGTCAGCCGCTCAACGATCGATGCCACACCATTTAAATAAGAATTAGTCTTAATGACGGTCCTTTGTTGAAACGAGCAGAACACCGTGTTCTCGCATCAGGGAGCTGGCTCTAATCAGCAAGCAGATATAAGTCACAAAGTATTCAGGGATTTAATTAAGTGCATTGTATTATTAAATGGGTATGTCCTATGGGAATCATTTTAGATGGTTCTACTTATTTTGTGTGTTTTTAAGGAATAAAAAGATATTGTTTCCGTGATAGCGGCATAACATTATTTTGTGATACAACATTTAGTCAAGGGCTGACGCCCCATCTTTCCCAGCAGGGAGCTGGTACCAATACCGCAGTATATGCGAGTCCCAAAGGAATTAGTGACAGAACTGTGTGTTTTGCATTACTAAATGGAAATGTCGCAGGTGAATCTACGGAGATTGTTTTACCTGTTTTGTGTTTAAAGGAATAAGGAGACGTGCTTACATCATTAGTGGCATAACATTATTTTTTTATATGGAGTTGAGATTAAGCCCGACAAGCTTAATTTATGGGTCTGTTTACAACCAGTGAATATGCAACTTGTATATCAATAGGGTATTGTTTTGACTTATGAACATATCATTGGGGTGTTTTTCTTGTTGTGACTTGGTATTTATATTAATAATCACCAGAGTGTGAAGATTCACTGGAGGTTCAATTATTTTGGAGGAGTTGGATTCACCAAATAGGAACACGATTCAGGTAAGGTGTAACTGATTTTGTGTGTGCTTACGCACAGTGATTGGTGACTAAAAATAATGGGGCGTTGTAGAGCATGATGGAGGGAGCACATTAGAAGGTGTGTTAAGGTGTGTGACACAGTGGCAGGAGGTCTAGGCCGTATTGACTCCGTTTGAACTTTGCATTGACCACTGTCTTGCACCATTGCACTGATGTAAAATCATGTAAGGTGATGTTAACCATTTCAAACGACTCATGCTTGAACAATAACTATCATTCAATTAGTTCACACTTGCATCAATAATAGAATCTTGTGCAAAACCGTCTATTGGGTCAATAACTGGTTCATGGTATGGACCATAAAATAATCATGTGTTAAACAATGTGCATTTTGATTTAATTGTATATGCATTTTATGGACATTGAACATGTGTGGTTTTATTACTAAAATGTATTGTTCTGGGCATACAATCTGTAATAATGGTAACCAATTTATAACCAGCAATGGCGTGTGATACTTTTACAACATGGACTGTTTGAACTGATTCTGTCATGCAGCCCTGAGGAATGGAAAGATGTGGCCAAAACACGTGTTGGCTGTTGTTCTAGATTTTGGAAAACAGAACAATATAAAGAGTTTATTTTTAAAAAACTCAAGAGTTTTTATGTGACTTTGTATTATTGATATCGAGACTTTTAGGAGGGGTACATGGGCACAAATAGTCTGGGTATATTTTGACTTCTGTTTCGTTTCTCACTTGGTTCCTGCTACTTGGGAACGCCAGACCGCTTGCCCTCCACTACGCTGCTCAGGACTCCTTTGAAAGGCATGGGCTCCACGTCTTGCTCTGGTTCTGCCTCCTCCAGACGTAACCTCATCAGTGAGCTTTCCCTGCTTATGCTCTTTTCTCTCTGCTCACACTGCTCCTTGCCTCAGCGTGCTCTCCTCTGCCAGCCTCCTCCTCTCCATTATCTGTGTGTCTCCTCTTAAAGAAACAGACCCTTCTTCTTGTGCATAACTGGTTATTTCAGTTTTACCTTCAGCCAAGGTTCTTGCAATATTCTTCATATCAGATAGTCCCATACATGCTACAATGGTGGAGGGCTTAGGAAATTCATTACAGGAACGGGAGTCCTTGTCCCCTGAAGGGGAGTCTCACCCAATGAGGTCCAACTTGCTCGGACCCCCAGCAAGGGTCTTGGCGAGTGGTCTTACCTCCCTAGCCTCAAAGAGGGAGGCTTCCCCTTGGGGAGATGGAATGAATACCTGTGATTCATCACATAACCATCCCATTAGGGCTGTGGCTTGCACAACTCGTGTCTGAGGACATGTTTTTTCTTTGGTGTTCTTAATTTGCAATTTTCTCTCTTCAGGATTTGGAGATCTGGTCTCTCCCCACTTCCAGATCGAAGTACTCGGGAGGTCTACTGTAGGTTCCCAAGATGTTAACGGAGAATACAGGGCATTTGTGTTGTGGGTTGCAGCAGAATTTAATAGTTAGGTAAAGGTTTGAAACTCTGTACCAATGATTACCTCTTCAGGGAGACCAGGTATAATAGTGGCCTTGATGGTTATGGACCGATCTCTGACTCTCAGTAATACTGGGACCTTAGGGTAGGTTTCGACATCCCCATGTATGCAGGTTATCCTTACCGCTTGAGTACTTTGAATGTATTCGGGGTACATGAGGTTGGCTCTGACAGAGGTTTGTCTGCTGCCAGAGTCTATGAGTGTGTTACCCGATATCCCATTTATTTGTATTTCCTCATGCACCTGAAAAGGCTGAGAGGCACAGTGGTATATTGTCATCTTGTCAGTGTCATCCTCTGTTTCCTCATCATTCCTGATCCCATTCCTCTGCTGCTAACCATCCTATCTGCATAGGCTCTTCTGGGGTGTTTTTTGGACAGAACCTGGCAATATGTCCCTTTTTAAAGGGGAAACAAAGGCGGGAAGTTGGGAAGGGGGCTTTTACTCGACCTATTTCTTTCATTCATTTGGGTTTTGGTCATTGTCAGAGAGGAGTTTCTTCTAGGGGTTTCCTCTTTACCTAGAAATTCCTGAGTTGGATGTTTCTCAATTATCTGACATTTCTCAGTTAATGCAACTTTGGGATTTGATCTTATATCCCTCCTTATTTCTACTGTCTTCCCTCAGTGTGTAAATATTTGGTCGCTTCATAGTTGGCTTGGGTGACTTCAATGGTAGTCTCCAAGAAAGCTTGAGGCTGTTGTAATAAACCTCTTTGTAGAGATAAGGGAGGGACACTAATAAACTGCTCCAATGCTAGACTCTCCAAACCTTCTAGTAGGGTTTCCTACCTAACACTGTGTTTAGCTATTTTGTACCCGGCCTGCTAATTTTAAGGGACTTTCATTGAGTAACATATGGACATCACAGAATTTAAAGTGGTAAAACGCATATGTTTGTCCAACCCATTGTAATAAAGCCTTTTTGATCTCAGGGAAAGGGGTAAGCCCCAAAGGGTTCACATTCTGATATGATATTCGTAAAACTCCTTCAGTAAGGGGACGAGATAGCAGACCCTAAACCCATCATCGCAGTTAAACTGGGTGGCTATCCATTCAAAGTTTAATAAAAATGGATGCCGCTCACGAGCCCCGTCAAGATGGCTGCCTTAGTGTGAGCACCCTGCTCGCCTGCTAGATATCTGACATTTATTCTGTGTCCACGTCCCCGGAGAGCATGTGTCGTAGCACACCTACACACTGAAGGTCCCTGGCATCATACAGCGCCAAGTTTGAACTCCAACAGTGACAAAATGGTGATTCCTGCCCTTCGACCCTGCAGAGCGGCCCAGAGCAGAGGGTGCTCGCTCGGAAGCAGCGCTGCGATACCAGCAGCAGCGGGCGGGCTCGAGGTGCAGGATTGGGGGTGAGCCATTGCGCAACTTCTATCAAGCCAATGACGGTCTCTCCACACATGCACAAGCTCCTCAGTGATACAGTTCTGCTGGAATGTATGTGTGGTCCTATGTACTGATCTGGTAGCCTCACGAGATCTGTGTAGTTCGGGACTTAAAACTGCATTGACAATGTTAGCTGGATACTTCCTAAGGTGTGTCTCAATAAACTTCAGCGTGTCAAGGGAATCAGTATTGGGACCATAATAATTCATGAATGTGATTCCCTGGCCTTGCACCATCCCACAAATGATCAACTCTTTGCCCTCTGAGTCCTTCAACAAATCAGAATAGCGGAACCCTAGCCTTCCTCGTATAGCTTGGCTAACATCCCATGCCTAGCGTGAGAAGGAGAAAAAATATTGGTTGCAATCCCAGAATTTGGCGAATTTAGCTTCGTCCGAGGGTGAGAGGTGTGTTTCCTGTAAAAATGCCACATCCACATAGCGTATCTGCATATACAGTACTACTTTCCTTGATTTGGAGGGGCAATTAAGACCACGCACATTCCAAGTCATACACTTAACAGCAGCACTAGCCATGTGCATCCCACCAGAAAATTGTTAGGGTGGAGAAGCCAATACTAATCGCCCACATCATGGGCTTTGAGGCAGTGTTGTTTTGTTCAGAATGTTACTGTTTTGAAATGAATACTGCAAGTAAATGGCGCATTTAAATGTCATGTACAGCTGCAAATAATAAATGCCAATAAACAAATTTGAAAATAAAGCATGGGCTGTGAGGCAGCAGATAAGGACACATGTGGATATCAGCAAGGGCACCCCCTGTAGTACTAGGAGCAGTAACCACTTCACTGTAAACCCCAATGTGCTGACACCCCCTGCTGTATAGACAATTTAAACAGAGAGATCGACAAACCACACCTAGACCCTAATCTCACATTCCCTATCCCCACAACTGCTCCAACAGGTGTAGCGCAACCAGAGCCCAACGCACAGTCACCTTGAAAGCAGAAACAGTTTGCTGTCCAAAACAAGAAACCTTTAGCATACCAACCAACCTCAAACCATCCCCAAAGACCACCCCCACCAGCAACCCCAATCTGCCTATTGAAACCGCCACCCCCCCAACCAACAAAATGCGCACTGAAGCAGGAGGATCACTCGAGGTCCAGCTGCCCCCACCTGCCTGCACGTTCAATACACGCCTCAGCAACGAGAAGTAACAGTCATTTGTAACTGAAACAGAAAGAAGAAGAATGCATCCAAGTCATCAAAGGTCCCTGTCTCAGGGGTTTCCAGGGTTGTGTTTGGTCTTATATCTGCTCGCATCTAGGAAATCACAAGCCTCCTCCGGAGTCCCATTATGTTTGATGCAGAGTCTTGCCGTAAACAACATGGCATACTTAAGACCTTTTGCTCTGAGCCTCTTCTTAATGCCTCTGCATCATCCACAAGGCTTTCTGTGGCCTCGGACCCCACTATATCTAGCTCTCTCTCCCTAAATACTGCCCTGCTAGAGACCCTTTGTCTTCTAGCTACAGCTCTCTCCAGTTCAGACACTTTTCCAAACGGAGAGTGGGGGGTAGATCTCTCTCTTCGGCAAGATCCTCCCTCTGGCGTGGCCTCCCTGCCCCTCTCATGCTTAAGCCAGATCTCCTTAAGCTCCAGAAGCATCGCAAGACCCTCCTTTTCTCTTCTTCCTTCCCTCTCCCATGCCCCTGCTAATGCCCTCTCTGCCGCATTGACCGTCTGCCTGCTCCCTTCTGAGTCCTTCAGGGCACCAGGCCCTCCTCACGCAGTCTACCCCAGCATCCCTGTGTCCCTGACCCCACCCCCGAAACTGCACTTGCCCATCTGGGCCCCCTTCCCCTGCTAGCCTCGCGGGTTGTGCATCCCGACCGAGCTTCTCCACCCCTGTCCTCACTTAGCATGTGGCCCTCACTTCCTGCACTCCCCGCATCCCTGGCACCTGCCCACCTGGCCTCCCCTTGGCACTTGCCTAGCCCCATGGCCCTCTTCTTCCCCTCCTCCTCCCCCTGCTCTTGTATGCCTCCACTTTGCCCCACACTTCCCTCCCACCCTAGCATTATCCCTTCCCCTGACCGTCAATTCCCCCCTCCCCAAACCCCTCTCCAGCACATCTTGTTGCTGCACTTGCATGATCTGGAGGATGCAATGCCTAGTAGGATTGTTATTATTGTTTTCTTCCCTGCCCCCTCCTTTTCAGTCTTGTGGCACCTTGAAAAACCATTTGCTGTGTAGGCACTTTACAAATATCCAATAGATAAAATAAATAAATACATGTCAATGAAGGTTTTTCAGGACACCTGGAGCTTATTAGAGAAATCAGGAAAAGGCTGTATACCTGGTCTCACTTGTAAGTGAGGGTGCCTTGTTCCCTGGAGCAGCATAGGGCAAGGTCCTTGGCCCTGTAATTGAGGAGCCTAGAAATAATCGGTCTAGGTGGTGCACCCGACACTCAAGGCCTCCCTCCCAGTATGCAATGGGCATGCTCCACCACAAACGATAACGAAAAGCCATCTTGTCCCATGGTTTCATGCAGGATAGTCTCTACTAGTAACTCCATTGGGTCCGTATCCATCGTCTCCGGGACCCCACAATCCTGAGGCTATTCCGGAGGGATCTCGATTCCAGGTCTTCCTGTTTCTCTGTTAGTTGATTAATTACTTTCATTAGAGCCACTTCTCTGCAGGTCGACAATGATTAATCTTCAACAATAGATGGGTTTCGGCCCCATTAAGCCATGTTTATTCAGCCTGACAACCATATGGTCCACCTTACAGGTTAATGAATCGAACTTGCTATCTAACAAATGTATACCCGCCTGAAGCAGTGTCAGCATGCTTTTAATATCCTGGAGTGCATCAGAGGAGGCAGTGACCTGCATCTCCTCCACAGATTCACCATCCAATGCACCCCTAGTAGAATGCTTTGATTGGGAGGGGGATGCATAAGGGAGCTTAGAATGTTTTTTATCTGTTTTGACCATGTTGGCACAAGGCTTGATGGTTGGGGCCCGAATTACAGCAGCTACGGGCCGCCTGTAGCTGTGTGCAGCATTATGGTGCCACCAGCAAAGCCTCATAATGCCAGTAGTGGGACCCCTTCCAAGGGTAGATTTACTATTTTATCCCCTCCAGTGAGGGTATTTCAGAGAACCACTGTGCTCTCTAGTAACAGCTGCAGATTTATACTGGCAGTCATAGGTTTGGCTGCTGGAGTTGCCGTGTTAATGTAGGCAATCACAAAGCCCTACAGCGTAGAGTGCCCGCTGCATGCTCCGGCTCACCCACTCTATTACAGCTCTCCACAGGGGTCTGGGACTTATTGCCGCCATGCGCAGCCAACAGAACTATGTCCAATCTGCCACCGATATGCAGCACAGAGTGCCACCTCTCTGCTTCGGTGCCTCCATTCTCGTTACCAGCTGGAAGTTGGGCATGACTTTGCAGCTCTCCCCACTCGCCATCCCCCTTCAGGTGCTCACTGGACCGCCACTCGCATTCCATGACTCCATGCAGCGCGGGTGAACCTGGAATGCATGTGTGGTCCTATGTACTGATCTGGTAGCCTCACGAGATCTGTGTAGTTCGGGACTTAAAACTGCATTGACATCTTCCACTCACATGACAATGTTAGCTGGATACTTCCTAAGGTGTGTCTCAATAAACTTCAGCGTCTCAAGGAAATCAGTATTGGGACCATAATAATTCATGAATGTGATTGGTTTGATAGAAGTTGCACATTCAGTTGTACTGTGCACCGCACAGCGTCCAGACTGGATTCTATATTGGTTTCGTGGAGGGGACCTGGGCTGGGTCTCAGACTGAAATATCTTGGTGCATACTTTGTCGGATCATGCACTCGTGGTTGTAGATGTGGCTTTCCCCGGCAGGAAGCAAGGCACAATAATTGTTTTTTTAAGAATAGGGAACTCACTGATGGGGGGTTCTATGAAACTATTCAGGAGAATATTATACATTTCTTTCAGGAAAATGAGGGAATGGTAACCTCTTGCTTGGTGCACTGCGAGGCCTTCAAGTGTGTAATTTGCAGAGTTTGCATTGCCAAGGAATTGAATATTCTGAAGACCATACGGGCTGAGCTGGCTGGTAGTGAGTCTCTCCTCCGGGGTGTGGAGTCTGGCTTTGACTTCCTTACTGATCCCGATCTGCAAGTACGATTCCATACAGAGCTTGGGAGCTTCAGGTAGGTAGTGGATACGGAAGCAAAGCTTTTACATCGACTTGCGTCGGTACGTCAATATGGTACGGGTCAACGGCCTGGTAAAGTGCTGGCATGTGCAATTATTGTGGAGACTCCTGGTTCCCACATTTTGGCGAAGCATTGAGGCCCTACTCCAAGATTTTGCTAGGGTTCTCGTGGAATAATACAGCGCACTTAACTCATCTAAGACCTTGGCGCACCAGTCCGCCGTGGATGACTTCTTGAATCAGGTTGGATTGTATTGGCTTACACAGGGAGAGAGAGACTGGTTGGGCTGCCCACTTCAGCTGAGGAGATCCATGATGCCATTAAGACACTTCCTTTTGGGAAAGCACCAGGCCCAGATTGGGTTCTCTGTTGACTTTTATAAGGCTTTTGCAGTGGTTCTGGTGCCTCACCTGTTGAACACATATAAGCAGGCATTGGCAGATGGTAGTCTCCCTGCGTCGATACGAGAGGCTGTTGTTTCCCTCCTTATGAAGACTGGGTCGGATGCTGAGGTATGTTATCTTACAGATCGATTTCTCTCATAAATGTGTATAATAAAATATTAGTGAATGTTCTCACTACCAGGCTTGCACCACTGATGTCTAAGTGTGTTAAGGCAGATCAGGCGGGATTCATCACAGGAAGGTCCACATTTGATGGGTTACGTAGGGTGATTGGCCTTCTGTTGGCTCTTGCTCACCAGTCCATGGTGGTAGCAGCCCTTATTGACTGTGAGAAGGCATTTCATTCTGTGGAGTGGCCCTTCTTGTCCTCGGTGTGCAGGCAAATGGGGGTTGGTGAGTCATGTAGTACTTTAGTTGCCCTTTTATACACGGCTCCGGTAGCATGACTGTGAGTGAATGGTCAAATATCTGACCCCATCAGGGTGGGGCGAAGAACGAGACAGGGCTGTCCCCTATCACCCTTTCCGTTCGCTCTGGCCGTGGAGCCTTTGGTGGAGTTAGTCAGGTCTAAACACATTCATAGAGACATACGCCCTCATTACGACCTTGGCGGAGGACCATGGTGCTAGCAGCACCATGGTCCATGCCGCTAAGGTCAGTATTCCGCCATGGTGTATGGTGGAATTACCGCCCCATTCCAAGGTGAGTGGGGCGGTAATTCCCCATTCACCAATGGCCCCTTCCCCATTCCCATTTTTGCCCCATAGGGCATAATGGGAATGGGGAAAGGCGCTAATTACGGCACCGTAAATTACGGTGCCGTAATTAGCACCAAGGTCCCTTTGCGGCATGGGTTTTAACGCCTGCAAAAAGCAGGCGTTAAAATCACCATCCCGCAAAGGGACCTTGGAATCAGGCGTTTAAGGGTCGGCGCCGTTTATGGCGCCGTAAACCCCTTAACGCCTGGGTCCTAATGAGGGCCATAGACCTGTTTACACATTGGTTGGGGATATCAGTATACGCTGATGATATGATCCTGTTTGTCACTGACCCGAAGTCAAACGTAGCACCTCTTATAGCAGATGTCCTGCAATTTGGGAAATACTCTGGGCTTAAAATTAATCATAGGAAGTCGGTGCTTCAATGGCACAAAGGGAGCACTCATTATTTGTGAGTGGTGATCGCGCAAGTCCCTGAAATACTGTACCAAGAAACTTATATAGCTAAACTCACTAAAGCAGAGTTGAAACTGTAAAGGTGGAAACATCTACTGTTGTCGTTCTATGGCAAAATTTGTTTGGTTAAAACAGTCATCCTCCCTAGATTTCTATACACATTTCTTAATGTGCCTATAGTGGTTCATCTGACTTTTTTCAAGAATATGAAGTACATGGTCCCGAGTTTTATTTGGCAGGGTAAGCAGCCCTGAGTACCCTGAAACAAGCTGATTGCTCTGTTGGACAGGGATGGGTTAGCACTTCTGGATCTTGAATCCTATTGGATTGCTGCGGACGCATCCTTCCTCGCCTATTAGTATGAACCACTAAACGATAGATTGCATGTCCAGTTTGAAAGGGCACTCGTGTCGGCTGGGCTTTTGAGGGCAATGATACTGACTTCTACGCAGTGCATAGGTAAAACTAAAGACTTGGTTGAGATCTCCTGTACGTCTTGGTGACGTATTGAGGGGACATTTTGACCAGAAGTGTTATACACCCCCCTCCTGCCTGTTACATATGTCCCCGGTATCCAATTAACTAGTGAAAGGGTTTATATTCAATGTATGGCTAAGCTGGGTATCTCTTGCTGGTAGGACATCTATCCCATGGACAATTCTTCACGATTAATGAATTCAAAGGTAAAGGTGGCACTTTGGCACTTGATCATGGTCATTACGACCCAGGCGGTAAGTACACCAACTATACCACCATGGTGTAAACTACATTTACACCATGGTGGATGGCGGATTTACCGCCCCATTCCAAGGTGAGTGGGGCGGTAAATCCCCATTTCCCATTTACCCTTCCCCATTCCCATTTTTGCCCCATAGGGCATAATGGGAGTGGGGAAGGCGCTAATTACGGCACCGTAAATGACGGTGCCGTAATTAGCACCAAGGTGGTTTAGCGCCATGGATTTTAAAGCCTGCTGAAAGCAGCCGTTAAAATTGGAATCAGGCGTTAAGGGTTAACGACGGCGTTAACCCTTAAAGCCTGAGTTGTAATGACCTCCGATGTGTTTCTATATTTTATGCTGCTGAATGTGATGAAAGAATGGTTTCACTCCTTTCCCATGGCACCCCCTCTTGCTATTTTTCATGGAGTGGTCAATGCTGAGAGCATCGAGAAATGTGTATCTGGTCTGTATGCAAAAATGATAGACTCTACAGTGGGCTGGGCGGATGACTTCCGTGAACAATTTGAAAATTCCATAGGTGTCCCTATTCCAGATATGGCGCTATTGTTGTGCCAGACTAAAAGGGTGGCGCTCAACAGAAGGTTCAAGCTGATCCACTTCAAATTCCTGCACCAATTCTATTTTACCCTGGCTAACCTGCAATAGTTCTTTCCTGAGACATCTGAGGCATGCCTTAGATGAGGTTTCTCCCCAGCCAAATGTATACTCCTTTTGTGGTACTGTACCGGAATTCATGATTTTTGGTCTCAAGGTTTTGATACTAAAAGTGAGATTGTGGGAGAAAGTGTTGCTCCTTCCCCTATGGCTGCTCTTTTGGGGTATACAAAAGAGGCAGCAGGGCATGTTTGACATCTCCTTGGTCTCCTGCTTCTTCTGGTTAGAAGGAGAATTGCTATGGTGTGGGGTAGGGGACGGCCCATGCTGCATGATTTGTGGAAAACCAATATTTTGTACTACCATGACATTGAGGCTGAATACTGTGCCACTTGCATACCTCTGAGAGTTCGAAAAATATATGGGGTCCTTATGTGGCATTCCTAATGTCCAGTGCATGTTGTACCCCCAATTCCTCACTGACTTTGGCTGATGACCAATGTAACTGTTATTTCCTGCTTTAATATTACTGTTGTAACATTATGCTGGATGGATGCATGTAGAAAAGCTGCTGTCCTTTTTATTTTGTGGTTATGTAAACTAATAAAAAGAGATTTAAAAACAATTAAACAGTTTAACAAAAATGCTTCCAAAGATTCACCTTTCTTATAAGGTTGTAATACCCCCTGGGGTACTATCAGGTACGAGGTGTGATGATTTGCCAGGTCTCATCACTTCTCCCCATGGGGGAACCCTTTCCTATGAGGCTTCGGAGGTGAGGCGCTACCCAATAGTCCTAGGGTTGGTAATATATGGGAGGACCTCATAGGAAGGGACTCCCCTCCTGGGGATAAGTACATCCACCTCTGGAAAAGCATCCATAAAACCCAATCACACAGCCCCCTACCCCATGGTCTCCCTTTTCTCCCGCCGTTGATAGTGGGACCATGTGCTATTCTGAGACCTTGATTGTGCCAAATGTAAAATATACTGGGATGAGGAAGAGCAAATTAAGCATTGGGAGTAGCAGTATGAAAAAAAACAAGTACTGTAACTAGGTGGCCACGTGAGGCATGAAGAATACTAAAGAGACTTTAGTGAATGGTGTTAACATTACGCAAAGGTGGACTCATCAATAAAAAGCAAAAAACAAGACAGAACCAGGAGAGTCTCATTGCAGAATCCTGCTTTATGCAAATCAAACCCAGGAAATTCAAACTGGGAAGACTGAAGGTGAAGCAGAAGCAGAAGCATCTCGCCAGAATGACAGAACACTGCTGAATCGCACTGCAAGCCGGCAGGGAGCCAACTCACGTGGTGGTAGCGTGACCGCAGAGAGGTGGACCGTCAGGTCTGGAAACAAAGCAGAGAACACCAGCCTGCCGTGGAGATGCACAGGAAGCAGGAAGACAGAAGAGAGACGCCCACATCCCTGTGAAGAACCAGAGCCATTCCCCAATGATACTGCAGGTAATGGGAAGGGCGGGAAGACCGGGTGGGGTCGGGAAGTGGCCTGAAGAGAACCGATTGTATCCAGAGTCATCTCCCTTGTTGCAGTGGCCCAACAAATACCACTGATAAAGCAGAGTGCATCGGGAGACATCCCCTTGGTGCAGTGGCGCAACAAATACCACTGATAAACCACAGTGCATCAGGGGTCATGTCCCTCAGCACAGTGGCCCAACAAACACCACTGATAAAGCAGAGTGCATCGGGAGTCATCTCCATTGGTGCAGTCGCCCAACAAATGCAACTGACAAAACCAAGTGCATCAGGAGTCATCTCTGTCGGCGCAGAGGCCCAACAAATACCACCGATAACACAGAGTGCATCGGGAGTGAACTCACTCGGCGCACTGGCCCAACAAATACCACTGATAAAACAGAGTGCATCAGGAGTCATCTACCTCAGAGCAGTGGTCTACCTAATACCACTGTTCCAAAAGAGTACCTCGGGGGTCATCTCCCACATCACAGTGGTCCATCTAATACCACTAAGAAGACTGAGTGTAATGGGAGCCCTCTCCCTCGTGGCAATGGTACATCAAAGACAGCTTGAAAACTAGAGTGCTTCGCGAGACATCGCCCTCATCAAGATACTACTTTTGGAGAAACCCATAAGGAGATATATGGAAGAAAAGCAGAGAACCCTGGGATCATTTGTGCAGGTTAGGCAACAACTGTGTATAAAATTCCTATAGTTCTGGAAGAAATTGGAAAAGTGACAAATAAAGAAAGTATGTGCTGGATATGTTTGCACTTGTAAGGTAATGGCTTCTGTGAATATTGAGAAAAGCAACGGGCTGCTACATTCCTCTGCCTCTTCTAGTTAGGAAATCACACATTTTTGTAATGTTTCACAAAACAAGCAACCCCATGAGCCAAAAGCACAGCCATGGTAAACAGGTATTTTATGCTGATGGCCTAAACAGATGTACTTAGCATTTGAAAATAAGCAAAACGAATGTGGTGAAAAATGGCAAGCATACATTTTCTGAAAGTCCACAGGCAGACCTTTTGAAGGATAGGTGACTTGCGCAGCTTAAAAAAGTGTACAGTTCCTAAAACAGTGACTAAATGTAGGTTACATTTGGGAAATTAAAGGGTTGCGTAACAAAGTGCAGTAGGAAATGTATGAAAACTTTTTCAAAACCAATAGAAAACAACAAATATCCAACCTTGCAACATTCCCACATGTGTCTTGATAGAAATGACCTCACATATGTGAGTGCACTAACCTGGGTGCAAAGGCAAAAGGCTAAACCACTAATACTTCAAACCCCCTGGGAAAGACTGGATTTGGTTTTGTGGGTGTCCCAGCCACTAAGGAAAATAGGGAATTTCTGAAAAGAGGACACACATGGACATCCAAAAAAGGTCTGACTTGCACCGATCGCCCTATAATGTATTACCCACCAGGCCCAGCAAAGTCCAAAATGTAGGGAAAAAAAGAAAATGTTCAGACATTTGCCACCAGTAAACCACCGAAACACACCAGCAACAACATATGTCCTACCTTCCCACATTCCAACCAGTGTCCTAACAAAACCAGTACCTCACATGTGTGGGTGCACTGACCTGGGCACAAAAAGAAAAAGACTAAACCACTGTTACATCAAACGCCCTGGGGAAGACTGGATTTGGCTTTGTGGACAACCCCCAGATTTGGGGCTGCGGTGTCGCAGCCACCAAGGAAAACAGAGAACCCCATGTATTTCTTACAAGAAGACACCGGTGGGAATCCAAAGAGGTCTGATTTGCCTGAATCGCCCTAGAATTTATTACCAACAAGTCCCAGCAAAGTCCAGAATGTAGGGAAAAAACCTCCATGTTCAGACATTTGCCACTAGGAAACCACCGAAAGACGCCACCAATAACACATGTCCTACCTTCCCATGTTCCCACAGGTATGTCAATGAAAATGGTACCTCACACATGTGGGTGCACTGGCCTGGGTTCAAAGGGAAAGGCTAACCACTGGTACATCAAACACACTGGGGAAGAATGGATTTGGCTTTGTGGACATCCCACAGATTTTGAGCTGCGTTGTCGCAGCCATCAAGAAAAACATGAAACCCCATGCATTTCTGAAAATAAGATGCCCATGGAAATCCATGGAGGTCTGACTTGCATGAAAATCCTCCTCGAATGTTTTACCCACAATGCCTGGCAAAATCTGAAATGTAGGGGAAAAACTAAATAAACATTTGGCACCAGATAACCAAAAAAACACGCTGGCAACAACACTTGTTCTAACTTCTCATATTCCCACAGCTGTCCTGATGAAAAAATTACCTCCCATGTGTGGATGTGGGTCAACCATCCCCAAGTCCAGCAGCAGTCCCAGAGAGCCCCGGCATGGACACTATTCCTCCCTGGAGGGAAAAGCTGTAACGCTGCATGGCCAAAGCTCAAGGATGTCAGGGTTTCTGCTCCCGGCCTTGGGCGTCTGTCTCCAATGTGGGTCGGCCATCCACAAGTCCAGCCGCGGTCCCACAGAGCCTTGGCAGGGTCTGCATCACTCCCTGGAGGGAAAAGCTTTAATGCAGACCAGTCAGAGCTCAAGGATGTCCGGGGGTGCTGTCTCTGGCCTTTGGCGTCCATCTCCAATGTGGGTCGATCATCCACAAGTCCAGCTGCGGTCCTACGGAGCCTTGGCAGGGTCTGCATCTCTCCCTGGAGGGAAAAGCTTTAAAGCAGACCAGTCAGAGCTCCAGGATGTCCGGGGGTGCTGCCTCCAGCCTTTGGCGCCTCTCTCCCATATGGGTCGACCATCCCCAAGTCCAGCGGCAGTCATGGGGCATCCCAGCGGGGTACTCGCTCCTCCCCAGAGGGGAGAACTGTAACACGGTAGGGCCAGAGCTCCAGGATGTAATCTGTAATGCAGAGCATGCCAGGGCTCCAGGATAGTCGGGGCTGGTGTTCTCGGCCATGGGTGCATGTCTCCCATGTGGGTTGACCGTCCCCAAGTCCAGCAGCACTCCCAGGGATCCCCGGCAGGGTCCCCATTGCTCACTGGAGGGAAAAGCAGTAACACAGCCCAGCCAGAGGTCCAGGGCAGCTGGGGGTGCTGCGTCTGGCCTTGGGTGCCTGTCTTGCATGTGGGTCGACCGTCTTCAAGTCCAGTGGCAGTCCCAAGAAGCCCTTGCATGGTCACCATCCCTCCCTGGAGGTAAAAGCTGTAATGCGGCACCGCCAGAGCTTCATGACAGCCAGGGGTGCTGCACCCAGCCTTGGGCGCCTGTCTGCAGTGTGGGTCGACCATTCATAAGTCAAGCAGTGGTCCCAGGGATCGTCGGCAGGGTCCCCATCTCTCCCCAGATGGAAAAGCTGTAACACAGCCCAGCCAGGGCACTAGGATGTTTGTGGGTGATGTCCTTGGCCTTGGGCACCTGTCTCTCATGTGGATCAACCATCCCCAAGTCCAGAGGCAGTCCCAGGGAGCTCCAGCAGGGTCCCCATCACTCCCTGGACGGAAAAGCTTTAATGCAGTGCAGACAAGCTGGAGCTTCAGGACAGCCGGGCGTGCTGCATCTGGTCTTGGGCGCCTGTCTCTATTGTGGATCGACCACGCCCAAGTCCAGCGGCAGTCCTGGGATGACCCGGTGGGGTCCCTGTGTCTCCCTGGAGGGAAAACCTGTAAAGCAGTAGGGCCAGAGCTCCAGGACGGCTGGAGGTGCTGACCTTGGCCTCGGGCACCTGTCTCAAATGTGGGCCGACCGTCCACAAGTCCAGCTGCCGTCACAGGGAACCCCGCCAGGGTCCCATCACTCCCTGGAGGGAAAAGCATTAATGCAGATCAGCCAGAGCTTCAGGATGGCCGGGGGTGATGTCTCTGGCCTTAGGCGCATGTCTCCCATGTGGGTCAACCATCCCCAAGCCCAGCAGCGGTCCCAGGGACCCCCAGCATGGTCCACATCCCAGAGGGAAAAGCTGTAATGCTCTAGGGCCAGAGCTCCAGGATGGCTAAGGATGCTGCCCCTGGACTTGGGCGCCTGTCTCCAATGTGGGTCAACTGTCTACAAGTCCAGTGACGATCCAAGTGGGCCCCGGCAGGGTCCCAATCACTCCCTAGAGTGAAAATCTGTAATGCAGTCCAGCCAAAGCTCCAGGATGGCCAGAGTGCTGCCCCTGGCCTTGAGACCCTGTCTCCCTTGTTGGTTGACCATCCCCAAGCCCGGCAGCGGTCCCAGGGAGCCCCAGCAAGGTCCACATCCCAGAGAAAAAAGATGTAACGCAGCCAGGCCACAGCTCTAAAATAGCGGGGGTGATGTTCCCGGCTTTGGGCGCCTGTCTCCATGTGGCTGGACCATCCCCAAGTCCAGCGGCAGTCTCAGGGAGCCCTGGCAGGGTCATCATCCCTCCTCAGAGGGAAAAGCTGTAACACAGTATGGCAAGAGTGCCAGGATGGCAGCACCTTTCTCCCATGTGGGGTAACCATCCCCAAGCCGCGGTCCCAGGGAGCCACGGCAGGGTCCCCATACCTCCCCAGAGGGAAAAACTGTAATGCAGCGCATCCAGAGCTCCAGGGCAGTCAGGGGTGATGTCCTTGGCCATGCATGCCTGTCTCCCATGTGGGTCGATTGTCCGCAAGTGCAGCGGCAGACCCAGGGAGCCCGGATAGTGTCTCCATCCCTCACTGGAGGGAAAACTGTAATGCAGCCCAACCAGAGCTCCAGGACGGCTGGGGTGCTGCCCTGGCCTTGTGCGCCTATCTCCCATGTGGGTTGACCATCCCCAAGCCCAGCGGTGGTCCTAGGGAGCCCCAGCAAGGTCCCCATCCCTCCCTGGAGGGCATAGCTGTAAGGCAGTACAGCCAGAGCTCCAGGGAGGCCGGGGTGCTGTTTCGGGCTTGGGCGCCTGTCTCCAATGTGGGTCGACCGTCCCCAAGTGGAGCGGCAGTCACAGGGATCCCGGGCAGCATCCCCATCCCTCCCGGGAGGGGAAATCTGTAACACAACCCAGCCAGAGCTCTAGGACGGCTGGGCTGATGTCCCTGGCCCTGGGCACCTGTCTCCTATGTTGGCCGACTGTCTCCAAGTCCCATCCCTCCCCGGAGTGAAAATGTGTAATGCAGCGCAGACAGAGCTCCAGGACATTCGAGGGTGATGTTCCTGGCCATAGGTGTCTGTCTCCCCTGTGGGTCAACCGTCCCCATGCCCAGCAGCAGTCCCTGGGAGGTCCGACAGGGTCGCCATTGCTCACTGGAAGGAAAAGCTGTAATGCACCCCAGCCAGAGGTCCAGTATGGCCGTGGGGCTCTGCCCCTGGCCTTGCATGCCTGTCTCCCATGGATATCGACTGACCATTAGTCTAGCGGTATTCCAGGGGAGCCCGGCAGATTGCTTATCCCTCCCCGGAGGGAAAGGCGGTGACGCAGCCCAGCCAGAGCTCTAGGACAGCTGGGGGTGAAGTCCCCAGACTTTGGTGCCTGTTTCTCATGTGGGTCAACCGTCCACAAGTAAAGCCGCTGTCCGAGGGATTCCCGGCAGGGTCCCCATCCCTCCCCAGAGAGAACAGCTGTAACGCAGCCCAGCCCGAGCTCCAGGACAGCCGGGGGTGCTGCCCCCGGCCTTGGACGCCTGTCACCGACTTCCCGGTACACTGCATTACAGAGCTTTACAGAGACTGAAGAAGAGGCACCTTCAAGGTGGTCTAGTGTATCATCAGATAGACAAAGAAGTGCTAATGGAGCTAGAATGGTGGTTACGGACTATGGAAACGTACAACGGGCAAGCTATTTTCGGCAAAATTCCAGAACTAGTCCTAGAATCGGATGTGAGCAAATCCGCTGGGCTGCCAGAAGTAGAAACTTACAAACTGTCAGCAAGTGGTCTGTGGGGGAGTTACAGTTGCACATAAATTGTCTAGAGTTATTAGCAGGCTCATTCACAGTGCGCACCTTTGCCAAAGACAAAGTTGATTGTTGTATTCTTCTGAAAATGGACAACATCTCGGCAGTCCGGTACATAAACTGAATGGGGGCACAACGTCCAAGATGTTGGATGAGCTAGCAAAGAACTTTTGGCACCACTGCTTGGAGTGAAACATAGTGGTGACAGCAATATATCTGTCAGGGGAGCAGAACGCGGTGGCGTATTGGAACTTGCGCTACCCTGTAGACTCCAACAACTGGAAGTTACATCCAGCTGTATTCGCATGACTGCAAGAGATCTGGGGTCCTTTCGACATCGATCTCTTTTTGCGTCCAGATTGAACGCTCAAGCTCCCAAGTACTTCAGTTAGAGTATGCATTTGGGAGCGATGGGAACGGATGCCTTCCTCCACAGTTAGGCTGGGGCAGTTAATTACGCCTTCCCTCAGTTCATAACTCTGGCAAGGTTGTTGTCGAAGGTTCGGAAGGGGGGTGCACAAGTGGTAATAGTAGGCCCATTGTGGAAATCCCAGGTCTAGTTTCTAGTAGTGATGGAACTTTCCTTGGATTTTCTGAGGATGATTCCATGCAGGCAGGACTTTCTGCAAAACCCGACCAGCCAGACGCACCCGCTGATCGACAAGGGGAGTTTACAGCTGATAGCTTGCAGAGTTTCAGGAAAAGATGGAAGCTGCCAGGGATTTTGGAGCGCGCTGCTAACTTCATCAGGGACTCACTCATGGGCGCCTGCAACTCTTCAGAGCTATGGTGCAGCATGGGACAATTGGGAGAACTGGTGTAGATAACAAGGTGTTCATTCTGCTTCTGCATCTGTAGTGCAGGTGCTCAATTTTTTAACTGATTCCTCACCCGACAGGTGTGCATTTCGGATGCTTGGAGTTTATAGGTCAGCAATATCTGCCGGACACAACAAGGTGGACAGTTGGCCTATTGGGGAGCACCCAACAGTGATACAGATTCTAAGAGGTGTGAGATTACTTAAGCCTCCCACACATAAATAATCAGTGTTATGGGACGTGAAAGAAGGTTTTTCATGTATTTCTTGATTGGCCTGACAATGGTCAACTGTCTATGCCTAGGCTATCAGGGAAGCTAGCAATGTTGCTCTGCTTGGTAGCATGTAGGAGGGTGTCAGATGTTAAAGCACTGGAGATAGAGACAGTATTTAATTGGGAAGCACACCTATTTTGAAGTAAATTAGGAACTATCTTGAGTTGTCTATGTTAGTTCAGGATGTGTGGGAGAATTAAAGCGACTCTGGCACAGAAAGTCGCCACTGACTACTGAAAGAAAGAAGTAGTGTCCAAAATTCAAGGACACTCCCATCCCATGCACACCTACACGAATATTGCTCATGATGAAGGGATTGATATACCGAAATGCGTTGAGCTCATTTTTACATTGTCCAATCTATTTTGACACTTTTGTTATTGTAAACACAAACTGTGTTCCTTTGATTATTTGACTTTAAAAACTGAGCAAGCTCAGTGCAATCTTGAATTGCTCTGTATCTACATCATACTAAATAGAATCAAATATAGACTCACTGGAAATAGAAAGATTTTCTACCCGGAGGGCATAACATTCAGCATCGCTAAGCGTACCAAGAGTGATTCTTAAGTGATTTCCTATTCTTATTTCCCTCATAACTCTAAAATATGTGTAGCACAATGTATGAAAGATGATAGATTGCAACGGCAGCAGTTAGGCTGCGTGGGGTGTCCCAGTTGCTCATAGCACGTAGGAAGCCTTATCATGCTGTGGCCGCCGCCACAATAGCCAGGTGGGTCAGGGAAGTCATGCATTGGGCTGGTATAGATTTGAGCATTTTTGGCACGCATTCAGAAAGAGGTGCTATGGCATGCAAGGCATTCACGGCAGGGGTGTCCTTGCAAGATATTATGAGATCGGCTGACTGGTCTTCAGACTTCACCTTTAAGAAATTTTACTTTAAACCAGTGTCTGAAATTGCAGAGACTGTAATGAATGGCTTTGAGCAAGCATAATGCTCTCCTCCGGTCTTGACCTAGAATGAAGATTACCCAAGCTTACAGTTCCGGGAAGTCTTGATTCTATTAAAGACACAGAGGCGAGGATTATTACCACCCAGAATATGCTGGAGGGATGTAATGCTTGTAGTTATAACATATGTATCTGTTACTGAGTAAAGTAAGCTTATTCCCGCTCTCATGGTGTCATTCTCTTCTTGCTTCATAGGGGATGAACAAAAGGAGACGTGAGAAGGTTGACAATGGCAGACCGTAAGCTTTTTGTGCTGTTCAGAGTTCGAATGGAGGTGCAGTAGCAGTTCTTCCCAGGGCTGTTGGCTTTGTTTGGAAGGAGATTTGGACTATGTTATATTTGGGTACTATGGTTTGCGTTAACATGGGCGGGCGGCCATTCACTGCCAAAAGAAAGAGGAAGGGACCTTGGTAGGGTGTGATGCATAAGGAGTCCTGGCTACGGATACGTGCAGGTGGAAGGCCTCGGGACTACAAGAAGCAAAGGACTTGTGGGGATTTGCAGGCCCTTATAAGTTTATTTATTTGGTTTAAAAAAATAAATTTAATAAATGAATAAATAGATAAAGATTGAAGTTTTGAAGAGCTGTGAGATGCAGGATAAAAGAAAGTTAAAGCATAATGCTCGCCTCTGTGTCTTTAATAGAATCAAGACTTACTGGAGCTGTAAGCCTGGGTAGTCTTCATTGTTGTGCAAGCAAATAAGAGAGCTAAAAACACGGATCGAACAGCCGGTCTTCAGAAGCAACTTAATGCAGATAAGGACCAGATAGTATGCGTTACTACATATTGTGCCACTATTAAATGTATAAAGAGAGCCATCACCAAATATAGGTGTATCATACAAGAACCAGGCTTCAAAATTCAGAAACCCTTATTTGCTTTTAAACGTAGCTCCAATCTCCAGCACGTTCTTGTGCATACCTACCAAGAAAAGAAAAACAAACCTATGATCAAAGAACGATGGCCTGTACCAAAAATTGTAGGCCACTTTATATGTGTCAACAGTTCAGTACATTGACTCACTCTGAATGCTACATTTTTAAACCTTAACGGAAAACAATGGTGGTTGAACAAACATACCACATGTAGAAGCAAAAATGTAGCATATGGCATAAAATGCCAGTGTAATTTATTGTATATTGGTAAAACAAAAGGAGAAATAAGACAAAGAATTTGTGAACACAGATCCTGTGTATGCAATAAAGTACTAGACAAAGGAGGGGAGCTAGTGATCAGATATTAAGATAAACAGAACACAAATGAATGAGTCTCCTCAACACTGAAGACGGGCTAAATATTTACAGTGGAAAAATGTAATCGTGTTGTAAAGGCAATGAGTCTATCATTACAGAATGTATAAGTTTAACCCCTCAGAGGTAAATTTTTCTAAAATATAGGTCACACCACAGTTTGGAGTAATTACATTTAAGGGCATGAGTAAAAATGACACCTTAAATTTATGAGCAGTCTTCTGTACAACATTAAGTTGCGACTTATACCAGTTACAAGTATAACACAGGGGCAACCTCTGGATAATTCCAATTTGCTAAGTAGCAATTAAGGGGGTAATTCATAGAATTCAGCGCACAAGTGGCACAGGCGGCTAGCGCACAGTGTGCGCGTGTGACAGTCTGCGACAGCCGCGTGCGCCAAAATCCATTTCTGCGCACAGCGTATTCATGGATTTTAACATCCATTACCAGCTGTGGCACAGAGTGGCGCAGCGACCCTGCAGCAGCGCCAGTTATGCCCCCAACCCCTCCCCGTGTGCCATGTACAGCGCACAAATCCTGTACATGGCGCACAGGCCCCCAACCACGAAAACGCCTGTAAAACTCCCTGCGCACCCCTCCGAATACACGTACCCCGCTGCGCGGGAAGTTTCACACGCGATTGGTCCTGTGCGAGCGGGGTACATGTATTACTGGGGTGCGTGGGAAGTTTCACACGCGATTGGCCGTGTGCGAACAGTGTACATGCATTTCGGGTGTGCGCGGGAAGTTTCACACGCGATTGTCCCTGTGCGAACGGGGTACGTGTATTACTGGGGTGTGCGGAAAGTTTCACACGCGATTGGCCCTGTGCGAGCAGTGTACATGCATTTCGGGGGTGCGCGAGAAGTTTCACACATGATTGGCCCTGCGCGAGTGGGGTACGTGTACTACTGGGGTGCATGGGAAGTTTCACATGCGATTGGCCCTATGTGAGTAGGGTAAGTGTATTACTGGGGTGCGCGCAAAGTTTCACACGCGATTGGCCCTGTGCGAGCAGGGTACGTGTACTACTGGGGTGCGTGGAAAGTTTCACACGCGATTGGGCCTGTGCGAGCGGGGTGCGTGTATTTCGGGGGTGTGCGGGAAGTTTCACACGCGATCGGCCCTGTGCGAGCGGGGTACGTGTATTACTGGGGTTCGCAGGAAGTTTCACATGCGATTGGGCCTGTGTGAGCGGGGTACGTGTATTACTGGGGTGCGTGGGAAGTTTCACACACGATTGGGCCTGTGCGAGCGGGATGCGTGTAATTCGGGGGTGCGCGGGAAGTTTCACACGCGATCGGCCCTGTGCGAGCAGGGTACGTGTATTACTGGGGTTCACGGGAAGTTTCACACACGATTGGGCCTGTGTGAGCGGGGTACGTGTATTACTGGGGTGCGCGCAAAGTTTCACACGCGATTGGCCCTGTGCGAGCAGGGTACGTGTATTACTGGGGTGCGCGGGAAGTTTCACACGCAATTGGGCCTGTGTGAGCGGGGTACGGGTATTACTGGGGTGCACGGGAAGTTTCACACGCGATTGGGCCTGTGTGAGCGGGGTACGTGTATTACTGGGGTGCGTGGGACGCTTCACACGCGATTGGGCCTGTGCGAGCGGGGAACGTGTATTTTGGGGGTGCGCGGGAAGTTTCACACGCGATCAGCCCTGTGCGAGCGGGGTACGTGTATTACTGGGGTTCGCTGGAAGTTTCACATGCGATTGGGCCTGTGCGAGCGGGGTACGTGTATTACTGGGGTGCACGCAAAGTTTCACACGCGATTGGCCCTGTGCGAGCAGGGTACGTGTATTACTGGGGTGCGCGGGAAGTTTCACACGCAATTGGGCCTGTGTGAGCGGGGTACGGGTATTACTGGGGTGCACGGGAAGTTTCACACGCGATTGGGCCTGTGCGAGCGGGGTACGTGTATTACTGGGGTGCGCTGGAAGTTTCACACGCGATTGGGCCTGTGCGAGCGGGGAACGTGTATTTCGGGGGTGCGCGGGAAGTTTCACACGTGATCAGCCCTGTGCGAGCAGGGTACGTGTATTACTGGGGTTCGCTGGAAGTTTCACACGCGATTGGGCCTGTGCGAGTGGGGTACGTGTATTTTGGGGGTGCGCGGGAAGTTTCACATTCGATCGGCCCTGTGCAAGCACGGTACGTCTATTTCTGGGGTACGCGGGAAGTATCACACGTGATTTTGCTGTCAGAGTGGGTACGTATATCCAGTAGGGTGTGCGGGGAGTCCCACACATGAATTGGCAGTGTGGGCCCTCCCAGGTGTGCCCTCTACCCCCTCCACGGCCCCTGCAGGCAACCCACACCACAGGGGAGTACCCTGCACCCCTGGTCATGTCCCGCACGCAGCCCATCCACCATTGGCATGCCCCCAAGCCAGCCCACATGTCACCTTCCACTAGTGATCACCAACCCATGTCCCCCAGCACCCCCACCCCCCAGCAGTGATGGGCACCTGCCAGCAGGCCCCGACTCATGTCCCCCAGCACCCCCACTCCCCAGCAGTGATGGGCACCTGCCAGCAGGCCCCGACTCATGTCCCCCAGCACCCCCACCCCCGAGCATGGAGGGGCACCTGCCAGCAGGCCCCGACTCATGTCCCCCAGCACCTCCACCCCCCAGCAGTGATGGGCACCTGCCAGCAGGCCCCGACTCATGTCCCCCAGCACCTCCACCCCCCAGCAGTGATGGGCACCTGCCAGCAGGCCCCGACTCATGTCCCCCAGCACCCCCAGCCCCCAGCAGTGAGGGGCACCTGCCAGCAGGCCCCGGCTCATGTCCCCCAGCACCCCCACACCCCAGCAGTGAGCCTCAGGCCCTGACTCAAGTCCCCCACCACCCCCACCCCCAGCAGTGAGCCTCAGGCCCCGACTCAAGTCCCCCAGCACCCCCACCCCCAGCAGTGAGGGGCACCTGCCAGCAGGCCCCGACTCATGTCCCCGAGCACCCCCAAACCCCAGCAGTGATGAGCACCAGCCAGCAGGCCCCAACTCATGTCCCCCAGCACCCCAACCCCCCAGGTGTGATGGGCACCTGCCAGCAAGCCCCGACTCATGTCCCCCAGCACCCCCACCCCCCAGCAGTGATGGGCACCTGCCAGCAGGCCCCGACTCAAGTCCCCCAGCACCCCCACCCACCAGCATTGAGCCTCAGGCCCCGACTCATGTCCCCCAGCACCCCCACCCCCCTGCAGTGAGCCTCAGGCCCCGACACATGTCCCCTAGCACCCCCACCCCCCAGCAGTGAGGGGCACTTGCCAGCAGGCCCCGACTCATGTCCCCTAGCACCCCCACCCGCCAGCAGTGAGGGGCACCTGCCAGCAGGCCCCGACTCATGTCCCCCAGCACCCCAAGCCCTCACAGCAGTGATGGGCACCTGCCAGCAGGCCCCGACTCATGTCCCCCAGCACCCCCACCCCCCAGCAGTGATGGGCACCTGCCAGCAGGCCCCGACTCATGTCCCCCAGCACCCCCACCCCTCAGCAGTGATGGGCACCTTCCAGCAGGCCCCGACTCATGTCCCCCAGCACCCCCACCCCCCAGCAGTGAGCCTCAGGCCCGACTCATGTCCCCCAGCACCCCCACCCCCCAGCAGTGAGGGACACCTGCCTGCAGGCCCCGACTCATGTCCCCCAGCACCCCCACCCCCCAGCAGTGATGGGCACCTGCCAGCAGGCCCCGACTCATGTCCCCTAGCACCCCCACCCCCCAGCAGTGAGGGGCACCTGCCAGCAGGCTCCGACTCATGTCCCCAGCACCCCCACCCCCCAGCAGTGACGGGCACCTGCCAGCAGGCCCCGACTCATGTCCCCCAGCACCCCCACCCCCCAGCAGTGATGGGCACCTGCCAGCAGGCCCCGACTCATGTCCCCCAGCACCCCCACCCCCTAGCAGAGCAGTGATGGGCACCTGCCAGCAGGCCCCGACTCATGTCCCCCAGCACCCCCACCCCCCAGCAGTGAGGGGCACCTGCCAGCAGGCTCTGACTCATGTCCCCCAGCACCCCCACCCCCCAGCAGTGAGCCTCAGGCCCCGACTCATGTCCCCCAGCACCCCCACCCCCCAGCAGTGATGGGCACCTGCCAGCAGGCCCCGACTCATGTCCCCCAGCACCCCCACCCCCCAGCAGTGATAGGCACCTGCCAGCAGGCCCCGACTCATGTCCCCCAGCACCCCCACCCCCCAGCAGTGATGGGCACCTGCCAGCAGGCCCCGACTCATGTCCCCCAGCACCCCCACCCCCCAGCAGTGAGCCTCAGGCCCCGACTCATGTCCCCCAGCACACCCACCCCCCAGCAGTGAGCCTCAGGCCCCGACTCATGTCCCCCAGCACCCCCACCCTCCAGAAGTGAGGGGCACCTGCCAGCAGGCCCCGACATATGTCCCCCAGCATCCCCAACCCCCAGCAGTGATGGGCACCTGCCAGCAGGCCCCGACTCATGTCCCCCAGCACCCCCACCCCCAGCAGTGATGGGCACCTGCCAGCAGGCCCAGACTCATGTCCCCCAGCACCCCCACCCCCAGCAGTGATTGGCACCTGCCAGCAGGCCCCAACTCATGTCCCCCAGCACCACCACCCCCCAGCAGTGAGCCTCAGGCCCCGACTCATGTCCCCTAGCACCCCCACCCCCAGCAGTGAGGGGCACCTGCCAGCAGGCTCTGACTCATGTCCCCCAGCACCTCCACCCCCCAGCAGTGATGGGGACCTGCCAGCAGGCCCCGACTCATGTCCCCCAGCACCCCCACCCCTGAGCAGTGAGGGGCACCTGCCAGCAGGCTCCGACTCATGTCCCCCAGCACCCCCACCCCCCAGCAGTGATGGGCACCTGCCAGCAGGCCCCGACTCATGTCGCCCAGCACCCCCACCCCCAGAAGTGATGGGCACCTGCCAGCAGGCCCCGACTCATGTCCCCCAGCACCCCCACCCCCCAGCAGTGATGGGCACCTGCCAGCAGGCACCGACTCATGTCCCCTAGCACCATCACCCCCCAGCAGCGAGCCTCAGGCCCCGACTCATTTCCCCTAGGACGCCCACCCCCAGCAGTGAGGGGCACCTGCCAGCAGGCTCTGACTTATGTCCCCCAGCACCTCCACCCCCCCAGCCGTGATGGGCACCTGCCAGCAGGCCCCGACTCATGTCCCCCAGCACCCCTACCCCCGAGCAGTGAGGGGCACCTGCCAGCAGGCTCCGACTCATGTCCCCCAGCACCCCCACCCACCAGCAGTGAGCCTCAGGCCCCGACTCATGTCCCCCACTACCCCCACCCCCCAGAAGTTAGGGACACCTGCCAGCAGGCCCCGACTCATGTCCCCCAGCACCCCCACCCCCCAGCAGTGATGGGCACCTGCCAGCAGGTCCCGACTCATGTCCCCCAGCACCCCCACCCCCCAGCAGCGAGCCTCAGGCCCAACTCATGTCCCCCAGCACCCCCACCCCCCAGCAGTGAGGGGCACCTGCCAGCAGGCCCCGACTCATGTCCCCCAGCACCCCCACCCCCCAGCAGTGATGGGCACCTGCCAACAGGCCCCGACTCATGTCCCCCAGCAGCCCCACCCCCGGCAGTGATGGGCACCTGCCAGCAGGCCCCGACTCATGTCCCCCGGCACCCTCACCCCTCAGCAGTGATGGGCACCTGCCAGCAGGCCCCGACTCATGTCCCCCAGCACCCCCACCCCCCAGCAGTGAGCTTCAGGCCCCGACTCATGTCCCCCACTACCCCCACCCCCCAGAAGTTAGGGACACCTGCCAGCAGGCCCCGACTCATGTCCCCCAGCACCCCCACCCCCCAGCAGTGATGGGCACCTGCCAGCAGGTCCCGACTCATGTCCCCCAGCACCCCCACCCCCCAGCAGCGAGCCTCAGGCCCAACTCATGTCCCCCAGCACCCCCACCCCCCAGCAGTGAGGGGCACCTGCCAGCAGGCCCCGACTCATGTCCCCCAGCACCCCCACCCCCCAGCAGTGATGGGCACCTGCCAACAGGCCCCGACTCATGTCCCCCAGCAGCCCCACCCCCGGCAGTGATGGGCACCTGCCAGCAGGCCCCGACTCATGTCCCCCGGCACCCTCACCCCTCAGCAGTGATGGGCACCTGCCAGCAGGCCCCGACTCATGTCCCCCAGCACCCCCACCTCCCAGCAGTGAGGAGCACCTGCCAGCAGGCTCCAACTCACGTCCCCCTGCACCCCCACCCCCCAGCAGTGATGGGCACCTGCCAGCAGGCCCCAACTCATGTCCCCCAGCACCCCCACCCCCAGCAGTGATGGGCACCTGCCAGCAGGCCCCGACTCATGTCCCCCAGCACCCCCACCCCCAGCAGTGAGCCTGAGGCCCTGACTATTGTCCCCCAGCACCCGCACCCCCAAGCAGTAAGGGGCACCTGCCAGCAGGCCCAGACTCATGTCCCCCAGCGCCCCCACCCCCCAGCAGTGATGGGCACCTGCCAGCATGCCCCGACTCATGTCCCCCAGCACCCCCACCCCCCAGCAGTGAGGGGCACCTGCCAGCAGGCCCCGACTCATGTCCCCAGGCACCCCCACCCCCCAGCAGTGATGGGCACCTGCCAGCAGGCCCCGACTCATGTCCCCCAGCAGCCCCACCCCCCAGCAGTGAGCCGCAGGCCCCGTCTCATGTCCCCCAGCACCCCCCACCCCCCAGCAGTGAGCCTCAGGCCCCGACTCATGTTCCCCAGCACCCCCACCCCCCAGCAGTGAGCCTCAGGCCCAGACTTATGTCCCAACAAACCACATGTCCCAACAAAACAGACCCATGTCCCGAAAGCCAACCCTAATCCCCCTTGCCCCCCAATCCAAGCATGCAACCATCCACAGAACCCACTCCCAAGTTACCCATGCCATGATAGATGAAATGAACCACCATGCCCATGCAGGAATGCACAACGTAGTCACACAGTGGCAACACGTGACTGAGGAAATGTTCAATGAGACATGCACAAAACCAATTACAGAACACAACACCAATTCTGAAGTAATTAAAAAATGTATTAAAAACATAAAGAACTGACTTTGATGAATAGTAAACTGAAAATCAATGCACAATGACCGAAGTAAAAAAAATATTGTAAATCCAAAGAAGTTAAAAAAAAAGAAAAATCACGTAGAATAAAGAAGTGGTCCATTGCCAATGTCCATAATAAAAACATAATCCAAATAAAAAAAAAAAACATTGATCCATGGGAATATAGAAAAAGAAAGTATGTACAAGTCTGCAACTATATACAATGTAAGTCCAAATGGTCCATGATCCACAAACAAAAGGAAACCTAAAAAAAAGTCGTAGGAAGAAAAAACTATATACACACACGAAGTGGAGCAATGTCCATTAACTCCAAATTAAAAGATGAACAAAGGAAACCTAACACTATCTAACTATATATAATGTCGGCGGGCAAGTCCTGCGGCTCACTCTGTGATGTCCGGGGCCAGGGCATCATCAAACTCTATGTCGATGTCCCGGAGTCGGACCTCTGCCCTGGCCCGGAGGTCTCGCAGGGATGCACTCATGGCCTGTTCCAACTCCCTGTGAGTTGCCTCAAGCACTCTGCCCGCCTCAATGCCCGACGCATGTCGAACTCCGCCCTGACCATGGTGAGCCATGCCTCTTCCACCTGCTCCCGCTCCGCATCTGTGCGCTGGCCCAACTGCAGCCATACGGAAGACACACCCATTCCAGGGTTCTCCTGCCCTCTGGCCAATGCCTGCCCCTCTGATGTTGATGGCCCCGAGCCATCATTGCTCCCACCTAGGGCCTGCTGTTGTTGCTGCTGTCCATGTGCCCTGTCCGATGCCTGCACATCCTCCATCTGCTGGACTCCAGTTGTTGGGGTGTCCACCCCTGCTGGACCGCTGACTCCCGACTGTGGCAGGGATGGGATCTCCACCAAGCTCGCTGTATTGGTCAGGCCAGGTCCACAGGGGGCCCTGGTGGAATCTGGGCTGGAAGACGGCAGGGAGAACGACTGGTGCATAGTCTCCACAGAGGAGGAGAGGTCCGCCAGAGTGCGTGATACATGTAGGAACCCACCGACCAGGGCCCCTCCCAACAGTGCCACATCGCGACGCTGCTGTTCGTGATGGCGTGCGTGCTCCGCCCAGGAAGCACGCACGTCATCACGAATGTCACATGTGCGCAATGCGACACCAACCAGGATGGAGCCCATACGGTCATGGGACCCCTCGTCCGCAGGTAGTGGAGAGGCAGATGACGTGGCACTCCCCCCTACCTGCGGACGGGCCTGGGACGGGGCATCCCTGCTGGTGCATGGTGGTGCAGTCACAGGGTCAAGGACAGCGACATGCACAGGCCCCTCCGCGGTGATCTGTGCTGCCTCCTGACCCTGGCCCTGGACTGCACCACTTGCACCAGTGGTACTACCCCCACCAGGCCCCATGTGCGGCTCAGTAGTGGGCTCCTCCTCCTCTGTGGAGACCACCAACCTGGATGGCTCCGCACCGTCTTCCGCCATTGCAAGCCCCTGTGGGGGCTCACCCGGCCCTTCCTCTACAGCCGTAGTGGCAGACGCAGCACCAGCCCCCTCGCTCCCAGATGTTGGCAATTCATGGGAGGGTGGCTGGGCCTTGCGTCACTGCCCGGTGGAGGCATCCCCGCCGCTTGGCTCCACAGCGCCATCTCCGCCTCTTCTTCACTTGACGCTGCGTAGAGCGAGACATAGAACACAAGCATCACTGTACAGTACAATATTCCCCTAGACAGGAAGCAATAACACATGAGTGGCACTGTCAAATGTCACTTCTATCCTGTCCCTCCACAACACATGGGTGAATGCACGCAACACACATGCAGAAACAGTCCTGGCGCCTACAATCAACATCAGCATCCATGTACAAGGGCCTCTGTTAACCAAAATGTTGACTTCAAACTCACATGCATCGTGGCTCACACGGGTCCCATGCACACACATCACCGGAGGGTCATGCATCATGGCTTGTACACCACAGACACAGTGGATGGACACTGTGGATACAACGATGACCGCACTGCATGCGTGAATCTACACATCATCACGGATATGTGTCATGATATGATATGATATGATATGATATGGCATTAATAATGCGCCTATACACAAGTGTTTAAAGGCGCAACAAGGCAAGGGGGGGAACAAAGGGAGGACAGATAATGATCTTACTAGGCCAGGTGTCATTCAGATCATGCAAGTGCATGGGAAGGGGGGACAGGAAGAGTGCAAGGGGGGAAAGGGAGAGGGGGAAATGCAGTACATGGGAAGCGGAAAAAATAAGATAAATAAAACACATAAAATAAAACAGGCAAGTGCAGGAAGTGCGAACAAGTGCTGGTAAGGGGACTGAAGGGATACAAAAACAGTCCCCAAGTGCAGGGGTTGCCAGGGAGGCAGTGCAGGTGTGCAGTTGACAGGGCCTGACCCAGAGATCAGAGGGGTGGCCAGGTAACCAGTGCAGTTTCAGTCAGGAGTTCAGCAAGGGAGGGGAGGAGAGAAAGCAGAAGCAAAGAGGAAGGTTTTGAGGTGTTTCCGGAACCAGAGGTGGTTCTCCTCGAGTTTCAGGGAGGCAGGAAGGCTGTTCCAGAGAGAAGCCCCTGCCGAAGAGAGTGATCTGACACCAACTCGTGTGACCTGCCACCATGGTGTCTCAAAGTCACACACACACACACACTTCTCAGACGCACACACATGTTCACCATACATGTACATGACAGCAGCACCTATCCCTCATCCCCCCTCTATGTCCAAGAACAGAGACTGGCATGCATTCATGTGTGCATTTTGCATACAGCTCCACATGTTGCATTGGAACACATGCACCATCCATGTGGTTCACACATTACTGGTCTGACATGCATGACCATGATGTCCCTGCACACACACATCCATACATGGCCTATGTCACACATACAGGCAAGTATCAGCCTACCAGCACCCTGCAACATGCTTGTCTCACACATCAATGCTTTCCCACTTACTGCTCAACTCCAGACGGGTCTGCCTCCGAAGGATCTGGGCGTGGAGCGCTGGGGCTACGTGTTCCAGGACCCTCATCTGGATGTTACTCATGCTGCCCCAGTCCCCCTCCGCGAGGCACTGGGGCTTGTAGAGGGTCCTGGACCTCAGGTCCTCCCAGCGCTTCTTGACGTGCTTGATATCACGGGTTGCCACCTCCTCTGCGTTGATGGCAACCACTGCATCCTCCCAGATCCTCAACCATCCTTCCTTGTTGGCGCATGATGTTCCGAAGAGGGCATCATAATACTCCAGGACATGCTCTACCAGGACACCAACTTCCTTCTCACTGAAGCTGGTGGCCCTCTGCCTCTCTGACTGGGGGTCGCCAGTGGTCTCAGATGGTGTTTGCCCCGACATGGCGACCCCCGAGGCAGGCGTGGGTGGGCAAATGGGTCCTAGGGCTGGGCTGTGGAGCGATGTTATCTCAGTCGGGTGTCTTCTGTTCCAGCAGGGGTGGACACAGCAACTGGACTCCTGCAGATGGCTGACGTGCAGGCACCAAATAGCAGGGCACGTGGGTAGGAGGCAGACTGCAGCAGATGGTGGGAGTGTGCTTGGTGCTCTTGGGGGCAGGAAAATGGCCTTTTGGGCAGGAGCGTGGTCTTCCATGTGTATTTGCGTGGCCAGCTTGATACGGAGTGATTTGGCACGTGAAAAAATTGCACATCAGCGTGTAATCGGAGGAAAGGCCCTTAGCGCGTAAGAGCGTCAGTGACGTTACATGTGCAGGCGTTGCCCACAACACGGGTGCATAGTGAATCAGCACATGAGAAAACTGCACGTCGCCGTGCTATTGGAGGAAAGGGCCTTAGCGCGTAAGCGCGTAAGTGACGTTTCACGTGTGGGCTGGCTTAAAAGGTACGAGTATCACGCTATTTCCTTGTACGTGCTTTTTGTGGAGAGTGAGCGGGTATATCTTGTACTTCTTGTTGGTTAACACGCGATTACTTCACAACGTTTCCACTTCGTACTCCCTGTTTCCCCCAGACTGCGCTCTTTTCTTCTTTTGGCTGGGGTGTTGCTTACGCGCACACGCACGTCTTTTTCACGTTCTTTTTCAAGGCAGAGTCGCGCACGTATTTCCCAACTGTTTTTGCCCCAGTGTGTCGCGTACCCCTTCAGTGGTCATTGTTGGCTGCGTGTAACACGCGTACGCTTATTTTTGTGTTTCTGGGTGCCACAGTGCAGTGCGGGTTTATTTTTCCATGCACGTGATCTACCAGGAGTTGCGTGCACGTGTGCTTTTGTTTTTGGGGTGCCTGTGCATTTACGTGACCCGTCATCTTCCCCCAGGGGTCACATACAGCCTTGTCAGAGCACTAGGGTACAAATTCCATCTAGTACCCTACCCCTTTCACCCCAATTACCCAGGACAATTCTTTACTGCAACTCCCATACGCACAACAACATGAGTGCCATGGTTGGGAGGCGACCAAGCAGTAAGGGAGGCAAAGGTGGCTGATCTCCAAAAGGTGGGCGTGGTGGGCGTGGTAGGGGACGTGGCCAGGATTTGCAGAGTGCCCTTATACCCCCTTGTGTGGAGGACCAATCAGGGACACCCATGTCACCCCCCATGGTTGTGGGAAAAGTAGCTGACACCATCCCTTGTTGGACCGGCCCATTTTGGCACCTGAACCGGCACAGGATGACTCCCAGGCTGACTTTCAGGTCAGCAGGTCTAAGCCATGTGTGGCGGTGCAAGTTGCTGTCACCAGGCCACGTGGATCTGGGGCAGCAATGCCATCTTCTGCCCAAGTAGGCAGGGTGGGGAGGCTGCAGGGGCAGCTGCAGCTCTATCCACCCCAGCTCTGAGTCTCCCAGCCGGGACAGTGTCGGTCCAGGTCCATCAAACCGACGTTGGCCCTGCAAACATCACTCTGCAGCCAATGCCTGCACCAAGACCTATGGTCATTGTGCCTTTGCACACTTCTAGTTCCCAGTCCACCTGCGCTTCTGCCCCTACTGACCAGAGCGGCATAAGCCACTCAGGATCCGCACCACCTTTGAAAAAGAAGAAGAAGGGTGCTCTGGCACTACAGGCTGAGACCCCAGACACTGCTACACAATCCGGCACGTCAACGAAGCCTAGCTTTAATGGTGCCGAAATTGATGCACTTGTGGCCTATGTGTCAGCACATAGCTGCGAAATGGTGGTGACTGCAGGGTGCAAGACCACAACTGGTCAACGTAGGGCACACTGGCAGACCATCGCGGACCACATTAGTGCCGTTGGATTTGTGAGGCGCACAGCTGATGATTGCTACAAGCGGTGGAATGACCTGAAACGCAGAGCAAAGAACAAGCTGGCCTCAAATCATGCCGCTACTCTGGTGACTGGCGGTGGGTCTCCACCAGAGGACAACCAACTCACTGAACATGAGTCTGTTGCTGGAACCTTCGTCACAGAGGAACAGATCCAAGGCGTGGGAGACCTACCAGATTACGACGCATTGTCCGGTGAGTGCCCATGCATGTGTGTGTAATCCATGTATATGTTGCTTGGGTGACGGGTTCTGATTGAGTGCCAGGTGAGGGTGTGTACTCCTGAGTGGTATGGGTCACCCATGTGCTTCCTCCAAAACATTCAGCGGCCTTGGATTTGGGTATGACAGTATCCCTTCTGCCCACAGTAGCCAATTGGTGCCACATTACTGCAGTTGGCCTTGAACTGTCATCTTGCAACAACATTGTTCTGAATTTTTCAGTGTTCATTCAGGCTGATTGTTTCAATTCTCCCATTTTTGTAACGCATTTTCCGCCCTAATGCCACATATGTGACATGCTTCTGTCATTGATTACACCCCACATTGGCCCACATTTGTTACCTTGTTATGTGAATGATTAGACCATTCAGGCTGATTGAGTATTGGCCTGCTCACATTGATTTTTGGGGCCTGTTTGAATGTGGAACATGATAGTTGTTTCCTGTCATGTTGAAGGGACCAGCCATTGATGTGTACATCTACCTGCAGTCACTGTATTATTGTACACTGGTTGTGTTGCAGTGTGTGGCACATGCGTATTTTGTCACACTATTTAGCATTTTTCATCTCTTCATGTCCATCTCACATGGGTGACAGTACTCATTCACGAACATATGGCTGTATTTGTCAAATGTACCATGGCTAGGTTACATGCCATCTGTGTGCTGGCATGTGTCATGTATGTGTATTGGACATGCCACTCACAGGCTAATGTGTTATGCCAGTGCTACCCAGCATGCAGCAAATGTGTTGCTTTTCCATCTTGGTGTCCTCAGTGTCTGCTTTTTGCCTCCCCTTCAAACTCATTGACAGTGCATGCACGCCAGGGTTATTGTCATGTGGGACATGTGTAAATCATGTACTGGATCTCTGGCTTGTAAGGCCTACGTGTGTGCTATGGTGCTCATGCCTGTTTCCATTTGTTGTCTTTCATGTTTTTGCAGATGATGACGCACTTGATGCTGTAGAGGTGGAGGAAATGGTGCAGACCCAGGAGGAATCTCAGGCATGACCGGGCACGAGTGGAGGACGTGGTGTGGTGGTGGGTGAAAACCCAATCTTATTGCAGACCATACTGTCCAGGGTTGTCTCTGGTTGCACCTCCCCAGACCTCTATGATTCAGGTGCTGAATCGGATGATGAGACTAATGTGCTGTGGCAGGTGAGTGTTTCTGACAGGGATTCTGTTCTGTCCAACCCACCTCACCAGGGGTAGAACCCTCTTTGGGGATGTCAGTGTTGTGCCTTTGGCGGTTATGGATGCAGGGTCACACTCCACAACATCTGATCCTGTTCCTGGGCCAGCAGATCAGAGGGGGAATGCAGTCCTGCAGCCTCAGGCAGTGCCGGCACAGCAAGGTGCAGATCGCCTTGCCCCAAGCAGTTGTGGTGCCCGCCGACGCGGTGGCCGTGCACCACCAGGCAATAGTGTATGGGAAAACTCCATGTACGGTATTGCAGCACAACAGGGAGCATCAGTTGAAATGATGGCTCAGGCAATGGAGGGGGTGGCCACTTCGATTCTCCCCCCTGAAAGGCAGATGGAGCAACAACAGCAGGCAACAGACTCCATTTGCCAATCACACAGGGAAGACTTGTTGGCGTCCAACAGGGACCGACGGGCGGCACTGGAGACTTTGCAGGAAGCCATTTCTGTGGAGTCACAGGGCCACAGGGAAGCCCTGAGGTTAGAACTCCAGTTCCTCAGGCAGACTCTAAGTGAACTTGAGGCTTCCCGAAATTTAAGGTCAGAACAGCAGCTGGAGCAGCTCACACGTTCACTCTCAGCTGAGCTGCAGGCAACTCGGGAGGAGATCCGTGCATCACGCGAGGCCATGCATGCAGAAATGCAGGCAACCCGTGAGGTGCTGCATGGGGATCTCTGCACTATCATCCTCCAGAATCAGACCTTCAACACCCACATGCTTGCTGCCATGGAGGACCATACCAGGGCTTTGCGTGGGCTGCCTCCCATAGCACCACCACCTCCTGATGCAGAGGCAGAGGGTGAAGAGAGCGACAGCAGAAGTTCTCCCGCAATAGCGTAGCCGTGCAGGCCATGAGCCCATGGAGGTATTTTTTTTCCGCAACATCCAGCAGGTGGGTGTTGTTGTGCACCCTGTCCTCAAACCTCCTGGGTGCCCCCCCCCTGGCCCGCACATGGTAATTTGTAATTTTTTTAAAACATTTTTTACAGTATGTTGCCTTGTGTGACTCCCGTGGGCATCCACTGTGTATTCCAGCTGGGCACATGCAGGCTTGCCATGTGTTTGGGTAGATGCTTGGATTCCTGACACACACACCCCTCCGGCTTCCCTTTCCATGGGCTTGCAAAGGGTGTGACCAAGTGACAGTGACTTACACAGTGACATTGGGCTCCCATGAGCTGTGTGGGCAGTCTGTAGTCAAAACTTTGTGTACATCCCTAGTGGGGATTGTTGTTGCATTGAACACTGCATGGTGTATTGATATGTGCTTGTGAATCCACGTCTTCCTCCTTATTCACAGGTACCTTCTTCATATCTTCACAAGGCCGTCTCCTTTGTGGATGCAGTTCATGTTGTATGCAGTACACTGACACATTTGCCTGACGTCAACACTCTGCAGTTGGAAGGGGTGTATGTGCTGGCTTATTCAGGTTGTAAAACTTGCACTACTTTCATTTGGTACTATCATATTTTGGCAATGTTTCATCCTGTGTTGCTGTATTGTGTTGCTGGTAAGTATTTGGTCATGAGTGGTGTTTGTTATTGATTACTGGGAGCATATTGTCTGTGGCCTGTTTCCATTTGGGACAATGCACTTTGTGACACTTGTGTCATGTGTTGTGCATTCCTTTGTTTGCTTTCACATTGCATGACATACCATGGTGTGTTGGGTAGCGGAGATGGGGAGGGGATGGGTGACATGGTGCTGTTTTCATGTTATATTTTGCAAGGGGGTAGTCATTCATGCAGCATAAATGTGTGTCTTTTTGTGACACAGCATTGGTTGTCTTTGGGTAGGTAGGGATGCACACAATGTAACACTTCCAGGTGACCAATCTCAGGCTGGTATGGTTGTGACAGTTGACTGTCCCTTATGTCATCATCATTGATTGTCAGCTGGTATGTACCAGGGCTTTGTGCACTCCACAGGGGTCTGATTTTAGGTGAAGTAATTAGCCACCAGCTGCGTACGGGCTGCCGCACCACGTGCCCTTTCCCCTCCCATGCGCAGCGGCCATGCTTGTGGTTGGGGATGTGGGGTCACCACCATATCCCTGGGCAGGCCCCGGCGGGTTGCAATGTTGTGCAGGACACATGCTCCCACTATGATCCTGCACACTACTGGGGGCGCGTATAGTAGCTGCCAACCAGAGCGGTCAAGGGAGCGAAAGTGTGACTTGAGCACTCCGAATGTGCGCCCCACTATGCCCCGGGTTGCAATATGGGCTGTGCTGTACCTTACCTCGGGTGGTGTGGTGGGGTTCCGAATTGGCGTCATCATGTGGGTGCTCAGAGGGTAGGCACTGCCCCCTGGGGAGGTGATGATGAGTATCATTAGTTGGGTTGTGACATTACTCAGTATCTGACATGCATGCATGTGCAGAGGCATTTATACTCACCAAGCAGCCATGTATCGCCATGCCGCCCAGCTTCTAGGTCCCGGTTTAGGGTTGACATTCTGTAAATGAAACTGTCATGGGTGGACCATGGATAGTTGGCATATACTGAGGTGATGATTCCCTTGGCATCACATACTACCTGCATGTTGATGGAATGCCAGTGCTTGCGGTTTCTACAGATGTGCTCAATTGACCTGGGAGGACGTAAAGCCACATGGGTGCAATCAATGGCACCTAGCACTTTGGGGAAGTGTGCCACCCCGTAAAAATCCTGGACGGCCACCTGCCTTTCTGCAGGTGTTCTGGGCAGGTTTATGTGCCTGCGGACTGATGGGCGTGCAGTCATGATGGCCAACACCTGGTGTAGGCAGCGTGACTGCGTGCCTGTGATACCCCCCCCACTATGGCACTTGTCCGCTGAAATGAACCAGTGGCCAAGAAGTGCAGTACATTGAGCACCTTTTCCAAGGGGCTCAGTGCTTGGGCGCACAGGGTGGGTGATGTGAGGTCATCCCACTCACTCACCAGGTCGAGTATAATGTGAGGTGGAAACCTGTACCTCCCATACACCTGGTCATCAGGCATCCCAAAAAGGCTGGTCCTGGGTGTAAACATTCTGGCCCTGACTATCCTCCTCCTCCTGCGGTGGCCCACGACCACTGCTGTGAGGAATGGTATATTCATTGCAGCGTCTGAACTTGTTTGTTGTTTGCGTGCACTTTTATGCTGCGTGGGTCCGTGTTTGCCTGCTTCCTGCTGGCGTATGTGTTTCCGGATTAGTGCGTCTTTTTTGGCACACGCGTTTTCCCTGTTCGATTCCATGAATATGTGTTGTAGGCGCGCGTGTTGGCGTTCCGCGCATTTGCCTCCTGTACTTCCCCGTAACGCCCACATTTTTATGCGTTGTTCCTTCATTCCGCGTGTTACACCCCGTGTTCCCCCTACTTTTGTTGTGTGTGCCACACTATGTGCGCTTTCGCTGTGCGCGTAGCGCACGCCGTTTGATGACGTGTGCGCCCACGTGCGCCACGCAGGATTTTAGCACACATCCAAGTATTTACACGTGCACGGACTTCCATGAATCGACATGCGTGTCTTTCGCACGCTTGCACTGCGATTTTCGCACTTGCGCTGCGATTTGCACGCTTGCGCTGAGATTTTCGGCGCACATTAATTCCATGAATCGGCCTGTAAGTTGTTGATAAGCACTAAACATAGGTTACACATTGCTTTATATCATGTGTAAGGGTCAACCAATAGAGGGATTCTACAATCGTCCAGACACATGAGATGTTGTTGCGCATTTGGACGGCCAGGCGGTTCCATTTACAGAGCTATAGCCTGGCTGCCACGCTCTTCCACAACAAGTCGCTAACGGTAGCTAACAGTGCCAGTGCTTCCGTGACAAGTCTGCCTTGTAGTGTGGTGGTCTGGAAAGGGTGCCGGTACATTGCTACCGGCACCCTTATTTCTGGACCGCCACACTTGTAATGAGGCCCATGTGTTGAGTTAATGTTCACTGAGTTTCCAAGGGAAATATAAATATAAATGGATGCTAATACCCTTGTGGCATCGGGAACCCACTCACCTGACACACATCACAAAGGAATACCTGCAAGAAAGTACTGTATCAACCATGGAGTAGTCGCTGCCCACCCAACAAAGAAGCAAAATGACAAACTTTTCCTTGAAACCAACCATTGTTCAGCTGATATGCAATTGCATATGAAAGGTTGAAAGGTTGTTGAGTTTCCTGCCTCCTTTGTTATCTTCTGCAGCCAGGACCTGTGTGGACCAGTTTGAAATACCCACTGTTGGCATGATAATCATTGTAACCAGCTGCAGGGCCTAAGAAAAGAGCAGGGTGGATCCATTGAGCCTTTGTAAGTTAATCAGGCTGACCATGGCAGGGGAAAAATTGGTCCTCCCATTCCTGGAGATGGCATTGTGCACACCTCAACTGTCATATTCCAACTAAATATGACAGGGGTTGACAGTGCCTGTTGGCGTTGTCCAGCCATGGAGTACATTGGTCTATGTTTTTGTCATGGTGTGTGCATAGGAAATGTGTGTGGATTAGCCCCACACATTTTCCTGTGGTTGGTCTACCATCTTTCCATTTAGTAAAACATTTTTTTTAAAGTCCATGTGAGCACATGCCCACCTTGCGGATGGTCAAAATTCTTTACATGTCCCCCAGCCTCAACATGTGAACCACCAACCTTCTGAGGGTCTGGTTGGCCATCTAGGCGAAAGTACTGGCTTAGGCCATCTGCATTTTCTTGTGCTGGATGTCTATATCTAATCCCTGAAGGGAAATGGCCCAATGTAAAAACTTAGGGTTCTCCCCTTCCATGTCCATTAACCATAAAAGAAGCTGGTGGTCTGTTTGGATGGTGAAGTGTGACTCACAGATGTAGAGATTCAGCTTCTTTACCACCCACATGACCGTGTAAGCTTCTTTTTCAATGATGTCCCAGTTCCTTTCAATTGTTCTTAATCACCTGCTGATGTAGGTGATAGGTTGCTCTACCCCTTGAGGGTCCAGCTGCACTAACACTGCTCCAATCCCGAAATCACTGGTGTCTGTCTGAATAATGGACGCCTGACCATAGTTTGGAATTTTCAGAACTAGGACCCTGCACAATCCATCCTTCAACTCCTCAAAGGAGGTTTGACGGGTGGGGATCCAGGTTACCTTCTTTGGGATTTTCTTGGAAGTTACATCATTCAGGGGCATGGCAATGGTCCCATACCCGTTGATGAATGACTGGTAGCATGAAGGCTTAATTCGGAGGGGGAAGAAATAGAAGTTCAAAACATTCTTGATTCTCGTCACAGTAGGGGGAAGTTGCAATATTTGATGGAATGGAAGGGATTTGGTCCTGAAGAGAGATCCTGGGAATCTGCTGAGGATGTCCATGCCCCGCTTCTTGTGACTAGGTTTCATAAGAGGTTCCCATTGAGGCCAGGCCCTGGGACAGGCCCTTGTGGAAGGGGTATTGTCAGGGTTCAAGGAAGTCAGGGTACAAGGACTAGATTGGTTGTGAGTACACACAGGTTTAATTGAGTACAGTCCGTTGCAGGGGGTTGGGAACAAAAATAAATGCACACAATATTCCTTAACCACTTATTACAGAGATCTGTAGCTGTCAGCTCACAAGATGGAGGATTGGGCTGTAAACCAGGGCAAGATGGTGCTTTCCGTCAGTAACATTCTACTATGGAATGTTAAGGACAGGTTGGAGGTGAACACCTTTCCCAACTGCCTTTCGTCAGAATTGTCAAGTGAGGAAGTCAGGTTTTGTTTCAGCTCCCTTGAGGCCTACAGCTGGAAATGATTTTGGACAAGAGTAATGAAGAATTTGGAACCACTGCTACAGCAACAATTTACTGGTGGGAGCGCAGCAATTTCAGAGTTTGCTCATTTCAATTCAGCATTTGTTATTTGTTCAGAGACAGCATAGTAGGCAAAGACTGACATTTTATTTCTAAAAGTTGTAATACACAGTGTAAACAACGTTATTACTCTGAAATTGTAGTGATTATTGACGTATGGAGCTAGGCGAGTGGAGTATGCTTAAAAACTTAAAACTAAGAAATCCAATCCAGTTTCAGCACTGCGCGAGTTCGCACACAGGAGAGGAAGATGTCACAGTGAAGCTCCCGGCTTTCTCGTAAATCACAAAGTCGGCAAACTTCAATTACTCATTAGGAGATCTAACAAAGTCTCTGAATACACACGCATGCCACTAGGTGGCGTTAGCAGTCGCGCCTTGTGCAATTTAGCTCTGAGTAAGTAAGTGGTGTTGCAGCGAGCTCCCGGCTTTCTCACAAAGCCCGCAAACTTCAATTACAGATTAGGAAATTCAACTAAATCTGAGAATACACGCACCCGCCACTAGATGGTGTTAAGAATTTGCACCTTCTGCAATTAAGCCGAGAGTAAGCAAGTGAGAAAATATAGAATGAACAAACACTTACCTGATCTTGGGAACAAAGTGGGATCGCAGGGAGTCGATAAAATCCATGTTTATTCAGCATCAAAGTCATATTGAGGTTGTTGCTCATCGTCTGACTGCGGCAGTCATTTTTAGTTTAGTTTCATTCTCCAGTAGTTCTAAAAAAGAAGATTTCAAAAGAAAGCATTAAAAAATAAGAAAGATTAAACAACCATCTTTGGAAAAGCTGAACAACTTTTTTTTAATTTTATTTTGTGCTTATAACGTACCGTAGCCCGCAGGCATCAGGGCGCATGTGTAACAAGAACACAACTAACAATACTAAGGACATATATAGAGGAAGTGACTAAGGGACAGTACGGGATCCAGGCAAAGGTTTGTAATTGTATATGGAGAGGGCTACTATTATCTTAATCTTTGAATAACAAACGTATAAGAGTTTCAATGCAAAACAAAATTCTGAGAGTTGCAAGGAGAGAGAAGACTTCAGTTTGAATTCAAGACTTGCAGAGAAAGAGATCAGTTTGAACTAAAAGCAAAGGAATTAAAGCATTCTAAGTGCACCATGCATAACTACAACTGAATTAAATCCTCTAAGCCTTTGCAGAGGACTCACAGGTCATTTAGGAAGGGAAGGAAGGTAGGTTTGGTGTAATAGACTTTCAATAAATCTATTTACTTCTTGTACAGGGAGCTCAGCCGTGAAGCAAGAAGAGCACCTGTGTCTTTATTATTTTATCCAATTCCCCTTTCTCCCCAGGCAGACCAGAGTCTTGCTGAAAATAATACAATCAGTAGGACACAGAGCAGTCAGTGAGGGACATGGGGCTCAGCAGATTCTACAGAAGAATTATGTAGCGCTCCAGGACAATATCCCAACCTGATTTCCTTCTTGATAGCATTCACTTTCGTTAAAGGAAGGCTGAGCGTCCCCTGAGCTGCATCTACAATGAAGGCCAGGAACTCCAGCGACTGAGAAGTGGCGGTTTCTGATTTCTCCCAGTTGATCAGGAAACCCAGCTCCTCTACAAGCATGGTTGTTTGATTCACCTGAGTCTGCAGAAACTGCTTGTCTTGACACATTAAGCAGATGTCATCTACGTATACAATGAGCTTGATCCCCGGCTTGCACAGTTAGCTCACCACAGGCTTCAGTAACGTGGTGAAGTAACACAGTGCTGACTCTACACCAAACAGTAGGCAGGTGAATTCCTATTTCTGGTCTTGCCAGAGGAACTGCTGGAAACAATGCTGTTGGATGATGGGCCGTCAGGTAAGCCAGCCAGTCTCCCTTCTGCAAAATATCCTGCAGCCGGTGAATCCCCTCAATTTTGATTTGGTGATACTGTAAGAATGCGCGCACCACCCAGAGGTTTATGACTGGCCTCAATTTGAGCTTCCTTCTCACCAGAAACATGTTGCTCACAAAGCTCTCTGCATTGGCTTCCGCAGGCTTGATCATGCACTTTCGCCGCAGACGCTCGCCTTCCAGAGAAAAATGTATCGGCCTGGGAGCTGCGTCTGAATGGGCTACTGGTAAAATTCCAAACAAAAGCCCTTAACTGTCTCTAAGACCAAAGCATCTCTGGTGCAAGTCTGCTCCCGATGGCAGGAACTGCTGCACTGGCTCACCTGCAACGCGGTGCTGCTGTAGCTCTCACCTGAGGTATTGCTTTGTTGCTTGTTTCCATACCACCAGCCCCTACCTCTGCCTCTTCCTCGCATGGAAAAAAAGGTGTTGGGCTTGTAGTCTTCTTGCTCCCTCCAGATGGCTCTGTTATAGTCGGATCTCTGGAATGAAGAGAGGCTCGCCGAGCAGCCCCTTCCTCTGCCAGCCCTTCCAAAAACCTATGTCTGAAGACTCTCTTGATGGATGCTGGAGCCTTGACTTTTTTTTCCTTATGCATAATGCGAGCCTCCAGTCACGACATAGAATTGACACTTCACTCCCTTACACTTCATTCAAAGTTGCAGCTTTCTCGATCCGGCCCATCAGTCTCCTTGGGAGTAGAGTACATGGCACCCAATTATGATCAATTCTTAACGTCTGGTCCTGAGGCTAAAGATGTTTTGTTTTTTCTGTGTTCCATATTATCATATTATCTGTACTTGTTCATGTTCCAAGGACTAATTCTAATGAATGCACATACCGGAGCACAGACCTCACAATACTACGCTACTGTTAAAAGATGACAGCCCGAATGCTGACTACCCACACAGCACACTAATGCTCTCGAGCTAGGTCCGTGTTTTAAACAATAAAATAAAAAATAAAAACAAAAAATCTTCATTATAATGGGGTTGTTGTCGGCAGGACGGCAGCACCTGTTGCAGGGTTCCAAAAGATATTTGGTTAGGGACGGCATCCTCTGTCTGCTATTAACAGCTTGGTCTAGCGACCTGCTCTAATATCTTTTGTTTAGATTTGTCATGTATCGTATGGCCGTCCTGCCTTGTGATGACCCCGTGTGCTTGGCAGTTTTACTTTGCATCAATGCGAACTCCTTTGACGGCTTTCTTTTGATTAGTTGCCTGGTTCTTGCGAAGTCAGTCTTGTTGTGTTGCTTAGTTCTGCAGCTCTCTGCGCACCATGCAAACTCTTGCTTAATTGAGAGCTGGCATGGGAGAGGAGGTACTATTCTCACGGATATGCAGAGTCAAGGTAGGCATGGCCTGATAGCGCCACTTTCCTCATTAGAACAGCAGTTTTGCCACGATCGCTTCCCACAGGCGGCTACTTAATAATGGCCGCCAGAGTCTTTGTTGTTGAAATGCCCTCCCTCTATAGTTCTGTCAGCTTATTATCCCATTTGAAATTCTCACCCAGCTGCAAACCGCAGTTAACGTGGGGCTGCTCGAATATTCCGGCAGTGTCTTCTGAACGGCTTCTGTGGAAGGGCTGAGGAGGTTTATGGCCCTTAAGTGCTGTGACAACAACGTGTCATTCAAACAGCGATTCTGCCTAGGAAATTAGGTGCCGAATCGCAGCAGGTAAGGAATGTTACACAGTTGGGATCTGTCCTGTTTTGTCGCCCCGGATAACAACAAGTTGGTGTAAATCATAAACACAAACCACAAAGCGCTAAATGCTGCCCTGATCGCCGCCTCCCATCCACACCGCAACAACTCGTATATAAAATATAAATGTTTAGGGTCCTGGGATGCTAACCCCGTTATAAGAATTTTGCGATTTACCTCTTCTAAATAAGTCTGGGAAAACGTGCTAGAAGCGTCTGTGCACGTTCGCAAGATTTTTACACAGATTCAAACCTAATCTGACACCCTTGTGTGCTGAATTGGGCATAATTACCTCAGTTTTTCATAAGAAGTGACTATTTTTATTTCCTTGGTAAAAAGTTTGGTCGAAATTTCCAAAAAGACATGCTTTCATATGTTTTCGGAAACACCGAATACTTTGTACTTCATAGTAAAAGACACGCACTGAGTGCATAATTTGTGATATTACCAAATACAGCGGCATTCTGCTTTTCAGCGTTGAAAAGATGTGTTAAGAGATGGACTCAATCCACTGAGCTACCTTTCTGGGTGGGCGCTTTTATTATAATCTTAGCAGAGTGTACAACAGAGCGCTCTGGCGCCCTTATGATGGATTCACCCCTAAACTAAGACTGCTGGAGACAACTCGGATCTCTGGGGAAAAAAAGGATAAAAAAGCGGAAGAGAATCCTGCCACAGCCTGGAAGCTGAGATTCTGAAAGGAATTCCTCAGGGAAAGAACATGGAAAATAGCAGGTAGGGTGGGTAGGAGAGGCAAGGGAGGCGGGCAGCTTCTCCAGAAGAAACGTCTCTAGGTTTCACCGTTTCAGGAAAGCCCTAGTTAAGTCATCCAGTTTCCGACTGTCGAGACAAAATGATAAATCACACGTTTCTAAAGAAAGTGTCTAAAAAAACAGCAAACTTGCTAGGCAGTGCTGGATAGGTTGGCACTGATGGAGGTAACAGTCTCTTAGGATTGGGAATGGTAAAACGTGGTATTTCAAATACAGCTTGTTTATAAAATGTCATTTCATATTAGCCGTTGGAAATGCACCAGATAGTTACAGGAAAAACATGGCCGCCCACATTTGCTTTTCACCATGGGCAGTGGCGTGTCCAGAGTCTTTTGACTTGGGTAGCCCAAGTGGGGCAGGATAATGGGGTGGAACCTGGGATGGCTCTCAGATTCCACACTCCCAGGCCACTCCCTGGACACACCTATGTGAATATAGGCAAAGAACCGAGCCCGACCCCCTTCCCAGGTGGAAACACTGCATTTTCAAGCACGTTTTACAAAGTGAATTCCCCAAAAGACCTCAAGGATTTGTAGATTGAACTGAACACGTGAAATCTCAGCAACAGTCACCTAAGCTGCAGTACTTTCTTGCAGATTTCTGCTTTGGCAACTCTCTGCCACTCGACTTTAGAATTCAGCAGTGCAGGTAGATCCCTGATACTGCTCAACGTAACAGCATTTAAAAGTTGGATGCCTGCTCAGTATGACACAGCAGCCATGTTGCCGCACTTGCCCACCAGGTTAACCCTGTTGTGCTTGGGACACAACATCTCCCTGTTCAAACGCATTAAAAAAACACAAGGGAGGACCCAACCTGTGCGTCACTACTCACCAGCAGTCTCAGATTGCTTCAATAAGGTGCACAGGCCTTCAAATCAGTTGGGGTGGTCAGGAAAGGTCCCCACGATCAAGAGGGGTTCATGTTGCATGCACCATATTTGTGACTGGGGGTGCAGCAAACTGGGCGCAATGTTGCAATTTCATATGGTCCAGTGTAGTTAAATGTGAATGGGATATGTTACTTTGTGTTGCTTTTTGGTTAAATTGATACATATTAGCGTTGCGCACGTGTAGAAAGACAAGTACTAAAACCGCCAAATGAAATATAAACGCGCTTCAGACATAATGTGCTATGGGGTGTCCAGAAACAGGCAATGGGGAGTTTTTATAATGTGATGCGGGAAAGGGGGTAAATAAGTACCTACAACCTCAGTGATGGTCAGCTCAGCTAAAGGAACCGGACATTGTTTTTATGGCCTGATAGTATCGCAGAAAACAGATGTAATCTGTTCAATGCATGGGAGCTTGACAGATGGTTTCCGCTACCAGCAATAAACCAGAGAAGTGGTGCTCGGGGCTAAAGTGATTGAAACCCATTAGTTTCAATTGTATTTGTAGATGCACTGTAGACAATGGAATAGCAGTTATTTGGATTATTATGCTTCAAATGAGCCAAGAAACCGAAACAGATGAAATAGCTTTTGTCCGTTCAAAGAGAACCGGTTTACTCAGACTCCTTCATATCGCTTGAAGTATCTATGCGAATCATGTGCAATTATGTTTAAGGTTAAAGAGCTTAGGCCAGTTGTTACTAGTAATGAATTATGTGTGCACACAAATGTGTAACTGGTTGACAATGTCATGACCTACCGCAGACACATCCTAAAAGGAGGTTTGTTCTACACATGAGCTAAGGATGGTAATTAAAGTAACGGTTACCAATGAGAATGTAGGAATTGGAGAAAGATGGGATTTATTTGAAGATGTTTTGTCCAATTACATGTGGGTGGTGGATTGTAATAAAATATATGGGAGTGTTTTAACTGTTGCAAAAATGTATATAATGTGTCAGCGTATGTGGTTCATATAAAAGATATATCGAAGTCGTCCCTTAAAGCATGAAGTGGATTGGGACTAATGTGAGAAATATCTATATGCCAAAAATATCCACTCTGCTGAAATGAAAAAGTTTTTTACTAAAAGTTTGTTTAACCAACGTTAATATTGTAGTGTAACCTAAAACAAGGAAATCACAAATATTATTTCGCCACAGTATTTATGCTCTGAAAACATTCCTTGTTTTAACAAGATAATTTAATTTGTATTATCAAAAAAATATATGGGTTAATAAATACCAAGGTTTGGAATTGAAGTTTGAAATAGTCAATTAAAGGTACAAATGCAAATTAGAAAGAGGTTTAACAGAGAAGCGAATTGATACAATTCTTGCAAGTAGATGAATGCAAACAATGAGTGAACCAGTACTTATTGGAAATACAAAAACATATATAATGACAAAGCAAAAAAAGGAGGCCAACTTCACTCAACTCGAGGGAGACTGTCAACGGCCCAAATTTCAAAATATAGGTGCCGCTGCTTTAATAAATAAATGAATGCAGGTCTGCCTCTAAAGACAGAGAAAACAAAAAGAAGGCCATATCCCCTCAAATAGGGGGAAACTTTAAACCGGCCCACATTTCAATATACAGGTGCCACTGTTTTAATGAATAAAAAGATGCAGGTCTGCCGACGTGTAGGTGTTTTATAAGAAGGAAAACTCCTAGACAAAGGCAAAATAGTGTTCTGCATAAGCAATGTTTCAACACTAGTTTGGAATCAGACTTCAAATTGAGTTCCAAAATCGAGTTTTCCAGTCAGTAAAGAAGGTTCAAACATCCATATCACGTTTCGGATCTGCCCCCTACTGGGCAAGTGCATTAATAATGGAGCCTTCCTCAGGGCGAGAACATGAAGAGAAAGGGAAGTCAAACTTGTCCCTGTATGAAGGCAGACAAAGAAAAGAGGAATATCACAAAACAGATTTTATTATAAGGAATGTTTTCAGCTATAGTAGCATAGGTCTGAATCCGAAGAAAATTATTTGCTTAATGATTTTACAACAACAATTAAAAACCCTAGTGGGAGCGTAGTCCTTACCCTGATTCTGGGCATGGACTGAATCAAGAAAACCCACTTGGACTGGGATTGCGGTCTTCCACAGATAAGAGGGACACAACTTGGAACACGAGGGCCCCAGGGCGCAGCTACCCATTGTAATGTTAGCAATTAACTGTGGCAGGGTGAGAAGAAAGACAAGAACAAAAAAACCAATGGGTCTGTCTTTCTAGCAATTCATATGTACTTGAATTGGAATACTGGAGAGAGATAAATGAAATGATTTTCACATACCCCTTATGAGTAAGAATCTTGTCTGGGTGACTCTTGCTTCATGTGTAGGGTGTGAGGTTCAATTGTAGTTGTGGCAATACACAAACTAGAGGAGCCCAAAACAAAATGAGGACGAAAAGCAGAATCAGAGATAGTTGCGTTATTTTAAAGTTACGTTTTACTGTGTCTTTAGAAGCCTCACAACAGAAGACTTGGTGCAGGTTTCTAACTGAAAAACAGACAAAGATAGATGCGGTCCATTTAGTACCTTGATTTGGAATGGTTCGTGAAGTGGCCCGTTGCAGTGGAGATATCTTGGCTGTAGCCACCATTGCACGCTTGTCAGGCGGTCTCAGCTGGCTGAATGTTGAGTCATAACTAACGAGCAAGCAGCACTGCCGTTACTACTGCGGGTGTGGCTTGTCAAGCAAGAGCTTGATTGGCTGGGTCCGGTCCTGGAAAACCCTGCCTGATGGGTAAGGTGAGGGCGCAATGTGATAGGTGCGCTCGGGCTGTCAGTGAGCCAGTGCTGTGGGGGTGTGTTCCTCCAGCATTGGAGCTTGAACGGCAGGCAAAGTGAAAGCGTAATGCGCAGTCACCATAGGTGGAGTAAAAGCAGAATGCAATAGGTACGTTAGGGCTGTCAGTCAGTCAGTCAAGGCTGTGGGGGTGTGTCCCTCCATCATTGGTGCTCGAGCGGCAACCTCCCGCTCCAGTAGCAGTGACAGAGAGTACACAGTTGGGTCGTAGGACATGCCGTGGTACTCCCATGGCTGCAGCAAGAAGCAAGGGACAGATGGGGAAAGCCCCACTGAAAGCGGGTGTAACTCAGTTTCCGTTACTCCAGAAGGGTCTGGGAAAGGTGTGTTATATCCTCTGGTTACATATGGACCGGAATAACTTGTTGTAGACCCTTCTTTGTTCACTGCAGGGGCGAGGAAGTGGATTTATGCATTAGAGAAACATTGGAGAAACACACTGGCCATAGGGGACATGAAGTGCTTATTCACAGCCTTAATGGGGGAGCGATCAGATGAGCTTTGGAGGAGGTCAGGATAGCCAGGAGTTCAGTTGGATACAAATTCCCACAGTGGAGCAGTGTTTAATAATTGCTGGGCAAAGGCATGGGGTGTATTATGAATCCCGATATGGCTGAAATAAATTAAATTCTAGCTAAAACGATAAAATTGGATGATGATCCTGCCACACACATCCTGTTAATTCAGGAGATGTGGAGGGCAGAGATGGGAAAAACGTGGCAATTTCTTACCACATGCTAAAGAAGGGACTTCCCATGGAATTTCAACACAATCTAGATAAAGTGGTAGGGATGGAACCCAAGAGCTGGCTAGAAATTCAAGCACATATTGCACATTTCTGTAAAAGAAGACAAGAAAAAGAAAAGGAGGGTATAGAACAGACACAAGCAGCAGAGGCCAAACTTGTCCAATAGAAATTGGCGAAGATTTTTTTGGAACGGGCAGAAATTACTAGCTCCATGGAGGAACAACAGGGGGAAACTGGGACAACAGGGACAGGGTGAATTGGGTATGACACATAGGGCGGATGGATGGGTATGCTCCTGGTCCAAGACAAATGAGAGGGTTTCCAAGGGCTAGCAGGTGATTTCCATGAGGAAGTGGGTCATTTGGTGGGTTCAGAGGAATGGGTACCTGGTTTAATGGGCCAATCAGCAATAATTATGGAGGGTTTTATGGGATTCAGTGGTCGTGCGGGAGGTTGGGACATGTGTTACGGGATTGTCGAGACAGGTCACAGTATCTTGACATGGGAGCTCAGTAGATGCAATCCCCAAACGTATCATATTCCCCAAGCTCTATGCAACTGCAGCGGGCATGGGTTGAACAGAGCCCAGCAACTGGGGATGCAAAGACCTATGGGATCGCACTGACCATACCAGCACAAGCACCGGTATAGACATGGGAGAAAACTCTTTCACCCCAAGTTACGGTTACTCATTACATTGGAAGAAGAGTTTTTGGAGGAAGTCCTTTTTTGTTCCCCAGTGCTAATATGTACCAGGAGTAGGACAGCCCACAGGGGTCTCTGATGTGTGCAGTCCTGTTTGTTATCACCCTCTGGAAGAGGAACCCCGGATAGGTGTGCAGGTAGGTGACCGAACATTTTCATTCATGGTCCACACAGGGAGTACAGAATCTTATTTTAAGAAAGCTGTGTACTCCTTGTCATGCAAAAAGATGGACACACAGGGATTCTCTGGTGCTATCCTGTCGGTTTCTTATTCTGAAGATCTCTGTTTTAAGGTAGGTACTCAAAATGTATCTGCCCCTTTGCTGTATTTCACCGACAACCCAGTGAATCTTTTGAGAGAAGAGTCCTTCTGATCAAGCTGCAGATGCCGATTGCCTTCCCAGAGGAAGGTATAGTATGTTCAACCCCAGGTTTGTATCTGGTAAGAGAAGCAACACTTTTACAAGCATATTGTAGCAACAGTGCAATAAGGGGGGGGAGGGTACCTGTACATTCAACATTTTTTTATTTATGGGGTAATGGTTTGGTTCAGTTGTGTTCCTGGGATCAAAAATCAGACACGACGGTTACCAATTGAGTTCTTGTTTTGGCCTGTTGTCCTGCAGGAGGTAACACCAGGCACCATTGTTAGTTATGATTCTCTTAGAGGCAGTAGTGATTAAAAAGAACAGGGTGGTTTTCTCAGGCACAGATGAGGAAGGTGGAGAATGGTGCACAGTTCTGTGCATCGATCAACCCTTATCGGTAAGGGACGTGTCCGACAAGCAATTGTTCGAAGACATTGAAGACACAGGAGAGATGGTTTTTGAAATTGGAGAGCCTTGCCAGATAGCGATAGAGCAAAGGGAAATACCATAGACCCTGCTCATTGTTAAAAATACATTGCCATATTGGAAAGAGTATTGGGAAAATGTGCTGGACCATTTATGGCAAAGCAATCCTCATGATAAAGGGCTGCTAAAGAGTGTTAGAGCAGCACAAATAAAATTGAAACCAGGTACAATATTACCACAGGTTATGTAGTACCCTCTGTCTGCAGAGGCAAACAAAGGTATATACGAGACCACTTAGGCATTGATGAAGCAAGGCATAACACAACCTTCTGTGTCCTCATGCAACATGGCCATCCTACCTTGTGAAGAAGGTGAAGGGGTCCAGTTGGAGGATGCTTTATGATTTGCACCCCCTCAATAATATTATTGAAGTGGAATTCACGTGGTTCCAAATTCTGCCGCCATTCTCTGAAAAATCCCTACTGGGTTGACACACTTCATGGTGACTGATTTAAAAAAAATAATTCTCTGTACTTTCACACCCTGATTGGTATACAGTCTTTATAATGAAATTTTTATGTAGACATGCACATATACCAAAACTTTTACAATGAGAAAACACAACGAAAATGTATATTAGTGTGGGGTAAAGGGTTAAATCTTGTGGGGAAACAATTGGGGTGGGTTTTTAGGGGTGGGGAATGGGAGTTTGGGGGAACCCCCAAAAGAAAATAAATAGTTATGTTTTTCATTGTAAAATTTTCAGTATAAGTGCATTCTACATAAAATGTTGTTATGAAGCCATGTAACCCCCCCTGATTCTCAGTACCTCATGGCGTTTACATATCATGGTCAGAGATTCAAGCACACAAGGTTGCCCAGGGCTACTGTGAATCTCTCAGTGTCTTTAACAATGTGGTTCAAAGGGATACAGGGACTGTACATGTGTCCAGTACAGTAATTCAGTACATGGTCAATTTGCTGGTTACTAGCACTTCACAGGAACAGTGTCAAGGAAACTCAGTAACGCTCCTGACCCTGCCTGCGGAGAAGAGTTGCAACATGGATAAAGAAAAATGGCAGTACTGCCAGGCAGAGTTAGTATATTTGGGGCAAGTTATATCGCCCGCAGGAAGAAAGTAATGCTGGAGACCCACTGCACTTCAGAATACACCTCAGCCAGTCACAGTGAAACAAATGCAGCAGTTTTTGGGGCTCTGCAACTATTGAAGATTGTGGATCTTCGATTTGTCTAGTTACGTGAGGCCCTTACTGCAGGGGCTTAAGGAAGTGCAGAAGGTGAAAGGTCTGATAGAATGGTCTGAAGAAATGGCATCTTGTTTTCGGGAACTTAAGGCGGCGATCAGTAATACTCCGGTCGTGGTGACCCTGAATTACAAGAAACAAATCTATTTGTTTTCTCATTCGAATGGGCAGGTGATGTCAGGGCCCGGACCCAGCAAACATCACTAGGCCACAAACCTTTAGCATACTACAGCGGAATCCTAGACCCAGTAATGCAGGGACAGTTCCCTTGTGAGCAAGCTTTAGTGGCAGCAGCTTTTGTGATTCAAAAGTCTTCAACCATTACTATGGGTTGCCCAGTGACACTGTACATAGAGCATACAATCTATGCGATCTTAGAAAAATCCAGGTTGACTTTGATGAGCCAAAGAGTTTCAGGGTATGAGGTAATTCGGTCAAATGCATCCACACAGGTGCAAACGTTGTGGGCTTTGTGGATAGGGAATACCGTGTCAGATTGATGAGATGGTTGCCTTCTCATTACTCCATGTAAGCGGCTTAACTGGTGGCACTTATAGAGGCACTAGAAATGAGCAATGAGAAGGTAGTCACTATTTAATCAGACTCTGCGTATGTCACCTCCACTGTGCATTTGGGATTATCAAGGTGGCAGAGAAGAGGGTTTAGGAGATCTGACGTGATCCCTGTCCAGCATGCTGAGCTGCTACCCAGACTAATTGAAGCGTTAGCTTTGTCTGCAGAGGTAGGTTTAGTAAAATGTGTTGCGCATACTAAGCATACTAATCCAATAGCCCTAAGAAATAACGCCACAAACAAGGCAGCAAAGGAAGTGGTGTACTTAGCATTTTGTTTTGTTTGTACATCAACAAGATCATTGTTGAGCTAGTGGATAATTGCCTCACCTGCCTAAATTGGGACTAGACAGATTTCCTACGCTGTTCATTGCTGATGACAAGGTAATTCGGTCTACTTCGCATATGGGCCTTAAACATAACCCAGTCATTTTCACTAAAAAATGCAAGGAGCTGTGTCTGGTGCTCAATTCTGAAAAAACACAAGGTTTTGGTGTTGAGGCATTGAATGTCTGAAGCATGTAAACTAAATATTGAAGTATATGGCTACCCTTTGGAATAGGTGAGCACTCATGATTACTTGGGCATAAGATTCTCTGAGAACCTCACGTTGACTAACCACCATTTAAAAGCAACTGTGACAGTTGATAAATATTGTGGTGCTATTAGAAGTTTATTTAGTACTCACAGGAGGAGAGCCATTGTGCATGTGTTGCAGCTATACCGAGCACTAACTCTAACTGCAGCTCTGTATGGGGCTGAACTATGGGGTCATATGAAAGTACCATCACTCAGCGTTTCAGAAAATAGTTTTATTAGAGCGCTGCTCATGCAACCTCTTGGAGAACCCATGGCTAGCCTTAGATGGGGGTGTGATTTACACCCAATTGCTGCAGTTATGGGCACTAAATCATTGTCGTATTGGGTACGCATTTGAACAAACCCCAATTTGGTGAGGTATTTGTCAGCCCCACAAAAACTGATGAACTTGAATGGTTCGAGTTTGCTCCCATGGTTTAATGCTTGGAGAGGATGAAGTTGCACCTGGAGAACTTGTGGGATTGCCCAGAAGAATTGAGTGTGGGTTTGTAAGCTTTGAGTCTACTCTATGCCAAATGCAGCTAGAAGAATGAATTTGAGAACCAGTTGTTAATACCTAAGCACAAAGCAAGCCACTGGTTTTGAAATGTGTTTGGATGTGCTCTCTATATACAGCTGTGCACCAATACCTTGAAAGTGGCTTCTTTTACTGCTAAATGGAAGTCATTTTAATAACTCAAAGTGCCTGGTCTCTGGTGTTGCGAACGAGACACCTATTCACTTATTAATATTCTGTGAAGGTTATTGTGATTTGAGAAAGAGGTATCCTCTCCCGCTATTCAGACTTAAAAATATTAGGACCACTCGACTAGCCTTGGACCTTTGCAAGGATACTAGTGACTTGAATGCCGTCTTTTTAGTTTCTAAATATCTACATCGGGCATGGTTGAGAAGGTCCAAGTGGGTGCAGCCTGCTAATGTTTGATTTGATTTGTTGGCTCTATTGTTAATTGACCTGCTGTTGCTCTCTTGATACTCTTGCCCCGTCATCAGTGGGACCAAAGCTGTAATTGTGTGGTGGTTTACAATGTGAAAGAACTGAATCTTGTTTGTTTATTGCTCGATGTTGGTGATTATGTTGTTTCCTCAAATGCTGAGACTCTGAAATGATACAAGGACTATTTTATGTTTTGTGTTTTGAAATTTACATTGTTACATGGCTGGAATTTTATTAATCGGTTACGTGTCTTTATAACGACACATTTTATGTAGAATGCACTTATAACGAACATTTTACAACAAAAAACATAACAAATGTTCTTTTTGTTTTTTTGTTTCTGTGGGTTCCCCCCACCAAACCCCTGTTTCCCACCCCTAAAAACCTACCCGAACCATTTCTTCACAAGATTTAAGCCTTTACCCCACCCTCACACACATTTTCGTTATGTTTTGTCAATGTAACAGTTTTGGTATATGAGCATGTTGTGGGATATTTTGATCTCAAAACTGTGTGTTTGTAACAACCAGAAAATGGCTGCACCCCCTGCCACACACATTTCAGGTGAGGTGGAACAGAGTACTCAATGCAGGAACGTGCCAGTGTGCTCTGCAACATTTTACATGGAATGAGGTGAAAGAGGCAGTATTAGTTTGCTGAAAACCCAGAATGCCTCTTTAAAATGACACTTTCCCAACCTTAAAAGTGCTGCTGGCGCTAAATTCATCCATTTCTCATGAACCACTGTGATTAAAAAGGCCCTGCAATGCCCAGGATCATTCATTGTGTCTCAGAGGAACCGGGCCTCATTTGAATGACAGCTCCTGTCAAATGTACCTTTAAAAAATCAACCAGAGGCTTTGTTTTCATTTTAGACGGGAAACACGTCTGGTTTCTTTGCAACAGTATCAAGAATCAGCTGTCCAGAGAAAGACTCTTAATAGATGCCTGTAATTGTATCCATGCTGCAAAACAACTCAAGCACTCAAGAAAAGAACTATAGCTGCACAAAGTGTATATTTGCTGGAGATGAAAACCGGATTTAAAGAAATAGGAAAATGTGCTTTTTCCTGACTAAAGGGGAAAATCGTCTATTTAAAAGTACATTGTTGTGTAAAGGTCGGCTTACTTAGAAATGTAAAAGGATTTGTTACTGTTAAAATACACCTATAAACTGTTTTAATTCTATAGGTTTAAATTCAAGATTTAAAAGGAGGAAATCAAAGCTAAAACCCCGGCTGAGTTGGCAAACTATATAAAAAGAAAGAAACTTGCTCTGCCAGTTGCTAGCCCTGAGAAAGGGTGACACCTCATAAATGTCTGGAACAGTAAAGTGGCTAATTGCTAGTCTGGAGGCTTTGTATACCCAGGACCATGAGAATTCCCAAGTCTCATCAGACATTCGTCTTTGCTGCATGCTGAGGCAATAGCAGGCTAAGACTCTCACCTGTCAAGTGTGAGGGGCAGTAAACAAGGGAGGGGCCCCTCATCCTGCTTCAAAGGAATGACATTTGCTTGCAGTCGGGGAAAAGAAAAAAAACTGATGAAGTGATGATAGAGGTCCTGTTGGTTTTAAAAGCCTATTTTGTAACTAAACTTTAAAGACATTTAACTTTGCAGCAAGAATGAGGAAAAATATTAAAGGTTTGTAGTTTTAAATCTAATTTTATGCTCTTCCTTTGAAAACTTGGTAGAACTCATTACTGCATAAGGAACAGAAGTTGTAAAGTATAACAGATTGTGGGGAAAGTATTGATATTGCGAACATAACATTTTGTACAAACATTCCAGGGGTAAATGTGCATCTCTGTACAAAGTTGGGAAATTTTAGGCCAAATCTTTCATGGTTAAAATTGCCAAAAGGTAGCAGAAAGGCAAAACCAGGTCCCACAACTTGGAGTTTGGATTGAAATATGACCCACAAAATATGTAACGTGTGTATCTGATTTTCTCAGAGGTTATAACTGTATAAATATGTATTTGTGGGAAAGTTAGATTTTGGTTCCAGTGGCTAGGGGAGGTTTCTAGTCATTGTAAAAATCATCCCATACACATGATATCCCTTTCCGTGATCCAATCAGTGAAGAGCTAGGCGGTAACTATGCTCTTGCCCAATCCTAGCATTATGGGTGTGGGTTGTAAGCCTGCCCCTGCCATATACTGTAGCGATGTCATTTGGCATGATAAATAAGGGAACCTGCGGCACAAAGACACACACAGATTCCTGACTTTCTTCCTGATTTCCTGCGTGGCGTCCTGGTCCTGATTTCTTCATACTATTTGATCCTGATTTCAGATTTCATTGCAAAGCCAAGGCCTATGCATTGCTGAACCCCTTTTCAGCTAGGTCTCACATTCTAAAAATCCCAAAAACCCAAGGGAAGCATCCTGATCCAACCTGGCTTGCTATTACTAGATGCATGACTGCAAACTCACCATCCCACTGGTCTCCAGTCTCCAGTAACCAGAAAGGCCAGTCCAGTGCAGTCCGGTGACCAGAATGGTCTAGATGATCCTGCCCCGCCCAGAGTGCCCAGCTGTCCTTGATTAGACCCGATCCATGTGATAACCAAAACCCTTGACGGTCCAAAATCCTAAATTAAAGTGGACTGTAAGTATTAATGGGAATCATAGAAAACCATAGCATACCTTGCCTTGCCTTGTCTCATTTCAATCTCTAAACCATTCTATCCTTACCTTAATAACTTGTAACATTGTCAGAATCCTTATTGCAGTCCTGCCTTTGATTTATCTTGTTAAGCGCCATTTTTTTGTCATTTTCATCTTGTGTAAATTTTAAACTATCAATCCTACTTCGAGTGATCCGACTGGTTTCAACGGGGCGGACACTGGGGATCTGGTGTTGAAGTCATGAATCAACTCTAGAGCTACTGTGTCCCTCCTTGGTATTCTGGCCGGAATGCTCTAGCATAGAGTAAAACTATAGTAAATATTTTCTTGTCCAAACTGAGTTTCTTTTCTGTTTTCACTACCCGATTTTTCTAAAAACACCTCTCATTCAACCTTGCATATCTTCCTCAGTTTAATAGCTAGAGACTTCATTTTAACTCTGGATTATACCTAAGACCTATAGCTACATCCCAACCAAAAATCAGCATTTTGTATTTCACTCGTTTTTCTTAAAAAACGTTTGGTTAATTTTAGGGTGGAATACACAATTTTGCAGTTTTACATGTGTGATTTTTATTCTAAATTATTTGCAACCTTCCATTCATATTTAAAATGTTTAGTTTTGCTCAAACTATAGCTCAGGATTGTTAGTATCTTTCCAATGTTGCACCCATAGAAACATTCATTGTTTTACACAGCCATTTCCGAATTGCATTTTAAAGTGTAAGATTTCAAATCCATTTTTCTCTCTTGTTTGGGGAAGGAAGGCTGGATTCAAATTCTGTTTTCTATTCTTTATTCCTGATTGCCTGCTGCTTCCTAATATCTATCTAGAACTTTCTATTTGTGGGTTGAGGAATATTGCAGGGGAATTCATAACTTAAGTGCGATCTTTCCAAACAAGCCAAAAGTGTTCTTTTCTCTGGTGTTTTATATTTGTGTTGCTAAAGAGTGAATTTAATGCATTACATATCTTCCTATCTGTTATTGTCACCACATTGGTGATTGCTGCTCCTTATTAAAAGTATATGTAATAGAAAATAGAAACTGTGTCCCAGCAGGTACAGTTGCCAGCCCCATGCACTGCAGTACTGGTGCTTCAGATTATAGAGCTACAAGGGAAAGCCCCAAAGGAATAACAGCAGCTGTGGAAAAAGAGAGGATGTATCTTCTTACGCACAGATTTGCTGTGGAGACAAGAGTTGATGGGAAAGTAGTAATGCTCGTAGAGTTGCTTCTTTTGACCCTAGAGCAACCGCATTAGCCGTAGCACACTTCCCCGCGACACATTGCAGCAGAGCTCCAGGAAGAATGGTTTATATCAAAAATATAGGAATAGGTAATTAGATTTGTAGTAAATTGTGTAGTTTGCAAAGAATTCAGTACTGGAAACAACATGAGGCCAGTAAGTGGAGTCTTGGCTAGGGCCTCTCGGCCATATAGGGAGCTCCATATTGATTTTGTGGACATGATCATTAGGTGCAACAACATCAACAATATCAGTACATCATTGTTTTTGTTTGTCCATTCTCCCGGCGGCTTGAGGTTGGTCCCTGCGTACATCCTGATGCTTAGTCTGCAACAAGATTTCTGGTGAGGGAGGTATTCCCATGGTGGGGAATTTGCAAGGTCTTAAAATCCGACAATGGAATCCACTTTTTTAATGCCTTGTTGACCAAAATTACTTCACTTTTAGAAATCAAGCACAGGTTGTGCTCGGTATACCACCTGTAGGCCAACAGCATTGTAGAAAGACTAAATGTGGTCCTTAAGGCCCATTTAGAAAAAAATGTGCCATGAGTTGAAAAAGTCATGGTACCACTGTCTTCCCCTAGCACTGTTTCATTTGAGAAATCAGGCAGGAAAATACCATTGCTTGAGCCCCCACGAGATTGTGATCTGGTGTAGGGAACACACACAATTTCTCCTGCATGCACTGCATCAGATGCACACAAGACTGCAGAGGTCCTAGTAGAGGTGTTTAGGGAACACTTGAGGACTTTAACCAAAAGTGATAAGATTATATCTTCACAGGTTGTGTCTTCTCACCAACAGACCACAGAGGAAAATAGCAAGGAAATCGTTGATCAACGCAAGCGAAAGCTTCTTCAGGGAGACTGGATTTCCATCTAGGCCTTCATAGGTTGGTGGAACAAGTAGTGTTTCCATGGGCCACACTGTGTTATTTATGCAACTCCGACTGCTGTGAAGTTTGAGGGCAACAAGAGTTGGATCCAAGTCAGTGATACCCAAAGGGTTAATAGCATACCTCCACTGGCACAGGAGCAGGAGCAGGCTCATAGTTAAGTATGCAGTAAGGATCCGCTGTGCATTCCAGTGGAAAAGTGGGGTGTGTACGAAAATCTGGGACTTTAATTTCTCTATTTAGAAAAAGAAATATTCAAAGTTATAATGTATGTTAAAATGAGTTATTATATGTTTTTTGTAGTTCACTTGCCATCATGTCTGAAGATAACAAGTGTAAATGTAGAAGCTTTAAATGTATCTAGGTCAATAGAATATGAGGATGTATTGTCAAGAGAAAAAAGAAGTGTTGATATTGATTTTTTGGATAATGGGGATGATTAACTGTGCCTCAGTGGATAATGTTTGGTATAGCCATATGAGGAAGGCTAGGAGAGAGATATTGCTACATCTGCTCTCTCATCCCGCATGCTTCTGTTGTCCCTAGGCTGTTGATCCTGAACGAAGCAGAGGTAGCAGACACACTGTGTCTAGTGCACGTAGATTTGTGCAGGGTCTGAGGGCAGTTTAAAGGGCAATCAGTCACAGCATCTGCTTTGCCTATCGATGAAGTATGTTCAGCTGCAGATCGTAAAGAGCATAAGAATGCCTAGTGTATATAAAGATTTCAATTGAGTTTAGAAGGAGATATTCATTCTAAAAACCACTGGGAGCGTGGGGTGAAGAGTTGCAGAGCTGGAGGAATGAGGGGATTCGCAGAAGAAGGGGTGGCACGAATAAACTAAGACTCTGGGAGTGTGTGGAAAAGATAGCAGCATCTGATGTGACACAAAGATCCAGAAAAACCTGTTAAGATACAGACAACCATTAGTCTCTGTGTTTTAAGGGTGATGGCACTGTGCCATTGGCCCAAATGGGAATAGCACTCCTTGCATCGCTGATCTGGCTTTAAGTACGGCTGCCCTTTTGGACACTTTTTGGACTTGTGGATCATACGCCTATAGGCAGTTGCTTGCAGCCTGGTGATGTGTGTGCAGTCCCCTTTCACTCCACGTGCCAGTCCTCATCCCTGAGGAACACCTGGTCCTGGTCTGTTCAACCCACAAAGCTACATCTTTGCCCCCTTTGTCCTCTGTGCCCCTTGCTTACCATTCATCATCATATATGGACAAAGCAATGATTTTGTTTGACAACGGGAACCAGGAACTATTGCAATGAACCAAGAAGTCTAATTACCTTTCAGCGGCATCGTCAAAGACCTAAATTGACATTCCTGAGCAGTCACGACTATTTAGTCATACCAAAACCCATTTTGCTTCTCTCCTGGCACCTGGCATCCAAACTGCGGCAAAAGCCGAATGGCTCCAGTTGATCAGATATTAACTTCTACTATTTAATAATTTGTCTGAGTCAGACTTCAGGGCCATGAAAGAAGAGCTCTGGGCCCTGAGGCTCATGACATTGCAAAACTTTTACATCCTGACCTCCTGACACCTGTTGAGAGGGGTGTGTGTTAAAGAATTGGGGGTATTTGTTGCACATTTGTGCCCCCGATGACTCAGAGAAAGGTTCCTAATCACAAACCATTGCTGATTTACATAAGCTCAGAGTGGGCATGGAATGAGGCAGGAATTACAAACGATTTGTGGTTAGACATGCTTCTCTAATGGGTGCCGTCTTGGATGAGCCTTGCTGTGAAGATTATTTTACCTATTTTTGTCCATTTCTTATTATCTTCTGTTCTTGCCAAATGCTTTTACAATGTTGCTCTTCCCAGGTACCGAAAGCAGCTGCCATGATGACTGTGACACTGCCCAAAGCTAGAATCACTACCATTTCAATTTTATCTCACATGGGTACTCACTCTGAAGCTGTTTTGTGTCCTCCACCAAGTTGTGATGATTGTGTGGAGCAATGGGTAGATTGCGGAAATGGTGGTGGGGAGATATGGGCTTGTTCAGCAGAGGAGTATGCCCATTTTGGGACTGAGATGATACATTATTGTAGGGTTATCCCCCAAGAAGATGATTTTAAAGAACAGAAACATGATTTATTAGTTAAAGTGTTAACTAAAGGGGGGAATGTTGATGTGGTCAGGAAAGGTCCCCACTATCAAAAGGGGTTCATGTTGCGCATGCCATATTTGTGATTGGGTGCGATGTTGCAATTTCATACATATCCAGTATAGTTAAATGTGAATGGGAAAGGTTACTTAGTGTTACTTTTTCTTTAAATTGATACATATTAGTTTTGCACGCACGTAGACAGACAAATGCTAAAACCGCCAAATGAAATATAAATGCGATTCAGATGCAATGTGCTATGGAGTGCCCAGAAGCATGCAATGAGGAGTTGTTATAATGCACATGCGAGAAAGGGGGCCTGCCCAGAACAATCCACTGAAAAGGAAAGATAGTATTTATTAAACATGAATGCACACTGAGAAAACATATAAAGGGCATTTATGAATCTACATCTAGTTAGCTTTTTTATAAACAGATTAAAACACGGCAGTCAGGGGTTGTTGACTTTGAGAAACTGGTTCTGCAGAGTTTCAGAGGCCATAGGATGGGTAAATAAGTAACTAAAACCTTAGCGATGGTCAGCTCAGCTAGAGGAGCCAGCCATGTTTTTTTTGGCATGATAGTATTGCAGAAAGCATTCGTAATCTTCTCTTGAATGCATGGTAGCTTGACAGAGGGTGTTCAGTATTTGTTTTGACCAGTAATAAACAATGGGGTAAACCCAGGAGTTAAAATTGTATTTTCAGATGTGCTGTGCACGATGAAATGGCATTAATCTAGATATGAATGTTTCAATGGAGTCAGGAAACCGGGGCAGATGATATAGCTATTGTCAGTTCAAAGAGAACCTGTTTACTCAGCCTTCTTCATATTGCTTGAAGTATCTATGCAGACCATGTACAATTATGTTTAAGATTAAAGGGCTTAGGCATGTTGTTAATAGTAATGTATTATGTGTGCATGTAAATAGTCAACTGGTTGATGATGTCATTACCTACCACAGACATATCCTAAAAGGAGGTGTGATCTACACAAGAGCTGAAGATGGCAGTTAAGACAATGGCTACCAATTTCTGGGGAGAGGTTGGATTCGACCCCTGCTACCTCATTACCAAGATAAGTGACTTTCCTATGAGCTATCTGGCACTTGGTGGCCTTGATAGTGATTTTAGCCCTTTTCAAGGCCTACAACACCTTATCCCAATGAGTCAAATGCTCTTCCCAGGTGGAACTGTAGATAGCAATGTCGTCTTGGTAGGCCACACAAAAGGCCTCCAGCCGCTGAGCGCATGGTTCACTAATCTTTGGAAGGTGGTAGGTGTATTCTTCAATCCAAAAGGCATGATTCTAAACTGGTATAGGTCCTCACGTGTTGAAAATGCAGTCTTATTCTTAGCATGGTCCATCAGAGCTATTTGCCAAAAGCCTGAGGTAAGGCCAAAGGTGCTTACAAATTTGGCATCACCTATGTTGTCCACGAGCTCATCAGCCCTGGGAAATGGGTGTGTGTCAGTTTTGGTGATGGCATTGACCCCTTTGTAGTCCACACAGAACCACCAATCACTGGTACCGGCATGGGAACTTGCCTTGGGGACAAGGACCACTGGACTGGACCAGGAACTGGTTGAGGGTTCAATTACACCCAGATCCAACATCTTGGTGACCTCAGCCTGGATGTAGTTCTTTACAGTATCTGACGTCGGATAGCACCTCATTTTGACAGGCACACTGTCACCAGTGTCAATTTCGTGCCTGTGCCACGGGATGAGGCCTGGTGTCAGTGAGAACAGATGGGCATACTGCCAGAGAAAGCCCGGCAGGCCCTCTGCTGCTCGGATGTCAAACCTGGAGAGAGATGCACTTCCTCCACTGAGCCATCCTGAAGGTTGCTATGCAGCAAATCAGGAAGGGGCTTGCTCTCATCCCCCTCTGGCTCTGAAGCTAGCAGAAGGCATGAGACTTTGTTTCACCTGTGGAAAGGCTTGAAACTGTTAACGTGGAATTCCTGAGGGGCTACCCTATGGGCTTCCATGTCAACCAGTTAATTGACTTTGCCCATCTTGGAGATTATCCTGAAGGGTCCAGCCCACTTATTTGCCAAAGATCTAGGCTTGGTAGGCTCCATTACAAGGATCTCCTGCCCTGGAGTCCAATCCACTTGTGATGCTTTAAGGTCATGCCAGTATTTGTTCAATATCTGGCTTGCCTTAAGGTTTGCTGTCACCTGGTCCATTATCTGTGCCATCCTCTGTCTGAGGCCTAACACATAGTCCCCCACTTGCTTAGCAGGACCTGGGGGGGGTGGCTTCCAAACCTTCTCTTACTAAGGCAAGGGGCCCCCTCACAGAATGTCCAAAGAGAAGCTCAAAGGGGCTGAAACCAACACCTTTCTGAGGCACTTCTTTGTAGGCGAACAGCAGGCATGGTAGGAGGAGATCCCATTTCCTCCTTAGCGGCTCTTCCAAATCACTCAGCATGCCCTTGAGAGTTTTATTAAATCTCTCAACCAAACCATTTGTCTGGGAATGGCAGGAGGTGGAAACCATAAAGGTTACTCCGCAATCCGTCCACATCGATTGAATGTAGCTCGACATGAAGTTGGATCCTCTGTCAGAGACCACCTCTTTAGGGAATCCAACTCTGGTAAAAATGCCCAGGAGAGCCCTGGCAACCACCTTGGCAGTAATGGTCCAAAGGGGTATAGCCTCAGGGTACCTGGTGGCATGATCAACCAAGACCAGGATGAACCGGTGTCCACCTGAAGTGTGAAGTTCAAGGGTATCAACAATGTCAATGTCAACCACTGGCAAAAGCTGCAGTGGGGCAATGACACTGCCTCCAGTCTTGCCAGACAACTGACAAGTGGGACTCCACTTCTATTCCCATCCAGAGACAGTAGAAATTGGCACAGAGCCTTTGCTTAGTCTTCTTTGTCCCAAGATGACCAGCTAAGGGCACCTCATGGACCAAATACAACAGGAAGGGCCTGTAAACCTGTGGTACCACCAACATCTTGAGGGCACCAGGTTCAGGCTTCGTGGGCTCACTACAAAGGAGCGTACCCTCCCAATAAATGTTGAATGATCTAGGCACTTCACCTTGTGCCTGGGCCTGGGGCTGTTTTCATAGACCATCGAGAGAGTGGCACTCTCTCTGAACCTTACAGATGTCTCCCCTAGAGGGCCCCCCTTCACCTCTCCTGCAGCAAGGTCTTCTGGCTCTTCTCCCTCAGGAGTTGGGTCTCGGGTTACCTCTGGACCCAGCCCGTCCAGAGAATGAATCCCTGTGGGTGCTGCTGAAGCAGCAGGAGGAGAAGGCGCCTCCTTCGCAGAGGTGGCCTTCTTACTTTTCCGTCTTGCCTTGAGTCTCCCGTTTGGCTTTGGTACCTGACTCGCAGTCAGACCTGGTGTGCAGGGACATCATTTCAACAAAATGCCAGGGGTAGCGGAAGTGACATCACTCGACCCTCGACCCACTGATGACATCACAGGAAGTGATGTCATTTGAACCCACCCCGAAGTGATATCACAAGAAGCGATGGAACACGACCTTTCACCCATTGACAAAACAGGAAGTGGCATCACATAGCATTGTACACCATGAAAAATATGGTTACGATATCACTATAATGTGATGTACACTTCATACAAGAATGGATCGCCATATGTATCATTAAGTCAGTGTGTATAGGCCCATATTACCAAATTACTATGAATGCAAGCAGACGCCCATGGCCAAATGATAATGGTGTGTTATTATATAGCACTTACGCTTAAGCGCTTTAAATAGAAAAAATATACACCCAACCTGTGTTGGTATTCTTTTATCAACCTCAGAAGGATGAAAGGCTGAGTTGAGGCATTTAAGAACAGACTAAATCAGTGACTCACCCCCTGAAGTGTGCCTAAAATAAACCTTTAATGAGTCTAGCTATTATTGTATAGAATTCCAGAAAAACACATTATTTGGTATTCCTATTCTTTCTTATTTAGGGTCAGTGCTGAAAGTGTTAGACTTGTGGCACTGCTGTTCTTATTTTTCTTCTCTTTTTTAAGGGTCCTAAACAAGAAAGCCAGCCACTCCAGAAGTAAAGAGCCACATGGTGCTTGTCACAGCCCAGGAGCTTGCAACACAAAAGAATTCTTTTTTAGAGGTCTCAAGGGAGACCACAAAGGTCGCAAGGGAGACCTCAGAGGTTGCAGTTGCAACCTCTGGTGACCCCTAAATGACATCCCTGCTGGTGCGACCTGTGACCTAGTGACTGCAGCAGCAGTCAGGGATAGACCATCAGAGATCAGCCGCAACTCCACTAGATCATTCCCCAACAAAATGTTAGCGGGGACTTGTCCTGAACCAGGACGTGAAGCTTTGCTGTCTTGTCCACAATCGTGATGGTGACTAGGGCAACAGGAGATCATTTTGGAGGCCCACCAGCTTACCTGGTAGTTCTCAGAGGAGCACCTGCATAGTCCACTGGCATGAGCAGAGTCCTGTCCACCACTGTCATACATGCCCCAGTGTCTCTCAGACAAGTCGAAGGCTGTCCATTTAGGAGGACACTTCTCAAAAATCTACGGGTGTTTTCTGAGATTGTAGCCATTACTTCTGCATACTGATCCCAGGCCCCAAGGGACACTAGGGAAATCCCTGCAGAAGCACCGACTGTGATTCCTGCAGAGGAGGGGAGGCCAGTGGCCTCTACCTCAGGGATGAAGAAAGGGTAGGTCAGGCTGACAGCCTGGACTTCATGGGCCTTACCTTTACACTTGGGGTCACCTTTCTTTTGGTGCAGAGCCCCACAGTCCCAACAAGCTCTTTATAAGGGCACGGCTACCGCCAGAATTGTAGTGACGGACATTCTCTCTTTTCTTATATTCCCTGAACCTTTTAAGGTACTGGGTTGGTGTCTTGCCAAAATTGGCAATCAAAGCAGATTTCATGCACTCATACTGACCCCTTTATTCCACACTCAGTTTCAGAATACAGCCATAACCAGTCTGAGGCACTCAACTTAATAAACAATCTCTTTTATCAACATCATCGATTTCACAAGCCATTTCAAATGCTTCAATCCATTGGAGGATATCAGAACCCTCCACATACACACCAACCAAATCTTTTATAAACTTGGTGGCAGGGGACCTGACACTCTGAACTGGTTTGGCTGAAGTCTCCACTCTAGCTTTCTAAAGCTGGATTCTCTGACATTAATTGTCCTTGTTTTTAAGTTCAAGATCCCTATCTTTGATTATCACTTGCTGAGCCAACTCCTCATTCTTTAGTTCAGCTTCAGTTTCCAACTTTTTATATTCAAAGGCCAATTTCATCCTCAATATTTCAAGTTCCAAGGAATTCCCTGAAGAAACAATGCTGGGTTTCGGAATAGAGGCAGCAGCAGTGTTGGTACTCCCAGAAACAGATTCAATAACAACCCCAGGGGTAGGGTCCTCAATGGTTGCATTCACCCTTCATCAAGCGTATCACCATCAGTCTGGTAGTCCACCAGTGCAGCTATCAGCTCAGCCTTAGACTTATCTTCAAAGTCTAGCTCCCTCACTTCACATGCACTCTGGAGAGCCTCTAAGCTCATCCTAGTCAATTGAACATTTGCAATAGATTCAATTGCTTGTAATGTAGTTCTCTTAGTACACAACTAAACCTCAAATTAACATTAACCAAGTGTGGATATTTTGTAGGTGGCAAGGTTACACACTGATTCTTAAAACCATTAGCATCCCACAGCTGCCACCAGTGTAAAGACTGGAGGGGGGTTTCTGTACTCCTGCCTTCCCTATGGCAGTGTAGAAACAAAGAGCACCCCAGCCAAGATTCTCTATGCCATAGCGAAGGACGAGCAATCAAGGCTTAAGCTCTCAGGAAGTGATGCGGGATAGTTCTTAAGTACAGTGGAGTCACCAAGCCCCCACAATGGAATGTCCACACACTATGTTATGTGATTACATAGTTCTTTATATAAACAAGGTTCAGAATATATACACAATGAATAACACACTTTGTGCTTCGGCAATACTAGTATGGTAAATATGTACAATGTCTATGTGGTACCACAGTTAACTATTGACTCCTTTAAAATGCACCAACTGCTGACTGTTTCAAGGGCATACAAATCAAACAGTAATGTGCATCAGCATCAGACATAGGAAGGAAGACAATTAGGTTAAACGATGGCAGAATAGTTTTCTTATTACTATACTAAGACACAGTTCTGTGTGAGGATCCCCCACCTGGGCAACCTGTAAATAAAGTGTATTAACAAGCCCAGTCCATATTTGTTTAAAATAGTCTGATTTCCGGCAAAAACAATGTTTACTACCCCAATGTACCTGGTTTAGCAGAGTTTCCTCGATGGTTTATCGACAGATCCTTGTGGGTGAACTCCCTTTAAAGCAGGAGCCACAGGGCGTTGAGATTCCATGAAGAAAATGTGAACACTGTCGTTGGGACCACAGCTTCAACCTTTGCGGTGCTCGTCGACGATCGGTCATGGATGTCCTGTGAAGAGGAGGCATGCAGTACACCTTGATGACAAGAGTTTGTTGCCGTAAAGAGTGCTAGATGAAGAACGTCACCCAGCAGCGGGTGTCCGGTGTCGGTGTTGGCGTTGATGATCGGGATTCAACCACAGCTGGCATTTAGATCTTCGTCAACGTCTTTGTGGACTTTGGGTGGTGGGAAACCCACTGGCAGATTCTCCTCAGTTTGTCGACGTACTCGACTTTCTCCGACAGGACAAAGCAGTCGACAGTGAACTGAAAGGGAGTCCTTGATTTCAAAGTGTCTTAGGACATTGAACATTGCGGCTCTGGTCAAAGAGGTTACAGCAGTCCTCCAAACCTCAGTCGACGGTGATGGTCATTGACGGCCTCAACGTCCTGGTGCTTACTTCAATGTTTCCTCTGCGGTCTCCGTCTCCGGTCAACAGCCTTTCGGAACTGGCTTCCCGGGAGACTTGGTGAATATTAGCTTTCTGCACGATGTTCCCTCGTTGCTCGGGGAGAGGTCTCCTAGCCAGGACCTCTCTTGGATCAGTCCTTTAAGACACAACAGCTTTCAGATAGCATCAAGGGAAAGCAGCAGCAATTCCTCTTCTTCCAGCTGGGCTTCAAGGATAAGCAGCTTCAAGTTTCAACTTCAGCTTCTGAACAATTTTGGTAAGTAAGAGGTCCCCAGATATACTGTTCTGTTTCTCATTCACACTGCTGAGCCAGACTCAGGCAGTCAATCATTCAGAAGGGCATTTCACAGGCAGGCAGCCAATCAGGCTCACAGTGCATTCAGGCCATTCTCTTCCATCCAGACACTAACAACAAGGAATGTAGATTAGAGCAAGTGCCCAGCCTTTCAGCACACCACACTGCATTCATACCAGTTTTGGGCAGGGCTGTATCATTCATTGTGTCACACACCAGAAACCAGACACCCATAACATGAAATGTATATTGGTCACACACTCCATTCACCCAAGTCTCAACCCCAAGGGTGTACCCACAACATACAATCATTGGGAAGTCTCCAGTCTGGCCTGGACTTCCCCACAATACCATATATGGAACTTCCACCCAACAGCCAGTCAGGGGAAGGGTCAGAGTCAGGGCTTCCAAGGACTTTGGGAAAACAAGGTAACAAGCAATAGAAAGCAAGAGGCCACAGGGGCCATCCTGTCTCCTATCAGGAATCAAATGATTTATATGGCAGGGCCTTGGTATCCCAAAAGTGAGGATACTCAGAGCACCTGTCAAATTCAGCATGGAGCTGCCACCAGCCCATACCCTGCTATGTGGGCCACACATAGGTGGCCAAACACATACACTGGGGGTAAAGGTTTGTACCCCCACCCATGGATGCCCTAAGGGTAGCCCAAGGGTCTGTTCACCACAACCAAAAAGAGGAAGAGCTGCACTGCCAGGAGTCCCACATGGACTCCTGTGCAGAGAAAAACACAGAACACACATGATAACAGGAGTACAGGACAAGGACTTGCAGGCCCTGTCCCTCCAATGCATTCCCAGCATCTTATGTATATATCACACACACCAGTATAGTGGATTGATGTCCATTGTTTTTTAGATACAGCTCCATTTGATTTCAGATTACTTGCTGAGTAAAGGGGTCTTATTGAACTTTGGAAGGGGAGTGGTTCTGTAGAAGAATTCCACACGTTTGGGACAGAATGGTATGTGGGGAGACTGCCTTTACATCATCATAATTTGCAAACATTTCACTATGATTCCATTTACAAGCATTGCTTGTTACTCCTAAATTCCAGCTACCTATCTTGATTTATGAGTGGATCGAACATAAGAGGGCAGGTAGGCCTGCTTTATACTTGTTTCCCTACCACATTCTTCCCCCGTACTATAGATGGGGGTGCACATCCAGTGAAGGTGTATACCATATAACGCTTGGGTTGTTACAAGCATCAATGGCATTGAGCTAACTAGACACAATACACTATTGTTTGCTCACAGCATACCATGAATATTTGAGCTGTAAACCCCTTGTCCTGTGGGCAAAGGTGAAGGGTGTAATATTCACAAGAATCCGATTTTATGAATAGTTTACATTGAGATATGTTTATGTTATGAGATGTGTACAGAGTATTGATCCTCTGATTGATTTGTTTTAAACATCTTCTTTTCATAGGGTTCTTTGCTCCTGAAGAAGGGGACTAGATCCCCGAAACGGGTTGAGCACCTTTTTTGGCCTCCCCTTAAATATCACAGAATAAAGATGCAACTAATACTCTAGAAGAATTGAGTGCATTGACTTTGTTATTCTTAACTGATATGGAAAAATTGTTAAAAGTATTAAGAATACTCGGCTGATTTCACCATGTAGGTGTGCGGTGGACTGGAGTGTCCATAGATTGGACACTATTTCTGCATTTTGTAACACAATCTCGTGTCACGGTCGTTATTCCTCCCCTGCACCCAAGCAGTTGCTAATCATTTCTAAATAGCTTTAAATGCTTTCATTGGTGTGCACTGACGGTTAAAGCTCATCAGATAATTTTTTGAAACATAGAATATCATTAAGTGCAGTTGAAAGGCAGCCACAGTTGCAAAATGGTGAAAGGTAAAGCTATATAAGATAAATAAAAAATATAATAATGACAAATAAGAGAAAAGCAAAAGAATAGTTTGCTTTATATACATTTATATAGTGCCTTGGGGCAACATGCATGACGCTATTAGATATGTTATGTGTAGAAATCACATTGTGTATTTGTGTTGGATGATCACATATCCTAATAAAAGTGGGTTTTCATAGGTAAGTGTTTTCATACATTCATAGTATACAAACAAATGCAAATATATCTGTAAACAATGCCAAATATCTGCATATATGTTAATGTCAAATTGATTGAATAATGTACTCACACTGCCCGATGCCTTGGTGTCAAAAAACTGCTTTTATCAGAATTGGACTATTCCGTCATTAATAGTTATGCACTTGCCCTGTATATTAAACTTACTTGAAGGGTTTGATCCTTCACCAGGTCCAGCTGAGCCATGTCCAACTGAGAGCGTGTACCATGTGGACAACGCACCAATATTTTAATTCCTTATATATGTAGACCTGATGACATCATCACACATTGTGCTTGGGTCTTAAAAAGTCACCTGTAAGCACCACCGTTTTAATACCATGCTGATGTAGTCATAGTTACATCATCACATGTCAAAATATCTGTATATCTGACCCGATGGGTTAAAGTGGCCACTAAAACTGCCTTCAAGGACTTCTGATGCACGATGAATACTCGATTCTCTGCCATCAGTTGGAGGGGAGCCATCATAGCTTCGTAATCCTTCAGGCCCTTGACCGGGCAAAGTTTAGGCTGATTGCGAAAAGGCAGCAAAAGACACTGAAGCAATGTGTGTCTTAGTCCTTCTCCTCATGTGGAAGGTAACTAATTCCAGCAAAAAAAATGTGTTGTCCGACTCTAGGGCCCCGACATCGGAAACCCTCTTATATGCCAGAAGGCAAAAAAGCATTGCCAGCTTTGCTGAAAGTGCTTTTCTATACAAATCAAAATTATCTGGTCAGCTTAAGAAAAGTCGTAGGACCACATCTACTTCCCACAGGTGTTAATACTTGGGCCTTGGTGGGCAAATGACCTTCACTCCTCTCATTAGTCTGGCTACTAGAGCATGTTCACCGAACGTTGCACCTTACACTGGGTCGTGAACTGCTGGGATGACCGACCTGTAGGTGTTCACGGTCCTGTATGCTTTGCCTTGTGCTGCCTGCTTTGCTAGGAAGTTTACGACATGAATCACATCCACAGAAGCGGGATGCATGTCCCATGCCAAACACCAGCTACGCCATCTGGCCTAGGCTATTCTATTGGCCTTGGTGGTTTTAGGCATCCAGGATTCCCTGATGAGTCGCTCTGCATCTCCAGAAAGGAACGTCTTTCTCCAGGTACTCCTGAAATCATCCATGCTATCAATCTGCGGGTCCCCTCAAGGACTAGCCGGTGCAGGAGCCAGGTCCTGCAGTATCTCCATCCGGTCCGGAAGCAGGACTGGCATTCGCAGCACAGGTCCAGAAGGTTTGGAAACCATGCTTGGCTTTTCCATGCTGGTGTCATAAGAACCAGCCTTGCTCACTGCCGCCTCATGCACGCCACGGTCCTGGTGATCATTGTGAAGGTGGGGGGTATACTTTGTGCCGGGCCACCAACTCTGCAGAAAGGCATCCTTGGCGGTCACCTCTGGATCCAGCCTCCACTGAAGAACCATGACAACTGCCTGTTTAGTCTGGAGGCGAATAGAGGTCCATCACACACAGTCCTCTGAGGGCCATCAGCTCATGGAAAATCACCCTGTCCAATTTTTAGTCGCTGGAATCTCTGAGGGACCAGTAATTCCATTTCACCACTTCATTGGAGAGACCGGGCAAGTATTACACTTTGACGCTGAGGCCCTTGTTCAAGCAGAGATGCCAGAACTCCTTGACTAACTCCGCCCGGACTCTGGATCTTGTTCCTATGAGTCGGTTGATATAGAGCACAGCCGACATGTTGACCATCTTTAGGAGAATGCAGCAGCACACCCTGATGTGAGTCAAACTCCTAATTGCAATGGATCCCACCAGAAGCTCTATGCAGTTGAAATGCAAGCTGTTCTCTGAGGGGGACAATTGGCATCCTGTCAAGATTGCCCCACAGCGAGCTTCCCAGCCCCTGCGGCTGGTGTCTGACTCTGTCACCAAGTCCAAGAGAGAGATGAAGATGGCCCTCCCATTCCAGGCGCCCATGTGCTGTATCCACCAAGACAACTCCATTCTCACTTCCTGCGATAGGGGAACTCTGTGTTCGTATGACAGACCCTCTCTGATTTTCAGGCACTACAGGGCACAACAGTGTAGGGGTCCTGGAAAAATGACCTGGATGGATGACACTAGGTGACCTACAATATGTTCTAGCTCTCTCAGAGATATATGGTCCTTGACCGGCACTGACCTAATCTTCTTCTAGATGTTGTTGACTTTCTGCAACGACAAGCTCAGAGTCCCTTGTACTGAATCTAAGACGAACCCCAGAAACTCCATCTTCTGCATGGGTTTGATCTGGGATTTGTCCTAGTTCACTAGAAATCCTAGATCTTCTAGCAGTCCTGTCACCTCCACCACCTGCACTCGAAGGAATTTTGTGTACTGCACCATCAGACATAAATCGTCCAGTTATTTGATAAGCCTGATTCCTCCTTTGCAAAATCTCAACAATAAGGGTTTCAAAACCTTGCTGCAGCACAAGGGCGCCAAAGGCAGGCCAAATGGAACGCACGTGATTCTGCATCTCTAACCTCCCTAGAAAAACTAGAGGAAACGCTGATGAGGTTTGTAGATGAGCACATCTAAGTGGGTGTCATGCATATCTATGCGTAACAGCCAGTCTCCCACCTGTAAAATGTATCACAGGAGGAGGATGCCCTTCATTTTGAAATGATAATACATAAGGAAGGCATTGAGGGCCCTGAGGTTGATGACCGGCCTGACTTATTCCCTCTTTACAGGAAGAGATTGCTCACGAATCCTGACGCTCCATGATCGGCCATTCTGATCACCTTTATCTTCAAAAGCTCTGCCAGTTCGTTGTCCCTGAGCCCTTCCTGTCTGGTTCTTAGCAGAATTCCAGATGGAATTCTTGAACCATTTCCAGGACCTAAGTGTCCCCAGTGATCATCTGCCATCTGTCGAGGTGCGTGGCTAGTCTGACACCAATAGCGGGTATGAGCCTGCCTATGCTTGTTATGGGTGTCAGTGCCAGTGCTCTGGGTGGTGGTCGGAGGACCATTGGCGCCTCTACATCCTCTGCCCCTGCCTCTCCTCTGCTTGGTGAAAAAGGGTTTGGGTCCACCAGAAGCCTCTGTGATAAGGCCTTTGACCACCTCTGTGGCCGGCTGAGTGGACTTGTCCTCTGCCAGCCTACCCGTAAACATTCGGGGCACACACCCTTTTCAGCAAAGCCTGCGCTTAATCCAGGGCCGCAAATGTGCATATGAATCTAGACATATCTTTAACAAAGGTGCCCCCGAACAGGAACCCCTTCGCTGCTGCAGCGGCTTTAGATGAGGCAGTAGTCCCAATTTTGTGCCTTCTCCTGTGCTTGGGTAGTGTACCCAGGGGTGGGAGGGTGGGGTCCAGGGCTCTTTTGGCCTTGCAGGCATTGTGTCTATTGGCAAGGTATTTCCCTTAGCCTGGCTTCTTTCTTTGTGGTGCCTCAGATCCCTAGGGCCCTGTAAAAAAAGCTATCCAGTGATTATTGAAACTCAAATTTCGTGACAATGGGCTTAGTCCTGCCAACACTGCCCTCTGCCTAAATTGATCCCTGTCAGGGTGTCTCAAGATATTGGAAGGCCCTTTCCTGGGGTATTCACTGCCTGAGGAGGACGGATCTACCACATCCATATCTCTTCTCATTAATTAGGGTCTAACCCAACTGCTAGCAGAGTCTGCTTGCCCTCAGAGTATACTTGCCTGGGCCTGATCCTGTTCATATGCAGCAGCGCGGCAGCTTCAGTGGAGGGCTGGTGCGGTTAAAGTGGAGCCCCAGCAGGTGGTGCTGACACATGCTGGCCGCTGCCTATTTTGTGGCGCGACATGGCTGTGGGCGGCTTGACTGATACCATTCTGAACCACAGGCGGATCCGTCGTGGGAGCCGCCCAATAGGCAAAGACGGAAGAAGCCGGAAGCACGTGCAGTTCAGATTGCGATGGAGGTGTAAGTGGAACTCAGAACCATGTCATGTAGATCTGAGTGACTCCACTTACACCTCCGATCGTTCTTGAGATGCTGCAGCTATGCGCTGCCGTTTGGGGCTCCTGGAGCCCATGTCCTGTAGGAGAAACATTGCGCGTTCACTGCGCACACACTAACTACTTATAATCTTAGCAAAATAAGTTAACACTAATCATTAAACCCTCCTACTACAAATGGATAATAATAGTACTTATCTGCTGCTCAAGCAGGAAAGAAAGAGGAAGGACTGAGGAGGATGCTGGGTTTAGGTGGAGATCCTCCTGTTGGTTGATGTATGGTAACACATGGGGTTGCCCATGAGCAGTCAAGTTTCAACTACAAAGTGTAGTACTTGCTTTTTGTGTTTTTTGCTGTGTTTAAACTTTTTTTTATATACTGCTGCTCGAGTTGTGAAGTAAAGAGTTCAGCATTGTACGATCCTCAGTGTCTTGATAAAGAATTTCTTGCTACCATTGCTATATTGTGTAATGAACGTCACCTTGTAATTATGTTTGGATTCACTCTTCCTTTTACTTTGTCTCCTAGTCACTAGTTATTCTCTAGTTCGAATTTTAGCCTTTCTAACTATTAATGACAGAATAGATCAATTCTCATAGAAGCTGTTTTTATTACAGCAATGTGATATCAGAAACATGAATTAATAACGGTGCACTTACAATTGAGATACAACTCCAAGGCATCGGCCAGTGTGAGTACATTATTCAATTTAACATTAACATACATACAGATATTTGGCTCTGGCTGATATTAGAAAAGTGGGTGCTCATTTTATACAGATATATACACATTCATTTGGATTCCATGAATGGATGAAATCTCTTGCCAATGAGAACCCACTTTTAATACCATACAGGATTCATCCAACACAAACGCACAAGGTGATTTCTACACTTAAGATATCTAATTGTGTCATGTATGTTTCTACAAGGCACTATATAAATGAAAGAGAGCTAAATATTCGTTTTCTTTTCTCTTGTTTTTTAACAGGATTCCCCTTTCATACGTTCTAATCTTGGACTAGGCCGTCTTGTCGACTTGGCAGTATTAGAATTATTGTTCGGGAACTTACGTGCAGTACTTAAGCACTGTAGGTGTTTTAAGCCAACATTTCCGCAAGGATTGCCCAAGCACATTCTTGATCCCCACACAAAGTACTTGATGTCCAACCTGTAAGTTTACAAAAACTGCCCACTGTCTCCGCACATTGCGATGCACAGAGCTCCCTGTTTTACTCCACATCTTGCTGCCCTCTTCAACTCCTCTCTTGACAATGCCATCCTTGCCCCTCTGCAAACAATAGAAAATGCAGTGTTCAACCACTTCCTCCACCTACCAATACATTCACATATCACCCAATCTCTCACCCATCTCCACTGGCTCCCGTACCGTGAAGAATGGCCTTCAAACGACTCTGCATTGTTTTCTAAGCCATCCACCAAATAATAACATCTTACCGTCATGGCAAACTCAATGCCATCACCCACACACACACCTGACAAGCAAGCCTGCATCTCCTACACATTCCACTCTGTAAACTAACATGCCCACAAAAGCAAGCATTTACCAACCCGCCACCCAGGGCATGGAACACCCTACCTGGTCACATCCGCACTGCACTCTTCATCCAACTTCCAGAAAGAGCATCAAAACATACCTGTTTCCCCACACATAACGCGCCCCTCCATCCCCCCTGCTGCCACTTGTTAATGTGTTTATTTCTAACCTATCCTGAAAACGTTTTATAATTTCTGTTTCACTGCCCACATTTTTAACCGTTAACCCTTGTAAGGTGCGCCAAGCCTTTCTGGGTAGGACCAGCACTGAACAAACATTTTAATAAAATAAAATACTCCTTTTACAATATTGAAAGTGGATAGTTGGTTTCTCAAGGAAGCCTTTCAGAATGTTCAGCATGCTCGGGTTCGCATATATGCAGGTGCCTAAGCACTTCCCTCAGGCTCTAGGCTGTCATTTGTGACTTTGCTTTATGCACTCTGGCCTCAGTAACCCTTACACATTTGCTGCGTTTCTGCTCCCACTTGTCCTGAAAGAAATGGAGGGAAAAGGGTGAATCATAGGAGTCAATGTTGATGAAGCACTTGTGCTTGAATCAAACAGCTGCAGTAGTTGCATTAGCCAATTGTGTTGTCAACCACGCCACTTCTTCTGAGACCAGGAGTCTAAATATCTAATCCGCCTTGCATTGGCACATTAGATCCTCCATCTTTCAGAGGAAGTTGAAGGCAGAAGCAGCACTCTAACAGGACGTGGAGTGCTGCCATCTGTCTTCAAATTCCTCAATTTGGCTGGGCTTAAAACCTCCCTAACATGCGACTGGCTCGACCACTGGGTCATAGAAACTAGGCCAGTCATCCTGGATTCTATCAGTTATTACCTCTTTGTGGAAGCCACCATGTGGCGATGCAACACACAGGATCAAAAGAATGTCAATGAAACGCTGGTTTCAAAGTAACTCACAGTTTTCTTTTCTAGAATTATGGGTTAAATAATGATTCTCACTTGTGCATCCTATTACTTTCAGTATTCATTTACTTAATTGCGAAGTCAATTAATATCTTGCAGAATCCCATTTCTTTATTCGAATGTGTGGAGCACGCAGCAGCCCGGAGGCATCGTGGCACTTGTTACAGACAGTTTTCTTAGTTACAGACAGAACTATTTTCTTAGTAACATAGTAATTTATTTATTTATCATTGATTTCCCATTAGCAGTGTTACATTGTGTTCAGTATAGAAACCAGGATCACTAATGTTAAAGGTTTCAATTACATAGGAATAAATGTCACCTTGAACCTTTCTTGCTTCCCCCAAATAGAAGAAAACTAAAATTATCATTCTACACATGAGGTACTTTAGACGTTCTAGTGAAATGTTGTCTTTGTGTGGAGCGGTAGTTGCCAAATAATGAAGAATGGCCTGCCAACCCTTCAGCCATGAAAACCCAGATTCGTAGCTTTGTCACTGTCGCTATTTCAGTTGAACTACCTGACTAGTGAACCTCTATTTTTTCCAGAATCACAAGCCATGCCTTGGGTTGCAGATGTGTGTCTAAACTCATTGATAAGTTTGAGTGCAGCCAAGCCTATGCCATTGTCCAATGTGACTGTGGCTAGAGCTCATTAATGATTCTTTCACCCAGAAAGTGGATTTATGTGGTTAATGAGCCACGGACATGTTTCAGAGTGCAAGTGCAACCAGCACTGGTGCAGACCGTACCTCTTGCCTAACTGGGCGATTGTACTACCCAAAGCACAGCACAGTCTTTTCTTCTTTAAATAACTATTTCATTAAGAAAAATGACCATTTCACCAAATAAATGAGCACTTGTACTCGAATGAAGCATTGCTTGTCATGGCTGGAGGGCAATTTGAAAGACTATCTGCCTCTGTTTTACTTTTCCCTGAAAGTTAATCTCGACAGGGCAATGTTTTTTTTTTCCAACCACTTAATCTCCATTCTTAACCTGTTGCTTCTGAATATCCCACCGTAACCAGATTTAAGAATGTGTAAGAGGCTTGTGCCTCCACCCCTTGCACACAAAAGCAGATTTGTAAAAGAGCTGCCACTCATCGGCCACTCAGTAGACAGAAGGGCCTTCCAAAATGGACGCTCTGCAGGCCCACGCTGTGGTTAACCAATTACGCGCTATCTCCATCATCTACCTTTTTAGATTAAAAGATCACACACAACAAGAAGAAAGACGACCCTGTTCACAGACACGGTCAATTACAGCGGGGCGTAAACGGTGCAGTTGGGGAGGTAAACTGTTATTGACTTCAACGACATGTCGGAAAGGTCAGGCCACAGGTTCAGCCTACGCTTATGGTCTGCAGCTCACCTGGGCCTATTAAGCAGACATTCTTTGGGCTTCCCACATTTCATTTCTCGGCACTCCAGCAAACTAATGGGGAGGGGGGTGAGGCGGGGGGCGGGAGGGTTGAGGGGGGGGTTGTCCTCGAGCGTACGAAAAGAAGCTGAGAGAAAACCAATTGCGGGACTTCAAAGTTAGAACAAAGGGCCTTCCAGATGTGGGTAATTGGCAGGTCAGCGTGCTAATCATAGGCAAAGTCTGCGCCACAAAATATACCTGTTCACTTCACAGGGCAAGTACACGGGGAGGGGAGGTGGCAAATAACCCATTTCAGACGAGCCTGAGAAATTGTGTTTTGACGAACGATTTTGTACCGAAAGAGCAGCCCTTTAATTCTAAATGTACCTAATTTTGGAATAGGTGCCCGGGCCAGGTAAGTGCGCTGTTCATTTGAAGGTACTTCGGCCAAATTTAGGGCCTGATTAACAGAGCCATTTTCAATGGGGTTTTCGCATTCAAAAGTGATTTTGTAAATCAGGCCCTCAGACTAGTAAATGCCAACATCTAGATTTCGTCGTTTTCCAAGACGTGCATTTGTATGTTGGATTGACAATTAAAAGGTCAAAGAATGCTGGTTTGTCTTGTTTTATCATCAGAGTTGAGTCAACTGATATGCCCCCTCCACAGCTGTATTTGTTTTTGGTTGCGATTTTGTGCCAAAACACGACCGTTTCGCATACGATCACACATATTTCCCACCAGGTGACCGTCCTTGTCAGGCACAGACACAGGCACCCCCGAGCAATCAATCAAACGATGCAGGAGTCGGTGACAGGGCCTACAACAGAAGTGTTCGACTCTACTTTTGTAAACAAAAACAAGACAGAAAAAAATAACGCGGCCACAGTAGTGGCAGTGTATGGTTAAATTGCTAATCCCATAGGAAGAGCACTTTTTGGGCGGCTTATAACTTCGCTCTCCCTGGAGGAATCCTCACCAAACTTTGCAAAAAAAGTATATGGCCCACTCTGAAATTTTGGTGAGGTTTGGTCCAGGGGAGGCAAAGTTATAGGGGGAGTCCCAAAATATTTTTTCCCCATGACTGAATGGGGAAACAACTTTGCTCACGCCTACAGCCCAAACCGCTGGACGGATTTTCTCAAAATGTGCGACAGGAGCAGCGGCTTGGTCCCGAAAGCGTGCTTTTGTAAATTTGGTGAAAATCCATCCAGTAGGTTTTTAAAAAAATGACCAAAAAGTAGGTCACAAAAAATTAGTGATATCTATGTCCGGTCCGCGGACACACTTCCATGTTCGCTCCGCGGACAGTGTCCTGATTGGCTAATCGGCTTGCGTCATGTTCGCGGAAATGCGACGTGTTCGCTGATTGGATGGTGAGGAGCGTGAAATGCGTCAGATTTTTGGAAACGCCCACCATCTTGGATTCGCGGACAGCGACCGATGTCCGCGGACATCGTGGTAAAATCAAATGAAAAAACACAGCATTCCACTTGTCAAACCTATCAAATAATCTCTGGGGAGGTGAGGGGTGATGAGGATGGGATGGGATATGGCCGCAAGAAGCAAAAAAACGGGTGTTTTTTGCCACGAAAGTCTGCAAACAGTTTGGATGTTCGCGAACAGTCCTGAAAAGTTCACAAACACATTGGCATTACAGGGTTGGTGAAATGCAGTTCTTGGATGGCTTATAACTTTGGCGCCACTTAATGGAACTGCATGAAATTGTGCATGTATATTCCTGGCTGATTCTGAGTGAGTATGCAAAGTTTGGTGGGATTCTGTCATGAGGGGGAAAAATTAGAGGGGGGTCCTAAAATACTGGAAAGGCTTATAAATGGTGTGCCATTTGACGAATCCTCACTTAATTTGGGAAACTGATAATACATTTAGATATGAATGTTTTTTCCAAAGTTTGGTAGGATTTTGTGAAGAGGGGCAAAATTAGAGGGGATGTCCCAAAATAATGTAATAAATGAAGTGCCATTTGATGAATCTACTCTTCATTTGGCAAACTGATAATAGATCAAGATATACATGTTTTTGCGAAGTTTTGTGGTAATCTCTCGAGAGGGACCAAAATTAGAGTGGGGGTCCCAAAATATTGTAAAGGCTTATAAATGTGGTGCCATTTGACACATCTACACAAAGGTTTGCAAAAAAGATTATAGATCTAGATTTAGATGTTTTTGTAAAGTCTGAATGGATTTTGTCAAGTGGGGGCTAGGTTATATGACGATTGTATGTGCATACATTTGACACTTTTGAAAAAATAAAACATGGGTGGATTTCCAGCAAACTTGTGTAAGGAGCATTGGCAAGGACCTACAAGCATGGTTTTGCAAATGTGCCAGAGTTTTATTATTTGACAAGTGTCATAATGTAGCTACAAAAAATAGCGGTATACCTTTAGTGACTGATGGGTAGCCTGTGGCCATGGGCAGTGGCCAGATTGTCCGGGTCATGGAATAAGGTCATGATCCGGACAATCTGGCTACTGGCCATGACCACAAGGGACAAAATATAGGATTAAGGTGGCCATGTCCACCTGGGACTGGCTTTGTGGTAAAGTTATTCGAAATTAGGATAGATCTGAAAGGGAAGAAAAATGTGCTCGTGGTAATATGGTCATAGGGTTCTCTTTTTGCCTTCTGCAGGCTGCTATGGAAAGCGAAGAGGGGCCGTGTATGGAATCCTCACCTTCGCTTTCCATGGTGGCCATTCTGGAAAAGGATTTTCCTTCCTACACCGGGACGCCACAGGCGTCCCGGTGTTGGAAGAAAAATCCAATTTTTTAGCACCCCGGGTTCCCGCTTTGGGAACCTAGGGTGCTAATTGCCTTCATCCCCCATTTTAGGGGCTGGAATGGGGGGATAATGGTCCCTGGAACAGAGGATGAACGCCACCATTTTTCCATTAGCATAGCACAAAATGCAAATGGGAATGTTGGAAAATATTATTTAGTACATGTACTTTACCGAGAAATATAAAGTCGATCGAGTCTGTACATTTTTTTTTTAGTTCTATTTTTTAACTGTGAAAGGTGGTTCCTAAAGGAATATGTCGTTTGTTGTTTTTGGATGTATTTTTTTTTGGCAGGAGAGCTGAGAAAGAAAAGTGGGGAGGGAAATGAGGGAAGAGGAACCAAACACTAATATGGAGGGGTAGGTGGACAAGGGAAAATGTTGCGCATGTGTTATTTCGAAGTTAGGGGGCACTGTTTCTCATGCTCCTTGATTACAGCAGTGGTGGTGGCTCTTGGGGAGGAGGGATGGCATTAGCTGATGCCATTTTAAGATAAATAGCAGTTTTGCTAAAAGTATCCTAGATCAGTAGAAAATGCAGTTCTGAACTGTCCGCCAAGCAGAAATCTTATTGTGAAGTACGGACGGGTTCTCAGACACGTCATCATGCTGCGCACCAGCGTATGGTCATTTGGCAATGTCCGGAAGGTACGCTATGAAGTCAGATGTTCGTAGATGTCTACGGATGCAAAACTAGTTGAAATAGTTGCAAGAAGTGTATAGAATGTTAAAAATTATTCCAGATGGTGGGAAATGGCATAATTTTAAGGTGAAACTTTGGAAATTGGACACAAATATTACTATATTGGGTAAGTATGATATTAGTAAGTTGTAGGAAAATAGCATGCACTGGTAAAAACCTATGAAATTCAATGAAAAAACTTTGTTAAAGGGACGTTATGGTTAAGTTGCACTAATAAAAACCTATGAAATTCAATGAAAATCTTTGTTAAAGGGACGCTATGGTTAAGTTGCACTAATAAAAACCTTTGGAATTCACTGAAAAAACTTTGTTAAAGGGACGTTATGGTTAAGTTGGACTAATAAAAACCTATGAAATTCAAAGAAAAAACTTTGTTAAACGGACGTTATGGTTCCAAGTAAAACCGAAACACCCCTGCAATTCGCCAGTTGTGGTAAGCTAAGCAACCATAATTCGCACCACCACCGTCCACTGCTAAAACTTACACCCAGGACATCAAAGATGACATCAAAAATGTCATTGATGACATCACTGATGACATCACACGTGAAATACATTTTGATGAAAAGTCTCTACAAGGAGTTGTGTTTATATTTTTGATAACAAGATGTCAGGAGTGATCGGGAGACCTATCATGAACTACTTAATCTATTAAAGAATGTACTCATCTAATATCATTGTATTGGAGTATTGTTGTTAAAAGAGAAACCTAATCATAAATAAACATAGGCAATAACTGCAGCATGTACCATAGAAGTACACTATTTATAATATTGTAATTTTGGATAGTACAATAATGAATGCTCCCTTATCAGAGTTTTGAGTAATGTTACACATGTAATAACTAGCTAACAATTCAAGACTTACAGCACTTGTGCTGGTACAAACAATACATATGAAGCACCACACTGCATACAAATCAGAGGAAAATACAGGGAAACTAAAGTAAGGAAGAAAGAAACTGCATCATCAGAAAATGTTAATGACATTAAAGTGTATCTTCATGTATACAAATGAATTGTGTGTTTGAGGCCTGCTCATTTCCCCATGTATGTGCACCATGAGCTGAGACCAAACCCTAAGGAAAGTACTTAAAGAACATATGACAAGGTTAACATCTAGATATATAGCACCTTTTTTAATTTTATTATTCTGACTGCCAGTGAACAAAACCACCTGGCCTATTGTTACACATGGGCAACGAGCGGCTTTGCTCGGTTCACGGCGCTCCCGATTTCCAAGAGGTCGGCTGTCCTTTCTTGCTTCCCCGTTCTGGAGACACTGGCGGTTGTCAGGGAAACCATGCCGCAGGAACAAGCAGCGTCTCTTAATCAGCGGACTCTGGTGCTCCTTCGTCCAAATGAAAACACAAGTCGCGCTAGACACAGCGCTACTAATCAGCGTTGCTATTTTTGCCATCATTCGTGTGTACTCTCTTGGATTATTCCTGTACCTGACCCCGGACTTGTTATCGGAATTGCATCTTGCGCGCCCCTTGTCTGCCTTTAGAATTGCTGGCTGTTGACTTGACTTCGGAACGCCCCTGGACCTGCCTGTGTTATCCTTTACGGCCAGTTTTTCTCCTTCTTGCATGTTTACCTGACGCCCGACCTCGGAACGCTTTCTGACCTGCCTCTTGTCTGGCCCTTATTTGACTATGTCTCTCCTTCCCGCTGGTTGTGTATTACGTTACACTTGTTGAACCGGTTCTTCTGTTTACAATTCAAGCATTGGCCGGATTACCACTTCCTCTGTTTCCTGATTACAGTTCTAACTCATTACGGTAAGATATTTTCAGCCATTGTGACTTGTCTTCTTAGCATACTGCAGTATTCTGTGAATAGACTTTGTGGATACCTCACTGTGCAAGCTGGTTGCTCTGCTGATTCCTTGCACCATCCCGAATCTAGTTGCGACCCTCGTGCCGTTCGGGAAGCTACCCTCTACTTACCTTCCCTGTTTATTATTTTATACCTCCGTTGTGTTCTCTTTGGAACTCCTTTCATCCATAAGGGGGTAAGACCTTCTCCTTACTTTCCTATCAATATTAACCACCTAACTAGAACTTCCAATTTGAGCCTTTTCTTTTCTTTCTTTTCTTTAGAATTCCTCCTAAACTAATAGCTGCCAATCCTCTTCCAGGTACTTGCTCACATCCTAGATTTCCATCATTCCCTTACGTTCTGATTTATTGCCTCTAATCTGTATCTTGTGTTTTTTGCAGCTTGGTGTGGCGGTGTGGTTTCTCCCCGCTCTTTTGGGTAATACACCAACCTGCCTGTTCTATTATTACACAGTCAAGGGGGTCCATTATCTTAAAGAGCCACCTCAAGAGAGGCAGTCCGGTCCGAGGGGTCCTTTTCTGGACTATACTCAGCAGTGACAGAAGGTTCCGGTCCATTTGGTGTTCCTTGCTCTCAACGCCCCGGCCAGTCCTACAGGCGTTGAGTAACAGAATTAGAAGCCACATATATGGTCACCAATGGAACCTTCAGACACTCTAGCCCAATTGATGCAGATGATGTCTGATTTAAGGGCAGATATGATTTCTGCTCAAGACTTTCTTCGTCAAAGGGTGGATGATTTACAAGGCCTGGTAATGTCATCTGCCGCACAGGGGGCAGGAGCAACAAGCTCATCTGCTTCTGGTTCAGGGTTTGCTGGTGCTACTCAAGACCCACATCCAGTAGTGGTCTCTACTCCATTTCCCCTTGCTCCTCCAGAGCGCTTTACCGGGGACCCTAAACAATACTGCACTTTTGTTAACCAGTGCAAACATCACTTTCTATGTCGGCCTTCATCATTTCCTACATCCACCACCAAGGCTGCTTTTGTGTTATCAAACATGGGGGGTACAGCAGCCGCTTGGGCTAACCCTCTTCTGGAATCTAACAGCCATGTTCTTTATAACTGCAATGCTCTCCTCTCCGCCATAAGTAAAGTGTTCGATACCCGCTATACCACCCAAGCTTCTGACCTCGAACTTCTCAAACTCAGACAGGGTTCTAGCACTCTCCTTCCATACTTGGCCCGGTTCAATCAGTTGGCTGCTGAAACCGACTGGCCGGAAGAAAAGATATCAGCGGTCTTCTACCAAGGCCTCTCCGAGGAGATAAAAGACACTCTGTCTACCGTTCCAGTAGTCCCTATGGGTTTTAGTGGTCTACTGGATTTGGTGCTTCAAATTGATGCTCGAAGAGCGGAAAGGAAGGGTGAAAAGAGACCCATGCTGCCTCCTGTGGTCTCAGAATCAATATCTTCAACGCAGTCCACTCCGGAACCCATGCAAATTGGCACCATTAGGGGTCCCTTAACTCCCGCTCAACGGGAACATCGCAGGAAAAACAATCTCTGCATGTATTGTGGATCGGCAGACCATCTCTTACCTGACTGTACCAAAAGACCCAAGAGGAAGGCGGGAAACGCCAGGTCCCGACAATAGATCGAGTCCCTTTGTCAGGAAAATCTGCCCTGGACTCAATCATTGTTAGTCCTCCTTCCTTGTTTCACTTGTCAGCTACCTTTTCTACGGTTCTGGGCTTGTCCTTTTCCACCTCCATGGTCATAGATTCAGACGCCACTGGCAACTATATGGACCATGAGTACGCCAAAACCTTTGGGGTGACATTGGCGGCTAAACCCCAACCCGAGTCGGTTTCTGCTGTTGACGGTTCTGCATTGGTCTCTGGAAAGGTAGTCCAGCAAACCGAACCATTAACTATGAGCACTGAGGACGGTCATTCTGAAGTGATCACCTTCGATGTGGTCAAAGCCCCAGCCTACAGAATTATTCTGGGAATACCATATTTACAGTTGCATAACCCCCATATTGATTGGGCATTGGGGGTTATCCAATTCCCTTCTGCCTTCTGTAACAGTCAGTGTTTTACATCACATGAGGTTGCCTCTAGCTCTACCAGTCGATTGTTGGAGACTCTTTCACCTTCTGTCGGAGCATTGTCGGTCGAGAGCACTCCACAGATACCTCGGGAGTACTCGTCCTTTCCGACATGTTTGACAAAAAAAAGGCTGAGACCCTGTCTCCTCATCGCATTTACGACTGCCCTATTGTGTTGGTTCTGGGTGCTAAAATACCCTTGGGCAGAGTCTATTCATTGTCTCTACAGGAAGACAAAGTACTTAAAGAATATCTAGATAAGGCCTTAACCATGGGTTTCATATGTCCATCAACCTCTCCGGCGGCCTCACCCCTCTTTTTTGTACCTAAAAAGGAAGGGGACCTTAGGCCTTACATTGATTACAGGGCCCTGAATGTGGTAACTGTAAGAAATCAGCACCCTCTTCCCTTGATTTCGATGTTACTGGATCAATTGGTTCAGGCTAAGTATTTCTCTAAACTGGATCTACGCGGGGCGTATAACCTGGTGCGCATCAGATGCGGAGACGAGTGGAAGACCGCATTCAAGACACATTTTGGCATTTTCGAGTATCTTGTGATGCCTTTTGGTCTCTGCAACGCCCCGGCTACCTTTCAGGCATTCATGAACGATGTGTTCCGTGACATCCTTGATCAATATGTCGTCATATACTTAGATGATATCCTCATCTATTCTCCATCTCTCACTGAACACATAAAACATGTCTTCACTGTTCTCCAACGGCTCCGTGAAAACCAGCTCTTTGTCAAACTGGAGAAATGCGTGTTTCACACTCAGGAAGTCGAGTTTCTTGGATTCGACATCACTAGCCAGGGTATTCGAATGAGTTCAACTAAGGTCAAGGTAGTATTGAAATGGCCGGTCCCAACTTCCGTCAAGACTTCCTAGGGTTTGCGAATTTCTATCAGCGCTTTATCCATTCCTTCTCTTCTCTGGCGGACCCGCTTACTGCTCTAACCAGTTCTAAGGTTCCTTTCGCCTGGTCTGAGAAAGCCCAGATGGCATTTGAAAGGCTGAAAGCTGCTTTTACATCTGCCCCTGTTCTTCAACATCCCAAACCGGATGTACCCTTCTACGTTGAAGCGGACGCATCGGGTTTTGCTATTGGTGCTGTTCTGTCTCAGGCTTGTCCTCAGTCCAAAGACATCCACCCGGTAGCTTACTTCTCGAGGAAGCTCACAACCTACGAACAAATTTATGCTATTACCGAAAGGGAACTTCTGGCCATCAAAGAGGCCTTCGTCGAGTGGAGGCATCACCTGTTGGGAGCCAAACATCCGATCACGGTCTACTCGGATCACAGAAGTCTCTTGGCCTTCAAATCTATGAAGTGCCTGACCGCACGACAGGCTCGATGGCATTTGTTCTTTTCACAATTTCAGTTTTCCATTACATATCGTCCTGCGCGTCTGCAGGCGGCGGCAGATGCTTTGTCTCGATTAGCAGTGAATACTCCGCAGCACTGTCCTGAACCAACTCCTTTGCTACTGGACAATGTGGTCTGTGGTTGCGCTGTTCAACCTTCTTTGCGGGCTATGCTGGAAGAATGGGTTACATCCAATCCAACAGCTATCTCAGATTACGAGCTTGAAATACTTCATGGGCTGCCCTACTTCAAAGGAAGGATCTATGTTCCACCAGTCCGAGCACGCACCCTTGTTCTTCAATGGTCTCATGACTCAGCGGTAGCAGAACATCCTGGTCAACAGAAAACCATTGAGTCTTTGCGTAGATGGTCCTGGTGGCCTTCCATAACACGCAACGTCATTGACTATCTGGCCTCTTGTTCTATTTGGGCCCAATGTAAATCGTCCAGGTCAAAACCTATGGGGTTGTTACACCGGCTTCCGGTTCCTTACAGACCCTGGCAAATGATTGCCATGGACTTCGTGGTTGAATTGCCTAGGATCAAAGGATTCGACACAATTTTGGTGGTTATCGATTATTTCATCCGGTACGCCGTTTTCATTCCATGTATTGGTCTTCCAACGGCTCTGTCAGGCCTCTTCGGAGACGTTGGTCTTTGTGGCATCGTTGGTCCCATGGACGACGGATTTCGGCCATTTTTCCTTCCAAGATGGCTGCCACAATGGACGATGTGGGTCTAGACGATGCACAACCCAGCACCAGGGAAGCTCCACCCTCCCACTCGAGATTCAGTTTATCTGTCCCTGTTAACAACGCACGGATGCGTTGCTACTCTTCACAGACAACGCTACGTAAGTTTGTATCTAGGGATACCTTTCCAATACGTCTTGCTTACTTCTAAAACTCTATAGCACTTAAATCAGTCCCTCGTTCTTTCCAACTTTCCAACTCTGCATTTCTACTCGCCTCCTCTCCGACCACAGTGACTCCAGCTCCCTCTCGCTCAAAACCTAATCAGGAATCCGGCGATCAGACTGTTAGGTTTCTTCGGTACGAAGGATAGAAATAACAGACACCCCCTGATTCAAACAGTAACCTGTAGTTGATACATGTCTTTCCCTTATCCAACATCTAGGGATTCAGAATTCAGTCTTCAGACCCGCTTGCTCGACACCTACTATTGCTGGTATACACCCAAGTTCCTCTCCCACAACTTGCAAGGTAAAACCCCTTACTGTACACTCTTGCTCACTCTATACTCTGTACTGTGCTAACGAAATTCCGTACTTCATCAGGTGGAAACCAGAAATCTCCTCTTCCAGCGTGATACACCTCCTAATCCTTTTTAAGGGTAACTTGAGAATATTTACCTCCACTTTCTATCACTTACTTACCATCATATACTTATTAAACTCTCTTCTTCTTTCTCCGTCAAGACCGCCTTCCACCAATCTTAACCTGAATCTTCGCGGCACAGACGACATCGATCCTGCAGTCGCTGACACAGGGTTTCTTCCCCAGAGGGTTTCCCTGAGACCTTTTCTCTCCTCTAGTCTTCTAGAGGTAGGAAAAAGGGGTTAGGGAGGCTTTCATACTCATCTCCCTGTTAGAGGATATCCGAGCCAGAGAAAGGGAGAGAAAGAGAGAGAAGGAAGAGGAGCATCGGTGAGTCATTGAGATAACCTGTCAGTTACCTAACTTGTTCTGAATCCACAATTATTACAGGCTCCTGCTCTGGCGGAATTGTTTGTGACCAACATCTTCAAGCGTTTTTGACTTCTATCAATATTGATCTCCGACAGGGGATCCCAGTTTACTTCGCACTTCTGGAGGGCACTCACCGCTTCTTTGCTTGTTGATGGCAGGTATTCCTCCTCTCACCATCCTCAGGCCGATGGCCTTACAGAACGTACCAATTCCACTATGGAGCAATATTTGCGCTGCTTATGCCTGCAATACCAACGTACTTGGCTGGCTGCCCTGCCTCAGGCAGAATTTGCCTATAATAATTCCATGCATTCTGCAACTAGGGTCTCACCCTTCTATGCCTTGTATGGCTTTCATCACCGCTCTCTGCCGCTGGATCCCACGTTGCCCATTGACAACCCGGCAGCTCAAATTTGTGTGCACGACATGGATCAGTTGCATCAGGATGTGCGGGGGCATTTGTTACGGGCCCAGTCGCGGGCCAAGAGGTTTGCGGATGCTCATCGCACCCCTGCTCTGACATATACAGTGGGCATGTCAGTGTGGCTGTCTTCGTGTCATTTACGCATTCCTGGCAAAAGGTCTCTCTTACCTCGTTTTGTGGGTCCTTTTCGGGTATTGGCGGTGATTAATCCTGTGGCGGTACGCCTATCTTTGCTAGCCTCATGGCGGGTTCACCCGGTGTTTCATGTGTCTCTGTTGAAACCCTGCCCGCCCGACACCCGCCTACAGGTCCGTCCAGCACCTGTTTTGGTGGACGGGGAAGAGGAATTCGAGGTGGCCCGGATCTTGACTGTCAAGATCTCTAGAGGTTGTTTGTATTATTTGGTTGATTGGAAAGGCTACGGCCCGGAGGAAAGGACTTGGGAGCCCTTGTCGCACATCCACTCGCCTGACCTCTTGCGGGAGTTCCACGTTTCTCGGGGGTTGCCCCTCTCTTTGGGGGCAGATGCTGTTACACATGGGCACCGAGTGGCTTTGCTCGTTTCACGGCGCTCCCGATTTCAAAGAGGTCGGGTGTCCTTTCTTGCTTCCCCGTTCTGGAGACGCTGGCGGTTGTCAGGGAAACCATGCCACAGGAACAAGCGGCATCTCATAATCAGCTGGCTCTGACGCTCTTTCGTCCAAATAAAAACACACGTCGTGCAAGACACGGCACTTCTAATTAGCGGCGCTATTTTCGCCATCGTTCGTGTGCACTCTCTTGGATTATTCCTGTACCTGACCCCGGACTTGTTATCAGAATTGTATCTCCCGCGCCCCTCTTCTGCCTTTGGAATTGCCAGCTGTTGACTCGACTTCTTGTCGCCCCTGGACCTGCCTTGTGTTATCCTTTACGGCCAGTTTTTCTCCTTCTTGCAAGTTTACCGGAAGCCCGACCTCGGAACACTTTCTGACCTGAGTGGTTTCTGGCCCTTATTTGACTATGTCTCTCCTTCCCGCTGGTTGTGTATTACGTTACACTTATTGATCTGGTTCTTCTGTTTACAATTCAAGCATTGGCCGGATTACCACTTCCTCTGTTTCTTGATTACGGTTCTTACTCATTACGGTAAGATAGTTTCAGCCATTGTGACTTGTCTTCTTAACATACTGCAGTATTCTGTGAATAGACTTTGTGGATACCTCATTGTGCAAGCTGGACGCTCTGCTGACTCTTTGCACCATCCTGAATCTAGTTGCGACCGTTGTGCCGTTCGGGAAGCTACCCTCTACTAACTTTCCCTGTTTATTATTTTATACCTCCGTTGTGTTCTCTTTGGACCTCCTTTCATCCATAAGGGGGTAAGACCTTCTCCTTACTTTCCTATCAATATTAACCACCTAACTAGAACTTCCAATTTGAGCCTTTTCTTTTCTTTAGAATTCCTCCTAAACTAATTGCTGCCAATCCTCTTCCAGGTACTCGCTCACATCCTAGATTTCCATCATTCCCTTATGTTCTGATTTATTGCCTCTAATCTGTATCTTGTGTTTTTTGCAGCTTGGTGTGGTGGTGTGGTTTCTCCCCGCTCTTTTGGGTAATACACCAACCTGCTTGTTCTATTATTACACAGTCAGGGGGGTCCATTATCTTAAAAAAGCTGCCTCAAGAGAGGCAGTCCGGTCTGAGGGGTCCTTTTCTGGACTATACTCAGCAGTGACAGAAGGTTCTGGTCCATTTGGTGTTCCTTCCTCTCAATGCCCCGGCCAGTCCTACAGGCGGTGAGTAACACCTATATATGTCAAGGAACAAAAACAAGTGGCCCAGATATGTGATGTCATCAGTGATGTCATCAATGACATTTGTGATGTCATCTTTGATGTCCTGGGTGTTAGTTTTAGCAGTGCACGGTGGTGGCGCGAGTTATGGTTGCTTAGCTTACCATAACTGGCGAATTTTCGGTTTTACTTGGAACCATAACGTCCGTTTAACAAAGTTTTTTCTTTGAATTTCATAGGTTTTTGTTAGTCCAACTTAACCATAATGTTCCTTTAACAAAGTCTTTTCAGTGAATATATATATATATATATATATATATATATATATATATATATATATATATATATATTTTTTTTTTTTTTTTTTTTTTTTTTTTCCCTTATAGCCTCATTTTTGATTCCGGTTCTGTTTTCTTTTTTTTTTATGTGAAAGAATGACTTGTCCCCCCCTAAAACATACACACAAAATCAAAGTTAGCTAATATATTTCACCACCTCAGTGTAATCATTTCAGCTAGTCAAAGGAAAGGTATTAAACTATGGATTTTGTGTGATTTTAAAACTGGACCAACACAGTGGATATCTTTGCACACAAAAAACAGAATTTGATTGGAGATAATAGCCACCAATTTTAACTTGTGTATGTACTAGATTTATACTGCGCAACAACCTCTCGCCAATAAAGGGCATCAAGGTGCAGACAATTATTAGACACACAACTACAGCCAGCCCGCTCTTCATCTGTGGGCTTGCCGGGGTCCGCTGGCAACTCATCGCCAATGAAGTAACGACACAGGAGGTGGTCCAATATAGGTTGTATCGGCACATGGTGTCATTTTATAAATATATGGACACCATGGAACCCTATCTATATGTTTTTCCTAAAAGAGGGTGGAGAAATCTATATATGAGATTCAGATTCAATGTTTTACTTACCGTGGAAATATTGACTGTAAGATCGACATAGCCGGTAAAAAGCATATTGTGTAGGTTTTGTAAGGCTCCGGAAGCAAAAGAAACACTGAGACACTTGCTTCTAGATTGGTCGGCCCTGAGAACAAAGAGACTGTATTACTTCTCTCGCTTTGTCCCTGATGTAGCAAATGTGGATCTGGATCAGGTGTGGAAATGCATTTTATTTGATAAAAAGACCTCATTGCAATTAGCGATTGTAAGATTTCTTAAATTAGAGTGTGGTCTCTCCTAGCTTCCGCAATATATGCAATCATTGGTAAAATGGAAATCTTCCCAGTTGCATGTTTTTTGATATAAATAGGCTGAAGTATTTTCATGAACTGAAGTATTAGGTCGATATTCATTCTATTTTGCATTTTGCTAGATTTTAGCTTGTTCTTGGAGTAATGTTTTAATGAAATGTTGGTGGATTTTAGCTTTGTTTTTTCTCTTATTTTCTCTCTTTTCTGCACTCCTTAATTATGTGAAAACTGTTTTTACGTTGAACTTTAGAAGCGAAATTCTGTATTAAGTCTTAATGTATTAACTTTTGAAATTGTCTATGAATTTTTGTAATTTTGTAATTTTGCACAATTTTGTAAAGATTTTTTTAAAACCATATACAAATAAATATATAAATAAACACAGGAGGTGGTCAAGAGGGGTAAACAAGAAGTTTATTACTGGCAGACCTCACAGCACAGTTGCCGCACAGGAGCCCCTCCAACCAGAGGCGTGCTAGGGGGGACTGGGGGGGCTATAGACCCAGGATTTGAGTTGTAGCCCTGGATAGAAGTCAAGGAGCTACAACCAAAAAGCTAGCTAGCCCCGAGTCCTGACACTCTCGACATTAGCTAGCTCTGGACCTATTTCACACCTAGCAACACCCCTGCCTCCAACCGTTTTCCAAAGAACCCTCAGGTTAGAATATGGAATCCCCTCAGAACACGCATCACAGGGAATTTCATGACAATAAACTGTTTCAATGTGATCTGTACATTTACCATTGTTTGTTAAGTACTCCCCCCCCATTGTCTGTCCTTTGTCATTAAAAAAAATATTTAATTGTTTTGTCTACAGCAGTTCATTTCTACCTTTGCTGTGCTAATATATTTTCAAATGCTGATTCTGAGCCTCCCATCCAAAGCTCATTTTGTTTAGATTCTCAAGATAAAATGACTTCTGCTCTGCAGGAGTATGGGATGAGTAGTGGTTCCAAAACACTACAAAAAACCCTAAAGGGGCACTCCGGGTCTAAAGACTGAGGAAGGCAGACAATAGTTCCTGCAACAATGTTCAGGTTTACGGCTGCTCGAGACATAGCTGAGAAGTGTTGAGTTCAGATTGCCAATGCAATGAGTTAGTGTTGGGAGTGGCGAGTCGGTGCTCCTAGATGGGTTGATTTGATGTCAAAACAGTTCAAGTTGGTGCTCTCAGTGGGACGAGATGGTGTCACGATGGTTTGAGGGGGTTGCTCCCAGATGTCTTGATTTGGTGTCAAGATGGTTCTCCTGATCGGTTGAATCGGCTTCGAGATGGTTCGAGTCATTTGTTCCAAGATGAATCGAGTCAGCATCAAGATAATTCAAGACAACTACTTTGAATGGATAGAATCAGTGCATAGAAGGCTAAAGGCAGCTCTGGGATCATGGCTCGAAAAAGGAATCAAGGGGGTTGATTTTGCTTGCAAGTGGTTTAAGTCGCGAAACAGAGTCCAGAGCTGCTCCATTGTTCCGTGGTTGCTGTGGGATCTTGTCCAGGCTTTTAGAGGATAAGGTAAGTCCTTCTTCTTCCCTTCCCATCCAGGAAGGTTGCCACAGAGCACTTACAGGGCTGCCACTTAAAGTATGTTGCTCTATGTATTTGTCCTGCAGAAATCCCTGTGAAGCAGGAACCCTAGGAGGGTAAAAACACACAACGGGGAGAAAACTAGAGCGAAGAATTGTCTGAAATGGTTCTGATGGTCAGGTGAAAACTGCATGGTGGATGAGTATCCAGAAGGGCAAAAGTAAAGTACACAAGGATGATGACAATGAAGTGTTTAAAGTACATAAGGCGGTGGGCGCGGCCACCAAAATAAACTAGGCATCAAACTACAGCTTGATGATGTCTAGCAGCTCAAATGCTGTCCTTGTGTCCACTTACACAGCTGTATGGTTTGTTCCTCCAACACACCATTAGGGTAACCCTAAATGTGTAGGTACATTCCTTCCTGTTCCTCTTGGGTAACTTTTGCCATACCACACATCCTCACTAGCCTCTAATAAACCCTTTGTATTGATTCCTCAAATAAGGTAATTACACCCTTTAGAAAAGACCTCTGATCTATAAATCTATTATCAATATAAAAGATTTTATCAAAACATGTTATCCAATTTTTGACATGCGCAAACTATATACTGTCACACAAATGTCAATTTCCGTTACAAATAACAAATACACCCTATAACATACAAAATAAAAAAAGTGTTTTTGCAGAAATCATTTTCATTGTTCCATTGGGGTCTGACAATAGATTGGGCCTCATTACGACCCAGGCGGAGGACCATCGTGCTATTAGCACCATGGTCCATGCCGTTGTCCGCCATGGCGGAATGGGGAATTACCACCCCATTCCGAGGTTGGTGGGGCGGTAATTCCCCATGCAGCCATGGCCCTTCACCATTCCCATTTTTGCCCCATAGGGCTCAATGGGAATGGGGAAGACGCTAATAACGGTACCGCAAATTGCGGTACCGTTATTAGCAACAAAGTTCCTTTGCGGGTCCCTACTTTAGCGGCTGGAAAAACCAGGCGTTAAGGTCGGGTCCTGCAAAGGGACCTCGTAAACAGGCGTTAAGGGTTTAACGGCGCCGACCCCTTTTACGGCGCCATTAAACCCTTAACGCCAGGGTTGTAATGAGGCCCATTGTCTTATAAATTATCACAATAAACAACCCTATCCCTGCTCGACCTGTTTCAATCCTTCAACTTTTGTAGGATCTTCCTCAGAGGCAAAACATTTTTTTCATGGTGTATGAAATAGAGAAACACACTTCTGTTCCAATGTATCTTAATTGTAGATAAGTACCTGTAGGGACAAAACACAATTGGATTTTATTATAAATGCTATGGCCACGACACATCCTTTGTAGTATTGTTTTGATTTTCTAAAAGAGTTTTTAACTTTTCACCTGAAAAATGCATGTACTTTCGTGGAGGTCAAGAACACGGAGACTGCTATGAGCACTTTCAGGAATCGTGGAATATCACTCCCATGTTAGTGTGATGAAACAACAACATATGCTGCGAAAAGCATGTAAACTTGGGTGAAATAAAAAATTGGATAAATAATTATGAGAGATATTGAGGATATATGTTCTATGAGTTAAACAATATTGCATAGTCATCTCAATTTCATTAAAAAATCTTAAAATATCAAACAAGTGGTAACACATCGGAAGATATTGTTGAGTACTATACATAAAAAAGATTAATCAGAAGAAATTCTAACAAACCGAAATTCACAATTAAATTATACTGGAAATAAAGTACTATGGTAGTGAGACCTACATGGAATGGCAAAGGATTGTTTTTCATTCAATCACAACCATAATCTCACAAAATCTGGAAAAAAGAAATTTAAAAAGGATATCTTGGCCTCCAACCCTGGTCTCCCTATCGCTGATCCCTATACCAGCGCCTCTTCCAGACAGACCCTCACTGACATCCTCTTTGTTGTTCCTTCGCCGGGTCTATGGACCCCCCATATGGTCTCTGTGCTTTGTCCTATATCCTCTTCTCCCATTAAAGGTGGTACTCGCTGGGATGTCCTCATGGCTTCTTTCGACTCCTCCAAAGTCATCCTTAATGTCTACCTAAATGGCACTGTCATGGTCCAAGGTCCTCAGGTCAATCTCCTCCTCTTCGATAGGTGTTTCCCTCGCCTCATCAACTTCCCCTCATCTCCAGCTGTCTCTCCTCTCACTCCTTGGCCACCTTACCCACTTGTTCCTCCTCCATGTTTTCCTCCTCCTCTGCCACTCTTCAGGCTACCTCCACAACTCCGCAGGGCGTACCTCTGATTTGTACCCCTCCCCGGAAGGTCTTTAAGGCCGGCAACCTTCTTCATCTTGCCACTCTCAACTCTCAACTCTTGCTCTACTGTCAAACACTCCTCTGACATCTGCCACCTCCTTGAAGAACTGGACCTTGATGTCCTTGATCTTACAGAATCATGGTTCACGGCCAGCTCTGCCACGAGCTTTGACACTCTACTCCCTGAGGGCTACAAGATCCTGCCCACACCCAGATCCACTCGACCTGGAGGGCGCGTAGCCCTGATCTTTCCTGAGTAGATTCCAATTCACTCTTCTTTTGAATGCCTTGTCTGCAGGCTCTCAATCTCTCCTAGCCACTCTCTTACTGTTGCTACTCTCTACGCCCCCCCCCCCCCGGGGCAAATCACCTCTTTTCTCTCTGAGTGGGCTGACCTCTTCTCCTCAATCCTGGCCTCAACCACACCTCCTTGGTGACCTCAACATCCACCTCGATTCTCCCTGTCCCTCATCTCTGCTCTTTCACAACCTCTGTGATTCCCTCTCCCTCCCTATCCTCCCCTCCGGCCCTACGCACTCTGCAGGACACACACTTGATGTCTTGATCTCCCCTGGCCTCCCCCTCTCTATCCCTCTGACCGCTCCTCTCTCCGGGAGTGACCACTGCCTTCTCTCCTCTCATCTCTCACTCTCTTCCCCCCAAGCCAACCCCACCCAAACACTGCCACTTACTTTCATAGTCATCCGACCTATAAAGCGTGTTTCAGCTGAAGCTTTCGCTGCCACCTTCTCTCTCCCTCCTCTGGCTGAGTCACACCCCGACGCAACCCTGTCCCGTCTCTACTCTTCTATCTCTGATACTCTTGATGCTCTTGCCCCTGGCATGAGGATCTGCTTGAAGTCAAAATCCAATTATAATTCCTGGTATGATTCCGACCTAGCTACACTTAAACGTAAGTGTATGGTGGCTGAGAGGAAGTGAAGGGCTTCTTGCTCATCCTCTGACAAACTGGCCTGTTGCCTGCTATAAAGGCAATACCGACTCTCTATCTGCACTAAGAAGAGAGTCCACATTCAAGGCCGTGTCTCTGCCGCAACTAACAACTTGGCCAAACTCTTTAAAATCTGCAAGGAGCTTGCCAACCCTGCGGCAGTCTCCACCCCTCCTCTTGCCTCCCAGGCTCTCTGCAATGCCCTTGCCTAACACTTTATCTCAAAAACCCAGGACATCCTGCCCACCCTCTCTTCCCCTACCCCTCCTATTCCCTCTCAGTCTGTGCTTGTAGACCCCCCTTAACCACCCCCTACCGTACCTTCTCTTTCTTTCCTATTTTCTCCCCAGACGAGGTCGCTAGACAAGTCCGATCTATGAAAGCCTCGTCAAAATAGGTTCATCCCGGCTCCTCTAAAACCATCAAGGACCACATTGACTCCCTCGCCCCGGCCCTTGCTGATTTCTGCAACCACTCATTTGCCTCAGGATTCTTCCCCTCCCTTCTGCAGCACTCCCTTGTACATCCTCTTCTCAAGAAACCTACAGCTGATCCTTCCTGTCCGACTAAGAACTGCCCAATTTCCATTACCCCCTTTCTGGGCAAACACCTGGAAAAGCTGGCCATCTCTCAGTTTAACCTTTACTCAGATTCTGTTGGCTGTCTTCATGACCACCAGTCTGGCTTCAGAGCGGCCAGAAGCACGGAAACTGCTCTCCTGAACATCCTGGACTGATTGACTGAGATGCTCACTTCTGAGGCAGAAGAGACATTTGATAAGAGAGGTTGATCAGGAGAAAGGGAATCTACCAGTTTTTAGGAGAAATTCAAAATGACAATTATTTTGTTTGATGATAAATCATGTGATTTACTTTAAGTTACCCATCCCCGTAACCAACTCTCAATAAAAGACAGTAAAACTGAGATCTGGCCCTAGAGTATTTCTTCCTCCCAGGCAGAGCATGTGACAACTCTTAACAGACCATTTCTACTTTACTGCATGCCCAATTTTCATGTTAACTCATGCACACTTAGCAGATGATTATCATTTTATACGGTGCCAACTTTGCACAACATGGTAGATGTCCAGTATGCCCACCTAGGTTATCATTGCTAGTTCACATTAGGTCATATTTGGACATCATTTCCGATTTCTCTTGGGTCTCGCATCAAGGGCAGTTTTGATTATGTTCACCTAATCTTCCGCTAGCGCTGAGACAATCCATATATGGCGATTGCATCTGCAATGGTAACAGAAGCCTCAGCACAATGACTACCTCTAGCTCTGTTGCATTGACACTATTTTCATCATGCTTAGCACTGGAACTAGCACCACCACAAATGTGCTCATTCCACCACCACCACTGGTGCAAATCCTGTTATTGTAGCAGTGATGATAAATGTAACATGCATCTAGTCATTGCAATAGCTCACAACCGGAATTTAAGGACAAACACAAATTATTGTCAGACACGAAACTTTCACCCAGGTATGCTCCGAGCTTGCACAGTCCCGGTATATTCGTAGTTTGAATATGACACAATATATAATGGCATGAAAGATCATGATGTGACATGGCAAGCCATAGCAATGGCAGTAGCCGCTACAAATATGACAAAACATGACACATATAATTTTGATTTTGTTATATACCATGATATTTCATGTTATAATATGTTATATTACCTGGCATGTCAAGCTATGATATGACATGATCTGTTTTGCTATTTCATATGTCATACAATGCTATGTCATGATATGGCATGTCATGATATGTATTGTCATCGTATATCACTGCATGCTATATCTTTTCACCATAAGACATTTTATGCTGTGTAATGATGTCTTTTCATTGCATATAGTATGTATATGTCATTATACCATGCCATGTTATATGTCATGCAATGACATGACTATTCCAATAGGCTCTTGGCTTGACAATCCGAGTATGCTTGACATAGCCCTCGAATTCACGTTAGCACCATGGTGTCACAAGGCTTCTATCTGGACACAAATACCTCCATGCACTCAATGCAGACTGCATAGAAACAGATCCATACAGAGTACCCGGATAGATCTGAACTGTACACAAGACTGCAGCAAAACTTTCGTTTTCCCACTCTTTCCACCAACCTAACCCACCCCTTCTTTCAGATTTGCCTGAGACCCTCGAGTTGATGACAATGGCAGTGGTGCATGGTATAAATCCCAATAAAAAAACATAACATAACATTCCCAGTACTTTTCCAGTTTACCATTCCTAGTATGCTCCTAGTTTGACTTACCAGTATGCTTGACATTCCTGGTAAGCTTTTTTTACATTCCTGGTAAAATTTCAGTTTGACATTCATGGTAGTCTTCCCAGTTTGATATTCCAAACAATCGTCACATGTCCAGTAATCTACCACTTTAACATTTAAGTACATGTGGCTTTCCAAATAAGCTATAACCTTGGCATTCCTTACTTGGTAAGGAGTTTAGGGCCTGTTTGGTGCCTTTATGGAGGGGTATATCTGTGTCTTACTGTTATTTCCTGCTCACTGTTGATCTGGACTGCTCCTAGAGTGCACTGTGTTTGTGGCCTAGTCTTTTGTTTGTTTCTGGCTTTTTTATCCTCCCATCCCATAGAAATTGGCAGAGGCAGTCAGGTGTCCCTGGTCTTTTGTTTGAAGTCCTCTCTTGCTGCTTTTCCCCTGCTTTCCTGCTTTCTCATCTGTAGCCATCCTGCACAACAACCTCTTGGCATGAGTTTAGGGCCTGTTTGGTTCTTTATTGGATGCATATATCTGTGTTTGTACAATTATTTCCTACCCATTGTTGATCTAGACTGCTCCTAGAGTACGCTGTTTGTGGCCAAGTCCTTTTCTTGCTTCTGCCTTTTTTTCTCTTTGCCATCCCATCCCATAGAAATTGGCCAAGGTAGTCAGGTGTCACTGGCCTTATGTTTACAGGTCTCTCTTACTTCTTTGCCCTGATTTCCTGCTTTCTAATCTGTAGCCATCCTCCACAACAACCACTTGGTAAGGAGTTTAGGGCTGGTTTGGTGCCCCGTTGGTTGGAGGAATATACCTGTGTTTTTACTGTTTTTTCCTGCCTGTTAGAGTTACAGTTAGACTGCACTGTGTTTGTGGCATAGTCCTTTGTTTCTGACTTTTTCATTTCCCCTCCCACTCTCCATCCACTAAGCACTGCTCCTGGGAAAGCCATTGTCCAGGCGCTAGTTCGAAGGGCAGTGGCAAAGGGGGCTTCCTGTTCGCCTTTGCACTCCAGCCTTGTCCGTGGTGACATCATTGTTTGGGCAGGTAAAGGGAATCTACGTTTACATTTTCCCATGCATTCCTAGCATATACATTGACTGAATCTACTGACTCTGTGCATCTGTAAAATAAAATCTGTTGAGATCCAGACGTCAATGCCTGAGTGCCTTAGCACACAGCTATATTAAATCATTATGCTAGCCACACATATGTATGGCTAATTACACTGCAGCCCATATCTGTCACACAAACCGGTCTGATTCACTGTGCGTTTGCCTGCATACTGTCATGGGTTTTGACCCATGTTGAATCAATAGACTGGGTAGATGTGGGGATGAGCTGTCGCCGCCCATTATTCTATCCCAGAACAAACTAAATCAATAGACTGGATGGATGTGGGGATGAGCTATCGCCGCCCACATTCACGCCAGAATAGGAGAACTGCGCAGTTGGCACGAGACCACTCCAAAGATACAACCTTCTTGTGGGGAATTCATTTTCTTAATCCCAAAAATGGTTGCATTACCAGTACTCACCACTATCAGAAAGCCGGCGTTTTAAAACCACCAGACTTTTGTGTAAAACTGAACAAATGAAACAAAACCAGACCAAGGAAAGACTTGCTAAGAGATGGATACAATGTAAAACTATATTCTGAAATGACTTGAAGGAAGTCATTATTTAATGTATATGTAAAAATTGTAAATGTAGAAAACTGGGAACAAAAAGTGACATTTAGCTGAAACCTGGCTTCATGAAACTGAATTCTGCCTGACATCTACCCCCACAGGAGTTAAAACCTGCTCAGCCACTCTTCCCCTTGCCAAAAGGAGTTGTCACCTCTCTGATTAGATTAGGGGTGGAGCAGCTGGGGACTACAGGGAGGTGAACAAAGGCCTGTCCAGGACTCAGGCAAATGTTATATTGGGGGCGTCGTAAAAAGTGGCTTCCTCTTAGGGGAAACTGGGAGGGGCAGTGCCTCTGCTAGCAGCTGAGCTTGGGGGAAGTGGATAAACCAGTTATTCCACCCTGTGATGTGGGAAGCCACACCCCTTTTTGACCAGGGCATAATTTTAAAAAGATAGATAACTCAAATTGCGGACTTGTCAGAATTATATAAGTAATATCATTATTTTTGTGATTTTTCTGTAAACATTTTGAGATGCGTTAGGACCCTGTGGTGTATTCTGGGGGGTTGCTAGCGGAAAATAGGGTCTCACTCCAAATGTCTGCATGTTAAAAATCTGAAACTTCATCAATTAATGTCCATACTCCTTGCGCACATGTGTGTAAATTTGGGTAAATGTCCGATATTGCAAAACCAGTTAAAAAGAGCAAAATGTTGTCATTTTTGAATGCAAGCCCCTAGGAAGATCAGAGGCGGACAAGCATGGACCATAAGGAATATATAATGTGCACATGTAATTTCAACAAATTGTATATTGTTGGGTGTCCTGACCCACGTTTGAGCTATCATGCTGCAACATTTGGTGCTGTGGGCTTAGAAAATCCAAGATGGCCAAAAAGCCCACATGTGCGCCAGAATCCAGGAGAACCACGCAGTTTGTGCGTACACCAAAATGGCTGCCTAACTTGCCACCCACCAGTGGGAGCATGATGGGCCAGGGTGCCATGAGTGGAATGGGTGCCAAAGGTAAAACAGCAGTGCCTGTTAGCTCAAAAACGCTTTAAAATTACCTTTGGTTTCTCTGAATGCCAGCTCAAAATGCCTATTTTCAAACATTGCAACACATCCAAAAATCTCACTGAACACCAGTGGACATCTGGCAGAATGAAGTATGTGTGCATACAAAATCTGGGAAGATGAAGAGCCCAAAACAATGTTCATAACAAAACTGGCTGAGCTATGCATGTCAGCAGCCTAACTGAAACTGGATTAAAACCACCAAAATCGAAATGTTTAAATTAACTGAGTGACCTACTTTTGAGTGTCACATAGTTTGTAACTGTTAAAATGTCATTGTTTTGAACTTAGAATCAGCATTCTAGCTGCATATGTAAAAATTGTATTGACTTTAACTGGGGGACAAAAAGTGACATTTTATCTGAAACCTGGCTTAATGAAACTGACTTCTGCCTGACATCTACCCCCACAGGAGTTAAAATCTGCTCAGCCACTCTTCCCCTTGCCAAAAGGAGTTGTCACCTCTCTGATTAGGTTAGGGGTGGAGCAGCTACAGGGAGTTGAACAAAGGCCTGTCCTGGGCCCAGGCAGATGGTTTATTAGGGGGGTCGTAAATGGCTTCCTTTTGAACAAAGCCCTTCCTTGACTCAGGCAAATGTTATATTGGGGGCGTCGTAAAAGTGGCTTCCTCTTGGCAGAAATGGGGAGGGGCAGCCCCCTCTGAGGACAGGCTGAGCTTAAAGAAAGTGGATAGACTAGTTTCTCCACCATGTGACCTGGGAAGACACACCCCTGTTGGCCAGAATATGATTTTGAGAAAGATGTATAACTCATGGTGCGGACTTGTCAAAATTAGCTAAATGATACCATAATTCTTGTGATTTTTCTGCCCACATTTTAAGAGGTTTTAGGACCCGGTGGTATGATCTGGGGGGTTGCTAGCGGAAAATAGGGTTTCACTCCAAATGTCTGCATGTTAAATATCTGACACTTCATCAATTAATGTCCCCACTCCTTGCGCACATGTGTGCAAATTTGGGTAAATGTCCGATATTGCAAAACCAGTTAAAAAGTGCAAAATGTTGCCATTTCTGAATGCAAGCCCCCAGGAAGAGCAGAGTTTGAACAGAGTATACCTCATGTGATATGTGATGGGTGCATGTAATTTTAAACAACTGCGTATCTGTGCAATATGTATTTGGGTCAAATATAGATTTGTGTGGAAACTGACCAGGGGAGGATCCTCTGACCCATAAAACCTACAGCATCACTCTGACTCACATTTCCTTCCCCCAATCATGGCAGAGGGGAGAATTGGGCGAATGACAAGTAGAGAGGGGCAGGCTTTGCTAGGCCCAGGCACACAACCATTTTCAAAACACATAAAAAGAGACTGCTGGGACAGGTAGAGATTCAATTCCATTTGCTGCGGAGCATGCTGACCGACGACTTCACATCCAGAGATCCAGACTTCAAATCCATCAATCTCCAAAGACCAGAACTTTACTTCAGAACTTAAAGCAAGGGCCTAAACCCGCATACTGAGAACTCTTCTCAGCAGGCCTCAGCATCCTCAAAATCATTTGCAGACTATTCACAGCCGGGCTGAGCTGTTGATTCTGGCCTGAAACCCTGTGCCAGAAAGATCCAGAAGCAGTGCTGTACCCAGAGAAAGTGGAGACACCCAGAAAGCAGACCAGAGATCCAGAGAACCACAGACCGCTGTGACCAGAACCAGAGAGCTGACCCAGATCGCTGTGAAGTGCCGAGACCAGAACCGGAGTCCAGTCCAAAACCTGACCAGATCCGTGGCGAGGCCCATTCCTGCACAAAATATATTGTGAGTACCTAGCAGAACTTTGCAGAACCAATCTCTTAGTTAAAATAATCTAATCCAAACTATTTTAATCTAACCAGAACTGCCTCCTAGAAGTTGTCACTTGTCATTTTGTAAAGCTGCACCACTGTCACTTGTCAATTCTGAAGCTGCAAGCTGTCACCTGTCATTTTGAGTTTACTTTAAATCCGAAAAACTACCTTTATTTAATCGTCCGTATCTCTGGAACCGTTTAGGCTAGGAACCGACTTGCTACACCTTATACTTTTGCCGTAATCACGATTCACGCACTCACGAATTTTGCCGCGATTTGCGATTTGGCCCGATTTCTTTACTTGTAAAAAGATAGCTGCTTTTGCCTGAACTGCTAAAATTCGTTTGCCTCTTAAGAACCATCCCTGAATCATTGCTAAAGTGAGCCTGAACTCATCCCAAGTAGCTACCACTGCCCCCTGAACCTCCTAAAGGGAATTAAAACCATTTTCAGCATATTTCTCATTTCATTGCCACCACATTCAAAGCACTTGGGCCTGTGTTTTAAAACTCATACCGGTTTTCTCTAAGCTTGCTGGGGTGGGAATTGAATTTCGTATGGTATTTGATTGCATTCCTGAGAACTGTGTGTGTTACTTCCAGCTCCTTCCATTTCTTACATTGCATAGGGGAGGGGGTGAATTGCCAGAGAAAAAGTGATTATTTTATCTTTTGTTGAAATCATATCTCAAGTATTTCTGTACTGCATTTTATTCCTCATTGCTTTTCCCTTGAAATCATAAAAGTCGTTTTGCTACTTTATCCATCCTATACTAACTCCTCATTGATTGTAAAGAAGTGTGCAAGTGCCAGATTGCCCATTGTTGATCAACATCATATGTCTAAGTGTACTATCAGATATTAACTTATTATAAAGTGTGATATATATATATTGTTTAAATTCTCAAATAAACCTTTTAAACTTGCAAAACAGAACTACTTCTTGGCTCAGTGGGGTCAGGGGGGTTCTAAGAGAGGGGTGTTATATAGGGGTAGTCATCCAGAACTCATGAACTGGACATAAAGATATATCAATAAGGGTTTCCATTCAGTATCCCAGACTAGGCATTGACTTAGCTGTAGTGTTGAATTGAATCTTCTTACAAATTGGGGGCTCGAGCCGGATGTCTGGGTTAGTTCTATCACTTGTGCAGCTTAATACAGTGTGCTAACTGACGGGATACATACATCCGGTCGGATCACCACGCTGTTTTACGCTGTAAAGCACTCTTCAAAGGGACACTCTAAGGAAAAGGTCTGTTTTGCAAAAACAAAATACTAATTTCTGTAAGTCAGGACAGAGATCAATCTCTAGAATGACGACCTAGGTAGACATGAAAATAGCGAGGGAGCACCTCGTACATAAGCTATTTGTGAGAGGTGAGTGGACTCACCAGGACCAAACGGTCTGGTTGCAGGCCATCGCGCAACAGGTCACTGAAACAGGGTCAGACATGTGGAGAGATCAGGGTCCATTACATGTGGCCCTGAGTGAACTATATATGGCTCCTAAAGCCAAAGATGAACACAATAAGATTGCCAGGATAGCGAAATACCTGTACCTATATATGGGAGACATGCAGGATAAATGTAGTGAAAGCCAAGATCTGGCAAATAAGCGACAGATGGCGTTAGAGAAGGTCCAATCTGACCTGGTCTCTTCTGAGCAGAGGCTGCAGAGGAGCCAGGAGTTAGAAAATGATAGTAGGCAGTATATCATTAAAATAAAAGAGGATATGGACATCCTGCAACAGGGAAAGGCTGACCAGGATACCAGATTTCTGGCCTTGCAAAAGGAGTACCAAGAAGGTTTGGACTCCCTACTACAGAGCCAGAAAAAGCTGGAGCAACAATTAGATTTCAATAGGGTATGTGCTGAGCAGGTAGTCACCCTGCAAAGCCTCCTAGATAGGGAAAAGGCAGAAAGCAATACATTGATTCTGAAAGACCTGGATACCCAGGCAGAGTTTGATCAGGAGCAGCGGAGAGCTGGTGCCTTCCAAAGGCAAAGGGATGACCTGGCGGCACAGATGCAGACTCTTAGTTAGGAAAGGGACACCTTAGGCTAGGAAGTCTGCCATTTAAAAAGGAAAATGAAAGAAAATCACCTGGCCCTCCAGGGACTGGGTGACCTCCAAAAAGAACACCAGAACTTGTTAGAGCACATCAGGAGGGTGGAGGAGGCTCTGGCAAGAAAGGAGCAGGCCAGTAGGGAAGGGACTCAGGAGGTAACCCTCCTGCAGCAAAGACTGGCCCAGTACTCCAGGACCAATCAGGAGGCACAGAGAGAAAATGAGGCTCTCTGTCAGCACAATGATAGGCTCCAACAACAGGTAGCGATGCAGGAGAGACTGATAGAGTCTAGTAAGGCCTTAACTGAGGAACTGGAAGCGCAGGCTCTTGCATTGCAACAGGGAGCAGGGGCGGATAGAGACCAGGTTCGCTGGGAGAGGGAGACTCCTGAGCATAACCTCAGGAGCCCTAGTACCAGAGGCCTTCATATCTCTCAGTCCCTGGACTCTGCCACCCCCATGTCCCCTCGCGCACATGAGCCCAGGGCCACGGGGTTGGCAGATTACTATCCAACCAGAAGTATGGGGCTCATAGGCCAGTACCTCCCAGGAATGGAGGGGCGGGCATCCGGGTATGGGCACCCAAGCACAGTGCAATTTAGTGGGGAACCCCAGGAGAGTGTGGAACCCCAGGAGAGTAGGCCCATTAAGGGCATCCTGAAAACTTCTGCCCAGTTAGGTCAGTGGGGGGGTACCCATCAAATCCTGGCAGCAAGGAGGAATCTGAAGACTCCTCTGAACGGCGCAGGACACAGGGGACCAGGTCCCCACATTCTGCCAGCCATTCCCAGGCTCGCAGAATCCGGGAAAACCTGGAAGAGCAGACAGGAACTTCTGGGAGCAGTGCCTCTGAGTCAGAGGATGAATGGACCAGGGTTACCCGAACCAAAAAGGCCAATAAGGCAAAAAGGGCCTTGCTTAAGGACCCATTGAAGCAAATAAAGGCAATAAGCAGTGTCATCACGCCTTATCATAAGAACGCCAAGTATTCCGTTTGGGAACACTTGGAGCTCTATGAGCAAATGATGGAGACTTTCCATTTGAAGGACAGCAGTAGCTGCATCCAGTACGACAAATGGACATTCTCCCCAGAATACTCCAGTTTCTTTGCGGGGCTGGAGGACCAAAATCATTTAAGATGGTCCACCTATAAGAAACATTTTTCTGTTCACAGAAATCCTCAAGAGGCTCGCAAGGCAGCCTACAATTTGCAATGTGGGGAGGATCAGGCCCCACAAGAGTTTGTGCAAGAATTAAAGCGTGCTTTTGCGCAGACCACCAGAAGAGTTTGTCAATACATTTTTCCATGCTCTCCCTAAATATATAATGACCCAGCTCGTGAGAGATTTTCAAAAGAAAAGATCTTTAGACTGGGTCATTGAACAGGCTACCCGGATCTTTGAGGTGCAGAAGCCTATCGAAAATAAAAATAACGCGCTGAAAAACCCCAAAATCAACAGCACCCCTGCTGCTGCCAAGGTGGCAGAGGTAAAGGTTGCCCCCGTTTTAGATTTGGAGATGGGGGGGCCTAAAAACCTGCCTGCACCAAATAATTCACAGCCCAGAAGGCCCTCGGGCCAGTCACCGACAGGGAGTCGAGGAGGTAGTCCCACAAATGGGGTCCCCCGCTCCCCTGACTATGTAAGTCCCCGCTACAAGGGAAACCAACCAATCCTGGGTTATGTGTGGACTCCTCCAGCCCAACGGGGGGATCCAGCCAAGCACCTGACCCGTGGAACTTCCCTCCTAACTTCCCCCAGGAGGGCAGAAATTCTCCAAATCCTTTCCAAAACTTTTTCCCCAGGTATCCACCCAATTTCCAGCCCCAAAATCATCCATCCTTCTTTCCCCAATTCCCTTAGCCCAGACAACCTAATCCGGGAGAGGGGAGGCCAAGGGTGGAGGGGTACCAAAATCTTCCCAACCAGGGGTACTACCAGAGAAGGGATAGCTACCCTTCCCGGGATCAGCCCAGGGGAGAAAATAGAGCCCCGTATCAGCCTGAGCAGGCTTCACAACTTGAGCGCCAGGTCCAAAATATGGCACGGGATCTGGGTCACATACCGAGGGCTCAACAGAACCCTCAGATGAGCATGCCACCGCAGAATGCCCCAAACTCTGGACCTGGTGCTCCAGAACAATGACGGGGGCAGCACCCCGATAACCCACCGGTTCCCAGGGAGGAGGCACAAGGGGAAGGGGGGTGTAAAGCCTTGGAGGAAGCTTCCTTCCCAACTTGTAAACAGCCCCTGGAAAACCAGGAACCAGAAACAAAATCTCCTGCCCCTGAAAGCCTGCCACCCAAGGAGCAGAGGGGGGTAGGAGAAACAAAGGACCCAAACAGACCCACTTTGTGGAGGAGGTACAGGAACTCCTCCCAAAGAAAAATGGGTCCCAAGGGATTCCAATCCAGACTGGGGAGATGTGGAGACTGAGCTACCGCCGCCCATCATCTCATCCCAGAACCGACCCTGGTACCAAAATCCCCTGGTTCAAACCCATCCTGGTGACTGCCTCCAAAAAGGGGGGGTGGCCCAGAACCGGACCCAGGGGAACCCACAATGGCTCTGATCTCCAGTTGCCAACTTTTCTTTCAGATTCCCAAGACTCCCCATAGAATTCTGCCGAAATCTCTTCTCTAGCAATGTCCAAAACCAGAAAGTTAGCCCACCAGTTGTCCAAAAATGTGCATTATCTGTGCCCCCTTGAGGAGAAGGAGGGAAGATACTATGCCCCGGTACAAGTACAGGGGCAGGGTACAATTTTGGCACTGGTGGACACTGGATCCCAAGCTACCCTTATGTCCAAAAGGGCCTTTGAGGAACTAAATGCAGGAAGGGGGGAGAATTACCAAATTCCTCTCACCTCTCTTCCTGGACAACTGCAGAACTTTGACGGGAAGGAAATTCCCGTTGAGGGGACTGCAGACTTGGACATTAAAATTGGGCGACACAAAGTGAAACACCCGGTCATAGTAGTGACTCCAGAGGGCACCCCTTGTTTACTAGGGAATGACCTCCTGAGAAGGTTGTCACCCCTAATAGATTGCGTAAACAAGGTCCTCTGGACCCAGACTAGCCGATCAATAAAATTAAAACAGAGTGTCAACCATGTTAGTTTAAATGGCACCTGCCACATGGTTGAACAAAAATCTGACCAAGTAGAATTTCACTTCCAGAACAAACAAATTCCAGATGTGACAGTAATAGCAGTAGGACAACAGACTGGTGATGGGGGGTCCTCTCTATTTCTGAAAATCAACCTTCCTTCCAGTTTAAGGTGGTATTCCACACTGGAAGGAAACACCCTGAAATTCTTTACTAATCCACAATCAGAAACTCCCACTCCTATAGTCCAGAAAGATGTGAAATCAGCTCAGAGCCTGGCTGATATTCAGCAAACTGGAGAGCAGTTGTTCATCCCTGTCCAGTTAAATGATGGGAAGGACTGTGTTCTCGCTCGAGTGTGTGTGAACAACGGTAAGAGCTTCATCAGCGAAGCCATGTTCCGCCAACTCCCAAAAGATCCAGCCATTCCCACATTCAAACTGAGAGACAAATGGGAAATGGACCTGGAAGCACCTAATTCCAAACATCTCCTGCCAAGCAGGTGTATGCTCAAAATCTCCATTGGCAACAAGAGCATAGTCCATAATTGTTGGGTCGTGCGAGACGTCACAGCCGCCTTTTACTTAGGCAGTGACATTCTCAATCGCTTTGCCATTAGTTTGGACCTAATAAACTTCAAAGCTTGGTCCCGATTAGCGGATAATCCCATGGGCTTTGATGATCCAGCAAAAGCATTTAGGTCAGCTCAATTGCTACCTTATGCAGTTGAAATTTAGATCAAAGAGGAAGTCACCATCCCAGAAAGGACCCGACAATTCTCCCTGGAAGTGAAAGTTAAAAGAGGACAACATTTGAAAAACCCTGATGCTTACATACATCTAAACGCTTCTCTCCAACAGCAAGGGTTGGGGGTAAACCCAACTCCATTAGTCAACATAGAACATGACACCATTCTAATAGAGGTGGGCAACAGCGACTTAAAGAGTATTACTCTAGCCGCAGGCACCATTATTGGAATGGCGGTTGATGACCGACATTTTTCCATTGATTTAGGAAATGAACTGTTAGGACCAATCCCCAAGGACTGTTTTGACAGTGACAGTGATGACAATACAACACCAGACAGGATTTTTACCCGGTATGGGGGGAACTTCCTGGTGTACACTTCCTGCCCTTATGGTAAAGAAGATGTGACTTGTGACTTCAGGAGGGATGAGGTGATTTTCCAGGTACATGAGGGCTGCCTTTCCCACCTGAAGCCTCCAGTCCAAATCAGCACTCTGACCAGGGACTTCTCCACCCAGCTGGAGGAGGCCGCTGAAATAGCCAAACCAGAAGTTTTCCAGGCTTCAGGCAGATGGTGGAAGAGAGAGTCAACCTAGCTGATGCCTGTGTGACTCTGGAACAGAAGCAAAAGTTGAAACAAGTTTTCTTGGATTTCCAAGATCTTTTTGCGGTAGACTCATATGACTGTGGTCGCACCGACATCCACACAACAACAATTCCCACGGACCCTGGAATGACTCCAGTGTTTGTGAAGCAATATCGTTTGCCTCTCGCATCCATGGAGTCCCTTACTGAAATAATTAAGAACCTGGAGTCCCGGGGAATAATCCGTCCACTTCACAGCACCTTCAATAACCCGGTGCTGGGAATATTGAAGCCAAACGGCCAGTGGAGACTCTGCGCCGACCTCAGGGAGCTCAACAAATGGGTCCATACTTCCCGATGGCCTCTTCCCTACATTGACCAAGGGCTGGCCCAGATTCAGGGGTCACAGGTATTCACAGCAATAGACCTGACCAATGGATACTGGACCGTGCCTGTCAGTAGGGAGGACCAATGCAAGCTGGCTTTTACCTTTGGGGGCCAGAAGTACACATGGACCCGGACTCCCTTCGGATACCTCAACTCCGGCAATGAATTCAACATTTTCCTACACAAGGCCATGCCCGACCTGGGTGCAAGGGATAACCTGGCTTATGTAGATGATGTCCTCATCAAAAGTTCATCTGTGGAGGAACACATAGCGGAGATCCGTTTTGTTCTGACCCAGTTGAGGGCCGCCGGAGCAAAACTTTCCTTTCAGAAAGCACAGTGGTGTGGAACCCGTGTTAATTTCTTGGGGCATGATATTACTCCTCAGGGTCTCTGTCCCCAGGAAAAGAAAGTGGAAGCACTTCAGAAACTGAAAGACCCCACAACTCTGCGGGAACTAAGGAGCCTCCTTGGACTGACTAATTACAGCAGAAAGTTCATTGAAGGCTACGCAGAGATCACTAGACCCCTGATTCATCTCTTGAAGGGGGGGGTCAAGTGGGAATGGGGTCCAGAACAATCCGAGGCGGTAAGACAACTCAAAAGAAGCCTCTCCAAGTGCCTTGCTTAGCTTACCCTGTCAGAAACAAGGAGTTCTTCCTGGAGACGGGGTTCTCTAATATGTGCTTGACGGCAGTATTATACCAAAAGCATGACAAGGTCAATAAAGTAATCTCCTATGCGAGCAAAACTTTATCCTCTGTGGAGGAAAAATTCAACGATTGTGAGAAGGCACTCCTGGCAACGGTGTGGGCATTGAAGAATTACCGCCCGTTTATCCAGGGGGAACACATCATAGTGGAGACTCCACACCAGCCTCTGCAATATCTCCAAAGTGACAGAATCCGGGCCGGGAATGTGAGTAATTCCCGAATTACTTCCTGGATTCTGTCAATGCAAGGCTTTCCTGTGGAGGTCAGATATGGCCAAAACAAGAAGAGTCCCCTCGCGCAAGGTCTGGCTGACTTGCATGATTGTGCCAGAGAAAACTGTCTCGAGGACGAAAGTCTAAAAATCAAGGACAACATGGAGGCATACCTTAATTCCCCACACAAAGTCTTTGAGGAAGACAAGTGTGAGGGAATGCCCACTGTCTATGTAGATGGATGCTCTTACCATGTTGACAACGACGGGGAGAAAGAACTGGTGGCTGGCGTAGGGAATGCATGGGTGAAGGAGTTCCCAGAACCCTCCGCTGGATACAAAATTGGTCCCCGAAGTAGTCAGGTGGCAGAATTGATGGCTGTGCATCAGGCGAACCTCACTACTGTCCAACATCAACTCCACAAACTGGTCATAATCACCGATTCGGATTATGTATGGAACGGGTTCGTGGAGCACCTGGTTAATTGAAAAACCAGAGGCATGTTATGTGCTAATAACAAACCCTTGAAACATGGGAAGTTAATCCAAAACATTGATGATCTGGTCACATCGAATGGGATGACCATCTACTGGAAAAAGATCAAGGGTCATTCCAAAGTAGAGGGACCAGACAAAACTGGAAATGACTTAGCTGATCAGCTGGCCAAAACCGGGGCCATCCAAGGGGATCTAATCGAAATGGAGTCCCTGTTGGGGGAAATCCAGGTCACTGATATCACTAGGTCCCAGACAAATGCTCACAATGATCTTTCAAGTGCCCAATGGAGCAAGGAGACCCCTGATGCTGATTTGATTACAGCTCAGAAGGGGGATCCAATTATTGGTAAGTTTTACCAACACCTTGAGGACCCTGAGATCTTTCCCCTGACGGATACCGATTACATTGGGAAAGAGGACCTAAGAGTGTTGATGAAATGTCCAAAAATGTTCCGAATCCAAGACGGTTTGTTGGTAAGGAAATCCCAAGCTGGCCAGGATCAGTGGGTGGTTCCTACCTCATTCTGAAGCCTGATGTTAAGTCACGCCCATGATGTGGCCACCGCCGGTCATAGGGGGTTTCACACAACACTGGAAATCTTAAGAGAGGTTGCATACTGGCCACACATGGGCCAGGACCTCAACTAATATTTGAAGGGTTGTCTTGTGTGTGCACAATTTCAGCCAACATCCCTCACACACCGGGCACCTCTCCAAAAGAGGGGAATGACACTCCCATGGTCAGATTCGCAAATCGACTTTGTAGGCCCTGTAATCCGCTCAGCTAGAGGAAACAAGTACATGTTGACCGTTACATGCTTGTTTACCAAGTGAGTGGAATGTCTCCCAGCCTCAAACTGCAAGGCAGAAACAGCAGCTGCCCTGATGATCAACCACATCTTTTCCCGTTTTGGTCTACCTTAAAGGATTGAGTCAGACAGGGGTAGCCACTTCCCCAGTGAAGTAATGACAAAGATGTGGGAGATACTGGGGGTTAAAAGGAAGCTACACATTGCTTACAGGCCAGCTTCTTCTGGAGCAGTGGAGAGATATAACCGAACCATTGTGAGCATCTTAAAAAAGTTTGTGGCAGATTCTGGGCCAAGTTGGGATATCCGATTACCTCTGGTTCTAATGGCCATCAGATCTACCCCTTCATCTGCAACCAAAATGTCACCATTTGAGTTGATGACTGGACGCAAGATGGTGCTTCCCCACCATTTACTCTACAGAACCCAAGAGCAAACGTTGATAAATGCCTCCACAACTCATGAGTATGTGGAGAATTTAAGGAAACACCTTCAGCATGCTTTTGCCTATGCTCAGCGGAATCTAGAAAGATCAGCCGAGAGCATGAAGACCCACTATGATTTAAAAACTACCCGAAACGAATATAAGGTGGGTGATCGGGTCTATCTATACAATTTCCAAAGAAACCAGGCCAAACAGAGAACATTTTTGCCTACATGGAAGGGACCGTTTGAAATTATAGACAAGATCTCCCCTGTGGCCTACAAGATCCGCATCCCCAAAGGCGGTTTGGTAGAGGGGGAAGACAAGTGGGTACATATAAATCAGCTAAAGTGTTGCCATCCCAGGCACACTCTGCAACAACTGGAGGAATCCACTGGAATCCCAGAGGGGGCTGCTCCAGAGTAATTCAGTTCCAACCCTAAAATATCCCACATATAGTCTCTAAAATATTATACTCTTGTAAGCCACTGTCTTTGAATGATAACTTGTATCTCAAAAGTAAAATGTTAGGTATGTTAAAGTACAAAATGTATATGTCTGCCACACCATTAGTAGTGATGGAAAAATGTTTACGAATAGGTATTGCCGCTTTTCCTTTGTCGTCCTAGGAGAAAGAAAACCTGGAGACTGGCCAAGGAGGACGATCCGGAGACCGGGAGCAGAGACCCAAGGGGCCCAGGGTACCGCCCAATCCTCCCATCAGGACCAGCAAGGAGAACTGATTGATCGACTGGAGGGAGGAAAAGATGCTGAACTGTGCCACCTACAGGATTGGAAGAAGATAATGGGGACATACCAGCGCAAGGGCTCAAAACCTCCTTTGCACCCGACTTCCCCTCGACTTGAATCAAAGCACAGTCGGGCGGGGGGATTTGTCATGGGTTTTGACCCATGTTGATGAATCAATAGACTGGGTAGATGTGGGGATGAGCTGTCGCCGCCCATTATTCTATCCCAGAACAAACTAAATCAATAGACTGGAAGGATGTGGGGATGAGCCATCGCCGCCCACATTCACGCCAGAATAGGAGAACTGCGCAGTTGGCACGAGACCACTCCAAAGATACAACCTTCTTGTGGGGAATTCATTTTCTTAATCCCAAAAATGGTTGCATTACCAGTACTCACCACTATCAGAAAGCCGGTGTTTTAAAACCACCAGACATTTGTGTAAAACTGAACAAATGAAACAAAACCAGACCAAGGAAAGACTTGCTAAGAGGTGGATACAATGTAAAACTATATTCTGAAATGACTTGAAGGAAGTAATTTTTAATGTATATGTAAAAATTGTAAATGTAGAAAACTGGGAACAAAAAGTGACATTTAGCTGAACCCTGGCTTCATGAAACTGAATTCTGCCTGACATCTACCCCCACAGGAGTTAAAACCTGCTCAGCCACTCTTCCCCTTGCCAAAAGGAGTTGTCACCTCTCTCATTAGATTAGGGGTGGAGCAGCTGGGGACTACAGGGAGGTGAACAAAGGCCTGTCCAGGACTCAGGCAAATGTTATATTGGGGGCGTCGTAAAAAGTGGCTTCCTCTTAGGGGAAACTGGGAGGGGCAGTGCCTCTGCTAGCAGCTGAGCATGGGGGAAGTGGATAAACCAGTTATTCCACCCTGTGATGTGGGAAGCCACACCCCTTTTTGACCAGGGCATAATTTTAAAAAGATAGATAACTCAAAGTGCAGACTTGTAAGAATTATATAAGTAATATCATTATTTTTGTGATTTTTCTGTGAACATTTTGAGATGCGTTAGGACCCTGTGGTGTATTCTGGGGGGTTGCTAGCAGAAAATAGGGTCTCACTCCAAATGTCTGCATGTTAAAAATCTGACACTTCATCAATTAATGTCCAGACTCCTTGCGCACATGTGTGTAAATTTGGGTAAATGTCCGATATTGCAAAACCAATTAAAAAGCGCAAAATGTTGTCATTTTTGAATGCAAGCCCCTAGGAAGATCAGAGGCGGACAAGAATGGACCATAAGGAATATATAATGTGCACATGTAATTTCAACAAATTGTATATCTGGGAAGGATGTATTTGAATCAAATATAGATTTGTGGGCAAACTGACCAGGGGAGGATCCTCTGACCCATAAAACCTACAGCATCACTCTGACTCACATTTCCTTCCCCCAATCATGGGAGAGGGGAGAATTAGGCCAATGACAAGTAGAGAGGGGCGGGCTTAGCTAGGCCCAGGCACACACCCATTTTCAAAACACATAAAAAGAGACTGCTGGGACAGGTAGAGAGATTCAAATCCAGTTGCTGCGGAGCGTTTTGCCGGACCACACAACATCCAGAAGATACCAGTTCCAGACTGACTCCAGCTACATACTCCAGAACCTAGAACTTATACTTTAAAACCTAAATCAGAGGCCTAAAACCACAAGCTGAGTTCTCTGCAGCAGGCCTCAAATCATTGCAAGCTACTCACAGCCAGGCGAGCTGCTTGAATCTCTTGCCAAGAACTTTTGCCAGGACCAGTGCAGAGATCCAGGAGCCGTGCAGAGACCGCTGTATCCGGACAGACCAGACCAGAGATCCAGAGTGACCCAGACCGCTGTGAGCAGAACCAGAGAGCTGACCCAGATCACTGTGAAGTGCCGAGACCAGAACCGGAGTCCAGTCCAAAACCTGACCAGATCCGTGGCGAGGCCTATTTCAAATTTATATTGTGAGTACCTAGCAGAACCAATCTCTTAGTTAAAATAATCTAATCCTAACTATTTTAACCTAAGTAGAACAGCCTCCTAGAAATCGTGTCATCTGTCATTTGTAAAGCTGCACAACTGTCACCTGTCAATTCTGAAGCTGCAAGCTGTCACCTGTCATTTTGAGTTTACTTTAAATCCGAAAAACTACCTTTATTTAATCGTCCGTATCTCTGGAACCGTTTGGGATAGGAACGAAATTTAACTTTCCTCCTCCTTATACTTTTGCCGTAATCACGATTCACACACTTGCAAATTTTACCGCGATTTGCGATTTGGTTAAAAATCCAGCCACGTGTAACTATCAGCAGTCATTTCTTTCCTTGCTAAAAATTCGTTTGCCTCTTAATCACCATCTCTGAATCATTGCTAAAGTGAGCCTGAACTCATCCCAAGTATCTCTCACTGACCTTGAACCTCCTAAAGGGAATTAAAAGCATTTTCAGCATATTTCTCACTTCATCGCCACCGCATTCAAAGCACTTGGGCCTGTGTTTTAAAACTCATACCTGTATTCTCTAAGCTTGCTGGGGTGGGAACTGAATTTCGTATTGTATTTGATTGCGTTCCTGAGAACTGTGTGCTCCTCTTTCCATCTCCTTCCATTTCTTACATTGCATAGGGGAGGGGGGTGAATTGCCAGAGAAAAGTGATTATCTTGTCTTTTGCTAAAATCATATCAAGTATTTCTGTACTGCATTTTATTCCTCATTGCTTTTCACTTGAAATCAGCAAAGTACTTTGCTACTTTATCCATCCTATACTAACTCCTCATTGATTGTAAAGAAGTGTGCTAGTGTCAGATTACCCATTGTTGATTAACATTATATTTATAAGGGCGATATCGATTATTAATTTATTATAAAAGCGTGGTATCTATATTTTGTCTTATTTCTCAAATAAACCTTTTAAACTTGCAAAACAGAACTACTTCTTGGCTCAGTGGGGTCAGGGGGATTCTAAGAGAGGGGTGTTATATAGGGGTAGTCATCCAGAACTCATGAACTGGACATAAAGATATATCAATAAGGGTTTCCATTCAGTATCCCAGACTAGGCATTGACTTAGCTGTAGTGTTGAATTGAATCTTCTTACAATACCTGACACATAGCCATTATAGACTCATTTTTTTTTTATTTTTTTATTATTGATTTAGTTGAATCTCAACTTTTCAATAAACAACATTTTAAGTAATAAAAGAATTTTTACAATATTAAAAGTAATTGTCCTCTTTTCTTAATTACATGAGAAAAATAAAATATAAAAGTAAAAATATAAAAAATAATTTTTGTCTTAGTAGTATGTACCAAAATTGAAAGAGAAAGTATACTTCTTTCTAGTTCATATACAAAGATTAAGAAGGCAATGGATTATCATATAAACGTATATAATAATTCAAATTGTCACTAATAACTGATAGCTATCAGCTGCTATTAAAAGAACTAGATGAAGAAGAAAACAAATTGTGAAAACATTCACCACATTTATGTTATGTCTCAATTCCAATATGGTTAATAAATTTCACAGTCGCTATCTGAACCTTAGTGAGGCGAGTATGATAAAGCTTTGTCCATAGTTCATTAGATGTCAATGATCTATAATGTTCAAAGTACGGTTTGAAATACAATATCCGTTTCAACGTTAAAGCAGAGCATTCCGTACATAAATGTTCCATAGTCTCTTTCTGGTTTTGAACGCATCAGAATCGACAATAGTTCTCAACATTTGATATGAGCCTTCTTCGGGCCTGTATTTGTTTGGTGTTAGATAAATTTAGACGAAAGCGTAAATATGTTCGTCTTAGTTTGACATCAGGGAATTTTAGTAAGTAAGACTCGGTCCTACCCATCTTTTTATATTCAAATGGGATTTCCTTAAATGATGTGTACCGCTTGCACTGTTCTATCATATTAATCCAATCAGTTTCCCATATCTTAGTCTTTGCTTTAGTAGGGTTAGATACAAGGAGCTCAATTGTGATGCTTGCTGCGTCCATTACATGTTGAACAAATTCTCTCCATGTACTTGGAAAAGAGTGATTCGATAATAGCATATACATGGCTATTTTCTTTATTAGCAACTCTGTATGTGAAGCCATGACCAGCTTTCTGTAAAGGTTTATTACACGCCAAGTATACATTCCAAATAGTGACAGCAGACCTAATTCATGTCGTAATATCGACATAGGCAAGCTATTCGGCAGACCAAGGATACTTTTCCAGTAAAAGCCTTCAATTTTAGACCAAAATTTCTCAGATCTGGGTGCTTTAGTATCAGATCCATAGAGTGTAATTGCCGTAGCCTTTTGTAAGTAAAATGTAATAGCAGCAGATAAAGTAAACTTTCCCATTTTCGCTTGTATAATCTTAGCTTGGGCAGCTGCTGTTTTCATCTTTGTTTCTACAGATCTAACATATGGTAGATCTGTGACATTATTGTTAACATTTATACCCAAATATGTATACTGGTCAACAACCTCAAGTGTTTTACCATTAAGGTGCCATTTAAATTTTTGTATTTTAGTCCGAGATTTCGGAAGGCAGCATAAGATCTTAGTTTTTTCAATGTTAATTTCTAAATGATTTTTGGTGGCGTATTCTTGCAGAGTGGTTAGTAGTCTCTGTAATCCAACCGGAGTTTTAGACAATAATAACAAATCATCTGCATAGAAAAGCCACGGAAGTGGGGCAGCACCAAGTTTCGGAGGGTTTGACTGTACAGATGCAAATTCTACTCCCAAATCAGCAATAGACTCATTTGTTTTTGTGTATGCACACCACAATTGTTTATCTTAGAAAATCTGTCCCTGAACACCTAGCACTGAGCTGCATTGAATCATTGCATTTGCCTACAATACAATTTTAATTGGTGTAGCTAATTATACTTCTGATCCCATACCGCCAGATTATTTATTTTTTGCCTGAAATCCAAGCTAAAAATCTTTGTCTGACCCACTGTGTTAAAGCACATGACAAGCAATTATCTAAAATACATCTTTGTGTTTTGGCATCCACTACATCCCCATAGTATTGCTAGATTGTCCCTGTTTCTGCTGGAAATTCCAACTATAATCTTGACTAATTGTGTTTAGACTAGCAAAAATCCAGAGTGAATATGTTTAGCAGCCAATCCGTCTGTATAACTCATCATACAATTGAACCCATAACACATAGCTAGACTGACTATGCTTTTGCCTTTAATTCTAGCTAAACATGTTGATTCTTTGTGGTAAGACTGCATTGCTAGCAATTGTCTATACAGAATCTTTGTTTACCACCCACTACATTTGTACAGCTAACCATATTGCTGCATGCATACATAACACATAAGCTACTAATCATTGAGTTAATCATCACAATTTTGCTTCTCACATACTGCTCACTGCATATCTAATAGATAGCTACATTTCACTATTTGTAATTGCATGCATACCAAGCACATAGCCACATAGACTCTGTTGGTGTGCACATACACACAACAGAGTGCTAGTTTGAAACATTGCATTGGCCTCACACTTTTATGGCTATTTACACTTCAACCATGCATATGTAGCATATCACTGAATTATATTCAAACACTACTGTGTAGTTGGTTCACTGTTTGGCGTGCTAACTTGCACAAAGGAAGATTAACATGATTGTTTTCATACAGGTGTCTATAACAACTGTTTAACTTAATATCAATACATGAACACCTAGCACACAGCCAGATTTGATTCCATTTATTTGCATGTATACCAAACACATTAGGAGCTTTCTCATAGTGCTTTGCTCATAATATCAGCATGATGGATTAACTGATTTCTACACCTTCGTAACTGCTGCATAGCTCCATTATTTGTCTCCATCCCTAGAAACTAGGATGGTTTGAATCGCTGTTTGTGCCTCCACAATAACTGCAGACATGTTACTGCTGTCTATATACCAAGTTCATAATTTGTTTACTTTTAGTTGTGCCTACTGTGATGAATCTAGTGAGATTATATCTGAAAACCCTGTGTGGGCCTCCTCTCATGTGGCATTGGGAAGGCAGCCGCTACCCGATCCTGACCCTGGGGCAGTATTATGCTAGAGGATCACATGGGAGGGCACTCGTATGTAGTGGAATTGGTGACTCCTTTTACCCATGATTCCCCTACTCTTCCTGAAGCATTGTTAGCATATTGTAAAATAGAGAAAAACAATGTAACTGCTTTGCAATCCATTATGGACTTCAAGATCCATAATGCCTGCGTTACTGGGACGAGGAAGAAGGGCCCAGAGTTAGTAAGGATCAAAGGTGCCATAGACCAGAATGTGTGGTCTAGTTCTTATAGAGCACAACACCTGAGCGGGACATTTAAACCCAGGAATGACTTGCCGCTGAGAAGAGATGTGGGAGAAGTAACGGAGGCAGATGCAGTCCAAAGTGCTGGAATTGAAATTTGAAAAAGAAGAGAGCCAGCTGATGAGGACTGGGAGAGGTGAAGGCGTGCGACATTGCAGAGTGTGCACAGCAGGAAGCGGCATCGGAAGAGAAGACCAGCTGAAGGGGAGATGTGCTTCCAACACGACATGTAGCGCTTCGGTGTGCGCGAGGAAGCGGAGGACCAATGGAACTGTCAGAGCTCCATAGAAGAACAGTGCAATCAACAGCAAATAGGCGGCAGCTGGCGACAGAGTGGGCAGGATGCAGGAAGTCTGCTGCAGCAGCAACCAGGGAAATAGAGATGCCAAAGAATACCAGTGAAAAGGCCTGATGCTAAAGGTGACCCTGGGGCGCTCTGAGCAGGACAATTCACAGCTAACAATCATTCTGAATACTGAAATATAAAGCAGCACAAAGGCGGCAAGGGTGCAGTTCCCCTTTTTTAGGGACCAAATTGGGGAAACTTGTAACCCACGTTGCCAACAGCCAAGAGGCTGCAAAGAAACAATACAAAGTTGACAAAGGTGCAACTCTCCTTTTAGGAGACACCAACTGGGGGAACCTTGTAACCCAGATTGCAATACAGCCAAATGGCTGAAAAGAAGTAATACAGAGGAAACAGGGACACAACTCTCCTTCTATGGGACACCATTTTGGAGAAACCTGTAATCAACATTGCCAAGAGTGAAAAGACCATAAAAAGAGGCAGCCATTGTTCAGCACTCCTCATATGGGATACTGGTGTGGAGAATCTTGAAACAAATATTGCCACTAAGATCAATTGTAGTTGTAGGAGTTTTATTCCTGACAGGTGAGTACACTAGGAAAGAGGCCATTGTAGTTAGTCCTGGCAGACGAGTATACCATGAAAAGAAAATGTTTTGAAGAAGTGTGTTTTTTGTGGCAAAATGTTGTGGTGGAAAGAACCTGTTAATGTTATTATCATTTTGACAAACTGTTGTATTACCAGAGGTAATTGCGTGGCTATCCTGCCAAAAGTATTCTTTTGGAAGAATATGTTTGATATGGTAATAATTGCTTTTCAACCTGTGGAGAACAATTGCTTTGGTTTATAAAATTGTGTTTTATCAGCGAGACTGTTCCGTTATCAAGAAGGGCATTGTTGAAGATACCAATTGTTTTGATTTTGAAGAAGTGTTTGTAAAAAAGACATTTACTTTACCGATTGGAAGGATGTAGTAGAAGGAAAATACATTTTGTGTTGAACTGAATAGAACTTCATTGAATCAGAACTTTTCCAAGGGTATTACTGAATTGATCCAGGGAAAGGGAACCCAACCCTGGTCACAATGAGTACTGTCTGAGATTGAACATTTACACTGTTGTGTCGAAGACAGCAAAATATTCTGTGTATACCTTTAGTGTTTGTATTAGTGTGACGGTCAGAGACTTTTTAGACACTAGGCCATCTTTCTTTAGTTTTACTTTGCTAGGTAGGGACATCCCATGTAGGGAAAGGTAGGTGTTCATCATACCCTTTTTCATTTAATAAAATGGCAAACATTGAGAAATGATACCTTTGTGTCAGTCTCACATTTCGGACTTCTCACACTACGTACCAAACACATACAGGCTTTTGGTGTGGCAGTTGCTGAGCAAGTGCAAGTGGATCTAGGCCACGTGACTTAAGTCCCATTTGCCTGTCAATCACTGCTAATCTGTTGGTGCCTTCTTAGTTTGCCACCCTTTTCCCCTACTTAAGCAACCCTGTAGCAGTTGGTGAGCAAATGCAGTGGGTGGATCTAGGTCAAGTAACCTAACACTCACCCACATTCTTAACCCTGCCTCTTTCTTTCAGTTCTTAACTCTTAGATCAAGGTCATCTCTGGCCCGGGCGTCCAAAAGAAAAGAGCAGATGAAGAAAATAACAATTTCTGTTTGGCTCAGAAGGACCCAGGACAAGAACCCCTGCCTCTTTTCACATCTAGTAAGCTCACTTGAATATGTGTTTCACGCCTCTCTCCCAACAGCCCATCCTTACCCTCACCACTCATTGCCAATCATGCCATTCACCAGCAACATCATGGACACTGCACTGCAGCAACCTCACCCACATCCCCATATACCACATAACCACTCCAGCATCCAGCACTACACGAAAACTGATGCTTGCCAATGTCTGCTCAGCAATCAACCATGTAGCTGACATCACCAACTTCATCACCACACATGAAGTGGATGCCATCTTCATTACTGAAATATGGATGACATCAACCTCCAACCACATCCTAGATGTTCTCATCCCCAACAGCTAGAGAATTCTTCAACTAGACCGTCCAAACAAGATTGGCGGTGGCCTCGCCTTCATTCACAAGGCATCAGGGCCATGCACCTAACTGGACGTCGCCACCATTGGCTCTTTCTAAAGCCTATCTTGTCACTTCTCACCCTGCCCAATGGACAGATTCCCTTTTCACCTTATCTACAGAAGAACCAAGCCCAACATCTCCTTCATCGAACACTTCATGGACTTGGTCACCACCATGACTCTTATGCATGCCAACATCTTCCTCTGCAACTTCAACATCCCTGGAAACCCAGCAACCAAGTCAATGAAGGAAGATCTCCAATGCCTTTTTGGCACACTGACCCTCACACAGCACACCAGAGACCCAACCCACAGGAAAGGTAATATCCTCAACCTCACCCTCACTGCCCTGTCCACCCTCAATCACAGGTCTCCGATTCTGCTCGATTGGTCGGACCATCTGGCAATCCCCTTTGAGATTAGTCACACCACACCTCTCGAGGAAATCAATTTGAAACCAAGCAAACAAGCTTTCAGATCCTTCAAGAATTTCTAATTGGAGGCTCACATGGAAGACACCACAAAACTCCATCTGACTCTGTCTACCTCTGACAAACAAGGACTGCAACTTGCTTCTCCACTAACTCAACACCATTCTCACAAACAACATCTACTGCCATGTTGCAGTGAAAAGGTGCACCCTCAACTCAACCTCAATTCACCATCAGACAACAAGAAAGTAATTGGTGAAAATCCTGCAGCAAATTCCAACCTCGCCCATCTCAAGGAACTCTGTGCTATATGCGGATTTATTCATTGGGTATTTGATAATTGATCAACACTGCCAATGCCAACTACAAATTCTCCTGATTCTTAAGAAACCAATACTGGACCAGGGTGATCTCAGCAACTACTACCCCATCACTCTTTTTGCCTTTCATAGGTAAGATCCTTGAGAAAGCAGTAGCCACACAACTCCTTCAACACATCAAAGCCAAAATAAATCTTCAGTCCTCAATTCTGGCTTCAGACCCAGATACAGCACAGAAATGACTACCATCAATGTGATGGGCGATACCCTTAAAATCGTCAATGATGGCCATCCTTGTGTCCTAGATCTCCTTGAGTTCTCAACAGCATTTGCACAGTAGACCGCCAGACATTGACTGATAAGCTACATCACTGCATGGGGATCAGCAAATCATCCTCAAATGGTTCAGATCCTACCTTGCTAATCGCCAAAAGTTTGAATACATGGATTCTCCCAGATCACCAACTCTACCCATCACCTGGGGAGTTGTAGCATTGGGCTTGTAAAGAGTGTTCATATGCAAGCCATGGAATGTTGGCTGTGTAGAACCCCATGTCACCCAGGGTTCCACGAAGGACCGTTGGGACACAGGATGGGACAGATAACCTGGAAAGATGTATTCGCCATAGCTCCCATTCCCCTTCCTCTCCAATCCCTGTAACTTAATAAAACTAACTTCAAATCACACTCGCCAGGTCTCCAGAGTACTTAATGTTTCCTGCATATCTGTGGGACAGGGAATACTACAAGTGGCGACGAGGATGGGATTCCTATGAAGCGAGCCCGGAGAGGAAGGGGACTAGATGGTTATTCAAGATGAGAGGCCTCATACAAAGATAGGTATAAGTCCTGCTGAGTGGGGTTACTGATGTCGGGACAGCGATGTACCCATGCAGGCAGCCAGAAGATAGAGCGCTGTATTTTCGCACATGTTTTGGAAGCTGTGAGGTGCTGTGCATTTAAGGTACTGTACAAACTATGCGAGTGCAATGTAGCGCTGTAAAAACATTTTTTTTAAAAAAAAAACGAAAATAATAATAAACTGTATGATTAGAGCACAATGTGGCACAGTGATGTGTAAAATGGCGCATTTGAAGTGCAATGTAGAGCAGTGATACTTGAAGACTGCACACTGTACGCGCAGTGCCAGCCACGGGAGTTAATACATATACAGCACTTGTTACTACAGCAAAGTGTTTTTTTTATGGGAGAATGAGATAGTACTTGTGGTGGATGCTACTTCCGGAGTGGTTGTGGTCCTGCAGCTCCGTTCTGCTCAGTTTAGCAGTGACTACCGGTGACATCATCCATAGTGGCGAAGGGGATTGCGAGATGATAGAATGCCGGTTCATGATGTTCCATGCTTTCCTGTTGGTGAATCCGAATACAGGATCCAGTGACGTCCAGGAACCCAGCATGGAACCTGCTAATGTTGTTCACATAAACATTCCGGAATCTGCTACGTTTGTTAGCACAAACATTAGAAGAAGGGCCTTACAGATGAGACCAACGTGTTTGTAGTGTGTTGTTCCCGATCAGAAAGTTTTCTTTGAAAGAAAGACCCTATGAACGTACACACAATACGTGATGACGTTCAAGGATCTAGTGAGCACTGGCTCCCAAGTATGTAATGAAGAAGATGTCTTCAGGTTGCAGCTGATAAAGTTTGCTCAATGCAATGACAACCTATGAGTTTATGGAGATTAATGGGACGTGAAATAAAGCATCTGGCAATAAAAGCGGCGACTGTTTTCAGGAACAGTAAGAAGTTTGGAGTACATTTAAAGTAAGACATGTGGCAAATTGAGGAATAAAACGACCGTGACTGCACCAATGTTTGGCGAATTATGGTACTGTTTTTAGTATGCTTCCGCGATGTTGGGGGAACCAGTGAATGACATATTGATTATGCCTGCCATGGATTACATCTCGACTATGTTGGATTGTCAAGGAAGAGAGATCGTGGCAATAAGTGATAAATGGTGAATGCACAGTCACACGAGTTATTATAACAACGGCCATGAAAGGAGACAAAATAATACCCCCTACCAAGAAACAATTCCTGCATTAAGTACTGCAATATTATTGCCACGTGTAATACATATATCTGTGCAAATTGTAATAGTTTGAGAACCATGTTAACGTTAACACCCATTATTTTCAGGAATTATGTGTGAATATATGTGGGGAAGGTGTAACATGCCAGTTGAGTGTGCATTCAATATGTAATATGAGCATTATCTTCGAAGAGTGAGATGTTATGGTATGTCACACATTGTATTTAGGTTGTGAATGTGAACATCTTTCTTCATGGTGGGATGTTAGTTTGGGATGTTAGGTTATGTCACAATTAGACTGTGTATTAGAGTATTATGGAAGTTGGGACTATAGGTTCTGTTCACTCATTGTGAAGGGATATTGATGTAACATGGATAGGAATGGTATTATTTTGTGGATTTGACAACACATATGATACGATATACATACATTCTTGGACATGCACTGCCAATGTCACTGGTGGACGTTAAAAGTGTATGGTGCAGGTGCATACCACATATGATATAGATAGATAGAAGGGATTCAATATTTAATATTACATTTGTGGGTAACCTTTGAATGAACTGATTGTATAGGTGTATTGCAAAAATGCACACAAGCCTGTTCAGTGAGAATCCAGTGGTAGAAGGCAATATCAATGAATGTATTGCATGGAGGAAGTCCATGATATAAATTTATTGCATGGATTACATAAAAATCCATTGATTTAATATATGTACTTCAGAACTAGTATTATAAATGAAAACTCTTCAAGGCCAATATTATTGTATGTGCTAATTCACGGTAGTCTGTTTCGTCAATTATTATTTCGCTACCAGTGTAAAGGTATTTCAGGGCCTATACTGCTATTATAAATAGTTTTATCACTGCCAATATCGGTAGGAAAGGCCAATATTATAAATATATATCCCTGCAAGTATCGGTGGGAGAGGCCAATATCATAAATTTATATCTCTGCCAGTATCGGTGTGAGAGGCCAATATCATAAATATATATATCTCTGCCAGTATCGGTGTGAGAGGCCAATATCACACATGTATCTCTGCCAGTATCGGTAGGAGAGGCCACAAATAGGTGTTGCTGCCAGTATCGGTAGGTTAGGCCGATGTCAAATGGTGTTCGCTACCTGCATCGCTTGGACGGACCAATATCATAAATATGTATCGCTGCCAATATCGATAGTATAGGCCAATATCATATAAATACGTATTGCTGCCAATATCGGTAGCAGAGGCCAATGTCATAAATATTTATCGCTGCCAATATCGGTAGGATAGGCCAATATCATAAATTTGTATCTCTGCCAGTATCGGTGAGATGGACCATTATCATAAATTTGCAGCACTGCCAATATAGGTAGTAGAGGGCAATAATATAAGCATAGTGTAAGTATATAAGTATGTGTCACTGTCAATACCGGTAGGCATCATACATGGACATCACTATATGAAAGAGTCTGCACAGGATACTAGTTGACATGAAATGTTAGATTGTTGACATTTCACCAGTGATCAACCCATACCGGTAGTCATGATGTTTGTTTACATTAGACATCAATCATTAATGGTTTTGATATATGTTGGTTGCTTTATGTTTTTGTTATATTTCATTGTGTTGTGGCAGGAGTAGTTTTGGCACATCACAAAATGGTGTAGTGAGGATGTATTTTGTTTTAACACTTCTCCTATTTCTGTTCTTTTTGAGATCGATAGTTGTTCTAAATGTGCATGGTTGCCAATAAGTGTTTTTACGAAACCCTCTTTTATTTCTTTTCGATGGTTGTTTGTGAAAGAAATTGTTGTGTTTGTTTTCCCCTTTTGAGGAAGGGGGGATGTGTAGCATTGGGCTTGTAAAGAGTGTTCATATGCAAGCCATGGAATGTTGGCTGTGTAGAACCCCATGTCACCCAGGGTTCCACGAAGGACCGTTGGGACACAGGATGGGACAGATAACCTGGAAAGATGTATTCGCTATAGCTCCCATTCCCCTTCCTCTCCAATCCCTGTAACTTAATAAAACTAACTTCAAATCACACTCGCCAGGTCTCCAGAGTACTTAATGTTTCCTGCATATCTGTGGGACAGGGAATACTACAGGAGTACCACAAGGATGCATCCTCTCCCCATGATCGTTAATCTCCCCATGATCGTTAATCTTTACATGGAACTGCTTAAAGCCCTACTCACCCCACACAACATCCGGATCCACCAATACGCTGATGACATGCAGATCTACCTCAAGATATCCTCCATCGAAGACATCCACAGGCTCAAGGCCTGCCTGACATTGATTCAGTCCTAAATGTCCAGTGCTAATTTGAAGCTCTCTGTCTGCACTTTAAGACTCTGCAACCTCCTTCCCATCAACAGAAGGCTTGCCCCATCGCTACTAGTGCTCAGAAAAGAGCTGAAGACCTCCCTTTTCAAGTAATGGCTCCTCACTAACACTTAGGTCCACATCCTGCACTGCCCACACTTCCTGAGACTTTGTGATCTGTTCTCAATTGCCTCCTCCCGTCGTTGCTTGTAGATCCCTTGCTGCCAAATGCCCACCCTCACAATCCCATGTTAACTCTGCACCCCATTGCTCTCTGCTTACCTCACTGTGTTGCTCCCCTTAGGGCTGTAAAGCACTACATTGCTACCTGACGATAGGTCCGTGCTCTAAATAAAACTTGAATGATAATAATAAAATCTTTGCATACCAATCAACTACAAACCTTATCTTGAGCTTATAGCCCTTAGGAACGTGCATATGGAATGGATGGTATTACACCAGAATAATTCTCAATCCAAATAACAGAACCAACTCAGGAAAATGGCAAAGTACTGTTTTATTAACAATTATCTAAAAAAGGGAGGTTACAACAAACATCAACGGACTTACGCTCAGTCTCTCAATGATCTCCACAAAAAACATACCTCTTATAGCAATAATGCGTCAGAGTGATGTCATTCTATGTGGCATAAGTATAGTTTTCTATAGGAGCTAGGATTGTTATTGGCTGTCCATTAACAGGTGGGCAACTTAAGCCTACCAAAACATGTCATTTTGGAAACATAAGATACACAGTTTCTCATTGGTCTTCAAACTATAAGGTCCTTTGTTATATGGACTAACACAATTGGTTGGCACGCTTGTGACATGTCTGGAACATTTGGTTCATTTAGTAGCACGTAAACCCAGACCCAGGTGCAAGGATATAGGACATGAAACTACCCCACTACTTAACTAGCACAGCATCTCTCATCGCCCATGCCTTCTGCCATGAAATTGTATTTGTACTTGGCCTTGCAGAGTATCCTCATCTTTGGGAATGCACGGGAGTGAGGGCACTGGGAGCGAGCGGCGAGCGCTAACCAACATACAGGTAGGCAGTGTTACCTTAGACTGTATTCATTGAAGCAGCAGAGCAGTTTAACAACCACCTAAACAAAAGTATTGCACATTTTGCAGGACATAGTCCTCACAACTCTCTAGGAAGACGGGAACCCACTTGTGACCCGCGACTGACCCTGATAGTGTTACCACAACTACAGGGCGAGGGTAAGCACACTGTTTGTTACCATTAATGAGTGAGAGACAGACCAATCCTTGTGTGGCGATAGGGGGACCCAGCGCTACTTTTGACCATCTTTATTTGACACTGATATATATATCTTTCATTGACAACATAATCTCCATGATTAGAAACTTCCGGACTGAACTCCAAGTCCAGCACTGAGGTCAGTGCAACACAGCATCTATACATGATTTAGCATATTAATTTAAGCATATTACTATAGAATATTGATTTAGTTTTTCTACTTTTATTTGCAGGAGAACTTCAAAGAACAGATACCCAATATTTAAACCTGAAGAAGGGCGGCACACGCCCGAAACGCGTAGTTAGATGAGAGGACCACTGTTATACCAATATCGAATAACTGATGTCAACTCAAATATTGGGACTTATTTGTGAATTTGATTATAAAGTTGTTTGACCATTGAATATGACAATAACATATATTGTGTTCTGCTTGAAAGAAATCATTTGTGTTAAAGTACTTGACAGTATATTTAATGAACTAAATTGGTGTATGATGTTGAAAAATACACCAATATGATTTATAAAAAATCTTATGTTCGCATTTCTTGAATTATTGAAAATTCTGATATTAAAAGAAACGAGTGCAATTCATTTGCTATTTGCTGTGCCCCAGTTTATTCACCGTGACAGTGCGGTGAATCTCCCAAGATCTCACAATTTTTGCAGTAAAGGTAGCACTTTACTATCTGGGTGCACCTTAAGTGGTTATTTAAGCATTGTTTCTACTTGAAGCAAAATACTCCAGAGTAAAACATTGGGGAACTAATGAAATATAAGTGGTGTGCATCTCTACCCACAATCCATTTTGGCACTGACTATCGTGCTGGGACTTCAAGTTCGATACCTATTTCCATCCTTAGCTCATGTGACAGGAGAACACAATTTGGTGAATTTTAAATGCTCTAAATGAATAATAATTGGCAATGGTGTTCTTTCTTTGCACCTTAACAAGGGAAGGTTCATCCTCCGCACGCTTACTCCTTTCCAGAATAGATAGCTGACCTTGGTTGCTTCAGTCTTGACTCTAGGCCAGACAACCTCGCCATGCAGCTCCACAAGCCGATTATTCTCGCTGCAACACAGTTTTCCATTCCTGCTTCATGGGTTCTGGCTTCCTAAATTCATGATACCAATGTCCAGTTTCTGTGCAATGGCGACTTCACCTGCATTCTATTTACTACTCATAGCCAGCTTCTATGATGTCTTAATCTACTTTGCATTTCAGCATCTGTACATTTATTCTACGGTTGTTTTTCTGCAGCCCTTTGTGCATGTGTAATCTTCCTCTTTTATATTTGAAGTTTCACTTGATTCTTTATTTTGTCATGAGTTTCTTTAGGATCTATACATCATCTTCAGCCAGTATCTCGGGACATCGTACACACTTTTTATGAGGTCACTAGCTCCTTTTCTTTGCTCTTTCTCATATTCCTTCAGGGAGTTCTTCCTGCGGGTTATCATCACTTCGGGGGTACATTCAATAAGGTTCTGCCAATGGTTTCTTCTTCCAAATATTCGCTCCAGTATTGGCACAACTGCTGGTGTCAAACACAGCACAGTCTCATGTCTCCAATATAGGGGAGGAAAGGGGCGGGGTCTCCTGCAGAGGTATACAGCTGCTCCTCTACAATCTCACCATACTAGCCCCATAATAACTGCATACATTGTGGTATTTCAACTACACTCCCAATGCATAAGTGGTTGGACCCACTGTGTCTGCCAGAAAAAATAGCACCAAGTTAAATCAACACACAGATTATGCCTTTTATCATAATGAGACCTATCTCACTAAAACCAGGCACCTCGAACATATAGTATCAGACACAAACAATTCCTCATTAATTCTGGAATTATTATAACAATGTGACCAAAGCTGCATACACTGCTACCTTGAAGGAACCCTTTCATAACCGGACCTTTGTAAAATCATCGCATCTGTAAAGTCTACAAGCTAATTGGCCTATAACATGCTCTGAATATTTCCACAAATTCCCAACGAAACATTGTCACAGAGGAATAAGGAAATCCTTAAACCAACCACGAACGCAGGCCTGAAGAAAATCAAAAGGTAAATATCTCCCCTCCCATCTAGCACTACCTTTATTCACCCTTTTCCCCATCTGGAACTACAGGGTGGAATGATGCCCAGAAACTGCAAAGAAAGCAGAATCAGACTTCACTACCCCTTTTGATCAGGCATCTTGAGACTCTACAGGACTTCCAGTACCTCACCTCAGGAACCAATTAACTGCTTTTATCTCCAGATACCTCCTTAACAATCCACTTAAATCACATTACTATTACCTAACATTCATCTGAGAAACAGGATTCACTAACGACCTAACATCCTTGCCTGCATTTACCCCGACACCCATTCAATCAACCATAATATGGGACCTGCAAGAAACAATACCTGTTACTCCATTCATCAATAAACACCCTGCACCATCCAGCACAACCGCGCAGCAGGAACTAAGAGATGTGCCAGACTCCAAAAAGAACCTGCTAAGCCTCTTTGCATCTGAAAGCCTTATTATAGACACCTGGGAAACAAATGCAAGTAACCTTGAACAACCCAACAGCACTGGCCCAAGCAGCAGGACCCACCCACAAATGACAGATACAAGATGCCTCCTGATCAATGCCTCCTGTCTCAAAGCACTCCTCAGACATGTGGAACCTTCTCTCTGAAGACCAGATGGACTTACTCTTCATCACATAAACATGGCTCTCAGGTGATGATCAGTCCCCGGTTATCGAGGGGAGTATCCTATCAGGGTTCAAGATCATCTGTGCTAATCGCAACCATAGGCGTGGAGGTAGCATTGCTCTGGTGAATTAAGAAAACTCATTAGGTTTCCCCCCTCCAAGAGCCGCTGAAAGTAAAAAATTACGTAACATCTACACCAACTGGGTTAAAAGATATAGAATGGAGTTGTACCATCGTGATGGAGTCAATATGTTGGGGATCATGGCCAATAAAAATATATCCAAAATGTGGGTCGTGATGAATCAGGTGTTGGGTCGGCAGCAGTTTAGTTTACAGAAGTCTGCTGTTGAACCGCATCTGTGGGTGGCCCATTTTAATAATCTTTATGCTGCTACCGTGAACAGTACAGCTATAGAGCCAACCATAACAGATACATTCAACCTAGCTTTTCATGAAGATGATATATTACATCTTATAAAAACTGCTAGTAAATCGAAGGCAGTTGGACCCGATGGAATATCAAATTCTACTATGCAGCAACATCCAGAGCTATGGGCAACTATTCTGTATCATATATTTACTGCGATCAATAATGAACAGAAATTGCCTCGGACATGGACTCAGGCAATAACTGTACCGATTTATAAGAAGGGCGATAGGAAACTGCCGGGCAGTTATCGCCCTATTTCATTACTAGATGCTCCGGGCAAAATTTATTGCAGGCTGATTCTGAATGAATTGAAGAGTTGGTCGGAAAGGATGAATTTGTTAGATTGTTTTCAATCTGGTTTTGTAAAGGGCCTTGGTACGATCCCCAACATATTCACAATCTCGATGATTCAAGAGCAGCAATTGTCTCAAAAGCGTCCGTTATATCTGGCTTTTGTGGACTTCAGAGCCGCATTCGACTCAGTCGATCGCTCCTTGCTGATGATGAAGCTAAAGGAACATGAGTGCCCCAAAACGTTAGTAGCTTTAATAACTACGCTTCACACAAACACAAAGATGCAGGTACGTGTGTCCACTGATGGGACGCTATCATCTGTGATAGCTACGCAAAGAGGGTTGAAACAGGGCTGTGCCCTAGCCTCATTCTTATTTAATTTTTACATTTTGGACATTGGTGTTTCATTGAGAGGTTTTGTAGGTGACCCGCCTCGGATTGGCATTCAACAAATTCCCTACCTATTATATGCTGATGACCTGGTGCTTTTATCTCAGACTCCCATAGGTTTACAAAATATGTTAAATCAACTCGACATGTATGCTCAGAAAAATCATTTGAGTATAAATTTAGAGAAGACCGAAGTAATGATTTGTAGACCAGGTCGGAAGTCTAAGGTATATAAACAGAGATGGTATTTACAACAGCAATTGAATGTTACATGCCAGTACAGATATCTGGGTGTGGTGATTCATCAGAGGAAATCACAAATCCAGTATATGTGTGAAGCGAAGGCCAAATTGTCATCATTGGTGTCCCAAGCCAAGATATTGTGCAAAAAATTTGGTAAATTCTCAATGAAACACGTTATTACGATTTTCAAAATGAAGGTGACACCAATCTTATTGTATGGGGCTGAAGCCATGATGCCGATTAGACGCAAGTATTGGGATAATATGGAATCCATCTTTTGGAAAAGAGTGTTGCAGTTACCTAATGGCGTTTCTTTAGCACTCATTCGCTATGAGTTAGGATTATCGACCCTCTATTCATATGTAATATGGAAGCAATGTGCCTTCCTCCGGAAAGTGTTGGAAGGGGTTGACAAATTGTGCATTTTGCAAACTGTGGCCTTTAATATCTTTCTGTCTGAAAATAACTTTCCACGGGTTTGGAGGGAGCATGTAATGGAAGTTATGTTTATGGCCAATGTAACTGTGTCACTTTTGATGGAGAATCCTGAGCACACAAAAACTAATATATTACAGCATGATTGGGCTGAAACTATCCAAAAGTGTATGCTTCTCAAAGACTTTGACATACGTTTGTTTGGGCTTAAAAGGTATTGAATGACAGCCTCCTACTTGGAAAAATGCCCTTGCTCTATGCATCGGAGGAAATACATGAGATTCAGACTGAATTTATGGCCCACACGAGACATTTTAAGAAGGAGAGGAATGATTACTGATGAGAAAAATTATTGTCGTTACTGTATGGATGTGAATCAAATTGAAACATTGCAACATCTATTAGTAGAATGTGAAGTTGTGAGTAGGGTGAGAAATAGATGTTTTAAGGATAAACTATTGTTCCAGAATCACATTTCTCAGTACCAAATATGGCAACAGTTGTTTTCTAATCCAAGAATCAGAATACAGATTGCAATTGTACAATTCTTAGATATTGTTCTGCCTGCTGTAGAGTGTATAGAGGAGAGCACTGGGAATCTATGGACATAATCTAATGAAAGGGCACATTGCACTTTTATCATATGTGGCCTTGTGAATAAGTTTTACTAATTGCACAAGATGAATTTGACATTTTATGGGTATGTTTTATTGTGTTGTTTATGAGAATTTGTTAGGTATGAAGTAAGATGAATTTATGACACATCTTTTATTTGATAAAGATTTAAATGCAATTGTTAGTATGAATTTATATAAATATGTATTTGAAAAGTTGTATTTTTTCAACTAAACAAATAATTAAAAAATAAAATAAAATAAAATAAAAAATTGCTCTGGTGCACAGAGACTCCGTCATAGTCTCAAAACCCTCCATTGACATGAACCCAGACTGCAAATCTCTCGCTCTGACCTAATCCATCTCTCCCAAAGCGTGAGAAAAGAATAGTATCAAGAGATTGACACAGACGACAGAAGTGTAGTTTTCAAAACCTTTATTTAAATTGTCAGGTGGTGTAACTACCATCTTGCCCTACCTAAATGAACAAATGAATGTCTAAGTCCGAAGTTCCCCCCAAAAATTCTGTCTGTGTCAAAACCTATGCTTGGCCTCACTTCTAATACGTAAATGTTGTGATGGGATGTTCTAACTAAAATAGTGTCCACCATAAAGCCTGGAGCTATCGCTAGCCCATGTTTGAAAGTTCAGGATACAGTTCTTTCTCGATTTCAGCTTTTCAAATGTTCCTTCTTGAAGTATCAGGTCATCAAACCATATTCCACAGAAGCTCAGGGGTTGTCTTCTCCAAGCGCCACATATTCAGACACAAAAATCAATGTTCAAAAAGGAGCTCAGGGTTTCCGTTCCCTAAGCTTCAATCACTGTAGAACAGAACAATGTTCCCAAAGGAGCTCAGGGGTTCCTTACCCAAGCTTCAGGCACTGTGATACCAAACAATATTCTCAAAGGTTCTCAGGGATTCCCATCCACAAGCTTCTTGCCTTCTTGGCAATTTAACAACTATTTGCAAGTTCATCAGTCACAGGGTTATCTTCTGAGCCCTCTGTAGGCTTTCAGTTTGTCAACTTTCACTTCTTGTCAATATTGCCCATCCAGCGTTTTGCTCAATTTTTACTTTGCTCACTTTTCACTTTGCTCAATTTTCACTGGCTCCCCTGTGGATTCTTATTCACTTCTTTCATTCTTTTTCTATGTTCGGAGGCTTTCAAAAATGTGTCATCTGCACGCGACCACTGCGCTACTCTGTATTAGTTCCATTCACACACGCACCATGTTTCTCTCAGACTGAGAAAATCAGTGGTAGCTTTGTTCGTCGTTCTTGCTTTCCTGCTGCTCTCTGCTCGCATACACTCCTAGACTGTTGCTTCTAGTGCGGGGGTGAGCATCTGTTGGTCACAGAAAAGGGACTGCCTGCTTCCAAGGCTCCCTTCTCCCGTGCTCTCCAGCTCCCTGGAGACGCGACTCCCTCACCACACAAAGGCACTGTGCTCCAGTGTGTCTTCCTCCAGCTTCTCAGTGACCTGTTCTCCACCGGTTTCTCTGAGGTTGTGCTAAGCTTTCTGCTCCTTTCTCCTTTCTCTTCAGTTCACTGTGCTGGAGGTTCCCAAGTTTGTGACCACAATATGGCTCATTTGCCTATGGCCTCACAAGTCTCCTGGGATCTGTATGGGTGACCTGGATCTGGTCCCAGTTTCAACATAGCTCCTTCCACACAGAAAGGGATCCTCTACTGTACTCAGCCACGCAGCCTCCCTGTTGCTCTCCTAACTGCTGACTGACTCTGTTGTGTTCTCCACCTTTTATACACCTGGGCCCAGTTAAGGGGTTTCAGGTGTGAGTCCTTGGCCTTTTCTGCCTGACTTGCATGACTCCAATTACACCAGTTATTGGGACATGCCTGGCCTGCAGCTCTGTAGTCTTCAGGACCCCTCTTCTTCGTTCCAGTATTAAAGTCGTGTTTTCTATGTGTAACCTGCATTACTCTAGGGGTTGTCTTCCTATACTCAGTACTTGGTCAGATTTCAAAGTTAAAGGTAGGATATGGACAACAATATCCTACAAAAACTGTGGGAGGGTAAGGTAAGTCACAATTGCAAAAGGGGGGATACCATGTCTTGCCATTAGGCATCCTCTTCTCACTCCCCAACGACCCCCCACTCAGGTGATCCCCCCTCGCTTGTCCGAGCCCAGGGTCAGGATCCAAAAGCGATGGCCCTTCCTTTGCCACCTGAGAAAAGGATCCTAGGGGAGTAAATGTGAGCACGCCATCAGGTTTCTGACAACAGATACACTGAAATTCCTCTTAATCTATAAACATCCCTCCTACAGCCCTCACTTTGATGACAAACTCATTGATGCTGCTGCCACCTTTCCGTAGGTCACCAACTACTAACGATACTTGGAGATCTCAACATCTGGCTTGAGAAAGAAGAATATGCTGCTATTACAAAGTCAGTTAGAGTGAACCTTGCTACATGGCACCTCAAACAAGGGTCCCATCCACATAGCTGGACACACTATAGATGGCAATGTATGTAATGGAAACATAATTGCTGTCTGCACCCCAGTGGACCTCCCCGGGGGATTACTTATCTATCCCGTTCATAATATTTACAGAGACACCACACCTCCAAGGACCTTAAAAAGGAACGTCCGCCATGACCAGATAGTGGAATTAAATACACATAAGATACCTACTTTAAAGACTGTAAGCAACCGGATCTGCCTTACCCGCTGGTGAACAAACAACCACATTGGATGCAAAACTCCACCACATTCACAAATGGATTATTTCCGCACAGGATTGGATTGCCACTAAATAAACTTTTTAAAACTCTCCAAAAAACAACAAGCCTAATGGTTCACACCCAGGGCAAATCACTTAAAAAAAGAACATCAGAAACTGGAGAAAATCTGGAGGAAAAACATTCTACACACTTGCAAATTTGCCTACCATTTACAGTTATGCCTTTACAGGACAGAAGTGAGAGATGTGGAGGCGAGCATAGCTACAGATAGCCATGATCGCCTTCACATCTCGCTTCTGATGTCTGAAGAGTATTCATTGCATGGACATGTGCAATAATGCCTGAAGCCTCACCTCGCACAAGCAAGAAACAGTTGTTTAAACATGGCTGTTTGCAGTACCTATTCATTATTGTAATTCAGCAATATGCTAGGGGAGTACATAACATTTTCAATTCTAAACTTTCCCCCACAATCCCCTCCTAGGAGACCTTCACTTCAGTCTCATTACATACATACATATTATTTCTTCCGTAGAATAACACTAAAGCACTTGGGCAGTCTGAGAAACTTCAGAGCAGGTGGCATATGCTTGATAACAGAGACACACACCATCAACAGACAGGACAGACTTTGAATGATGACCAGCACTATGAGTACGCTATGAGTGGGATCTGACCAATAGATGGACCCTCACATGCCATTAGACCTTCAATCCAAGACTCAAAGGTCCAGGGGCTCACTGGACTAGTGTGAAGGAGTCTTACAGTGTAGCAAATGTGGTTGATGATGTCAGTAATATTACTTGAGTAACTGGTTATGAAAATACAGCACTCACTCTTCACGATTGCACAGATTACTCCTTGTGAGGGCCATACAATGTCTCAAGCCATATGGCTCTGAAGCACCATGGTTTGGATGGCTACATGTTCTCAGGATAATAGGGGATGGGTTTAATAGTGAACTTGGAGGATAAGTCATGCAACAGATGGGCACAAACCCAACATTCAGTAAGATTACAAATACAGGCATACTGCCAGGACAGGTGCAGGTAAGTTTTTCATTGTGGACCCAGGGATGTGCAGCGGGACCATCGTTTTCATGACAGGTTTTGTGGAAAGAAGCAGTCAGAGTGAAATGATAGTATATCAGTATTCTGACAATAATAATAATAATAATAACAGAAATATAGCCATACCAATGATCCAGTATCCAGGTCCAAGAATGAAATGGTAAGACAAGCACAAAAGTTAGTGGCTAGAAGACAAAGTTTGGTTCAGTTCATCATGGCAGGTGATGTGTGGGGCACAAATAATATAAGCTTGCCAGACCAGAGCTCTCAGCTCACAGTTTTATAGTCTGTGAAGTAACAGCAAAATAAATGTCACTGTTCAAAAGTCCTAACAGAAATCAGATACTGAGTAAAGAATTCCTTAGTCCAGCTTAGAATTGTAAGTTTGTAATTGAAAGTGCCAGCTAAGAATAAAAAAAAAGGTGTTCGAAGTACCAGAGCCACGTGCATATGAGGGCCATTGTAACAAAAAGAATGAACAGCCGGTGATAACCAGCAGGGGCCATAACTTGCAAGTATTGGTGCATCAAAAGTGTTGGCTTTTACTCTTTGCCAGTGCACTGCCACCTCAAAGGGATCCATTGCAATTGAGGAGACAAATCCTGGGGCGAGTGACCGGGCCAGTTGCCACTTTGCTCAAAGCTATTGGTTCTCGGGAACTCTTCCACACAATCACAAAGTATACCTTTTGGAGGCTATGTTGTGAGATACAGAGGGGTCAGGCAATGAAGGTAGTACGCCAATAAGGAGATCTGAATTTGTGTTTTATCCCCCAGGCTTCGCCTGCCCGATGAAAAAGCCTTAGCAATAGCTCCCAGAGGATCCTCAGTGTGTGGAAGAGGTTTAGAATCTGTGGGCCCTAGTTCAGCATGTGAGCATGCTGGGTGATTAAGAGACTAGCCCTCATCTTCAGGTACTGGCTGTTCCATTCCAGCAGTACTGAAAGAGTCTGACATCGGCCAACGACCGGCGGTGTCAGCGGTAGAGGAGTCAGTGGTTGTGGTGGAACTGTAGCCAAGAGGAGCACAATCGAGCTTGGAAAGATTGACGTTTTTATTAACATGCAACAGTATTGCAGTAATGTATCATCCTCTAAAGGCAAACTTTGGATGGGGGGAACTGCTGGGGGTATAGTTCCCATTCTCATGGGATGACCTGTAAGGATTTTGTGGGCCGATAGTTTCTGTTTACACTGAGGATTGTTGTGCATGGCAAACAGGGCCAGGGGCAAGGCATGGGGCCATTTCAACACCGTCTTTTTAAACACTTTAAAAAGTCTCCACTTTAGATCTCTGTTGCAGCGTTCAACATGTGCACTGAACTTGTGGTGATAAGCACAATGGAACCATTGAGCTATTCCTAAAGCTTTCACACTTCTTTAATGACCTGACCAGTAACATGGGTGCCTCAGTCACTGTCTATACTGAGGGGCATTCCAAATCAGGGTATGAACTCTGCTAGAATCTTTTTTTCACCGTTGTGACAACATCTGGCTTTCAGCATGGGTATTCCTCTTCCCACCCAGTGTACATGTTCAATATAACTAAACAATAAGTAAAATTAATGCAGGCGGGGAGCTACTTGTAGTCTGTCTGCATGTGCAGTAAGGGACTTTCTGGTACAGGATGTGTAGACAGCCTCATGGGTAGTGCTCTCCCAGATGTATGTGTCAAACATTTAACAGGATTCTCACAATAACCTTGAACTGTCGAGGCTACCCCGGGGGCTATCCAATCTCAATTTAATAGGGTAATCACATAGCATTTGTACCTGAATGAGCTAGGCTGAGAGCCTCAAAGACCAGGTAAGGGAGGAGTACTTTGGGTGCCACCAGGCAGCCATCCATAAATGCCACAGAGAATCTACTCCCAATGAACAATACAGTTGGGTCCAGGTCACCTGTTTGGCTTCAGGGGCTGAGTTTTAGAGGATTGCCAGACTGGAAAGGGAAGCGATCAGTGACAGTGGGACTGCAACACAAACAAGAAATTAATTAGGAGCCAAGGGCCCATTTAAGGACGCTGAATGAGCTGCACCATCTGCTAGTGTATTTACTTGGGCTGTGAATGACTGAGAGGGAATATGTCCTTCACATATAACAATAGCTAAAGCTGCAAGAAGTAACACTGCATTCAGTAAAGCTGATGCATATGTTCCATTCAATATTAGGGTGCTTGTGGATGTTAAATATACACGCTGCTTCCAATGGATTACAAAGTCATGGGCCACCCTGTTGGCATACCTGGGGTCAGTATTTATTGTAACTGATCTATCCGTGGCCAAGGCACAGGCATGGGTGAGAGCCATACATTCAGTGACCTGTGCTGATTTGGCCGTAGGTAATCAATATGCTTCTATGACTGCATGGGGTTTACATAGAGAATAACCAGAGATCACTTTCCCAGTTTTTAGGACATGGATGCAAGAGCCATCCATGAAGAGGATTAGATTGGGGTTCAACAGGAGCACATCTGATAAATAAGCAAAGAGAGATGTAAGCATCTCTACAACAACCTGACAGTCATGCAGCTCCCTGGCCTGCAGAGTTGGCAACAAAGAAGCAGGATTCAGGAATGAACATCAATTCAAAGTTCAATTAGTGGCAGAAATAAGGCACCTTTCCTAATGGGTGAGACAGGAATTAGACACATGCTGCGTCTTCCCTTTAAGCAGTAATGACAACACAGCATGGGGAAACCGCAATTGTGACAGGATGGCCTTGTACTAGTGAGTCAGTCTTTTCTATCAACGGTGCAGCAGCAGCAACGGCTCACAGACAAGCGCGGAGTCCTGCGGCTACTGGATTTTAATCGATGCTGTGGTAGGCTACATACTGGTGCTTGTCACTGTGTAACTGAGTCTGCACACCTTGAGCAAACCCGGCACACTCATTGCAGTACAGCACAAAGGGGTTTACTATAATCCAGTAAACCTAAAGCCGGAGCCTTTTTGAGTGCTTACGTAATGGTGAAAAAAGCATCTTCTGCTTCCTGAAGCCATGGCAGAGGCTTAGGGGTTGAATCATGTGTGAGGTTCTGAAGGGGCTTAACTATAAATATGTATCCTGGGACCCATTGTCTGCAGTAACTGACCATCCCGAAGAACCCTATCCTCTCATCTGTTTTCTAGTCTGGTGCTTGGCCACCAGACTAGAATCTGATCTGGGGCAAATAATCTGATTTTGGGACAATTGTGATTCTTCAGCTGAAATCTCCTAACCCAGGTATTGCACATGAGCAGGAACAACTGTAACTTGTCTTTAGATGCCTTGTGACCATTTCCAGCAAGTGCTTTCAACAGAATGAGGGAGTCTTTCCCACATGCTTCCACGGAGGGGAGGCTACATATAGAAAATCTACATACTGCACCAGGATCAACTCTCCTGGGAACAAAACTGAGTCAAGATTTTCCTTTAAAATGTCAGCGGACAGGGTGGGGCTTTCTACGCATCCGATTGAAAGACGATTATGGAGAAAAATGCCGAACACAAATCTACAACCGTAAAGTACTTGGCTGAGTAGGGAATGCATGACAGGATGGTTGTCAGTACAAAAGGTAAGTACAAAAGAAAAAGCCATTAGCACTGGTTCATTAACTGCATACAGGCCCTGAATTAATTAATACACTTCTTTACCTAGCTTCTTTGTGAGTCTTTCCCACATGCTTCCACAGAGGGGAGGCTAGGTATAGAAAATCTACATACTGCACCAGGATCAACCCTCCTGGGAACAAAACTGAGTCAAGATTTTCCTTTAAAATGACAGCGGACAGGGTAGGGCTTTCTACGCATCCGATTGAAAGACGAGTATGGAGAAAAATGCCGAACACAAATCTACAACCGTAAAGTACTTGGCTTAGTAGGGAATGCGTGACAGGATGGTTGTCAGTACAAAAGGTAATTACAAAAGGAAAAGCCATTAGCACTGGTTCATTAACTGCATACAGGCCCTGAATTAATTGATACACTTCTTTACCTAGCTTCTTTGTGAGAAAAATCGAGTATTACAGGAGCTATGACTTGGCACAATAATAGTTTGTTGGAGAAGGGATTTTATTACAGCACAAATGTCTTCTTCAGCCTGTTGGGAAAAAGGATACTGAGCTACACATAGCAGGGGCTTGACAGGATTTAAAGTAATTTTGAACCAGCATCGTTTGCATGGGTTGACCATAATTTGACTAGGACTCAGTGCAACAGTTCCTGTCACAAGCAGGGAGTGTCGGCCTAGCCTCCAGGGTTTGAATGGGTATTTCCTGTAATACTGCCAGCACCTCACAATCTCAGTATGCTGGGATGTGAAGGTATACTCCATCAGGGGAACAGTAAATAGTGTGATTTAGCTTACACAATAGATATAATCCAAATAGGTTTACAGGAGGACAGGGACTCAGCAAGAATGCATTTTGGCCAGAAATCTGGCCTAATATGAGCATAAGTGTAGTAGACACCGAATGAGGTATTGGCGTACCCGTATACCTACATAACTAACAATTTCACCGGAATGCATAGTTTATGAAAGCTCAGAAACTTTTAGTGTGGGGCGTGATGCTCCGTTGTCAACCAAAAAATGTTTTGACCAACAATAACACAATCAATGTACAGGGAAGTAGAATCAATCAGTATGAGTGGTGCAACTAGTTCGGAGACCCCTTGGCAAACGTAACCATCGGCCTGGCGTGGTGGCGGTAGAAGCTGGGACCTAGTCATTCTGCTTGGCACAGTTGGTTGTCTGCCTCAACTGTCATACTGAGACCGATGTGAACACTCAGCTTTCCAGTGTCCAAACTCTTTGCAGTTTTTTCAATGATCACTGTACGTGTTTGTGTAATACCTCTCCCGAGGTTTCCCTGTTTCATATGATTAGGGTGCTCCTCTCCCTCTTCCCATCCTCACCCTCGCCCTCTTGGGATGGCGCAACACCCTCATCTTCCCTGGGAAGGTGGTAAACTCTTATCTGCAACGCCATAAGTTTGGCTTCAGTAGTTTCTTTCTGTCTTTCAGCCTTTTCATGGAAGTGTTGTGCAGCTAATAAAACCTCTATCAAACCTTTTGCTTCCCATCCAACTAGCACTGCCTTAATTCCCACCAAAACCTTGGGTTGCAAAATCCATGACAAACTGAGAAACAACTCGCTTGAGGCATTATAATGGCTGGGTCAACGATCCCAGAGTATTGTTCCAAACATCGTTTCAACGGTTTGAGATATTCCACAGGATTTTCACCCTTGCCTTGCTTGCATGCATTAATTTTAGACCAATCAGTCTTTTGAAGGCAAATTTCAGTGATAGTTTGTACCAGCCTACCAGTAAAGGTTTTAGAGTCCCTGGCAGTAGCGGGTTCTTCAGCTGGCCAGTTGGCACACACTTTTAGCAGGGTAAGTGCATCTTTGGGCAACACTGCTTGCAACAATTGATTCAAATCTACACACTGGGGGTGATAACAGTCTTTTATAACCTGAAGCTCCTCTTGGAACTTAATGGAATCTTCTCATATCTTTGGGAATCTCTGAATGATATGAACAAATAATTAGCGCTCCACGGGGCATGTACAGTAACTAAAGTATTGCCCCCTCCAGGGTGATGTCTGAGCGGGAATGCACCATACCTGGTATTAGCTGTCAAATTCGGGAACCCTTCAAATGTGAAAAAGGTTTGGAAATTTGGGCTTGTATTTCAGGGGTGAACAGGCCAACCATAGAGTTTACTGGCGTGGACTGATGATAGGTTGGCGGTTGGGTAGAGTCTGGGCTTGCCAGTTGATGGTCAGATGCAACATTTAAAATAACATGATTGTAAGTGTCCAGAATATCTTCAGGACTTTCCTTTAGTGGGGGCTCACCTGTTATTATGGAATTTAAACGTTTGAACCTGGTTTTCTCAGCTAGAACTTGCAAGTTGGAGTACTCAGTTATAAGGGATTTAAATTGCTCCTGAAGCTTTTCTTGAGAGTGTTTCAGTTCCCGGGTCTTGGACTCACTCTTTCTCTTAGTAGCTTTGTTATACCAATCTAGATAGCTGTCCCATTGCCATTGGTGTACATGTGCACCTTTTTTTTCTAATGCCTTCACGTAGGCCAAGGGCACTGGGTTGTGTGACGCAGGACCGCAGGCGATGCTGACCATTGATACATAGCACATTGCGCTACATTCCACGCATCTGATCCTTTAAGAAATTAAGATCGAACGGTCAGTGGCAAAGCCAGCATAGGCCAAGGGCACTGGGTTGTGCGACGCAGGACCGCAGGAGACACTGGCCGTTGATATATAGCATGTTGTGCTAGTTTCCTTGCTTGGGATCAGGATCGTATCCTTTGCGGCAAAGCCTGCACTGGGCAAGAGGGCTGTGTTGTGCGACGCAGGTGTTTGGCGACAAAGGGGTGCAGCCCAGAGTGCAAGTACGCTGCACAGCTGTCGGAATTGAAACAATGTTATGCCTCCTATCGCAACAATTGTATGTGTATTGGCCTACGCCAAGTTGTCTAAACATCATATGCGAACAAACTCCGCGGCAAGGTCTTGACCTTAGAGAAAGTAATGTAAGTCGCCATCTTGGATTAAGCCGCCATTTTAGGTTCTCTTGTTATATGGAAGTCACCCTGAACATCAAAATGGAGGCCGAATGACATTCTGAGTAAAATTCTGGCCGTTGTGACCTCCGTACACATGAATAATTAATATGCCTGTAGGCCACTTGTCGGGGTCGTGAACTGAGACCTTGTCCTACTGTTGACCTATGTGTAAATGTACAACTATATCAGCGAAACTAATCAAAATGCATATATTATAGGATTGACCTGGCAAGGAACCCATAGGCCCGACTCCTAGAATGGTTAACCCGCGAGAGGGTTGGCCAAGGGCTGGATAAAGTGTATAAAAGACCTAAATATTCCAATGTACGGTCTCTCTAACTAATGCATCGAACCTTTGTTGAAGTTTGTTACGTTACTCTGAGAGCCGAATAGCTATCCGTTTGTCAATTGACTTTGGTAACTGTTGTAGATTTTAAATAAAGCACTTGTATGTTCTTTGTAACCTGTGTTGGTGTGTTTCTTTCTGGGCTTCCCGGCCTCATATTATTTTATGTTTCCACACAGACATCAACCTTAAGCAACCGTATGGTAAGAAAGGTGCGAGCAGGGGGAGCAGCCAATACTGCTCTCTACTAAACTGTTCTGCCTTCATCCATACTGCCACTTAAACGCCTCACTCAACCTACACTGTCTTCATGCACCCATTAGGCATCCTTTCTCATGGGTTGCCTCACTTTGTGTTCCCTGCTGTTTATTTACACTTTTCCTTCTCTAGATGTGCTGTTCCTGTGCTGTTACCTTCACTTGATTCTGTTGAGCTCTCTGGGTCCTTTTCTCTCTTTAGGTTCTGCCCTCTGTGTTTACTGTTGCTAATTGTTAATTGTACTTTACATTCTGATTCTTTTGTGCCCCTAGGTCTTTTTTCCCTCTGTAGGTTTCCCCCTCTGTGTTTACTGTTGGTAATTATTGGTTGTATTTTACATTCTGCTTCTGTTGTGCCCCTATGTCTTTCTAGCTTTCTAGGTTCCCCCGTCTGTGTTTACTGTTGGTAATTGTTGGTTGGACTCTACCTGTCTGCCCCCTCTGCTCTTTCCCTTGCATGCTCGCCCAAAATTGTTGAGTCTATCTGCTTGTCCGTCTCTCTCCATTCCTTACTGTGCCTCCTTCTTTGTCACCCCCCCACCTGCAATGTCCCCACCCAGTGAATTCTGTGTAGTTAATTCTGTGCAGCCTCTCCTCTCTTGTCTCCCTCTTGCTTTCCCCTCTCCTTTCTATCTACATCCCTCTATGGTGCTCTCGGTCTCACCCCTCTTCTCTAACTGCTTTTCTAACACCTATCCTAGCTCTCTCACAAAGTCTGGAAGGAAGAAGTTCAAGAAGGACATCTTGGTCTCCAATCCAGGCCTTCCCATCGCTGACACCCATCTCAGTGCCTCCTCCAGACAGACTGACACTGACATCCTCTTTGTCGTTCTCTGTCCTGACCTATGGAACCTACATATGGTTGCTGTTCTCTCTCCTTTCTCTTCATCTCCAATTAATGGTGGCACAAGTTGGGAGGTCCTCTCGGCCGCCTTCCTGTCCTGACATGCTATGTTAAAAGTGGTCATGATTAAAAATATGGAATTTTTCAAGCAGGTGCTTGTAGTGATAGTGATGTGTCATTTACGTATGGTGTAATCTAATGATTGATGTTTTACCCTTGTTATGCATTAAGATAGTATGATGCTGAGCAACCAGTAACACTATAATACAACCATTCTGGACCTAACTCTAGCAATCACCTCATAAGAAACCAATCCACAAACCACTCCACTCCATAAACCATCACAAATAAACACTGCAGGCAACCACGACTTGGTAAACCATGCATGATACAATGACCTGTAAGTTATCTAAGGTTAGCACTAAGGCTGTATAGAAAAACCCACTCCTGATCTCACTAACTCAATTTTTGTTCTCCTTTCCTCCTATACCTTCCTTCCAATCTAATCTAATCCTTCCAATCTAGTCTCGGAGGATAGCTCAGGGGCAACATGCTCACCTTGGAAGCAAGACGACACGGAGCATCACAGGTTCGATCCCCGTCCGCGCGTTATAAATAACCTATCATATCATATCACATCTTGCAGAACATACGACATCCCAAATTAATGCCAATATATCTGTAACTGTCTGAAATGAATACATGAATTGAACTAATTGGATACAAATGACTTAAGGAACCCAAGGCAATGTCAATGAATTGCTCAAAGTCTGAAATGAACAAGAAAGATGTACTGAATGTTCACAATTGAAAAGATATAGCACAACCCTATGGAAGTATGACATGTACTAAGACAAATGCAAATTGAAAGTACTCTGACACGTACTAAACTACTAACCTGTACTCTTGTATAACGGATGTTAATAATGCACAATGATTCAAATGTAACATGCAATGCCTTGATAAAGCCTGATAAGGGGCGAAACATAAGCACGTGCAAACCACCAGGTCTGTGTTGGCTCTATAGGAACTAACAACACAGTACCCACTGTTCCACATGGAACGTATAATAAACGACTCAACTGTGTTTATATAGACCAATCTGATTGTCATAATTCCTAGCGCAGAACACTAACCAAACTACTTTCACACAAACGTATCATACTTGCACAAGAAACAGATATTCTCAGATATGCACATCTGCAAGATGCATGAGAACTTGTAAATGGTGTTTAACCGGGACAAAAGATGTGCAAAGTGACAGCAGGATGTACATACGAGCAGGGGAGTGTCCATGGAAAATGGCCAGAATTGTGAACAAAACTGTCACAAAACTTGAGCAATAAAATCCGCATTAGCAATTGCTCAATTCATTGATTGGATGGAGCACTTGGCCCAGAAAAAGGAGCAATAGATTTGCTAGTGTGATGTGGTCACAAAGACGGAGGAACAAAAACACCAGAATCTGGCGTTCTCCTCACAAGTTAATAGACACACAGTACGTAGTTGCACACCTTTGGAAAACATGAAAAATAAGCCCTCTCAGCAACCAAATAGGAGCATAAGACAATACAAAGTCTTCCTCCACCCCACCATCTTCCAGCTCTTGCCTTCCCCTCTCTGCTTCTCAATCCATTCCCTCGGCATCTTCCACGTTCCGCTATTTCTCTCTTTCTCTCTCTCTCTCCCTCTCTCCCCCCTCGCCCCCCTCCGCCCACCACACCAGCTCTCATGAATACCATCGCTCCATTTGAAGCGAGTGGCTGCCTTTTATACTGTGGAGGATGGGGTACTTGAGGCAAGAAAGGCTTTTACTAGCTAACCTGTTCCTTCCTGGTTTACACTTACCCTCATTAGCCCTGTCCCCTTGCCCACCCCAGACCTCCCTTCTGTGTAAAGTGTGCCCCCCTTGACACCACACGAGGGTTGTTTTCTACTAGTTTATATCAATTACCCATTGTTTTAGGGGCAGACAAAAGTGCTAATCTGTCCTGGCTGCTTCTTGACCAATTGAGCCACTTGGGAAGCTCTGTGTCCATATGCTGGCGTTTATGTATGGTAGATTTCTAGATTGCAGCAGATTCTCCGCTGGCTATCTTTAAGAAAAACCTTTATACTTAGTCTTTCTGACTTGCATTGGGAGGACTGGGGGAGTTCTGGGGGATACCCCATTTACCACCACAAAGGGTCACATCACTGAGCAGATGGCTACCACTGACTCCTAGTATACCACAGCCTGCCCTGGCTGGTGTGGCCACAGTGACCTTTGTCATAATACACAGGACACCGGAAGTGACGCTTGGGAACTCTGGGGTCCAGTGGGAGCCATCCGCTATGTGAAGCCACTCTCATTGCTGGCAAATGGAGGATCACAGAGAGCTCCTCATGTAGCTATCCATGGTAGGTCAGAACCAGTACATCCCCAGGGAGCTAAAGGCCTAATGATTAGGGGTAACGAGGGTCTAGAATCATGTTCAGATGAGCCCTCAGTTCCTGCGGGAAGAATTCCCAAGTAACTTGGGAAGGTTTAGACAGGTAAAGGATTCCCCAAACGTTCTAAGCTCCATTTATAGTTATATGCATATAGCAGTTTCAGAAATATCATGAACAACAGGTGCACAAACCCTGACATGGAGCCCAAACAGGACCCAAATTTAAATCCTGCTTTAGCAATCGATAATATAGGGATCAATCTTCTGCGCTGTGGGCACAAAAAATGGCAACTCAAGATAACACTTATCCACGACCATTGGCTCTAGAGACTGCCACGACATGCCAGCCTATCATGCCAGACAGAGAGTTTGTAACTTTGGATTGCACAGGTCCAGGACAGGAACCAATTTAGCTCATTAAGGAATCCACAATAGCTGAATGTGAAAGAAAGGCGCATACACATGGGGTGGAGATGCAACCTTTCGGGAAAGGTCAGCCACATGAATCTACACTGAGGTAGAAGCAGACCCACAAATTTAAAAACACTTTCCTCAATGATATAAAATGGGGTGGAAATCTCCCGGTAGGAGGTAGTAAATCATTCCATGGGAACAGTAGTGAGCCAGTGGGAGGAGAGTTTGAAGAACTCTAGCAAGTAAAACCTAAGCGGCTAAGTGGTACGGCAAAATGGTCTGTGGTGGATTTCTTTGCTCTCTACTGTTTGAAGGAGTGTCTTCTGCTCGTGTGCTGCTTTGAAGGAGTTAAAACCCCCATTCAACCACGGAACGCAGAGCGGCTAAGTGGTACAGCAAAATGGTCTGTGGTGGTCCGTGAGATCTGTGGAAGCTTGGGAGCAAGACGGCACACATCGGGACCGAGTGGCCTTCAATACCTACTGTGAACCGGTGAAAGGTTTCTTTTACCTACCTGTTTAATTTGCTATTGGGATCAATACCTAATACACTACTAATTACGGACTTCGGAGATGCCTGTGGGGCTTGGCCCTTTGAGCCTCCGATTTAAACACTGGTCTTAAAGTTTGTCAAGAAGATGCACACACAAGGACACGTGGTTGCGGCTAAACGCACCCAGTGTCTGTGGGACGGAAAGTCCTCGGAGTCGAGTATACCTTATGAATTTACTGCTGGTGGTGTGATCCCTTAGATACACATTTTTTTGTTGGCTGAATTCTATAGCTCTGTGTACAGGGTTGCGAAGCCAAACTGTGGGGTCGCCGGCAACACCACTGACTCACGGTATTGTACGCAGGGAGTAGTGGGCAGTAGATTTTCGACCAAAGAGAGATTTGTAAATAAAGAAGTAACGCGAGTGGGCGTGCACCCCAAACATGGAAAGACTCATTAAAGATAGGTCAGAGTTCATCCCCGCACCCGACCACGTGCCAGATTGCGGGTAGGACAATTAAGCAATGTTTGAAAGTCGCAGCTGCTGTGAATAAAGTGGTCGGGTGAAAACAATAGCACAAGACTCACATGAACGAATTGTATGACCTCATTTAAATTGAACATATGAACTCTGCGTCGTGTGAAGCAACAAGAGGTCTTGGCAGCACAATAGAAAGTCACACATGTGATCCGTCTATGCAAGACTCACCCAAAGACCTTATTAACGTTTTGGAAAATGAAGGGGAGCAGGTTAACTCGCCTAATGCGCAACAAAGTATTAATTTTGATGAGAATAGCAATATGCATCACACCTTGAGAGAGGTGGACGAGAGCATTTGTTTGACCCCCCCACTCTCTCTACTCTAAACATGGTTTTGAGTTCATTTGTTACATTGTACAATAACATATGGGATGAGGTGAGGGTGCACTCCATTATGTTGGCAAATATTAGTGCTAAGGTGGAGAAACGGTCTATGCTGCATTATACTTTGCACGGAATACGCAGGAACCAATTGAGGAATCCTGCATGTGGCTGGCTACAGAAAAAGCGGTCCCTTCTCCTGTCCTCATTAGGGCTGACACTGATGAGGAAGGAGAATGGTGTAGGGTTCAGAGGGCAGTCAACTGTTAAGTGTCATGCCCTAAAAGGTGTGTACCGAATAACTCTACAAATCAGGCTTTGGAAGCAAACAACCAGACTGTTTCATCTGAAATGAGGAGTGGAGACACCAGAGGCAGGGTCTTGTTCACAAAAAAATAGAAAAAGTTGAAATGTGCTAGAATGAAGAATGCCTCAACTCGCTTCTTCTTTTGTAAATTGTGTCTTGTGGGTCATACGGAGTCCAGAAATGAGGTGAATCAGGGGAGAAGAGCGGAAGAGCAGCTTTTCCCATTATTGGAAGATATGGTGCATGGCCCTCATTGACCTAGAGAGCAGGGGTCAACCCTGGGCAGCGTGTCCAAATGTAAGAAACTAGGTAAGGACGATGTGATAGTGCGGAACATCATTCCCGAACACACTACCATTACTGTACAAAAAGAGGAAATTAAGGAGGGGTATGTACACAATGGTCTGAAGGTATGTAAAAACTGCCCAACTGCAACTAGCTCTACACAAACGGGTTTAGACCTTTGGGGTTTGCAGGGCCCGCACAGAATTTTACCCGAGCTTAATTCACCTCCGAGTTGGGTGTCAAGAAATATCGGTACTAGTGCTTTAGCCCCTCTGCTTGATTCTTAGGCTCAAGAAGGGGAGGGGCATATGGATTCCGATGAAGTCAAATTTGGACCACATAGGGGAATCTGGAGATAGAGGTAAACACTATTTACATGTTCTTTTTGACTTTTGAACTATTGAGAATGATTTTGCTCTGTTTCCATGTCGGCTGAGTTCTATAAGGTTTTGTAATAAACCAGTTACAATTAAAAAAAAACTGTTTTGTATAAAAATTGCTATATATGGCACAGTCACAGTGGTATTTTAAGGTGGTTTATTTGCTTTGTCGGGTTGGATGAGGTATTTGAATTGTCCCCAAAATTGTACAAAAGTATATTTGATGGATTTTTTCTTCTTCCTGGGTTATTCCAAACGTGACACTTCTTCATGGTTCAGTCCCCATGCAACTCCTCTTCGTTTGTCACCAGGTGACTCTATTCCCTGATTCAGTCCCGAGTGAGTTCACTAAGCATGTTGCTTGGTGAGTGCTTCAGTCTTCACATTCTCCATCTCATCCATGACCAGGGCATCAGCAGGTCTTCATCCATGTCCACTTCTTAGGCAAATTGTTTGCCTTTCCTAACCTGACCTTCACTTGCTCCTTGGTCCAGGCTTCTATATTGTCTCTCTGTCTCTCCTAAGCCCTCTCCTTGGCCACTTCTTCACTTCTGTGGTCTTATCCAGGGCTACAATGTGTGCCTCATCGGGGACCACCAACTCTCTCACTTTCCTCTCTGGGGATAAGGTCCCATAGTGACCTTCTTCTGCCCTTTGCATAAGCATACCAGCTTATAACCTTGAACCTGTCTTTGGACATCTCCTTTCCTCCTTTTTTCTTTTTCTGCCTCCTCAACTCTATACTCTTTCATTGTCGTATCATCCTCTCCTCCTCTTGACCTCTACAGTTGTTCTCTTCTGCCTTCCTCCTCTCTCACCTTCTATGCCCTGCTCTGCCTCATCTATCTTCCACTACGCATGTGCCATCTCATCTCCTCTCCTCCACTCAGCCTCTTCAAGTTTTACTATTTGACTTCGCTGTCCAGGTCTTATAGACTACAAGCTTGTCACTCCTCTGGTAGCCATATCCTCCTTCCCACAGTTCTTTCATCCTTCTCCATGGTCTACATGACCTTCCACCCTGCGACTTGTCAGCTCTGCACTCCCAAATACACTTTCACGGCACTCATCAGAGCTTGTTCTTAAATAAATATTGTATTCAGCAGCTTCTATTAAATTGCTTGTGGGGGTCCTCATGATACCTGCCTGGACATGCTCAGTCATTTGAATGTCTTGAGGTTCTCACTCCTTCAGGCAAGTTTTCAAATAGGACAGACGCCATCTTGGATACTTTTTGTGTATTTGTTCTCCTGGTAGGCTGCAGCTACGACACTCACCCTGCCCGTGGATGCATGACTCCAACTCTCTGGGTCTCAATGTGGCTGTCTTCTGTAGACTGTAGGTCAGAGTATGTGCAGGGCCATCCTTTAGGGTTTGGCTGATGGTGTTTCTGCTATTGATTTTCATGATCGGTGTGACTGCAGCGGAATATATGTACATAGTGCTTGCAGTGGTCAGGCATATTTGTTCTTTCCCCGTTTCTACGGGTTTCTCTGTAGAGCGGTGGAAAGAAGATGAGTTCTCTCTGGGTGTCTGCATGGGTGAGGATTATGATCCCTTCTGCCACTTTGAGTACTTAAAAGGGAGAAGGGTGAAAGTTCCCCAATGCATTTCCCAGAACTGTTCCAGCTTTTCTTTCTGAAAAAGAGAGAGAGGGTGTATGTGGGATGCAGCTCTTCTCACTCATGTGTGCTGGAAGAGTCTGTGTCACCTGGGTTTGAGACACATTTGCCTGTCTTTTTTTGAAGACATTGTTAGAGTTTCCCCATAGTCCGCCTGCTCCTGAACCTATAGTTCAACCTCCCAGTTTTATTACTTTTTATTACTGGTTTTTGTCTGATAGTAAGAGAAATTCTGAGAGATGTATCTTTTCAATGATGGCCTTTCTGAAATGGGCTAAGTGACTTCACCCGGGCATACGGTTTAGCAATATAACAGCTGTCTTTGAGATCTGCCAGTTGTAATTCATGTGACCATGATCAGGAAGGAATAAGGAGGTGGATGTGTCGGAAAACACAGAGCATTTGCAATGGCCATGTTTGAGCAACAGGCTAGAATGGGAGGCCTATTAAAAACATGGGGTGGAGCCAGCCCTTAAGAACAGCTTATTAGCAGAAGCCAGCTGGGGGCTCTAGCCTGGAGTTTGTGGAAACTGCAAAGTCAGCAGCCCGAACTAAAGAATCTTGTATCGCCCGGAGAATACAGCTACAAGGGGAATATCTTGCTTGTAATTACTTTGGTTGGGGATACCTCCCTGCAACACAGCTGCGAAAACCACTGGGGAAAGAAGGGTCCAATACAGGTCTTGCCGGTTTATGGTCATAAGACCGAAGAAAAAAAATCTCGAAAAAAAAAGTCGCATTTTTTTTTTATGACGTTTTTTTATTCGAAATGGGGCGGTTCCCCCCTATCCTCACTTTTTTTTATTTTTATTTTTTTTTACCATTTTTTTTAAAATCCCGGACCCCAAAATAAATATATAATTAAAAAAAGAGAAATTTGACTTTTTTTTCGGTCTTTTTTTTCGACCTTATTGTTAGTCAAGATTTTTTTTTCGAGATTTTGACTGACCACCGGTCTTGCCCAAGGTAGCAGAGTGAAGGTCATCTCTTCATCCAGAGGATTTTGCAAGGCCAAATGAAAGATACAGGCCAACACCTGAATTGAGTCCAGAGTCAGGGCACAGACCTCACTGGAGGCTTGAATCTGAATAAAGGCAATCATTGGCAGAATTACTGCTACCGTCCAACCTTTCAGCGTAAATTCCCTTGGCAGAATTACCGGAGGCAGAACTACTGGCAGCGGAAATCCATCAGCGCAGGAAAAGGAAGCATGGCAGCGCCATTTTGAAAAGGGCTATCCACTCAAAATCAAGATTGCCATCAAAGCCTACACCACACCCTGAACATGTCCTCAGGCAAAGGCAAAGGGAAGGTGACAGAAATGGGGCAACAAAAGCCAACATTTATTTAGCGGAAGCTCACTGTGCTGGCCGGGGAGGTGGAGGCCAATGCTGATGAGCTGTATGGGCCAGGCCACAGAAAGATGTCCCCCAGCGCAAGACGGCCATATGGACATGAATAAGGGACAAGGTGGCCGCTGTAGGAAACCACCCATGGGACATGGATGAGATACGTAAGCGGTGGAACGACTTGAGGAGCAGGTTGCAAATGCTCATCAACACCCATTGCAGGGACACAGTGGCCACAGTCGGAGGCAATGTGACCCCACTACAGCTCATGCCATGGGAAGAGAGGGTCAAAAGCATCCTCCACATGGAGGTCCAGGAGGCCATGGGCACTGCAGATCCAGAAGCCAGCTGACACGAAGATACTGGTGAGTACATGAGTAAGTGAATCATGTCCTACATGTGCAATAACCCCAACGAAATGGAAACAAGCACACCTGCGGTCACCTAGCCATTGCAAGAACCACAAGTGAAACACCTATGTACAGTGCAATGATGGGCACGTCATGCATTAACCCCATCCAAGTAGCACCATTAGCAAGGACCTGGGCCACATATAGAACGTACACAACCACCATGGCACCGTAAGACCCATGGACAATCACCCATGTACAGGGTAGACAGCAGCCATTTCATGGAAACATGTCTGACACCCTCGTAACATGACATTCGCCAATGACATGCCACACACTACACAAATGGCATACAAGCAACAGCTGCAGATGTTGGGGTGAAGATGTTTGGGTAACACACCCACGAAACACTACAAGGCACTAGTGTAAAGGCCTCAGCAAAGATTGCCTCCCAATCAAAACCACACTAACACTACTATAGTGAGCAGGGCATCCCACTTGTGACAAGGGAAAAGGTCCGCTTGCAACAACGAACTAGCCCTGCATTGGCACACATTCCCTTGCACAGTCACCAAGTACATCCCAACCCGGCACAGGCATGGCCCACATACACAACATGTGATGTACATACAGCAAAATGATGTCACTTCTTTCATTTAATTGCCTGTCAAATGTAGCAGGACACCCTAGGGTGATGTGTCATTGTGACACCACTGTACACTGTGTACACTGCATGTGAGCACACCCTACAACCAACCAACAAGTCAAATTGATGCACTGTTTACTGTCAACTGACAGACACACAAGACAGCCAGGAGCCCATGGAGGACACCAGTGTGACCGGCACACATGGAGAACCAAGTGCAGGGAATCTTGCAAGGCATGCCACACCCATGAAGGAGATTCCTCAGAAGGAGACAGCAGGACGCCCCAGCCCAAGGGCCATGCAGCTTGCACCTCTGGGGATACCGGTACAAGAGTCACAGTCGTGTCATTGGATGGGCAATCCAACATGGACACCTGCAACATACCCACTGTTACAGCAGCAAGTGACACAGGTGCCCCTGGCTCCTCCTCCCCAGCTGCCCCTGCGAGTGAGATGTCCCAGAGGTCATCCCCCCTGTCTAGCCACTCGCCCATGCAGTCCTCTCCAACCCCCTTGCCTTCTCACCATGCCCTTAAATGGCCCAACACTGAGGGCAATGATCCACGGGCAGACGGTGGTGACATGCGTGGTGAGCAGGTGTCGAGCCACCAGGAAAGGCACCACCTGAAATCACCTAGACCAATGCCACAACCAGCCATGGATGACATCTGGGAGGGACTCAGGCAGAATGCGCGGCGTCAGATCGCCATTGAGCAACAGGCGGTGTGCCAACAGACTGATGCACGTGCACTGCATGAGGTGGTGCTCAATGCCTCCAGGAGGGTGTCCATTGCCCTGGACCGACTATGTCAGTGTGATGCTACGGGGACTGAAAGCATCACCCTCATGAGCAGGCGCCCATTGCGGGACCCGCTAAGGGACATTGGAAAAGGGCACAAAGGGATTACTGGCACCGATGTCCTTAACGGTGCCCGGTATCCCTTTGCACCCTACTCAGAATGAGGCCCTGTGAGGCACCCCAGGAACTTTGGGATTTAGTATAGGATGTGTAAAGTAGAACTCAGGACATTAGGTCTTTAGGATCTGAGTCACTACTTGACCTTCATGCCACATTTTGGATATAGAAACCCTGATTATGTTGTTTAGCATAAATACTAAATTCAATAGGTGTCACCTCACCCTGCCGTATCCAGGGACTCTTAAAAAAAAGAGTTGTGAGTCTCAGAATTGCTAGACCCAAATAACACCACCAAATCTGAGACTGGCTGAAGCACAAGGAAAGGGAAAGGCAGCTCCTCCAGAGTTCAGGGGTTGTGTGCTATCACCGTTTAAAGTGAGATTCCGCTGGCTAGCTCCTTGGAGTTGGAAGAAGAGGATAGGAGACCTTTGTTTGTATTGTTGCTGCCCACTGTATGCGACTTCAATTCAACACTACAGCTAAGTCAATGCCTAGTCTGGGATGCTGATGGAAGCCCTTATTGATGTATTTTTACGTCCAGTTCATTTACTCTGGATGACAACCCTTATATAACACCCCTCTCTCAGAATCCCCCCGACCCCGCTGAGCCAAGAAGTAGGTTTGTTTTGCAAATTTAAAAGGTTTATTTGAAAATTAAACAATATATCTCTATCACACTTTTATAGTAAATTAATATTTGATAGCACACTTGTGAGGATGATAGTGATCAACAATGGATGATGTTACAGTGGTACACTCTTTTTGATGGCTTAGAAGTGATATAGAGAGGATGAAGAAGCTGAGAATGCTTTTATGGCTTCAAGGACAATGCAATGATGAATGAAAATGCAGTACAGAAAATAAACTTGATATGACTTCAACAAAAGACAATGTAATCACTTTTCTTTGACAATTCCCCCCCCCCCTTTATGCAAGGTAAAGAGATGGAAGGAAAGCACACAGTTCTCAGGAATGCAATCAAATATAATTCAGTTGCCCCCTAGCAAGCATAGAGGAAAACAGGTAGGAGTTTTAAACACAGGCAAAATCTTTTTAAATGTGGTGGCAATGAAGTGAAAAATATGCTTAAAAGGCTTTTAAATCCCTATCGGGTGTTCAGGGTAGTTGATAGATACTTTGAATCAATTCAGGATCCCTTTAGCAATGCTCTATGAATGATTGTCAGGTTGCACACGAATTTCAGCAAGGAAAGCAAGGACAAATATTTTTACACGTGGCTGAAATTAAGCAAAATGTCAAATCGCGGCAAATTTAGTTGCGTGCGTCGACCGCAATTACGAAGGCACTATAAGGAGTAGGAAGTCGGCTCTAGGCTCATTGGAAAGCGTAGAATCTTAGCTTTAAGATGACAGTTGAAACTCGCTCCTAGCAGAAACGGTTCCGGAGATACGGCCGATTTAGTAAAGGTCGTTTTTCGGATTTTAAATTTTAAAGCTCAGAATGACAGATGACACTTTTCAGTTTTAAAAATGACACAATGACACGATTTTAGGAAGCAGTTCTAATAGGCTAAAATAGTTTGGATTAGATTATTTTAAACTAAGAGATTGGTTTTGGCACAGTGCTAGCTGGGTACTCACACTAGATTTTGGACAGGAATGCGACTTCGTCACCGATCGGGTCAGGATTGGCTGGACTTCTGCTAGCAGTTCTTCACAGCGATCTGGTCTCTGGTTCTCTCTGGTTCCGGATACAGCACTGCTTTCTGGATACTGCTACAGGTTCTTGCAAAAGTTATTGGCAAAGGATTCAAACAGCTCGCCCGGCTGTTGAATAGTTTGGATGGTTTTGAGGCCTTCTGAAGAGGATTCAGCTTGTGGATTCAGGCCTCTCTGCTACAAATTCTGGAGTTAATTTCTGGTCTCTGGAGATTGATGGATTTGAAGTCTGGATCTCTGGATGTGAAGTCTGAAGTCTCCTGGCAAAGCGTCCCGCAAGAAAGTGGAAAGTGAATCTCCCTACCTGGGTTCCAGTGGCTCTTTTTATGTGTTTTGAAAATGGGTGTGTGCCTGGGCCTAGCTAAGCCTGCCCCTCTCACTTATCATGGGCCAAGCTTTCCTCTCTCCCTTGATTGGGGGAAAGAAATGGCGTGTCAGAGTGATGCTGTAGGTTTTATGGTCAGAGGGACCTCCCCTTTTCAAATTGCACACAAATCTATTTCTGACCCAAATACATATTTATCTATGTACCATTTTTCTAATATTATAGGTCCAGTTAACATATTTTCTGTAGCACCAAACCATCCGATCCCTGTCTTTGTACGATGTCGTGTCCACTTATGACAGAATTCTCCCCTTTTCATCCAGATAACGACCTCTAAACCTTTCCAGATTTTACACAAATGTGCCCCAGGGATATGGGTTTCAGATGATAAAGTGTCAGATTTTTAACATGCATACATTTGGAGTAACAACCTTTTTTCCCACTACTATCCCCAAGAACATACCACAGGGTCCTAACACCTCTTAAAATGTGCACAGAAAAATTGCAAGAATGATGATGTTATTTATATAATTTTGACAAGTCCGCACTGTGAATTATCCATCTTTTTAAAATCATGCTCTGGCCCCAAAGGGGTGTGGTTTCCCAAAGCACATGGTGGAATTTCTGGTTTATCCACTTCGCCCAAGCTCAGCTGGCTCTCACAGGCACTGCCCCTCCCAGTTTCTCCCAAGAGGAAGCCACTTTACGGCCCCCCAATATAACATTTGCCTGAGCCAGTGACAGTGCTTTGTTTAGATTCCTGTAGTCCCTAGGTGCCACTCCCCTAATTCAATCAGAGAGGTGTCATCTCCTTTTGGCAGGGGCAGCAGAATGCAGCCAGGCCTGGGAAGAGTGGCTGAGCAGGTTTCGCTCCTGTCAGGGGTAGTTGCCGGGCAGAATTCACTCTCTTCAGCCAGGCTTCAGCTAAATGTCCCTTTAGTTCCCAGTTTTCTACATTCAAATCCAACTTACAATTTTTGCACATGAAGCTAGAATGCTGATTCTAAGTTCAAAACTATGACATTTAAACAATTGCAACCTATGTGACACTCACAAGTAGGTCACTCATTTATTCTAAACATTTCGATTTTAGTGGCTTTAAACCCAAATTCACTTAAGCTGCTGACATCCCCAGCTATTTTTTATATATACATTAAATAATTACTTCCTTCAAGTCATTTCAGAATATAGTTTTACATTGTATCCACCTCTTAGCAAGTCTTTCCTTGGCCTGGTTTGGGTTCATTTGTTCAGTTTTACACAAAAGTCTGGTGGTTTTAAAACGCCGGCTTTCTGATAGTGGTGAGCACCAGTATTGCATCCATTTTGACATTAAGAAAATTAATTCCCCACAGTTCTGGGTTGCTTTTGGCAATCAGCATTGCCATTCCCAATGGTTTCAGGTTACTGTGTGTGTAGCCCAATGGTGGTTTTAGGCAGTGCTCTCCTGTGCTCACAACATAGGCAAACATGGGTGGCAGCCTATTCTTCATGTTTTCCCTGTGCACTCTCTGGGGAGTTCTGGCCATCATGATGTTTTCAATGCCAGTAATGCACAGTTTTATGGTAGGGCTTGGATGCATGGGTAAAAACATCCCACACCACCGTCCATACACTTACTTTGGTTCTTAGTAAAAATGTAATTAATCACAATTGGACATACTGTTCTTCTGAACTCGTGACACTATAGACAATGAGGGACACATCTCACCCCACTCAGAGCACAAAGCAGGTTTGGGGTTTTCAGGTTTGGGCTGGCTTTTCTTACAGTGCTAAGAAAGGCCAGCCCACACCTGAAGGCACATACCTCCAAAATGGCTGTTGCAGTGGGAATCATGATGCTGTGCCAGCGCACGAGGGGGGGAGGAGGAGGAGGAAGAGGAGGTATAGAAGTAGGAAGAGAAGAGGAAGAATATACAGGAGAGGGTCCTTCTTTGATCTGGCAGATCATGAGGTATTATTGAATAAACACTTTCTCACTGTTAACACTGGATGTGCTAACACAGCAGGAGTGGTCCTTTCTGCTCTTACAGTGCAAGGTCATGGCCTACCCCCACTAGTGATGCTGGTAGGAGTCTTGCATTTCTTTGCAACTGGCTCCATCCAGAACATTGATCACTTCATAGTGGGGATATCGCTGCCCTTGCACTCTCCAGCTTCACACCAGGTCCTCCACATGACCCTCGCATCTGCCACACTAACAATATCCCTATGCCCCATGATGCCCATAAAAGAGCAGAAATAGCCCAACCCTTCTTTGATATAGCGGTGCTTCTTGGGTGGCGCACTGCCTTGGATTGCTCCTTAGTGACACACGACATCTACGTCTATTGGCACTCTACAACTGCATACCAATTTCATGCAGAATGTTATGGTGACACCTGTCTGTTCAGTAAATTCGGCCAGTTTACCACTTCCAAAAATACTCCAGAAAAGATTGAAAAAACGTTTCGAGGTCTAGCGTTTCCACATATTACGTGGGTACACTCTGGGAGTCCCCTACTTTGAAGTGCCCGGTAGGCACAGGACAAAAGAGTGACAACGCAGCTCACATATGCACCCAGCATCCCATTGGACATACTTTTGGGATCAGTTCCCATTCCTCAACCGTTTTGGGAGTGTGCTACTGTACGATGATCGCCTGAAGGCATTTAACATCATTGTTTCCTGTGGTGTGCTATGCAAAATTGCCTTCAGGCATGGCCTGCCCGTTGTGCTGCGTTATGATCAGCCACCCATCACAGCCATCCATCCCACAGCTGGAAGTTGATGGACTGAGGGACGGTGCACTGAGCATTAGGGATGGCTTTGTAAGGTACTTCATTGCACCTCGCACTGCCTTTTGGCTCCCCCAGCACGTGGGGTCTGTATCTGTAACTCTACAGCCCCTTCGCTCTGCACTTATGAGCCACCGGCTGGCTGCACTTTTGATTAATTGCACTTCTCCACCCCACATTGATCTTCTCCCCTTCCCCTTCTTTGCACTTGCGCAATCTGAATGACACAAGGCCTAGTAAGATTGTTGTTTTGTCATCTCTCTGTTTCCCCCTCCTTGCCTTGTCACGGCCAGAAACACTTGTGTACAAGCGTGTTGTAAATGCCATATCATATCAAGACATTTTACATGAATGTACATGTTCGCCGCAAATGTGCCGTGTCAGTGTACAATGTGCATGTACAATGATAACACAAGCAGCCACTAACTGACGATTGTGCCTGACAGGCCAGTGTTTTTTGGCAGGCTGTTATGGCACATCTCACCACTCTCTGTTTGTTTGTGACTTTCTTCTTGGACATATGTATTAGCCCATGCAGCTGCTCCAATTTGCAGTCCCTGCATAAAGTGCACCATTACCCTGTTAGCACCCAATTGTAACCTTAATTGCATATCCACACATGTGGCCCCACATGATCGTACACTGTCATGGAATCACACTGTGCACTGCTCCATTGTCTCACTGATGTGCCAGCATGATGCGATAGCCAGGGCATGCCCACGTGACACACCCATTCCATTGATGGGCCATGCGTTAGTGGAAGAAGACAAATGGCACATATTGTGCAAAACGTATATTGTCAAGGAGCAGTAATAAGGTGGGATTACAGCACACAATTCCACCTTATTGAAATAGAAAGTGCACCTTAAACCAAATCGTACTTTTATTTCTCCAAAAAGATATTCTACTTAAACAATAGGCCTCATTACGACCCAGGCGGTAAGTTACCGCCTGGGCCGTGACTTTACCACCATGGCGTAAACTACGTTTACGCCATGGTGGTTGGCGGACTTACCGCCCCATTCCGACCTTGGCGGGGCGGTAAGTCCCCAATCCCCATTTACCCTTCCCCATTCCCATTTTTTCCCCATAAGGCATAATGGGAGTGGGGAAGGCGTTAATTACGCCACCGTAAATTACGGTGGCGTAATTAACTCCATGGTCCCTTAGCGCCATGGATTTTAACACCTGCTAAAAGCAGGTGTTAAGTCCGCCATGGCGCTAAGGGACCTCGTACTCAGGCGGTAAGGGTCGGCGCTGTTTACGCCGCCGTAAAACCCTTACCGCCTGGGTCGTAATGAGGCCCAATGACATTTGTTCACAACCACTAGAGGACATGTCTCTGACTCTGACTCCGGGGGAGAGATTTTTGTGCCCAGAAGCTCCTTCTTCTCCCACAAGGGCTCCTGCAGGTGGCTGATGTGGAATCACCAATGCCTGTCAATATATTCTGGAAGCCTCCACTGCCACCACACCGGACAGGACCGAAGGACGCCTACATGTGGACCTGTTGTGCGTGCACTGACTCCCACAATGGCCCTTTTGCTCTCATCTGTCTCAGCCACTACGGCCCTCCGCATGCCCGTGGCCTCCATCTCCATGACTCGCCTATTGCTCGCCATCTCATTTGTCGCAGCCTGTCACCTATGTTGACTGGATGGGGGCAAGCTGTGTGCAAATGTAGGCCTGATGAAGTTGCATCTCTGGCTCCCAGGTCATTGTCTCGTATAGGGCATGCCATGCAAGTTGCATACCCATCCGGGTTAGCTGTTGCTACATGTTGAGGGTCAGCTCTCATGTTGTGCCTGTCTGGCTAGTGGTGGTCACTGTCCGACATCATGGCACTCCACTAGCCCTTCTGCTGTATCTCCCTCCACTCCACAATCCACCTTGGTGCAGCTTTGATGTTTTGACAGCACAGGGCCATCCCGATCTGCATCCTCCTTAACCTCCTCTTTGCCACCAAGAGATGGCAGGCACTCATGTGCTTTTGTAGGTGGTATTTCCTGTGGTGCAGTATCGTGTGGAATAGTGGTAGATTATTGCCATTCATGTATGCTTGTCTCTGTAGGGAAAAGGCATAACACTGGTGCACACACCACTTTTCCCTTGTAGATCCACCAGTCAAAAATCCTGTACATGATATGCATAGTAACTAAGCCACCCGCACACAGAATGTTATCACCCACTCCCAAAACACATAAAATAACACAGCCCAACACCCCTTTAACTAACTTAGGTTTTGCAATCTAGGACAATACATTGCATCAGGAGTGCATGAGGCTCACCTCTGCAAACAGATGCCTCAGTGTCATTGACATGATCCACCAAGAAACACACCCACACACAGTGGCCTTGTGCCTCCCTAATGCACAGATCAGCACCAGAGTAAGGAAAATTGGCACTTACCCTCAGTGTGGACTGACTACACCTGAATACCAAGTTTTTCTGGCCAATTTACCAGGCACATGTAAGCATTGTGCTCTTTCAAACCCAAGGACATGACCCGATACTGTGACGTAATCAAGAGTGGATAAGGCTATCACATGCGTTTTACCCCCTGCTTAAACACATGCACATGAGCTAATTCATCGTGGTTAGTGGTGCTAACAGAGTTTGGCAATGGAAGTGGGTACATCATCGCAGATGCTTATACTTGGTATGATTTCTTATTTGCACAGGCCTCAGTGCCTTTACCCACTTCAGCTGGTGCAGAGTATTTACATACCAATGCATCTGTCAATATTGTGGATGGACATTGCAATGTACATTTAATGGCAGTTTGCTTTTGAGTTGCAAACCTGGGGCACTGCCATGTGATTTAGGATTTTATGCGACCACTACAATAACACTAGGCACATGTGCTCCCAGTGCCACGTACACACTCCCTAGGCCCTCTACTGCACACGCCACATGCAGAGACACACACTACAAGGACCCATGGGTTGTGTGGATGCTTACCTGGTTGGGACTCTGCAATGTCAGTTCCTCTGATGCCAATTTCTCCAAGCACTGGTATCCTCCTGGCCACTGCTTTCTCAGTTGGTCTAAGGATCATTCTGAAGGAATGTCTCCCACCAATCCCACTTGCCACGCTCACTTTTGTGCTCCACTGTGCTTCTTTACCTCATTGAGCATGGGCTTGTGCATGGCCAGTAAATTAATGAGGCAATATAACCCGAGGTGGCAGGCCTGCCAGTAACGGCTCAACACCCAAGTTAAGGCCCAAGAGGAGCGACCATCCCTTAATGCGGGTTGTGGGCCATTACCAGAGGCTGTTGGGCCACCAATTAGGTTTATAATGCCATTAGGACATGTGTAGTTGATACAAGGGTGCTAATGGTGTGTTGTTATAAAATAAAAATAAAAATAAATCTTCCCTTGTGAGTTCAGCTCATTGAATTCATTCTTTAGTCTGTTTTCCATGTTGATGACCGTGATCTCATCAACAAGTGACATGACCTTAGACTAAACATATACCACATTTTAACATAGAATTTAATGATGCATACACTGTGTGGGACACTTGAGGAACAAGTGTTTGTAAGCTCTGCAAGATCAGCCAACGTCTAGGAAAATGGTGCGCTTCCTGCGCTGGCAGATCGGGCGACCACAAATGTCAGCTAGCAGCCTGTTTAACTTCACTCCATTAAGTGTTATCTGAATGGCAGCCTTGTAACCGCATACGGTTAACTGTTATCTGATAATGATTCAAGAACAGGAAATTGACAGACGTGAACGGAAGTATCTTTCACATTCGCAAAGTCAAAGCCCATAGGGTACAATGGAAAATAATAGGTAACGAGTAAGAAAGATATCCCTTAATAACAGACAGCCAGCTAAAATAGCCTTATGATGCAGCGATTTTGCAGAACTTCACAAATGCCGTACAGTACTGTGAAGGTATTTACTAAACGGGTACAGAGATCTCACTTTGAGATGCAAAAACCCATCTAACGTAGTTTCACATAGGAGTTGTACCTCGAATGAACAAGGTGATACACTAGCTCCCTCACTGTTCCAAACAGCGGATATGACAACCCCACACAGGCAGGGCCACCATGTTACTTGATATATATATATATATATATATATATATATATATATATATATATATATATATATAGCCCAGCACAAGGAGGAAAAAGGAGCCCAGCAGACTTGCCAGTCCATTTCAAGCCAGAGGGGCTGGGGAGGAGTGCAGAGCAGCAGCAGCATACGAGCGAGACAGCCAGTCCCAGCTAAGCAGAACTCGTCAACCCCAGAAGGAGCTGTTTCATCTGAAGGAAACTCCACTCTAAACGTGAGTGACAGGTGGAAGCTTGCTGTGTGCATTGAGACTGAAGGCGTGTAGTGTAGTGTAGCTTAAGAGATAAAGGTTACCCATGTGTTTAAACTAAAATCACCACTTGTTCTATTACTTACACATTGAAACATGCTCTTTGCCCACATGGCAAACTTGTTCATAGGTGTGATGTTATGTTATATCTGCTTTTGCATTTGCCTTTTTAATGAGAATATGACCCCTCGGGTGATAGGGTGTCAAATTAAAAGCATTAACATGATAACTCCTCTGTCAAGTGTATAAATTCAGAGCAACGCATCAAAGTGGTATCTCTTTGAGTCTAAGAACTTTACAATTCCTGACACAGCCTAGGGTGAGTTTTGACATGAGTGACTGATGACCAGGGGCCTGTTTTCACAGCCTCAAATGAGGTGGAGATTAGAGGCTCGTGGTCATGCCTAATGATAGGCAATTAAGACACAAGGAAACTGGACTTGGAGAATGAAGTGCAGTGTCGTGTCACAAGGTAAAATTTATTATTTTCTTATTTTTATTCACACACACTCTTGTCACCTATGTATGAGCTAGGCAGGTGCTAGGGGGTGAGCGAGGAGAGGAGAAGAAGGAGAAGGGGGCACATATCTGCGGCAGCTCGCATTGCAGGTTTTTACCAGAAAATACATCCCACGTTATGAGATTCCTGATTGGCTAGTGACCCCTTCCAGGCGGCTAATGTAATTTGTACCCTCCAGCCAGAGGGCACTGCATGCTGCTATGCCAAAGTATTGGATATTAAGAACAATGTGTCCCTATGCTCCTCAATGAAGGTAACCAAGAGATCAATCTCTGTCTAAATGAAATTCTTCTCACTCTGTCATTCTTCCCTTCCTAACGCCCTTGGTCCTAATCATTCTCAGAGTGTTTACTGCTCCCCAGCATGCTTCTTTCTTGGGTCTTGCTCATGGTGTCAACACGCCTTTGCTTTTCCTGAAGAATAGTCATGGATATAGATTTCACCTACCAGGGCTAAATCTCGTCTGTCCACCCCTTTCCCTGAGGTCCTGAACTACACATTTTTATCGGGACAAAACCATATATATATTAGCGCTTTTTCCCTGGTGTATCTGGCAATGATTTCTAAAATAAATCCAAGATTTCGAGCTGAAGATGAGATTGAAAGAGAGGAGGGAGGAAAAAGGAAACAAGGAGGAGGCATATGAGGTGGAATGGTAGAGGCAGCAAAAGAGCAGACATCAGTCTTGGATGAATTGAGATATAAGAACTATTTAGACATCTAAGATTGGGCACATAAAAGACAGGCCATCAGGGTACAGTGCATAGTATGCGAGAAGGAGAAAAAAAAAAGCAAGATCTGGGAATCATCCACATATAAATGATGAGAGAGGGCAAAGGACGAGATAATAGATGAAAGAGGCATTGTGTTCAGAGAGAGAAGAGAAGAGAAGAGGGACCAGAACTTAGCCCTAGGGAACTTCCTCTTGAAGATGGACAACAGGAGAAGACGAACCAGCGCAAGTGACAGAAAAATTGAGTTTTGACAGATAGGAACAAAACCATTTAAGAACAGAGACCGGAAAGCCTAGCTGAAAAAGTAAACAGAGAAGGATAGTGTAATCAACAATGTCAACAGCTGCTGACATGTCAAGTAGAATAAGAAGAGAAGATTGTTTGGAATATCGACCTGTCTGACAATAGTCAGATTGAAAGACTAAAAAACTGAAAGAAGAATAGTTTCCATAGAATGAAAGGGACAGAAGCCCGACTGAAAAAGAGGGAAAAGGGCACAGTGATATTTATGGGGGGTGGCCTGATTGTAGACAGCACATTCCAAGAGTTTTGAGAGGAAAGGGAGAAGAGAAATAGGATGATAGTGTCACAATGTACCTTAGCACCAACCCATCAGGGGTGCCGTGGGTCCTCCACCAGGTCGCCTGAGGCCTTAGAAGGTACAAGACCTGGGTGACCCAGTGAAGGGAATGGGGATTTATTTTGTGCTTCCTCCCTAATTCTCCCTGGTGTCGAGATTGAGTTCACTAGCTGCGTTGTGTTCAGGGCACTTCCTGTGTTCTGCAAAAGAGGTGTGACCAGATTAGTGTCGAATTCACATGTTGATAGCCACAACCCCCAAGCTCTTATTGTAGTCCCTGTAGCTTATTCCCATAAATGTATCACAGGGGAGATTTCACACTAGCTGTTCCAGGCCAGTTACTGCACAAGCTGTGACCGAGTAGACCTGCTATCTCAGGCTGGGTTAAATAGGAGTTGCAAAGGCTCAGTTGCTTCACTCTGGGTTCAAGAGTAATATTTGAATAGTCCTCAGTTTATTCACTGGATTTTAAACCTCGGTATGTCTTTCTCATTAGAGGTATCCGATAATTCTGCTCTGTTGTGAGCAAGAGCACGGTGAAGGGACGAGCAAAGGTAAACACATGCTGGGGAGGAGAACGAATTCAGGTGAGAGCACGCAATTGCTTATTTTGTCCACTGAGGAGGTGTGCTCTGGAGTAGATGAGGCACGTAAGTTTAGAAGCAATATTCCAATCCGCAAAGTGAAGAATGTTCAGGTCTAGGTAAGCATGTGCTTACGGGGCTGTGAAGGACACGAGAAAACAGGCATGTATGTGCCACAACGAGCTAGGAGCCGACTGCGTGAGGCAATCCGAGTGAGTTCACAAACCATGTGTCGTTTTCTTTTCTTTCCTTTCCAGTCCTCACTGAAAATTCATGGAGAGAACAAGCACTGGAAAACAGCAGTACGTTGAGGTGAGACATAATGGGCCACCAACACGGCAGTAAGCGGGCCCTAGAAGCTGTGACACTAAGCATCAGTCGTGTCTCTGGGCATGCTATATATATATGATATATATACTCCCCAGGTGTTATTGCTGCTGTGCTTTCATCTCCTCATGGAATGACTTGTTTGTTTGTTTATTATTTATACAACGCACCACACCCTAAAGCATCTGGGCGGTTTTTCATACATACATATGAGTGGACATTAATTAAGAATACAAAGTAGAAGGAGAAAGAGCAATGAAACAGAGAAAAAATAAGAAAAAAAAGTAACAGTTAAATATAATGGTTACAAAACAGAAGCTGTGCATGATGGTGGTTACAGGCATGATTGTGCCGGTAAGGGCCAGTGGAGTCTGAATAATAGACTCAAACAATGAATGCAGTGTCCTTGGTGAGGAGCCATTTTTTGGTATTGGATCTAAAGCTGTAGAGGTTGCGGTCAGTATGTAGGTTAAGTGGTAGGGCGTTCCAGGCCAAAGCTGCTTGTAACGGGAAGCTAGTACCTCCAGCTCTTTCCAGGTTATAGCGAGGTGAGAATAATGCAGAAGGAGTTGGCTGATCGCGTAGGTCTAGATGAGGTTTTAGGAACAATTTTGTCAATCAAGTATTTGGGGGCAGTGTTCTGAAGACATTTGTGGGAAATGGAGACAAGTTTAAAGTAAATCCTGTCCTGGATGGAAAGCCATTTGTGACGTCTTGTTACGGAGATGTGGTCCTTTCTTGGGATGCCCAAGGCAGTTGTTAGTGCATTATTTTGCAGGATTTGGAGTTTGTTTAGAACTTGTTTATTTGCTCCTACATAGAGAGCATTTCAGTAATCAAGTTTAGACAGGATTAGTGCTTTTGCCAAGATCATGCGGTTGTTAGTAGAGAGATAGTTTTTACATGCATGAATAAGTTTGCAAGTATAGGCGGTAGCTGTCGCAGTGGCGTTAGCTTGTTTCTTGAGGTTCAAGGTGGAATCGAGATGGAAGCGTAAGGTTTTATTTTCCTTGGGCGTGATGATCAGGTTACCGTCTATATTGAATGAAGTGTATTTAGGGTTCATTTTTTTGAGATAAATAGGGGCGCCTAGTATAAGAATTTCAGTCTTTTCATCATTCAGGCACAGGCTATGGGTGGCCATCCATGCCTGAATGACGAGGTAGATTTTATTTAGTCGGTCGTTGTCAGAGTCGTAGTTGCCCGATAGTAGGAACAGTCTCTGGTTGTCATCTGCATAGTTGGTGTAGAGGACACCCAAACCATCCAGGATGTCGAATAAGGGTTTGGTAAACACATTGTATAATGTGTGGGAAACGCAGGAGCCTTGTGGTACTCCACAGGTGATGGGGATGGGGTCAGCTACATCTGAAGGAGAGAATACTCTCATCATTCTGTTGTTTACGAAGGATTTAATCCAATTTGTAGCCTCCGGGGAGAAGTTTGCTGTCAATGATAGATGCTCACAGAGAACATTGTGGTCAACCAGATCAAGGCAGCGGAGAGGTCTAATATCAGAAGTGGAGCACATTGTCTGTTGTCTTTTATTAGGTCTATTTGCATTTTCAGATCTAGACGGGCTATTTTGGTCCCATGAAGGGGTCTGAATCCGGATTGTCTAAATCCTAGGAGGTTGTTAATCTCTAGGTAGGACTGGATTTGGAGGTAAACTGCCTTATCGATGATTTTGTGGAGGAATGGGACTGTAGTTATTGGCCTGTAAATAGTTGGGATGGTAGGGTCGAGAGAAGTTTTTTTGAGCAAAGGTAGTACCCATGCGTATTTCAGATTGGGTGGAACCTGGCATGATTTAAAAGAGGCGTTTATTAGCCTGGTAATGAAGGGAGTGAGATCTCTCACTGCATCTTTTATAATTTGAGCAGGGCAAATGTCGCCTTGGCAACGTGAAGGTTTCAGAGAGTTAATGATTTTAGCGACCTCAGTTGTAGTGACTTGGGCAAATTTGAATTCTGGTAGAGTATTGGTGGGGATAGTGATGTCCTGGTTCTGAACTGTGTCAGTGCCAATGATATTAAGTCTATTAGAGGCCATTTATTTTTGGAGGGTGGTTATTTTATTGGCCAGGGCGTTTTGGATGCCGGTGAACCAGACTTAGTTTTTCGGATGCGAATCATCTGTGGCTATGGGTGATTCTAATTCCCTTAGGATTCCAAATAGTTCCTTAATGCTGGAACCGGCATTTTGGATCCTGTCATTGTATGTTTCCTGTTTAGTTTTGATGATCTCTGCTTTATAGCTTGCAGAGGTTTCTGTGACTATGGGCCTCATTACACGGTAGGCGGTAAAAAATGCGATTTACCGGCATGGCGCTATTAGCGTGTCCGCCCTCGCAGGAGACCGCTAATAGTGTTCCATTACGAGTAAGCGGACAAGCGCATAGGGCCATGCCGGTAAATGACCCTACCGCTCTGGCGCAAAAGCACCTTTCCGGCTCTGACCAAAGTGCTGATAGCACCTCCGCCCTCATGCTGCATGCTATTAGCGGTCAGCGCTATAAGCGGTCACCGCTATTAGCGGTCACTGCTATTAGCGGTCACCGTAAAACACCGGAACCGGAAATAGCGTCATCGCACAGGAACGGGAAAGAGCCCGGCGGCCATCTTTAAAAACACAATCCATTGCCATCCCCTGCACTCAGGACCTGCAGCAACACCACAACTGGCAAAACCACTTCCCACAATAACAAACAATGCCCAAGGCCCTAAAGAAAGCTGATGTGCGCCAGCGCAAAGAACGCTTTTCAAACGACGAATTGAAAATGCTGGCAGACACGCTGGCTGCAAATGCAGACGTAGTGTTTGCTAGCGACATGCGGCGCCCTGCACTCCTGAGAAAAAAGGAGATCTGGGCTGAGGTGGCGCAGAAAGTCAGTGCAGTGGGCTCCACCCCCCGCACCGTAAAGGACGTGCGCAAGCGGTGGGATGATCTGCGCCTCCGTGTATGCAGCATATTATCGGCCAACAGGAATCTGGCCATGCACACAGGAGGCGGAGGAGGATCCCCGATGAAGATGCAGGAGTGGGAGGAGACATGTGCCAGCACCATTGGCATTGAATCCATCGAGGGAGTGGGCCGAATGGAGTGCGGTGTGGCAACAACGTCAGACGGAGGTGAGTGTCCACGCAAAACACTGCAATGCAAAGCATGAGTTCCTCCCCCAAATGTGAAATGTGAATTAGCTAATGGATGGGGTCATCACACACACATGTACACAACCCTGCATATATGCCGTGCATATTCCCACACAACCACATGCATGCAGCACCTCACACACGTGTCACCCTGACTCATGTCCGGATGACCCACCCATCTGGCCAACAACCTGCATGTCCAAACTAGATGTCCAAATCCAAAGGACTGCAGCAACAACAACATATGCATGATGCACCTTGACCCATCACTGATGCTATCCCTGTCTTGCTCCCCCACAGGGTCACATTCTGACAGTGAGGAGCTGGACTCTGCAACGCAGGCCCCACCACCCAAAAAGCAGGCCAAGGAAAAGGATGCAGGCACCAGGCCCAGTACATCGAGGGGCACTGGGAAATCTGGAGTGGCCCAGGGTTCACAAGCCACACATGCACCGACCACACCAAGGGTCGAAATGCCATCCGACACTGTGGTAGCACCCACACCACCCACCCCCACCACTCAGGAGCCAGTGCCAGAAGGCACGCCGTCCGCAGCCAATAGCTCAGTCGGGGAAGCAGCAGCCACGGCACCCATTAGTGATGTGGACGACCCATGTCTGACACCGGAAGGGCAGCGTACACCCAGCACCCAGCTGTCCCCACACCACAGCCCATGCAACACATCCAATGGCAGCATCCATGAGGTGCATGCCGGAGATTCAATGGATGGGTCATTCAGTCCCGTGGCAAGCTCACCTGATGTCGGCCACATGCAGCAAGCTGCGCCGAGGAGTAACAGGGGAAGGGCCGCAGACGACAGCATGAGCCTGATACGACAGCGCCAGGAGGAGCTCAATGCCCTGGTTGCCCGGCAAGTGAGCGAGGCTGCCTCGACCAGGGAGGAGATCCGGGGGTTATCAAGGGACATGAAAGCTGCCTTGGACAGCAACACGACGCGCCTATGTGACGAGATGGCCGCTGTGAGGCAGGTCCTAACGCGCATTGCTGAGGCGATGGAGAGCATGCGTCACACACAGGGAGCAGATCAACCAGCCACCCCCTCGTCTACTAGCTCCGACCAAACAACCATCCTGCGCAGGTCCAGCCGGTCCTTGCGGCGGTCAGACTCACAACCCCCCAATGGTGGTGGTGGAGAAGGGAAGTAGGGCCAGCCTGTCACTGTTGACACTTGGAGACTAATGCAGCACTGATGTGCACACCATGTTTGGTGGAGTTGTGGGGGGAGGGGGGTGAGGGTGTTTGGTGGAGTTGTGGGGGGAGGGGGGTGAGGGTGTTTGGTGGAGTTGTGGGGGGAGGGGGGTGAGGGTGTTTGGTGGAGTTGTGGGGGGAGGGGGTGAGGGTGTTTGGTGGAGTTGTGGGGGGAGGGGGGTGAGGGTGTTTGGGGTGGAGGGTACATGCACGTTTGAATGACATAATGCTCAATACACACGTAATGGCATGGATAATCACATGACTGGACATTGATTATTGTGTATGTGTGCTTTATTGTTGAAGGGTGCACTGTGTTAATATCCTCCATACACCCCGTGCCCTGAGCTCCACATCAATTGCACCCTCCTAATCCATGTGCATCAGAAACAATGGTCTATCAGGTGCTGCCGCACAGAACGTCCCTCATGGGCATCGCCACCTGCATGACCTGCAGCCCCCTCTCCTCCATCCTCATCCCCGTCATCATCCTCAGACGGTGGTTGCCGTTCAATGTCAGGGGGCATTGGCACATTCCGTCTGATACACATATTGTGCAGCATGACACATGCCATGGTGATCTTGGCCACCTTCTCATGCCCGTACAGGAGTGCCCCGCCCGACCTGCTGAGGCACCGGAAGCGTTCCTTCAATAGGCCGAATGTCTGCTCGATCACCACGCGGGTACGGGTGTGTGCATGATTGTAGTCCTCTTCGTGCCTGTTCTGTGGGTTCCGCACAGGGGTAAGGAGCCACCTCTTCAGGGGATAACCTGCATCACCTGCATGGGTGCAACAATGGGTATGTGTAAGTGTCTACATAAAGTGGAGCCTGCACATATCATACAAACAAACATAGCATTTTCAACGACATCCACTGATCCAAGCACGCATGGCAATCAGGGTAACTGCAATGTGGGAAGGTGAGGTGGTCCTTGCAAGTGGACATGCACCATGCATGCATACGTCAGGGATTGCCATGTCCCGCCTGAGTTTAAGTAATTTGTGTTTCCTGGCCCTGGCAACGTTAGTGCCACACTGCTAGTACACTGCCATTCCTTAGTTGATGTCCCCATGCTGTTCAATGGCAATTCAGTGGTGGGGTACGGGTGTGGCTCACTACAATGGCTACAGGAGATCCATTTGTATGCACTCATGTGCGCGGATAATTTCTGATGTTGTTCAGCGTACATTTCAGATGTGATTTTTATATGCATGTTGCTGATTTGTGTAATGGGGGAATGGTGTGTTGTGCGGTGTGCATGTTGTTTGGAATGGCCTCTTTGGCGTTATGGATAGATATGTTTGTCGTGGCACTCACTTCTAGCATGTGGTTTTGTGTCTGGTCCATTGTGGGCTGCCTCACTGTACAGTGATGCAAATATGTATGTCCATTCTTCTCCTGACGCCAGTTCACGCCCAGTTGGAGTATGCATCTCCCCCCCCCAATCACGCCCAGTTGGAGTATGCATCTCCCCCCCAATCACGCCCAGTTGGAGTATGCATCTCCCCCCCCCAATCACGCCCAGTTGGAGTATGCATCTACCCCCCCCACTCACAATCACATCACACTGCCATGTGTTGGCCTGCTACTCACCAAGTAGCCACGAACGTTGTCCAGCATGTCACTCCATGTATCGTGGTATTGTCGAGTTCCGCAGGACCATTGCATCATGGGTTGAACCGGGATATCGGGCACAGCAATGTGTGATGATCTTATTGGAGTCACATACCATTTGGACGTTGATGGAGTGGTATTGCTTTCTGTTACGGTACACTACCTCATTGGCATGTGGGACCACCAGTTCAACATGGGTACAGTCGATGGCCCCGATGCAACTTGGGATGCCTGCCAGTGAATGGAAGCCAACTTTGGTGTTGGAGATCTCCTGGGCAGTCCGTGGCATGTATATGTGTTGACTTGTGTGCTTCAGGAGGGCATCGAGCACCTGGTTCAGTGTGCGTGAGAATACTGGTTGTGATATGCCATGCATCTGACCTACCGTATGCTGGTAGGTGCCTGTGGCCAAGAAGTGGAGCACAGTTACCACCTTCAGTAGAGGGGGGATGGCAGTACGGATGTCAATGAGACTCACAATGTCATTGTATATCATGTCTACAATGGTTGTGATGGTATCCCGGTCCAGACGGTACAGGGTGTGTATCTGCTCAGGGGTTAGGTTGACTGGACTGGCTCTGATCCTGGGAATTGGTGGCTGCCTCTGTGGTATCACTAGGTGCACTGGTGGTGCTTGCTGCGCCTGTCTTGCCCTCCTCCTCCTCCTCCTCCTGCATCTCCTCTGTGCTGCCTGTTGTTGTAGCTGCTGCACTGCAATCATGTCCTCTAGCCCATGTAATGCTGCTAGTATTGCATCCATCTTGGTGTGGGAATGGGTGTGGGAAGGGGTGTGGTGTGCTCTTTTGTGCTGCCAGTCTCCATTGCCTCCACCTGTGCTGATTTTGTCAACCTGTGGCAGGTAGGAACACTGCTGTGCTCTTTTAACGTGTGGTTCGCGATGGCGGTATTAGCGCCTTGCCGGTAAGGGGTTTTTGGGTCTACTACATGCCGGTATTGCCATGTCCGCATGGCTCGTGATGGCGTGATATTAGCGCTATGCCGCTCTTTCCGGACTGAGGGGGCGCGCGCTCACGGACTTGCCGCTAATAGTGCCACCGTACTTAGCGGTGCCGCTAATAGCGGTATGTCCGGGTCGTAATTGGGGAGGGGATTTACCGATACCGGTAATCCCTTACCGGTAATGGTAAATCCCTACCGCCTAACGTGTAATGAGGCCCTATATCTTTGTTCTCCTTGGATGGTAAGTTTTTCCATGTGGCCCGCGTTTTCTTTTTTCAGACCTCAGGGCTTTCAGTTTTGGTGTATACCAGGCATTGAGGTGATCTTTAGGTTTACTCTTACGTAGTTTTAGACGGGCAATAGCGTCAAGGGCCATCGTCATGGTATTATTGAAAAGATCTATTAGTTCCTCAGGATCTTCAGAGTTGTTGGCATTTAGTATTGGGGTCAGTAGAGGGGTTAATTTTTCAGCTGTAATGTTACGCCTGTTTCTAGTAGGTAGTGGAGGCGCAATAGGCTTAGTTTTCAGGGCTGGGCGGTTAGCATTAATAGTGAAGGTGATGAAGGAATGGTCAGTCCAAGATTGTGGTGCAATGGCGGCAATTACAGTGGCGCAATTATGGTCTGCCAACCAATCCAGTGTTCATCCTTTCACGTGGGTAGGTTGGTTGATTCTCAGTGTGAAGTTCAGTTCATTTAGAGATTCTTCCAGGGATGTAGCAGCCTGGTCGTTAGTGTCGGATAGACCTAAGTTAAAGTCACCAAGTATTAAGATTTGTGACGTAGGTTTGGTGTTATCGGAGAGCAGTGTGATAATGTCCTCCTCGAAATCTCCTAAGGGGCCAGGAGGCCTGTATATGAGATGGACAGTGAGGGTACTAGAATGGGAGGTTGTTATTTTGGCTGGGAGCAGTTCACATGATTTGGGTGAGAGGGTGGACGAAGGTCTAAGTGTCAAGTTTGTACGAGCTATGAAGGCAACCCGACCGCCTTTAGCATTTTCTCTATCTGCTCGGGTAATGGTGTAATAGTCTGGAATGGCTAGCATGAGAGGCGGCCCTGCAGCGGCATGAAGCCAGGTCTCTGATACTGCTAGGAAGTCAAGGTCGTTGTCTTTAATCAAGTCAGCTATGTCAGTTGCGTGTGCAACTACATATCGTGCGTTTATAAGCGCACCTTTGATAAGAGAAGGCTTTGTCTGAGCTGGTGGGTGAGGTAGGTTAGATTGGGACACAGATGTCAGTGGTTTGTTGTGCTTTAGTTTGTTTTTTTTAGGTAGAGAGCAGGTGGTGGTAGGGCCTGGTAAACTCTGCGTGGAGCTTTAAGGCGTGTTAAGTAGTTTCTCCTGATAAATGTTGACTAGCAATGCCACAATGGTGACCCTAGAGGCAAGTATTTCGTTTCTGTGGATACCATGGCACGGTTGATTTGGAGTCGGCTTGGGGCTATAAAGGTTGTTTGGTTTCATTTGGCAGCTATCCCGGTTTAGAATTAATTTAGGTAGGAAGGGGGTAGGTTTGATAGAGTCCGAAAGCACAAATGCTTGTAAGAGTGGGGGGGAGGAAGGGTGTCAGTTTGGCCTTGCAGTATAGCATTTTCTTGTTGAATAGGGGGGCAGGCGGCACTGCTGATAAGTAATGTCCCAATAGAAGGAGACTCAGTAATACATCAATGACTAGCTTAACGAGAATCATATTGGGGTTACTAGCTGGTTAGTCTAATACAAGTTATCTGTTACCAAAGATAGCACAGGTAGATGCAGGCTTAGCTTAACAGGAATAGGCAGCTGATGTTTAGATGATGACATAGATGTGTTGAGTATAGAGCCAATTCTCTAGGCGTGTAATAACAGATAGTATAGGGCTGTTTCAGGCTAGTGTAGCAGTGCTTGGTACAATGGGTAGCATAGGCTAGTCAAGCAAGTGCATGTGTTCAACTAGTGGGAACAATAATCACCATAAGTAGAATAGTCACATTCAAAGGGGCAGTAGGCTAGTCACGCATTAGTTTGTAGTACAATAAGCAGCATAGGCTAGTCTAGCAGGTACATATGTTTAGACTAATAGGAGCAATAATCATCCTAAGTAGAATAGTCGCATTCAAAGGGGCAGTAGGCTAGTCACGCATTAGTTTGCAGTACAATAAGCAGCATAGGCTAGTCTAGCAGGTACATATGTTCAGACTAATAGGCGCAATTATCATCCTAAGTAGAATAGTCACATTGAAAGGGACAGTAGGCTAGTCACACATTAGTTTGCATTACAATAGGCCGCATAGGCTAGTCTAGCAGGTACATATGTTTAGACTTATAGGAGCAATAATCATCCTAAGTAGAATAGTCGCATTCAAAGGGGCAGTAGGCTAGTCACGCATTATTTTGTAGTCCAATAAGCAGCATAGGCTAGTCTAGCAGGTACATATGTTTAGACTAATAGGAGCAATAATCATCCTAAGTAGAATAGTCGCATTCAAAGGGACAGCAGGCTAGTCACGCATTAGTTTGTAGTACAATAGGCAGCATAGGCTAGTCTAGCAAATACATATGTTTAGACTAATAGGAGCACTAATTACAGTTATCACGATAGTCACCTTCAATGGGACTGCTGGGCTAGTCTAACATTCATTTATAACGTGGTAGGCAAAGTAGGCTAGTGCAACGTAAATTGAGCCTGGAATTGTGCAATAGTCATTATGCAATGGTCTGTTCATTCATGGGATTATAAAGATGTTCACCAGGTGCTTGAATAGGCAGCAGTAAGGGCACTTAATGGAGCACTTGAGTACAAACAAGAGATAGCCTTAAGTGATTTGCAGGTATATCTGTAGTGTTAATGGGATAGCAGTGCCAGTGAGAATATGCACGTAGTGTTAAAGACCCTTGCCAAGGTGTTCGTGGGTGAGTGACTCGTGTGGTTTGATTAGCATTTGGTGTGTTTAAATAGGAGTGTGAGTATCTAGTTTTAAAAACGTTTCTTACCCGGTCTTAGTTGGCCAAGAAGGTCTGGGCGACGCGATGCAGCGACACGCCAAAGCCAGCACAGACAGGCGGAAAAGCCTTTTAATTCTGGCCTTCTAATGCAAAGGCTGGCTCCCGCCTACCGGCGGTGCAGATTGGTTGAAAAGCAGAGGAGGAACCAATCACAAGGAGCCTGTGGATTTTGCCAGGCAACGTCAGCCCGACACGGTAGTGGCCATTTTGGAATGGTGTCATCGTCGTTAGAGATGAGTAGTGGATGCAAAAACTTGTTGCAAATCACATGCTCTGCTGCTTCGGGTAAGAGCAGCAAATGCAGTAAGATAACTGCTGGGAATTAAGGAATTGTAGTTTCGATCTCCCCTGTCTCCATACCTGCACTAATTTGTCCCATGTCAGCCCCTGAGGTACTGAATTCTGGAGGACTATTATGCCCATTGTTGTGGGTTAACCTTGGGTTGATTTCTTGATAGATAGTTCAAAGGTAAAGAGGAGTCAAGGGATAATTTCTTAAGAATGGGAAGTATAGAAGTGTTTTTCAAAGTTAGAAGAGAGTCATTAGGGACTACTGTGAGGTATGGGATAATGAAACAGTAGACTTTGGTAATTAGAGTGGATTCAACAGGGTTAATATGGGCAGCAGTAGGATGGACTTTAGATAGGATAACCGGGAGTTCATATTGAGTAAGGGGGCAAAAATAAGTCACAGGAAGGGACTGAAAAAGATTAAAGAGCATTTATTACCCATCGGGCTATGGTTGCTCTTCACTCTGTAGTGAATTACAGACTCCTCTCCAGCTTTAAAGGTTCCTGCTAAGCTCCAGACTTAGCAGGATACCAATCTCTTTCTCCTCAACTCTGGTGAAATTGTAGCCCCACCACCATCTGTGCTATTGCCCCAGCAAGCTAACTACGCTACTCCGTGTCAGTAGTTTCTTGCTCTTGCTAGCTTCTGGATTACCACCTAATGCACACCTCTCTCTCTAAGCTTCTTAAAGGTCTGGGATATTTGCCCTAACCATGTCATGTTCTCACCTCTAACTGCTCTTATGGCCAAGACACCAACTCTCTGGAACACTGTTCTAACCCCCAGACCACTGGTTTCTGCCTTTCACATTGTACACTGTAGCATAGGGTTTGGTTGCTTCAATAAGAGCAATGATTGGCTAAGGTTTGTACTCCTTACTTCTGAGGCTAGGTTACCAATCTTTAGGCACTTCCCTTTCACATCTTTCTTCAACCCTTCTCACTGGCATCATATATATCACATTAACATTCAGGTACCTACAGCCGTACGGCTGAAAAGGCAGATTCAATATGGACGCCAGGAACACCTGCTCTCCAGACTCACTGCATCATGGGTCCCTATATTCTCCCTTCAGTTTTGTCAGACCCTTCTTCCTGCTTATGTGCGCTTGTTTTGAATCATGCTCTGCTCCATGCTCAACTCTGAGGCCCCTTGGGCTGAGGGGCCTAGGACAAATAGTTATTCTGCCCTGTGGACTAATCCACCAGCCAAATCCCAAATGAGTGGCTGTCCCTCTCTTCTCATACATTTTCTTGGCAGGCTAACGCCTATGTGTTTCTGCTCCCACTAATTTTACACCACCCACATAAAACATCCTACATGGGGCCCTACAGGTGTTCTAGCTGGTAACAGGAATTTGTGTGGCAGCGAGAATTAATTGAAGGGGAATTCATTGATTTCATTTAGCAGATATTGACCTAAATATGTGTGTGGGGAGGGGGGGTAGGCAAATAAATAATGTAGGGGGATCAAGGGGGAGCTGCAGGGGTCTCCCCGCATATAATTGCAGAAAAATCAATCAGTAATACAAATAATTAGATTAATTCTCCATCCATTTTTGCTTGCTTGGGTTAATGTTGCATTTCTGGTTTCCCTGGATGAACTTCTTGCCAGTTGAATAGGGTGGGGAAAACCGATTCATCTCTATGTCTCTGGTTCCAAGTTCTTGCCACCCAGTAGCAGACTGTAGATGTCTAATAGAAAGCCCCAGGCCACTCAGTAGGTATAACTTACTTGTTGTTTCTTACTTGCTGTCAACCACTGGCTCTGACCTCCCCCCTTGTTTAGGGTCCTGGTTCTACAGGCCACTGGCATCCTTCTCTCTCCTGCACAATACCTTGCCATGTGCTCATTCTGATGGGCTGCTGTTGTTCTAGGGCCTTTCTATCCTGCTCCCTCTCAGCCTTCTCTTGTTCCTCCCCAAGTCTCCCCACATGCTCATTCCTCTACTCTTCTAAGGTGTTCCACCACTGAATGTTAGGGCCTGCCTCTTTCCATGTCTTACTCCATGACTTCCTCACTTGCTCCTCTAATGCCTGCTTCATCTCCTCCTACTCACCACTACTCAAATTCTCATGAAAGCCTCTTGCTGCCATCTCTTCTTCCACCTGTCTCCTCCTCCTACCTTCCTATGATGTCTTCTCCCTCATTCTTCGCTTTCCCCTCTCCCTTCTCCTCCACCTGCCTCTTTTCTCTCCAGCATACCATACCCCCACTCCACCACTGCTCTGTTTGCTCCAACCTCCTCTTCTGCTCCCTTCCTACACTCCTCTGCTCCTCCTACTTCCTTAATAGTTTCCTCTCTCTGACCATCTCCAAATGCTCCCAAACTCTATCTCAAACAATCCACACTAGCCCCTTGTGTAACTTCCCTTTTATAGAAGGTTGATCCCAACTCCACCCCTCGCCCCCCCCCCCGGGGCAGGATCACGGGAAGGAATTTCACATGTATGTGATATTCTACCTCCATTCGGGATTGGCTACGTGGGATTGGCTAGGTTCTAATAAACGTTTTTGGGCACTTGTCTAGGCAAATGAGTTTCTTGATGTTATGTAAAACTGATTTGGATTTTGAAAGGCATTTGAAAGCTGCACAGGAGTTTTGCTCTGTACGTGTATAGCAACCAACATTGTTTTTTTCAGATTTAAAAACATTTGGTTGAATTTCAAATATACAGAGTTATTTCATAACCTTCAAACAAAATGTAAAAAATAATGTATTTAACAAAGATAAAGTACAGAATACAAGAAAGCATAACTTAAAGAGTCACAACTAATTCATACATTTTGTCATGGTCATGTTAACTTACTGAGATTTGGTATTTCAGGAACCTGAGTCTCCTCCGACATTCAATTTTTTGAAAGGATTGACTAATGAGAGTACATAGAACTTCCCAGTAACTATGAGGTGTGTTTGATTGCAAAGCATCCCCATTAGTGTCGTGGTCATTTTGGGGAATATAGTACTGGAAACGAGTTTTGTTACATCGTTAGTCTTGGGTGCAAGATTCAGTAGGGTAGCCCTTATTCTGTCAGTATTCTCTGGATTATTGTAGCCTCGGTACACAATCATTGCATTTGCTCCAGACAGATGAAATAGGTACAGACCACCTATTTGTAACAATCAGTCGTTCTTTTCCATAGGTATTATTTCTTGGATACAACTGAATATTCTAATGAGGTGTCAAGCTCCTGAGTAGCTATTATTAACCTATTCTTGGTATACTTCCCTTTATTTTATCTGGGATTTATGTCTCTCATTAAAGCTTCTCCTTTCATGCTCACATATTTGTACTTTTTTCCATCTTTCAACTCCGGGAGGGTCTTTTGCCTTCCAGTTCATCAGAAAAGACTTGCGCGCAGTGAACAGAAGAACATGGGAGAGCAGTATTTCCCTATGGGAGATAGAACAGCCCTCCAGAAACGTTGTAGTTTGATGCTGGTCCATACGATGTGTCCCAACGTACCTACATGGCAAAAGTCTCTCCAGCAAGTAGGACTCTTTGCTAATCACATTCAGTGCAATTTAGCTGGTGTATCGTAAATAATGTTATCTTGCGTTTGTATAGCGCCTACTGCCATAGTTCTTGGTGTAGAAAGTGCTTTTGCTGGTCAGAGTATCAGAGGAAGGGTATGACAGAACCTTCAGTAGTGATAAGGAGAAGCAACTTGAGGTAGATGGTTGGGATGAGGGCGAGGGATAGACAAGTTGCTCTGGAAGGCATGAGAAGAAAAAGATGGAAGACCTATGTGCACAATTGGACTGAATTTATTGTGGGACTCGACTGCATTCTATGGGGAGCAACCGAGAGGAGAGATAGCTGGAGAAGAGGTGTTCACTGTACCTGGGGTTATGTCTGGCATCTACTCACTGCATGGTGAGCTGTGGCATGTTGAAGCCATGCCCAACAAAACACATGCAGCAATGCCCTTCTACATACTTCCCTAGGGCCCTAACAACATTTGGTAGGGGTTGTATGAACGAAATATGAATTTGTCCCTTTTGCAATAACTCCCTGAAAAGCGGGCAAAATACGTTCTCATTTTTCTGCTTTCTCATTTATTTATATCATGGTTACCGAAACCCTATGCGTGGGAACAAAGTGCTTAAGAACAGCAAGCCTGTCTATGGTTTAGCTGTGATCAGACTTCTGAGCCTTCCACAGTTTCCTGGTGAGCAAGGCATGTAGAAACCATGTCAAAGAAAACACAGCAGGCAAACCCCCTCTATTCAGTCCCCTGGCCCCCAAATGGCCACCAAGAGGTAAGTTCTATCGAAGGAAAAGCTGGAAGGAAATATAGGCTCTTTTAACTGATGTTGGATTATTTTGAATTTGATCTACTTCTTCTTAATATTGTATAGCAGCTAGTTGATCATGGTGAAAGATGCAAATATATCTTCACATCCTAACAGGGTGCTTAAGTCCTTCGACCATTGGGTTGTTAGAGTCATGTTTTGGTTAATGGTATTTGGTATGCAAAGGGCATATAAAATCCTCCACTTTGGGAAGCTATGTGTATCTCTTGTCATTTCTAATTCACAGGTGGATTGTTCCCTAATGTGCGGAGCTTGGCCAATAGAGCAAATGTGTAGTCCCATCTCAAACTCTCAACGGCTTTCTCGGCATCGAGGAATAAGATAGCGCCCTCCTTCTCTTTGGGGCATATCACAATATATAAAAAACAGTGCATATCATTTGAGGAATGTATATTAATTATGAACCCCTGTCTAGTCTTGATGTATCAATTTAGTTAACAGCCATTCCAGGTGTCCCACCAGACATTTTGCTAGGGTCTCGCCCTGACGTATAAAAGTCCACCATATTGGCTTCTGTCTTAAAAGTCCAGATGTTATCTGCTCCACATGCCTCAGAGAACCATATCTTCATCCTGGGGTCCAGGGATTCCTGCAATATCTCATAAAGCTCAATCAGAAGGCCATCTGGCGATGCCGCTTTTCCACCAGTCAGTCCAGATACAGCCTTGCATGCATCTGAATCTGTGAGTGGGTCATTTGATACTTTTAAATACTCTTTAGAAACCCGTAGTAGGTTAATATCTTGTAACAATTCAGCTATTTGTGCATGATTCATTTCAGAAGTGATTGCATGTAGATCAATGTAGATGTCTGCAAAGTCTTTGTTAATCTCCTCCTCTCTGCTCAACAGTACACCCTCCCTATTTTGGATTGCATTGACAATCCAGGCACGTTGTTGGCATTTCAGCGAGAAAGTCATAAGTCGAAGCAGGTCTATCCCATCTTTGAAAAAATGTTGAGCCCACTGAGAAAAAAACTTTGCAACTGCACTGTCATGAATCGCCTTGGTTGCCCTCTAAATGTATTCAATTGGGGTAACAGTGTATCGACTCTGTTGGCCTTAAGTTCTGTCATGACTCGTAATTCATCTCAGCGCTACTGTCAGGGTTTATGAACCTAAAGTAAAACGCTGTGGCCTTGTAAGTAGGCTTTGAATGAATCCCAGCTCATGATGGTGCTGAGTTCTTCAGCTAGGTTGGTTGCCCAGAAGTTTTCAATCCCCCTCTTTAGCCCTTCTATAAAGTCTGGATATTTGAATGTTGCTAAATTGACTCCTGGGGAAAGGTGGGCAGGTTTGGGATAGATATTTTAGGATATATATTTTTTAAGTCCCGGGGGGATGGTCTGCCAGCATCATTGGCAACATTTCACAGCATATTGACTTGTGGAATGAGTCTGAGGGCATCAATCAGACATCTAGGCCTGTGTAGTACTACATGAAAAGAAAGTGTATTTCTTCTTTGATGGATTAAGCGACTGGCATGTATTGACAAACCAGATTTCACCCATTAGTTTAGATAGCATTATAGTTTTCTTAGGGGTCCAATGATTATAGGGTATCCTAGAGTTCCCACCTACAAATGTCATTTGGTTCATATATGTTGCATAGGTGCTAAACAGGTGGACAAAGAAGCCCTTGTTATCTTCTATGGAGCGTGCATAATGTTACACGCTGATGAAACAAAGACCCATGGACCATGATGTAGCTGCCATCTACATTGGCTTCTTTCTCTTTCATCACAAATGGTACACCTTTATTGACCAGACAAGAGACTGTATTCATCACTCTAAATCAGTACACTTATTGTTTTCTGGAACTTTGACAACACAGAGATTGTTCCTCCTAGAAGGATTTTCTTGATCTTCTATTTTGGCAACACGCCTTTGTATTTCCTTAATTGTCATGTCTATCCTCCACTGCACTGATCTGTTATTCATTTTCCATGATGCATTCTGATTGAAGATAGATGTGACCAGATGTGACTAGATGGCTAACTGGCACAATATGTCTAGATGCAAATATGACTGAGTAGCACAATTAGTCTAGATGTGGGAAACAAACACAGTTGGCCAAAATGGGAGCAATGGTTACCATATGACTCTGGGTACATGCATCCGACTATAGCTATTAGAGTGCTGGGTCAATTTAGAGGGGTGCAGGAATGGCTGTGAGCCCTACCCGAACCACGCTTATCTTGTCAGTCGGTGCTGGTTGACGGCTGCACGCTTCACAAGCTAACACTGGCCAACACAGTTTGGAGCAACTTCTTCGGGAGCTGCTGTTTGCCTTGGGGATGCCTGGACAGGAAAGCTGCCCTGGGTGGGCATACTTAGAGGATGACAGCAGCCCATGGTGGGAGGGGGCAAGCTATGGGCAGGCAGTGAAACAAAATAGCAAACGGCGGGGCAAGGGGATTAGGAGAAAGACCTCAAGAAGCATCAGGAATCAGAAAAAAGATGGACAAAGGGTGAAAACACACATACATTTATTTTGGGAAATGGGGACCCACAGGAAGGGGAGCACACTCACCTGCTTACTCCGAGCTAAAGACTTTGGTCTTTATGTTGTACCTTATTTTATGGAGTCTTGCTTTCCTCAATTATTCTTAAAGGCATATGTTTTACACTTTTGCAGCCCACAGCACCATATGTGCAATGTTGCTGGGAACCCTTTGGGTTCTCCTTTTATATTCTTTCATTTTTATATAGAGTGCTAAGGGGATCCCTCGTATCCCCCTTTTTTCTGTGCCTGTGACTTTTTGGTGACAGTGACAACCCTATAGTCGTGGCTGGTGGCAGTGGATGTGCTCTTCCAACGTTGGTGCTATTTTCTACCGCATACTGTATACACAGCCTCGGTTATGCACCAAAGGGTCACCTATCTACTAACATGGTGTTGCCTTTCTTTTTTGGCCATTTCTAGTTTGGTTGTCCTTTGTTAGCCCTTCTTCTACCATTCTGAGAGGGAGAGGTCTGAAAGTTAGTTTTTCCGTTGGTGGGAAACCTTTGTGTCCCCGCCTAGACTCCAGTGTGTCTGTGAAGGCAGGAAGCAGGGGAGGAGCCCGAAACCCCCCTTTCCTTTGTCTGGCAGAGTGCCTGAATGGAACCAATTCCCACTGGGGGCTGCATGTCCTGATTGGACAGCCACCTGCCCCTTTCTGTACACTGCAGGGAGCGCTTGCAGAGGAGTGAATGGGTAATCCGAACACAAGGTGAGGTTCCTGAGACAGAAGGCAAGTCGTCCACTGGAACAGAAGATCCAAAGCTGAAGAAAGACCAGAGACGCCTGCCGACCCTTCCAGTAACCGTGAAGCAACCACTGCTGTCCTGACCCTGTGTTCTTATTGACAGAGGAGCTCCGAAGAGGATGACTCCTTCCATTTGGCTGGCCCGACCAAAGGGTGCCAAGACAAACTGCAGATTGAGCCATCCCCAGATGTGCATTTTTTGGATTGTATCATTGTTACGATGGAAAACTGAGTTATAATTGAGAATTATCAATGAACACAAACCTGGATTGTGCAAAACTATTATTCAGAGTTCCTGTTCCTGTGATGTGTGAATTTCACATCCAGGTGCATTTATATGGTGTGTTCAGACACATTATTGTGTAGGAGAAGGTTTTCCACAAATGTAATACATTGTTTTGAAACAGACATATTTGCAGAACAACAGTTCTGTATCTAGTGAGTCCCATTCATTTTCAGGTTTTGTCATGCTTCGGTTGCCTATTGCATAGTTTTTAGGCTAGTTTGCATCCATTCAACCTTAACATGCAGTCAATGAGTCCTTGCTCAAGGGTGAGTGCTTGTCATTACATCAATAGCAGGGGTCACAGACTCTTTCAAGTCTTCAAGACTACAATTAAAACATTCAAAACCTGACTCTCCAGGAAGTGCAAGCCTGTTAAAAAAACAGAAAAAAAACAATTACATGGGAAATTGAAATAGCAAAACCTGCCCCTGTAGTGATAATCCAGACAGGTATTTCACTTTTTCATGTAGCTCGTCATGCATGATTCCTCCAAAGTCTAAGCTCTGTGATTATTATACCCCAGTCAATAGTCAGTTTACTGACTTCTGGCCGATATAAGCCAATATGATAGCTCTGGGAGCTGAGCGCTCGCTGCTGTGCGTAATCTGCAGGTCACAGGTTTGAAGCCCAGCAAGGCCAACTCAGCCTTTCATCCTTCTGAGGTTAATAAATGAGAACCAACTTTGGTTGGATGATAATTGTATACAAATATGTTCTATGTACAGCACTTTGGCAAAAGTGTGATATAAATAACAAATCATTAGCCCTGTGCAGCCAAAATGTGTTCAAGAGATTAGCATTCAGCATCAAGCCCTTACTTCTCTGCACTTTTGTTTATAACATTGGCATACCATTAGGTAGTGCTAGTTCCAGAAGTGAGGATTTTAATTAAACGCCAAAAGACAAGTCTGCTATCGCACCTCAAAAGCACACAGTACAATTCATGTTTGCTGTACTGTGGTTTTGGTGTCTTAAAAATGTAAAAATATTTATACAGAGATCAAATGGCCATACCTTTGAGAAATTACAAAAGGCGTATTGACTGATGAATCCCTTGTATTATAAAATCATCCCCCTTCTGCAACATGTTTAGGAAGTGAACCAGCTGTCGAGTGGCTGGAAATTGGTATAAAAATAAGGCTGAATTCCTCCTAATTCTAGTTTATTGAATTCCCATTGCGCAAATATTTTCTGATTCGAGTTAGTGAACATATTTTGTTTTGCCGCTATCAATGTTATATTATTTCTATCTTTGAGTACCTTGCACTGCTGAGCCAATTAACTGTTCCTGTTCTGTCTGGGTAGTTCTCCCACTGCTGTATGGGCGAGGCAGATGCTGGACATGTACTTTGTGACAGTCATTTGGATCGCTGAGGCCTATGATGAATGTTCCAGTTATATGTGAGGGTAGCTTGCACCGCTACGATGAGGCCCTTAATGTACCTCTTCACTGTGTGAGGGTAGCTTGCATCGCTATGGTGAGGCCCTTAATGTACCTCTTCACTGTGTGAGGGTAGCTTGCACCGCTATGGTGAGGCCCTTAATTTACCTCTTCACTGTGTGAGGGTAGCTTGCACCGCTATGGTGAGGCCTTTAATGTACCTCTTCACTGTGTGAGGGTAGCTTGCATCGCTATGGTGAGGCCCTTAATGTACCTCTTCACTGTGTGAGGGTAGCTTGCACCGCTATGGTGAGGCCCTTAATGTACCTCTTCACTGTGTGAGGGTAGCTTGCACCGCTATGGTGAGGCCCTTAATGTACCTCTTCACTGTGTGAGGGTAGCTTGCACCGCTATGGTGAGGCCCTTAATGTACCTCTTCACTGTGTGAGGGTAGCTTGCACCGCTATGGTGAGGCCCTTAATGTACCTCTTCACTGTGTGAGGGTGCTTGCACTGCTCCGTCCCATACAAGTGGAACTTATACCGTTGTGACCCGCAATGTATCTATTCCAAGTGTTAATCTTGCATTGTTGAGACTCACAATGTTCCTGCTCTATGTGAGGAAAGCATGATCTATTGATCTCCATGGCATATCTTTTCTATATTAGGGATGGAGTGTACACTACTCAAGGATATGATACACCTGTTTCATGTGAGAGCAGTTTATACTTCCGAGATGCATTCCTGATCTGTTATGTGTGTGGGAGTCTTCTACCCTTGCTTTACACCTTGTGGTGATCCCCTCCACCTATTCTACATGAATTAAGCTTGCATTGGGGCTGCCCTGATTCGTCCTTTCCATTTATGTGGGGGAAGCCTGCCCAGTTCCTGCTCATGCTGGCCTGCTCTGTGTGAGCAAAGCGTTGAAAAGGTTATACTGCTGTTGTCTCCTTTCTTAACATGCAAGGGAAACTCAGAGTGTTAGTGCTCATGAATTTCGTTTGTGAGAGGGTGTTTGTGCCACTGCACCATGTTTTTTATTTGTTAATTGTTAGAGAAACCTGCTATTATATCACAATGTGGGAAGCTGCTTCAAGAACATGATTTCCATACAGTTTTAACTCAGTACACCCTTTGGCTGGGTGTCACATACTTTATTCTTTCTTGCCAAGGAGAAAACTCATTTTTACTGTCTTGAAATCACATTTTTTTGTCATAGTTTAAATATAGGGAATAAGATACTCCCACCTCAAAATCTTATCTGGAGCACTGGATGTGACCATTCATTCCTTTAATCACCTTCATCATGTCCTGCGCTGTTGTATTACTTTCTTGAGTGTGTTGATTAACCATCTTTATCTTGTGCAAAATTGTCTGGAATTAAATGCTCACATCTATTTGTATGTGTCGTCTGTAAGTCCTGCGAGGGTTAGAAGAGGTGTCTTTTGAAGGATCCCTAGTGTTGCTGCTGTCTGAATCGTATTCACTGAAGCGCTGGAGCATTGTGAGTTCGCTCCTCAAATATGTGTGGGTGTCAGACAGATCTTGGAGGTCTTTATCAGAGAGAACTGATTGGGTTTGTTTTCATTTTTGGTATTTGGGTTGAAACCTCTGTGCTGTCTACCCAAACTGCTCAGACGCCCCTGCTTCCAGTTGCTTATATATTGCGTGCCATTGCTTGCCAATCATACGAAATAGTGGTTGTATGCATTCGATGTTGGATTCATTGGATCAGCTCAGTAAGAAGTTAAGGCAGGTTTTAGCTACCCAGCTCTATTTATTTATGGGGAAAATCCTTTAGTCAGGCTCTCAATTAATGATTCCTGTTATGTAATCGCTGTGTGCTTTGATACTTGTAGCAGCCATGGCTTCAAATGGGCGTGGATAAAATGGCCACTATGCTCCATCGTCTTCTCCGTTGGGAGAGCTCTCCCTGAGGGTCCGTTGGCTCACTTTACCTTGTAGCGTCACCACTCAATGGTTTTTAAGGGCACAAACGCTCTCCTCCGAGGTGTGCCACAGCGATGTTTTTTCAGGGCTCCCTTGCTCGCACCACTTTATCACAATGCGGGCCTCGTCATCAGTGCCGGAGCACCGCCTTTCTGATCACCCGCTGTTTTGAAGCCAGTTGTCTGGGGAGGATAGCTCAGAGGCAACGTGCTTGCCTTGGAAGCAAGATGACACAGAGCAGCACAGGTTCAATCCCCAGCTCCATGCTTAGAAACCTCTGGGTATTAAGCATGTTATAAATAACATATCATATCGGTCTTCGGTGGCCAACCCATCCGGCTCTGCGGTCTCTGTTGTCAACTTAGAGGTTTCTGCTTAATTTAACCGTGATTTCCGTATTCTGTCCCCACCTCTCCCTGTTAGTGAAGGTTCACGCCGCCAAGCCAGGGGGATGACCCTATTTAAATGTGCCTCCTGTTTGTGAATTTTGGATGCGTTTTTAAATGCTCAGAAACGCCCCCCTTTTTTGTGCAAACGGCGGAAAAGGATATCTGAACGAGCGCATCTAAGATCCGCATATTCAGACGTCCTTTGTGAATTGGACTGCTGTTTTTGTGGCGCAAGTGAGGAGATGCGCTGCTGCATCTCCTCGCTTGCGAGCAAAAAAGTTTTGAGAATCTGGCCCGTTGTCTTCTCAGTTCTCTCAGGCTAGTGCATGAAAGAAAACATTTTTCCAGACCTGCTTTGTGGGCCATGTTCTGTTGCCACCTTCGGCTAGTTTGGGCTGTTCGGCTAACATGGCTTTGCATTCTAGGACTCACAGCTGGAAGTTTTTGCAGCGCAAGCAGGAACCTTTAAGATGGGCGTGCGTAGTGCAGTTGGCTTAAACGTGCCAAGACTGGCGCACTGGCTGAAGGAGTCACACGTGGCACAGGGCTACTTGGATGCTAGGGTTTTCTGAAGTCTATTTCCTAAACAATTGTTGTGTAATGATGTTTATAGTGCAGATGTTCACAATAATGTAGGATTAAACAGTAGCATGAACTGAGTCATTACGTGTAATTGTAGGTGGCAATCGCTGTGAGATTAATGTAAACAGGGCGGCATGACTTCATGCGAAATGGGAACGCCAGGCCCCTGTTTTGCAAATCAAATCAGATAACAACGCTCTAATGATAACTCCTGGGTCCTCTGGAACATCTGGGTTGTACATTTTCTTAAAATCAACATGCCGAAAACGGGTTTGATCTTTCGGGTACTAATTCTAGTGTTGAGACATCAAACAGCTTTCTTTTCTGCAAATGCACCTCTTATAGGTGAATGTAGAATTAGCGGGTTCACGGGTTCCAGGGGCAGAGACAGCACTTTGATGCTGGGGGCTGTCTGCCAAAGAAGAGGAAAGCAGCAGGCTGGTGCAGGAAAGGGCTGTTTTGGTGCCACCTGTTTTCGCCAACCTTTTCTGCATGTGCTAATCAAGGTGCCTAGGGGCCTGGTTTACAAAGCGTTTTTCAATATGCTTTTCTCATTGAAAAACGCTTTTCTAAATCAGGCCCTAAGCTTAGACTATATTGACCCAAAACGCAACAGATGAGGTCAAGATAGCTGACCAGGGGAGCTGTAAGCAAGTAAGTGAGTCAGTAAGGTATTGCGTGAATCTCTCAGTATGCCATTTTTGGAGTAAAACCTAAGCACAATCAACTTTACTCTTTACTTTTTCACTTCGTTTGTGGAAAAGGTTAAATGCATCCTGAAATTAAAGATTGCGGGAGGCGATTATAATGGATTCCTATGGAAACCACCTGCTTTTACCAAGTGGTAATTTCAGGAGGATTCCATACCGCAGAGAGGGAGCAGCAGGCAGATGTTGTATGTCCGTCCTGTTCCCCCAAGCTGCTTTATAAATGTAAATAAAATCTGGCGGATCGGAAAAAAGTGTTGGTAAACGCTTTTACCAGCACTTTTTCCAATCTGCGTCGCCCAGAAAAATCACCCATAGTGTGAGTTACGCAGTTTGCTTGCTATAACATGCGCTTTATGCATTAAGCAACAAAACAATGTAATGACAGGAACATTTTGCAGATTTTATGTTGAAGTTGAGTAGATAATAAATAATGTATTTAATAAATATATCTATGAAAATGCACCAAAATTGCTCTCTGAAAAACCTCTTCTCTGCTCATCAGGTGTCAACAGAAGAGTTGTATTGTATTGTATTTTATTTATATAGCGCGCGCCAAGCCCTGAGGCATCTGGGCACATTTCTTGCAAGTCGTGGATTCCACCTTTTCTAAGTGTTGTCATTGTTTACCTAATTTTTGACACTCAACCAATAGACCTCAGGCATACGAAGCGCTGACTCAGCAGTCATGCGTGTTGGACCTGCAAAGCACAGACTTGTCCCCTTTCAAAGATGGGAGCTTGACCCTTGATTTTTCCACCCAATTCATGAGTGGCCATTCACTTTGACTGCTGAAATATGTGATAAAGGAGCAGCATTATGTCTATCCAAAATATGCAATGTCCGACAACACATCACTTTATTCCAACCCAACCCTAGCCATCGGCAGGTGGATGCCAGCTGGCGATGTATCTCAGGAGAAGCTGGGGCACCATCATCTCTGTGTTTTGAAGCAGCCAATCACCCTTTCTCTACACTCCAAGCATCAAGCTCACCTTGAGACCCTGTCCAGAAATAGTTTTCAAAGCTCTGGGCTCATTGGTCCAAGTGAGATAAGGAACCTACTTAGAACACAGCATTGTTCCCAAAAATCTTCAAGTGCCGTGGTATGACAGCAACCTTTCCCTAGGGGGCATAATCTGGGTGATGTGTGTTCTTCCATAGTGCTACATTCCGTATTACTCTCACAGGTAAGTACTGCAACAGCAGGTGTTATTATCTCCTAATTGAATGGGACTCACTTCTGTGAACCACTGAAGGGTGAGGGACTGAGTTTGCCCTGCCGCGTGATTCAGGGTTTCAGAAGTGCAGGTTGGCCCCATGTAAGAGGCCAGACTTTACTTTATGTATTCATTTTCTCTGAGTTTATGTACCCAATTATTTTACATTTACCGGATCCTGTTAAATCTTTTTTATTAAGCTAATGGTCCAACTTCTCATAACTCATTCCGCGTTGGACAAACTATGGACATTCACCCTTATTTTGTCCTCATTTTGGCTCCATAAAATTATAAGGACGTTTATAAGCTGGCTCTCTATTTATTCAAGCCTGTTATCTTCTATGTTCTGTTAGTTCAAAGAGTGTTTTCAAATCTCTGCTGCCCAAGATTTGGATAAGGCAGTGTGTTTTACACTTAAATGCAATAGAGGTCATTGTTACGACTAATTGTCTACTTTCAGTTAAGTCTGAAAACAATCTTTTCGAGGCAGTGATAAGAACAGAATCTGTCTACCAACTGGACACAAGTGAGAAAACGTTGGAGTGAGGAATTTTGGTTTCAATGCTAATATCTTGTTACTCTCACAAATTGCCTGCTGTCACTGAGAAGCACCTAGACTGGTCTGTAATATTAATACATTTTTCTGACTTGGAACTTGTCCCCTGAAATAAAAAAAAATACGAAGTTCCTATATTATGTACATGTCTATGGACAACCCTTTGGTTGGTGGGTTCTAATTTGAACTGAAACTATGGAAAACATGGATACGCTATCATTTTCTTCTTGCTTTTCGCCCCAGCGGTTCGATGATCAGTTCCCACACCAATGATTTAGAACGTATGACCCAACAAAAGAAAAACTGCTAAGGACAGAATGGGCAGTAAATGTTAGAATATCTAAAAACAGGTGTTATTCCTGAGGGACTCCAGATACGTAACATACAGAAGGTCTTTAATGACAATCCTAAATTCAAGCTACATTCTAGCGGAGTAGGAAACAAATGCTGAAGAGACTGGGCAATATTGATCATTGAGACTGCTGAAGAGGAAGCTAAGAAACAAAAGGATGAACTAGACATTTTAGAAAATAAGATTCAGATAATGTGATACAAGACATCAAAATAAAAGTAGAGAAAATCAAAAAGACATTGAAAGTTATAAATAAGACAAAACATATCCCTAGCTTCTTTAAAACGGTTATGAGGAACAAAACAAGATGTCTTATAATAAAAATAGGCCTAACGATATTTCATATACCAAGAGGAGGATTGTGACGTTTTCAGACACCTCTAATAGTTCGGTGGGTAGGGAAACTGACACAACTTCAACTGCAGCCCCCACTGAACATCAACCCTGATTATTTCAGGGATGAGGGAGATGAGGCAGAAACGGACAACAGGGAGAATCGAGAATGCAGACTCAACAATGGAACAGCAGACAACAACTGGAGTGCTAATACCCATCTTTAAGTTAACTGATCATTTTTTTATGGCACACAAAACCAACGTCCTCAGTAAAGGAATTAGTTTCATACCCACCACCAGAGCAGATGCTTTCCAGACTGAAGTAGAGTTAAAACGATTCTTCAGACTATTACGTCTAACATTTTGTTTTCAAAATCTAACCTTGGAATGTCCTAGAGAAAACAGTGTAACATGGTTAAAACCACCCTCCACCTTTTTCCCCTCAACCAATATGGCGAGTCCTGAAATAATGGCTTTTGAAAATAAAATAATGTCAGAGACAAAGACAGTATTGCTCTAAAAAAACAATCATCAAGACAATTTATGTAAGGAAGAAAGAACTTAAGAACCTCCAAGGGAATTTATAATCAAACCAGCATATAAAGGGTCCCATGAAGCCTATAGAGAAGAGGCATCTAAACAACCCCTTATTTTATAGGAAACTAGAGAAGGATCCCGCGCAGAGACTACAGGAAGTAATTACTAGTTTGACTGCCCATTTCTTTTTGAAGGGTGGATCAATACTGGTGAGCAAACGTTTCTAACCAGGAATAACCCCACTATTCCAGCATTCTACATCCTGCCAAAGATACCCAAAAACAGCATTAGTCCCCCAAGCAAACCTATTGTGTCTGCACTTGGATATATTTTAGAGACCCTTTTCATTTATTCAGACTTCTTCTGAGGTGGTTTGTAAGACAAATTAGGTCTTTTGTGAGGGACACTACAGAAATCATTAACATCATAGCCAAAATGAACATCGGTCAAGACAACTTACTTGTGTCTCTAGACGTGGAAGCCTTGTACACAAGTATTCCAAAAATGGCTGGTGTGATGGTAAAGAAGAAATATCTAACCAACGGATTGAACATCAAATAAAGTGCCATCAGAATTTATAGTTGAGTGTATTAAGATTTCCGTTATAGGAAAGTATTGGCCCCCAAAATAGTAAATTTGCATATGGACCATCTAGAACAAAAACAATATATAGAGAAGAAAATCCATTCAGTACTTTGATCAGCGGGTGGTACCACTACATTGATGATGTCTCTTTTAGTTTGGAAAGCAACAGAGACTCAACTCCTGGCCTTCCTGAAATTCACTATGGTCTATGATCTTTGTAACATGCCTTTCCTAGACCTGATGATTCAGAAATCATCTCAAGGCACTCTCAATACCACATTGTTTAGAAAAACAACGGATAAAAAAACCTTGCTGCAATATGACAGCTTCTACCAGCTGAGCCTGAAGAACAACTTACCAGTTGGTCAGTATCTCAGAGTGCAGAAAAATTGGGGTTATACCCGATTGACTCGATTATGAAATAAAATTCTGTCCTGATGAAGGCCCAATAAACAGTTGACCAAGAAGGTCTGGAAAAGCGTATAATGGTAGAAGGACCAACACACGTGTCGACAAGAACATAGCTACATATCACCGAGTGATTGGTCTAGCCACTTTTTCAATAAAGGACACATGAATGTCTTAGCACCATAACAACTTTAAACCTAAGAAAAGAATTTGAAACAGTCAACATTATTTTTTATGCTCAAAAGTGGGAGTACAGATTAGACTTGGTACTCTGCCTTCCTTGGTTTGACTTGAATGAAATACATCAAAACTGTATTGTAGAAATGGTGTGTTTTAACTGACCAAGTCACACTTTACTAACCCCTTGGCACAACTTTTCGGTATGTTGTTTGTCTGAATGTTTGCATTTTAATGTCTATTTTGTACAATGGTTTTGAACCACGAATATTATTTTACATAACAAAAGCAGCAGAATGTCATCAAAGACACATGATAAACCCAGCAGGGATGCCATTTGCCTGCTTAGCACTGAGCAGCTTCTGCAAAAATAGCTAAATGGATATCTTAATGGGGAACCTTTACAGCTGTGAAACAGTGTGTACCTTTTGCACACAATTTTTGTTCTCACCCTTCTATGGCTTTTTGTTTCCTTTTTGATGCACTTACACATTCAGATTTACTATGCCATTTTAACTTCTCTATGATCTATTTCATGCTTGCACCTTTTGGTTGGCCACAGACCTTTGATATGTGGGGCCAGGGGTGTACATTAGTGCTCACTTCTGAACATCATTTTAGTGCCACCTGTGGGAACTCTGCTAAACTTAAGCATTCACATGCGTTTAATATTGGAAAATTCTGTATAATTTTTAACCTTTACTTTTCAGAAGGGAAAACCCTCATTTTTGCAATGGTTTAAAAAATGAATGGGCAATCTGCTGGCCTAGGCCGTATTGTAAATAAATCTATGGTCACGATGAAAAGATGGCTTTATGGACTTAAGCAAAGGCTTAACATTTTGAGTGCTATGCAGATGATACCCACCTCATTTTCAGGCTACCCTTGGCCTCCTCCTCTCCTTCCCTCATCTCTAACTGTCTGCTATCCAGGAGTGGTGTGCCGCCAATGACCTCTGCCTGAAAGCCAGTAAGACTGAGATTCTACTCATCGGCACACCAGCTCCCTCCTTCCCGGCAGCTCTCTGGCCGACCTCTCTTGGCCCTCTTCCTGATCCCACCTGCATGGCTAAAAACCTTGGGGTCATCTTCAACTCCACACTCTCCTTCTCTCCTCACATCTCTGACGTCTCTAAGAAGTCACACTACCAGCTGCACCTCCTCAAAGGTATTCTTCCTTTCCTCTCCTTCCCCCAGAAGCTCACTGTCTCCAGAGCTCTGGTTCTCTCCAGCCTAGACCATTATAACAGCCTCTATCTAAATCTGCCTGCCTCTACTCTCTGCCCTCTGCCACTGTCCAGAACAGGACTGCAAGACTTGTCCTTGGCCTCAAGCCCAGGGATCCTATCTCTCCAGGACTGAAATCTCTGCACTGGCTCCCAGTGGCTGCGATGAATAAGTTCAAAACCCTCTGCATTTTCCACAAGGCATTCGGGGGCCTGAGGCCACAATACCTTCAACTCTCTCTTCCTAAATATCTTCCTTCTCGAGCTCTTTGCTCATCCGCCTCCAACTCCCTCAGGGTCAGTTGCTTCTCCAAGCAATGAGTTGGTGGTAGAGCTCTCTCTTCGGCAGGGGCCTCCCTTTGGAACAGCCTCCCTGCCTCCCTGAAACTTGAGGAGAACCATCTCCGGTTCTGGAAGCACCTCAAAACCTTCCTCTTTGCTTCTGCTTTCTCTTCCCCTCTCCCCTGCTGAATTTCTGGCAGAAACTGCACTGGTTACCTGGACACCCTTTCTGATCTTGGGCCCAGGCCTTGCCAGTTGCACACCTGAACTGCCTCCCTGGCAACCCCTGCACCTGGGGACTGTTTTCTGTATCCCTAAAGTCCCCCTACCAGCACGTACATCTCCACTTACCTTGCACTTGCCACCATCTGGCCGTTTTTATTTATCTTATTTATTCTACTTTCCCATGTACTCTCCCTTCCCCCACGTACTTTTCCATTTCCCCCTTCCCACACACTTGCGCAAACTGAATGACACCTGGCCTATTAAGATTGTTGTCTGTCTTCCCTTTGTTCCCCCTCCCTTGCCTCGTCGCACCTTGAAACACTTGTGTATAGGCGCGTTATAAATGCCATATCATATCATATCATATCATTATCCTTTCCCTAACTGGAAGCCAATGAAGCGTGCAAAGCGCTGGTGTAAGCAATATGGGCTCTCTGATTATTTGGAAAGTGATTAAAAGTCTGCCAGCCATTCCAGACTGCAACGTTTCGTAAAGACTTGTTAAACATTAAAAACGTTATTAAGCGTCCAGTAACATTTTGTTTCTCCAAAAGTGTGGCCTACTTCCCATTCATTTTCCCATAGACAAAAAAGTTAAATTTTCTTGGAGATGGCCTGAGGGGCAGATAAGCATTTTTCTTCCTACTGTTTTGGCAATATTAGCTGCTATATCTGAGGTTACAAAGAACTACAGATAACCCCAGGTATGTGTAGTTTGGTACCCGGAGCTACATTTTTGTCAAAAGATATTTTTATAACTATAGTGACGTCAGGGGTGAAAAATCACTGACTATGGCTAAAGGCCATGGCTAGTGACTCAATTGGCATCCATGTCTCTCATTCATGCAGTAACCCGGAAAGACTCTGCTTAGACTCAAAGTGCTGTGTTGCCTGACAAATGAGCCAAACATACAAGGCCACTTAGTGGAATAAGCCAGCCCTTTTCTTGCTTTGAAGCTAAGCCAGGTCAGCTCCGCTTTGAAGCGAGGCAGGGGCAGTCCTGGGTACTATATGGATGGGCGACCGAATGGGCATCTGAATTATTAACTTTTTTTATACAGTGCTACTGTCAGTCCTTGAAGGTTTTGCACTCAGAGACGATTTCTTGCCTTTTCCTTAATTGCCTTCTGGTATTTGTAGTCTCCCAGTAAATCATAAAAAAACAGAAATTTTTACATCAATAGTGGGGTTCTCATCGCTGCAGTAACTGGGACGAACCCTGCTTAGCTTCAAAGTGAAGAAGCAGTCAGCCCACTAAGGCCACATAGCCTAAGATATGCCCACCCCTACTTTAGAAGAACACTTAGAGAAACATGGCATAAGGGGGCTGGATCCTTCCTCGCTTTGAAACTGAGCAGGGCCGGTCCCGGTTACTGCATGAATGGCAGACAGTCCACAGTCCTGAATACCGTCTGTTTTCTTAGTTAGAAATATCTAATAACACACAGCATTTTTATAAAACAGAAACAATTACATTTAAAAAAAAAATCGCATTTATGCTGAACACTGCTATCACAGAACACTGGCCTTAAGGAGTTTAAGACGCAGCACTTAACCAATATGCTACAATGATGTTATTGTTTGGATTTTCACAATTTTCATACCTAGCATTTTATCATTGAACATATTAAATTATAGGCAAAGTGTGAAATGCATGTCCCATGAAGCACCAAGCCATTGTGATCTAGTGGTTAAAAGCTGGGCCTTGAGCACTGGCAGATCAGTGTTCAAGGCCGTTTGTTTGTATTATTTAACTAATTTAATTTAATTTAAAAAAAGTAACGCAAGTGGGAGGTGTCGAGGTTTATTGCAGTGCAGTCCTCTGATCTTATTTAGCATTAGGGCATTTAGACGTGGCTGCAATGTAAGCCATGTCCAAATACCCCTTGCGCCAAAATAACGGCACCGGAAAGGCTTTCATGCTGAAAAGGGCATGCCGAAAGGGGCAATGCAGTGGAATTGGCATGCCAAAGCGGCACGCGCCAAAAGTATGCCACCGAAAAGGGGTGTACCACTTGGGGAACAGTGCTTAACCAAAGTGTGTGCTCCATGGCAAATAATGTAATCTCCTTGCGCATTGCCTAAAACATTGTGAGTTCTCAAAGTTTTCAATATCTCATAACACACGGCATCCACATTATTTTTTTTAATCCATGCTACTGTCAGTCCTTGAAGGTTTTGCACTCAGAGACAATTATTTTGCCTTTTGCTGAATTGCATTCTGGTATTTGTAGTCTCACAGTCAAGATGGGGGGAATAATGCCACAATTGTACACTTTTGCCTAACATAGTCCAATAAGGATTTATATACTGTGTGACACTATGGTATGTGTACTTTAGAAGTTAGCTTTATAAAGCAGAGTATTGTTGAAAGACAGACATGGGGGTGAGGAGGGGAAATGATGAGAGGACAAGTAAGTCATGAATATTTGCCCACGATGTGGCAAGAGAGTTTGCAGTCCTGGAAACTGGTGCAGTTATTTTCCCTAATTGTGGTTGCTTTTCATGGCAAGAGTAAAGGACACATGTGGGTGGACAGTGTAACTTTTTTTTAGAGGGTGGATGCAACTCCTTGGATTTTATTGAGGTTGGGAAGCTTGCTCAAGTATTTGGATACCAGTATTTTACCCAGATTGTCATGTTTCCAGGGCAGACGATTACCCACAAGGCCACAAGCACTTGTTTCATATTGGGATGTTTTTTCCCTTGAAATATGTCATTACAGATTGCTGGGTTTAAAAAGTGAGACCCTTTTATACTTTGCCAGCATATTTATTGAAAGATTTCCTATCTCAGGTTATTTTTCTGGTGTTCATTACTTTTTTAAAAGTCCAATGCTATTTTGTCTTGCACACTTTCTACTAAGGAGAAGGTCAATTGAACTACATTTGTATATTTCACTTTGAAATATGTAGCCATTTACTGTGCATATATTCATGGGCAGCAGCTTTTGATTTTCGCTATTGGGGCAAAGTTGCCTGGGCATATGTTATTCTTGCAGCCAATCATTTTTTACCCTTTTCTGTGCTGCTTAAATGCGGGTAGTTGGGGTCGTGCGATGTATCACAACAGTCACCAAGAGACCTGCCATAAAACAAGGGGCTTGTTGCAGGCTGCTTAACCAAAGTGTGTGATCCTCTGCAAATAATATAATCGCACAGGGCATTAGCTAAAAACATTGGGAGTTCTCAAAGACTGCCATGTTTTATACATAATTTAAAAAAGAGAGATTTTTACAGTAACATTGAGAGTGAAAAATCACTGGAGACCCGGGTCTCCCATCCCTGCAGTAACCAGGACTGATCCTGCTTAGACTCAAACGGAGGAAAAGGTAAGCCCCTGTGGCCATGGTGCCAAATAAATGAAGCAAAGTTACAAGACCACTTAGAGCAACATGGCCTGAAGGGGCTGGCCCCTTCCTCACTTTTTAAGCTAAGCAGTACTGTGACTATATTCATGGGTGCCAGCTTTTGATTTTCGCTATGCGTGCAGAAAGTACCTAGGCATATGTCATTCTTGCAGCCGGTCATTTTGTTCCCATTTCCGTGCTGCTTAAATGTAGTTAGTTGGGGTCGTGGGATGTATCACAACAGTCACCAAGAGACCAGCCATAAAACAAGGGGCTTGGAGCACGGGACAGGACATTTCAGCACGACCAGTTAGATGCACGCTGTTATGGCATGACCGTTTTGCAGCAGGTTCTGTTTGGGTGCGCCCAGTTAGACAAAGCCAGTTGGGGCAGGGACGTCTCGCCGCAAGGATGTTTGGGCGTGAGAGGTCAGAACTGGCATGACCCTGCAGGCACGTTGCATTTTGCAATATGGATTACATGTGAAAAAGATGTATTTTTGTCAATATTATAAAACAGGATGGGACATGTATTACACCGTCTTTGCAGAAATTAACACGTATTAAACATGAAACACATTTATTTACTCCAACATTATAAACTGCATGCAACTATCCCTCACAAACAACTTCACACCATGTACACAAATAACACAAACGCTCACATCAAACACACACACATTAAATGCACACCGTCTTAGATGACATGCACACCCTCACACCACACATTCCCCCTTACACTGCACATATATTCAAAAAGAGGACTGCACCGTTGCTGGGCAACATTATAAAACAGAAAAAATTAAATATAAGAATTCACATTTATGCTGAACGCTGCTATCAGAGAACCCCAGCCTTAAGGAATTTAAGACGTACCACTTAACCATTATGCTACAATGATGTTATTGTTTGCATTTTCACAAATTTCACACCTAGCCTGTTATCATTGAACATGTTAAATTATAGGCTAAGTATGAAATGTATGCCCCAATGCAGCACCAAGCCATTGGGCCTCATTCCGAGTCGGGCGGTAAGGGTTAATGGCCACTGGTAACGAGACCGGTGCCGTTAAACCCTTACCGCCCTATTCCGAGTTCCATTTGCGGGTTGGAACTTAACACCTGCTTTTTGCAGGCGTCAAAAAACCAACCCGCAAAGG